>NW_026521823.1:12479166-14958333 GCF_021234435.1 Artibeus jamaicensis | reverse complement strand
ATTAATAAATGGTAAAACAGGAATAAACCTCATGTTTCTCGTAGTCACAGCTATAAATCTACTTTTGCCCCACTTTGTATACACACTGGTAATATTATCAGGGAAGATATGACAGACTGTGTGCTCCTAGAGGAGGAAGCCATCCTCTCAAACTTCTCATCTTTTGAAGATTTCACTTTATTTGCACATAGTAAATGTGTATGTAATTTTTTTAATTAAATTAATGAATGACTGAAGCAATGGCAACCTTGAGATTAACAATATGCCCGAAATCTCTCAGAATCTCTTGGTAGATTTTTAAGGTTGTTGCTACTATTCTTCATCTAGGATGAAAAATCTCCTTTTGGAAGCAGGGGATTGAGGTATGAAAATATTGAAATATAATATCTACAGTTTCAGGACTAGTGTGATAAAAATTAAAACCAAGGCTTCTTAATCCTAGCTTATTCATTAAATAAAATTTATTAAATACTGACTTTATGTCAAAATCTCTTCCTCTTATTTTGTTTATCATTACTCAAAATATGGTAAGTGGTTATAGAAATGCATAGATACTTTCTCTATCTTTAAAATAAATTTCTCCTAGAATTTTGATGATCAGAGCTGCTTAGAAGCATATAGTTTAGAAGTTCTGCATGTTTAGAGCATATGTGCAATGTAACAGCACATAATTAATTTTACTTAGTTTCTCTTTGACATTAAGATTTAAAAAACATAACTAAATCAATTTTGAAAGATTAGCACAAGCCAATTCAATTATATCAGTACAAGCTAAATGTTGACTCTGTGAGATATGAGATTCCTCTTAAATACTAAGTGGTCTTGGTGTAGTTTGTTTGTACTAATAAATTTCAATTTTCTGATATGTTTTCACATGGTATGTTGTACTGATGGGAATATTCTATCTAAACAAGCTTCTAGTCAAACAGTTAAATTAATCATAGCCACAAGTTAATTTCTTCAATTTGTTTTGGCTGTTTATATAAACTCATTATTTTAAAAAGATTTATGAGGGGAAAAGAGAAAACTTCATGTTTCTTTCTGGTCTTAGAACCCGGAACATGTAAACCAAAGGCATTGAGCTATACTAATTTTTATCATTTGTTTGTGTTTTCTAGATTGTACTTTTTTTCTTAGAGATACATCCCAGTTGCCACTACAATAAAACCTGCATTATTTTCTAAAAGTTATGCAGACTTATTTAAAAGGACACAAAATTTGAAGTAACGTAAAACCCTGCGTGATTTATGTTGCACTTCTAGAAAAGCCCATGATAACAAATCGAGGGATCAAAATCCTAGTTTTTTTTTTTAATTTAAAAATTGCCGGAAATAATTGTCATGGCTTTTGGGCAGTAGCAGTTTGAGCTTGCTAAAGTGAAAGCTATAAAATTAGAAATGACTTAAGTAGCCAAGTGCTAATCTTCTCCTGCCATGTGCCTGTCCGTCACCATGCTTCAAAGGTTCTTGCCACGCAAGACAGAGTCTGGCCATGCACACCTGCAATCTGATGAACTGAGAGTCCAAAAGAGCAATCTTAATGAGGTCTTCACAATGACTCCTGGTTTCTCAGGATTCCCACCCAGAGATTATTCCCCTCCCCGCCCCAAAACGAAGCTGCAATAGGCTTCAATGAAAGGACAAGTGGAAAATACACATACGTTTTCATCCAGTTACTTTTCCTGGAATACATTCCCAACAGAACATGGCAGGCATATACCAGAGGATATGCACAAAATATCCAAAACCCACTACCTGTTAAGTCCAAAAACTGCACACAACTCATATGTCCATCATACAGATTAAAAAATTGTGGTGCATTTTTCAACAAAAATAAATGAACTATGAATACATGCAATCACATGCCTGGATATCACAAACACTTGGTAAACTCTAAATATCCAGATACCTTCTTCTGTAGCTGCACCATATTCTTCTGTATATAATACCCAAAAGAAATGCAAGGTTATACCATAATGTGTTCAAAGGTACTAGGAATAGCTGATAAACTATACTCTTAAGACTAGAGCACTTTTCTGCATGTGTTTTATTTCACAAAATGTTTTATTAGACTTTTTAAAGAGTGAAGTACTAAAAGCTGCTGACAAGCTTTATTCTTTATATGAGTTTTATTTACTTATGGTTATATTTTTTGAAGAAGACAATATTGTCAGGATCCTGAATCAGATAATAACATAAACCTCACTTTATAATAAGGACATAAACATACCACGTGATCAGGGGTCCTTAGGTCAGTTAGATTTTATGGTTTATTTACATGGCGTTGCCCATTTTCTTTTTTTTACTTTTAAGATTTAAAAAAAATTTTATTTTATTGATTATGCCATTACAGTTGTTCTATTTCCCCCCTTCATTCCCCTCCACCCTGTACACCCCCTCCCCTACCTATTTTCAATGGCTATTTGAGTTCTTCTGGTTTCTATAACATCTTATCCACAGTGTCAGATGACTAAGCCCCTAGCAAGTGGGACCCAGTTTAGCCACTCTGTGAATAAATTCTCAGAATTGATCACCTGTTTAAAATATGCTTCTCCATACAAAGCAGAGATAAAACAAAACTTCATCTAGTTATTGCTTCTGGCTCCAATCCAAGATACGTGCTATGTTGTATAGTTCCCACATACATCAGAAAATTTATCTACCTGCAACAGACAATCTGACAATTATAAAAATGTCTTATTTTGAAAAATAAAAAATAAAAAATAAAATAAAAATAGAAATGTCGGCTCAAGGTTGTTTTAGTGTAGGTGCATATAATAAACACATGCCACAAAGGGTCACATGATTTCCTGAGGGACAGAAATAGCAAGGAACACCTTACCTGACGGTGGATAATTTTTCCTTGGTCAGCTACTTCATTTGGCAGCCTTTGGTTTGAAAACTTAGGAAGTGCTGTTAAATTCATTTCTTTCTTCTTATAAGCACATCTAACTGGGGACTGGAAAGAGTGTCCTTTCCTGAGTATTGTGAGAGTTCAGAGTTCAGGAATATGGGTTGCTTTAGCAGTTCAACAGTTAACAGTATATTGTTAGTCAACCTTAGATTTCTTTGTCAATGCTTAAAACAAATAATTCCCTGTCATGGGATGTCAAACCTGTACAGGATAGGAAGAGCTATTAAATTGGGGGGCTAGCCTGGAGTAAGATAAGGAGGGGCCCATAGTAAGATAAGGTGCAGCATAGCACAGGATATTAGCGTTTATACAGTTTGGAGAGTTGGCATTTCCAAGGCTGGTCTCTGCAAGATGTGAGAGCATATTTGGAGTGAAGAAGTGCCTGGGACGGGGGACAGCAGTCCAGCACAGTTGTCAATTCAAGAGAGATAAGGAGGACAGTTAAACAGAAAAGGGGACAAGGATAACAATAAGAAATGGATTACCATTAGGGTGTATTATAGTTGAATTGTGTCCTTCCTAACCCATATGTTACTCATAACCTCTAGTACTGTGGAAGTAACATCTTTACAGACATGATTAAATTAAAATAAAGTCATTAGGGTTGGTCTAGTCCAATATGACTGGTATTGCAAGGAGAGGAAATCTGAACACAAACATGTGAAGAGGGAAGGCATTGTGAAGACAATGAAGATATCTGTCTGCAAGCCAAGGAGAAAGGCCTGAACAGACCCTTCCTTCACAGCCCTGAGAAGCAGCCAACCCCGCCAACGTCCTGATTGCAGACTTCTAGTATCCAGCACTGCGATAAAATCAATTTCTGTTGTTTAAGCTACTCGGTCTTCTTATGGCAGTCCTGGCAAACTAATACATGACTACTAGTTGAGCAAGTGAATATACTAAAAATAATGAGAGCCATGTTTTTCATGGTTAGAAAAATGAGTTATAAATATAAAAAGGAGAAAAAAACCCTAAAATTAACCTGGTAATTTTGAATGAGAATTGGAAGTCCATGAATTAACATAATTCTATGTGTAAACTACCTGTCCAGTATCAGAAGGCCTACAAACTGCTCTATTACACTGAGATACCAAAACTTAGTTACCAAAGACCACCCACCTCAACAAAAAAACAAGGGAGTTTAGGGAAACAACAAATTCAAGTACAGTGTTAGGTAAAAGGACACAATGGATATGAGATATCTTTTTGTGTGCAAGAAAGGAAATTACTCAGAAGGTGATGGGGTCATGCCAAAGAAGCAAGAAAGGCAGCTTGGAGAAATTTCCACAAGTCAAATCAAGCACAATTTGAGCATAATAGGACTACCGCCACTTTAACCAGGTTTAATGACAAAGTTATAAACCAACAAGGAAAAAAATAAATATATGGATGAAGGAAAGAATACTACACAGATTCAAAGTACTTCTTTACAGGATTTTTTTACTTCTTTTACTTTTTATTATTTTTATTTTCCCCCTTTTTCTTTATTTTGGTTGTTTATTCTATTACATTTGTCCCAATTTTTTCCCTTTGGACCCCCTCCAACCATTCACTCCTCACCCACAGTCAATCCCTTCTCCATTGTTCATGTCCACGAGTCTTTCAAACATGTTCTTTGACTAGTTAGTCCCTTCCCCTTCCTTCCACCATTCCCTCCTCCCTCCTCCTCTCCTACAGCTACCAGTCTGTTCCATATTTCCACAGAAGACCCTTTATAGACACAGCAATCTTATAAAAGAGGGGAAAAATGGAAGGAATAATACAACCTGATATCAAAATATAGTGCAAGGCCATCGTACTCAAACAGCAAGCTACTGGGATAAAAACAGGCATAGGGATCAATGGAGCAGAATAAAGATGCCAGAAATAAGACTACACATTTATGGTCATGTAATATTTGACAAAAGAGGTAAAAGCATACAACAGGATAAAGAGAGTCTATTCAAAAATGGTGTTGGTGAAATAAGCCAGTCAGAGAACTCAAATACCATATGACTTCACTCACATATGGAATGTAATGAACAATCTGAAATAACAAGTGAAACAGAGACAGACTCATAGATGGAGAGCAGATGACAGCTGGAAGGGTGCAGTTAGTGGGTGGAGGGATTGAGCAATAGGAAAAAGGACTCATGGAAATGGACAACAGTGTGAAGATTGTGGGAAAGAGGTGGGTAAAAGGGACTAAACAGTAACACGAAAATAAAAGAATGTTTTTTTAAAAAGTAAAAAAGCAACAATAGCATAATGAAATATCACCTCCCACCTGTCAGAATGGCTATCATCAATAAATCAAAAAACAGCAAGTGTTGGTGAAGATGTGGACAAGAGTGAACCTTGGTACAATCTTGGTGAGAATGCACAGTGGCATAGTCACCGTGGACAACAGCGTAGAATTACCTCAAAAAATTAAAAAAAACAATAAAACTTCCTTATGATCTAGCAATTCAACTTCTAGAAACCCAAAACACTAATTCAAAAGAATATATGCACCCTATATTTACTGCAGAGTAATATACAATAGCCGAAATTTGGAAGAAGCCCAAATGCACATCAGTAGATGAGTGGATACAAAAGCTATGGTACACTTCTACAGTGAAATACTACTCAGCTGTAAAAAGAAGGAAATTTTACCTTTGGGGCAGCATGGATTGACCTGGAGAGTATTATGCTAAATGAAATAATACGTGTGGAATCTATTGAACAACATTAACTAACAAATGAAATAAAAACAGACTCACAACTTTCAATAGGAGAGGTTAGGTATAAGGGGACTGAGAGGTGAGGGAGGCTGAGTGAAAAAAATGAAAGGATTAAGCAGAAAAGAAAGAAACGCAAACTCATAGACAACAGTTTGGTCATTACCATAGGGAAATGGGGATGGGGGAGCAGGAGAGGGAAAAGGGGGATAAATGATGATGGAAAGAGTTTTGACTTAGGATGGTGAACATACAACACAATATCCAGGTGATATAGAATTATACACCTTAAAACTATGTAATTTTACTAAGCAACATAACCCAAATAAATGTAATAAAAATAAATTAAAAAAAAAGACTTACATGCATGAAATGGTACTGCTTAAAATAGCTTTAATTTTTCCAGAGAAGATTGTCTAATTCAAGTTTAATAAATATGCCTTGAATGGGCATATTTCCACCACCCATTGCTTCTGGGCTAGCCATATAATTGTTTTCAGCCAGGGGCGTGAAAATGGGTATGCCATATAATATGTCTATGCTATAATTACAAATGTCATTGAATGGCTTGATTATGCACTGCCACTTGGACCCATCCTTGAGTGTTGGCTTTCTGTTATCATAACAAGATGAAAAGACATGCAGAACTGAGATAGGTCCAAAGAAATGTGGTTGAGGATTCCTCAGTTAAACCCAGAAGAGTTAAAGCCAAACTCATGTAATAAACTCAAGGAATAAATGTTCATTGTTTTATGCCATTAAGAGTTGGTGGGTTTTTTTTTTTGCGTGCGTGTTTGCTTCGGCAGCACATATACTAAAATTGCAATGATACAAAGAAGATTACTATGGCCATGGCTAAGATTATATCCTAAGAACCCTGAAATACCAATCCAAAAGAACCTATGCACCACAATGTTCATTGCAGTACAATCTACAATAGCAAAGTGCTGGAAGCAACCTAGGTGCCCGTCAGTAAATGAATGGACCCCAAAATAATGGTACATTTACACAATGGAATTCTATGCAGCAGAAAGAGAGAAGGAGCTCCTACCCTTTGCAACAGCATGGATGGAACTGGAAAGCATTATGCTGAGTGAAATAAGCCAGGTGGTGAAAGACAAATACCATATGATCTCACTTTTAACAGGAATCTAAACAACAAAACAAACAAACAAGCAAAATATAACCAAAGACACTGAAACAGAGAACAGGATAATAGTGACTAGAGGGGAGAGGGGAGGAAATTTCAGAGGAAAAGGGGACGGGTTTGTGGGAACAAGTATAAAGGACACATGGACAATAACAAGGGGCAATAAAAACAAGGGAGGGAGGGAGGGAGAGCTGGGGTGTTGGGCTGGGGTCATGGGAAAAGGCAGAAAACTGTACTTGAACAACATTTTAAAAAAAAAAGATAGTTTTTTTTATTGGTGATAAGGCTGACTAATGTGTCTCAAAGGAGATGCTGGAAGTAAATATAAGCACTATGATTTAAAAAATAATTTTACATATATAATTATTTATTTACTTCCTAAATGTTATTTAGGTATACTATCTAGCATATTGTCCATCATTTATTACAACATTCTGATGAACAGCATCACATTTTTCGGTATGTTCTTTCCTTTGTTTTTATCCTGGTTTTTCGATGTAGTCCCAAAGTAATGAGTTAACAAATCCCTTCGAGCATCATTAAGAAAAGACATATAATTCCAAAGAACCCAACTAGTGATACACAGTCAGCATTGTAATGCCCAGGTGTACAGTCTAAGTTAGCAATCTCCTTTACTACAAAAGGGAGAATGAGTAAGGTTTTTTGTTAGCTGAATTTGAAATGTCCTATAATATGCACTATTTAACATTCAATTTCAATTTAGTTTTTTAATTTATCATTGTCCACTTAGACTTGTCCCCCAATTTTCCCATTGTTCTCCCCACCCCACCCCTCCGTTTCCTACAGTCCATTTGTGCCCGTGGATCCTCAATGTATGTGCCTTTACTGCTCTTTTCTCTAACTCACTACTGCTTTTTCTTTTAAAATGTGGAGATTGCCAGTTAATGACCCTCTTCTCAATATAAATGTAAATCACGATAAAAAATTCAGACTAAAGGGAAAATGGTTAGTTCTTTTAAATTGTTAAATTTTTCTAATTCCCTAAGTAATATTTGCCGGAGGGAATCAAAATAATTTCTAATATGCCATATTTGTTATTTGAAAACTGTCTAATGTACACAGATAACAGAGCAAAAACTGCTTGTTGATTGTATAATCTGAAAAATATGTTTTTCTAATATGTGCATCACAAGGGTAAATTTGAATTTTGTGTTGCATAATTTGTGTATGGAAGTTAAATATATAATGCAGTTCAGCATTTTTTTATGTTCAAGAGGAGTCCGAAGCCACTCATCTTCCTATACAATCAATGTTTAATTTTAGGTTCTATTATCACTAAACTCATTAGCAATTTCTCAAATGGTCAAAATAACAATGCTCCCCCTCAACAACCCAACCTTGAAACAAATAAACAAAGGAAAAAAAAGTAAAAATAAGAAACTCACTGAGACAAAATATACTCGAGAGTAGACTTATTTTTATAACAGAATGTAAGTAATTCTATCCTCTGCCACCGATTCCCTGGAGCAAGTGGACACCACAAAAAATGTGGTTTAAATGTTTATGAATCACACTATAGGGGAGATTAAGGTTATTAAGGTTATGAATACATTTAGGGTTATTATTCCCAAGAGGAAACCTTTGGGGTTTTAAAATAGTGCAGTGAAATGATCCACGGTGTTCTATCTTATTTTCTTTCTTTCCTTTGTATATAACCCAAGGGCTTCATGTAATTTCCTTAGCTATGGGTTTAAATGCCTGATCTATTTTTCTTCTGAAAGTCTTGCTTTTCTGTGTTAACCTTTTTTTATCCATCTATATTTAGTTTGGTCTGTAAATACTAAAAGTGCTGACTGAACTATCTCCAAGGAGAATTCAAAAAATAAATAAATAAAAGTGGAGCTGAAAATCAAGGAAATAATTTTAACTGTTTGTAGTCATTCTTTTTAAAATTATTTTATTGTCACTCAAGTACAGTAGTCTGCAGTGCAGTCATTCTTAAAAGAGTATTTAGTAGTAAAATAGGACAAATTCATAAATAAGTTGTCCCTGGAAATGATAGCATATGAAAACATTACAGGCACTAACTAATGGATCACTGGCATTTCCCACACCTTTAGAAAACATAGAATTACGTTTTTTTCTCTTGATTTTATAGGAATAAAAATCTTTCAGGCTCACAGAGCTAAAGGTCATATAACTAGTTCCTGGGTGGATGGATTCATATCAAGAAGATACTCTGATTTCCACAGGAGCATATTTTCCGTTTAAAAATGTTTCCTTAGTGAACTCATGCATTCTTAGGAAAAACTTGGCTCATCATTCGAAATGGCATTTTGTATTATGGATTGACTTCATTTACATAAACATATTAATATGTTTAAGGAATATGGTGTGAGTCTCAGTAATTTTTACAGTGTTTTTATTGTTTAGATGTCGTCCGGACCTCTGATTTCTGCTCAGACATGTAACAAGCTTGGAAGTAATGGCTTCCTTCCTTACAACAAGAAAAATGTTGAACAATTTGAAAATTGACTCTTCTTAGATCCATCAGAGAATTTAAGTCATAGTGCTGCCCTGAAAACTTGATAGGCAAATATAAAGAATCACAGTTGCCCATTTTCCCTGGCTGCTGTTGCCCTGGACCCGGCGGCTTCTGGCCCCGAGACTCCTCCAGAGGCACCCTTTGAATCACTGCAGCCCCCAGCCAGTGAGGCTTTGGCCTCAATGTCTACAGCAATGTGGAAATCTCCAAGGAAATTTTCCTTCGCAAAGACTGCTGAGAACCCAGTGGTACCCAGGCTGCCTGGGGCTCTTTCCTACGGCCTCTTCTACTTCCACCAGGGTCAGAGCCAGTGCCCTCAGCTCATTCTGCACACCCAGATCGCGCTCAGGCCTTCGTGGTCCGGCTGCACCCACTGTTAAGTCTGCATCCTGAGCCCACAGCCTGGACTTGAAAGCTCTCCTGAGATTGTACCCGGCCCCAAGAGCACCCCAAGAGCAACGACTGGGCGACTGGTGTTGTCACCAGACTCACTTCCTCTTCTCCACTAAAAGCTCCTGTGTCAATGGGGAGGAAGTGGCCAATTGAGTAACACACAGATTATTTTTTTTGCCCAACGATCGCAGGGTGTTCAATCTTCTAACTCCGCCCCAACTTCTCCACTCCTTACTTCATACACTCTGATCCACTAGTAAATATTAACAACAACAACAACAGTTCATCAGAAAGAGAAAGGGTTGCTAGAGCCAGAAAGTGGTAGGAATACTAAAAACTAAGCATTGCCTAGTTTGAAAGATAATGCCTCCTGGGGGTCTTATCTTGGGGTAAGGGGAGGGCCTCCACACTTTTGTGTTTTTGTTAGGACCAGAAGCCCCACCAAACTTCCAAGGTAAAGAGCAAATAGAAAGCCTCTCATACTGCCAGCAGGCAGAACAGAAAAGTAACCATTTTGAATTAAAGCCAGAGGGCTCTGTTCTCCTTAACAAAAGCCTTCCTTTAAAGGAAACAGTTTTCCAAAAACTTGATTAAGCAGGGTTTCACCAGAGCCTAATCAACCTGGGCAAGGGAAACATCCACCTGCAGTCTGCGTATGTTTATAGCAGCTTTATTCTCGATTGCCAACGACTGGAAGGAACACAGATGTCCTTCAGCAGATCGATGGATGAAGTAACCAAGATAAAAAATAAAATAAAATATTATGATAAAAGAAAATCAAGTCATACAAATAAGAGAGGCCTTAAATGCATATAGCTAAGTTTAAGAAAAAAGTCTGAAATGCTGCATACTGTGTATCTCTGTCCATGTAATATTTGCACTGGACAAAGTTAAACAATCAGGGAGACCTTAGGCAAGACTATTTCAATAGAGAGCAGCTGAACTCAGCTCCACTGAAACAAAAGTCAGAAGGGGTGTGAAGCCCAGGGGCTGTCTGGTGGAAAAAGCAATGGAGGAAGTTAGAAAAGAGATTGATTAGATGTACAGAGCATTTTGAGTTACTCCTGAGTAAATGTTATTCCTGATCAAAAGGTTTTCCCTTTAATTAGAATGGCTGTGTTTGACCATTGGTGCCCCTAGAAGTTAGGCTCTTAGCCTGAGATTGGGGGATAAGGTTGCTATCTCCTACTATGTTTAATTTTCAAAGAAATGGTTACGAGATCTTTAATAAAGGTATTTCTTGGGTTTGTGCAACTAGCCTGCATGGGAAAAGATGTGCATACATGTTGAAAGTGCAGAGAAAGAATTTACAATTATGAGTTATCTAAAATAAATGCTCTAAGAAAAGGAACGTTAGGAGGCTATAGTCAGGAAACAAATGATCGAATCTTTAGTTAAGCTGAGAAGCATATGAAAGCAATGTGGGTCACTTCCAACTATATGACATTTTGAAGAAAAGCAAAGAGATGGTAGAAGGACCTGTGGTTGCCGGGCTGTGGGAAGGTACGTGAGGATAAACAGGTGCAGCACAGAGGATTTTCAAGGCAATGAAACTTCTATATGAATATCATAATAATGGATACAAGACATCTAATTGAACTGTACCACACAAGAAAGAACACTAATGAACACTAGGATGTTTAGTTAGTAATAAGGTATCAATATTGGCTCACTAATTGTAACAAATACAAGTTAATAATGGGGGGAATTGTGGGTGGCAAGAAGACTAGAGCGTAGAGGTGGTGTATCAGCACACTTCACTCAGCTTTTCTGTAAACTTAAAGCTGCTTCAAAAATAAAAAATATTTTAAAATCATCATAATTTTCGTACTATCTAGTTGTTTCACATAACTACTCTTGCCAGTCATTTCACAAAGCAGTACATATTATTCTAAATATTTGCTATATTTTATTTAAGGTTACATTACACTTAGATAAAACAAAATAACTGCATAGCATTATTAATAATTTTGCATAACAAAATTTAATAATTTTGAAAACAAATTTATAAGTTTATTTCATATGTTTTATACTAGTAATTTAATATACACATTTCTTCTTTTTCCATTTGGAAAGTTCCCTTCTAAAGCTTGCCTTATCTGAATTAACTTATTTTTAATTAAATTTTCTATAATTTCATCAGCTTTGAAAGAAACTACATTACTTTCAGTGCGTTTCTGTCTACAAATTTTGGATTGATAGAATCTGAGTTTTTTTTTCAAGGACAGATTATAAACCTTCTACTAAGCTATATATGAACTGTCAATCTAGAAAAATATTTGTTTCTTGTTAAATTATCTAATTACATTGGTATATAGCTACTTATATGTAAGTATGAACATTAAGATATGCTTTCCCCAAAATTAAAAAAAAATTATAATACTGTGATAGTCATAAAGCAGACGATTTGATAAGTAATGTTTGAGACTAGCCAGCAAAAATAGTATCTCTTTAGGTCACTACAGGTCCCATTTTTGGTGAAGAAACCATCCAGTAAGCTACAGAAGATAACTTTCTCTAACCCATGGGTTACAAGGATGTGACATAGTAAAAATTTATTTTAAGAGATTGTCTACACTTGTTCAAAACAAACGCAATTGTCTCCAAAAGTAAGGATGATAGGCTAAAAAATTCACAATGGCAGTTTCTCTGAACTTGGCTTTTCATTTGAAATGTTCACTTGAATTTACCTCCCCCCACAACAGTGTCTGCTTGTGAGAGTAACGTTCTTAGCCCTTATAACTTTGCTTCAAGTGTAGGTGTATTTAAGAACATGTGTAAAGCAACACAAAAAACAACACTTCCCTTTATTTTTCTTAGCTTGTTTTTTATTGCCTTTTACCAAATTATCTTTATCACTGAGTGATATAAAAAAGAAATCAATGCAGAAAGTGCCAACTCTTCATAACGAGCAAGATATCCATATACAGATTGCTTTTTACCTTCAGGCTCATACAATTTTATGCTTTTCTTGATTCTCACCTCTCAACTTATCTCCAACAGGGAAATAAGATACACATATTTTTAAAAAATCCAAGTACCTGTTATATGAGATAGATTTAATGCAGTGCTACTCAAATGTAGGTTTTGGGATTTGTGTTGGTTTACAAAATGCCTGTTATAAGTCTTTGACAAGATGGTGTTAAGTTTCATTTATTTTAAAATGTATAATAAATTATTATTCACTTTCTTAGCCATTTGATATAATAAAATGTATTTTTGATCAATACAATAGAGTTTTATGTATGGGCTTCTATTTTGCATCTTTGTAGTTTTATTTTTCTAGTGTTTTACTTTTTAAAAAATTTGACTGAAGAGCTATTGGTCATCAGCAAATTGTGAATTAAAAAAAAACAACAAAAAAAACCCAAACCTTACTGCTTATAAGGCAATTGTTCAGTGTTGATTTCTCTCTTTCAGTCTTGCAGAGTTCTGAAAAACAGAGACCCTGTAGCCAATTTTCAAAGTTCAGATCCCAGGTGTGCTCTTTCTTCCTGTGAGACACTGGATGTTTATTAACTGTCTCTCTCATGATGTACATGTGGCATTTAGCTCTGTACCTAACATCAGCTAAATGATCAACAAATGCCAGTAACATCTATTATTGTTTTTCTCTGAGCCAAAGAAAAATTCTCATCCCACTTTCTCCCAAGTGAATCTCTCCATTAAGTTCTGTATCCTGATCTGAGGAAAACAAAACAACAACAATAAAAAACCCACAAGATTTGTTCCTGATTGACTTCCAGAACTGTGAGAAGAGGCTAAATTATATTTATAAACTGAGACATCAATCCAGGGAGTGTTACCTTTGAAATGTATAACTCCAGGTCATCATAATAGCTTATCTGTGTAATAACTATGTATTAGGTATTTTAAGCAAATACAGGGTTACCAGACTTTTACTTAAACATATAGTATTTGTCCTTCCCAGTATATGAAAACAGAGAAGCTTTATGATTTGTTCACTTGTAAGTCTTTGTGCGCTAATAATGCCTCATAGTTACAAGTGTCTAAATAAAAGTTTATTAAGTAGGTGAATGAATAAACCACAAAGTAAACAGAAATGATAGCCTTAATATCTATCCCTTCTTTTCTTCTTTACCTTTTTTCTATTATTCATTTTAGAGAGAGGGGAAGGAAAAGAGAGAGTAGAAGAAACATTAATTTGTTGTTCCACTTATTTGCGTATTCATTGGTCTTGTTTTGTGCCCTGAAAGGAGATCGAACCTGCAACTGAGCTACTTGGCCAGCGCTATCCCTTCTTTACTTCTCCTTGGTAGCTCATCTAATAGCAGAATAAGGGCAAACCCTGAAATCAGAATTCTCTCATTCAGGTGATTATTTTTGTTCGTACTTGTTGGACTGTTACAGAGTTTGTGTAAAACTGTTACATCTCCTGACCAATTAATTATACAAAATGACAATGAAGTAAGACTCTTTGACTCTAAAGTGGTATGTTTAAAGTTCAGTGTGTAAACAACCTAAAATAATAACTATAATAACTACGGGATAATTTAAACATGACTATATCGAGTTCTTAATATTTGATAAGCACTGGTATGCAAAAGTCTATTTTAGAAGTGGCATGTTTCCATCTACTTTTAGTTAAATGTTATATGTCTCAGAATAACCATTGATTTTTCCCCCCAAAATTGCATTTATAGCAATCATTCTTTAGAACTCACAATTCTTGAAACAACCTGACAAGTTGTGGACTCACAATAAAAAATAAACAAATAAATATGCTCATAAAAATATGCATGAAGATTACACGGGTGTTTAATTTAAAGGAGTCATAGAGTCCCCAGAAGAAAATGGACCCCGAGTTTAACAACTCTTATCAATAAGGCATTTTAAACATGCCTCCACTCTGTCTTCACACACAAAATCATTTTTTTCTCTCAAGTGTGCTCTTTTTCATTGGCTTTAACTTTTTATTCCTCATATTCAGAAATGTGCTTAAAACTCTCCAACTACAAAACTTTCTTTAAAACATCTTTGTAAGAATCAAACACAGAAGCTTCCTCTTTCTTTTAACAGTAAGTTTTAGGTTTGGATTACTGATATACCTGTATTTTTTGGATATCATGTGTCATATTTTTCTTCACTCCTTTTTCTTCCATCTTTTCTTATATCATATTTTAAGAGCTTTAGTTCATTTTTTCTTTTTTCTCTACAAGTACTGAAATTAACATTTCATTATTTTTTAGTTGATACTGTAAATGTTACACATTATTCTAAACATGTATGAAACATTTTAATCATTTTATTCTTGTAACTCAAATTAAAAAAAATAAATTCTTTAATTACAAATTTAAAGTCTCATATTGTATGGTACTGTTGGAATTTAAGTCCCAAATATTAATCATTAATATATGTTTTTTACTCAACATTTATACATGAACAGTCTTATAATTAATTTTCACTAACACACCAGCTGTTAATTTTAATTTTCATATCTAGAAAGATTATTTTGCCTTTATTCATTAATGCTATTTGGGTAACAGTAATTTGCAGAGATATTTCTGTTGAATATGGTAATGAAGTTTGCTGAAGAAAAGTCTTTCTTTCATAAGTAATCCATCTTACTTTGTTTTGTTTTCTGACAAGCTTTAATATTTTATTTTTTAAAGGAATAGATGTGCATTTTTACTAGTATGCATCTTAACTATTATTATGTATGCTTATTATACATTTTAATTCTTTGGAGATGACTTTTTTCAATCATAATAAATTACTATTATATTTTAAATACTGTTTTTACTGATTTTCATATTTAAAAAGAATATCTAGAGACATATGATATTCTTTGTATTTTACTAAATTCTGTTTCATGATTTATATATTTTAACTTTTATGCCTCTGAGTTCTTTCCTTTGATTTATCTTTTAAAACACTATATGTATGTATACAAGATTTTTATTAAAAATTTCCTTTGATGTATCTTCTAAAACACTATATATATGTATAGATATATAGTATAAGTGCTAATATATATAGCAATTTTCTGTTCATTTAATTATTTTTTTATTTCAATATGCTTATTCTTATACTATCATGCACTTTATGATCCTATTACTTCCTTTGTCTTATTTACATTTTAAACTTTCATATTTTGGAAATGCTTTCAAATTTTTATATTGTTCCTTGTGTTTGGTAAAGAAACCATTCAAATTGTAAGTCAGCTGACTTCATTTCTTGAAGTTTTTTTTCTTTGTAATTTATAATATTTTTCCCTTGACTTAACTTTTATTGTATTATTATAATGGAAGATTCAGCTATCTTTCTTGTCTCGTGTAGACATATATGGGATATTAGTCTTGATGTGATTTTGCAGTTAATGAGTTGGGCGAAACTGAGCCAAGTATTTAGTGAGATTTCAAATATTTTTGAAATATTTGAATTTCAAATATTTTTAAATGGTGTGTGCTATTGACTGTAGAGTAGAATAATTACTTACTTCTATTTCCCAAAGCATAATGGTATTTAATTCTCTTTAGTTGAAAGTATGAAATAAGTAAGCAAAACAAAAAAAGGAGAGGCCTTGAGCTCAGTTGTTTAGAGCAAGCATCCCAACCTCTGGGCCACAGACTGATACTGGTCGGGGGGGACTGTTAGGAGCCAGGACGCACAGCAGGGGGTGAGCTTGAACGTAACTCATTTGAATCACCCTGATGCTATCCCCAACCCACCTGGCCCAGAGAAAAACTGTCCTCCATGAAACTGGTCTCTGGAGCCAAAAAGGTTGGATACTGCTAAATTAAAGTATTGTCCCAATACACCAAGGTTGCTGGTTAGATCTCTGGCTAGGTCATATCCAAGAATCAACCAATGAATACATAAATAAATGGAACAAGAAATCCATGTTTATCTCTCTGTTTCTTTCTGTCCCTTTCTCTCTAAAATCAATTTGAAAAAAAATAGATCCATTAACAATAGACTTCAAAGATACTGGCAGGTTATGAAAAATTGCCTATTTACCCACTCTTATGGTGCTTGGCTCTTTCATTCCACCCACCCCCCCAGACTGCACGTGACAGTGTGTGTTCTATGGGTACACAAACTTTCCTGAGTAGCAGGATTCATGTTACTGTTAGGTAGGATAGTTAGTAAACTAAGGCAGGGAAGATGAGGGAGACATGTCTTACCCATGGATTCAGTAGTCTGGAGCCCAGTCTAGCGTTCTGAACATCACAAGCAAAGATAGCACAGGAGGAAGGGAGTCCTTGAAATTCTGTGAATTGGGAAAAGGAGCCTCTGTAGCAATTTCATTAACTAAGACCAAAGAGCCTTTACTAGCTGAGAAGGAAAGCCTTCGTAGCTGTACATAGGTTTAGAAGAGGGGAGAAGGAGAGGTACCTAGAAGCTGACTAAAGTATGTAACCCCTGTACCTCAATTGTCAGTACACCCAGATTAGCCAAGTTTTCAGTTGTAGCAAGGTGCTCAAGTGCATAGAACAGACTTACTAACAACTTCATTTCCTTTATACCTGGGGCATTCAGGTATGAATCTGATAAATAAACTTGCTGACTCATTCCATGATACGTGTTTGTCTCTCACTTGAATTCTCTTGCAAGCAAGACAAAAACTGAGGAGATGTGGGGAGTCCCCTGACTCAGGTCTGCCCGGTAACATTCTCATCAGATTTTCTACAAATAGAAGGGATATTTTTAAAGCGACTTACAGGGGCTGACTAGATCAGCAGAAGTATCACATATTGTGTGGTTATGTAGCCTAATAAACTTCTAGATTATTTTACAGTACAGGATTGGAGGGTCATTCAGGTTCTGATTTAAGTTTAGGGTTGAGGAGAGGTAAAATTGAGATGTTTTTAGTTCAGAAGAACAATTGAAGAGCTATACATTTACATATTTGTAAAAAGTATGTGCTTTTAAAGGTATACATTTCAATATACTGTTCCTTATAAGTATCCTGTAACTTTTCATACATTTTCTCATCACATGCCATCATTTTTTTCTTTGGCATGTAAGTGAATTTGGATGTCAGACAAAGTTGGGGGAGGAAGTTCTAGTCAAAGAGAATATCTGATCTAAATTTCTTAAGTAACATTTCAGTATTGAATCTTTACTTAAATTCTAAATAAGAAAAACCTAGAGACAAAAATAGAAGTCAAAATGAAACAATAACAGAAGCCAATCTTCTACTTTCAGGTTCGTCTTTTCACCTCACTGTCTTACTTCACCTAGAAAAATAACAGAAATCACTCTGGGAAGACATTCGCAGATTAACTGAACTGTTGTTTAATATTTGCCTTAGCGTTACCAACAGTTCCTATAATAAGGAATAAAACAGGGACCCATTTTATAATCTAGCCAGAGTAACATTAAAACAGAACTGGCCTCAGGCAAAATCAGAAGCTAGGATCAGTCCCTGGAGGATTTAATTAATCTTGCCAGTTTTCTACTGCTCATTATCTTTCTCCAACAATCACATTAGAGGTTTTGAACTGCTGATAAGGATTTTACCCCTGGGTAGAATCTCCCAGTAACTTTAGTCTCATGGTCATTTCATAACATGATTGTAAAATCATGGTCCAGAATGTTTCGTGTGTTTATATCCTTAAGTGTATCAATCTATACAGTAGACTTCTGGGGAAGTAAAATAGAGTAGGAAGTTTTGTACATACTGCTGCAAGGTCTTTTCATGGTGACTGGCAGTGGGATTGAGATGGAATTAAAAAGAATTAGTGAAATCAGGAAAAATATATGGGAGGACTTTGGCTATGGGCTATTGAGTTGGTATGGGAAATGCTTCAACAGAACAAGACACCTTTTTATAAATCTGAGGCATTAGATTTTAAATCTGCCTTTATGTTTAATAATAATAATAATAAATACTATTTACTTATTTCTTACTATTCACTGGACTCTCTTGTCCACTTTGAATACATAATGTTAATTCTACCAATATTTATACACACCGATTCATTTTATGGGGAACACTGGAAGAAAAACAGAAAATATTTTCAAAGTGAAAGCATTATTTGGCTCGGACCTTCAGAAACATATTTCCAGAAAAGATGGTTATTTTTAACAAAAAATACTTAAGTGAAAAATTGAGGTAGTAAAAAAAGGGTGGGAGAAAAAGAAAACCAAATGCTAGATGGAAAGTTAAAAATGTGCACAGGATCTGGTTGCACACAACAAATATACAAACTATTCTAAGAGACAGTCGTTTCAAAAGAAGAGATGGAGGGAGAGCCAGGTTTGGTTGGGAGGCGGGGGCTTCATGCCGATTTCTGCCAGTTACTGATAATGACTCTGGGTTTATTTAAAAGACAATAGAAGTGTAAGGATCCAAAAAAGATCAGAGAACAAAGGGAAAAAGCTTGAAGTATCTCCCCAGAAAATGGACATAATCCAAGGGAGTCACCATGTAAAACCCAGTCACTCAAACCACTGGCCTGGCCTTCTGAGGACACTTCCACTGGCTATTGGTCACAGCGGCATTGCCAGAAAAGACTTCACACCCTTCACTGGACACTTTCCACTGCTATTGGTCTTCAACACCATGACTACCTTAAATACTTCCAATTGTTCTGAACCCTCAGTAATGTCCTCTAGTTACATATACTGCCAACGGATATCAACTTGGTCAGTCAATCTTGGTTCACATGTTTCTGTCTCAGCTCCCAGCGTGCCATTTGAGATATTTTCAATCTGCTCACGTTTATCCTCTCAACATGTGTCCTCTTTTTTGGGAGGACACAGGGATCCTAACCCAAATCCATGCAATGGAGACAATCCCACATGTAGGAATGGGGTTAGGAACTCCACAGCAGTGTGTTAGAAGAAGGACTCTAAAATGAGGCTTAAATTTTTGGTAGAGGCAGTCCTCACTTTCAAGATTCTGCTATGCTAAAATTTCAGTTAGTGAGCTTTAGAGAAATCATAACCGTTCCCAACAAGCAGTTCAAATTTCAATTGGCACCTTTAAATTAATTAAACAGGATATGATTAGACTGATAAGTATTCCCCTGGCTCTTAACCACGTTGAGTTTGGCACTGCTTGAATGGAATGCATTTTTACTCAAATCAATTCTTAAAATTTTTAAGGTGTGCCAGTATGTCTTTTAATGCCTCCTTAACTGTAAATAAATACATAAAGTAAAAGCTTTGCTGCTAATTCTTCAGCCCACAAATTACTACCTAAATAACAAATGAGCATTAGGCTCTGTGACTAAATATGTAACTTCTTTCGAATTCTGTCAGTGATTGGTCACTCTGCATCTGTTAATAGGTTCATAACAGACAGCACAGCATGAAGTCATGCTGGTTCCTCATCTGCCAATGATAAACCCACATATACTTTTGTGAAAATGAATGATTGAAAGGGGGCATTAGACAACAAACGTTAAAGTGCAGTGAAGACACAATGAGGTGTGAGTGTGTTCGGAGGAGAGACAGGTGACTGTGGGGATGTTGCCCCCATGCTTTTCAGGAACTACGCAGCCAGAGGGGTTCCCTGAAGATTCATTTATTGATAAAATAAATAAAGTGTTTGTGAAGGAAAGAATGAAAGTTTCCTGAGGAAATGAGACCTGCAAAAAATTAATATTATAAGCATCTCATAGATATTCACAACATTGAAAGAACACGGAATAAAATACAGGGGGCTGAACCAAACTTAGAGAGAAGTATGCCAATTTGCCTAGGCATAGAAATGATGCTAGCCTGTTTCATAAATTATAAGAGGAAAGGAAGAAGGTGAGCAGTGTTCAAACTATTTCAATATATTTTTGCAAAGAAGTAAAATAATTTAATTTTCAAAGTTTAAAAATTTTAAGTACAGTGTACTACATAAATACTTCAAAAAAAGTCATAGAACAACCATAACTTTTCCACAGACCATTATGACACCTTTGTATGTTTTCAGCTTGCACAGTCATGTTCACAGTGCAAAGTGAACACTACCTTTAATTTTTACCATGAAGCTTTAAAAATACCCCAGTATCCCTAATTACTTCAATTTGCATTTCATGAAATGGGGCATTCTTTTACCTGTCCAGTTGTACAATCATCTAAATCAGGAAATTGATATTGTTAGTAGTATTTTCTGATCTAAAGAGCTTACTTACTTTTGTCAATATTCCTGAAATTGTCCTTCATGTCAGAAGGAGAATGTTTCTCTGAACTAGGTTCTAGTCTAGGACTGAAAACTGCATTTAATTCTCATGTGTCTTTAAGTATATAAATTTGGAACAGTTCTAGAATTTTCCTTTGTCTTTTATTACTTTGAAAAAAAATTTTTACTGGATAGTTTTAAAAAATTTTTTAATTTAATTATTTTTCAAGTACAGTTTTCCGTCTTTTACTCCCATCCCAGCCCACCTTGAAATTTTTGAACAGTACTAAATATCTATTTGGGGCTTGTCTAATATTTCCTCACAATCAGATAAGGTTTATGTAGGTTTGGGGGGTGCATATCAGAAGAAACAGTACCACTTGGAAAGCCCCACACCAGGAGACCCTTGATAAGTATCTGCTCCTTTACATGGCCTTGTGATCCACCCGTGAAATCTGTCTTAAAAAATTGATGAACAAAAATGGTGACTTTTCCAATTCTATCATTCTCTTTGCATCCATCAATTGTCATTCTACTATAAGAAAGAACTTTTCCTTCCTCTTGGTTTATTTGTGTGTTCATTTCTTTGTATTAGTGGGGACTCATTGATTCTTATGTCATTCTATGGGGCATAGTCCATTACTATCATTTTTTATTTTCATGCTCAAATCACTCCAGAATTGCATAGTAAGGACTACTTCAGGCTAACTCCTGAACACAATCCTATTCCCTTTGCACATGCCCAATCATTCTTTGACTGTATTCTTACTTTCTGTCCTAAGTTTTTTCAGACCAATCTTGCATTCTCAGCCACAAAACTAACTAAATCAGCCAATTTTCCAAGACACTGTCCTTCATGTGTGTATAGGTGTGTTTTGTTGTGCACAAATCAGGATGTACAGATTTGATTTGTTCTCCTTATTTCATAAATAAAAGCTACCATACCATAGCTACTTATTTGCATTTTATTTTTAATATATATATATGAAAGATATTTTATATGTATATGTATACCCACACACACACATACACACACACACATATATATATATATATACATACACACACAGAGAATAATTTACACCACTTGGTCCCACTACTGCATAATGAGATAATCTCCCTAAGTCACTTTGAGCCCCAGCTGGGTGAGTATTCATGGTGCAAGGGTCAAAGTTGTGGCCTGTGGCATGTCTCACTGTGTATAGAGAGTCACTTAGAGCTCAGTTTTGCATAACCTGTTTTAATCCCTTGAGATTTTCTTCTTGATGCTTCTTCTGTCTTAAATTTCCAATCAAGGCAAAGTTACCTAAGTGGTTAAGTTGCTAACTTAAATGTGATTCCACATTTATTAATGCTATCTAAGTTGTATTTTTGTGTTCCATTTTTTACGTGTCTCAAGTGAAGTGGTCATTTCTACTAAGGACATGAAGTTTGGCATGTTAACTGACATGTTATCAGTTCCAAGAATTTCCAATTGTTTTGTTTTATATAAAGTATACTTTAAGAAAGTTACTATTCTTCTAACTTTATATCTCATGATTTCCATTCAATTAAAACATAATTTTGCACTTGAAGAAAAGTATTTTGGTAACAATGGGCAGACCTCAGAGATCACATCATGGAATTTTAAGCACATAAAAAGATAGCAGCAGCTCTTTATTGCTCTCCAGAGGGAACAAGTGATGGAGAGGGAGAGAAGCCCAAGGCAATAATTTTGGCAGTGAGCACAAAAATTTTTTCTTCCAATTGTTGTGATTGAACTCTGTATTTAAAATAACGTAGGTAATAATTTCAGTTTAATTTTCCCAAGAAATAATGTTTGAACTCAGTGTGCTAATATGTTTACAGCATAACTTTTAGAAATAACTGCAAATCTCTTTGAGGAAAGTTATTTTCTATTAATGAAAAATAAAAATACTAATTATGTATAAAGGAAATCAATAGTATATAAATGTTAAATAGTAACATGCACATCTAAATTTCTCCTCGCATTAACAGGATAACTAATGCAACAATTTTGAAATCTCTTCAATATCAAATAGATATTCTTCTTTTGCATAATTTTTCTTTTCCCTTAACTTTATATAGTTAATGGGAGAAACTGATTTGTATCATAAATTTAACAAATAATGATTGAATGTCTGTTAGAAGTCAGACACTTTGCCAGGTAGTAGAATTTAGAGAAAAATCCATCACTATGCAACCAATTCCATAATTTTGATTCTATTTCTCCAGTTTCTGACATTTACACAACATTTAGCAAAACCAGTTACATGTACCTGTGTTTGTTTTTGTTGTTTCTGTATTGTTTTCCACTCATTCCTTTATATCCCTACATTGGTGATCTCTACAAACTAATATTCTGAAGTTCCCCAGTTTTATAATTGTGCTTCACCTATGTTGATGTTTTTACCAGTTTAATTGCATCTGATTTTCACTTCTGTGTTTAGTAAAAATAGTTTATAATCATTTCCTTCATACTGAACTTAAACTGGAGTGAGCTATCATGCTTGCTTTGTTACAATGTTAACCCCTTTGCACTAATTTTATTGTTAAGTAAATGAGGTATTTTTCTTAGTTTAAAATTTATTTAAAAAAACTTTCTTATCATCAATAGTCTGATTGTATATGACTCCATTCCTTTTCCATAACCTTAAATCTTGCTTTTTTCTTTATCAGAAGTAGTAAAGCTCAGATGTAATTTGCTTACCTAAGAAAAGTATTAAATAATACTAAGTTACTTCAATGTGAGAGTAGACTCTAGCAACCTAAGTAGTTCCCCAACATTTTAGCATTTGGATTTTGATATTTGAATATTCCTGACAGAATATGGCATAGGAAAATGGAAGTTTTAAATCTAATTGCATCCACCTAAATAATTCTAAAATAATCAAAACTACCTTTCAATTATATAGAATAATAAAATATATCAGCAATTAAGACATTGCAAGGCCAGCAGAATAGATTTTGATATGTTGATTTTCTGATATAAAGATTAACAAATGATCTCACCTTTAACAGGAACCTAAATAATAAAACAAACAAGCAAGCAAAATAAAAACAATGACACTAAAATAGAGAACAGAGGGACAGTGACCGGAGGGGAGAGGGGAGGGAATTTCAGGGGAAAAAGGGGAAGGATTTACAGGAACTAGTGTAAAGGACACGTGGACAACAATTAAGGGGGGGTGGAAATGGGAGGGAGGTGGGGGATGCGGGGGGGGGGCTGGGCTGGGAGTAAAAGACAGAATACTGTAGTTGAAAAATAATTAAATTTAAAAAATATTGCTATTGTTTATAATAATATCCATAAGCATGCACCTTTTCCAATCAAGTACTTTTCACACCTTACCCTAACCTGGTAGAACTTCTATGCCAATAAAGATGAAGGGCAAAAATCTCACGATTACTCAAGATTCCAATTTTTTCTTGAATGACTATTTTTAAATTTGTAAAAAAAAAGATTAACAAATGAAAATAACTACTTAAGTTTAATAATCAAAACAAATAATACCACATTTCAAGGTAAGCAATTTGGCTTACATACATGAGTAATTAATTTACTCACTTATTCAAACATATTTGAGTACCATTCCTAACCAGATTTGCCCTGATCTTGACCAAAAAGATCCAGAAATGATTTCTTGCCTAGAAACAATGAAGAGCCTTCTAATAAACCTGAGCCATCTAATTTTATTCACATATTCAAAAATATTTGACTACTTGCTTACTAGTCTTACTTCGTCAAGACTAGCTCTGTCCTGGTCTTGACAAAAAGAGATTCAGAAATTAATCTCAGCTGAGGAAAATGAAGAACTTTCTAATAAACCTAACTGATCTGATGAAGCCATAACTACTGCCTTGTTTATAACCCTAACCTCAAAATAATTCTAGGTGTATTCCTTTTTGTCTCATTATCTTACTTTATCTAATGCCTGTGTTTCTTAGATCCTCTTTCCAGGCAGAATTCAAAAGAATTACCTACATATACCACACCTAAGCTCTCACCATCCCTTCTATTGTCTTTTTCACTCTTTTTCCTCCATTAATCTTTTCTTCCTAAAGTCACTATTAACCTTTATATTGATAATGCAATGGACCTTTTCAGTCCTCATTTTACTCAGTTCTCTGGATGTTTCCATATTGATCATGAACTCCCATTCATGCTATACTCACCTAGCTTCCTTAACTCTACTATGAGAGAAAGACCTCAAAATTTAATAAAAAGTCTTATATTTTTTATAAGCTGCAGTACATAAGAAGGAATGACAACAGCATTAATTAGCCATAGCCCGAAGATACAAATTCTGATTCCTTAACACTTCAAACTCGGGGACAATCTAAGACCTGCTTCAAAAACTGTGTTGAGATTAGAAGAGGATGGCCGTCGTAATATTCAGGTAATTAAGATAACACCTGAAGCTCAGCAGGAGAAGGAAAGTAGACAGAAGAGTTATAAGGTGGAAAATTTTAAAGGGTATTTGAAAGTTATGGTAGTATATATTTGAAAAAGGACACAGTGATGTCTGATAAATTCAGAATTTTTTGTTAATGGCTTTGTAATGGAGTCCAGAACCTGGGGTGTCCAGGAATATAAGTAATAGGCCTGGCTGGGGGATGGAACATATGGAGCAGAGCTATTAAGAGTTATTTTCTAAGTCAATAAAATCAGACTAGTTTTCCAGCCAGAATGGAGCCAGAAGGTATGCATAACTTTAACCCCGGACATGACTGGGAGGCAGCTTCCCCTGAGTACAGCACCTGCATGAGAGCTTGGAGATGGTTCGCTCCACACCGAGGGGCCATACCTGCCTGGGCTAACTACGGCAACCCAGAAAGGCTGTAAATATGGGAGTGCTAGCAGGTGTAGCCAGTTGTGGGAGGGGTTGGAAATGGACTTATGGAGGAAGTTCCAGGCTGGAATTTAAACTAAAGGCAAGCCACTGAAAGGAGAGAGACAATGCAGGGCCAGGGACTAGGACAGTACAGGACTAAGGGAGATGAGAGGACAATGTGAGACCATGCAGGAAGAAAAGGAGTGAAAGGGTTGTTACTGGTAGGTCCTGAGAAGGTTCCACATGGGATTGGATTAAGAACTGGAGATCGCTGTGACAGTAACACAGCTGACGGCCCTGGGAACCATGGGAGGCCTGCCAGCCAAGCATGGATTACTGGGAGGAACTGGGAGTCTAGCTGAGCCACAGACTCCTATTTCTTTTTCCTGAGATACGGTACCCCAGACTGGCCTGGTTAGGCAAAAGGGGGAAAAGGCAGGACTGTGTGTATATGCGTGTGTATGTGTGTTTGTGGGTGTTTTAAGGATTTTGGGGATTTTTAATAGTGACATTCCACCATCACTCTAAACCTGTATAACTGTTGAATAAATAGTTCCTTTCCTTTTTACCAAACTTTTATAAAATCATTTTTGAGTGTCTATTGAGAGCCTCAGTTCCTAACACCTGGCAGCAGGCAAGATGAACTTAGTACAGGGTTCATTCTCTAATGGTTTTAACTTTTATTATAAATGACATATACTTATGCTGAGTATGTAGAATGTTTTTTTCTTAAACTAAAACTATACTGCTTTACTTTTTTATATATATTTGTTTCCTTCATTATCTCTTAACATTTTCTACCGAAAATTGGGGAATACCATTTATATCTATATGATAAATATGTATGAAATCAATTAATATTTCTCTAACCGAAATGCAACCAAGGTAGTTCAAGCCAAGTTGTATCTTGCTTGGACTATTGTGATAATCTCCTTTCTGTTTTAAGTTTATGTTTTCTCTCTAATTAAGCATTATCCAGTGAGTATTTAAAAATGTCTTCCCCAAACATAATTCGGGCCATACTATTTTTCTTTACCACACTTGAAAAATATTCCAAATTTATTTTATGGAGTGCAAGATTTTGCATAATTTGGCCTGTAGCTTTGCATAATTTGACCTTATTCAACTTTTCCTTTAATCAATGTACTCCAGGTACTCCAGCAATATTCAGTTCATAAAAAAGAGCTGTGTCTTTCCTCCACTTGGGGTACTATATACCTTCATTTCCCATATATATGGGAAGTTTGCTTAAAACTTACGGTGTTTCAGTTTACAGAAACTAAAGTGAATTTTTTCCCCTATCATTATAGTAAATATAACTTTCTCTATTGAAAAGTCAACATACCTGTGTTTATTATGATCACTATGGTAATAATCACTACCATGAATATTGTAGTCATCAAGCTTGCAAGATTTAGCAGTTTATATTTCATTTCCTTTAAGCAAGTTTTAGATGTTTCATATTTTAGCAACTTTCATTTCCATGGTATTCTTTAGTGGTATTATTAAAAGACCATGTTAAATTACTATCATGGCTAATAGAGTTCTAACAGGAATAGAAGATGCTATTTTTTAATCCATAAATACACATGTGTGTGTGTGGATGTCATTGTGTTACCACACAGAACTAATGGATAAAAAACTATGACTTGAAAGAGAAAGACAATGAATTTTAAAATAAAATAAAAAATAAGATGAAGACTATGAATATGTTTGTCTACATTTTATATATCAAAGCTTTGTAATCGAATCTTGTTATCAATTACTTTTGTTATAATTACTTTGATCTTGCCTAATTTTTACTTTAATTTGCTCTATTTGAAAATAAATTAAAGCCAGCATAACATTATTAAGAGAACATATGCTTTTATTTTCAAATGTTTTGATTTTTATTTTAGAATATTGGAAATTTAGAGAAATATCACAAAAACTCATATATATGTACATATATACATATGTATTATCTATCACATTTCTTTTTTTAAATTGGCAGATTAATTTAAAGTCAATAATGACTTAAATGTTAGCAAGTGACAAACTTAATCTAATATATATATTTACATATATATGAACACTTGAGAAAAACATTTAGTTTATTCTGAGAAAAAAATATTTTAACAATCTCTAACCTTGGAAAAGTAGAAGCAAAATACTTTGCATGCTGTCAAAAAAGATAAAAATGAAAGCAACATATATTGAGAGGATCAACCATTTTCCCCCAAGTCTCTATTTTATATTATTTAAAAATATATGCAACACCTACATTACTCAGCCTCTAGGCATTTTAACGACAAGAAATGGATATAGCATATAAAATGGAAGGAGAAAGGAGAGAGTCTATTTGTGTCTGTAACACAAGAAAAAGGCTAGGAATAAAGTAGGAATGGTTGCCTTTAAAGAAGTTTCTGATGATATTTCTGACTTTGCATAGGTGTATTTCAAAAAGCTCAGCTTAGAGGGCAAGGAAGAACACTTCAGATTTTATCCAACTGGAAAGAGAAGGTCATTTTAGGTTGCTGAGGAAGTCACAGAACTTACACAGAAATTGCTAGTTGCTAATAGGAGCTTATTTTTAACTGTAAGTTGGCAAAACTTATTTATCATTAAGATATTAAAATATAATTACTGAGGATTTTGAGTCACAGATACTTTAAATGGCTTGCCCATATTAAGCAGTGTATAAAAAATGGTCACAGGAGGGGGTGGGACTAAAAAATGCACACAAAAAACATGGAATTAACTTTTGGAGAGTGGATCCCTTATAGTACAGGCTTCCCCTGCTAGATGAGTATTCTAGGAATCCATCTGTAACAGTGTGCTGGCTGGCATTGTTGTGACAGGCTTCATTTAGCTTCAGTGAATTTTTTTGAAGACTCAACATGTTCACCCATTTCATGATGGGTGATTTTCTAGCACTAAGTGTTCAATAATTTTTGATCCCAAACAGCATAACCTCCATGCCCCACCTTCCCTAATCACCTGATCTTACCCCAAGAAACTTTTTTTTTAATTTCCATGGATCAAAAAGTCCTCAAAGGCAAATGTCTTGCCGATGTGGAAGATGTGAAACAAAAAATGGCAGAAGCTTTACAAGGCATCAAAATCAATGAGTTCAAAAGCTGTTTTGAGCAGTGGAAAAGCTGTCTCAGTAGGTTTGAGGGTATTTTGAGGGTGACTGAAATTTAAACATGTAAGAACAAATACACAATTTTTAATAAATAAATTCCATTTGGAGGGGTCTCCCCTAGTATTTTACAGATGGGGCCAGGGACTGTTTTATGCTTATCTCTAGATATTTCTGGAGGGCTGGTATTGACTACTGGCTAAGATAAGGATGAGATTTGCTAGCTAGTGATTTATAATGCACTGTGAAAATTTGAAACCCCTTGGAGTTTAGATGAATGGTTTGCATCTGGTTTAACCACTTACAGAGCTGGGCTTTATAGCTTGTTGACCCATGGGCTAAAATATACCTCATAAACTCATGCCTGAGCTCCCAGAAAGTGAGATATGTTGCAGATACCTTGATGGTTCATACTTCAAAGATACATTGAATACCCTTTGACCGAGAGAGGACACTGGCGTCTTTGCCTACAAATATGCATCTCCATGACTGTTTCCTCTTATTTTCTCCAATTGTGCCTTATTGTTGACATTTGGTAAAGCTTTCTGTGGCATAAATTTGAATCCTGTGATGCCTTTCAATTATCCAACCCTGTGTCATCAATGGAAGTAGTAAATCAGAAGAAGACATAGAAATATAATGTGATCATCCTAGTTAACATACATATTTTAGCAATTATGTGGAGAAAATTAATTTTTAAATTAGTTTAATGTTGAAATACATGATAGATGCATATTTATAAGAATGATTAATTCATAATGATGATGTGTTATTCAAGTATAAAAATTATAGCGTACCTAAAATAAGTAAATTACTGAATTATATTTTAAAGAAATGTATGAATAAATAATATATATTAAAATGTATTTTCCATTTCTCTGTTGAAGCATGAGCTTAATAAAATAAGTTCAGCAAAATTTGTTCAAAAATAGACTTAATTTGGGTATAACATATGAAATGGAAGAAAATGTGTTAAGCATCTTAAAACTTTAGAACAAAACATATTTTTGAAATATTTGTCTCCATAGCAACCATACTAATTTAGAAAACAATTATACTGCCTTTAATATATTAACAATGGAAAAGAACTTAGGCTTATTAACTTTTGGAAATAGTATTTTTGACATTAATAGTGAGACATTTTCTTGAATGACTGAAAAAGATAACATATCTAAAGAACAGTTTATATTGAGCACGGGCCTGCGAACCAGACAATTTCGGTTCGATTCCCAGTCAGGGCACATGCCTGGGTTGCAGACAGGTTCCCTGCAGGGACGCACAAAAGGCAACCATACATTGATGTTTCTCTCCCTCTCTCCTTCCCTTCCCTTCTAAAGATAAATAAAATCTTAAAAAAATAAAGAACAGTTTATTAACTTACTAAATATTATTATAACATTAAGTTATCCAAATATTTTATTTCATTAGACTTTTATATCTACGGAGAAAAGACTCACTATCTTTTACAACTATTTAGAAATTTTATGATGAATTAAAATAAATTTTCTAATACTTCTTTCTTATCACACAAGTTATTGTAGTGAGATCACCATGATTCTTGAATAAATTACAGAGATCAATTACCACTCCATGGGGCACATCTGTGGTCAAGGTACATAATAATAATGTGTCGCACACTCTTAATGCTATAAAATATCTATAGAAGAAATACATATTTGAAAAATAAGTAAATTAAAGAATAAATCAAAACTTTAAAAAGCAGGTTTATTATTTATCAGAGCATATAAAGCTTCAATTTAACAATTCGTTTTGAAAGTAGTTTTTAAATAATACAGCTTTAAAGTATTGAAAACAGTGCTACAATAAAAAATTGGAAAGAATGCTATCGGAATGAAGAATCTAATAGCTAACATATAAACCCGTCAACAAAAGTGCTTTTAAAAAAATGAAACCATCAGATTTTTTTCAAGCCCAATGCTGCTCTCTGCAAAGGGTACCACAGTATTCCAAAGAACAGCGGCCCATAGAACACTTTCTTGTTCTGAATGTCAGATAATAGTTCAGTTTCTTTGTCCAGCTCATTTTATTTGCTATCCCTAGAGTCTCTGTGTGGTTTTCCTATAATAACAACCATCAGTTATCCACTTAATATCAAATTCTACCTTGAGGTCATGTTTAACTCAATGTAATTGAAACCAATTCCCAGTCTATTGGAAATTTCATCCCAGACACCAGTTACATCCTGTGAAGAAGAATGCAATTCCCTCAGGCTGAAGCCCTGCGAACCCTGGGGCTTAAATACAGTGGAAGACATTTTTTCTGCTCTTTGTATGTTTCTTGCTAAAGTAGCATGCTTGTCACAGCTATCTAAATGTGTAGATCCACAGACAGGCGAGACAGCTTTCGGCTTGATATGTCACGGAGGTAGACAGCCTCAGCTCTAGTCCCGGTTCCCTACGTTGGCATATTTGGTTTCAGAGATATCAAAGCTATCTTGCCCTTTATTGACATAAAGAGCAATGAAGAAATGTGAGGCTTATTATAAAAAATAAAAAAAACTACAAAAATTAGGCATATATGTGAAATCTTTTCTTTTCTGTCTGCTATTTCCAGAATTCTAGAATTGATTACCCACTTTCATGAATATAAAGTCTATAAACAAAGGGAAGAAAAAACTCCCCATTTCACTGATCACCAAAAAAAATGAGACATTATTAACAATGACGCCTAGTGGCAGAAGAGCACTGCCACAGAAGCTTTGTTAAAAATGTCGTCTAACTTAATCTGCCCCTATCATGGTTTAACATGCTCGGCCTGTTTTGTTTTTTGCTGCAGTGCAGTCCTGCATGCATTAGAGTATTTAGGGTAGGCCACATGTACTTATCCATGGGTTCTCCGTGGATGGTCTGCATCACAATAACCCAGGGTGCCTGTTTAAAATGCAAATTTAATCCTTCATTGTAAAGGCCACAGACATCCTAAAGTGCCGTTCTTCCTTTCACCCTGAATATCATACACCTCATTTGTAGATGTCTGCGTATACTTTTTAATTTATAATCAAGGAAAATAAAGGTGAAGTTTGTTTTCCAGTCCTTGAGGAATTCTCATTCATGTAGGAGAAGCAGAAGGATAAACAGTAAAATTACAATATTTGTGTAAACAGTAGATCAACAAAGGCAGAAGTGACAATATCCAGGAGTGACATGAAAACCGCTCACTGTGAAAGCTGCATTTGAACTCATTTTTGATGACTGATCAGGAGAGTGTGAGATGATGACATGTATCAGGAAGGAAACAAGAGGTAGAAGAAAGGGCGTAAATCTGTCAGCAGGCATGTGGCATCCACTGAATAATAAATCTGGAAGTTGAACGGAATGCAGTTTGTAAGAGGTACGGAGTGAGACAAAGGGACGAAGCTGCACACCGCAATGTGGTTTGATCCTTCTGCATCACTCTCAATGTCCCTAACCTGGTAGGTTTGGTCAAAATGTAAAATAAATCCTTTTACTTATTTAGCAAAAAACTCAGTTTACATTCTTGCACAAATAAGCTACCTTATGAAGAAAAAAGTTTAAAATCTATAGACATCTGTAAGAAATGAGAGAATGAAAGAATAAGGGAGAAAAATGGAGCATATGCACAGAGGGGAAAATGAATCACTCAATGGGTGCCTATTATGCATCCTACCGTAGTTTGGGCGTGGCAATGTACCAGTGCACAAAATATGTGGAAACCTGTTACACATAATCAAGAAAACTGAAAGAGAAAGTAAGTTCAGCACAATTCTAGAAGAATGTATGAATCTGTTATAGAAAATTCCTATAGGGAATGAAAAGAAGTTTTAACAGATGAAAACTACTAATACAATCAATCATACACACACCAAAATCTAAAGAAAAAGTATGGATTATTGCCTTAGATGCAAAAAGGGAAGTTTATAAGAGCCCAACAATTTGTGATGAAGTACCTAGATATACGGTATGTACCCTTGAACAACTATGTGCCTAGGTAGTCAGAAATCCATGTATAACTTTTGACTCCCCCAAACTTAAATATAGCCCCTCAGCGTGTGAAGAGGATTGGCTGCAGTACCCCACACAGACAACAAAATCTACAGATGCTATAGACCCTTACATAAAAGGGAAAAAGACAACACATATAATCAGCCTTCCACATCTGTGGATTCCCTATTATAGATGGAAAATGTCATTTTATATATTTTTAATCCATATATGCATAACCATGGACTATGGTAGGCTGACTCGGTATTTATTGAAAAAAAGTCTGCCTGTAATGGACCACTACAGTTCAAATTGTTGTTCAAAGGTCACCAGTACTTTTTTAACATGGTTAAATAAATAGAAAGATGGGCAGATATGTAGGTAGGTAGTTATGTAGATAGATATAAGTGAAAAGTTATGTAGATATCTATCTATCTAAAGATAGATAAAGAATCTATCTTTATTTCCATATGATATGTCAGTGTACTTCAATATTCTAAAAGGGGCCAATTGAAAAATAACTTTAGAAATCAAGTAACTTAAATAGAAATATATGAAATTAACATAAAGAAACAGTTGCATATTGAAGTGTATATATATATATTTGTATATACTATAAAAATATAAAACTAGCTAGATTATATAACAAAATGAGGTCTGATATATATATATATATATATATATATGTGTGTGTGTGTGTGTGTGTGTGTGGGTGTATAAATAACAGAGTAAAATAAAATATGTGGTCATAAATATAGCATAACATATAAACTACATAAGGAAAATTATAAATACTTCTGAAGCACAAAAAGTACAAATAAAAAAAGGTATAATATTTAAAAGGCTAGCACACATTTTTAATACTTAAATTAGCTGTAATTTAATACATGTATAATATAATGAGACACATAAAACAATAAAGAATAGCTAGAGTAATTCTAAAAAAATGACGTTTGAATTAACTAACATTACTACTCATTAAAACATTTTTTTAAATCTCCATCATCAGAACAATGTAGTGATATAGAGGTACATGGAAATATCAATGTAAAAAAAAAAGAAACTCCAGATTGTGGAGTAAATATGGAAATGCATCATATGCAAAGGTAATATTAAATAAGTGTGGAAATGTTAGCCTTTTGAAAATTGATACTGAGACAATTTGATATCCATATATATTTTAGGTGATAAAACTAAATCTGTTTTGTATACCATAAACCATGACAAATTTCAATTGAAATATGAAAATTACAAATGTAAGTAGTAAAAATGTTAAATTGCTTTTAGTTGCAGACTGAAGAAAGTTTTCAAACAGACAAAACTCAAAATGTTTAATAAATTTAAATTTAATAAATTAAAAGTGATGATTAATAAAACATGAAGAAAGTATCATAATCAAAGTGAAAAATAAATAACAAAGTGATAAAAATGTTTTCAACTTATATTGCAATCTAATGAATCAACTAAAAATGAAAAATAAAAATATCTAATGACTTAATTTCAAAACCTGATAAAAGGCAGAAAGAGAAATCTCAAGTAATAAATGCACTGATAATTAAAATGAAACAGTGAAAATTAAAATTGCAAAGAGATAGAGTTTCTTATACATCAGAATAAATAAATTTTAAGTTAGACAATAAACTCTTAGTGAGGTCATGAACAAGAAGGCGTAGCATTTTGTTCAGGGAAAGCAAAGTTTTCCAACAAAATGGAGAGAATTTTGGCAATATTGATCATAACTTTATAGTTATTCATGCTTTGGATCAACAACATTCTCCTTTGGAAACTACCCTAAGCACAGAGAAGTAAAAATACAATTTATGGAATATACCAAAAACAGAAAACAACCAAAATGTCCAGCAACAGGTAACCAGTTGAATAAACTGCTTGAACTCACAGAGTGATGTCTATATTTACCTGAAAAATTTTTGAATTATATCACCAAATATTGATGTGGAGTGATATCTAGGAAGTATTGTTAATGAAACTGAGAGGATGTGAGGGTCTTTGTCCACAAAAAAGGGGGAATGAAATACATTCACTCACACATATAGAAAATATCCATGTGTTTTTTAAAACATATTTAGTATGTTTTACAAATGTGCATTATATACATGCACATTCCCCTTTTTATAATATAGAATCAAGGATATATATATATATATATATATATATATATATATATAAAGTCTATATATAGGATAGAGCTATCATATATATATATATGTATATATATATCTTTATTAAACTCATTGGGGTGACATTGGTTAATAAAATTATGCAGGCTTCAAATGTACAATTCTATAATATAACATCTGCATATTGCATTGTATGTTTAGCACCCTAAGTTGAATTTTCTTCCATCCCCATATATTTGACCCCATTTACTCTTTACTGTCTCCTCCCCCCATCCCCTTTTTCTCTAACTACCATACTGTTGTCTGGGTCTATGAGTTTTTCATTGTTTGTCTTGTTAGTTCAATGACTGCTTTCAGTTTTATAGCCCACACATGACTGAAATCATGTGACTGAATTATATGATCCTTGATATTTTTACTGATTTATTTCAGTAAGCATGATATTGTGTACATTATGTTTAAAAAACAGTAGAAGGGAAAGATGCAACTGCAAATATAATTATTACTTATAGAAAAAAGGAGAGCACAAATTAGAATGGATAACATTGGAAACAAGATTTCTTTTTTATGACAATACAGAAAATTATGTACACTTTTCTTTTTTTATTGTTCAGTTACAGTTGTCCTGCCTTCCCCCCCCATTGCTCTCCCCTGCTGCACCCCCCCAATCCCACAGTCAATCCTCCCACTGGTCCATTCTCACGAGTCCTCTATTCACGTTCCTTGACTTGCCTCTTCCCCTTTTTCCTGTTATCCCCTCTGCTCCCCTGTAGTCAATATCAGTTTGTTCTTAATTTCCAAGTCTCTGGTTCTAGTTTGCTCATTTATTTGTTTTGTTGATTAGGTTCCACTTATAGGTAAGATCATATGGTATCTGTCTTTCTCCACCTGGCTTATTTTACTCAGCATAATGCTTTCCAGTTCCATCCATGCTGTTGCAAAGGGTAGGAGCTCCTTCTTTCTTTCTGCTGCATAGTGTTTCATTGTGAAAAATATACCAGTTTTTTATTTGGTCATTTACTGATGGGCACTTAGGCTATTTCTATCATTTGACTAGTGTAAATAATGCTGCTATGAATATTGGAGTTCATAGGTTCTTCTTTTCTTTACTTTTTAACTTGGTATTATTTAAGTACTATTTGTAATTAAAACCCATAACTATATTTATGAAGAAGAAATAAATTCCCCCAAATGACATCAAATTGAAATAAATATTATAATTTTGTATCAAGTTTTGTCATCACCATACACACACACACAAATTTTTTAAGTGACTTTAAGACCAAGTATTTGACTGGTTGTTTCTAATGGTTTTTATTCTAAAAAAATCACAAAGAAATCATAAACTTTATTCAGGCATCTATTTTGTTGTGGTAGGAATTAGGTTCTTCTCAGTAATCAAAAGGGAAGCATTCCAAACACTCACACACAGGAGACTGTTGGGGCGGGGCGTAAAATGGTTTGTTTGTGTGGAGATAGAAGCTGCCCCTGGTTTCCACATCCCGTCTCTCTCTGTCTCACATGGAAAAATTCCAACTGTGTCTTCAGCAAGGCCAAGACAAAACCCAGTGTCCAGAGTTCTGCTCCATATTACACTACAGTCCAACATTCGTTTAGCATGGTGTGTGCTTCCAGCTGCAATCCATCGTTCCCTTTGGAGCCCATGCAGTCTGCCTCGGGCCGGGTAGCTGCTACACCTACACGGTCTCATGTTCCTTACCAAAGGAAGCCAAAGAATCATGAGGTGGGCAAAAGAGAGCTTTTTTGTTCCCTTGGGGTTATAACCAGGAGCATAGGTTTGGTATAGACCAGATCCTTTCTCAAAAGAATCAATCAACTTTCCATACTTTTACCCTCTTGGGATGGGTTTATACCCCTTAGCCTTATACCCTGACAAGGCTTGATGGTCCAGCACCTCCCTTTGTAACCCCCCAACAATCTGGCACTAGAAGGGGGAGGGGGGAGTTTGAATCCACTCACTGGAGAAATGCTGTAATCCTTTGTAGTATGAAGCTGCAACTTCCTGGCTGAGCAAGTGAACAGGCTTATGCTTCCAGTTTATTAAACTCAATGTGTAGTTCACTCTCTTTGCTCTTCTTTCTCAATATCTAGCTAAACACCAGAGGTGCAATAACACTATTGTTAATTCAAACTTAATGTAAGTTTTTAAGACAAAGCAGGTAAGCAATGAGATCAATGTATTTTCCAGAACCAAATGCATAATTTAAAAGTATAAGTTAAAATAGACAAAAATATAAAACACAATTACGTGAAAATGTGTAATAATAGGAAAGAATTTTATTAAATACAAACAATCAAGTAGTATTTTCTAAATATGTCCACTAAAAAGGCCTGTAGAGATTTATTCTTTCATAGTAAAAGAGTCATAGTGACTAAATGGGATGTAAGGACATCATTTAATTCTGAGTAGAACAAAACAACAGGAAAGGAAGAATTTTGTGAACAGTTGGATAAATCAGAATAGGGCAGGTTATTAAGTGTCATTAAAAACCCCATAACATGGTACTTAAATTAAAAATTACAACCTTCTATTTGTGAGAAATGTATAGTAAATATTTGCAGATGAAATAACAGATGACTCAGATCTGCTTTAAATGTGTCCAGGGGGAGAAAAACATATAATGGGTAGATAAGAAATAAGATTAGCAGAAGATTAATTGTTGTTAAAGCTAAATTGTGGATATATGATAATTCAATATACATTTTACCCTAACTTTGGATAATTTTAATTATTTCTATAATTAAACATGTATTTAAATTTTTTAATAGAAAATGAGAAATAAAATTTAAGATTTGAAATTAAAATTTGAAATAAAATTTCAAATAAATAAAATGTAAGATTACATAAATAATATATAAAAAGTTGATATTATATTTCTTAAAATTATCTAAACATCTTTGAGCTATCAATAAAATATAGTTTGTTACAATTTATTTATTTTTACTTAACATACATACGCAAAATTGTAAAAATACAAATAGAATTGATAAAGTACAGTTGCCTAGGCTACAACCTCAGTCCTGGGCTGACATATAGTGACAAAACAAATTGCCACCATATCCAAATCAATCTCAGTAGTATTGATGAGGATATTTATGAGTATATTTTCAGTAGTTGTTAATTTTATCAGAAAAGATCAGCATTTAGTTCATGTACCTTCTTTTTTACTATTTTACTTTTCCAGATATCTAATCATTCCCTTTTGATAGCTTTTATGGTGGGTACTACCTATGCAAAATAAAAACAGTTTTTAAAAGCAGTAATGAATGATTTCTAGTATTTATGTTTACATACATCCTTTATGACTCAATTCATTTTAATTAATGTTCATTGAATTAAAGCATTCATTTTGAAATAAAGATAAGGCAATGAAATAAGCAAAGCTCTTCCTCATAAAAAGCTATCATCTAGAGAGAAAACTGGACCATACATAAGTGAGCCATTGATAAGTGCTATACAGAAAAGTAAAGCAGGATACAGACGATACTGAATGGAGGGGCCACTATGTTTTATGTGAGGTCAGGAAAGCCTCTCTTACAACATGACACTGCTGAAAACTTGAAGCAATGAAAGGACCAGGCCATCTCTTAACAGAGTAAAAGATTTTCAGGCAGAGATTACAAGGCAAACTCTCAGAGACGGAAGCCACCCTAACACCGCTGATGAGTCAACAAGAGGCCAATATAACAATGGCAGAGAAAGTAAGAGGACAGTGGGCTAGGGAGATTACATGGCTATCCAGAGGCTGCTTGATAGAGGGCATAATAGGCAACTGCTTTATTTTTCATCCCAAGAGTGATGATGGGTTTTAAGTCCAGGAGTGATACACTGTATCTTACTTCTAAAAATAATAGTTCCATCGTGTAAAACCTAATTATTAGACCTCAGCTAGGTTCTTGATATGACTAGAATACATATTTCTGTGTTCCATTTGTTATCTAATTTTTCTTAAAAATCCTTCCATAATCCTTCTCCTCTCCTCTAAACTCTAGTGCTTTCTTCTTCATCATTATTCACAGTAATAGTTCCACTCAGATCATATTTAAACACTGAGACCTTCTTAGGAGTATTTGGGCACATGCCTGCTACCACCCATTTACCTATATCTGTGATCATAGTTCTGCCTGCTTTTCTGTTATTCTGTATTAATGGTCCAAACTAACAAGAGCCAAACTTTCCACCACTGTTCTAATTCTGCCTTTACTTTTGGTATGCTAAAAAATTGTGCTTCAGAAATTCTTCCTTCTTTCTTTGGCATCAACATTTTTCTATCCATTGGGTAACTCTCATTATTGTGTCAATCAATACGAGGATATTTTCCTCATCCTTAAAAATTTGTAACAATCTTGACTTCACTTCTTTTTGAAGTCACCACTCTAAATCTCTGCTTTTCTTGATTGTAAAATTAAAAGAAACGGTTTCACTGATTACCTTATATTTATTTCCCTCCAGTTTACATTTGAACACCTTCCAAATGAGTGTCTCCATACCACTAATAAATGATGGGAGTTTGGTATAGCAGTGAAGGTCATTAATATTGTTAGATTCTTCGTGTAGTTTGACAGTAAAGATTATAAAATTGGGACTTTAACAATGCAAAGACTCAAGGCCAGATGCGGCTAAAACTCCAGTCTTATCTCTTCAGTCTTATCTGAAGATAAGACTCCAGTCTTATCTCTTACTCTCTAAGGACTGTACATTCTTGGCATTTGCATTTTTCCCCTAAGGCCTTTCTCTGAAGAACAATTACAATACCTTGAGAGCAGTAAACATCCAATTATTTTTTTTTTGCAATTCAAAATATATTACCTAAGGAAAAGTTAGGGTGATCATCAAACCTAAAAGGTAAACTTAAGCAATTACAAAGCTCTTCAATGACAAATATATCTATTAACCAGGAAGGGTACTTCTCAACAATGACCTCTGTTATTAGAAATATTTATTAGAAACAGTCATGAAGATAAGGAAGATGATGTCAAATGCTTTAGGAAACAAAATATGCAACAGGAAGTGAAATAAGAGGGGAGATTGTAAATGATAACAGGAATACAGGAAAGGGCGAGGGCACTTTCTGAGCTGAGCAGATACATCCTATGACATAGAAGGTTTGTAGGGATAACCTCAGGTGACGGTAGAGGTGTAGCTCTGCAGTGAATAAAACTTTCATAGTCTAAAATGATTTCTGAAATGGGATAATTTTCTTAATATTTATTTGACGAAAGTACTATTTCCTGTTCTTCAACATCTAAATAAACTAAGAGTTGGATTTTATCCTCCTTTTCCTTGCTATGTTTTATAATTCTCAATGACACAAAACATATCTTGAGTTATTTTTTATCTTAACTTGCACTGTTTACTTATTTTTGGAAAGTGTTTCTTGCATATCCTTTATGTGGGAACTGCAGAGGGAAGCTTCAGGTGAAACAGGGCTCCAGCGTAACCCCGGTCTTGGCCCCCACCTTCACTGGGTACATACTCTCCACTACTTAGAGACTGACAGCTCAAATCCTCCACCTGGGACTCCTGATTATTGTCGGTTCAGATCTGGATCTGAGCTTTTCAAGTTGTCCTGGGTTGAGTTAGAGCAGAATCTACCTTGCCTTGTGGGCTCCTGTTTACATATATCCTTTATGACTCAATTCATTTTAATTCCTGTTCATTGAATTAAAAGCATTCATTTTGAAATAAAGATATGACAATGAAATAAGCAAAGCTCTTCCTCATAAAAAGCTTATAGTTCTGGGGAGTGTTGTCTATGCTACTGTCTGAGGTAGAAAACCCTGAGTGCTTGCAGGGTTCACTTGGCTTACTCTTCACTTCAGTGACATTTAACTAGGTATTTTGGATTTTTTCCAGCCCTTCTCCTATGGCCTCTAGTACTTCCTCCAGCCGCTGGGTTTCCTCTTTCACTTCCATGAGGTAATCCGTGAGTGACAGGCAGGGCTGCAATCTCTTCTCCAAGTGGTTATACATTCCACTCCAATGATTTTATTTAAAACATGAAGTTGCATGATGTTGCATGGACGCAAAGATTTCCCTGGGTCTGACTGTGATCATCTCTAAAGGGGGGATTCACATGGTCACTCAATTCTTCTGCGGGTGAGCTCATAAAGAGTATGCTCTTTCTTGAATTTTGAATTCTCATCTTTCCTTTTCACTGTTACATAGGAAGTTTCCAAACTGTCATGAATAAAAGTAATGTTGAATGTGAATCAGAAACTGCTCATTGAACTCGGACACACAGGGAAATGATTCCAATAACTGTCAGACACACTCAATAAACTGGTCAATAACTGGAGAGATTTTTTTTGAATCACATCTAGATTGCCATATCTGTGATTACAGTTGTGACCGAAGGAATTCAAGTCCTTTTCAATTAATACCACAAAGCCATTCAGAGCCCAGTCCTGTGGATCCAGCAGGAGGCTGGCCACTGAGCACACCTGTGCAGTCCTGCCCCAACCATGGAAACAGTGAACAAGTACACTTGCATCTTTCTCTGCAGATGCCTTGGCAACGAAGGTACCTGCATCCTCAATGGCCTTGATCTGCCTTAACCAGCTGGAGCTCTCCAGTCCCCACAGAAAGTCACTCTTGGAGTGAGACTTAAGTTCACATACTTCCAGCATTTTCTGCAGATGTTTTTTAACCAGACAAACTGGCGCTTGATGTTGGAATAATTGTCTTCATTCTCATAGCCTTTCCCGGAAGCATGGTTTGCCATGGCATTAAGTTTAGGCTGAATGTCAATGACTTAAACGAAGTTGCTCCCTGAATTTGCTTTCCTAATGGTCTGGAGCATCTGCTAGTCTTCCAAGCACAAGGCACTGAAGCCAGACAGGGACTGGCTGCTCTGGCAGATGGGGGCGAGGTTATTTTTATGGTACAATCATAAGAAAATGCAGGAAATTGCCGTCTGCTCCAGAATCTGGAACTCTTTGCTCTGATGTGTGCTGTGGCTTATCTGGGAATGTTTGGTGGGGTAAGAATTGCAAGCTCTGCAGTCTCTGCTGGCATCACTGAGATGCCAATAATCCTTAGGTAGGCCCATGCACTTGTATTCTTCACTGAGATTGATTAGTATCCAGTCTTGTTCTCTTTCTGCTTTATCCAAATTGGGGTTGAATTAAAGGCAGCATTACTCCTCATATTTGGTCTTGCAAAGCATGTAGAGTGATGTACCCATCATGGCAGTCTGTCTCCTGTGCTATGATGAGTTGCTCCAGCTGAAAGTTCTTGCAATGCACAGGCAGGTGGCATCCGTTAGCAGTTGTTGCCTGTTTTTAAGATGGTAGAAATCTGGCTGTGAAGAATCCATGTTTCTTTTCTTGTGTCAGGTGCATTTTCCACAAATATGACATGAGTAGCCATAAAATGCAAAGCACCTAGGGCTGCTTTTTCAGAAGACCTTCTACCTCCAAAGGTGTCATTTTCCCCCTTGGGCTTACAGATGTGCTCCACGGCAGAGCCATGCCTGCAAGGTTGCTGTGGTGATCGGGGCTCACGTACCTACCCCCATGTAGGGTGCGGTGGACAGGACACCTCATTCAAATCTTGCTGGAGATATTTTGCAAATATCCTCAATTCCCTCTTTTATAAATGTAAATCTGGAGCATATTGTCTGTTCTGTTGTCCTAGATTTCTCTGCAGAGATAGTTCTACCTGCAGAAAGCTGGCTTTCAAACTCACATTTTATTTGCCACCTTCCTTCAGGAGTGTCCAACCTTTTTGTGTTAGGCCACATTCACCACAACCCCTGCGGGATCATGTTACTTCCTCACACTTTGCCAGTGATTGGTATGCATTCCAAATGAGTTCTTGCTCAAAAATCCTTGTCTCATGGTCTGTTTCTGAAAAAACACACGCAAAGATTTATGGTATTCTTAGGTTTCAAGAACTAGAGAAAGTTAGCTGGAGAGTATCTTCAAAATTAGTTTACTAGCATGAACAGAAATAAAACAAATAAAATGTTACACAAAAATATACTCATGTTCTGGCAGTTGAAGGATGTGTATTGTCTTAAACAATATTTTTATATGTCTTAAACATTATAGTTCACATCAAAAGGGGTAAGCATTGGACCCTGAGGGAGTCTCCATGGAGGGCAATGGGGCAAGAAGGATCATTTGAATTCATTTGAATTTCCATGATGGGTAGGACAGCAATATCTCCAGTATTTTCAGTGTGCAAGCAGCCAACTTAACTGCACAATGCTGCAGCCAGAGCAAGCACTATGAGATTAAACAATGTCAGAGAGGCCTAGGGAAAAGCTTGCCAAATGTTTGAAATGGTGTGCTTATTGTGAGAGTGTAGCCTGGCAGCGTTTGTCGGCAGCTCCAGATCTTACATGGGGAATCTATTTCTTCAACCTCGGCTGTCACTGCCCGCTCAGCCACTTCCCTGCTGCTATAAACTCTCACTTTTTTAGACATCTAGAGTGGCAAGTGAAAAAACAATGAGATTTAGATTTTTCAATAAAGTAAGACAAGTTCAATGCATTGAAGTAGCAGATTTGCTTCTGAAGAAATTTTACCACTAGATTTGGGTACAGAACTAAGCTCATAATAAAACTGGTAGGGAAAAGACCAGCCAAAGTATTTCCGATGTGGTAACACACACACACATTTGAAATGAGCTGTGTTACAAGTCATTAAATTCATTTTTCATATCTAGAGAAAGTAGGCAGTAATGTTTGGTCTTTGATACTTGATTACTACCCATGTATCCTTATTGCGATTGCACTGAAGTTTTAATATAAAGACATCTGTATCATAATCTAAAAGAGGGTATGGATAATAGCAAACAATAAAGAAATATTTATAGATTTTTGTCTTGTCAGTTTCAATAAAATAAAAAAATGAATAAACTCATACTTGATACTTCAGATTACATCTGATTGGAAACATAAACTATGTTAATAAAAGTGTGAAGGAAAGAAATCAATATAAGCTTATCTTGTTCATAAGCTCTAGATAAACAGAGGATATTTTTTCCAAAGTCATGTGTTGATCTTTCAAAATTGAAATATGTGGTAATGTTACAGAGCAGATACACACACAGGGCCAAGGCAAGTCACAATGTATTATTACCAAAAGACCCTCTACCAGGTTCAAGTGTCGGTCACCAATAGGAAAGACGTCTCTCAATGCCAGAGATTTGTGAAAAGGAAAGGAAACACTTATTTAATACTATACAGACTTAAAGTAGTGACCTAATGTCTTTATTAAAATATCAAAGTACTTTTTGGATACGCTCAGACCCCCACAGTGCTTCCTTTTTCCCCTGCCCTTATTCAGGGTACCGCAACTCCGGAAAAGAAGCAAACATCCGTGTTTCAGGTCATCAGCTGCGTCACCATCCAGGCAGGATCTCTAATCCAAAGTCATGTGGTACCCTCTCATGGCCTACTGGCAAGAGTTCTTTTACCCTTCTTTCAGGCAAAGTGTCTCTTGATTCCCAGGCCACATAGCCAAAGGGAGCACCTCAAAGCCACATGGTCCTCTTCAACCAAAGCTGCAGGGGTTCCCACTCTGGCCAAAAGGACGTGGCTCTCTTCTCAATGGCTGCCGTGTCTGGGTTTTAAATCCCTGTGGCAATCTTCCTCTGTAACCCCATTTCTGACTCCTCCTACAATCAGTTATACCTGCCAGCATTCCTGTATTATTACAAGTTTACTGGGCTGCCACTGTGAGTCTGGGCAGGTGTGGCCCCATGTCATGGAGCCAATCTTCTCCAAGCTCTCACACAGGCGCTGTCACCTGGGGGACCTACCCCCAGTCACATCTTGGGGAGAAGTCTCGTTCCATTCTCCTGGCTCAGAGCTTGGTCATAGCTATTTAACATATCTATGCATCTAGTTAAAGGTTATAGATATGTTAAATGACTATGTCATGGATTAACTGCAAAGCTGTTGCTATACAAAACAGCTCTGCATGTTCCTGCTCCATGTGTCCCTTCCCCTAACTCACACCTTTGGGGTAAGGAGTAAGGACATTTTATATGTCTTTCTAATATTTCCTGGACACCCTGAGTTCTGGGCCCCATTCCAAATCCCTATTTGGGGCCCCCCTCTTGGCTGCACTCTGTATCAGTAAAAATAAGCAAATAATACAGAAAGGAATTTATGAATGTATAAAGCTACAACAATTCTTAAAATATAATTTTTGAGTTAAAATATACCTTGAAAATTGTCAATTTATAAATTGGATAAGGAATAGGGATGTTCAAAGGGAGTTCAGACATATATTGTATTAGGAAAACAAACATGTTAAAATAATTAAAGTATTAGCAGTTCACCAAATAGCAAAAGTTTTATGTGAAAATTCACAAACATATTAATTGTAACTTGTTGAAAAGAAAAAAACTATTTATAATATGTATAAGTTTACTTAACTAAGGTTTTCGAAAGTGGTAGCCCACAGTTTAAGTGTTTTATTGTTCTTATGAAAATGAGTAGTGCCCACCATCTCTCCTCTCTCAACCCCTCCCTCCTGCCTTCCCTCTTTCCTTCCTTCCTTTCTTGCCTATAACATACAGTTCTAAAAATTAGGCGATTTCAAGAGTGGGCACCGGTGATCTGTAATTGTTTTGAGTGTCTGTTCACTGACACGAATCAATACTCCATGTGATTCCCTTATAGTAAAATGTCAATACTAGTCCCTGCTTATACACAGATAGAAAATCTGGGCTGCTTCAGAAGAGCTGTAGTTTTTTTCTGGGAAATCTCCTTAGTTATGTCATGCCGTTGGATACATAGGCTAATTTAATATAATAGAGCTGATTGACAAGTACATGGGCTTCCAGTGTATTCACAGTACTCAGCAGAAGCTTTCGCACGCCTATGGGCCCTCAGCACATCCATTGGATGAATGAGTGAATGGATGTGGAAATAAACCCAGATACCTCACTGACTTGCTATTCCACTGGGGTTTGCAGTACCATCAGTTCGCTCTTCGAAGAAAGCAGAGGATACTTGGAGATCATGTCTGTCGTATTGTGTCCCATAATTTGTTTGTTTGTCTCTTTGTATTTAAGATCATGGCTAAATCTATTTCATCCCACAATAAATAGAATAAATAAAATTATCTGAGGCCCAGTGAATTATCATGTTTTTCAGAACCACTGTCAATCTAGGATTATACTAGAATACCCAATTCTACCACCATAGGGACAGCTGGAGACGTGCTGTTTCTACCATTGAATTATCTTCTTGTGCATGGTGTTGCCAAAGCCTAACAATGACTATGCATGGGATGAGTCATCCACAGTTTGTTTCATCCACTTTGGCTTACAGTTGAAATATTTCTGTAGGATTGTGTATCAAAATTGGTGTTAATTCTTTCCGTGTCAGCATCTATTCAACACCTATTCTTGCAATGGCAAATGTATACGTATATATGTGTGTGTATCTCAACACTATTTTTCAAATAATAGCATGAAGTATCCACTCTCAGTAAATAATTAGGCTCTAAAATTAAGTTAGTTGAGTGTTATGTGTTATGTGTTAGTTATGTTAGTTATGTATTAACATTTTTTAAAAAGTGGAAATAAATACCTTCTTAATTTACTCTGTAAAATATTTCATGCATAGTCAGTCATAAAAATTATTTATCATCTATAGAAAGTAAATGCCAAAAATGCATCTTTCAAAGAAGATAAAGCACACATTGAGCAAGTAAATATTATTCTTTTTAAACTTAAATATGCAAAAATAAAACAAGACACATATATGCAAAAACTATTTCCACAAGCCCTCATTGTGGTAGATCTGTATTATTAAATATTTCTTAAAAAATTTTTAATTGACAACATATGTTAAACATCACAGAGCAAAGCGTATGAAGCACAGCATCTGTCAGAGCTAAGTTGTCTTTACTATGTTCTTTAATATTGGAATGTGCTTTGTTTCTGTGTGTCAGATGCTGACATTGGTATTTTATGCAAAACAGCTAAATATAGCCATGACGCCTATAAAGGAAGTAATTCTGTAATATCTTTTTGGTTATGTAATAATTTATAAATTGACAGCCATTGGAATTGAGGATAAATCATTGATTTTACATAAGTACTCATTTGCTTACATTGAATCCAAATAAGAATTTAAGTAAGATGCTGGTAGACCATGACTGAAACCTATATCAGCCTGTTCATAAGGAAGAACCTAATAGAGAAAATTCTCTGCTTTGTGTTATTTTTATCTCATTAACTTGTAGCAAAAGGAGTTAAAATGTTGACTTTATGTCCCACGTGTAATACTATTCACTCAGTACATCTCCTAAAACAAATTGTAGACATTTCCATTAATTAACATTATACAAACCCATAAATTTATTATTAATCAATATACCTTTCCTGGTCTTCTTTTCCAGTTTGACGTCCAAGCCATAAGATCCTTTTTCCCCTGCATATGTACAATTTTACACTAAGTAAAATTGATGAAATCAAATAATTTAAGCAGCATTGAAGTCTTGTTGAAGGGAACACTTCATTCCAGGTATACTACCCTGCCCAAAGGTGTTTTATTTATCTCAAGGTCAGAAATGTGTTGCTGACATCAACAGCCTAGAAGATTTTGTATTTCTTGCTCCTGAATTTCTAATTAGTCAGTCTGTTTCATCACTAGCGTGTTGTAGTTTCTTTCTAGGTCACCGTAATTATTTCAAAATCATGTAAAATTATTGTGTGCCTCTCTCTCCTTATACTAATTCAGCTACTGTGTGCAACTGTGCAGTAGGTCCCTTCTGCATCTTATCTCTCTCACTCATGTTTTCTCTCATCCTTGGTAAGGTATTCATTCCAGTGGTTATGTAGAACGCAACACCCTCAGCCATCTGGATGACATATGGAGCAGAGTGAACAAGTGTTTTAATTCTGCAGAGCTGAAATATAAGCAGTCAGTCTCTTTTAAGAATATTCACATTTTCATTAGAGGCAAAGTCAATTGGGTATTATGGAGAAAATTAGGAATGAAGAAAGGTTCAAGTTTCCACAGATGCACACTTGCAGGATTAGAAAACAACAACACTGAGCTATGGATGAATATAGTGAGGGAAATATAACAAAAGCAAAGAGGTTGAGGTATAGGGAAAGATAGTTGAATTCTACTTTTATAAGCATATAAAAATGTGTATCATAAATTTTCTAAAAGACATTTTGTACTTGACCATTTGATTTGAAATCACCTTTCATTTTAATATCTCTTATTTATTTATTTATTTATTTATTTATTTAAATTGTTGTTCAAGTACAGTTTTCTGTCTTTTAAGCCCATCCCAGCCCACCCACCTAGCACTTTACCCTCCCTCCCATTTCCACCCCCCTGGTTTTTGTTCATGCGTCTTTTATACTTGTTCCTGTAAACCTTTCCCCTTGAAATTCCCTCCCCTATCCCGTCTGGACACTGTCAGCCTGTTCCCTATTTCAGTGTCTTTGGTTATATTTTGCTTGTTTGACTGTTTTGTTGTTTAGGTTCCTGTTAAAGGTGAGATCATGTGGCATTTGTCTTTCACTGCCTGGCTTATTTCTCTTAGTATATGCTTTCCAGTTCCATCCATGCTGTTGCAAAGGGTAGGGGATCCTTCTTTCTTTCTGCTGCATAGAATTTCATTGTGTAAATGTACCATAGTTTTTTGATCCATTTATTTACTGATGGGCACCTAGGTTGCTTCCAACTCTTGGTTATTGTAAATCGTGCTGCTATGGACATTGGGGTGCACAGGTTCTTTTGGATTGGTGTTTCAGGGATCTTAGGATATAATCCTAGCAATGGAATTGCTGGGTCAAAAGGCAAATCTATTTTTAGTTTTCTGAGAAAATTTCATACTGTTTTCCATAGTGGTTGTACCAGTCTGCAATCCCACCAACAGTGCATTAGAGTTCCTTTTTCTCCACAACCTCTCTAACACTTGTTGTTTGTTCCTTTGTTTATGACAGTTGTTCTGACCAGTGGGTATAAAGTGGTATCTCATTGTGGTTTTAATTTGCATCTCTCTGATAGCTAGCGATATTGAGCATCTTCTCATTTGTCTCTGGATCCTCTGTATGTCGTCCTTGGAGAAGTGTCTGTTCTAATTGCCAATCAGTTAATCGTAGACTGGCACAGAGAAGTCTAGCTATTTGTTAATAGGACACTGCTTGTTAGCTGAATGGAAATATATGAAGCATTTAACATTTCCCTAATACTTAATAATTAGTATGTTTTAAATGCTGGGTACCAGAATAGATTCTTTTCTAAGAGATTATCCCTTATTGTATATATTTCAATTGCATTTAAATTATTTACAAATAAAATATTAGTACTCATAACCGAGACAATGAAATGGAGTAGACATTCTAAGGGAGTCACTTAAAATAAAATCTGGAGGCTGTTAGTAAAATGGGGCCTATGCACATCTTGTCCTGCAGTCTCTGAGCTGCTTTATTAATTTGCTAAACCTGTTGTTAAGGTCAGCTCAAGGCTGAGTCATAAACAACAACTGCTATGTGGACACTTTTGGACTTCCTCTCTTGTAGTTTTAACATCCCTCGTTTGCATGTTGGAAGTAATTAACACTTGTAAACCTAGCTAGCAAGCCTTTATTTGCATGAAAGAATTGCATTTTGTGTTTTTTGCCTTTATAGAGCCTTCCTTTTTTTGTTCTTTCCAGAGCTCATTTTTGGTTGCCACCTGAAAATTCATCTTCAGATTGCAATCTTTTTGCTTAGATAAAATAGTTTCTGTTATTACAGTATGAAAGTCTTCTATGCTTAACAATACTAAGAATAAGTGACTCAAAAACTAAATATTAGTTTTCTCATCTTTTAAAGTAAAACTGTTAATTTAATTGAGTTCTGAAACTGAAGTTCAGGCCATGCAAAAATTTCATGTATCTTTTTATTACAAGAAAAAAGAAAAGAATTTGATCTGATCATTCAGAATTTCCTCTTTCTTTGGAATGGACTACATACATCTCCACTATATTATTAACCCTGCAATCTTATATAGTGGAAAAGCTTTAAAGAGAATAAAATAGCATATTTTATAACAACATAACAAACATTTTTTCATAGAAATATTCAGGACAATGAGCAACCTATAAGAAACATTAACATCCACAATAATAAGGTTAAATTGGATTAAACTTGCTTTGAAACAGTCTACACTTTTGGAAAACTGTACTACAACATCATGCAGTATGGGACAACATAGGTTTATGGTTGTGACTATACAAAACACAGAGTTTATTATTGTATTGTTATTCACTCATTATTATATTATTTTCTGCATGAACAACTGTTAACCAGCTTTTGTCCCATTCTATGTTTCAACAGTAGTATACCATTGCACTACTGAAAAATTTGACTTCAACTTGAAATTCAACTTCAACTTGAAATTCTACTTCAATATGAAGTGGAATAACTATTCTCTCCATTAGACTTTTTTTCAGTTTTCCTGAGAAACAGAGCAATTTAAGATAAGCTATTGTTTTAGCACACATACTATATTAAACTATAGAAAAGTGAAACAGGCATATATCATGGCTTTAAATATCCAGGGAGAGAAGTGGAAACTTTGCCATGGAGAAAAGAGAAGAGCTACTAAATAAAGCTTTAGCACCGAGGGCTACTCTGAACAGAGAAAACTCTATCAAGCAGGATAACTTCCCATCTAATAAAGTGAATCAGCTGCTCTCCATGTCCAGCTGCCACCCTCTCTCTCTTAGCTACTTTCACATCTCATTCTATCTTTTGCTTGTCATTTGTTCAAACACATTTTATTTTACACATGTGCAATACAGATGTATGGGAACCATCTTAGTGCCATTTCCAGCATTGTACAACATTTTAAAAAAATGTTAATTCAATGTTAAGCATTTGAAATGTAATGCAGTGGTTAAATATAGATTTCTTCCAGGAGATAAAAAAGGCATTTAAAAACAGGCCCTTTTTCCCACTATCAGTTCACTAGGGTTCCCTTTTCTCCACATCCTTGCTAGCACTTGTTTGTTGGTTTATTAATGATGGCCATTCTGACAGGTGTGAGGTGATATATCATTGTGGTTTCAATTTGCATCTTTCTGATGGCTTGTGATGCTGAGCATCCTTTCACATGTCTATAAGCCATCTATAAGTCCTCTTTGGAGAAGTGCCTATTCAGGTCCTTTGCCCATTTTTAAATTGGATTGTTTGTCTTCCTGGTGTTGAGTTGTGTGAGTTCTTGATATATTTTGGAGCAACAACTGTGGAAAACAGAACTAAAAGTGAAACCGCCTTTTGGCCCAGCAATTCCACTGCCAGGATTATACCCTAAGAATCCTGAAACACCAATTCAAAGGGACTTATGCACCTTATATTCATAGCAATGTTATTTAAAATTGTCACCTGCCAGTCTATACCCATACCACCCTGAAAGCTCCTGATCTTATCTAAAATAGCCTAGTGCTAGAAGCAGCTTAAGTGCCCTTGAGTAGATCAAAAAACTGTGGTACATTTACACAATGAAATACTGTGCAGCAGAAAGAAAGAAAGGAGAAACTCCTACCTTTTGGGACAGCATGGATGGATGGAGCTGGAGAATATTATGTTAAGTGAAATAAGCCAGGCGGTGAAAGACAAATTCCATATGATCTCACCTATAAGAGGAAGCTAATGAACACAAATAACATACTAGCAAAATAGAACCAGAGGTATGGAAACAAGGAACAGACTGAGAGTGACCAGAAGGGAAGCGGGAGAGGGATAAAGGCAGAAAAAAGGGAAAGGGACTAGTCAAGGAGCATGTATAAATGACCCATGGACGTGGACAACAGGCTGGGGATTGACTGTGGGAGCAAAGGAGGAAAAATGGGGACAACTATAATAGAATAATAATAACATATTAGAAAATGAAAGTCCTTAACCTTTTCTTTACATATATCTCTCTCCACTGTTGTACTTTTCCTAAAAGTTATTCAACTTCCTTTTCTCTCATCTGTATATACTCCACTTTCACAATTTTTTCTTTTTTCACCCCTATTTATCTCTTACTTTTTTCAAGAATGACATGTGGTCTCTTATATCAATAATTTATTTAGTGAGTCTTAAATGGTTTACCAGAAAAAGAATATTCTTTCTCTTAGAAGTTGTAAGAAGGATGAATCACAAGTATTTATAATGTTTTTGTCTCCCTCTAGCATTTCCCTGTAATGACACTGACATCCATCCAAGAAGTGGGCTGTATTGTGTACTTTTGGTACCTAGCCTCCCTTCCAAATGCAAAGGAATAGTTTTCTTTTTTTACTCACATAATATTTATTAATCTGAGGAAATGACCTTCATCTGAAGTTAAAACTAAAAGTAAATAGTAATATATGTAAGCTACAATCCCACATTTAAACATACTATATATAAATATTTTTGTTTGTTTTTTGTTTTATTTTTTCAGGTTTATTGAGATATAATTGACACATAGGATTATGTAAGCTTAAGGTATAAAATGTGATGATTTGATAAATTTATATATTGCGAAACGGTTGTCACCATAAGGTTAGTGAACACATCCTTTACGTCACATAATTACCATTTTGTTGTTATGGCAAGATGTTAAAGCATGATGGTCAACGTGTACAGATTTCCAGTTATAAGGTAAATAATTTCCAAAGATCTAACATACAGCATGGTGACTATAGTTAACAATATTTCTTCCTTTTCTAGTTGATGCAGGCCTAGTTTTATTTACTATTTGTACGTCTCACCATATCACCTGACTTGCTTTGATTGTCTTTTATTTGCTTTATTTTTCCTTCAGAAGCTATGATGTTAGGGAATTTGGAGACATCCTAGAAAAAAACAAATTTGCTAATTGTTTGTACCCCAGTCTCTGAATTTCTACTTAGTACATACAGAGTACATGGTTTGAAGCAGTGTTAAAACTGTATTCAAACACACAATTGAGAACATAACATGTAGTTCTGTATCTTAGACAGGGAAAACTGTTTACTGGGGTTCAAATTGAGTGCAGACTATGAAATCTTTCCATGGTCCCTGATTCCCTAATTTCTGGCCCCTAAGTGGTCTTGATTCCATCATCTGATCTCTTGTCATGTTCTTTCTTTTTCTTTTTTTATTTCCTCAGAGCAGCTGTGTAAAATACTTTTTCACCTACAAAATGAGCTTATCTAGCATGTAAATTCAGTTGGCTGATTAAGTTTTTTACTAACTTGCTGTAATATAATTACTCACAATATAATCCACCAAATATTATAATCCAGTACAATGTTCTCCTAGGCTGAATACATATGCGAATGCTCCTTCTACTTTTGTAAAGAAGTAATTTATGTGCTAGATTTATAAAAAAGAACATATACTCAACTTGCCATGTGGATTTTCTAGAGCTGTCATAGGAACAGGCATCAAAATAATAATCTTTGATGCTGTGATTCAGTGAATAATTCCTAATCTTGTATCTTTCAAATGTTTACCTACCTTCCATCAGCTGTTAGTCTCTTAAAAATTGTCACTGCTGTACCATTTTAGTAGCATGTTCAAATTACAGCTGAGCAATCAACAAAGATATTCATTTGTACTTTGCTCTTGCTTAATCAACCCTCATTTTTTCTTGCCTTAACTGCCTGCTAAATTCATTTTCAAAATGTTTTCCTGATACTTGTGTTTCCTTGTTTCAAAAAGATTGTGCTGCAGAGAACAAAATCTTTTTGACAAATGCCCTTCATAGCATTTGATTTTGAAAAATTGTTTGTTTTACTATGTTTGAACAAGGGTTGCTTGCAGAACCTGGGAGAGGAACTGTTTCATACATTGCACCTTAGGAGGCTAGGCCACAGGTACTAGTTTCTAAGCCTCTAGATACATTTCTATGGCCACACATACGACAGGATATTCAGGTGCCCTTCAAGGGTGTATGACATACTTATCAAATTATTATGGACCAAAGTTGAGAAGAATCTTCCTAAGTGTTCTGATTTTGGTAAGAATCCAGCTTCCTTTTCAGGGCCTTGGGAACATTATTCATTAAATATATTTTAAACCCTTCCTGTCCTGGTAAATACTTTCCGTATGCCTTTTGTGCTCTTTGGGACAAGAGTCTTCAACTAGTAGTTCTATTTCAGTTTTTATATTTTGTTCATAGTACAACACAGTCACTGGTAAGTTTGGCTGCAGATAGTATAAGCGGGCAAGAGTCTTGAACCATTTCACTCTGTTATACCACATACTGTTTCTTCCATAAGTAAAATAGTCAGATTGCTCAGCTGTTGTGTATTAATGAGCTTAATAGTTATCTCTAGTTTAAAAACTCATGAGAAATTTATTTAAAATCCTACATCCAGATTATTCATACAGTTTTAGTGAGGTCTAATTATCTCACTAATACCTTGAATCTACATGTATTAACCCAGAGGAGTTTCTGCAAGTTCCCTCCAAAGATGATCAAAACACCAAAAGCTAATATTAATTTCCTTGTAAAATAAGTCCAACTACTTAACAGTCAATATTATAAGTTTTTTGTTACTACTTTGTTTTTTATAAGGTTTTTTGTTATTTGTTTTTTCTTACTGCTTTTTTTTAATGATGCATACAGGTTTGGTTTGAGGCAATATCAATCTTAGCCAACTGATAAAGCAATCTGAATTTTCTAGAGCCCACTTTGGCCAGTGTTAGCATAGTTATGTCAAAGGAAGTTCAGAAATAACTTCCAAATACTTACCAAATGCTATGGACTGAATAGTGTCCCTTTGCCCAAATTCATATGTTTCCCCCTAGGTCTCAGCCCCAGTTTGACTGTATTTTGAGACAAGGCCTTTCAAGAGGTAATTCGTGTTAAATGAGGTCATAAAGGTGGGACCCTAATGCCATAGATTCAGTGTCCTTGTAAGATAAGGAGACACCAGGAGCACGTGTGCACAGAAGAAAGGCAATGTGAGGACATAATGAGAAGGCAACCTCAGTAAAGTAATGCATTGTTATCATCACAATCTTTAATGTAAGTTATTGAGGCATTTCAAAAAAAGTATGTACATACTGTAAAATCAATCTGATGTTTCCAAAATCCCACATTAATTATTGAACTCTCTGTCTTCTTTTTCAACCATGTGATTTCAGTTCTCTGTATTCTCCCTTTTCTCCTATATGGTCTGACATACAGGTCTGTTTGAGGTATAATAGTCATTTGCCACAGTTTCTTCAAAAATTCTCAGAACTGAAGTTTACTTTAGTTATTCAAATCAGAAAGGTCATGGATCTTTTAAACATTAATAAATATCCTCGAAAAATTAAAAGGCTAATTAACACATTCAGATTTTGCACCCTCACTCTTATACATGTCATAACAAAAATAAAATAGAGCTGAGCAAGCAGAATTGTTCCCTCTCGGACCCGGCCCCCACATATAGCACCGAAATCCAGCTATGTGGGTTGCCCCACCCTGGTGAATACCTAAGGCTCCATCCCTTACAACACTGATAACTTCTTACTGTCTTTTCTAACTCTTCAGATTTGTTAAGAGTTGTAAACTGTTCATGTTTATAATTATGGGAATAAAAATAAGAAAATAACTCTATAATCTCAAACAAATGAAGGCGAATATATAGATATATCTCCTTAGAGATCTGAATTTTCCTTATCTGCTGATTAAAGCTGCAAGTCAGAGAAAGTATTGAATACTTCTGAAAATATATCCCCTAAAATATGACCATATAACATCATTCAATTTATCTGTATAGATACTAGTAATAAATGTTACTAGTATCTATTATTTAGGTGCCAGTAACAATAATTCTGGAATAAAGGTTTAAACTGACCTGTGGGACAATCTAGGAGGATTATATTTAAACCCATATAATGACAGAAACATCAAAACAGAAATATTAAACATACTGTGAGTTGTGTTAGTTTTTATCCTTTGTTCATTTTCAACCATGATAAAGCTAATACTTACCATAAAAAGTATTTTCTTAATGAATACAGTAAAAAGTGTTTCCCCTTTAATTTACAACAAAGGAATTCTTGGGGGGTAGAATCCTGTTGCCCCTTTTAATCACCTTATCTTCTCATTTTGTATTGTTTTTCCAGGTACACTTGATCATACTTATCACCAGTAAGTCACGGCCTCATTTTTACATAATGTTACACCTTTTTTGTAGTTTATATTAGATATTATTGAAAATGTCTAAAAAGACCAAAAGGACACTTTTATATTTAATCAAGGATGTGAAGTATTGAAATACCTGGAAATATTCTTAAGGATGTATTATGTCTTGGTAAGGTAGACAAAAAAAACAGTAGAATTCTGACCTTGTCTTAGGTTGTTAAATATGAATGTTTAAGTTGCACAGCAAAAGCGTCAAGCAGGATGCCAATTTAACAAGTGTTATTGCCTCTGATTTTCTCAGGAATAGAAATAGAATGAATGAAAAACCTAACTCATATTGTTTTTCAATAAATTTTAGCTTTCTTGTAAAATGTGTTCTCTAGGGGCATCTTAGTTTAAATTATAATAGTTTGACTGCTGACTATTACCACAGCAACTTTTAAAACGGTATGTGTTGCTATAAATTGCCTATGAGTCAGATTCATTGCAAGGTGAGGAAGGGCATTCTGAATGCCCTATCTGTTTTTCTCATCTAATCCAAACCTAAAATAAAATAAGCACTCATGCATTTTACTTGCCGCAATACAGCTTTAAAAAAAACAAAGAAAAACAACAAAAACCCCACCTAGCACTATTTTCTTTAAGAAAAGAAGTAAAAGCAAGAGAAAAACATGTTTCTGCAAATAAACAAAATTTTCAAGATTAGCTAGTATTTTATATAACCTTGTGAAGTGTTCTGATTTGCATTGACCTTCCCCTTCACATGGAAAATTGTGCTAGCCAGGTAGGAACCGAAGTCTCAAAGGTAAAGTAACAGGTCAGTAAAGTCAAACATTTAATCAGATAATGGAAGCCCATGCCATTAATAAGAGTGCCATTTGCTTCAATAAAAGCATCCCTTTAAGAAATCAAATCAGTCCTTTAATACTCTGTACATAACTCATACTATTCCACCCACAAACTCTTTCCTGGTCACTGTTACCTTACTTCTTTCTCGTAACACTATTGTCTGTATCCTTCATTTTGATTTTAAGCAGGACATTTTATTACATTGCCATGTACATGCTTTACATATGCTTACTTTGCTGAGCCAAGTTATGTCTATCTATTATAGAACTCTAAATGTGTCTTATTGCCAAGTCTTAAGAAAACAGAGATTTCTAATTTGCTTAATAGCATTGTTAGCACCTAATGTGGATAAATGCCTATGATGGAAAAAAAAAACCTTTGCAAGTGGTATGGAATAATATGATATATTCCTTAAATAACTAAAATTATTCAAATATAATAATATACATCATATTTTATTAACTGATTACTAAGCCTGGTAGTTACTTAAGCAAATACTAAGGCATGAATAAATAAAATAAAAATAATTTAACTATCACTTTTATCATGATAGTATTTGAGCAATAAAAATGAGCAAACCACAAATTTCGAATGTTCTCATGTTTGGAATTCCTCTACACAGCTTTCTGAACTTAGCAGGCTCTAGTACAGTATCCCACGTGCAAGGGAAGTATGCTGCAGTGGAAAGAACACTGAACTAAAGCAAAACATACCTGGGTCTTTGTTTCTGCTTAGCAGTCTGTTGTGGGATGGATCATGTTAACTATTTTATTTTTTAAATAAATTAAACAAGATATATCTTTGTGTTCTTTCCATTTCAAATCTTAAGTATTCCCTAATGGTTTCTTTAATTTAGTTTTACCTTCTTTGCACCAAAGATCACATTTAGTTCCATGTTAAGGCAATATGATAGTTAAAGGAATCTTCCCTGTGCTCCAACACTGACAGGTGAACCTGTTTGAGACGGAATGAAAGTAAATTCCCCGTAGCACTCTGTGACATATCTCTGACGCTGACACATTTGATCTCTCTGTAAGATGGTTTTAAAAACTATTCGTGCTGTCTAACTCCACATACATTGTTAAGTCAGTTATATTATAGAAATTTACATTCAAATTATGTTTAGTCTTCTGACTAAAGTCCCCACACATTAATTCTTTTACGGATATTAGACTTTGATATTATTCTCCATTCAATGGTATTGATCCCTTATGCGCTTTAATCCTTGGAGCATGTGACTTCCTTTAAAGAAAAAATTCACTATCTAAATGAAGTACATGTAACACTGAACTATCCAATGTCACTGCCATTTTAAAACTGTCTCCAAATGACTATTTCAGTGCCTACCTCAAGAACTTTAAGAACTACTCAGATAATACCATTCAAATAAATGATTTTCAGCAATATAATGATAATGTGTGCATATATATGTTAATACTTGTGTATAAATACAGGTTCATGCATATATTGATGTGTATGTATATTCAAATGGAGATTATTTTTATATTTCTTATATCTTTATTATTGGACTGTATTTGTAAATGTAGAGGCAGAGGTAATGTATGGACTGTTTATCTAATGGAAACTGATATATAAAATATAACTGTATAATTCCAAGGAACCAAGAATTTTTAAAATTCTGATTTTCACTCTCACTGAAACAACCTGAATATAAGCATGTTGTTTTCTTTTAACCAAAAAAAGTATTATCTTAACATTTTTCTTAATTCTATATTCTGTCCTTAGGAGATGTAAGATAATGGAAATGTAAGAGCATTATATTGTTCAAAACAAGACAACAGGCCCAAATTGGGATTGATCATGCTAAGCCCCATGTCATCAAACTGAGATTTCACTTACTTACAGGTCAGCTCTCCAGAAACGGTATCTAAGCCAGTCAGTCAGGAATCTCCTGATCAGAACTAGGTAGGTAACCTGCCTGATAAACTCTTGCCATCCCCCAAAGGAAAGTAACATGCCAGGTTATTTATTACTAATCTGCTTTTTATGTTTGCCTAGCATAAGGTCCTTGTTTTGTTCCTTTTTCCTTCTACTGATAAAAGGCTTTCATTCCATATGGCTCTGCAAGTTCCTTTCTATCTTGTAGACTGGGTGCTGCCCAATTGAAACAGATTTTTGCTTAATAAACTCTCGAAATTTTTAATAAGCCTCTGATTACCTTTTAACAGTTGTGGTGTCATAAGACAGAACTGAAGTAGACCCCAGACACCCTGGGAAGCCATGAGGAACCAGAGGTAGTTTCCTGTTGAGCCCCTTGAGCCCCACTTTCTCACTGCCTCATGAGGTGGTGGGTGAGTCCCTCTGGAAGCCCAGCTCCACAGCTGTTGTGTTAATGAGTTTGCAGAGTTTTCTGAGTATTTCCTTTTTTCTGGCTGGGTTCAACTGAAAAACAGCACAGATTTGGGGGTGGAGCTGGGTCTCAGTTAAAAACCAGCCTGGGTCCGGGCCAAACTGGGACTGATTAAAATTCGATTGGGTCCAGTGTGAGGCCTTAGATAAATAATTTTTTAAAGGCTAAACAAGCAGGTTAACCGTGCCAAAAATAATGATGGATTATGATGGCCACAGCAGAGAACTTTTAACCCAGATAAGCTTATCCATTTATGAGGTGACTTAGAGAAAAATAGGTCTCATCCAAACACTCATAATGTAGATGAAAAACTATTTTTTTTTTGCGTAGAAAGACTTTCTACACAAAAGTTTCTGTGGAAATCTACTGGGACATACCATTTGCTCTGGAACCTGCAGATAACAATCCTGGGAAAACTGACAGACACTAGAAAAGAGCGAGAATTTTTACCAGGTAGAGAGGGGAGGGTAAATTTCATGTTATCTTTCCCTTTCCAAATTCATGTTTTAGCAGGCAAAACCATTAGTAAGAATTAGATATTTGAACGTGACTTCTGAATTTGCTTTTGTGTATTCACTAGTTGTTGATCCTTTCTCTCCAAGGAATAATTATTGCCTTCTTGTTTGTCTCCTTTTATATCCTGAGAACTTGGCTCAGTAACCATAAGGTTGGGGAATGAAGACAAACAAATAAACAAACAAACACAAATTACAGTCAGACAGAAACGTTAGTTGCACAAGTACATTATATAGTGCAATAGATGGCAATACACTTTGCAGAAAATATTTTAAAATATGCAAAGGATAAGAAAGATCAGGAGCATTTCTTACTGTTGGTGGTACAATTTTTATTAGGGTGTCCAAGATAGAACTAATCAAGAAGGTGGCATTTGAGCAAAAGTTTGTAGAAAGTGAAATATTTGGTGATTTAGCTATAAAAGCTGTTCAAAGAACAAGAAGGCCAACTGGGTAGCAGCAGCCTGGAAAGGAAGCAGAGCATCACTTCCAGAGCATGTAGTGTGCACATCATTTTACAGATGCGGACATTGCTGGGACACACGGGAAACATTTATGAATGAGAAAAGACACTGTTACTGGTGTATGATAGACAATGGTTCAGAGAAAGCAGCAGAAAGGATATTTTATCCCTGGAAGAAAATGATAAGGTAAAGAAAATCAGATTGAAAACAATTATGCAGATAGTGAAATTTTTTTTAAAATTTGACTTCCATTTACTTTAGAATGAGTAAGAGTGAGACAAGTAGAAATCTTGACAGTGAATATGTAGGAGTGACCTTTGGGTTAAAAATGTCTGTATTCAAAGAGGGGCTGTTTGTTGAAGGCTTTGATAAATACATAAGTATTTGTTGAGTGAACAAGATTAACTATAAAGGGGAAGGAAGGAGTTGTTCTATGAACAGTAAGGAGGAAACTGACTCAATTTCCACCCATCCAAAAGAACAGATCGCCTTTTGAGTGAGCTACAAGAAACCATTTTCCTAAAGTGCTTTAGTGTAAATAAGACCAAGTACCATAAAGCACAAATTCTCAAGAGCAGGGATTTAACATACTAATCTTATTATGCTCTCATATCACTGCTCCACATTATTAGCCAGGGGCTCTGATCCCTTCTGTAAATTGGATTCTTCCACTGGGTAACAACATCATTTTCGACATGGGCATACCAAGTCACCTTGGAGGAAAGGATGGGAATAACTGAGGGAGGCTTCTGATACTCCAGATGTAAAAGCTGTGTATTATTTCAGCCTATATCTCATTGGTCAGAAAGAGCCAATGATATATTTTCATATTTTGAATGAAGATTTACATTTAACTCTCTCTAAAATTATTTTAAACTTTGACATACAAAAATGCTAAATTTTTTGTTAGAAGGTTGAATGAACATTGAAAGTTTAGATGAATCATTGGTATCAGATTAAATGATATAGAAGGGATTGAGAATAAAGAGAAAGAGCAAGAAATATTTACTATACGTATTGTACCACAAGAGGAGGATATCTTCAATTAAATCACTTTTAAAATGCCAATGTATGATACACTAAGTGAACATAAAATGTAATAAAGTTATTAAGTGATTACTTGCTAAAATTAAATATTTTGCACTTTTATTACATGAAATAACTGAAAATGTTTCTCAAACAATATGTGGTTTCATTATAGATTTGAGAGTCTACTTAGGAGATATATGTATACACACATACACATATTTATATATACACCATATATATTTTTATATATTTATCATTAAATATGTTCTAAAATAACATTTATTTTCAATATTTTATGATATTATAGAAATATTATGTTCCTATTTAGATTGTCTTGATACTGAGAAATACTCTTCATGTTACAAACTAAGAATGGATACTGATTGCCAGTCATTTTTAATAAAACAAATGACTCATTAAGTTTTTGAAATGGAAAGAACAAGTGTTAGACCAGTTGTTTAAGTATTCTTGACTTCAGCTTTGAAATAACCTATAAAAGCAGATGTTTACATTTGTCCTTAGTAAATTTACAGAAACATATTAATGAGCTTCTCTGACATCAATGCAGAAGCTCTTCCCAAACCAAAAGGTTAACTGTTTTTTCATCAATGTACTTTCAATCCATTATTTTACATTTTAGAAGGATGCAGGAGGTAATATCTCTTCATAGCCTCCAGAAGTGAATCAAGAAGGTCAGGCTTGAAAAGTTCACAATTATATTGAATACACTGACATCCAAGAAAGACTAATGAGATGAAATAATGAAAGCTATTAACAATTATAATGGAGAAGATAGAGGAAATAATAGTAATCACCACTTGTAACACAGATAATTCTATAGCAACTTTCTCTTTAAACTATGAAAAGGTTATATTACATATATAATAGCTAAAATTATTTACATGTGCATATACATATATACGGTCCTACTGCCTACTATACAGTCCTATATAAAACTCAGAGTAATAGTGTATTTTTATTAAATTTAGGGGAAAATTCCATTTTTCAAAAGCCAGTTTCAACTGGTAAGCATCAATTTGTGTAACACAAGCTTTTGGACTCTATAAAACTCAAGCTTTTATTTCTTTATGTAACAGAATATATATTATAGGCAAATAAATGGGCTAAAACCTATCAATAATATATTAAAAACACAGTTCCAAGTTGCTTCAATAAAGTAGCAAGGTTTCAGAAAATAGTAAGTCTTGTTTGCAGTTTTCCCAGAAAAAAGCGTCTCATGTGTACACACACATGTGTACACTACATGTACATACAAACATACATGAACACACAGGCAAGTGCATATATTTGTGTGTGCATTCACACATATACACAAACATACATGTGTACTGACAGTATACTGAGGGCTCGTTATTTTATATACAAGACCTTCTGCTGAAGGTATAGAAGTAGAAGACAAAGATAAATCAGGAGGAACAAAATAAAATATGAAAACTACTAAGAAGATCTTTGAGTGGAGGGATCATGCGTAATTCTAAACACTCCAATAGAGTTACGAGATATCTATTAACTAAATATACCTTTTTATTTCTTATGGCATTTAATTGATTAAGTTTCCCCAATAGATTGTCATATAAGCAGCAACAATTTTTCTTTCTCTTCTTCAATATCTTTACTTCTTTTTTTTGTCCAATCATATAATCCATTTTTTTATAATGCAGGGTGCTTATGTTCTTTTGAATTGGTGTTTTGGGTTCCTTTAGATGTATTCTCAAGTGTGGGATAGCTGTGTTGAGTGGATAATCATTTTTAATTTTTTGAAGTATCTCCATACAGCTTTCCACAGTGGCTACACCATTCTGTGTTCCCACACCAGTGCACAGGGTTCCCCTTTCTCCACATCCTCCCCAACACCTGCTGTTTGTTGATGTGCTGATAATAGCCATTCTGATGGGTGTGAGATGATATCTCATTGTGGTTTAAATTTGCATTTCTTTGGCGATTAGTGTGCTAGGTATCTTTTCATAAATGTATTGGCCATCTGTATGTCCTCTTTGGATACGTGACTATTAAGGCCCTTTGCCCATTTTTAATTGGATCGCTTGCTTTTGTTGTATTGAATTTTAAAAGTTCTTTATAAATTTTGGATATTAACCTCTTATCAGATATATCTGTGAATATTTTCTCCCATTCTGTGGGTTGTCTTTTTATTTTGTTGATATTTTCCTTTGTGTGTCAAAACTGTTTAGTTTGATATAGTCCCATTTGTTTGTTTTTTCTTTAGCTTCCCTCATCCCAGGGACAGTCACAAGCAGCATATGACAAAGGTCTACATAAAATTTTAATTTTCCTAACCAAAAAATAATCTATTATTAAACCTTTGCAAATATGTTCATTTTTTCTACCTTCCAAATGGAATACTATTTTCTCCTTAATTCATTTCACACACTTCCCCATACTAAAATACACTTGGACTATTTCGACATTCATTTTACCTCAGTGCATACCAAAGAGTTTGCATTTCTCCAGATAAAGAGTGGAACTGGCCTCCAAGAACAACTTGCGTACAATTATTTACCTTGAATTAAAACATTCAAATTCACTCTGATAAGAGCTAAATTATCTTGTGTTCATTGGTAGGAGCGTCCGGGCTCTTGGGTTTATTCCGTTTCTATCATGTACTGATTGGAACAACTTGTATTAGTTAACAATTACTGTTGTTTTTTCATGTGCCAAGTTGTTTTATTTTTAGGAATCATTTGGTAAATTTAATCAAAATATAATAAAATTCTTATTCCATAATCAGTAGAGTGGTCACCTAATTCATTAACCAAAGTAGGATAATTTAATATTGAATGTGTGTGCTTTTAATAGTGGTTCTTTGACAACAGGTGTAAAATGGGGCCATCCCGGGAAAACCAGGTTGTATGACCAAAAAATAAAACAACTATAAATTAAATATAAGCTGTACCAAAGATATGGCAAAGTTGGTATTTCTGATTTTGAATATAAGCACTGTTTTAAACATATTCAAGAAATGTAAATTAAATTTTTTTATTGCCGTTCATTGAAGCATTAGTGTTAATCAAACATAGATTTGTTCTACTCCACATATATCTTTGACTTTTGGCAAAACAAGTGATTTTCTCCAATTATTTCATATATATTGTATATATGATATACTATTTCATGTATAATATAAGGAATATGTTTTTGTCTTTTTATAGATAAATGTGAGAATTAAATGTACATAAATATATATGTATGTATATATTTATGAGCATGCATATATATACTTATAGATGTTCATACGTGTATATATACATATGTGTGTGTGTGTATAGAGAGAGGCCTAATACAAAACGCTCCATTCGATTTCATTTCATTCTTCTCTGAGTAAAGTTAAACATACAGTGTACGTGAGCAACACTTCCTAATAATCGATGATGATTTACTACAATTATCCATGTACCACTTGGTTTAGATTATTGTTTCTAACTTTACTGAAACGTAAGTTTAACTTAGCATCCCCCCAAAATAAAAGAATTACCTGAAAATTATAATATTTATTATGGTATAAAATTACACATATGTTACAAAATAATTTAAGCATGACTATATATGGCAAATGCCACATAATACATAGGATGTTCCTTATATTTACAAAAATATCATTTTCACTAGAGAATTTTAAAAATCCTTAGGTTTATACAGCTAAATAAACATGAGAATATGGCAAATGCACTCAATTATTTATACTTGTATGCTACCTGTTTAAAGATTTTTGAAAAAATAGCAGTGATAAATTAAAGCATTAAAACAGATATGTCAAATGTTTTATTCTTATCCGTGTAATTAAAATCCTAACTTGTATTTTAATATAATTTTTATAAGCATGCCCTCTTGATAGAATGCTGTTTATTTTATTGCCTATATTTTATTATTTTTGCTTTCTGAGGCTTAACTAGATATTTTTGTTTTGCATTTTCTACTTTACTAATTATTCATTTTCAATTATATTAAGATATACTCTGGTATGTGATTATACTATGATTTTTCTAAATTCTTTAATTAATTTTGATAAGCAATGAATATAGTTTGGTGGCTTATTTTTCTAATGTAATATTTTATATCTTAGAATTTCTATGCCTGCCAAGTTTTAAGAAGAATAAATACAACTTTAGTTTAAATAAGTGAACCAACTAAAGATTTTCTAGTCAATAACATAAATAAAACACCCTCTATGTAACTGGAATTATAATCTACGAATCCCCAATCACCAATTCAAAAGAACCTGTGCACCTCAATATTCACAGCAGCACAATTTACAATAGCCAAATTCTGGAAGCAACCTAAGTGTCTTTCAGTAAAGAGTGGATCAAAAATCTAGGGTACATTTACACAGTGGAATACTACCCAGCAGAAAGAAAGAAGGAGCTCCTACCCTTCATGACAGCATGTCTGGAACTGGAGAGCATTATGCTAAGTGAAATAAGCCAGGTGGTGAGAGGCAAACACCATATGATCTCACCTATAAGTTGAACCTAATTGACAAAACAAACAAGCAAGCCAAATAAAGCCAGAGACATGTAGATAAAGAACAAACTGACAGTGATTAGAGGGGTCAGAGAAGGGGGATAACTGGGGAAAAAAGGGAAGGGTCATCAGAGAACACTTATAAAGGATCAATGGACAAAGCCAAAGCAGGTAGATTGACAGTGGGAGGTGCGGGTGGGTGGGAAGGGGAAGTGGTTGCCAGAAAATGAAAACAATTGTACTTGAACAACAATAAAAAAGAATAAAAAGTTTAAATATCTGGTAGAAATTTTAACCTAAATTTTAAGGTAATGCCTTGAACCCTATAACAAATGTATAATCAAGGTATGCAGACAATGTTGCTTCAATACAATAAATGAGTACAAATTTCATAACTTGTTCTAAAGTCACACATGTGTCAATTGGTCTACTGGAACATTTAACCTTTGATCTGAAAAGTAATTGGCATTTTTAGAGTAATCAGTATGTAACATAATTTGTTTTGAATACCATGTTAAAATTTCCATGTAAATATAAGACTCTTTGCTATAGACTAAACGGTTGTGCCCTTCCACCCCAATTCTTATGTGAAATTCTACCCCCCTTGTGATAATTTTGGGAGGTGGGGCCTTGAGTGGTGGTTAGGTCACGAGGGTGGAGCACTCACAGTGGGATTAGAGGCCTTATAGAAGAGGCTTTGGGAGATTATCTTGCCCCTTCTGCCTTGTGAAGACATAGTGAGGAGCCAGCTGCCATGAACCATGAAACAGATCCTCAGCAAAAACTTAATCTGCTGGTGCCTTGATCCTGGACTTTCTAGCCTCACAAACAGTGAGAAAAAGCCTTCTGTTGTTTATAAGCCAGCCAGCCTCTCATAATCTGCTATAGCAGCCTCAATGGAATTGACTGAAAACATTAAAAAAAATCCTGAATTGTTAATGCATCAGTATATTGTAGATGGCTGGAAATTTTTGGGTCATTAGTGGTTATATTTAGGAACAGAACTCAGTCCCCTGATTCATATTATGTTATACAAAGGCATGGACATACACAGTTGTAAAACTATGGCTTACTTTTCTGATCTCAAAAACAGAACAATGACGACAGCTTTGATGTCTTGTCATCGACAGCAGTGTTTGTAGGATGCTGTAATGTTAGTGCTTTGTGGGGACCATTTATAGCATCTTGAAAAACTTCAAGCTTCAAACCTAATAGATTCGCCTCTTAGCTTCATGGAAGTTAACATACTGCATATTCTTAGCATTTAGACATTTTCTTATATTATAGAATAGCTCTATTTAAGTTACTGGCTTATATGGTTTGTAAATATGAATAAGTATTGACCTTACTCTGGCAGGTTTAAAGTCTTACTAGAGACTTCAAAGGGGCTTTATTGATCAGCACTATAGGGACAGCGGGCTACCAAGTGACGCACTATTGTTGGTCAGATAATTAATGTGCATGGAAGGAAACTGACAAAACTACAGACTGGAGAGTGTTAAAAAGGCAAAATTCAGATCTCTTGCCTGGAGAAACTTTACTACTATTAGGCTAGGTTTACCAATAGCAAAATATTTACTACAGCTGATTATGATCCCTCAGAATCACAAAATCCAGTGCAATGCTACTTGATTCTTCCAAAAAGCTCTGGACTGACTTTATTAACCAAACCAAAGTATTTTATGTTCTAGAATTTCATCTGTCTTCATACTTGCAGTTATGGATGAAAAAAACTTCCATTTTCTTCTACTTTCTCCAACTCCCCTCTCAGTTTTTGGGGAAATTCCACTCCCCATTAACCTGCTTCAAAAAAGTTAAGTTGATAAAATGATAAGAAATAAAAGGCAACATAAACTTGATCACAAAGAAATAAAATACTTATATTGTTTTAAAATTTAAAACAGAAAACATTTTAATAGCCTACCAAATCCAGGATAAATATTTGGCTTAATCCCCTGGATTACCTTGGTGCCCTTGTTCCTGAAACAAGGGACATACACTGTTCCACTTGGTGAGGGCCCTAGCCTGCCCCATGGTGCCCAAGTCTTCATCACAACACTAATCCCCTCCTCCAGTAACCCTGGGCTGAAGAAGGACTGGCTTGACCCAACCCAGCTTCTCTTATTCTATCCCCAGGACATCAGTGTTGAGAGTCCATGAATATGGGGACCCTCACCTCTTCCCTAGAGCCCTTCTTGCTCCTGAGACCCACATACACTGTACACCATGTTACCTCACCTCACCTTTCAGATACTGGCTAGAGGAAGACCCTCTCCCCTTCAATGACATGCAGGAAAAAGGTCACAGGGGACCATCAGCCATTCCCTCTCCCTCCAAAATCCTAATGGGCCCCTCAATCAATATTTGAGCTCCCTGGTTTCTCATAAACACCCTTAGGTAAATCATTGGTGGTCACATGGGCAACTTTGATATTAAATGTCATTTCTCAAGGAAAGAGAAGTATACATTTACAGTCATACCTTGGTACTCACTGGCTTCAGAAATCATCAAACTCTGTACTTGTCACATTAAAAAAATATTTTATTTGTTTTTGGAAAGAGGGGAATGGAAGGAGAAAGAGAGTTAGAGAAACATCAATGTGTGGTTGGCCTCTTATGCACTCCCTACTGGGGACATGACCTGAAACCCAAGCATGTGCCCTGACTAGGTATTGAACCAGTGACCCTATGGTTCACAGACCTGTGGTCAATACACTGAGCTACACCAGCCAGGGCTGTACTCGTCACATTTGGGTGAGAAAAAATGTTTCTGCACTCAGCAATTGCCCAGGACTGGTCGTACTTGCTAGAGCTTGTACGAGTCATGACACGGCCCTGCAAGAGAAAATGCTTCATAATTTTCTTCCTTCATCATTTGGTACTCATCAGTTTTGGCACTCAACCTGAGTTCGGGGACAAATTAATGATGAGTACAGAGAGGTACCACTGTATCTATCTATCTATCTATCTATCTATCTATCTATCTATCATCTATCTAACATCAATCCACCTGCAATTTTATGTTAATGTAAAATCTTATACATTACAATTTGCTACTTATCAATGATATTTTCTCACATTTCTTCTTATTCAACTTAAACTTTCTTACCTTCCATTGGTAACACTATGTACATCCCTTCAACTGCTTTGCCTTTCTTTTTCACTGGTAAGGTACAATTCTAATTAGAGACAGCTCTTAGTATACTCCATGTCTGCAATAAAGCTGAATAAAGCTGAAGGATAAGTCACCTTTTAACTTGTCTTATTGTAATTTCATGATTGCTGTCCTCAAGTGAGACCTTAATGCTACCAGGCAATCACACTAATCACACTACATTTCCTTCACTGAGTCATTTGCCTTCATTCTTATGCTGCTGTATTATACCTTGACTCCCTTTTCAAATTTTTAGTGCTATTCCACTATTCACAGTTGTTAATTTTGTTCTCTATTTCATTTATGGGAGCAATTTTCCTGAAACACCCTGCTATGTGTACCATCTTAAAATAAATAAAACAAACAAAAACTTCTTGAAACTATGTCTCTTAAATCAAACAAGATTTTGCTAAAATCTCAATGGCATTCATATTGGTACATTTCAATGATCAATAGTTGCTTTTTATCTCAATTCGATTATTAGTAGCATTTGATACACATGATCTCATTCCCCTCTTTAAAACAACATCTTCATTTAGCATTCAGATGCCATATCCTCTCGGCTGTCTTGCTGCTTTATAGCATGTTCATTTAGCTTCAAAAACAAAATCAAACAAACAAACAAAACCCCAGCTCTTTGATCTGGGCTACATAAATGAGATGACAAAGGGGACACCCCTGTTTTTTGGAAAGTGTCACAACAAGACACTTGCATTGTGCTGCTGCTGTGATTCTGCCGCCTTTGGAAGATCATATGTGGCAAATGTATCTAACCTGCTCAGTGTAAAGCAAAAGCGTAACTGGAGTGCCAAGGCTAAATGACAAATGACACCAGAATTGGTCAAGTGATGCATCTAAAGACTGAATACCCCAGATTCAGACATGAGTCTCCTGAGGGAGCTACACCTAAATCCGAAGGAGCAGCTGCTGCACCGTCCAGTTCCTCTTAAATGGTTGAATGATTTAGTCACTAACCAAATGTTCTGGGTTTTAGAACATTTTTATGTGTGCTTGGATGTGTATGCATGTACTTACCTTTAAAGTACTTTGAAATGTTTTCTGCCACATACTTCTATTCTATGTGAACTTAGACACTAATGAACAAATTGAAAAAATATATATATATTAAAATTTGATCATAAATTTTGTTAAAATCCCCTATCATTCATATTTAAATGTAAAGACCTAATTGATGATGGTTATTATTAAAAATATTTTATACTTACCACCATTAAAACAATTCTCAGGTAGAAGTTGCAGTCATTAAATTATCTTTAAAAATTATATATCATACCTTCTTTTCTCTTAACCTTTTCTAACTTATTTAGGGTATTCTATGTCAAAATAGTCAGAGAATGTAATTCTATTTTAATATGTTTAAGGCAAGGCATTAAGTAAGGAAAACTCAACAAATATTAATTAATGAGTGCCAACCATATACTGATGATTTAAAATAATCATGCTGCTATAGGCATGTTTACTTTTGTTTATTTGTTTTTATTTCTACTAAAATATCATTTAATATGCTATTGCACAATATAATTTATTATGCAGCACCCTATGAAACTTTATATTCTTCTATAAAAAGGGTAGTAAGAATAGGACAGGTAAGGGGAGCTACTTGTTACATGGATGTTGAAACATGTTACCCATAAAATAAAAAACACAACAACCACCCATTATTCCAAAATTTTTCTGGGTGTCATGCTGCTGAATGTAATTTTTAAAGTTTCATTCATTGGACATCTGTAGAATGTGATAAAAACAATGTGTAAAGAATTTCAGGTCTAAAAACAACAACAAAAAAGAAGTAACTAATCCACTAAGTTTACTGACTGGCTACTTTGACACTAATATAGAAATATGTTTACTACTATCATCTTGTTTCAAATCTAAACATGCAAAACAATTAAAATAAGTAATGCATATTAATATGTCAATATGCTCTCTCTGGTATTTGAGAACTAGTTAGCATTTTTATTGAACTCCTGTGTTAACATTTTCAGAAATGGACTATTATTAATTACCAATTTAAATCCATATTTTGATATGGCGGGTCACTATTAAATGGGTCATTTCAGCAGTAATAGCTCTTACCAACAGTAATACTTCAATTTCAGCAGATTTCAGAGTTAATAATTAAAGTGTGCATGTACCACAACCTATTTTTCATGATAACTAGACAGCATAAGACATTAACATGATTTTGCTCATGATGAAAGACACCATTCCATTCCACTGCTGTTTTCAAAAGCATTTCACTTCTCTTAATCTAGTCTAATTAAAGGAAACTGGTTATTTACCTGTCATGTAAAAATAATAATTTCATATCTTAACAATAATCTGGGGAGGTATGATTGCTAAATTTGCTAGTTGACTCTGTAGGAAATATTGCATATAATTTATATTGTTTTGTTGGTTCTGCAAAACCTAACATCACTGGCATCATTAAGGACTAAGAGTATTCCTCTGTGTATATTCATCTTCAAGAAATCTCAAATATAAAATGTTGTGCAAATTTCTTTCTCTCCAGCTCTTATTTTCTTACAGCCTACCTTGGGTTCCAAAGATATAACTGGCAAATTTGAGCAGCAGGGTATGAGATAACAGTTCTGAGACTGTAGTTTTGTTTCAATTAGTCTACTTCTGGGATCTAAAAAAATTACCTGCTCTCCCTGAACTACAGTTTTTTCTTTTTCTTTTTAAAAAATGTATTGAATTTATTGAGGTGACTTTGGTTAATAAAATTATATAGGTTTCAGGTGCACAGTTCTATAATACATCATCTGTACCTGTACTATATATTCACCTCCCAGTCTAGCCTCCTTTCATCACCATTTATTCCCCTTTATCTTCTTTTATGTCCCTCGCCCCCTTTCCTGTTTATAATCATCATACTATTATCTGTGACCATGAGTTTATGTTTTCTGCTTAATCTCTTCACCTTTTCATTCACCATCCCCCTAATCCTCCTCTCTAAAATCTGTCAGTCTGTTTTCCGTATCTATGAGTCTATTTCAGTTTTGCCTACTAGTGTATTTGTTCATTACATTTTGCATGTAAGTGAAATCATATGGTACTTGTGTTTCTCTGACTAGCTTATTTCACTTAGCATAATACTCTAAGGGTCCATTCTGCTATGCTGTCACAATAGGTAAAAGTTCCTTCTTTTTTATTGTCTAGTAAGTATTTCATGGTATAATATATCATACCACAGTTTTTGTATCTATCCACTTATCTACTGATGGGCATTTGGGCTGCTTCCAAATCTCAGCTATTGTAAATAACAGTACAATGAACATAGGCTTCATATATTCTTTCAAATTAGCATTTCAGGTTTTTTCAGGTATATTCCCAGAAGTGGAAGCACTGGGTCATAAGGCAGTTATGTTTTCATTTTTTGAGGTAGCACCATACCCCTCCACCATGGCTGCACCAGCCTGCATTTTACCAACAATGCACAAAGGTTCCCCTTTATTCTTATCCTCAACAACTCTTGTTTATTGATTTGATGATAACCATTCTGACAGGTTGAGGTACTATCTCATTATGGTTTTAATTTGCGTTTTTCTAATGATTAGTGATGCTGAATCTTTTCTGATGTCTATTGGCCATCTGTACAACTTCACGGTCTATTAATATTCAACAAAGAAAGCAAGAACATACAATGGGGTAAAGATAGTCCGTTTAATAAATGTTGCTGGGAAAACTGGACATGAAAGTGTAAAATAATAAAAATAAACTTTTTACACCACATATAAGAATAAACTCGAAATGGGTTAAATACTTAAATGTTGGAGTTGAAACCATAAAAATTCTAGAAGGAAACATAGGGGATAAAATATTGGACATTTCTTACAGAAATATTGTTTTTTGCTGTCTCCTTGGGCAAGGGGGACAAAAGGAAAAATAAACAAATGGTACGACATCAAGCTATAAATCTTTGCATAGCAGGGAAAACCATCAACAAAATGAAAAGACAATCTTCTGAATGGGAGAACATATTCACCAATGACACATATAAGAGATTACTATTCAAATTTTCTAAAGAACTTATACAATTTAACACCAAACTCCCCTCCACAATAATCCAATTAAAAATGCACACAGGAACCAAATAGATACTTCTCCAATAAGCTACAGTTTTCTCTTCAGTATTATTTAAACTGTTCTTCTGACTTTGGAATACTATAGTTTTATTTAATCTCTATTAAAAGCTAGAAGAACACTAGAATTGAACAAAAAAGCCTCAACTCTAGAAAATGTACTTTGAATTCACATGATAAATATTATTACATGTCATAAATATGTTCATGGAATGTGTTTTCTTAATTTATATGTATTACAATATTACCATTCTAAGTTCATACACACACAACATGGAGTTTTCTACTTTAAAGTATTCTGTGTCATAAAATGAAAAAATATATGTTTTAACCCAATCACCAATATTTTGGGGGGGTTAAAAAAACATTTATATTTATTATTTTCTAAATGTATTGAATATTATTTTACAGTATATCTCTCAAGCAATCCGCTGGCCATACTAAATATTGTGATGTCAGCCATTATGACGTGTTAATTAAATTCCTGAAGGTAGAAAGCCTTATTTACACAGGAAGGTACATATGAGACTGTAAAATTGTGGCTGGTAGGTGAGGGCAGTGGCATCGTTAATTATTTGGCTTCGTTTTTAATTTTTTACGTGTTTTTTCCTCGCTTACCTTTGTGCCTCACTAGAAGATGATGTGACCCTGAGCACTAGGGGCAGGTCTGATTACTCTGAGACTCTCAGGTTACTCTATTATTCTAAAGAGTTTTAAGTCTCAGCACTATTGACATTTTGGGCTGGATAATTCTTTGCTGTGGGGGCTGTCCTACTCAGTGTCAGTTGTTTCACACTGTTGCTGGCCTCCACCTGCCAGGTGCCAGGAGTGCTGTCCCAACTGTGATACCTAAAAATGACCACATATTGTCAAGTGTCCCCTCAAGGGCAAAATCAGCCTCAAAATCACAGCACTACTCTAAGTACATTATAAATATCTTTGCCCAAGATTGGCTCATAAATGAGCTTTCAGGTACAAGAAGGCTTCCAGAAAGACTCTGGGAAAAAAGTATAGCACTTTGTGAGAGGGCCCATGGGGAGAAGCTTCTCTTCTTCCACCAAGGACTGGTGTGTCAGAATATGGTCCATGGAATTGCTGCAGCCACCATTCTGTATATCTGAGGATGAAGCCAAGGACAGTGAGGGAACAGATGGAAATACTAGCAGTGAAAGGGCACCAGGTGTTAGACCTGTGGGGTCAGACTGAACTTTAGTTCAGCAACCTCACCACTTAAGTTCTGGCTAGGACAAAAGAGCCAAGAATCTAACTATAAGAGAAAGCTCATTTAGAAAGTCACAGGTTGAAGAAGTGAGTAGTCCAGAGGCAAAAACAGAAGGGATCCTTAGAGTTTAGGAGAGAGAAAAGCAACGTGCCTGGGGAGAAAATGAAGGGAGTGGGAAAGGTGCAGATATGCTTCTAAGAGGGGGAGTGAGCTGGGTCTTCCATCTGAAGGGCTTTTAAGGGTGGGGCTCTTGGGGTGGTCCCAGGGGATGACCTTAGAAGTATATTTATCATGCTTCCAGGTGTGTCTTTTCCAGGTCTCCACTAATTGGCCGGCACCAGTCAATGCTGCTGGTCCTGATATCAGCCATAACATTGCTTGTTAGTCTTGGCTGCTCTTCTGGCCCTGGAGTTGAAACACAACTGAGGCCCCGATGTTATACCTAGAGATTAATCTTAATGGAGTAGTTGTGCAAGGACCTTTATGGGAATGTCATAAGGCCACTCTTTGGCCCCTTGTTCCTTCTCCAAGGGGGTTTATTGTATAACTAGTGACATGCTGGGGAGGGTTTGAAATGCATGAGCAGTGCATTTCAAACCACCTGACCAACAGTGTGCTGGGGAGGAAAGGTCACCCTGGGGGTTAGGCCCTGGTTTTTCCAGTTTTGCCATAGCTAGTCACAGGGCTTTCACCCCAGGTAGCCTTCTGCACCTAGGACTATTGCCCTTGCTCTGCCCTTACTTGCCATGGCAAGACACTGAAGAACTAAATCCAGCAGGTATTTAATGAATCAGACATCACTCAGGCCCATGGCTGGACCTGTACTAACTTATTTCCTTAGTCTAGAAGCCAACATGACCTGGTATTTTTTAAAGAAAAAAAAATTAAATGCTACTATAAGGAAATATAAAATCTACATTGGGTTTCGCAGATCTTTTGCTTGGCTTAATTTTTTCCCCTGTCTGATGGTTTAGAAATTTTACAAAACCTGTATCATACTTTTTACTTTCTCATTTTATTTAGGGTTTTCAGATTTTTCTAAACATATATTCCTTTGTTACCAAAATTAAGCTAATTAATATAAACATGACAGTTTATAACTCAGATACAAGACATTTAAAAACTAGTTTCTGCCTCCAAAGTCTGAGAACCAACATATGCTGGATTCAGCTAAGGCTGATTATGCAGCGATGCAGTGTTTTCTCATGGTTTAGAGCTTTCTTTCTTTTTTTTGTGCAGCCTCCCCCCCAAATGACAGCTGTTTCCAATCTGACTTCAAGGTTTGTAACTTACTTTTCTGAATTAGTTCTAAAACATTGAAATTCAAATATATTACAAGCCACTCTACTGTAGCAAGCTGCATCATAGTTCTTCACGGTCTCTAAGCTGCAGAGACAAATTTTGAAGAAATTCTCTTGTCTATCCAGTACATTGTGATCTTTAACTTAAAAATGCTGTCCTCCATAGAGTATTGCTTATCTTCTTTACTCCAAATGAATAAAAGTGGGAAAATTTACTTTTCTTTTGCCTAGGCAAGTCTAATAATATTTTTGTTCTAAATAAAAATTTTATTTCATTTATTCAACAAATTACTCCTTTTAAAAGAGAGAGCATCACCTCAGTGTTGCTGGAGTTCACATGAAATCTCAGGAGTGTGGAGGTCAGTGTGCACAATCCCTTCTCATATCACACCTTCATCAGATATGTGTGCAAAGACAGGTATATTCACAAATAGGTTACAAAAGAAATTGATAAAATCTAATGATAATTTTATTACTAATGTATTCCTGAAAAGCTCTTTCTATGGAGAATAACCATTTTCAAAAGTTAGCATAGATCTATAGATTTAAGATTGTTGCATATTAATTTGCCCACCTCCTATTCTTCCAGATTATAACCAACCAGACTGTGCCTCAATGCCAACAGACCGTTTGACTCCTAGGACTTCCATGACTTGAACATTACATTTTCACCATCTCTCCCCTTCTTAATAATCTCTTCTTTTTCCTACCCAGTCTATTGATATGGTAATTAATTGTAATAATTACCTTCTAAACACCATCATGTCCTTTACCCTTTCTTGCTTTGTCATACCTGCTTGGAAAAATCACAACTTTAGTTACTAATCTGACTCTGCACCAATGCAGCCAACTGTGAATAGAGAAAAACACTAGGGCACCTGCCTGTTCTCTCTAATGGCATTTCTGTGAGCCTCAAGTAACACTGAGCACTGTGTAGTCACCATAGTGCATTTCTGGATTCCATTTCCTTCTCTACTTGAAAACTATTTTATGCTCTTTTTTCTCTAAAAAAATTCATCACTTTCCCCTCTTCCATTCAGGCAACAACTTTGATTCCTGCTTCCACAAGAAAGTTAAGGAGAAGATTCCAAGAGATGTCCACAATCATATATACCCACTATATAATATCATCAGCCATTCAAACTCCTTTTTCATTGTTGTTCAAGTATAGTTGTCTCCATTTGCACCCCACCTCCCCAACCAGACTTGAAAATTGTTTGTTTCACATTTGTGCAAATCTAACTTCATAACAAATCCATGCTTACAGTTATTCAGGCTAGAAACTCTGAAGTCACAAGAGGACTTTTTACTTCCCTTATACCTTACACTGCATTTGTCAGGATATCCTGTTGGTTCTTTCTCTTTTTCTCCCACTAGGAATACTGTGCAGTAATTTATTTACTTTTTTATTATTTAAAAATATATTGTTGTTCAAATACAGTTGTAGGCCTTTTCTCCCCACCATTCCCCCACCTCAGCCACCCCCACCTCCCTTCCCTGATTCCATCCTCTCTTCATTTTGTTCCAAACACATACAGAATCTGATCCATTAATATTATCCTCACTTCTAGAAGTTCATTTTCTCACTATATTATTGAAATAACCTCTAATGTGTCTTTATGTTTCTATCCTTGTCACCGGAATTGTATTCTCAACACAGTTGCTATAGATGTTCTTATATTGGGTTGGCCAAAAAGTTCATTTTTTTCCCATAAGATGGCTCTAAGTTGTCTTTAACTTCACTAGAAAAAATTTCTTAGATTGCATTGTGATGGCTGTCATATCAGCATACATTAAAAAACTTATCCACATTGGTAAATTTTTGTGTAGCCATTTTCATATTGAAGATGGAAGATTGAAAATATGCAACATTCTGGCAATTATACCTTATTATATCAAGAAAAGTAAAAATACAACTGTAACACACACACACACAAAAGATTAGTGCAGTGTATGGAGAAGGTGCTGTGATTGATTGAATGTGTAAACAATGGTTTGTGAAGTTTCATGCTGGAGATTTCTTGTTGGAAGATGATGCTGCACAATCGGGTAGACCAGTTGAAGTTTACAGCGATCAAATCGAGACATTGAGAACAGTCAATGTTATAGCACATAGGAGATAACTGACATACTCTGAATATCCAAATCAATAAAGTTATTGGTGAAAATGAAAATGTTTCTTAGATTTTCCAAAGAAAAAGTGCCATATGGGCTTTTTAGCCAACCCAATAGAAAACCTTCTTGGAATCATTGAGTTAACCCAATGTCTTTCTAATAAATTCTTCTGTGGTATTCTTTACTTTTTTTAAAATTTGAAATACGTTTATTTTACATTCCAACAACAGTCGTACCCAGTTCTTTCAGTGTTTGGTCATGCAACTTTTCCAGGTTCATTTCTTTACCTCTGATTGTACTGCACACATTTATAGAGAGAAGAACATGTTGTTCCATGTTCACAACATGGCAAACTTCAACTATTTTTAAAACATCAATAGTAATAGTATTTTTTAATTATCTGCAATATCAGGTAGTATTTGTATACAGATAAGAACCTCGTCTTAAATCAAATGTCACAACATGTGGCAAATATTCTTTTTTAAACATTTAATGTTTCCAGAATATTTACACTGTGTCAGCATGATGCTAGAGTCTAAGAATATATTGGTTTACATTACAGTGTTTCTAACCTCAAGTATAGTTTTATGAGAAAGACATTTTAATGGCTAGAGTATATGTATTAAGATACATGTACTTGATGGAGGTAATGAAGCAGAGTATTATAAAAGATTATAAAAATGTGCCTTTTGAATTTCACTCCAGTAATTAACAGGACTTCCTTGGGTAGACACAGGCAGAATAGGAGGAAGGGCATCGTGGGCAGGCAGCCAACAAGTGTCCTGTTGGAAGACTCTATTTTGGAAGGTGAATGGTATGTACGGGGATGTCAGGAGATGAAATGTGAGAGGCAGGCTGTTCTATCTGTTCTCTACCAGCTATCCAAGACTAAAGAGCATAATAAAAACTTTTATTTTACTCTTTCTTATCTAATTCTTGATTGTTTTTAGAGATAATTGTTTGCATTTCTTCTTTATGAATATTTTTGGTTATCTATTACATGTTACATTCATTTGTTGTGGATTACAACTTTAACACAGCAGTTCTTTTTCATTCACAGTGAAACACATTGTCCTTTCTATAATCTTTACTGTTAATGCTCACAATTAGTCACTTTCTCCTTAATGGATTCACTAAAATCTAGCACTTTAATCACTGCAAAAGAAGTGCCTACAAATAACATGAAGGAAAGAGAAAAACTTGTTGGCTACAACCATTTTAACTGATGTAGGGTGCACAAGGGAAATACAATCTTTATAACTCATGAATAGCTTGTATTTCTCATATCTCATTGTGTGTATTATCATTCACTCAATAAACATTAATGGCTACACTGTTTCATTTATATTATCCTGTAATTGCATTGCATGTTACTATGTCATGTTGTACCACACTACATTAAAACCCCCTACATAGCATGTGACAAAGTGAAATTACCATTTTTCCTCATAAAATAAATGCCTAGAAGGGAAATTGTATCATGTAATTTTTTTACCTTTATGCATCTCCTGGAATGTGAGGTTCAGATAAATGTAGTCTGCCTTATAAAATGTGCACTAAGAGAAAAAGCAGATACAGGCTCCTACAGTGTTTTTTGGAATGTAACTCAAATAATGTGTATTTCTCCTAGACATTTTGTTGTTGCTGTAAAAACATGTCATTAGGTTTTGATTGGGATTGTATTTAATACGTCGATCTCTTTGCATATTATAGGCATCTTAACAATATTGTCTTCTAATCCATGAACACCAGGGCTCTCTCTTTTATTTTAGTATTAATGTATTTCATCTATGTTTTATAGTTTTTAGTGTACTTCTCCATGATTATGTTTAAATCTAAGTATTTTGTCCGTTTTGATGTTATTACAAATGGGATTGTTTTCTAAATTTTTTGGAGAGTTTGTTGTTATTTTGTAAAAAAGCAACTGATTTTTGCATGTTGATAGTGTATCCTGAAACTCCACTAAATTGATTTCTTAGTTGTAATTGTTTGCTTGTGTGTGTTGTGTACATATGTGTAGAGGCTGTATGGTTTGTTTACATCTGTAGAGAGAGATAATTTTACTTCTTTATTTTCAATTTGGATGGCTTTCATTCCCTTCTCTTGCCTAAATGTTCTGGCTATGACTTCTCATACCGTGTTAAATAGAAGTGGCAGTAGTGGGCATCCATGACTGTTACAGAGGAAAAGCTTTTGGTTTTTCTACCAGTGAGTATGACGTTAGCTGTGTGTTTATCGTGTATGGCTTTTATTACATTTGTTATGTTTCCTCTGTGCCCAGTGTGTTGAAACTTTTATTATTAAAGATTGTTGAATTTTCTGTTTTCTGCATCTGAGATTATTATTATGTCATTTTAATCATTCAGTTTATGAATGAGGTATAGCAACAACTAGTTTGCATATGTTGAATCTTATTTGTATGCCAGAAATAAATCTTCCCGGGTCATAGTTTATGATTTTTTTCATGTCATGTTGAATTGGGTTTGCTAGTATCTTACTTAAGATTTTTGAATCGATGTTCATCATGGATATAGGAGTGTAGTTTCCTTGTAATGTCTCTGTCTGGCTTTTGTATATGCTGGTTTCATAAAGTGAGTCTGGGAATGTTCTCTGTTTAATTTTTTGGGATAGTTTGAGAATAGCTGGTGGTGATTCTGCAGAGGATTAGAGCTGGAGGCAAATTCCATGTTTAAGCTTAACAGAAAGCCTACAAGCAAAGGTGTATCTATGGGAGCTCTGAGACTTTAATTGATTCTACCCCAGGCCTGTTGCTATGAAAGTCACCTGGGTACACAGCCTGAATCTCTCTGCAGACACCCAGGCCCAGCAGAGAGAGGCACAGCCGTGGATCTCTGATAGCTCCAAACATGTTGTCCAGGGTGAGTCCCAAGCAGGGTCCAATATAGGTGTGCACCAGAGTCTTTCCAGATCAACCTAATGCTTAGCCAAACACAAAGAAGCAGTCAAAATGGGAAGACAAAGAAACAGGCCCCAAATGAAAGGATAAGAAAATCCTCCAGAAGAATGAAATGAAATGGAGACAAGCAACTTACCAGGTATAGAATTTAAAGTAATGATCATAAGGACACTCAAAAGCATGAAAAAAAGATATAGAAACCATAAAAAGGACCAGACAGAAATAAAGAGCAAAATATTTGAAATAAATAGTACACTGGAAGGAATAAATAGTAGGTTACATGAAGCAGCAATTTGGAAAACGAGGTAGAAGAAGCACCAAAGCAGAGCAGCAATAAGAAAAAAATTAAAAATTAGGGAAGTTTAAGAAACCTTTGGGACAACGTGAAGTATAACAATATCCACAGCAGGGGAATACCAGAGAGAGATGAGAGTGAGCAAGTTCTCAAACACTTATTTGAGGAAATAATGGTCAAAAACTTCCTTAACCTGATGAAGGAAGGGGACATACAAATCCAGGAAGCACAGAGAGTCCCAAAAAAGTGGACCCAAAGATAATCACATCAAAACGCATCATAATTAAAATGACAAAGATTACAATGCAAGATTGGCACGATATTCACAAATCAATAAGTGTGATATACAACATACAAAAATGAAGGATAAAAAAACACATGATCATATCAATAGATACAGAAAAGCATTTGATAAAACTCAGTACCCAGTTATGATAAAAACTCTCTGCAAAGTTGGAATAGAAGAAATACACTTAAATGAAAACTTTGCTGGATAGAGCAATCTTGGATGTAGGCCTTTGGATTTCATGACTTGGAATACTTCTTTCCAGCCCCTTCTTGCCTGTAAGGTCTCTTTTGAGAAATCTGCTGACAGCCTGATGGGAACTCCTTTGTAGGTGACTGTTCTCTTATCTCTTGCTGCTTCTAGGATTCTCTCCTTCATTTTAATCTTGGCTAATGTAATGATGATGTGCCTTGGTGTGTTCCTTCTTGGGTTCAACTTTTTTGGGACTCTCTGAGCTTCCTGGATTTCCTGCAAGTCTATTTCCTTTGCCTGATTGGAAGGGCAGATAAAGTGCTTCTCAGATAAGATCAAATTCAAGGAGCTCATCATCACCAAGCCCTTATTATATGAGATGTTAAAGGGACTTACCTAAGAAAAAGAAGATAAAAAAGGTGAACAGTGAAAGGACAGCAAACTCACAGTTATTAAGAACCGCACCTAAAACAAAAGCAAACTAAGAGGACAGCTAAATCAGGAGCAGAAACATAGAAATGAAGATCACATGGAGGGTTAGCAACAGGGGAGTGGGAGGAGAAGGGGGGAGAAGGTACAGAAAATAAGTAGCATAGACAGTAGATAGAAAATATATGGGGGGGCAAGAATAGTATGGGAAATATAGAATCTAAAGAACTTAAGACATGTAGTCATAAACTAAAGGGAGGGAGTGGTGGGGGAGGGGGTATGCAGGGTGGAGGGGAATGAAGGGGGGAAATAGAACAACTGTAATGGCATAATTAATAAAATATATTTAAAAAAGAAATACACTTAAATATAATAAAGGCCTTATATGAGGAAGCTACTACCAGCACTATACTCAATGGGAAAAAGCTAAAAGTTTTCCCCTTGAAATTGTAAACAAGACAGAGATGTTCACTTTCACCTCTTTTGTTTAACTGGAAGTCCTAACCAAAGCAATCAGACAAGAAGAAGAAATAAAAAGAATCAAACTTAGAAAGGAAGTAAAACTGTCTTATTTGCAGATGACATGATAATGTACATAGGGAACCCTAAAGATTCCACCAAGGAACTACTAGATCTGATAAATGAATTCAGTGAAGTAGTAGTGCACAAAATTAAAATCTAGAAATCAGTTGCATTATTATATGCCAATAATGAATTAATGGGGAGGGAAATTAAAGAAACAGTCTCATTCAGATTTGCTTCAAAAAATAATAAAATTCTTATATTAAATCTAAGCAAGTATGTGAAAAACCTGCACTAAAGAAAGAAATTGAAGAAGAAACAAGTCAGTGGAAGCACTTACTATGTTCATGGATAGGAAGAATTAACATCATTAAAATGTCCATGTTGCCCAAAGCAATCTATAGATTCAATATAATTCCTGTCAAGATACCAATGATGTATTTCACAGAGCTAGAATAAATATTTCAAAAATTTATATGGAACCACAAAAGGCCGCACATAGCAACAGCAATTCTAAGAAAGAAGAACAAAGTTGGAGGAATCACACTATCTATGTCAAACTATACTGTAAGGCCATAGTAATCAAAACATCATGGTACTGGTATAAAAACAGACACATAGATCAATGGAACTGAATAGAGATCCCAGAAATAAAGTTGCATCTTTATAGTCAATTAATATTTGACAAAGAAAGTAAAAACACACAGTAAATTCATGATAGTTGATTTAATAAATGGTGTTGGGAAAACTGGACAGATACATGCAGAAAAATGAAACTAGACCCCCCTTCTTATGCTACACACAAGAATAAATTCATAATGAAGTAAGAACTTAAATGTTATAACCAAAATCATAAAAAACCTAGAAGAAAACACAGACAGCAAAATCTTGGACAATGCTTGTGGCAATGTGTTATTGCATCATTCTCCTCAGGCCAGAGAAACCAACAAAACAAAACAAAACAAACTGGGCTACCACAAACTAAAAAAACTCTTCCACAGCAAAGGAAACCATCAAAAAAAATAAAAATTCAACCTAGAGAATAAGATAATGTACTTGCAAATACATTGGATAAGGGGTTTATACCCCAAATTTATAAAGAACTTATAAAACTCAATACTAACAAAAACAAAAACAATTCAATTAAAAATGGATAAAAGACCGCAATAGACACTTCTCCAAAGACGATATTCAAATGGCCAATAGACATATAAAAAATGTTCAACATCACTAATCATCAGAGAAATACAAATTTAAACCACAATGAGATATCGCCTCACACCTGTCAGAAGGTCAGAATAGCTATCGTCAATAAATCAACAAACAATGGGCACTGGAGAGGATGTGGAGAAAGAGGAAGATTTTTGCACTGTTGGTGGGAATACAGATTGGTGCAGCCACTGTGGAAGGCAATATGAATATACCTCAAAAATTAAAAATGGATCTGCCTTTTGACCCAGTGATGCCACTTTTGGAAATATATCAGAAAGAAACAAAAACACTAATTCAAAAGGACATAAGCACTCCATGTTCATTGCAGTGTTGTTGACAATTGCCTAGATATGGAAGAAGCCCAAATGTCTGTCAATCAGTAGATGAGTCAATAAAACAACCTGGCCATTTAAACAATGGAATTCTACTTGGCCATAAAAAAGAAAACTTTACCCTTCACAATGAATCTGGAGGACATTACGCTAAGTGACATAAGTCAGTGAGAGAGAGACTAATACCATATGATTTTACTCATATGTGAAATCTAATGAACAAACTGTACTAACAAGAAAAATAGAAACAGACTCATAGATGGAGAGCAGGTTGTACATCTATGGTTAAGGTGTGGAGGGATTTAACAAAAAGGAAAAAGGAATCAGATACCTGGACAAAAATGTGGTGATTACAAGGGTTCAGAAGCTATAAGAGGGGTAAATGTTAATAGAAAAAATAGACTAAAAACTGATTCTACCTACCTCTATCTATCTATGTATCTATCATATATTGTCTAAATTTGAGATATAAAGCATAATATAGTGAATCAGAAATGAGAATATTAAAGCAATTTATCAAAACAATGCTTAAAATATAAATTTAAAGATATATCTACCATGTATGAATTATATTTTTAAAGTATTGTTAAAAAACATACAGAAAACATGTGATTCTGATTATTTTTCCAAAAATATGTTTTTGTATGCCTTTAATTATTAATGTACCCATTCATTCAGGAGATATCTATTGGCAACCACTCTGTGCCAGGAACCACAAATTGATAATGTATAGAGAAGAATATCAACAAAGTTCTAAGCGTATTATTTTTTTTTGGTTTAAATCTGTTCAATATTATTTTTTTCTAGTCAGAATAATCTTATACCACACGATTATGATATTTTGCATTTTTCTCCTAGGACTGGTCTAGTACAGTGGGTATCTGATCACTGTAAATATTTGGGGGGGGGGAAACAATGAAAAACTGTATTGCCAAGAGATTATGTAGTTTACCAGCCAAGTAATTGATTTGTCTGTTCTCAACCTCATGCCTCTCAAAGTTATTTGAGAGCACAGGCTAATTATTTCCTTTAGTTGAGGTCCAGAATTACAACGTGTGCTGGAAAGACACACATTACACAATGTGTAACATTAGGAAAGAACCGGTAGAACATGAAGAGGGGAATTACGTTTAAAGACCAATTAAAAGTGCTTAGCAGTGTGCTTAAACATGTTTTTAATAAAATTAGTCATGATACAACATATTCATATACTATAACTAATTTAGTGTTGTAGACTGCTCTGCCTAGTTTTAGGAATTGTATCTCTACCCCTTGTGGCTAAGGGCGAGAGACGACCTCTGGAATGCCAGCCGCAGGAGACAAAGCCTGTCTCTGGTAGCAAATGCTGCCTCAGTTCCTCTCCCTGCCCCCAGAGCTTGGTCGGAAGTCAATGACGGGTAAGACCCCTCACAGTGGGGGGCAACCTAAGCCAGACTCGATCACCTGGGAGGCCCTCATGGAAGGACTCAGGGGGCTGCAACAGAGAGCAATGGACTCTCACCCTCCAGCTTTGTCAAAGCCCTAGTCCTCATGTTCTCTGGGAGAAGTGCCTCCTGGCTCTAATCCTCTTAAGCCTGAATACCTGCTGGGGAGAGGTGCAGCTCCTTGCCTGGCCAGAGTGTGCCCCGGAGAAAAATCTGGCACCACAAAGACTTGCTTTGCTGATAAACCTGTGAAATCTGCTCTGCTAAGAGTGCTTTCATTCATATGATAAAGGTCCAAGAGGAGATGAGTATGTCTTCCAAAGTTTCTGCAACTCTCTTCCTGACAGACACTGACTCATAGTAAGCCCTCAGATCTCTTTGAAATGTTATCTACTGTTTGATCCTTGCTGCCCTGTATTTCTGTGTATTACAACCCAATAAAAGGCTATGGAAGAAGGTGCTCAGGGCCTTTTTCTCCTCGGAGAAAGTGGCCGCTGCTGGCCTTTTTCTCCCCTGAGAAACTGGCCACAGCCCACTCCTCCTCCTCCCCAAACAGATCTCATCTTGTCTCGGTCATTATTCATTCATGCTTGTCCGTGGCGCTGGGGGGACTTGTGAGAGGAAGTTGCCCCCACAATTTAGAAATATAAACTTTTTTCAATTTAATATGTCTAAATATTTTTAATGGAGATCATCAATTTATATATTCAATGTGAATGTCTTTTATGTGCTAGTTATCCTTCTCAGAACTTCAGGTATATTAGTAAACAAAAAACCAAAACCATTGCTTCTTGGAGCTTGTATTTTAGCCAGAGTAGATGGATAGTATATAATAAACCAAATAATTAAATTATAGCCTATATAAAAAGTTGATGAATACTATGGGAATAAAACAAAGAAAATAGACCTCTGTATTAAGAAGGTCAGGAGACTTTGAAAAGGAAATTGAAATATGGAGAAATAGATAAATTTAACTAAAATAAATATATTTATGGACACTCTAAACATGGCTGTAAAGTTCCTTGTTTTTTCTACCTTTCCATAAGAAAAGGATTTTCCCCTCATTCTTTATGATGTCTCCTTTAATTTGGATTATATCTCCCTATATACTGCTCATTAAAGCATATTACTTGAAACTACACACTTCAGGAAGTACAAGGTACAGCATTTCCCATCCTGTAACCCCCCAAAATTTAACTCAGCCTTATCTCATTTTTCACTAAAACTAAAAAAATCATTAAACAATGATTCATGTATTTACTCTAGGTGAAAACCACTGATTTACCTCCTTTCTCCTGTTTTCTAGTGCATTTTCCCCCCCATGTACTAATGTTATGGGAGAAACTCCCAGAAACTCTGTTCTCACCATTGCAGTAAAGAATTACAAGCCACTGAGTCTGCTAGCATGCAAGCAAAGTTTATTAATATTAAGTTCTAAGGGGAAAGCAAAGCAAGGGTGGCCAGAGGCCCCCCCAGCCAGAGGCAAGCTGGTCAGGCTTCCCCTGTGTTGCAAGAGAATCACGAGGCCAAGAGAGAAGAACCCTTTTTTGTGAGGACTTATATTGTTGGTGGGGTGGGGGTGAGGAAGTCACATTTTGATTGGCAGGTAAACATGGTGCCAGCTTCCCCTGAGGAGACCTAACTGCCCAAACATAGGTATGGGTGGGGGTCTGTTAGCCCAAATCCTGCTCTTGCTCTAGAGTCTATTTGTTCATTTTGCGTAGGCGACAGGAGGCAGGCAGTTAACCAAAGTTGTTTATGGGCCTTTTCTTTGGGCACTGTGGGCCCCTTCCCCTTCTTCCTTTCAGGCCTTCAGATGAATACACGGTCCCAAAGTTCTCCTTTTCCCAGCTAGTGGAGCTGATACACACAGACTTTCAAGGGCTCCCCCACTCCTGCCCTGCCATAGTTTACTTGTTAAGGCTCCCTGGACACCTGGCAGCCTTACCAGACCAGGCTCAGGATTCCTGGGTCAAGGCGTGAGCTTTTGCTTTTACCCTCCTGTATTAAGTTCTTTGTTAGATTGTAATGGCGTGGGCCCTGCCTTTCTTTCCCCTCTAGCTGCTCTGTCCTCCACAACACTAACATTACCCGCTGATATTAAAACTCTATCTGTGGCAATATAGCACTCATCTGAGATCCCCTCTCACTGGAAAAAACAAAAACAGAAAAACCTCTAACTGCCAAAGGAAGACAAGCATGTAAAATGTTTTTTTTTTTTTGGTTTCTCCTTCCCACTGTTCACTGCCTTACACAAATGAACTGGTCATTTCAGGATCTCTGTAGTGGAAATGCTGGTGCATCTGGAGCGTGGGGAAGCTTACAATACACACTTTATGCAACATACTTGTATATAATGCATTGTGTACTACTTCTCAGTATTATTTAAGCTGTTTTATAAAGTGTGGGTAATAAAACGTTTCATAACATGGAACTATGCTTTTAACTACTGTAAGTGAAATTAAAAAAAGGCGACTTTCTGACACCTTGTTAAAACAACCATCTCTTTTGTTGACCGATATGACTTAGGACGGACCCTGGTTTATAAAAGGGTTGGTGAGAGTTCACACTCCACAGCTGTACTGCTGTCTACTAGAGGAGGAGGGAATAAAAATCAGATACTCCTTTCCCTCCATTTAGTTTTTTTTATTTGTTTGTTTTGGTGGCAGGGGGTGATTTTTTAAAAGAATAAAACACAACACAATTGTGTGTTACTTAGTAACAGGTAAACTTCCTGAGACACGTGCTGTTACACAACTTTTCCTTATGCTAACATCAGAGAATGCACCTCTATAAACCAGGATGGTATAGCTTACTGCACACGTAAGCTGCACGGTGCAGGCTACTGTTACAGAACCACACAGCCTGTTCTTGTACTGAATACTGTGGGGAAGAGGAACACAGTGACAGGTATTGGTGCATCTAAGTCATGGAAATGTTACAGCAAAGTATGGTACACAGTCATTTTGTACCACTGGCAACACGGTAGGTTTGTTTACACACCAGCGTCACCATAAACATGTGAGTAGTCACTGCATTTCCATAATAGCCTGCTAGATTCTATAATAGCTATGATATCCCAAGAATCTAGTTTCTCAGCCCCATTATAATCTTATGGGACCACTATCATATATGTGGTCTACCACTGCATGAAATATTTTGCATGCAGTGTGTTAGCTGTTTGTTATAGTTCTATGAGCCTCCACTTATTTAGAAATAGATTTTTGTTTTTCTAAGGGAAATTCATTAATAAATTATATTATGAAGTCTCAAATTGTGTCCTTAGATTTTTTTGAAAATTTTAATAATATTCCAGAAGAGTTTTTTGGACATACTCAATGCCTGTCTATCCAAATCTGTTTCTCAGTAACAATGGTTGTAGTTGTCATTATCCCACAAGTATCGTCCTTCAAACACAAGGGTTTGACTGAAAAAAAAATTAAGCCAAAAATCACTTTAAATTAGTGTCATGATATTTCTGTGAAAATTCTGTACAGGCCAACAGTTATTTTAGCATCCACTAAGTAATTCTGTGAATATATGATAGACGTTTATGCTCCAATTTTGGGGGGGCTACAAAAAGTTAAGGTATTAGCAGTGTATATCATAAAAATACACTTATAAAAGCAACAAAATAATCATATTTTATTCACATAGTTTGTTCTATTTCTGAAACAATAACATATTTTGCTATCTGTCGTATTTCATTTCAGAAGCAGCGTGTGGAGATTTGTCTCAGGATCATCTCATACATAATATTTTAATATATAATAGCATCCATTAAACTAACCAGAAAGATGTAACAAGTTCTTAGTATTCACAACTAAAAATGCAAATGTGACATTAGTAAGTATGAAAAAAGCCAATGAAACAATCCATGAATATGCAAAAATTATAATGGTGACAAATTTTGAAGATTTGACTATATTGTATGTAATAGGGTTTTTACTTTGAGTATATAGAACCCTTAGACTATTATTATTTCTCTAAAAATGGAAACTTTAACATATTTATTCTTAAGAAATTTCCAATATAAATTTGAAGGGTAATTTTTCAAGCATTACTTTGGGTTGTGGAGGGTTGCAGATCAGCCCTCCTGGAAGGGATGTGTCTGCATCATCCTAACACAGCCAGTAGCCAGGGGCTTCACTAAGCAATCGTACTCTTCTATTCTAGAAAGACAAAATACGTGTAGTCTTTAAAGCATGTTCATCTTTATATATGTGTGTGTACACATGTATACATATATTCATATATATGCACATATAGATAGATATTTATTTGATAAGTTGAAAATATCACTGGAAAGCAATGAAAGTTTTATCAAATTCTTTCCTAGCAACTCATTTCCCCCTTTATTTTTTAGGTCAAATGCTGACAAAAATTATATCTCTACTACACATGAAATGTTATATTTTAAACAAGAATATACAACTTTGTAAAGAATCCTGAAGTGATCCATAAACATTTTACTCAGTCTAAAAATGATCTGAAAAATAAAAGTAATTTTTTAGACTTCTTTAAAAAATTCATCACATTGACTGTTAATACACTTTACAAAAAACTCATTAATAATATGCTAAAGGTTAGCAAGGGCTATTAAATATCGATATTTATAGATTTAAATATGTGTATCACCTAAATGTACTGTAGATTAAAAAAACCGTTTTGCTAGTATATCTGACCACTGTGCAATGTTTGGCAATATTGAAAAGCTGTACCTGTACATACGCAAAATATATGGATGATCATAATAGAATTTCTGTTCTACTCTTAGCCCCCTTGTTTGTTTTGATTTAAGCATACTTTATAATCTTGTTTCAAACAGGATAGAAACTTATTAGCAAGATAGTTGATAGTTCATACAATTATAAGGCAGTATTAAGAACCAGACAGTAAAGGACAAAGGCAATTTATTTCTGGTTAAAGGCAGCAGGAAATATTTGACATTTTAAATAAAGTGTTGCCATTGAATTATCACTTTCAATTGCTGTGCTTTTATGTAACTCTAGTATAGCCTGCTAGTTTCTTATCCTGTAGCTTTTCTCTCATTCATAGTAATGGACTCGGATTGTTTGCGGAAAAACTTCACACCCACAATAAATGCAACACTTCCCGCATTCTCCAACATGCACTGTAAGCATGTACAATTATGTTTTAGCTAATTAGATATCAGTGGAAGCAATATAAGGAAAATATTGGGAAACTCTTCACAGGATTGTAGCTCAGCTGCCCAGTTTGTTCTTTTTGCCCTTCTGTCCTTTCTCTGTCCTACTACCTGAAAGGTAAGTGGGATGCATAGAGCCATGTCTACCCCTCATCCCGATTCATGCTTGAAAACGAGGACACATGTTGGGGAGTGCAGAGCAGAGAGAAGAGATCTGGCTCCTGGGGTTCACGCAACCACCATGTCATGCTCAATCTTCTATCTCCAGACTTCTTTCTTTTAAAAAACAAATTTCATGCATTTAGCCTTTTCTTATCTTGGATTTTCTTATATAAATTTCAGCCTACACCTTGCTCAGGATTCAAAATAGCAGGACAGAATTTCCAGTTCTTATGGCTTTTTAAATTCTTACCTTGCATATGATAAGGTTACTTGATTTACTGTACCATTTATATTGAACTTAATAACAAAGAGGTAATATTCCAAATGAAGCTGACAAAGTTGGTGTGATTTTAATATAATATAATAATGAATATTTCGTGGGCCAAATAACAATCAACATTCACCACAGATAGGTTGGCAGGTAAGTAAATAGATAGATGATAGATGGATGAATGGATGGATAGATAGATAGATAGATAGATAGATAGATAGATAGATAGATAATCCCCCAAGGGTACTGAAAAATGACTAGTACTTAAGCAATAAATGGGATTTGCAAAAGCATTCTTCCCCTCCACGGGATAATAAACTCTTTATTGACAAATGGATAAACTGATTATTTTCTTATAAATGGTAAAAGAGCCTGCAAGAAAAAAAAAACACTTAAAGACATTGTATGCCCCAAAATGTGGAAAGGAGAATGTGTCCAGAGCAATGGATATTGTTGCTGGGTGACAAACATAAAGGCAGTGACCATCCGGACTGGCTCTGGGTCAACCACCCCCAACGCCACGGGGATTGGACTGCTGTTCCTGTTCCACTTGTCTCTGCTGAGTGGTGGGTTACGGACTACCATGTGACTATCTGGCTTTGGCTAAAGCATTCTTGAATTTAAATTAAACTAGCTGCTTCTTAAGCCTGCTCTCACTAAAGGCAAATGTCATTACTTCAAAGTACCTTCAGCGCAAGTAACGCCAAGGAAGATAGTGTTACAAATTGCCACCAAACACAGATATGATAAATTGCTTTAATTCACTTAAGACTTTAGAGGACCCATATTCTTCAGGAAATTTATAAGAATACATTCATCTAAACTGAGAGTCCTAACTTATTCTCATTGTCCAATACCAAAAATGGCATTACTCTAAGTTGGAATAAAATCATTGAAAGGAAACTACATAAAAAAGCCATTTCAGCCCTGGCTGGCATAGATCAGTGGATTGAGTGTGGGCCTGCGAACCAAAGAATAGCAGTTTGATTCCCAGTCAGGGCACATGCCTGGGTTGCAGGCCAGTTCCCAGCAGGGGACACATGAGAGGCAACTATACATTGATATTTCTCTCCCTCTCTCCTTCCTTTCCCCTCTAAAGAAAAATAAATAAAACTCTTTTTAAAAAGCCACTTCGTAGTATTTAGTGAGAATATCTTTTAATTCTAAATGACTTATCAGACATTACACTTGAAATTTTACCTATATTACAATGATAATATTTTAGGCAATCTACATACGTACATTTTATGATTAAGAAAACAGAGAAAAACAGGTCACCTATACACATTTTTTCCCAGTTTGGTAGGAGGAGTTGGGAGGTGGAAGAACTTAAATTTAAATTCAGGGCCATCTAATTACAAAATTCAACTTTATTAAAATGTTTCCCTAAGTTCTCCATGAGGTGATGAGGAACTGACATTTCTCAATGGGCCTGAAGTCATATAGGAATATATGACAAGTCAGACATACTTCCTTCAGTAATGTATTCTACATTATTAAGAGCAGACTCTCACCATGTACAGTGAGTCACATGTGTTACTGGTGTCCTTGGAGTCCGGAGTTGCTGGAGCCCCCAGGCTCACTGCTTTTACACACAAGCACCCTCTCCCACTTGTCAGCCTACCATAGACTGGGTTTATCTCATAGCCTGCAGGTCATGTTTTAAAAGCATTTGGGAGACACTTATACTAACCGGACTATATTTCTTAAGCATTCTTGGTAGAGTCACCAGATTTAGCAAATAAAATACTGGATATCCACTTAAAGTATAATTCCAGACAGAGATCAAGTAATTTTTCACATAAGTATTGTATGTCCTATGCACTGTTTTGGAGGGCATATTGATACCAAAAAATTATTGTAACCAGGCACTATATATTTTATCTAGCAATCCTGATGCTTTAGATTTTTCCTATGTCATTATGAAATTCAGTTTTTTGTTTTTATTTCAGTCAGTAATTGTGACCACAAATTCTAAAACATTTGTGGAACACAAATGGAAAAACAGGTGAGTCTATAGATGAAAATGGATAATTAGGGGATGAAGCACAGTGTGGAAAACTTGGTCATAAATACCTTGGTCAGTAGCCTTGTGAGTCACCTAAGGTCACATGGCAATATAATTTTCAAACTCTAAATGCTCAAGGGTACATCACTTAATTACTGAAAAATTACCACTATATTTTTCCAAGGCATTGAAGAACATGACCACATGTTTTAGTTCATGTTTGCTCAGAACAGTAGCAACTTAAAGTTCTTACACTGAGATTCTCCTCCTGACCCCCTCCTGCCTGTGCCGTTGGTCACTTCACAAGCTCTCTGAGGTTATCCCTTGCTGGTGTGTGTTCCACTGACTTTTTGGGAGATGAAGAATATCTCCCAATTTCTTTCTTTTTAAAAATATATTTCATTGATTATGCTTTTACAGTGGTCCCAATTTTCCCCCATCAGCCCCCTCCACATCCCCCCTTTAGTTCATTCCCATGGGCCATGGATATAAGTTCCTTGGCTATTTCATTTCCTGTACTGTTCTTAACTTCCCCTTGTCTATTCTGTGCCTACCAATTCTCACTTCTTAATCCCTGCATGGTTCTAAAGACCAGCGTGAGGGAGATGTTTTTCTCATTCTTAAAGAGAATGGTTCACACTCTTCAGAACAACATTATAGAGCACTTTCAGTGTGTGCTCGAGGTCTGGAGGGCTTCATTTGAAATAGCAACGCTCATGAGACATGTAAATCACATCCCTTTGCAGATGCAAGTAGCTCAATTTAATTCATTCTCCATCTCTTCTTTAGTAAAAAGTGAAACACAGAGCTTCAAATCTTCAGTGGTCAGGGATCCATGTGCTTCTGGTTTGTGAAAATCTGTTTAAATTATGGAAAAATATCTATAGCAGTAATAGACTTAATTCATATTTTAAAATAAATACTTAGGCATATAATTCAGCAACATAGAATTCTACCAATAATTATTATAGTTTTATGCAAAATATTAATTTTTTCAGGCAAGCATTTTCATAACAATATTAGTTTTTAGTTGTAGTTTCTCATTAATAAAACCCAGCCACCATCACCACCCCACACCAGCACAAAGATAAAGGTAAACTTGTCAAAAGTAAGTTCTGTTCTACCTTTTGGGAAGTTGAAAACTATATATTATATATGACACTTTTTTTCCAATTTCTTCTCTTACAAACTCATAAAAATTCACAGTTTTATTCTCACCCAAGGCTATTTTGCTATGCATATAATGCAGCTATACCGTGTATGAAAGACAACTTGTTCTAATATATTTATATTAACTATTCATTTTTTAAATCTATATTTTGAACAACTTTCACTGGTATTATGTAATTTAACAGTCCTTTAGGAGTTTCTTAAGTTATACAAACAGTCCTATGTTAATATTCAGTATTGTTCCACAATAACCTTCTGCATAAACTTGTTTCATTAATATTTCTTTCTTTTCTTTTTCTTCTTTAGGAAAAAGAGGTCTGTGCTGCTTTCACAAACTGTTTATATGTCTTAAGCGATCATATATTTATGAAAATATCTCCATATTCCAAAGTCCTTTGTTGAAAAAGTGGTTCAATAGGTCTCATAAAATTCCAAAGAAGAGTGGGGATCAATCTTACCAGAACAATGTAGATTTTTAAGAAATGGTATGAAAGTATTGTTAGATTTAGTTTATAATTTATATGAATAATTATATACAATTACATAACCAGTATATTAGTATACTTATAATTATATACTCTACCACTGAAACTTTTAATATTATAAACTGCAAAGTATGGAGTCCTTCATTCTGTAAGGACATATTGTGGTTTATCACATATTTCTAGGCTTCAAGTACAAAATAGGATATGTAATAGACATGTCCTTCAGTGTGTATAGCATTTTATGAAGAAGCTAAAAGTTCAATAAAAAGTTCTAGGTCTCTCAATGGAAAAGAAAGACTGCTGTCTAGGGAGTGGGGGCCCAGTCAACCCAAAGACACTAAATCTTAGTAAGAAATATATATTAATGGTATGAAATGTTAGACTCAGTGTGCAAAGACCATTTCCAAAAAGGAAAGATGGAAAACTATATTTAAAAAACTGTACTTGAAAAATAACTAAATAAAATTAATAAAAAAACAGTGAAAAAAAAACAAACGTTCTGATGGTAGAAATGAGATTCCTCCCTTGTTGGCATGGCTCAGTGGATTGAGTGCTGGCCTGCAAACCAAAGGGTCACTGATTGGATTCCCAGTCAGGGCACATGCCTAAATTGTGAGCCGTGTCCCCAGTAGGGGACACATGGGAGGCAACCACATATCGATGCTTCACTTCCTTTCTTTCTCCCTCCTTCCCCTCTCTGTCTAAATGAATGAAATCTTTAAAAAAAGAAATGAGTGTCTTACATTATTATAGCATGGTAGGCATTAATAGCTAATTCAAATATTTGTTACTATTGTATTTCTGCTAGGACATTGTCAATATTTTTGTAATTCAGCCTAAAGTGAAAATATAAAAGATTGTATGTGTATATCTTTCTATTGACACATTGCTATGTGACATAAACTTATAATATTGTCTTTCAAGTGAAGAATTTATGGATGTGTCCTATGTTATTCCCCATTGAACAATTTCCATAGTAAAATCCTTTTCGACTGATCTCTGAAATGTTTAACTCAGTGTAGCTTATTTTGCTTATTTTATGTAGATGGTTTCTGTGATATTCTGTGTCTCAGTAATATCAGCTGATATTTTTTAAATTCATTTAAAAACATATTTCTCTCAACACATTTATAAAATGATTTAAAGCAACACCTATGTTTAATTTTGTTTGCTTATTAAATGTTAAAGAAATATGCTTCAATTATTTATTCTGATATAAAAATTATTCAATTGCAGTGACCTTGTTTGCCAGTTGGTGAAATAAATCTATTTTTCTTTAAATGTGAGCCACCTTGTTATAGAAGATACTTGCAGTTTCTTTTTCATAACTGTGACTAGATTGCTTGGTTTTTGTTTTTTTATCCTGACCCGAGGACATTTTTTCAAGGGAGAGAGGAATGGAGAGAGAGAAACATTGTGACTGGTAGCCTCCTCTATGTGCCCAGACTGGAGATTCTAGCACCTTGAACCTGGATACAGCTCAGGACCTAGATATGTGCCCTCATAGATAACTGAACTTGCAACCCCTTAGTTACAGGATGCCCCTCAAAACAACTGAGCAACACTGGCCAGGAGGGCTTGTTTTCTGGGCTTATGAGACTTCTTGAACAATTTGACACTCTTTTGAACTGGAAAAAGTCACCCCTTGTGCATCCAGTTTAATAAATCTAGTTGTAGTCTCTGTCCTGGCATTCAAGGTCCTATACTCATCAACTTCAGCACTCAAGTCACTGTTGTGACTGGTGCTGCTCATGGGGGTCAGTAGTGATACATTCCATCAAATACTTACAAGTTTAACTTAAAAAAAAGATTTTATTTATTTATTTTTAGAAAGAGGGGAAGGGAAGGAGAAAGAGAAGGAGAAAAATATCAGTGTGTGGTTGCCTCTTGTGTGACTCCTAATGGGGACCTGGCCCACAACGCAGGCATATGCTCTGACTGGGAATTGAACCAGTGACCTTTGGTTCCCAGCCCATGCTCAATCCACTGAACTACACTGGCCAGGGGATGCAAGTTCAGCTTTTTGACGAAGTCTGCGTGGAAGCTACACAACCATCTTTAATTCCTTCATTGGAATTTTGACTATGGGGATTTAGCCTGGCAATCCCCTCTTCGTTATGAAAAATTGTCCTCTTTTTACTCAATAATATTTAGATTATGTGATTTTAGTTGCTCCTTTTCCTTGTTTTTTTTTTTCTTTTTAGTTTGCTTTTATAAATTTATGTGAAATGCTGAATAATATTCTTGTACAGGCTTTGGACACTTTACTAGAACCTAACAGAGGGTAAGTTTTTCAGTTAATTCCTAGAGAAATGTCATGCTGGCCCTAATAAATGGTACTCTTTTGAATAAAACTGTTAACAGATAGGTTTTGTGGTAGATTTCTAAATAACTAGGGGAGTTGGAGTGACAATTTACAGCTGGAGGAAGATTTGTTGAGAAGAGTTGGGCTAAAGGCAGAGGCGGAAGGATGGAAATGGCCGCATCTGTAGGGGACAGTGAGAGACCTGAGTAGATTTTACCGACGAGATTCAAACACCATTTCACGTGAGCTGTGCTGTCTTTGTCAGGTGAGCTCTTCATGTTTTTTTGGTCATTGAAGTATTGATTAAATCTAATGCTAAAGCCTTTTCTGAGAGGAGGAGATACAACATCTTTACTAAGAACATGATGGCTGTTCCCTGTGTCGATGGGTTTAGCTTTCTAGAGAGAGGGAACTCCTGTGACTGTCTGAATGTAGGGCAGTCTGTTTAAGAATATAACCCAAATTGAGAACGGGATTTGGGATTCCAATTGGCTACTTGCTAGGGAATTGATCCGAGGCAATTTTTGCCTTTGCAGTGATGCCATGTCTTCACAATGAGGCAATCAGTTCAGGCTCCTGGTGGACTTCAGTGCCAGGGAGTGTGTTCTCCGGTTGCTGCTATGGCTGCCAAGGACCATTGCCGTCCAAATGAGCCCCTGGAATTTTCCTCTCAGGCACTGCATCTGCAACAGGTGCCGCAAATTTCCACCCAGGTATGGTCTGAATGTTTATATTCCCCTCAAATTCTTAAGTTAAAATACTGGTATCATATGTGATAGTTTTAGGAGGCAGAGCCTTTGGGAAGGGAACCGGTCATGAGTGTGGAACCCTTAGGAATGTGATTGGAGACACCACAGAGCTTTCGTGCCCCTTCAGCCATGAAGGGGCACAGCAAGAGGTCTGAGATCAGGCAGTGGGATGTACACCTGGTCATGCCAGCACCCTGATCTCAGACTTCTGATCTCCAGAACTAGGGGAAATAAGTGTTTATTGTTTATAAGCACTCCCAGATATGGTATTTTGTAATAATGGTCTGGACAGACTAAAATATACTTTTCTTATCCCCCCCCTTAGAAATGAAGATCAGTTTCTTCAAGTAATGGTCTTTCTCCTTGGAATTAAATTACGTGGGCCCAGTCAGACTGCAGTGCTGATAAACTGGTTGCGGTGAGCTTCACAAGAAGGGCAGAGATGTCAGGCTCCATTCACCCATGGCACAGTCCCTCCCTGGACTGCCGCCTCACCCACTTGCGTCATCTAAATATCTCACCCCAGAAGCTCCAGCTTTTACCTCTTCAGCGCTGCCACAGCCATGATCAGTCTACTGGTAAAACTTGATAAAGAAAACAAACCTAAAAACACCTTCAGGATAATTTCCTTCTGAAGTACAAAGACTTTGAAAGAGGCATAAACATTTAGAGATCACAATTGTTTTAACAAACCATTATTTATAGAAAGAATTTAAATCTTACCTAAATCAGTGGATGTTAGCATTTATGGTTCAATTAGCACGAGTGTATTTGTTTTACAGAGATAGTTCTAGTTGTATTGAAAGCAGGAGAATTAAGCACTTGGCAAGGCTTTTAAATTACCTGTCACATACAGAATCTATAATTTGTTTATAACAAAAACTATTAATGAGGGATGTCCCTCTGTTATGCAACTCACCTAAAGCAAGCAGAAATTTACTCTGTAATAATTTCCTTTTTCTTAAATGGTTTATCTCACACTGTTTTTTTTTAAATTAGTGTAGCAAATTCCTGGGAACTCTAATACTGTGTTTACTAATCATGCATTTATTGCTGCTGTCGTCTTTAAGTTTTTTGCTTCGACTTAGCTTCCACACAAGGCAATATTCCATTCTGGGAGTATTTTAAAGCTTAAATTCAGTAGACTCTCATTTTCTTTTAATTGGGTAAACTTAAATGCCATGAGAACATTTTCTCACAATGCTGATATCCAGCATCACAACAGCTATTATATAATGTCATTGTCTGGCAATAATGGGGAACTATCACACACAATACTCTTCATGGATCCCATCTTCTAGCCTTCATGGGGTTTTTAAAACTTGAATTCAATTATGTTTAATTTCTGTGATTTTTCGTGGGGGGGAACTGATCTCTTTAAAATGTTCAGTTAAGGATTTATTTTCTGGTTACGGTGACTGTGTTAATTTGGATAAATGCTAATCTGTTAGACATAGATACCCAGGATGTAATGGCTTACACAAAATGCATTTCCTTTAATCAATGATCTACTACAGCATCCAGCCAAGTTTTCCTGTAAAGAACATGTGGTCTTTGTTATTACTACTCAACTCTGCTGTTGTAGCTTAAAAGTAGTAGACAATAAATAAACAAATGAGCGTGGTGGTGCACCAATAACACTTCATTTAAAAAATACAGCCTGTAGGCTGTAGTTTCTCTACCCTTGATCTAAAAGGAAGCGACCCAGCATTTGTAGGGCAGCTCTCTCACGCTCATTAAAAGCATGTTTGCAGTTTCTCCAGACATCATCGTATCTCAGCTGATCACCCAAGTGTTCATCTACATAGTCGGGATGGGAGGAAGAGAGAATCCAGAAAAATCAATTTAAGAAGACTACAGCGTTTGTTCACTTACCCGTGGCTCATTTTCAGTCACTGGTCCAAAAGAACAAGACTCTAGCTGGGTATTCATGGGCACACAAGAAGATCAGGGATTCTATTTTAAGAGGAAGAACTGAACCATGGATACTGGGAGGCTGTTCTTAGGTTACACCATATTCCACCACTTTTCCACCTAGGACATACATGCATTACTTCCCTCCAGTGACCATTTAAAGTCTCGTTCAGCTACTGAATACAATTGAAAGCCTGGGATATTTACACAAAGTTTAGTCTTCCCCCTTCCAGGTGGATGTGGCTCTTTGCAATCCAGTGAACTGTAACCTAAAGATTTATCTTCTTATTCCAACTTAATATTCAAAAGAGGAATATGAACAGGATTGCCACAATAAATGCTCTCATTCAAACTTGGAGAAATAAACACAGCAGTCAGGCATTCAGAGCTGTTGCAAAACGGCACTGGTCAGGAAATTTGAATAGTGCCTGAAACAGCACAAATGCACACTTAAAATTTGTGGGACCTGGAACGAGGGTAAAAATGGAGGACCCCATACAATATATCATAACCCAAAGTGCGCAGTTTTCACTAATATCCCTGCTGTGTGGGTTATCTCTATTTTTCTCTTTCTCTCTCCCTCAAGATAGCTAGAGAATAATCATTTTTCGTTTCCTTTTTTTTCCTTTTGGAATTTTTTCTTGTTTTTTGTTTATTATCTTTTCAAAGATCTGCTTTTTGACTTTATCAATTTTATTTCCTTATTGCCCAATTTTTCTTTTTTGTTTTAGTCTTTATTAATGTCTTCCTTGTTTATTTGTGATTTTTTGCTAGCTTTAAAATTAGAATTTTTTATGACTTATTTATAGGACGCCCTCGTTTATACTATTAATTTAGTCCTATAAGTTTTAACTATGATCTAGTTGACTGCTGCTCACATATATAGAAACACGTGTTGATTTTCATTAAGTTTGAAATGTATTCTAATTTCTTTTTAGTTAGGGCTCATCAGAGCAACAGAACAAATGGAATGTGTAGGTGTGCATGCATGTGTGCATGTGTGTATTTATATAATTATTATTATATATAATTATACCTTACTGTGTATAATGACATATAGCAATATATAATTATTATAAGGAATTAGCTCACATAGTGTTGGAGGATGAAAAATTCTAAGGTCTACATGGTGAGTGGCCACATTGGAGCTTCGGGAGAGCTCAATGCGTAGGTCCAGTCTAATACCAAAGTTTTGAGAACCAGGAAAGCTGATGAAATATTTCTAGTCAGAAGGCTGACAGGCTGAAATCCCAGGAAGAGCCAGTGTTTGAGTCTGAAGGCAGAAAATAGTCAATATCCCATTCAAAGGCTGTCAGACAGAAGGAATCTCTTACTTGGAGAATGGTCAGCCTTCAACTGCTTGAATGAGGCTCCCCCACTTTAAATAGGGCAATCTGCTTTATTCAGTCCACTAAATTAAACATTGTATCACCCCAAAACACTCACATGTAAATACTTAGCAAAAATTTTTGATCAAATATCTGAACAACTCTTGATCCAGTCAATTTGCCATATTAAATTAATTGTAAATTTTCATTGGTATTTCTCCTTTGACTCACAGTTTTTTTTAAGTGTGTATGTTAATTATATGTTTTTAAATGTATTGAATTGGTTTTCAATGCAGCATATGGTCAATATTGATGACCGTACCATGCATACTGAACAAAAATGTAACCTTCATTTGTTGAATTTAGTCTTCCAAATTACTCTGTGCAGGGCATTATCTTTTTTCCTTTTATTTACTCTATACCTTTCTGTCTATTTTTGAAGAGTTGGGTCTATTAAATGATGTATAACTGAGTTGCATTTAATAACGATTCTGGCTTTTAAGGAAAAGAAAGTCCATTTGCATTAATAAATTGAGTGATTAAGTTTGTCTACTGTTTTCTTGTTTATTATTTGTCTCTCCATTTAATTCATTCCTTTATTTTCCCTTTCCTTCCTTCTTTTCTATCACTTAAATATTTTGTTTAGAGTTCTATTTTATCTATTTGCTTTGTAGGCGTATGTATTTTACTATTATTTTAGGCATTTTTCTAGCAATTATAATTTACGAAGCATGCAATTTCACAATTAGTTTGGTTTACTTTTATATATTTTACCACAAACTTCAGACACTTTGCAATCATTTAGGTCTATTTAGGTCTCCACCTGCTATTACTCATTTTATGAGTAATAGTTTTATGTGACAGTTTTATGAGACAGCAATATACAAAAAAAACCCCACAAAACAATGGCATATTTTTGCTTTAGAGAGCACTATACATTTCAAACAAAATATGTTATGTAGTGTTTTATATTTACACAGATACATAAATATATAATTATCATTTAAAATTAGGAATAAGATAAATAGAATAAAATATAATGGTTGGGGAAAAAAGAAATAAAAGTTATTCCCATTTGTCCCTGGCTAGAGAGCTTAGTTGATTAGAACATTTTTTTTCTGATATTCCAAGGTTACATGCTTGATCCTTGGTGAGAGCACATACAAGAATTAACACATGAATACATAAATAAGTAGAGTAAAAAATCTCTCTCTCTCTCTCTCTATTTCTCCCTTTCCATTCACCCCTCTCTCTCCAATCAATTAAAAAAATAGTTGTCTCCATTCAAATAACTCAGCCCCAGATAATATTTTCTATCCTCAGGAGAATTTACAAACAAATCATGAATGTTTACAAACGAGTTTAAGAAGGTTGCTGGATAATTAAATCTAGTTATGAAAATTATATTCATTTCTATGTATTCCACAAGAAACATCAAATATGATTTTAAGAAATATATCATTTGCAGATGCAACAAAATATAAACTATTGAAGAGTAAATAGAAGACATCTGCTTAGACTTTTGTGAATTAACATGTAAAGGTTAATTGAAAGGTGTTTAAAAATCTACTGCAATAAAAAGATATACAGAATACCATTGGCTAAGAATTCTTAATAGTATAGAGATGTCAATCATCCTAGATTATATAACGTAGAAGTTATACAGATTATATATCTATATCTATATATCTATGTAGATATATAATTTTACAAAAATCCCAACAGTGTTTTTATTTCAGTGAAAATTTGGCAATCTGACATAAAAATTTATTCAGAAAAACAGAAGGTCAAGAATCAAAAAGAATTTTTGATGAAAAAAGCACATTAGGAGGATATGTCACATTATAAATCTAAGGTTATTTTGAAAAAATATATATATAACATTTTGCTATTTGCACAAGACCTGATTATTGAGCAGAATACAGAGCACCAACTTTACATGACAAATTCAGATATTGTAAAGGTGACACTGCTAATAAAAAAGTAATATAAGATGAAAACCAAGGAAATGCCATTGGTGTTTCTAATTACATGGTTATTAGTGTCCTTTAAAAATTAATTTAAAAGGAAGAACTATACTCCAAGCAGTTGAGAGGAGAATTGGAAATGAGGAAAGAGATAGAGGCCAGTAAAGCCTTTTTTCCTCTCTAAATATTGGAGAGAGAGTATATGTCAATTATACGCCACACAGTATGTCAAATGCTTTCCAACACACAGTGCTGTGTTTCTTCTTTGGATAACCCTACATGCATTGTTTTGTGATTTCTTCTACAGATACTGGAAACTGAAACTCTGAAATGTGATCTGCCCGGTTCCCATAGCTAGTATGTAGAATGGGCAACTAGAATTTGACTCTGTAACTTGTACTCTTGAGATCTGTGCTGCATGTCTGAAATGCTATCTTTTCACCAACAAAACAAAACAAATAAAGAAAACAAGGCTAACAAATCCTAGCAAATTTACATGTAAATATTACCTTTCCTAGCAGGTTGCTTTCACAGACTGGTTTCTGTATTCTACTCTTTATCCACATCCTTCTTTTCCCCACAACACAGCTCATGGTAAAACTAATAGGGGCAAAACTATACCATTCAATGTCCATAGGAATTTATACAGAATGAAATTTTCAGAGGCAATGCACTTTTGTGAACTGTTTTTCCTAAGTCATTCAAAAATGTTAGCCACAAGAGAAACATGTCCTTCAAATGGCTGCACAGCATCGGAAGCTGTACAGCCTAATGCAGTAATATTGCCACAGCTCTTATTTCTAAAACTTCAAATTAGAAACCGCAGTAAACAGAGGAGTTTAACTGAAGAGTAAAATCAGGGGAAAAAAGTGGATGCTTCTGTGATTGACAGGAACAAAGAAAACACTGCAGGATGGTTGCACATATCAGTGCTCACTGAAATAAATCATTACTCATTTTTAATAATGTAGCAATTTGCAAGCTACTGACACTCATTAATACAACAAATTCTTTAGTGTGTCAAACATTCTGTTAATAGGATATTTTACCTACCTACAAGGGAATTACAGCCTAGTGAGGGAGGGAGACCTGACTGAACAAAAATGTAGCATATACTGTACTAACTGTGCCTTCAGAAGACAATCAAGGCTTCCTGTGGCTGTTGTTGGCAGACTTAAGTCTTGTAGTAAAAACAACAATAATAACAATAATAATAATAGTCCTGGGCTACTGCTAAACATCAACAAAAAGTGTGTAAAAACAAAAAGGTATAAAGAAGTTAGTCATATTTAGGAAACAATAGAAATTTAGTTTAACAGTGTCAAATGCATTTAGAAAAAGAATGATTAGCTAATAAGATTCACATTTCATTTTGAATAATCAGAAAAATAGGTAGATCTTGCATATTATCATGTGTCAGGTACTGTAGAAATATTTTACATATTTCCACCTAATTTTCAATTGGTCATCTAAAATATATCAAATAGAAATTACACAGGTCAAGTTAAACAAGGAAGACTTTATTCAATACTCTTGCAACAGGGGAGAGAGATTGAACCCAACTCTAATGTAAAGAGGAAGCAGGAGTGTTCTTAAGCACTGGGGTGAGATAGTGAAAAAGTACTGGAAGACATCAATAAGTAGGTGAGTCAGCGTAATCAGGATATCTGAGTTTGCCGATTGGCATCTATTGAAGCTGGATTTGTAGGCACTGAGTGGAGGGGCACTAGTTTTCTTGATGATTTCTTTTCAAAAGGGTGGCCCCCAGGGCTTTGAGAAAAAATGTTTCTAGGTTGTTAAACTGGTAAGAGGCTGGGGAAAGATCTGCATCTCAAAGGGAGAGAGAAGTAATGTATAATTGCAAGTTTTCTAAAGTAAATAGTCTGACAAAAGGGAGGTCAGGAGTTCATCGTCTGAGAGAAAACTGTCTAAAGTTTAGTCAAGCTGAGGGAAGAGTTAAGGCTATCTTGGTCAGGTAAGTGCCATCATTTTCCCATTTTAGAGATGACAAAGTGAAATTGTCAAGAATATAAACAGGTGGCCCAAGTCATATAGTTTTTCATAATGATTAAGGACTAAAACCCTGAAAGTCTGGTTGTAGTATTCAAAAGTCATTTCTGAAAATTCACTCTATTTTATGTTATTCAGTGCATTCTTAATTTTATTTAATTAATTATTATTGAAGCTATTAGGAAAGTAGTGAGATTTATGTGTTAAAAAGTTGTTTATGAAGTGTTTATGCTGGATGGAAATGTACTGTAATTTACGATACTGGTGTAAAAAGTCATTTATATCAATGCAGGTCAATTATAGGGGGAAAGGAAACTAAAAATCTGATTAAAGATTTCAGAAACAGTGATCTGTGATACAGTGTTTAGTTTGGAAGTACAGGTAGGAAGATGAGGCAGGTCTATAGAAAGATAATTTCAAGATCAGTGGTATTCAACACACTGTGTTTGGAATTAACATGGAAGGGGAAGAAGGAATGGTAGATAGGAAGCATGCAAGAAAGGAGAAGAACAGAGAGAAACAATATCCTTGAAGACTCCTACATTGACACATATGATGCTGTAATGTCTGTATTTATTCTTTGGTTACTGCCTTCCTCTGTCAGTCATAACTGATTCAGGATCCAGAATGGGACTGAACATGTGATGGAGAGTACCACTAAACCCATTCTAATCTCCTTCCCTAATCATTGGATTTTTCTTATTGGATTAGTGAACCTGTTCAAGTACCTGTCCATGAAAAAGAAAAATATGCAGAACTAAAAATAACAGCAGCAACAACAAAACCCCAAACTTACCCTGACCCCATACCACCCACCCTGTATGTTATTGCTATTGTCTCTTTCGTAGCCATTTACCCAAAACTGCAGGATGCCTCTCCCTTTCCTTACATCCAACCCCCTCTTCAATATATTATAATCTGCTTCAGCTCCTGCAACACTAGTAAGTTCCATTCCCACCAAGATAATGAGTAATATGTAAACTCTGAAGCTCATAAAAGTTTTAAGCTTCTCTGACCTTACCTCTTATTAAGACTCAGTGTTTTGTATCATGTCCAAGTACCCTCTACATACTACACATTCTCTTCTTTTGGTTTTTATTACATAGTACTTACCCCCACCCCATTTTTGTTTTATTCACAAGCTTAAATTTATTTTTTCTATTAAAAATGATACGTATTTCTCAAGTTCTATGAAAAATCAGAAATTTACATTTCCAAGAAAAGTAATTTTTTGCCTCCACACTCATATTCTCCAACTCTTAATTGAACTTTTCCTTGGATTTTAAACTAAGCATGTTAGAAAGTAAACTCTAAATGTCTCAAGCACAGATCCTGTTCCTTTAATAGTTTATAAGTCATAATACAGTCTCTTCAAATGTAAAATTTAGTTGTCACCCTTGACACTATTTTCTCCTGCACTCCTCCATATCCCAAATATTCTCATCTGCCATTACCACCTTCAATAAAAACACACCATCACTTGGGTCACATTAATTGTCTAATGGTTAAGGAGATGTTGGGCTGTTCTTGCTGTTAGCTGTCATATTCAAGCTATTAAATGCCTAATTTCATTTCTTTCAGTTTCCTGTTTTCCTCAGTTCATTCATTCAGTGAATTGAACATTGTGTTCTATAAGAAAGAGGTTGTCTGTTTAGGTCAGATATTTATGCAACCTGTATCCTAACCTATTACAATACAAACATGTCTGTCCTGACTTTTTATACGTCTAGGGTTTAAGCAGAAGTAGGTTATGTTCAACATTTTCCTTTAATGTTTGAAACTCCATGGTAAGAATGTAAGGCCAGGTTTTAAGTTGAAACTCCAAACTCATGCACATATCCAAAAGAGAGGAAGAATGAGGGATTTTGAAACCCTGACTAATTAATTACCAGTAAATCATTGAGCTCTTCCTAGACTTGTACCTATAGCATGGAGAGAGTCAGTAATTTTTTTAAGGTAGAACTTCATGGCTATTATTTTTCTTAAAAGCACAGTTATCTATTTTCCAGTGATACATTTTATTCTAAAGATATAAAGTTAAGTTTGAAATAGTAATAGAATTAGTATCTTTGCACAAACATATTTTCATTCTTACCCAAAATTTCAGATGTAATAAAATATAGCACAGTTTTATTCTAACTACATTAAAGAATGTCAGTAAGTGAGCAAATAGTTTCTCAATGGATTTGAGGGCTGTTTATTTTTCTTTACTGTTTTATGGATACAACATACAGAAAAAAACTTACTTCAATAAATTAAAAACTTCAAGATTATATAAAATGTGGTGATTACAGATATATTAAATAAGCCAGATTTTAACAAACAGAGCAATGTTTGATGCATTTCTAATTGTTTTGCCATAATTTCATGTCTATATTACAATTCTATGGTAAAGAAAAGATTTCCTAAGTTTAAGTAATTTTTATTTCTATAAATTAACCTCAGAATAATTTAATATGTAATTGAATATTAAAACTGTGTTTATTGTAGTTGGGAGTAGAGAGAAAGAAAAAAAGAGCCTTTCCTCTTTGGGGCAAAGACCTCTGCCCCAGTCTCTGAGTAGGGATGGAGCACAGACCCATCATGGTTGAGAAAGGACAGCCACTTTTGGCTACACACGATAAAGCTGGGGATAAAGCAGGAATTAGTCTGGTGATTTTAAACTTGACTCTGTCTTGTATTTCTATTCCATATCTTTGATTTTTTTAATTTTTAAAAATTTATTGATTTAATTATTTTTCTAGTACAGTATTCTGTCTTTTACTCCCATCCAAGCCCACCCCCCTGGGCCCCCCACCTCCCTCCCATTTCCACCCCCCCTTAGTTTTTCTCCATATGTCCTTTATACTAGTTCCTGTAAATCCTTCCCCTTTTCTCCTGAAACTCCCTCCCCTCTGCCCTCTGGTCACTGTCCCCCTGTTCTCTATTTCAGTGTCATTGTCTTTATTTTGCTTGCTTGTTTGTTTTATTGTTTAGGTTCCCATTAAAGGTGAGACCATATGGCATTTGTCTTTCAATGTCTGTCTTATTTAACTCAGCATAATGCTTTCCAGTTCCATCAAAGCTGTTGCAAAAAGTAGGAGCTCCTTCTTTCTTTCTGCTGCATAGAATTCCATTGTGTATATGTACCATAATTTTTTGATCCATTGTTTACTGACGGGAACCAAGTTTTCTTCCAGCTCTTGGCTATTGTAAATTGTGCTGCTATGAACATTGGGGTGCGTAGGTTCTTTTGGATTGGTGTTTCAGGGTTCTTAGGATATAATCCCAGCAGTGGAATTGCTGGGTCAAAAGGCAGGTCCATAATTTTGTAGTAAATGGAAGTTCTAGTCAAACACAAGAAAATTAACTATTCTTCACTAGTATTTTAGAAACCATACAAATTTTACTGAAGTTAGCAGTATGACTGAGGTTTAAATCGCCAATTGAAACAAAAGTAAATTAATATAAATAAATAAAAGAAGAATCTCATAAAGTCCTCAGTGGAAGGTACTCAAAGCGTATGTGCTTAGGCAACAGCCACTGGGTTCACCTCTGTGGATTGGAACTTCCCCCATAAGCAGCTACATGTTTCCTGGCCCCTGTCATTAGGTGTAATATCTCCCATTTGGGTCTCCAGTATCTTTTGCTCTTTCTCTGTATTTACCTACCATTCCTCCCAGCAAAGAACCTACTATAACAAGATATGTATTTTAGGGTGGGGACTGGAACCTACAAATATTCTTGTTAGCTTTTTCCCCAAAAACACATTTCCATATATTTTGCTTTTCCATGGAAGAATATTACTGACTTGAAGAAAGAACAATGTCAATTTCTTCTTTTTATACTACTCGTTGTACATGTTAGACACTAAATGCATATTACTTAAGTAAATAAGCTATTTCAGTAAATAAGCTACTAAACAAGGGCAAAAAGTAAGAAGTAATTCAAACCTTAAGGGAAAAAATGAGTTCAGAGACTTGTTTAAAAGAAGGAAACTGACAATATTGGCTGGTAGAAATTTTCACTTCTCTTATTTTGATACTGCTACTACTTTGTTAACTTTACAAAGGCTGGTAAAGAGTATTTGTTCACATGAATTTAATTGAATAGGTTCATATTTTCAGTGTTTCTAATTGGCAAATCTGTACAAGGGGGTCTATTGTCTCTTTAGAAAATAACTCCTAACGTGCTAGACTAAAAGAAATATTCAAAACAAAGCAGAGTTAAATTCAATAACAGCAGGGACTTCAGAACCTGTATAGTATTATTATGATGTTGCAAACTGAGATTATCTGTTCTCTTTTTTAAAGCTCTAGTAGTTTCTGTCATAATGAATTTTCAAATTCCCCTTGTAACTCACTATTAGAGATTATTTGCATCTATTCAAGTCATTACCTAATAATTCTCCAGCAATTTGCTAGTATTGTTTCTTTTATTTTGTTCTGTTTAAAATGCTAGAAAATCTTTTTCTACCTGTTTAGGGTTTTCTCTTTCAACAAAATAGTGCCTAAGCCAACAAAAGCCCAAAGTAATGATTTTTTACTGATTGTGGTGATTTATCCTGTCAATTCCTTTTTTGTCATTGGCACGAGTTTTTATTCTTTAATGTGCATCAATAAATCTATATACATATACACTAAAATGCAGTTAGACAATAAATGTACTACTTTGCTTGTATTTACTTTACAATGTATTATAAATACTTCATGATGTAAGAAAACAAATGTATAGGAAGGTGTATTAGTGCCTTCCTTGGAGATTGGACAACACAACTATGCCTTGACTTCCACATAACTCCCACTGAATCAGAGGCCCTTAGATTGTGTTCCAAGGGTGTTTAGTTATGAAAAATTTAACAGGTGATTCTCATAAAAATCCTTAGCGGCACTTCAGTAAACTAAAACCTTTTTGCACAGCAAAGGAAACCATCAACAAAATGAAAAGAAAACCCACTGAATGGGAGAATATATTCATTAGTGATACATCTGATAAGGGGTTGATGTACATAATCTCTAAGAACTTATGAAACTCAACACCAAAATCCCAAACAATCCAATTGAAAAATGGATAAAGGACTTGAATGGACACTTCTCCAAAGATGACATACAGATGTGATGGCCAGTAGACATATGACAAGATGCTCAACATCACTAATCATCAGAGAAATGAAAATTAAAACCACAATGTAATATCACCTCACAACTGTCAGAATGGCAATCATCAATAAATCAACAAAAAAGGGCTGGTGAGGATTTGGAGATAAGGAAATGCAGACTGGTACAACCATTGTGGAAAGCTGTATGAAGTTACCTCAACAAATTAAAAATGAAACTGCCTATGACCCAGCAATTACATTTCTGGGAATTTATCCAGAGAATCTGAAACAGTTCATTGAAAAGACTGTATACGCACCCCTATGTTCATCGCAGCATTATTTACAATAGCTAAGATGTGGAAGCAGCCCAAGTGTCCATGAGTAGATGAATGAATAAAACAGCTGTGGTATATTTACACAATGGACCTGGAAAGCATTGTACTATGTGAAATAAGCTATTCAGAGAAAGAGAAACATCATGTGATGTCACTCATATGTGGAATCTAATGAACAAAATGAACTAACAAGCAAAACAAAGACAGACTCATAGAGAACAGGCTAACAACTGTTGGGAACAGGTTGATGGAGGCTGGGGCAGGTGTGCAGGGACTGAACAAAAAGGGAAAAAGGAGAAAATGCAGACAACAATGTGGTGATTGTCAAGGAATGAAGGGCTGGGGAGGTAGAGGAGAATATAGAGGGAATAAATGTTGATAGAAGGAGACTTGACTTGGGGTAGTGCACATACAATACAGTGTACATGATGTGTTTTGGACTTGTGCACCTGAAACCTGTGTAATTTTGTTAACTAGCGGCACCTTAATAAATTCAACAAAAAGGGAAAGAAATATTTATATATCATTAAATAAAATTTAAAAATACAACTATTAAACAACAACTATTATTAGCATATGTTAAAATATATAAGTAAATTATGAAGATAATGATATAAACTTCATGGGGGTGGAGAAAGTAAAGTTTTCTTTTAATATGGTTAAAGTCAAGTAGTTATTAACTTAAAAAAGAAAGACTGTTATAAATTAATATATAAGTAGCCCCAAGGTAACCACACAATTAAAAATAACTATTAAAGTTACACAAAAGAAAAAAAGGAATAGAAGCATACCAAAACAAAATATTAATAAACACAAAAATGTAAACAAGGAAAAGGCACAAAAAACCCTACAAGACTAATAGGAAAAAATAATAAAATGACAATAGTCAATCCTTTCCTATCAATAATTAATTTATATGTAAATGGATTAAACTCCCCAATTAAAAAACGGAGATTGACAGATTAGATTTTAAAAAGGGGGCTTCTGGTCAAGCTGTCAGTGTAGGCAGACATAGCTTGCCTCTTTGTAAGACCACATCAAAATTACAATTAAAATATAGAACAACCAGCACTCAGAGCCATCAGAAATGTAGTTGAATGGAAGTCTGACATCTATGGAATTAAAGAAACCACATCCATTGAGACTGGTAGGAGGGGCACAGACAGGGAACAGGGTGGTCTCTCACTCACTTGTGGTGGATAAAAATCTGGGAGGGATATCTCAGAAGCAAGAAGGCCTAGCTCCACACTACACCCCCCAGTCCACGCGGTTCCAGTGCCAGGAAGATAAGCCCCACAACCTCTGGCTGCAAAACCTAGTGGGAATTGAGTTGGTGGAAGATAGTGTTGGAACCCCAAGCAGTTCTTCTTAAAGAAGCCACACACAGGCTCACCTACTAAGACTCACTCCCTCTGAGCTCCAGCACCACGGAGGCAGCTTGAAGGGCACCAATGGCATTCAGGGAGAGGCTGAAGTGTCTGGCCTCAGAGTGAGCAGAGGCCCCTGACCCTTTTCTGAAGAGTACCCCTGCAGAGCCATGGACCTGGCAGGCTGGTGACATTATTCAGATTCCATCAACCTGGCTCACACTGTTTGATCTGCCTTGGAGATTCCCCAGAGATCTTAATATTCAAACTGACAAAAACAATTTACTATATGCTTAGTGCATTGTACATTGATTATCTCCTATAGAAATTAGGTAGAATATATAGAAAATATGTAGGAATTTTACTGAAATTAGTTTGAAAAGCTAGGAAACTTTAGGACAAATATGTACAAGAATCTGTGATCAAAGGAAGGTGATCAAAGTGTACAAACTTTCAGTTACAAGATAAGTCCTAGGGGTATAGTACACAACATGATGATTATAGTTATTTTTTCTTTCTTATTTTGCTGTACTTACATGAGATAATGGGTGCTAACTAAACTTACTAGAGTAATCACTTCATAATTTATGTAAGTAAATGATATACTGTACAGTTAAAATTATACAGGAATTTATGTCAGTGATATCTCAGTAAAACTGGGAAAAGATCTTCAGAAATGTATAAAATATTCTAAGTGTTAATTTACATTTTGAAATATTTGTTTTAAGAAATCAGCTTAATATTTTTGTAATTCAAGCATTGAGTCTTTATTAAGAGCTACAGGCTTTGTTGGTGCTGAGGATTCAAATATTTGGGGCACAGACATTCATTGACTAGAGAAGAAGAACACAGTTCCAAAAACATGTATATCACTGACAACCAGTGCACACAGACATGCACGAATAAGAGAGATACACGAAGCCACGGAGCCCAGAGAAGACAGCGTGCATTCTGACTTGAGCAGCACAAGTAGCAAGAAAAGTGCTTCCCAAAGAAGTGATCTTTGAGCTACTATACCATACATATATTTCAGGCTCTGATTCAAGTGAAATAATCAGACCATTACCATTATTCTTAAATTACTACAGATATTCAGAAAGCAAGGGAAATTCTTTCAGAAAAGAACCAACCTGTTTGCTGCTCTAGGATTCTTTCAAAATTATTCTAATTAGCATGAAAATGCCAAACACAGTTTATATTTTGTGTAAAATATATTTAGAAATGAATAGTAGCCTCTAATTTTTTATACCCTCTAGCACATGTCATTTGGAGTTTAGACCCTTCACAGATGTCATGAACACAGAGTAAGGTACTGTATGTGCACCAGGAGAGCACCATACGGATGTGAGGCCTGGACTGTGCTCTCCACTCCCTCGCACTGATTCTTCTGTGCTGCGGGCACTCACAGTGAACAAGCAGGTGAAGATAAAGACTATGAATACATTCACATCGGTTTAATGTATGTTTTGCTATCAATGCTTGTGCCATACATTTAATGAAAAAATGATTTCAGAATTTTTTTGGACTTTGAAATTGAATACATGGTATTGGGTATCTGTAAATGCTTGACGGTTTTTTCAAAAGTGAATTTAAAGTCAGCATCCAAGGGATAAAATAAAAGCCCTTGTTTCCATGAACAGAGTGAGAACAATTCTGGGTATTTTATATGGCAGAGTTTCCTCTTTTGGAGACGACACCACTGTTACTGGTGCATAGTTTCTATTTGTACTTAAAGACATATGCATTTGAGCTGAAAATGGCAATACATAAAATCCAGTTACTGCAGTACAAGGCTCACTTAAACACATCTTAAACAAACAAACAAACAAACAAACAAATAAACAAATCCATAAATAGCCACTACTTTAGCCATAACTTTTTAGAAACATATGCTGACTCTGGGGTTGAGGAATAGGAACCATGATTGGGAACTCAGTGGCCTAAACACATCAGAATGTGACTGGTTAATGAACTCACCAGTATAAGTAAAGGGTAACCATATTTAGTTTCTAGATTAGGTTGAAAAGAATCATTAGGTCGAATCAATATATGATTGATTTTAATAAAGCACAGAAACTCTTCTTTAAGTTTACTATCCAAAATCCAAATATCTCATATCCAAAACAATCTGTGAAATGCGCAGAAGCATCAGCTCTTTCTTAGTAGTCAGGTTTGGAAATGCAAGAATACCAGTTTATATCTTAAAAGAGAAGTGTTTCAATTTTAATCAGGCCATACCTTTACCAAGTCATATGTGTGAGTATGGTTAACATCTGATACAGAAATGAGAGTTGTCACTTACTCATAGCAGAAATGGGAGATTTTATCTGCACCACAGTGGCAGAAAGGTAAAATTAACAGAAACAGTTCATGTGAATTAAATCTCTCATTTTATCCTATCAGCAATGATTTCAGAGACAAACCATGACATATCTGGGGAAGGAAGTTTAGCAGTCTGATTGCCTATGACATCATTAGACAGTCTTTTCCAACCGAAATGATTTTCAAGAAGAAAACCAGTGGGGCTTTCTGAAATTAATATAGACAACTCACACGACTGTAAGGTCGAATTGGTGTTTTTCCACTTTCTAGCTGTGTGATATTTGATCAATTTACTCAGTGTGTCTGACCTCAGTTTCCTCAGTTAGTCTAAGCAGAATAGTTGCCCCCACAAGTGCCCTTCTGTAAATTGAACTAGAATTCTAGCACAGGATCTCTTTGAGAAGTAAATATAAATTAAATAATTTAACAAAAGGCATGAAACATTGCAAGGTCCTCATGAATGATATTTATCATATATCAATTTTACCCATAGTTAGTTATTACAACCATTATTATCATATGTCAAATTTGGGTAGGTATTAGGTTTTGTAATTCTCATAACCACATTAATATTTCCAGGCACTAGTTGCTTCTGTTCTATTTTTTTCCCTGGGATGGAATACATTGCTGTGTGCAGTCAAAACTAAAATTGCAACCTTTGTGTCTTCTTAGAGGTGATACCCACCATTTCTCTCGCCTATAGGCAGACATTTCAAGAAATAGTGTTTTTTGAGACTTTTGACTATGATCCACAGAAAAAAAGTCCATTTTGTAGTACAGCACAGTACTCTTTCCCAAAGCAAAATTGTATAAGCAAAGCACTGTTCTCTTATAAATGCACTATCAAAATTATTACTCTATTAAATGTTCTCTTAAAACTTACTTTTAATAATGTGTTGCTGCTGAAAGTATAAAAACCTATAGATCTTAAAGAAAATGAGTTGATGGGTATGGCCCATAAAAACATTCAAATAAGAAATTATTACATTGCACCTTGGCTGGTGTGGCTTGGTGAATTGAATATTGGCCTGTGAATCAAAGGGTTTCTGGTTCAATTCCCAGTCAGAGCACATGCCTGGGTTGTGGACCAGGTCCCCAGTACCGGGTGTCCAGAGACAGCCACACATTGGTGTTCCTCTCCCTCTTTTCTCCCTCCTTCCCCCTCTGTCTAAAAATTAATGAATAAAATCTTAAAAAAAAGAAATGGTCACATTGGATTTTACCAGTAATAAGAAGAAATTCCTGTTACTTTTACACTATTTTTAAATATGTTAGGTGTTACATTGTTTGCCACAGTGTCTGTCAATTTTGCTACATTTAATATAAAAGCTGTCCTGTTTTTCATTTAATAAAATTTGTAAAAGAGCAATAACCCTCAGCAGTCCCTGTTGATTACCAATTTTTTTTTTTTGTAAAATTATGTAAACAGACTGAGGCAGCCATGACCCTATTTTAAAGCTCTGGCCTTTTCTGTGTATCACTGGATTAAGAAATAAAAAGTTGAGAACCATATTTTAGTATAACATTAAACATTTCTTTTTTTAAGATTTTATTTATTTATCTTTAGAGGGGAAGGGAAGGAGATAGGGAGAGAAATATCAATGTATGGTTGCCTCTTGAGTGTTCCCTGCTGGGAACTGGCCTGCAACCCAGACATGTGCCCTGACTGGGAATTGAACCATGATACTCTGGTTCACAGGCCCACGCTCAATCCACTGAGCTACACCAGCCAGGGCTCATAATATTAAACATTTCTTTCTTTTTTAAAAAGATTTTATTTATTTATCTTTAGAGGGGAAGGGAAGGAGAGAGGGAGAGAAATATCAATGTGTGGTTGCTTCTGGTGCACCCCTGCTGGGAACTGGCCCCTGCTGGGAACTGGCCTGCAACCCACCAATGTGCCCTGACTGAGAATCAAACCTCGATCATCTGGTTCACAGGCCTGCATTCAATCCACTGCGCTACACCAGCCAGGGCTATAATATTAAACATTTCTGATAACAGATATTACACGTGATCTTAGCCAAAAGGCCACAATTAATATCTAACAAAGGGGACAAGAGCATTATATGGAATAAAAATACCCTCTTCAATAAATAGTGTTGGGAGATCAGGACAGGTACATGCAAAAAAAAAAAAAAGAAGCTGAGCCATCAACTTACACCATGCACCAGACAAGATGGATAAAAAACTTAAATATATGTCACAATGCCATGAAAGTCTTAGAGGAGAACATGGGCAGGAAAATTTCAAATATCTTAATCAGCAACATTTCACCAATATGTCTCTAGAGCATAGGATATAAAGAAAAGAATAAACAAATGGGATTACACTGAATTAAAAATCTTCTGCATGACTAAAGAAAACATCAACAAAATGAAAAGGAAACCAATCTTATGGGAAAGTATATTTGCAAATAATACCTCAACAAAGGATTTGATCTCCAAAATGTACAAAGAACTCACATGGCTCCACACCAGGAAGGCAAACAATTAATTAAAAAATGGAGACAACTGTACTTGAAAAACAAGTAAATAAATAAATGTATTTTAAAGTGTTTAAATATATATATATATATTTATGTTTCATATATATATGAAACAAATGGGAAAATAACCTGAACAGACACTTCTCGAAAGAAGACATACAGAGGGCCCAGAGACATATGAAATGATGCTCAACATCACTAGCCACCAGAGAGATGCAAAGTAAAAGCACAATGAGATACCACTTCACACCAGTCAGAATGGCCATCATTAATAAACCAACAAACAACAAGTGATGGAGAAGTTGTGGAGAAAAGAAAACCCTAGTGCACTGTTGGTGGGAATGTAGACTAGTGCAGACACTGTGGAAAACGTTATGGAATTTCCTCAAAAAACTAAAAATGAAACTGCCTTTTGATCCAGCAATTCTACTGCTGGGATTATACCCTGAGAATCCTGAAACACCAATTCAAATGAACCTATGCACCACAATGTTCATAGCAGAGTTAGTTACAATAGCCAAGTGCCGGAAACAGCCTAAGTCCCATCAGTAAACAAGTGGATCAAAAAGCTGTGGTACGTTTATACAATGGAACACTACACAGCAGAAAGGAAGAAGGAATTTCCATCCTTGATGACAGTCTGGACAGAACTGGAGAATATAATGCTGAATGAAAACAAGCCAAGTGGTGAAAGACAAATACCACATGATCTTATCTATAAATGGAACCTAATCAACAAAACAAACAAATGAGCAAAATAGGACCAGAGACATGGAAATAAGTAACAAACTGATAGTGATCAGAAGGGAGGGGAAGAGGGAATACAAAGAAGGGAAGGGGCAAGTCAAACATATATAAAGGACCCAGAGGCACTGACAAAAGGGTAGGGATTGACTGCGGGAGCGGAAGGGTGGGCAGGTCAGGGGAAAGCAACAGGGGAAAAAGTGGGACAACTGAAACTGAACAACAACAACAAAAAATTAAAAAGAGCCCTGGCTGTTGTAGCTCAGTGGATTGATCGTGGGTCTGCAAACCAAAAGGTTGCTGGTTAGATTCCCAGGCAGGGCACGTGCCTGGGGCTCAGGCCAGGCCCCCTGTTGGGGGCATGTGAGAGACAAACACACACTGATCTTTCTCTTTCTCTTTTTGTCCCTCTCTCTCTAAAAATAAATAAATAAAATCGTTAAAAACCAAAGAAAAAGAAAAGAAAGACTTTTATAGCTAAAAACATTTCTAATATAAGTGAGAGTAATTATCTTTGTTAGTTGTTTATTAAAAATTTATCTGTATTGAAATAATGAAATTACAATATTAGTGGGGGAATAAAGCATATCACCCTCTCAGTCCTTGTATTCTAGAATAAGACTGCTTTTCTTAGCCTCATGCTCAGACAATATACCATCAGACAGTGTATAGCTTCTGACATTTGTTAAAGATTTGCTATATATAAAACATGACTGAAGTTTCAAATAGAAGAATGTCTGAAGCATCTTCTTCCTGAAACTAGTCATTTTTGCTGCAATGTGTCACACTGAAAATTTAAAATAACTACTTAGTTGTAAAAAATAAGAGTGTAGAAACAGATATAGGTTATATATTTTAAGACTATTTGGACAAAGATATCAAAATAGCAATAAAGTGATTTTGGTATTTATTAGGGCATAGGCATAGTGATTTGTTCAGGGTCCCAGGGTCTACCATTGAAAGATTGAGGTTCAATATTGAGAATATCTGTTACTTCATCCTAAGATATACACACTTCCCATTATTAGAGAAATACTCAACTCTGAAATAGAAAACATAATTTTAATATTCTAGGCTAAAGCTGGAGGAAATTGCACTTTTTCTCAGTCTACATCAAGCTTATCAATTCCTTCTTCTATTTTGTAGCTATAGGGAGTACACACATTTTATGTTTTAATTTCAATACTTATCAGTCATTAACATGCAGAGGATTGCCAATTTCCTTGACAATACTTTGCCTTTTGTACAATATATATATTTTCAAGAAAGTTCACTTAATGTTGGCTGTCATTATTTCCTACAAGACTTACATAAAGTACAGACATGTGAAGTTAACTTCAATAATTAAAGTAGATGAAGTTATTTTCATTATATTAATCTCTATTTAATAAAGTGAACCACAATACAGTTGAATTATTTAATATCACTTTAAATCAAGCCCTTAGAATATTAAATGAGGCAATGCGTTGAAATAGTGTGCCACTGAAAAGCAAAGCTACTGTGTAACACAGCAAAATTGTGTACCCTTTTTGCTGTAACATAATGATGAGGATATGTTTTTGATGCATGCATGCTTCATATACACAACATAAATGACAAATCTCCTATCATCATTCTTAATTTAAGATTGCCTATTAATCCATGAGATTTAACTGTCTCTGAAGGCCTAAAAATTTCAATATTGGAATAAGTTTCTGTCTTAAGTTATCTGCTTCAGTAATTTCATTAAGTTAGGTGTCTCCATTTAAGCATAACTCACCGATAAATACTTCAATTTGGGAAGTTATTTTATCTTCAGTGTTCAGAATATTAAGTAAAGATGGTTAGGGCAATAGAGATTATCTAAAGAGAATATAAAAGACTGTGCATTTCATAGCATCTACAAAAATAATCTAAATTTCTAAAATTGCTAAACTCGATATTTGAAAAGAAGGTGGATTCAATGTAGCCACAGTGGGGAGCTGCAAGAACCAGTCAACTGTGTAAACTAAATAAAATCTTTGTCTAAAACCTGTTCTTATAGTAAAGCTTACCAGGATATAGCGGGCATCTAGCCAGTAGCAGAGAGAAAGCAAAGAAAAATGCAAGGAGAGAAAAAGGAATTCACTAGAAGAAATTCACTAGAAACCTTTGGGCAGCTGCCAACCAGGATGAAGGCAAAGCAGAGAAACAAATTATATCAACACAATTTTAACAATTGAAAACAGAGGTATAAAAAAAGTAATGACCTTTTCCAAATGATTATTAGAAGTCTCTATTTTGGGATCGAGTATAGGCAGTCTCCAAAGGGGGGAGAAAGGCAGGGAACAGCTGCGATGTTTCAAAACATTTGAATGTTTTATTTAAAACCTGGAACATGTTTTCCTGCAAAACATTATATTAAACAATGGCAGATCATCATGCTGAAAGCAAGTCACAATGGATGTGACTCTGTGTGCAGTTCCTTCCAGGTGTAACGACATGTCCTGGGGGGGGTGCCTTCCCATTTTCCTCTTAGAAGACAGATCCTCTTTTCTGGTGTGACAGAGTACAAGAAGCATTTCTGCTAGTGGGGAAAACTTTATATGGAGAGCTGTCTTCAGGACCTGTTCCAATTCTCTGCCCGGTGGGATGTGAGAACAGAGGAGGAGATATTGGGCGTTGTTAGTGGTTACCATGGGGCGATGGACTTTAATGTTGAAGAGCATGAACAAGATATTCAAAACCAGCTTCATTTTATCAAATGCTTTTTCTGCATCTATTGATATGATTGTGTGGTTTTTGTCCATTTCTTTTGTGTGGAAAGGAGTCAAATCTCCTTCTCTCACCACATATTTGACCCTCTCTACCCTTCCCTAACTACCTTCCCCCTTCCGTCTGGTAACCACTGAACCATTGTCTGTGTCTATCAGTTTTACGTTTGTTTGATTTGTTTGTTCATTTGTTGCATTGAGTTTTATATCTCACATATGAGTGAAATCATGGTTCTTGACTTTTTCTGACTTATTTAGCATGATATTCTCAAGATCCGCCCGCGTTTTTGAAAAGGGCAATATCTCACTTTTTCTTGTGGCTGAGTAGTATTCCCTTGCATATACGTACCACATGTTCTTTATCCAATCATCTATCAAAGGACACTTCAGTTATCTTCCCATCTTGGCCACCATAAATAATGCTCCAATTAACATAGGTGTGCGTTGTCTTTATGAATAAATGTTTTCAATTTCTTCAGATAAATATCCAGAAGACATGTTGCTGAGCTGAATATTTTTAGAAGTAATAATATGTGCTGAAATTTTGTCTATTTCATGGTTTTGACAGGGAACAGTTTTAAATTTCATTGTTTTATTATGATTTTATTTATCGATTTATTGTTTTAGAGAGAGAGGGGAATAGAAAGAAAAGAGAGGGAGAGAAACATCAATATGTACCTGTCCTTTGCATGCCCCCAACTAGGAATCTGGCCCACAAGCCAGGCATGTGCTCTGACCAGGAATTGAACCAGTGGCCCTTTGGTTCACAGGCCCACACTCAATCCAATGAGCTACACCAGCCAGGGCTACTATTTTCTTTTCTGTTGTTTTTTAATTTGATAAATTCATTATGATAAAAAATCATTGTCAAGGATAAATTGTGTTTCTTTTGAATAAGAAAATATAGATTTTAGAATAAAATTGTATACAAATTATATTAGTTTTAGGGTAAACGCAAAAAATTTATTTTGAAACATAAGTTTAATTAGAAAATAATTAGATATTTTTAACCTTGCTCTATGCCACAACTTTAAAATTATGTAAATCATTTGTTAGTCTATTTTCCTGTTTTAATTATGGTCATCATAGTGTATGAGGTGTATCCAGATAGTATTCAGCCACATAATATGAAAAATAGAGATATTTGCTGAAGAAGATATAAAGTATCAGAAACATTGTACACAGGACAATGACTCCTCAGTCCCCTTCAAAGTAGGCCCCTTGGGACTTCACACAGTTCTTCCAATCACCATCAATTGCCCTGTAGTATTTTCCTGATGGTCAAATTTTTTCCCTTTCAAAAGTGATTTTCATTTTGGGGAAAACCAGAAGTCACCAAGCACCAAATCTGGGCTGTAGGGGGGCTGAGTCACTTGGGTGATTTGATAATTCACCAAAAAACTCTTCATGAGATGTGATGCAGTAGTGGGTACATTGTCATGGTGAAGCTGCCAATCACCAGTTGCCCATGGCTGTGGCCTTCTGAATCAACTGACTAGTTTCCACCAAGGAATGTTCAAGCTTAAAGGAAAATCTAACGCAGATTTGTTGCTCTACTCGCTGAGTCATTTTGAATGTGACAGTCACACAGTACACATGCTCACTTAACAGTGTCTACCACTCCCCTAACTAATACAGTGAAGTAGCCATTGCCCACACATGCACATTCCAGTTCCCTCTCCTTGGCTGCCAGGTGACATAGATGCCTCACCTCCTGTTTTCGTTGCATTCACAATGGCCTCACTGCTTCCAGACAGACCTAGTATACCTGGACTGAGAAGATTCTTTCTATAATTCCTCTAGAATGTACAATAGAAAAAGAAATAGTACGATGATTATTATTCTGTAAGAAATGACATGCCAAATCTTAATCTAATGATTTTCTTTATTTATTAAATTTACTACTAATATTCAAAACACTTTATTTTTTCAGTTTCATATACATTATCATTTGGACAAATAAAATGGCACTTGTGATAAAATTTTACTACTAGTTTATCTTGAAAAACAATTCTTTCTTAATTATCCCCTTCTAATGACTTAAACACCTTCATATTTTTTCTGCTTAATATCTTTCATTCAACATATTGAAATAACTGATTGATTTTTTTCCCCACTGGGAAAGAAAAAGTATACATAATGCTTTCCAGTTCCATCCATGCTGTTGCAAAGGGTACGAGCTCCTTCTTTCTTTCTGCTGCATAGAATTTCATTGTGTATATGTACCATAATTTTTTGATTGATTCATTTATATTATGCTGAGTGAAATAAGCCAGGTGGTGAAAGACAAACACTATATGATCTCACCTTTAACAGGAAGCTAAACAATAAAACAAACAAGCAAGCAAAATATAACCAAAGACACTGAAATAGAGAACAGGCAGACAGTGACCAGAGGGGAGAGGGGAGGGAATTTCAGGGGAAAAGGGGAAGGGTTTACAGGAGCTAGTATAAAGGACACATGAACAACAACTAAGGGGGTGGAAATGGGAGGGAGGTGGGGGGCTTGGGGGGGTGGGCTGGGATGGGAGTAATAGAAAACTGTACTCGAACAACAATTAAATAAATTTTAAAAAAAGAAAAGAAAAAGTATACATATATGAAACTAGATAGACTCCAAGGACTTTTTTAAAAGGCACAAAATAGACACTTAAAATTATTGAATTCTACTTAAGGCTGAACTTTGTAGTTTTTTATTATTACATAAAATTAAATGATAGAGTGCCCAGCATACCCTATGGTATACATTATAACAGCAGTAACAGACGGATGTGGACCATGTTAAAGTTGTTTTCTAGCCTCTAGAACTTGAAGTAGATAATTCATTTGACCCTCTCAACACAGAAGACTCACCATCCCCAGAGAGCACTTTCACTGGCTTTTTAATCTGTGTCTAAGTATTAACCTGTGCACTGGTATAATAAAGATCAAGTTGTTTAAAGTATCCTTGGTCCTAGTTTAATGCATAAATACTTCTGACAACAAAGATAAAACCAGAGAATACCCAGAGGTATCTAAGCAACTGCAGAGTGAAGATAAAATTATTCAACTTAGTGGAATTGAGGAATTTAAAGTCAATATAGAAATGTTTATCAGTTTATCCTGAAAGAAATGGAAAAAGTGTAGTACTTGAAATAATATATTGTGGAAGATGAAGTGCTTAACTTGCTGTTATGGGTGTAGCTGTCCGTGGGCTTATTTCTGCAATGCTCACTGAAGAGAGAGAGTAAATGATGAATCTTTCAGAGCTATGACTGCAATTCTTCAAAAGCATCGTCAAATTCACTGCTTACTGTGTATTTAGTGTTCACAAATATTTCCAGATTTCAGAATATTAACCATTGTACAAAGGGGCAAATTTGGGCTTATTGAAATATATATGCATTGTAAATATAGATACCAATTGTCAGGTTTATTCCCTGGAGAGCGTGGGAGTTTAATAATGCAAAGGTAATTATTGTCAGAAAGTGAATTGTTTAATCCTAACTTTATGAAAATCATAATCACTTTAGGGTACACAGAAATTAAGAAATCAGATATTTGATCCATGCATCTAATTAAAATTCTCTCCTGCTAGTTTTATCAATATATATTTTTCTGTCAATTGTATTTAACCAGGCATTTAAGCAATCATCCTTCCCACTGTAGGTTTTCAAAGTCCCAGGAGATTATTTAAAGGCAGAGTTTAGGAGGCCTATCATGATTTGCCTAATGCTGTTACAAATGAGAAGCACACTGTCTCAGTCTTCAGGAGATGGCCAAGTAAAGTAGTCCTGCTGCTAACATGTCACACTACATAGCCAGTGACTTCCTTCCTGGTGAAACTGGAGGTCAGTGCTCAGGACACAGCTTAGGTGACTAGGCATTCACTACCCTTTGGCTCTTGGTATTGTACTTACACAGAACACATAGTGAGCTTCACTGCTTTTGGACATGAAAATTATATTGGATTCCTAGCGTTGGCACAGTAAAATACCACCAACTGCATGACTTAAAAGAAACAGAAAGGTATTGCCTCACAATTTTGGAGCCTAGAATTCTGAAATGAAGTTGTTGGTAGGGTTGGTTATTTCTGAAGACTCAGAATGTCTCCCTGAGCCCCTGGTGATGGTAAGCAATCCTTAGTGTTTCTTGACCAGACGTGGGTGTATCATTGGACTGATATTGGACTATAGCCTGCTCTAATGACCATGTCTTAACTTGATTACATTTACAAAGACATTATTTTCCGATAAGGACACATATGCAGACCCTAGAGGTTAGAGATTCAATGTGTCTTTCTGAGGGAAACAATTCAACTTCTAACCGTAACGTTCAGACTTATTCCATCCGAGAACATCCCTCCCCCTCTTTCTTGCTCAAAGGTACTCCTTCTACATTCCCCCTTTTCCTCAATAGATATATGCAAAATTGTTTTGACAAGCTCAGATTTCATTTTAACAAAACATTATATGTAAGAAGGAGTAACTGATTTAGACATGGGAAATGCACATAACAAAAAAGTTTAAAAAACTTGAAAGGTGCATCTGATTATTAACATAGAGAAAAACATGTTTGCATGAAATAAAAACAGCACTTGCCACTTACTAGTAGTGATCCCAATGTTTAGAGAAATAGCTTACTAATCATTTATCTACATAAAGCATAGAGTGATGAACAATTAAAAGTCGAAATATGATAAACTATTTATGAATATTAACTAGATTAAAGTAAACATTTTATTGGACAATGTCTAGTAAATAGAATTGATATAAGATGTTCAATTGAAAGGAAATCATTTTAATTATATATATGAGGGACTTTCTGAGATATATTTGAATACGTATATATTAAGTAAATCATTCTATTAACAAATATTTCTTGAATACCAATTATGAGACAGAGGCTATTCTAAATGCCAGAAATACAGAATAATTTTATTTTTTATTTTTTAAATATTTTATTTATTTATCTTTAGAGGGGAAAGGAAGGAGAAAGGGAGAGAAATATTAATGTATGGTTGTCTCTTGTGTGTCCCCTGCTGGGAACTGGCCTGCAACCCAGGCATGTGTCCTGACTTGGAATCAAACCTCGATCCTCTGGATTGCAGGCCCGTGCTCAATCCACTGAGCTACACCAGTCAGGGACCAGAATAATTTTTAAAGAGAATAATTTTCTCATAGATCCTACACCATAGCTATTAATATTTATGTAAAAGTATGAATTACATAAAATGATGTAAGAGCTAAGAAAGTATACGGATTATTTCAGGGGTCCGGGAATTATAAATTTAACACAAAAAGTGACAGTTGAGCCAAAATCTAGAGATTTGAGGGAGTATGCCTTGTGGATATCTGGAAGATGTTTAAATACTTTGAAGATGGAATGTGCCTGGACTGTGTAAGGAACACTAAAGAAGCCAACATAGACAAGGCAGAGTGAGTGAGGCAGTGAAGGCAATAAAGTATGAGGTAAACAGTTTTCTTAGACACTGGCAGGATTATGCTTTAGACTTTGTGGGAGTCAGGAAGCCAGCAGAGGGCTTTGAATATAGAAGTAAAGATTCTCATTTCACAGGATGGCAAGACTAGTATGGCTACTTTAGTGTGAACAAGCTTTAGAAGGAGGAACAGAAATATTGAGATATGTTAGGAGGCTATCGCAATGATCTAGAGTAGGCAAGAGATTACAGTGGTTTAGGTAAGGTGTGTGAATTTGAGATGATAAGAATGTCTGTGTTATAAATATAACTGAAGGAGGAGACAAAGGAATGTGTCAAAAGATTGAATTTGTGGCACAAGAATAAGGGAGAAGAAAAAAATTAAGATTCTTGGCTTAAGCAATTTAAAGAATGTGGTTGACATTATACAGAATTAAAAGTTGTGAAAAGAATAGGATTATGGGGGAAACAAGTAGTACAGTTTTAGACATGTTAAGTTTGATATGCCAGTTTTACTTCCAAGTGGATGTGCTAGGCAGTTGGAAGTAAATGTGTAGCTTAAGAGAGAGGTCTGGAATATATATATATATGTATATACATACTAGTTGTTGGTGCATACAGATAATTAAAGGCATGATGCTAAAAGAGATGGATATTCAAGGAATTTCATATACAAAGAAAAAAAGAAGGGTTTCAAGACCAAGCCTTGAATTATAAAAGATGGGATCTTAAGAGACAAAGGGAAAAAGAAGAAGAAGAAAAATCTACAAAGGATAGTGAAAACGAGAACCTGGTTTGGAAGAACCAAAAATATAGTGGTATTAATCTGAAAGTCAAGTGAAGAAAGAGCTTGCAACTGGAGGAAAAGTGTGGTCAAATAATTGATTATTGGATTAAATGCTTTTAAACCAAATTTGGTAGAAGCCGTTTCAGTGGCATGATAGCATTAGAGTGGGAGGAATGAAATTTGAGATCATAAATATAGGCAACGTTTTCAAGGACTTTTGCTGCAAAGGCTAATATATCAGAAAAATGAGATTGATGTCAATAAAACTAAAGGGTCTGAATTTTACCTTCCTTGCAATCTTGCAATTTTGCTTGCTGAAGTTTTATGAATGATGGTACAAGGCCAACACTGTTGGGTCAGAGATGAAAGACAGTTTACTGATAGCAATAGCAATAGCAATAGCAATAGCCATAGTTTTAGCATTTTATGTCTGTCCTCTGAACCCCAGGTTCCACATACAGTGATTTGAGTTACAGTAGTCTGAGTTTGAGGGACCTCAGTCCTCCAAAAAGGGCTCTAAGGAAAGTTTCCCTTTACTCCGGCAGAGGATACTATCTTTATTGTCCAAGGGTGCTTCCCACACAAATATCTTTGAAAAAATAATGTTCTTCACTCTGCAGATGTACACAAGTATGATAGGCTCACAACAAATTTGTCTTCTAACAATTTTCAGAGAATTTTTCTTAATGAAAGAATTGACTATCTTTGTATGCTGACAGAGATGATTAAATACAGAGGGAGAAATATATGATACAGAGAAAAGTACAATTTTTAGTGATATGCTTGAATAGGCACGGATACATGAAATCTAATGTACAAATGAATGATTTGGCCTCAGATAACTCTAACAATAGATCATTCGTGGTGACCAGAAGAAAGGCAGAGAACACACTACCACATGTGGATAGTGGGATATATGTGCCCTTGGGAGTTAGTGGAAGTTCTCTTCTGATTGCTCTTATTTTTCTCAGTGAAATAGAAATCAAGCTAAACTGCTGAGAATGAGGATTGGGCATAAAGCATAAGAAGTTTTGGAGAGAGAAGAGACGAAAGGGCTATTCAGGAAATGTAGAGATATAAACAGAAACTCTGGATATATTTAGAGCAGACTCAGCTACAGCTGACACAGTTCCTATTATAGGTACCTTCTGTTGACCCCCCATGCCCACACATCCTATGCATCTTTAGCTTGCTCTCTACTCATTTCATCCCTTTTCTTTTTTTATTGTTGTTCAGTTATAGTTGTTCCGATTCTTTTCTCATTGCTCTCCCCTGCCTTGCCTAACCCAGTTCTATTCAATCATCCCTCATTGTCCTTATCCATGAGTCATTCATACATGTTTCTGGAACTGACCCTTCCCCTTCTTTCCCCCATTAACCCTCTCTCCACTCCCTTATGGTCACTCTCAGTTCATTCTTTATTTCCATGCCTCTGGTTTGTTTTGTTAATTACGTTCCACCTATAAGTGAGATTACAGGATATTTATCTTTCACTACCTGGCTTTTTTCACTTAGCATAATACTCTCCAGTTCCATCTATGCTGTTATGAAGAGTAAGAATTTCTTCTTTCTTTCTGCTGTGCAATATTCCATTATGCAAATATACCACAGTTTTTTGATCTACTGATTTACTGATTGGCACTTAGGTTGTTTCCAGCACTTGGCTATTGTAAATTGTGCTGGTATGAACATTGGGGTGCATAAGTTCTTTTGAATTGGTGTTTCAGGGCTCTTAGGATATAATCCCAGCAGTGGAATCACTGGATCAAAAGGCAGTTCCATTTTTAGTTTTTTGAGGAAATTCCATACTGTTTTCCATAGTGGCTGCACAGTCTGCATTCTCACCAACAGTGTACTAGGGTTCCCTTTTCTCCACAATCTCACCAGCATTTGTTGTTTGTTGATTTGTTTATGATGGCCATTCTGACAGATGTGAGGTGTTATCTAATTGTGGTTTTAATTTGTATCTCTCGGATGGCTAGTGATGTTGAGCATCCTTTCATATGTCTATGGGCCTACTGTATGTCCTCTTCGGAAAGTGTCTGTTTAGGTCCTTTTCCTATTTTTTAATTGTATTGTTTGTTTTCATGATGGGGGGTCATATGATTTCTCTATATATTTTGCAGATCAAACCTTTGTCTGACATATCATTGGCAAATATGTTTTCCCATATAATGGATTCCCTTTTCATTTTGCTGATGTTTTCTTTAGCCATGCAGAAGATTTTTTTATCTTGATGAAGTCCCATTTGTCTAGTCTTTCCTTTATGTCCTTGCTCTAAGGGATATATCAATGAAATATTGCTGCATGGGATATCTGAAATTTTCCTGCTTATGCTGTTGTCTACAACTTTTATGGTGTTACAACTCATATTTAAATCTTTTATTCATCTTGAGTTTATTTTGTGTATGGTGGAAGTTGGTGATCTAGTTTCATTTCTTTGCATGTACGTGTCCAGATCTCTCAACACCATTTGTTGAAGAGGCTATTTTACTCCATTTTATGATCCTGCCTGCTTTGTCAAATATTAGGTGACCATAGAGACTTGGATTTATTTCTGGGCTCTCTATTGTGTTCCATTGATCTCTGTGTCTGTTCTTATGCCAGTACTAAACTGTTTTGATTACAGTGGTCTTGCAATACAGTTTGATATTGGGCATTATACTCTCTCTTACTTTGTTCTTTCTTTTCAAAATTGTGAGGCTATTTGGGGTCCTTTATGGTTCCATATGACCATTATCCTAATCCCAAAACCAGATAAAGTCACAATAAAGAAAGAAAACTATAGGCCAATATTGCTAAGAATATAGAAGCTAAAATACTCCACAAAATATTGACAAGTCACATCCACCAATACATTAATAAGATCATACACTATGATAGAATAGAATTTATCCAAAGGATGCAAAGACTGTACAATACTTGCAAATCAATTAACATAATACATTACATAAAAGGAAAGACAAAAATAACATGACCATATCAATAGGTACAGAAAAAGCATTTGATAAGGTACAACACCCATTTACAATAAAAAACACTCATTAGAGTGGGGATAGAGGGAGCATTCCTCAATGTAATAAAGGCCATATATGAGAAACCTACAGCCAATATAATACTTAATGGAGAAAAACTAAAAGTTTTTCTCTAAGAGCAGGAATAAGACAATGACGTCCACTTTTACCACATCTATTCAACATAGTATTGAAAGTCCTAGCCACAGTGATCAGACAAGAAAAAGAAATAAAAGGTGTCCAAATTGGAAAGGAAGGAGTAAAACTATAATTATTTGCAGATGACATAATAGTGTAAATGGAAAACCCTATAGACTCAACCAAAAAACTACTCTACCTAATAAGTGAATTTGGAAAAACAGCAAGATATAAAGTCAATATTCAGAAATCAGAGGCATTTTTGTACACCAACAGGGAAATATCAGAAACTGAAATTAGGTAAAAAATCCCATTTATGTTAAACAGAGGTGCTGACTGCAAACAGATCTCATCACTTTTGGGGGCTGTGGTTGTGCCCCTCAAAGTAAACTGGTAGGTTCTACACTCCTGGGGGGAATCCCATTTATTATAGCAACAAAAAAAGTACTTAGGAATAAACTTAACCAAGGAGGTAAAGACCTGTACTGAAAAACTACAGAACACTGAAAAATGAAGTTAAGGAAGACATAAATAAATGGAAGCATATATTCTGTTCATTTTATTACTTTTATTAAGTTTCAAATTGAATTCAGCCACTAGGTAGTCACTGTAGGGGATTTTAAAAAAAGGAAAGTTGTCATCATATTTATTTCTCAGAATGTATTTCTCTCACAGGGCCCTTCAGTTGGCTGTGTCTCAAGTGAAAATCACTGCTGTTCTTAAGACACACTTTTCTTTAGTTCCCATTAATTTTTACTTGAACTTTGCCTCTCAGGCTTAGGATTGTTAAAATATTTGCTACCACCAGTACTGGACGACTGCACTGTCCCTTATGGTTATCATACCACTTGTGCATATCTTTGAATCAGTTTTTGTTTCTTGCTTGAAAAAATATATAATAAACCTGAATAATAAAATTAAAGATACTAGTCACTTGATATTGACTACATTAATTTATAGGGATAATTTAAAGTTGGGATGAGTCCAGGTATATTATACTTAGTGGATCCCCATTATGTAAATCATGTTAATCTTTCATGTTCTCTGATGATCCATTTCTTCTCTCTATGATTTTCTGCATATTTGAATATGCTACTGTCCCTCAGAGACAACTCATTCAAAGTCATTACAGGACTTGTGTTAAGGAAGCATGGTAGCAGGCCTCCATTGAGAAATTTGTTAGTTGTACCAATAGCCTTCTTGCCCTTTATAATTAATTACAGCCTACTTTGAGTTTAACTAAAACAGATTTACTTCCCTGATATTTCCCAAAATGCATAAAACTTTGCATTCTTCTTAAAACTTTCTTTCAACATGTGGCAAGATATCTGGCCATCTGATCTTTTAAATTCTCTCTTTGCATCTGTCCTAACTGATTATTTTTAAAAAATATTTTATTGTTTATGCTTCTGCAGTTGTCCCAATTTGATTCTTTATCTTTTAACTTCCAATCTGTTCCTCTCTATTCTTCCTAACCATCCTTCAAAATTCTAAGTGGAAGACATGTTAAAATTCAAAGTTGGAATATTTGGATTCGAGACCCGAGATATACTACTTCTGTTTATTGGTGCAGATTATTTAACTTCTCTGAACCCCTGTTTCTCATAATAATAATAATAATAATAATAATAATAATAATACTTTTACATATGTGGTTTTATAAAGATTATATATGATAATCTATGTAAAGGCTGTATTACCAAAAAGGAATGCAATGCATATTTTTCTTTTCTATGTATCCTTTATTATTTCACAACCTATGTAGCTAAACATAGTATAATTTATGAATGGCATTTATAACATTCATATTGTACAAGTACCACAAGTGCATCACTAAAAATTGAGGAAGAAATTTAAAAGAAGCCATGTTTATAATTAAAATGCCGTATCTATATTTTGTTACAACAACCTAAATTGGTTTGTGCCAGTGAGAGAAGAATACAGGATATTCTTGCAACTAAGTAAGCATCTGAGGATGGTAGATATTTTAACTTCAAAATCAAATTTAGTGCTACATGAAACTTAGAGGAATTCTTTTTGATGTGATGAGAAAGAGAACATTGTCAAATACATGATAAAATATGATTTTAAACTTGAGACAGAAAACTTTGCTTTGAGCTGTATGTGCATAAAAGATAAACCAGCAACAAAAAGTTGTTTTTTTGTGTGTATCAGTGTTTAAGATAGCATGCCATGGTTCTTTTTTAATACTGTGCATTGCCAAATCATCCCACTGTACAAACACCAGCTGAGGTCTTTCTGAAATAGCAATGCAAGGTTTGACTTCAAAAAGCATAATATTTCATTCTATACGTAGAAAAAACTTCCTAAAGGAGTGGGGGGGAATGCCGATAAGTTCTACCTCCATGTTCATACTTCAAAAACAACTTCAAAATGAATAATTCTATTTATTACTGAAACAGTAAGATGGGTTCAAGAATACTACTGCCTTACTTGGATTATGTGTATAAATTGAAGGTCTGTGCCAAAATGGTCAGATTTGAGATGCAGACACTGCTTTTTCTCAGCAAGGGTTTCAGACAGAAGTTTTCAGTATCTCAGTCTCACTAAAAGAAGTATTTATAATCTATAAATAAAGTGAACAACATTCTTCTGTTTATGCTCATTCATATTTTATGAAGGCATAAAATATTCATACAATTAAATAAAAGTATTTAATTCAAATTATGTTATTGGTTTATTTTTTATTGACGTTCTATTCTGGAAAGGGAAGTTATCACTAATTAGAATTTTTAGAGAAGATATCGGAAAATATACAATGCCACAAAAACAATTTTCTGTTCATTGTGATCTAGAGATAATAATCCAAAAATGTTTGTTAAAAAAGGTAAAAATACACATGATTTTAAGATAGTTTAAAAATAATTCATTTTTATTCTTTATTTTCCTATCAAAATAAATATTTTATGTATTGAAATAGAAGCACTTAACAATTTCTAGGAAGCCCATTTTATCTCATTAGAATCTAATTTCAAACCAATGATCCTGACTTCCTGTTATCTATCAAAAATCATGTTTAAATTCTCATAGTGTGAATGCACTACTTTTCCTGTGTATCATTTTTCTTCAAGTAAAGAAACATTCTTCAATATCTAAAATTTTTAGAAAAACTATTTTGTGTTTAAATGGTAGTTAATTAATCCTTAAATACTTGCATCTATAGAAAATATTTAGAAGTAGTGACAATCTTTTACTTCTGACTAGCCATGTAATGATGATGTGAATGACACTTATTTGCCTGTGTTTTAATTAATTCACTCACAATACAAGGGATTTAATCTAGATTTCCTCTTAAGTCTATTTCAGGTAAAAAAAAATCAAAGAGCAGAGGGGAAGAATGATTGTTTCATAGAAACAATCTTTAGAAACAAATCTGAAGGCTTATATTAGCCTTTAGATTTTGTAATATGGAATATTATTTTATTTTATTTTATTTCTTTTTTTTTCTACCACTCTCTTACTCTCCTCCACCCTACCTACCCCATTTCTCATATTCCATTGGAATATATTTTTAAAGAATTTTCTAAATGTTTTAGACCGTTAATTTTTTAAAGTTTAGTTTCTGATTATGTACAGCGAATTAAAATATCTAGCTGTGACTGAAAGCAGAAAAATTTACTGAAAGTCTTAAGAAAAACTAGGCCTCAGAACCTCTATATCTCTACCACCACCCTACCTCCACAGCCAGAATACTGTTCTTGACACTTGCCAGGAGGAGACAGGATACTTATGGCTGAAGAAATGTCTGTTGTTCACTAAGTCATCGCAGGCATCTTGTGAAAGTCTGTGTACTCAAGAGCCTGTTGACTTTTCTGCTGGCTTCATAGGTGAGCCACTTGTGTCCACACCCAGGGCTCATACTAAAAGGTTTTCTTTCACTCTTGGTTTAATGCTGCACTCTTACTTTTTAAAAATTATTAATAATTTTTTCTTTCACTCTTGGTTTAATGCTGCACTCTTACTTTTTAAAAATTATTAATAATTTTTTTCTTTCACTCTTGGTTTAATGCTGCACTCTTACTTTTTAAAAATTATTAATAATTTGAACGCATGGTTTCTAATTTGTTAACCTGATCCTGCTTTTCCTGCTTGCCTCCCAAATATTGATAGCCAGCCTGCGGATATTAGTCATGTGGTCACCCATCTTCTTGATGAGTTTCACTTCCTTTTCCAAGAAATGGGTCTCCAGGAAGTCACAGAGATGAGGGTCTGTGCAGGCAGAACCCCGGACATACAGATCCCAAAACACCTGGTTTGGGTTCTTTTCCAGGACCTAGGCAACTTCCCTGACATCCTGCATTTCACCCTGCTCATCTTGGGAAGGCTTCACCAATTCCTGAAGACAATGTGGCTGCCATGCTGATTGTGCAGCTTTAAGAGATGCTTGGCACCTTCAAGCTTCTCCTCTGTCAACTCTCAGAAGTGGCCCATACCCTGCAGAGTCACATCGTCACAGTTGAAATAGAAGCCTAGAGAGAGGTAGGTATAGGGGGCCCGCAGATGCAGGTTGACCAGGTTAGCATTGGCCTCCACCTTGAAGGAATAATTTTGACGAATGTGGGAGCTCATGGTTATTCATCAATGAAGAAATCAAGTCAGAAAATGATGTTGGCTGGTCTCCAAAGCTGAAGATGGCTGAGGTGGTTCCGAAGGTGGTGACTAGAAAAAAGGTTGGAGGGTAGTTGGAAAGAAGGGGCATCTCTAGCTCTGTTCATCCAAACCCTACTGAAGCAATAGACAGATCCCAGGACTGCCGAAGGCACTGTCGGCAACTGCTAAAAAACTTCATTATAAGCCATATCAGCTAAAACTTTGTAAAAAAAGTAGTGATAAGCAAAATATCTTAGAGAAGCTGATAAACAAAAGGAGAAAAGAAAATCATTAGAAATCAAGCTGTCATATAATTTCTCTCTTTTAAAAAAAATTTGTTGTTGTTCAGTTATGATTGTCCCACCCTTTCCCCCATTGCTCTCCCCTACCTCATCCCTCCAAATCCCACAGTCAATCTCTTTCCCATCGTCCTAACCCACAAGTCCTCTATTCATGTTCCTTGATTTGTCCCTGCCCCTGCTTTCCCCCATTATTTTCTCATTCCTCCTTTCTGGTCACTGTCAGCTTATTCTTTATTTCCATGTCTTTGGTTCTTTTTTCTCATTTGTTTGTTTTATTGATTAGGTCCCACTTATAATTGAGACATATGGTATTTCTCTTTCAGTGACTGTCTTATTTCACTTAGCATAACATTTTCCAGTTCCCTCCATACTATAGCAAAAGACAGGGATTCCTTCTTTTTTCTGCTGTGTAGTATTCCTTTGTGTGAATGAATCAGTTTTTTCATCCACTTATTTACTGATGGGAACTTAGGCTGATCCCTGCACATGGCTATTGTAAATAAGAACAAAAATTAAAAAAATTTAAATGAGATGAAATCTTGAATATGCTGAGGGAATATAATAATTTGCTTCCATTCTTCAAAGGGAAAATATCAAGCAAAAACATGACAAGCAAGGAATTGAATTAATCATAGTTTATTGAACAAAAATTAAAATATAAAAATAAAAAACAAACTAACTGTGGTATTTCATACCACAGTTGAAATAAATATTCAGATCCACTAAGTAGGTGAGCTGTGACTTAAGAATAAAAAATCATAATAATATAAAAACTAAGTATGAGTTGAGCTAAAAATTCCAATCTAATTTAATGGGAATATGGCAGAGGGAAAAATGTTGAGAATGGATAAGAGAAAATGGGAATTTAAGGGGGAAAAAGGGGAGGGATTTGGAGGAATAAATAGGAAGGACACAGGGATGAGAACTAAGGGGGGTGGAAATGGGAGGGAGGTGGGGAGCACGGGGTGGGGGGGCTGGGATGGAAGAAATAGACAAAAAACTGTACTTGAAAAATAACTAAATAAAATTATTTTAAAAAAGAAAATGTATTTAGTGTTAATATCTAATATAGGAATGTCTACATTTGGCATAAGCAATGGAAAATAATGTCTCAAACTGAAAAAAGGTAGACATGAAGGAAGGAAGGATGAGAGGAAGCAAAGTAAGAAGAGCATATTCTAACTTTGCTTTTTATTATTGAAAATATTACAGATGTCCCAATTTTAGACTTTATCTTTTAGATAATGGATACAGATAAATTTTGAAAAAAAACATGAAAAAAACTATCAGTTTTGGCTTAGCTAATCTTTTTCTACTTGTTTTAATTACACTTAAAATACAACATTTTCCTTATATCATTTCATATGTTGTTTATATTTATTACTTTAAAACACTATCAAAATTGTCAGTCAGTGGATCTTGAATTTATAAATTTTTTATAAAACAACTACCACTATAAATATGGGTACATAAAATAGAATCATATAAATCTACTCTTATATAGAAAATTTATAAGATAAAACTGTAAAGCCCTTTTTAACTACTGTGAGTGCTGTTATAAACTAAACACTGCATTTCTTCATTTCACAGGCCAGGGTCACTTAAACGTCCACAGCTGAGGCAAGGTCTCAGTTCTTCCCTTCAAATGAAATAAAAAGCAGGTTTTATTTTATGAATTTTTATTTTGATTTATTTAGGAGAATAAATACCTGGCATTCCCCTTGATATATGCCAGTAGCTCCACGTTTGCTCAAAATAATGATATAAAATAAACCAATAGAATCAATCAGCCTATGTCAATTTGAATCAAGAGATGATCTGCTGATTTACTATGCTGCTTTTATATAGATGTTCAGTTACAAAATCAATTTGAAGGGCCTCCTTTAAATACAGAAAAGAAGAGAGAATAAGAAGACACAGAGATGAGGACTGGCGGGGGGGGGGGAATGGGAGGGAGGGGGAGACCGGGCGGGGGGGGGGCGGGATGGGAGAAATAGATTAAAAAAATGTACTTGAAAAGTAACTAAATAAAATTTAATATTAAAAAATAATAATAAAAAATATAAAAATTTTAAAAAGTAAAAAAAAAAGAAACACAAAAGAAAAAGACTGAAGACTAGACAATAGCAAAAGTTCAAGAACTGAGCAGAAAGACCAAAGTAATTTGATATGTAAGTTTATTATGTAGTAGCCCAAAGTAGACTGGCTCATCAAGAGAAACCTTCTATTAGTTATCTTCTTAATATACCACAGAAGCTTTTGCATGCTGGTGTGATGAGCTTAAAAATCAATCATATTCTCGACAAAGAAGGACTTCTCTTACTACTGCTTTGATAGCACCTCTGGGGGAAGAAGACTGAGTTTAATGACAAAACTTTGTCATGCAGAGGTAGTTCTGTAGTTGGAGAGGGCAGAGTAATGTGGTTCAGATGTATAATTTCCATGGAGCTAACTTAGTACAAGAATGCAAGTAGAAGAAATTCTATGCAACACTAGCAAATCTAGTCTTCATAGGCTCAGTTATCAGCATATCAGCAGACTTTGGGGAGTACCTGAATGGCAGACAAATCAAATTTGTCTCTTTAGAAAGAAGTTGAGCAGCATATATACTCTATGTCTCACATTCCAAATAAAGAAAAAAGGTCTATGTGGCCTAAAATGCATATAGTTGATGACAAAGCTGATATTTTATTTGGGGAAAATGCAACTTTTAATACTACAATAATGAAGATTGCGGTGCTACTGCATGAAACTTTTCTAGAAACAGGTTTATCTGTACAACTAATAATAATAATAATAATAAACAATATGTCAGAAATAATAATTATAATAAAGCAGCACTCTCTTTGGGTTTAATTCATTTTTCAATCATATATATAGAGGCACCACATTTTTTACCATGGTTTGGAAATAGAATAACACTATTGGGAAGCTATATTGAGTGACAGAGCTTGTTAAGTGTTACAAAAACTCCCCAAAGCTTCACATTTTGGCCTAATCGAGACATTCAACTAATTGAGCTGCTTTAAGAAAGCTTCTTCTCAACTCATCAGTTCCAAGCTCTCTTTGTTCTTCTCTTCTTTTTTATTTGTTTTAAATTTCTGGCTAATTATTGTAAAAATTTAAATCCATGAATCGTTTTCACCTTTTACATTCGTTTTTTTTAAATTTATTTAGTTATTGTTCAAGTACAGTTTTCTGTCTTTTACTCCCATCCCATCCCACATCCCCCGTGCTCCCCACCTCCCTCCCATTTCCACCCCCGTAGTTGTTGTCCATGTGTCCTTTATACTAGTTCCTGTAAATCCTTACCCTTTTCCCCCTGAAATTCCCTCCTCTCTCCCCTCTGGTTACTGTCCCCCTGTTCTCTATTTCAGTGTCTTTGTTTTTATTTTGCTTGCTTGTTTGTTTCATTATTTAGGTTCTTGTTAAAGGTGAGATCATATGGTATTTGTCTTTCAACACCTGGCTTATTTCACTCAGCATAATGCTTTCCAGTTCCATCCATGTTGTTGCAAAGGATAGGAGCTGCACTCATTTTTTATAACAGTCACTTCTTTCTCTGTGTTGACATAAATAACCCAGAAAACAAATCCATGATTTTCCAACACTGCCTGGTAATCTTACTACTTTTCTCTGCTAATCTTAGTTTTCCACTCTTTTCAAAGCTGATTTAATACTTTCCCTTAGCGCACTACTTCCGTCACAATCATGTCCTCACTTCTAGCCTGTGAATTTCCATTTTCTGATAATTCATTTAAAAAAGTGTAAGGAGATGCCCTGGCCAGGGGCCTCAGCTGATTGGAGTGGTCTTCAGTGCACCAAAACATCGCAGGTTCTATCCGTTGTCAGGGTACGTGCCTGGGTTACGGGTTTGATCCTTGGTTGTAGATGTAAGTAATGCAGCTAATTAATGTTTCTCTCCCACATCAATGTTTCCTTTCTCTCTCTATATAAAATCAATAAACATATTTTTGGATAAGGGCTAAAATTTAAAAAATGTGGAGTTATTATCCAAAAGGTATAAAAGCTCATACTACTCAACGTTAAAACAACAAAGAAGCAAATAGTCAAATAAATAATGGTCATAGGATGTCAACAAACACTTCTCCAAACAGAGCACACAGATGGCCCATTATAGGAAGAGATGCTTAACAACACGAATCATGAGTAAAAAGCAAATAAAAACCACAATGAGTTATCATCTCACACCTGTCAGAATAGCTATTATCAGAAGTTGACAAACAAGTGTTGATGAAGAGGTGGAAAAAAGGGAACCCTGGAACATTATTGATGGACTTGCAAGTTAGTGCAGTCACCATGAGAAACAATGTGAAGGTTCCTCAAATTACTAAAAACAGAACTACCATATGACTACGCATTTCTATTTCTGGGTATTTATCCTAAGAAAATTAATACGCTATTTGAAAAAATACATACACCTTATGTTAACTGCAGCGTTATTTATAGTAGTCAAGATGTGGGAACAATCTAGATGTCCATCAATAAAAGAACAGACCATGGAAATGTGAGTATATGTATATTCCCATACTTACAATGAAATATTAGCTATAAAATAGAATGGAATCTTGCCTTTTTTGACAACACGAATTGACCTAGAGCATATTATTCTAAGTGAAGTAAGTCAGAGAAAGAAAAATAATGATTCATTTTACTTATATCTGCAATCTAAAAAATATAAATGAATGAATAAAACAATGCAGAAAAACTGATATGTGCAGAGAGCAAACTGAAGTTGCCAGCAAGGAAGTAGGTGGGGAGATGAGTGAAGAAGGCAAAAGAGAAATAACAGGTTACAAACTTCCAGTTATAAAATAAGCCGCAGGATATATTGTGCAGTACAGGGAATATATTCAATAATACTGTGATAACTTTATATGGTGATGGTTGGTTATGGAACTTATCATGATCATATCATAAGGTATACAAGGAAGTTTGTCCTCAACAAGTCCAGCCATTGTTAATATAACAAGAATGGTTTGTGAGACAGCCAAGGAGAGTGGACTGGAATGCACATGTGTGAACAATGATGGCTTCACTGTAGTCAGTGGGGGTAGTAGATGCAGTTGAGTGAGCATGTGTACTGTGTGGCTGTTGCATTCAAAATGACTGAGTAGAGAAATGAATCTGCATCAGATTTTGCATTAAGTTTAAACATTCCTCCAGGGACACTATTCAGATGACTCAGAAGGCCACAGCTATGGGCAACTGGTGACTGTGGCTTTATCATGACAACAAGCCTCCTTGTGCATCACGTCTCATGCAGAGTTTTCTTGGGAAACATCAATCACCCAGGTCACTCAGCCCCACTACAGTCCAGATTTGGCAGCCTGCAGCTTCTGGCTTTTCCCCAAACTAAAATCACCTTTGAAAGGGAAGAGATCTCAGAATGTCAATGAGATTCAGGAAAATATGGTAGGGTAGCTGATGGCAACTAGAACTGTGTGAGGTTCCACGATACCTACTTTGAAGGAGACTGAGATGCTGTTATCCTGTGTACATTGTTTCTTGTATCTTCTTCAATAAATGTCTCTGTTTTTCACAGTACATGGCTGGATACCTTCCGGACAGACCTAGTGTATATGTTGAATCACTATGCTGTACAACTAAAACTGATATAGTATTCTTTGTCAACTATAACAACAAGCACACCAACAAAACAGAATTTCTCAGTCTGGACTTTCTCATCTTCCTATGTGTTCAAAGTCACCTTTTGAAAAAATGAAGAACGTGTCCATAATAGTTCTGGATCCCTTACCTTCTCATCACCAATGACTGGCCCCTCACTTATCTTCCCTGCTCCATTATTATCTGCTGTTTGTTCCCTGCCTCTATCCATCCACAGAGAAAATGGAAACTCTGCTACAGCCATTACGTTTTTTATACAGGCAAATGCCAAGGAGTTTCTGAAACTCTGAGTTCACATGCTACTTTTTCTTACTATTTTTCAAACTGACATTTCCCTGATTGGATCTCTGGCCTTTGACTGACTTTAGTTCTGCTTCTCTAGCTGTAGGAATCTGTCTCAGACTGAATGGTCCCCTGTGGTCAGTTGAGTTTTGTTATGTCTCTTGATAGTTTATTTTGCAATAGAAAAATAATATTTTTGCCATGTATCCTCTCTACACTTGTCCTTCAGTGAACAGCCATTATCCCATAACTTTCTTAGGTCAAGAACATAATGTATCTTGCTCTCCTGGAGATGGTCTGTTTTTTTTTTAATTTAATTTGTAAAAATTGTTTCTTTTTTTTTCTCAATGTTTGCCTCAGGGGCATGAATCTCATTTTCATTGATACAACCTGGTTGAGCCAAGACATGCCTGTAATAACACTGACTGAGTCCTTGGCATGGCCTTCAAATCGAGTAAGGCTGCAGGACAAACAACCATCTTATCTGATTATGAGATAGAATTTCCAGATTGTTTAAATCTAAAGCAGACACTCATATAAGATTTCACCATAAAACCTTTACAGTCTCATTTACTTCTATGTTTCTTCAAAACTATATATTCATGTTCTTTAATATATAAAGTGCTATAGAGAATAATATAATATTCATATACTCATATTTTCTCTAGTTGTAAAATGAATGTTAATTGCATTAAATTAAAATACATAGAAACATGGAAATATAAGCATTTACTATCTTATTCTGAATTCGCCATCTTATTTTGAATTCACCTGCTAAGAAACACAATGAAGTTTATAATGCGTAACATGATATTCTTTATTTATAAAATATTTTAATTTTTGTTTACTCATTTTAAAATTAGAAACTTAATGACTGTCATGATATACCCTAGTTTCACAAGGTACTGATTATGTATTAGATATCAACAAACATTGGAATGACTGCTCCATCTGGTTTTGCAGGGTACAGATCATTGAGGGTGGGGCAACGTAATCTTTATCAACCGTTTATGTCTAATCACGCTATTCTTTGAGAAGGAACAACTCTCTGGGAATGTGCAGTTCAGTATGGCATACAGTATGGTGTGAAAATATTATAACAGAGAGCCAAACAGACATTTCTGAACTATCAGTCTGGATAGTCTGATAGTCTCATTTCCCGTGTGTGGTGGGTCCAACTCCTGGCTTACTGCTTATTTTAAAGTTTCAAATGAAATATTAGAACAAGTCAAAGACCCCATAAGATAGATTCTCCCAAATACTCTGATTTGGGCACTTCCCAATACGTTCCACATTTTCTAATTTTGTGCCTTACACTTTTTTTGAAATTGTTTGATTTCTCAGAAGACAGACACTGCAATGCCCTCCTTACCAATCTCAATATCTCAAAATTACATCTATCTATACATACATATTTACTCACATCAAAAAGCCCCAGTAGATATTGGCTCTTTAGGAAATAAAACTACACTTGTATTTCAAGACCTATATGTATAAACTTAATTGATTCTTATTATATATTTTCAAAAATATTTCCCCTTGTATTGTCTTGATGACCAAGAACTTAATGAAAATTAAAAAAAAAATCTTTCAGTTTTACACTAAATCATCAAAAATAAAAACAGTGAACTATATAAACATAAAATTTTTTGATGGGCAACATATCAAATAAAATTAATTTATTAAAGAGAATAATTTAGGCACTATTAGTTTGCAATGGTCTAAGCTAGTTAGATCTTAATGTTAATTTTATAAGAGAAAAAACAGCCTCCTGCTGTTATCAGTTACTCAGCTGATACATTTATGCTGTAATTGACTATATGGCACATTATGACAGAAGTAAGTACTCCTTAGTGCATAACTGTGTTCATTAAACCAAATGAGAATTCCATAAAAACACTGTTTGGGGCCATGTATGTGCAATTTTACAGAGACATAATCATCTTTTCATACTTGGATTTAAAAAAATACATTCATCCTTTGAAAACTTGAACTGCTGGAGGAAAGTATTAGTAAGATGAATTCAAGTGGTAGCTACACACTCGTCTTCACTTTTGTAGCAACATGCGATTCTTGGTGTGAGGGAAATCAAACTGAGAGGGAGCACAAAGAGCATGACCCTGGGTTTCTTGAACTCTCCCCTCAGAATTTGTTTTATTAGTCAGAAAACATAACCTATTGTCTCACACTATTATACAAAACTAGGATGTATTTCACAGTGAATGCAATTCAAGAGAATACAAGGTAACCTAAGAAACAGCTTTTCCACTTATATCTCATTGTAGCTTTTGCAATTAAATGAGGCAATTGTTTTTGAGATTTTTAAATTCTACCAAGAGCCATCATACATAGTCTATTTTTAATTACGTTCATTGGGGTGACATTGGTTAATAAAATTATATAGATTATAAGTGTACAGTTTGTATGATACATCATCTGTTTATTGCATTGTGTGTAACTGCTACAGAATTTCTAAAATCTCTTTTCAAGGATAGTTCCCATCTATTTATTTTCAACAGATTGGATAATAGATTTCTTCTTAAACAGTGTCAAAATGATTTCATAAGTCAATTTAGATGATACACACAAATACCTCAAAAAGAGGCAGACGGTTTTCTTTAGGGAAGCTACAAAATGGACCAGAAGGCAAGGAGGTTTTATAAGATAAACAATAATGAGGAAGAGACATAGAAAATAGCAGATCAGCTAGGGCCACATAGGCAACCTCATGTGGGGTGAGAAGGCCCAGATCTGGCTGGACTTTGGGGACTGGCTGATGGAATACCCACTCCTGGTCAAGCAGAACATTTCCAGGGAGGGACATGGAAGTTATCTAAGTTTCAGCTTGTTGATGTGGTACTCGGGGCAGGAAAGTTACATCCTGTACTTAGAAATTGAATAGACATAAGTTAAGGTACTATTTAAAATGTGGATTATAGTAACTGACTTAGGGCAATATTTGTAAATTCAGCACATCCATTATCCCATGTTAAAAATGAGAATTCAGATTTTTACATTCCCTTGTAACAATCATGATAGGCTGTTGAGTTTCTAACAAATTTTGATTTCAGAGTCTAACTCTCTATCTGCAAGGCTTAAAACATCTGTTGTGCTAGATTTTAATTATATTCTTTCTGAGTACCCACTTCCTTTCTATCATATAAACTGCATAAACTCATCTATTATTATTTCTAATAAGTTCACAACTAACACATATGTTATGTAACTATTCCCTACAGTATCCCATTGTGTCTGACAGGGCAAGAGTATTATCATGGCTCTAAGTCTCAAGAGAATGAAAAGAAATTGCCAGTACCTTGATCAAACCCAAGGTTAATTACTTACCTGGCTGATATTAAAAACTGGTTTCAAGTCCAGTATTCTTCTCCTTAGTGTAACTGATTACATTTAATGCATTACAATTAAACCATAAATTAATAAAAAGCAACTCAAACATGTAGCCCTAAAATTGGTGGCATTTACTTCTGGTACAGTGAAATTTTATATAAGCAATAGCATAATACCATAATGTGGACATGCCACTAAAATAGATATGGAAAAATCTAGTGTAATGTGGTTTTTAGACACATCATTAATTATATTCTACCAGATTCTCATGAGCTTAAAAAATTAACATATGTGCATTATACTTCCTAGTGTTTATTTTTCTGTCTTTTTGGTTATTAACACTAACATGTTCAAGGGCCTAGTGAAAATATACACATTAGCAGTCTTCAGCCATCCCTCACCGTAGACTAAGGTCAAAATGCATCAGTCCCTGTTGAATGGAATTAATTGAAGTGAAGTGAGAATGATTTACTGTGAACAAATTGCTGCTGAAGATGAAAGTGTATCAGAGTACTATTGATCAATTCTTTATAACATCACAACATACAGAAGAAATACAAACATTATGTGGCAAATTTCATTTTTAAGCACGCACACACATATGCATATATATATATAAATTTATACATTTATAAAATTATAAGAAGGATTTTCAGGAACTACTACAAAGGACACATGAACAAAACCAAGGGGGAAGGGGGAAGCAAGGGAGGGAGGTGAGTTTGGAGGGGGTCAGGGGAGGGGTGGGGAGAAAATACAAACAACTGTAACTGAACAACAATAAAATAATTTAAGTAAAAATAATAAAAAGTCTATATATAATTTAAAAAGTCATTGTCTGAAGAATATGCCAATGGTATAAAGTGTGCCATTTGCAGCTTCTTCTTTTTCTAAATGTCTTTCTCTATGAAACCCCAGCAAGGGCAATAAATAAGTAATTAAATAAATAAAATAAAACCGAACAAGGAAGAGAGAGAGAAGAGACTTAGAAACTGGTGTAACAACACCCCTTTTATTCCTAAGATTTACACCAACTTGACAGAATTATGTTCCCCCAAATTATGACAGTAATCCAAACACTTTGTCCTTGCCTAGAGATAAAACCAGGCTTCGGTGACTTGCTAACAGATATAATGATTAAGAAACTAACAGGAATGCAACAAAGAGGAAGTAAAATTGCCTAGGGATAAAAGTGGACACTGTGGTTAAGATAATTAATTTCAGCAGAGCATAATGCTGCTTTTAGTCAAATATACTGAATATACAAATTATTCAGAGAAAAATAGTGAGTTTTTTGTAAAATTTAAGTATTTTGTTTTTTTGTCTTGTTTTACCATGCAGAGCAAACATCAGAATAGGCTCATTGGTTTGCAAACTGGAGACGCAGAATAGCTCCAGGGAAAGGGGTCAGATGGAAGCATTCTTGGAGGGTGCTAATACCAGACAGTTAACGCCCAGGGGCAAGTCTGTATTAGATGATTCTTTAAGCTCTTTCCAAATCTGTAATAATTTGATTTTGAGTTAAGAGGAACAGACAATGATGAAAGGAACGTGAGCTTTGGTATGAAAGATACTCAGATTCTAGTCTTAACTACAGAGGGTTCTATTATATTAAAAAAAGTCACTACCACATCTAAATCAAAGTTATGAGTGAGAAAGTGTTTTCATCCTTAATGCATAATGTAATACAGTTGAAGCATTTAATGGTAACATGAATGGGTTTTAGATTTAGAAAGATCTGGATATGAATCCCAGCTCTATTACTTGCTGTGAAACTTAAATTCTCTGAGTCTTAAATTTCTTATCTTAAAATAGATATAAAAACAATCACCTCAAAAGTTAATTCAAGAATGAATGTGTTGATGTCTATAAAGAATTAATTTTAATGCGTGATGTATTTTAAATTAGAGAAAAATTTTTTTTCGATCTTTCCCTTTCATTACACTACTTCCATATGTCACTGATCTCAGTCTTTTAACACTATTTTCACATGATGTATTCAAATAAACTCTTCCACGACATAATGTGCTTGTCACCATGTTGGATTCTGGGAACACGATTCCAAACAAGCTCTATCCCCTGCCCTCAAATGGCTACTTTTCTAGTAGACTTACAAAGTAAAAAGTATAGCTGTAGGAAACAAACAGGGGACTTCCGGCTAGATAAATCAGTTGGTTAGAGTGTTTTCCCAATATACAAGTTGCAGGTTCAATCCCTAGTCAGGGCACATATAAGAAGCAACAAATAAATGCATAAATAAGTGTTACAACAAATCTATGTTTCTCTCTCTCTCCTTTTTTTCTCTCTAAAATTGATCAATAAAAAAATAGTAAGAAGGGACATGCAAGGGAATTGTGTCCTAGTCTTTGGGGTCAGTGTAGGCTTCCTGAGACCTGAAGATGGCCAGGAAAAAAATGGGGAGGACAATCCCTACACATGGGGCAATAAATACATAAACTTATTAGTAAGATGGAAAGATCAGCATATTAATATTTGTCCAATGTAGATGATAAGCAATAAAAAATTAAACACTAAAGTACATTGAATAAAATGCCAAGAATTGAAGAATTTATTCTGTAATCAACCAGTAGCTTTTGAGGGTAAGTATAATATTGTCATGCCGAATTTATTTCTTAGAACATAAAGCAAACCTTCTGTCATCAAATATGTAAATGAGCCATTGGGTTAAATTCAACTAAATGGCATTTTCTAATTAATAACTTCATAGTGTCATTAATATGTTGACATTCATTATATATGTCACAAAGAAAATTTACTATGTAGCATTTTCTAAACTCATTTGATGCTTTTCCATTCTCTCTCAAGATTGCTATTTACTAAAAATTAGTGTTGTTTACTTTATTTGAGAAAACTAGTTGTTGCTATAATATAGAAAATATTGAGTAGAAGCATAACTAAAATCAAGAAAATCAGAAGAGTCTGTTGCAGTAATCCAACTGAAAAATTTAATGGAATGAACTAGATGTTGGGACTGGTGGAAAATGTAAATAAATTGGAAGGACCATGATGGATTGAAATTTAGGGAACAGAGTAATCATCAAAGCTAAATGGCATAGATTATTTGAAATATCTTCCTAGATAACTTGATAACCCCTCCTCACATTGCCAGGAATCTCTCTTCAAAGCCTGATAAAACTTTATAGGCCCTTGGATGTGATCCTGAACTATCTGTTGGCCCACCTGGAGATAATAAGAAGCATCCAGTAACCCAGTCATATCTAGACATACCAGCATCTTCTACATCTAGACGAAGAAGGTTTTACTCTCATTCTGCTACTTACCTGTTTCCAGCTGCAGTCCCTTATCTGAGATGTATAATCTTTCCTTTCATCCTTCAGGAAAAATTGACTTGGCTTTAACTTGGCAAGCCCATTTTGCCTGCCATAACACAGTACAAAAATCACAGAACCACCATGGACAAATAACAAATAGTAACAAAGAGGGCATTAATTAAGCACAGTATGTTGTGGATTCAAACATTTTAGTCATGCTGGCTTTACAGATTTTAGGGGGTATGATGTTGTAATATTAAATAATTTCTTCTACTTTTTATCACAAATTAAGCAAAGTGCCCTGAGTTGATAAGTTGCCAACCTAAAAAAAAAAATCAATACACATTTAGCGAATGAAAGAATCAACAGGGTGGATAGGATAAATAAAAATAAATTGTAAAATTGTGATCCCCACTGAATTCACACTTTTGATTTTTCTTCCACTTACACATGACATTGTTAAGACACAGGTAAATATGAAAAGAAATGAGATACTTTTCATGCTGATAAATATTTAGAAACCTATTCTGAGGTTAATGTCTTGCCATTGCTATTTAATGCTTAAAGCCTAGTGTGTTTTTAAAAAGTAATTAAGATTCTAAAAGAGTGAAAACAAGTGCTGGAATTTCTGAAGTGAGCACAAAATTAATGAATTGGTGCGTTTTGAGGTAAAACTGTAATGACAATTTCAATATTAAAAAAATTATTTGCTTCTGTTGAACAGGTTGATCATCTTTGAGAGAGACAGAGAGTGTGGGGTTCGGGGGCTCAGGGAAGCAGCTTCTAACCATGCATTTGTTTTATTTTAGAGAGACCTTTGTTTTAAAACTGTATTACATTTTAAAGTGTTCTTCAGAATACTATTCCCGAGGAGAAATTATTCATAAACGGCACTAATGAGTGTCAAGCTGCATTTCAAGGCATTTTGAAAATTGTCCTATTAATTAATGGTGTAATTAAGCTTTTGTCAGTGACATATCATATTTCTGACAGGAATAGATGGCCTGTGTAAGTCAATGCCAGGCAGCAGTCCAGGCAGCCGCTGTGCATAATGGATGGCGGCAATTTAGCGCAGGTTTACAGTGATGGGACCACCTACGTGAGGGAAGCTGGCAACGTGCATACACAAACACACTTTCTTTGCACTGTACTTCGGGAAATTACTGTAGCTGAGATTGATGTGGCCCCCTCCCTAGGATGGCACATTAGCCTTTTACCATTAAACCATAAATAGTATTTCCCTGAGCTTTTGTGACAAAAATGTCAATTAGCTTCTCTTTTTTTCCCCCGTTTAATTTTGGATTCTAATCCATTTGCATATTAATGTGAACAGGGTGCAGAACTGTTAGATTGTACTACCTCACTAAGGCTAATAGGATGTAATACACATTTATTGAGGGTAATTGTTATGCATATTTAAATGTCCCGCCCCCACCCATCTATATGTGTGACAGATATGCCACTGCTTAATGCTTCTAGAATATCAGTGTGTCACATAGAGTAGAACTTAAACTTGGGCACACAGAAATAGAAGTATAATTGAAATAGAAGATCTGAGTAGAGTTGCATCAATTCCTTTAAATACAAATCATTTTATTCAGGTCCCCCCTCTGCAACAGATTGCTATTAATTCTGATATTAATAATTTAAGATTCTAGCTCCAACTATCAAGGTTTTAAAAGTGAATAAAAATCAAATACAAGGAAGGGATTTTCTTGGCAGAAACATTTCACTTAAGTGAAACTCACAGGCTTATACTGACTTTTTTATGGAAAGAATCATCTTTTCCTCTTATACATTTTTATATTTGCTGGTTTTTAATCATCTAGTTATTTTTCTTAAAAAACAACCTATTTCCATGAAAAATTACAAATGTATATTTTAATTTACATTATTATCATTTAGGCCCTAGTTTTCCAAATATCTTTCAAGGTTTAAACAGAATTATAAAATGGCTAATTGGCACTCGTTCAGAAATCAGTACCAGAATTTTAAAAGTAGCCAAAGGACATTAAAAATCACCTAGTCTGACCCACTTCATTTTACAGATGAAGAAACAGAACCTTAGAGATTGTATAACTTGCCCAAGGTCATGCATCCAGTAAGTGGCAGAGTGAGGAGCAGGACTTGACAAGTCCAACTTCTTTCTTCAGAGGCTGTTTCAAAGTCATTTTAAAAAGATACCAGTTCAGATTTAGATGGAAATAAAAATAGTAAATAAGCAAGATTACAGAGAAAGCAAGACAGAAAACAAAACCAAAAGAAGAGAAGAAGGAAGGGAGGAGGCATAAAATTGTATAACATATGACGATCTTATTTTAATCTTTTTAGATGCCTCTGTAATTTGATAAAATATATTGCTTATCTTTTGAGACATAGATTGTTTGTGGAACATTGTACAGTAAATTCCCAAGTCATAAATGAAGTGTTTTCTGGAATTTTATTTCACAACTTTTTAAAACTGTTTAGTCATAAGGTTATACCAGGTCTATATCCAATAGTTTTTATAACCCATAATGAACCTTAAACACTTTAGGTAAGGAATACCAAAGTTGCAGGGGAAAATTCTATCGGGCTGAGAAATATGGGTTCCAGACAAGTTAATAGATTAGCAATCCCTCAAAAAATATTCTTTAACAATTTGTCTCAAACTTAGTTTTTGTTTTTTTTTAAAGATTTTATTTATTTATTTTTAGAGAGAAGGGAAGGGAGGGAGAAAGAGGGAGAGGAAGACCAATGTGTGGTTGCCTCTCATGTGTCCCCTACTGGGGACCTGGCCTGCAACCCAGACATGTGCCCTGACTGGGAAAGGAACCTGTGACCCTTTGTTTTTGCAGGCCAGCACTCAGTCCACTGAGCCACAGCAGCCAGGCCTCAAACTTAGTTTTAAAATACTGAGCACTTGTATGAAAAGATAAAGAGGAAGGACTGCTGGCAGTGTTTGGCCTTTTCTATATTGGTCAGTATAATTCCACTTTCTCCTAAAATTTGCATATCCCTCTCAGCAAATTAATGTCAATCTTCCAACCTAACTCATCTTCTCTGGAAATAGTTTAGGTTAAATTTTGTTACATAGGCATTCCTTCTTTTGAGGGTCTCATCTACCACCTGATAAAAGTTAGCATACTATGTCTCCCAACACATAGGTCTTTCACTGACAGAAGATTAGCAATGATTTTAGAATTCCTTAGACTAACAACTAAGGTATAGGTGGTGCTCTTCTGTGCTAAGTATAAACCTAAGTTTCTTTTCATATATGGATTCATATATAGATTGATTAATTTAGAAAGAGGTAAATGGTAAATAAGTGGAAACTGAGGCACAAATGTTAAGCAAGTTAAAGTTACAGCTAGTAGACTCTTGGAAGGGAGAAGAGTTTTATAATTTAGAATTATATTAGAGTAGTGATGATGATTTCCCCTTTTAATTCCTATTCCTCATCTTCTGTCTTCACACTTTCATAGCATAGAAAAGACAGCCATTACAATGGTAGAAGCAGTATTTCATAAAAAGGGGCAACTGGCATAGGTTTTTCTTTTCCTTCTCTTGGATGGAAGATACTGGGGGAAGGGTGGTAAGCAAATGAAAACATGGTGGGAGAGAGGAGCTCAAAATTAGGAGAGTTTCTCTCATTTTCTGTTGATACCTTAGAAATTCTGGGTTGAATTATGCACCCCCCCACAAAAAACGTTGTGTTAAAGTCCTAAACTCCACTAACTCAGAATGTGACATCATTGGGAAAAATGTCCTTTACAGAGGTGATAACCTAAAATAAAGTCATTGGGGGACAGACACTCATCCAATACAGCTGGTGTCCTTAAAAAGGAAGAAAATTGAACACAGACACAGATATGCTTCTGGAGAGAATGCCATGTGAACAGGAAGGCAGATTTCAGGGTGATGCATTCATAGCCAGAAAATGTCAAAGATTGTAGTATAGCCACCAAAAACTAGAAGAGAGGCATAGAACGGATTCTCCCTCACAGCCCTCAGAAAAAACTAACACTAAAACCTCAGAATTTTAGCCTCCAGAACCGTGAGGCAATTGATTTCTGTTCTTTCATCCACTCAATTTATGGTACTGTGTTACGGCAGCCCAAGAAAACTAAAACACTGGGGATCCCTACCTCTGAGTTGTATAGATGGGGAAAATGCACACTATAACATAGAGAGTGGGTCAGCAGCAGAGTTATAGTCATACCTCCAGTGGAAGACGACATGGGCATTTCACGTGGTCCCTGAATTAGGGCAGTTTTATTATGCAACACTTTAAAATAAAATAAAATAATAAAATAAAATAAAACAAAACAAAACAAAACAAAGAAAAATCTGCTGTTCATTTGGAATCTTAAAATGCAAGCACCCATTCTCCTAATTCTATCACTCTTTACTTCAACTATAAAGTAAAGCTTATTCCTTAACATTCATTCACACCCATAAGTACTGGGTTAAAGTATTATTCTGCATTTTAAGTGTGATACATATCATAGATTTCCATTTTAGAAATGATTTAAGTCAAACTAAAGGTCCATCCCCCCTGAATCTTATCCTATTAGTTATCAGTTATATGATTGGGTAAAGTTTGAAAGAAAGGGAACATATTTCTAAGGAAATCTTTTTGGAAGAATAGGGAGTATTTATTATGAAACAGAGAAAGGATTTCCATCCTGTAGTTGAGGATACGTTTATTTTCCAAGCCCAAATAGTCCTTTGCATAGAGGTTGAATGGTTTACCTGCCACTCTTGAGCACATTTTACTGATTTTGAGAGAGTCCTTACCTAATGCCAACCTACCAAGATACATGATATTATTTTCCTCTGCTATACTGCCAGTTTCTACAGAAACACCCAAGACAGACCTGAATCAAGATCTGAGATCAGCAGACTACTGCCTCTTTTTCTACTCAAAGGTCTCTCTCTCCATGTAACTGCTTTCAACAAACACCACCTTATCTTTTGCATGAATCCCCTTATATAGCTATTCCTGCATTAGACCCTAATAGAAATGTCTCCTGAAGCAGAGGAATGAGTTGGTCTGGAACAGGAGTGGGTTCTTAGGAAGAAAGTAAAAAAGAAATAACACAACAGCAAAAAACATCCTGCCACATGCATCTTATTGTCTTCTGTATGTCTTAGCTGCTAAATGTCAAGAGTTTCATAAACATAACCTATAATAACTCTTCACACAGTGCCAGCTCCATCTGCCAAGGTGATACCAATTTGTCCCCATCTCATAATGGAGCATAGTAATATACACTGAGTTGCCTAAAGCAGAGACTTATACATTAATTCTTGCTTTATCTAATCTCCACATCCAAGCAACTCAAACCTGCTCTTTTTTACTGCCTTCATAAATTTGTCTTAAATCTGTCTATTGTCACTACCTTAGGAAATCGTGATTCTCGATTGTGTCCTGGACTAATTTGAGCCATTCAACAACTGACTAATCAGTATCTCCATTAAAAGCCTCGAAAAATCTCCTAAATGGTTTGTGCCTAAATGTTACCTCACTAACATCTTGTTTTAAAATACCAATTTGATCAAAGCATTATTTTACTCAGGACTCAGCAGTGCCTTTGATGATTTCTCAGGGTGAAGTCCAAACTTCCTGGTTTCCTCTATGACTTTCTGTCTTACCACTATTTTTCTCCCTTGTTTCATAGCTCATGTCTCAGATTTACTGAACTATTTTTATTTTAAACATTTTCTGAAATTCCTCTTGCCTCTAAGCCTTTAAAAAATGCTATTTCTTTTTTTTCCTGGAGTGTTCCCCGCTAACCCTACTTACACCTCCAACTCATTTTCTCTCCTCACTTTATTAACAGCATTTCCTCCTTCAAAAATCAATAAAAAACACCACTTCTGAAAGTTTTCTCTGAACTCCTGACATTCTGGGTTAGGAGAACTTCTTATGAGCTCAGATAGCTGCACGATTTCTTATTATGGCATCATAATGTGTTATGATTATCTGCTCACTTGTCCATTTTCCTCAGTGAGATTATAAGCCATTCCAGAAAAGTAATGATGTCTTATTAATCATCTCATCTCTGGTGCCTTACAGAGTTTTGTCATTTAGCAAGTGTTAAGAGTTCAGCAAATGATTGAATATCCCAAAGGCATATGTGAGTGTTACACAGGTAATTCAGGAACTTCCTATTACACTTTCTTTATACCATCTCTCTTTTTAAAGAATCTTCATGTTATTTTACTCTCATCAAAAATTAGGTAGATAAATGAATGAATTTATTTTTAAAAATTTAAAAAGGATATAACAGTATTCATTCAAAAGCATATATTGTTACTAAATTTATTTTCTTCTTGTGGTTTAGGATCAAAAATAACTTTACTGTAGTATAAGATCTCCAGGATGACTTTTTAGGTATTCATTAATGATCAGTTCTTTGCTAAATGCATAAAAAAGAGTTCTGTAGTCATTTGGTGAATATCTAATATGTTTAAATTAAATTGGCAACTCATTATAGTGAGTAAGACATAGAAATACCTTGTCATAAATTATAGGTAATCTGTATTTTCACATTAACTCTATTACCAGTAATAGAGTTTTAATGTGGTACTTCCACTTTGATAAAAGAGAAATTGTGTTGCCACCAGAAATATGTAAGACGTGTATAGAGAAAAAATGGGGAAGTAAGGGGATAGAGGAATGAAAGATATGGAGAAAAATAAGGAATTATGAGAAAAACCAGAATGATTAAGAACATAGCAACAAAGAAAGGAAAGGAGAAAAATGAGTGGAAAAAATAAGTAACAGGCTGAGCTGTAGAAATCACAGGAAAAGGAAGAACATTAAGAATAGATGAAGATAAATAGGGAAGGGAGAAGGGAGTACAACATGAAATGTGTATGGATCACTGCTATACTGAGAAAACGAAATGATGCAAATAGACACGCACATACTATCTGCAGAAGTTTAAATAGAAAGTTTTCACATTCCCATTTAAATTTAAATAGGAAGCAAACAGAACTAGAAAGATACCAGATTTTTTAAAAATTTGGCACTAAATATCTAAGAAGCTTATTCTGGGGCCTGAAATTACTCTAAAAATCAGAGTTACATTGGTTGGACAAAAAGGTAAACTTCTTCCTTGTCTCAAGGCTGTGCAAAGACACGGCAGCACTAAGTAAAGCTATCAGTTTTACACTGATGTTTAGCAATGTGAATGCCATGTATGTTCTACAGGTAGTGCCAGGTTTTGCAGCAGTGGTATGTACATCAAGGGTCAAAGGGAAGGGGGAGTGTGCAACACACTCACTAGTTTAGACATTGATGAGACATGTGCAATGGTCCCTTCTACAGAAGTCTTTTACTCCTTAAGAACATAGCATTTTACTTCCCAAGTAAATTTTTTAAAATCCACTTTATGTGTCTACGGTAACACCTTTGGGATTCACTAGTATTTGATATCTTGTTAGGGAATAAAGGAAAGCTTCTGTTACTAGATTTTAGGAATTGGGTATTTTGGAGACTCATAGTGAAAAGAACAAAGAAGAGGGACTTTCTGACTCATTTCTATCTTTCTCATATGATTGTAATCCTGTAGTATACAAAAATGGAAAAATGCAAAGTACAAGCTTAGAGTACAAAGAGTATATCCCTAGTCTGAGAGAAGAAAACTGTATAAACAAGACAGGAATTGATTAAAAGGCCCAACATATCCCAAATTCAGAGACGTTAGTGTTAAATTGAATTTCTATAAGTATGGCTATTGGCTCAAGATCCTAAAAGCATAAATTTGAAAAAAGATGAAAATTGCCCATATTTTCAAGTTTTCTGTGAGGTATATTCAATTTTTCAATAATTTAAATGTATAAGAAGCAAATTTGAGTCAGATTAGTAAAAAATTTGAAAAATTGTACTTATCTCCCTAAGAAGAATAAATATCAACATGTCAAAACATTATTATTTGGGGATTCATATTAATATAAAAATTGTTATGTAGAAAAATTAATAGCCACACATATATTGGTTCCAAATTTTTTTGTTCTGAAATGATGCAGCTGCGATGGAGGTGTTTTGCAGGTGGCCTGGGAGTAGGGTGAGATGGTTTTTTTTACAGACAGATGTGAGATTGCACACAGGTATTTGATCACTCTACCCTGCTGACCTGTCCTCCATGCTTCTCTCATCTACAAAGAGCTAGATTTGTGAAAAGGAACATTGCTGCCAGTAAACATATACATTGCACACAATAGTGCCCCTGGTCCCAACCCAGTAAAAATAGCTACCTTCTTGCTTTCCAAAGAAAGAAGGAAGATACAAGAGAACAACAATATTGTTTAAACTATCTTGTCCTCTTGAGGAAGGATGAGCATCAGCACATCAGTGGACAATAAAAGTGAGAGGCTTTTGTGGCCATAAATGTTCAATTCAGGGTTAATTCTCTGACTACTCACCTATTTGTCATAGCTTACTTTATTAAGGTCCTTAATTGAGGAAATAAAGACATCATGATATCAAACAGGTATGCTTTCTAAAGGTTTTCCTACAACCTAAGTGACTCTGACTTTTAAAATAGCATTCCATCAAAAGAAGCTGCCCACAGGAAATTAGAAAAGTAATCTTCCAGCATACTTAGAGCTTCTTGGAAACAATATTAGATTCATATTCATAGTTACTTTAAACTTTTCTTAACTTTTCCTCACTTTCTTCTTATCCACCATTTCCATCCTAAGTTATATTGTCATTAATTACACGCACATTTGCATAAATCACATTGGGAGTTTCATGAATATTAGAATCACTTCTGGTTCATTTTTCATTTACTCATCTTGTTATTCCAATGCTTCACACAGTGCCTTTCATATATTATATGCACAATATAATCTCGCTGACCTAATGTGCTTAAATATAATGTGATCATAGGTTTTGTCATTGAGTAAAAGTTGTTAATACTTTGTCTAAATTAAATTATTAAATGATATACTAAAGAAAATGTTGTGTTTAATAAAATCTCATTTAAATTTTCAAGCACTAACTTTACTTATGTCTTTGGGTAAATTATTTCCAGGAGTAAAAATATTTTTTTAAATATGAGAAATGCAAACTATTCTAAAATATAGCTTATTTTTCTAGAAATCAAATTTCATGTCTCCATAAGTCTCTGACATGGCTCTATAGCTGGAAGTAATAATGGGAAAGGAACAACAGTTTGGGTGATTAGTACATACATGTGCAACCTTTCAACTGGGACAGCATCTTGCCTAGTAAAAGTAAAGAGCCCAAAATAGCAGTTTGTGTTATTGGCTAACTGGAAAGAATATATGTTAATTAAGGTCCTCCAAGGAGCAGGCATCGGTTTGGAACTAAACAATTATGTGTTGTATTAAGAAAAACATCTCTAGGGGAAATGGGGAGGAAGCTCAAGGAGACTGGGAGAACCTGTCAGACCATAATGCAGCTTTCACCCTTGGGGTGGGGAAAGAGGGAAAGAAAGAATTTAGGATGAAAGCATCATAGACTGGAGTGCAGTTCTAAACAATTTTGGCAAGGCCAAATGGGAATCCTTGAGTCAAAGCCAACCACTGGTGGAATCCTACTTTTTCAGGAATTAGCCTGTCTGTTCCTCCAGTCATTGTCTGGAGTTCGCAGTAAGAAGCATGGCTTCGCGTAACACTAGGTTATGGCTTTCCAACAGGAGTCACAGGGAGGTTTGATCAATTGTGGTCCACACAGTTGAAGATCTGAGAGCAAACTTTACTTGGCCAACATAGAAGGTAATGTCAAAATGAAAGTATTTTCCAAACTGCCGGATTGGTGATGAAGAAGATAATCAAGAGTGACTGATTAATAAAAGGATAGCCATTAAAGTAGTGGCGTGGTCTGAATGGAAGCAAAGATTTCTAGGTTGGTGGTTTGTGTATAGGTCATGGAGTCCTGTGTTTTGGACTCAACTCCTAAACTCTAAATCTTTTAGGTATATATCTGTAGGTAAATTATTCAAGAATATTTTTACTTGATTTTGACTGCAAAATCAGGTTAGTTATTATGCCTCTCTTATAGAAAGAAGTATTCTCTTTTTTAAAGATTATTATTGAATTCATTGTGGTGATGTTGATTAATAAAATTATATAGCTTTCAGATGTATAACTATATAATGCATCATGTGTGTATTGCATTGTGTTTTCACCACCCAAAGTCAAGTCTCCTTCCATCATCATGTCATGTTTCTCCCCTGCACACTCTTCTACTTCACTCTACCCACTTTCCTTCTGGCAATCAGCATACCACTGTCTGTGTCAATGAGTTTTTTATTTTAGCTCCTTTATCTTTTTCATCCAGCCCCACCAAGATATTATTCTCTTATGTCATTGACACTGGAAAGCACTTTACATATTATTCAGCAAAATATTCCCACGGCTTAAGCCCATTCTACTATGAACCTGCCAAGTGGACTGTTTTTTTAATTGTATTTTTCCCATTACCATTTATCCACCTTATATCCACTTCCACACTCAAGCACCATACAGCTGTCCATGTCCATGAATCCCTTTTTGTTTTTGTTTGATCCTTCCATCCCCTATCTCCCCCACAGCTGTTATTTTGCTCCTTATCTATGAGTCTGTCACTGCTTTGCTTGTTAGTTCAGCTTGTTCATTATATTACACATGAATGAAATCACATGCTACTTGTCTGTTTCTAATTGGTTTATTTCACTTAACATAATATTCTCTAGGTACTCATTCATGTTATCACAATGGGTACAATTTTCTTATTTTTTTACAGCTGAGTAGTATTTCATTATTCAATATACAGTATACAATTATTCAGTTATTATATATGTACAATAGTTGTTTAATCCATTCATCTACTGATGGACACCCAGGCTTCTTCCCTATATTGATGATTGTAAATAAGACTGTGATGAACATAGGGTTGCTTATATTCATTAAAATGTCCATGCTACCCAAAGCAGTTTATAGATTCAGTACAATACTTATGAACATTCCAATGACATATTTCACAGAACTAGAACAAATGTTTCAAAAATTTTATACAGAATGATGAAAGTCTCCTTATAGCAACAGCAATCTTCAGAAAGAAGAACAAAGTTGGAGAACTCACCCTCTGATATAAAACTCTATTATAAAGCCATAGTAATCAAAGCAGCATGGTACTGACATAAAAATAGACACATAGATCAATGGAACATACAGAGAACTCAGAAATAAACCTACACCTTTACAGTTAATATTTGACAGAGGAAGCAAGCACATACAATGGGATAAAGATAATTTATTCAATAAGTGGTCCTGGGAAAAACTGAACAGATACATGCACAAAACGAAACTAGACTCCCTTCTTATACCACACACAGGAATAAATAAAAATGGATTAAAGACTTAAATGTTAGACCTGAAACCATAAAAATCCTAGAAGACATCATAGGCAGTAAAATCTCAGATGATGCTTATAGAAATATTTTTTGATAAATTGCATCAGGCAAGGGAAACAAAAGAAATTATTAAGCAAATGGAACTATAGCAAACTAAAAAAGTTTTTCACAAAAGAAGACCATCAGCAAAATAGAAAAAGAACCCAGAGAAGGGGAGAATATATTCTCTGATGCATTAGAAAAAGCATTAATATCCAAAACTTACAAAGAACTAATAGAACTGAACACCAATAAAACAAATAATCCAATTAAAAATGGGCAAGGGATATAAAGAGACACTTCTCCAAAGAGGACATACAGATGACCAATGGGCATATGAAAATATGCTCAATGTCACTAATTGTAAGAGAAATGCAAATTAAAATCACAACGAGATATCACCTCACACCTGAGAAAATGTCTATCATTAATAAATCAACAAATAAGCGCTGGTGAAGATGTGGAGAAAGGGGAACCCTTTTGTACTGTTGGTGGGAATGCAGACTGGTGCAGCCATTGTAGAAAGCAGTATGGAAATACCTCAAAAAATTAAAAGCAGATCTGTTTTTTGACCCAGTGATCCCACTTCTGGGACTATATCTGAGGAAACCCAAAACATCAAGCAGAATGTTTTAATTTATGTGAGTTTGAAAATAGGGAGTGAATAAGGATATCAGCTCTACCTTCATGAGAAAGGCAAAGTATCAAAGAGAAATTTATCAAAACTCTTGCCCAATGATGTTAATATCCATTAGGTCCCATTCCCAATGTATGTATATGAGTGTTTGTATTTATACATATATACATATGTATCCAACTAAAATTAAATTTACAATATCACAATACTTAATTGTGACAGATAATTTTAAGTGGGGAAAGTATTACACTATTTAAAAATATATAACAACAAGGTGCAAATACTCAATACACAATAAAACATTCCTATTGAATTTCTGTAATAAAGTGTTAAGATTTTGCTCATAGAGAGGTTGCACACACACTGGTAATTTTATAATTTATATTGAAAACAGACAATTAAGTATATCATACACTGTTTATCAATAGGATGTAACAGCTTTTTACTGGGTGATCTATGCCTACACTTCAAGACAATTAATGTTCTTGCTCCCACACATTTTGAAAGCTTAGAGGTAGAACACTCCCCTCAGTTGACAAAAGTATAAGATATACTTGATGAGATAAACCTGGTGCTTTTATGGGGATAAAGGATTACAGAATATGGGGTCTCTCTTTAAGGAAAACATAATTAAATGACTAGTTTTCAAGTGTATATTTATTTGCAATGAGAAAATAGATCATAAAAGTTATAAATTCTACCAAACTGACAAATCAACACAAAATAAAAAATAAAATAAGCATTATTTTGGAAATTATTTGTTTAATGCTGTTGATAATGTTACTACAACTCAGTTTCTGGTTTCATATATTTTCATTCTTGCTTATGTTTCATTATTTATATCAAAAAAACATTTCCCATAAGAAGTTCTCATGCTACAGATGTATTCACCACGATGAGTGAGTCACCACAGTAAATACTAATAATATATATATATCTGGAAGTCATTCCTCTAGAGGAAAAGGTGACAATAATCTAACTGTTGGTGGAAGTGTCTGTGAGCTACATAAATATAACCAACTGCTCTCCATCCCCAAGTATGGTTCTGTTTGCTTTCCTATTATTTAGTTCCACATAACGCCAAAGGCCTCTTCCTGCTACTCTTCCCAGGGAATTGTGAAGGAGAGAAAAACCTATAGCAAAAAATAAGTATTATAGTCAATATTGGTCAAAATATCTTTATTTTATTTAGCTTTATTTCAAAAACTTTATAACCACATAACCATATACGAGCATTGTCAGGGAGGAGGCTATGTAACAGAGGCTCCTAGGGATAAGTGCCATTTGCTTAGTAAATCCACCACATTTCAAAAGAAAAGCATCTTTCCCTTAAACAGGAGAAACTGCATCTGTCTTTACCTATTCTAAAAATGCATGTTGCAATTTTACTAAAAATTAATGAAATAATTTAGCCTGTGGGGGCTAAATTCTCTTGATAACTATTCTATTTTAGTTACACTTTTTATTTCTTTATTGTCTAAGTCAAAAATCAGATACTATTCCAATCTTTAGTTATATTCTGCTATTTCAGTTATGAGGACATGCAATTAATTGTTCAGCAAAAATACTGTTGTTTTAGGCATCTTCATATTGTAGTTTAAAAATTATTTATACAATTTGAATTGCAATATATCACCATATTAATCTGCCTTCCTCCAAGAAAATATGATCTTCTTAGAGGAAATTCATAACTGACATATACAGTGATTTTAATTTGTGTCTCCATTCATTCATTTTCAAAGTCTCATTGATGAAAAATCTTGAATTTGTCCTGTCATTACTATGTACTTTTAGTTTTGCTGTAAATAAAATATGTAATTCCCAACAAAATATATTTATAACATTCATAACATATATAAACCTAGAGTATATAATATATACATGTGTGTATATATATGTGTGTGTGTGTATATATCTTCTAGTCAGAATTACAGACAAATGTCTGCATTCCTGTCTTATTAGAGTTATACTCTAAGTTTTTAATCATTAGGAAGAAGGTTAATTAATTCATAGTTGAATCATCTATAAGCACCCAATGATACCTAAGAAGGGAATTTATAAAATGTGATATAATTGTTCAGCATTGTTTTTGTTTAACTTAAAATGAAACCACAGTATAAAAATGAATTCTGAATATGGTATAGAATATATTATATTTCCAAACATGCAGCTCTAGTAAAACATCTGCTCATAATGCTGTTTTCTTCTGCGCAGAAATAAATTGAAACAACTAATCATGTAAAAAATACCACAACTTCAAGGAATAGACTAGCCTATTATTTTTTTCTTCTACAAATCAGGGAAAAGATTAGAATTGTTTTACATATTTCACAGGATTCTAAGTTGCAAACATTTGCACTTCAGTGAATGCCACATTAAAAAATTAAATTGGCAAAAAGAAACACTTATTCTATCGACACCTTGTTACATGTGTGAAAGACAATTAATTTAATCTGCAGTGTGCTTTCTTATTAAACTTTGGGATCCTATGGGTTAACCAACATTAAAATGCTATATTCTGCATTACTGATGGGTGTGTGTAACTGCTAAAAAAACTTCTTTTATCATAAATAAATAAGTGTCAAGGTTTCGGCATATTTACAATTTTAAATTGAGCATTTTAACACATGCTTGAACTGGTAATTTGGTAATTTGATTTATAAAAATATTTAAAGAAATGTTACAATAGCAATAAATGTACTTGTGGGTCATAAGCTATAGTAAATACATCACAATTGCCTGGAATGAGAAAAATACAATAATAGAATTAATTTTTTTAGATCAAAATGTAGAGAATACCAAGATTTAAGTACAGCTATGCAAGATTTAAGTACACCTAAAATAATGAGAATAATGTCACAAGCCCCTCTGCTTATGTACATATTGATACACGTTTTTAAAAGCTGGGTAAACTGAGGTAGTTATTGTTTGGCCTTAGAAATGAGAACAAATCAGACATCTAGGTCACTGGACCTTAGATGTGATGAATGAGCATGCCAGTCCAGAGCAGTGCAGGAAGAAAATGTAAAAATAATTGCTAATACATATTCATTATTGTGTCATTTTAATCTCTGTGTTGGAATGTGTTCATGTTTAGTAATATTTAAAATATATTAGTATAGTATTATATAAATCAATGTATAAATATTGGGGTAAAGACTGAAAGGATTCTTAGTAGCAGAGTATAAAAAAATAGGTAGATGTCACTATTCCCAGCCCCACTCTGTCCTGAGGTTTAAGGATCCTTGATCAGTAAAATATGAGTGGTTGGATCCTACAAGGAATGCCTATGAAATAGGTGGTCTTAACCTGTCATTATGCTAGTTCAAACCCTATCTATGGTTCTTTCTGAAATTCCAGAGAGAATTTATTTCTCAAATTAAGCCATATGTTCTGGCTTTATTAATCTTTATTAATATTCTGTGACTTTGGTAAATATGTATCAATCCGGGAAAAAATATAACTTAACACAGTGACTCATTATCTTCACAGTACTTTTTGTCAGAAAAACACCAAAGGAATGATCTCATATGCCATCATTAAATTCACCAAATCAATGGGTGTTCCTCGCCACTTGAGAAAAATCACCTGCCTTTCTTGTCCCTTGAATTTTTCACCTTAAAAAACATGTAAATATGTTAAAGGAAATGAAAGAGTAACACACTAATGTCCCCTAGTAGCTAATGCCTCATTGTAGCCATGTCCTGGTTAGTCCCCATCCACAAGGACATTTGGCCTTGAAATTTGCTTTGACCAGTGAAATATTAGCAAATATAATACAAACGGAAACTTCAACCATACTTACACACTAGAGCTCTCTCTCTTAAGTTTCTCGCTAAAACTCTTCCACTAACATGTAGGAAATTTGTGCTACTCTGCTTGGTTTCATGATGACTTATTTGATAACTAGAACCAAATGGAACATGTGCGTAAGGTCATATTAAATCACTAATCCCCAAGCAAGCCACTGGAACATCAAAGCCACCTAAGTTATACTATGAGTAACTAGTAGGACAACTGCCAACAAAATCCAGTTGAAAATGCTGAACCACAAAATTGTCAGCAAATAAAGTAACTGTATTTTTAAGCCTTGGGATGCTTGGTTACACATCCACAGATATAACTGAGACAAGCATTTTAAAAGGCTAGAAATAGCAATGTTACTTTAATTTCCAATCCTAAATCAAAAGCACAGCTGAAGCATGTGCCTGAGAGAGAACAACGAACACATCTCTCCTGAGGTTGAAAATAATGTAAGAGGTGTGTGTGTGTAAAATTGTAATAATAGGATTATGGATGAAATGTTGTATAACACTAACTGAGCTAAGTTTCTAGGGAAGCAGGATGGTATCATAATTGTCCTTTGTCTACAAATGAACAAAGGACATTCTTGTAAACAGTAAAGGGAAGCTTACCACTGCATTTACAAGGTCAGGTGCATTGAAACAAGGTGAGAAGTTTTACTTCTTATTATCAGGGGAACTTTTATAAAACAGTATCCCAAGAGAAAATGGAATGTCCCCCACAAACAGCTCCTTGACCAAGGAAGTGACTAAGAGGAAGAATGGAGAAGTTAGTTTTAACAATACTTGAGAAAACCAGAGGTTAGAAACAGCTAATCAGAGAAAAAGAAGATATAGTATTTCCAAAGGCATATATATATATATATATGTATATATATACATACACACACACGTATGTATATATGTCTAAGAGTATGTGTGTGTATGTATATATATTTCTATATATACATAGGAGATTAGTAGAAAAGTGGCATAAAAGGGTATAAATGTTGATGCTGGATCAATAAAAGAATTCCAACTTTCACAGAGTTTCCTGAATCATTTGCCCCGGGGGTATGTAACCACCATCCTCTGAAGATATATCAACAACCCTGGAAAACACCTTCTTGGAGAGGAATGGATAATACCCACCAGTAGCCAGTTCCAGCTCGTCAGCCACACCAGTTAACAGCATTGGAAAACAGAACCTCCTACTCCAGTGAAGACTTCAGATGAGTGAAGTCTGACAAACACCTAATGACAAAGTCATTGAGAGACCATGAGCCAAACTGCGCAGAGAGACTGCTCCTGAATTTTGGAGCCATCCAAACCATGAGATATAATAAGAAATTATTGTGTTTTTTAAGTCACTAAGTTTGGGTTAACTAGTTATGCAAAATGTAACTCATATAGCCTCCATAATTTGGTGAAGGTAGGCTTTCCGGAAAGGTTGACCAAGAGAGGTTCTGATTTCATGGACACCAAATACAAGTTGTAGGATGATATTAAGTAAGTAAGTATCTTTGTGCAAACGCATCATTTTCCTATTTTTGCATGCTGTATTCCAGAACAGAGGCGAATAGGGTTACATTCAGGCAAATGACTAAGGAATTCCATATGGGAAAACAGACTAAATGGAAGAGTAAGGGCTTACAGATTCTGGCTCTTCACGATTTTCCAGCAAAAGAGTTGGGCCTCCATCTGATCCACACAAAGGAAAACTCCTCCGTCAACAACAGTTCTGTCCATACACATAATTTTTCTATTTATTTGTAGACCCTCACATTTAATTGTAACAGGACACCCCAAAATCACAAGAGATTTAAGGAAAATTCCTAAAGTTTTCAGCCAAGCAAAAAGAGGCAATGAAAAAAAATATAGAAAAAATAGAAAAACACAAGAATCATTCACTAAAGTTATTGCATCCAGAAAGAAACAAACACTTTTCTAGAAGAGAAGACTCTAGATAATAAGAAGTCATGAAAATTTAAAAATAAGTAAAGAGTAAATATAAAATATAAATGTGAAATTATTAGCTAGAAAACAGAACGAAAATGAGATTGAAATTAGAAATGAAAAGACAATTATTTTACTACATTTGACCAAAACAATCTGATCTCCAGAAAAAAGAAGGGGAATATGGAAATGTGGTTATTATTAACATAATAACATGAAAATAATTCCTAGTCCTGAATAATAGAAGTTTTCACACTAAAAGTGCCCACCGAGAGTCCAGCACAACAAATTAAGAAAAGACCCATAACAAGATAAGTCATTGTGAAATTGCAGAACAGCAGGGATAAAGAGAAAATGCTATAAGCTTCTGAAGACAAAGGTTAAAAAAAAAACAAGTCATCAACAAAGAAAATAAAATAAATTGCCATTTTACAGTGCTACTGTAGAAACCAGATCTATGAGAACACTCTAGGCTTAAGGTTTCCAGAAGCCATTGTCTCCTCACTTGAAGAGCCTGCCTGTGAATGAAGGGAACTGAAAGTAAACAAGCAAAGTAGGCAAGACAAAATTAATTTCCAATGACACCACTGAATCCTAAACTCTGCAGTGCTCAAGGATGTTTTGTGGATACGCCAGTTGCATGCAATAAAGAATTACCTTTATTGTTCTAAGCTAATTTTAGTTGAATTTCTGCCACTTGCAATGGAAAATCTCCCAACAAATACAAGTCACCACTGCTACTACTGCACATGCATGTGTACGTGCACACACATGCATGCACACACCCATGTGCATGCACGTATAAAACGCACATCTCTTATTGTATGTTGAAAACTTAGAATGTGTACAATTTTACCCAAGGATCAGAAATGGAAACATCTTTGGAACCACTGAATATCTGGTTTCAGATTTGTATGTTGAGATGACACCTCAGACATTTCAGAGGTTCCTGTGAGCTGAAATGTGGAGAGACACGGGATTGGTGAAGTAAATATGAAAACAGTGTATTTTAGAATGGCATCCTCGCAACTCAACCCAAGGTGATGGTTTGTGAGAAGGTGGTTTATTAAGGAAATCCTTTCAGGGAATAGCCAATATGGAGTTGAAAAAGCAGAACAGTGTGGAGCAAGCTGAGTAAGGGTGTGAATCATGGAAAATCCTTAAGATGGTAGTTAAGCCCAGAGTGTAAGTTATGTCTCAGAATTGTCCTAACATGTGTCAAGAAATTTGGAACTTTCTTAGAATCGTACCTCTCAGTCTTTAATTGGTGGCCATGCAAGGAGAAGACAAATTGCCAGCAACTCCTGGTTTCCTGGGTGTGCGCAAAGTGGGCTCCAGGAGCTGCAGGGGCTGGCTGTTGGAAGCAAAGGGACCCTGCAGCCACAGGATGTACAAATACATGGCAGTAGAGAGGGGGTGAGGACTTCAGGCTATATAGGTGAGACACATCAGCTGCTACACGTGTTAAATATAAAACAGTAGGCCACATAGGTCTTTTAGATCAGATAAAAACACAATCTAGTATTATAAGTCTGAGAGCAACAGGCAAACTAGGTCATTCATATTAGAAGATTAAGATATAGAGAAAAATAGTTTCAGAAAATCCCTACATGCTCCTAGTTAATCTCTGCCCATATCCTAGATAATTGTTGATGCTTTGTTTTATCATCTGTTACTTCAACTATAAGAGGGCCTGGCTAACAAGTAGTCGGGCCACTTAATTTATGAGTTGACAGTAACTACTTTCCACACTGACACCTTCCGAACCTCTTTTGTGAGCCTGACCTACAGGAATTCTCAGATTCGTGGTGTTTGAAGCTGAACTCCATCTCCTCACACAGTGATACCTGATCTCCTTATAACTCTTGGTGATTTAAAACATTAAACACCAGGTTCTCTGAATGGGAAGTACAAGTGCCATTCTTAACCATTCTCTGCTAAGTCTGGTTACTTACTGACCTTTCTCCTCATGACTTCAAGAGGCTTTTCCTTTTTCTCTTTAAATATACACCTGATCATATCTCTAGTGTAATATAAAATATTTACTGGCTCCCTACAGATTCTAAACTCCTTACTCCATGTCCTAAAATCTTGTTAAATTCCCACATCCAATTATTGACCCGTATCTCTTACACTTTTATGTTGTAGCATACTGAATGGTTTTCAGTTTCCTGATTTCATAAGACTCTGATTCCTTTGATCCTTTGCATTTGCTATACCTACAGCCAGATATAGGTTTTCTCTTCTGCCCTCTACCATGTCCTCTACAAACAAACACTTCTATATCATCCAAACATTTAAATAACCTCTCCTTTGGGAACTTCTACCAATCACGATTTGCTTACTTGTCCCTCCTATGCCCCATCTTACCCTAATGACTTTTTATATTATATCTAACTATACTTTCTGTTCTTCATAACTAAATTTAAAAACCCTTGAGTACAGAGAAAGTGACTGTTCTTCACTAAGTCACTGTACTCAATGTAGTGCCTGATACAGCTTAACCACTCATTGAGTCTTTGCATGATTTTAAGTGAGTTAATATAGACACAAGTTTTCTTTTCAGTTTTACCTATTTTAAAATGTAAGTAAAGTATTCCTTTAAAACTGTGTGCTTTTTTTTCCTCTTTGACATTCATCAGCCAGAGCTCTTGGTATAACCTAGAATCACTAAATTATCTTCAATTTAATTATTCCATATAAGTCTCTGACTAGAATAAAATCAATTATAGAAATGATCATCAGAGTTCTTAATAGATCTGAACGCTTTTCTAGAGAGTTCACAGCCTGATAGGCATTTGTCATAATCAACAGTAGACAATTTTGTGGCTATAGCTGCCCTTAAAACACATCAAGTAATCTAATTGTCCAATGATGTGATGAAGTGCAAGTGACAACAGTAAAGTATTTACATTAAAGTTTGAGTGTTTATGAAGCTGAAAAACTCTTGATGAATGAGCTCCTTCATATGATTCCTTTATCTCTGTACACACAAATTTTCTCAAAGTCAAGTAAATGTATATGTATATGCATATGTATTTGTATATGTATGTATGTATGTATATGCAGGGATATAGAAGAGAGATCTCTATTCTCTTCCTGCAGGAAAGCAATATTATATTACAGCATATCCCATAGTTGTTCTTACTGACCTTTCCACTTCCCCAAGCACACACCATACAAACACACAGACATATATACATCTCCTCTACATAAAATCTGCTGCTATGGAAGACAGAATGACCCGCAGCTAAAAGCAGTGTTTGTATAATAATATATGAAGAGTTCATAAAAACAAAACAGATTCCTTAAATTCCTTTGCAATGTAAGTGTATTCATATTGTTCTTTCTTAGTTAAAAAAAAAACCCTGTAATTAGTATTGGGTGAGATCATTTTCAAAGCAATTTCAACATGAAACACTGTAGGCTGTTTTCTTCAAACTCCATTTTCATAAAAATATTAGAGACTGCACACATAAAACCTCTGTGTCCCTAAAATGGGAAAATTTGTTCCTCATACCAATTTTGCCAAACCTCCTGATTTCATCTCACAATAGTTTGGCGTAGATTCTAGTCACTGATCTTTCTGAAAACCAGAGAAGACCCACATGTATATTCACACTTACACAACATACTCTCAAATCGAACCAGCAGAGACCCTCATTTCAGTTTAAAGAACTGATTTTCTTACCTTTGAATTTTGGAAATCATCATAACCATTCAAGATCTATATTTTCCCTCCCCAGAGATTCTCCCAAGGCAATGGTTTCAGAGATCACAGGGAATTTAGAATAGTTCATGCATTAATTATTCTCCCTTTTGATGTGCAAGTGCCCTGTGCCCACCCTGGTTCGAACAGTTACACCTAGGATATATATATATATATATATATATATATATATATATATATATATATATATATAAAACTTCCCTCCTGGTTTTGTTGTTTTTTCTCTCTACTTTAGACATGCTATCTTCTCTGCAAATGTATAATTTTCCCCTTTTTTCCTGTTGCTATGATGAGCTCTAGATGAAGAAGGAAATTATTACACTGTTCTCTGTCAGTACACTTACTACTTCCAAGGGATCCGAGGAAAGTACAGAGGCATTCCGCAATATTCCTTCTATTCAGCTACCCTCACCAGGAGCACACTCCTGCAGAGACCTGGTATCTTCTTTTCTTTTATTAGGAAAAGTTGGAGAAGAGAGAAAAGATCAAACAAGTATGGAGAAGTTTCGACATACAGACTTCTATTACCAACAAAGATTAAGTCTTGGAGAAATAGAAACATCAATCGGTCTGTTTCTAAGTGGATTAGATATTTGATAGGAAAAAATCAGTACCCATTTATACTGTAGGAATACAGTATGTTAGTAGTAAAGATGTATTGAACTTGTTTAAAATGTGAATATAATATTTAATTTTGTTTTATTTTCTTTCATGCGAAAGTTAAAGAATTCTACAATGGGGCTCTTTTATTCTTTTCTTACTATTCATCAGCAAAGGGCCTTATTTATGACTGCCCTTACTCTGCTTTCCCAAGGAAGATCAAAGTTAACCCAAAAATAAGTACTGATCTTGACAGTCTGTCTTATTTAGGAATTTGGCTTGTTTTAGAATTCAAAGTGCCAGAATGCATAAAAGTACACTAGCTAGAAATCAGTTTGGGGTACTCTCTAGGAGACAGAACAGAGTTCTGAAATCTGTATAGAGAAATGAAAGTAAAAGCTCTAGAGCCCATGTTTTATTTAATTAATAATATTTCAGCAGGAAGAAAAATGGTGCTATGAGTTACCTTCTATCAAAGAAAATAAATATTTTATTTTGACAGTGCTGCATGGCATATAAATGTAAAAAATCATCTTCATCTTCATTATATTTATCCCAAAGTTTCTGACTTTTAATAAGAGCATGAAATATATTTACTCAGAAATTATACACCCTATGATTTTCATTAGCATTTTATATTTTGTGTCTTACTTGTTCAAAATTAATTCCTATGATTATAAAGTTGATATAAAAGTCAGAAACTTTGAATTTTAAAAGAAAACAGAACAGTAGAAAGCCACAGTCACCAACCACCCTATTGAGGGTTGAGAAAAGTGAATGGCTGTGACCCAAAAATAGGTATCAGCAGAAATCATAAATATATATATGGTGTATACACACACACACACACACACACACACACCATAGGTATACGTGTGTATATGTAAGGTCTGGTGTGATTAGTCAATTACTGACGGTCACACTATTTACAATGAACTAAGTTTAAATCCTAATTTAGGCCCAGTGATGTTCACTGTATTTTCAGTTCTCCAGGGGAAATATTTCCTGGTTTTACGAATCCCCTGAGACTGCCGTTTGAAAACACACGTCCTGAAGCCCCTTACCTAGCGATATTATTCAGTGGGCTGAAAAAACACCCTGCAGTGCTGTCCTTCACGACCTTATAAAATTACCCTGAAATGAGGAGCTCCTATCATGATCCATGTTTGTATTAAGCTGAGTTGTTTTATGAAGGGAAAAGGCTGAAACATTTGCTGGGCACGAGGGCTGTCAGAGCAGAAACTGCGACAGTACCGGTGGAAAGACGGGTGCTGCAGAGGGGCACATCCCACGGAAATCCAGATGCTCCCATGACTAGATCTAATCCAAGTTCAATTTTTCAAACAAGAGCAAGGACAACCCAGATGGAACACACAGAGAAGAATATAGTTTTACATTTTTAATACAGAAATGACAGGAATCTTTTTTATACCAAAATGGAAAGAATACTCACAATAATGTACAAATTATTTTAGAATGCATACAATAAATTAAATATGCCAATATGAATTACAAATATATTCAATAATTTATGCAAGACACATGGAATGCAAACCTCTGGGGAAGTATTCCACTAGAATGAACAACTTGGATGCTATGAAATCATTGCAACTCTACATATATAATAGTACAAATATAATTATATTAGAATTTATTCCATAATCTGATTATATTTAGCAATAGCTTCGTTCTCTCTGGCTATTGCACGAAAGACATAAATCGTAGTATTGCTTGCTTCATTTTCATCTGATGCAAGTGAAAGATTTATCAAGGTTAAAAGGAGAATTTACAAGCATATTGACCAATGGTGCATCCAAATACAATTAGAGATTTGCCAATACTGTTCATCATTTGAGATATTTTTCCTTTAATACATTCAAAATTACATAGAAAATTAAAATTAAAATCTAAGAATAGCAAATACCATAAAACTAAGTAAAAATAAATGATCACATGCAGGTCTATCAGGGTTGAAATTGACACTTCCATAAATGTGTTTTATGTGATTTTTTGCTTTTCATCCAGAAGCATGTGAAAATTGAGAGATTTCCTTCAATGCTACTGCAAACTAAAGATTACACTGCTGTAGGAAATAGATTGGGGGGGTAAATAAACAAAATTTGCCTCCTATGTTATACAGGACTAGAATTTAACAAAGGGAAAATATTATCATCCACACATAACTAACTACTATACTGTAAGAAAAACTACAGGCATAACCATGGAATAATCAAGTCCTGTCTGCCTTGTTCTTTTCAATGTATCTTTTATAGCTTTCTATAAGAAGAAGGTGCTATTTAAGTACATAAGAGACAGGTCTTGGTTTTGGAGCCAAATCTGATCTTAAAGATTATATGCCTTCAGCAAACCCATTGGGCTCTCTGTACCTTTGCCTCCTATTCTGTAAAATAAGGGATGGGTATCAGGAGACTGCAGCACTTGTAAATAACTGTACATATGTCTTGCTTAAATTTATAAAACCATATAGTGGTAGATTCATTGTAGAAATGGCCCCAATTCTCTACTTCTCTTTTGACATGTGATGTTCTACTGCTTCTTCAAAGAGTAAAATCTGTGCCCACGCTTTGAATCTGCACATGACTGGAGATTTGCTTTAGCCAAGAGAAAATTATGAATACAATAGCATGCTAGACTCAGACCTAGGCCTTAAGACACTTTGTGTACTTCTAGTCCCTCAAAAATACTTCACATGAAAGAAGGAAAGAAGTCTGGGGGTCTATTCCAGGGTCGGAGATCATGTGAAGCAGAGGTGAATAGTCCCAGCTGTGTGTGTCCCAGAAGAGCCAGTCCTCAGCTGGTTACAGTTGTACGGAAGAGAAGCAGACACAATGAGCCAATCTCAGTCCAGGTCAGTAGCACCATCCAAATTCATGTCCAAATAGACTCCTAAGCAATAACAAAAGGTTACTCTTTTAAGCCATTGAGTTTGGGGCAGTTTGTTACTTGGTGTTACCTTATCTGAAGGTAATGAATCTACTATTATCACTTTCTCACTTTAATAAATTAGAAAACTGGAATTGAGAATGGTCAATTAATTTGCTCAAGATTTATAAGTAGAAAAGTTGTTATTCCAACCCGCACACTTTCCAATATAGAACATTGTATATACATTTTCATGAGCTCATAATCACTCCTACAAAATCATTAAAGGTACATATCCTTCCATAACTATGAATCCACATTTAAATTATCCCTATCTCTTTTACCCAATTTAAAACTTCTTAAAAATTGAGGAGCATTGTTTGCTTTTAGTGGAAAACAGTGTGTGTGTGTATATACATAATATAATATATATATTTAGTTTCTTTGTCCTTAAAGTGATTATCTGTTTGCAGATGGGCCTTAGAAAATACATTAGTGTCAGGAATGGAAAGCATGTAAAGATATATAACACATGCAGTGGTAGGTTGCTTAGTAAAATGAGTAGAAATTCATTGCTCTGTGCTGTATCTACTGAAAAAGATTTATAATGTCTTCAATGTCTACCTTTTCTCAAGAACTTATCATATACATTGCTTTGTGTGTGTACATATGCATGTGTGTGTGTTGGTATTAAAACTGGAAATAATAAAAATCCTGGGACATAAAAATACATAGATAATTGAGTTTTTCATGTAGAATATGGTGTGTATTCATACAGTACTGAGTATACAAATAAGGCTTCTATTAAATTTAAGACACTTCCACCCCAATTCGACACTAGCTATTCAAATTTCAGACATATTTAAATATGGAATTCCAGACTTTAATCTATCTCTCCCTGGAGTTTCTTTTATTTTGTGGTAGATTAGGGCTATTTCTCTCTGGAATTTAGCTAGATAAAAAATTTTTTTGCTTGTTTGTTTGTTTACTAAATCACAGAGGTAGAAGTGAGCCATTGAAGAAATGGTTCCAGAAAACAACTCACAGAGGCAAAAGAAAGGACCTTGGAGGTTAGGAGAGAGGAAGTTAAAGGTAACATGCTTGGGGGAGAGGGGGAGGGGAAAAGCATGGGTGTACTCCTGGAAAGAAGAGCCTAAAGATTTTAATAAGAAGGAGTACAGATAAATTTTTATTATTCTACAGAAAGGCAAGTAGGAACCTTTTTATCTTTTCCTGGCAGAAAAAAAAAACCAAGCTGGGAGGAAGGTAGTAAAACAATTAAATTAAACAGATTATATTAAAACATGTTCATTTATTCAACAGATATTTATTGAACATATATTTTGTGCCATAAAGGATGCTTTCTATGGTTACTAAAGATTACCACATATGGAATTTAAAATAAGAAAAGAGATGATATTAATAACTACATAATTTAAGATGTTGAACCATTTTAGAGCAATGCACAAATACTTTGTAAAATAGTTCATGCTGCTCTGAATTTTGTCAAATAAACTCAAACTTAAGTCTTCCCTTTTAAAATGGATATTTAGTTTTTAGAGAAAAGTCCATACCATTGTCCACAGTGAATGAACCAGTCTGCATTCTCTCACCAACAGTGTGGATTCCCTATTCTCCACAACCTCTCCAACACCTGTTGTTTGCTGATTTACTAATGAGGGCCATTCTCCTGGTATGAAGTGGTATCTCATTGTGATTTCAATTTGCATCTTTCTGATGGTTAGTTATATTGAGCATCTTTTCATATCTCTATGTGCCCTCTGTAGGTTTTCTTTGAAGAAGTATCTGTTTTGGTCCTTTTCCCATTTTTTAAATTGGATTGTTTTTCTTCCTTGTTTTGGGTAGTATGAGTTCTTTACGTATTTTGGAGAAAAAACCCTTGTCTGAGATATCATTGGCAAATACATTTTCCCACACAATTGGTTCCACTGATGCAATTACTCCCTAAGAATCCTGAAACACCAATTCAAAGGAACCTATGAACATTGCCCCCCAGTGTTCATAAAAGCATTATTTACAATAGCCAGGTGCTGGAAACAGCCTAACTGCCCATCAGTAAATGAATGGGTCAAAACACTGGCATAGTTACATAATGGAATACTATTCAGTGGATAGAAAGAAGGAGCTCCTACCTTCCAAGTCAGCATGGATGGAATTGGAGAGGATTATGCCAAGTGAAATAAACCATGTGGTGAAAGGCAAATACCGTACGATCTTATCTATGGGTGGAACCTAATCAACAAAACAAATAAGAGAGCAAAATAGAACCAGAGACATGGAAATAAGGAACAAACTGACAGTGACCAGAGGGGAGGGTGGAGGGGGATAATGGGAGAAAGAAGGGAAAGGGGCAAGTCAAGGAACATGAATAAAGTCCCAGGGACATGGACAACAGGATGAGAACTGCCTGGGGGAGGGGTGGGCAGGGAAGAGCAATGGCAAAAATTGGGACAACAGTAATTGAACAATAAAAAAATTAAAAATAGATATTTAATTCTCAAGAGGTTCTTACTATTAAGAAATTAACCAGTGTATTACGTGGTTTAAAGCTTTACTTTCCCCATGTCTTGCTAGGAATAAGTTGTTCCTTCCTCTTTCATGCAGAAAAATAGTGGCAAAATTGAAATGTATTCCTTCCTTGGGTAAATCAAGACCACCCATGGCTTCCTAGAAACTTGGTCACTAGAAACTATAGAAATAGAAAGAGTGTTTGTCCAATGTTAATCTATAGTAATTTTTAAAATAACATTTGTTGGGTTAAAAATAATTTCTCTAATTGTTATTTTTCTTCTTGCATTTGTGACAACCCCATAATCAGTGACATGATATTAGTGTTCAGGGTGTCCAAAATGGGACGATGCATTATTCATTTACATTATGAATGAACTTTTAAAACAAAAATGTCATAGATGGTCTTTAGGAACTGAAGAAAATATGATATATCTAATTATACAAGAGTGCACTGACTGATATATAATTCCATCTTTCACATTTTTTATACATGATTTATCAGCTGCAGTAGCACATGTCCATTTTTGTTTTAAGACAAAATATCTCTTAATACAAAGAACAAGGTAGGCAATCACATATCAATGAAGATTTTCACACATAAGCTATTTATTATTAATAAAAATGTCTTCTGTATGAATATATTGTTAAGGAAAATAGCATCTAAAGAACATTAATCTTAATTTTCGACAACTTGCTTGAATATTGTCTTTCCAGTTTGATAGTAACAATTAAGTTTTTTGTGGTTTAAGTTGCCAACTGTATTAGGTGTATCCTTGAGATGTAACAGAATCTTATTGATTTTCCATGCTACAAGGATACAGAACTAAAGTATTCTTGAATAAGTCATTTAATTATCAATCTCTTTTTTCCCTAAACTTCATTTTAATAAATGCATTGTGAATTCTATCAGATATGCAAATCTTATAAAATGCATAAATATATTTATTAGACACCCTAAGCCTTTGTAATGCTTATATATTTTTTGTAATTTTTATAGTATTTTCTATTAGCATTTAGTCCCCTTATACCCCACTCATGCCCTGCAATCACCACACTGTTGTCCATGTCCACGAGTCCTTTTTCCTTTTTGCTCAATACCTCCACCCCCTAACCCTCCACAACCTTAACTTTCTATCCTGCTCTCTATCTACAAATCTGTCTCTATTTTGCTTGTTAGTTCAGTTTTCATTACATTCCACATATGAGTGAAATCATACAGTATTTGTCTTTCTCTGACTGGCTTATTTCACTGAACATAATGTTTTTCCAGCTCAATCCGTACTGTCACAAAGGGTGAGATTTTCTTCTTTCTCAGGGCCAACTAATATTCCATCATGTAAATGTTCCATAGTTGTTTTATTCACTCATCTACTGATGGATGCTTGGGCTGCATACATGTCTTTGTAATTGTAAGTAATGCTGCAACGAACATAGGGGTGCTTATTTTCCTTTGAATTCATGTTTTCATTTCCTTCAGATATGTCTCAGAAGTGGTATGGCTCAGTCAAAAGGCAGGTATATTTTTAATTTTTTTCAGGTATCTCCATACTGCTTTCCACAGTGGCTGCCCCTGTCTGCATTCCCACCAACAATGCAAAAGTATTACTCTTTCTCCACATCCTCTCCAGCACTTGTTTTTTGATTTATTGACGATGGCCATTCTGACAGGTATGAGGTGATATCTCATTGTGGTTTTAATTTGCATTTCTCTGACAATTATTGACATTGAGCATCTTTTCTTATGTCTATTGGTTATCTGTATGCCTTCTTTGGAGAAGTGTTTATTTAGGTCCTTTGTCCATTATTAATTGGGTTTTTAAATAATAATAATAATAAACAATAATAATAACATTATCTCCTATGTATCTACTATGAGCTGAAGAATTAGAACCAATACAGAAGGAGTTAGAGAAAATGGCTAAGGTCTAAATGAAAGTGTCTCAGGCTTTAAGTTACGGGCTGGCAGCTAGTGCCCTTTACCTGATTCTTTATCATCCTCATCTTAAGTTTCCATCTAAATGCCATCATCTCCATAAAGCTGGGTTTCACCCTCTTAGACAGAAACTATTAGTTCCTAGACGTAGGAATGAAGTCTAATTCATCAACTGTGTTCCTTTCTGCCTTGTTATCTAATATAATTGATAATCTGCTGCAGGACTTTTGTATACTGTATGAGCTCCTGGCAGCCTAGGTTTCTAGCTTTTAGAGCATACATAGAATATCCATGCTTTGTTTTGTTGTAGAATTCATTTATATCTTTCTGCTCTTCTACCTCATAAATGATAATTATATACACATTTGTTTGCTGTCTATCTTGCCTACTATTCCATGATTACCAGGATAATAGCAACCACGTGTTTGATCACTATTGTATATTCTTCAGCTATTATAGCATCTTCCTGCAAAAGGAGCTCAATAGATAGTTATTTGTTCAATGGGTGAACTTAGGGTCAGGATGCTAATATCTTTCAAGGACAGAAAGAGAAGAACAATTCCTTACTGATCAAAATAATTTTAAAAACTTTGATGTATGTGAAAGTGTGTATGTATCCACTTTCTATTATATCAGACTTTCTTTGAAGTATATAGCTAAGTCCTTTGCAAATCATTTACTAAGGAAATTTTTAAGGGCAGTAAATCAATTTTTTCTTGAAATAAAAAAATGGGCTCTTCCAGATATTTGTAAAAGCTAAGTTCAAAAAAGTAAGTAATGGAGAAAAAATTTAAAAAAAAGATAATTCCTTTTGGACTAATCAAGATGGGAGTGTCATTCTGTCTCATTGGAAATAGGACTTGGGAATAAAAGGCAAACTCTCTGGTAGGTGCTAATACTCAAGAGATCTATAACTATGTGAACGCCAAACAACATTAGATGTTAGGTACTGGCCTTGTAGTTTTCACAGCAGAAGTGCCTGTACTGCAGACACAGCAGTCTTCAAATTCAAGAGGTTGTGACTTGAACCAACAGGATATCAATAGTCTACCTTGATTATTTTTATCCTCCTTGCCTGAGGACAGGCTCATTGACTTTACAGAGAAGGGGATGTTAGGGGAGAAAGAGGGAGAGAAATATCCACGTGAGGGAGAAACATCAATCTTTTGCCTTCGGTACATGCCAGACCAAGGATCAAACCCACAACCTAGGCGTGTGCCCTGACCGGGCACTGAACTTATATTGTTTCTGTTTGTGGGGTGATGCTCCAACCAACTGAGTCACACTGGCCAGAGCTAGACCACCTTGTCTTTTCATCTTTGAAGTTTTTTAGTAGATCTTGCACATAATGACAAACGAGAACTTTGATGGCTTTCCAAGGCCAAGCAGGAAAAGGCATACTGTCCAACATAAAGAGTATCAACAAAAACAGTTTTTCTAGCTGAGACACATAAGTTAAATGCACACAATTATCATTTATGAGATAAAAGAACAGAAAACTATATATAATGTTATATAATATACAGGGTCCAGCAGAAGTAAGGCTTGCTTGAGTGTGGTTGGTAGGGTACGTGAATGTCTCACACGAGATGAACAGCAATTCAAACATTTCACCTGCAATATCATATGGTGTGCTTGAGTGTGATATTGGTATGTTACAGAATTACACGCTTGTGATTTTGTAATAGATGGATTTGTATTAAAAAGGGTGTTATTTTTGCTGGACCTCATATTTTATATACTTATTGCCAAAACACAGTAAGTCACCATTTCATTAATTTTAAAGTTATTTTATCTTATAAACACATTGCATCACATAAGCTTTATTTAAAAATATTTATTGAGAGAATCGTGCCTATTGACATCCATTTTGATGAATATATTCTTATAGGAAAGCTTAAATTTAGAATTGTGATTGTTTGGAGGGGGGCTTGGTTTATGTTCCAGCTATTTTATTGAACTGCTGAAGGAAATTATAAAGACATTTTATTTGCTCTGGCTATATCATTCCCTCTTTGTACATGTGTATAGGAGAGACCTTATATGAACTATGTAACCTAAAATAATCACTATTAAAAACCTCAAAAATCATGCCCACACAGTTCATTTTCCTAATTGTTAGGTGATTTATCTGACTTTATAAAATCTTCATCTGTTTATTCTATTTAAAGCAATAAAACTTTCTTTTAGTTAAGACTTCTCTGTTAAATCATGAACAAGTTTTGCACTAGATAATCTTATTTTGCCCTTCAGAATCCCTTCTTCTAAGTCTGTGACCTCGAGGTTCTTACTCTACATGATTTTTCATGAATCATCTGGGAAATTTTCCAAGAGTATTGAAGCACAGCCAGGAAGCTGAGGAAATGTTGAAGAGAGCTGGAGAAAAACTGCTGGGAGGGTCAGGAGAATGTCAGAGAAGGTCGGGAAACATCAAACCCAGGAAGGCTCCAACGCATGCCCCGAAGTCAACATCGTATTACATCTAAAGCTTCAAAAATATCAAGGTTAAAACAGCTACTTTGCATTATTTTTTTCTATCCCTGTTCATTAATTTGGTTTTCTTAAGAATTATTATTAAGAAGATAAATAGTACAGTCACAGAAATATATTAGAAGCAATGTTATGGTCAGATAACCATGACTGCTTATTAACAAGCATAATAGCTACTAATTATTGTATAAGTATTGTATTGATCACTGCACATATATAATCTCATGGGATCCCAAAACTATTTTTTATTCTTACACCATTTGCTGATATAGAACCTGAGATTCAAAGAACATGTGTGTTAACTTAATAGGGTTATTCAGCCAATGAGTGAAACTCAGAACCAGGTGTACCTGGAAAGTTCTAATTGTGTTGTGGCAGTGACCTTTGCAATTGTGTAGTGCTGTGAATATGTGTGGTTACTAATTCGACTGTATTTTATTTTTTATTTTCTCTTACAAGGAAAATTTCAGGACAAAAGGGAATATTCAACTTATTCTGTCTTACTGAAAGGTTAAGTAAACCTATTTTTTAATCCAACAAATATCATCTTGTAGAAAGTATATTCTCTTTATTGTAATGAAGTTTTGTTTTTCAGGTTGATCAGAATAAAACAGTCTTATCTCTAAAAATAACCTACAACTGTACTGTTTAAAGTCATTTTGTTGGGGGAAATTGATAGCTATTTTAAAATATAGCACAGCAATTAGGGGACTGTTTTTTTACAGCCCGGATGTTTAATAGCCCAGTGATTTACCTTGTTTCTTCTAGCTTATCGCCTACATACCAGAGATAGTGAAGCGCTCTGCTTTCTGCTTCTGTAAATTATCTCCAGCTTTGGTCTGAAGGACAGGCCTCCCCCTTGCTCTATCCCCCAGCTCTATAAAACGGCTGCTTTTCCTTTGTTCGGGGCTCAGAATTTGGAGACTGACTCCTCTCGGCCCGTGCACGTTAATAAATCTCGTATTCCAGAAACCCTGTGTCTGGTTTCTTCATTTTCCTGCAACAATTTTAAAAGTTGGAATTGTCTATTATGATTGTTATGTAAAGTATTTCAATCAGTATCATCAGAAACTGACAAACAGGACCCGTTAGATTCAAGTGGTGCCACAGGACAACTCATCCAAGTGTGTATTTATGAATGGCAGGGTTCACAGACATTGAAATAACACGGCAGAGCTGCTTCTTTGAGCTACAGAGTTTGTGAATTAAAAAGTATTCCATTCTGATCTTGAACAGATCTATTGACATTACCGAATAGCATGAGATCATATTTACACTAGTTGCACTTGGGTTACCAAAACACAATTTTAAATCTGTAACCCATTATATTCTATCTTTAAATAGTGAATGTTATAATTTCTTGAGGTTTTATATGTTGAAGTAGCAGTAAAGTAGCATAAGATTTTCACAAATCAATCATCCATCAATATAATTTAATTCCTCTAAATAATATTTTATTTTAATTTAGTTGGAGATACTTATTTTGTACTATGTTCCATATACTCTGACATTTCTAGGGGAAAGGGGCAAATAATTTATGGTACTTGCCTCTAAAAAGCTTTTATCTTAAATGAAAGACAGGTGCTAAACAAATTGTTTTGATGTAATTAATAACGATCATATAGAATCTATAAGTAGTTCTACTATCTACAGGGGCCAGAAACTTAATTTTAGGCATTTGGGTCCCTTACTTGCTGTTTTTCACATCTATGTACAACTGGTTGTTTTGATTCTGTTATTTAAGTCCATCATATTTTTCATCAGACCAGATTGGTGTATTTGTTTAATCTGTTCACTACAGTAACAACAAATAAATTAGATTTTTATGTACTGTGAGAGGAACTATGTTATATCTACTGCTAAACCCTCAGCACCTTTTGCAGTGGCCAGATAAAGTCAATGCTCATATAATACTTTCTGAATAGGTACAGAAAGGCGTAAATTGAAACTGCCAAAATAGTAACCTCACCCCCAAATGCTTTGTAAAGTATTTAGATCATTAAATGCTTTTAATAGGTAGAGTTTCCTCTTATTCTATTTAATTGTTAAAAAAAAAGATCAACTCCTTAATATAGGTATGGATAGAATTATATTAACATGTAAAACACTCAATTTATAATGGGGAAAATAAGTAAGCATATGTGAGCATATGCTTAGTAGGTGACAGATTTCAAACACTTAAATTCTACAGAACTATTGAATATTATGTTTGCATTATATGCTTAATACTCTAAATATATCAAAGGACTGAAGAAAAACAGAGAGCTCTGTACACATTTAAGCAAATGCCTTTCCAATACCCAAAGCCAAGGATATAACTTAAGAAGGGCATTAGCCATTTCTAGATGTGGAAGAGGATGACACACCCAAATTTTTTCCCTGTTTTATTCGTAACATTTCAACCACTAGAATATCATTAACAATGGCTTCCATTTGCATTATAAGACTCACTTTGCTCCAGGCACACTAGCTTTTGTTTTGTTTCTCCAAATCTCTTGTTTTCCCTTACTGTTAAACACTTTTATGTGGTTCAATGATTAAAAAAAAATCTCTCTTGATCCCTTCACTGCTTGAGCTATACTCTTCCTCCAGAAGTCAAGATAAAATAACCAAGTAAGGGAAAATTCCTTTATCTGTATCAGGTTTCCATGATTTAAGCACTCATAACGCCATAAAGTATTTATAGCATGTATCAGACTTTTAGCTATTATATTTATTTGCTAACTCCTGTAATCATTATCTCTCTTCCACAAGCTTAAAGTAATGCGTGAAAACTAGGCAGAAAAATGGTCCACACAAGTGTTCATGTTCCAATCCCTGCGGCCTTTTAATGTTCTATTACATGGAAAGATGATTAAAGTTATACAGAGTCATATTGATACAGGGTGCAGCCCGGGGGGGCCCAAAAAAGATTTGGAATGGTGTCCAGAATTCAAAGTGTATAGGAATATTGGAGAGACATATAAGATGTCCTCACCCCCCCAGGGGGAAGAAACGAATGGAGCCAGGCCATTGAGAGCTGTTTTGCATAGCAACAGTTTTGCAGCTAACCTCTAGAATGATTATTTAACATACCTATAACCTTTAACTGGCTTCATAGATATGGTAAATAGCTGTGGCCAAGTTTTGAGCCAGGGAGAACGGAGTAGCTGGGACTCCAGATGTAACTAGGGTCTGCGCTCTGGAGTGAGAAAGACTGGTGTGAGAGCTTGAAAAAGATGGGCTCCAGAACATGAGGGGGTAACTGCCCAGGTGAAAGGGAAAACCACGCAGCTTTGCCAGAATGGAGATCCCTGCAGCCAGGTGAAGAAGAAAGACATGTGCTTTTGGTGGAGTGCAAACCCCTGCAGCTTTGGTAGAAGAGGCCCATGCGGCTTTGGGGTACCCTGTTTGGCTGCGTGGCCTGGAAAGCAAGAGAGACTTTGACTGGAACTGGGTACAAAGAACTCTTGCCAGTGGACCATGAGAGGGTACCACAGTACTTTGGATTAACCAGAGAGATCCTGCCTGCATGGTGACACAGCTGATGGTGCCAGCGGCCTGCAACACAGACGTGTGCTCTTTTCCTGATTTACGGTACCCAGAGTTGGGACAGTGTGGGTGAAGGGAGCGCTGTGTGGGTGTGGGTGTATACCCTAAAGGACTTTGCTATTTTAGTGGAGGCGTTAGGCCCGAATAGCATTAAATAAACATTTTGTTTCCTTTTCACAAATCTCTGGCATTAAGAGATGTCTTTCCAATTGGCGGCGGACAGAAGAGCCCAGTAGATTTTAGTATTTTGTCCTTGGGAGGGGCCGCTGTTGTATAGCAATTTCCGGCATCCCTAGGTGGGCCGAATATTGTATTGCCCCTCCCTCGGACCTCTTGTTCGGTAACAATATGCTTACAATCAACTGACCTAAAGAGAGGGAGATTTTCTTGTATTATCAGGGGGTGGAGGTCATGTTGACTGCAAATGTCCTTATAAGTTAAAAAAAGGAGAAAAAGTCAGAATCAAAATGATTCGATGTGAGAAAAATGAGATCGATTATTGCTATTTTAAAAGTAGAAGGTGGCTGTGAGCCAAGGAATATGGGTAGTTTCTAGAAGCTGAAAAACACAAGGGAATGGGTTCTCCTCCAGGCCCTCAAAAAGGAATGCAACTGTTAAGAACTTAATTTTAACCAAGTAACATGTCAGACTCCTAACCTACCCTACAGAGGGACAAGATACATTTTGCTGTTTTGAGCCGCTGAGTGCTTTGTAGTGTGTTACAGCAGCCATACAAAGCACAGAGTAGTTGGTGTTCCTAGAACCTAGTGCAGGACTGGCATATGGTGTTTGATACTGTTAGCGAACAACAGGTCCGAGGGGGAGGGCAATATTTTGGCCCACCCAGGGATGCCAAAAACTGCTACAGAACAGGGGTTCCTTACAAGGACAGAATACTAGTATCTACTGGGCCCTTCTGTCCGCTGCCAATTAGAAAGACATCTCTCAATGCCAGAGATTTGTGAAAAGGAAAACAAAATGTTTATTTAATGCTATTTGGGCCTAATGCCTCCACTAAAATAGCAAAGTCCTTTAGGGTACACCTACACCCACACAGCTCTCGCTTCTCCCACTGTCCCAACTCTGGGTACTGTAAATCAGAAAAGGAACACAAGTCTGTTTTTCGGGCCGCCAGCACTGTCAGCTGTATCACCGTGCAGGCAGGATCTCTCTCTCTAGTTAATTCAAAGTACTGTGGTACCCTCTCATGGTCCACTGGCAAGAGTTCTTTGTTCCCAGTTCCAGTCAAAGTCTTTCCTGATTTCCAGGCCATGTGGCCAAAGGGGGCCCCCCAAAGCCACGTGGGCCTCTTCTACCAAAGCTGCAGGGGTTCTCCCTCCACCGAAAGCATGTGGCTGTCTTCACTTGGCTGCAGGGATCTCTATTCTGGCATTGTACGTGGTTTTCCCTTTCACCTGGGAAAGAGGGGGTCCGCACCCTGCCAAAACCACGTGGCTCCCTCTTTCACCTCACCAAGAGGGGGCCTTAACTCTGCTGAAACAGCGTGGCTCTCCCCCCAATGGTTGCCACGTCTGGGTTTAAATCTGCACACCCATCCTCCTTTGCAGCCCCATTTCCGACTCCTCCTACAATCAGTTACACCTACCAGGATTCTCATACCCTCCCAGCTTTACTGGGCTGCCATCATTAGTCTAGGCAGTTATCTCCCATGTTCTGGAGCCAATCTCCTCCAAGCTCCCACGCAGGCACTGTAACTTGGGGGACCTGCCCCCAATTACATCTTGGATAGAAGCCACTCCCTTCTCCCTGGCTCAAAACTTGGCCACAACTATTTAACATATCTCTGAAACCAGTTAAAGGTTTTAGATATATTAAATAATTATTCTAGTGGTTAGCTGCAAAACTGTTGCTATGCAAAACAGCTCTCAATGGCCCTGGCTCTATTTGTTCCTTCCCCCAACTCACGCCTGTAGTGGAAGGGGTGAGGACATCTTATGTGTCTCTCCAATATTCCTATACACTTTGAATTCTGGACACCATCCAAATCTTTTTTTGCTCCCCCCCCTTGGCTGCACCCTGTATCAATACTATTTATTTAGTGAACAGATAGGTAATGAACCTGAGGAATATGCTCTATCCATGGAATGGTATTAAGGTTTTAATTGTTTCTTCTCCTATTTATAAAATATTTAATCTGAGTCAAGAAACTTAAAACGCGTGCACACACACACAACTATACAATCAGTACCGGGGGGTTGAAAGTTACAAGTCACATTCTACTAAGCCTGCATGCATGGCAGATGAAGAGTGAGAGTTCACACCACCACCCACACTCACCAGGTTCGTTTGTTTGTTGCTTGGACCTTTATTCAGACTTGGTTAGCAGAGGCAGTGACAGAATGTGAAGAGGCTACAGCTGGCCAAGTACCGAAACGCTGTTCAGAAAACAGATGTGACACATTTTTTTGGCCTAAAATTAAATGACTTCCATTATATTTTGGAGTGACCATATTCCAACTTCTTATTCCACTTACGTTTTCTCATTTACAACAACTCTTTGAGCTACTTATTACCCTATTTTTACATCATTAATTAAGGCTTAAAACACGTAATGAGGGTTGTACCTGGTAATAAATAGCATATGAAAGAATGAAGGTAGGCATTTAGAGAGTGACCCACCTCAGTGGAGACCAGTATTTTATCACAATTTTTTATGATAGGCTACAAAAGATGATAATAAAGAGTGTACCAACTTTTTGTTGGTTTAACTCTCTTTTACTTCTTTACAGACAAAAGTTCTCCCTCCACGGCATTGCTAAGTGGGATTTCAATCCAGTCTCATTGGATCCAGCATCTACTTTTTTCCAATGATATTATCCCTTCTCTCTGGAACCAGGCTGTTTATGCTAAACTTCTTTTCAAATCTGAACATTATTTGCCTTTTCTCCACCTCAGTTTCATCATTTATAAAAGAAAGAATAGTTATGGTATCTTAAAGGTTTTATTAGATGTAAATGGTTTAATATAAGAAAACAATTGCTTAGAACAGCATCTGTCATAGGGCAGCATATGCTGCATACGTTAGTTTTTATTATAAGGAGTCTGAGATTGTCACTGGGAAATCTCAGGGAGATGATATTTTGAGCATGGAAGAAATATGTTGCTAAATATTATGAGCTTGACAAGAAAATCCAGGAAACATATGTGATAATAGTCTATCTAATGTTTTCTAAAAAAGAATGAGTTGAGTTAACAGGAAGGTTTTAATTTGCTGACCACTGTGTTCATCTTTCAGGACAAAGCTGACTCATTTGGGCCAATATAACTGTGTCAAGCCCTGTCTGTTGAGCCATACCACTCGGGTTCAAATCCCAACTCCGCTGAGTACTATTTGTATAATTTTAGGCAAGTTATTTTTTCCTTTTGGTGTGTCTCTTATGTCATATATAAGATAGGGATAATAATAATTCTGCCATCACAGGGTTTCAAGGTGTTAAATAAGTTGATACTTGAAATGCGCTTAAAATAGTGACTGTCACATAAGTGATACATGGTTATTAGATATTTTTTAATAATATCCCAAGTGGTACTTCATAAGTAGTGATTATTTTATTTTTTTTATCTTTTATTATTGTTCAATTACAGTTGTCCCACTTTTCCCCCTTGCTCTCCCCTCCCCCCACCCCCACTCCTGCAGTCAATCTGCACCCCATTGTTTGTGCCTGAAGCCTCTATTCATGTTCCTTGACATGCAATAAAAGTTGTGATTACTTTAAAACTTAAAAAATTACTTTCTTTTTGGGTATTTTTAATGGTTCAAATGCTTAAAACAACAACACCAACAACGAAATAAACAGCATATATTCTTCAGAGCCAAAGTTACCAACCATGAAGCAATTGGAGTTATACTTACTTTTACATGTTCACTAGCCAGTTAAGCTACAAAAGAGGACTTTAAAGATTTTGTTCTTGAAAGTATAAAGGTAAAATTATGGCAGTAGAATATTTGTAAAGCTTTTTGTTTCATTTTCTAGTACATAAAAATGATTTTCAAAAAGCTAATGGTATGCTTTTATTGGTTTCCTGTCACACATTCTAAATGGCCTTTAAAAGACAGTAGCTGTTACTCAAGAATAATGAGGTGTATTATTCTCTCAATGCACATGCAAATCTACAATTAACACTAATGGGATTTATGGCAGTGAAACCAAAGGGAAATCTACTTCAGCGTCTCAAAATAAAGAATCTTTATTTTTTGATACCTACCTTTTTACCATCTAAGTGCAGGCAAGCATAAATAAACAAATTTATATTAAGCATCAGTTTGACACTTCCATTCATGTTGGCATTCTGCAATGCTGCCTTTTAATAGTTGTTTTAAAGCACAGATGTAGCTTTAGATGCCAGTTAAAATTTACATATTCTACCTTTCTCAGTCATTAACTTTTAAATTATACTTTTAGAGAGATGGGGAGGAAGAAAGAAAGGGAGAGAAACATTAGTGTGGTTGCTTCTTGTAAATCCCCTACTGGAGACTTGGCCTGCAATCCAGGCTTGTGTCCGGACTGGGAATCGAACTAGTAACCCTTTAAGCACCAGGCCAGTGCTCAATACACTGAGCAATGCCAGCTAGGGCATAAAATTTAAATTATAAAGAATAAGTATAAGCTGTACTAGTAGTAATTAAGAAATACACAAAGAATGGATTTTTCAAATGTGTGCCAAAACATTTTTTAAATGGCATTTCAGAAGATTACTTCTTTAAAACAAATACATAGAGAATTCTATTATCTCTTTGAGACACAATCATAGTAAATATGATTGTCTCAAATGTTTATAGTATTTACACTTTTATAGTAAATGTTTCTTAGATTTCTATAATTTTAATATTAATCATATAGTCAAATCTTTCTAGAAGACAATGCTTAACTGAAAAAATGAAAAAAAACTTTAAGTACTACTGAATTTGAAGAGTATGTTAAAGAATATATTATTAAGGTATTATATAGCCATTGGAAAGAGATATGAGAGCACTATTTAAATAATTATCTTTTTTCAGTCTAGGTGTGGAGTGACCTATAGGTACTCCAACCACAGATCTTTGCAGAACGTAAAATTTTAGGATAATTCTATAAAGGTATTAGACTACATAGTTAAAGTGTAAACCCCTGTGTAGAATGAACATATAAGCCCAGGTTAACAGAATTCAATAAATAAGAATAAAATATGTAAAACTATACAGAGAGGGAGAGAAACATCAGTGTGTGGTTGCCTTTCTCACACCAGCTACTAGGGACCTGGGCCACAACCCACGCATGTGCCCTGACTGGGAATCAAACTGGCAACCTTTTGGTTTGCAAGCCCACACTCCATCCACTGAGCTACACCAGCTGGGAAAATTGATGAATTTTTCAAACATTTTAGTTTCAACATCAAAAATGTATTTAAGTCTCACCTGTGCCCTTTTTTTCGGGGCCAGGCACTGTTATAAAAATATACTAGTTGATTTTATTAAGCTTCAAGTGTGATTGGATATAGAGGAAAACCAAATTATTATGATCTAATATAAGCATGATGTATGATATGGTAATTACATTTGAATGAATTAATGTCATTGCATAATGTTAAATGTATATAAAAAGTCTATTTTTGTATAAAATATTGAGATTTATTTTAAAACATATCCCTTTCTTTACATGATTACTTTGTTAATTTATTACTCTAAACTGTAACCTATCAGATTATGCCAATTAATATATTTTTGGAATTGGCATATTATTACCAATATCTGTCCAAAAAGGACAAAGAATAGTTGAAAATGATTAATTATGTTCTAGATGCTTTTTTGATTAATCAAAAGTAAAAAAAACATATTACCTACACTGTTTTAAAATAAAATTATATTTATTTGTTCACCCTAATGATTAGTACCACAAAATTAGTAATTTCCAGTAGTATCATTGATGATACTATCAGTTTTGTTATGTAAAATGTTGGTTAGACATAGTTTAGGGGCGTATAGGAGAAAGTTCTTTTCCATGTGATCACATTTATAACAAAAGGCCTGTTACCGACATGTGACTGGTGATTAAATTATTTCACTTTGACTTATAACCATAGAGAAAATTAGCTCATTGCATTTCTAACATGACTATGCAACTAATCCTTACTGATAACCATGTATGCATTCATTGGCATGTAACTGTGTGTAGTACGCTATCAAGGTCCATTGGACCCAATTTTAGCTTTTCAGTTTCTTTTTTGATGACTCTTACCTCTTTGTAAGAATTGATATTTTAAGATAGTTATTCTTTCTTAGGTGCCATCCAAAGAAAAAATAAAATATACTTAGCATTTTTCAACAGAATGAAACTATCCCATAATCAAAATATAGTTTTTTTTTTAAAAATTGGGTCTAACATATTTGATCTAAATTTTCTATATTTCCCATACATTAAAATTAATTGTTACTCAATTACCCTAGAAATTATTTCACCATTGTTTGGCCAGTATTTCCAACTATGATAAAAATGTTTAATCATAAACAAAACAGCACAGAAGAATAATGAAATCATCTAGAAAGATGATGCCTTTAGATTTCACTGGGTAAAGCTAAGAATTCAGAATGTCTTAATTTATGCTTTTAACAGCGAAGAGAACTGAAATAAATCAGTTTACAATGATTTCAGGTGTTTGTGTATGAGTATCTTTACAAGTATTTATTGACCTTTATTTCACTGTCTACTCAAAAGATCCTCAAAAGAAGGTATGTAGTCAGTGTTGATTCCACTTTTAAGATGAGACAACTGAGTTGTCACCAAGAGACACGTAGTGACTTGTCTAAATTCACGCAGCAGTTCAGTGAAAGAGCCCAAACCAGAGCTCAGGTCTAATATCCTAACACAGCTCTTTTCCTCCCCATCTAGTCAGGCATAGTGGGAATTTATTCTTTTGCCAGCTTGTTATTTTTAAAGCTTCTTTCAATGGCTTACCTTGGGCAAGATCTCCCATGACTCCATGTCTGTTAGGGTACTGACTGAATGGTCATTGAATATCTTACATATTCCACGTGGTCCTGGTGAACAGCTTTTTGTTCAATAGAGCACTGACATCTGTGGAAAGGATTGCAGAGGGCTGTGTGTGCAGACCCCACGTCTAGGGCTGGCTTCTACTGAAGCTATTTGTAGGGCTACTTTGTATTACCTAAAAGCATTACTTCACAAAAGTGTAGTGAGGCTAACATAGACACGTGAGTGAAGGAAGGACTGTAAACATGGGTAAACAATGTGGTGAATGATTGTGTTAATTACATTCATTAATGTCCAGCAAACAGTTGCTGGAATGTTATTTTAATAAATTTTATATAATATAGAAGATACTGTTACAGATTCCCAAAACAAAGCTCATCAACCTGCAATTCTTTGTAGTCCTAGGCATGTGAAGGGAAATTCATGAGCTTCATGTTTCTATGTATCTATTGAACTAAGCATATTTAATCTGGTTAGAGCTCCACACTAGCTCTTACCTGCCTTCCCCACTCCACTCTCTCTTCTTCTCGTTCTCTCTTTGGTTACAAATAGGTTTGTTTCTATGCAGATGGTCATCAGTGCAAATATTTGTAAATTGTCATATCACTTCAACTTCTTGCAAAACAAAATGGCAGCACCCAGGAGACAGGAAAAGTTGGATTAGTTCCTTCAGTAAGTAGAGCCAAAGGTCATCAGTTTGCTTCTCTTTCATACAGTTGGCACATGACCCTGACACTAAAGACAGCTTGGCCAATTTTTGTCATTTTTGCCTTTTCCTCTGCCACCACTCAGTAGTCCTCATACATAAAGATCCTCAACGGGAAAAAAACAAAATTACAAAAAAAAATGTTTTCAGGGAAAATTTAGTGCATTACAGCCTTTATAGAATTTTTTTCCTAAATGCAAACCAAAAAACTCTCCTCCCATTTGCCTTTTATTGTGTTTATAAGGGAAATGTATTTCATAATAGTAATAATGATATATACAAGAATGACTAACAACTAGTGATATCTTTTGTCAGAAATATATAGATTTTTGGATTGTTTTATTATAAACCACTGAACTATGATTTTAGAAGAGCTGTGAATATTTAGTAATAATTTTACCTCACAATTTCAAAACCTATAAAATTGCCTTTAAAGTGTTGCTAGTGTTCTGGACAAGGAATAGAGGTGTCAACCAGTGGTTGCTGGTACCAATTCAATGCCAGTGGGAAATCCCAGTTTGGGTTGGAGTGAAGGGAAAAACTTTACTTAGTGCAAACAGCTGAATCCTGGTACAGAGAGGCTGTGCATTAGCATGGCCATGGAAGTGTTCAATAGTAATGCAGCTTGAGCTGTAGGAGAGCATAGCTGTAAGTCAGTTTAATACTATTACAGTTCAATTGTGATTCGGCATGGCTGTAGAACAGCGAAGCTGTGAGATGGCCCAGGTGTGAGGTGGCCAGGTATGAGACCACACTGGTACTGCAGCTTGGCCCCCTCTGATGAGACCGCTGTGCTCCAATCCACTCAGATAGAGCAGCTCCACTGTGGTCCAGTGAGACAGGTCCAGTGGTGCAGGTCCAGCTGGGGCAACAGTGTCTTCAGTGAAAAGAAAAAGTGAGCTCTGACAGCCTCAGGGGAACTGACTTAGGTAGAGAGAGTTCCCTATGCCTGGTCTCTGATTTGCCTATTCACATGCATATAAGGACTCTGAATCCATTTAATTACTCCAGAAAAACACTGTTCTTATTGGTCAGAGCGGAGCTGTTCTGATTGGCTTTGGTCAGTGAAGATGCTAATTAGAATTTAGCTACACAGCTCTGATTGGATGGGGAAAATCTCTGCTCTTTTCGTTGAAATGTGATTTCAGAAAATCCTTTATAAGGGTTGGCTCGGCTGGCAAAAACACAGTACAGGCAGGCAGTCCGGGGTGGGAGGCAGACTTCCCCCAGAAGTGCAGCATGAGTGATAGGCCCCTGTTTAGCAGTGGCTGCTAGGCTCTGTTTATAAACCTGAGCCCAGCCAAACACCAGGAGCTCTTCTAGGTAAGTGCCCTCATTTTCTCGGTCAACAGTGTGTTTTTCCTAATTGACCCATAACCTGAACACTTAGTGTACATTTCGCTGAATCTGAAGATATCCTCTTCACCTGACTGTTCCCATGTTGGTCTTTCTGACTCCAGGACTCCAGTTAAAAGCCTCCACTTCAGAGGTGCCTTTCCTGACCACTCTTTTTCAAGCTGGCTCTCTTATCAGCCCCTGCAAATCCTGTTTATTTCCTTTGAAGCACCTATTCCGATTTCTCATTATAATTTTGTTTGTTTCTTTACTTATTATCCATCTTCCCCATTACATTGTCAACTTTCTGGGAGTGGAAACATGATCTTTGTTTACTGTTGTATACATTCCAAGCACATTCAGAGTTTTTGGCACATAGAAAATATCTGTTGAATGAGTAAATCATAAGGTAGAGTTCCATCTTCACTCTCATTTTACAACTACTATATAAATCAGAAGAATACAAAATTATTCAAAGCAGCACTAATGACATTAACCATGATACTGAAAACTGATCATATAGTGTAATTCATGCAATGAATGAATAAGGACAAGAAGGATATGTGATGTTTTCTTACACTTAGCCATTCATTAAGAAAGAACTTCATCATGCAGTGGATCACTTGAATTTACCCCCCAAATATGTCATAACTTCATTGATTTAAATTTCTCCAGGTGAACCAGCCTGGGATCACATGACAATCTTTCTTACAAAACTCTCATAGAGTCAGTCAAGCTCAGGGGTATGCCAGACACTTACAAGGAGAAAGAGTCGTGTGGCTTGGGGGACGGCCCCCATTTTCCGTGTTGAGCACTCTTCACTCTTGGCCGTATCTGATTTTGCATTAGCCTGGAGAACTGCACTAGCTTCACCCAGATCGCCCTGCCCTAACAACTCATACACAGTCTGAGGCTTTTTCAGCAACTACCAGCTTAGGCCCATGTTGAAGTCTTTCTTGAAAAATACTTGAGGAATCCTATCTAGCTCCAGGTGAGCTCCAGAAACATACTTGCAAGGGTTGAGTGTGCAGCTTCAGGACAAAGGCTTCAGGAAAGACAACCACTGTCTTGTGTTGGGCCCTCCCCCCACAGGACCAAATTTGAATCTGCAGGGGCCTGGGGCACTCCACTAACTCTATCATAACTACTCCCTGATACCCTTTTCCGAGGCCAATGTCCATAGAATGCAGGTGGGCTCCTGATCTCATTGTACCCTACACATTTGCTGACCCCCCTAAGACCTAGCACTGGCACAAAATCTGGAAGACAGCTGCAGGTCTCAGAGTACGTTAGGCCTTTTGTGGTCTGTTCAGGCCTGGTTCTGGTGGCACCTAGCCTCCTTTCACAGTGTGGCCCCTCCCACATACAGCCAAGCCCAGCACAGTTGCCAACCATGGATCTCTCTGTAGCTCCTAACAAGTACCCATGGGCTGTCACAGGCAGAAAACTCCAGAGGCAGAACTAAATAAAATGATGGCAAGCCATCTATCAGATACATAGTTCAAAACACTGGCTATAAGGATGCTGAAGGAACTTGCTAATAACTTCTGAAAAAGAGAAAGAGAGCATAAAAAACTAACACAGAAATCATAAAAAAACAAAAATGAAAAATACCATAATTAAAATGAAGAATACACTAGAATGAATGAGTAACAGATTAGATAAAGCAGAGGACTGAATCAGCTATCTGGTAAAAAAAGGAAGCAAAAAAATAATCAGAACAGAAAAAAAGAAAAAAATAAAGGTTGTTCAAGGGAATGCTGGGACAACATCAGGTATAACAAAATTCACATCACAGGGGCTCCACTAAGATAAATAAGAGAGTGAAAAATTGAGGACCTATTCAGAGAAATAATGAATGAAAACTTCCCTAACCAGGTGAAGGAAATAAACATACAAATCTAGAAAGTGCAGAGAATTCCAAAGAAGGTGAATCCAAAGGTACCCACACTAGGACACATCATAATTAATATGCCAAAGGTTAAATTCAAAGAGGGAATATTAGAATTACAAAAGAAAGAGAATAATTTATCAAATGGGAGTTACAATAAGATTGTAAGCTAGTTACTCAATAGATATATTTCAAACCAGAAAGGGTTGGCATAAAATAGCCAAATGATGAAGAGCAATAACCTACAATAAAGAAAACTCTACGCAGCAACACTGCCATTTAAAGTTGAAGGAGAGATAGTTTTCTAGACAAGAAAAAGCTAAATGAGTTCAACACCACCAAACCCATATTATAAGAAAGGCTAAAGAGAATTCTTTAAGAAGAAGAATGGCAAAAAGCATAAATAAAAATTGACCTGCCTTTTGACCCAGCAATTCCACTGCTAGGATTATATCCTAAAAACCCTAAAACATCAATATCAATGAACCTATGCACCACAATGTTCATAGCAGCACAATTTACAATAGCCAAGAGTTGGAAGCAACCTAGGTGCCCATCAGTAAATGAGTGGATCAAAAAATTGTGGTACATATACACAATGGAATTCTATGCAGCAGAGAGAAAGAAGGAGCTACTAGCCTTTGCAACAACATGGATGGAACTGGAAAGCATTATGCTGAGTGAAATAGGCCAGGTGTTGAAAGACAAATACCATATGATCTCACCTTTAACAGGAAGCTAAACAACAAAACAAACAAGCAAGCAGAAAAAAAAACAAAGACACCGAAATAGAAAACAAGGGGACAGTGACCAGAGGGGAGAGGGGAGGGAATTTAAGGGGAAAAAATGGGAGGGATTTAGAGGGACAAGTATAAAGGACACATGGACGAGAACTAAGGGGGGTGGAAATGGGAGGGAGGTGGGGAGCACGGGGTGGAGGGGGCTGGGATGGAAGAAATAGACAAAAAACTACTTGAAAAATAACTAAATAAAAATTTTTAAAAAGATAAATATTAATAAAAATGGCAATAATTATGTGCACAACAATAATAACTTCAAATGTAAATGGAGTAAATACTCCAATCAAAAGAAATACATTAGCTAAATGGGTAAAATCACAAGACCCATCCAGTGTGGCTCTTTATTTGAGACCCACTTCAGATTGAAAGATACACAGACCAAAAATAAAGGGATAGATATTTCATACAAACGGAAAAAATGCAGTGATAGTGTTTTTTGTCTGAATAGTTTTTTAGACAAAATAGGCTTTAAAACAAAGCCTATAATAAGAGCCAATTGAGGGCATTTCATAATTATAGAGGGATCGATCTATCAAGAGGATATAATACTCATAAACATTTATGCACCCCATATAGGAACACCTAAATATTTAAGGTGAGTTTTCATAAACATAAAGAGGAAGATAAATAGCAATATAGCTAAAATACGGGACTTTAACACCCCATTGTCATCAAGGGATAGGTGTTCCAGATGAAATCACAGGATGCAGAAGCCCTGGCGAATACTTCTTTTCTCCCAGAGTGAAACCCAAGTGGCAGCAGATCTTTAACTTTCTGAGTCTGTATGTCTGGTTTTTCTTCTTTCCCCACCCCCTAATAATTCTGTATTTTGTTTTTGTTTCTGGCTCGGTCATTTTCAATACAAATTGGTTTTCCACTTGGAGCCAATGCTGGCTAAGCCGTCAAGGATGTCCGGCTTCTGGAATCAGGCCTCCCTGCTTATAAAGAAATCATTTACATGGAGAAGAGAACTTATGCAGATCTGGAGGATTGTAAAATGAAAGGAATTTACACAAAAATACTAGTTACAAATTTCCTAGGCAGGAGTTAATTTCCTGGTTTAGTGATTGCTCAGTAGATTTATATGTCTCTGGACTAAGAATAAACCCTTGAGGAGGTCCACACCATGATGTGTCTATGCAAACTGTCAGGCTAAATATATCAAAACCTGCTCTCCTCCTTTTTTTCTAATCAAGAATTAATTTTAGAGACTTTTTTAATGATCACAGTCTAGAGGAATGTTAGGACAATTCATTTAAATACTAGATTTGAAAAATGAAAGAAAGGGAGGGAAGGAGGGAGGGAGAGAGGGAGGAAGGAAGGAAGGAAGGAAGGAAGGAAGGAAGGAAGGAAGGAAGGAAGGAAGGAAGGAAAGAAAGATCCAGTAGTTTTGGTGAGGTTCTATATGACTTATATTTCTGTCTGCTTGATGTACATATAGCCACTCAGTGAGGAACATTTTTCAGTGATATTATTTTAATATCTTGTAGAACATTAACCAGCTTTGTATCTAATCCAGCTATGTTACACTAAAATTTCTTTATTAATTGCTTATAAATACTTAGAAATTTAAATGCTCTCTGAAGCAATTTTAATATCTGACTGGTTTCCTCCCTAATTGGTTGAATAAACTCTTTGACATGTATTCATTACATACTTATGTGAGAGTCATAACAGATTTTTAAAAAGTGTATGGATATTTGCTCTTGTTCTCCCTACAGTAAGACTAATGAGGTTATTTAGCTATTCCAGTGGCTTTAACTGCTGACATTTTAAAAGCTGAGCAGTTCATTTTTTAAAATGTCTGGTTGTACTATTTTAAAGAAATTTTTGTATCAGAGTACTTTGGATGATTCATTGAGAAATCAGAATTTATTGTAAAACAGGTATACGCATTTGAATGTTTAGTTGAATGCAGTAGTAAAAGCTCAGCAGGAGGAACTGAGCTTTTCTCTGCCTCAGACACTTTTTGTATCACTTCTTGTGTTCTCACAGTCATGCAATATCGGTACCATATGTCTACACTTTCTCCTAGGTAACTGTCTAACCTGATATTCATCACACACTACTGTTAATTAATGTCAAGACTATCTTTCCTGCTGAATTCAATATATCATAAAGGGAAGACATTTTATATTTATTATTCGTATATGGATCCCAAAGCACAGAATTTAGTATAAAAATGTATTTTATTAAAAAAAGGCTTTTTAATAACTACATGGGTAGCTAGATAAATAAGCACTAAAATTTATACTTAGGTTAAAGCTACAAAATGTGTTTTGATCATTCCTAAGAATGGCCTTAATTATTATTATTATTATTATTATCATTCTTATATGAGTAGATATAGTTCCTGATAGAATTATAAAACATGAAATTATATTTTTCTTTATACTGTTTTCTATGATGCTTCCCTTTTTTATCTAGCATGGCTACCACCAGGCACACATCCTTCAGTGTCCATAGAAGGGCAGAGAATAAAACCTTTATTGCCCCAAATCCATGGATTTAAACCTTGATTCATCTACCTCCTCCAGTAGGTCATTTGATATCTCTGGTCCTTAACTATTTCTTCATCAGTTAAATACAAAATAATTTACCTTGAAGTATTATAGTGAAGCAGGGTGATTTGTATGTAAGTACCAAATATTGTAACTGGCATCTGTGTTACCACCAACCAATAATTTTCTTCTTGGTTACCTGTAATTCTCCCTTGACAACCAGCAACCAATGGCTGTGGGCTCTGTGGAGAAACACAACATGAGTAGCTACGAGCCATCCCTTAATTATTGATGGCTATTTCATCACTTCAAATGTCAATCTTCTCCACTCAAAATAAGGGACGCAGAGATACACAATTAAAAGGCTGGCCCGTAGAACAGCAACATCAGCACTATATAGAAATTTATTAGAAATGTAATATTTCATTAGCACCTCTGATCTATTAAATCAAAAGTTACATTTTTACAATATGTTTGGATAGTTCATGGGCACATTAAATTTTAAGCAGGTCAAGCTAAATTACTCTAAGCTATCTTGCTGCTCCAAGTTCTGAAAAATAAAAATATTTAAAAAAATTAGATCTGTGCTGTTATATTAGCAACAGTTAACACTTTAAACCTTTTTAGTTATGTATCATTCTATTTATCAACTGGGAAGTTGCTAACTGCTTCAAAGCTTGGTGGGAATGAAGCAGCAACTATTTTATTCTGTGGGTGAGGATTTCAAACCAGGCACAGCGTGAATGCCTAGCATCTGCCCCGGGATGCCTGGGGTCTCGGCTTTAAGGCTTGAACTGCTGGGGATTACTTAAACAACAGGGATGGGATTATTCAGAGGGTTCTTCACTGGCTTCAGGCCTGGGAGGACCAATAGGTAAAGCATATCTGAATTGATTGGAATGTCTAACAAATTTCAAGCTTCTCATAGCATTTTGACCACAAGATTGTGAGACTTCTGACATGACATCTCAGAACTGTTAGAGAAAATGTTCTTTTGAATCCATGGCAGAGATTAAACAATCACTTCTGCCTTAGCTTTATTTCCAATGTATTTGGTTACTGCAAACACTGACAGACTTGCCCAGTTTCAAGAAGATAATGGGCCCTGGACAGTGTGGCTCAATGGATTGAGTGCCGGCCTGTGAACTAAAGGGTCACTGGTTTGATTCCCAGTCAGGGCATATGCTTGAGTTGTGGGCCAGGTCCCCAGTAGTGGGCACATGAGAGGCAACCACACATTGATATCTCTCCCTCTGTTTCTCTCTGCCTTCCCCTCTCTCTAAAAATAAATAAGAGAAAAAAAGAGAGAAGAGAATGCCCCCCCATTTCCATAGAGAAACATCAAAGAATTGGCAATGACGTTTTTAAATCTGCACATTTATTGCTTTTTGTATTTACCACAGTGACTAGATAATAGTGGCTTTTATAAAGGAAGTGACATCAGCGAGATGACATAAAGGAAAGGTCCAGTTTCAGTGTTTGTCCCATACAGAAGCACCAGTTTAACAACAATATAAGGACTAAAATACTTTTATGAAGAGTCCAAAATCTACTTAAAAAGTTGAACTAAACCATGTGTTCACAAAATCAAGACTATATGCACTAAAACAGACAAGAAGAGCAATTTTACTTTATCCATTTCAGCTCCTTCACCAAGATAGAACAGCCTAGTACAAAGAAAGAGCAGCTAGGGCTACAACTTCCCTCAAGGAGAGGAGTGGAGAGGATGGGGTGAATGGCCCAAGTCCCCTGCCTTTCAGTGAGCTCCCTGAGAGGCTGGGTCCCATCTTACCTAACAAAGAATGCTGGAAGTTCTGGCATTGTCTGGATGCAGGGGAAGCTAGGAACAAAGAAAACAGCAGAGGAGGCTTACTGTAGCAAAGCAGTTTTGAGAAAGAAAAACAAAACTGAAGGTGTCAAACTGCCTGCTTTCACGCTATATGCATTATAAAGTTACAGTAATTAAAACAGTATGGTATAGGTATAAGAGCAGAGATACAGACCACTAGAACAGTACAGAGCCCCAAAATAAACCTACACAAATATGGTCATCTGATCTTCAACACGAGTGCCATACACAATGGAGAAAGGATAATCTCTTCAATAAGTGATGCTGGGAAAACTGGATAGCAATATGCAAAATAATGAAATTGGACCCTCATATTACAGCATACACTCAAATAACCTCAAAACTGATTGAATATTTAAACATAAGATCTGCAACTCTAAATTTTATAGAAAAGAATGTATGGAAACATTTCATGACATTGAACTTGGCAATACTTTCTTGGATGTGACACAAAAGCGCAAGCAGCAAGAGTAATAATAGACAAGTGGGACTACATCAAACTAAAAAGCTTGTGGACAGCAAAGAAAATGATTAACAGAGAGAAGTGGTGAACTAGGGAATGGGAGAAATTTGCAAACCATATGCAGGTTTGGGAAAAATATGTTTATAGTTGTGAGTACACAAAATAGAGTGTATGCTTATATTATTATTAAGTATTATACTATTTTTCCATATAAATTTACAACTGTAGATTTACAGTTGTAAATCTACATTTGCTCCAGCCTGTATTTGAAAAGAGATTAATATCCAAAGTGTATGAAGGAATCATATAATTCAATAACAATAAATAAATGAAATGAAATGAAAAATAGAATAAATGTTAATAGATATTTCTCTAAAGAAGACCAGATGGTCTATGAAAAGATGCTCAACATCATTAAACATCAGATCATATAAATCAAAAGCACAAAGAGATACCACTTTATACCCGTTAGTAAAGCTATGACATAATATGGAGAATTTATAACTATTGTGCAATATTGGTGGGAACGTAAAACAGAGCTGCAGCTATAAAAATAGTATAGAGGTTTCTCAAAAATTAAAAACACTATTCTGTATTAGTTTGTAGTGTGCAGCATAGTGATTAAACAGTCGTATACTTTATAAAGTGGTCTCCCTGATATTTCATGTACTCACTTGGCCCCGTGCATAGATATTACAATATTGACTATATGTCCTATGCTGTTTAGTACATCCCTGTGACTATTCTATAACTACCAATTTGAACTTTTTAATCCCTTTACCTTCTTCACCCAGCCCTCCAATCCCATTCTTCTCTGGCAACTATAAATCTGTCTTCTGCATCTATGATTGTGTTCCTATGTTGTATGTTCGATGTACACTATAATTAAAAATAAAGATAAATAAAAGTAAAAAAACAATATAATTTATAAAATAAGAATATTTCAATTAAAATATTAAAAGCAGGATTACCATATGCCAAAGCAATCCTGCTACTGTACTTCTTAGTATATATTCAAAATAAATGAAATCAGAATTACATGCTGTGACAGGTATGGCTCAGTGATTAGGCATTGTTCCACAAAGCAGAAGGTCTCTGGTTCAATTCCCAGTCAGGTCACATGCCTAGGTTGTGGGTTGGTCCCCTGTTGGGGCATGTACCAGAGGCAACCAATTAATATTTCTCTTTCATATTGATGTTTCTCTTCCCCTCTTTCTTCTTCCTTTCTTCTCTGTCTAAAAATAGATATTTTTTAAAAGAATTTCAAAATATATTTGTACTTTCATGTTCATTGCAATATTGTTTACAATAACCAAGACACAAAAATAACTGAAATGCCCAGTGATGGATGATGAATAAAAATGTGGTATTTGCATCCAATGGAATATTATACAGTCTGAAAAAAGGAAGGGTAGCCTACCAACTTGACATCAGTGAGCCTGGAGGACATGCTAGATGAAGTAAGCCAGTTGCAAAAAGAAAAATACTACATGAGTGAATTTATATGAGCTATTTAGAACAGCCAAATTAATAAAAGAAGAAAGTAAAAATTTTAAGCAGGCAGATTTCATGTCAAATTTTCTTACTTCCATTAAAACATAAAATAAAACAAAATGATTAGGCAAGAGAGGAAAATAGTGGCAGTTCTGGGAATACTATATTACTCTGAAGGAGAATAGTATTAAATTGTCTTGTTTTATTGTTAAATCATATAAAATGTTTGCATCTGTTTTTATACTTTATGTTTCTGCTTATATTAAGCTCAGATTTTAGATAAAAGCTGGGCAGTTAATTTGAATTTCAGATAAATGACAAGTATTTTTAGTATAACTATGTCCCAAATATTCCAAAGATACTTATATTAAACTATATTCAAACAGGCATGTAGACCAATGGAACAGAATAGAGAGCCCAGAAGTAAACCAAAGTCTCTACAGTCAATTAATATTTGACAAAGGGGGGAGAAGCATAAAGTGGAGCAAAAATAGCCTCTTCAACAAATGGTGTTGGGAGAACTGGACAGCTACAAAAAATAAAAATCTATCACCAACTTACACCATACACAAAAATAAATTTAAGGTGGATAAAAGACTTAAATATAAGTTGTAACACCATAAAAGTCCTAGAGGAAAACATTGGCAGGAAAATCTCAGACATTCGTGCAGCAACATCTTCACAGATATGTCCCCTAAAGCAAGAGACATAAAGGAAAGACTAAACAAATGAGACCTCATCAAATTAAAAAGTTTCTGCATGGCTAAAGAAAACAGCATTAAAATAAAAAGAGAAGCAACTATATGGGAACACATATGTGCCAATGATACCTCAGACAAGGGCTTGATCTCCAAACTATATAAAGAACTGACATGACTCTACTTCAGGAAGACAAAAAATTAAAAATGGGCAAAATACTTGAACAGACACTTCTCCAAGGAGGACATACAGAGGGCCCAGAGATGTATGAAAAGATGCTCAGCATCACTAGTCATCAGAGAGATGCAAATTAAAAGCACAATGAAATACCACCTCACACCAGTCAGAATGACCATCATAAACAAATCAACAAACAAATGTTGAAAGGGATGTGGAGAAAAGAAAATCCTACTGTACTGTGGGTGGGAATGCAGACTGGTGCAGCCACTGTGGAAAACAGTATGGAATTTCCTCAGAAAACTAAAAATGTCACTGCCTATTGACTCAGCCATTCCATTGCTGGAATTATACCCTAAGAGCACTGAAATGCCAATCCAAAAGAACCTGTACATCCCAATGTTCATAGCAGCACAATTTACAATAGACAAGTGCTGGAAGCAACCTAAGTGCCCATCAGAAAATGAATGGATCAAAAAACTATGGTACATTTACAGAAGAGAATTCTACACAGCAGGGAGAAAGAAGGAGCTCCTACCCTCTGGGACAGCATGGATGGAACTGGAGAGCATTATGCTGAGTGAAATAAGCCAGGAGGTGAGGGACAAATACCATATGATATCACCTTTAATTGGAACATAATCAACAAAAGAAAAAAGCAAATAAAATATAACTAGAAGCATTAAAATTAAGAACAATCTAACAATAGTCAGAAGGGAGAGGGATGGGGACAGTGGGGAGAAAGGTTTTCAGGAACTACTATAAAGGACACATGGACAAAACCAAGGGGGAGAGTGGAAACAAGGGAGGGAGTTGGTTTTGGCTGGGGTGGGGAAGTGGGGAGAAATTGCAAACAACTGTAATTGAACAACAATATAATAATTTTAAAAATTATTAGAAAAAAATATATTCATTGCTTATCCAAATTTCAAATTTAACTGTGAGTCTTATGTTACTAAGTTTAGCAACAATAACTTAAATTTAAATGTATACCCTCTCCAGTCTTTTACTAATGTTGATGTTTTAGGAAGAGGTGTCATATTTACTAAGACTTTGCTCATAACCTATAATTCAATATGGAGTATACACTAGAGCTCATATGCCTCAATGTTAGCTGGACAGTTGGTCATAATACAAAAAGTAATGCATATTGAGTTCAAATTGGTTGCAAGCTAGTACAGACCATATATTATGATTTCTCCAAAATTTAAGTTTGTCTGTAGCCCTCTATTAAGATATTCTAGTACACTTATGTTTATAAACTTTTAGAATTCAATCAGATTTATAATGAGAACTTATATACTGAATTGCTTTATTTTCATAAACTGCAGAGCTATAGTCATAGGATTCTGAGGTTTTGAATAGAATGATTATTTCTTCTACCTGTGAATCTTATGTTTTCAACTAAATCCTATGCATGTAGAGGAAATGTAATAATGTAACAAATTATGTTTGAATATTAGAAATTATTTATAGACAAAATTAAAGGTAATTTCCAATATAACCATTGCTGGAGCCAGATGACTAATTTTGGAAGCAATTTAGAAGAAAATTTCCCAACATTTTATCTTTTTAAAAATCAGAATTACATTTTAAAAAATCTTTCCTTTTGAACTCATACCTCAATATTGTGAATATAAGATGTTAAGCTGTGGAAATACAACTGAATATTTAGTTTATACATCCATTCACAGTAATTACAAATATAACTCAATGTTTCCCCTCAGAAGAATCTAAGGCATCTCAAGCCTTTTTCCCTCCCTAAATGTAAGTGCCTAATACCTTCCATGTCTGATTTGTGTATTAAAACAGGTTATTCAACTGAAGCAAATCCATAGCTATGTTAATTTTTCTGAAGAAAAAAAGTCTGTTGGAGAAGATAAACCCTTCCCTACCTTTCCCTTTTCAGATCAAAGGGAAATACACCCTTTTATTTTTGAAAGCTTGTGTGAGAGAAAGAATTATAACTCCATATTGTAAACCTCACATTAAATCCAGAGTTTTGAGAAGAAAACAATCAAACCTTCTTAGCTGCTTGCATTAACATTTCTGCTGTTTGTATTTGAATACTTTTGCTGATGGGTCAGAAAACCTTGTCGGTTATACATTGCAGGATATCAAAAGGAATAAAATGATGGAAAAAAACCCAAGAATTTCCAGAAGAGCTGACAGAATATACTGGTACCCATTTCCATAGGAGCAAACATTTCAGTAAAGACATAATAGGTTATTAGCCTCCTTTCCTTTCAACACAGCTCTCTGTATTTTCAAGGTGACTTAGAATCATGATGTGATTAATCTTCACAAAGCTCTTGGGCTCCCACAGAGATAGATGTTATTTGTTAGCAATGATATGAGGGTGGAGGCTACCCTTGATTCCCTATTTACCTCTGAAGTAGAAAATCTTTGGATTTCCAAATTCACAAGCATATTCTCTCAATTGGATACTAATAATAAAGAAAGCAAACACATCAGACGCCTATCATCAGGTTTTAACACACACATTTTTTTCTTAGAATGACTGATTTGATAGACAGGTATTGAACACTGTGCTAGGTAGGAAACAAATTGCTAAAGAAGTTATTTGAAGGCTAATGATGCTAACACTAAATTCTGAAAAAACAATGAAGAATTATAAGGAGAGAAAATTCTATTCATATGTATATAGTCAAGTAAATAAAATGTTTTCCATTCAATAAATCACTTGTTAGCAACGCAATGTAATTTTCTGCCCTTTGTCATACTAAAGCATGCATGGAACAATATAGTACTTTCTAATAGAAATTAGAAACAGTTGGTGATGTGGAAAAGATTAAAAATTTTTTATAATGTAGTTTAAGTATCATTATAAATAAAAGAAAACAAATGCATTAGTGCCAAATTTATTTTTGGGCACATGGTGGATGATCAGTGTATATTTACAAAAGGAGGGAAAGCACAGAGGGAGGGAGAAAAGGTTTTGGTCACTGCCCAAAGAATCGTAGCTTGTGTCCAAGGTACTACCATTCATTCATATCCCCTCAGTACACACACGCTGTTCCTCCATCAAATGACGGCATCTGTGTATCCACCCCCCTGATCTGGCCTGCGATGTGACTGCTCTGTACAATCCTGTGTGGTAGAACCCACCCTCACCAGTCCAGGACCAGGCACCATGGACTGGATCACCCTGCTGGGCATCCTGTAACACTTTCCTTCAGAACCAAGTGACTGTGTAAGAGATAAGACTGTGATGACACTGTCTAGCTTCAGCTGCCCAACTGCAAATTACAATGACAGGTGTGGACATCAAAAGGAGTACCAAGGTATCAGTCATGTAAGCAAAACTTTTTTAAAAAGTATATTGGATATTGAAGCCAGGAGAGACTTCAGATGTCTGCAACTCCGGGCATTGCAATGAATGTGAGACACTAAGCTGTAACTACTCCCTGAGTTTGATCTGAAGGTCAAAGACAGATACATTTTTTAAAAGATTTTATTTAATTATCTTTAGAAGGGGAAGAAAGGAGAGAGGGAGAGTAACTGGCCTGCAACCCAGGCATGTGCCCTGACTGGGAATGAAACCGCTGTTTTTGGTTTGCAGGCCCACACTCAAGCCACTGAGCTACGCCGGCCAGGGCAAGACAGACATATTTTTTTAATTTTTATTTTATTGATTATGCCATTACAGTTGTTCTATTTCCCCCTTTATTCCCCTCCACCCTGCAACCCCCACCCCCACTATTCCCCCCTTTAGTTCATGACCATGTGTCTCAAGTTCTTAAGATTCTATATTTCCCATACTATTCTTGCCCTCCCCCTATCTATTTTCTACCCACCGTCTATGCTACTTATTTTCTGTACCTTCTCCCCCCTTCTCCTCCTCCCACTCCCCTGTTGCTAACCCTCCATGAGATCTTCATTTTTATGTTTCCACTCCTGATCTAGCTGTCCTTTTAGTTTGCTTTTGTTTTAGGTGTTGTTAATATCTGTGAGTTTGCTGTCCTTTCACTGTTCATCTTTTTTATCTTCTTTTTCTTAGATAAGTCCCTTTAACATTTTATATAATAGGGGCTTGGTGATGATGAACTCCTTGAATTTGATCTCATCTGAGAAGCACTTTATCTGTCCTTCCATTCTAAATGAAAGCTTTGTTGGATAGAACAATCTTGGTTGTAGGTCTTTGGATTTCAAGACTTGGAATACCTCTTTCCAGCCCCTTCTTGCCTGTAAGGTCTCTTTGGAGAAATCAGCTGACAGTCTGATGGGAATTCCTTTCTAGGTGACTGGCCCCTTATCTTTTGCTGCTTCTAGGATTTTCTCCTTCATTTTAATCTTGTCTAATATGATTATGATGTGCCTTGGTGTATTCCTTCTTGGGTCCACGTTCTTTGGGACTCTCTGAGCTTCCTGGATTTCCTGGAAGTCTATTTCCTTTGCCAGATTAGGGAAATTCTGCTTTATTATTTGTTCAAATAAGTTTTCCACTGGTGGCTGTTCCTTTTCCCCTTCTGGCACCCCTGTAATTCAGATGTTGGAGTGTTTAAAGATGTCCTGGAGCTTCCTAAGTCTCTCCTCATTTTTTTTGAATTCTTGTTTCTTCATATTTTCCTGTTTGGCCATTTTTTCCTTCCTTCTGATTCACTCCCTAGAATTGAGTCCCAGTTTCCTGTGCAATTCCCTTCATTTCAATTAGTTTAGCCTTCATATGTTCCTCTAATTTGTGACTAAAATCGACCAGTTCTGTGAGCATCCTGATCACCAGTGTTTTGAACTGTGCATCTGAAAGTTTTGCTATTTTTTCATCACTTAGATTTATGGGCTCTGGGGCTTTGAGATCTTCCTAGGCCATTAAGTATAAGGAGTGGAGCCTTAGATATTCACCAGGGCGGGGCCACCCAGGTCACTGGGTGGTGGCGCTGTGTGTGTGGGGGGGGTCAAAGCAGGGAAATGGCGGTCTCCTCTGCTGCCAACTGCTGCTGGGGCCTGCTTGGTCCCATCTCACTGCCCACTCCTTCGCCAGTCTATCTGCACAGGAATGTGTGACCACAGTCAACCCGCTGCCCTGCGCCCTCACTGGGTCGCTCACTGGGTTGCTCACTGGGTCCACCTGTTGCAACCCCACGCCTGGGATCCACGCGCCTGCGTCCATCTGACCCAGTGTTCCTGTGCAACCCCGTTCTGCCAGCTGCTGGCTTCGCCCCTCTTACTGTCAGGCTGAAGAATTCATTATCAGACTTCCGAAAAGTTCAATTTTCTGTGTTCTGGATATGTTTTCTGTTGCTAATATTTTATTGTCTCTAAACTTGGTTGTGTGAGAAAGCACCGTGTATCCACCTATGCCTCCATCTTGGCGGAAGTTCTGACACATTTTTATTTTAAACTAAGTTTGCACGGTATTTGCTACTGAGCAATAAATAACTGAAACACAGGCTTTGTTCATGTATGAATACACCATGAAGGTTTGATAAAATTTATTTAAAATGAGTCATAAGTTTTCTTGCTATGGTGCAAGACCTTGGGTCCTCACCCCAAGGGAAGGAAACACTTAGCTTTTATACTTGAGTAAACCACACAGGTGTAACAGCCACCTCATTGATAATTATAGTATACAAAGTAAAATTTATTATGTCGGGAAGAACAGAACAATGATTTCTAAAAACAGTGTCCAAGTTTCAAGGAAGCACTCATTCAGTTTAGACCAACTTAAAGTATAGAATAATCAAATGTGGGAATGAGATATGCATAAAGATTAAAGAGTGACTAAAAACTGAAATTGCAGGGACTAGCTAACTCTCTCAATTATAGTCTTGAAGAAAATTTATGATGTATTCTAAATCTTAGTTGTGTTACACAGAGTTTAGCCAGATTCATTCTCTGGTACCCACCTGCACTATCCCTTGAAAAACATTACCAGTGATCTCTCTCCTTCACATTCTCTACCATCCATATGTCTCCTGCTAACTGTCCTTTTAATTATTGCCTGTACAGTGGGAATGATAACTTATGGCCTATGGGTAACACAACAATAATATAAAATAATGCACACCACAATACTAGCTTACCTTTATTCAATACATATAGCACTAAAATGATGTCGATAGACTCATATGAACTGTTCTAATTCTCCTTACTCTTTGAAGTAATTATAATGGTATTATTAGTACTTCAGTAAGCGTTATAATGAATATTCACTTTACAGATGAACAACTGGAAAACATTAACAAGTAACTGGTCCAAAGATACAGATACTGACCATGTTAAGATTTGAAACCAAGCAATCTAACTTCAGAGTGTGTCTCCTGTTTTCCAGAATTCACTGGATGTAGCAATCGCTGCTACTGGCACAGTCCTGAGAGAAGCTAAGTGAATATTCCTATGTGATTTTGAAACCTCCCATCAATAACCTTCATATCATTTAACTATAGGTAAGGGTATGCAACTCTGCCAACATATGAGGACTCTCCTCAAGTTTATGAAACAAAAAATATGAGAACATAAGAAATAGAAGGAAGCAAAAAGAGGGAAGGGGGACAAGTATTACTTTACATAAGTGAGTTTAATTTAGACATTTTAGAGTTCAAATTTTGTTAAACATGATATTCAATTTAAGATATACTTTGTATAATTTAATATTTGTTCAATTTAATATTTGCATAAAACTGGTTCTTGTATTTAAATTTAAATTTACAATTAATAATTAAGGTTCTCTTAACCTACAAGAAGATGTTTTAAATTTGATGACACATCTCAGTTTTGATATTGCAGCTTAGATTGATGGCCTATTTGAAGAACAGAACTGTATCAGAGCTGGCTTCACAGACATACAATATGCACAGTCACACAAGACCCCACATGCAAAAGCCACTCCCCTTAGTTTAATACTCTGATGTCACTGTCATAAAATTCTTAGTCAGTTTGAAAAAGGAGTCACATATTTTCATTTTGAACTAGGCACCATGACTCAAGTGGCTGATTTTGAGTATAATACTATTTGTCACGATTATTGATGTGTAATTTAGTAACTCAGAATTTGAATTCTAATTTTATTATTTCTGGTATATTTTATTTATGTCATTATTTTGCTACATTGACTACTTTCTGGATTCAGTGTTCTAGACACTAACATATATTCGAAGAAAGACATCTATCATATTCTAGAATCCTCACAAATCACCATACATCATTGGATAAAACTGAAAACTAGTTACACAGATGGAACTGCTAATTTGAAAGCAAGGAACATAAGGTTTCTCTCACTGTCCCTCATTATGAGGCATGCCTTATTTTAGACCCAAGAGTAACTTCATCCCACACATACTGGATGTTACATGACATTTATCATGGTAAACTATTTACATAGAAATGCTACATTATGAAAATATAACTACAGAGTAACTTATTTATGCTTTGGCATTAATTATACAACTTCAAACTTCCCACATCACACTTTCCATGTGTTCTTCATTCTGTTATTTATCCCATATTCTTCCTGCCCTTTAGTCTTGGACATCTGAGAAAGTTAAAGTAATATGTTAAGTCTGTGTTTGTGATAACTTTCTGCCAAATACACATAATAATGTATCATGGAAAAAGTATCACACACTGTGAAAAGAAGCTATGTTTTTAAAATAATGACGACAAAACCAGCAGTCACAACCTCTTGTGAAACTTACTTAATGAGCTCTTAAAACATTGTGTTTTGTAACTTTTAATGGCTTGTTCTGAAACACAGTTGCATTTTTGAAAAACTATGTTTTAACCTAACATAACAGTAAGATCTGAATTATTGATAAATTGAATACCTCTGTCATCTATCTATCTAAAAGATATTTTGTTTAATTTTCTTGGAGAAAAACAACTTTGAAGGGGGTGTCATAAAATGATTTTATCTCCTTTCCATCTTTTCAAGTCCTCCCACTAAATAATATATTTAATAACCAATATAAAAATCATACCATCTGTAAAGAAAACTAGGAGAAAGAAGAACTATAACTCCACATGCAACCAGAAAACAAAATCTTGCATTGTTATATTCATCTACATACCCATCCTTATACCATTACCATACTGTATTGACACAATATATAAAAATCCTAAAATAAGACCATTCAAGTCATCCAACTTGAATGTCATTTAAACTCCTTTTGGTTCTCATAAATAAGTCTTCCTGCATGGCCACATAGGTTTTATAATTTGCTTGTCAATTTTGAAAAGGAAACCTAATAGAGTTGTTAATGGAACTGCCGAAGGACTACTGGCTCCATCTGGGAGAAATTAAGTTCTTGTGAATGTGAGTCTCCCAATACATAAACATATTTCTGTATTTCCTCAGATCTTTTAAGATTTGTCATATTCAGTTCATTAAATGTCATGGCTAATGAGTTTGCCTTTTTTTTCATTGGAAAACTTTGAATATTTTTATTTTCCAATAGTTCATTATTATTAATTAATAGCATTAATTTTGATATATTGATCTTATAACTCACCACCATGCTTTACACTCAGTTCTTCTTATAGATTTCATAAAATCACATATATATATATGTATATATGCACACACATATATATAAATAGTCATGTTTTCTGTGAATGAGGACTCCTCTTAATTTCCCTAAATTTTTTATATCTTTAAATTGCCATCTTATACTTCTGTTGTTCACTTTCTTTTCTTTATTCTTTTTTTCTTTCTGAAAGTTTACCCCTGACCCTGCATAACAAGTTAGAGTCACTCCAAGAGAAGAAAACCATACTTAAAGAAGTAAAGGAATTTGTGGAAGTAACTCAGAAACTATTGATAAAGAAATAGAGTCTTTAGAAAACCAAAGCTGAACACACTCTATGAAACAGAAATTTCAATGACCATACATGACAAGGAATACAACTGCAGTAGAAACTCCCTTTGAAAAAGCCTCTATATAACCTCCAGTAGGATAGTATTGGGAGATAGGAATTCTGGGGCAAGCAGATCATGACAAATAATCCTTGTTAATGGGATTACTGCCTTTATAAAAGAGACTCCAGAGAGGTCTTTCATCCCTTCCACCCTGGGGGAACACAGTAAAACAACAAATTTCCTGACAACTTGAGCTTGAACTTTCTAGCCTCCACAACTGTAAGAAATAAATTCTGTCATAAGCTACATAGTTTATGATATTTTGTTATAGCAGCCTAAAAAGATAAGACAGAATATTGTACCAAGGACTGGGGTGCTGTTTCTAATGTACAAACATCTGAAAATGTGGAAGCAGCTTCAGAACAAGGTAATCAATAGAAGTTGAAAGAATTCTGAGGTTCATGCTAGAAAAAGCCTATAGTCTTGTGAATTAAGCATAAGGGGCAAATTCTAGTGATATCCCAGAAAGAAAAGAGAAATGCTAAATTTCCTTAGAGAATACCTAATAATACTGAACATAAGGTTGGTAGGAATCTGAACGGTGAAGGCCATTCTGAAAGGTGATCCTTGAGATGGGGTGTCAAAGAACTTGTCTGAATTGTGTTTGTGCCGTCATCTTTTGTGTAGATTCATGAGCGATAAAATTGCCTGTACCAATTTCTAAGCAAAGTGTTGAAGGAGTAGCCTAGTTTCTTGGGACTGCTTATTGTAAAGTATAGGAACAAAGAAATAACTTAAATATGGAATTGTTAACTAAAATGTAAGCAGAACTAAAAGATTTGGAATGTTCTCAGCTTATCCCTACTGAAAAAAAAATGAGAAAACCTGTTTGGGAGAATAAACTAACTGCATGGCCAGGGGCCATTTGATAAGGAGATTATTATGGATTAGCAATTTCCTTGGATAGGCTCTATGCTCCAAGGAAACAGAATGATGAGCAGAAATGCAATGGAGAGATCACTAAGGCTGCCCCTCTATTAACAGGCACAGAGTGCAGGATCACTAGGGGCATGACTGCTTGCACCTAGATTTTAAAGGACAGGACCAATGTCCCTCAGAACTGTGGCATCATGACCCATACAGAGAGCTTTCCTTGCAGCAGGGCCACCCACAGCCTTAGGGACCCAACTACCACCAGGCAAAGCTACAAAGGAAGGGCATCCACCCAAAGGGTTCATAAGGTGAGACTCTTGCTGTAGTGGCTCTGAAGTCAGGACCCCAGTAGGTCTGCAGGGCAGAGCACAGAGTAGAAAGGAGTGTTCTCCAGCCCTAAGATCTCATAGAGTTTACCCTGTAGTTTGCACTTATTTTCCACTTTTATCACTTTTCTATTTCTCCCTTTTAAAGTCAGAATGTCTATCCTATGTCAGCCATACCATGATATTTTGAAAGCATAAAACTTGTTTGATTTTTCAGGTTCACAACTGGAGACAAATTTATGTCAGCATGAATCCTATTTTGAGTTTCACTATAACTGGTTTAAATGATATTTAGATGAGAGTTTAGACTTAGATTTTAAAGTTGATGCTGGAACTAATTAAAACTTTTGGGAGTATTGGGATAAAATTATTGTATTTTGCATGCAAAAAGTACATGAATTGTGGGAAAGCTAGGGGTGAAATGCTGTAGTCTTAATATTTGTATACTGCCACTCTCATATGTTGAAATCTTCATCATGATATAATGGGATTAGTTTGTGGGGCCTGTAGGAGGTACTTAGGTTAGGAGGGTTGAACCCTTACAAATGGGATCAGTGCCTTTATAAGAAGTCCCAGAGAGCTCCCTTGCCCCTTCTACTATGTGAGATTATGACAAAAAGTGTTGTCTACGTACCTAAGCAGGCTCACACCAGGCGAATCTGCCAGCATCCTGATCTTGGACTTCCCAGCCTCTGGAACTGTAACATATAAATTCCTGTTGTTTGCAAGCCACAAAGTCTACAAAATTTTGTTATAGTAGCATTAACAGAACAGGGCATGCATTATTTTTATAAAATCTACATTTTTATATTTTAAGTGTATTTTGTAGACATGGACTTGCAAACATTGTCTTTTCCATTGGTTTTATCACTAACTATATTGAATATTTTATTTACCTGGGTTTTGCAAAAACACTTTGTTGATTTATCACAATCTTCCTTGAAATATTATTTTATATATAGTATAAGAATATTACAGCACTGCACCTACCCAAATACCATAATATTATCACATATTATTATGCAATATATGCCACAAAATATTAGTGCCATAATTTTATTTCTACGTGAATTATAATCATCACACTGTATTTTAATTATTTTCATTTATAGTAATTTCACTGAAGTAATTATAAAAATGCATTTTTTAAAAATTTTATTTAGTTATTTTTCAAGTACAGTTTTTTTGTCTATTTCTCCCATCCCAGCCTCCCCCACCTTTTGCTCCCCACCTCCCTCCCATTTCCAGCCCCCCTTAGTTCTCGTCCCTGTGTCCTTCCTATTTGTTCCTCCAAATCCCTCCCCCTTTTTCCCCTTAACTTCCCTTCTCTCTCCCCTCTGGTCACTGTCCCCTTGTTCTCTATTTCAGTGTTTTTGGTTGTTTTTTTTTTCTGCTTGCTTGTTTGTTTTGTTGTTTAGCTTCCTGTTAAAGGTGAGATCATATGGTATTTGTCTTTCAACACCTGGCCTATTTCACTCAGCATAATGCTTTCCAGTTCCATCCATGTTGTTGCAAAGGCTAGTAGCTCCTTCTTTCTCTCTGCTGCATAGAATTCCATTGTGTATATGTACCATAATTTTTTGACCCATTCATTTACTGATGGGCACCTAGGTTGCTTCCAACTCTTGCCTATTGTAAATTGTGCTGCTATGAACATTGTGGTGCATAGGTTCTTTGATACTGATTTTTTAGGATTCTTAGGATATAATCCTAGCAGTGGAATTGCTGGGTCAAAAGGCAGGTGGATTTTTATTTTTCTGAGAAAATTCCATACTGTTTTCCATAATGGTTGCACCAGTCTGCAATCCCACCAACAGTGAACTAAGGTCTCCTTTTCCCCACACCCTCTCCAACATTTGCTGTTTGTTGCTTTGTTTATGATAGCCATCCTGACTGGTGTAAAGTGGTATCTCATTGTGGTTTTAATTTGCATCTCTCTGATAGCTAATGTAGCAACTGTTTTACTGATATGTCCCCTAGAGCAAGGAATATAAAGGAAAGAATAAACAAATGGGATCTCATCAAAATAAAAAGCTTCTGCGTGGCTAAAGAAAACAGTATTAAATTAAAAAGACAACCAACTGTATGGGAAAACATATTTGCCAATGATACCTCAGACAAAGGTTTAATCTCCAAAATATACAAAGAACTTACACGACTCCACTCTAAGAAGACACCCAACCCAATTAAAAAATGGGAAAAGGACTTGAACAGACACTTCTCCAAGGAGGACATACAGAACATCCAGAGACACATGAAGAGATGCTCAATATCATTAGCTATCAGAGAGATAAAAATGCATTTTAACATTTACCCAAATATTTGTAATTCTGATATTCTTCAATTAATTATGTAGATTTACATTATCATCTGGTATTATTTTTCTCTATAGTAAAGACTTTTTCAACATTTCTTTTAGTACAGGTCTCCTACCAATAAATATTCTTATGTATTTTGTCTTCTATTTTGTCTTAAGTTACTTTTATCTTGTCTTGGTTTTAAAGAAAATTTTATTGGATATGAAATTTTAGCTTGAGAGTTAGTATTTCACTTTCAGAAATTTAAAGATGCTATTTTATTATTATTTCTTTCCATGATATTTTTTCCTGTACATAATGCTTTCCCCTTGTCTCAAGATCCTTAAAGATTTTTGTCTATATCTCAGATTTTCAGAAATTTAATTGTAATGTGCTTTTGTATAATTGGCATTTTTATTATTATCATTCTTTTCTTTTTTCTCTCACTGTCATGGTTATATCTATTTCTATTAAATAAAATCTCTAATACCATTAACATATTTTAAGATAGTGCTTTCATATTTTTCTAATATTTGATTGGATGTCCATTATGTATATTACATGTTGAGTGTCTATAATACTGACTGTCCACTTTAATGGATAAGAAATTTAATATACCTTACAATGTTAATGTACTGTGAATAAAACAGTGATAAAAATGCAGAGATACGCAATGTTTATTTTATTGGGAAATATATTCCTAGTTCTAAATTAATTATACAGCATGAACAGAAGGTACACATTATTATTCTCCAGCTATCTGGTCAAAGGAATCAGCAACAGGGACATAATTATCTTTTCCTGGAAGTGCTAAAATAATAGTAAGAACTAAATATATTCTTGTACAACTATTTACCAACCAAAGTTTCCCAAATCTCTCATTTATGAAGAAACCATACTCCATCTCTTAGGATTAACTACAGTAAGAACCGAAGACAAAAAAGATGTGGAGACATACACCTGCCATAGTTTTGATTCAGCAGTTTATGATCACTTACTGAACTGCCTCTAACAAGGACATTTTAGGAATTTTCTGTTCTCATTACATATTCACAAATTATTTTTTGTGGGGAAAATAAACCTAATTAGCAAATCAAACCAATTTTCTCTTCACTGAATTTCAGTCATCTCATTTCATGAGGGTTCTGCAGTGTTCTCAAATTTAATATTAAAATATTTTGCTAAAGTCGACTCTGATAAAATGTTTACCACAACCACCTCCTTTGGCATTCATTTCTATTCAGCTGTGTTGACCCCAGGATTTTATGGTTCTCATGTAGCTCACAATTTTCCTGCTGATCTGAAATCTAAAATTTTGTATTTGTTTCCCAAAATATTTATTAATGTGAAGGTGCTCATATAAAGGTTATATAAATATGTAAAGGATCATTTTTGTTTTTACTGTATTTTCCAATCCTCTAATTATTTTGCCACTTAAAAAATAATTAAGCCAGACACTTTATACATCTGAAACTCTGAGAATGATTAAGCTATGGGGCCAAAAGCATAAGTTCCTATAAAATAATTTTTTTCTGCTCAATATCTTGCATTCTAGGGGTGGGAGGAGACACGCAACCCCTATAAAAGGCTATGCCCTTAATAATGGACACAAGTAGAACAGAAAAGAGTAGGGAGAGGAGATACCTCAAGATTAAGAAAGGCAGAAAAATTTGATGCTCAAGAAGGAATGGAATTTTATGGCTTCACTCTCTAGGAACTATCCCCACGCCCCCCAAATGGTAGTGGCAAGTCCTTTATCAAAGTAAAAGTACTTCTTTGATTCACCAAAAAGGTGGGACCTTGAACACCGAAGCACATGGAGATAGAATTCTGGGCAGTAGAAAGTATGAAAAGAGGCACAGACCTGAAAAATGGGGTCTGTAACTTCAATAGGCATTGTTTTATGTAACCTAGAAGTCACAGACCTCATAAAACTATCATGACTTGGTTTGTAAGCCCAGAGTTAGTCAGGGTTCAACTAGTGAAAACCACAGTGAACTAAAGAGTACTGTGGGTGGGTAATGAATGCGTGTGAATGTTCTTCTTCTGCTTCATGCAATATATATATATATATATTGTAATATATGTTTGTAATATATGTATATTACAAACCCTGAGAAAGTGAAAACGCCCAGTAGTGATCAGAGTGCCATCCATGGCACTCTGATTATTTTAGGGGCAGAGTCAGATTTAACTTGATTTGATTAAATAAATTGTTATGGCAAACGGTGTGTATCTTAGTTTGTGCAGTTAGATCCTCCCCCTGCAAACATCATGTTCAGGACTGGTGAACACATCAGGAAGACTACTGACTGACACTAGATGATAGGTTTTTCCAAAGTAGTTTTGCAACCTTTTTCATATGATACTTGATTGTACTTTGATTTCTTATATAATTCTTACACTTTCAGAAATGACTCACACTACCAGTGTTCAAGTCTGTCGTTACCACCACAAAGATACATTTGGGCCGCTGCCTTACTGAATGTGTCCACACAGGTGCCGTACCATTGCCACTCTTTTTTTTTATTTTCAAAATATTTTATTTTATTTTTTTTAATTTATTTTTTATTGATTATGCTGTTACAGTTGTTCTATTTCCCCCATTCATTCCCCTCCACCCTACCCCCCCATCCCCACCATTACCCCCCTTTAGTTTATGGCCACATGTCTCAGGTTCTTTAGATTTTATATTTCCCATACTATTTTTACCCTCCCCCTATCTATTTTCTACCTACCGTCTATGCTACTTATTTTCTGTACCTTCTCCCCCCTTCTCCTCCTCTCACTCCCCTGTTGCTAACCCTCCTTGCCACTCTGAAGAATCTTAAGTCAGCCTTCCACCAGCGTTGCAAAGTGGTAAGTAATGCTTCCCCTCTTTATCTTCTTACTGAGAATTTCATAATCCCAGAGGTGACATCTTATTGTATTCTTCATAAATGTTATACCGGACTGGAAGTTTCCATCAAAGATTTTGGAAATTGCCTCCTTTCAGATGAAGAACTACAAATGGCTATTTACATGGCAATTCAAGGACGTGTTAAATTACTTTACACCAAAATATTTGCATAAAACAGGTATTTATTTTTTAAATTTTATTATTTCTTTTAGAGAGAGGGGAAGAAAGGGAGAAAGAGAGGGAGAGAAACATGAATGTGTGGTTGCCTCTCACATGGCCTCCAGTGGGGACCTGGCTCACAACCCACGCATATGCCCTAACTGGGAATTGAACCATGACCCTTTGGTTCACAGCCCACTCTCAATCCACTGAGCTACACCAGCTAGGGCAACAGGTATTTCTTAACAAATATAAATTATCATATTTTTCTTCAGAATATTTAGAACCCCTTTTATAGATAAGTAACAAGAAATAAATCAGCAATTAGTTAAAGATCTAATACTAAAAAGCACCAGGAAGACTGCATGAAGATAAACTAGAAATTTTCCAGTAACTAAACACCAACTGGGAAAACTTAAACAAAAGATGAAAAAAAAAAGAAATTTTCTTTTTAAACATTTAACTAATTAACCACTCTTAGAATGTATTGTGTTCTTACTATCTTTGAGGCTTGTGCTGGTCATTATACATGAATTAATCTATATAATACTCATAAAAATTTGGAAATAGTTATTGTCATCACTGTTAGGTTGTGAGACTATGTCACAGTGGAACAACTATCAGCTCAAAATTATAACTCAATAAATAGAAAAGCAAGGGTTCAAACCTAGGGAGTCTGGCTCAGAGACCTTCTCAACTACTTGTTATACTGACTCTGCTACAAGTTTCGACAAAGATGTAAAAATCCTGAATAAAATGGGAAAATTAACTACTAAAATTATTTACATGCTGGTCAATATTGATTATAGTAAGTACTTGACAAACCCCAACACATTTTTCTGTAACAACAAATAGAAAAGACACAAAGTTCACTAAACTACTAGAGAATAACTCATCAGATGTAGAAATAACATACAAAAAACTGTTCAAAACAAATTCACTGACAGATATGATGATTCAACTTTATAATTCAACATATTTTAATAAAATATATGTTTAAAATTCAGAAGAATTTTTAAATTTTATTTTAAATAAGTCTTTATTTTTAAATATATTTTATTGATTATGTCATTACAGTTCTTCTACTTCCCCCTTCATTCCCCTCCACCCTGCACACCCCTCCCCCGTGATTCCCCCCTTTAGTTTATGACCACGTGTCTCAAGTTCTTTAGATTCTATATTTCCCATACTATTCTTGCCCTCCCCCTCTCTATTTTCTACCTACTGTCTATGCTACTTATTTTCTGTACCTTCTCCCCCCTTCTCCTTTTCCCACTCCCCTGTTGCTAACCCTCCATGTGATCTTCATTTCTATGGTTTGCTCCTGATCTAGCTGTCCTCTTAGTTTGCTTTTGTTTTAGGTGTGATTGTTAATAACTGTGAGTTTGCTGTCCTTTCACTGTTCATCTTTTTTATCTTCTTTTTCTCAGGTAGGTCCCTTTAACATTGCATATAATAATGGCTTGGTGATGATGCCAAGATTGCTCTATCCAGCAAAGCTTTCATTTAGAATGGAAGGACAGATAAAGTGCTTCTCAGATAAGATCAAGTTCAAGGAGTTCATTATCACCAAGCCATTAAATAAATCTTTATTGATGTAAGATATAAATACAGAAAGATATCAAGTAATACATATATAATTTGATTAGTTATCACAAAGTAAACACATGTAAATAGCCAATATCTAAACAAAGAAATAAGAGTGTTGTCCACACTCCAGAAACTTCCCCTTGCGGCCTTTCTCAGTCACTCATTTTACCTTCTCCTCAGAGGGAATAACAATCCTGACTTTTGTCACCAAATATTGTTTTTGACCTATTTTGAACTTTATATATAAATATGTTCTTCTGGTCTGGCTTCTTTCCCTCAAAATATTGTTTGTAAGATTTATCAATCCTATTTCACATAGTTTGTTCTTTTTCAATGATGTATTTATACGAATGTGTCAACATTTTTATCTGCTCCCAAACTGATGAAAAATATTATTGTTTCCAGTTTTAGATGACTGCAAATACTACTACTAAAAATGTCCTTGTTAATGTCTTTGGATACATATATATGCCCTATTTTGTAACTGCATTCCTAGGGGGAGATAAAGCTGTTAAATATGCATATGCATAGTAGACACTGTCAGCTTTCCAAAGTAGTTTTGCCAGTTTATACTCCAAAAAATATTGCATAAATCATTCACATTCAGACCAGACTTAATGTTACTATAGTTTTAATGGTCTCTATTTTGAAACACATGTTGTGGGACTCACTGTGATTTTGATTTGCATGTTTTTATTTAGTTTTTTAAATTTTAATTATGAGAATGACATTAATTAATGGGATCATACAGGCTTCAAGTGTACACTTCTATGACACATGATCTGCATATTGCACGATGTGCCCACCACCCAAAGTCAAATCAACTTCTTCTACCCTATTACTAGCCCTCCAGTCCCCTTCCCTCTGGTAACTACACACCGTGGTCTGTGTCTATGACTTACAGTTTTACATCCCACCGATGAGTAAAATCACATGGTTCTTAGCTTTTTCTAAGTGACTTATTTCACTTAGCATAATATTCTTGAGGTCTATCCATGTTATCATAAATGGTGGTATTTCATCTTTTCCTATGGCTGAGGAGTACTGCATGGCATATATGTACATCTTCTTTTTCCAACCCTCTATCAAAGCACACTTTGGTTGTCTCCATGTTTTGGCCACCATGAAAAAGGCTTCAGTAATCATGGGGTGCACATATCTTTTTATTTTATTTTTATTTTATTGATTATGCCATTACAGTTGTTCTATTCCCCCCTTCATTCCCCTCCACCCTGCACACCCCACCCCACCACTCCTCCCCTTCAGTTTATGACCATGTGTCTCAAGTTCTTTAGATTCTATATTTCCCATACTATTCTTGCCCTTCCCCCATCTATTTTCTACGTACCATCTATGCTACTTATTTTCTCTGCATTCTCCCCCCTTCTCCTTTTCCCACTCCCCTGTTGCAAACTCTCCATGTGATCTCCATTTCTATGGTTCTGCTCCTGATCTAGCTGTCCTCTTAGTTTGCTTTTGTTTCAGGTGTGGTCATTAATAACTGTGAGTTTGCTGTCCTTTAACTGTTCATATTTTTTATCTTCTTTTCTTAGATAAGTCCCTTTAACATTTCATATAATAGGGGCTTGGTGATGATGAACTCCTTGAATTTGATCTTCTCTGAGAAGCACTTTATCTGTCCTTCCATTCTAAATGAAAGCTTTGTTGGATAAAGCAATCTTGGTTGTAGGTCTTTGGATTTCATGACTTGGAATACCTCTTTCCAGCCCCTTCTTGCCTTTAAGGTCTCTTTGGAGAAATCTGCTGACAGTCTGATGGAAACTCCTTTGTAGGTGACTGGCCCCTTATCTCTTGCTGCTTCTAGGATTCTCTCCTTCATTTCAATCTTGGCTAATGTAATTATGATGTGCCTTGGTGTGTTTCTTCTTGGGTCCAACTTCTTTGGGAGTCTCTGAGCTTCCTGGATTTCCTGGAAGTCTATTTTCTTTGCCAGATTGGGTAAATCCTCCTTTATTATTTATTCAAATAAGTTTTTCACTGGTGGCTGTTCCTCTTCCCCTTCTGGTACCCCTATAATGCGGATGGTGGAATGTTTAAAGATGTCCTGGAGGTTCCTAAGTCTCTCCTAATTTTTTGAATTCTTGTTTCTTCATATTTTCCTGTATGGCCATTTTTTCCCTTCCTTCTGGTTCACTCCCTTGATTTGAGTCCCAGTTTCCTTTTCATCACTATTGGTTTCCTGTGCAATTCCCTTCATTTCAATTAGTTTAGCCTTCATATGTTCCTCTAATTTGTGACTAAAATCAACCAGTTCTGTGAGCATCCTGATCACCAGTGTTTTGAACTGTGCATCTGAAAGTTTTGCTATTTCTTCATCACTTAGATTTATGGGCTCTGGGGCTTTGAGATCTTCTTGAGCCATTTTAGTGAATAAATGTTAGAGGTTTTTTTTTTTCAGGCAGAGACTGAGAAGAGAGATTGCTCGATAATATGAGAACTCTATCTTTCATTTTTTGAGGAACCTCCATAATGTTTTTCATAATGGCTGTACCAGTTTATATTCCCTGCAGCAGTGAATGGGGTTCCTTTTCTTCCACAACCTCTGCAATATTTGTTATTACTTGTCTTGTTGGTAATAGCCATTCTAACAGATGTGAGGCTGTGTCTCATTGTAGTTTTGACTTGCATTTCTCTAATAGCTAGTGAAGTTGAACATCTTTTCATATATCTGTTTGTTGTGTGTATGTCCATTGAGATAAATGTCAGTTCAGGTCCTCTGCTCATTTTTTAATTGTAGTGTGTGTTTGTTGAGTGTTGATTTGTATGAGTTCTTCATATATTTTGGATATTAACCTCTTATTGTAGCTCTTCTTTGCAAATATTATCTCTATTCTTATTGGTTGCCTTTTTGTTTTGTTGTCAGTTTCTTTTGCTGTTCATAAGCTTTTAGTTTGAAACAGTCCCATTCACTTTTTTTTTGCCTTTAATCCCCTTGGTTTTGAGGTCAAATTCATAAAATGTTCTCTATGATCAAGGCCCATAAACTTAGTACCTATGCTTTTGTCTATGTAATTCATTGTCTTGGATCTTATATTTAGATTTTTGATCCATTTTGAACTAATTTTTGTACATGGGGGCAAACTGTAATTTAGTTCATTCTTTTTCTCCACATGGCTTTCCAATTTTCCCAGCACAATTGATTGAAGAGGCTTTCTTTTCTCCATTGTGTATTCTTGGCTCCTTTGTGAAAATTTGTTTGCCCATATACATGTGGTTTTCTTTCTAGGCTCTCAGGTCTGTTCCCTTGGTCTGTGTGTCTGTTGTTACTGTGACTACAATGCTGCTTTGATTATCATAGCTCCGTAGTATAATTTGAAGTCTGGCAGCGTGATACATCTTGCTTTGTCCTTTTTTTTTATTCCTCATGATTACTTTGGCTATTTGGGGTCTTTTGTGGTTCCACAAAAATCTGGTGATGTTCTATTCTATTTTGATGAAAATAAAATGAAATGGAGATTTTGATGGGGGATTGTATTCAATCTATCTAGTGCTTTGGGTAATATAGTCATTTTAACTATGATGACTCTTTCTATCTATAAAGATGGAATAACTTCCTATTTCATTGAATGATAGTCAATAGAATATCATTCCATTCCATAGTTTTCATAGAATATCAATCATTTTATGATTGTCTTTATCAACCTCCTTTAATAATGCTTTGGAGTTTTCAGCATATTTATTTTACATCCTTTTATTAAGCTTATTAGTAGGTCTTTTATTCTGTGGATTGCAACTACAAAAATAATTTAATTTTTATTTCTTTTGTACTCTGATTTTGTAGGCTACAACTTTACTGTATTTGTTTATTGCTTCTAAGAGATTTTTTTGAGTGAGGTGCAGCCAATAGAATTTTCTATATACAGAATCATATGATTTGCAAAAAGTGATAGTTTTACTTCTTTTTTTACAATTTTGATTCTTTTTCCTGCCTGATTTCTCTGGCTAGGACTTCCAGAACTATGTTGAATAAGAGTGATGAGAGTGGACATCTTTGTCTTGTTCCTGATTTTAGAGAAAAAAATTTCAGTTTTTCACCATTGAATATGATATTGGTGGGAGGTTTGTTATATGTGGCCTTTATTATATTAAGACACTTTCCTTCTATACCTCTCCTTCTCTCCAAACAATACCTTTTCTATTTTTATAATGTTATACTCATTTTATAACCTATGCAGAAGATGAGTAAATATAGATTGGAGAATTTTTTTCTCAAGTACTGTACATTTATAAAAGAGTAAGCTAGAGTAATTTATATTATATAACATTGGTTATAAAATACACAGTAATTAATGTAAAAGCTTATAATACAACTTAAGAACAATTTAATAATTTTAGTTTACAAAAATAAAATATTAGATAATAAAATTACTTGTGCTTATTAAAATTGCCAAATGTCTCTAAATGTTTTTGCTAAGTCTATTAGAGCTCCTTTAACACAATGCCACAGACTGGGCACCTTACAGACAAAAGAAATGTATTTCTCATCATTCTGGAGGCTGAAGGAAATAACCAGGACTGAAAACATTTTATTTAGAAGAAAATGGACTTTTAAAAGAGTTTCCTAAAATAAAGCATTTATTGTTTGTCATATATGAGACAAATCACATATTGTAAGGTATATTTGGGTAAATTGTTTCTCCAAGGATTTGGTGATGATACATATTATTGCAATTTAAAAAAATAACCTAATTAAACTAAATTCTCATAAACACATTTTTTGAAAACTCATATTTAAATATCTAACTAAGCCAGATAGATATAATTTAGTAAATGAGGAAAATTAAAACTTCTAGAGAGTGTGAATTGATCAATCACATAGACAAGATTCAAGGGCAAAAGTTAGCAAAAACTATCTGTCAAGTATTGCATATATATAAACTATATCTGTATATATTTATGTATAATATATATTATACATATAATGCATATAGAAAGGGCATTTCATACATATATAAACTGAAAGAAATTTTATATGCAAAATATGTATTTCCTTATATACATATTATAAGAATATTCAACATTTTTTAAAGATTTGTCCATTTTTTAGAGAGAAGGAAGGGACAGAGAAAGAAAGGAAGAGAAACATTAATGTATGGTTGCCTCTCATGTGGCCACCACTGGGGACCTGGCCCACAACCCAGGCATGTGCCCTGACTGGGAATTGAACCAATGACCCCCTGGTTTGCAACCTGCACTCCATCCACTGAGCTACACCAGCCAGGGCTCAACATTCTAGTAAAGCCTTAAATAACAAATCACTGATTTTATGATTAAAAAAATAGTAATATATACTACCAGCTATAAAGCATCACTGCTGAAATTCTTCCCTATAAGCCTATGTTTCCTTCCAGTTAAATTTATTCTTTGTTCATATCGTTGGCCTCTTAAATTGCTGGACTACACATGCTCTTAGGTTACCATTTGAAGTGGCCTCAAATAGTCACCCAAACATTTCTATTTCAGTTAATTTTCTGGTCTTAATCCCATTTGTGGGAATTTAATTTGGATATCTTTATTTTGGACAGATGTTATATACTAAAGTTGTACTTGTTTCATGTCAGATCTGATCTGGTGATAGGTAATAGATACTAGAGATGAACAGGTGTGGGGCATGAAATAGAATCCTAAAAAGGGCCTTACTTGTTGATCTCTAATAATCCACAGGAATATTAATTTTTTAATAAGCACATTTCTAGTACCTGGGTTCCTAAAAATCTTATATACACACACACTCACACATATATATATGGGAAAGATTGGTGAAAGGATACATGAAAATATCAAGATAATAAGAAAAATCACGTATGGGTTTTGGAGCAGTGAAGGGGGGATTATTAAAGTTTCACAGTGGACAGAAAAATATATTCACTAAATGCTACATGATAGTGAACACGAGGGATATTTCTGAAGAGAATTTAAAATGAAGAAAATGTTGGGAAAGTGGTACTTGAAGGGGTATTAAGAGAGATTAGGACATTACTCTTAGCAGCACAGCTTTTAAGTGTCTTTTTTTTTTCATAATTGCCTTTTCATGTCTCAGCAAGTACAAGTGTAGCACTTTACTTTTTACCTGACTTAATCACTGGGTTTTCAAAAGCTTTCTCCTCGTAATCCAATTGTCTCCTCATTAGATTTACTTCATTAGTGTTTCATTGTTTGTTACATAGTTGTGGTCTTAGTAGCTTCCGCTCACATATGTAACTGCTGTCTGTAATTCTCCTTTGCTTCATTGGCAATTGGTGAACATCATTTTTGCTCTTGTTTGGGAAAGGGTCTTGTATATTTTAAAAAAGTGCTTACCTGGATGATATCAATCTAAACGTACATTATTTTTTACTGTTCATGGAGAGTACACATATTTTTTAGCAAGGGCTAAACTCATGATGATATTGTTGCTCCTGAACTTCCATTCAGAAAAATGAAAATTTATCCTGCATGCTAAATATCATCCCCTGGCTAAACTGCTATGAATCATATCATGAAATGCCCTTGTTTCTTAATATACTTAATATAATTTAATTCATCCAATAAGTTTAATATAAATAACAATTTGTTCTATTTAAGCTACATATTTGTCAGTATCACTTCAATGACCTCTTTCCCAATATTGACTGACTAATGAAATGTCCAATTTTTTGGCACAAAATATTTGAAGCAGTATATAACCTATATTATAGTCATAAAATTATGGTTGGGAGAGAATTATAGATCATCTTGTTTCATGTCTAAATTGTAAAAATAAGAAAGCATTGACCCAGAACTTTTGAGGTGTTTTCTGGGTTGGTAGTAAAATGTGAATCAGAACCTAATTCTTCTCACCTACACTTGATGCCTTGCAACACCCTGAATCTACATGAAAAACAAATTCAGTTTTACATACTTGACACTTAACACATTTATGTGAAAAGGGAGATTTTAAGAAGTATTTCTTGACAATGAATATTATAATGACACAGTAATTTTTCACGGAATGTGAGGTTGATAGAGTGTCATAAAATATTTTAACTCACTATATAGTCTTGCTATACTTACATGTGTCCTTGAAAAGTGTCCTTAGTATATTTTAACACATAGAAGGCATGGATATCTCTTTTTAAAGTCTGCCTACAAGATAGCTTTTCATATTTTCATATTTCTGAACTTATTTTTCACCTATGTACTTAAATCTGTGGGACGATTACAAACGGCCAAGGTTCTAGGGAAATCAGAGTTCTTCGTACACCATTGTTCATGCTAGCATGTTTGGTGGCATTTGCTGTTACCACTCATTTTGCTGGTTTATTTTTGTGGCATCCATCTATCCTGGCATCCATGGCCTCATTGGAAATTACCTGTGTGCAGACCCATGTAGTCCTGAAATTTGCGGGGGGACTTTCAGGCCTTTCCACCTGATAAATCATATCTGTTTTTGTATGCCTGCTTCATAAGCATATTCTGCCCAGGAAACATAAGGATTTGCTTGTTTGCTTTATTGATTTATTGATTCTTTTGAGGAGTGAGTAAAACATGTTCCTTTAGATTTTTTTCTCCCATATTCTTATTCCACCACCTATTCACAAGCTACAAGTTAGCCTGGAAATAAGTAGGTTAAAAAAGTCTTCTTAAAGATTTCCAGCAAGATCTAGCCCTGGCTGGTGTGGCTCAGTAGACTGAGTGCTGGACTGCAAACCAAAGGATCACTGGTTCAATTCCTAGTCAGGGTACATGCCTGGGTTGTGGGCCAGGTCCCCAGTAGGGGGTATATGAGAGGCTACCACACATTGACTTTTCTCTCCCTTTTTCTCTCTTCCCCTTCCCCTCTCTCTAAAAATAAATAAATAAAATCTTTAAAAAAATACCTAGCTCACTTTTATTTCCATTTCTCCTTCTCTACCCTGGCCTATAGGCATACACCTCAAAACCTCAAAAACCAAGTTTGAGATACTCAGAAGATTTTATACAAGTATTGTCTTTGAAAAGTAATTGCAAAATAAAATGTTTTGAGTATTCTTCCCACATTTTATAGCTTTAGAAAAGTATTATTTATATGCCATAAAATCCATTTATTGTTTAAGTGTACAATTAAATAATTTTTAGTAAATTTTTGGATGTGTTCACCACCATAATCCAAAATTAGGACTTTTCCATCACTCCAATATATCTGTGTGTACGGGTTGGGGTGTGAATTCAAAGTTCCAGCAGTTTTCAAGTCTTCCCAGCTTTTGCTTTGTGCATAATTCTCTTTCATCTCCACTATACATTTAGTCAGGTTCATAGAAAGCCAGAAATGTGTGGAAAGCTTCTCACAGCCTTTTATACTAAGATCTCATTCCCAAGATCTCCGTGTTAAATATCCTTATCAGGTCATAACCTAAAGCTGACTGAATCCCTCATCTTGTCTGCTCATTAGCTTCTGACATTACTGTTGCGTTAGCCTGGCAGGTGTGTTCTTCTCCAGTCCAAAATGAGTAAACCTTCCTAAACTTTCCGCAGCAGCAAAGCTGCTTGTTTTTTCTGGCTTATCCCAGCAAACTGCGCGCGCGCGCGTGTGTGTGTGTGTGTGTGTGTGTGTGTGTGCGTTTGGGGGGGTCAGGGGATGGAGGATTCAGATAAGAATGCTGCAGGTGCTCACTGTTCGGCACTTCAGTAGATTTTTAAGAATATTGTAAACCTTCAATCCAATGTCCAGTGCCTTGAAATTATTGTTATTGACTATGTTGCCCAATTTTATAGCTGCATTTTACAGAGATTTTGCTGTGCCCCTCACTTTGAGATACTGGAATCTCAAATTTGAAAACCCCTTGAAATTCAAAAATAACGAAATAACTTTTCCCATCATTATTATCTTTACCTTCATCATGTGGGTCAGGAAACCCTAAGTGGGTGGGCAGAAGTATTGTGGTTGGGGACAGAATTCTCGAATTTGATGAAATGAAATGTATAAACAAAATCTACTGTGATGGTAACACTGGAGTATTTGATGCTCTCTTTCATGGTGTTGAGATTCTTTATCCTCACATCCTGTTCTATAAGCATCTCCACATTCGGCACCAATATATGATGGTAGCCAGATTATGACCTGGAATAGCTACCTTTCCTACTAATAGATCATTTGTGCCTTTCCATAAAACACCACCACACACTTACCCAACACAAAGAGACTCAGTAAATAGTGGTGGAGGAAAAAGTGTTATCTGCCATATGGTAGAAAACATTAGATGAAAGAGACAGAGGCAAAGATGATGTGAGAATTCGTTAAAAATCTTCGAAAAATGAGCCCTGGCTGGTGTAGCTCAGTGGATTGAGCGCAGGCTGCAACAAAGTGTCGCTGGTTTGATTCCCAGTCAGGGCACATACCTGGGTTGCAGGCCAAGTCTCCGCTTGGGGGCACACAAGAGGCAACCACACATTGATGTTTCTCTCCTTCACTTCCTCTCTCTCTAAATATAAATAAAAATAAAATCTTTTAAAAAATCTTCAAAAAATGATTTACCCTTATGTGTAATTTCTGTATATAAGGCTTTTGAAAATACTTGAGAAGTATGAAATACATTTTAATGAAAATTTAAGGAAAAGCAATAATACATGTAATATCAGTAAACTCATAAATAAACATCCTTAAAATTTATTCTTTACTTTCATAGTTCAATGGATTTGAACTTTCAGAAAGAGTTCCAGAGGACTATTTTTAATGAAAATACTCCTAATAAAATAAACTTTTCTTAATAGTTCATCAGGATATAAATTAAGTGGTGGCAGTTTTATAGCTTTGTTTCATAAAGACATTTAATTTTACATTGTTACTATTTTTAAGAACTGAAAAAGAGTGATGCATTTTTTTTCATTTTAGATTCTACATTTTCTGATCCATAAAATTTTCTTCTCCCACAGTATACTGAAACAATATTTTCCACAGTCTAAATAGGAAATGATTCAGGCTTAGAAAATCCTGCTGCTAGACGGAAAAGTTGTATTTCTTCACCAAACCTCTCAAAGACTACTGGGGCACAGTTGCACAGCATCAATGGGCTGGCAGAAATTGCTATCTTATTCTCTTTAGGTAGTTTTAGATTAAAAAGTTCTATCAAAAAACCCATGCTGTTTTAAATTATAGCTCATGGAGGGGTAAATCCTTTATTCTCTCTCTTTTTCCCCGCCATTTATATAGAAAATGCTGTCGTTTCTTATGTAGTTGGTGGCAGAGATCACAGTAAATTTCTGAATATACTGATAGCCCATTTCATTGGATTGTTTTTCCTCACATATTGACTTCTTAACTATTTAGGTAGGTAGCATGGCATAGGAGAATAAAGGAAATTTCTTTTTAGATTTTATATATCCAAAAACTGTTCCATGTGCTTTTTTTATTGAAAGAACAATTTAGGTCCATTTGAAACCATTAAATGTTTTGCTCTGACATTTATTTAAATAGAAAAAAATGAGCCTCTTTCCAAGTGAGAAGCACCTTTCATTGCTTTTTAAACTATTCTAAGAAAAATCCACAAAAACTACATTTTCTAGATACTAAGAAATGGCTTTATTGTCTTCTTTAGTTTTCTAATAAATATCAGAAATGTATTGACATTTGTGTTCACCAGCCATAAACCTCTGTAAAGTATCAATGTAGTTTGGTCTTGAAAGGCCATAAATGTTTATCTGCAGCTGTATGGAACTGTTCTATAAGTATGTTATATGTGCATATACATTCACACACCCACACAGTCCTGTCCTCAACCAGTGGTCCATTTGTTTACTTTCGTTCTTTCTGCTAACAGTGGAGTTGGGTGTACACATGATTGTTAGACTTTGCTTTTGTTGTGTAGAAGTGTGTTTAAATATGTGTACCCATTATGTAGCATCACAGTTTCAATACTTGGGGAACATCTAAAAACCATAGATGTACAGTTCCTAATCTCCCAGATAATTGTGTTTTTTAAAAAGTCTCTCAGTGATTTTATAAAAGGACCAACTCAGGGGGGAAATCACTGGTTTTCGTTTTAGGATTGCTACTAACCCCAATAACCTAAATACTTAATACGGGTGCTATTTAAGGAAAATGTGCCTTTTTTACTACTATCTTTGGCTTCACCCAAGGCACTTGCTTTTTTACCTTAGTAAAATAATTTGAATAATGTGTGGATTTTAAATGTAGCAAAACTCGTAACCGTTTCATCACTTAATTTTAGCCAAAGACCAGAACAGTCCTAAAAAATCCTAGTTTTTTACTTTCCTTTTCTTACATCAGGTTCTGCCTCCATGTGCTCCTCTTGAATGGAAAATTTCCCAAGCAAAAACTACCCCAAATCATTCCAAAAGAAGAAAGTCAAGGAGAAAGAGAAAGTTTTACTTTTCTCATTAAAAGACCCACATTTAGCCAAAAGGAAATGTATAGGCACCCTGTCTGGGAACATGGACATTATCTCTCATATACCCTACCAGGAGAGAAACTGCATGAGTAATTTATTAATCATTCTTACAGACAAAATGTGTTAGCAACATACAGTGAGTGGGTTTGGGTTAAAAATAACATGTAAATTATGGAAATTAGTAAAATCAAAGACAGTTGCCAGCTACTAAAATGTATACCACCTAAACCTTCACAAACTTATAAAACATGAATAATGATCAGTAAAGAAACTAATATCCAAAAAATAATATCAAAATGTGTTTATATACATGCTAGAAATTTAATATATATTCATAAAATAAATAAATATGAACATAAATATCAGTGAATAATATATCAGGAATAGCTGCATAAATAACATATATGTATGTGTATGTATACATATATGTATATACATATATACATAATATATGTGTTACATTTGAACCCTAGCACCTTTATTTGAGAAACCACAGAGAAATATTAAAATAACCAGCTCCTCCAAACTAGCCTGACAAGATTTTGGGGATTCTTGTAAGGCTTAAGAAAAATCTAGCAATGTGAATGAAAGCATTTTTATAAGCTGAACAGGATTATGCAACTTTAAGACATTATGAATTTGCAAAAGTATTAGTGGTATAATAATACTGATTTTCAGAGATACCTGTACTATTCTACTCTATCAATAGAAGCTCTGTCAATGAGACAGGTTTACCTTTTGCAACTTTAACATAAGTTAACAGCATTAAATATCAATGTTCATGTTACTTGCATATAAATCAATGATTGCATTATTTTTTAATTTAAAAATATATATGGTAATTTTTTTAAAAATGGGTATCTTTTGTGAAAAAATGATTGAAAGAAGGAGAAGGGAATAGTCAAAGAACATAATGTACATGAAGGAACTGTGGACATGGATGAGAGTAAGGGGACTGATTATGGAAGTGGGGAGGGGGGGCTGGGTGGATGGGAGCTCAAGTGGGAAAAAATGGGACAAATGTAACAGCAAAAACAATACAATAAAAGTAAAAAATATAATTTCTATAAACAGTATAATTAGCAAAAACAAAACATAACTAAAAAATGTTCAATCATTGGTGAATTAGCCCCTGATTAAAAACAATTTAAAATGTTCAAATTTAATCTTGAACATTAATAAAGACACAAAATATCAAAAGTTGGGCATATGCAGGGAAATATATAGCCTTAAATGCAAACCTTAAGAGGGGAAAGACTTGAAAACAGTGATCTCTTCTAGATTTCAGAAAGCCAGAAACAAAGAACAGCATTAAACATTCAGAAATAAAAAAAGAAAATTATCAAAATAAAAGCAGAATCTACCCCAGGTAGATTGACTTCACTGGTAAATTCTTTTGAATATCTATGTAAGAATAACATCAATTTTACAAAAATCATTTAAAAACTAGTAATAGAAAAAACATGTCACAAATATTTTTTTGAGTTCATCATACACTTGATAAAAAAGTTCACAAGAATGTCACAGGGGAAAAAAAGGTATGCTTTCATTAATTGCATAAAAATATCCTGAACAATATATAAGCTCAATAAATTTGGTAATACATAAACTAATAAAATAGTTTGACCAAAGAGAGAATTTATTGAAGAAATATAGGGTTATTTGAATATTCCAATATTAATAGGAATCCTCACATTCAAGAAAGAAATAAGAGTTTTGACAGATGAAGAAAAAGTGTTTAACAATAACATGTATTTGCAACACACAAATCCTTAACAAATGAGAAATAAAAGGGAATTTACTGAATCATAATAAATACAAAAAGTTTATAGCAAACATTATACTTAATGGTAAATACCAAATAGACACCTTTTGCTAAGATGATAAGTGATAAAAGATTCCCCTTCAATTAAACATCATGCTGGAGGTTTAAGGCAGTTTGGTAAGAGAACACAATATTTTTAAAAGCACAGTAATAGAAGAACTAAAACTCTGCATATAAAAAAGTCAGAAAGCAAACCTATTGAAATAACTGTTAATATTCAATATGATTATTTCTAAGTCTCTGCATGGTCAGAGTTTTCACAGCAAATTACTGCCTATCTGGGTTAAAGGGTGATTGGATAGCAAGTAGGCCTTGGAAATTTGAACTAATGAATGAACCCAGAGAGATTTTCAGAATTATCTTTCCTAAAGCCACTTATCTGTATTTAGAGGAGTGACTAGATAAGGGACATCCCTCACCTTATCCCAGAGAGATCCTGTATACTTAGAATGGTAAATACCCGTGTTCCTTTGCAGGGTCAGTCTCGCTAAATCTCTCTTTCACTATTTCTCTCTCCCTCCCCTCCCCCCTCTTTCTCTCTTATTGTCTCCTGATAAGAGGAAGTATAGCTGTACAAGCTGCCACATATAAACTTTATATTTATTGTCAGGAATAAATAAATGAGAAAGAAATAAAAAAGAAAGAAGAAACAGCAATTTCACCTGAATAAATGAATTTAGCAAGATTGTTGATACGTGATCCATATACAAAAACTGTCTTTCTGTATACCAATGACAAATAATTGATAATTAAAAGTTTAAAAATATAGCATCAAAATTAGTGAATGCTTACAAATACATCTAACAAAATATATGCAAGATTTCTGTACTGAGACATTTATGAGAGAAATATTATGAGACCCAAATGAATGGGACAAGAATATAGCATGCTTATGTTCCAGTGGCCTTGCTATAGAAAAATCTCAATTTCTCTGGATTAATCAATAGATTCACTGTCATACTAGTCAAAATTGGAGAAGTTTTAATCAAATTTGATGAATGGAGTCTCAAATTTACATGGAAATTCACAGGGCCAAAAATCTAGGCAATCTTAACAAGCAAGAGCAAAACCAGAGTAACTTCACTATACTATATTAAGAACACTATAATATAATATATTAAGAACACAGATGTCCAAACATTGCAAAAATGTGAAGTGGAGAACCACAAAGTTCTAAAAAATAAATACAAAATAAAATATAGCTTATATTAGAAGTGAAGAATTCATCGTCTGGAAAATGATACCCAAGTTCTTAATTTTCATTCTGTCATTTATTAATTGTGGGACCTCTTGTCCTCATATACATTTCCATTGATTGATACTAAAAAATAGTAGCTATTTTATTGGACTGATGTGAGGATTAAATGAATTAAATCATATAAAGTCTTTCGATTAGTGTCTGGGATATATTCAGCACCCCATAAATACCCCATAGATACCTCATTCCCTTAAGAGATGAGGAAATAAGCTACATGGGAAGGCTAATGTGACAATAACACTGTGATCAAGGAAGAGTGTGCTACAAGGCAATGCACTAGAGGAAGGCAGACACGTGGTAGTGACTGGTCCTGTAGATCGTGATGAATGTCCAGGGATTCAGTAAAACTGAGTACTCATTTGGGTACAAGCAGGGAAGTTCAAGGAGGGAAGTTATGCCACAGAAGGCACATTTCAGAAAGGTCTTTGGTTTTGGTGTCAAAACCAAAATGTGGTTGTGAAAACCAGGAAGGGATACTAGTTATGAAGTTGTTGTGTAAGTCAGTCTGATACAGGTCTGGTCTAGTGCTTTTCAGTTGAAATGGTGAGAATCGGTGTGATACAGGCTACCTTTTGGAACCAGAGCTAACAGGGTTTGCTGAAGATTGGATGTGTTTGATGAGGAATAGAGAAATATCAAGGGTTACTCAGGTTTTTGGAGTTAACAACATGTGGGAATGGTGATATCGTTCAGCAACATGGGGAGAAGGGAGGAAGAGATTAGGTAGGAGTGGGAATTCACTGTTTTTGATATATTGATATACTTAGCATGAGCTGTGTGTGTATTTCTCATCCAAGCGGCATGTTGAAAAGATAGTTGGATATAGAAGGCCACATACAACTCAAGAAAGAGATTAGGGATGGAGATAAAGATTATGTGTCAAATGGATGGAATTTAAAATAATAATAGCAGCAATTATGATTATATATGTTTAGGTATGTGCATCTGCCTCCCTGTCTGTGCCAGAAGCTTTTTGTACATCACCTCATTTATGTCTCAGAAATGACTCCAATGAAACCACTGAGTGGTTTCTACTCAGTGTCCATTTTCAGATAAGAAAATGAAACCTGGAGCTGGAGTAATTTGTACATGATCAGAAATAATAAGCAAGAGAGGTACAATTTGTACAAATGATAGTGCAACTAAAAGCTTTCTATTCCAATTGTTACATTTTTTTTTAGTGTGAAATTACCTTTTTTTTCAAGTCAGAGAATTTAAACTCTGGCTTTCCAGCAGCAAATGACTGTTAAGTTTGTCAGTACATTGTCGCCCATACATTTAACTTACGCCATACTGTACACAGAGTATAAATATTTATTTTATTTAAATGTATTAAATTATCCCATATAAATTTATATTTTAAAATGAAATCAATATTTTATAAACTTATAATGCAGTAGCCATGATCTCAACATCCTTGAAGAAGAACACTGAAATGGAACTATATTTTTTATGAAGAAGTCTAATGTAAGAAGTGGCAAACCAGTCAATGGGCGGTAGGGGGGATCATTTATTACACCTGCTAAAAATTTTATTCCTATGGAACACTCAAGATGTTAGCCAGTTGTTCAATGGACATCACTTCTCTCTTGTAAATCTGTCAGCCTCCCAGGGATCGACTGGTTAAACAGTCTTCCACCTACTCCCTTTGCATAATCTCTTTTGTGGTTTGACACACATTTTCATTTTAGCTGAATCTTGCCTTTGTTTTTTTCTTCTTTCCTCTGCATACCCAAACATTATCTCAATTCCCCTTAATTAAAACAATACCTGACTTTATACTTTTCACCAAAAATACTGACCAATCCAATAAGCTGCTAAGTGTTTAGGGGAAAGTAAACTTCACACAGCGGGGTCATAACACCAAAGACGTCATCTTCCTTTTTCTTTTTCATTTTCCTCTCCTCTAGCCCCGTCTTCTTTATACTCCCTCCTGCTTATTTTTCCCCATTCTCTAATTATTCAGTTAAAAAAAAGAGAGAAAAAGAACAGTTTTTTTTCATGTCTTGGAGATGAAAGCATGCAACCAGAGGGAGATTCGGTGAATAATCAGCATCTGTGCAGATGTTTCCTGTCACCCTAAGACCCCACTGGGAGCAGTGGGAGGTAGGCAGACACACCGCTTTAACCTGGAGGAATTACTGGGACCTGGCTACAGAGCTGTGCTTCTACCTCATAAATCCTTTAGATGAAAGCTGCTGCAAGGAGAAGTAGCCAAGATACAAACACCCATAAACATGATGCTTTTCTTTTGAAATCTGAAAGATTCCTGAGTCTCCCAGGGTTAGAGGTTCTTATCTAAATGGAAGTATTGCTTTTTCAAGAATATTTCTTAAGCATTTTGATGTATCTATATAGCGTTACATATTTCTAGTTTTATAGTTTCATCATGTAATTTAATTGTATAGGGGTTTTAAAAGCAATGCATATATTGCATGGATACAGACGTAGTTGGGTGAAGAAGGCCAGGGTAATGAGAGACAGGGGCTCTATGGAGGTGGGCAAAAGGGAAAAATGGGGACACCTATAATAGTGTCAACAATAAAAAATAAAAACAACTCATAGGTTATTGAATTATTTTTCAGAGAGATAGTGTGCTACAGTTCATTAATTGTAGGACGGAAAAAAAAGCAAAAATCACCATGCATTTTTCTCCTGGTTCAGAGTATGAGGAAGCATCACAGTGTTAGGAAAATATTGTAGGTTTGTGGCTAGACGTTAACTCAGTTGAAATTTTTCTGTATCATTTACCAACTGCGTGGTTCTAGGTGAGTCTCTTAACAGCTATTTTACTTAACTATAAATTATAAGAGTACATCTATTTTAAATTTGAAGGATGATACTGATAATTGTCATAGACTAATCAGGCCTATTCACCCCAAGGTACATGGGCTGCATGCAGCCCAGGATGGCTATGAACGTGACCCAACACAAAATCATAAATTTACTTAAAACATCATGACATTTTTTTTGTGATTACAAGTCACAATGGCCCAACACAACTCTTCTTCCAGTGTGGCACAGAGATGCCAAAAGATTAGACACCCATGGACTAAATGTTTGTGTCCCCTCAAAATTCATATGTGGAAATTCTTCCTAGTGTGTTGTTATCGAAGACAGAACCTTTGGGAGGTGACTGGGTAATGAGGGCAGAGATGAAGAATCAGGAAGTGAGCCTTCAACAAACCTGGAATCAGCCAGTGCTTCAATTTTGAACTTCCCAACCTTTAGAACCGTGAAAAGTAAGTGTTGTTTATTAGCCACCCCGTTTATGGTGGTTTGCTATAACTGCCCAGATGGACTAAAACAGACATTATTACTAGAAGTGGGGGACTACTTTAACAAACACCTAGAATTGTGAAAGTGGCTTGGAAAGTGGGTAATAGGCAGCTGCTGAAAGAATTTGGAAGTGCATAGAAAAAGCCCAAGTTGCCATAAATGGGCCATTAGGCTTGAGTCTGGTGAGAGCTCTATCTATTGACGGTAAGGCACCCAGTCTATAGCAGTTTGTGGTAGCAGCCCAGACAGACTCAGACAGTACTATCCCTATTGCTTGACAGACAGCACCCATTCAGTATGTTGTCTCACACTTGTCATCATTATTACACCACTATAATTGTATCAAACATACCTTGTCATTGCTTTTAATAACATATCATGATATCAGGACATAATTCTTAGAATATTTTAGTTAGATTTTTTGGAGTAAGATATTGAGGCAAGTATAATCATCATGCAACCCCCAAGTTTAAGAATCAGGAGAAGCCACATTCTGTTAAAAAGCATTTAATCCTTTGACAAACAACAGTCCAGGTCTCAATGGTTTAGCCAGCCCTGGAAGTTAAGGTTCTAAGGAGTTTGTCCCAAATGTGCCATTACTTTGAGCACATAGGCATTACATGTACTGGCATGAATTTTCTGGGAGTATAGACTCCATTGCTCTACCTATTCATGTCTGATTTAGGCTTTGTCAGCAGTAGTATTCCCTGGACAAATGGTTTTACGATCAGCATTACATTTTTACCTAGGGAGCTCTGAGTGACCCAGCCCTATTAGTGTAAAACATGTGACAGTTACTAACGTATTTCATGACACCATTGTTTCTTAAAACTTTCAGAACCATGAAACTCTAAAAACTGATAAAATATACTGCAATCTCACCAGGCTTACATTCTGCACCTAAAGTGTTATGTGTTTGAGATATAGCTGAATTATACCACATTCAGTGGACTAATATACTTTGATGATGCTATCCTATTATTCTACCTGAAATAAGAAAAATGGGAAAACTATGTAACTTTCCAGTCAGTAAGCCCCAGGTACTGTGATACTTCAGGATGTGAAAATTTATGCCAAATAAGGGAAGGAAAAGGGAAATAAAGATGAAGTCTTCCATTGGCCTTTAGTATGTAAACCATTTACATACTAAAGTATTTTAGGTGTTTTTTGGATTATTTCAACAGGAGAAAAGTTGATTATTAATCTGAAGTGTCTCAGTTTTAAGAGAAATTTATCATGGAATGTTTTTGTGGACACGGATTTAGCTTCAGCAGACCAAAATTTAACATGATTATCTGGAATATTTCATTTAAAAGAGAAACCCAAAGTATCTAACCTTAGGATTTTATGCAATATTAAAAAGTATAATGTAATTCACAGCATTGTGAACTGCATACAATGCTAGGCAGTGCCTAGATATTATTAGGTCTTCCCAGAAAAAGTCTGGCCATCATTAATATAACAAGAATGGTTTGAACAGCATTGATATAACCTGGCAGCCAGGGAGAGTGGACTGGGATGCACATGAGTGAACAATGATGTCTTCACTGTACTAGTCAGTGGGGTCAGTAGAGTTGTTGAGTGAGCATGTGTACTGGGTGGCCATTGCATTTAAAATGACCGGACAAGTAGAGCAATGAATCCGCATCCAATTTTGTGTTAAGCTTAAACATTTCTCCTGAGACACTATTCAGATGATTCTAAAGGTCACTGCTAGGGACAAGTAGGGATTGACAGCTTCATTAGAACAAGATGCCCACTCATTCATCATGGCTCATGCAACATTTTTTGGAAAACATCAAATCGCTCAGGTGACTCAAGCCCCTATAGCCAAGATTTGATGATCTGTGACTTCTGGCTTTTCTCAAAACTAAAATTACCTTTAAAAGGGAAGAGATTTCAGACAGTCAATGAGATTCAGGAAAATATGATGGCATCTGAGAGAACTGTGTCAGGTCTCAAGGTGTGTACTTTGAAGCAGACTGAAGCAGCACTGTCCTATGCACAGTTTTTTGTATCTTGTATCTTCTTCAATAAATGTCTGTTTTCCATGATACATGGCTGGATACCCTCTGGACATACCCCATACACAAAATGTAAGCAGACTTTAGCTTTAATCCCTCACATGTTCCATTCTCCCAGCATTCTCAGTGGACTGTTTCCTTGATTTAGTGGGTGCCTTCCTGGTCTGTCCTTTATCTTGTTTTCATACCTTTTCATATTCTATGATACAAACTGAAAAAGGCCCCAGAGATATTTTCTTTACTTTTCAACAGATAAAGATAAAAGGGCCTAACAGTTATTGTTTAAAGAGTTATTCATTGTGTGCACCTGATGGTCAGTCCATATGGATAGGGAGGTGGGCACGTTTAAAGGTATTAGTTTAACTTTTTCTTGTACTCTTGAAATTTACCATTTGAATTTAAAATTAGAAGCTTGAATTCTCTTTCCTTTTGCATGACTTGCTTTCTTGGACACTACCTTTACATAGAGATACGAATCACAATGAAAGTAAAATGAAAAATAATATAAATCATGCCAAATACAAAATACAACAAGAGATAAATAAAAACACATCTGCCTATGAAATGGCTCTACAAGAGAGAAAATTTATTCTCCTTACAAATTATTAGGATTTTTACATACTTTCTATATTTCTACACCTCATCAGTTGCAATTAAATTCATATTATTATATTTATTACCTAACATAAAGTATCTTCACTATTGAAATCATAAGAATGGCCAACCAAATATTTCTAATAAAGTTCCTTTGGAAGTGCCCTGGCCAGGTAGCTCAGTTGGTTAGAGTATCATCTAGATATGTTAAGGTTGTGGGTTTGATCTCTAGTCAGGGCATATACAGGAAGCAACAAATGAATGCATATATAAGTGGAACAAAAAATTGATCTCTCTCTCTATCTCTCTCTCTCAAATCAATCAAAAATATTGAAAACATTTCTTAAGAAGTGACTAAAATAGTAGCGATATGTTCCATACCTCCAGAATGATGCTTTTCTTGAACACCAGCCATCTTGGACTGACTTCCCATAACTCTCTGCTTAACTGCTTATCTTCAAATATTATTTGAAAACGTTATGATTATTTTCTTGTCTCATATATTCATCACATCACCCTAGACAACATGTTAAATCATTTATAAATTGCTTATCATGTACAGGTCTTTTGCTTAGCAATAATTTAGCAGTTTAGCTTCTGTATTAAGCTAACTTCAGTAACTTGGATTCTGAAGCAAGAACAAGAGAAAATACAGAATCAATGTCAGTTATTTCACTTGACCCTATTAAGCCTTTTGGAGAAATTAAGATAATTTACTAATAATTTTAACTTATTGATCATCATTGGTGTCATTGTCACCATCACCATCAACTTTCCTTTTCTCTACATAGTTCTTGGGAAATTAAAATTTTTAACACATGCTTTTTGTTTAATCTTACAATGGCACTGTAAAAAGGGCTATCTCATTATCCAACTAAAGCCTAAAAATGTTTCTAAAAAACTATACACTATAATATGACTAGTAAATAATAGTATTGCATTTCAAGGCTATGAATTCTAATTTTAATGTAACAAATATTTTCATACTAAAATTTTGCTTTTTGATATCTACATATTATTATTGTCCTAAATATATGCATAAAGTACTGATGCAAAGCATATTATTATTATTTACTTACTGTAAATAATAACCATGGATTCCTCTATGCCCCAATTTTTACCATTGGAGTGGCACAATGAAAACCATATTTACGCTATACATACAGGGTGAGGGACCAAAAATACAAAATTAAAAAAAACAAACAAGTGGACTTTATATAGGAAGGAGACCACCAAAAATAAATTTGAACATTTATATAGAAAAATCCTCCATCCCCTTCAGAAAGAACTTTTTTTAAAAGATTTTATTTTTATTTATTTATCTTTAGAGGGGAAGGGAAGGAGAGAGGGAGAGAAACATCAATGTATGGTTGCTTTTCGTGCGTCCCCTGCTGGGAATTGGCCTGCAGGGAACCGGATTGTATCCCAGGCATGTGCCCTGACTGGGAATCGAACCGTGATCATGTGGTTCTCAGGCCCGCACTCAATCCACTGAGCTACACCAGCCAGGGCAGAAAGAACTTTTTTTTGAGGTGGGGGAATGTAACAGGCAGGATCCTGGGCCCTACTCTTTGAAATGAGAATAAACCCTTCAAGGGAAGTATAAGACTAGTGTCTTCAACTTTAGAAGCCAGGAAATATCTCCTGTTTCCAAGTCACATTGCCTTTGAAATAAAGACATATATTTCTAAAAATGTAAACCTCTCTGTTGTTTTTACGATCTATAGTTAATGAGTTATAAATCAACTTCTAAGGCTTATCTATTAGCCAGGGTCTGAGTCTCAGGAAGGTTTTCTCAAAAAAATACTAACTGTTCATAATTACAAATATGTTTTCTAAATAGCCAGCCTCACACCAGTTTAGATAAATTTATTTTTATTGCAAAATTATACTGTATATTAAAAAGAACAACAATTTCACAGAAACTATTAGTTTCTCATAGCTTGCAGAAGAAAACCTTGTTTCTTAAAATTGCAAATAGATAATATACGCTTGCTACTCTTAAGTTCACAGAAAATTACTTATATTAATATAATTTTAATGTTAAATGAACAACTTGGTCTTCAAAATAAGATATGACATTATCTTATTCAGGTTTATTTTATAAAAAAGACCGAATTGAATATTGTGCTTGGGGATTGAGCACAATGATAGAAGTGGCCAGGACCTTGCCTTTAGTAGCTTTGACTTGATCAAACCATTTAACAATGTCACACTTAAATCTCCTTTTCTGAAAGGTTATAATACAATTATAAACTAATAAGATCATTGTGAAGATAAGATGAATGCATACATCTAAAGCAATTGACTAACATATGGAGGGAAATCATTTCTCATTATATCATATAGTGATTTGCAATTAATAAACATTTTATAAATTACTTGCCATTTATCAATGTATTCCATAAAAGCTGAAGCTTCAAAACGGATATGTTTGATCACTGGATAGTATCATTCTGGATATTTGGATGAATTTAAAAACCTGTTTAAAAAACAGTTAAATTTGCAAAAAAAAAAACGCATAACGTCTCATGTTGAGTGTTGTCTAACATTATGTCTTGATAGTATAAATTTGATCTCTTGCTACTGAGATTCATTTTTACATTTATTAGATTTCCCCAGCCAGCATAAACTCAAATTGCATGGTTTTACTAAAGGGGACATAAGTGATTGAGGCAGGCATCTTCTTTCTTAAGTGTAAACCTTTTAGTCTAAGTACACACAAATAAACAACAATAATAAAACAGCAACTGCTAACATTTTAAACAATCATAAAATAAGTCATTCAAAAGTAATTTTGAAAGCATTTCAGAATTATTGTGCATTTTTAAACATTTCTGTATCTTTATGTAATCTGGTAAATGTTTTTTTATGATACCTTGTTGTTATTTTTTGAAACAATTACTGTATTTCCATAAAACATTCTTTTGATTCTAAAGTGAATGATTCCATAGCATGTATTGTTACTACACCATAGATAATTCTGTTTAGAAATGCATGTTTTAAATGTCTCCATGGAATTAATTTAAAAATTGGGCAGAAAAAAATCTATTTTACTAAATGAAAACTCTACTAAAATTGTTCGTTATATTCTTTCTTTATTTTAAACTTTAAATAACAATGTCATTCATCTACTATTAGTTGCATCTCGGTAGGGGTAAAAAAAGCAAAGAAACCCTACTTACTGCTTTATATCGATTTGGGATTTCCTTTAGACCACAGTTTTTATCTAAAGGGTGTGGATCTCCATTCCACACAAGTGGAATTCACTGTTGTTCAGTCTCTTAAATATGACTTATTCACTTCGCAAATACCCCAAACTAACAATATCACTTATTCTAACTTATCTTCAAATGAAGTTGTAAACTAGTAATTTACCCCTGCTAATTGAGAACAAGGTATTATTCAGAGAAAAATAAATTATTAGCAAATGTAAAAGCTTTAGCTCTTGTTCTGAAGGCCTGGAGTAAGTTGAATAAGTAGAACTATATTTGTGATGACTCTTTTGGCCATTTAACTTGAAACTTCAGAAGCAAGAGTGCCTAAATGTCTCTCACTTAAATTTTAAGATCTTACAAACAAAAGTGTCCCACCTAAATGTGTAGCTGTCCCATTTTCTACAGACAAATTACTGTAAGCTGAAATAGAACACAACATTGCTGAAAACAAGAAAATATTGTAAAACTATTTCTATGGTCCTCAGTTCAAGAATTATTTCGGCCCTGGCTGGTAGCTCAGTTGATTAGAGCATCATCCCAATATGTCAAGGTTGTGGGTTCAATCTCTGGTCACAGCACTTATAAAAATAACCAATGGATGCATACGTAAGTGGAAAAACAATCATTGCATCTCTCTCTCTGTCTCCCTTCCTTCTTCTGTCTCTCTAAAATTAATACATTTTTAAAAATCAGTAAATACACTTTTGGTGGGCAGAGGTTTGTAACAGATCAGCGTACATAAATTCCCTTCCCTTCACATTCAAGTGGAAAATCCATAAAAAGTTGATTTAAGGAGTCAACATTTATAATGGGAGAAATCAGAGACCAAGAGGTGTCAGAAGATACCCACTCTGACAGTGGTACAAATTTATTAGATGTCAATGAGCATGTTTCATTCAACATTAGCTCTAAGCAAGCAGGGTAAAGGACTTTTCTAGGAGTCCATTTAGGAACCGTAGTCACACAGAACAGCAACATTTGACCTGAAGATGCGTGAAATGGCAGGAGGCAAAAATTGGCACGTAAAAGGTTGAATTAGGGAATTCTGTAAAGTAATTGAGAGACAGAAACGTTACATAACAATTTGGTTAAAGATATTGAGAGAAATATTTTAAATACAAGACAAAATATTTTAAATGCAAGCTATAATTGTGAAAGGATGAGGCAATAAAATACATTCAGTAACAGAATCACAAACCGGCTGCTTGCCACATGAATTTGGATGCACATAAGCATCTTCAGATGGACCCTCACAGTGCTTATTTTTTTAAAATGGTTGCCTACATTTAAAAACTTGTGATGTCACATGGGAAAAAATACTCTTCAATGGATCCCTATTTCATTCAGAAACAAACCAAATTCTTTATAATTCTGCATAGCAAACCTACAAGAACTGTCCACACCATGCCCTTACCCCTCTGACTTCATTGCCTAATTCTCTCAATGTGCTATAGCCACTTTGGTGTCCCTGCCTGTCCTTCAAGATATCTTTTACACTAAGAGCTTCTTCCACTTGCAGTTCTTGTCCTGATATACCAGCATGACTTGTCCCTTCATCTCCTTAAATTCATGACTACTCTATTTTAAATTGCCATCTCACCCATTATTCCCAATCTCCTTTATAAGATGTGGCAAAAGTAGGCTTATGGTTGTGAGTATGTAAAACACAAAGTTTATTCTTTTATTATTAATCAATTATTATATTATTTTTCCATACAAACAACTATAAACTTACTTTTGCCCCAGCTTGTGTTTTTACTTTATTCTTTCTCCATAGCAGTTATCATATTTTACAATATTGTGTCATTTATTTATGTAGTATATTGCTGGTACTTTTCCCAGTAGACTGTGAACTCCATGAGGGTATGACTTTTTGTCTGTTATATTACTTCATCCCAAATGCCTAAGACAATTATGTCTTAGGCACTCCTACCCCCAGTTAGATCTCTATATTTCTAAAGGTTCAGAAGATCCTATAACACCAGACCTATATACTACCTCATGATAAAAAAATTCTCTTGGTCCCCAGGAGCACCGAGCACTCATTCCTGCTTACTGTGATCTCCAACATTCCCTTTTGTCTTCCTGACAGTGAAGCTCGGAGTCACCTTTTATCACCAACCTTGCACTGACCTCTTTTCTTTTTAAACACTGAAGTTAATGGGAAGTTGAAACATATTTTTACAACTATATAAAAATATAAATAAGAAAAAGTAGAAGGCATAGTTTAAGAAAGTAAAAAACATTTCTCTTAGCTTTAACATGCACTTGAATCACCATTAAGAAACAAACATGGCATGCTTCACTTATTACATTTCTTGCTAACCCTGTGAGAATTTAAATTTTGTTGCTGAATATAGCATATATGAATAGAATACAAGAAGTTTCAACTGACAGTCCAGAGATGAAAAAAATTAAAAACCTTAAACATTCTATTAAGAAGTTTACAATTAATGTTGCAAGAGCTTCCAATTAGTCGATGCAAGTTTGTTTTAATAATGTCCCTTTAAATCTTTGCCAAAATTTTTATTTTTAATGTTCTCTTAATAAAATATGTTCTTTCTAAGTTGTAAAAAAAGGAAAATTTGTTCTACACTTTGGCATCTTCAGTGATGAAAAAAATCCCATTTCCTTATTGTAGGTTAGTTCCTCATTCTGCTTGATGTATAATTCCGAAACTAATCCTGTCCTAAAAATTCCCTCAATTTTTTTGTTTTAACAACAGATGTTGTGGCATTTCCTTAACCAAAATTTGTGTTTCAAAACCACTTGATCATGACTGAGAGTAAAGTGAAAGAAAAACTAGACATTATAAATGTCAAATAATTGATAACTGTTCTGTGTCTGTAAGAAAAATTGCACCAGTATATTATTAATTAAACAATAAATCTGCTATTGAATTTGAGTCTTGTTAACATGAATCTTCTTGGTAACTAGCCCAACATTAATGTAGATGGCATTGATTTAATAAATCGTCATGGAATGGGCAGGTGGGGAGGCAGACAGGGGGAGATGGTACTAGACAGATTTTAGTCTTAGCTTTGGTACTAATCTGTTGCCCAGGCACGCTACTTTGAGCACTCAGTTCAGATAGCTGGGTTGCACTGTTTTCCTCTCCAAAAGGAAAATTAAATTAGTTTGGGGAAATTATATAGTATCCCTATGACTCAATTTTCCTATCTACAAAAATGGTGATAAGTAGCTTTACTATCCTCATAAGTTTGTTATGGTGACTCAATGAAAGACTATATGTAATAACCTTTAGAGTATGCCCAGCACAGAGTGATTAAGTGTTAGTTATATTTAGTATTCGGGTCCTATCCATATGTAAAATATTAGGCATTCTTATTTATGTTGGGATTTTTTTCAGATTTTATATGAAAGTTTATTTAGAAAGTCACAGAGGTAGAAGTGAGTTGTAGAAGAAATGGGTTCAGGAAACAAGTTACAGAAAAGAAGGGCCCTTGGAGCTTGTGTGTGGGGAGATGAGAGAGAGAGAGAGAGAGAGAGAGAGAGAGAGAGAGAGAGAGAGACCTGAGATACAAAAGAGGGAGGAGAGGTTTAAGGGAAAAGAGAGAAAAGCAGAGCGTGCCCTAGGGAAAGAAGGGGTTGGGAAAAGGCACAAGGGTGCTCTACAGAGAAAACCACTGGGATAATTTTTTTAATGTGTAAAAATCTAAAATAGGAGTAACTATTTTTAAATAGAAGAATTCACTAAATGTATTTGGAATTGGGCTTCAACTTAAACAATGAAATGAACTTTGTAGGTATACATACATTTTAGGCACAAGATAAAAGATTCAAGAAAACAACAACTTGAAGTAGAGGTCAATAATGTACTTAGCTCTGGGATAAGAGAATGTCAGAAACCTCTTGTAGATTCATAGTGCAAATAGATTACTCTGATTAGTGTTATTAAGTCACTGTATTTTAGAAGAGGTGTAATCTACCCCACCATTATTTTAACATTGTTTCTGTAAAGGATGACTTGGTAACTTAATATATGACTGCAGATAAACCATCTATTTGCTCAAGATTTCTAGGAACTAACTTTAAAAGAAGTAGACTCAAACCTTCCAGGCTCCAGTAGATGGAGATTTGCTGATCCTCAGTTATCTGAACAGAACTATGTTGACTTTCATGTAGTCCCCTCAGAAGAGAACTCTCAAGCCCCTGCTTTTGATTCCTTTGTTCTGTTTATTACCTTCCTCCTCCCTCCTTATGACAACCTCTGCCCATATAAAATGGTTAAGATGTGCTTTGGGACATTAGTCTGCCATCTTCTCAGGCTGTCAACTTGAATAAATCTGCTTTCCTTTCACCAGCCCTTACCTCTTGAGTATTCAATGGACAAGCAGCTGAACCAAGGTTTGATAGCAGAGGAAGCGTTCTCAGTAGCATTTACTTCAATAACTAAACACTTAAAAATTTTAGATAAGCAAAGTGAGACCAAGAATACTGAAGGGAAAAAAAGCTACCATGGTTAAATAGAAGTCCACTAAATGAGATCTTAGTTCTAGTTTTTGTTTCATGACTTCTTAACCATGTGATACAAGTTAAGTTATACGGTTCTGTGGGTTTGGATTCTCTACTATTTAAAGGGGATAATCATGCCAAGCGACCTACATCAGTTTGATGGGATAAAACAGATAATACCTTCAATGAGTAGTTAAATGTACTTTAACTACTAAGATGAATTAGTTCTGGGAATCTAAAGCACAGCACTGTGACTGAGTTACAATACTGTATTATATACTTGAGAGTTCCTAAGAGATTAGATCATCAGACCTTAAATGATCCCTCTAATAAATAAGTAAGTAAATAAATAAATAATGGTGAGTATGTGAGGTGATGAATGCATTAACTAACCTTATTTTGGTAGTCATTTCAGAATATATATATATATATATGTGTGTGTGTATGTGTGTTTATGAAATCACCACTTTTTACAATTTAAAGTTATAATGTTATATGTCAATAATAATTCAAAGTGTTGGAAAACATATATCATGCTATTGTATCACCATTAGAAGCAGGAACCATGAAAGAAACAAGAATAATGGTAATGTGTAAGGTACACAAATTAATAGAGATATTTTGGAATTTCTAGCCAAATGATTTAAGTAGACAAAATAACTCAATTATTTATAAATTATTCATATTCATCACAGGGAATAAATGTAAACCCAGTGAAACTCCCCAGGAGCTCTTTGTAAGTAGTAGGGGTTAGATCTTAAGAAATGTCAATAAAGAGCTTGTCTAGCCCCTTCATTTTACAAATAGAAAAATGCTCATAGAAAAATAAACAAAATTTTCTAAGACACACTTAGAGCCATGTTCAATATCCTCAGTATAATACACGGCCTCTTTATTTAGGGTAGGAGTTGTAACGTTTCTATAGTGTGCAATGTTTAATGTTGAAGCCAATGTTTAAAAAATTTTCTTCTCATTGAAAGCAGTATAAAACAGAAAAAAAGATTAAAGCAAGTTTACTTTCGGACAACTGGATTATTTCACAAAAGCAAACAAATAGCAAAATGATATTATTTTTTACAAACATTCTCTTTTCCCCTGAGGCAAAATATTCTTCATGTTTAGCAGGGACGTTTCGGCACTCTACACATCTATTGACATATGGGGCACCCATCCCCATTCACTCCTGATTAAAGATCATAACAGAAAGGGTGGGAAATCATACAGTCCTATTTTGAAATTCAGGATTCTACTTTATTCTGGGACATTATGCTTCACATCTTCCCTTAAATACAATACTCAGCAGGTGTCAGGCTGACCAAAGAGGGTCAAGAGCATTCAAATTTAATTCTTTTTAAAAATATTTTTATTTATTTCATTTAATATTAGAAGCTTTCTCTAGTTAAAACAACTTAGTGGAAATTCCTGAGAAAGGGAAAAAAAGTTGGTATTTATGCAGTTTTATTAAAATGAAGGTCAGGTTTTCAGCCAGTCAGAGCTTAATTAGGAGCAGGCTGCCAGCCCATGGAACCTTCACCATCTTGGATACGGTATGGAATTGATCAGTAACAGGAACTTCACATAATAAGTCTCATTACCCCCATCTACGGTGTATCCTCCTTCTTTACCTTCCCACAGTCCACATATTTTCTTTCATAAAAATTGTAGTTTTTTCTTGGTTGACTACCAGTTTGCCCCAAATTAAATGCCACTACCAGAACAGGATGGCTATATAAAAGATAGTGACTATCGATTCTGTCTAGTAGTTGGACAGCAGAGTTCATAACAGGGTCACGTCCTTCTAGAATTTTTCAATCATTAAATGATCTGACAGGTAGCAAGATAATTTTAGTCCTTCAGTTTTCCTGGAAGGTAAAATGGAGAGGGGGTGTTATGTTGACAGACTTTCACTTTTCCTAAATTAATATTCCCTGGAAGAATACAAGATACCATCATATGCAATTTTCCTGGTGCACTTTTAGGATTAAAGATGAAAGGTGACTTTCATATGTGTTTCCATAGTATCTTGTCCATCATCTAATCCAAAGAAAAAATATTTTCCTATATTGTGTAACTTATGTACTTATTGCTTTGCCATACTTGACAAAGATTGTCTTGGAAACAACCAATATCTTTTTTTTTCAATTCCAAGAGTTTGGTTAGAAACTTGAGAAATGGTGAGGGGATCGTTGATCAGGGAATCAACCATGGTGTCACTCTGTCTGGTTTTGAAAGTATTTGGTTGATGAGGTCATTCCGCTTTCCTATGTCCAGAGCTGAAACTCAGCTGAGGCCTGAGATGTTGTATTCCTCTTTGGTCAACAGACCTGAGGCTTTATTCCTAAGATTGTTTAATGCTGACCAGGGCCTCCTTGTTCTGAAGACTTAATGATTAAGAGGGTGCACGTTCAAGGGAGAGGGAAGCAGGTAAGTCAGGGTACGCTTAGGCTGGGCAAGGCTGATGTGAAGCAAATGAAAAGATGAAAAAAGTTCAAATTAAAGAAAACAAGGTTTCTGCATGGTTACATATTCAAAAGGAAAGATTGACAATAACCATAACAGAAAAAAGGCAAAAGCAAACCAATCGACTAACAAAATTGCTAACAAATCCACAATATTTCTTTTTCACTCTTAATACCAAGATGCTTTAAACCAAGAACAACAGGAATTAAACTGAAGGATTGAAGCAATATATTTAATTATGTTTCAGACAATAGAATAGAGGTGATACAAAGCAGTTACTATTCACTTGCTGAGCACTCTGGATTTGAAGGTCCATAAAGATAAGAATAGCCCTGCCTTTTAGGGTAAGCCTCAGGGGAGACTGTCTTGGAGTGGGCAAAATGAACCTGATTGTCTGCCCCTGAGCTGAGCTAAAGAACTAGTAGGTGAACAATCAGTTTTACTCAGCTCATTCAACAGGTGAGAACTGTCTCCCCATTTTTCTTGACAAAGAAAATGGGGTTTGAGAGGAACTTTAATAGAAAATGTGAAGGAAAACAACATAAAGGAAATAAAATATCAATAGAGTTAAAAGAAAGATAATTTTCATTACTTATACATGTTTTATTTAAAATAGAGACATTCATTTATAAATGTTTATGGCTAGGAAAAAATGCCTTCTGGAATTTCAATTATACACACATCAAATCTTTTTCAGTCTTAACACCAATGTCTAATCCTCTTAATTTTATGCTGTTGTCTTTATAATTCACTGTACTTATGGATCTATTTTCCAACTTACTAGTTATCTTTTTGAACCAATATGTTAAACAAATCTATTGAGATTTTTATTTTAAGTATTTCTCAGCTCTAGAATGTAGATTTGTTTATGAAGCATAGATTCCATTTCCCCTCAAAATCTCAAACTAGTCATTTATCTCCTTGATGATAGTAAACACTCCTCTTAACATCAATGAATCTAGAGATATTTTGAGACCTGAGCCAATATTGTCGCTCTCCAAAGCAGAGATGGGTCCTGCTCTATTTCTGGCAGGCATCTAAGGTCACTAGCAATAATGAATTCCCTTTATGCACGAATTAATTCACAAGTTAAAAAGCTTTAAGCTTCAGGCTCAGCTCCTGCAAAGTGGTTAATTTCCAGGTCATCCTCAATTCCAGGGTCTAACTTTTCAAGGTTAAAATTGCCATCCTGCACATGTGTATGTGAGTTTGTGGGGCAGGGGAGGAGAGTGGCTCAGGGGAGCAGAGGTTGGTCAGCCTTTATTTGAATTAGAATCTCCTCCTAACCCGTGTCAATGTTGCAAGCTCTGCTCAGCATCTCTTTTTCTTACTTGCCTGAGCGGGAATCTGCAGATATGTATAGTGCAAAAATATTCCCCATCTCAGAACTTGTGTCTCTGGGCTTACATCTTCTCTTGGATTCTGCCTAGTATTTCTTCCTGGCTCTATGAAATTGTTTCCAAAGTTGTTAGGAGAATTTTTCATCACTGGAATACTCTTTATGTTTCCTTCACTATTACCTAAATCAGTGTTGGCCAAAGTCCTGAATTAGATCTAGCAGCGAAACCTCAGAGAATAAATGAAAGAGTTTATAGCTTATTATTTACAATTATAATTCTATTCTCTTTGGGATTTCATAAGTGTTTAGTTAAAACTGAACAAAAAGAGGACTGTAGAGTGGCTGGAAGCTCTATCTGCTTGCTCCCAGCTTGGACCAGTCTCTCCGCTAAACCACAGAGCAGTCAACTCAAAAATCCCTTCAAGTGTGAGATCGGGTGTGAGCGAGCATGTGTGTCGATGAGTGTTCAAGTATGTGTGCAAATGTGTTTGTGCCTGCCTGCCATCCAGGGCACTCGGGGGCAGATGGCCTGGGCTCTCCTGTGGACCCACTGCTACTGCAGCTGCCACCTGGCCTGACTTGTCTGTCTGCAGATTTGGAGCAGGTGCCAATTTGAGGAAATTACAATATCCTCCTCAGGAAGAAGCCGCCAGAGCAACTGCACCTCAACACCTGGGCTGAGTGTTTCAGACATGCCACACACTAATATTGTTGTCGATATATTTCCTAGGGCGTAGGAAATAAAGTAAAAAATAAACAAATGGGACTACCTCAAAATCAAAACAGCAAGGGGCTAGTCAAAGAACATGTATGAATGACACATGGACATAGACAACTGAGAGGAAATTGACTATGAGCTAGAAGGGTGAGCTGGGTGGAGGGGGTCAAAAGGGAAAAGAAGTTGGGACACTGAAATGAAACAAATAATAAAAATAAAAAGGTGCTGTTGAATGATGAAAATAAATAAAAATGAAAAAGTTCCTGCACGGCTAAAGAAACCAGCATCAAAACGAAAAGGGAAAAGAAGGAAAAGAGAACTGACTGTATGGGAGAACACATCCACCAACAATACATTGGACAAGGGTTTAATTTCTAAAATACATAAAGAACTCATATGACTCAATGCCAGAAAGACAATCCAATTAAAAAATGGGCAAGGGGCCTGAATAGACACTTCTCCAAAGAGGACACACAAATGGCCCAGAAACATATGAAATGATGTTCAATATCACCAGCCATCAGAGATTTAAATTAAAGTCATGATGACATATCACCTCACTCCTGCCAGAATGGTCATCATTAATAAATCAACAAACAATAAGTCACAAGGTTATGGAGAAAAGGGATCCCTAGTGCACTATTAGTGGGAATGCAGACTAATGCAGCCACTGTGGAAAACAGTATGGAATTTCCTCAAACAAATTAAAAATGGAGCTGCCTTTTGACCTCATGATTTCACAGCTGGGAATATATCCTAAAAATCTCAAAACACCAATTCAAAAGAACTTGTTCACCCTTTTGTTCATAGCGGCATTATTTATAATAGCCAAATGTTGGAACTGCCTAAGTGCCCATCAGTAGATGAATAGATTAAAAAGCCATGGTACATTTACCCAATAGAATGCTATGCAGCCCAAAGAAAGAAGGCATTCCTACCCTTTGCAACAGCAGGGAGGGAACTGGAAACTATTATAAGTGAAATAAGCTAGTTAGTGAAAGACAAACATCATATTATCTCACTTATAAAAGGAATCTGGTGAACAAAATAAACTAATGAGCAAAACAGACCCAGATACATGGGAATAGAGAAGAGACTGACAGTTGCTAGAGAAAAGAGGGGCTTGGGGAGGGGATAATGGTGGAAATAAGGGGAAGAGACTAGACAAAGGACATGTATGAATGACCCAAGGACGTGGACAACAGTGTGGGAATTGACTGTGGGAGTAGGGTGGGGGCGGCATAGAGGAGGGTAAAAGGGGGAAAATTGGGGCAATTGTAATAAAATAAACAAGAATAAAAAACTGAACAAAGAGCAATATGAAAATATATTGATTTTCAATTGCATCATCAATTTTTAAGATTTCAGAGTCCACAAGGAAGGTGGCTTAGAGCAAGATGAATGGATAAGGCTTCATTGATTTAACCACTACAGCACCTCCTTTATATATAGTCATATGTGCAAAAGTTCCTCTGAAGAAAATGTTCTTCTGTTTAAAAATATGAAATTATTGATACTTGTGGAGATGTTACAAGATCCTAAGGTTCATGATGACAGGAAAATGTTTATTTCATTACTGTTGTTTCAATATTTACTTTAGTATCTGGCATGTTGTAGGTTCTCAATCAGTATTTATTGAGTATATGAATGGATTATTCAAGAAATTTTAAACATACTATAGTAGCCGCAAAACCTTTTTATTTTATTTTTTAACCACCTTTTAAAAATTTAATTGTTGTTCTTGTACAGTTTTCTGTCTTTTACTCCCATCCCAGCCCACTCCCCCAGTACTGCCCACCTCCCTCCCATCCACCCCCCCACCTTAGTTTTTGTCCATGTGTCCTTTATACTTGTTCCTGTGAATCCTTCTCCTTTTCCCCTGAAATTCCCTCCCCTCTCCCCTCTGGCCACTGTCAGCCAGTCCTGTATTCCAGTGTCTTTGGTTATGTTTTGCTTGCTTGTTTGTTTTGTTGTTTAGGTTCCTGTTAAAGGTGAAATCATATGGTATTTGTCTTTCACGGCCTGGTTTATTTCACTCAGCATGATGCTTTCCAGTTCCATCCATGTTGTTATAAAGGGTAGGAGCTCCTTATTTCTTTCTGCTGCATAGAATTCCATTGTGTAAATGTACCATAGTTTTTTGATCCATTCATTTACTGATGGGCACCTAGGTGGCTTCCAACTCTTGGCTATTGTAAATTGTACTGCTATGAACATTGGGGTGCATAGGTTCTTTTGGATTGGTGTTTCAGGGTTCTTAGGGTATACTCCTAACAGTTCCCCAACCATAGGCGGCCACTAACCTATTTTCTGTCACCCTAGATTTGCTACTTAAGATTATCATATAAGTGGAATCACATCACATATGATATTTTGTGACTGGCTTTTTATAATACTTTGAGGTGCATCCATGCTCTAGATGTATCATTACTTCACTTATTTTTTTTTTTTTGCTTAATGACTTCCCATTATATGGATATACTACATTTTGTTTATCCAGTCATAAGTTGATGGACATTTAGGAAATACCAATTAAAACTACAATAAAATACTTTTTCAGAATCAGAATACTTTTTTTACTATGGCTATCATAAAAAATACAAAATAACTTATTTTGATTAGGATGAGGGAAAAATAGAACCCTCGTGTTGCTATTAAAAATATAAAATGGTATAGAAAATTTGGAAAACACTTTGGCAGTTCCTCAAAATGTTAAATTCAGAGTTATTATACTATTCAGCCAATCTATTCCTGGGTATTTACCCAAGAGAAATAAAAATGCCCATATAACGTATATCTAAATGTTCATTACAGCATTATTTATAGTAGACAAAAAGTTCAAACAATATATTTTATGTTTTTAGTCTGCATACTAATTGATATTTCATATTCTTTTAGGTTTGTATTTTTATACTGGTATAGTTGCTATGACATATTTTTTCCAACTTTATACCCTAAACTATTTTTGGCTGATAATTAATCGAATGTGGCAGTATTGGAGATTTTTTACCTCCCAGTTAAAACCAGAATGCACCACCTCCATTCATTTATTGGCCAATCATAAGTATTTGCTGAGAGTATCCACTATATATGTAGAGCTGTAGCGACTGCACAAGGTTTAAAATAAATCTAAGAACCAACCAAGTCATCTACCAGAATGTTGGGCACATTGTGGACACCTAATGATCATTCGTTGAATGCTTTGAATGAGTAAATATGCAAATACACAGCCATGTCACCAAAAGTTGGACAACAGATTTACAAAGGTAACTAAAAATATTACACAAATGAATGTACAGGGTGTTTATATAGCAAACAATATTTAAATAATTCTTTTAAAACTCATGACATTCTTGAATATACTATTTCACCACTTGAAACTGTTAATCCATTTTCATTATGATTTGTAACTTCTTTGTTTCTTATTTTTTAAGTTTATTCCTTAGCATATTATCTTACATAAATGTTCATATGGTAATATTCACTCTGAAGCCAGGTAATCAGGCATTTCATCGTTTATTTATTTACTTATTCATTCATTCATTCGTTTATTGATTTTTTAGAAAGAAGGGAAGGGAAAGAGAAAGAGTGGGAGAGAAATATCAAGGTGTGGTTGCCTCTCATGTGTCCCTTACTGAGGATCTGGCCTGCAACCCAGGCATGTGCCCTGACTGGGAATCGAACCAGTGACCCTTTGCTTCACAGGCCCATGCTCAATCCACTGAGCTACACCAGCTGGGGTGTAATCAGGTATTTAGTTATAACATAATTATGTGTACATAAAATGCATGTTATTTTTATTAAAATTCACCTACATCCCTTTTTTAGAACATCGGGAGTGGATCATTTTCTTTGTTATCTATCTTTTTTGATATTTAAAAAAATTATTGTAAACAATGGAATTGAATTTTCCCCATATACATCACATATTGCACCATATATTTCAAAACTAAACTTGGATTAGAACTGGCTTTATTCTTAATTCAAAATGCAGTTCTTAAATGAGAACCACATTGATGGGATGACCTGCATATTTTATCTTAGACTTCAAAAATCAGAAAATTAAGGTAAATGGTTTAATAACAACCTGTGCTCCCAATGTAATATTTAACCTATAATATGTGGTATAGAAAACTATTCAGCTTATTAAATAATTATGCTGGCATTGTAAAATTTGGAATTAAGAACCTAATCAACAAAACAAACTACCACTCAAAATATCGCCAGAGACATTCAAATCAAGAACAATCTGACAGTAACCAGAAATGGGGTGGGGAAGGGGGGAAGGGTTTTCAGGAACTACTATAAAGGACACATGGACAAAACCAAGGTGGCAGGGAGGGAGGGGTGCACTGTAACATGTACATTAATGGATCATATCTCAAACTAACAACAATTCTATGAATTAATTAGTTTCACTTTGCCAGTCAGGAGATCATGGTTTAAAGGAGTTATGCTTTTTCAAGATAACATAACAAAATACCTAATGTATAGCAGGATAAAAGGCTGATAGTTTAAATCACAATGTCACATCGGACTAGATTTAGTGCTTTTGTTGAAGTAGTCTCAGAATAAGTGATTTTTCTCTGCATGTGTGTGTGTATATATATATATATATATATATATATATATATATATATAATGTCAACACATAGATAACAAATGTTAAATGACACAGTCAAATAAATTAAACTTGAATGAGTGCCTAAAAGTAGGGCCTGCATATTTTCACCTGTTTTTACCCTCAAACCCACCATAATATATACATCTATTTGTTTCTCAAAACTCTTTGATAAATAATTTTTAAATTAACCTCTTTTTAATATGGGAATTTATAGCCAATTCTAAATATTTCCTTTGAAAAAGGCTTATGATTTCATAGAGAATAGGAAAGATCATCAGGGTTTCCTTTGAAATATTTCTTTTTCTAAGTTTACTTATTGTTTAATGGGTCCTTGATAATTAACTATAGCTGAGGGGAAAGGTTAAAATGGAGAAGCAGCTTATGAGAAAGCCATTTTACCTCTGTAATCCAGTGTTCCCCAGATACCACATTTGGGTACTTCAAATTTTCTAAAACCTGGACTTATTTTCCAGATTCATATAAAAATTAAGTTGCTTTTGATGGGATATTTCAGCACAGGTACTAGAGGTTTTAATTACCATGTAAATTGCTTTAGAAATTAAATAACGGTGAACCAGAGGTCTTTAAAATTAACTGGAAGCAAATGTTTATTGCTTTTAGAGACATTTATCTCACAGCAAATGTATAGTAACTAATTGACTATCTTAAAGCAGTAATTACTGTTTTCTGCTGAAGTCATTTTCATTAAAATAATCTTAAAAAGGAAGGAAAAATAACCATGATATCTAATATTTTTCTTTCTAGTTTTTTAAAGTATTACAAGATAATAGAAGCAATCAACCATCACCTTTCTCTTTTTTCTTTCTTCATCTAATCACTAGAGTAAATTTTATATTTAGCATTTTTGCATGCTTTTATACTTCTTCTGCATCTGAATTTTTTATTGTATTTTGCAGAATACTTATCGTTCCACAGTATAATTTTTTCATTCAACATCATGGTTTGGAAATCTATCAATTTTGATACATATGTCACTTAAATTCTGTTTATGATTTACCATGAAAATTGTATTCATTCACCTCCTATTGTACCAAATTATTTATAATTTTTTCTTTTATAACTTTCAAATTATTATACCTGCCTGTGCTAGGTTTGGGGAGGTGAAGGAGAAGTTTTCTAGGATCTTCACTTGGAAGTGGATGTGTTGGTTCATCCTCTTCTGGTGTTATCAACTTTCAGTTTTCTCTCGAAACAAAAAAAAACATATAAATTCTGAATTCTGTAAGTGTCATCTAAGCATATACAAAATACTTAGATTGATCACACATTTTAAAAATTGCTGATTTTAAGTATATAGAATGATTTGTCAAGATTTTGGGTTGCATTTTCCTAATTATTGATGAGGCCAAGAATCTTTTCATATAAAACTTTCTCTTTTTTTAATGAATCATTTATTTCCTTTGTTCACTAATATCTGTGATCATTTTTTTGTTTTTTTCTTTATATTACTATGTAGCAAAATAAATTGCTCTACTCCAGGCTTGTAATTTCCCTTTACTCATGGTGACGGTGTTGTGAAGAAATTTTAGAATTAGTGCATTCAGATTAATGCATTCTTACCTCAATGATTATGTTTTTTCAACACTTTAACCTGTTCCACCATCTTTACCAGAACTTTACTTTTATGTAATTAAATTAATTTTATTGCCATGTAGATTGATTCAGTCTAGTTAAAATCAAAGTATCTTCAACCTCTATTAACATATGTATGCTAGCCTATTCCCCTATACTATAAGCATCTTGCATAATAGAATAATATTTTGTTTACACTATCAGTACAAGTTCAGTGAAGGAAATATAAGTGTAGGTTATTCTGAGTAAGAAGAGATTTTATACAGATAATTAGATACTAACGAAATTGTCCAAATGTCTGTACGAGCTATGTCCCCAGCATAAGTCCTGGAAAATTAAAATAACAGGATCACCTAGGGAATTGCAACCTATGAGAATGCAACACAAGTCCGGAGATCGAGAACGTATACATTACCTGCAATCCCAAAGCTGGAGTCAAGAATCTGTTATGCTGCTGCTGCTTCTGCCTCTGCCACTGTAATTGCCTCTCAACATCTAATTATGAACTGGGACTCTGTAGAAAAGTTGTCATCACTTAGCTACTAGAAGAAAATGACCTATGAAAGGCAGAAGATAACTTTCATTAACATCTGATTCCAAATCTCATGAATGTTTATCTAAGAGGTACACATTAGTTTTCATCTAGATTCCTAACAAGAGACCAGCATCCGGTTTTTAATATTTTAGCCTCTGCAGTATGTGAAGACATCTTAGAAGTTTATTGAATTAGAGATCTACAAGAATGTAATTAATTATCCACTGCAGTGTACACGCCATAAGGGCAGGGATTTTTTTGTTATTTTATTCCTTTTATATCCTCAGCCTCAAGAATTCTTAGTGGTTCATAAGAGGGACTAAGTAAATATTTGTTGAATTAGTGACAATTTTGTTGAATCCCCAATATCAGTTAAATTATATGTATTTAGTATTATTATTTAGTATTAATGTTACTCTTTACCAAATTTGTATAACTTGACCATAATTCATAGCAACACAACACATATACACATACAATTTTAAAACAAAATCAAAAATATCATCCTGTTATCTACGTTAATACATTTACTGTATTGCCCTTTTATTTCATATCTAATCTCAAAAGCAATTTTTATATTCCTTATGTTCCTAATCTTTTCATTCATTTCTTTCCCTTCCAATGCTACTGTGTCCTTTGAACCTTTAGCATGACCTCTCCACCACTAAATTCTCTTTTAAGTGTCTGTCTCCCCTTATAAATTCTTCTGACGTCTGAGAGCAACTCTCACTTTCGTTCCTTATATCTACCCTCTTCCACATACCTCTGTCATGATGTGTTGCTGCTTTGTACCACCTGATAATCTCAGATATCTACTGAAGCTCCTACCTGCAGCATATTACTAAGTCTTGACATTTCATTAAAGTGATACTGATCAGCTAGCGTGTGCTTTAGAAACAGGTACCATGCGGTTGTATCCTCCTACCATCCTACCAGTAGGAGCTTACACTGCACTAAGGGAGACTTCACAGTCTGACTATCTTTTTGATAAATATAACATGAATAGATGGAACGGTGTATTTGCTCATCTTGCAACTTTAATGTATTAAATTTAGACTAAAACATCTTACCTATTTGGGAGTGGTTCTTTAGACACTCAAGTCCTCCAGAAAGTTCAAAAGAAGAAACAGCCATATTTCCATTTCCTGAGCCTCGGACATCAGCTATGTACTATTAAATTAAATTTTTGAGATACCAATTATTAAGCAAGAATTTCATTAGGGAGTATGCTCTTGGGAAATCAAGTGTGTAAAAGAAAAATAGAAGCAGTTCTGGGCAGATGAAGAACTTGTGCTGTAATACAGTCTTGGTTAAAGAACTCACACAGTCCCCTGGAGAATGCTCATGACAGAATAACCCTGCATTACTGTTCTGTGCAGAGAAGGGCAAATGTGGATCCATTTTACATTCTGTTGGTTTGGGTATAGTTTTTCCATAGCACAACATTGTATCTTTGTTAACATGGATGCATGTAGTTGAGTTGCCTTCCTGAGTTTTCCTTTTCCTTTTTCCAGTTTTCATTTACCAATATGTAGTGAATATTGTCACTTGCCACCTGCATGTCTATTAAAAATGGAAGGACTTAAGTCCCAGTTGCCAGGACTATCAGAAAACAGCTTTTAATTTTCCACCCTCTTTATAAATTGCTCTTAACTAGACAAAGCTGCCTCACCCACTTTCCTCAGCCTACCTCTAAGGCAGAGGGGCAGGGATGTCAAATTCATAGTCACCAGGGGCCACATCAATCTCACGGTTGTCTTCAAATGGCCAAATGTCATTTTAGGACTGCATAATAGTAACTGTTCTTTAACTAATGGCAAGGAGCTCTATGCTGCTCCTGGGTAGAAACCAGGTGCTGGGCCATATAAAACAAGGTGGAGGGCGGGATTTGGCCAGCAGGCCTTGTGTTTGATGCTAGTGCTCTAAGCAGTGATCAGTGAGGAAATACACAACTTTACCCTTGTGACAATGTAGGGCTCCCCTGAAAAGCCACCTCAGCTGCAGAGCTCCCTATGTGATTGTCTGAGATCATTGTGAAATTAAATCCCAACTCTACTTTCCCCGCACTGTGTCTCCCCTCTTCCTCTTCCACAGATCTTTATCCCAATGTAAATACCATTCTAATAAGTAATCCTGCAAAATAATCTCTGTGTCTGAGTTTTTGTTCCAGGAAACTTGACCTACAGAAGATCCAAGTGTTTTCAGATTTGAGAAGGTCCTATAATTTGGCATGTAATGAAGCATAGAAGTAGTTAGTGATAATTCTGTGAAACAGGATTATTGCTATAAAAATAGAATTTGAAAACAAAATTCTACGGTGTAATCAGCTAAACAAGGTCATGTAGACTAAAACTGCCATAGAAATCCAGAGAAGGAGAAAAATATTGAAAACTTTCAGATTCAGACAGATTTTTATGGCAAAGAAATATGGAGCTCAGCCTTGTTAAGTGGAAAAGATTTTGATAGATGAAAGGAATGAAGAGCATTCCAAGGAAAGCGTACGTTGCGGAAATGAGCAGTGAAATGGCGAATTTCTGCTACTTGTTATTCATCAATCTGAGTGTGACTTGGTGGTACTTGGAAAGGTGGCAATCAAATACCTCTTACTCAGTTGTTTGAATGTATACTTTTATGATTTTTCCCTGAAAATCTCTTAAGTTGATTGTATCTCTTCTCACAGCTTCTATGAAATCTTTAGCTTTAATGAGCTTATTACTGGTTTAAGTAAGCTGCCCCTGGAGAGCTGTCAACCTAAAATAATCTCACACGTTCTCATTTGAAGAACTCTCTCAGGAAATGAATGATCAAGGAAATGATTATCCTTAAAATAAAAGTATTTAGTAAAATTCTAAAGGGAGACTGTGCCCATGCTCCTTTATCACTATCATTTTCTCAGATTAGACCATGTCTTAACCAGTTAAGGCATAGCTAAATTCAGATTGACATTAAAACACAGATAACATGCAGAATCAGCTTTCTCATATATTTATAAATTATATATATAGTCTGATCTTCAGGTAAAGAAAAAGAGATCTTATGGAGCAATTCAGTAAAGGTGACTTACGCTTTTTACAGCTATTAAATAGTCCTTTACAATGTTTACAAAGCAATAAGCACTATCATTAATCTAGTTTTATTTTAGGACTTATGAAACATAGACAAACTTGCCATCAGTATTAGTGGCTCACTATGGTAGACATTCTTAAAAAGAACACAGGAAACAAGAGGCTGTTGTGATATAAACAAGGCCTTTTTCACACCATGCTTTAAGACCTAAACGATTTATTGAGCTTCTCTCTTGAACACATAGCTAAAGTAGGACAGTCACAATAGAGTTAAGCCATGGTCCAAAACAAGGCATTCCCATTTCTTTATTGCCAGACAGATATATTCAAAATATTAAGAGAATCTTATTTGAAGATGACATGGCTAAGAATGGTAGCCATTTCTACTACATTGCTCTATGCTGGTGCCATTGAAATAGGTTTCTCCTTTCATTTTTGATTTGTTGAGGCCCCGTGGATGAGCTAAGTGAATATTCGATTATTCCATATTATCCAATTTAGCTAACCCAGAGACAATTTTAAGTCCCCTGTATACTATCATTAAAACACATAAATATGACATTCAGCTACTTTATGTAGAATTTTTTATTCAACTGAAATCAGTGCAATGCAATAAAAAACAATAAGTATTCAGTGTGATTACTATTTACAGTATTCTCCAGATATCATGGAAAGCAAAAAGAAGTAAAAATAAATTGACCTTATACTTAAAATTAGAGAGACATTCTAAAATTCAGACATGTAATTCTGTACTCTAGGCTTTCTGAGACAGAGAAAAAACTAAATATTGAAAATTGTGTTCAAATGCATAATACTTAAGACAAAGAGGTTTTTCTTTAGTAACCCTTAATAATGTGGAGACGATGCAAATAATAATCATGGAAACAACACTTAGTACAGACTCCAACAGGCTCTGTTTTTTACTATTTACATAAACACTACAAGATAAAAGCTGTTATTTTCATTTCACAGGTGAGAAAACTCTAAGAATGGAGGTTAAATAACTTTTTTCAAGATGATAAAGCTAATCAGTATCAGAGCTTGGATCTGATCTACCTGTGGTAGTGTCAGCTCCTGCCTCCACGCTCTTAACCTCTTCTTTGTGTTACCCTTTTCTTCCTTTCTTCTTTTCCTGCCCTCCCCCCCACTCCCTCTCTCTGTTCTCTCTTTCTTTCTCCTTCTTTTCCTTTCCCTTCCCTTCCTTTCCTCTCCTCTCCTCTCTTTTCCTTTCCTTTCCTTTCCTTCCTCTCTATTTTTCTTGAGTTAAAGTGTTTTTAATTGAATTGATGTGGGTGATTATTTGTTCAAAAGCCATTCATATTTCCAATGTACAACTCAAGGAAACATCTCCGTGGTACATCGTGCACTCATTGCCCAAGCAAAGTCTTTTTCTATCGCCATCCCCCCCACTTCACTCTCCTCCATCAAGCCCTGCAGTGCCCTTTCCCTCTGGCTACCACCACACTGTTGTCTGTGTATATGTGTGTAGATGTTTTTTTGCTTAATCCCTGCATCTTATTTCATCCACCTCCCAAACCCTCCCCTCTGACAGCTGTCAGTCTGTCCCATGTGTCTGCCTCTTTCTATTTTGTTTATTAGATTCCACATGTAAGTGAGAACATATGGTATTCATCTTTCTCTGTCTTATTTCACTTAGCATAATACACTCCAGGTCCATTTATGCTGCCACAAAAATTAAGATTTCTTTCTTTTTTATGACTGAGCAGTATTCCATTGTGCACCACACATTCTTTATTACCTACTCATCCATTGATTGGTACTTGTACTGTTTTGCAATCTTAACTATTTTAAATAACACTGCAGTGAACATGAGGGTGCATATATTCTTTCAAATTGGTATTTCAGGTATCTTTGGATATAGACTGAAGTTTAAACATATAGGAATAAATACACAATTTTTAATAAAAATTTTGGGGGTCCCCCTTATATGTCTATTGGCCATCTGTATGTCCTCTTTGGAGAAGTGTCTATTCAGGTTCTTTGCCCATTTTTAAATTGAGTTATTTGTCATATTTGTGTTGAGTTCTATAAATTGTTTATGTATTATGGAAATAAACATCTTATGAGATATATCATTGGCAAATATGTTCTCCGATTTAGTAGGTTCCCTTTTCATTTTGTTGATGGTTTCTTTTGCTGTACAAAAGCATTTTAGCTTGATGTAGTCCCATTTGTGCCTCTATATCAAAACAAAATAAATAAAACTGCAGTATTAAGAAGGAGAGCTACAATTATATTGTTAATATTGGTTAATACTTAACCAATAGCATTTAACCATTCTATTCAACTAGAAGTAGGTAGTTCAAAATCTTAACTGATGTTTTTGTTTAACAATTATTTTGTTCTGTATATGTTATAAATTATCTGGCAAGATAGTCAGGAGTCCATAAAATAATATTTTTGAATGAGCCTATTTATATTTAGTGTGTCCAAAAGGATTAAGTGAATTTTTAGAAACTAAATGACTAGTTAGTTAGAATCATTACTAGATTTAAGAAGTTAAAACCCCATGTGTTTCCTAGCTTTCTATGGTGTTGCTATCAATATATCAAGCAGTAGTAATTCAAAATACTATTCCCACATGTGCAAATAGGCATTTAATAATGTTTGTTATGATGAACAATGATGAACAATGTTTCATGACTTCTCTAATTTGTTTCTTGGGAGTTTGTATCCCACTGCTGGAATTTTAAAGAAATTTTGAATACAAATTACTGTTTCTGATGGGTTATTTTCCACTTGAATGGGTTATATTGATATGCTCAAGAAATGGGACATCACTATGGGAATATGAGGAGAGCAATTTTGATTATATTGTCACACTGGCCATTAATCATTTATATTAACATGAATCAGGTAACTGTGTAGCTAAATACAATATATGTATCTTATCATTTGAGGAATATAATGATTTCCATACTGTTGAAAAATTCCCAGGTGGCAATCTGAGATTATTATCATTTATTATATATGTGTTCAGGATAAAAAAATATTCTGCATTGTCTAAATATCAACTTCACATGGGGCACATTAGCATCTATGAGTGTAAAAATGAATTTTGATTTGTTTCTTCCTTTTAAAATTAGCTTATACAAACTCTCTATAAAATATTGTTATTTGACAAACCTAGAATCCTCTTACTGCTAATTAAAATGTCAAATATCAGTGTTTTTTAATTTTATTGTATATTTTCCATTACCATTTAGCCACCTTATATGTCCCCCCTTCAATCACTACACTATTTATTGTCCATGTCCATGAGTCCTTTTTCCTTTTTGCTTAATCCTTCCGTTCCTTAACTTCCTCACCCCTGCATAGCTGTCATCCTGCTGTGTATTAGTCTGTCTCTATTTCACTTGTTAGTTCAGTTGTCCATTCAATTACACATTTTTAAACTGAAATCTGTGTGCATTTTCTGATATGACCATTCTTTACCTACATTCAATCCAAAAAATCTAATCAATCATGTAGTAAAACTCATCACTTTTACTTTAATTTTTAAAGGCAAAAATTATTGTGGATCTTCAAATCTTTTAAATATTACATATAGGCCTGGATGGAGTGACACAGTGGATTGAGTGCCAACCTGGGAACCAAAGGGTCACTGGTTTGATTCCTAGTCAGGGCACATGCCTGGGTTGTGGGCCAGTTCCCTGGTAGAGGATGCTGGAGAGGCAACCACACGTTGATGTTTCTCTCCCTCTTTTTCTCCCTCCCTTCTCCTCTCTAAAAATAAATTAAATAAAATCTTAAAAAAATTAGATATAAACTAGTCTCATCTTCCCTTTCCAGTCACCCTTCAGAAAAATATCATCTGCTATACTCTCCATGTTGTCTGGAATATCTAAAGGCTTCTGTATTTATTCCTATATTTTAACTGAGAAGGAAATGTTAGCCTTTGAATTTAATAACAACAGTTCTTTCTTACTCAAGTCAGAGAAATTCATATGCATATTTAAGTTTGGTGGCTGAGCATTATTTTGGAAATTGCTGGGTATAAAAACATTTGGATTAGTTTCATTCCTGACAATTGATAAAAAGAAATGGTAGAAAAGAAGCATGATGGGATTTTGAAAAGATGGTAAGTGTTCTCAAATTAAACTTCATGTCAAAATATCCTTCAAAATGATGACAGATGACACATAACCTACAAGTTACTGCTCATCAATCTTTGTTTCACAGCAAAGTTCAGTTTGCTTGATGCCTGTCATAAAGTTGGTCTTGATATATAAATAATGTTTGCAAATATTCTGTACACTAGATTGAATACGATTTCTTTCTTCTCTCTTAACTATTGTGTATTCTTACAAGATCATTTCCATCTCACAGAAAAACATAGAATAATTGCACAAAATATATTGTTGGGAAATGTGCAACACTTGTAAAGCCTGAGTTTTCTAATGTGATGGTGTACGGTACATTCAAGATAATTATATAGTAACATAAGGAAATTCATCTGGTATTGAAGATAAGTATGCTTTTTGTCTCTTTGAGAGATTAATTTTTACTCTAAATCAAAGTGATGGACCTCTGAAATGAGAGTTAAAGTTTATTAAATATCCCAAAATATATCGATTTTGCATCTGCAAAATGGTGAAACATCACATTCTTCATATTTCTATTGTTGAAAATTGTACTCCAAATAACTTCTAAACAAAAAATACATTAAAATATGTAATAGTTATATCTCTTGCAATCTTGCTAAATTGTCCATTTATATTTTTAAATAGTTATTCTTCCAAATTTTGACATATGACTTGCTCAGCTTGCTATACTTTTAAGATGGTTTTATCATTCTGATGCCTTAAGAATCCCTTACATTTTATGTTCATTTGTGTCTTTGTGGTTATAAGTCTCTTTCATAGCCTCTTTAGATTTTAGTGTTGGACAAAGCCAAAGGGGGTTAGGATTGAGGGTGGGAGGTGGGGATGACTGGGGTAAAGGGGAGTTGTTGGGGGGAATGGAGATAATTGTACTTGAACAACAATAAAAAAATAAAATAAAGTACAGTGTTCTAAACTGTGTTTGTTTTTTTTCTTCAAACTTCTATTCAATATTTTTAAACTTCTTCTTGGATCTCAAAGGTACCTCACAATGTGTTGAATAATAAATTTATCTTGCATCTTTAGCTACAACATTTTTTTTACTGTTATAAATGAGTTACTGTGGTGAACATTTCTAGTTCTCACCAACAATCACTGTGTTCATCTACATTTTCCAGACTCCTTGCTTTTAGGTTGATCTCCTAAGACAGTGTTTCGGCCCCTCTGATTTGGGTAGGAGTAATTAAAGCCACTCCCAGGCATGACTCTTAAAATCATCATACACAATTGCCATGGTTTCACTGCCCCTACTAAACATATCTTGGAAGCAACTTATTTCAGAAGGCATAGCTGGAAAAAAGAAGACAACCCAACCTGCATTAAACTTTACGTTAGTGACAAATACCTTTTGGGGGGAATAGAAAATAGAAGTTGGACATTTTACATTTGTGAATACTTACCTTAAAACAGAAATTGGTATTAAAACAAAGGTATAGTTATATCAAAACCCTAAAAGTATTTGTTGTTTGATTAGGAGAGAGGTAGTAAGGTGTGAATAAATCAAATCGGGGCTAGAAAGACCAGAACACATGTATGTACTAGCAATGTATTAGAAAAATGGACAACTGCAGTCAGTTGCAAGGCAAGCCCCATGCTTACTTCAGAGGAAATGTTTCAAAAACATCTGAGTACTGTATTCTCTGTTACTGGCTATATTGGGCAAGGTTTGCAAAACAGAAATGAGCCTGTCTGCAGGCAAAAATGCAAAAAAAAAAACCATGACATAAATTCAGAATCTTGTACATTTGTGAAAGCTGACAGCTTTATGACAGAATTTTAAAAATCTTTTCAATGATAAGGGCCTAATAAAACCTTTCAGTTAGAAAAAAGTGGCAGAAGTCAAAGATGGTATTAAGATAACCTTCCCATATGAGATTTGTATTCTCAAAGTAGCTGCATCAAGATGAGAGAGAAGCACATGTATGCCAAAGAAAGAAATCGAATGGATTTCAGGACCTCAAGAGAAAAAGCTTTGAGAACTACTTGCATAAGGAAATTATTGGACTAAATAAGCCTAGTAGAGAACATTATTGCTGAAGGAACAAGCAGAGACTTAAAAATACTTTTAATTCTTTTTTTAAAATTTTTTAATTTATTTATTTTTAGAGAGAAGGGAAAGGAAGGAGAGAGAGAAGCAGAGAAAAATCAATGTGGGATTGTCTTCTTCACACCCCCTACTGGGGACCAGGCCTGCACCTCAGGCATATGCCCTTACTGGGAATTGAACAGGCGATCCTTTGCTTCACCATCTAGCATTCAATCCACTGAGCCACACTAGCCAGGGCAGATACCTTTAACTCTTTGAGCTATAAACTGACTTTTAGGCTGTCAAACTCTTCGAAAAATAGGTTTCAAAGGTAGATTATCCAAAAAGATTATGTTTTTCAACATCTTTTTAGTTAAGCCCAAGACGAATGATGATAAAAAAATAAAATCTCTGAGGGGGTGAGTCAGGACAACAGGCAAAACTCAACTACAGAGTTTCTGCAAAAGAGGGGGATCGGGCTTTGCTGCAGAAATTTTTTTATTACAAGACCTTTTTTAGTGTGTGTCATTATAAGTTTTGGTGAAAAATTAAGTTTCAAATAAATCATTTTTAGCTTTCATTTTGTTTTATCAGGTCAAAAATATATGTATCTCCACAACTCTTTGAAAACTATAAAGCAGTAGTCATATTTTTCTATGAAGAAAACATAATTTTTTTATTATCTCTCATCTTGGACAATTTTCAGCAAAAAACCACCAAACCTTGTGCACATACTTTAACATAATCACAATTTTGATAAATGAAGTCCCAATTTTTAAAAATATGTAAGCCAAAATGCTCTGTATATGAATAACAATCAATTATCTGTATCTACTGACAATAGGTAGGAGAAAACAAGCTTAAAGTTATTAAAATTTTTGTCACAATATCAACCTTTATATGTCTTATCGTCTTTTGAGGTGGCATTCTATATTGGTGAAGTGATAATGAAGCTGTCACTCTGAGGAAGCACAAATAATGATAGATACAGTAAAGCATCTTCAATAATTATATTCTCCTTCCCCATGAAATTAGGTTTCCATATAAATTTTGGTAGCACCCAAAGTAACAACATGACTCGGAAAACATCTCTTACTACCCCCAGATTCAAGTACGCATTGAAAATATGCCAGAACTGTGTGTTAAAAACATTTGTTGTTAGAGATATACAAAGCACTTGCAATATTACCACACAGACATGGAGGCATTTTGGAAGACCTTGGGACTGCAGTTAACAGTGGGAAATCGGCATAATTTGATTCTTAAAGAAAGCCCATCAAAAGCTGGATTTTTTTCATATACTGGTAAATGTAAGCCCTTTGAGAGGGCAGGGGGTCTCAAAGGATTCTAAATGAAACAATTGCATCTGTGTCTAGTGAAGAAAGAATACAAAATGGAGTCAGTGCTGAAGAGCCATCTAGGGTTCAGCAGAAGCAGGAGACCCAGTGTCCCGTGTTGTTTTCTCACAGATGGTACAGGTGTTGAGTTGGCCTTATAATTTACATGACTTTTCAAGGATTTAAGAGCTATATTCAAATGTCCCTTTGCATCCTAATCAGAATCTGTATATAATGCACTGCTAAGAAGCACATCTGTAGTATACTGAAAGTAGGCACAGGAGTGGTCAGTGGCTGCTGAAATACCATCTGGTGTCATATTATGCCAGTTTACTGAATTCTGAAGATAATATTTATGTGGAGAATAATAATTTTAAATAATTTATGGATAGATAATACTTTGTAAAAATATATTCCTTTAGGCCCTGGCTGGTGTGGCTCAGTGGATTGAGTGCAGGCCTGTGAACCAAAGCATTGCTGGTTTGATGCCGAGTCAGGGCACATGTCTGAGTTACAGACCATATCCCCAGTATGGGATGTGCTAGAGGCAACCACACGTTGATGTTTAACTCAGTCTCTTTCTCCCTCCCTTCCCCATCTCTCTAAAATAAGTAAATAAAATCATACATATATATATATATATATTCCTTTACATAAATATATATGTGGGTTTCCCTTCAGATAATTCTGATATCCAAGGATTAAGTTGTTTTTCAAGTTAGTAGAAGTGAAGTTGCCCTGATTTGCCTGCTGTTGCTTTATAAGAAATTATTAAATCGAGTAGTTATTAAATTACATCATTAAGATCCCAGTCATTCATTTAGCAAATATTATTTATTAATGATCGATATCCTACCATATGCTAGACATCATTCCAGGTGCTACGGTAACATAAATTCATAATGTGGGCACAATTTTTGCCTTTAAACTAGTAATGAAGACAGACAAAATTAATATATATCACACTAGTATTATGGAGAAAAATATATCACACGTGAGTAAAGATATGCCCTACAGATGTCTGGGGAATGTTCTGTTTTAACTAAGGTAGTCAGGGAAGGGCTCATCTTTAGGGTAATGTGTGAGTGGAGACTAAAAGATGTGAATGAGAGAGCATGGTGAATTAGATATTGGGGAAGAGAGTTCCAGGCAGTGGAAATGGCAAGTATAAAGACCCTGAAAATAAACGTGTTCATAGATCCAAGAATAAGAATGCATAAGGCCAGGGTTGAGGGGTTGGAGATGGGTGAGCAAGACATAGAGTCAGAAATAAAGCAGGCAGCAAACACACGCAGCGTCTTGCAGGCCCTGGCGAAAGCTTTCCCCTCATACTCATTGTAATGAGAAACCGCAGGAGATTTCTAGAGAGAAATGACACTACTCGGTTTATATTTTAAAATATCTCCCTAGATGCTAAGTTTGAGAATACACTAGAGAGGGGCAGGGATAATAAATAGCTTGAAAAATGGTTGTGAAGCTATTACAATAATTAAGTTAAAGGAGCAGTGGTTTGGACCGAGATTGTGGGAGTGCAAGTGGTTAAGACATGGTCCAATTTGGGACATGTTTTGACACACAGTTATGTATTTCCTTGATGGCATAAATGTAGTTTAGTTTTTAAAAATCCATAATTGCATTCCTCTCTCTATAAGCTAAAATGAAGCTCTTCATATTCTGTCTAAAATTATGGTTCAGAAAAATGGGGAAATAGGGAGGGTAGATCACCTATGGAAGTAAGACCATGTAACCTATGAGAACACTAACCTCTCCAGGGCCTGTGGTTTGCCTATGAAGGAAGATAGAATTACATGTAGGTAATGTGATATGTGACCAGATGTTTCCACTCTAAAGCATTGATGGAAAATTTGCATCTCTTTATCTCAGAATATAGAAAGTGATTTCATAAAAAATATTCTACAACAGTTTGCATTAGTTGGTCACTCATCTGTGGGTCGTGTGGGTATTATAAGTCTAACTAGTATAATCCTCTGATTCAATAGTTTCTCAGAAATGCATTCTAGGCCAATCTAGCTTAACATGCACTTTATCTGAGAGATTCTTTAATTCATTACTTCTAAAACCTCATAAGACTATGGCACCCTGAATTGCAATGTAGGTCCCCTTATATCTCTGTGTTCAAATGTCACAAGTCAAAGGCTATCGGGGCAATCTTGGACTCAGGTCACACCGACCCATTAAAAATCACAAGAGATTCTTACATGCTTTGCTTTTGTTACAGTCTGAACCAGTGCACTGGTATATGTAAAGGGGAGTTTATAATTCTTAAAGAAAAATTTCTAGAGAAATCTCAAGAGGTGGGCAGGTCTCAGGACATTACAGTAGACATAATAAGCAGGGATAAAGGCAGAAAAGACCTATGCATTGGGTTAGCTGTGTTAATTCCATGTTGCAGAAAAACAAAAATTCAAATAATACCCAAGTAAAATAAGCAGTGTGGCTACAGTAAAAATGAAGTTTGTTCTTTGAATTTATATTGGGAACTAGGTTTCTCTCATGGTAGCCCAATAGGTATATCAGTGCCAGAAATTAGTCTCATTGGACAAATTGCTGTAACAGGATAATGGCTAAGACTTATATCCAAGATATTAGCCTTGCCTCTATCATGCCTCATGAATTATGAGGGAAGGTTATTTGTTATTTGTATAACAAGAATACAATTTCAAGAAAATTATCAAAAACTTTTTTCACTAAGTATTTTTTGCTGTTGATTTGCATCACTCACCAGAGTGGGGGGGGGAGGGCCAAGGTGCTGCCTCTATCAGATTGATTTCTGGCTCCATGATACATCTTGCTTGTGTAATGCAGGAGTTTCTAAAATCCTCTCCTATTTCAACTGTAGTTCTTTCACACTGATCTAAGGGAACTTTAATGTATGATCTAATTCGAATTTCTGCCTCTCTCGTCAGTTGACTTACTAAAAATGAAGTCAGGTTATTTTTAGAGATATATGAAGTGTTGCCTTATCACCTAATAGTTTTCACCACATCATGTAGAACAGGAAATCTAAGAATGTATCTGGAGACTCTCTTTAGACATTTACAGTATTTTAGCCTTACTTCCAAGCAGTTAGGGGACAGTAAAAAGCAGGCAGCTAATAGTGATGTGACTTGCAATCTCTAGGTAAATTGCCCTACCTGTGCCCAGAAGAAACATCACCGACTGTTATAACACATGCCGTAAATGGAAACTTACTGTTTGTGGTGAAGTACAGTAAAAATGGTTTCCTAAGCTTAGATCACAGAAGAGGAAAGGTGATAGAAACACAGAATTTGTTCAAACATCACTTAATATCACTAGAGGAAAATGCATATTAAAAATAAAATAAAAGGGATTCAAATCAGAAATGACCAAAGGCAAAGTGTTCATCTCAGAGCAGGAACTAAACAGACAAATTGAAGTTCAATTTGAGGGACTTTTGATACTACAGCACGTGCAAATAAGCAGAAGCAAATGGTACTCACTAGAAGCTGAACAGTGATTTTCAGATGCTTTAGCTACACAGTGCGTGGGCATTTCTTTGTCTGTACCATTTCAAATGTATTCAGACAAACTTCCGATGAAGGATAGTCAGTAGAGATTTCTTTACTGTGTGTAAATGAGAAGACTTGGTTTATGAATTAGTTATCCCGTGCTTATGCTTAAAAAATAACAGAGTTCTCTGTAAGATCCTTTACCACTAACAAGATAGAATATTTTGTGTATTCACTTGTTCGTTTTGTTTAGCTTCTCAGAGAATGAACTCTTATGTTTTTACTGCATGGCTCTTTACTGAAGGTCTGTGACAGCATGAACTAAACATTCTGTCCCCTCTAGTCCCCATAAAAGATAATTGTTCTGGTCTTTTTCTGCATTAAAATAGAGCTCCCACAAAATTTTGTCTAAGTTTGCACTTAATTCTGATTTATTTTATTTTTGCTTTCTTAGATGTTTTCGGCAGGTATTTCTTAATCAAAACTTTTCCTACTATTTCCACTTCGAGATTTTTAAATCGATTGTGTTTTCTGCCAAATCATCCAAAATTAGCATTGATAAAAATTGGTGTTTGCATTCATCACCTAATTGCGACAGTAGTCTTTGGCAAGAGTCTCCACACTTAGGGAATAGCAGTTGTTCTTCCTACTATCACTGATTTTTCATGACAGAACTACTAGCTGTTACTAGCTATGGTCTGATACATTCACAAAATAACAGAATATCATCAATTTTGGGTTTCCATCTTATGTAAATTAATTACATATTTTTTAAAGCCTTGTTACCTAATGATTTTAAATATACTCATTACTCTATATAAATTATTTTATTATAATACTCTTAGTAAAGCAAAACTGAAATGGAAGGATGGCATATTTTGTGTTTTAGAGACTGAAGTCACGGCTACCAGCTAGTTTTCTGTAAAGGTTGTCTATGAGTTTCTTAAAAAAACATTTCTAGAACTCTATCTTTCAGAGTCTGGGCTGTACTTCTAGGAGAGCAAAACATCATTCTGATATCTGCTTACTGACCTTTCTCAGTAAATCATTTCTTGGTAGAACTAAAAATTGTGGTGAAAAGCAAAGAACATGAATCATAGATATACTCTAACTCTTCCCAAAGGCCAAAAAATCAGACCTTGCTAAAAAGTGTTGTAATAAGATCAAAACGTTGACAAATAAGTGATTATGCTTTTTTAGCTCACATACACACATTTCCCTCAAATCTAATTGCAAAGTACTGAAACTACATGATTACCTTTATTTTTATTGCTCACTCTAGACCTTGGCAACTTCACTCTTCATTTCCAGCCTCAGATTGTTTATTAATTTTTTACAAGGATATCAGGCAGACATAGGCTAACCTCTACTGTCATTTCACACATACAGCTATAACAGAAATTCTTGTCAGTCATTTATTTTCTCTGAAATTTCTTCTTCTTCCACCTCAATACAAAGGCAGTGAATGATGCCATCACCCACAAATCATCTACCTCAGAAATCCAGGTACAATTATCAATTTTCTCCCTCACCCATGATAGTCGACAAAGTCTTATAATCAATATTCTGAAGATATTTCTAATACATTCATTTCTCTTCATCAAATCAGCCTCCCCATTACCTCAATTCCTCATCATCTCTGGCCTTGAATTTTTCAATATTTTCTTAATGTGTCTTACTTTCTCCATTTTTTCTAGCAGACCAATCTTTCCTGCCTCTAAATTGATTTTCCAAACATTACACTAACCCTTTTTTACAATTCTGTGGAAACTTGCTGGATTCTCCAGGTCGCAGCTGAGACTAAAGCTTCTATGTCTGTATAAAGACTGCTTCCCAATCTGCTCACAGCCCTCTCTCCCCAGCTCACCCCCTGGCACTTCACCACCCAGATAGTTTACCTTAATCATAACCAGTTATGCCATTTCCAGAATGTGCCAGGAATTTTTCACACTTTCATGTCTTTATGTATGTATTCTTTATTCATTAGTTCTTCCCAAATCCTCACCACTCCCATTAAGAGAAGCCGTGATAGTCATGGAAGACTAAAGATTTTGAACACATCTCTGAAGATCTCTGTCTCTTGTTAACATGCGCAGTATTTGTGCATTTCATCTCTTATACCTTAAGAAGATGATTGCATATCACACTCCACTACATTTTTTGTCTGTCTCTAAATATCACTGTTTGTTATATCCAAATACTTTTTGAAAGACGTCATATTTATCTTTGTTTACTCAGTACCTAAAATTATTACTGTCAGTTTCTCAATTAATACTTTAAATTTGATGAATGAATGAATTAATGAAAGGGTGAAAAAGTTTTTTTTATAGCTGAACCCTTGCCTTATAATTTAGTTCTAATAATTGGGCCCCTGTATTTTATTTTTAATCCCATATTCAAATTTCTCTCTAGAAACCTGTGCATTTCTGCTTATCCACCTCCAGGGCTTTACCTTGTAACTTGATGTTTCATGGGAATAAAGTCACCTTATCATCTTTGGTATTCTCAGTAGCCATGTGCAGAATCACATTTGCTTATATTCAATGTCCCAGAACTACCACTACTGACATTTGTTTTTACTTCAACTTACATTGGAAGTCAGTTTATATTGGAAGATTAAGAGCAACAATGTTATCAGCACATAGAATATCACACTTCATACCTCAAATTATGAAGGATAATTGGAAGGATTAATCTGCCAGCTCAAAACATTGTGATAGGGAAAATTGTGTAGCTACAAATGTGTTATTATTCCTTTTTATAAAACTGGAATTTAAAAATTCTACTTGTACATTAATCCTACAGAACTAACTTCACAAACTACTATAGTAGTATAGTAGAACTATACTAGTATAGTAGAACTATATACTATATACTAGTATAGTAGAACTATAGTAGTATAGTAGAACTATACTACTATAACATTAAGCTGCATTTACTCACCTGAAAAGAAACAAAATACTGCCTTTGAAATGATTACTAATTATAAATTATTGTAAACTAATAAACACTGTAAGTACTAAAATGTTAACATTTCCATATATAATGTCAATAACATCCTGCCTTTTTTAAAAGATTTTATTTATTCATTTTTAGAGGGAGAGAGAGGGAGAAAGAGAGGGCAAGAACTATCAATGTGTGATTGCCTCTTACATGCCCCCTACTGGGGACCTGGCCTGCAACACCAGCATGTTCCCTGACTGGGAATCCAACCTGCACCCCTTTGGTTCACAGGCTGGCGCTCAATCTACTGGGCCACACCAGCCAGGGCAGTCCTGCCTTTCTTTAATTAGTTAAAATACTTGTTAAGGTCATATAAAATAAAGACTTTATTTTAATTTGCATCTCTCTGATAGCTAACGATATTGAGCATCTCTTCATGTGTCTCTGGATATTCTGTATGTCCTCCGTGGAGAAGTGTGTGTTCAAGTCCTTTTCCCATTTTTTAATTGGGTTAGATCTCTTCTTAGAGTGGAGCTGTGTAAGTTCTTTGTATATTTTGGAGATTAAACCTTTGTCTGAGGTATAATTGGCAAATATGTTTTCCCATACAGTTGGTTGTCTTTTTAATTTAATACTGTTTTTTTTTTAGCCTGCAGAAGCTTTTTATTTTGATGAGATCCCATTTGTTTATTCTTTCCTTTATATTCCTTGCTCTAGGGGACATATCCGTAAAAATGTTGCTGCGTGGAATATCTGAGATTTTCTTGCCAATGTTCTCCTCTAGGACTTTAATGGTGTCACAGCTTATATTTAAGTCTTTTATCCACCTTGAATTTATTTTGGTGTATGGTGTAAGTTGGTGCTCAACCACAATGAGATACCACTTTACACTGGTCAGGATGGCTGTCATAAACAAAGCAACAAACAAATGTTGGAGAGGGTGTGGGGAAAAGGGGTCCTTAGTTCACTGTTGGTGGGATTGCAGACTGGTGCAACCATTATGGAAAACAGTATGGAATTTTCTCAGAAAAATAAAAATCGACCTGCCTTTTGACCCAGCAATTCCACTGCTAGGATTATATCCTAAGAATCCTAAAATATCAATATCAAAGAACCTGTGCACCTCAATGTTCATAGCAGCACAATTTATAATAGTGAAGAGCTGGAAGCAACCTAGGTGCCCATCAGTAAATGAATGGATCAAAAAATTGTGGTACATATACACAATGGAATTCTATGCAGGAGAGAGGAAGAAGGAGCTACTACCCTTTGCAACAACATGGATGGAACTGGAAAGCATTATGCTGAGTGAAATAGTCCAGGTGTTGAAAGACAAATACCATATGATCTCACCTTTAACAGGAAGCTAAACAACAAAACAAGCAAGCAAGCAGAATAAAAACAAAGACACTGAAATAGAGAACAAGTGGGGAGTGACCAGAGGGGAGAGGGAAGGGAATTTAAGGGGGGAAAAGGAGAGGAATTTTGAGGAACAAGTATGAAAGACACAGGGATGAGGACTGGGGGCGGAAATGGGAGGGAGGTGGGGAGCAAGGGGCGGGGGGGGGGCTGGGATGGGAGAAATAGACAAAAATGTACTTGAAAAATAACTAAATAAAATTAAAAAAATAAAGACTTTATAAAAATATTATATTACACTCAAAAACACTAAGTGCAATGACTGATTAAGTAAATGAAATATAAATATAAATTCACTGTGATAAACACCACTGAATTTAGGTAATCACACATACATAGTCTCACCATCTAAAATCTTATCTGACAGACAATATACTGCCAAAATTAATTCTACATAAATTAGCTGTGTTGAAATGGAAAAAAAATTCTCAATATATGATAACAGGTACATTCCTCATTCATAGAATATTTAAATGTGACCATTCTTAACTTTGCCAACAACAAACAGAAAGTCACACCAGTTATTCTTTTTTTCAAAGGCATTGTTATATGTTTGCAAAGAACAACAAAAAACACTTCCCTTCTTGCAATCCTCCCCCAGAATTAACTGATGATTTAGGAATAGATGAAGTTGATAAAGTCTGCCCTGGTATGGAAGGCAAAGATCTAGATTTCTCTAATTTGTTATTGCCCTTTTGATGTAATTATTTCCTCATTCTCTCATTCCATATTTATTAGTGCCTATTATTCCCCATGTCTTCCCTGATTCTCCAGAGAATTCCATTTTGAAACATTGGGAACAAAAATTTAAAGGGTTATAGAGCAGACCTGGGTGGGTGCTCAGGCAGGTGGCTCAGACTCAGCATAAAGCCCAGTCTGAGATCAAGGACATCATCCAGGTTTGGGAAGGTCACGGGCTCTAACCCACAGGTTTCCCTCCCTGCTCCTATGTTCCAGCTACTGAGGAGCTACTTTGGACACTTTTGACTCACTTTCTTATCAATTTTAAAGCCGTTTTATGATATATTTTTATTTAAAATTTAAAAGCCCTTTGATAAGCAATTTGAGTATTTATAGAGTAGAACACTGGTTCTCAATGTACCTTTAGGCTAGTAGTCTCCAGGCTACTCCATGACCTTACAGTTCTTACCTTTTATCCCTTACAAGCAAAACTGGCTTCTGGTTCATCTGACATCCTCAAATACGTGATGAGTGAATGTTCTACAAAGGGGGTTCGGGCTGTTTATTTTCTGTGGCAGATTAAAGACTTTATATTTAATAAAATATCTGACCTATCTTTATACTGAGATCTTGTCTCAAAAATTTTTATAGGGTACGTGTCAATGAAATGTATAACAATAGTGAATTTCAAAACTTCTAATTACAAAGACCATGGAAGCAGACAGACCAACCAGTTTTGCCAGTACTTTTCTCGTTGGGTAGTGTATGTTCCTTTTATCAAAGGCCTTCTCATCTGTTACTTATTTGTGAGTGGAATGTAGAAGGGCGGTGTGTTACATTAGCTTTTAGAATTAACAGTGCTAGCACTAACAGTGCACTAGAGTCCCCTTTTCTCCACAACCTCTCCAACACTTGTTGTTTGTTGCTTTATTTATGATGGCCATTCTGACCAGTGTGAAGTGGTATCTCATTGTGGTTTTAATTTGCATCTCTCTGATGGCTAGTGATGCTGAGCATCCTCTCATATGTCTCTGGGTCCTCTATACGTCCTCCTTGGTGAAGTGTCTGTTCAAGTCCTTTTCTAATTTTTTGATTGGGTTGATTGTTTTCTTAGACTGGAGTCATATAAGTTCTTTATATATTTTGGAGATTAAACCCTTGTCTGAGGTATCATTGGCAAATATGTTTTCTCATATAGTTGGTTCTCTTTTTATTTTAATACTGTTTTCTTTAGCTGTGCAGAAACTTTTTATTTTGATGAGATCCCATTTGTTTGTTCTTTCCTTTACATTCCTTGCTTGGTGGGATTGCAGACTGGTACAACCATTATGGAAAACAGTATGGAATTTTCTAAGAAAACTAAAAATGAATCTACCTCTTGACCCAGCAAGTCCACTGCTGGGAGTATATCTTAAGAACCCTGAAACACCAATCCAAAAGAACCTATTCACCCCAATGTTCATAGCAGCGCAATTTACAATAGCCAAGTGTTGGAAGAAACCTAGGTGTCCATCAGTGAGTGAATAGATAAAAAACTATGGTAAATTTATAGAATGGGATTCCATGCAGCGGAAAGAAAGAAGAAGCTCCTACCCTTTGCAACAACATGGATGGAACTGGAAAGCATTATGCTGAGTGAAATAAACCAGGTGGTGAAAGACAAATACCATATAATCTTACCTTTAACAGGAACCTAATCAACAAAACAAACAAGCAAGCAAAATATAAACAAAGACGCTGAAATAGAGAACAGGCTGACAGTGTCCAGAGGAGAGAGGGGAGGGAATTTTAGGGGAAAAAAGGAAGGGTTTATAGGAACAAGTTTATAGGACACATGGACAAACTAGGGGGAGTGGAAATGGGAGGGAGGTGGGGAGGGTTGGAGAGGGCGGGCTGGATGGAGGAAAAGACAGAAAACTGTACTTGAACAATTATTAAAATAAAATAAAATAATTAGCTATCACTGATTGAAGAGGTATCTTTTCTTTTTCAGCTAGACAATGTTATAGATCTATATAAAATGATACTATGCTTAAATAAAATTATTAGAACATCTTTACAGAATTCATATGGACACTGAATTTTTTCATTATATACACTATAACATTTTGCTCATGAAATTTTGTTTCAACTATAAGAGGGTGATAATATTTAAGTCAACCAAAGATATAGTTTTTCTGAAAATTTAGGGAATTTGAAAGGAAATAATAAAAGTAGAAGTTTCTTTAAAACTTAACTCTATTTGATTATTATTATGACCTTTAAATTACTATTATAAATTTTTTAATACTTAACTGATTGATGATAAAGTTATTTCACAAAATCTTATATCTGGGAAGAATTTAAGTGATAATGACTCTTTAGATACATGAAGTTTGTTAATTTGTCTTAATTTATAAAGTATCTCAGCCATTATATCTAGAAACTTCCAGACCAGTACTTTTACACATATAAGTGTCATGGATCTGAAAGTATAAAATTACTTTATGAAGTTTCATTTACATATACTGTGTTTTGAATAAGATAACACCTTTACAACGGACCATCATTTCAAATTTTATGTTGACTTATTGTGCTATTTCTTACTAAATTCAAATACTATGTTATTTCTTAATCAAACATAAACCAAATATCTAACACACTTACAATAAATTGGAATATTTGTAATGTATTAATATCAGTGATTTTTAATGATGTATGAATTGTTGAGTAGTTGAGCAAAATTATAGCACTAGTTCAAATATCTACAATATGAGGGAAGCCTTGGCTTGTGTGGCTCAGTGGACTGAGTGCTGGCCTGTGAACCAAAGGATGTCCAGTTCAATTCCCAGTCAGGGCACATGCCTGGATTTCAGGCCAGGTCCCCAGTAGAGGACCTGTGAGAGGCAATCACACATTGATGTTTTTCTCCCTTTCTTTCTCCCTCTCTCTCTAAAAGTAAATATATAAAATATTTTAAAATATGTGAGGGAAGATGCAGAATTAACTTTAATAGAAAAAATTTACAGACAAATATTTTAAAGTTATATATAGGTGAGTCTGTTAGGTAGACTATATGAGGGCTTATTTAAGACTAGCTGAACTTTAATAAAGTTAATTTCCCAATTAGGGACGTTTAAGGATATATTCTACTGAACATCATTTTAATGAATAACTCTATGGAAAAAATACTCAGAATTGAGAACAATCATGTGAAGACTTGAATCTCATATTGCATAGCATATGTGAGCATTTTAAATGGGTCTCTGAAATCCTGTAATAAAATAACCAACTTGTAATTTTAAACCACAGTTTTGCAATTTTTTTCTGCCCAAGATTTTGTAAAATCAAATAATTATTCCTTGTAAAATAGTATTTTAAAAAACTGTGGCCATATAGATATATATTTCTTACTGTGAAGAAATGCCGATTGTATGATTTATGTATGTTTACTTCTAAATAAGCATCAATATACAACCAGTTAAGTATCAATCTAACAAATTTTATGCACAAAATATGTAACCTAAATGTGAGGAAGGGAGAAGACATCTTAGTTAACTAATGTTCAAGGTCTGTCCAGAACATCTCCAATCATTGTTAATATAACAAGAATGGTTTGAGCAACATCAGTGTAACCTGGCAGCCAGGGAAAGTGAGCTGGAATGCACATGTGTGAACAATGATGCCTTCACTGTACTAGTCAGTGGTAGATGCTGTTGAGTGAGCATGTGTACTGTGTGACTACCACATTCGGAATGACTGTGGGTAGAGCAGCGAATCTGCATCAAATTTTGCATTAAGTTGGAACATTCCTCTGGGGAAACTATTTGGATTATTCAGAAGGCTGCAGCTATGGGCAACTGATGATTAGCAGCTTCATCATGACACTGTCCCCACTCATGCATCTCATCTTGTGCAGCATTTTCTGGCACAACATCAAATCACCCACGTGACTCAGTCCCACTGCAGACCAGATTGGGCATCCTGTGACTTTTCTGCCCTTTCCCAAAACTAAATCACCTCTTTTTACAGTACATTTTATTGATTATGCTATTACAGCTGTCCCAATTTTTTTCCTCTTTGCCCCCCTCTGTCGGGTATCCCCCCTCATGCAGCATCCCCTCCTTAGTTCTTGTCCATGGGTCATACATACAAATTCTTTGGCTTCTCCATTTCCTATCCTATTCTTAACAACCCCCTGTCTATTTTGTACCCACCAGTTATGCTTCTTAATTCCTGCAAGTAATACCCCATTCTTCCCCTTCCCCCTACCAGCTATTAATCTATACCTATAGGTTATCCAAATAATCTCTATTTGGATTAATAATCTCTATTTTACCTATGCATAGGTAAAATCACCTTTGAAAGGGAAGAAATTTCAGACCCTTGATGAAATTCAAGAAAATATGATGGGGCAGCTGATGGCAATTGGAAAAACTGTGTGAGGTCTCAGTGTGACTACTCTGAAGGGGACTGAGGCAACATTGTCTTATGTACCATGTTTCTTGTATCTTATTCAATAAATGTTCTCATTTATCATAGTATATGTTTGGATACTTTCTGGACAGATTGCTTCATATATATATATGACACAGAAATATTTATGTAAATAAACTATTAATAGGTCAATGTATACATGCTATTAAAATTATTTTAAAAGAAACAAAATTATTATTTTATTTAGTAAACCTTTATAAAATATCTATGTGTGACAGCACAGAAATACAAGAATAAATAAAATATATATAGATGTTGAGGAACTACATTATATTATGGTATATATAGTATACAATGTATAAATATAAATACATATATTATATATACATACTTAAAATACATTTCTAGCATGTGATATGGAGATATTACTATTATTTTTACATGCTGTGGAATATTATCAGTCAATGCTTGGTTTGTATAAATTGGCCTTATGATTCTAAGCACTTACTGTGTGCTTAATACATGAAACTACACATATATTACAACTCTCTAGTGACCAGAATCTGACCTGCTTATGGATCACGTTTCTTATGTGTTCCTGCTCTGAAGTATAGATGATTTTCTTTAGGTTAAATCTTGAAGGTCGAAGGAATAAAGTATAAGCTCCAGTTTGGATGAGAATGTTATATGCTAAAATACTCCAGGTGTGAGAGTCAAGAAAACAAAAAATGTACTTTCTTTGTGAAGGTCGAGAAGTTAAATTCTCACTAGCATCTTCAGCTTATGAAGGAAGATACACAGGAAAATCTCTGAAGGACAAATGTCCAGCTCAATTTTACAAGGTGAATGTATCACAACTTTGTTCTCTAAGATTTTTTTTTCCTTCAGCGGGAAGCATGTAGCGAAATGCATGCTAGAGAATTCTAAAAATCAGTATATGATATGAACATCCTATTTCCTTTCCCAACTAAAACAACTATATTAGATTCAGTATAACTTATATATTACAAGATAAAAATCAACACCAGACTGCGATGATGTTTTAGGATGCTTCTCTAGTTTAAGGATCTTATAAGAATTACTGTAGCAACTCGCTATTCAAAATGTTTTCCAGGTCAGAACAAGTCCCCTGTTAGCTAAGTATTCTTCATTCATGTGGTTCACATTCTGCTTCATCAAATAGTTCTGACACTAGAGTTTACATTTTGTTACTATCAAGTCCACTTTTTACACTAAAAACAAAGAAAAAACAAACAAAACCTCACTATGTCTGCTACAGCATCCCTCCTTGCTTGATTTCGGATTTCGAATTGGGAAATTTGCCAACACGTGAGTTGGTGTCAGATACAAAGATGTCTGTGCCATGGTTGCTTGAGACCATGGAGTGTTCAAAAAGAGAAGCTATAATGCAGAAAAAGGTGAGAGACTGGGATGGGGTAAAGACCGCTCTGTGATAGCTGCGCTTTGTCATAGACACCTATAGGACATTAGAGATTAAAGCACAGGACCTGAGGGTCCAGCCATCCCAGGGGAACACCTCACTCCTCTGCAGGTAACAGATATTATAGCCAGGAAAAGTGCACTGCCTCTTCACACAATGATTAGCACTGTCAGGATCAGTCTTCCTAAGAAGAAAAATGCCTCAATATTCATAAAATTAGCCAGATGAAAGACAAATGGTAAAAGGAAGGATTATCTATTCTTGAAGGGCTATATGTCTCTCACAGATGAAATAATGTGTATGTAGATTTGAGTTAAATTATGCGATCTACATCACGATGGCTATATGGAGAACGTCTGTGAGAGTATAGAAGCAGCAGTAGCTAAAGCTGCCTACATAGTCTCATAGAGGCATTTACACTTGATTCTGAGGAATGCTTTAAAAAATAGGCCAAGATATCTGTTATTTCAGGAAGTGAAAATGATGTGCCCAGGTATTGTGTGAAAAAACATTGTATGGCCATGGAGCAGTGGGAGTGCAGCTTGGGTTGCATAGGATGAAATGATTTAAGCTGAAATGCGAAGGTTGGTGAATTCTAGTTTATGAAATAATTGCTCAGCTGTGCGATGGAGTCTTGGAGGTGACAGGAACCAATGAAGGTAATGTAATATTGGTGTTAGTGTAAAGGTTATGGACTGGAGATGAGTAAGATACAGGGGATAAGACAAGCTAGGAAGCTGTTACAATTGTCTCAAAGAAAAATGATAAAAACAGTACACCAGGAGTTTAAAAGAGGGGCATCAGTTCTAGAGAAGTACTGTAGGAATATTTTATTGTGATAAATAATTACTTCAAAGAACAAACTTTGTGTAAATAAATCACAGACGGCCAATACACATCTATGCCACTGTAACCTGTCTCCTTTCATTACTTCACTTTACTCATGTCTAATAACCTACTTACCCTGAGCTCTGGTTTTCTTATAAGCACAATATGTGTTTTGAACTCTGCTATATTGATTTTTTTATTAAATCAAATCTGTTCTCTCATAATCTATCAAACAGATAACGCGTTGATCTATTTTGGCTAAGATGATAAAGTGAAACCCAGAAATTAGATCAGTCCACTTTTCTCAAGGGAGTCTTGTAGCATTCCTGATGAAAACCAATTCTCATGGATGCGGTTAGAAAACCACTGAATTAGGTAATTACTAAGATCCTTCCAGCTCTATTGTGCTATTATTCTCTGAAGACATAATTTTTCCAGTGATTGATTTCTATTTTTACACATGGTGACTAATCCCAGGAAGAATGTCACTCACCCTGAACTATGGTAACTTACAAAGTGGATGAAAAATAGACATATGCAGTCATGTTCTTTCTAAGTTTTTTATTCTACTTTACTGCAACTTGACAGTGAAAACACTGCAAGTTAAAAGTACAATCAAGTTATTTTACTGATGAGCCAGTTCAGTCAAGGATTGGTGACCTGTATATAATCTGATAAGCAAAGTTCTGTGTAAAGGAGGGAAAAAAAACTGGTTATAGAGCCATTCTTTCAGGTAAGGTATCAAGACCTACTGTTTATTAAAGTCTTTCCTAATTTAGTCCAAACAAAGCTGTATCATTATCAAAGACCAGTCCTAACTCAGCCATCTCTCCTCCCATCAATGCTTTATTTATGAAACATTGACATTCTTCAGTTGGATTAGTTCAAAGGAACCCCCGAGTTCCAAGTTCCAGGGGACATCAGGTGCACGCCCCCAGATCCATATTAAAGTGAAGATCTATTGCCCCAGCTGCCAATAATATATAGTTTCCAGCTGTTACATATTTCAAGGTTTGCCTCAGCTTCACAGAACCACTTTTACCAAGGGAGTGTCCCTCCCTGAAGCTTCAGCATCAGTCAAGTATATAATGATGTAGCCCTTTTATGCCACTGCAGGGCAACTCTGAGAGGCCATTTGATACAGTTCCTCTAGGGCTGACCGAGGTTTTGCAGGACCTGCACTGTAGGATGACTTCTACCCAATTCTTCTTCACCTCCTTTTCTTTTCCACAAGAGTTACTATGCCTAAGAAATGTCCAGAACACTGAACTGCACCAGTGCACTCTCCTGCCAGGAAACGAACCTGAAACATTCTATGTGATAGTTTTACATTGATTTTGGATGTTATCATCTGTTTTGCTGATCCCCAAATGGCTTTTATTACCATTGTGTTTGTGCAATGTGTACATAAACATGTATATACAGAGACACATACTGGGTTGACCAAAAAGTTCATTTAGTATTGTTCTGTACAATGGCTCTAGTAGTGTTTGGTTGTCTTTAACTTCATTTGAAACAATTTTGTTACATTGTACTGTGATAGCTGTTATATCAGCATTCATTTAAAAAAACACCCAAATTGCTGAATTTTTGTGCGGCCATTTTAATATTGAAGATGGAAGAAAATAGACCTTTTCAGTGTATTATGCTTTATTATTTCAAGAAAGGTAAAAATGCTGCTGAAACCCCCCAAAATAGATTTAGGCAGTGTATGGAGAAAGTGCTGTTACTGATTGAACATGTCAAAAGTGGTTTTTAAAGTTTCTTTTCTTTTTAAGATTTTATTTATTTATCTTTGGAGAAATGGGAAGGGAGAGAGAAAGAAAGGGAGAGAAACACCAACGTGTGGTTGCCTCTCACGTGTCCCCAACTAGGGATCTAGCCCACGACCCAGGCATGTGCCCTGACCAGGAATCAAACTGGTGTCCCCTTGTTTCCTAGGCCAGCACTCAATCCACTGAGCCACACCAGCCAGTGCCAAAGTTTGTTGTGCTATTAGCTTTTTTGACCAAATAATTATTTGCTATGGGTCTATCTTGTGCATTGGAAGATGTTTAGCAATACCCCTGGCCTGTACCCATCAGAAGCTGATAGCTAACATACTCAAAATATCTAAATCAATATAATTATTGGTGAAAACAAAAAAAATGTGGTTTTTTTAAAACAGAAAAATCTAAACAAATTCTCTGGCCAACCTAATGCATACACACATAGCACTCAAATGTTCAAAAAGTTTGTGCACTTATTTCTTAGAAAATAATTAAACTTATCCCTCCAAGTCCCAAATTCATGTGACTGTTAATTTCTTGGTAAGTTGTATTTAGTCTTATGTGGCACTAGATACTTTATATATATATTTTTATTTATTTTATCGATTATGCCATTACAGTTGTTCTATTCCCCCCTTCATTCCCCTCCACCCTGCACACCCCACCTCACCATTCCCCTCCTTTAGTTTATGACCATGTGTCTCAAGTTCTTTGGATTCTATATTTCCCACACTATTCTTGCCCTCTCCTTATCTATTTTCTACCTACCATCTATGCTACTTATTTTCTGTACCTTCTCCCCCTTCTCCTCCTCCCACTCCCCTGTTGCTAACCCTCCATGAGATCTTCATTTCTATGGTTCTGCTCCTGATCTAGCTGTCCTTTTAGCTCGCTTTTGTTTTAGATGTGGTTGTTAATAACTGTGAGTTTGCTGTCCTTTCACTGTTCATCTTTTTTATCTTCTTTTTCTTAGATAAGTCCCTTTAACATTTCATATAATAAGGGCTTGGTGATGAGAAGATCCTTGAATTTGATCTTATCTGAGAAGCACTTTATCTGCCCTTCCATTCTAAATGAAAGCTTTGCTGGATAGAGCAATCTGGGTTGTAGGTCTTTGGATTTCATGACTTGGAATACCTCTTTCCAGCCTCTTCTTGCCTGTAAGGTCTCTTTTGAGAAATCAGCTGACAGTCTGATGAGAACTCCTTTGTAGGTGACTGTCCCCTTAGCTCTTGCTGCTTCTAGGATTCTCTCTTTCATTTTAATCTTGGGTAATGTAATGATGATGTGCCTTGGTGTGTTTCTTCTTGGGTCCAACTTCTTTGGGACTCTCTGAGCTTCCTGGATTTCCTGGAAGTCTATTTCCTTTGCCAGATTGGGAACATTCTCCTTTATTATTTGTTCAAATAAGTTTTCCACTGGCGGCTGTTCCTTTCCCCCTTCTGGTACCCCTATAATTCGGATGTTGGAGCATTTAAAGATGTCCTGGAGATTCCTAAGTCTCTCCTCATTTTTTTGAATTCTTCTTTCTTCATTCTTTTCTGGTTGGTCATTTTTATCCTCCTTCTGGTCCACTCCTCTGATTTGAGTCCCAGTTTCCTTTCCATTACTATTGGTTTCCTGTGCATTGCCATTCATTTTAATTAGTTTAGCCTCCATATGCTCCTCTAATTTGTGACTAAAATCAACCAGTTCTGTGAGCATCCTGATCACCAGTGTTTTGAAGTCTGCATCTGAAAGTTTTGCTATTTCTTGGTCACTTAGATTTATGGGCTCTGGGACCTTGAGATCTTCTTGAGCCATTTTTGGTCTGTTCACGCACATTAAGTGTGAGGAGTGGAGCCTTAGGGGCAGGGCAGGGCCTCCAGGGTGGGGGGGTGTCACTGGGTTGTGAAGCTGTATGTGGGGGTGGGGTCAGAGTGGGGAAATGACCTCGCCCTCTCCGGATTCCCGCTGCTGGGTGAGGGGTGAAGCCTTAAGTGTTCACTAGGGTAGTGTCGCTCACGTGGCTGGGTTGTGACTCTGTATGTGGGGGCGGGGTTAGAGCCAGGAAATGGCGGCCATCTCTGCTACCTCCCATTGCTGGGACCCGCTCAGTCTTGTCTCACTGCCCACTCCCTTGCTAGTCTATCTGCACAGGAATGTGGAACCACAGTCCACCTGCTGCCCTTCACCCTCACCGGATCCGCTGGTCGCTCACTGGGTCACTCACTGGGTCTTTCACTGGGTCCGCCCTTTGCAACCCCATGCCTGGGATCCGTGTGCCTGAGTCAATCTGACTGAGTTTTCCTGTGCAACCCCGCTCCGCCAGCTGCTGATTTCGCCCCTCTTACCGGTCAGGCTGAAGAATTCATTGTTACCAGACTTCCGAAAAGTTCAATTTTCTGTGTTCTGGCTGTGTTTTCTGTTGCTAATGTTCTATTGTCTCTCTACGTGGTTGTGTGAGAAAGCATGGTATCTCCACCTATGCCTCCATCTTGGTGGAAGTCTCAACACTTTATATTTTAATTAATTACTCGATTTTTCATTTGTTCTAGTAGATTGTGGTGATGTTATTTGATTATTTTATGTGTTCAATAAAATATTTTGAGTAAATGGATAAATATCACATAAGCAATTATTATACCATGCTAATGTTATTTTTTTCTGAAAACTCAACAGATTATGTGCTGTGAACATACACTTTAAAATTATAATATCATAAGAAAGATTGTGCGATACAGTAATTATGCGATACTTTGAATATGAAATTTTATTACCATAAATAGTGTGGCAGTACATCTTCTTTAACCAAATTTTCTTGTTTGAATATTTAAAATTACCTGGAATTGGCTATACCTATATCTTGAGAGATATTATGAATTTTTAAAATAATCTAATAATTATCCTATTACTGTTATTTTGGATTAATATTCAATGTTTTTTCTAAAACTTTTTAACCTTTAACTTAGTTTTGTGTACTGAAGAGTGTATACAACCGATTATAACCATGCTCATTAGGGTGGGCTACACTACTATGGAGAAAGTTGACAGTGTAACAGCTCAGGCATAAGCAGTGTAGTTCTTGTTCACACAACCACTTGAGGTTTTTGTTAGTCATTTGTTCACTTATTTATTTAAATACTTGCTTCTGTACTTATTCATATTAAGATTTTCAGGTGACTCATTTGCCGTTTATCAAATCAAAACCCCAGCCTTCCACCGGGGCCTCTCCCAGCCTCCCAGGGCGTTCTGTGTGGAGGGCATTACTGACACTGGCTCACGGCACTCTGGTTCTAGCGGGTCAAAAAACAGGAGAGAATATCTAGGAAGGAGGCTTTGTCTTTTTGAAATCCTGGACCGGTGAACACAGCAAGGATCACTTCTGCTTATACTTCCGTGTCAGGTGTTTAATCATATGGCTTAATCATATGGTTTAATTATACAGTTTAACCTAAACTGTAACAAGGCTAGAAAGTGTAGCCCATAGCTAAACTTAAACAAAAAAAAGTGGAAGATCAGATACCAACTATCTTAGTGCTTTAAAAAGTCTACTTTGGCAAATATCAAGCATTTAAAAATGTAAGGGGTATAGTATAGCAAACTTCAAGGTATACAGCTTGAGACATTGGATAATCTAGTTTAGTCTCTACCTATGTTTTAAACACACATCTGACCTTACCTTTTTTCACCTATAATACTTCTGAATCTATCTCTGATCATTTACACAAATTATTTTTGAATGCATGATTAACATGAAATTATCTCCCAACAAAATTAATAATCACCAACTAATAAAAATCCATATTTAAATTTATCTGATTAGGAGGAACAAAGGTTGGAAGAAGGGTAATAACCTCCATCTCTTTCACAGCTTTAGATATGGACTGTAAACTGGTTGTTTCAGAAACTCACTCAGGATTGAGGAATGCATAAAGGGTCAACTTGCAGTCAGTTTTGGAAGCTTAGATGCATTCTTGCATAAACAAACATGCAGTGTTCAGTGGAGTGTTGTTAAGATTCTCACAGGGGAAATGTAAGAAAAGCAGGGTCGCAGGTCCTAATCTGGATGTTTGTTTATATATATGCAAGCTGAGGTCTAGGGATGATCGATTTTAACAAGCGCCCTGATTATTCTTTTTTTAAATTTTTATTTAGTTATTTTTCAAGTACAGTTTTCTGTTTATTTCTCCCATCCCAGCTCACCCCTCCCCCATGCACCCCACCTCCCTCCCATTTTCACCCCCCTTAGTCATTGTCCCTGTGTCCTTTATACTTGTTCTTCTAAATCCCTCCCATTATTTCCCCTTAAATTCCCTCCCCTCTGGTCGCTGTCCTCCTGTTCTCTATTTCCATGTATTTGTTTTTATTTTGCTTGCTTGTCTGTTTTGTTGTTTAGCTTCCTGTTAAAGGTGAGATCATATGGTATTTGTCTGGTTATTCTTAATCGTATTAATGTTAAAAAACAATGCACGGACAATGAGAGAGTAGTAGGCACAAATCTGGGATGGCAACCCAGCTCGTGTGCACACAGCTCCTTCCTTACACAGCCAAACACTAGAAACTCTTCAGAAGGAATTTTGCAGAATAATTGAGGTCCCACATTAGTTGACCTTAAGACGAGGAGATAATCCTGGTGGGTGTGACCTAATCATGCAAACCCTTACACTCAGTTTTCTCTACCTGGTTGTGGAGTGGAAAGTTAGTGAAGTGGTCCATGTGTTCTGTAACAAAACAAATCTCTATGTTGGGAACTGCTATGGGAAAGGAAACATGAGTAGCCCCTAGGAGCTGAGTATCCTCTAACCAAAAGCTTATCAAAATCAGGATACTAGTGACCTCAATCATACCACCACAAAAATATAAATTCTGCCAAGAGTCTGTGACTGCTGTAACAGATAACCACACACTAGGTGGCTAAAAGCAATAAACAGTTATTCTCTCACAGTTTTGGAAGTCAGAAGACCAAAATCAGAATCATGGTGTCTTCCTTTACCTTTTTCTTCATTACAATAGGAACTGCCTGTATAACCTCAATATAATCATATCTACAGAGACTTTCTCAGGTGAGGTAACATTTCCAGTTTTCAATGAGGAGGATGTGAGTAACTACTGTTGAGAGTCATTTTTCAATTTCGCATTACGCAGTGAGCCTAGAAGGCACCAAGGCCCCAATGGGAACTGCAGTTCTAGCCAACTCTGGTTTCAAACTACCTAATGACCTGAGCAAAGAATCCAGTCACACTGAATTTCTGAATTCCAGAACTGTGAGCTAATAAGTGAATGCTTTAAATTTGCTAAGTTGGTGGTTATTGTTACACAGTAATAGAGAACAAACATGGAAATTGTGGAAATTTTCCTCTAGTGTTTAGGCTATGATCTTCCCTCCGCAAAACTTCTTTTATCTTCAATAAAAAGCAGCTTCTTTCACTCAGAAGTGCATCATCTTGCTTTAATCTTCAAATCACAACCTTTCCTTCATCACTATCTCTATAACCTTCATTCACATCTTACCATTTTCACCTGTGTTGTTTAAGTGCTTTCTTAACATCAACTGGTATCCCATCCAACTCGAACCTATTTTTAACAAGGCTGGCAAAATGATATATCTAAATATTAAATTTAATCATGTCGTTTTCCATATGAATGTCTTTTACTACCTTCCTATAGATCTTCAGGGAAAATATCTAAATTTTTAAAATGAATATGTGCAGTTTGAATGCATTTTTAAAGTAAAATGAAGAAAAAAAATTCCAGTCGTAAAACTCACAGGCCCACTTTGAGCCAGGCCTGTGAGACATCATCCTCTGTAGTTACACATGACTTCCAGGGAAAGTGGGAAAGCCCCGTGTGTTAGCCTGTCCATAAAGCGTTCTCTGCAGTCATCACGCTTCTCTCCATAGACTCCCCTGGCTCACCTTTAGGACTTTCATGCTCAAGTCACAAGTAACCCTCCCTAGAATCTCTCTATGCTACCTCCAGGCTGAAATAGGCTCTTCTTCTTTGACATCACAGTTACTCTATTACCTTCACTAAATATTTACTTACCTAAGGGCGGTGTAATGGTTTCATTTTCCTATCCTTACTCTGCCTAACACAGTGCTTGCCATATAGTTGTTTCTCAGTAAATAATACAAAGTGAAGTGAATGAATGGATGACTAACTCCTAGTTATATGTTGTGTAAGTTTATCTTTCTCTAGTTGATTTTTTAAGGAATGTCTAATTTATGAAATAGACATCCTTTTGGTCTCATATATTTCTTCATTATTTTCACACTTGCCTTTTTGTTGGACTTATCACAGTGTATTGTAATGGTTTGTAATTGGTCAGACTCCTTTAAGTCTGCCCTATAAGCAGAATGGTATTTCCTTGGGCCGCGCAGCCCTAGCATGTGGCAGAATGTCCTGTGCATATTAATTATTTAGTACTTTTTTTTTGCTTCAGAAATGCATAATGAAAGGGAGGAAATTACAAAGAATCCAGAGTTCTGGCCAACATGGAGGTGCAGATTGAAAGATAACAGCCAATTTAAAAACAAAAAACAACCAGAACTACCAGAAAATCAAACTACATGGAAATGTGACAACAGAAGACTTAAAGAAGAAACATTCACCCAGATTAGTAGGAGGGGCGGAGCAGCAAGGTGGTGGCTTACTGATGGGATTTCCCACATTCTTGTGTGGATAAGCTGGGAGGAAGGACTGGGGAGCAAGACAAATCACAGAACCCAGGGTTCTAATAAAACCTCAAAATCTTTTAAGAGAAAAGGAGACAGTTACCTACAAAGAAGATCTCGTAAGAATATCAGCTGATTTCTCAAAGGAAACCTCACATGCTGGAGGGGCTGGAAAGAAGTATCTGAAGTCATGAAAGACAAGGATTTACATCCAAGATTGCTCTATCCAGAAAAGTTATCATTTAAAATGAAAGGGCAAAACTGTACTTGAAAAATAACTAAATAAAATTGTTAAAAAAAGAAAAGAAAAAAAATAAAATGAAATGGCAGATAAAGTGCTTCCCAGATAATGTCAAGTTACAGGAGTTGATCATCACCGAGCCCTTATTATATGAAATGTTAAAGGGGCTTGTCTAATAAAAAGAAGATCAAAACTGTGAACAGTAAAAAACCACAACTATCAACAACTGAACCTAAAAAACAAAAACAAAAACTAAGCAAACAACTAGAACAGGAACAGAATCACAGAAATGGAGATCACATGGAGGGGTATCACATGGTGGGGTGAAAGGGGAGAATAGGGGAAAATATACAGGGAATAAGAGCATAATTAGTAGGCACAAAACAGACAGGGGGAGGTTAAGAATAGTATAGGAAATGGAGAAGCCAAAGAACTTACATGTAAAACCCATAGATGTGAACTAGGCCAAGGGGGAATGCTGGAGGGTAGTGGGGTGCAGGGGAGAGGGGGATAAAGGGGAGAAAAACTGGGACAACTATAATAGCATAATCAGTACAATATACTTTTAGAAAAGAATAAAAAAGTCCAAAGAAGGACTAACATAAGGATAGTGAGCAAATGAATGATTTAGGGGAAATTTGAGCTTAAAAGAAAATAGCATGCAATGTGGTTGGAAGTTGGAAAATAAAGTTTCTTGTTGTTTTGTTTGTTTATTTTTACCTTCCTTTAAAGTATGTGGTCATGGGAGGAAGACGCACCCACTGAAGGGTGAGAAATTGAAAATAAAATAAAGGCATGTATGACTGAGAGATTCAGTTTTCCAAAAAGAAGCGAGGAGGAGTAATCAACTGCACAGAAGGGGATTCACTTTCCTTTCGACAAGCTGAAAGGTGGAAAGGAAATTTGTTAAAAAGAGGAAAGTTTTAATGGATAGCCTCTACTTTTTCTGAAACAAGAAAAAAGGTTGTCTGCTGAGAGGATAAAATGCTGGTGGGACACCTTGCTTAAGAAATGGTTTGGGGAAAAATAAACAGTCACTTTGGACTGAAGGAAAGAAAAACCTGGTGTTAAAGGGCTAAACCATGAAGCCAGATTTTCAGACACTACCTCCAAAATTATAAAGATCAAGTTTCTACATTCTTCCTAAATCTCTGCATTTAGCCTCTGGCAAATCCTTTCTGCTTATTTGCCAGATTAAGCACAAGAAAATAGAGTTTTCCTCATATTGTTGCTTAAGCTAAAGACTTTGCATTTTTTATATTGCTATAAAAATGTACAAGATGGTTACTCAATAAATATCTGAAATAAATAATAAAATACATAAAACATTCAATGTGTCTTGCTAGTTTGGTCTATGTAAAATCAAAAAACTATTGTGTCATACATACACATATTTTTATTACCATATGTTATAAAGTATCAAAAACTATGCAACTTAAGATATATTTAATATAAAGCTAAAGAGAATAGATAAAATTAGAAAAGTGAATAAGAAAATTAGACTTATCATATTTTTCCATAACTACAGCTCAAAAATGTCATTATATAAGCTTCACTGAGTTCTCCACAATCCAACTTGACAAACAGGTTTCTGGTAAGAACAGGAAGCTGTTTAATCAAGGCACTGAAAGAGACAACAAAGAGATAGATGGTGAAACTCAGCAAACTCAAAAACTGATCTTTGAATGTATGGCATGTATGTACCATTGGGCACCAGTGCTGTCTACCTTCACTGACTCTACATAAAAACAGCATTTGAGCTCAATATGTTGATTAAGTTGTAAATTATATTAGAATATTAGAGGGACTGGGACTAAATTAAGCCATTTTATGTATGTTTGATCCTGTTTCAACAAATTTTTCTAATTTGCATTTTATTTCTGTTTGTTTGACTATGGTGGGGTATTTTTATGCCTACTCTACAGTGATAATTATTCCCATCACAAAAGGCAGCACTTTTATCAAGAGCTTTGCAACAGACTCAGTGCTACAAATTCCTTCATTAAAACTGCTAAGTAAAATTTCCAATACTTGCTTTATCAACAAGGATTGTAAAGTTGTTATTTTTCACTTAGGAAAAGCTTCTTGTTGTGAAAAATCAACACTTTATTTGAATTTAAAAATATGTATGGAGGTGGGGGAAGAACTGTATGAAAGAAGGTGAAGAGATTAGCCAAAGAACATATACATATAATTCACAGACAACAGTGGATGGCCAGAGGAAAGGGTGGACAGGGCCTGGGTGGAAGTGGGCAAAGGAGGGAGAAATGGGGCCATCTCTAACAGAGTCAACAATAAAAATAAAGTGAAAAGTTTTTACCTACTAATAAAATGCCGTTGTTAAAATTACAATCCAAAATGTCATCCCATAGAGATTCTAGGAGGGCAGAATTTAGTAAACCTGTTTCACAGGACTTACTTTGTCAGTTAGGCAATTCAAATCATATCACAGAGCCAAAATGCTCCAAGACCGTGGAATTAAATAATGCTCAAATCAGAGAGTAAATGGCCTATACTTAGAAGAAGCATGCAGATAATAAAAATTTGGTGAAAGCCTCTCAAGTACAATAGGTTTTTAAAAGATAGGCTATGCATTAATTTTTCAATAAATATCCATGTAGTCAGTACTAAGTATGACAGATGTTTATTATTTTTCAACAAATAGGTGTGCCTCTGTGTGTCTAGCTTTTGGGGAAACAGCAATGGGAAAAAAAGTCTCTTCCTTTGATGCCAATGATTGCAATTCTATGGTGTGATTGTGATAGTTCAGAAATTATAAATACATTCATTATTCTACAGCATTCTTTATTGCTACAGCATAATGATGTAAGGGTTGTGGCAGGAGTTGCAACTGGGTAGATGAGCAAGAACTTTGTAATGAAAGGCCATATATAAAATATATTTTTACAGAGGACTTATTATTCCTCTGGGTTATATACAATCGATCACAAGAAGGAATATGTCAAAATCAAAAGATATTTACTAAAAGAATTAGAAATTCATTTCAAATGAATCCTTAGCATAGACAGAAATGAGTGCAGTTATCTTAAAGAAAATACTTTAATATGTGTACAGTATAATATATAATGTAAATGTAATAGGTACATTATTACAAATAGCATACATTTATATATGTATAGTATCTATGTATAGACACCATTATAAGAAAATTAGGAAGTTAAATCAAAAGGTCAAATGGAAATGGCAGGCTTTATTTAAAAATAAATGATGTCCAGGGAATGGGAGAGGGTCAATGGAAGTGGAAAGGTTACGGGAGGGGTGGTAAATGTAATGGAAAAATATAATAAAAATTAAAAAATGAATGATGTTAAGGAAAAATGCATGCCGCCAAAGTTGTGAAAATGACACTGTACTAGAGAGAGTTCTTATTGTACACTTCGTAGGGAAATAAAGTCCAATAACTAAAAAACAGGTTTGAAAAAGCTGCCTCCAATTTTCTCGTATGTGGCTTATGTGTTATTTCACCGAAAAGGAAATATTTTAGAAAGAACAATTCAGAAAAACAATCAGAAGTCAGTTTCTCTATCAGTTTCTATTAGAAAGGAAGTTAAAAAATGAATAATACTGAATCAATTCATAGGATTAGGAAGAAAGTCCTGAATAAGGAGAGAGAGGGAAAAATTTTAAAGTTTAACTTAGAACTAAATAACTGATTAAATCAAAGGACTATATTACCACAAAACAACTGAATAGAGGAGTTACAACAAATGTATTAGAGAAAAGGTATGTCATTTTCTTAAAGGTTATCTATACCTGCATGATTAACAGAATTACGAAGAATAGAGTCAACAGGGTAGGTAAAGATTCTTGAAAAAAGAACTGGGCCGCACCAAATGTCATATGCATTGCCGTCTATGGCAACCATGGTTAGCTCAAACAGAGCATGCTGATATGAAAGAGATAGCACATGCCCAAGAGATATGGGAATGGCGGTGTGGAAATACAGCACAGTGGAACAGGATGAGAGTGACTGAGAGGAACAGCTGTCCTTCTGTTATCAGAATCTGACATCAGATGATTTAGCCGACATAACTCTTTCCTTTCTATCATTCCCAAGTTAAAAGAATATAAACCTTAAAAAAGAGTCACTCCTCCTTCGTGATAAGCACTTCTCTCTTGTTGAAACATCCATAGTGACAACCCCTGAGGCAAGTTCAGTAAGGCATTTGTATGAGATTGTAAGTATCTCCTGATTTCCTAATTTTCTATCTTCAGATATATTTTAGCTTTTTCCTGAAGGAGGATGTCTGCAAGGGCACAATTCACATTTAGTAGAGCAAGACAAAGCTGTATATTTTTAGGTCAGATCATCATGTGTTGCAATGGTTGAATGTCCTTAATTAACTTACTTTTATTTAATGGCCACTGATTGGTATCCTGCTGTGTTCAATGTATGTATTTCTTTTCTTGGTTCTCAGCTTTTTTTAAGAATAACATGTCTTAATTACTATTCAGCTCACATAGAACAGTAGAATAATTATTAATTCATTATTTGTTGAGACAGACTGAATGAAGAAGCATGGAATTGGAGTTAAGGAACTTAAATTTAGTTTAAACACAACATGTAACCAAGTACTTAATCTTAGTTGAGGTATTTGTCTTCCCAAGGGTTTGTTGAGAGGTGTGGTCATATAGGGAGCACAGTGTCTCACACTAGACGGTGTGAGTTTATATACTTTATCCATAACTAAGTAATCACGTAAAGGTAGAAAAATTACCCTATTTGAGTTTCAGTTTCTTTACATGTAATATTGAACAATCAGTAATAATATGTCCTTTACAGATTTAGATAACTAGAGAACTTCATATGTTATGAGAGACAGATCAGTTTCTTCTTATAAATTTTCTTGTTTTCCCATAAGCATCTGTTCAATGTTAACTGTTTTTATTAGTGTGATAAAAACAAGGGCGTCTTATAACTCTTTTTTTAAAAATTTTATTTAGTTATTTTTCAGGTACGGTTTTCTATTTTTCCCATCCCAACCCACCCTGCCCCGTGCTCCCCACCTCCCTCCCATTTCCACCCCCCTTAGTTACTGTCCCCGTGTCCTTTATAATTGTTCCTCTAAATCCCTCCCCCTTTTTTCCCCTTAAATTCCCTCCCCGCTCCCCTCTGGTCGCTGTCCCCTTGTTCTCTATTTCAGTGTCTTTGTTTTATTTTGCTTGCCTGTTTGTTTTGTTGTTTAGCTTCCTGTTAAAGGTGAGATCATATGGTATTTGTCTTTCAGCACCTGGCCTATTTCACTCAGCATAATGCTTTCCAGTTCCATCCATGTTGTTGCAAAGGGTAGGAGCTCCTTCTTCCTCTCTCCTGCATAGAATTCCATTGTGTAAATGTATCATAGTTTTTTGATCCATTCATTCACTGACGGGCACCTAGGTTGCTTCCAACTCTTGGCTATTGTAAATTGTGCTGCTATGAACATTGAGGTGAATAGGTTCTTTGAAATTGATGTTTTAGGGTTCTTAGGATATAATCCTAGCAGTGGAATTGCTGGGTCAAAAGGCAGGTCCATTTTTGTTTTTCTGAGAAAATTCCATACTGTTTTTCATAATGGTTGTACCGGTCTGCAATCCCACCAACAGTGAACTAGGGTCCCCTTTTCTCCACAACCTCTCCAGTATCTGTTGTTTGTTGCTTTATAAGCAATATTTTGTGTGTAGTGCAATGTAGGGAAGACATTTGCAAATTTTATCATATTTTCACAAGGCTATATGTTTTAGCCATGGCTGGATAACAAACAACCCCGATTTAGTGGTATAGAAAAGTTTTGTAATGTTCGTGAATTTTTTGGAGTAGAGATTCTGACAGAGCACGGTAGGTATGGCTTGTGCCTGTACCTTGACGCCTGGGCCTCTGCTGGGGAGATCTGACTAACTGGGTTTACTGACAGAGGCTGCGCCGGTTACTATCACTGTGTAATGGTGTTCTAATCTTACTGAGCAGAGCAGCAGACTTTTTTATTCAGCTCACAAGCTCCGTGTACCAGAAATTCAGAAAGGAGACTACAGCTGGAAAGACTGAAATGGCTGAGGGGTAGAAAAATTCAGCTGGCTGGTTTATTTCCAAGATGTCTTTGTCACTTTACTTGAGCTGGAATGGCTGTAGGATGATCTTAGCTGGCACTGGGAACCAGAGTCAACATACGGCTTCTTCAATGGGTTACAGGAGGAGGGGTTATGGACAGCAAGCGTCCCGAGAGAACCAGGTGGCCGTGGCAGTCACACTGTGTCAGTTCTGCTGTACTCTGTTGGTCAAAGCCATCACAAAACAGCCCTGAATCAAGGAGATGGCCATGCACTCCACTTCTCAATGAGAGGATGTCAAAAATGTCAAGGGCAATTGACTTAAAATCAACACACAATTGTACACACAATATAAAGAACCGCTGTTTTTTTTCTTTCGAAGAGTTTATGCATAATTTATTCTTAAGTTACTAGTCAGTTTCAAACATCCAACTTTATAAAGCAATTTAACTGCCATCTAGCACCTTTCACCTTAAACTTCACCATATGTTAAAAATTAAACATCAACATTGTTAAAAATTACCTTATTCTCTAGATCTCCTTTTTAAAAAAAATCATCATAATTTTGTTAGGGAACTAAATGCAATGACATCCTTGACTTTTTTCTAATTTTCAACCTCTATATTTATTCCATCATCAAATATTTTTAAATCTTCCTTCCTGAATTCTCCTACAGATGCCTTTTTCATTCCATTGCCATTTGACAATGGTTCAAATTTATATCATATTTTATGGGGATTATGAAATAATTTTCTTTCTGTTCAGCCAGCCTTTGAACATTCCCCTCCTTCAACTGACTCTCTCTACCTTGCAAAACTTTTTCACCTAAAACAAAGTGATGTAAATATTAAGCACTGATTAAAGAGATTTGATTTGTTCCAAAGTTTCCAGAATGAGTTTTAGATTTCTTTTTCTCCAGGCACTTCTGTTGGAAACAGAGTGTCTAACCTTGCAAGTTCTGTTATTAATATCTGATGTGAATGATTATTTGAATGGGCATTTGGGAACAGATACAGACACAGAACCAGAGAAAATACAAGCAGTAGCCCCAGGCTCCTGCAGAATCCAATTCACTTCTGTTGATGTTTTAAGACTACATTAGATGTTGACCTTGAGTTAAAAGAGAAGTTACTCTCAGAACAGCAAAATCATGGCCAGATGGAGCCTAGCCAAAAGCAACTGTAATCTATTTTTTTTTTACCACAAATGGGTAATAAACAAATGAATCAATCCATTGAAAAATCCACTTTTAAAAACTTGTCTAGATTCAGTTTCTATACGTTCCATTCAAGCCAAGTTTTTTAGCACATTGTTCTTTTATACCAAAACCTGTCCGGAATCTTTATTTTCCTTACATTTTCAACATACATGAATTCTCTCCTTACTCCTTTCCTTTAGCAAGCCTAAGCTATCAGATGTTTCTTAGTCTTGGAAAGTTTTTGTTTTAAGATGCACATTTTAAAATAACAACTCCAGACCTATTAATTCAGATATCAGTTAAACAAATGGAGGCAGGTCCCATGTAGGAATGCACAGCCCTGTATGGCAAGCTCTTCCAGCTTTACCAAAGACAGAAAAATGTCAGAAAAGACAAACAATTCAGCTGGGTTTACCCTCAAGATTCATGAACTGCTAGATGCTGGATTATCTTAATTCTCTACCAAATTAAGAGATTTAGAGGTCTGATTGAAGAATGTTTTGAGGCTTTATTCATTAAAACATACTCATGCCATTGAAGTAAAAACCATTCTCAACAGAAATTTCAACACTGACACAGACTTGCTTATTGAAAATTTGGGTTATTGTTAATGGAATTAAGTTTTATTACAACATCCATTTAATATTTTTCTTTTCTGCAATATGCAGCTACATGTGTCATTGGGTTGACTATTACTTTGTTACTATTTTAAAATTAATAGTTTTGATCAATTCCTTAGATAACTGATATTGATTAACATTTGGTATATTTTAAAGTTATAAAATAATCAACAATTTACCTTCCTTAAAAAATCACTTTGTGATTCTTAGTATTTTATTGAACTGATAATAAAGAAAGCATATTGCTATTTATAGACTCTGATATAAAATTTGTTAATATAAAATAGTATATTTCCTTTGTGATTTAACGATATCTCATAGGTAGAATTCCTTTTTGCAGTCCGCACCTATTCCATTTGTTTCCTCTCCTTTGGACTTTAAAAGAATAATTGCAGAATACATTTAGAGACCTTTCATCAAGGTGTCTTTGAAAGTAAAAAAAAAAACAATTCAAAACTTCTGAAAATCGTTTTCTCCCAATTGTTTCTATAATTCTATTCCTCTTTATTCCGAGCTGATTTTCTCTTTTCAAAGATCTCCTTTATTCTACCTTGCAGCTTGCTTTATGGATCAATGATTCCACTGATTGTTTTTTTCTCACCAAGGTCATTAGTGAGACCCTCTCCAATTTTTACATAGACTTTCATCTGTTCTATTATCCATAAACCTGATAACTGTGTATTTCTTGGGATCCTCAACTAGAGAGCCTGGATAGTTAGGGTTGGTTGATTTTTTTCACCCAGTATTTTGTCTTGTTGTTCATGCTAGTTCTCTACTAAAGTGAAAGATAACTAATATTATTGAACATATATTATTTTCCAAGCACTATGAAACTTTTAAAATAATTATTTCATTAAATTCCTCCAGCAACTCAAAGTGGAGAGATTACAATTATCCTCTCCAAAATATATTTAAAAACTCACAGAACTCCACTCCAGGAAGGCAAACAACCCATTTAAAAAATGGGAAAAGACCTGAACAGAGACTTCTTCAAGGAGGACCTATAGAGAACCCAGAGGCATATGAAAAGGTGCTGTGCATCACTAGCCATTAGAGAGATGCAAATTATAACCACAATGAGATACCAATTCACACCTGTCAGAATGGCCATCACAAACAAATCAACAAACAAGTGTCGGAGAGAAAGTGGAGAAAAGGGAACCCTAGTGTACTATTGGTGGGAATGCAGACTGGTGCAGCCATTGTGAAAAACAGTATGGAATTTCCTCAGAAAGCTAAAAATGGACTTTGGCAATTCCACTGCTGGGATTATATCCTAAGAACCCTAGAACACTAGTCTCAAAGAACCTATGCACCCCAATGTTCATAACTACACAATTTACAATAGCCAAAAGCTGGAAGCAATCTAAGTGCTCATCAGTAAATGAATGGATCAAAAAACTATGATACATTTATTTACACAATGGAATTCTATGCAGCAGAAAGAAAGAAGGAGCTCCTACCCTTTGTGACAGCATGGATGGAACTGGAGAGCATTATGCTGAGTGAAATAAGCCAGGCAGTGAAAGACAAATATCATATGATCTCACCTTTAAGTGCAACCTGATTAACAAAACAAGCAAGCAAGCAAACTATAACCAGAGACATTGAAATTAAGAAAAAAACTGGCAGTAACCAGAGAGGAGATGAGAGGGGATAATGGGGGGGAGGGGGAGAGCTTTTCATGAACAACTATAAAGGACACATGGACAAAACCAAAAGGGGGTGGAAGCACAAGAGGGAGGTGGGGATGTCTGGGATTGGGGGGCAGTGTTTGGAGGAAAATGTAGACAACTGTACCTGAACAATAATATAAAACCTATTATCTTTTTTATACATAGAAAAATTTTAAATAATTATTTCCAAAGTCACAAATTAATAAGCATAATGAATAATACTTGAGTAAGAGTTTGATTTTAGACTAATTTTAGACCTTAATTTCCTGACCACTTTTCTCCATTCTTTAATTTTACTGTTATTTTTTTATAACTCTTACAAAATCATGCCATTTAATTTTAAAATAAATTAATCTAGCAATATATTTACCTACCCATAGTTATAAAAGGTAAAGAAACTACATGATTCTTGAATAAAAATTTTTATATTTAAATTCGGAAGGCCATTTGGTAAAATAGTTAATGAGAAAAGGAAATAAAAACAAATGAATTAAACAAATGTTCTATATATACTTACAGCATGAGTAAATTATGTAATTAATGTATTTGATTAAGTCATGGTTTGTTTCTAGCACATTATAAAGTATTATTTTAAAATATTCTTCAAAATTCTCATTACTCCATTATGACTTTATTGTACTTATAGCAAATAAGAAAAGAAAAGCTATAATTTATTTGTATATTGAACAGCCATTGATTGTATATTCCCTCCACTGTGCTTGCAAAGCCAGAAAAATAGATATTATTCCTTTGTGGGAATGAATTTCCTCTGGAAAGAGGGAGGTTCTAAACAGAAGAAAAAATGTTCACCTTAGTAGGTGAGGAGGCAGCTTCTCTCTTCACCTTGTTTCAGGTTAGTGGAAGAAATAACTGATACACTGTGGAGCATTTAGTCTAGCAGAGAAGATGAAGTGTTTAGCTCACCAAGGGGGCCATGAAAGGCTTCTCCAGGGCTATTGATAATGAAGTTTTACTATGGGGATGAGGGATGAGCAAGGCAAGTAGGGATAAGGAGCTGATCCACTCTAGAGAAATCAACTTGTACAAAGCCACAGGGATGAGAGAGCATGCACTTGGTCTGCTCAGCGGTTGGGTGTAAGGATGTTGGTTGGTCAGAGTCTGCTCATGGAAAGCTGCGTACTTTTTCAAAACCTGTTATTTACTTATTCATTTATTTAAAACATTTCATTACAGTTTGCATTCCATATTATTTTGTCCTAGTTTTAATAAAGCATAGTGGTTAGACAACTGTGTACTTTACAAAGTGTTCTCTTGATATTTACAGCACCCACCTTGCATCATACATAGTTGTAACAATATTATCAACCGTATTTCTGTGTTGCACTTTACTTTGCATCCCCGAGACAGTTTTGTGACTACCAGTCTGCACTTCTCAATCCCTTCACCTTCTTCACCCAGTCCCCTAACGTCTCTCCCCTCTGGCAACCAGCAGTCTGTTCTCTGTATTTCAGTCTTTTAACATCTTTTGACTTTGCCCTATTATAGAAGGGAGCAACATCATGATCGCCTGGCATCTGCTACACTGTAATTGATACAATAGTTTTTTCTTTTTAAAAGATTTTATTTATTTTTAGACAGAGGGGAAGGGAGGGAAAAAGGGAAGGAGAGAAACATTAATGTATGGTTGCCTCTCACACACCCACAACTGGGTACCTGGCCCACAACCCAGGCCTGTGTCCAGACTTGGAATTGAATTGGTGACCCTTTAGTTTTGCAGGCCAGCACTCAATCCACTGAGCCACACCAGCCAGGGCACAATAGTTTTTAAATAGCGCTACAGGAATTACCATTGCTTTGTCACATATCACTTTATGTTTTAATATACTTTGTGATATTGTTCTGGCCTCAGACAACCTCACTAGTGTAATTCAATGTATTTTATATCTTTAAAATATAAGAACCCTTTTGTGTGTGCATGCAGTTATAGATTTCCTACTATGGTTCTAGTTCTTCTGACTCTCACCACCTTTGTAGGCCCATCATTTTTTGCATGGCTGACTGGGTTCTTCTCTAAATGTTCTTTTTTTAAAAGTTGATGAGCCAGGGCCTTTGAAAAGTAATATATTTGATAAGTTTCCCTTAAAAAACTGCTGCACTTTGAATTGAATTTACAAACTTAATCATATTTTAATGCTATTTAATACAACTCTTTAATAAAAAAATAAGAATAAAGAGATAAAGACCTCAACAGGCAAAAGACCTGGTACCAAAAATTAAAAATAAAATATATGCTGGTGTATGCATGTACATAACATAGGTGTGGATGTATTTGTGCATATCTGTTTATAGTAAGAATATTGCACCAATAAACAAGGAAACAGGGAAAAACATATTGTACTATTGTATGCGCACAGTAAAATCCATGCATAAAAGCCATGTACATATGTCCGGATCAAAAAAGGTTAACACAGAGAATAACATGGCATCATGTAATTTGGCCAATTAATTACATCTCCAGGTTGTAATTTACTCCGGAGTCCTCATTTTTCTTGTTTCCAGTCTGTATCTATTTGAATTTTACTTTAGAGTTCCAGATAAGCAGCGCATTGTCCACCCTTTTCTCCAGAGCCCCCTATTTGAGAGGACCCATGCCTTTTATTCTGAAGTGATCAGTGCTGGAAATATTTACAGATTCTGAAGAGTCCTTGTTTATTCATAATGCTACATAGCCTTCATTATGTTAACTTTTTAAATTTTGTCTGAAATAAATACATCTTTAATAGGGTAGAAATTTCAACACATATAGGTACTTACTGGCAAGCACTGTTTTAGGCTGTGGTAGTAAAATAATGAATAACCTATGACCCTGCTTTCAAGTCTCATACCCTGAAGGTAAGGTTCTGAAAAGGTCCATAGAGCTGATCTCTGAGAACCACTTGAGAAGGGATGCAAAGTGCACTATTCTGAGGAAGAATGTCTGTAGTTATCAATGCATTGCTTTTTTTTTCATGATGACCACAGATTCTTCTAAAATAACAGCAAGGTAAAGCATCATAGATTATTATATCTCTGTATGATGGCATGGAGAACATGCAAATGGGGGTTCTAAAGTACAATCAGCTAAAATCTGGGAAGTCAACTGGAAAAGCCTGCCAAGTTTAGGGGTTTTATGCAAGGGAGTAAAGAAATCCTGAAGCTCACACTTTATTTGTGTCATAACAAATCTACCTCTGCTCATGCAGGAATAATTCATTCTGAATTCTCTCTCTCTCTCTCTCTCTCTCTCTCTCTCTCTCTCTCTCTCACACACACACACACACACACACACACACACACAGTGGTAAGACACCAAGACCCCAACATATAAAGTCAAAGTTAAATTACGAACTTTGATTTTGTGGCATAGTTTTTAAAGTTGTATAGTGAAGCAAAATCCTAGGACCACTACATTCTTCTTTCCTAAACTTAGGTAATTTACTTTTTTAAACTTCAATTCTCTTGTCAAAGAAATTAGGATACAACTGTGTTGACAATCGCTTATAAGAAGATAAACTGAAATGCTTTATATTTGTGCACAAGATAGAAAATCAGGGACATTATTTGGGTATTTGAGTTTATTTGTGTCAGGTTCAGAGAGCCTCTTTTACACACACTCAGACACCCACAGTCAATTTGCCATGATAGTCTTCAGTGCTAAAAGCAAAGTTAGGTCAGTTAATTCATCATATACTAAGCTTTAGTGGAAAGACTTTGAAGTGTGTTTTTTTAAACACGGTTTCTTAAACACAAAGTTTTACAAATTCCCTTGCTAATTCTTTCACTGCTATACCCTACAGACTCTGTGAATTGAAGAATTTTTACTTTTATTTCTACAGTTTGTAGCAGCTTTAATATGTGCAAGATAGCAATCCTGTCTTGAGAAAGTTTCTCTTAAAACTCCATTTCTTTTTTTAATAAAGCAGATTAGCTGTTTTCTTCTCCAATAAATAGACACATAAATACACAAGCACCAAAAGGGAAATACTACTTTGCTTTTTATATCACCATCTGTTAGACATCACACTCTGCGCTGTGTTAACTGAGGCAAACTTTACACTGTTGAAATGAGCATTGTTTTCCTACACTCTTTAATGAAATCCCTCAATGCACTGATTTCACTCAGTAAATAAATATAAAAATGTTTTTAAAATTATAAATTTATATTTATATTTACTCTGTAGCTTACTCTGTGAATTAAAATAACTTTAAATAAAAAGGTAAGCAGTATGGTGATTATATTTATTTCATGAAAATTTTATATTAATATAGCTATAACATATTTATTTTGTTTATATTAAGGAAAATAAAAGTATTTAAAATACTAAATGAAAATTTTATTTTGCCACGATTTTTATGATATAGTGATTTAATAATGGTAATGTCTGAGAAACTACATTTACTGAGTTTATATCCAAAGTTTAATTAATGTATAATTTTGCATTTGATGTAAATGCAGAGTCTGTTGTTAATGCTGTATGAAAGCTTCACATTTGAACACACACACATGCACACACTGATAGATATGAAAAGCAGGTGATTTTTTTGCAAACAACTTTACATTTTATATAATTGCCTAAATGGAATTAGCAGCATTTATGAACCCATTGTGGGCAATGATGAAGAGGGATATAAGTAAGCCAGTTACCTTGTCCTTGAGTATTGTATAACTTGTTTGCAGGGGAGAATGAATGTGCAGAGAAAAGACTTACCAAACAAAATATAATTCAATACACCAAGAGAAAGAACTTCCCCAAAAGCTTCAGCTCTATCCAATAAAATATTCAGAAAGAAGGTAATAGATAGAAGTTTACCTCAGACTTTCTGTCTCATCACTTTTTCCTTCTCAGAGGCAACTCAGGTATATTAAGAAATAAACTGATTTGTGTCAAAATCTATTATTTTTCATTTCTCCTATTCTGAAAATAACAGAGGGATACTAAGATAGAATAGTAGTGTTATGTCCTGGCTCTACCACTTATTTGTAGTTTTGTTAAGGGAATCAAGTCAACCTAGGGTTCTTACACTAAACCTTAACCCTTAAAGGATATAACCTTTAAAGGATAAATCAGCATTCTCAAAACAAACCAACAAAAAACAATAACAAAAAACTCACCCATAATTAAAAATAACCAATTGGAAAGTAGATAAATATAGATAGATAATAGATGATTGGTAGATAGATAGATGATAGACAGATAGATATTCACTTTTTATAAGGCATTGAGTCATGATTGTGATAAGTCCCACAATCTCCTGTCTGCAAGCTGCAGAGCCAGGTCATCTAGAGGCGTAGTTCAAAGGTTTGAGATCCAGTGAACTGATGGTGTTGACTTCAACCTGAGCCTGAAGCTCTAAGAAATAAGAACGGTGAAGTCGGGAAAACATGTGCCCTAGTTCAAGCATTCAGGCAGAGAAGATGTGAAACCCTCTTACCTCCACTTTTTGGTTCTATAAAGACCCTCAGTGAATTGGGTGATGCCCAATCACATTAGGGAGGATGATGCTATTTACTGGTCTATGGATTCAAATGCTTACCTCTTCTAGTAAGTCTCCCACAGACGTACCAGGAATAATGTTTAGTCAGAATTATTATGAGCATCCTGTGATCCACTCAAATTTACACATATGTACACACACACAAAAATAGATGAATAATGCTCACGACAATTATAGTCATCTCTATAGGTGGTCATGTCATTGTAACTGGTAATTGTGATTACCTTCTTCCATTTCCTGTTCTTTATAGTCTTTGCCTTAAGAAAGCACATTAGCTGGTCTTGGTTCTTTGCATGGTGGGTGATCCAAAACTTTATTCCTGGAGAATGTGTGTCACCAGTAGTCCTGCTCAGGACTGGGCTATTGTTGTTTTCATTGGACTTTCATATCAGGTCATTGTAACAAGGAGAGACACCCTGAAGCATCTCTGTCCTGTTTTCCAGCCAGAATCTTTCTTACATCTGTTGTGGAGTAGCAGTCCAATTCTTCCACTGATAGATGAGATCAATCACCCTAGCCAGCACAATAATTCCACTGTGATGTGAATTACTTTTTAGAAGCAATGCTATATATTATTAAAATCTTCAGTGAATACCCAGATGATCCGCATTACAATAGTGAAACATAAATGAGATTAAGAAAAACCAAATAAAATTACAAAATAATTGCCTATTATGTAAAAGATAAATTACTGACCATTCTAACAAATGGGACCCTTGTGTTAAGGATTGCTTCTAGAAAATTGTGTAATACTTGTTTAAGCAGAGTCAGGGATGACTATGGTGAGAATAGACCATATTGTAGAGCCCATTTGTAGTTGGAATTCTTGTCGCAATTCTCATTCTGTTCAGGAGCTCATTAATCTTAAAATAATCACCTTCTCTAGAAGATTTGGAAGAACCTGTTCTTTAATTTGAATCTCTTGATGAACATACACAGTCCATGAATAACTTTAATTTCTGGGTAATTTTAAAATGTCTATTTATTTTCTTCTTTCTAAAACATCTTTGATGTTGGTGTTCTACTCTTGCTATAGACTGGTTCCCTAACACCCAGCAAAATATCTAGCCACTGCCTAGGAACTAGTTTTTATATTGACCTCACTTCAGCCCTTGTTCTGAGTAGTGGGAACAACAAGTCATTTTATTTAAGACACACATCTTCAGAAATAGTACCTACTAGTATATACAAACCAAACTTCACACTGGAAGCAAACAAACATGTACATAAACAATTGCTTCAAAATTCAGAATTTTGAAACATCAGAATTTTTAAAAGTTAAAAGAATCACAAAGTTAAAATTAAGAGGAATCTAGATGACAGAGAGTTAAGGCAAAGACAAAAATCCACATTTTTCCTGACAGCATTTGCTAATATTAAATAAATCTACTACAATTTCCATGGCCTACTAGAATAAAGAGATTAAAAAGTCATAATTTAGAGACTACTAAATTGAGATATTCTAAAAGATATCTTTCCCTTGTTAAGTTTGGACCTCTAAAAAGATGTGTTCTAGGGACAATTGGACCAATAGCAATTGTCTTCCAATCACGTGTAGATTCTTTGTTGCTGTACAGGACAGGGAAAAGAAAAGCTGTTTCTGAGAAATGTCAAATATCTCTGTTGTTCACACTGATTTAAAGTGCAAACTTGCATCACTAGTGTTTCATGAACTCCAAGATATAAACTATACACTAAGTATCGATTGATTTACTAGATCTACTAGAAGTATATCTAAATACTCTATTGAAGATAGTGTATTTATCTGAGTCCTCAATGGTATCTCATAAATAATATTTCAAAAAATTGTATGTATAGTAAATGATATCTGAACAGAGACAAAAATAAAGTGCAGTTGAGGGGACATATTAGATGGAAGAGAAAGCAGAAAGAGATACATACTATATTACACTAAAACAGTAATACACAATGTATTCACTACTGTAATTAGTGGATACAAACACAAAAAAAAACTACTTAATAATTTGTTTTTTTAAGATTTTATTTATTGATTTTTAGAGAGGGGGAAAGGGAAGGAGAAAGAGAAGGAAAATAAAACATCAATGTGTGGTTGCTTCTCATATGCTCCCTACTGGGGACCTGGCCCACAACCCAGGCATGTGCCCTGAGTGGAAATTGAACCAGGGACCCTTTGGATTTCAGGTTGGCACTCAGTCCACTGAGCCACACCAGCTGGGCTACTTACTAACTTTAAAAAAAATAAAATGAAAATTAAGAATGTTGACAGTGTCCAGTGACATTGAGGAAATAAAGCAATTAAAATTAAAGAAAAATAATCAACAATGCAGGACAGATTTAATAACCCATTTGACACTGTTGAGGAATGAATTGATGGACTGGTCAACAGATTATAACAATCATCCAGGATACAGAAACAAGAATAATAAATAGATGTGAAAGGTGTAGAAGTGGTTAAAGGACATGGGGTAAAGTATAAGATCACAGTAGAAGTCAGTAGATAGTGTCATACAATCTTTAATAATGCTGAAAAGAAACTACTAACATCTGTAAATCTATAATTACCAAAAATATCCCTCATGAACTAAATAATCATTTCATACAAAAATAGAGTTCGAAAATAGCATACACTCACTAAAGTAAATTAAGACAAAATAAATATCATCAAAAACAGTTCCAAGAAGAAAGAATAAGTAGGAAGAATAAGTAAGAACCATCTGCATAGTAATGCAATATGATTAGTATATACGTAATTATATATTACCAACTATAATATATAAAGCAGAAAATATAATGTTTAATGGTGCTAAAAAAGTGAGACACTATATGCAGCAACAATGTTATGTAGGAGTAGATAAGGCTAACATGTTGTATCTGAAAGAAAAAATCATTGATTAACTTTTTATCTTGATAAGCTAACCATGCATGTAAGTTTTTGAGTTATCACCAAAGAATTAAAAAATGAAATGCCTTTTCTACATAGCACATGGTAAGAAATTAAATCATTAAAAGTTCTTAGAAAAGCTAGAAATGAATGGTTAAGAAAAGAGAAGTAAGGCAGAACAAACAAAAAAGTCAGAGTAGATATTAGTTTTAACCCACTGAACACTCAACACATCAACTAATTTGATAAAGCTAAAAAAATTATCCAAAATGCATATTTTCAAAGAAACATGACAGATACATAAGGATACAGAAGTCTGAAACAAAATGGAAATTATGTATAATGAAACAAATTAAATTATATATATATATATATATATATATATATAGATGGATAGATGGATAGGAGAGAGAGAGAGAGAGAGAGAGAGAAGTATAAAGAGCAAAAGACAAATCCCTAATCTTATTGAAAGATTTTAACTCATCTTCTCTGGTAACTGAAAGAAAGCAGAAATAATCAGGATTTAAAAGAATTACACAACATAAATTATAAATTAACCTAATATGCAAATATGAAAAATGTACCTAGTTATATTATAATAACCATGTCTTTTATGCACACATAAAACATTTACAAAAATATCAAATATGGGACAATATAGAGAGAACAAACTTCATTTAACTCAGTATCCTGCTCAAAAAGTCTTTCTAAAGGCATATAATACTTAATTTTTTCATAAGCATGAAAACAAGAATGAATGTACAATAAACAATATTAATAATGAGAAAGGGCTATAACAACAGATGATGAAGACACAAAAAATCAACTATGGGATATTATAAAAATATTTTATGTCAAAGTATTTGAATATTAAAATTAAATGGACAAATATCTAAAAAAACAAAGTTTTCATAACTGACTCATGAATAAATGGAAATAAATACTCCCATCATCTTTAGATAATTCTAAACACGAATCAATCTTTTTACAAATAACCATTAAATCTAGAGAGCTTCAACCAGAAGTTTCCACAAGGCATTCATGGAAAAAATTCCAAAATACTAAACTTTTCTGATAACTTTGAGCCATATTTAGAATAGACTCTACTGCAGTAACATATAGAAAGACAGGCAAGCTGTACTGTAAAGGTAACAATGATTAAACCTTTCTAAATTTATATAGCTGTTCTATTGATGAGTAAAGAAATTAATACAAACTTATTTGGCAGCTTAAAACAATGCCCAAGAAGAAAAACAAAGTTGGAAAACTAATGCAGCCTCATTTCATGTTTTTCTATAAGGCCATAGCAATGAAGGTATTGTGGTATTAGAGAAAGAATAGCCAAAAACATAAATGAAACAGAATAGAGAGTCTAGAAGTAGATGCACACAAACATAATCAGCTGATCTTTGATAATGAAATGGACAACTAATTCAATGAGAAAAGATATTCTTTCAACAAATGATCCTGGAAGACATACACATGCCAGAAGGTGAATCTAGATATAACCGTCTAGACCTAACAACATTCATAAATATTAACTCAAAGCTGAACATAGTTCTAAATGTAAAATACGAAGCCCCTGGAAAACAACAATGGAGAAAATGTAAGTCACCTTGGATTTGATAACCTTTTAGATACAAGCCCAAAGGCATAATTCATGAAAGAAAAAATTGATAAGTTCTATTTCATGAAAATTAAACAGTTCTGTTCTGTGAAACTTACTGTTGAAAGAATGAAAAAACAAGCTACAGCCTGGGAGAAAAATATTTGCAAAACATATATCTAATAAAGCACTTGTATCCAAATATAGAAAACATTCTTTAACTTAATAACAATTTTAAAAGACTCCCCCTAAAAAAAGACCTAAGACCTGCACAGACACCAAAGAAAATACACAAATTTTAAATAAACATATGAAAAGATGCCAGATGGATGTCATTAGAGAATTGCACATGAAAACAAGATACCACTAGATACTTACTTATTAGATTGGCTGAAATCCAAAGCAGAGACAGCACCCAAATGCTGGCCAAGATCTGGAACACTAGGAGACCTTAGTCCTTGATGGTGGGAATGTGAAATGGTAACAGCTACTTCAGAAGACAGATGGGCAGTTTCTTACAAAGCTAGACAGAGTCTTACAGTCAGATAATCATATTCTTATCTGTTTGTCCACATTAGTGGAAAATTAAAGTTCACACCAAAATCCTGCACATAAATATTTATAGCAACTTTCTTCATAATATCCACAAACTGAAAGCAACCAAGATGTCCTTCAATAGGTGAACAAACTTTAATAAATTCATAAAATGGAATATTATTCAATGATAAAAATAAATGAGCAATAAGCCCCCCAAAAGATATGAATAAAACTTAAATTCATATTGTTGATTTGAAAGGAGTCAGTTTGAAAAGGCTACCTACTGTGATTCCAACAGATGACATTCTGGAAAAGAGAAACTATAGAGAAAAAGAAAAAGATCACTGGTTGCCAGGAGTTTCGGGGAGAGAGATGAATAGGTAAAACAAGGGATTTTTAAAGTAGTGAGCCTATTCTGTATGCTACTGTATGGAGGATACATGGCATTATGCATTTGTCAAAATCTATAGAGCTATAGAACACAAAGAGTCAGCCCTAACATAAACTAAGGACTTGTGTTAATAATAATTTACCAATACTGGTTTCTCAGTTAATGACCACACCAATACAGCACAGTAATAGGAGAAACTGTGTTCAGGAGGAACTCTCTGTGGTTTCTAGGTACTGTTTTTGTATGCCTAAAACTTTTCTGAAATATAAAGTCGATTTTTTAAGTTTCAATTAGTTTACCTGTGCAATAAAGGCAAAAAATAGTAACTTAAAAAAAAAACACAAACTCTGTTAAGTCAGAAGTTGAGGTTCCGTATGGCTGGATTCTTTGCTTTGGATCTTTCCAGGCTGAAAGCAAGGCTTTGGCAGTCTGTTTAGTCATGTGGAGCTTGGGATACTCTTTCAAGGTCACAAAGGGTGTTGGCCAAGTCCAGTTCTTTGTTGCTGTAGAACTAGAGTTCCCATTTCTGGGCTGGTTGTCATGAAATGTCCCTCTTAAATCCCAAATACAACTCTCATCCCTCGCCACAGCCAGCAACAGAGACTGTCCCTCATGTCAAATCTCTCTTATGTTTCAAATCTCTGTTTTCTATTTTTTTTTTAGCAGAAAAAGCCACTTAGGTTCAGTTCATCTAAAATAATCCCTCCATCTACAAATAGGAACCTATTTGTAGTTTCAAAAAAATTTGGAAACTACATCTGCAAATATCATTTGCCACAGAATATTACAAAAGCCTGAAAATGATATCATATTTATAAATTCTGCCCAAACTCAACAACTATACAATTGGGATGGTCATTGGTGGGGGCATGTTACAATTCTACACACATTACACATCATACCCATAAGAATCAAAGTTAAGGGTTTTTGTCAGCAACGATTTTTCTGTTCAATCCACTGAGTCATTTAGGGGCTTAGAGTCACAGACGTTCTGTCAGCTTCAACATATGGTTTCCCAGGTTGCCCTGGGCATCACTGTGCTAGTCCACTGAATAGAAAAAGGACATGAGGGATAACACACTGCAAAGAATTATGGCTCAGGCATGGAAGTGGCTCGCACATTTCTATGTTTATTTTATTGGAGAGATGTCAGTGAAATGGCCATTCCTGAAAGTTAAAGAAATTTTATATCCATCAAGCTCTGTGCCCAGAAATGGAAATATATTCAGATGGTTACTGTTTTGTCCATGTGGGCTTCTGTTAAAAAATACCAAAAGCTGGGTAGCTTACGAACATCAGAAATTTATTTCTCACAGTTCTGGAGGTTGGAAGAGGGAGTTTAGGGTATGAGAATAGTTGAAAAAGGGCCCTTTCTGGGTCCCAGACTTCTGATTGTATCCTTACATGTATGAGAGGGCTAGGGACCTCTGTGGGTCATCTTTTATAAAGGCCCTCAATCCATTCATGAAGGTCCCAGCCTCATGAATTAAGGACTTCCTAAAAGCCCTAAGTCTCAAAACTATCACCTTTAGGACATAAGATATCAATGTATAAAATAGAGGCAGGGACAGAAACATTGAGGTCATAACAGTTACCTTTCAGGTTTTTTCACAAGAGACCACAGAAATGACCAAAACCACATGCCCATTCCCAGATGCTGTTCTGAAATGTGGCATACCCTTCTTTCATCAAGAAATGCCATTTATTTCTCGGCCACTTGAATATAAGCAAGCCCTGGGACTGCTTTAACAGACTAGTAAAAACCGTCATCTTGACAATTCTAGGGGTAGGCCTCCATCAAGCTTGCAGCTTCACATATCTTGGAATGCTGATTTTGAGATGTTCCTGTTGGAAGAAAAGTGCTGTCCTATTGGAGCCCAATCCACATCAAGAGGCCATGCATAGGGTCTCTGGGTGAAAGCTCGAGCAGAGCTCCTGACTCACAAACAACATCAAGTGCCATGTCAGTGACCCTTCTTGCTTACTCTTGCCTTACCTGCCACCTGACTGTAATGGACAAGAGATCTAAGCAAGACCATGTAGCTAGACTGAGACAACCCACAGAAATACAAAAAAATAATTATTATAGCCTACTAAATTGTGAGTTATACAGTAAAAATGAAAAAGATGACAAAATCATGACTACAAAAAATACACAACTTTATTATAGACAATGAAGACATTGAAAGTATTAAAGCTTTTGTTAACCTTGATTCAGTCATCAATTCAAATGGAGATTACAGCCAAGAAATCAAGAGAAAGCTGAGACTGGAGGAACAGCAATAGAAAAAAACAGAAAAGATCACAAAGAGCAAAGATATGACATTGAAGTTCAAGGTTAAGATCATCCACATCCTCATTCTCCCAATTACTATGTGCAGATGCGAAGCTACACAGTGAAGAAAGCTTATAGGAGAAAACATAATTCACTAGAAATATAGTGTTGGAGAAAAACTTTGCAGACACCTTGCACCACCAGAAAAGCAAACGAGTGGGTCTTAAAGCAAATCAAGCCAGAAAAGTCACCAGAGGCAAAAATGACAAGACTGCAGCTGTCCTACTTTGGGCACATCATGTGAAAGCAGGATTCATTGGGAAAAAATAATAATTCTGGGAAAAACAGAAGGCAGCAGCAAATGAGCGGTACCAAATGAGAGCTGGATTGACTCCATAAAAGAAGCTATAGATAGGCATGAGTCGACAGGAGCTGAGCAGAGCTGTTGGGGACAGGATAGAGATCGTAGACGTCTCTCATTTATAGGCTCTCCAGGAGTTGGAGCTGACTCAATATCATGTAACACACAGTGTGAGGATGTTTCCAGGTAAAATTAGCATTTGAATCATTGAACCTGGTAAAGTAGATTGTTCCCCCCAATGTGGCTGGGCATCATTCAATCCTTTGAGAGTCTGAATAGAATAAGAAAGGAAGGGAAAGGATGGGAAAGGAAGAATTTGCCCCTTTTGCTTCCTGCCTGTCTGCCTGTGTGGACTGGGACATCCATCTTCTCCTGTTCTTGGATGTGGATTTACAGCATATACTTCCCTGGTTCTCAAACCCTTGGAATGAGACTGGAATTAAAGCCATGGCTTTCTTGGGTCTTCCTTTGTACAATGTGGCTCTTCTCATTCTCGTAATCACATGAGCCAATACTCATTAAATCTCTTTATCATCTATCTATCTATCTATCTATCATCATCATTTATCTCTCGAATCTATCATGTACAGTAGTCTCCCTTTACCTGAAGTTTCAGTTAACCATGGCCAATCAAGACCCCAAATTATTAAATAAAAAATTTGAGATATAAACAATTCTTAAGTTTTAAATTGCACATTTTTGGAGTAGCACGATGAAACCTCATGCCACGCTGCTTCATCCTGCCTGAACGCGATCATTCCTTTGTCTGGCACTGTATATAATGTTTATCTACACTGTATACACTACCCACCCATTACTCACTCATTGATATTTTGGTCATCAGATGAACTGTCACATTACTGCAGTGTTTGTGCTTATTAAACATATTTTCCTTAAAATAAGAGTTATATCACTTCTTTTACTTGGACCCAAAGTTCAAGAGTAAGAATGTTCATAAGTCAGATATGCCAAAGAGAAGTTGTAAGACACTTCCTTTAAATAAAAAAGGTATGATGCATTAGGGAAAAAAACATAGTGTATGTGAGGATTGATAGTATCCACAGTTTCAAGCATCTACTGGTAATATTGGTACATACCCCACCATGGATAAGAGAGGAATCACTATATCTACCTATCATATTGGTTTTGTTTCTCTGTAAAACCTCTAATACTCCAATCTTATGTATTGATAGTTTTGGAATATTAACAGAATGATTATTTGCAATAATATGGAAAATAGACATTTTCTTTAAGAAACTGAAATCTCTAAAACATAGCAAAACAGAACTGCCATCTCATGTGCTCTTCTGAAATGTGACTTTTCTGCTCCCCTATCAAGATATGAATTTTTTTTCTCAAGCTTTTTGAATCTGAACAGGGTTGTGATTGCTGTGAACAATCAAACTTGGTAGCAGCAATGTGGAGTAGCTCTAGTAGGAGCCTCTGATTTGCCCAGCAGCTTTAGATTATGACTTTTTGAAACTCTCACTCTTAGAATATCTCCTCTCAGAACACAGATGCTATGTTTTGAGAGCCCAGACCCATGGCGAGGCCATGCCATGAGTTCCAGAAAACAGCCCCATCCAGTAGTAGTAAATCATTGCCAATCTTTTCAGCAAACCATTTGGATAGTTCAGACCAACAATGTGTTAGAGGGACATGAAGCCTAGGTGCAAATTGTTTGCAAGAGTATGAGACCCAAAACAAGTACTGTACCACCAGCTATGCCGAGTCAAACCCTGAATCCTTAGTGAAAATAACTGTGATTTGAGACATTAAGTTTTGGTATAGTTTTTTTTTCCTTTTTTACCTGCAGAGAGTGAGGTTATCATGTCGCCAATTGCCCAGGGGACAGAACATAAAGCCACAGAAAACTATTGCAAGGACTAAAATCTAATGAAACTCTCCATTACAGAGGGAGGGCAGCCACAAACTACAGAATGCCAAGGGTTGCTGGGAGCTGCCAGAAGCTAGGAGAAGAGAAATTGTGCAGGGAAGGCATGGCCTGTCGACACATGGATTTCAGATCTTTAGTCTCCAGAGTTTTGCAAGAATAAATTTCTCTTCTATTAAGCTCCCCAGTTTGTAGTCATTTGTTACGACAGCCCTAAGAAAGTAATGCAGAACCTTCTAATACTTGAGAAAAGTCACTTATCATACTATTTCCACCCATTTCAGGATCAAAAAATTAGGGTGATGTAAAAAGTAAAAAAGAGTAGATTCTTGCCTCTCAAAGTAGAAGGTGCCTGCTGATTGTGGAGAAAGGTGACAGGGATGTGCTGTCAGGTACCGGAGTTGTGTCTTCTCTCACACAGTCAGGACAGAGGAACACAAACGCCAGAGTCTTTTTGCGGGGACGCTGCACCTTTGCTGTCTGTGAGCATGTTCAGCTGTGAGCATGTTCAGTTCTTCCCCACTGTCCTGGAAAGATGGCTGTTTGATTCTTTATACTTAGGGAGTTCACTGGTAGTCATCTTAAATTTGAATTTTGGGACTGATTCAGTGAGTAAGCCATCAATTTTATAAATAACCCATAGCTAAAAGCCAATCTTATCCTTAACTTTTTAATGGAATTTATCTGGATTCAAACAGACATAATCAAGTTTATCAAATATTTGTTTAAGCTATGCATTTTTCGGTTAACTTAAGAAATATTTCCCATTCCAAAAAATAAAGTCTCCTTGCAAAGTAGCTGTGCTGGTTACCGTTTGCCACAGTAATGATCATCAACAAACCACTTTACAATTCACTGATATCCAACAGTAAGGCCTAAGAATTATCCTCTTTTACTTTTTTGTTTTCCCCATAGCTCTTCAGATCAGCTGGTATGGTTTTCCTTCAAGTTACAAATCTGCAGTGTAGCTGAAATTTTCATGAACTCAGCTGGCCTCGAATATAAGCTACAGGGATAGTGGTTGTCTGGAGTATTTCTTCCAAGTTGCAGTAGCAGTAAAAGAAGCACAAAAGTAGCAAGTCAAAAACATCCATATGTATTGTATACATATGCTTTATAAGTTGATTTGTCATTTGGCTGAAGTGAGTTACTTGGCCTAGTGCAAATTATGTCGTAGGAGAACAGAAGTACACTTCACTCACAGTGAAACTGTTGCAAGTGTGTGGCTTACTGCACTGCCAATGGGGAGTTAAGAACTGGGAATAAAACCTGCTCCACCACAGTGTTACTTGTAAGTGGGACCCAGGCCACCAAAAGGGTTTATTCTGAGACCCTTAGTTAGAAATCTACATGCTACACATTTTTCATGTATTATCAGTGTGATGTGGTCAGCATCGTAGATGATTAGCACATCGTGCAAAAGTGTAGAGAGTTGATATATTTCTGAGTCAAAATGTATCCCAGGCCAGTCAAAATATAGTGTGCCTACCTATGTAGTGGCCGTGTCAATGTAGCTAAATTAGAACTATACCTTCCAGAATTTCTTTCACTAAATATTTCTCAAATAGGATTTGAAATATGGAAAAATTGAGTAAGATTGGAAGGAAGAAGTAAAGCAGTGGCTATTTTTAAGCTCTGAAGGTCAGGGAAAAATATTCATTTTGTCAGATCATGTATTGTAGCCGGCTTATCTCCTTGACAATGGCATCACCCTGACTGTGGCTCTAGCTCCTATGGGTTTTCTCCTTTAGCTTTTCTGAGTCCTAGGCTAGGTGGCAATGCTGCTCTCTGGTGCATTGCAGGGTACAACACGGGTCAGTTGCATCACTGAGGTCTGAGGTGGTCAGAGGTAGATGCAGTGTTGTACTGACAAGTGTTTAGAAGTTGACTTTCCAGAAAATAAAATCTATAATTAGAAGAATTTGACAGTTTCCACAGTAAATAACTTTTCACCATGGCCTATTTCAACCTACCTAAGAATTTCTCTTCAAATTCTTAAAATGTTATATTCTTAAAAATGTTATATTTAACATTTGGCACTCCTGAGTTAATACCAGACAGCTCCATAACTCTACCAGACAGATATGACTTCCGTGTTTTCAGTGAGGTCCCATTTTGTCTCCGAAGTTTCCATGCAGTTGTGGGTTCCAGTTTTTCCCATAGGTTCCAATTTTCCATGCTCTCTGCCCTTTCTCATCATGACCACCAGGTTAGCTTAGCTGGTGGTGACAAACGCCAGCATGGTACACAGAGCCACCCGCCCTCTGGAGAGGTCGCCACCAGCTCCTACAGTTGAATAAGGTTTAACACCTATAACAGACACCTTATTTCTATAAAACTGGCTCATCGTCTTGATTCATTCTTACTACTATTATAGGTGCATAATGATATATGTTATTAATTAGTTGAAAGTGAATAATCTCGATTAACACCTATAACATTTGATGTTCTTTACCTCCCCACTCTCTTCCTCGCCACAGATTGACTTATATATTTCTGGACAAAAGAAATCTAGATCTTTCCTTACTTCTTACATCCAGTACCCACATTTTGTTAATGTTTTTATGGTCATATTTTTCTTATTTCTCACTAATGACCCAATATTTCTGGGTACTACAATTTGATACAAGGATTATCTGTGTCCTCCTCTATTTTTTTTTTTTCTATTATACATACTGGCAAGCTATACAATGTTGTTGGCAAAATTCTGGTTTCAATTTCATCAAAACAAAATACTCACATGTATGGAAGATGGAAAAAGAGAAATCATTATTCTCCTCTGGCCTGAAGGGTAGGTGTGTGGACCGATGACATTCCTGAGGTTTGTAGCTATTCCCAGTAAAGTTCTTACAAACCAGCAGGTCTGATGCTTCGTGCAGAAGGCAGTTAGATCATTGAAGATCATTGATGGCAATTTATTGTGCTTCTGTTATTTCTTAATTTTTCAAACACAAGATTCCTCAGACTAAAAGGCTGTGATCTTTAACATGTTTTTCTGATGATAACTTAGAAGTTCTTTATCTAGGTTCAAATATAAACCTTAAAGGCAAAGATGAGAGGACCCTGGCTTGTCTTTATCAGGGACTGCCCAGAGGGTCAGGAATTCTTCCCTGTTTAGATAAAATAAATAAAGAAGAGAAGACTCCACTTTTATTTTTGGCAACACAAAATGTTTGTTTATAGCTTTTTTGATTATTTCTTGACAGTCTCCTGATGTTGCTTTCAAAATATAATCCACTCATACATTTTAGGTTTCAAGTTAAGATTTAGATCAAAAACCTCTTTTCTCTGGGGAAACAGTTAATTTTCATTATTTCATTATGGTAATCCGGGTGGGACGTGCAGTGACAGTTTACTCTGTCATCTTCTTTTTGGTTCTTCCTGAGCTTTTGCGCTTAAAGTTCTCTGGTATTTTTTCTCCTACCCCTCCTCCTCTACCTTCTACAGAAAGAGCTATTTGTACATTAATTTTTCTTTGTTTATTAGTGCTACTCAGTATGGGATTAATAATATTACGTTTTAAATATTTATTTATTTATTTATTTATTTATTTATTTATTTTATTTTGAGAGAGAGGAGAAGGGAGAGAAAAAGAGAGAAACATCAATGTGTGGTTATCTCTTGAGCACCCCCTACTGGGGACCTGGCCTGCAGCACAGGCATGTGTTCTAACTGGAAATTGAACAGGCAACCCTTGGTTTGCAGACTGGCACTGAGCCACACCGGCCAGGGCATAATATTATATATTTTGATCCTAAACTTCTTTTACATAAAATTCACAGAGGGAAATATAGATAGGTTCCTTTGTGAATTATTAAAGTTACTGATAGATGATGCTTCAAGCATCTATTAAGATTTCGATCCATTTTTATGGTCTCATAATTCTCGATTGTTTAGTGAATAGAAGTAATTGTTAGATATGATTGGATAGAATAAGCTGCATTTCTTCCTTTTAAGGACATATGAATATTACTTTAATTTTACTGTGTAAACATTTTGATGTTTTGTATAATTATGTCTGTGGGTATTTTGATGAATTTTATAACAAATTCACTTTTTAATTAATCAAGACTATTTCATGTTTGTTTGTGTAATCTCAAGGATTAAGCAGTTTCCAGAAGTTTAACAAACAACTACATTTATAAATACTTCATTTAGGATTTGTGACATATCATCAGATCTGTATCATCATGACTGATCACAGACTTGAGCATAAATAGTTCTACTCTTTCAATGAGCCCATCGTGGCACCTCTGCCTGAAAACTAACATAAGGATTGGAATGCTACCCACTGTTAGAGATCTGTCAGTGCAATTCCATTTAGCACAATGCCACTCCAGATGCACTTAATATTTTCAAGTTCAAAGTTAATATGTCGTTTTCGGTAATGATAAGCAGGGTATACAGTTATGTGTTTTGTGTGTGTCTATGTGGACAAAGAGACTGAGATTGAGAGAGAGGGTGAGAGATCAAATCAACTGGTCTGAATGCATTAAAAAGTTAAAATAATTTCATAGTTGTAACTGGACAGAAACTTAGCATTTGAAATGTTTTAATATAAAATCCTGTTTATATTTAAGTAACAGCATTGCTGATGACAATGCAATACAATTATTTCAAGGTTGACTTCGATTGTCTTTGAGCTTATTTGACACTTAATGGTACTCATAGAGTACAACCTATTAAACCAAATTAATTATTTTTATCATAGATTAATTGCTCTACTATGATTACAATTAGAGCATATATATAATCATTGTCCAACTCTTTGTACTGAAAAAATGCTTCTATCTTTTATTTTCTTTTTATTCAGTCTATTATAAGATTGGCTTTTTAATTTCATTATAAATGTTATTTTGTTTTGAACTTAATTTATTATAATATATTGCTTATAATTTTTATACATTTTAAAATACTGCTAGTAAGTTGGATTCCAATCATATAGTCAAAATAATAGTTGGTTTCTATATATATTTACTTGATTCCTATTATTTATCCAGCCAGGGTACTTACAATATAATTCATGATATATATTCACTACGGATTGTGGAAAAATATTTGCAGAAATAAATGAAGCTACACTATGTCCCCCATTTGTCTTAATTGCCTTTATATTATTTTGTGTTTTTCTCTTTTAATGAGCTAAATGTTTTAATTACTTGTAAAAATAAGAAAATTGTAAACTACTACTATTTCTTTCTATATTTTTCTGGGTTTCTATCATTTCAATATATTTAGTTTCCCAAGGAAGGTACTTTTTCTCTTATAATAGAACACCTATTAGGTTATGATCATGTCTATTTGTCTTGAATTGGCCATTCGCACTTATGTTATTTCAGTGTTAAATTACTGCTGTTCTCTGCTGGTTTCCGGCCCAAAATGCACCCGAAGTAATTTCAGGTGGTGTAGGATGTTGCTGCCAGGTTCTTCTTGCAAAAGACGTCAGTCTAAATACATTTTATGCTATTTTGTGATTTTTGTCCAAATTACAGGTTAAACAATATATTGATTATAAAATGATTCCTTTTCCTTTAAAAATTTTAGTGACATTAGCTCACTATTAGCAAGTGTTTTTTAAAAATGTTCTTAATGAACTTTTTGCTAATTTCAAGGTTAACTTATAATCATTTCATAATAAAGCAATATAAAATTGTTTCACACCTTTATTTATAGAATTCTTGTAATAAATGTGATATATATATAGATATATATATATTTGGACTACCATATTAGATATATATACCTAATATAGTATATTGTATTAGGTATAGATCTAGTATATATATGTGTGTGCATGTGTTTATTGATCAACAAAGTTATATCTTAATCATTTTATATAAGAAATTAATTTTATTTTTATTTCTTATTATTTTATTGAATTTATTGGGGTGACAGTACTTAATAAAATTGTACAGAATTCAGGTGTAAAATTCTATAATATATCATCTGTATATTGTCTATTCACCACCCCAACAAGTATCCTGCTATCCCAGCAAAATAATTTTAAAGTCCTGTTTCATGGTTATTCCTGTTGCATTCACATCACTTTCTAAATTCTCAGAAGGAATGATACACAAAATTGTAACTACAATACTATGACACAGTGCTATATATATTCTACATTTAAGTATTAGGTTTAATGATTAAACATAAATAAATAAATGATAGCAGATCAAATTGTCAGATTTTTAATTGGGGAATTGAGTTATTTCAGTGAGCAAAACATGTTTCAGATAAATTCTGTATGACAGTATTACTCTTCAGTAATTACTCATAGTATTCAGTAGACTTCAGTATTACTATTTAGCAATTACACTATTCAGTAAACTTCAGTACATATACTTCATTATATACTTCAATATTACTCACACTATATATTATACATATATTGTATATATCATACTGAGAGTTTTACACACACACACTAGCAGTTTGTGTTACAAGGATGTATAATAAGATAGCACTGGGTCTTCATATAATTTACATTTTAGGATAGTAGATGAAAAGTTTACACAGTTGCATCACAAAGCTATTTGTTCTGTGCGTTATATAAGTACTATACACATAATACAATGCCAGGGAGGGAAAAGAGGAAGGCTAGTACAAAATCCATGAAGGACTTGGGTGATTTTTAGAAGATGAGAATTTTTTATGGGACAGGACAGAAGTAGGGACAAGATAATTAGAATGAAGAAACAATAAGATGGGTAAAGTCACAGAGGAAGAAATATCTAAGAAATATAGTCACACATTTTGGCAGGAATATATGTTTATGGAAGGGCAGTAGTGAGAGGAAAGGAAAAATAGATTTGGAGGGAAAATAGTAAAAGTCCTTAAACACTTGGTCAAGGAAGTAAAGATAAGATTTGGAAATAGGGTGGTGCTGTGTTGATTATGGGGCTCTACAAGGTTAAATTATTGATGACGAATAGGTATTAGCATGGTTTTACAAATGCCTCCTGAGGAAGGCATGGGTCGGGGTCTAGAATAAAAATAAACAGCACTAGCCTCTATATCCAGAGGTGCATATTCTTTGAGGGATCCTGATAAGGATCCCTCAGAGACAGTAAGGGCTTTACACACTTTTTTCATTCCTAATTATTATTGGACATTGTTACACCCATTGTATCACATGAGCAAATGTCGTGTCAGGAAGTTTTAATAATGTAGCTGTTTTTATTTCCTTTATTAGGTATCAGAACCAAGAGTCAAATTGTTTCATGAACTTCTACATCACAGTGATGTCTATAAAATTATTCCCTGTCTAAACATGTGAACATTTAAGGCTTGGGTACAATCTAAGGTATTCAAAACTGCTTATCAATTAGTTTTTATAAAATAAATGTTCATCTCATGTAATCCTGAGTCCATTTATTTGCTGTGTATTTTAAAGAGACTACAGATACAAACATATTATATATCTACCATCATAGAATATAATTTTTAAAAAAGTCATCCATCCACACAGAATATGTTAAAATTAGCTTTTTTAAAAAAATCCAGACATCTAGTTAAAATCATACATGAGAGAATTTATTTTTATTTATTTATTTTGCCTACCATTTCAGTAGAAGCTGCAAATATGTCACAGTTTGGGGGTAAGGGCTCTGCATAATTTATATACAGAAGCTTGAGGAAGTATTACAGTGTAAATCCTGTTCAGAAGACTACTGAGATATTGACCTCCTTGTTACACAGGGCCTGCATTTGGTACCCTGTACTGGCAATAATGCATAACAAGTGGGGATTTTTACCATTGCCAAGGTGGGACTAGGCAGATCCTTGCATAAGGAAAGCTCTGTGCTTAGTGGCCACATCAACCAAATATTTATGTGACAAAGGTCATCATTGCTGCATAATAAATAGAAAATATATTACATTAAATAAACACAATTGGTTATAATAAATTGTTAAAGCATTCAGTTTCTTGAAAATGTCAGCTAAACCTAACAAATTACTGAAATGTAAAAAATCATTCTCAATAATTTAACAATTTGTAAGCTAATGTTAACCCATTTTACAGATTTTCATTTTGTGGTAAAGAGTAAATTCTATCTCCTGAAAATTATTCCTATGTATATATATTATAATGTAATTAAAGCTATTTTTATATGAGGGATTTTGTAATAACAATGTTTTTATGGTTCACATACTTGTAGCAATTTTAAAGAGAACAATTTACTCAAGTGTGAAATATTTTATGTTTTAACCATGATATTTTCATTGATTTTTTTAAGTAGGTAGTTTTAGAACTAAGGACTTCTCACAAGTTATTCATATTATTTTCATCCTAATCAAGGCCTTGCTTAAATTAAATTTTTTTATTGTATTGAAATATTAATGTACATATTTGTTGTCATAATGTAAATGATACAGGACTATAAGAAACTGATATACATTGTTGTTATTTTTCAACTAATATTATTACTACCCAACCGAACAATGATTCTAAAACACTGACGCCTAAACTCAAATTGTACTATTTTTGTGAAATTTTACTAATTGTGAAATTTACTGATCTTATCTAAGTTACCTCTAAAGCATTCAGCTTTGTAAGTCTAGCTGCTCCAGAGACCTTTTTCTGACAACTCACCTGACCGTGCAGGAGTTCCTGAGAGCCGGGAGCCTCAGTGAAACCAACTGCACTGGGGTCTTATGGGGAAGGTGTACTTTGTTCCCATTTGTGTCATGTAAAAAAGAAACAGTTTTAACAATAAGGAAATAAAATGACATGAGAAGCATTTAACTTATCTGAGAGAATATTCAAATACTTTATGTGTACCGATATGCAAATAAAGTGTTAATGAAGCTCATCTATTCATCAAAGGAGAACTTAGAGGATTTCCACTTAGACACACTATGTTAGCAGTTGCTGGGGATGGATGAACATAATAGTGATACTGTGTTGTCTCGAACGTTTTGTAATCCTATTTACATTTTATATTCAGACAAGTTTGGATTTGGAGTTTTTACCTACTATAAGGATGTGACATGTGGAGAGCAGGACCAATAAAGTGGCATTGGTTCCATCAAGGCAGGATAAAATTTATAAAACAAAATGACATCACTCATGTCAACCAAGAAGGCTGCTATTCAGACGTGACACTGGGTTAAGAAGGAAACTACCCAAGTCACACCTGGCAGGGTGGAGTGTTCGAGACATCTACACACATAACCTGAACAGGCACGTCTGTGGAGGTGGAGTACCCCAGGATAAATGCACCTGGAACCAAGGGTTCTAAGACAGTTATCAAGAGACCCAGAGGGGCGGAGTGCATGGCCCTCAAGGCCATAGCTGTGCACTCAGAACCACCGCTGAGACATCAAATCTCCACACACCAAGGTGCTGCTCCACACCGTGCTGATCTCCTGACGGCCGTGCTGCCAAAGGCCCTGCCCTGCTGAACTGAGAACTTGTCTGCCCCACTGCCAGCCTGGTTCCAGAGATTCTGCCATGTCAGACATGGACGGCTTCCCTGCCTACCATGCTGTCTCCTGGACCCTCAGACTAAGACTCTGGGACTCAAGTTCATTATCCCCCAGTTCTCCTGTGTGATACTATTACTGATTGCATCTGAGTATTTATTATTATTATTAGGCTATTACACATTTGAAGTGAATCTGCATGTATAAAAGCAGAGTGAACCTGCAATGAGAAAAGCCAAGTGAATAGCATAGTTGGCCTGTGTTTGCTCCCCATTATTTCTCAGTGCTGGCGCCACCTGTAGGACTGGTGGGTGTACAACCAGCTCACCACTCAGTTCTTAAGGCCCAGATCAGATGACCCGAGTGGAAACAGAAGGCTGGTTCATAGGAAAGACTATACTGCAAAACATGCACCTGCAACATGGCTAAAGAGACTATTTCTGTTAAAATATACTTGTCAGTCACTGAAAATGTATTAAAACAACAAAAATGCAGGGCAGTGTGGAATTGCTTCCTAATATTTTTGCATAATCATTGTACTGAATGTAAATTGAAGAGACTATAGACTGTATAGCAATCATACAATAACAGTAGTTAATGACAAATTATAATGGTTTGTGTAAGAAATGTATGTAGTCTTTGGCCTTTCCTCTCTAATGGCTTATGTTTTTATAGATTTTATTATAGAGCCATCTTAACACAGCTGAAGAGCTGAAGACGAGAAGCCAAATACTTAGGATCAATGCTGTCCTCTTGTCCAAGGATGTAAAAGAGCAGACTAAAGAAACTATTTAAATTTCCCCACCTGTTTTAGGACGATGTTGAAAAAAGGAAATAAAAAAGGGGAAATGATAGAAAACAGAGCATCTTTTCTTTTCCCCTGCCTAGAAACTTTGGCCCCTCAGGGACACTCACTATTCGCCACCGCTCAAATATCACCTCAGTGATCTCCCTAAAGTTCATTTTAAACTAGCTGTTCCCATTATTCGCTCCTCCTTATTATTTTTTTTTTTTTGTGAACAAGATGGCCTGCATTATTCCCTCAGCTTGACCAAGTAGTAGATGGGCTTCTTCCTCACGTGAGGTCTCTGACCTTTCTTTTCTTAGAGTATTTTCTTTAGCAAAGTTAAAATTGTGAATTCTTTATCTGCCCGTTTGAGACTTACAAAAGTCTTTTTTTTGAAAGCCTCATGGCCGTTACACACCTAGGAATGACTTTCTCAGAGGCTTGGAAGACATTTCTTTGAAATGTAATCATCAAGAAAGATAGCATCCCTATCTCCCACTCTTTACAGGGAGGTTAGCAGCCTACCTTCCACAGCAGAAAATCACAGAGAAAACCACAGAGAAAAAAAATCCTGCAAACTGAGGAAATAACATACTCCACAAACCTCTCAGATCTCTTGCCTTTCAAGCATCCTGCAGTATTTTTTCACTAGTTCATCTGAACCCCTGAAAATTCTCTTGCTTTTTCTTTCAGTGGAGTTGGGTTGAGATTATCTGTGGCTTACCTCCCTTATAGTAATATTCTTGTAAAATTTTTCTTTGTCCAGTACATTTTTATACTGATACTGTTCACAGTGCTAACCTTATATCATTTATTTGCTTATTTATTCTCTGAACCTCCCAATAAGTGTAGTCATTGTAGGTGATGCAAAATTTTACTTCCAACCCATCCTAGTTTTTTCAGCTGGGGCTCTTTGATAGCAATACAGACTAACAAGAGAAACAAACCGATTTTGTAGACATGCGGTACACATCATGCAGGAGAAACCTCAACAAAAAACAACTCAAAGGGGTGGTACGGAACTCTGGCCCACAAAACACCTTCAACAAACACAATACATTTGTAGAATAATAACAGAACAGGAAAAAACAGGGGTAGGCTTCCCAGCAAGGAAAACAGTGGGCAGGAAAATCTAAGGGATGAAACTAATGTAGTAAGGCTCTCTTGCAGATTCTTCAGGGCCAGGGCTGTGTTTGTGGTAACAGGAATCTGCTTCTGGTAGCAACATTTCTGGCCTGTAGGCACAGAGCAGAAGACAGAGATTTCTCTGCATTAGCATCTTTAAAATTGCCTGCAGTTCAAAATAATTCCTATGTCAAAGACTCATATTTAGAGGCTATAAATTCTGATTTCCATCAACATCATGATGGTGGAAATTTATTTTTGGCTCACCCTGGCATCTTAACTTTTTAGAACCATGCGTAGCACAAAGTATATATTAAAAATAAGTACTTTTTAAGTGAATAAATATTATAATAATTTTAGATTATTATTATATATTCTATTTCTTAGCCAATAATTAATGTATAATAAATACCTATTATTATTCTTTGTTAACAGATACTTATTAAAATTGTGATTAAAAGACAAAGGGAATTGGTGCAAAGGTATTTGACTGTTGACATTAAACTACATATGGAGTAATAGAAATGTGTTTACTGTGGTCAAGCTGAAACTGAGCCATCTGGGCTCAGCCATGTGGTGCCTTGAGACTTGACCCAGCAATTAGTGTTGAAAGAGACAGGTTCCTATTAACAGGCTTCCAGCCTCGGTGGGGGGGGGGGTGTTGAGAACAGTCCTGCTCAGAACTCTCTTCTCTCATGGGACCAAGCACTTCCCCTGCTTCCCAGAAGGCTACAAGCCAAAACCACGCCCAGAAGTTCCCCATATCTTCATCTGCCCATCAGCCAGCCATGCACACAGACCTCCATCCTCTCTGAAGGGTGCATCTGTGGGTTTCAGAGTTGCCATCCCCTCTCGGTTGCTCTCTCCTTCATGATGTATAGCCATTTAAAAGAAGTATGACATTTCTTTATAATCGTCAAGTACTTCATGTAAATATTAACCTTTTTCATCATCACCATCTCAAAACACAAATTTAAATTATAAAAATATTTTTAAATTGGATTGAGACTCAGCTAATGTGTGTATATAATGGAAAATGCTTAGTAGAAAGTGCAAAACCTTGAAGTCAAATAGATATAGAAATCTGTAATATAACATTTATCGTATAATTATGAAATTTCTGTGGAGAAAAAGGGGCTACACACAAAGCCGGACAAACTCAGGGAGGTCTGCACGGTGGCCTTATAAACTCAGAGACCTAAAGTGACCACAAAGGATGGCCAGAAATTAAAATATATTAACTAAAAGGAGGTCAAGGCAGGCAGCCATTGTCTTAGGCTGGAATCTTTCCTGACAAAAGTCAGTCTTTCCCTTAATTGAGTCTGTCTATTGTCTTTTCACATTTATAACAACATACCTTGGGATATCAAGGTAACTTCTTTTTTCCCAAACTCTGTAGCACAACCACCAACCAAGATCACAAATTTCCTCATTGTTACTATTATTGTGTTAATTGTTGACAGTTAACCATCCTGTAGCCACCTACGTAAGAGAGGTCTGTGTCTACCATTTCACCTTTCTTCCCAATCCCAGAGGCTTGCCTGCTTTGCTTCCTATCCTCTCCCTAATCCATCACCAGTAGATTTCATGTACCCCACCTACCTCTTTCCTTTTGACTGTAATGTATAAAACAATGCAAAACTGCTATTTTCCAGAACATTTTCTCAGTCCATTGAGATTTTGCTTCCTGGCAGTTGTCATCAGTTGGGCTCAAATAAACTCATAAAATTTCTCTGCAGGTTTGAATGTGTCTTATGTTGATATTTTTAAGAAGATATTTAAAATAGAAAGTGGTCACATCTTTAATATTTAATGAGCCAAATATATTTGAAAGGGAATCTTTAAATTTGGTTCAAATAAATAATGTTACCACTTGTTAGGAATAGTTTTGGTAATTAAAATATGCTGGATTAAGTAAATTGAATTCAAGAAAAATATGGACAAGAAGAACGATCACAATGTCATGCTTATTTAAAATAATTCATTATTATTGGCTTCCTTACGCAAGTTCTGTGGTTAGTTTTGTCGTTGATTAGTGTTTTTTTAAAGATTTTTACCTCCCTCTGGTGTTTCTAAGATAAATAGCAATCTACAATATGTATTAAACACCAGAATATCCGGCTAACTGTGCTCTCTGACCTTATTTTTTGTGGATTTTACCTCTTGCTTACTCAACGACAGCTATACTGGCCTTTTGCTAATTCTTAAATATACTAATCAGACTTCTGGCTTTTCAGTTCCTTAGTCTCTGCCTTGAAAGCCAGTCTTTCTATTTCATTCCTCTTCACCTTATCTTATCTCAAATGTCACATCTTCTAAATAGCCTTCAGTGATTTTCCTTTTTTTTTTTAACCAGAAGGAGGACCCCTATCTATCTGGATCCCCAGATATCCCTTTATTTATATCGATACATTATACCATTACCCTCAGCATATATTTTTAATCATCTGCTTTCTCTGAGTTAAATTGAAGCTATAAGGGACTTGAGGCCTTGTTTAATTTATTTCTCCATCTGTGGTATTGGGGACGGCCAAAAAGTCTGTTTTGTTTCTTTCTGTAAAATAAAAGACATGTTTTTTATTTTTACCAATAACTTTATTGATTTGGATGTTTTGAATATGTCAGCTGTCTCCTGCTATTGGCTTTTAGTGGGTAGGGACCATGGGCGCTGTTAAAATCTCCCAATGCATGAGACAGCCCACAGCAAAGAATGATTAACAAAGGAGTACCACAAGCTTCACAAACCAGTTTTGAAATGTTAGATAGGTCACAGTGTAACAGGAATCACAGACTAATTTGGCCCGGGGAAGGGGAATAGGAGCAGGGCCATTGAGAGTTACTTCGCATGTCTAAAGAATCTGGCCAGCGTTTGAGTAATGCTAATAGTTGTTCCTGTTGGGCTGGAGCCAGGGACATGGGTCTGACTCTAACCCAAGATGCAGCCAGGAGGCTGCTGGTCCCCTGGTTACTGCGCCTGCAGGAGAGGGTTGGAGGTGATTCCTACGTCACAGGGCCACACCTGCCCAACTAATGTTGTAGACAACCGGCGGGTGTATACACACTCTCGGAGCCAAAAATTAGTTTAAAAGAATTTAATTTTTGTCAAGGGGTCAGATCAAAAAAATTCTTTGGCCAAGCTTTACCTGCACAGGGGCGAACTTCCCAGATGTGACCGGAGCCACGTAGCTACCCAGAGCTACCAGATGGAAGTCGCGCCTGGCTTACAGACTACTGGGTATTTATATTTTCTAGCAAGCAAGCAAAGGCCTACAGAAGCAGAGGTGGCGGCTAGCTATTGGCTTATTTAAAAACGGCGAGGGTCCATGATTGATGGGTGCTGCTGCTGGCGGGCACTTTCTGGCAGGCCAGGTTAGTTACCTTATTTGGCTAGAATTTTAAACCCAATTGTTCCCTAATGTTTGTTCATTACCCTGTTCCAGGAACTGAAGATTTGGGTTGGGTAATGCCCTAGTTGTAATTTTCCTGGCTGGGTATAACACTAACAATGGCAGCCCAGAAAGGCAGAACAGACCAGAGTGCTAGCAGGTGTAATTCAGTGTAGGAGGAATTGGAAATGGGATTATGGAGGAAGATCTGAGCTGGGATTTAAACCCAAGTGTGGGACAGTCATCGGTCTTTTAACCACGTGGCTTGGGAAGGAGGAGGTCTTGGCCGTGTGGTTTGAAAGAATGCAGAGGGACTCCCACCAGCCCACCAGGAGGAGGGACCACGTGGCTCCGGATCAAGAGCAGGAGTCCAGCTGAGCGCTGACAACTGGGAGAAGCCAGAACGTTAAAACAGGAATCTGCCGAGCTAAACTGCAGACTTCTATTTCCTTTCCTGAGAAATAATACCTCTGACTGGCCGGGTTTGACAAGGGGAGGGGCAGGACTCTGTTTGTGAGTATTTCTTTCATTTCTAAGGGAGTGAGATTTAATGGAAAATTCCACCATTATTTTCATCTTGTATAATTTATGAATAAACAATTTCTTTTCTTTTCATAAGACTCTAGCATTGGGAGTACCCATTTTTTTTTCGGCGTCAGGTGCTAGAACCCAGAGTGGTTCTGTTTCAACAGCACCTTCTCCATACACTGTACAAATCATTTTCGGTGTGTTACAGTTGTATTTTCACCTTTCTTGAAATAATAAAGCACTATACACTGCAAATGTTGTGTATTTTCTTCCATCTTTAATATTAAAATGCACAAAATTTATTAATTTTGATAATTTAATTAAAATTCATGCTGAAATAACAGCTGTAACAATACAATCTAACAAAATTGTTTCAAATGAAGTTAAAACAACTAAGCACTATTAGATCAAAAAATAATAAGCACTATTATTTTTGTCTGTTTTTTTACAGAAACAAACAAACAAACAAACTTCTTGGCAAGCCCATACCTGTAAGAATGTTTGCAAACAGTAATGATTCAAAATATATTTATTTAAGAATGAATGAAAAAATGTATGAACAAACCATAAAGTTTAAATTGTTTACCATTTACTAGTGTAAGAACATTATGCTAATACCTTTGTCTCATTTAATCTTAACAGAAATAATCTAGTGTTGGTACTATTATTGTACTTTTAGAGATGAGAAACTTGATTGAGAGAACTAAAGGGATCCAACCCAGGCAGTACAGTTTCATGTGCTGCGTAGCCGGGAGAACACCTTAGTGCATGAAGACTAGGAGTAGAAGTGAACACATATTGAATTATCAGCGGGACATGCAGTTGGAGGTGTCTGGTGAGGGGGCCTGGAAGTGTGGGGTGGGCAAAAGTAAGTTTACAGTAGTAATTCAAATTATTAACATAATAACTAATAAATAAAAATAATAAACTCTGTTTTCCATATTCACAGTGGCATACCTACTTTTGTCCACTTGTATGTATAATATACCACATATTAGAGTCACGGTCAGTAATGAGTACTAATTTAAACTATGGAAGTTAATAAAATTTTCTATGAATTTGAGTGTGAGAAAAAAGATAAATTAGCAAGAAAATAACAATCTTTCTATGTATAAATATATATGTATATATATATTTAACCTTTTTTTAGTATTGCAATTGTATCATATGTAATGATATCAGTTTTTATACATTATGGTCAAATAAATTTTTAAATAGACTTAAAAAATTAGTTCCTTACTTACACTAACCATACTGAAGTATTATACTTAGTAGCCAGAGAATATTTGTATCCTTGAATAGAAATCAGAACGCAACAGCAGTTTAATGGCCTGACATTTGTTAATATACCAACCTACTACTGCAGGAAAAAAATCAAGAGAAAAATAATTTCTCCAATAATTTCCTAATTAACACACCAAACTTTCCTGACAGTAGTAGTAGTCTTTTCAGCAATTTCAAGACAACATGAACAGAGCATAAATATGTGAGCTGTCTCTCATATGCCCTTCCTTATACAACCAGTTTTGTTCTCCAATGTCTCCTTTTGGAATTGTACCTTATTTTATCACCAGTTTTCATTTGAATCCCACTGGGGAATAAACTAATTCTGCTTTTGTTACTTGGCCAGGAACTTCTTGATCCTGGAAGTCTTGTGGAAAGACGTAGTGAAGAAGAATGAACCTCACAGACCACGATAGCGGAGAAAGAGCAGATTCAACTTTTTGAACTGGGTAAATCACATTTTCTGTTCTTCCTTAAAGGGTTATTACAGTGTACAACTCAGAAATATGGAAGGTATGCTAGACTGTTCTGTTTTCATTCACACCTAGTCAGGCATTAAATACTTTTGATGTTATTCTCTAAACGTTTTCCTACTCCACCCTCTCTATCCACTTTCCTCTACTATAGCTGGACCATTACAGTTCTTGGCTTGCTTTGCGCAACAGCCTTCTAACTCATCTATGAATTGGTGCCTAGTCTTGTTCCTTTAGATTGTTTCGTACTGAACAGTATAAACTTTTCTACACCAGGTGTATAAATAAGCCTGAATTAGCTTTCTGAGTTACAGTACACTCCTGGCCCAAGTTGTTCTGCAGCTCCCTCCTGGGTAGCACGGGCAAGAGCGATTCAATGTCCACCACCAACTTATAGCATTCTTAGCTCTGCAATCCAGTTTCAAGGGCAGAATCCACTTTTTGCAAAGCAGAACCATTAGGAGCAGAGTGAGTTTGGTACATCCAAGGTGTACCCACCAATTCGAGAATAAGGAGTTTAACAAAAGGAACTTGTAGAAATGCTCATCCTGCAAATGAACAGTGCTGTACCCTTGCTGGGGCTTGGGTCTAGGATTTGGAGAAAAATGCAATGATAGTAAGGTTGGCCTAGCAGTTGGCCCTTTCAAGGGATCAAAGGTGAAATGATCTTTCAGGCCCTCCTGGGGAACAAAAAGCCTATATCTACAAAATAAAAAGCCCTGTATTTCCAATGGGTGAAGGGGGACTATTATATTCACAGCTCTAATGTCAATGCTCAGACACTCAGTAGGTAGGTGCTCAACGAATGCTGCACTGGAAGAAATCAGTTTGAATCTCTCCCCAGCCTGGCACTGAGAAGTAACTTGCAGTGTCTAAACTTCAGTTGTTTTATCTGTACAGTTGATACAGGGTGCAGCCAAGAGGGGGTCCCCAAAAAGGGATTTGGAATGAGGATCCAGAACTCAAGGTGTCTAGGAAATATTGGAGAGACATATAAGATATACTCACCATTTCCTCCACAGGTGTGAGTTGGGGGAAGGGACACATGGAGCAAGAACATGCAGGGCTGTTTTGTACAGCCACAGCCTTGCAGCTGATCTATGGCATGGTCATTTAACATATCTATAGACTTTGGCATGTCACTTGGATATATAAATAGCTGTGGCCATGCTTGGAGCCACTCCCTCCAAGATATAACTGGGGGGCATGTCCCCCAGGTGACAGTGTCTGTGTGGGAGCTTGGAGAAGATTGGCTCCATGACATGGGGCCATACCCAACCAGACCCATGATGGCAGCCCAGTAAACTTGGAATAATACAAGAATGCTGGCAGGTATAATTGTAGGAGGAGTTGAAAATGGGGGTACAGAAAATTGACTCAGGATTTAAACCCAAACACAACAGCCATTTAAGAGAGTACCAAGCAGCTTTGCTAGAGTGAGGACCCCCTCTTGGCTTTGCCAGGAAAAAGAGATTCACATGATTTGGCCCTTGCAGCTCTGGTGGGGGAAAGAACCCTGTGGTCTTGGCCAGAGTGGGGACCCCTGTAGCTTTGTAGAAGGTGACCACACTGCTTTGGGGTGCCCCCTTTGGCCACATGGCCTTGGAAGCAGGAGAGACTTTGCCTGGAAAACGAGTACAGAGAACTCTTGCCAGTAGACCATGAGAAGGTGCCACATGGCTTTGGATTAATTAGAGATCCTGCCTGGATGGCGACACAGCTGATGGTGCCAGTGACCTGAAACAAATGCGTGCTTCTTTTCCTGAGTTACCCCAAATTAGGGCAGGGGGAGAAGGAAGCACTGTGGGTGTCTGCGGGTATCCTAAAGAACTTTGCTGTTTTAATGAAGACGTTAGGTCACTACTTTAAGTCTGTATAGCTTTAAATAACCCTTTCCTTTTCACAAATCTCTGGCATTGAAAGACATCTTTCCTATAGGGTGGCAGACATAAGGAAACTTGGCCCCTGTTGTTCTGTAACACAGTGAGCAAGCAGTGAGCTCATACACGTGAACCTGCCAGTTAAATTATAAAGCAAATACAAAATGAGAGGAATGAAAGATACGATTATTCTATATCATTCATTTAAAAATATTCCTAGATATTAATATTAATTTTTGCTATTAAAAAGCAATGCCAATTTATTAGTAACATTCTTTTATTAAAAAAATGGGTCATCAAAGTTATAAGAACATATATTATTCCTGCATTTTAACAAAGCTCTTTTAGTTTGTAGAAGAAAAATGCAGGCCATGAACATTTTTATTTTTCCTCAGTTATCCCCTCTGCAAAAAAAGACTCCTCTTTGCAGATTGCAAACCACTTCCAAGATTTGGGCTTTGCATGCAGAGCATTTTATGTTCTGACCCCGCCTCTCTCTACATCTTCATCCCGTTTTCAAACTGTACCGTAGACCAGCAGAAAGAGTAGCCCACATCCGTCTGCGCTGCGCCATCCTTACTTTGTCAAAATGTAATGTTCTTTTTCACCTGTGAGCTTTCAAGAGCACTATGGTTTTATTACCCCCCTTCTGTTCTCCTGGGACTCACATCTCTAATATTTCAGATGGAGAAAACTGCCTTATAATCATCGCATACTGCTCTTCATAAACTATATGTACTGCACAATATTTGGGAAGAAAATGTAAATGTGGGAATAGCCATTGCGAACACCTAAAATAATTTCACATATGGCAACATGTCACAATTTTACAACTAATGTTAACTATCTGCATGGATTTAAAACAAATGTCAGTCATCTCACTGTGCCTTTGTTCCTTAGAAAAATATGTTGATTTAAATATAATCAAAGACAAGTCAATGTCCTTTTTTTTTCTATGTCAGGATCTCTCAAACGTTTGCTAAGATGTTATAAGAATTTACATGAAAAAATGGTCGTATGTTTGAAACAGTTGTGTCAAACATAAATATTTTTTGACTGCAGATAATTCAATATATTAATGTACATTGGGAACAATAATAGCAGCCTCCAACCTTTTTGGCACCGAGGATTGGTTTCTTTTGGGAGACAATTTTTTCCAGGGACCAGGGTGGTGGGGGAGGAAACGCTGGTCAGGGGACTGATGCTTTCAAGATGATTCAAGCAAATTACACTGAAGCCCACCATCTGCTACATGGCCTGGTACCCAACAGGCCTGGACCGGTACCAGTCTGTGTCCCGGAGGATGAGGACACCTGCCCTCACAGATAAACATGAAGCAGTGTTTCCCAAATTCTTGAACATAGAATCATGTATGTTAGAAATAATACCTGGCAAAAGCAGTAATGTAGACTTATTAATTTATCTTTATAGGAAAAGGAGCAAAGTAATTCTGGCTTGATAGAGTTTCCTCCAAATAATCTTATATTTAAATATGTGCCAATGCCTAAAATTCTAATTCGTGTGCCTTTGTATTAAGATTTTGTTTTCTGTTAAAATATCACTAAAAGAGCAGTTCCAATCTATGCCTTACTTGTTAAGTATACTCTATGTTAAAACTGTCTTTGAAAGTTAATGTTGAAAATCATTTAGACAGGTCACGGAAGCCTTAACCATTTGAGAAGATGCTGCTTCTCTAACAACAACAAAAATCTGACAATGAAAAAAAAAGGGATGGACGTCATTAGTTCAACATTTTTCTAAGGGTCAAAATGTTACAATAGAGGAAAATTACAACTAGCTAGTCTTGCCATCAAGCCTTCCTAAAAAATTGCTATCTGTAATCTGCCTCAAGAATGAAGTCATTTGGAGTTAACCATTATCCAAAATCTATTTACAAGTTAAGAGCTCTCTCAGCCTCCAGCTATGGAATCATGACAGTATAATAGATGGTGTGCACTGCCTTTGGAGAAATGAAGGTTACTTACCTAGAAGCCTGTTTTGCTGCCTATGTATCATTATCTATCAGCCATTAGAAAGTCACTCATTGCCCCAAAGCAGTTAACTTGCTGATTGGTTTCTGATTATTATATTTCCTTGGGCAACTGATTGATTCTTAACATTTTTTCCCTCTCTGTTGCCTGCAAAAGGATTTGTGTACCACAGATAATTTGCTCAGTACTTTCTGCCAGCAGGGGGCGTTTTGTAGTTTCTTTCAAGTACTGACACTGGACGACTCCTTCACCAGAAGGCTTACACTGTGTTCCAAAGGTAATGACACTGATAGCTCATATGTACTGAGAGTTGCTGAGTAGCTTTATGAAAGTCCTCACATGTAGCATGAAGCAGCTTCACACCATCACAACAATGCTCTGGCATGCTTGGCATGATCCTTGCACTCTTGATGATGAATATAACATGCCTTAAATAAAAAATTTGAGACATAAGTACCATTCTGTTTTATGCCTAAGACTATTTAAGAAAAATGACTTTTTAAAAATTAAAGTCAATATTCTTTGGTCAAAGGGATTAATAACTGGGACTACTAAATAAGATTTTTCTGACACATTAAAGTATAAAAATAGAATAGGCAAGAAGGGTTCAGAATTTGAAAGTCATTGAAAATTCTGCTCTGCCTACTATGCCTTAAATCTACCCACAACTTTCCTATATTTGCCTGAGTATTGCCACAGAAATTTAAGAGAGTATCACTTTTATACACCTGCTTTTAAAATGAATATACAAATGCAAAGGATAATAAAATGCACTGCCAGTTTCATGTGACGTAGCTGATGAGACAACTTTGTTAAATGACAAGAGCTAAGAAAATAACTAAAATCCAGAGCATTGGTTGTGGGGTTAAAATAAGTAGTTTGGATCATAGAACAGGGGAGATAAAAACTGTGCGGGGTGCTGAAGTGAGGAGTTGTATAAAATGAAAGGGCCGTGAATGATCTGGGCTTTCATCAGGCCGTGGAAGGGGTGTGTTAGTTAAAGAAAGAAGAACGTGAACGATAAGCTGAGAAGGAAAGTAAACACTCTTCTCTCACCTTACAGCTTTGCAAAGAAACAGTGCAATTCCCACACACTCCTGGAAATTCAACAATTATCATTCACTGACAAGACACCTTTGTCATCAGTTTTCTAAATATACCAATAAAAAATCTGTCATGTTTTTTGTGCCCTATTGGCAATAAAGATGACATTTTTCTTTCCTCAAAGGTTATCTTGCTCTTCATATCTTTAGCTGTTAGAATGCGATGAATTTCTAGTCAAAAAGGGTAAGTTTAAAGGTTTATAGAAAACTAATTATGATTTTTATCCTTAACTATATGATTCCCTGCCTAAATAAAAATTAGATTAGTGTATCTTATTATAATAGCATATAAATACTTTTTAAAGGACAGATTTAATTAATCAAAATATTCAAAGCACCTATACTCTAATAGAAGCAAAATTAGAATTAATGGAGCTAACTTTATTGCTGATTGGTTATCTTTCTAAAATTTTTATGTTGAAAAGTCAAAAATTCATAAAAATATGTATAATCTATAATGTTACCCTCCTAAAATAGTGTAGCTATATAACAAAAACCATGTTAAAGTTAGCCATGGTTTGCATTACTTAAGCACAGTGATTCCTTAAATAACTTAATTAACATTTTCTCAGTTGTTAATATAGTTTCCAGAATATTATATTTAGTAGAGACAATGTAATTAATTAAGTAGATGAGTTCTGTCCTTATGGGCCTTACATTCTAGAGAGGAAGACAGAAAGTAAAACACACACACAAACAAATTAGAAAATATAGTAAATGTCATGTAAGACAATTATGAGGTGTTACTGGAACATATAACAAGAGATTGGCTCTACCCTCAGGTAAGATCTAAAACAAGTTTAGAATAGATAATAGTTGCTTTCTCACAAGGTATTAAAAAGACTTTTAAACTTTAAAAAGTATTCATTTGTGAAAGATGTATTTATTAAGTAGCTACTTTGTACTAGGCATTGTACTATATGCTAGAAATACTCTGAGCTTGATGGACCAGCCCTTTTCTTGGCAGAGCCTACAGTCCAGCGATGAACAGGAAGTAGCCTGCCATTGCCAACCAGGTAGTTTGTGGTTCATTTAGAAACCATGCTTTCTAGCTGAAAAGCACATGTTTGAAAATTGTGCATTCAATTTTCTTTGTACCATCTATAAGTGCAAGATACTCTTTTTGAGGTCAATATATTAAAAACTTATTTATGTTCTTCTATATTTATTTATGTTTTGATTGTGCTCCTACTGAATAAGTGTTGTGTAGTGAGAGATACATAGATATGTAGAAAGAGAAAGATGTGTGATAACTCTATAATAGACTAATCATATGAATTTTTAAATATCATTAGATGATAATTCCAGATTCTCTACTGTTAAGTTCTTTGAGCTTAGATATTTTTCTCACTTGTATTTATAGCATCATCACCAAGTAGAATTTTAATATATAATCTGTTTACAATAAATGTTGTTTGTGTGTTTGAAGGATAAATGAGAAGGAAAGGAGGCAGAAAAAGAAGAAGAAAGAAACATGATATTTTATTACTTTAGTCTCAATATTATAATTTATTAAGTAAAGACAAAATACCTTAATTTCTCTATTGAATTCTGTAATAGAAAACATTTAAAATTAGAAATTCCCATTCAAATACATTGGAAAAAATGTGAACATACTTTTTAAAATTAATGATGATAAAGGTTTACTCCAAAATTGATTGTATAATGAGATAGTCATTTTTAGATATAGAAATCATTTATCCATACAATAAATGACCTCAAACTTCTAAATAATCATCTTACATTTCTTTTTTGTTTGCTACAGCTATTTGAAGTTTTATTTTTTAATGTTGTATAGAATTTTCTATACAGTAGACAGTAGTTACAGTCCACCTGTAACTACTTCTCTCATAATCAAGATTTTTAAAATAGATTTGATATGATCATGCACCATAAGTCTGAGGATGTTGGAATTGCGGGCCTTCTTGTAACTAGCATTTTAGTATTAAATGTCCAACTAATGATTAAGGGTTAAATTATCTGATAGACTGAACTGCTTCAACTTTCTTCTTTAACACAGAAGATTGTAATCCATGTTCAAGAGAATTACAGCTTAAATTACACTCTTCATATGCCATGAAAATCTGAAATCATACAGCATTAATTAGAAAACGTTTATGCTGATGGAAGACAAGCTGAAATGTTAAGCAGTTAACCAACATCAAAACAGACATAGATGCACTGTATTGCTGAAAGAGCTCTGTCTCTTAAGTTTAAAAAGTAGACACCAAGATGATATGCTTTTATAATAAACAGAGGATCCAAAATGGCAGAAGATTAAGTGGAAGTTACGCTAACCTCCTCCCAGAATCTATCTGGAATTACAACTGAACTGTAGAGAAATCCAGAATAACCAACTGAACGCTAGCTACAGAGAAGCCTTATAACCACAGACAGACAGAAGGAACCACTTCAGCACAATGTGACTGGTAGGGAGTACAGAGGAGACATGAGAGGGCTCCTCCTGGACTCCCTGGGCTCTCATGGGGGACAGCTGAAGTGCCAGAGGGATGTTTCAGTGACCAGGAATTCCCCTTGAGAAGTGTGGGGTCTAATCCCCAGGCTGGGCTCCCCAGCCTACACCACCAGAGCTAGAAAAGAACCCAAATAACATTGAGCTATGAAAAGCAGCAGGGATTCTGATGCCCAGAGAATCAGCTAGAGATACAGAGAACCTTTTAAAGGGCCAAAGAGTAAAATTTTGCTTGCAGCCACATAGTCTGGTACTAGCATAAAAAACAGACACATATCAATGGAACAGAATAGAGAAACCAGAAATAAACCCTCACCTTCATAGTCAATTAATATTTGGCAGGAAGCATGCACATATAATCAACTATAGTTTATTCAATATATGGTGTTTGGAAAATTGGGCAGACACATGCAGAAAAATGAAACTACACTACGTTCTTATACCACACACAGGAATAAATTCAAAATGGATCAAAGATTTAAATATTAGACCTGAAACCATAAAAATCATAGAGGAAAACATAGGCAGCAAAATCTTGGGCATTGTTCATAGCAATCTTTTATCAATCTCCCCAGGCAAGGGAAACAAAAGAAAAAATAAACAAATTGGATTTTACCAAATTAAAAAGTTTTTGCACAGAAAAAGCAATCATCAAAAAAATAAAAAGACAACCACAGAATGAGAGAACATATTTGCTGATACATCTGATAAGGGGTTAATATCACAAATTTATAAAGTACTTATAAAGCTTGACACCAAATATCAGACAACTTAATTAAAAAATGGACAAAAGACATGAATACACAGTTCTCCAAACAGGACATATAGAGGGCCAATAGACACATGAAAAGATACTCAACATCACTAATCATTAGAGCAATGCAAATAAAAATGGTGAATACCATCTCAGACCTGTTAGAATGGCTATCATCAAAAATAAAAAAAAAAGTGCTGGTGAGGATGTGGAGAAAGGGGAAAATGTTTGCACTGTCCGTGGGAATGCAGACTGGTGCAGCCACTGTGGAAAGCATTATGGACATACTTCAAAAAATTAAAAATGGATCTGCCTTGGCATCCAGCAATATTTGAAGGAACTATATTCAAAGAAACCCAAAACACTAATTTGAAAGAATGGAACCTCTCCTATGTTCATCGCTGTATTATTTACATTTGTCAAGATATAGAAGCAGCCCAAGTGTCCATCAATAGTTAAATGGATAAAACAGCTTTGGGACAGTTAAACAATGGAAATCTACTCAATTGTTAAATAGAAAATTTCACCCTTTGCAGCAGTATGGATGAACCTGGAGGACATTATGCTAAGTGAAATAAATCAGTCAGAGAAACACAAATGCCATATGATTTCACTCATATGTGAAATCTAATGAACAGACTGAACTAACAGGCAAAACAGAGACAGACTCGCAGGTGGAGTGCTGGGATGACAGCTAGTGCTGGGCGGGGCATCTTGGGGGTCAAAGGACAAGCACAACAGGGTGGTGATTGCTGTGGGGAAGGGAACTAAATGACAATGAAAAAATACAGTAAATCATATATTTTAAAGAAATAAATAATGAACTTCCTCATTATAGATAGGTTACAAAATATTGAGTATCATACCAGTGATCACATACTACATTAAAATCAAATTATTTATTTTCCTTTTTCAAGATATGTGAAAAACAAAGATTTTTAATTATAATTGTATCAAACTCACCCACTGGCAAATTTTTACCTTACAATTAAATAATAGATACTATTAAAACTGAAATAACATCAAGCAGTTTGCAATCTAAAACTATATTTAACTTTAATTGCTCTCTGGATTCTACTTTTTTTTCCATTCTAAATAATACATCTTTGTTCAATATAGCTAATTAAAAAGTATCTAGGTGCTACTGAACATATATTAATGTTCTATCCATTAGAAAACTTTGAGAAGACTAGAAGGAAAATATGGACAAATAAATCCTGCAAACCTTGCAGTCACTTACCATGCACCTCCAGCAGTTGTGAAACAGTACACACTTAAGAATGGCATCTGGACTATGAAGTAACAGGTCCCTGAAAGATGAGGTATGTTATCCTCTAAAATTATTGTGTTCTGTGGGGTTTCTCTGACTCATTTGTCCCTGCCTGCTTAAAACCTCTGCATTTGCCCTGTACAGTTATTATGTCTGGCATTAGAAATGATCTGTAGTAGTGCACAAGTGCTACTCTTAACGGTTTACTTTTATGAAGATTGTACTTCTCATTTTTCACACTTCATCCATTCATTTATTCTGAATACGTTATTAAACATCGAATATGTGCCAAATGGTTGGAGGTATCTGGAACATATCAATAAACAAAATCAGTAGAAATCTGTGCCCTCATAAGCCTAATTCTTATAGAGGATACAGGGAAGGGACAATTAACATAGCATGTAAGCAAAGCATATGATATGTTGAAGAGTATTAATTGCTAAGTGTTAAGTAAAAGAGAAAAAGGGAATGGGCACTATTGACAATTGAATAGTCAATATATTATCAATTATATTGATAATTATATTATATTATATTATATTATATTATATTATATTATATTATATTATATTATATTATATTATATTCAGGGCAAGTCAATTATATTATCTCAGGGCAACACATGGAACCATGAATATTTTATATTCAATTGTCTCAAATTAAAATTGAAAAGTGAGACAATGTATGTGCTTTTTTAAAATTTTGTTCAACAAATTAAAAGTATTGCTGTGCTGTGCTGGGTAATTCATTCAAAGTCAGTTTTATTATAACAACAAAAAATAAGAACACGTAGACACAAAAATGATTAAAGCCCAATCATATTTTCCCCTCTCTGATTTGAATAGAAAGTAGTTGGACATAGTGGAAAAGACAGTTGTCAGGTAATGTGGATGCAATTTCCCATCTAAAACTGTGTTGCTATAAGCAAATCACAAACTCTTGGATTCGCCATTCCTTGATAAGATGAAGAGATAGACTGAATATTCTCTTAATACAATATTATAAAATTTTGTTGTGTGAATTTTCTTCCTACTCACAATCTTTCTTCTGATCTCTAAATTTGGCCATATAACTTTTGTCTGGTTGCAGCTTGAGAGACTTACCATTTTTTCCCAGGTATGATTTGGTTAGAAGGGCCACCGCTTCCCTTATTTACATAGCATCTTCTAATTGCCTGAGAGGAAAGAATAAGTTCCCTGAAATAAAATATCAGTTCTTTAAATTGGTGTCAAAGGGAAGTCCTCCCTGAATCTCCAGATGAACTCTCAATGAATATTAGTAAAAGACAGAAAAGTCATACTTCCAAGTATTAAGTGAAAACTAAAGTTAAAACCCCAAGAGATTTTTAAAGATGAAATTATGTGCACAGAGAAAGGTAATGAAGAAGACATTTTATTTTAAGTAAAAATAATTTCCAGTGCTTTCAAATCATATGACATATTCAGCTGCCTACCCCGACTCCTCATACGGCCTACTCACGAATAAGGCTTGACAATTGGATTTGGGGATGTCACATTTGATTGCAGTTTCTGTGACTACATAGAGAACAATGAATAATATATTAATTTACTCCATTTCAAGAATTCACAAGTAGATGGAGACTTACTAAATAAATCTGTTAAAAAAGTTTGTGTGGCAAATAGTGCTCTCGTTAAAATCATTATGATATATCAAAGTATCATAATTCCTTTTTTAGTTTTCATTTCATATGCTTTTGCATAGCTATGCTTAACTAAATAATAACAAAACTACTTTATTTCATCAAATCCTGAATTTATAAGAATATGTGACTATTTTAGGATTTATTAAGGGGATTTTCTTGAGTAGATGTCATGAGTTCACATAGTTCAGAGCACTCTGTTTTAAATATTTTTTACATATGAGAAATTAAAGAAAAGAGGGGTTCTTTTTTAAAAAAATTTTAGTATCTAACAAGTTTACATTATCTCAGGGCAACACATGGAACCATGAAACAGAAGTGAAAATGAAGTTGCATCATCAATATTCACTATTTTCTTTTATTTCTCTTGCCTATGTAACTTTAATAAGAATACAGAAATGATGATAGTGATGATATTTATTTACTCATTTACTTATTCATTGATAGACTATATTTATGAGACTGACAGATATTCTTTTAGATCAGGATGCAGTGGTCAAAAACATAAATAAGATCTTGCTGTGTGTTTACATTATAGTGGGGGAAATAAGATCATTTAAATAATTTACACATTTTTAAGTAAATTAAAAGTTTAATGTGATACACAGTGGTGGATTGGAAAAGGGAGCAATACAATGGGTGCCTGTGGAAGGCTTCATTAAAGAAGTAGTATTAGAGCCAAAGTATGATGGACAGTCATTAGTCTAGAAATACACCCAAATGTTCAACTGTATCTGTGTGATCATGTAATCCCAAACTGAATTTTATTTTTAAAACTTGTTGAGGTATTTCTATTTTATGTTCTGATGTTTAAAAAAGATGAAAACCTTTCAAACCATGTACAGAAAAAATATATATCACATAATATAGTATAATGCAATATAACACAGACATTAAGCATAGAACTATGCTCAAATGAAACTAAGGTAACAAATAGCAAAATAATGCATGGATTTGTTAAAACTCAAGACTGTGTTAGGAGCTTTATATAAGTGTGCATAGATCTTTCTAGAAATATCAACAGGAACAGCTGAATTTTTATTATGCTTCAGATGCTAAATAGAGTATTGATTTTTTTACCAAACCATACCTATATTTTATGCAGTGTAACAACAATGACCTATGTTTTTAAATCTTACATTCAACAATTAGATGAAAGTTCAGTTTGGAGCTGAACCAAAACAAAAAATTCTTTGTATTTTAGTTTCTTGGCCATTTGATTTTTATTTGAAAAATTCTCAGTAAGTAGTTATCTACTACTAATAATCAAAACATTTTTTTCTGTAATGTAACTCCTATATGAACATCATACGCTGTTGTTGGTAATTATCTCTGGTTTTACTTTCACTTTTGTTCCTCTAAATTTCTCTGTAGCACTGACAATAAAAACTCAGGCCTGATGTAATAACCGCTTGGAATGAATTTCAACCTTTCTTGTACCAAATCCTTCTTTCTGATGAAGACACTTAAATGTTCTAGCCTTGTGGAGGAAAATAAAACAAGCAAGTTTGTCTGCTAAAGCCTTCTTAAAAGGTTGTATGTGGGCAATTTAAGGTGACTGTTCTGGAGGAGAGCAAGCAGTTTAAAGATGGAATAAGCTAGATTGAGGCAAGTCAAAGAATGGACTGAATTACATTTATTTTTTTAATATTATTTTTTTCAAGTACAATTGCCATACAATATTATATTAGGTTTAGGTGTACAATATAGTGATGAGTCAATTATATAACTTATGAAGTGAGTTGGATAAGTCTAGTACCTATCTGACACCATACCCAGTTATTACAATATTATTGACTATAGTCCTGATGCCGTACTTCACATTCCCTGGACTGTTTTTATAACTGACAATTTGTACTTCTCAATCCATTCTTCTTCACCCATTCTCCCATCTGGCAACAATTAAAATGTTCTCTGTACCTGTGGGTCTAATGCTCTTTTATTTGTTCATTTATTTTGATTTTTAGATTGAATATAGAAATAAAATCAATAATCTCTGTTTGGTTTATTTCAGTAAGCATAACACTCTCTAGGTCCATCCATTTCATTTCAGATGGCAGGATTTCATTCTTTTTTGTGGCTCAGTAATATTCCATTGTATACATGAACCATCTGTTCTCCACCCATTTGTTTATCAGTGGACTTACATTGCTTCCATATACTGCCTATTGAAAATAATGCTGCAATGAACATAGAAATGCATACTTTTTTGAATTAGTGTTTTGAAATTATTTGGATAAACATGCAGAAGTGAAATTGCTAGTTTCTTCTTTGGCTTTTGTTATGCCCTTTGTTTTAAAGTCTGTTTTGTCTGATATAGGTATTGATGACAAAGCTTTTTTTCATTTTCATAAAATATACTTTTCAGTCATTTTTTCTTCAGTCTGCATGTCTTTCAATCAGAAATAGGTCTCTTGTAGGAAGCATATATATCACTTGGCATTGAAGGGCATATAAAAAGCATTCCAGATCAGCAAAAGCTAAATGAGTTCATCATCACCAAAAAATGTTAAAGGGGCTTCTTTAAGAAGGAAAAAAGGATAAAAAAATAATAAAATGACAGTAACTACATACCTATCAACTATTACTTCAAATGTAAATGCTCCAATCAAAACACAGGGTCTCTAAATGGATAAAGAAAAAGGACTGAATGTGATTCTACCTTTAAATATTGGAGAAGATTTAGCCATACATTGCTTCTGTTTTGGTTATAGCTGCAGTTATCTTTTGAAGGGTAAGCTCGTAAACGTATTCATTTTAAAAGTCTTGTAACTTTTAAAGTATAGTTGGAATACAATATTTATTAATTTCAAGTGTACAACATAGTGATTGGACATTTGTACACCTTACTACATATTCACCACATTTAGTCTAGTTACCATCTGTCATTGTGCTAAGTTATCCCACGATTACTGACTATATCCCCCTTCACCTTTCTCACCTATCCCTCTACCTACTTCGCTTCTGACAACAATCAGTGTGTAATTTTTATTGTGTGAACTAGAAGAATGTGACTCTTTTTCCCCCCATAGGAGATGTACGTGGTGATTGTGCTGAATTGCCTGCATTTATTTGGGCTACTATTTTGGTTGCCTCTTAGTTTTATTATTTTAGGAATGCTATAGGAGAAAATGGGCCTAGTACTTTCTACCTTCAAACTAGAAAGGTAGCTTGTTAACATGAAAGCCATCCCCCATCAGAGCTAAAGTAGACACATAAATCATAATTCAACTTGTTAGTATACTAGTGAATGTATACAATTTTTGCTAACCTTAACTTAATCTTGGTTGTGTCCTACAAAAGACAAACCTCTTATCCTTATAACACAACAGCTTACAAATAGAAAGAGAACAGCCATGCTGCTTATTTAGTATTTCAATTCAACCTGAAATTTCACAGTTTAAAATTCTACAGTAGTAGGAATAGGCATTTACCTTTCCTACTCAAAGAATCATTCCCACCAATTTATTCTGATGCATAAATAGGTATCAGTGAATTACAGTTATTACATGAGTAAAATCTGTGATAAAATTGTGGGTCTGGTTAATATCTGCCCTAGGAATTATTGAGAACAAAACCTTGAAGAATATGAGGGATGACAGTTAAACTAAGAACAGAAAAAGGAGATTTACCAAAATAAGTTAATATTCATAGTATTCAAATTATACATTTTCCTGAATTATTGACCATGATGTTAGAATATGACAATGGGATATTTAATAGAAATGACTAAAGAGAGTATTGGTAATAGTATATGTTATCAATAGTATATAGTATTAGTATATAGTATATGTAGTATATAGTAAATAGGTATAGTATACAGTACATATATTTAGTATCTACAGTATGCTAATATTTTAACATGCATAGTGTTATTTAATTCTCATACCTCTCTGGTATGAGAATTAAAGGGTTAGTATATGTGTTTAACAGCTGTTAGTAGCTAAGGCAAACACTGTGAATTGAAATCAGCGGATGGCTTGCTCCTCCAGTCTGGCCAAAAAATGTATCATCATTGGATAATTTATCATTGCAAGAAATTGCTTTTGAAAAAAGTATATGATTTAGCAGAGAAAACACAAGAACACTAAAACTTATGGATCTTGGTTTTAAACATACTGTACATGCTAGCTCTCACAATCCTGATGCATGATAAGATCAATAAAATACGACTTTCTTTGAGAGAAATTAGTTTTTATATTCACAAACTCACCTTCAAGCCCCTGGCAGGTCAAGAAAAATTGTCTAGGGAGAAAGTCTTCTGAATATAGAAACCAAAGGGACTGATACTATTAGTTTGCTGCCCTGTCCAGATTCCATATTGTAGCTATTGAGGGAGCTGGATCTGGGTGGCAGTGTATTTCTCTACTCAGGGAAGAAATGAATTATACCAATTCAAAGTGGCACTTTATTGAAAGTTTGCTGCTAAGCAACACAGAGTATATATGGAAGAGTGTTGCTAAGCAGTACACCTCATCTATTCCACTGCTGAGAAGAATTTTTGTTAGTGCAATGAAAAAATAGCCCAACTTTCATCTCTCATAAAGCTTTATTTTTACATGTGTAACTAAGTTTACATAAAGAAGGATCATTTTAAGCATGCATTGGATTAGAAAATGGGAAAAGTTCTGCCACAATTTGGAGATTGACAATACTATGGCTGATTGATTCACCCTCATAAAATTCAGTTTGACAGTCATAGAAAATCTACCACCATTGACAAAAGACAATAGAAAGGATGAGAAATAGAATTGATATTTTTTAATATACAAAGATCTGGTATATAAAGTAGAAGAATCTTTAATACTTTACCAGGGAGACAAAAAGAGTATGACAAGACATAATAGGAAAAAGAAAAGGACAAACAGAGATTATTAAGATTATTCAAAATATCTAGGTCCATGTTGGTATTACTCAGTTTCTGTGGTGGTGCCTGTCCTCTGCTTGTTTATTCAGTCATCTCTTCTGAGATATGGAGTCTGTGCTAGTCACTTAAGGCCATTATAACAAAACACTGTAGACTGAGTGGCTTAAACACACAAAAAATATTTACTCACAATTCTGAAGGATGGAAGCCCAAGGTACTGGTGCAGTCTGGTGAGGGCTGTCTGGCTTGCAGACAGCAATCTTCTCACTGTGCGCTCTCATCCCTCAAGGCCTTTATTAGTGCATGCACATGGAGAGTAAAAAGAGAGAGAGAGAGAGAGAGAGAGGAAGAGATAGGAAGGGAGGTAGAGAGAGAGAGAGAGACAAAGAGACAGAGAGAAAGAACAAGAGACTTCTATTCCTCTACTTATCAACCTAAAAATCCTATCAGATTAGGAACCTATCCACAGAAATTCATTTAATCTTAAATGCCTCCTGAGAAAAGTTTCTCTCTAAATTGTGGGTTAAAGCTTCACAATACAAATTTTGTGGGGACACAATTTTAGTCCATGAACAGAAGCAAAATGCCAGATGCTGAACTGACATACCCTCTTGGATATTTTACGAGAAAATTCAGAAGTATTGTGCTGCAAACTGAATTGTTGATCATACTTGATTCCTTCTCCTTCTTTTCCATTCACTTCTCAATACAAAAATCCATTACCAAGTTAAGTAATTTTCAAAATATTTACTATTTTTCAATTTCTCTGTTCTATGTCTAGGTTTTTTAAATTATCTCTCATCAAGAGTATTGCCACAGCCTCTTACCTTCATCACCATAAAACTCGATGTATAGACATGTAATGAAAATGGTCTTCCTAATATAAAAATCTTATAATGGCATTCCTTACCTTAAATAATTCAATGGATTTTTACTGCTGTTAGAACAAAGTTTCAGTCCCTGAATTTAGATTATTATGTATATATTTTAACTTTATACTATTTAGTTCCTGCTTATTCCTTCAGGTTCATATTGGAACTACAACACTTGACATTCTAGACCGTAAACCTTATAAATAACTCTAATCTCCTTATATCTTAATCTCATGTGCCACACTTTAGTAATTAGTAATTTACAAATTCAGTTTCTCCACTTGCTGAACTACATTTTCCTATTCTCTCCTTTCTCTGGGAAGTTGCTCAACTCTCAGGCTGTATATTCTTTCTTCTGGAAGCAGAAGTGACTCTCAGAGCTTTGGCTGTGCTGCTCATAGTACATTTTCTCCTAACAGCATCTAGATTCGAAGCTCTTAAACCAGCTTTTAATCACTTGTTCAGCATTTCATCTTCCGTACTGTATGTTTTGACAGAGAAGGGATCAGTCTAGGCTCCTTTTATCAATGTGTTCCCAATATTTATTGCAGTCTCAACACATGAATACATATTTATAAAATAAACATATTAACTTCACAAATGGTTAAACGAATACACAATAAAGTAGCACAAGTTGTTAAACTAATACAAAATAAAATAGCACACTGTGGAGGGAGGGAAATGTAGACAACTGTACTTGAAAAACAATGAAAATAATAAAACATTTTTAAAAATAGCACTTTTTTTTAATCTATAAGGAAATGTCCATTGCAATGTTATCATTAAATCAAAGTTTAAAAATGACATCTTAGCCTACTGGTAATTAACTTTTCTAGAAAAAAGCATATTGAAAGAAATTTAAAAGGTCTTTTCTTAAATTAATTTTCTTTTGGAATTATCCTAAAAACATAAATATATGTGTATAAAATTTTTGAGAAAAGTTTTCTATTTTCTCATTATTTATAACAAAAAAAGAGAACTGCTTATAGATTAAAATAATATGCAAGTAAATGGTGATATATTTATAGAAAGGAATATCATTTATAAGAAGGATATCAAGTTATGTTTTTAATAATATTTACTGCTCTTGATAAACTTTTGAGTTAAATAAACAAGATACAGAATTAAATCTATTAATACAGGATCTAACTTTTTAAAAATAAATGTAAGTTGTAGATATATGTACATAGATACACAAACAATGTACACACAAAATATCTTCACAAATTAAAAAGGACCAGAGATGAATACAATATTATAGTTATATTTAGATAGTAGTTAAATTATGAATAAATTCATAAATTATAAATTTATTATGCTTTTATTTTGTAATTCTCTGCCTTTTTGTTCTTTACTGCATAATCAGCCGGTATTAATTCATAAAATACGAAAAAATAAAATTAAATGAGGGAAGAGAAAAGTGTTTGGACTTCTAAATATGTATCTTCATGAAGCATCTCTGAGCATAAACAGGTATGTTAATTTAGGAGAATGCCCTTTGATGTAGCTCCCACCCTGACCACTCTAGGATGCTTACAGGCATGATATATTTTCTTGCCCCTTAAAGACAAAGGTTTAAATCTTGACCATAACCTAAACTTGACCAATTGAATATTTTGAATCTGTAGGGAAAGATGACATCATTTGCCAAACTACAATGAGCTGTACCAAGGTAGCATGTATAGGCACACAGTCGTGGTCTGACTGAGACAGAGTGGTTACAGAGCACTGGGAAGCATCTTGCCCAAAAGATCCTATGAGGACCTAGGCTAGGCTTTATACTCAACTATACTTCCTTTTCTATTCCTTCATCATTTATTTTCTATATTGCTTCTCCTTCTTCCCATCAATTCTGGTGCTACCTGGTCTTTACAAATAAGTTCATCTATACTTCATAGTTTCAGAACTATCACTTGCAACCTGATTGATAATCTGGTTTTGATTACTTCAAATAACATACACCAAAATAAGATTATATACAGGAAAATCCAACTGAATGCTTAACAGTGGTATATTATATGCAATACAAAATTCACTAAAAGCATTTCAACAATTTATTCATCACATAAATACAATAGTAGTCAGAAACAATTTTTCAATAAAGAAGTGTATTCAAGTTGATCAGTTGAACTGAAAAAAAACATTTGCACAATATGTAAGTTCTAATAATTGTATACTGAAAAATTTATATGTACTTCAGACTTTCTGTAAGATGACCTAAAATATTAGGCAATCCTAACCAACATAATTTTCTACTCTATCTAGTAACATTTTTGCTAAAAGCTTATTTTTGTTGTTTGTAAAGGCAACATAAAATACTCCATTATTTTGGTATGTGCTGTAATTATTATTACACCATTATTATTTATAGATAATTGGCCTTATAACAATAAAGTAGATGGATTATAGAGCTAAAAAAGAAAAAAATTGAAATTAAGTCAAGATATATGTCAAGTCAAAGAAAAATAAAAAATTACCTCAAAGGAAGAAAAGGCTTTTTACAAGATTATTTTATTCTAAGCAGATGTCTGTTTAAATATAGATTTTCCAATCCTCTTCTAAAAAGGCATGGTGCATGAATAATATAACTTAACTTCTAGAACCAGTGAATTTCTATCCAGTTACATTTTGTGAGGTTGTTATGATTTTACTCTTTCCTTTATCCAGCTAGGTTTATCACAGGGTACAGGCCACTGCCAAAGTCTGTCAATTATCAGACAGGTGAATAAAAATGAAAGATATGTTAAAGGAGAGAAATTACCTCCCAGATGTTAAATGAATCTGTAAAACTATGTTAAGGAAAGAAGCAAAACCACAAGTTGTATGATTGATGCATATATAATGTTATCATCTTATCCAATGAACAATAAGATAATAATATACAATTAAATATTAATAACCCATATCTAAGTGTTATAATATCCAAAGCCTTTCTTTAATTCAAAATAGCACATTAGAAGATTAAAAGATTTCAAAATTAGCTATTTTCAGATGGAAATTTTATCAGTATGTAGATGATAACTTTAGGCCAGTGTCTCTATCATTAAAATATCTTAAAATAAAAGAGATTTTTTAAAAGATAATAATTTTAATCATGAATAAAATTATTAAAAACTTAGAAGTAATTTAAGAGAGAAAGATGTTTATGAAACATCTATTGAAGACCTGCTACATAATAATCATTGTACTAAGCACTTTAGAATTCTCTCTAGTTAACCTGAAATCTTGTGATGGAGTCATTATAACCAATAAAATGGAGAAACTGACATTAAAAGTTAAGTGATTTTTTTTTAAGTAAAGCAGAATTCAGCGAATTTAAGCAATTCGAACTTAGGCTTGACTGAGTTTAAAAAGCTGTAATTTCTCCTTTCATATGTATTTTTTTTTGTTTGGGTCCTCTCTCTTTTTCTCTTTATGGGTCTTGTTAAAGGCTTGTCGATTTTGTTTATCTTTTCAAAGAGCCAGCTCCTGGATTTATTGATCCTTTGAATTGTTCTTTTCGTCTCTATATCATTTAATTCTGCTCTAATCTTGATTATTTCCTTCCTTGTACTTGCTCTGGGCTTTATTTGTTGTTGTTCCTCCAGTTCTTATAGATGTAGGATTAGATTGTTTATTTTGTATTATGCTATCTTTTTTTAGGTACGCTTGTATCCCTATGAACCTCCCTCTCACAACTGCCTTGACTGTGTCCCATAGGTTTTGGGGTGTTGTGTGTTCATTTCCATTTGTTTCCAGAAACTTTTGATTTCTTCTTTGATCTCACTGTTAACCCATTCATTATGTGATGACATGTTATTCAGTCTCTGTGAATGTGACCATTTTTTTCGTTTTTCCCTTGAGGTTGGATTCTAGTTTCAGGCCCTTGTGGTCTGAGAAAACACTTGATATAATTTCAATTTTCTTGAATTTGTTGAGCCTTGTTTGTGTCCTGTCATATGGTCTATCTTTGAAAATATTTCATGTGCATTTGAAAATAATGTGTATTTGTCTTCTTTGGGATGAAAGGTTCAATATATATCAATTAAGCCCAGCTGATCAAGCCATAATATCCTTGTTGATTCTGTGTTTGGAAGATCTATCCATTTTTGACAGAGGGGTGTTAAAATCTCTTTTCTTGAAGTCCTCCAAGATTTTTCTTATATATGCTGGTTCTCCTATGTTGGGTACATATATGTTTACAATGTCTATGTCTTCTTGATGGATTCTTCTGTTGAATATTATTAAGTGTCCTTCTGGATCTCTTTTTATGGCCTTATTTTGAAGTCTGTTTTGCCTGATGTAAGTGTTTCTACCCTGGCTGAATTTTTCTGTTGGTTTGCTTGGAATATTTTTCCAGCCCTTCACTCTCAGTTTGTGTAGGTCTTTTGTTCTGAGGTGGGTCTCTCATAGGCAGCATATGTTACTAGTCATGTTTTGTTATCCATTCAGCTACACTATCTTTTGGTTGGCACATTTAATCCATTTACCTTTGAGATTATTATTGATAGGTACATATTCATTACCATTCCCTCCACCAGTAATTCCACTGCTGCGATTATACCCTAAGAATCCTGAAACACCAATTCAAAAGAACCTATGTACCCAATGTTCATAGCAGCACAATTACAATAGCCAAGTGCTGGAAGCAACCTAAGTGCCCACCAGTAAATGAATGGATCAAAAACCGATGGTACACTTACACAATGGAATACTATACACATCAGAAGCAAAAAGACGGAACTCCTACCCTTTGCAACGGCATGGATGGAACTGGAGAGCATCATGCTAAGTGAAATAAGCCAGATGGTGAAGAACAAATAACATATAATCTCACCCATAAGAAGAACCTAATCAACAAAACAAACAAATGAGCAAAATAGAGCAAGAAACATGGGAATAAAGAAAAAAACTGACAGTGACCAGAGGGAAGAAGGGTGGGGATAATGGGGGAATGAAGGGTGAAGAACATTAAGAAACATAATTTAAAAATTATTTGAAGAACATTAAGAAACATAATTTAAAAAATTATTTGAATTAAAAAATTAATTAGAAAAATAATAAAAAAATATTTGAAGAACATTAAGAAACATAATTTAAAAAATTATTTGATCTTGTCTGTGGACAAGATCAAAGTGGGGGGATGATTGAAAGTGGGGGTGTAGGCAGGGCATGGGAGAGTAATGGAGGAAAAAGAGAGGTGGCTGTAATTGAACAACAATAGAAAATAAAAAATGATAAAGAAATAAAAATTTGTATTTTATCCACTGTATAAAATGTCTCACAGTATAACTCTTATTAAAAAATAAATGAATTATAAATAAAATAAAAGAAATAAATTAAAATGCAATTTGATATGCTATTTATATTCATCCTGCAACATGATTTAAATAGCATGTTTCATTTTAGAGCAACTTTTTTATATAAAAGACAAAAGTTTGCCATTTACCTATATAGTGCTCCAGCTTACTAATGAATTGAAAGTTTTGCAGACTTCAGGGTCAAGTCAGTAAAGTTTTACAAGTGAAAGAAATGAGAAGTTACATTTCTATTTTATGTATTTTTGATTGAGTATCCAAAAATCTCAAAAGCAATTGTGAAGGGCTGCCATTCTCACTGTGTTGTTTTTTCATGACTCTATTGCAATGCACGCAAATATAATGAAAAAGCTACTCTGAATTTAAATACAAAGAATGTCACAACAAAACTATAAATTATTAACATCAAAATACATTAGGTTAAACTTGAGTCATTCATCTAAGTTATATATTAAATAATATTATAAGTACTAAATACACATATAGATTTAAATAATACAATGATATATTTAATGTTTACATACTACTATGATATAAAAAATATTGACTTGTGAACAATGATACCTTTAATAACACCGTGTCTCTCAAAGATTTAATAGAGTTGAGGCCTGAGTGGCATTTTAGCTATTAACTTCATCTCCTACCCAATTGAGAATCTCTGCTAACATCCCAGGCAAATTCTTCTTGAATATATATATTCACCTAAAGAAAAATGGTCACACACAAAATTGCCAATACCATTGTTCTATAACACTGAGTTTTAGAAAATTCTATTATGTATGAACAAAATCTTCCTTTAAGTTTTATTATTCAACTTCTATTCTGTCCCTTTGGTATTCCCAGAGTAAGTATCATCCACTTCCGCGTGACATATATTGCTTCAGATATTTTCTCTGCAGTATAAATTTTCCACCTTATCAATTCTCTATGTGATGTGTTTTTAGTTATCATACTGTTTGGTTCACCCTATTATAGATGCATCTAGAATGTCAAAGATGCCATAAAATGGACTGTCCAAACTGAGCAGAGCATTTTAGACTTTGTCTAAGGAACTCAGCATAGCTGGACCATTGTCAAGTGTGTTCTAGAAATGTATTTGAAGATTGTACTTTGTTCCATATTAATATTATTTGTACTATTTTACTGGCTTATGCAGGATATTGTTCATCAATTTCCCCATGTTATTAAATATGTGCTACTAAGAAAAGTCTTCCATATTGTATTTTATATGTAGTTTACCCATAGAAATCTAAACTACAGTCTGCATTTCTTTTGAATTTCATTTGTCTTTATTTGTCCTTAGATTGCAATTCTTTGAGATAGTCTGATTTTCACATCTAATTGATTTTATAGCTACAAGTTTGATCAACATATCCCCCAGGTCTTATCCAAGAAGCTGTTTAATAAAGCAGTGCTATACACAGACACTTGAAGAACCTATGTTTTAAGCCTACATCTATTTTAAAAATAGAGTTAGATTTTAATTCTCATTAGGAATAAAATGCAATGTCATTCAGAATAAATTTCTTTATAGAAGGCAACATTATTTCCTGTGTACTTTCTATATATCAGGTACTGTAGTATTCCTGCTACTCAGTAAACTACCCAACTTTCAAATCATTAATGTTTTACATTCTCTGTTTTTAATCAATTTATTGAGGAATTATGCTAACAGTCAATAGTCAATGGCCTATGATTAAGGAACTGTGACGTATTGATCCATATCTCTAAGGTTCAACATTTTTGTCTCTTTCTCTATTTTCTGTCTTTGATCATTTCTCTATCTTCTATAATTTTTAAGAATCTTCAAAATATACTTTGACAATATCTAAACATTCTCCCATTAAGTTAAAATTTAAAAATTGATGTAGAGGATCTTAAAAAAATTAAACTACATTATCTTACTAAAAAAGAATTTTCCCCCTTATTAATTAAATAGATCTACCAGTGTAAGATCAATCAATTCAGTTGCTTAGATTGACTATAGACTGTCTCTTCCATGATGGGAAAAAATCTATATATTTGCCTTTTCTTTCCTATTTACCATCTACCTTTTGGTCATTTCATTGTCCATTAATTCTTCAATTAGAAGTTCAAGTAAAGCAAAACAAAATAAAGGACAGGAAATTGCAAAGCTCTGGGTATCTCGGAAAACTAATATAAAAAATTGGCTAAGACTAATGAATTTTATCAATAGGAATAACTTACTTAGAAGTATAACTTGGGAGTATATTTTTTGTCAAGATTAGAGGCAATTTACTTTAAAATTATATAATTGTGTCAACATGTGTATTTTCTCTTCAATCAGCAAATAATGTAGCAAATAATACACCACATTACAGAGCTACTGTTTACCTTCCACTTTACTTTGTGCTTACAGGTCTCTCACTATTGGAAGAAAAATGAACATTAACTTTGATAAGGAGGGTTTATTGGCTCTTAATAACTAATTTTTATCTAATTTGTACAAATAATTATTTAAATTATTGCTTTTTGCCAATACATGTATTTTGTTTAATAAAAAGTGATAGGAAAAATATATTTTCTTGCTTGGAAAATTCAAATAATAGAGCTTAAATGAATGGATAAGGTAATATATTTTAAACATTGATTTTGTTTATTTGTGCTATCATTCATATTTATATTGAGATGATAACTGTATTTGCATTGCTGTCAACTATATTATGTGAAAAGCTAAGAATGCAGATAGAGAGTTCTCAGTTGCTTTAAAATTTTGACATAGAGAAACTTTGCAAAAATTCTTTTTAATTATAAAATTTATCCAATAAAAATAAGTATGGTAGAAATATAACTTCTTATTTTTGTATTAAAATTTTGGCATAACAATTATTATTGTGTGTTCTTCATATAGTAGAAAAACATAGGTATTCAAGGACACAGTTGTTTCTCTAAGGTTTTGCCATAAGTTACACAGATAATAAAATGTGTACAAAAAGTATACCAGATGAGAAGGCAATTAAATTTCTGAGGCATGGGATAGCTTAAATCTCTGCATAGACATAGAGCCCTATTACAATTTCCAAATATGATGTTTTGTTCATCAAATAGTATTTTATGTTTTTTTTCCTACTTTCTAAAAACACATGAAGTTTGGCAGCATAGAACAAAAATACAGGGGCAAATAAAAATAGGTCATTACTAATAATAGTGTAATAATTAGTAAATAATAATACAAGAATAAATGTTGTTTTAGCATAATCAGAACTTTAAACTTAATTTTGCATAATAAGGGAGAAAGCCTCTAATGAATATCTTAGAAGCCAAAAGAGAACAGAAAAAAGTTGTAAATGCACTCTTAGCAGCATTTTTAAAAATTTATTTTTAGGGCAAGTGAAGGGAAGGAGAAAGAGCAGGAGAGAAATATTAATATGGGAGAGAAACATCAATTGGTTGGCTCTTGTAGGCCCCCAACCTAGAACCTGGCCTGCAACTCAGGCATGTGACCAGACTGGGGATCAAATCAGTGACTATTCACTTTGCAGAATGACGCCCAACACATTGAGCCATGTTGGTCAGGGCTAGTAGCAATTTTTTTAAGTTGTGTAAGTTTTATATGTATTGAGAACTTTGCTTTTAGTAGCCTAATATTGAAAATGAACTACATGTATCACTTCAGGCTTAAGTTGTTTTATATACAATGTCTGTCCAGAAAAAAATCCAACCTTTGTGCATATAACAAGAATGGTTTGTGCAACATTGATATAACCTGGCAGCCAAGGAGAGTGGAGTGGAATGCACATGCATGAACAATGATGACTTCACTGTACTAGTCAGTGGCAATGGTAGACACAGCTGAGTGGCCATGGCATTAAAAATGAGCAAGTAGAGCAATGACTTGCCATCCCATTTTGCATTAAGCTTGAACATTCCTCCATAGAAGCTACTTAGGTGACTCAGAAGGCTGCATCTATGGCCAGCTGGTGATTGGCAGCTTCATCACAGTAATATAGCCACTTATGCTCCTACTTATGCATAGTTTTTTGGCAAAACATCAAATCACCCAGGTAACTCAGCCCCTTATAGACCAGATTTAGTGTCCTCCAACTTCTGGCTTTTCCCAAAACTAAAATCACCTTTGAAATAAAAGAGATTTCAGACCATTTATGAGATTCATGGAAATACTATGGTGAAGCTGACTGTGATTGGGAGAACTGTGTGAGGTCCCAAGGTACCCACTTTGAAGTGGACTGAGGTGTCATTGTTCTAAGTATGTTTCTTGTATCCTCTTCAATAAATGTCTCTATTTTTCATATTACATGGCCAGATACCTTCTGGACAGACCTCATATACATGTTTCTGTTAAGGAAATATCAAAAGTGAATGATTACAGTTGAATTTATTCATCCAAACTGTTTTTGTCAGCTCTTTGTTAGCTACTTGTGTGGGCACTGAGGATAGATATCACCCTGTGATTATGGCTATCAAACAACAGATGACCAGATCTGCCAGAGAAGTAATTACTGGCTCTGGTGAGACAAATAACAATTTCTTTGTATTCATATATACAGTTAGCTCATAAGATAGTCTGGCAGCTCATTTCACATGCATGACATATATGCATAAAAGCTCACAGATGGAAAAGAGTTTGGTATAACTGGAGGATGTTGGGAATACAAACCATACCTATTTAGCCTGTCTTTTAAATTCTAATAAGTATATTTACTAGAGAATTTGATTCCTTGTCTAACTCCCAATATCATGTTTGTAGGCATATCCTTTAATTAAAATGCATAATCCAAACTATTTTTGTGCTTATCATTTGTATGGCAGGATTTCAGATGACACTTTTTATGAAACACTTTTAGACTTGATTCTATAAACAAATCATCCTATCAAAGTCATATCTGAATTACTATAAAGACAGGGGCACCTTAATATTTTAAACATGTAGCCTCTGTTCTTTACAAGTGTTACTATTGTAAGATTGTGCTTTTTTAGAGATACATGGAGGAACTCTAAGTAAAATATAATTAATACGTTTTAAAATGCCGATATACCATAGAAAAATTATTCTATCAAAATATAGTCTAAATTATATGTAATTATACTCCACGCATATGTACATATATTCTTTTTAATGACTTACTAAGAGAGAGGTGACAGTACAATGGAAAATATGGACAAAGACAAGTATACAGAAAATGAAGTAAAAAATAAAAAAATTCTCAAACTTATTAAAAACTTCAAAATATAATTTAAAATAAACATGTTATAAAAACAATATTATGTTCTTCATTGATAATGTTAATAAAAATGTAGAAGATCTTATATTGGTAAGAATATAAGAAATAACATTTTTGTAAAAGGGTTAGTGGATATGTAAATTGGCATGCTGTTAATAATCTGAGAATTTTTTTAATAAAAATTTTTACACACTTTGACACTATATTTTCACTTTTATTATTTCTTCTTCCAATAATATCACTCAACATCAATGTAGATAATAGTGAAAAGCTGGAACATCAGTAATGCAAATTCCATCAAAAAATTTATGCTACTTTTATACTATAACTTATAGCTGATAAAGATAAATTAGATGTAGATATGCACATGAGACTTAAGAAAGAAAAACAAAGTGTTTGTAGTATATATTTTTAAAGAAAAAGCTATATGTATTAGACATAAACATGTTGAAAAATATTTGCATATTTACCAATTCAAACCGATTAATTCCTCTCTTTGTAATATAAGGTCCAGGAGAGTAAACATTTTAACTTTTATACTAGAATACCTCTGGCTCCTAGAACATTTCTCAGAATGCAAGAGGAGCTCAGTAAATAGTTATTTAATAAAGGAATCAAAACTGCTATATATGATACCTTAGCTCATGACACGAATTTATCATCTAACATGCACCTTGAATTCCCACTGGTTAGTGAAAAGTCCCTCCCCTCCATCAATTCAAAGTTCTTTCATCTCTAATCTACATTATAGAATGACACTTTAGTGCTAAAGGCTGCCCTAGAAATATCAAAAATTTCAAAAATAGCTCCCTTTGTTAATTTACGGTCTTCAACATCAACTTTCCCCTGAAAGTACTCAGACATCCCATTGCATATGTTTAGGCAGCTCTTTCTAGCATTTTTTTTCAGACAGTTTACATTCAGTGTTATTCTGTATTAATTTTAGGTGTGCCGCATAGTGGTTAGACAGTCATATACTTTACAAAGTGCTCTCCCTGAATAGCAACCCTTTAAATTTTATCCATACCCTCACAACTTTGACTGCTTCCTCTCTCTGCTGATAAACTCTGTTTCTTTACAGCACTGAGAAAAGAGAAGCCAACAGATTGATTGTCTTTCTCATCTTATTACCCACCTCTTCCCACTTCCTTGGCAACAATAGCAAAGATTATCTAAAAGCTAAAAGCATCTTTTACCCTTTTTCAGAAGCATTTTCCAATAAATGTTGCCATCTTTTCCAACCTAAACACAAATATGCTCAAGTATTTTCATTAAGAGGAATGGACTCCTTTCTTCCCATATTCCTCTCCACCTTCATATCATTTCCTTCTTAACATCTGGTGTTTACTTCCTTACGATTAATTCATTGCACGACACATATTTTGCATTTTTACTTCTTCTAAGTCTATAAAATTACTTATGTTAAAGTTATCAATGACCAAATTGTTTTCCATCACAATGCTCATTTTATGTTTTAGCATGGTTTCCCAGTGTAGAGAACTTCTTTTTAAACCACGCCTCTGCCTGCCCTCATGCAGCTTCAGGTTGTCCTGATTCTCGGTTTCTTTCTATGCCATCTCTTAAATGCATATACAGTTCCGCATTTTGTTTTATAATTTTTTTTTAACCAGACTGAATATTTACTCTGGAATCTTACATATTCTTTTATAGGCATATTATATTCTAATCTAAAATCCTTAATATTTTATATCTTTATGTCAACAGATCTACAGATAGAACTTGTTACTGGGATTCTCTTTATGTGGTTATTTTAGACATTTCAAATTCAAGATTTCTAAAAGAGACTTTGTTTTCTTCTCACTTTAATTCATACTTTACCTTATATCTGTTATCCCAGTGAACTTGATAACACAAATCAGAAATCATTGACTTCTTTCATACCTTAAAAGATATTTTATTTATTTATTTTTAGAGAGAGGGGAAGAGAGGGAGAAAGAGGGGGAGTGAAACATCAATGTGTGGTTGCCTTTTGAGCACCCCCTACTGGGGACCTGGCCTGCAACACAGGCATGTGCTGTGATTGGGAGTCAAACTGGCAATGCTGTGGTTCACAGGCCCATGCTCAGTCTACTGAGCTACACCAGTCAGAGCCATATTTTTATTTAACCCCGTCAGGAACTCTATGGGTCTTAGATTCTACCATATTTCCAACCTCACAAACTAATCTGTTACTATTCATAGATATTGGCAGAAGATATATGATTCCTGGGTCAGAGACAAAAGACTTGATGACTCAGGACAAAGGAAGTAGCCAGAACTTCTGGTTCATACAAATTTTCCATGGCCTTCCGATTTCCACGGGGGAATGTACACCAGTCCAGATGCACACTTGTACATTCAGTGTGTTGAGTGAGAATGGAGGAAAACTGAGTTTAAGAGTGAGTAGTAAGCAAGCCTATTCTTTGTCTAGGGGGTGGGGTATGGGAAGGGATCATGGTGCTATTTCATCTCTATAGGTTTTCTGCACACACAAACCTTTGGGCCCAGAGTGGAATATGTCTTTCACAGCAGTCACTACCCACATCCAATTGATCACCAAATACAGCTGGCTGCAACCCCTAAATATCTTTTGAATTAATTCATTGGTCTTAATCTTCACTGCTACTACCCTTCTTCAGGACATACCATGTCGTCTCTCACTAGGAGTACTGAAAAGCCTCATAGATCTTGCTTACTAGGATCCTACCTCACTCTTCTCTTGCTCCCCTGACAACTTCAAGAAATTTTTAATCTTGAGTCAAACGGTCATTATAAAAATTAATTCACATTATGGGATTTTTATGACTATTCTCATTGCCCTAAGAAAGTATTGACAGATACTTAAATTAACTAATATTAACACCTTTCCTCTGCCCTCCGCTTACATTTCTAGACACATTTATTTAACTGTTTCTCCTTTACCCTTTTCTTTTTGCTTAACAAAAATCCTCACACATTCACTTCTGTTATTTCTCACTACCAACTGCTGTGCTAAGTAAGCTACTTTCTATGGCTGTTTCTTACCTCCAAGCCATTGGCTATATGTTTTTATTTACTTTATTGTTGTTGCTCAGTTTCTACTTGGATGATTTTTATTCACATTTCTTCAAGTTCCACCTTTACAGTCTTCTTTACTAAGACATTATTTTTAACCTATCAGCAGTGAACACATGGTGCATGTTCCATATGCCCCTATTGCTCCCTGGGTTTTCCCATTCAGAGCATTATGCTAACAGTCTTTTCACTGGCCCCTATTCCTCACTGAGATCTCTGTAGGGAGTAGGAATCACATCTTATTTTTTGATCCCTGCTATGTCCTCAAGAAACAAAGTGAGTAACACACTCTTTTATTAGAGAATAATTATGTGAATAGTGATGGAAATACATTATAAAACATTTGTGGCAATTGAAGTTTTCTATATACTTGAAAAAGCTCTGTGAAGAAATGGACCAGGTCTTATTTGATTTCATCTCAGCAGCAATAAGGGTAGCGCCTAATACAAGCAGTCACTGTGTATTTTGTATTTGCAAATTCATCTACTTGCTAAATGCCATTTTAACTCCCAAATCAATACTATGTTTTCAGGTCATTCATGGACATTTGCATGCACAGAGCAGAAAACAATTGAATCACCCAATGCATGCATTCTTATAGGAGGTCCAAATGGTTATGCTTGTCATCCTGATCAAGTTCTCACACAGTGAATTAGTGTCCTTTTCACAGTCTATAGTGCCACATTTTTTGCATTTTTGTGCTTTTTTTTCCGTTTAAAATAGTCCCCAGGTGAGCACTCTCAAGGTTTCCTAAGTGGAAGCAACCTGCTGAGAAAATACCTATTGGATAATCATTCTTCAGGTATGAGTTGGAGTGCTGTTGTCCGTGACTTTAGTGTTACTGAATCAACAACCTATATGAAACGAGGTGTCCTTAAACAGAAGCCCTTTAGTAGAAAAGGTTATGTATTGATTGGTCAGTGGAAATATTGTGACCAGAAGTTCACAATACAGAAGTTTACAACTAATAGTTGAACAAAAGGAACTAAGGAATGTAAAAGAAAAATAGTGAAGTTGTGCTTCTGACATCGTGTTATGAGCTGTATAACTTGTTCTGTAGCTTCTTTAATTATTTGACTGAAGATAAAAACACACGGGTAATTGGTGGATGATGCATATCTGTGAGGCATAAATATAAAAAATTAAAAATATTAGGCTGAGGAAATTTAATGAAAGTCAATGAGATAGAATTTAACAGGGATGCTAGGATTTACCATGTAAAATCGACATATCTATTATCTAAGAAGGTAAATATCTTAACAGTTTTTATATAGACTTATTCAGAAGTTTCATTTTACTTAATCATAGAAAGATACAAGGAAAAAGTGTGGAAATCACATACTCCCCAAAATGAAAAACAAGAAATCAAATTAAAAGATGTAGATAGTAATTGTGATTTAGCTTTATTATAGACGCAGATTGAAAATTCAGGTAAATTGTGTTCTAAGACTTTAATTGTTTTTAAATTTGAGTTTGAGGATACACCTATTAAAGCAGGAGATGACAGTAGATCAAAAGAAGGGCTTAGAATGGAGGCAACAAGAGAGAGCCGAGGTGGTGCTCTGCTTTGGCTCTTAGAAATGTTGTAGGACAATTTTTATTTTTCTGAGAAAATTCCATACTGTTTTCCATAATGGTTGTACCAGTCTACAATCCCACCAACAGTGAACTAAGGTCCCCTTTTCCCCACACCCTCTCCAACATTTGTTGTTTGTTGCTTTGTCTATTATAGCCATCCTGACTGGTGTAAAGTGGTGAAATAGAGAACAAGTGGGCAGCGACCAGAGGGGAGAGGGAAGGGAACTTAAGGGGAAAAAGGGGGAGGGATTTTGAGGAACAAGTATGAAAGACACAGAGATGAGGACTGGGGGGGGGGAATGGGAGGGAGGGGGGAAACCGGGCGGGGGGGGGGGAGAGAAAAAAAATGTACTTGAAAAGTAACTAAATAAAATTTAATATTTAAAAAAAAAGAAATGTTGTAGGAAAGGAGTGAGCCAAGGCAGGGCTGCTGTTAGGTCACTGGGTAGTCAGAGAAAGTGGGGCCTTGGAGACAGGCTCAGGGAGTAAGTCCCGTCTTTGCTGGTCTTGTGAGGAGCCTTAGAATTTAGGAGAAAGTTTCCAACTGAGAAAGAAAGGGTGTGGGCCTGCTCCTGAGAGAGCCTGCCTCTAGGGCTAGGTACCAAATGGATAGATTCAATTAACTATCTTGCTTTTCTAAATGGATGCAATTTTTCATGTTATTAGCTTAAAATCCTGCTATCCATTACTAAATTCTCATCTCTATGTTCACAGTGTTAAATTCTGCAGGAAATACTTTAACTGACTACAAATGGCAACTAAATCAAGAAAGAATGTTGTTAATGATACTTCACAGACACCCTCAAAACATACCTTATTGTGCAAAGTAAAATTCTAGTTCTCTTTGAATTAACATTATTTGGATGTATTTTAAGCTAAAAGTTGATTATAAAAGCTTCATGCCTTAACAATATTCTAAACAATAGCTATATCCTAATACCAGTCTAGAGGAAGATATTAGCTATAACTAAAGTAAATATGATCTCTCTGCAAAAATGACATGATATTTATTGAGATAACAGTGGTAAAACTATTGTGGTGGATTATGTGGTTTGGTGGTAACAAAAAGATTGTAATGAATTTCACTACTTGCCTTTATGATCAAAATCTTGTTTGTCTACATTTTTCTTGATCTGTAGACAGATCCTTCCATTTTATATTTTATTACACTATTAATACCATTTATCTTTAACTTTACAGTTAGCCCAACCCTGAAAGTATTCCACATGCCCTCCCAATTCCTGGCCTTCTGTGGGACTGTTTTAAACTTCTAAGCCTCTTTGACAAAGTTAAAGCTTTAAAGCAGTTTAACTGTCTCTGAGGTCATGCTCAGAGTAGAGAAGGAATACATCACTTCCTTAAAAGTAACCCTCTTGAGGAGCATGCTTCTGACTTTTTAAAAGAAACTTGAGCTTCTCTATTCTTGGACTAACCACCATATTTTATTCTAGAGAAGTCCAGCTATTTCACAAAAGGTAAGACTTCTTTTGGTGCACACTGGGCATGTTCTTAAAAACAGCCAGATCACTGATGTTTTTGAAATATATATTATTTCTACCTCCAGAGAGACTAAGTCACTCTTAAAGCAATATTGTTCTTTTTCAGAGGGTGCATGATTCTTTAGAAAATCATGGTCAGTATTAAAATATAAATAACATAATATAAATATAAATAATATAATGTTATGAATAATATAAATAATATAATATGATAAATATTATTAACTTTCAAATACTTTAAATGTTAGCATGTTGTGATTATGATGAATGCATGCCTCATCAAGCAACTGGTATATGTAATAGTAATATATAAAGTATAAAGAAATATCTTAAGATATTAAGATATGAAGATTAAGTATTAAGATAACAGAAATATCTTAAAATCAGTGAGTAACTTGAAAATCCTCAATAAGGGCTAAATTCCTAGCTAAACTATATAAGATGATTACACTAAATATTCTGAAAAGTATTTGGTATATTTTTAAATATTATATTTAAGCATTTATCTTTTTTAAAGGTTATGATTATTTAATAAAATAGCTCTCTAGCTATATTGGTGATTTGAGTATTTTAAAAGGTAGAATATGTTGTTCAGTATAAAAGTAGTTTACATTTACAAGTTATGGCATTTCAGCACTAATTTCTCGCAGGAGAACTTTTAGAACTTGTGAAAATGAATAACTGCATGTAAGATGTGGCTGGAATTTTTTAGAAAGAAAATTGATATAGATTCCTGGAGTAATTATTGTGAAGAAAGTAACAATATTTTTTATCAGTTCAAAACATTATAAAATTCCATTGACAACATTTATTTATTTGTACAAATTTTTGATAATGTTGAAAAATCATTAGCATCACCAAATATAGTTGGTCGTTTCTGAAATTACTGTAATATATATTTTTACATTTATATTTGATAGTAACATATTGCCATTCCCTGCTTTTTAAATCAAAAATGACTAAAATATGACTGTAATTATAAAAGATAAATGTACTAATATACATATTTTCATTTTGGCTTGTGTTTTCAAGACTAAGCTATTGAAAATAAGAACAATCTAAAGGTTTTTTTAAGTTGTTAAGATGTATAGAAAAATATTTAGTGAAGTGGAATTTCAGAGATAACCTATAACAAGTAATGAAGTTTCAATGAAGGTTTGGTCAGGTTTGCTTTAAAATACCACAAAATGCCACAGAGCTTCAACAGTTAAACAGGGTAATAAAGTGCACAATGTTAAAGATCAAGTGATTGTGTTGCAGCTGTTGGAGGGCACACAGGTTCCCTCTGGATTTGGACAGAGAAAGAAAACTATTCATGGAGCCACTGGGATGTCTGATGTGCCTTTATTCAAGGGTGGATGAGCCACTCTCACTGCAAGCTCCAGGTCCCCCTGCATGTCTCCTGTCCCCCCGTGTGGCCCCCAGTGGAGAACCTACCTCCTTAAATATAGATACAAACAAAGCCAGCAGGATGCCAACAGATATTAGGCAACAGAGCTTCACACTGCACAAGCGAGCTCACTCAAAGCGATAGTTTATTGGAACCAGTCTCAAGGCTTTGAGAACCCCACTTATCAGGCCCATTCTCAAGGTTATGGGAAACTACTTTCCTTAGTTGCTCAGACTGGGCAAGGAAGCCAGGCTGCTTCTGTTTACCCTGCAGTCATATATCTCAAATCCTGATTCAAATAGACCCAGCAGAAATAATTCCTCCTTGAATGTGGTTGGTAGGGTGATAATAAAATTTACAGTTTTAATTTGAACATTTCACTTAAAGTGTCATATGGTGTGCATGAGTGTGATATTGCTATGTTAGAGAATCACATGCTTAGGTTTTTATAATAAAAAAGAGGTATTATTTGTGCCAGACCCTGTATTCAGGAATTCAACATATGATAAAAAATAATTACTAAAGGCAATAGGAAAAGTGTGAGTCAGTTAGCAAATGATATAAAAGAAACTGTCTATTATTTGGAGAAAAAACTACTTAAATTAAAAAAAATTAAATGTTTTGGGGTGACATTGGGTGACACTGGGGTATGGAATTGTACAGGTTTCAACTGTACATTCTATATACATGACCCTCACATTGCATTAGGTGCCCACCGCCTAAAGTCAAATAATTTCCTGTCACCATATACTTGACACCCTTTATCCTTTACTAAACTCCTATCCCTTTTCCCTTTGGTAACCACAACACTGTTATCTGTGTCTATGAATTTTTGTTTGTTTTTATTTTTGTTCATTTGTTGTTTTCAGCTTTATATCCCACATGTGAGCGAAATCACATGGTTCTTAACTTTTTCTTCACAAAAGAAAGCAAAACAAAATGACTGGGATAAAATGAATGTTAAATAATATGTGTTTTTAAATTGGCAAACTATGAAAAGTTTTAACAAGTATGAAATAGGGCTTCAAAAGGGAGCTCCTACCCTTTGCAACAGCATGGATGGAACTGGAGAGCATTATGCTAAGTGAAATAACCCAGGTGGTGAAAGACAAATACCATATGATCTCACCTTTAACAGGGACACAAACAATAAAAGAATCAAACAAGCAAAATATAACCAAAGACACTAAAATAGAGAACAGGCTGACAGTGCCCAAAGGGGACAGGGGAGGGAATTTTAGGGAAAAAGGGGAAGGTTTTACAGGAACAAGTATGAAAGACACATGGACAAAAACTATGGGGTTGGAAATGGGAGGGAGGGGGGAGGGCTGGGTGGGTGAGCTGGGATGGGAGTAAAGGACAGAAAACTGTACTTAAACAACAATGAAAATACAGAAAAAATAAATTCATTTAAAAAAGACAACAAGATCAATGGAATAAACAATTATTATTTATTGAATAAATATACGGTAGAAAAATGCAGGAAAAATACCCAAATATTATCAATGGTTATTTGGGGTCAGTGGATTAAAAGTGATCATAACTCTTTTGGATGTTGTTCAGATTTTTTAAATTATTAAAGTTACAGTGTATTGCCTTTTATAACCATAGAAGACTAATATTTTAAAGGCTATGATGAGACTAATAATTTTATTTCTTTAAATCATCCCTTTTCAAAACAAAATTCATAGATTTCACACAAAATAGTGTCCAAATAGTTGTTATTAAAGTCTGACACAGCAAATAAGTCATGCAGGTATTAATGGCTAAATGAAGTTCAATTTTTGGTTGCATACTTGAGAACCTCTCATAGATAATTTCATACTTAAGTGAAGAAATGAAAAACGTATTAGAGATCACCTAATACAATTCCATCTATTCATTAAAAAAATGGGAGCCAGTTAAAGGTGAAGCAATTTATCTGATGTGAAACAACTAACTAGTGATAGTAATGGGTGTGGAACCTAGGTCTCTCAACTCCCAGTTCAATACTCCGTCAGTCACTATAAAAATATTGAAATAGTTCCAGCTATTTGCATGGCAATGTTTGTTTTATATCTAACAATAATAGCTCAAACACATTATTTTCAGCCTTAAATTCTTTCAAAAAACATACAGTGGGAAAAATTTAAACATAGATAACGGAGATCTGCAATAAAAAGAAATTCTCACTTCAGTCTGGTGTTGCTGTTTTAAAAGCAGAATTTATATAGAACAATATGGTTGTCCCCCCCAATCCATGTTTTTTCTCTGAGTTGTTTCAGGTACCCATGGCCAATTGCTGTGCAGAACTATTAAATGGAAAACCAGAAATAAACAAGTCATAAACTTTTGCTTGCCATTCTAAGTAACACAATGAAACCTTTGTCCAGTCCAGGCACAAACCATCCCTTTGTCCAGCGTATCCACACTGTGTACACTACCTGCCACTCAGTCCCCAGTGTCTGTCTCAGTTATCAGATCAACTGTCATAGTGTCACAGTGCTTGTGCTCCATAATTTTTATTTTACACAATAATGGCCCCCTAAATGTGATTCAGATATGTGAAAGGAAGGCGTAAAATGCATCTTTTAAGTGAAGCGGTACATATGTATGGGGAAAAATAGTATACATGGGGTTTGGCCCTATCTCTGGTTTCGGGCATCCTTTTGGGGTTGGCGCATCTGCCTGGTGGATCAGGGGCCTCTGCAGGTGGAGCACAGTCACACACGATTTCATTAAAGGAAGAGCCCGCAAGCAACGTAAACATGGAAGATCCCGCGACCATGTCATGTTTGTTTCATTACATTTTTAATCAAGTGAATATTAAATAATAAGTATGATTGATCATTTATTTTGAGATGCAAATGTCAGAAAAACAAAGGTCACTCAGTTTCAACTATTAGCCCAGATAAACCCCATGCGAGTTATTTTATTTGCGGTCTGGGAATATTTTTGTCTAGTCTTTGTAGTATTATTCAAATCTTACATTTTAATGTTATTATGCAGATTATTACTTAAGGTATTAGAATACAGTAACATTCTTGTATTGATTAATTTTTGTGTATGTGCTGTTTTGAGATTCTGATATAGATTTGACCAGTAAAATATAAACTAGCATTCTTTTCTTAACATTTTTATTGTTGTTCAAGTGCAGTTTTCTGCCCTTCTCCCTCCCCCTCCCCTCCCTCCCCTGTTTCTACCCCTCCTTGCTATTGTCCACATGTCCTTTAGAGTTGTTCCTGCAAACCGTTCACCCTTTTCCCCCATAATCCCTTTCACTCTCCCCTATGCTCACTATCAGCCTGTTCTCAATTGCAGTGTCTTTGGTTATGTATAAACTAGCATTCTAATGTGTCTAAGCTAAGAAACAGTATGGACAGACATTAAAAATAGCATTTTAAAAATAGACATTTTGGAAAAAAATTTATAATCTGCTCAAGTGTTCAATCAGAGGTATGCTGAATAAAAAGGTACTATAAAGCTTTCCACATTATGATTTAAAGCTAATGACTTATAAGTGAGAGGCATAAAACAGATCTCATTTGTGATTGATAAACACAGATTTATAAAAAGAAGTTCCATTGTTTTAACCTTTCCCTTTCATCTGTTTAACTGAACAAAATAAGATACCTCTGTAAGAAATATAATTCATCTGCTGTGATAATGTAAAAATAGGCATGAAGAAGAAAAAAATAACAACCTACAAAAAAAGGAGAATTGAATTTGTTCTGTCAGTTTTCTACCATGAGGTATAAGAATTAATTTGGACAAATAAAAATAATAAACATAAATTCTAAAATTCATAGTGTTGTTCACAAAATGGTATATATAGAACTTGTACAGAGGTCTGAAAGTGACCTTGAAGCAATTGTAACTCCTTTTTAAATGTGTCTAGACGAAGAAAAGGAGCACTTAACTGCCGAGATGGTTGCAATAGAGACAGCAGTGGAATCTGAGCTATAATCACTACCGACCACTGCCACGCTGGTCTCCCCTAACAGAGCCGTACATTTAACAAACCACTCCTCCATCTACTTTCAAGTGATTTTAGGCTTGGTTTTGGTTATTACAGCTAGATATTCACACTATCAGTTGAATAAATGTAACAAAGTGCCAACCTAATGTACCACATCCTTTAAATATAATTTAAAGTCCTAACATTAAAAATGTATTACATATACATGGTTTCATTTTCTTAAATGCTTTTCAGAACTCACTGTAACAACTTAAAGTCACTAAGGGTTCTTACTGTAATATGCCCCTAAGAAAATGCTGTATCTCAGCCCTGACTTCCTTCAGGAATTTAAGTTTACCTTTGAGGATAAAGCTGAAAGTGGGTAGAAGTTGGAAAGTGTTTGTTTCTCAGAAAGAGAACAAAAAGGCATGTGCCTAAAGTATGAGGCTACAATACCTGGTCTTGTTCGCCGTTTTTAAAAGCATAGATGTCATTTCTTTGAGCTTATTTTACTCACACAGAAAATGAAGAAGGGGGACAGAGAATCTCTAATGGCCTCCAAGAAATAAATTCAGGGAATCTCGCAGTTTTTTTGTATGTCTGCATAGTGTAATGCTTGTTATTCACTCTCACAATTGAGGGGGAAAATATTTCCGAATAGGCACTACTCAGACGCTACAGACCTGCTAATGTGTCATCATGGCTGTCACCCAAGCATCAAAGTAAAAAAATCACAAAAATGAAGATTTCAGACATTCTTGTTTTCTATATGAAAAGAATGCCTATTTTTGTTTGTTTTTGAGAGAAAACCATAGTCAGCATTCAATTATAATAAATTTATCTGTTATTTCAGAAATATTTTTGTAATGACTGTTTAGTGGAGAGATTCTTATTTTAAATTCAGTTCAATAAATAATTCTTCAGTTTCTGTTGTTAATTCTAGTACAGGAATTCAAAGAACTTATTTTAACTGATTAAACAAGTGACAGATTTAATCTGATTTCATAGTTGCAGCAGAGAATAAAGACTGTTTTAACTGATGGGAAACCAGTGTGTCCTCCTCATTGTCTGCTGGCTCTGGAACAGCCCAGTTCTGTACAAGTTCTGACAGTCTGTGGATCCAACACACGATTTGTGCAAGACACCAGGAGGGTGAGCCTCCAGTTCTTCCCATTGCATGTTTCCCCCACACAGCAGTGTTGACTAATTAGGAGACAAGGATGCCATATGGACGTGGAAGAATGCGCTCTTTTTATCATATTTACTGATGTAAAGTGGAGAAGAAGGTCTGTGCATCCCAAACGTCTCAAACATTTGCCCAAATTTACAAACATTATAAAACATTCCCCCTTTATTCTTTCTGCATATTGACTCATTTTCTCTTTGGAATGACAGCAAAGGTTTAAGTTCTATCACTAGACTCCTACCTGCTACAAAATTCTGTGAATGGTTTACACCTGAACATTCACATTCTCATATTATCAGGCTGTTATTTTGTGGACAGGAGGTTAGTGTCTTAAGTGGTCCTGATCCTCACCTGTGTGTTCGTTTCTTCTTCAGAAATAACCTTAATGCTCATTGACTTTTCTCTCAACTGTAAACATAAAAAGTTAAGCTTTGGTGATTAATTTTGTATAGAAAACAGTACCTTCCTTTCTTTTTATCTAATTGTTTATAATTTAGTATGAAATACTTATTTTTATATAAATTGTCTTTTTCTCAATTTTTTCATATTTAATTACTAGATATTATTTGTTCTTGAACATGCTAATATATTTTGTCACTTTTATAGCTTTTAATTGAATTCCCAAAGTATAGTTAGAAGTGAGCCTTACAGAAAAGTGTATATATATTTAAAACCAAAAGAAGAACAATGCAGGTAGTGACAAAACATGTTCAAAAGCAAAGAGGCTTGAAGAAACTTCAAATAATTAGAAACATTAAAGTATCATTCCACATAAACCCAACCTCTTCAAATGGCTGATATTAATATATGATCTAAGGTATAACAAGTAACTACAATGGTATGTCTTTTAAAAGCATCTCAATTAGTAAAAAAAATATGGGACCATCTAATCAACATCAATCCCTACCTAACACTGAATTCTTTCTTCTTGCCTAAGATATAAAAAAAGCATGAACCCATCATTTCAATTCTGCAAAAACACACATCTTTATATTTGTTAGTTTACAGGAGATTTGTCTATCTTCACAGTAGAGTCATACTGCTTCAGATACTGAAATGCATACCCTTCTACAGGCCACAGGACAATCAATAGGAAACTCCACTGAGTGTTTCACTGGATGTTTGCCAATCTCTTGGAGGTTAAAAAAATGTTACTGATGTGCAGTATGATATCAGTTTCCTCTCTTAAGGAATTTGAGAAGCTCTCTTCCAACCAACATTGACAAAAGACTCAGACATCTCACAATCTAACCTTATAATATACTCTCTCCTGGGGCATTAGAAGACTTTATCAAACATTTGAGAGCAGAGAATTAAATCAATGGTAAATAAAAAAATCAAATTAGAAATATACTAAATGCTGAAAGAACAATAACATTTAAAAGTGAAATCGCTGAAGAATATTTAATATAAAATTGCTCCAGGATAAAGGCACTGGGTAATGCACGTTAGAAAATTTAAAGATTAAGCGCTATTCATGTATATCTCAGTTTGTTTGAAGTGCCAAGCTTTGTACAAAGACAGTAACTTGATTGTTTTCCAAAAGTTTTGTAATAACACACATAGATAAGTGGGCCAAATTAAGTAAGAATATTCTGTGCATTCTGCCTAAAGGGTTATTCACCTTCTTTGGTCTGTGAAATGGGATGGACAGACACATGCCAGCAGTCAAAAAAACTTGATGTCATCTTGTCACTTACCCTTGCATTTTTAAAAACCTTAAACCTATAAAGTGAAAATTCGTATCTCATTTTCTTTGTTACAATCTACATTTGATCAATCCTGCCTTTACTGTCTAATGATCATTTGAGAAATTATGTGTATTTAGTTTAATTTTTTAAAAAACAAAAGTTTTATTTAAGCTTATTAAAGTATAGGGTCTGATATAGTCTGTATTCTAAAGTCAAACACAGTATGTTGTTAAAAATTATATTCTACAAAATCCCGGTACTTTGTTCTGAAGGTATACTGTATTACAAAACTTTGTAGATGTTTACGTTGAGAAATAAATAAATGTAAGAAGAAAGGAAAGGGAATAGAAGTGAAGGGAAGGAAGGAAGGACCTTTGAGGTGTCTGGGAAGTAGGATTTAACCACAAGTTTCCCAGACAGATAGCTAAGAGCAAACAATCATTAAGTTTGTTATTGCAACTCAGTTGTTGTGTTATTTTTTATGACATACCACAGAATGCTAAAACACAGTGTGATCCATTTTGACATGTATGATTTACAGGTATGTTATCTGGAGTCTTCTAGAAAAGTGCACTTTAAGTTTGACTGGCAGCCACCCATTTACATGCTATGGTAGTTCAAAGGCTCCCCAGGATTTGTCGAACTTCCTGAGAGACTTAATTCTTCTTATCCATCTTCATCCTAGACTCACTTTCAGTGAAATCTTATCTTTTGCTTATCTTCCATTCTATGTTCATTGCCAATTATAAACCACATAGATCTAGTCATACCACTGAATTCCTTCAAAAGCTGGCAGACACATGAAAATAATCTGGGTAAATTGGGGTGAAAATAATTAAGCTTGTAATAAAACAAGAATCACTGCCCTGGCCCAGTGACTCAGAGAGGCCTCCAAACAGCAGACGGTGGCAGGTTCAATTTTCGGTAGTGACATAGTAGGGGAGCGATGGGTTGATATTTCTCTCTCGCATTGATGCTCCTCCTTCTCCCCCTCTTCCTTCTTCTCACTCTAAAGTCGATGAGGCTATCCTCAGGTAAGGTAAAAAAGTATTATTAAAAATCTCAATTGCTTAAATTTTTTTTGAATATGGCCTAACCAGGAAATTTTCACTGGCGGCATTTTTCTGTACTTTGCCCCAACTTAATCTCCTCTGGGCTCCTCAGCCCACTTCCTCCCATTCACATTTCCCCCAAGAGATAATTTTTCCTCTCTCTTAATCTACTAGTTCAGACTTAAGGTCCTCCAAATGTTAGGTATATTTTCTTTTTAATGTACAGAGTTATCAAGTTGCTTATATGACAGCAAAATTCCATGTACCGAGATCGACCCTTCTGAGCAGGTAGTTCTAGTTACACCTTCAGGTACATTCACCATGTAAATGTAACTTTTAGTAACAGAAATGGAAAGAAGAGATGAAATAAGTCACACAAATATATTTCATATATTTTCCATGGATAAAATTGATTTATATATTCTAGCTTCCTAAGTTTCATCTCTAGCACAGTGACTCTCTACTGGTGACAATTTTGTCTCCCACAGAACATATCTGGCATCATTTTTTGCTGTCAGAACTAGGAAGGAAGAATGCTACTGACATTTCTGGGCTGAGAAATGCTGCTTAACATCTGAAAATACACGGGACAACCCCCATCATGAAGAATTAATTGGTTCACAATGGTGTAAATGCTCACACAGAAAAGCCCTGTGTACGGAACTAGTGAGCATCAAAATTAAAAGTTTACTTATATAATTTCAGGGAATAAAGGGAAAGGATTCACAGGAACTAGTATAAAGGACACATGGACAACAACTAAGGGGGGTGGAAATGGGAGGGAGGTGGGGAGTACTGGGGTGTGGGCTGGGATGGGAGTAAAAGACAGAAAACTGTACTTGAAAAATAATTAAATAAAAAAATAAAAAATGTGACACTATAAAAATTTGAATTAAAACCATAATAAAATTTAATTATATGAATGATAAGTCTCTCTCTTGATAATATTCCATTGCATAGAAATTGAGATCTACACCTGCCATCCCTCCAACAATATATGAGCTACTGAAATTTTAATCTCATCTGCCACCACGTCATTCCCCACTCATACCTCATATTCGAGTCCCTCTGAAAACATGAAAATCCTCCATCTCCTGCACCCTATTTATTAACTGGATGCCTTAACTCTTGATGCTCCCTGTAAGAAGATATTTCCTCCTGTGCTTCATAGCATTACAACACAAGTTTTTTATTAAAACCTTAAATGAATTGATCTCCTCCAGGAAACTTCTTTAAACCCTTTCTTCTGAGAAAGATACTTTTCTTTTGTTTTCTATGTTCTTATCAGTATTTTTATAGTTTGATTAAAGCATTTATGATACTATCTTTGGTAGCTCTCATGTACCTATCTCTTAGACTACAGTGCTTATTTATTTATTTATTATATGTGTGCATGTATATGTATTATTTATTAATTTTTTTTACCATCAGCCATTGGATGACAGACTTGAAATTTTGGTGAGAACAGGACAGGACTGATCAATATAATGACACAGTTGGTTTTTATACATATTCAAAGTGTGTTTGGTGCTTTACAAATATCCCTTTATTACTTTACTTAACACTTGAGGGAATTGAGATTTGGGGAAATTATAAGTTTAGCAGAGGCAGGATTTTCAACCACATTATCTGAGTGTCCATCCCAGAATCTAAAATATGGGGTTGTAGTACTTGATTTATTTAATTCCCATGACAACTCTACAAGATAAATACTGCTATTTCTGATACACAGATGAATAAACTGAATGTTAAGGTTAAATAATTTGAAAAAAGGCATATAGCTTATATTTTGTAGAAACAATTTACTCCAGATTCTCATGTGTAACAATGAATTTAAGAGCAAAAAAAATGGGAAGGATCCAAGATGGTTACAGAGAAGCCGGAAGCTCCATCTACTTGCTCCCAGACCCAGAATGGTCTTGCAGCTAAACCACAGAACAATTAACTCAAAAATCCAGCTGAAAGTGAGTAAGAGCATGTACTTGAGTGTGCATGTGGACAAGGGTGCAGGGTGTGTGCATGAGTGGGCAATAGCTGGCCCACCCACAGAACATTTGGGAGTGAGCAACCTGGACCGTTGCCAGAGCACCTGCTGCCACCGCTGCCCGGCCCAGCAATTCTGGCTGTGCAGATTTGCAGTGGGAGCCCTTTTGAGGAATTCATCATATTCTCTCTAGGAAGAAGCCTCCGGAAAGCCCACATTTTGGTGCCCAGATGTGTCTCTGTGCCCTCTGCCCTGGTAGGGCCACACGCTCCACTGCCAACAGGAGCCAGGATCCGGGGACTGCAGTACTTATTGGAGAAGGGGCTGTCACTTCCCTGACCCCAGGCACTATGGAAACTCAGACAGAGCCTGACTGAGAGAGGTGCAGTTTGGCTCAGGAGCTGTGTGCTCTGGGGGGCAGAGAGAGGACAGGGAAGTGCTGGCTCTAGATACAGCATGGTGGGAGCAGTCCGCCCCCCCCCCCCCCCGCTGACAACAGCTGGAGGGAACAACGAGGGCACCCTGCAACCATCCTGTGTTATAGCATTGCTGCGGGATCCTTCCCAGTGCCATCTGGGAGAGATCCGGAAAGACAGATAGATCTGAAAGACAAGGAAGGAAAAATCTCTCAGACAGAGCAACAGAACAAAAAATGAGTCAAAAAGAATGAATAGTGTTGAAGGGAGCTATAGGACAACATTAAATGTAATAATATTCATATCTAAGGATATCAGAAGGAGAATAAGTGAGGCAAAGGATAGAAAACCTGTTTGAAAAATTAATAACAGAAAACTTTCTTAACTTGATAAGGGAAAAAGTCACACAAATCCAGGAAGCACATAAGGTCCCAACAAAGATGAAATCAAAGAGGACTACTCCAAGACATATCATAATAAAAGTGACAACATTTAAAGATGAAGAAAATCATAAAGACAGCAAGAAACACCTGGTAAGATACCAAAGAGCTCCAATATTAGGCCATCAGCTGAGTTTTCAACAGAAACACTACAAAAGAGAAGTCAATGGAAAGAAGTGTTCCAAGTAATGAAAAGCAAAGGCCTGCAACCAAGATTACTCTACCCAGTGAGGGTGTCTTTTGAAATGGAAGGTAAAATAAGGAGTTTCCTGGAAAGAAAGGCTAAAGAATACATCACCACTGAATCAGCATTTGAAGATATGCTAAAGGCACTGCTTTAAGAAGATGAAAGGGGAGGCACAGGTGCAAAAAAATGGCAATGGATAACAACCTTTCAATAATAACCTGAAATGTAAATGGATTAGATGCTCCATCAAAACACATAGGGTAGCTAAATGGATACAAAAACACAACACATATATAGCTGCCTACAGGACACCGACCTCAGAACAAAAGACTTACAAAGACTCACAGTGATGAGATGGAAAATAATATTCCAAACAAACAGACATAAAAAAAAGCCAGGGTAGCAACACTTACATCAGACAAATAGACTTCAAAACAAAGTCCATAAAAAAAGACAAAGAAAGTCAGTATATAATATTTAAGGGAACAGTTCCTTAAGAAGTATAACCCTCATAAACATATATGCATCCAAAATAGGAGCACTCACATATATAAGGAAAATCTTGAAGAACTTCAGGAAAGATATTGACAGCAACACTCTCATTATATGGGATTTTAGTGCCCCTTACTCAACAATGGACCAATCTTCTTACCAAAGAATCAATAGGAATATTGTAACATTGAAAACCATTCTAGATCAAACAGACTTAATTGATATATACAAAACCTTCCACCCCAAAGAAGCAATTTATATACATTCTTTTCAAATGCACGTGGAACATTTTCAAAGATATGCCACATGATAGGGAACAAAGCAATCCTCAACAAGTTCAAGAAAATTGAAATAACTTCAAGCATCTTCTCAGATTACAGTGGCTTGAAATTAGAAACCAACCTGAAGGGGAAAAAAACCTCAAAAACATTAAAATAAATGGAGACTGAATAATGTGCTATTATAATGAATGAGTCAATAAAATCAAGGAAGAAATCAAAAAGTATCTGGAAGCAAATGGAAATGAATATACAACACCCCAAAACCTATGAGACACAGCAAAAGCAGTCCTGAGGAGGGAGTACATAGCAATACAGGCCTACCTAAAGAAGATGGAAAAATCTTAAACAACCTAACCATAAATCTATAAGAACTAGAGGAATAACAACAAACAAAGCCCAGGAACAGCAGAAGGAAGGAAATAAGGTCAGAGCAGAATTAAATGACATACACACACACACACACACACACACACACAGACAAGAACAATTAAAAGGATCAATAAATTCAGGAGCTGATTCTTTAAACAAGATGAACAAAATTGACAAGACATTATACAGACTCACTAAGAAAAAAAAAGAAAACCCAAATGAATAAAATCAGAAGTTGCAACCAATACCACAGAAACACAAAGGATTGTAAACAATTACTATGGACAAATATATGCCAAGAAACTGGACAACCTGGGTGAAATAGACAAATTCCTAGAAACATACAATCTCCCCAAACTGAATCAAGAAGAACTAGAAAGCCTGCATAGATTGATAACAACTAGTGAAATTGAAGTGGTATCACAAAACTCCAGGCACACAAAAATCCTGGACTGGATGGCTTCACCAGTGAAATTTACAAAATATTTAAAAGAGAACTAACTCCCGTCCTTCTAAAACTATTCTAAATAAATCAAGGAGAAGAAAGACTCCCAAACTCTTTTTATGAGGCCAGTATCATCCTAATTCCCAAAACCATGTAAAGACACAATAAAGAAAGAAATCTACAGGCCAATTTCTAATGAACATAGACACTGAAACCCTCATCAAAATACTGGCACCAGAGATCCAGCAATAGATTAAAAAGAGCATATACCACAACCAAGTGGGATTCATCCCAGGGATGTAAGGTTGGTGAAATATTCTCAAATCAATAAGCATAATACCCTACATAAATGAAATAAAATACAAAGATCACATGATAATAGCAATAGATATTGAAAAAGCATTTTATTAAATTCAGCACCCATTTATGATAAAAATATTCAGCAAAGTAGAAATAGAAGGATGATATCTCAACATAATACAGACTGTATAGCAGAAACCTACAGCCAACATTATGCACAACATCAAAAACTAAAATCTTTATGCTTAAGATCATGAACAGGACAAGGGTGTCTGCTTTCACCACTTTTATTCATCATAATATTAGAAATTTTAGTGACAATGATCATAGAAGAAAAATAAATAAAAGGCATACAAATTGGCAAGGAGGAAGTAAAACTGTCAGTGTTTGCAGCTGACATGATGGTGTACATAGAAAACCCTATAGTCTTCACTAAGAAATGACTTGACCTAATAAGTGAATATGGCAAAACAGTGGGATACAAAGTCAATAGTCAGAATTCAAAGGCACTTTTGTACACCAGCAGTGAAATATCAGAAACACAACCTAGGAAAAAATCCCATTTATCACAGCAACGAGAAAATACGATGCCTAAGAATAAACTTAACTAAGGAGTTAAAAAACCTATACTCAGAAAACTACAGAACACTGAAGAAAAAAATTTAGGAAGCTACAAATAAAAGAAAGCATATGCCCTGCTCATGGATTGGAAGAATTAACATCATTTAAAAAATCCACACTACCTAAAATGATCTATAGATTCAATGCAATCCCTATTAAAATATCAATGACATATTTCACAGATCCAGAACAAATATTTCAAAAATTTATATGGAACAAAAATGACCCCAAATAGCCTCAGCAATCTTGAGAAATGAGAACAAAGTTGGAGAGAAAACAATACCTTATATAAATATATACTACAAGGCCACTGTAATAGAAACAACCTGGTCCTGGCATAAGAACAGACACATAGATCAATGGAACAGAATAGAGAGCTCAGAAATAAACCCATGCAATACTTGATAAAGGGGACAAGAGCATAGAATGGAGTAAAAATAGGTTCTCCAATAATTAGTGTTGGGAAAACTAGACTGGTACATGCAAAAAATGAAACTAGACCTCCAACTTACATCATACACCAGAATAAATTTGAAATGATAAAATACTTAAATATAAGCTGGGACACCATAAAAGTCCTAGAGGAAAATATAGGCAGTAAAATTTCAGATATCCCATAAAGTAATATTATTTCCAATTTATTTCCTAGGACAAAAGAATAAAGAAAAAATAAACAAATAGGATCACATCAAATTAAAAATCTTCTGCATGGCTACAGAAACCATCATCAAAATGAAAAGGGAACTGATCATATGGGAAAACATATTTGCCAGTGATACCTCAGACATGGGTTTGATCTCCAAAATTTGTAAAGGACTCATATGACTCAACACCAGGAAGACAAACAATACAGTTTAAAAATGGGCAAAGGACCTGAATAGATACTTTTCCCAGGAGGACATACAGATGGCTCATAGACATATCAAAGGATGTGCAACATCACTAGCTATCAGAAAGATGCAAATTAAAACCACAGTGAGATACTACCTCATAGCCTTCAGGAAGGCCATCCTTTATAAACAACAGGCAACAAGTATTGGCAAGGATGTGGAGAAAAGGGAACCCTACTGCACTGTTGAAGGGAAATGCAGAGTGGTACAGCCACTATGGAAAACAGTATGAGTTTTATCAAAAAACTAAAAGTGGAACTGCCTTTAACCAGTGATTCCAATGCTAGGATTATACCCTAAGAATCTTGAAACACCAATTCAAAAGAATCTATGCACCTGTATGTTCATAGCAGCATTATTTAAAATGGGCAAGTGCTAGAAATAGCCTAAGTGCCCATCACTAAATGAGTGGATCAAAAGATTGTAGTATATTTACACAGTGGAATGTTATGCAGCAGAAAGAAAGAAGGAACTCCTACCCTTCACAACAGCAGGTATGAAGCTGGAAAATATTATGCTGTGAAACAAGCCAGACAGTGAAAGACAAATACTATACAGTCTCACCTATGAGATAAACCTAATGAACAAAACAAACAAATGAGCAAAATAGAACCACCGTCATGGAAACAAGGAACAGACCGACAGCAACCAGAGGAGGAGGAAGTGAGATAATGGTAGAAAGAAGGGGAAGGGACTAGTCAAGAAACATGTATGAATGACCATAGACATGGACAGTAGGGTGGGGATTGGCTGTGACACCTGGGGGCATGTGGCTGGAAAGAGGAGAGCAGAGGCAGAAAAATTTGGACAACTGTTATAGAACAACAACAAAATGTTTAAAAGAAGAGGAAGAAGATGTGCAGACTAACCTGCACCAGGAAGATGCAGTACTATGTAAATTGGAAATTACAGAAATTACAGACTTTTTACTAAAAAGGTCCAGTTGTACCTGAAACAACAAAGGAAACATATGTGAGTTACCATGAAACTTATTTTTGTACAAATTTGTATTAGTTATAGCAATATTTTTTATAAAAATCATTGGTTTTCTTACAAAGGAAGCAGTCCTTATATTTTGAGCAGCTGTTATAGTACTTGTGAGATGCAATAGCATAAAAGGATGTGTATGTTAGTGTATGTGTTACTACATTCTGCAAGAATATGAAAGAAAGGGAAGACAAAGGAACAGTGATGAAAGGAAACAAAAAGCTAAGATAATTTACCTTCCTGTTTTTCTCTGGGGATAATTATTCATTTATTCCAAGCATACGATTCTAATATGTCACAAGCCCTAGTACTGATCTTGGCTTCTGCAGTGGATTAAATGGGATGCACAACTCTATTTGACACATTTTGAAGGCAGGACTCATGTCATTCTGTTCACTAGTGTGTTACTGAAACCTGACACAATGCTTAACATTCCAAAGAAATAAACACAAGGATAAATGCAATTAAAAAACGAAAAGAAGTTTAAGATCTCGAAACTCAATAATCAGCTGCTGTTCTCTAAAATAATTCAGTTGAAAAACAGGTGAATCTCTGCATTATCTAGTCAATAAGATGAAGCAGAACTTAGAATTGTCATTTGCTTCTAGAGATTTCTTCTGACATAATGCTAGGCAGACAAACACACAACATATATATGTAATTAAATTATTTTTGAATGTAAATGTTTTAAATATATACAGGCATTGGCAAAAGTTGGTTTACAGTTTGTATAGCAAAACAACATTCAGATTATGATGATTACAAATAACTTTATTCAAAAAAGTCACATGCAGCTGTAAACCTACTTTCACCCATCTCTGTATTTTATATATATTTATATGTATGTAAACATATATATATATATATGAGACCAAACCTCACACACACTTATACATATTTTAGTGACTTTTAAGTGGCAGCAATATTTTATAGAGAACAAAGCATAATATAAAAGATAGCAGTAATAAAATCATTTGGAAATAATAATGTATAAATAGGCTTGGTTAAATTATTATATGTATAACATATCAAAAATTAAAGTTCAAAGAGAAGAGGAGAGTTAATCAGTGGCAAAGTTACTTAACAGGCAATAAGTTGTGTTCGATTTGTTTTGATTTCTGATTTCTTATTAATGTCACTGTTTTCCACCATTGCTTTCTTCTTAGTCATTGGCACACTTTTGAGGAAAATATCTATTTTTCATTTTTTTTCTCACCCTTACTAATTAGTGAAAATATTTCTTAAACACTGTCTAATTCCCATAGTTGATAATCTTTGCAGATTTCTTTGGCTTCTGCTTATGTTCTGGTCCTTCCTGAGGCTGAATTGTGTTAGGGAGGGATCAAGGACTGAGAAAAGCTGAAATGACAGTCTAAGCCTTCTGTGGCTCAGTTTTGTTTCTTAGTTAAGTCAGTGAGACACTCCCTCCAGGCATGGATCATTGCATCATGAGCATTATTGAAAGGGAAAGACAGGAAGGGGAGAGAGAGGGAAGGAGCAATACCACTTGTAGTTAATGTATAATTTGGTATTTTTACAAATAGTAGACATGATCATTTTTAAATAGGCCATGCATTTTCTTTCTGCTTGATACCACTGTGCAGACATAAAACATATATGAAGAGGTTTTCAACATGACAGTGTTAAAATCATCCTCTCTTTTTGAGGATACTAACTGAAAGATAGATAAAATATGAGTATAGTGATATAACCATATATATATTAATCTTTCAGAAGTTTAAAAAATTTCTCTACATTCAAAAGTAAAAGATACATGAATGAATAATTCATATTATTTTTGATGGTTAAAATGTCATTTAATTCAGTTTTATTCAAATGCCTATAACTTTTATGAATTTTTAAAATATTTATATTGAGTATCATATACAGCAAAATCTAATATAAAGTCATTGGAAGTCATATAAATTTTTGGTACTGATCATGTTAGTATTGACATTTTCTAAAAGTAAGATAAGAGCACAGCATAAGCAAAGGCACAGAAATATCATGACAGACATTAAAATAAATGGTTGAATTATTAGGAGCAAAACAAAGAATAAAAAACTACAAAAATCATGGGAAGCTGTTCGTTCTATTTCTTTGCACATAAGAAAGCTTTTAACAAAGCACATGGCTTTCTGAACCTGCCAAAAACATTATTCAGAAAGTGAGAAAAAACTAGCAGTTTATGTCAGTCAAAATGAGAATAAGACAAAGACAAACTCCAGCTGTTGTGTGTATTATCTTTGTAACGAGATGATTTGTTATGGCTGATTCTTTACCACAGCAGTCACCTAATTCCGACAATGGCTAATGGATGTCAGAATTCTGGTAAGAGATTCAAAGACTCGGGTAACATGAAAATTGAATTTAGTTACTTTATTAGACTCTGAAATGATAAATGTACTTTAAAAGGCTTATGAATGATTGAGGTTATCCAAACACTGTCAGTTTATTAATGCTGCAAGTCTTCTATAACAAAAAGCTTTAGATCTATAATACTGCATTTGATACCACCTGGGATCTAAAATTTGCAGAAAGAATTACATCTAGAAATTTCAAATGCAATTGACTTAAGTGATTGAACCTAAAATGAACTTGAAATCTTTAGCTAACTGGATAATTTGTTCCACTTCCTTTCCTCTGTTGCTCTAAAAAACACAATATTTTAAAATATATTCAACAGTCTATAAAGCTCAATTTAATAACTGTTTTCCCACAACTAAGACAACAGTCTGGAGAACTTAAATGTGAAGGTCAGTGATTGGAGTACAAAAGATACAAAGAATATTTGTGTGTGTGTGTACCTCAGATATGAAATAAAGTAATTGATCAGGAAAACCAATTCAACCCAAGAGGGAAATAACTGTAAACTATAGACCTTATATACAAAATTCATGGATATTTGTTGTGAAAATGTTAAAATGTTAACATAATAATTTATTTAGTCTACTAATATGTATGCAGATGGTATCCATGCTCTTAGGATAACTTTGTTGCTTTAAAAAAAACAAGCTTACAGAATAACTTATTAAAGGCAACTACCATATTAAGTTACTTTTATTGGTAAATCTTTATTTCCTTTGTATCTGATTAATCATGGGCATGTGGAAGATGTAATTATCCTCCTCCCATCCTGAAGTACTTACCAAAAGCTTTCAAAGTATAGACAAGTCTTATCTTTTGTAAACATTTTTTCCAAAAGCATGCTATTTTACATGCAGGAACACACTGAAGATACAGTAGGTACATTCTAAGATAAATGAAATTTGTTCATGAAAGTTCTAGCTCTCTCAGAATATTGTATAAGAGCTAATCAGACAGATATTTATGTAATTTTCTTAGTACTTGAATGTAAAATATTACAATTGGAATTAGCTCCTAGGATTTTACATTTGTGTGTAGAAGAGCAAGTCAAGTCTTCTGAGGTCCAGAGCACAGTAAGCAGACTCCGTACCTGAAAAACATGACATGCATGTGCCCCTTGAGAAAGGGACTCATAAGAAGTAATATACTGAAATGATATCTAACTATGGGTTGATGTAAGCAACTTAAAGTTAAAAGAAAAAACACTCAATCATATGAACTAACAAGTTGAAAATTTCATATTCTCATTCATCTTCAAATTCAAAATTTTAATTCATCAAAAATTGAAAAGTAGATTCCATTCTTCTCAAGATTTTTTAATTTAAAAATACAATGATGTCCCTATTCAAATACTATATTATCAGAAATTCCTTCTCTGACCACTTAAATTAAAGTTATCCCCATGGAATCACATAATTTTATTTTTAATAACATGCAACATTGAAAGATTTTGTAAAATTGTTTTCTTATTTATTCTCTTTCTTTTCATTCCCCCACCATTACATATAATGGAAGAAGTACTTGGTAGTTCTAATTTACTCAAAATTTGTAGACATATTTTGAGACTACTTTTGTTTTTCCACAAAATGAGACTCAGGAAATATTTGTGGAATGAATGAATAAATAAAACCTGAAAAGCTTTTGATTAATTAAATTTATTCTTTTGTTACTGGTTTTAGAAATAAGCACGTGAGTCAATTACTCCATATTTTCTTGTATGGTAAGTTCTGTAAGAAGTTCACCATAGAATTATCTATAATACAAACAAGTGTATAGCATCATAATTAAAAGTTACAAAGAAGTGTTATAAATGTTGAAAGCAGAGTCAAATTATTACTTGTGTATCCTAATATGTCTAACAAGTATTTCTACTACTATTCAATGTATTACAAAAATTACTTTACAATATATTTTTCAAATTTACAATCTAAAAACATGAGGGCTAATAAGTAAAGTGTTTTTGGAAAAGTACACCAAAAATCTATGTGATTTTACAACCACACCACTAACAATAACAATAATTATCCTAAAAAAATGCTAGCATAGTTAAAAATACATTAAACTTTTAGTAAATCCAATAATTGTTAATAAAAGCAACATATACAAATTAAAAAGGTTAACTGGCTATGACAAAGAATGTAGGCTAATGAGTTATGGAAACAAAAGTAAATTATGCAAGGAGGAGGGTGACCTTTTTTATTTTTAAATATTTTATTTATTTATCTTTAGAAGGGAAGGGAAGGAGAGAAGGAAAGAAATATCAGTGTATGGTTGCCTCTTGTATATCCCCTCCCTGCTGGGAGCTGGCCTGCAACCCAGGCATGTGCCCTGACTAGGAATCAAACCTCAATCCACTGAGCTACACCAGCCAGGGCGAAGGGTGATCTTTATAATAAACTTTCTAAGGTTCAGTGAGGCCGGAGTTTCCAGAAATAACACGGCCTCCATGGCCTTTGTGCGTATCGTACAGCCTTCCTCAGTATCTTCACCACCACCTGGTGGTGCAAGATATTAATGTGTTGGGACAAACAGCATGTGAACAAAAACGATACCTTTATTTGATTGAATAACTTTGTTATTTACCATTTATATACATGCTAATTAGCATTATGAAAAACTCCATATACCAGCGTGTAATTTGCATTGTTTCCGAAGCATATAAATTAACATGAATTTGAATATTTTCTCTCTGAATTACAGTCCCGTGCTAGAAACAGGCATATTTTTAGACATTACATGGACACAATTTTGATTCATCAAAGAGCAAAACATGAATTTCATTTTGTTGATATATCAGTCTTAATGATACAAAAAATTTTTATGTGCCCAGCCATAGAAAAGTCTTGAAAAATACTGAATTGAGTAAAATAAAAATTGTAATTTGTAATGTTATGCCTAGGCTACAATTTGCTCTTTTACTTTTTGTTGTTCAGTTACAATGGTTCCACATTTTCCCCCGTTGCTCCCCCCCACCCTGCCCCCTCACAGTCAAATCCACACTGTTATCTGGGCCCATGGGTCCTCTATTCATGCGATTTTTCTATTAAAAGTATAAACAGGTTAAAAGTAATAAGATTTCTAGGACAGTTACTTGGTTTTTTAAGACATTTCATGTTCGTCTGACAAGACACTAGAATAAAAATGACATGATCATGGCTTCAATGCAGGTATGTGGTTAACTCTGGAAAGGAAAGATTCTTAGAAAAGATTGACATAATTTATGTTAGGTTTTATAATATCCCATTTTTAAAAACTACTTTGTTTATCACTAGCGTACAAACCCCTCTAAATTTCTATTACATACTCATTTTTGTAAATATTCTGTTTGCCAGTCCCACAGAATTTGTAACTCACCAACTCTCACTGTCGATTTATGAATTCATTGCTCTAATACAGAACGTATATCTGAAGAGCAGGTCTAGGAATAGGTTTTCAGTTAAATCCAAATGATTAAAGAGCAAAACCTTTTATTAAAATAAAAGTAACTTCTTTTTTTTTAAAGATTTTATTTATTTATCTTTAGAGGGGAAATGAAGGAGAGAAGGAGAGAAATATCAATGTATGGTTACCTCTCGTGAGTCCCCTGCTGGGAACTGGCCTGCAACCCAGGCATGTGCTCTGACTGGGAATCTAACCGAGATCGTGTGGTTCGCAGGCCCGTGCTCAATCCACTGAGCTACACCAGCCAGGGCAAAAAAATAACTTCTTAATTGAAGAATAAGAATGTAAACTCTTTTTTTTAATTTTAAAAATATTTGTAAAGTACAGTTTACATTCAATATTATTTTGTATTAATTTAGTTACACAGCATACTAACCAGACAATCATATACTTTACAATGTTTTCCCCTACATATTTTCAGTAACCAACTGCCATCATACAGAGTGATTATAATATTATTGACTGTATTTCTGATGTTGTACTTAACATTCCCTTGACTATTTCATGACTACCAATCTGTACTTCTCAGTCTCTATACCTTTTCATCCAGTCCCCCAACCTTCCTCCCCTTTGGCAATCATCAGTCTGTTCTCAGTATCTATGAGTCCATTTCTCTTTTCTTTTGAACATAAAGAGTTTCTTTTCATTTGGCTAAAATTAACTGAGTTTAAGGGTAGTTGTAAGGAGTTGGGTGCAACTGTGCCGACCCAATAAAACAGACCTATTGCACAAATGCAAACACTGCTGATGAAACATCATCTCACATTTCCTATCCATCCATCCATTCATCTATCTATCCATCTATCTATCCATCTATCTATCTATCTATTTATCTTGCCTTTGTCTCTATTTAATTTTGAACATGAACTCTTAATTGACCAACATTATGTTAAAGTTCATTCTCATTTTTAATAAGTTTTGGACATTTTTATTACATATAAGATTATTTTCATTCACTATGGAATATCTATGATGTAATTTTTATTACTTATAATTTGTAATAATATTACTTAGTAATAAATGTTCCACACATCAAATTTAAAGCATGATTTAACAAATATGTGGGTAGGGAAAACAGATTTACTCTTTACTTCTACAGCAAGTTTCTTTATATTGTACATTTATTTCACACTATAAAAATGCTTTAGATCTTTTTTCCATTATAGTCTTGCCCCAGCTCTACCATATTTTATTTCAGTTGGTAAACATTTATAAATGTAGCATATATAACCAAAGAGCAACTCCAAGAAACATAATATTTTCATATGCTTCCTCTTTAATATGTTTGGAATTTCTTTGCATGTCTATTTGTGTATCAGCAAGTAACACTGGTATCTGATGTGGTTTCTATACTTGGAATTGGACCCAAAAACTAACTGTATAAGCAACAGTCAGGGTAGAATCTGTAATTCTCTTTATCAAGAACAAAATATAGGTTAAGGATGGATAAAGACAGCACATCTAGAAAATCTCAAGCTGTGAAATCAAAGAAGGCATGGAAATCAACCAAATCTATACTTTCTAAAATTAGTCAATTTCAAGGAGTTTTGGTACAGTGGTGTAGTTGTTCAACTTCTTTGAAAAAGACAAGTTTTATTGATTAAGCACCACAGCCAGGTACAAAGCAAAAAAAGTGCCAACTGATTTCACAAGAAATACTATGAAGAGTGAGTCACAGATTCAGCTGAAGGTTAGTCAATACAGATGAAGCAACTGTTTGCAAGTAGGAGGTCTCTTATGTGGTGATGGAGGAGATGCTAAAACTTTAATTCTTGTTATACAAGTTTCTCTGAGATTATTTTGTTCTGTTTGTTTCTTAAATGTGTAGTACAATCCTAACATGATAAAATATATTGTATATATTTGTTTACCTCGAGTTTCTTTCTGTGAGATGGGTTAGTTAATCCCTATACCAACAGGTAGTTTGACCAAGTATGTAAATAAATTTTATTAGTGAATGGCAGTGAAATAAACAGGAGATCATTTTACAACTTTATTTTATGAACACAAATTTTAGATTCCAATATCCTGGTTTCAAACTAAGACCCTACATCATATGACTATTTAAATTTGGATCAGGTACTTCATTTCCTTGGAGCCTAAGTTTTATTATTAGGACAAAAATAATAGCACAACAACAATAAAATGGTGATAATAATCACATATATTTGTTTTCAGAATAAAATAACTGGTAATAACAGCAACCCTTTTATAAGGGTTAATATTTGCCAGAAAATGACGTGTGTGTGTTTAATTTTCATAACAAGCCTATAGGTAGGTACTATTACTTTTCCAAATGTGCAAATGTTCAGATTGATAAGCAGAATTTTCCCAATCTCAAGACTAGTTCTAATCTGGAGAGGCAGGAAGTAAATACAGACAGCTAGCTTTGGATTCTGCTGAGTTTCCCACCTGAGAACTAATTTTATCAAGGACCATGCTCAGGCTTGGCTGATTTTAAGTCCTTAATGAATGTCAATTTAGAGATTAATATAAGCCAGAAGAATTTTGGAAAAATGATAACATGGTAACTTAATGGTATTTTTCTCTCTTTTTTGCTTACACCTTCAATCCATTTTTCTCTTTGACTCAAAGGACTTCAGGTGCCCTGAAGAAGCTGGATGCATGGAGAAACTGGGTTCTGAGGGATTTCACGCCAACATAATTGGTATATGGTTTTACTCAGTGTGTTGAGCAAAAAGTTAAAGCAGCAAGGCGGAAGATTCTGATAAGGGCTCGACCATCAGAAGTATGTGGCTTCTCAGGTGATATCACAATTATTATTATTTTTATTATGTTCCAAGTTTTTTTTATAATACTCACTGTTTTATTTTATGGGGTTTGCATTTATTTGTCCTAATTATTAAAAGCTAAAGTTACTTATACCATTTGCAATTTTTTCTTAGTTCACTCACTAGGGCTCACTCAGGTCTGATGGTTGTTGTTAAGAAAAAAAGATGAGCCCTGGCTGAGGTGGCTCAGTGGACTGAATGCACTGGCCTGTGAACCAAAGGGTGACCAGTTCTATTCCCAATCAGGAAACACGTCTGTGTTGTGGATCAGGTCCTCAGTTGTGGGCTCACAAGAGATAACCGTACATTTATGTTTCTCTCCCTCTCTTTCTCTGAAACTTTCCCTCTCTCTAGGGATAAATAAAAAAAAACTTTTTAAAAAAGATGGTGAAAAACCAACTGTTTCTATATCTGTGCCAAAGAACATTATCTATAAGGTCTTTCTTAAACTTAAGACTCCTTCTTAACATCTTGATCCCTGGTGTTTGAATACCTACCCACCTTAGGAATTGGGACAATTCAACTTCTTTCTGTTTCTTTACTTCCTGGAGTCAGAGAAACCAGGACACACACACACACACACAAAATAAATAAATTGATGATGATAGTGGTGATGATAATGATGGTGATATCATCACTCTGGGAGATTCATTTTTGCACATTGTATTTCTGCAACTAAAGAATGACTTCCAGGAAGTCCAGAAAGCTCAGACAGTCCAAAAGAAGTTGGACTCAAGGAAGTACACATCAAAACACATCATAATTAAGTTATCCAAGATTAAAGATAAGTAGAGAATCTTAAAAGCAGCAAGAGACAAGGAGATAGTTACCTACAAAGGAATTCCCATAAGACTATTAGCTGATTTTTCATAAGAAACCTTGCAAGAAGGGGCCAGAAAGAATTGTTCTCATTCATACAAGGCAAGGACCTACATTCAAGATTGCTCTATCCAGTAAAGCTATCATTTAGAATCGAAGGGCAGAAAAATTGCTTCACAGATAAGGTCAAGTTAAAGGAGTTCAGCATCACAAAGCCCTTATTATAAAAAATGTTAAAAGGACTTATCTAAGAAAAAGAAGAAGATCAAAAATGTAGAAGAAGAAGATCAAAACAGTAAAATGACAACAAACTCACAATTAAAAAAAAACAAAAACAGAAGTGAACTAAGCAAGCAACTAGAACAGGAATAGAATCACAGAAATGGAGATCACATGGATGGCTATCAGTGGGGAAGGGGATGGAAGAGAAGGGAGGGAAAAGGTACAGGGAATTAGAAATATAATCAGTAGGTACAAAATAGACAGGGGGAGGTTACAAATAGTATAAGAAATGGAGAAGCCAAAGATCTTATTTGTATGACCCATGGACATGAATTAAGGAGAGGAAAATACTGATGGAAGGGGGTGTACAGGGTGGAGGTGAATAAAAGGAATGAAAATGGGACAACTGTAATAGCATAATTAATAAAGTATACTTTTAAAAAGAATTATTTATCAACTAAATAATTATGTCCATAAATCATGAAAGAGATACCTGCTTTCAGGTTACCTAATGCAATAAATACCTTAAAGAACTGACAAAAATATATAGAAATAGAAATTCTAAAAAATATAAGGCAGATATAGAAAAGATCATCATTAAATATATTAAATAAGAAATTAATGTAGTTTGAAGAATCTGAAAGTTAAAAGGACTCAATGAATTTAAAAGAAATAAAGGATCAAAGATTCAGATTAGGGACATTTTCTAAAGTCTACAAATAAGGAGAAAGTATTATAATGCAAGACAAAAAAACATATATAAAGAAAAGAGCATCAGAAGGCATCAGATTAACATGCACAAGGCAAAATAGAAAGCCGTGAAATTGTGTATTCAGACAACAGGGAGAATTTCATCCTCATCCAAAATATCATTCAATTGCCATAGCGATAGAAAGTTACTTGAGGATATAAATAACTCAGAGAAAATCATACATAAGTACTCCACTAGAGAAAATATAGCTACATTTAACTTTCTGAATATGTTCGTTCTTGATTTTAGACAGTGAGTGAAGCTGCATTATTCAAATCTATTTTGTTCCCAAGTTTTATATATTAAGGCACCAGAGTTACCTTCTTTGAGTCCTGTATTAATACCTGGTACTTGTGAATAAGTTTCAAATTTAAATAGGATTTTGAAGATATAGAGATGGAGAAATAATTTAGAACTGCCTGAATAAATCCAGTGAAGTCACAAGAGTCCTTGTAAGTGAAAGAGGAAGGAAAGAGAGTCAGGGAAAGAAACATGGCAATGAAAACAAAGGCGGGAGTGAGGATATTGCTGACTTTGAAGATGGAAGGAAGTCAAAGAATGGGAATGGCCTCTAGAAGCTAGAAAAGAATTCTCCTCCGAGCCTCCAAAAGGAATGCAGTCTTACCCACACCTTGATTTTAGCTAGGTGAGATCATTTTTAACCTCTGACCTGCATAAATAAATTTTGTTATTTTAGGCCTTTCACTTAGTGATAATTTGTCATAATACCATAAAATCTAATACAAGTGCTCTCTCAACTGGGAATGTAAACTGGTACAGCAACCATAAAAAACAGTATGGAAAGTCCTCCAAAAATTAAGAATAGAATCATCATATGACCCAGCAAACCTTGTTTTGCATAACTACCAGAAAAAAACTTTAAAATATTTGTTTGCGAAGATATATGCACCCTCATGTTCTATTCACAGTGATCGAGATATGGAAACAATCAGTGTCCTTCGGTAGATGATTGAATAAAATGATGGGGTACATATGTGCAATAGACTACTACTCAACCATAAGAAAATGTGAAATACTACTGTCACTGACAACAACATGAATGGACATTGAGAATATCATGCTGAGAAAAATCAGTCAGACAGAAAAAGTTTATAATCATAATATTTCATTCATAAGTAGGATATAAAACTGAAAGCAACAAATGAACAAACAAGAAACACAAACAAAAACTCAGACATAGACAACAGCATGGTGTTTACCAGAGGAAAGGAGCATGGGGAGATAATAAAGGGTAAGAGAGCTCCGATATATGATGATGGAGGACAATTTCACTTTGAGTGGTAAACACACAATGCAATATATAAATGATGTATCATAGAACTGTTCATTTGAAACCTATATAGTTTTACTAACCAGTTTCACCCAATAAATTTAATTTAAAAATGTATCCCAAACCATTTAGTGTAAGAATCCTCTGGGATAACTTTAAGCATACCAACATTTATATCATGGAGGTGCCAGAAAAAGAAGAGAAAGATCAAGAAATTGAAAATATATTTGAAAAAATAATATGGAAATATTCCCTAATCTGGTGAAGGAAATAGACATACAAGTCCAGGAAGCACAAAAAGTCCCAATGAAAATAAACCCAAAGAGACCCACAATGAGACACATCATAATTAAAATGGCAAACATAAAGACAGAGAATTTTAAAAGCAGCAAAAGAAAAGCATTAGTTACCCACAAAGGTGTTCCATAAGAGAGTCAGCTGATTTGTGAACAGAAACTTTGCTCGTCAGAAGGGATTGACATGAAATATTCAAACTGACAAAAAGCTTATTCTACAAGATTACCCTATCCAGCAAAGTTACCATTTATTATGTAAGGTCAGATAAAAAACTTTCCAGATAATACAAAGCTAAAGGAGGTGTTCACCACAATACCAATATTGAAAGTAATGTTAAAGGGCCTTGGAAGATGAGGAGGAGAAGGAAAGAGGGAAGGGAGGAGGAGGAGGAAGAGAAGAAGAAGAAGAGGAAGAAGAAGAAGAAAAAGAAGAATAAATGAATAATAAAATTGTAATAAATACCTATCTATTAACAATCACTTTAAATGCCAATGGATTTATCCTCCAAAGAAAATACATATATATATACTGACTGCATGGATAATAAAACAAGACCCTCCCATGGACCCTTATGTTGTCCATAAGATAGTTACTTCATATCAAAAGACACATACAAACTGACAGTAAAGGAATAGAAAAAGATTATGGTATTTCATGAAAACAGGAACAAACAAAAAAGAGCTGTGGTACCAATACTTTTAACAGACAAAATAGATTTTAAACAAAGGCCATTACAAGAAACAAAGAAGGACCCAGTAATGTCACTTCCCTGTATTTATCTGAAGAAGTACAAAATGCTAAATTAAAAAGACATATGCATCCATATATTCACCGCATAATTATTTACAGTAGCCAAGATATCTAAGCAACCTAAGTATACATCAAGAGATGAATGGATAAGAAGCAGTGCATATACACAATGGAATGTGACTCAACCATAGAAAAGAATGAAATCTTGCCTCTGTGACAACATGGATGGAGAGAGAATGACATTACGTTTTGATTTAGTAATGCCAATGGCTAGTTATAGGGATTTCCTGGTATTATTACACCAGAATACCTTCGAGGAATTTTCAGCCAAAGTTCAGAACTGTCTTACCTGACCTCAAATTAATTTACTGATCCCTTTATAATACAATGAGATAGACTGTGGGTTCTAAGAGATTGCCAGAGAGATTTTTTCCTAAGAAAATACCTGTATATTCTACTTTGAAAAATAATAATTAGCCAGCGCTTGCTGCTTCTGAGATTCCTCATTTTTAACTACTTGAAGCAAAATTGGAAACAATTTCTCATTTTAGAAGAACAATTTAGAAGTACAATTTCATCTACAATCAAGCTTAGTGGAAATGGCATTATCATTTCTGGATTCTTTTCTCCAAAAAGTAATCTGCCTTCTTTTGTACCCTAAGTGACTGACAGTGAAGACATGGACTTTTTCTTTTTTTCTTCTTTCAGAATTGTGAGAAGACTTTCTTCAGCTGCTAACAGAAATACTACAAAGTAGAAAAATGTAAAATTTTAAGATATATTGCAACATAAAAAGTATAAAGAAGCCTATGGGCTTCTTTCCCCCTTGTTACATTTAGTAAAATTATTATATGGGAGTAGAAAATGTCAGCCCTACTACGAGATGCTTTCAGAGTAAAGGTCTATTAAGCTCATCTCTCCATATGAAGAAAGGATTTTTCAAATGGCAAATGTCTAAGAAGCCTCCTTGACCTGGTGTGGCAGGGTTATTCGAAGTATTCTGGGCACCTAGCTTTATCTTTAACGTGTTTCCCTGACACTTTCAGATCAAAATTCTATTTTTAAAGACTGAAACTCTTGGAAAATGTCAATGAAATGCCTTATGAATATTCACATGTGATAAACTTAGTTGGCCATATTTGGCTCTTTTATCATATGTCTTTGTCCCAAGCTGGGCATAAAATGATGGTTTCTTGCCTAACCAAAATAACTCAGGGACAATTGTGCAGTGCTTCCTTTAATTCTGGTGGCTATAAGGTGCAGCACGCAATGGTTTTCCAAACCTGTTTCTTGGAGACCTCAAGACCCACTGAAGTGATTCAAGGGTTCCAACACATTGGTTTGTAATGTTAACATTTGGTGGTATGGTAATTGAAGAAAACATTTGAGTGTGCTGTCAAATTTTAACACATTGGAGACCACTGGTGTGTTAACTTAAACTGCAAGGTTAATTTGCTTTTGTGCATTACTCAATAAAGTTACCCAGCCATCTCTATAAATATATTTGAAGGTCTTATACATGTGTACTGATTAGTGAAGTTGAAGCTCTGCCTTAATCTTTTAATGTTTTTAATTCTTGTGTGAGCATTTCAACACCTTTAAAATTAACCAGCAAGTCCTTCATTAAAGTGTTCACCTACCACACCCAGTTAAGGAGTAAATGGAGCTAAGATACATAAGTGTGTTGCTTACTCTCTTCAGCAAGTGATGGTGAGTTATACAATAGCTACCGAATGTAAACAAAGTAGTTTTTATGGATAAAAAAGTATGTAGGTAGTTTTAGCTTTTAGTGAAAAGAAAACCGAAAAAAAATGGAAGTGAGAGGCTTTGCTCTCCCCTCTTACTTCACTGCTTTTGTAGGCTTAGCAAGTCACTTTTCTGGGATGGCACAGAGCTAAGAGACATAAGCTGACCTTGCTATTTAGGCATTAAAAATCTGCAGTTTTTGTGCATGTTCCAGGATCATGCCAGTCCTTTTGGTAATATTATAAGCCATTGTTTTTATATTAAATCATAGAACTAGAATATAATTTCAATAATTTTGTCTTTGAATAATTCCCAAATTTTTAAATGTAGATTTAATCAGATTTTGGTATTTTAACAACTATAGCTACAGATGACAAAAATCAAGCTTCCTAGTCAAGTCCGAAGCTTTTATAGCTGACAGATGGCTACGTTAAGGGAGACTGCACTTTTTACATGGCCTCAGAGTTCAAGATGGGAGGTGACTTATCAGGGGGACAAAAAAAGGTGTGATTGCACCTGCAATTATCAAGGATATTAATTTTGGCTTCTTGGAAATTTTCTACACCTCTATGCCCTGTGGTAAGATTTAAAAATATGATTATTTAATAAAGAAAAGTTTGGGAGATTACATAATATTGTATTAAAGGGACATATTATTCTCGATAAGATTATTGTGCATATTTGAGACAGGTATTGATGTACCTGTCTAAGGTTATATTGCCTGTCTCTTCTGTGACCCTTAGACAGAAACGTGGTGACAAAGTCTTCTATGTTACTCCCAGGTACCTTGATGTAGCCACAAGATGTAAAGGGTTAAAAACTTCTACTTAAGTAATCTTAGCTCCCATACAAATTGCTTTCTTTACTACCAACCAGTTGACCTCTAATAAACTTTTGTACTTTATTTTCAAACTAAAAAACAAGTTAAGGCCATAATCTTAAATAAAATAACACATTCCCTCCAATAATAACTAAAAACAGTGTGGCCATGGCCAGCGGGGAAGGGGGTTGAGGGTGGGGGTGATATGGCAAAGGAAGGGGGATGGGGACATAATGGAATAGTGTAGACAATAAAAATAGAGTAAAAATTAAATACAAGAACATATTATATGGACCACTACAGAAATTAGTATTTTACTATAAGTTGATCTTTTAATTGAATATAAATTTGTCTTTACAGCAGGATATTTGAAAAATTTGTGCATTTTATTTAAAATAGCACATATGCAGTAAAAACTCATTGATAGTTATTATAAATATTTGTATTGAAAAATACCACAATAGATTGTCTTCTGGCTTGTTTGAGGTTTTTCTTCTTCCTCATTACCAAGCTATGAATATTTATGATTCATACCTAGCTGTCTCAACTGTCCATTCCCTTCCTGTTTAAATTGACTAATCTTGCCCTCACTGGTGTGGCTCAGTGAATTGAGCATCGTCTTGAGAACCAGAGTCTCAAGTTCGATTCCCAGTCAGGCACATGCCTTGGTTGTAGACCAGGTCCCCAGTGTTGGGTGTACAAGAGGTTCTCCCTCCCTTCCCCTCTGTCTAAAAATAAAATGAATAAAGTCATAAGGTCATAAAACAAATAAACAAACAAATATATAAATTGACTACTGTTCTTCTACATGGGTCAAGAAATCCTTACAATCAAAGTTGTTGGCATGGATAAAATATACAATGAAAATGCTGTAAGTGCCTGAAGATGTTTTTTATTGCTTACCTTCCTAGAATTAAAAGCCAATGACGAATGTTATGTTAAAATCTTATTGTTTATTTAGAATAATTTCAAGCAACTAGAACTGAGTGTAATTCTAACAGCTGCAACAGAGTTTTCCGACTGCCTTTATGTGACCTTTTTCTGTTTCACAGACTAGTAATTTCCCTCTACATCCAAGTTGCTAAACATAGTTATGACTCTGCTAGAGTCAGAGAGAGATAAAGGGTGAGAAAAGATTTTACCCTCATGGTACTGTCTCAAGATGGCAAGTGTTTAAAGGTGACTTACACTCATGACACTTTAATAAATTTTGCATTTTCTATGAATTCTGGTTATGCATTTTACTCTGTCTGACTTACCATCTCAGCTACAGTTATTTCCTGTGATCACGCCCATACCGATTCTCAGTCTTTCCGGATTCCATCATCATGTTCCTTAAGTAGTTCCTTCACCAGGATGTAAAATGTCCTGAGATGCCTTCCTCCCCATGTGCTTGTTCTGTTTTCTTGAACATCACATAAGTATTGACCCAACAAATTTATGACAGAAGGCTAATCTTCAAATTACAACACTCCCCATAGCTTCATTTCTAAAACATCTAGATAGCTGTTTTGTGGGTTTTTTTATCTTCTAGATCAGAGGTGGCAAACACAAGCCCTGTAGGCTGAATCCGGCCCTCCACCTTGTTTTATCTGACCCAGAACCTTGTTTCTACCCAGAAGCAGTGCCATGCTCTCATTTAACTATTAAGGAGTAGTTACATTTATACAGTCCTAAAATTACATTTAGCTCTTTAAAGGGAACCGCAAGTCTAATGTGGCCCCTGGTGAAAATGAGTTTGACACCCCTGCTCTAGATCAAGGATCAGTAGAATAGGGCTCACCAGCTAAATCCGGTCTACTATATTTTTATGTCATTTATTCATATACATGCTATTTATTTATATAATGTCTATAGCTGATTTGTCCTATGAATGTGGAATTAAGCAGTTGTGACAGAGATTATATGGTCTGCAAATTCTAAACTAGTTTCTGCTTAGCTGTTTATAGAAGTTATTTGCTGACTCTGGCCTAGACAGTTAGAGTCGAAGCTAAACTCTAGCCCATGTGCTCTGCAAACTTTCAGAGATACCCCAGGAGCTCTGGGAGCGAGGTCATTGAGGACCCATTGGAAAGAACATAGACAGTAAGTAATCTTCTCCACTATTTACCAACTGACACTCAAGAACGTTGAACTAGATTTTAAATACTTGCTTTGAATTCTCCAGAGGTCATCTACATTAAAACTTACATCAATATCTGATATTTAGTAATTTAACACTTCAGTAGAAACCATCAGACTGACCGTTTTACAAATAAAAATGTGTTAGTGTGAACACCTCTTACCTCTCACTCTGTTCTTGCTCCATCCTATTAAACTGCAATTTGTTTTATAACCTAAAATACTCCAAATTGAATTCTAAATTCTCATTTATATGAAATGAAGAGTGACTTATCTATTTGGAGAATTTTGAGAAAAAATAATGGTGCAGAAGCCTCAATTAGTTTCTTTCTCTGTGTTGTATCTGCCTATTCAAAGACTATGATGGCATTCCCAGATTTTGTTCCATTTTTGGGACTGTGCAGTCAAATCATATACTTTGTACAGGAAGATCTAGAGACCCATCCTCCATCTCTCCCCATGTGGGAAGTGTGTTTTAGGCACTATTTTGGGGGTGTTTTTGTGTTGCAATCCCAAGCATTCTATTAGGTGTAACATCTAAGGATCAAGATATGAGAGAAAACTAGCATCCAGGGTCATGACTACCTACCTGTCTCTGTTCTTGATGCTCCCATATATAGTGGTCCCTTCACCAGAACCACAAACCTCCCCTCTACCTTTATGCTCCTTTAAAGCATTTTGGGGAATCTGGGTTCCCTGCACACCAGGTGCTGGCGATGAAGAACATAAGTCATCTAAATTGATTAAGGCTTTTAGCAGTGTCATGATAGTTCAGCTGGGTTCTTTAAAAAATATTTTATTTATTTATTTTTGGACAAAAGGGAAGGGAGAGAGAAAGAAAGGGAAAGAAGCACCAGTGTGTGGTTTCTTCTCCTGTGCCCCCAGCTGGGGGTCTGGCCTTGCAACCCAGGTGTGTGCCCTGACTGGGAATTAAACCAATGACCCTTTGATTCACAGGCCAGCCATCAATCTGCTGAGCCACACCAGCCATGGCTATGCTGGATTATTTAATCTACTCTTATTAGTAATAATCTTTAAATCTCTATTTGCCATTTTACTTCTTTCCTGCCGTGTACTCGAAAAGTTGTGTGTCATTTCACTTTCTAACCCAGGGCTGCTGATTTAGTAAGTAGAAGGAACTCAGAAGCAACTCTTTCCTTATTACGAAGCATTGGTTCTGATTCTACACCCTAGAATCTGCAATTAACAAAGGAAAAACATCATTCAGGGTGAATATAACATATTTTTCCTTTAGCTCCTCTCCCTTTAATTTATCCTTTGCTTTTCACTCGATACTTTAAAATATCAGTTGTTTTTCAAGTTTTCTAGACTCAGCAGGTTTTGACTAGCTTTTATCTGAAATTTCTCAGATGCCAAAGGCTAAAATTTAAACACTGTAACTGAGTATATTACACATGTATATAAATATGCATGCATGTATATATATGTTTATGGTATATATTATGCCATACAGCATATATTATAATTAATATAAAAGAAAGAACCCTTATTAATATTTTCAGCATTTATGTATATATGGAGAGACTATGTGAAACAAATGGATCAATGTTGTATATTTCTCATGTAGATGAATTTCATTATTTACCACGACAAGTAATATGATATTTATTCTAGTTTGGCACACTACAGAGTGCTATTTCCAAAAGAAATGTGCTTTAATAAATTTAAAATTAAAGCTAGATAAATGTTAGGGTTTTAGTAAGTTGACAAGGCATTCTTATAAATGGCTGACCTTCTTGGTGCTTATCTGAAAATGCAATATGCATAGATCTAATAATCTCTTCATTGTTTGTAAATCTCTAAATCTAGTCACTGCAAAAAAAAGTGTATGTTGGTTTTGATCAGTATTTTATGCCAACATAACTGACAAAGACATTAACTTTTACCTGGTAAGGAAAAATGAAAATAGTTAATGAGCATGAGTTGAAATAACATCTGATTTATGTTATCCACAGCTGGTATCCCTTTTTTGAGATTCTTTATATCTTAACAAAGTGTCTAGCACTTTCTACAGAAATGTAAGACACACACACGCACACCTATATACAAAGTGAAAACCACAGTTATTTCCACAAAAAGAGAGGATAGACATTAAAAGATTGCCTCTAACAGCAATTTTATTTCACACAAAGAAGACCCTTTAAAGAATAATATAGTAAAAAGTGTCAGCATTGTATGTCCCGTTTTGCAATTTTGTGAAGTTTATAAAGTCTCTTTCATTACCACTTGATCATTTTTGAAAGATGGGTGAGAATTGTGGAATTAGGTAACAAAACAAAATTACACTGGATCATGTCTGCTCAGAGGTCAAGGTTTTCATAAGTGGTCTAGTATTAACCCCTTATTTAACACTAAAAACCCATTTAGTGTTATGGCTTGAGCCAAGGCAGAGACCCAGGCCTTCTGACTCTCGAGACCCATGCTCTTCATCACTAATTCTTACAAAAAGTCAGCAAATAGCATGGAGAACTGGTGATATTTGTGGTGTGTCAATCATATCTTTATTTCCAGCCTTTTTTCATTAGCATTACCAAATAATTCAGTCAACTATTTCCCTTCTATCTTTTCCTTCAAACACAACAATTTCCATGGCACATAAAACACCCATAAGTACTCTTGGGTCTTTCTCTGGGTTTTCTGGCTATTGGCATTTTAAGATAAGCAAATAAATGAAAGGAGATGGCTTCAGGGCAAGATATTTTGGCAACATTTCAACTTTTGTTTCTTATAAAGGACCATGGTTTCCTCCCAGGAAGCTGTACTATTATATAAAGGTTAGAGCAATTATGAAAGCCTTCTTTGTAGTCATTACAAATGATACTACAGGGGAAATATTCTATAATTTTCCTCTACATATCGCTGTAAAACTTCAGCATAGAAAAAAATTTAAAAATAGCCACAAAATAGTAAGAAGTACATAGAGAGGGATTAACAGGGTATTTATTGTTCAATAAAAAAAAACCCTAATATAACAAGTACGTAAGAATAATTTTTAAATGCATGCCAGTGCATTATCTAAATAATGGTAGGCACCATATATGTTCTCAGTTTATTACTTTCATACAAAAAGATGCCTCCTGACCTGTCCTGGTGGTTCATTTGGTTGGAGCATTGTCCCGATATGCCAAGGTGGTGAGTGTGATCCCTGGTCAGGCCACAAACAACAATGTCTCTTTCTTTCTTTCTCTCCAAAAATCCTCCAAAAATCAATAAGGAGAAAATCATCAAGTTGCCTCTAAAATGCTTATCAAGACCTCTTTCACTTTTTTCTTCCTTCTTTTTTTACCTTTTTCCCTTCCCTTCCTTCCTTCCTTCTTTTTTGAAAGATTTTATTCATTTATTTTTAGAGAAGAAGGGATGGAGAAAGAGAGGGAGAGAAACATCAATGTGTGGTTGCCTCTCATGCACCCCCTGTTGGGGACCTGGCCTACAACCCAGGCATGTATCCTGACTGGGAATGGAACCAGCAACCCCTTGCTTTGCAGGCTGACAATCCACAGAGTCATACCAGCCAGGGCTCTTTTGTTTTTTTCTTTCTCCTTCCTTCCTTCCTTCCTTCCTTCCTCCTTCCTTCCTTCCTTCCTTCCTTCCTTCCTTCCTTCCTTCCTTCATTCCTTTTCTTCTTTTTCTTTTCTTCTTTTCTTCTCTCCACCTTTTTTTGTGAAAATTTCACTTTTAAAAGAGACAAAATACATTACTATTATTTAAAAATAAATACAAAATTCTAGATACCAAATATACCTTCCCATTATCTTGTTCCTTCAGATTTCATGATGACAGTGATAAAATATAATAAATTAGTGATGTTGAAGATTTGTAAAGTAAACAGTTTCACTTTCTAGCCAAATATTTCATGACATGTTAAATAAAATATGAATAATTTCTTCCTTAACAATAATGGAAGTTGATTAAAACTCAGTTTAGCTTAAACTTTTCTAGATAAAATATTCTTTTTGAAGTATAAAGAAAACATCAGTTTAAATTCATGTAGGTTTTTTTTTAATACAGTAAATTTTTCAATCACTATTCATACCTGGAATGCTAGCTTTAAAGCAGTTTCTTGGAATAAACCATTCTGTGAAGACACTAAATCACTATATCTACTTTTCAGAAAGATTGTTAATATGCCAAAAAAACCATGAATTTAATCATAATTACAAGACTGAACTCTACTTGAAACTGGTTGAAGCAAAATAATATTTTTGCTCAGTTATTGCTTCCAAATTACCAACTTGCTGCATTAATTCAGTATAACATTGAATGTACCCAAAGATCTATTAAGTTCTACCAAGAGCATGAATTATATAAGAGTGAAAAAGAAAAAGGAAAAAGAAAACTATGTACTAGGACTCACAGTCCACTTGGATTATAAAAATATATCTTCTTAAAAATAATTTTCTCTTTATTAATCTGTTCTTCTTTATGATTGCCACTGCATAGGGTAGTTAAAAATAAAAGATAAAATATTACTCAAACCTAACCAGTAGCTTTAGTTCAACCTAATACTTTCTTTAGCATCTTTTATAACTTACTCCGTTTGAAAAAAAAATTATGCAAAATATTTTATAGTTTTAGAGTTCTGGCCACACTTGGTACTGTTTCTAACCCAGATGGTGACAGGCTGGTTATTATATGGGTGTGTATCTAACACGTATGCCTTGTTGACAAGTAAGCAAAATGAAGTGCAAAAATCTGTATCTTTTAGAATTTCTTTCTGGTTCAAAATGATACATCTTGCTCTTTGTGAAACAAATGTGCTTTTGTTCAAAGTAGCTAGGGGTCCTATGCACTTATCTTTGTTCTTGATGTTCCCATATGTAGCGGGATCTTCACCATAACCACGTACCTCCCTACTGCCTTCATGTTCCTTTAAGGCATAATGGAAAATCTGGGCTCCCTGCACACCACGTGCTGGTGATGAAAAGCAGAGGTCATCTAAGTTCCTCTCTCTTGCTAAAGTCACTGAAGAATTTTCCTGCACACTGCTGGAAATAATTTTTTAGAATTTCTCTCAAAAGCTTACAAACAGTGTTTATCATTAGCTTCTCTAATTTCCAAGGGTTTCCTGTCCTGGCCTTTCTCACTTTCCTACAGGACACTAAGGTAACAGAGTTGGAATTTGTCATTTTAGGGATTTGTCATTCTCATACTTTTTTGATTATATCTTCTTTATTCATTTCCTGAGCAGATAGTAAAACTGGAATATGCTGATTGACCAAACATAGAAACAAATTGAAAATCTTTTATTTACCAGTGAAGTTGGACTTTTAGTTTTCTTGTTAACTGTTTAGGAAGTCAGAAAAGAAATAGTTCCTATTTTACGTGTTTGAATTTCTGATCTACCATTCCTAAAACCTCAACAATTCATCAGCCCCTTCTTTACTCGGAGGATGACTAAGAAAAGGACATGAACACTGAAGTCAAAGAAAAAATATGGGGCTATATTTAAATTAATTTTCTTATGCATTTTACTACTGAGTACACAATTTCACTAGCTTATTATCAATATTGTATACATTTTAATGTTTATATGATGTTTTATCTCCTAGAATTTATAGCTAGTAATCTGTGGCCTATTTCATTTCTATAGGAAAGCTTTAAATGGGAAAAGAAATGTAAATCAAGTAAATGGGACAAAGGAATATTTAGAAAAATGGGACAGAGAAAATTGAAACAGAAAACAGGTTATGAAGATTCAGTAAATTGTACATCCGTTTTTGACTATATTCCAATATTGAGAACAAACTGGCACGAGGCACTTCTTTGTTACCACACTGCTGCTCCAGTTATTCATTACTGTGTCCTGGTACGAGGCAGCATGCTTCCATTCTAAATCCTCGCCTCTGTTCCTCTCACCTGTTTTTCTCCCTTAGGCACGCACATGCTTGGTTTTCCCAAAACTCCATTCTAAGATTAAATTCCAGAGATACCATTTCTTTTTCTCTAATAAATTCTAAATGCATTTTTGGCATAAAGTCTGATTGGCATTCAAAGTTTGCTACACCTTCAATTACTCTAGTTTTTCTGCCATTGTGTTTGTTTGTTTTATACTCTCTTCTCCTACCTACTCATTAGTCTGCTGTTTTCCGAGGGTTACACTGCTCTCTTTGTTTTATCTTCTTCACAATTATAATCATCTTTCTTCCTAATTACTCTTAAGTTGCTATTTCCTATCCAATCCACTTGTCAGCCTCAGTCATGTAACCAACTGTGTGAAATGTAGTCATTTTAAAACAGAGAATCTCAAAAGTCAAAGAGTCCTCCCCCAACATCTGCATATTTTCCTGTTACTTTATCTCTATTAATGGTATCACAATTGACAGATTTCCAGCCAATAGGGCCATATGTTGGCTCTAACTCCAATCTAGCTTTCATGAAAATTTTCTTCTTTTTTTGTCTTATTGAAGTATAATTGGCAAATAAATTTGTAATACATTGAAGGGGAAATTTATGGCTAAATATATGACATGATATTTTAGATTTGTGAGGTAAGGACTCTAAGGCAAAAAGATTTAGCTGTTTTTATGAACCCTTAGTTGAACAGTTTACATAGACATAGACTATTATCATGATTAGGCATCTGATCTCCCAGATAAGCAAACAGAAAAGCAAACTGTTTGCATAAAAAACAAAGCATGGTTTTCAATTATTTACTGTAAAGTAATTAACAATTTAGAGCATTACCTCCTAGGCAAGCAATTCTTTGAGCAAGCAGTTATTTTGGTCCACATGTTCTCAAATCTGGGTCCTAACAGCTATGATGATACTAATGGTCTCGATTCTCAGTCTATGCCCTGTGTCATTATCCAGTCTGAGCAGATTCAATCAGGTTTTATTCACTTGTAAACTGAGAACAAAGACTGTCTTAAATTATACCAAGAGAAAAGATTTTTATCTCAATTGGAAGATAATAAATAACCAGGTAAAGAGTATCAACCAAATGACCTAATTTAATTATTTACTTTTCTGTATGTTTTTCATATTTTCAAAGACCACAGAAAGGTCTAGGCATATAAGTGCTACTGCATTCTTTTTCTGAGGTAGCTCATGCTCCTTCCTAAGAAGTCAATATTGTATCTAAGGACATGCAGTTTTCAACAACTGCTTGTCCAATCTAACAAATTTCTAGGAAAAATAGTTTTCTGGTCTTAAAGATCTTGTCTGGCCTTCTTAGTCACCATCTGTATCACAGAATAAGTACATTTCTCCCATTTTCTGGGCTGCTGATAAGTGGAATAATAAGATTTGAAAACAGTCTTCAATTATTTTTTTGAGGGGGAATTACAGGTCATGGGTTAAACATTTTTTTCCTTGAATTAATTTATCAGATAATCTATTTTTGATAGAAAGACCATTCTTTGATAAGAGAAATCAATATGAATAAATATTGGGTCCTAAAGGACAATGGGTCCTTTAAATATGAAATTATTAAGAAGGCTGGCAACAGTTCATAGATATAAGTCCCTGTCCAGTTTGCCTGCAGTAACCTGTAGGCTTCATTGTTACAAAAATCAAATACTACCTGTTGAGGGCCACCTAACTATCTGTTTTTAACAGATGTACCATTAATGATAGCTGAGTTGTATTGTACATTATTACTGTCATTAAAAAAGAGCAGTAATTTCAGGCAGTACTGGATCATCTGTTAAGGATGTGAGCCAGAAAATACATGTAGTGTGCCTTCTTACTAAAGTATGTAAAGGTGAGAAAACTTTATGTATATATAATCTTTCATAGTGTCTTGCTAAGCTCTATATTTATGAAAGTTTAGTTAAAAACTAAGTTTCTATAAAAATGCCCCAGATTTTTTCCCATGTGACATGTTAGAGGAATGCCTATGTGTTTAGTTGTCATTTGGTAATGTTTGCTTGTAGAATTGTTTACTTGTTGAGAACATTAAGCCTGAAGCTCTTTGTCTCACAGTGGAATTTGGATGACACTCAGACAAAGATATATACACAGACCAAGAGTTAACGGAATTTAGGTGTTGGCCAAATCATCCACTAGTGTAAATACCGGACTTACACCAAAAAGTAGCTAGGGTTGTGACAAGCAATGTTAAGAAGCAGGGCCTCGTGGGCATCTTAGTTAAGAGCTAATTAGTGTCTGTGGAAATCAAAATCTTATACATGCAAAGAGAAAAATAACATAGTTATATAAAGAAAGAATATTACCATGTATTAAATCATGATACTCCACTTTTTCAGGATCTTGTTCTCAGGGTCTTTTCTGCATCATTATCTACATGAACCTGCAGATGTCAGTCTGGATAGTTTCTAAACTTTCTCAGTTTAAAGGCTGTGGCGAGAACATCCTTCCACTGATCTCAGGATAGCTTATGCCTCTTCAATAAATAGTTGTGCCTCCAATAACAAGCCCCTTTCAGTTTTCTTCACACACTGGCGGTGTCCTTTCCATAGGACTTCGTAGGCTGTCTTTCTTTGACTATTCTTCCAGAATATCAGCAGTACAGGAATTAATCATGAAGGAGTTGGTAAAACAATGTTCAGGACAGTTCAACTGCATGTTCTGACAACAACAAGTAATTTGCATAAGCCCCTTGCAGTAGTTGGTCATACCCGTTTGCAGTGAAGCAAAGGCTATAGGGTAGTATCACAAAGCAGGCAGGTTGACTTATTAGTAAATAATGACTAGGTGAATCACAGAAGAGATTAGTTTCTTTGACATTGACAACAACAACAACTTTTAGGCCATGGAATATCAAGATTCATTAAATGCTTTGCAAAATTTAGCTTTAAAATTGTATTTTTGTTTCTAGCAAAAATACGATTGAGTTGAGTACAATATAATTTTTGACATTTCCAAATATTGCTGTAGCAAGGCTTTGCAATTCTCAATCACTCTAAGTGGGCACTTCTCCCACTGGAGAAATAGATTGGAAATCCTCAGAGATAGAATAAATCAATATTTTTTGCTAACATTAAATCAGCAGTCCTCCATGAAGAAAAAGCTTCAATCCATTGCAAAGTTAGCATACAAAGACATATTTGAAATATATTGCAGGCCATTATGTTAAGCGAAATAAGCCAGTCAGTGAAAATAAGTTCCATACAGTCTCACTAATATGTGTAATACAATGAACAAAATAACACACCAAACAGAAACAGTGGCATAGATACTTGTAACAGATTGATAGCTGTCAAGAGTCCCGGGAGGAGGGACAGGGGAACTGGATGAAAAAAGTGAAGGGATTCACTAAAGAGCATATGTGCATGACCCACGGACACAGACAGCAGTGTGGAGATTGCCTGAAGTGGGGGGCTTGGGTGGGGCTGGGCAAAGAGGGAACAAGTAGGGGCAACTGTAATAACATAAACAATAAAACATGATTTCAAAAATTAAATATATTGCAGAGAACAGTATATGAAACTCATTTAAATGTATTCAAATGTACTCTAGGGCCTCTTTTTCATACCCCATCTTTACAGGTTTACCAGGTTTACCACGTTTGTCATGGCAATGACAGATGAGGCACAAAGCAAAGATCCTTCATCTATTTAGACAAACGTGCACTCTAATATTGGCAGAGCATGGTATTCTAACTGACCCTTCCTGTGGTAGAAAATTCAGTGTAAAATTATTCCAGGTTTTTCTAAAGAACAGCAAGCTGCTGATCTGAAGGAGCGGAAGATTATTTTTATGCACTATATAGCAAATTTTTGCAGTAATTTTTAAGTTTTATTATTTACTTTTAGACAGAGGGGCAGGAAGGGAGAAGAAGAGGGGAAGAAACATCAATATGTGAGAGAAACATTGATTGGTTGCCTCTGACATGCTCACACCTGGGGACCTGGCCCACAACTCAGGCACATGCCCTGACTGGGAATCGAACCAGCGACCTTTTGGTTTGCAGACCGATAGTCAATCCACTGAATCATACCAGCCAGGTCTATTTCCTTTATCTTTTTAATTGTTGTAGCAGCTCCTGGTATCTCATAATAGCTTCTTTGTATTTTTTTAAAGAATTGTACTTTTTAGGGTTTGAAGGGGGCCTAGATCTTAATTAAAGCTCCTGTCTTTCATAATGATTACTTAAAACATTTACCTTTGCCTTTAAGTTTTACTTTTGTGTACAGACTTCTAATTATAGAATGTCTATATACTTCAAAAGCATCAGAGCACAAAGAGTGCTTTAAGCTGTTGGATATTCTGAATTGGAATTCCCACTGATATCAAGAGTGCTTGCTGCTTCCAAAGCATTACAAAGGCAAATACTATATGCAAAACACGTCTGTTACTGCAATGTAAGTCTTCTTCTTTCTAGCTATTTGTCAAAATCTGAAGTTTGCCTTGTGTCCTGCCATTTGTAGATTTGTTTCCTTGTAAAAGGTTATATACTATGGATATATAGTATATATATATATATAAGTTGTGGATAAGTGATGGATAAGTTGAATTCGGCTTTGATAAAACTTGAAATTTTATTTTTTATTAACAAATTCATTAGCAAACTGTATTATATACACCTTTTCTATAGGGATTAAAAAAACACATATGTTAGAGCATAGACATTCTTGGCAGAGTTCAATGATTTGTACCCCTGTGTTCTGATTGTGAAAATAAAGTGCCATGATCTAAAGAATGGCATTATGCTTGGAAATGTGTGAGGGACTAATAGAAATTTATAGGAGGTAAATCTACATGTTGATAAATATTGTGTTTTTTAATGAGCAGCAAAAATAGCTCAGCATGAGGAAATATCAAGTTTTTTTGAAAAAATCCAAATCCCAATTCACAGAGGCTTCCATGATTTGAGCTAAAGCCATTATTGATGTGAAACCAGGTGGATGAGATTTTTGTCAAATAGTAAAAAGAACTGTTATAATAAACCACTGGTGTCTGATGCTTCCCATGAGGCTAAATCTGAACACCATGAGCTTATCTAGATCACTTATTCATAAATCAATGGGGAGCTATTTTTTTAATTTAATGTATTTATCTTTAGAGGAGAAGAGAAGGAGAGAGGGAGAGAAATATCAATGTGTGGTTGCCTCTCATGCGTCCCCCTGCTGGGAACTGGCCTGCAACCCAGGCATGTGCCGTGACTGGGAATTGAACTGCGTTCCTCTGGTTTGAAGGCCCATGCTCAATCCACTGAGCTACACCAGCCAGGGCCAATGGGAGGTTATTAAAGTGTTCACTTTAAATCATAAAATGTTGATTCTTGTTTAGGAGTTCAATCACTGGAAATTGGTTATATTATACATATACATAGTGATATCAAAAAGTTAATAAATCTATTGCTTTATTGGCCAGTGAGAGCATGGTATCTTCTAATTACTTCTTGACTAGGATGAAAATAAATGCAATGATATGAAGTCTGCCATATATGAAAGATTTGCATTCATATACTATAGTATGTTTTGGGATGTCATGTCCTTTGTTTTGACAGGTATAACTTTTATTATATCTTTTTATATTGTATCTTTTTTGAGCTAATTAAATATATGAAATCAATCTTAGGAATCACATTAACAATAGAACATAATAAGAGGTGATCTAACTCTAGCTGGTGTGGCTAGGTGGATTAAGGACCTGCCTGTGAACCACAGGGTTGCAGTTTTGACTCCTGGTCAGCCACATGCCTGGGTTGCAGGCCAGGTCCCTGGTGGGGGGGTGCATGAGAGGCAATTACACATTAATGTTTCTTTCCCTCTCTTTCTCCCTCCCTTCCCCTGTCTAAAAAATAAATAAGTAAATCTTTAAAAAAATAAATACCACATAGGTTAAAAAAAGACTTATGAAAAATTGGACAGTGTCTTAGTTGACCTCTGCAGATTAATACTACATGTGTATTTTAGGCCTTTCCAGAAAAAGGCCAATAAATAATCAACTTAATGAACAGACCATGAAAAAAATAAAAATAGAGTGCTGATAAACAATCATGCAATGGGTAGGTTTCACTAGTGTGGAATTGAAGGTAAAATTTTATTTGGGTTCAGTATTATGAAGAGCAGGGGATAACTATCTTCCTTTATTGTCCTACAGTACTAAAAAGATCAATATCTTTTTTTACTGTGTTTTGTGTCTTGAGAGATGAGTATTACAAGGAGTGGCACAAGAGTGACTCCTTTTTCTACTATGTCTTCAATGCTTGGTTTTAGTCTTTTTTTGCCTTCTTCTAGAGGAAAATATACAAGCTAGGTAAATAAGAAAATCTAAACAATATATTTCGCACTAGTAAGTTTGTTAATATTGGTAGAATATTCGGACCATTAAAAGCCCATGAACTCCTAAAGATGTTTAATCGGAGCTTAATTTAGACACAAACTAAATAGTAAGTCATGATTCAAATTCTCATGCTGCTCAGCATAACAAAGTTCTGTCAGTGAAGGCCACAGATACAATGGTGGTCCCATGATGTAATAAATTATAAGCCAAAAGTTTGTTTATGATGTTGAAAGAAAAGGCTAAACACATCTAGTGTTGAATTCCCTGTGATCTCTGGGAGGTTTAAATAGATGAGGATGTTCAGCAGGCTATGAGACCCCACTGCACGTGTTTGCCCACGCACAGATGCAAGCACGAACACACACACATACAACTCGTTCCCCTTCCTTCCTTCCATTTCTCTTTATCTCTTTACTCCCAGTCCTGTTTCCCCCTTCTCCCTCGCACTCTCTCTTTCTCATTAGTTATTTCTCATCTTAAGCTTTACCACTCCAGGTCTCTTGATCTCCCTGTCTCTCTTCATCTTTCTCCTGTCTCCTCCCGTCTTTCCCTTCCTGCCTCCCTCCTCCTGACAAATCATCTCTCTTGAAAAGTACCTTCCACCACAGCCTTCCCCTCCCCAACCATGTTCAAATACATGCACACACACACACTTTATCTTTTGTGCTTTGGTTTTACTTGTCCTTTTCTATGTTAATATATATTGAGATACTCAAGTACCCGCCTTCATGTTACAGTTGCCTATAGAATTCAGTACAGTAACATGCTATACAGTTTGTAGCATAGGAGCAATAGGCTCTACCATCTAGGTGTGTAGTAGGTGTTGCCATCTAGGTTTATGTAAGTGTACTCTGTGATGCTTGTACCACGAAAAAAGTCACCTTATGACACATTTCTCAGAATGTGTCTCTTCTGCCTTAAGTGGCACAGGACTGTACCTATAACCGACATGATTATAAGTAAGAAAGTCCTTGGTTATCTTAAGAAAAAGGTATCTGAAAGGGCAGTTAAATAATTACAAAATAAAGCTATGCCTATTTAGTTATCAGGCATGGTTTCACAAGAGAAAAAACATTCTTTGGTTGAAGGTACACTAGTTATACCATTGGTTGCTGAGTGAGTATATCTGAAGTTCATCAACACAAATTTCTGTTACCTGAGCAGTTTTCTTCCAAAGTTAAGATTATGTGATAATGGAAGAATTTAAGGTTAATATTGTAATATCATACATAATATCAGTATCAATTACATAATATCAATTTTTATTCTAATAATTTTTTTTAATATTTAGAAAAAAAGTTGTGAAAAGTTTCATGGAAAACTGAGTATAGTGTGCTTTTTTCGAAAGTAATTGCATCACTTATCTGCATTATTTTCTGTACTTCAGGTTTTTAGGTAGTCTAGACCAATTGCAGATTGTGACACTGTCTAAATTTGCATTAGTCAGTGTTCTCCAGAGAACCAGAAGCAATAGGATGTATATTATATACAAAGAAAGATTTATTTTATGGAATTGGCTCCTGTGATTATTAAGGCTGGCAAGTCCAAAGTCTGCACAGTGGCCAGCAGACCCGTGATCCAGGGAAGCCAATGTTCCAGGCCCTTAGGGACACTGCCTGCCATAGAAATCATTCTTGTTCAGGGGAAGTCAATCTTTTTCTTCTATTCAGACATTCAACTGATAGAATGAGGCCTACTTACATTATGCAGAACAATCTGTTCTACTTAAAGTTCACCAATTTAAATGTTGTTCTTATCTAAAAACACCCTAAAAATAACAGCCAAAATAATGTTTGACTGCCTATCTGGACACTATGGCCAAGCCAAATTGACACATAAAATCCATCATTATAGGATCTAAAATAATAAAGGTATTAAATTTTATACATTTTTTATTTTCTTTGTTAAAATATCCTTTATAGAGAAAATTTGAAATTTCAAAATTTTGTACATTTCCTCAAAATATTTTTAAAATGAAAGCCATTTTTAGCATTTAAGGCATAGTAGAGAAGCCCAATATCTTTATCTTCTCAGTATTGTGCAAGACTTTATTTATTAATAGAAATTTTAGGCTCACAGAAGAATTGAAAGGAAGGTACAGAGATTTTTTTCATACCCTCCCTCACTATTAACATTCCACACCATAGTGGTCCAGTTGTTATAAATGATGGACACATTGAGACATTACAACCACTCTAATTTCATAGTTTTCATAGGTTCACTCCTGGTATTGTATATTCTATAAATTTTGGCAGATGTATAATGACCTACAACTACCATTACAGTATCACACAGAGTAGTTTCGCTGTACTAAAAATGTTTTGTGCCTAATTTTTGCACTGGTGTGTGATATTTCATTATATAAATATGCCTCACTGTATTCTTTATGCTTTTCACAAACATTTGGTTGTTTATATTTATACCATTACATTGTTTAAGAAACATCTCCATAAATACCTCTTCCAATCTCCATTTCTTCTTAAAAACAAAACAACATACTTCAAAACAAACAGCAACAGAAAACAAACAACCAGAACATTGGATTCCAGATAGGCAATTAAAAAAAAAGCATTGCCATTCTAAATTTTGTCCATTTTTTTTTCTGTCACTTCCCAAAAGCATAAATAGTTGTTCTCACATCAAAAGTTTTCCCAAGTGACCACTGTAATTTTGGTAATTTTTTTTCACTTAGAAAGATAGTTGAATGAAGGCAAAGTTTGTCTTATAAGATATCATCCTGACAAAACCAGTGGGAATGGTTGCCCCTGGGAACCAGATAAAGAGTCAGATTTATTGCATCTGTTCTCATCTTCTCATCTATGAACTTCTTGTTATAAACTCATAATAGAGAGTGGAGAGATGGTCTAAGAGACAAATGATGCTCTTGGTTGAAGGACTGATTTTTACTAACCTAAGACCAAACAGTGTTTAAATGTTTTTTTTTCTTTATTTCTAGAAGAGACAATTACCTCATAAGTCAGAGCTTAATGAAAGAAATTGGTGCTCAGATTCAGAGTAGTATCTACTTCATCCTCATGGTCAAAAAGAACCTATGTACCCCAATGTTCATAGCAGCACAATTTACAATAGCCAAGAGCTGGAAGCAACCTAGGTGCCTGTCAGAAAATGAATGGATCAAAAAATTATGGTACATATACACAATGGAATCCTATGCAGCAGAAAGAAAGAAGGAGCTCCTATGCTTTGCAACAAACAGCATGGATGGAACTGGAAAGCATTATGCTGAGTGAAATAAGCCAGGTGTTGACAGACAAATACCAGATGATCTCACATTTAACAGGAAGCTAAACAATGAAACAAACAAGAAAGCAAAATAAAAACAAAGACACTGAAATAAAGAACAGGGGGACAGTGACCAGAGGGGAGAAGGGAGGAAATTTCAAGGGAAAAAGGGGAAGGATTTACAGGAACTAGTATAAAGGACACGTGGACAACAACTAAGGGAGGTGGAAATGGGAGGGAGGTGGGGAGCACGTGGGGTGGCCTGGGATGGGAATAAAAAACAGAAAACTGTACTTGAACAATAATTAAATAAATTTTAAAAAAGAAATTCCAAGCAGAAGATTCAAAAGGCCTCTAGCTTTATATTTTTCTCTGAGAGTCTTAAAGCTTAATGGCTGTTGTGGCCAGACCTTCAGGGTTGTGCTGTGTTGACTACTGGACAGAGTCAAATGCTGAATATATAAACTTATAGCATGAAAGGAGAGCTATACTTCACTGGAGTCTTAATGATTCAAAATAAGGAAATTAGAAAATATATTCATGAAATTTTGAGCTACAATTTTAATTAATTTATTATAGACTATTTAAGGCAGAGAGCTGGTTGGCTAAGTTCATAAAAATAAATTAGAATTGGTTCAAATGGAAAGATATATGTCTTAAGACAAAGTTGAAAACTGTTGTTCTGATAATTGAGCTTTTTGTCCAGGTGAAAAATGTATTGTCTTATTGAGAGAACAACTTGCTTAATGGCCCATTTTTTGCTAAGATAAATTGTTTGTAAAAATTTCCTGAAGCAAAGAGCAAAGATATTGACCACTTTGCAGTCTATTGTATTAGGCAAGACTTTCCTGGAGTGAATAGTTTTTATTACAATGTTGATCACAGAACTCAGTCAAACAGTTAAGTTAAATCACTGTAAGTGGTTTAAGTTATTTCTATTAATTTGTACTATATTGTGAACTTATTATGCACTTATCTTTATCCTTTCATAGTAATATATTATAGCATTGATATTTTATTAAATATTTTGCACCTTTTTATACTGTTTAGCCTAATATATTTTTGTTTTTAAATATATATTTGATAAGTATAATTTTACCTTTTATTCAAATTTATCCATTGAGAAAAAATAGGCTAGTTTCAATATTTTTAAAAATTATTTTCATGAAAAATTATTGTAGCACATGGGTAATGTACTTCCATGGGGACATTGAATTTTTCATCAAACAAGATATAATAAGATTATTAAAATAAGAACATGAATAAGTTACAAATAGTATATTATTTACAGAAACCAAACAGAAATATTGCTGTATCTGAAAAGCATTTTATGATTTATTACTTTTTTAAAAAGCTTTGAAAAGAGGCAACCTACAAATAATATATAAGTTGGACAGAGACTATTGGAATCATGTTTGTTCCTGATCCTCAATGGTGGGATAATAAGTTAACATAAATGCTTTTTTTCTTTCATATTAAAATTATTTTCACAAATACACTTATTTACTTTGTTTATTTGATGTTATGGAACAAGTAAACTTTAATTTAATGCTAAGACTAAGAGTGGGACTAAAAATGATAAATAAAGAATCTAAAAATAATTATAGGATATTTTTATCATATTGTTAGTTATATCTAAAAATAGATGTAGAATAGATAAAATACCTTAGCTGTTTTGGGAAAGAATTTATATAAAATATTAAATTTAATGATGTGCTTGTTTAAATGTTTTGTATTAGCCTGAAAAATGTAAAGGACACTTAATTTCAATTTATACTTCAAAGTGACAATAATAAAAATGATGCAGTATTGGCATTAAAACAGACACATTGACCAATGAAACAGAACTGAGAGTCCAGAAATAAATTCACATGTACTTGGGCTAATAATTTTTGACACAGGAGCCAAAACATGCAATGGAGTAAAGAAATCCTCTTCAATAAATGGTGCTGGGAAAATTAGAAAGCCATATGAAAAAGAATGAAAGTGACCAGAGGGAGGAGGGGAGGGAATTTCAGGAGAAAAGGGGGATTTACAGGAACTAGTATGAAGGACACATGGACAACAACTAAGGGGGGTGGAAATGGGAGGGAGGTGGGGAGCACTGGGGGGAGGTGGGCTGGGATGGGAGTAAAAAACAGAAAACTGTACTTGAACAATAATTAAATAAATTAAAAAAAATAAAAACAAAAAAGAATGAAAGTAGACTGCTCTCTGTCACCATATAAAAAACCTCAAAATATATCAAAAACTTCAATATGAGACTGGAAAATATAGATTACATAGAAGAAAACACAGTTAGTGAACTTACGGACTTTGGTCTTAGAAAGGATTTTATAAATTTGACCTTAAAGGCAAGGAAATTAAAAACAAAAATAAATGAATGGGACTCTATAAAATGAAAAATTTCTGCACAGCAAAAGGAATTGCTAACAGTAATGAAAAGGGCAGCCAACCAAATGGAAGAAGATATTTGCAAACAACATCTTCAATAATGTGTAATATATAAAATATGGAAAAAACTCTCTTGCAACTAAACACCAAACAAAACAAAAATCTAATAAAAAAATGGGCAGAAGAGCTAAACAGACATAAACCACAAGAAGACACATAGATGGCCAACAGACATATAAAAAGATGCTCAGTTTTACTAGTTATTTGGGAAATGTTAATCGAAACTAAATGAGATGCTACCTTACACCTGTTACAATGTCTGTTATGAACAAGAGAAGTGATAACAAGTGTTGGAGAGGTTATGGAGAAAAAGGAACCCCCATTCACTACTGTTGGAAATGTAAGGAAGAACAACCATTATGGAAAACGATACAAAGGATCCTTTAAAAATAAAGAATAGAGTTACCACATGACCCAGCAAGCCCTCTTCTGGGTATCCAGCTGAAAATTTTGAAAACATGTATTCACAAAGATATATGCACCCTTATTGTCATTACAGTATTACTCATGGTGGCCAAGACATAAAAAACAACCGAGTGTCTTTTGCTAGATAACTGAATAATGATGTGCTTCACATATACAAGGGAATATTACTGAGGTATAAGAAAAGTGAAATACTGCCATCTGCAACAACATGAATAGGTCTTGAAGATATCATGCTAAGTGAGATAAGTCAGCCAGAAAGACTAAAAATCAACAACATGATTTCCTTAATATGTGGGATATAAAATTGAAAGTGACAAATAAACAGAGAGGAGAAAAATAATGTCATAGACACAGACTACAGTATGGGGGCTACCAGAGTGAAAGGGTGTTGAGAAGGAGGAGTGAAGGGGAAAGGGGGTCAAGTTTATGGTGACAAGATTTGACTGTGGGTGGTAAACACACAATACACTATAAAGACAATGTGTTACAGAATTGTACATTCATAACATATATAATTTTATTATATACGTCACCCCAATAAGTGTCAAATAAAATGAAAACAAAAGCAATGATAAAAGTTAGTTGTCTAGTGGTAATAAGAATAGGTTGTTACCTGGGACCCATGAAGAGATTATTTTTACAATCACAGATTTTTTAAGGGAAATTTAATCATGTTAGTTTTGTCCCATCTTAATGACAAGTGGTTTTATTTACCTCTTTGGAGAATATTAAAATCATTACAAAGTTATTTCATTGTATTTGCTTAGAGTTTTCTGCTATTTTAATGAATTCTAATTGAATTTTTTATATTAAATTTTATTTAGTTACTTTTCAAGTACATTTTTTTAATCTATTTCTATTTTTAAATAAAATATCAGATCTCTTTTCCCCTTCTTTATTTCCATAAGATTCTTTTCTAGCTTATTCTTTTAAGAAAATAATGTTTTTCCTCAGTCACAAAGTATAAAAGACACTTATCCATAGTGAATAACAATAAAAACAAAACTCTTTAGCGGAAGGTGATAAAATTTAATAAAAGATTTATAAAGTTCCATTGTGAATAAAGCAATAGTATATTCTTTTTAATATACTTTTGTTATATGACATATTAGTGATACATCTTATTTAACATGAGTTCAGGTATTCAACCACAAAGTTCTTTGAAACTTTGTAAAAGTGAAATATGATAAAATATCAACTTTTGTTGGGAACTGCTGTGCCTGGTTTCAGGAGTTGTAACTATTCCCAATGGATAAGGCTGAGTAAGCAACCTCTGGAATGTGAGCCACTAAGGAGACAAAGCTTATCTCTGGCAGCAGTGCTGCTTCTGCTTTATCCCCTGCCCCCAATGCTTGGTTGGTTAGTCAGAGATGGGTAAGACCCCTCAAAGGAGGGGCAACCTAAGCCAGACATGATCACTTGGGAAGCTGTCAAGAAAGGAGTCAGGGGGCTGCAACAAAGAGGGAGTGATGGACCCTTGCCTTCCCCCCACATGGCTATTCTGACAGCTCAAGTCCCCATGTCCTCTGGGAGAAGCACTTCCTGGCTCTAATCCACTTAAGCCTGAAAGCCTGTGATGGGGGAGGCGGTGCAGCCCTTTGCTGGCTAGAGTGGGATATAAGAAAGAATTCCTAAAGTTCTGTGAAGCCTGCTTTGCTAAGAGTGCTTTCATTCATATGATAAGAGTCTGAGCAGGAAATGAGTATGTCTCCCAAAGTTTTTGCAACCCCCTTACCTGACAGACACTGACTCAGACTAAGCCCTTAGATTTCTTTGAAATGTTATCCATTGTTTGATCCTTGCCACCTGACTTGATTGATGAGCTTTACCTGTTATTCCTGTGTATTACAATCCAATAAAAGCCATTGAAGAAGAGATTCTTGGTCCTTCTCCTCTGATAGATTGACCATCTTTCCTCCCCAAGCAGATCATGTCTTGGCAGTTTTATTTTCATTTGAGGCAGATGAAGGAACTTGCTTGCTGGCTAAGTTGCCCCCACAAACTTTTGTAATATGTTTCTAATGTATATCTTTTATAATAAGAAATCATCTGTAGTGTGATCCAAAGAATTTACTCTTATCAGCTAGATAATCAATAATGAATTTCTACTGAAATTTTCCACTTAAGTATCAGCTAACAAGAGTCAGTTTTTATTTTATCTTTTTATATTTTCATGGAATAGAATAGATGTTGCTTCTTAATAAGCCCTGACATCCTTCATCTTTATTCTAATTTGTTTTAAATGACACCTGAATATATTATCTACTTATTGTGTAAAAATAGAAATACACTTTAGTATACTTAATAACTTTTATGTTTTATATTATTAAAATACTTCTGATTTTTGTCTAATTTAAAAATTCTTTGTTAGTTAATATCTGAGAAAGGACCCAAATAATACTTGAATAAGTTCACTGAGTCCTGTACTTATAACTCACATTTCTGCACTGAATCAAATACTGATGTTCTCCTCTTAACTATCACACTGGTGACATTTCATATTTCCATGAGATCAATATTTTATAATGTATCTGAATGTAAACAAAAGGTAGAGTGTCCACAGTAAACATTTAAAATAATTTATTAACAATGTAATGTTACTACATACTTCACTTATGAATGCATCAAAATTAATAGGATTGCATTTATTTGTTTATATAAACTATAATTATTTTCAACTGCTGTTTGGTTTCCTTGAGAGAAGACAAGAGCTAGCCAGTGGGGGTAGGGAGGAGGTGAGGGGGTGAAGGGATTGAGCAAAAAAGAAAAAAGACTCATCGACATGGACATCAGTGTGGTGATTTCTGGGGAGAGGGGGTTATAAGAGAACTAAATGATAACAGAAAAAAGTACAATAAAGTTGAAATCAGAAAAGGAAAACTGCTTTGATTTGGTGAAAAAAAATGTGCAAGTCCAGGAAGTACAAAGAGTTCCAAATAAGATGAACATAAACATCAAGATGCATCATAATTGAAGTGCCGAAGGTTAAAGATAAAGAGGGAATTCTAAAAGCAGAAAGAGAAAAGCAGTTATTTAACTACATGGGAGTCCCAATAAAGCTGTTGGCCAATTTCTCCCAAGAAACTTTGCAGTCTAGAAGGAATTGGTAAGAAATATTCAAAGTCATAAAAAGCAGGGACCTACAGTCAACATCACCATACCCAGGAAAGCTATTATTTAGAACTGAAAGGCAGATAAAGAGCTTCCCAGACAAGAAAAAAAAACAGGAATTTATCATCACCAAACCATTATTTGTTATTATATGAGATGTTAAAGAGACTTATTTAAGGAAAAGAAAATCAAAACTATGAATGATAAAATGAAAATAAACACATATCTATCAATAATTGAATCTAAAAATGAATTAAGCAAATACATACCTATAGGAAGTACAGTAGCCAAAGAACTTGTACACATGACCCATGGACACAAATAAAGAACAAATGTTGGGGGGTAGCCCAAGGGGGATGTGAGATGCTGGGTGGAGAGAAGGCAAGGGGGAACATGGCAACAACTGTAACAGCACAAAATAAAATAGTTTAAAAATACACTGACATAAAATTTTCAAAAGAACTTTAGAATATATAAATAAATCTGTATTGTATATTTAAAGAGTCAAGTATTTACCATCTGAATGGAAAAATGCATAAGCAAAGAACACTTTAAGTTTTGTTTGTCTACCATATTTATAATAGTTTTGAAAATGTATGATAGCACCCTTTACTTGTTATATTATTAAAAAAATAAAAATAAAATTTTATATTAAATATCAATTGAATGCTTAAAGAATATTTTATGAATATTTAATGATAGAACACGTAATTTTTATTTTTTATAAGACTATTCTAGTAAAATAGAAACTTCTACCCGAGGCAAACAGAAAAACAAATCTTTAGAATTACTCCTTTTTGCTGTTTTTGCTTCATGCTTGTAATGCCATGGCCTCTTAAAAGTGAAAATGATAAATTACTATCAGTCCATGACAGCTTTTTGATATGTCCCTTTGTACATGAAAAACTAAGTTGAGACCACCTGAACTCATTTCTCTTGGGATTTTGAACAACTATAAAAAATGGTTTTGTTTTGGACTTGGTAGGGCTCTGAAATGAAAATGCCATTATGTCGAGGAAAGCACATCAATCTAATTTGCTACCTAGATCTCCAATCTCATCCTTTTCACAGTTGAGCCTGTTTTACAATATGCAAAATAATGTCAGTCTTACCTCACATTTTATTAACATTTTCTAAGTGACTGTTACATTTATGTTAACAGGGTTAAATCATAACGGAGTTTTACTAATTTAAGTTGTTAACTAATAAATGAATCTGAACTTGTGAAGAAAGGAAGATTGAAGTATGTGGGTACTGTGAATACTGTTGGTAAGCCAGCCAACATTACACCAAGGACATTTCCAAAAGGGCAAATGAGTAGATGGGAACAAAAAGCTACTATTATGTTCTGTTTAACAACAAAAAAAAGGGAAAAGTCTCTAATTGTGCAGTAATTTTATGCAAGGATGGAAACAAAAAATATTATTTTTTGATCTTTCTGGTATTTCTATGATTAAATAGAGATTTGATACTTCAGGAGAAAGGGAAAATACCTATACAAGAAAACCCTGTATCATTTTGTTGTCCTAAAAGAAAAACTTGAAAAATAATAATATTACATTAATTTAATAAGACCTCCAACTTTGAAGAATTGACACAAAAATCATTCTTTTAAAAAAATCTCAGATTTTACAAGTGTACCATGATATTTATTCAGTTTACAGACTTTAAGTACCTATTATGCATGCCTTTAAATGTTTGTATTAATATATTTATACAAACATAAATAATGAGTCTGATGAGATTAAAGGCATTTATATGGTTTAAGGCATGTTTTTCTGCTAGCATTTACATCTTTTTATTGATTGAGTTTAGAGAGGAAAGGAGGAAATCAGTTTGTTGTTCCACCTATTATCATTCATTGGTTGCTTCTTGTATGTCCCTTGACAGGAGATCAAAGTTGCAACCTTAGCCAATAGGGATGATGTTCTAACCGGTTTAGCTACCTCGCCAGGGCTCTGCCAGCACTTTTTCCTACTAGATTGAATGTCTATATTCTAGGCAAGATTTCTGTTCAATATGAGGTACCCAAAGCCTTCACTTTTTGATGGAAAATTCTCTGTGTGTGTGTGTGTGTGTGTGTGTTGTTTAGAAGATATATAATTACCATCTTATAAAAGATAATAAGCCGCACATGTTTCAGAAACAGTAATCTTTAAAGTAATTTTATTATTCTAGAGCCACCATTAATATAATTACTTGGCTATCCATTTTAACAGATAGATATGTGGTGAAAATGACAGAAGTATGTACATAGAGCATCATAGAGCATTGTACCTAGGAAGAATAATGCAAGGACAACATTTATCTCAGTTCTTTTCATCAATCATGGTTCCCTCAGATGCCAGCAAGCTCGACATGTATTTTCAAAAGCCTTAATTGAAGTAACTATTTATAATGTTTTAGGTGGAATTATTTTGTTTCAGAGAAGGTTTCAAACCATTCAGAGATGAATAACAGCTTGAAAACATTTTCAACACTGATTTCCTAGCATGAATTTAGTCACCTGTAAGAAGCTATAGTTCTAGTGGGATGCAGCTTCTTTCAGAACAATGGAAAAGTGGAGTTGTAAGGGACTTCATAACCTGAGCTCATTATTTTTCTTCATCTCATCTCCTGCTAGATGCCTTCATTGCTTGAAGCCAACCAGAAACCATAGGCAAGGGAGTGGTGGGTTATGCAGTCTTTACAGGACTCAGGCTCTGGGACTCAGAGCGGCAGAGAGAAGGATGGAACATATGAGTTAACAGGGCCAATGGAGAATAACCAGCACAGGGTACTATTTTTTAAGGCTGATGAAGTTATTTAAAACAACTACTCAGTCAAAATTTCTGGTGTTGAATTTTGTAAGTTATTTATAAATTTTGGATATTAACCCCTATCAAACGTATCAGAAAATATGTTTTCCTATTCTGTGGGTAGCCTTTTTATTTTGTTGATGTTTTCTTTTGCTATGCAAAACCTTTTTAGTTTGATGTAGCCCACTTGTTTATTTTTTTTCTTTTGTTTCCTTTGCCTGGGGAGGTATATCAGATAATATATTGCTGCAAGCAATGTCTGAGATTTTGCTGCTTACATTTTCTTCTATGATTTTATGGTTTCAGATCCAATACCAAAAAAACAAACAACCCAATTAAAAAACGGGTAAAGGACCTGATAGACACTTCTCTAAGGAGGCCATTCAGATGGCTAATAGATATATGGAAAGATGCTCAACATCACTAATCATCTGAGAAATGCAAATTAAAACCAGAAGGAGATACTATCTTACACCTGTCAGAATGACTATCATCAATAAATTGACAAATGACCAGTGCTGGCAAGGATGTGAAAAAATGGAACCCTTCCACACTATTGCTGAGAATGCAGACTGGTGCTGCCACTGTAGAAGATAGTATGGCACTACCTCAAAAAGTTAAAGATGATCTGCTTTTTGACCCAGTGATCCCACTTCTTGGAATTTATAGAAAGGGAAGCAAAATACTAGTTCAAAACAAGATAAGCACCCCTATGTTCATTCTGAATTATTTACAATTGCCATGAAATAGAAGCAGACCAAGTGTCCATCAGTAGATAAGTGGATAAAACAACTATGGAACATTAACACAACGGAATACTACTTGGCCATAAAAAAGAAAATTTTACCCTTTGAGACAGTATTGATTGATCGAAAACATTATGCTAAGTGAAATAAGCCAATCAGAAAGAGACAAATATTTTATGATTTTACTCATATGTGGATTCTAATTAACAAGCTGAACTACCAATCAAAGTAGAGATAGACTCAGAGAACAGGATGACAGCTAAGTTTGAGGAGGGTGTGGTGGGGTTTAGCAAAAAGGATAAAATACAGACAAAAAAACAGTGTGGTGATTTCTGGGGGGAGAGGTGTATAAGGGGACTAACAAAAACAGTTTCTGGAATTAGAACACGAGAATCTGTACATTTCCAAACCAAGGGAAATTTTTATACATTAAATTTCACAAACCAATGTAGAATCACCTAAAATACTCTCAACAAAAGAACTCAACTTCACGTATCTTTGTTTATCAAAATATTTTAGCAATTTTATTAAACAAATGAGTTTCTCACATCCTAGAATAAATTACAGATCTTAGAAAATGCTCTCATACTGCTGGCAGTTTTAAAAATAGCATTGTATTCTTTTTATTATAACTTGTATGAAAATATACCCGTTAGTACCTTTGCTAGATTAGCTTACTACTCAGTCTGCATTTCTAACAAAACAAATATTATCTTGCTTATAAAATAACTATAAAATCAGATTAAAATTAATATCAGCAATGATTTCATTAAAAGTAACTAATAGTATAATTTTCAAAAAGGTACTATTGTGACTTCCATGGAAATGCATATAATAAAGATGTTTCAATAATTTTGTTTAACTCATTAATTGGAACCAATGGAACCAATGAGATGTTCAAACTTTCCAAAGAACATTTGCCACTTTAGGCAATTTAACAAAGACGTATCATAAGAAATGTTTGTATTATTTATAACACTGGTTAATGTCTAACAGGGCCATAAAAAACAGTCTTTATTGTTATTGGTCCCAATGGATGAAAAATATTTCCATCTCTACTGGCCAATGATCTACTAGTTAACCTCTGCTTCTGTAAAGTTGTAAAATAGTCAATAACACATCAATTCCAGCATTGTGCTGACAAGAGAGCTAGTATTTTCTATTGCCTATTCTTGAACTTAGAATAACTTTTCAGACACCAGAAACCATCCCTAACGTAAATGTCAAATGAAGAGTATCTATGCTATTTGGGAACCTATGCATTTTTCGTTACCTAAATACTATAACTGATTTAAAACTCCACTGGATGAGACTATTTAAGATATATAAATTAGATAGATCTAAAATGCATAGATGTTCTTTAATGGGGTTATATCCCAATGAACACATCATAAGTTGGAAATATAAGTAAAAAATGCATTTAATACATCCAACCTACCAAGAATCATAAATTAGTCTGGCCTACCTGAAATGTGTTCAGAACACTTGCCTTAGCCTACATTTGGGCAAATATCAACATGAGTTTCATCTGAAGAGTAATTATCATCCTCTTCTTTTTCTCACTTGAAGCAGAAAACACAGATGGGCATTTTGTAGACATGATGGAATGTGAAAATATACAACACAATATCAAAAATCCCCACTGGCAACAGAGTACCCTATAGTGTATCAGTGGCTCAGTTGTACTTGGCTGACTGGGAGCTGTAGGTCACAGTCACTGCCCATCAGCATGAAATAGTTTCACTCAGCATGTTGCTAGTCTGGAAAAAGGTCAAACCTTAACATATGGTTTTTGCTGAATGAGTATCACTCTCACATCCTTGTAAACTTGTACAATCATAAATTGAATCATCCTAAGTTGAGAATATTCTGTTGGTTGAGCTAAATATATTAAACTGTTCTTATATTAAAAGTTGCAGATGAAAATCACAAGCAGGAAAAGATGAAGTTTTAGTAACTTACCATTAAAAATGATATTTAGATCCTCGTGATTGTAAAGCAACTTGAAGCACTGAGTGTAGATGGGAACATCACTATGGCGGCAACAGAAAAGAATGTGAAAGACAACATTGGTCTCAGGAATTTCATAACACATGATTGTTAAAGGAAATTCCATGCACCTGAGAATAGACAGTAACACACACAGAGAACACAAATACCATGAGGTCACTTAATTCCATATCATTAACACACAGTAAGGACAGTTCAGAATGAAAAAGCCAGGAAGATTTTTGAATCAAGTAAAATTTGAAATAATACTTTTAGAAGTATAAGATTTGAATTATGAGAGGAAATCTTAAAGGCAGTGCAAAGAGATAGAAATGATTTGTGTCTGCATTCATTCTGGAATATTAACCAAGTCTTGATTCTATATTAGGTATTGACTAGCAATAGAAAACATAATGATAAGCAAAATAGATGCATTTCTTGCTCTAATTAATACTTTAATTATAATATGTGTCAATAGTAAATAAGTAGTTATATTTGCCATAATTTACTCTTACAAACGTCAGTGTGTAAGTAACTAATATTATCCGACCACCTGCCAATAAAGTAAAGCTCTGTTTGTTACAATTCACTATAAATAGGGGAGAGTACAACTTTGACAGAATCTTGGGTGTGTCTCAGAAGAAGGAAGTAAGTTGAAGATATACTGAAAAAACATGGACCTGAGATCAAATGTTTTAAAAAGGTCCACTAAGTTAAGAACTTGTTGGGATGGGCAAAGTATGTGATCTAATTGTTCAGTATTAATTAAACTGCAAAGAAAGGGCCTCGAAGGATTCTTGATAGTTAAATGGTGCTTATTAAAAGGTATTCACCTAGCTGAATAGATGGTATGACAGATAAGATAATCTGCTGACATTGCTAGAAGCAATATGTGATATTACTTACTGGTATATAATATGATCTTTACCAATTTCTTAGAACAAACAACGAAGCACAAATGCTCTCAGTTCCTGGTCTTAAGTGTGTGTTTGTGTGTGTGTGTGTGTGTATAGTGTAATATATAAAGATTGCTATGTCATATCAACATTGATGGCTTCAATATGTACATACACCTGTGTATAATATACATCCATTGTACAACATCCTGATTAAGATTGCATTCTAGTTTATTAAATAGTATCTTAAAAATACTCCATAAGAAGACCTAACAATCTTTTCATTCAGCCATGCATATTTCTAATCAACACTAGGTATTTTACTAACAAACAAAATCTATGTTAAAAATATATATTATTGTTAATAGAGCAAGTAATATTCAAATAAGTGTTTTAGTTAGAAGTGATATATAAATACATTTATTCTTAGCTGGACAGTGCATTAAGATCTTATAGGCCCAATTTTCTATATTTGAGTTGACACTGGAGAGTTGAAGTTAAAATTGTACTACATTTACCACTGACCTATATGCAATTTAATTTGATTCTGGGTGCTTTTTGTGCGACTAAAACTTTTGAACTAATGAAGTAACCATAATGGTACAGAATCTTGCAAGTGGATGTTAAATTACATTGAATATTTGGTTTTTTTGCTTTTTTTAATTTAAAAAACTTTAAGTGTATACAGCAAAATTTGATCTAAGGCTTGTTTCTATTGTTATCTATGAAGTTAGAAAGATATATATCTTTATTCCATGTAACTATTAAAAGATTTTGAAATTGCCAGATATTTTCAAGCTTGGTGAAATTAAGGCATGAAGTTACATATTTTTCTAAGTAAAATATTGAATCCTGTAAAGTTTTCAAGAAGGGCATTTTAAGATATATTTTAAATACAAAAGGAATACTCAAGTTGATTTGTGCAGGATGAATGAATTGAGAAGGGGGGAAAGAGAATTTGAGAAGCCTATTCAATGGCTAATAGTGAATAGGATCATGAAGGAATAGCCACATATCAGTTAAAGAAAGAGGTTAGAAGAATGTGTGAAAATCATATGGACAAACTTGGAATTTTTCAGTAACTAAGCAAAATTCAGAGGATAGAATTGGAAGTTTGTATAGAACTAAATGTTGGCAACTTGTCTCAGTTTAAAGACTTTTACTTTAAGTGACACCTAAAGTAAATAAGACCTAATAAATTAGGTCTTGGTGGAGATGTAGAGTATAGATTTCCTTCCAGAGCCTCTGTGTAACTCATTAAAAATTTAATGGAAAGTTCACATAGTCATCATTTGAGAAAAGACCATGGAGGACGTTCAGTCCTGGATAAAGTACTTTCTTTAATCGTATGGATTGCATTACATATATGAATGTGAAGATGGCTTTTTCTCTAAAATAGAACTCAGCCCTCTGCCAATAGCTGGTAGATGACATTGAGAAATGCTTAATTGTTAGTTTAACTGTATAAATGGTATGACAAATGATATCATGTCCACTTGGTACTATTGCTTAGATAACAACATATGAAATAATGTTTTAAAATAGAAATATTATAAAAACATGTAGCAATTTGTCTACTTATTTTCAGGTATTGCTGAATGTTCAACACTAGTACTTCTTTCTAAAAATTTTAGTATCACCATAGAGAGACAGAGGAAAAGAGAGAAAGAGATAAACAGAGACAGAGATATGTGGGGAGAAGAAGGGAGAGTCTTATTCTGCTATTATAACTATGGAACTTGCAAGCTTTTGTTTTCAAAAGACAGAATGATGAAGCAGATACACTGGGAGAAGCACTGGTAGAGAAAGAAGGTATCATTTTTTTATAGTATATCGTCAAACCCTGATCTTATTCTTAAGAACAAGTGCCATTGCTAGCTTTGCATTCTGTGAGATTTTGCTCCTAATTTTTTCACTAAATCCCTTATTTTTTTCCTGGAAGTTGTTAAGATTAAGCTTCTATAACTTGGAATCAAAATAGTCCTAATTTGAAAAGTATCACATTGCACTTGGAATCAAATACAAAGCCTTTTCTATGGTCTCCTGGCACCATATGGTCCTTCTTCTTTTCTTTCCCACCTCATCTTTTTCCAGTCTCCTCCTCACTCTCTGTGAAAGAACAAATCATCTTAGATTTTCATATCCTCAAAGTGTATATTTGCCCTATAGTCTCTACACTGGTTTTTGTACTCCATCTAGAAAATTCTGCCTCTAAATAATTTTCCTCATAAATTAAAAAGTCATCAGTTTAGAAGACATTTTTCTGACCACTCTCATAAAAATGTTTTCATATTATCACTCTCCATCACATTACTCTATATACTTCTTAATATTAGAATTTAAGCTTCATGATATGAGCCATTTTGTTGTATATACTACTGTATCCATGTGACATAAAGTAGGAAATAAACCATAATAAGCATCAAATATTTGTTCAATAATATTATGGATATTTATAAATACTTCAGCAAGAAAATTACATAGTCACAGTTATTTTAAGAAGTTACAAAAGTTATAGTGTTTAAATAAAGTATAGAGGAATCAAAGTCAGAGTCATTAAGAATTGTTGCAAAAATTGAAGTTTCAGTTGATGATGATCCTACATAAAACAAATTAATAAATACATGTAGAAAATAAAAGAAGTGATACATTTCCAACAAGGATGACTGGATATGAAAACTATTTATTTGTCTGTGTAGATTTTAAAAAAGTGAACTTGTCACTAATGAATATGAATTTCTAACTTTAAATAGACTCTTTAGTCTATGAACTACTTCTAAATGAGAGCTTATAGGTTCTTGGTGCCAGATGGAGAGCAGATGAGGAAAGCATTGTATATGTGCATTAATGATGTAAAACAAAGACATGGTGTTTGTTGCTCTCATGGAAAACCTATAGAATTACAACAAAATTTCAAGTCTGCATGCATTTGCTTTAAATTGTGTAGACATAAGATGTGTAATGCATTTTAGAAGAGCCATTAAAAATTGAGCAGTAAACAAGATGGTTCGTGTGTAGAAATATAAGTAAAATGTGGGATATGTACAATTTATTAAAATTCAGAAGGTCAAGGAATTAGAAAGCCATTTTTATAGTGCAGATGAACAGTGAGAAAATTAAAATCTATAAGCAAGTTTAAACAAGGGACGCACAAAAATTTTTTCATGAGATTTTGAAATGTCCTGGCAGCTAGTAAAAGCTATAAAAACTGAAATAAAAAAAATGTACAGGGAACCAACAGTGAAGAGAAAGAAACTGGTACTCAAATCAGTGGTATGAAGCAGGATGAAGAAGTAACAATTCAAACAGAACAGAATGAAGAAACAAGAATTTAAAAAAATGAGGAGAGGCTTAAGAACCTACCAGACAACTTTAAACATTCCAACACTGGAATCATAAGGATGCCAGAAGAAGAAGAGGAAGAGCAAGACATTGAAAACTTATTTAATAAACTAATGAAGCAGAACTCCCTTAATCTGGCAAATGAAATAGACTTCCAGGAAGTCCAGCAAGCTCAGAGTCCCAGAGAAATTGGACCCAAGGAAGCACACGTCAAGGCACATCATAATTACATTACCCAAGATTAAAGATAAGGAGAGAAGCTTTAAAGCACCAAGAGAAAAGGAGACAGTTCCCATAAGGGAACTACAAAGGAGTTCCCATAAGATTATCAGCTAATTTCTCAAAAGAAAACTTTCAGGCTAGAAGAAGCTGGAAAGAAGTATTCAATGTCATGAAAGGCAAGGACCTATATTAAAGATTACTCTATCTAGCAAAAATGTCATTTAGACTGGAAGGGAAGATAAAATATTTTACAGATAAGGTCAAGTTAAAGGAGTTCATTATCACCAAGCCCTTATTATATGAAATGTTAAAGGGACTTATGTGAGAAAAAAATAAGATAAAAATACAAACAGTCAAATGACCACAACTCACAACTATCAACAACCAAACCTAAAAAAAAAAAAAAAGAACTGAGCAAACAACTACAACAGGAACAGAATCACAGAAAGGGAGATGTCATGGTGGGTTATCAGTGGGGAAGGGGAAGGAGGAAAATGGGGAAAATGTACAGAGACTAAGAAGCATAAATGGAAGGTACAAAATAGAAGGGAGGAGGTTAAGAAAAGTATGGGAAATTGAGAAGCCAAAGACCTTATATGTGTGACCCATGGACATGAACTAAGTGGGGGAATGATAGTGGAAGGGGGGATAAAGCAAAAAAGAAAGGGACAAATGTAATAGTAAAATCAATAAAATATATTATAAAAATAATACTGGAAGTTCTAGCCACAGCAATGAAACAAGAAGAGAAATATAAGACATCCAAATTAAAAAGGATGATCTAAAACTGATATTTTTGCATATGTCATAATATTGTATATAGAAAACCTTAAAGATTCTACACACACACTACCAGAACTGATAAATTAATTTAGTAGAGTAGCAGGATACAAAATAAATATTCAGAAATCAGTTGAATTTTTAAGCCAATAATGAACTATCAAAATGGAAAACTAAAGAAACAATCCCCTTCACAATTACTTCAAAATGAATCAAATACATAGGAATAAATGTAATCAAGCATGAACAAGACCTGTACTTGGAAAATTATAAGACACGGAAGAAAGAAACTGAATAAGCCACAGAAAAGTGGAAGCATACACCATGTTCATGGACAGGAAAACTTAACATCATTAAAATGTTCATACTACTCATGGCGATCTCTAGATTCAATGCAATTCATATCAAGATACCAATGCTATATTTCATATAACTGGAACATATATTCCAAACATTTATATGGAAGCACAAAAGAACTTGAAGAGCCACAGAAATCTTGAGGAAGAAGAAAAAGTTGGGGGAATCATACTACCTGACATCAAACTATGCTATAAGGCTGTAGAAATTAAACAAAATGGTACTGCCTTAGAAACCACTGTAGTGTTATTTACAATAGCTAAGATTTGGAAGTAGCCTAATATATCTCAGTATATTAGTAGATTAAAAAGCTGCAGTACATTTACACAATGTAATACTACTTGCCTGAAAAAAGAAGAAAATTTTACCCTTTGCAATAGCATTGACGGACCTGGAAAGCATTATGCTAATTGAAATAAACCAATCTGAGAAAGACAAGTCCCTTGTGATTTCACTTATATGTGGGATCTAATGAACAAAATGAACTAACAAGCAAAAAAGGGACAGACTCATAGTCAAAGAGCAGGCTGACTTTATTTTGTTGGTGTGCTGAGTGGGAGGGCTGGTGGGATTCAAAAAAAAAAAAAGAAGACCTCATGGGCACAGACAGCATCATAATGTTTGCCTGGGGAGGAGGGAGTTGCAGAGGGGTGTGGGGGATAAATAGTGGTGCACAGAGACTTGACTTGGGCTGGTGAACACACAATACAGTGTGCAGGGAATGTGTTCTACAACTGTACACCTGAAACCTGCATAATTTTGTTAACCAATGTTACCCCAATAAATTCATTAAAAAGGAAAAAAACTGATGCTTAATAAAGTTTCTATAAAATGACAGACATTATAAAATTTGTATTGCATATATTTATTTTAAAATGTTATGTCATCTCTGTCAAGTATATTTTATTGTGAACACTTTTTATTTATGAGGGGATAATCTGAGATTTAAGTCAGATGATGAAGGCAGGATTCAAATGAAGGCACATATGTTCAAAGTCTTTAAAAAATCACTATAGTATGTTAACAAATAGGGACTTTAAAACTGACATCAATGTGGATAGAAAGTATATAAATCAAGTAAGCAAGTAATGGTGGATTGAATTTTGTGAGAGAATTAACATGGTAATATTGGAAACAAAGACATGACATAGGTAGTCTGTTACCCAATCTTTACTGCATTCTAAAATATATTCTGGAACAAAATTAGAGTGATATTGAAAAAGGAAAACCTTAAGTAATTTATTTTAGTAGCATGTTTTCTTTTTAAAAGTGTTACCAAGAACTTAATTTGGATTAAAACAGAGAACAAATAACCTCTATCACCATCACAATCACAATAAAAATGTATGTGAAAGATGTTTTTTCATAATACGTTTTAGGAGATTATTTACACAAAGTAGAATATGACAAGTGAAATAAGCAAGTCGGAGAAAGACAAATACCATATAATTTTACATACATGTGGAATCTAATGAACAAACTGAACTAACAAGGAAAACGGGGACAGAGCAGAATGACAGCTCCTGGGGACAGGTGGGGGGATGGAGGGATTGAGCAAAAAAGAAAAAAATGCTTATGGACAACAGTGTGATGGTCACTGGGGAGAGGAGTGTGTAAGGTGCCTAGATGGTAATGGAAAACATACAAAAAAGATAAATAAAAATGAATGAATGCTGTAGAATTTTAATTTGTTTTAATTACTAACTCTCTGACCATCTGGTTTTGTAGTAACAATTAAAAATAGACTTGTTTGTATTAGAGATAAATCACTTTTTTAATTGAGAAATTTAATCTTCAAAGTCAATTTGTGGGTAAAACTTATATATTTTATCTGAATTACATTTCTAAAAATTGTAGTTTGATTTCTAAATTGTATTAATATATATTATTAGAAAAGCAACTCCCCCTTTTCAACTAATCAGATGGAATGTAAAATTAAGGATTGTTTTGGTGCCTGTGATGAAATACAATTAGGTTAATTTGATTAAATGTTTAGATGACATGTGTTAAGAAAAATGGCGGAATAGTACAGCATTTTAAAGACTTTATTTATTTATTTTTAGAGAGAGGCCAAGCGAGGGAGAGAAACATAGATCTGCTGCTTCTGGGATGCACCTCTCAGATGTCCCCAACTGGGACCAGCCTGCCACCCAGGCATGTGCCCTGACCAGCATTTGAACCTGTGAACTGGCCAGTGCTCAATCCACTGAACTACAACAGCCAGGAAGAGAAGTTCACCATTTTATAAAGGCAATGAAATGTTTTGATTATGAATAAAACTGATTTTGTTTTGTTTTAAAGTGCCTGGATATTTTAGAATATAAAAGAGGATAAAGCCAATATTTAAATACATACAGAAAATTATAGCTCTCAGGAAGTAAATTATTTGCCTCACTTCATAGGAACTGCAAATAATAAAGCTAAAATCAGCATAAATATGTTAATTTGTTTTTTACAAATTTAATGTTCTTATTTATAATTTCAAAATGCAAGGTAGCTAGTGAATTATTTACTGACAAATATTATATTAATGCAAAACTAGAATTTGGTTTTCTCAGAGATATTAACTGATTTCATATTATTAGTTCTATCTTTTTCTGTTTTATTTTTGTTTGTTCTATTATAATTGTTCTATTTTTTCCTTTTATCCCCTTCCACCCATCTCAACCTTCTCTCCCACTGTTAATGCATCTCCATTGTCCATGTTCATGAGTCCTTCACATATGTTGTTTGAATAATCCTTTCCATTCCTTCCATCATTCCCTCCTTCCTCCTCCTCTCCTATAGCTATCAATCTGTTCCATGTTTCCATGTCTCTGGTTCTATTTTTGTCATTAGTTTATTTTGTTTTAGATTTCATTTTAAGTGAGGTCATATGGTATTTGTCTTTTGCCAAATGGCTTATTTCATTTAGCATAATAGTCCCCAGTTCCATTCATGTTGTAGCAAAAGGTAAGATTTCTTTCTCTCTGCTGTGAATGAAGCATTCCATTGTGTAAATGTACCAATTTTTTAATTACCAATAGTCACTTGGGCTATTTTCAACACTGGACTATTGTGAATAACACTGCTATGAACAAAGGTGCGTTAAGTTCCTTTGAAAATAGGATTGGTGTTTCAGGATTCTTAGGGTGCATTCCCAGCAGTGGATTTGCTGGGTCATAAAGTATTTCCATTTTTAATTTTTTGAGGAAATTCTATTCTGTTTTTCACAGTGGCTGCACCAGTCTGCATTCCCTACAGTGCACTCGGGTTCCCTTTTCCCCACATCTTCACAAGCACACATTTGTCAATTTATTAATGAAAGGTATTCTGATAGTTATGAAGTGATAGCCCATTGAGGTTACTTTGCATCTGTCTGATAGCTAGTGATGCTGAAAATTTTTTTGTATGTCTATGATGCATCTGTATGTCCCCCCTTGGAGAAGTGTCTATTCAGTGCTTTGCCCCTGTTTAATTGAATTGTTTGTCCTCCTAGTATTAAGTTATATGAGTTCTTTATATATTTTGGAGATTAAACCCTTGTCTATAATATATATCACTGGCAAATATATTCTCTTATATACTTAGCTCCCTTTTCATTTTGATGATGGTTTCTTTAGCTGTGCAGAAAATTTTTAATTTGATGTAATCCCATTGTTTATTTATTTTTCTTTATCTCCTTTGTCCGAGAAGATATAGCAGCAAAAACATTGCTATGTGGGATATCTGACATTTTACTGCTCCTGTTTTCTACTAGGACTATTACAGTATCACAACTTACATTTAAGTCTTTTATGCATTTTGAGTTTATGCTGGTGTACAGTGTAAATTGGTGGCCTAGTGTCATTTTTTTGCATATGCCAATTCAGTTCTCCAAATACTATTAGTTGAAAAGACAGTTTTTACACCATTTTATGTTTATACCCCCTTTGCTGAATATTAATTGACCTTAGTCACACGGAATTATTTCTGGGCTCTCTATTCTGTTCCATTAATTGATGTGTCAGTTCTTAAACCAGTACCAGAATGTATTAATTACAGTGGCCTTGTAGTATAGATTGATATCAGGTATTGTGATTCCTGCAACTTCCTTCTTTCTAAAGATTGCTGAAGCTATTTGGGTTCTTTTTTAGTTTCATATAAATTTTTGGAATATTTGTTCTAGATCTGTAAAATATGCCATCGATGTGTTAATAAGAATTGTTTTGAATCTGTAGATTGCTTTGAGTAATGTGAATATTTTAATGATCTTAATTCTTCCTTTCCATGAACACAATATATGTTTCCCTCTATTTGTTACCTTCCTTGAACAGACCAATGGCAACTAATGAAATTGAAGCAGTGATCAAAAAGCTCATAGCACACAAAAGCCCTCGTCTGGATGGCTTTACAGTGAATTTTACCAACCATTCAATGAAGAGCTAACACCTATCCTTTTCAAGCTATTCCAGAACATTCAAGAAGAGGAAAGACACAAAGAAAAAGTTTTTTTTTATGAGGCCAGTATTATCCTATTTCTAAAACCAGGTAAAGATGCAACAAAGAAAGAAAATTACAGGCCAACATATCTGATGAATACAGATGCTAAAATCCTTAACAGAATGTTGGCAATCCAGATCCAGCAATACATTAAACAGATCATACATTATGATCAAGTGGTATTCATCCTAGAGATGCAAGAATAGTATAACATTCACAAATCAATAAACATAATACATTACATAAACAAAATTAATGATAAAATGATATGATCCTCTCAACAGATGCTGAAAAAGCATGTGATAAAATCCAGCACCTATTTATAATAAAAAACACTCAGCAAAGTGGGAAGAGAGGGGGCATACTTTAATATAATAAAGGTCATACATAAGAAAACTACTTCCAACATCACACTCAGTGGTCAAAAACTAAAAGCATTTTCTTTAAAATTAGGAATAAGATAAAGGTTCCCACTTTTACCACTCTGTTCAACACAGTACTGGAAGTAATAGCCACAGAGATTGAATAAGAAAAAGGAATAAAAGCCATCAAAATTGGAAAGGAGGAAGTAAAACTGTCATTATTTGCAAATGACATGACAGTGTGTATAGAAAACCCTAAAGTCTCCACCAAAAATATACTTGACCTAATAAGTGAATTTGGCAAAGTATCAAGATACAAAGTCGATATCCAGAAATCAACAGCATTCTAGTACACCAAAAGTGAATTATCAGAAAAAGAAACTAAGAAAAGAATCATATTTACTATAGAAACAAGTAAAATAAACTACGTAAGTGTCAAGTTAACCAAGGTTGTAAAAAAATTATATTTGGAAAACTACAGAACACTGAAGAAAAAAATTGAGGAAAATAGATCTTTAAAAGTGTTGGTAAAAGTGTAGTTGGTATCTTCTGTACAATCTTTTTTTAAATAGAAGATTTGATGTATCACAACAATAGTTCCTGGCCTTCTGTTGACTTTGGCATGCCCTTGATTGTAAAACAAACTGAGGTTTCTTAAATTTCATTACTTTCTGTGTTTATTTAAAAAATATTATGTTGTCACTTTGATTAATAAAGTAATCAAATTATTGTTTCTCAGTAACTACAATCATTGATAGTTCTTTGAATCTGCTTCCTCAGTATCAAACTCTAAAGTTAATGGAAAACTATTAGTGTATCTTTCACCCTTAAATCATTCTTCAATTTTCCAAGAGACCCTTAGGAATTTTAAAGAATTATTCTTTCACCTTATAGAAATAAGGACATGTGCTAGGTGATTTGCTTTGTTTAGAAGATTTCATATTTCTCAATTAGATACAATACTACTGGAAGAACTTCATAGGGAGATTTGTCAGATCAAAGGACAATTTTGTGAAATATTTTAAAGTAAATATTTTGTAGATTGTACACTTGGAAGAATAGATTAAAATTCCCTTTATATATCTTGTTCTCCTTTGTATAAATAAGTTATCTTCAAATTAAAATTTAATTACATTAATATGTAATGATTACTTTATCAAAAAGAAAATTTTACTCTCTGATATTTATATACAGCTTAAATTAATGCAATACTAAATGTTAAACATGTCACAATAATGCTGGGGGTCAATAAAAGAATAAAGCCACAAAATGAATAGTAACAAAAAAGTTAATAACTCCATTCAGTCATTTTACCAAGCAAGAAGTTTCCACTTTCTTCTAATGCTTATTTGAAGGCCCAGCTTCATAAGTCACAAACTAGGCTTTCTATTGTCAACAAAGAAAAACAGTCTCATAGACCCACAGGAGAGATGATACCAGGTATTTTTAATAATGGCATTTCAATAAATGTATTTATTACCACAGGTTTTAGAGATTAAATTAATAGTGCTCACACAATTGTAAAGAGTGTAACTAACAAGAAAAGGTCATCATTTCATGGATTCTGTTCCAGAGTCAGGCAGCTATATGATAACTGAATGATGAACACAGACTCAAAGAAACAAGAGTCATTTATTAGTGGCCCAAAGAGAGAATTTTAGTTGTAGTCATTTGTTTTGGAATATTATTATTATTTGTGTTTCGATTTCTCATATGTATATTGCCTTTTTTCTTATGAGTTCTCTAACTCTCATTTAGTAGGTTCTCATTTTATAGTTGGAAATAAAACATCTTAAATGGGATATAATTCTCATCAAATTTCAGAACTCAGAATAAAAAACTTTTAATGAATCTTCTAATTTTTATGACAATATAGTTATTTAATAGGAAAAATAAGGAACAGGCAGACCATCAATTAGGTAAGACAGGCTATTCCATGTAGCGTGATGTTTGAGAAGTATTTACTCACTTGTAATTATGTATGACAAGCTCACCATTAAAGAACAAATTGCACACTTATAATGTAGATTCAATGCACATGGAACTCTTTAGTGATATAGGCAGAGGGAGCACAGTATGACCTTCCAGGGCCCTGTATTGTCATAGATAAGGCAAACTTGATGTTCATCTCCTTTTGGAGGCAGGAGAACCTATGTTTGACATTGATATTTATAATTTACTAAGGGCACAGAATCTTTGAAGTTACTTTTTAACTTGAAGACTTAGACAAGAGAAAAATAGAAAGAATTTCAGTCCAGTCAAAAGGTAATCCTGGGTTTCAGTTCTATTGACAATGTAGCTATTTTAATAGGAAAAATAAGGAACATATAGGCCATCAGTTGGGCGAGAAAGTTTATTCCAGGTAGTATGATGTTTGAGAAGTGTTAATTCACCTGTAATTATGTATGAGAAGCTCACTATTAAAAAACAAGTTGCACACTTATATTATAGAGCTAATGCTTAAATGATACAATGATAATTTTCTGGCAAGTCTGGGACTTGAACAAATTTGAGTAAGAAAATGGAAGATTTCAACAAATGTCTAGGTACTGTAAGAGCTACCTCTAAAGAGAAATTGTTGGAGTTGGTTTGCAACATCCAATAGGAACAAATAATAATAATATTTTAAAATATGAATCCTCTGACTCAGTGAAATTTAAAAGAAAATATCTGACCTCAGTAGTTGTTTATATGGTGCATTCAAGGGGGCCTTGCACGTTTTGTTGATATAACTTTTTATATCTCAGTAAATAATCAGGAAACACACAATAAAATGAGGATTTTTGTCATCAACAATAATTCTAAAACATTATGATCAGAATTTGAGAACTGTTAAGAAAACTTTATCCAAAATTTGGATATAGGCAAAGGGAACACATTATGATTTCCAGTGTCCTGCAGGGCCATTGTTAAAGACAAATTTGGTGATTATCTCTCTTGCATTTTGGGGGAAACCTATGCTTTCCATTGATATTTCCTTTTAAGGGCACAGAATCTCTGAAGTTACATTTCAACTTGAAGATTTAGACAAAGGAAAATTGAAATAATTTCTGCCTAGTCCAAAGGTAATCCCAAAGTTTCAGTTTTTTTGATCTGAAGAATATTGTCAACAATATTGTATATAATCTAGTAATCTCCTCCCAATATTTTCATAAAAGTATGTATTATATAGTTCCTAAAATGATTTTAACACCTTATTTATAAGTTGAAACAATTATTTGATATTGATTTGTCCTTTATTCTTATAAAAGTTATGCTTTTAATTTTTTGTTAGCCATTATTTAACAAATCTGGTAGTTCAGGACTTATTATTTAATAACAATTATTTTAATTGAGCATAATGTTTTAGAATCTATTTGACTGAGGTGTACACATATCTTTGGGGATGCCAGACCCCTTGAGAAAGTCCAAATTCTATTTATTCTTCGGGCTTCATAGTCACCTAAAGAGTATGTGCCAGCTTCCCTTCAAATAAGCTAGACAAAAGGGAGGATGTTTCTATTCTATAACTAACCATATATTTCATTGAAGCAAAACAAATATCTACAAAGCCTACCTGTATTAGTTACCTATGGCTGCAGTAATAAATTACACTCTCTTAATGGTCTAAAACAACACATATTTGTTGTCCTTGCTGTTTTGTACGTCAGAAGTCCAACATGTCTCATGGATTAAAATCAACCTGGTCCTTCTGGAGACTTTGTAAGAGAATCCATTTTCTGTCCTTTCCCAGCTTTTAGTGATCACACACATTCTTTGATTTATGCTGTCTTTCCTCCACTTTCAAATCCAGCAACTGTGGTCCCTTTTTTCTTTCCATTGGATCACGTTTCGCATTCTACCTCCCCCTCCACTTTTAAGGAAATTTCTGAGTGCATTGGGCTTACCTGGATAATCCCAGATAATATTCCTGTTTTAAAATCAGTTGATTAGTAAACTTATTTTTATTTGCAACATTAATTCTTCCTACACAACATAACACATTCACAGATACTGGGAATTAAGGCAGACATCTTTGAAGAGGAGAACCGTTCTTCTACATACTGTACTTGTTCAAATAGGAGGTTGAATAATTAACTCATATAAAATAAAGATGTTTTAGAAGTGTATTTCTTAGTAAAGTCAAGAGTGTATTTTTTGACTGATTCATTCTTTTATTCACTCAGAGTCAATGTGTTATTCTAGAAAAAGCCAAGGTGTACTAGTTATGATGAAAGAGTTTTCATCACAATTTACTTCTTTTGGGCTACGTAATAGTGGGAAACAATTTAGTCTCTTTGGGTTTCCCTTTTAATTTTTTAATCAGAAAAAATAAGGTCAGTTAAATCCACCTCATAGTGTGCTCTGCAAAGTATGTATGATAATTAATATAAAGCAGTCTCCAGGTGCCAAAAAATTTAGTCAACAACTGTCAGCTATAAGCTATGTAACACAGTGCATAACCTAAATAGATTTTCAGTAAGCAATGTTTATTAATTAACCACTTATTCTCCCCAAAATATTTCAAGCACCTGCTATTATATTACTAAGCAACACCAACACAGAGAATATATAGCACATGTTAATTCTAAAATATTAAAATAGCTTTATGTGGTATGACTGAAGAAAAACAGCACTAACACTGATGTTTTACTATAATTACTAACATTTTTCATTTTACAGAAATTAGTCATCAAGAGATTATTAAAAAATGTTCAGGGTCCTATAAGAATCTTGGAAGAATTAAAATTAAGAATCTCTAGTTTTCATACTACCACATTCCTTGTAAGGATAGCATTTTATTAGGTCTATTGTAAATTTTAAAAAATGAGTTGCCATGGCATCGTGAATCTCCAAATGCTTTACAGTTTTAACACCTCCTACCTTGTATCCATAAATTAGCCTCAGCAAGGACTTTGCTGTGTTGTCAGTTCATTTAAATTCAAGCAGTCATAGAACTACTGGTGTTATAAATTTACTTCTGGAAAACTAGATTCTATTTTTCACGAGAGGTGGATTATAATTTTTATCATACATTTAATAGCTTAAGGTCTATATGTAAAGTATATTAAATTACTTTAAATGAATATATCAGGAAATATGACATTCATAGTTTATAGCTTAAATAATATATAATTCTAAAAGTTGACTCTTTATCATAGCTCTTCATTTTAACCATAGAGTAAATATTTTTTTGTTACTCTTAGAATGTCTTATCATATCTAAGAAAGCTATTTCCTTGAAAGTTGATTTCCAAGTTCCTGAAGAGTGCCAAAATATTTTTATTTTGCAATGTTGGTTGAATATTTTAAAAACAATGTTTTAGATAATGTTACTTTCTTTAAACAGAGCATATTTCAAAGATTACTTATCTTTCCTTCTTTCCTGATGAATAAATCATAGTTTGCCAGATTGCGCTATATTTCAATAAAATACTTTGGGCCCATCAAGATATACAGTGATGGTTTCCTCCGTTAAGAAGTTCCCAATCACACTTTATTGTTTCAATTTTTATTTTTGGTTTAGTTGAAATAGTACTAGACTACTAAAACAAACAGATCTCAATTTGTCCAATAATAACTTTAGGAATACAGAAGGATTTACTCGATATTTTTAGGTATCAATTTGTTAATTTTGAAAATTGTTTGGCATCGACCTCAACATTTCTTGTTGAAATATTTTTAATCTATAAATCATGGTTTCTCTCATGCATAAGGATCTTCTTAATGGGGCCTGGAATTCATTAGAAGTTTCAGGAGACTGGGCTTGATTTTGTTGGGAGGGAAGCAAAAATAGATTTCCTTGAGATTATTTCTACAGTTTATATGTTTGGAACATTATCATAAACAAGACAATCAGGTGTCCCTTTCCTCAAAGACATTAAATCAGCCCTGTGATCAGTGAGAAGGGATAGGAAGCCAGTTCTCCAGCAAACGTTCCCTGGTTAAGAAGACTCATATATGCCATGTTCTGGAGTGTGGAATTTTTTTATGGTTGTCTGGAGGAATGGTTCTCGATGAAGGACTATTTTGCCCTTTCCAGGCATCATTCGGCAACATCTGGAGACATTTTTGTTTTTCAAGATTGTAGGGATGGCTGTGCTACTAATATTGAACAGGTAGAAATCAGGGATGCTGCTAAACATCTTAAAATGGATGGAAAACTACAAAAAATTATCTAGACCAAAATGTCAGTAGAGATGCTTTAAAGATACAATGATCAGAACAAATTCAAAAGCTTGACATTATCATATTTGTACTCTATTATACCACTTTGATTATGATAGTATATTGGAACAGACAAAGGTGAAACCTTACTTAGTACATCAGATAATAAGTACAAATTACCGAGTCTGCAGCCTGAACCAAAGATGACATGAAAACATGGACAATACTAAGAGATAATGGAACAAAGTAATCAAATATACTTTATGATTAATTAGTTGAAGCCAGAGAGTGAGCAGGGATGCTGTCACAACAGAATAGATGGTAAATAAGATTGAAAGATTGCAGAGGAAGAAGCAAATTTCAATAATTTAGTAGGTGTAAATCTTTTTTTTTTAATTTAATTTATTTATTTTCGAGAGAGGGGAAGGGAAGGAGAAAGAATGGGAGAGAAATATCAATGTATGGTTGCCTCTCATGCGTCCTCTGTGGGGAACTGGCCTGAAACCCAGGCATGTGCCCTGACTGGGAATCGAACTGCGATACTCTGGTTCGTAGGCCCGCGCTCAATCCACTGAGCTATGCCAGCCAGGGCAATAGTAGGTGTAAATCTTAATATCTGTCATCCAAATGAAAATACTTAATAGATAATAAGACTGAGACGAAAACTGCTGGCATGTTTGTAGCATATATACCTATTAATATAATACCTAGTGTATAGTATATGCTGTTTATTAGCTGAAATAATAGAAGAAATATTATTTTATTCTTCATTCCTCTGCCTAGAAGAAACAAACCTGAGATTTCTCAAAAAATTTGGGAACTCTGCTAGACTGTTGATATTACTTTGCTGTAATTTTTCATCTATTGAACTAGTTCATCATCACAGATTCTAACTTTATATCAGCTCTTTCTGCCTTCTAGAGAATCTTCAAATGTATATATTTCAGGTGCTTATCATCTTTGACATAACCTGCATTTAATCTTTAGACTAATGTTACCAGATGCCAATATTCCGTGACTTTGAACCTGAATCTACCAAAGTTATGACAGTTGTCACTCACACATCAAGACTGTCACTGTAGTCACTTTGTAAAACGACACTCTTATATTCTAATTGTATGCTTTTTACATACTCAGAGAATTCATGATTAGAGACCTTGTAAAAGCAGAGTAAGAATTTACGTAAATCCAGTCATCCATAAAATCAACAAAAATTCTGGGAAAACTGTTAAAATTATATTTCTTAAGTTCTAGAAATTAAGCAAAGCTTTGTGACAATCCAAAAAATACATAATTCAAGAAAAACTGATTAGCCTTAGTACAAACAAGAGTCGTGGCATTTGAACCTGCTCTGTTCACCTCTGCTTCTGCCCAGCTCCAAAATAGCTTTAAACAGCAGTAGCCTTGTAATCATGGTAGCTGTAAACACCAGCAGCCTTGAAATTACTAAAAAGAGCATACAGGATAGGATTTACTCAAAATTATTAGTTATTCTTAAAAATTATAATTACCTGGCTGGTGTAGCTCAGTGGATTGAGCGCGGGCCTGAAAACCACATGATCACGGTTCGATTCCCAGTCAGGGCACATGCCTGGGTTGCAGGCCAGCTCCCAGCAGGGGACTCATGAGAGGCAACCATACATTGATATTTCTCTCCTTCTCTCCTTCTCTTCCCCTCTAAAGATAAATAAATAAAATCTTTTAAAAATTATAATTACCTCTATCTTCCCATGAAAATATGTTGTCATCCTTGTCAAAAACAACTTAACTGTAAGCAGGAAGGTTTACTTCTGGAATTTAAATTCTATTCCATTGACTTAGAGGTTTATTTTTATATGAATATTATACTGACGTGATTACTGTAGACTTGTAACTTTAGAAACCAGAAAATACAAGCACTCCAACTTTGTTTTTTCAACATTATTTTGACTATTCTGGATCTGTGAATATTCATAAACATATAAGATCAGTTTGTCATTTTTGGCAAAGATGCCAGCTGCAGTCTTGATAGATATCATCTTGAATCTGTGGACTGTTTTGTGGTGCATTGCATCTAACAATATTAAGTCTTCTGATTCATATGTATGGGATGACTTCGCCATTATATACTTCCTCTTTGATTTTCTTCATCTTTTTGGTTAACTTTATTCTTAGATAACTTACTCTTTTGGATGCTATGTAAATAGAATTTCCTACATAATTTCATTTTTGGATTATCCATTGCTGTAGTATAGAAATACAATTATTTTTTGCATATTAATTTTGTTGAATGCAACCATGGTGAACTCATTTCTTAGTCTTTGATTCTTTTTTATAATGGATTAATATTTTCTATCTATAAGATCATGTTATCTGAATATAGAGATAGTTTTTGTTTCTTCCTTTCCAATTCAGGTGGATTTTATTTCATTCTCTTGCCCAATTTAGAATCTCCCATTTAATGTTAAATAGCAGTAGCAAGAGCAGACTTCTTTTTCATATTCCTAACCTAAATGAGAAAGCATTAAGTCTTGAAACATTAAGTATGATGTTAGAGGTAGGTTTTTGCAGATGCCTTTTTATTAGATTGAGTAGTTTCCTTGCTACTGCTAGTTTGTTGAGTGCTACTACTGTAAAGTTATATTTAGTCTTGTCAAATCAATTTTTTGCATCTATTTGTATGAACATGTATTTTGTCCTTTATCTCATTGATATAGTGCATTTTACTAACTGGCCTGTGATGTTAAATCAATGTTACATTCCAGAGATATATGTTACTGGATTCAATTGATTAGGATTTTTTAAAAATTCTGTGTCTATGTTCATGATTGATATTGATGTGTAGTACTCATATATTATGAAGCTTTTCTTTCAGTTTGGTATTAGGGTAATACTGGCCTCATAAATGAATTGCACACTTTTATCTCCTTTCTTTTTCTTTGGAAGATTTTGTGAAGAATTGATATTCTCTTTATAGAGATTTGGGAAAATGCACCAGTGATGTTATACTTTTCTGGGTTATTTGTAGGTGGATTTTAAATGACTATACTGATACTTTTAAAGAAGATTTTAATTATTTATTTTTAGAGAGAAGGGAAGTAAAGGAGAAAGAGTGGGAGAGAAATATCAGTGTGTGGTTTCCTCTCCTGTGGCCTTCACTGGGGACCTGGCCTGCAACCCAGGCATGTGCCTTGAGTGGGGATCAAATTGGCCACACTTTGGTTTTCAGCCCATGCTCAATACACTGAGTTATGCCCGTCAAGGCCAGATATTTTTTATTGAGGCTGTTTCCGAGAGTAAAACACTTAATAAGGAGCTAAAAACTCAGTAATCAAGATAAATGTTTCAATGCAATATTTTAATAGTAAAAATCAATAAAATGTATCCATGATTAACAAAATATCAAAATTATAAATAAAGGTGCATGTTATTACCTTTATTGATTAAAGGAGAAATGGTATTGATTTCTCCTTTGCCTCATACCATTATACTGCTTTTTTTGCTACTAAATGTGTGGTTTAGCATGTGGACTCTGGAGTTGTACACTAGAGTCCAAATCCCTGCATGTACTTATGATATAGTGAGTATATCATACTCACTATAGGTGACAGTAAGTATAATGTCACCTCTATAAGCCCAAATTTTTTCACCAATAAAATATGTAAAATATTGCAGTTGTTTGATAGAGTTTATGGAATGATTAAAGAGACAAAGTATTTGGAACATTTTTGGAAATTTCTAAACATTTAATTTTAATATTTGACATACATAGTTTAACTCTTATTTATAATTATAGTTAAGTATAGTTCTTTGTAGTACATTGAATAGACATAATGCAATGTAACACTCTCCACACATAGTGTGTATATATACAACTATATACATATATACATATATCTACACAGGTATAGATATGTGTGTATGTGTGTATATATGTATACATGTATGTATGTATATGTATATATACATAATCTCCAGAAAAACAATAAATAAGCAGTGGAGCAGTGTGAGGTTTATTCAATCTATTTCAGTAATGAGAAGACCACCTTCACAGAATCATGGAAATGTTTCGAAATAGGAAAATAAGTAAAAGGTATTTATTGACTTTGAGATTAAGATTAAAGACTGGATGATTTTAAGTTGTTTTGGATAGTCAGAATTTGATGTAACATCTTTGGACATGTTATGATGTGTCCAAAGAAAAAGAAAAAGCCTAGATGGAATCTTGATGAGCCTGTTGTTAAACTTGATAATTAAGCTACTACTTGTTTTACATACCCATCTTTTAAGAAACAGTTATTACCTAGAGCAAGCTGATGTTATTTTCATTGTTATTAACATTAAGACAGAAGCAGAACACATTATGCTGTCTTCATTATTCTCTCTTGTAGGTACACATGTTCATAAATACATTATACACACAGCTAACAGATAATAACCTTTTTAATTATACAGTAAATTAATATAAATTGGTAGTTACTAAAATGTTCTTGCTCCAAGTTAATCTAAAATCATTCTCCTCCTGCTAGGTACTCTGTTGGCAGTAATTGTTCCAATTCTCTCATGATTGTAGGTCCTTGTAGGTTCAGCAACATCCTTTGAATAGTGACACTATCTCTTCAGGTAAGATAACATTTACTGTGCATTATCAGTTTTAACCCAAACTCAGTTCATTATAATCTATGATAACAATTTTAATTCATTAATAAATATTAATATAAAACACATCAATAGACAACTGTCTTTGAAACACAGGGTAATTTATAGAAACATTGATGAGTATTCACATATGTTCTTTTTATAATTAGCTAGTATGTTTTTAGGAAGCTACTGCCTAACTGAAATTTTGTTGTGATTCTTCAAAAGATAGTTCTTAAACTAGAATCAGCTAGAATTTTTTTCTTTTAAAAATACTTGCAGCCATCCAGCTAAAACAGCATGGCAAGTGACAGGTGGAAGAAATGTTGTAATGAAGCTTGGTACCCAGGAGACCAAGCTGCAGGTTTTTGAAAAGCCTGTTTTCAACAGGAACTAATCTAATATGTATCTTGTTACTACTGAGCTATAGAATAAAGAACTTAAAAGATATTACTATTGATGCTATTCTATTGTTTTACTTCAATAAATTTGCATTTTATAACTGCCTATACATTACTGAAATGACAATTAAATAAAGGTAGGAATTAATATAAATTACAGAAAAGGTTTTGAACTTTTGGATATTTTTGAAGACTGTGTACAACTCTTTTTGTTGTTGTTGTTAACTCTCAATATCCAAAAGGCAGGAGAAAAAGTACAAAAGTTTTTACATTTCTATGTCTTTCTTTTATGAGGTAAATTCATAACATTCTCGTAGTTGGTAGACAACAATATCTAGAGGTGCATAAATTTCTACTAGATCACATAATCATAGAAAAAGGGGGAAATAAATTTTACATGACTAAAGTTAATAGCGCTTACCTAATTCAAGTCAAATGTCTTTTTAATTCTGAGTTTGTGTTTGTGGTCATGCTGAGAAAATGCTACTGTGCTGACAATAGGAAAATCTCACTCATAAAAGACCTGGGAGAAGGGTGAATTTATTACTGCGCTATTCATAGATAGCAATGAGAAAATTACACATATAAGACCCAATGGTTTTATTCTCCCTTGATAGAAGTGTTTCACCACTTTACTATCTGAGCATTATGTGTAAGAACTAATGATATTATACCTAGAAAGTTATTTATTAGAAGAAAGTAGAGCATTTGCAAAGTTCACTAGTGTTACATAAGTTTATAAGTCCCACAATCATTTATTTGTGTTCTTGCAAGGTAGGTATAAGATAGCCATTTTTCCTTAACGATAAAGTAATGGGAATACATAGCAGAATTAAGGGACAAATTGTGAAGAAAAGAGAAAGGAAGAAGGAGTAAATTTGCGTGAGATAAAAAGAGAAGCTGGGGGGGAATAGGGCTCCAGTCACTTATTTTTAATTCATATGTATTTACAGAGCATGTGAGAGTCTAGAACTTCAGTATCATGAACTGTATTTAGACCACATATAGCACTCTGGTACAAATAAAGTAAACATTAGTATATAAAATAAAGAATGCATGATATCATTAGTAAAAGATGTTTTGAAATGCAATTTTTCTCACTTTATTTCTTTTTCCATATGATGTGCAGAAATTGTCAGATATCACTAAACTTTATCAAATATCTACATTTGTTACAATCGAAAACATAGCCTCCTGTATGTATTAAATTTCAACCTCCTATCAGTAAATTCTGGCTACAAAATATTCTGAGGGTCACAAGAGCAGGGGGAAAAAACGTATAGTTTTAAAGTTACAGGATGTTACAGCTAAACAAGAAACTACCTTCAGAAAACAAATTCCCCATGGTGGATTGGAAGGCAGAAAGTATTATGTAGGCCCAGGGGTTACTAAAACCTAAATTTGTTCTTATTAAATAAACATAATAATAACAAAAAACCAACAAAAAAGAAACAAAAGAAAGCGAGGGTGGAAGGAAAAAAAATCAAAAGATCGTTAGAGGAGGGTAAGGGGGAGGAGAGGGGGAAAGGGGGAAGGAAAAAGAAAAGGCAATAGAAAGAAAAAAAGGTTGGGGAAAAGGGAAAAAAATAAAAGGTTTGGCACAAGGTCAAAAAGGGGTAGGGGGGTGAGGGGGGGGGGGGGAAAAGGGGAAAATTACAGCATAATTTAAAAATAATAATAAACATAAAAACTGGATGATGGTTTGAAAACATAATTGGATTTGAATGAGAAATTAATCCCAAAGGAAACAATTTAAAAGGAAATTTGAATAGGTTAATAAAAATAAAATATGTTCTACATAAAACTTTTCTAGGGAATACAGTGTTGATATTCCCAAATGCAGATATGGTCAGAGGTAACCTATGACTTCACTTACATGACCTTCTGGAAAGAGAAGCATTAAAAAAGTCTGGACAGTTACTGCTGGGGTTAATGTTAGGAAGAGGGAATACCATGGGGCAACAAGGAAGCTGGGAGATAATGGGAATATCCTGCACCTTGAGTTTCACATTACTGTCAAATTCATGAAATTGCACATGAAAAGGGTAAACTTTTTTTATGTAAATTACTCTTTAATAAAATTACTTAATATTTGTTAGAGAATAGCAAACAAATATTGAACCCTGGCCTGGGTAGTAATGTTTATGCTAAAATGTTTAAGTTAAAGTATTCTGGTATGTGCACTGTATTTTAAACTGCATCAAAAGGTAAAATAAATTGAATGGTAGTAGAGGAATAGAAAAATAACAGATATGTGTTAAAATAGACATAGCATTTTAAGATGGCAGAGGAGTAAGTGGAAGTTATGCTGACCTTCTCCTAGAACAAAATTGGAATTACAACCAAATTAAAGAAAAATCTTCCTGAATAACCAGCTGAAATCTAGGTGGAGAGAAGCCTTATAACCAAAGACAGGTGCAATAAACCATGTCACCACAATAAGACTGTAGGGAGGGCAGACAAGGGACTTAAAGTCTGGCTAAGTTCCCACAGGTGACCGCTGCAGTTCTAGAGGGATAGGTCCGCAGCCAGGAGGTTCCCCATGAGAAGTGTGGCTCCGCAGTCCATAGCAATTGAACTGGGAAAGGAATTCCCAGTTTACATCTGATTGTAAAAAGCAGCTGAATTTCTGTCTACCAGGGACAGATATCTAGAGACACAGAGTGCCTCTTAAAAGACCAATGCACAAAATCTCATTTGCAGCCACTTACCCTGGGCTCTGGCTAAAGGAAGTCAGAGTGGATTACAGATGCATGAGGAAAGTCTGAGGTTTTGGGGTCTTGGTGTAAAATGGAAGGAACAGCTCCCAGGATCCTTGTGCTGAGTCAGCCTGTGTGCTGCAGAAGCCACCTTTTTCGGGCATATTGTCCCTTCCAAGTGGCATCAACCTGAAGGGAAGCAATGGCCCTGCCCACAGGAATCGTTCTCACCCCACCCTGTGTAGTTTAGGCTTGGTTGCTAGAGAGGACAGCTGGAGGTTATTTCTGAGAGAAAGCCTTCAGGCAAAAGCAGGTTTCTGGGAGCTCAGAGACTTTAGCTGACCCTCCCCCAGCCTGGTGCTGGTAAAAGCCAGGCTTAGTGTATAGCCTGGTTCTTTCTGCACATACTCAGGCCCGGCAGAGAAAGTCATGTGTTTTAGATCAATGACAGCTCTAAACAGGTTGTCCAGGGCCATTCACAGGGAGTAACTGACAAAGACTTGCACCAGAATTTTTGTAGATCTACCTAATACATAGAAACAAGTACAAGGAAGAAACCAAAATGAGAATACAAAAAAACAGGACCCAAATGACAGAACAAAAAATTTCTAGAGAAGAAGAAATAAATGAAATGGAAGCAAGCAATTTATCAGACAGATAGTTTACAGTAATTATTATTATGATACTCAACAACACAAACAAAGACTTAGAAACTATGAGAGCTAGGGGGGTGGGGAACACGGGACAGGGGGGCTGGGATCGGAGAAATAGACAAAAAACTGTACTTGAAAAATAACTAAATTTAAAAAGACACTCAAAAATACTTAGAAACTATAAAGAAAAGACCTATCAGAAATAAAAATGCAATATCTGAAATAAATTATATTCTGGAAGGAATAAAGAGTAGTTTAGATGAAGCAGAGGATTAAATCAGAAATTTGGAAGATAAAGCAGAAAAAACACCCAACATGAGCAACAAAAAATATTTTTAAAAAAGAAAATGAAAAATGATAGCAGAAGAAATCTTTGGGACAACATAAAGTATGACAATATCTGCATAATGGGAATACCATAAAGAGAAGAGAGTGAACAAGGGACCAAGAACTAATTTGAAGATATTATGACTGAAAACTTTCCTATTCCAGTGAAGGAAAAAACCCACAAGTCCAGCAGGTGCAGAGTCCCAAACAAGATGGACCCAAAGAGGACTACAAGAAGGCACCTCATAATGAAAATGACAAAGCTTAAACACGAGCAGAGAATCCTAAAAGTCACAAGAATAAAGCATGTAGTTACCTAGATAAGAGCTCCAAATAAACTGTCATCTGGTTTCTCAACAGAGACATTTCAGGCCAGAGGGGGTTGGAATGAAATATTCAATGTGATGAAGAGCAAGAAACCATAACCAAGGCTACTTTACCCAGCAAGGTTATAATTAAAAATTGAAGAAAAAGAGCTTCCCAGACAAAAAATGTAAAGGAGTTTGTTAACACCAAGCTATGCTGCAAAAATTGTTAAAGGGCTTGCTTTCAGAAGAAGAAAAAGAAAACCATAATCAAACAAACAAACAAAACAGAGGAAAATAGTTTAAAAGTAAAACACAATAAATAAGTATCTATCAATAATGTAAATTATTGTAGTATCTATCAATAATTGTAAATGATTAATGTAATCATTTACATTTATTTTAAATGTAAATGATTAAATATTCCAACCAAAAAGATATGGAATAGCTGAACAGATAAGTAAACATGACAAATATAGATGCTGTCTTCAAGAGACCCAACCCAGATTGAAATATACAGAGGCTGGGATGGGAGAAATAGACAAAAAAACTGTACTTGAAAAATAACTAAATAAAATTTAAAAAATAAATAAAAAAATAAAAATACCAGAAAAAAAGAAAATTCCTGCTGAGATTGAGATGAAATGAATATCTGAATGTTTTTGACTTTTTAACTTCTATTTCTAATAGAAAAGCTAATGATATTAATAATAAAATGTTGGTTATTTAAAAAAAGAAATATACATACGGACAAAAACTGAATGGTTGGGAAAAGATATTTAATGAAAATGGGAGAAAAAAAGCTAGTTAATACCTGACAAAATAAATTCTAAAACCAAGGCTATATTAAGAGACAAAAAAGGACACTGCATAATAATAAAGGGAACAATTCAAGAGGATATAACCCCAGTAAACATTTATGTACTCAACGCAGGAGCACCTAAAAAGCTCAAGTAAATCTTGATGGACATAAAGGGAGAGACTGACAGAAATGAAGTTAAAATAGAGGATTTCAGCACCCTATTGACTTCACTGGATAGATCTTCCAGGAAGAAAATCAACAAGTAGGTACACTAGGTCAAACTGGTTCAACTGACATCTTCAGAGAATTTCACTCCACAGTTGCAGAATATACACACTTCAAGAGCACATGGAACATTTTATAGGCTAGACAACATGTTAGGACACAAAACAAGTCTTAATAAATTTTAAAAGATTGAAATCAAATCAAGCATCTTCTCTGACCACGTTATAAAACAAAAAATCAACCACAAGAAGAACACTGAAACATACACAAAGACATGGAAGCTAAATAACATGTTATTAAATAATGAATAGATAAACAACAAGATCAAGGAAAAAAATCAAAAGACACATTGTTACAGATAAGAATAAGAATAAAACAATCTAAAATATGCAAAACACTGGGAAAGCAATCCTAAAAGGGAAATTCATAGCATTGTGGGTCTATTTTTTTAAAAAAGGAAAAGCTGGAATATACAATCTAACTTTATACTTTAAAAAACTTGAAAAAGAACAACAAAGCCAAAAGTGTGTAGAAAGAAGAAAACAATGAAGATCAGAGTATAAAAAATGAAATAATGTAAAAAAAAATTTAAACACAAATGAATCTAAGATTTAGTTCTTTGCAAATCTAAGTAATATTGAAAAGCCATTAATCAGACCCATCAAAAAAGAGAAAAAACCAAGATAATAAAATCAGACATGAAAGAGAAGAAATAACAACTGACACCAAAGAAACAAAAAGGCTTTTAAGAAAATATTATGAACAACTATATGCTAATTGGACAATGTGTACAAAATAGATAAATTCCTAGAAACATAGAATATTACAAAACTAAATCAGGAAGAATCAGAGAATCTGAACAGTCAAATCATATCTAGTGAAATTGAAGCAGTAATCAAAAAACACAATGGAATTCTATGCAGCAGAGAGAAAGAAGGAGCTACTACCTTTTGCAACAACAAGGATGGAAGTGGAAAGCATTATGCTGAGTGAAATAGGCCAGGTGCTGAAAGACAAATACCATATGATCTCACCTTTAACAGGAAGCTAAACAACAAAACAAACAAGCAAGCAGAAAAAAACAAAACAAAAAACCAAAGACACTGAAATAGAGAACAAGGGGACAGTGACCAGAGGGGAGAGGGAAGGGAAGTTAAGGGGAAAAAGGGGGAGGGATTTGGAGGAACAAATAGGAAGGACACTGGGATGAGAACTAAGGGGGGTGGAAATGGGAGGGAGGTGGGGAGCAAGGGGCAGTGGAGACTGGGATGGGAGAAATAGACAAAAAACTGTACTTGAAAAATAACTAAATAAAATTAATTTTAAAAAAAAACTCTCAACAAACAAAAGGCTTGGATGAGCTGACTTCACAGGAAAATTTTACCAAACATTCCAAGAAAAACTAACATTTCTTCTCAAACTATTTCAAAAAAATCAATAGGAGGGAAGTTCCCAAGTTTATTTTACAAGGCCAGCCTTATCTTAATTCCAAAACCAGATAAAGACACTACAAAACCCCAAAATTATAGGCCAATATCCCTGAAGAATATAGATTCTCAAATTTTCAACAAAATAAAGTGGTGCTTCAGAACTTGTAAAAACTGGCACTTGTCATATTTTGATGAGAAAAAATGTTTCAGCAGTTGGTGCTTGCTTGCCACTCTTTGTACTTGCTAGAACTTATATGAATCATGATGCCACCCACAACAGAAAATGCATCATCAATTGTAGCTTGCTTGAAATATTGGATTGAATTAATGATGAGTATCAAGGTACCACTGTATTAACAAACTGAATACAGTAATACATGATAAAGATCATAAGCCATTTCAAGTGAGATTAATTCTGATAAAGCAAGGTTGGTACATTTGCAAATCAATAAATGTGGTTCCACACATACATATAGTAGAATATAAACCACATGATCATATTAATAAATGCAGATAAAGAATTTAAAAATCCCACACCCATATATGATAAAAACTTTTAGCAAGGTGAGAATAGAGGAAGCACACCAAAACATAATAAAGACCACATATGACAAACCCAAGGCCAGCATCATTAACAATTGGAAAAAATTACAAGCATTCCCTCTAAGATTATGAATAAGAGAGGGATGTCTGCTCTCTCTTATTCATCATAATACTGGAAGCCATAGCCATAGAGATCAGACAATTAAAAAGATACAAAAAGCATCCAAATAAGAAAGGAAGAAGTAAAACTCTTTATTTGTAGATCACATTAAATTGTACATAAAGTTTATGTGAAAGAACTCACAGAACTAACTCCCTTAACATTTTATGGAAAAGACTGACAATGTTTTAAACTATGTATACTCTCAATACCTGATGAGTTTATGATTTACACTGCATGTTCTCAGTAGTTCATGAAAGGCTGGCTACAAGTGTGTTCATACACACATACATGTATGTCCACACATGTCCACACATGTGCACACATGTGTTTATACGCACATGTGCGCATATAAATACATACTGGTGTATGCATTCTGTGTTTGTGTATACATGCATGTTCACACATGTGCTCACACCTTCTCGTGTATGTTTATGTGTGCATGTGTGTTAACACATATTTACATGTGTTTTTATATATACATGTATTTTTAGAAATTTGTAATACTATAGAAAGTAAATCAACGCAGTTATATCCAAATGAATTGAATCCACTGAGTTCCTTGTAAAGCAGCATATAGAATTATTCTCTATAGAAACAAAATAAATATAATATGACATAAATCATTATAAAATATGTAAAAGAGATTAAATAACTGCCATTCTGCCATCAACTAAATGTACTTAAAACTCTGCAGGACAAAATAGTAAAAGTATACAAGAAAGAGGTTTATATATTTATGTAGAAAAAATTTGGAGAGAGGTAAGGAGAAGGAGTGAAAAAATGTGGAGGGAATACATAGCTCAAATGGATTTTGATAATTTTATTTTTCTCGTTTTGTACATTGGGAATAAAAATAATTTATGAAGAATTTTTGTCCCTGACTGGTGTGGCTCAGTGGATTGAGGGCTGGCTAGAGAACCAAAGGGTCCTTGGTTCTATTTCCAGTCAGGGCACATGGCTGGGTTGCAGGTCAGGTCCTTGGTAAGGGACGTGTGAGAGGCAACCATACACTGATGGTTGCCCTCTTTCTCCCTCTTTTCTCTCTCTCTAAAAACAAATAAAATATTTTTTAAATAATTTTGGATAAGTGCTATTCATCAGCATTAGTAGTTCTTTTGCATATGGCATGCATAAGAGCCTATCTTCTGGAGCAGAGACTAAATTGATTAAGGCAAAGGTAAGTTATGTTTATAGAGATACATTTAGGAGCAAACCCTGCCAACTAATCAAAAAGTTGAACTGGAAAAAAAATATGCTGGTTAATACTAACTCATTCTTTTCAAGATGCTGATTATAATTTTCCAGTATCTGTGAGTACAGACAAGGAGCAAAAGTCATCAAGAATAATTGTATTCTTACTTTAATAAGGATGTGCCAGAAAAAATGGAATACAAATCAATAGGGTTGTAATACGAAAATCATTTCATATGCTATCATGGCATACATATTTCTTTGCACAAACTAATATTGATATCCATTTATATTTAAATATATCCCCCGGGAAAAGGAAAGCACTATTTTAGCATTGTGAGTTACAACTTCTATTTCATTTGTTTCAACCCAGGCAATTTTCAAGCAAGTATGCCAATAAATTTGTCTTCTAAAATCTGCATAAATATTTGCTTTATCTACTTTCTTGCTCACATTGTATGCAAGATCAAAAATGTCTTCCAAGAGCCACAAAGGATGATGAAGAAGTAAGATAAAACCTATATCACAAAGTACCAGCAATTCATAGAGAAAGACATGCATCTATCTAAAGCAATAAGACAAAGATATTAGAAAGTTTGCTAATAGCATGTTAAAGTACTGTCTTATTATTTTGTTGCTGCTGTAACCCATCATCAACAATTTAATGACTTAAAACATTGTAGACTTAGTATCTTACAATTCCAAAGGTCGGGATTTGGAAATGGGTCTCAGCAGGCTGGAATCAATGCTTTAGCAGGGCAACATTTATGCCATCTGTAGATTCTAGGAAAGAATTAATTTCTTTATCCTTTTCAGCTTTTAGAATTCACACAAAATCATTAACTTTTTTTATATTCAAAGCCAACAACAGTGGGTCCAATTCTCATATCAAGTCACTCTCACCTCCTTCTTGTTCTCTTCTGCTTTTCAGAAACTTCTGATAACATTGGACCTACCTAAATAACCTAAGATAATCTCCCAATTTAAAGGGCATCTGATTAGCAAACCTAATTCTTTCTGCAACCTTAATTCTCCTTAGCTGTGTAAGATAAAATGTTCGCAGTTATGAGGGATCAGAGGTTAGACATCTGTAAGGGTTAATATTCTGTTTAGTACTGGAGCATTTAGTAAAATTTCAATAACGGAGAAGATAATTGACATTTAAGAATATCTACCTGAAAAACATAAAATTTATACTACACTAGTATGTGTGTAGGACATAGAAAAAACTATTGTAAATCTTGAGATTATCATGTAGTAAAATCTCTTTGGTCTATATTATTAGTTCCTATAAACTCAGGACTAGCAGCTACTCCATAAGTTGTAAATACAAATGTTTTGTATTCATGTATTTTTTAAAATTCTGTTGGGTCAAACTTAATCAGATAGATCTGGAGGTGACACAGATTTTGGCAGATCGCTTGCAATTTGTACTAATACAAGATTGTAAAATGGCATGTGCCTTTTGTTTTATTATAATAACACAATATACTGAAAACATATTCAGAAAAGCATATGATTCATATGGATTAAACTATTTCCAAAATTCTATTAATTTATCTTACTTAATAATAGTTTTACTCCTTAAAATTCACAATGTTCAATAAAATCATACACTCAGTTAATCTGACCATAAAGTTAATTTTTAATAACAGAAATACTTACATCAGGGAGGAACATTGCAGTTTATAAAATGTTTACAAACATCTGCCTTTAAAAGAATCAGAATCAGTGGATATTTTTATGTCATTTAAATTTGGATGTCTACTGTCTCAAGGAGAGGAATTAGTTCTTATTTTATGAACACTGAGCAGACTCCAAATCATCTAGCTAAATTACACTATTACCTGGTTAGCTAATTTATTTTTCTGTTCTGACAACCTTCCCTAATATTTTAGTAGTGCTGCTTTCAAGATGAGATGTTGAGACCCAAATCTAAGCTTTAGTCCCTGAAGTGACATTTAAAGAAAGATATCATGAATTAACATTTAATGAAAAACAAATATAACACACAAAAGGCAATATCTTTTTGTATAATTAAATGACATGACAATGAGTTAATATTCTTAAGATGATATTTTTATGATAAAAAGCAATGATGCTTTTTATATCTTTCTCCTAAGCACATCTCAAGAGGCTCTGTTGAAAATGACTTTAATGTAACAGATATTTTCAAAAAAGGTATGGAGCAGCAGAATTGCATTTTCACTTATTATGTCAAATAATTGATGTACTTTGGGAATCCCTATAGTATTGTATAATAACACATATTCATAGCAAAGAGCTGATAAGCTAAGAGAATCCTTCCCACAAAAAAAACTAGTATAATTGATATGAGAGTTGAAAATGCAATAGACTTTTAAATGAATGAAACAGATCAGAATACTAATGGAGAGATGCAAAAGGAGCACTTGATACCTCAAAGCCCTTGTAGAAGTTGGCCCAGCTCTTGGGCCATTAAAGTGAGTTCCTGGAAGATAGGAATTGTATACTGTTCTTTTCAAAAACTTATACAGTTTATCCACTAGTATATAAACCATATATTCTTTTGTACTTTTATGTACAAAAAATACTTTTGCCATAAATATTTACTATTTCATTCAATTTCATGAAATATAAGGAACACCTCAGAACATAAAATAGCATTCTATTTTCTATATGCAGATTCAGGCTTCTATAATATATGATGTTATTTTCTTTTACCTGTCAAGCTTCTTTTGACATCTCTTTCATCAGAAGTTTAATGGCATCTATTTCTCTCAACTTTTGGCCAGCTGATATTTATTTCTAATTTTCAAGGTAATTTCTATGGGATATAGAATTCAAAGTTTCTTTTTTTTAGTAATTAAAAATAATATCCAATTATTATTTTGTCTTTATTTGTTCTATCGAGAAGCCAACTGCCATTCTTGCAGAATCATTTCCCCCACTGGCAGCTACTGTTTGTTTTCGAGCCATTTGATTCTGATATGCTGCGTGTGATTTTATTCATAGTATCTTTCTTAGGGTTTTTCTGAACTGCTTTGATGTGTAAAGTGATAACTTTTAGCAGTTTGGGAATATTATTGGCTACCACCTCTCCAAATATTTTTTTGCCTCATAATCTCTATTTTTTCTCTCTTTGCATTTATTTTGAATAATTTGCAGTGGACTGTCCTCAAGGCCACTGGTACTTTCTTCAGTTGAGTCCAGAGTTCACTTAAGCCTTTCAAGTAATTTGCTCATTTTTAGTATGTATGTTTGGTTATATATTATATATAACATTGTAACATATATGAGTTATTTCATTTATTTTAGTTCTCTTGGCCTTCTTTCTACATTCTGTAGACATCCCCATTGCATAAAGGAAAAACACTGTGAGAATCAGCATATATTTGCTCACTCTAATCTTCAGTAGTCAATGTGTTGCACTCTGCGAAGTCCTCTGTGCAATCTGTGGGGTAGATTAGATGGGTATGTATATGAATGAACTCTTTTGCCATTGGTGTTCTATCTCCATAAACCTAGTAAAAAACTGTGTGATGGAGTTGGTGGGTTACAGTTAGGACCCCACACCATAATTTGACACTAGCTCATATAGGCCACATTAGAGCCTACTTTAACTTCACCTAGAGACCAGTAGAGCTTGGAGGTACAGACATGGCTGAGAGCAAGGAAGAAAAGCAGAAGCTGTCAGCATTGGCCATACCATAAGAGTGAACACTGATCTCAGGACCTGCTTTGCAGACCACCTCATCATATTTAGCCACTTAAGAAACCAGTGGCTAGCTTTGTAAACTGCCTGCAGATTTTACCAGTTTTTGGCCCTCAGGTATTTGCATTTTCTGCCTGAATTCCTCTTGCTTTTCTATCCTTCTTGTCCATGCCAGAGGCTGGCACCTGCAGAAGCAGCCAGCCTATGTCTCTTTGGCTGTGTGAGTTCAAGACATCAGCCTAGACACTTTGCAACGGGCCCCCACTGCGTTGCATGTACTCAGGGCTAGCTCTTCCAGTTGGTACCCTTGTAGGACAAAAGCCAGAGATCCCACAGCTGTGTGCGGATCTGGATATAGGTTTGTCTCTTGCTACTAACCTGTAGCATCTCCTCACCAGCAGCTAGCTCCATGTAGCTTTGTTCTGATATTGTTCAAATGCCCACACTAGCTAAAGCCCTATGTAGATTCAGTGCAGTCCCTACAGATTGCAAATAACATTTTTAAAAAGAAATTTTAAAAATATCCTAAAATTCAGATGAAACCACGAAAGACCCTGAAAAACAAATGTAATCTTGAGAAAGACAAATGTTGTAGGAATCAATTATACCTCACAATTTCAAACTTTATTACAAAAATATAGTAAAAAAAAGTAGGGAACTGGTATAAAAAAAGACACATGACCAATGGAACAGAATTGAGAGCCCAGAGATAAACTCACACATGTACAGTCAACTAATATTTGACAAAAGAGCCAAAAATACCTACTGGGGAAAGGATAGTCTCTTTAATAAGTGATGCTGGAAAAGCTGTATATTCACATACAGAAGTGTAAACTCGAAAACCTATCTACCTCTCACAACTCACAAAAATAGCTCAAAAAAGATTGAGGTAGTAAATGTTTTGGTCTGAAACTGTACAACTCCTTTCTTCTAAGAAAAGATAGGGAAAAAAGCTCCTTCCTGTGGGTCTTGGCATTGATGTTTTGGAGATGCCTGGGGTCTATATCAAACTAAAAAGCTTCTGCAAGGCAAAGAACAGACAGAATGAAAAGGTAATACATGAAATGGGAGAGAATATTTGTAAACAATATATCTGATAAAGGTTTAATGTCCAAAATATATAAGGAACTCATACAGCTGAATAGCTAAAGAACAAAGAATTCGATTAAAATATAGGCTGAGGAACTGAACAGACATTTTGCTTAAGAAAATGAACAAATGGCCAAAAGGACAGGAAAAGGTGCGCTACATCACCAAGTGTCAAGAAACACATCTTAAATCAATAATGGTATATTGTCTCAGACCTCTTAGAATGGTGTTATCAAAAAGATAATAAATAAGGTATAATAACAAGGATATGAAGAAGGTGGAAGCCTTACACACTATTGCTGAGAATGTAAATTGGTAGAGCCATGTGGAAAACAAATAATTAAAATAATTATAATATAATAATCTCAAATAATTAAAATAGTGTTATCATATGACACAACACTCCTCCTTGTGAACTGTGTCTTTAAAAAGTGAAATCACTGTATCAAAGAGATATCTGCAGTCCCATGTTCATTGCAGAAATTGTCACAATAGTACCAGCAAGGAAACAACCTAAATGTTTGTTAATAGATGAATGGATGAAGAAAATATAGTACATATTTATATAAAAAGAAGTATTTGGACACAAAAAGAAAGAAAATCTGCCATTTGTGACAATGCAAATGGGCCTTGAGAACATTATGTTAAAGTGAATAAGTCAAAGAAAGGTAAATCCCATATGGTCAATAGTTACAAATTTTCAGTTTTAACATGAATAAGTTCCAGAGATCTCATGTACAGCATGGTTTTATAGTTCATAACACTGTTTCATACATTGAAAGTTTCTATGAAAAAGAGCTTTAGTGTTCTTAATAACAACAACATGGTAGATGTGTGAAGTGAAGGGTGTGTTAACTAACTTTACTGTGGTAGACATGTCACAATAAATACATTTATCAAATTATCATGCTGTGCACCTTAGTCTTACACAATTTGCAGGTCAATTACATCGCAATAAAGCTAAAAAACTGATCATGGGTGAAGAGGATTAAAACTTTTTTTAATTGAGGATATAAAATGAATAAAGTTCCTATCTTCAAATACTATAAACTAGATTGAGAATAAATTTATTTATTTATTTTATTTAATTATTTTTCAACTACAGTATTCTGTCTTTTACTCCCATCCCAGCCCACCCCCCATATCCCCCACCTCCCTCCCATTTTCACTCCCCTTAGTTTTTGTCCATGTGTCCTTTATACTAGTTCCTGTAAATCCTTCCCCTTTTTCACCTGAAACTGTCTCCCTGCTCCCCTCTGGTCGCTGCCTCCCTGTTCTCTATTTCAGTGTCTTTGTTTTTATTTTGCTTCCTTGTTTGTTTTGTTGTTTAGCTTCCTGTTAAAGGTGAGATCATATGGTATTTGTCTTTCACTGCCTGGCTTATTTCACTCAGCATAATGCTTTCCAGTTCCATCTAAGCTGTTGTGATTGAGAATAAATTTAAATTGAAATATTTAAAAATACTCTGAGACTCTTACTAAATTGAAAGTTTAAGACAATATTTGTGCCTTTGTAAGTATTTTAAGGGTCATACATCTGGCTCAAAATATTAAAGATATCTGATCCATAAGACAAAATTAAAATAAATGCAAATTTTATTTAAAAAACTTCTTAAATGACATTGCAAGTTTGTTTTAATTGTGTAAAAATAGACATTAAAGCAGACTGATAAGCATAAAACAAAAATAGTTTTATTCAAAATTAACAATACTTACCTTATTTTTGTGCCTATATAAAAATTAGAGTAAGACAGTTGCCATGATGAACATTATAATTATGTTTATATGTGGGTACAGAATATCATTTTTTACTTCTCTCTGTTAATATTATGGATTGCCTTGGGAATTATTTATATACAACCATTTTAGAATATATATTTTTGTCCAATAGAAATAAACAGAAAACTGTACTTGAAAAATAACTAAATAAAATTTTTTTTAAAAAGAATACCCCCAAAAAAACTGGGTTCAAGGACCAAATATTAGAACAAAAGCTGCTCCTAGTATTCTTATCACTTAGGACATGATAGGGGTATTAGGGACTCTGTGCCAGGAACTGAGGGCAGAGATCAATATATATTCTTATTTTACATTTACTCTCTGATTTGTGTATTTGAAAGTAATGACAGTACAATCAGTAAAAATCAAATGACTTCAAAAAATATATATTTTGAAATACAGGGTTTAGGATGTTCAAAAGTAACCAACTATACTATGAGTGAGGGAAAAAAACTTTCATTACTTTTACTCCTGCAAAAGTGTATTAAATTATCATATTAACTAGAATACAGAGTATCAAACTAAGGGCATAAAAATCATTATTTGGCTTCAAACTTTTCTAGACTCAGTGGGAAAGCTCAACTGATGTCTGTTTATAGCATCAGTAATTCCTGTAAAGTCAGTTATTAACACAGTTTACTAATTTGATGGAGTATTGACTGCCCTTGGCTTTGCTTAAGCTGTTAGCAAACTGACTACTGGTTACTCCATTGTATGCTCATATCCCTTTTGTCACATATTAATTGATGGTAGAGACTTGGGGTTATCTCTGGGCTTTCTATTCTATTCCACTGCTCTATGTGTCTGGTCTTATGCCAGTGCCAGACTATTTTTATTTCAGTGGCCTTGCAGTATAATTTGATATGGGGTATAGTAATCCCTCCTATTTTGTTCTATTTTCTCAAGATTGCTGTGGCTATTTGAGGTCTTTTGTGGTTCCACCTAAATTTTTTAAGTATTTGTTCTAGATCTGTGAAATATGCTTTTGGTATTTTAATAGGAATTGCATTAAATCTATAGATTGTTTTGGGTAGTATGAACCTTGTCATGATGTTAATTCTTCTAACCCATGAAAACAGTATTTACTTCCATTTATTTGTAACTTCTTTAATTTATTCTTTAGTGTTCTATAGATTTCCAGGTACAGGTCTTTTACCTCCTTGGTTAAATTTATTATTAGTTACTTTATTTTTCTTGTTGCTATAGTAAATGGAATTTTTGTCATGGTTTCTCTTTCTGCTTTTTCATTGTTTGTGTACAAAAATGTCATTTATTTCTGACTATTGACTGTGTATCCTGCTATTTTGCAAAATTCACTTATTACATTGAGTAGTTTTTTGGTGGAATCTATAGGACACTATAGTTGGGAAACACAATCATGCCTTCTACAAATAATTACAGTTCCTCCCTCCTTTCCAGTGTGGATGCCTTTTATTTCTTTATCTTGTCTGATTGCTGTGGCTAGAACTTCCAGTGTTATGTTGAGTAAGAGTGGTTAAAGCAGTCACCCTTGCCTTGTTCCTGACCTTAAGGGGAAAATTTTAGTTTCTGTCTATTAAGTATAATCTTGGCTGTAGGTTTCTTGTATACAGATTTTATTATGTTGTGGCATGCTCCCTTTATTTCCACTTTGCTGAGTGTTTGTATCATAAATAGGTGCTGTACTTTATCAAATGCTTTTTCAGCATCTATTGATAAGGACATGTGATTTTTGTTCTTCATTTTGTTTATGTGATATATTACATTTATTGATTTTCAAATATTATACCATCCTTGCATCCCTGGGATGAATCCCACTTAATTGTGGTGTATGATCTTTTTAATGCATTTCTAAATCTGAGTTGCAGTTATTTTCCTGAGGATTTTAGCATCTCTGTTCATTCATCAGAGTTATTGGCCTGCAACGTTCTTTCTCTATTGTCTTTACCTGGTTGTGGAATTAGGAGGATACTAGCCTCATAAAAAAATTTGGAAGTTTCACTTCTTCTTAAATTTCTTTGTAAATTTTTTTTTTGGTTAAAGGTTTTCAATTTTGTTTATCTTTTCAAAGAACGAGCTCCTGGATTTATTGAGTCTTTGAATTGTTCTTTCAGTCTCTATGTCATTTAATTCTGCCCTGATTTTGATTATTTCCCTCTTTCTACTCTTTCTGGGCAAAATAACCTCTTCAAAAAATGGTGTTGGGAGAACTGGACTGGTAAATGCAAAAAAGTGAAACAGGACCATCAACTTATACCATACACAAGAATAAACTAAAAAAATTATAAAAAGCTTAAATATAAGTTGTGACACCATAAATGTGCTAGAGAAAAACATAGGCAGAAAAATATCAGATATCTCACATAGCAATATTTTTGCTGATTTATCTCCTAAGGCAAGGGAAATAAAAATAATAATAAATGGGACTACATCAAATTAAAAAGCTTCTGAGTGGCTAAAGAAACCATCTTTAAACTGAAAAGAAAAACAACTGTATGGGAGAACATATTTAACAATTTTTACATCAGACAGTTTGATCTCCAAAGTATATAAAGAACTCATATGACTCAATGCCAGGATGACAAACAATCCAATTAAAAATGGGCAAAAGATCTGAATTGGCATTTCTACAATGGGGACATACAGATTGCTTATAAACATATAAAAAGATGCTCAACATCACTAACCATCAGAAAGATGCAAATTCAAACCACAACGAGGTATCACCTAACACCTGTCAGAATGACCATCATTAATAAATCAACAAACAAGTGCTGGTGAGGATGTGGGGAAAATGGAACCTTAGTGCGCTGTTGGTAGGAATGCAGACTATGCAGACACTGTGGAAAACAAAATTTCCTCAAAAAAATAAAAACAGAACTACCTCTTGAGCCAGCAATTCCACTACTGAGAATATACACTACGAATCCAAGTCACCAATTCGAAAGAACTTATGCACCCCTATGTTCATACTGGCACTATTTTCAATAGCCAAGTGCTAAAAGCAGCCCAAGTGCCCATGAGTAAATGGATGGATCAAAAAACTGTAATACATTACATAATGGAATACTATGCAGCAGAAAGAAAGAAGGAACTTCTACCCTTTGTGACATCATAGAAGGAACTGGAGAATATTATGCAAAGTGAAATAAGCTAGTTGGTGAAAGACAAATACCATATGATCTCTCTTCTAAGTGGAATCTAATCAACAAAACAAAGTAATGAACAAAATAGAATTACAGGCATGGAAACAGACTAAAAGTGACCAGAGGGGAGGGTCAAGGTGCATTATGTTGAAAGAAGGGGAATGGACTAAATAAAGAATGTGTATTAATCACCCATGGACATGGACAGCAGTGTGGGAATTGACTGTGGGAACAGGATGGGTGGGATGAGGGGGGGGGAAATGGGGAAAAATTGGGACAACTGTAATAGAATAACAATATAAAACATTTAATAAAAAAACACTGCTTGTTACATTTGATTTCTCGGGACTCTATTTAAGAGAAATTTGACTTCAATTCAATACCCACAGAGGCGACTTTTGATTCAGTAAACGAATAAATCTCTTAAGGTTCACCTTGATACAATATTGTCCTTCTACTGTTAAAGATTGTTACATAGAAGCTATGGGTTGTTTTGAAAGAAATAGACATGCCTCAGCACTTGATTATTATAGGCAGGGAGCCACTGCCAGGAAAGAATATGAAAAGACAGAATGGTTTCACGTAAGCAAAGGTGTCAGACAAGGGTACTATCTATGTCTATTTGTTTAATCTGTAGGTGGAACATGTACAGAAAACTGGGCTAGACTCAGAGGGAGGAAGAGTGAAAATTGGAATAACAAATATCAATAGCTTCGGATATGCAGATGACACCATTTTACTGACAGAAAGTAGCAATGATATGAAGTTACTTCTTATGAAAATGCAAAAAATAGTGCCAAAGCATGGCTGCAGTTGAACATCAAGGAAACAAAAATCATGACTACAGAAAAACTACACAACTTTAACATGTACAACAAAGACATTGAAATTGTTGAAAATTCTGTTTACCTTGGTTCACTCATCAATTCAAATAGAGACTCTGGCCAAAAAATCAAGATATAAAGATGGCTGAGAGAGTTGGAAGAGCAGAGACAAAAATATTAGTAAAGATCACCAAGAGTGAAAATGTGTTATTAAAGAGGGCTAAGACCATTCACACCCTCATAGTCCCAATTGTTATGCACAGATCCAAAAGTTGAACAGTGAGGGAGGCCAATAAGGGACAAATTGATTCATTTGAAATCTGACGCTGAATATAAGCTCTACTGAGACCCTATATAAAAATAGTGTTAAAAACATTGGACTGTACCGATCATTAGACCCTGTCTGCAGATGTCTTTGTTTCAACTTCATGCACTTTAGAATTCTAGTCTGGCACCATTGTATTCTGGATCCATTTGTGTTTGTGTTGAATCTTCAATTGTCAACCTGACTTTTAGTCTTTGAATAATAATCTGTACTTTTTTGAAGCTACTTTTAAGATTTGCTTTTTGTTTATCAGTTTTGCTATAATGTTTCTACAAATGAATTACTTTCTTATTTATCTTTTTTGACGTATGCAAAGCTAAAATCTGTGGGTCATCTTTAATCAACACATTCTTGGTCGTGATCTCCACAAATAGGGTTCCCGGTCTATTTTCATCTCTCCTTTTGGATCTTCAATTACATATAAGACTACCTCTCTTTGTCCAATATATTTATGTCTCTATTATTTCTCAACTTTCTGTTATTTTGTAATTCATGCTGAGTATTTTTTTTATGATCTGTATTCATATTTAGGTCTGTACATTCAATTTAGGTAAGTTTTTTTGTTCTACTGATTTTTCTTTATATTGTCTTATTTCCTCATGTGCCTAACTATGTTTGTATCCAGATATTATAGTTGAAAAATTGTTTTAGTAATCTTTTGGAGACAAGAATATCTTCCTCCAGGGAGAATGTGTTTCTTTCTTCCAAGGAGACAACACAATCACTCTACTGCCATCTTAAACCAATAGCAGGAATTAATATGATTTAAAATTTTACTATAGTTTTGTATCATTTTGAGTTATTCTTTTACATAGCCCCTACTTATTGTGTCTCAGCCTATTGTGAATGAGTCCATTATGTCATGCTCTTTCCATGGTAAGATTTATAATTAAATATTTCTCCCTTTCTCCTTGGAAGGATATCAAAAGCTGTACTCCACTTACTGACTTTAATCCACCATGTCTGGAATTACCAAGAGTACATATCTTAAGGAGAAAAAGCAAGTTATATTACCAAGTTCACCCTGATTTTGCTCACCTCCAGCACCTCTGTCTGGCAAGCCTTCGATAGTGTCTTCATTCTCCAGTGCTTTGAACATGACTGCTGCTGCTGTTGAGCAGTTTTCCTCTGAAAAAAACTCCTTCCAAATGACTCATTCACCGTGATCAAGGAGAGAGTGCCTCAGTGGGTTTTCAGTGAGATCTCTGCTCATATAATTACTTTGTCAGAAAGTTAATTTAACTTGTGTGTAACAGTGAAACGTATCAATGCATTTTTCTAAATATGCAGGTTGGTGGTAAATAATATGTATATAATTACATGTTGTACACATATTGAAATATATATTTCATAAATATACATATAAATTTATATTATATAAATATATACAAAAATTTGCATACTTTTTAATATGAACTTTATATAAAATTATATATGACATTTGTATTTCATATATCATAAAATGAAATGTATATGTGTATATATATTTAATTTTGGTACTATCTTGCTAATTTGATTAGAAATTAACAAAATGTATTGCTTGTCCCCAGTTCTTCAGAACTATCATTTTCCTTCATGGTCCCTGATATCACAGCACACATGACACTTTAACAATGATCACAAATTAATGCAGTGTCTTGGGGGGATGCCATTAGTTAGCAACTGAATAGAATAAAAATTGGGAAAAAGGTATTAAAGATTGTAGCTAGTGATGTCTAGGTAAATGTTAGAATGTATATGCAACTAGAATAAGAGCGAGCAATCTATGACATTCAGATTGGAATGTTATTCTTTATACATTTAGATGTACACTATCGATTTCATCCTAACATGTGTGTCTCTATTTGAGTAATATTCTATTCACTATTTTTGGTTTACGCAAATATCTTAGTCTTCAAATAAACTCAACTTCTAAATTGCAGAAGCCATGCCTTTTAAACTGTGATGCTGTGATTGGGAAAATATGAATTGCTAATTACAGAAGCATACTACTGGAATGTACAATGTCATAAGACCATGCGATCCTGACTTCTTGGTCCTTTGAGTCAAAAATATGTTGTGTGATCATAATTTAAAGGCAGTATACAAATGCATGGTTTTTAATGTGGCATATCTATTGAATTTTATTAATTTTTATATTACTGTTATTCCTATTTTTTGGATAGGAAAGCTGTATAACTTGCTTTCCTTTTTTGCCTGAGGCAAAGGGCTAGTATTTGATTTATCGTCTGTACTTGTCTTTCTTCTAACAATATGAAGTTTTTCTCAAACAAGTGGAATGCTGAGTGTGACCCCACAGGGAAGTAGTTTTCTTTTAAGGAATGTGTACAAAGCACTTAATAAGTCATGTCATTTTATGATTTACTGTATATTATATTTTCGGTAACTGCAGTTAACTTTCTTGGTCTCTAGATGCCAACATTTTAATAAAAACAAGACATTTTCAACAAAATGTCAGAAACAAAGTGATCAAAGTGCAGTGGGAGCAGTTTGGCAACAGTCTGAGCTTTGAATTTCCTATTCGCTTTCCAAAACATTCACTTAAAAAGCATTTATTGAAGCTGAACTGCCTTTATCAGCCTGATCAGAGTTCCATAAAGAGCATGCATGATTCAACTGCCTTCCCAAGCTTTAAAAAATATAACTTTGATATATGCCTCACAAGTGCAGTACAATAGTTTTCATGCTCACGTTTGTTAAGATTTAGTGCAGCCATTAAAGAACAGAAGGGCTCTTTGGTGGCAATCCTCAGACATACCAAATATCCCAAAGCAAAACCTTCTACAAATCAGAGATTAAGGTACTGACAAAAATTTCCACTTGATTGCAGTTTTCCCCTTTAAACCTTATATCAGGAGTGACTATCTTTTCGATCAAATCTCTCAGGGAGGTGAATAGATAGGTTTTTCCTCTTGGAGGAAAATATCAACTGAAAGATAAAAAGTGACATTTTATGTGCCTGTCCAGGAGTCAGTCGATTGATTTTAAAAAACGGTGTGCGAGCCTGACCTATACATGAAGTTTGTGGCATGTCTCTTGTCAAGTATTGATCTCTTACAACTTTACTGTTTGCCGACTGCAATGTAGCTAATAATCTCTTTTTATTTAGTGTGTGGCTTTGAATTCTTATCATGGCTTTACTGATTTCTCTGGGACCTATTAGGTCTGGCTTTTGCTGTGCAAATGGCTATGGAAATGAAGCTTGCTGAAGCACTTTTCCTGGGCAAATATGCTTTGTTTTCCATCAGTTCATGTGTCAGGTGGTTTGCATGCAGATAGGGAACATTTAGAAGCAGTGGGTGCCATCAATCTTCATGACTTTGCTACACACACCATTTCACCTCTATCTGTTTTAGTGGAGATTGTAAAGGATGGCTGAACAATCAAGCTATTCCCCTTGACTGACATCGGGTATTTCTATTTAACTTACCTTAGCAATTTGGGGTCAGTGCTGGGCACATAGGAAAATTGGACTCTGGTGGTTGGTCAAATGTCTTTCACATTTTGACACATTTGCCAAACTCTGTTAACTTTAAAATTTCTCTTTTTGAATTTTACCCAAAAATCAGATGCAAAAGTAAATTTTGTTTGTCATTTGTATCTTCTACTCATATTATTGTCCAAAATTTTGTGCATGGTTAGTACAATAACTGTTTCTATGTCCTGCATGATTTTATTGAGTTATCTGTCCTTGAACAAAGAAGTGAGAAGTTACAAAGTGAGTCATATTTATGATGGGTGTTATGCTTAACTTGTTTGTATTCTAATGTGATTCACAGTAAATAAACTTCAATATTTTCAAGGAAGTAGTTGCCATACTGAGAAAATTGTCAATGTGCATAATATTTTTGTGTATATGTTTGTATACATGTGTATTTTGGTATATATGTGTACACATAGAGAAGTGCTAGACTATCATTTCAAGGTTAGTGAATTGATCAATAGTGTTCAGTATATTTATTTATTACTCCTAATTCATAGCTCAAAAAATTCAACAACAATCTGAAAATATATTGGCTATAACTTAGCTTCAGATTTGGTTTTTATTAAAATGATTTTGGTATTGAAATGCATCTTAAAGCAACTCCCTTGGATAGGAGAGTAAGAAAAAAGTGTATTTACATTTTAATTTGGAAGTCACAGCAACTGATCATTTGCATTTGCTAACATCAGAACTATATGATATATTATACACATGAATGGGAATAATGAAGGAGGAATGTAAAATTATAATAGTTGTACATATATTTATTCTAATCCATACTGAAAGAGAAAGATTCAAACTCTTCCCAAATTAATGCAGAATTCTTTAGTACTCCATATGTTCTAGGCTTTGGTTTATAAGTAAATATATGTTGAATATTTCACAAAACCCTCTCAGTCTTAATTTTGACTTGGTGGCAAAGTTGGAATAGTGAATGATTGCATGTGACTCTGTGTTTGTAGACTCATTAATGCAAATATATAATTCATAATGCTCACTTACTGAAAATAAGTTACCAGCTAACATCTTTTTGATAATATACTTTAAATAATATATTTCATTTACATAAATTAATGCCTGAGTTGAAAATGATAGTGCTTAGTGTTAAAAATTTAAAGACTTTCAGGATATACGTAAGTACTTCTTGTTATAGCATGTAATATTATAAATTGGCCCTATTTTTCTGAATAGTTTGATTCTTTTTTCATCATTTTTTAAAATTTTTATTCTTTTATCTTCATTGTATTTTTTTGCATTACCATTCAGTCCCCTTTTACACCCTCCCCTGGTAATCACCACTCTACCATCCATGTCCATGAGTACCTTTTCCTTTTTGCTCAATCCCTCCACCCCCACCCTCCCCCCAACCCCTAGCTTTTATACCACTCTCCGTCTGTGAGTCTCTCCCCATTTTCCTTGTTAGTTCAATTTGTTCATTAGATTCCACATATGAGAGAAATCATTTGGTACCTGTTTTTCACTGTCTGGCTTATCTCACTTACTATAATGTTCTTCAGGTCCATTCATACTGTTGCAAAGGGTACAACTTTCTTCTTTTTATGGCTGAGTAGTATTCCATTGTGTAACTGCCCAATAATTGTTTTACCCTCTCATCTACTGATGGACACTGGGTTGCTTCCATATCTTGGCAAATATAAATAACAATGCAATAAACATAGGGGTAGTTTTGTTCTTTCAAATTATTGTTTTGGGTTCCTTTGGATATAATCTCAGAAATGGGGTAGCTGAGTTAAATGGAAGTTCTATTTTTAATTTTTGAGGTATTTCTATACTGCTTTTCACAGCGGCTGCATCAGTGTGTATTCCTATTACCATTGCAAGAGGGTTCCCCTTTCTCTACACCCTCGCTAGCACTTGCAGTTTGTTGATTTATTGATGATAGCCATTTTGACAGATGTGTGATAATATCTTATTTTACTTTTAATGTGCATTTCTCTGATGATTAGTGACAATGCTAATCTTTTCATATGTCTATTGGCCATTTGTATGTCCTCTTTGGAAAAGTGTCTGTCTATTTAGGTCCTTTTTCCATTTTTTTGCTAATTTTTGGGGGGTGTTGAGTTTTGTAAGTTCTTTATAAATTTTGTATATTAACCCCTTATCGGATGTACTAGTAAATATATTCTACAATTCTATGGGTTGTCTCTTTATTTTGTTGATTATTTTCTTTGCTGTGCAAAACTGTTCAATTTGATATAGTCCATTTATTTGTTTTTTCTTTTCTTTTCTTTGTCTGGGGAGAAGATATAGCTGATACAATATTGCTATGAGCAATGTCTGAGATTTTGCTGCCTACGTTTTATTCTACAATTTTTATGGTTTGGGGTCTAACATTTAACTTTTTGATGCATTTTGAATTTATTCTTGTGTGTGGCATAAGAAGGTGGTCTAGTTTAATTTTTCTGCATGTGTCTGTCCAATTTTCTCAACACCATATATTGGATAAATTGTCTTTAGCACATTCTATGTGCTTGCTTTCTTTGTTAAATATTAATTGACTATAAAGTTGTGGGTTTATTTCTGGGCTCATTACTCTGTTCCATTGATCTACATGTCTGTTTTTATGCCAGCACCATACTGTTTTAGTTACTATGGCCTGATAATATAGTTTCATATTTGGTAGTGTGATTCCTCTAAGCTTGTTCTTCTTCCTGAGGATCACTGTTGCTATGCAGGGCCTTTTGTGTTATCATATGAATTTTTGAAATGTTTGCTATAGTTCTGTCATTCTTAATGGATTCAAATTGATAAATATTTACTGTGAGTAGTTAAATGTTTAAATACAGGGTCCATCACATACAATGCCCCTCTTTATTACAATTTTTTTTTACTAAATCATAAGCATGTAACTCTGTAACATAACAATATCACCTCAAGTGTACCATATGACATTTTAGGTGAAATGTTAAAATTAAAATTGTAAATTATTATGCCCATATTATTACCCTACCAACTACACTGGACCCTGTATATACTTTTCCAATATATTTTCATATTTGTTCTACTACAGTTGTTCCACTTTCCCCCACCCTACTCTCCCCTACCCCACCTACCCCTGCTCACAATGTCAGTCTCCACCCTGTTGTTTTTGTTCATGGGTCATTTATATGTGTTCTTTAACTAGACTCTTCCCCAACCTTTGCATCTTGCTTTATTAGTAATCATCTATCTAAATTATGTCCATTTTTCTCTTTTCTTTCCTCTGAGGATTGCTTTTCTCCTCACCTCCCACCGAGTTTGACCATGTTCTACCCTCAGGGAGCCTTCAGGCCCTTATACAACCTCTGCATAGTTGATTAGTCTCAGCATGGGTAGTAGATATAAGCTGAACAGTCAGTTACTCTCTGGAACTTTGCCAGGAGGTAAGCCATAGAATAAATGCATTTTTGTAAGAATTAACTGTAACTATGTTCAAAGTATTTATGCTATCTGGCATATATTAAGTGCTCAATAAATTCCAGTTGTGAGTAGTAGTAGTAGCAGTAGTAGTAGATTTAGAGAGGAAGAAAGCTAAAATCTTGGTTTTGGACATCAATACCAGCCTTGTAAGCTGCATGCAAAAAATTTCTCATATCCTGCTGTGGAAAGGCAGAAAAAATTGAGGACTGAGAATAGGATTTAATGGTCAAAATAGTTGAACTCCAAAGGAAGTTAATTTTTTTTTAAAAGTCAGTGTGCTATCTAAAGTCCAGGGCCCTGGTTGGAAAATAATGGAAACTTGACAGATGTGGTAGTTATACTGGGTTTGATTTTCTAGAAAATCTTGTATATCCAGGTTCCTTTGAACCTACTAGTGATTCAGAACTGGGGCTCTCATTCACATTATGCACTAACATACATTTCTTACTTGAGATGCTACAGAGTTTTGTTCACTGCAAGATAGCATAACCCCATTTGGTGTCTGTGCCCACCTCCCATTAGGACTATAACTAGAGTTAAGTTACAATACTCCCTGCTGAAGACATGCTGGGCCTTATCAGAAAAGGCACTTAAATACAAAGGGTTTGTGAGACTGAGCTAGTGTGTTCCACCAGAAAACAGAACAGTGTGTGAAGAACTGAATTTAAACGTTCTTTTATCCAGGAAGAATTTAGAGACTTGAGAACATTGGATGTAACACAGGATTTAACAACTTTGAAAGACCCTCAGAACATGGTGCAGACGCTGTACCAAGATAACTTACAGAAACATTGAAAATGCAGTGGACTAGTCTACGTGCCATTGAAATGTCAGAATCGCCATCCCTTACAGTGAAAGAAAGATTAAAATACCCAGAAAGTGGGCTTTGCTGCTGTGGTAACTTTATGCAATGGGCTAAAACTAATAAGATTATTATATCACAAGAGAAGATCCAGATAATAAATTATTTATCATGTCTAGTAGGAATATGTTAGTGAGAAGGATACCGGCAACACCAAAGGTTTGACGGTATCTCTCCATGTAGGTTACTACTGACTATATGAAAAGTCATCATAAAGGTAGGCTTACTGATAAAAATTAGGATGATAGTGGCCTGGTTGGTGTACCTCAGTGGATTGAGTATGGGCCTATTAACCAAAAGATCACCTGTTCAATTCCCAGTCAGGGCATATGCCTGGGATGGGAGCTAAGTGCCCAGTAGGGGACATGTGAGAGGCAACCACATATTGATATTTCTCTCCCTCTCTTTCTCCTTCTTTTCCCCTCTCTAAAATAAATAAATAAAGTTGTTTTTCAAAATTAGGCTGATATGACTCTGAAACAATGGTCCTTATCCACTGACAAGTGAAGTGGATGCGGTTACTGTGAGATGTGATAAGGTCAAGAGGACGACTGAGAGAGTTTAACTTGAAGATAGTAGAAGAAATAGCATCTATAGTTATAGAAAATGACACCCCTTGAAAAAATAAGTGGGCATCTGTAAGGATCTTACTCATTTTTTAACATTCAATGAAAGACAAATTAGATAATGGAGGCTCAGTGATGTCACTCTAATAAAAGTCAGCGTCTCTTTCCTAGTTATTGGGACCAGGTCTGTTTGTGGATGAAGATTCTTCGAGTTGAGTGTTTGGATCTTGGGAGAAACAATCCTGCAACACCAGTTTAAGTGTGTAATGCAGATAGCTATGCATTAAAAGGGAAATGTACAAATATTTTGGTGGCTCTTGGATCCAGGACCAAACTTTTTTCATAACTAAAATTATGGAGAATCACAATGCTACCCTTATGAAATTGGGCACATATGGAGTACATGTAATAAATGCCATCATGTCCAAGTTGAACTCCATCTCCATTTTCTGTAATCAAATTATTAATCATTTCTATGACCCACAGATTCATAACCAGAGTAGGCATAATTGGTAGTAGGCCTATGGAATCAGAGCTATCATCATGGCAGTGAGAATTTGGAAGGAGTCTGCATAATTTCTTCCCTGAGCCTAAACAAAAATAAATTTAAAAACAAAACAAAGTATTATCTCTTTCTAATAAGATTATGGATTATATTGTTCCTTCTAAGGATATTTAAAGAATATAAAGATTATATTTTTGGTCATATCTTCATCTCATTCTCCAGACAAATTTTGAAGAATGACAATAGATTACTAAAAATACAGGCAGTAGTATCCCTGACTGCAGCCACTATGCCAGATGAAGTGCTAAAGAAGATTAGCACTGCCTTGGTTACATAGTATGTGGCCATTCATTGTCTGGATGTATTTTTTCCTTATCATAAAAAAGGATCATAAGCAGTTCATGTTCAAGTGAATGAACAACCCTATGTATTGCACATTAACACCAGGAGTGTGCTAACTATTTTGGCCTCTGTATTAATCTAGTCTAGAAAGGTCTTCACTGCCAGGCCATCTCTCAGAATATTGCATTGACCCTTTCTATCATTGACAGCCTGTTAATCAGACCAGATGAGAAAAAAATGGACTTCGAAGTGGGAGACCTAACTATCACACAAGCCTCAGAAGGTAAGAGACAAACCCTATATAGATTTACCTACAAAATTGGTAAAAAAAATTAAGACCAGTGGTCAGGGGCAGGTTGAGGCATCCCTCTAAAGGAAAAATGAGCCAATTTGAACCTCTCACCATGAAGAGGGAACTCCATATCTGGTAGGTTTCTTCAGGTCCTGGAGGTGCCATGTTCCACACCTGGGAATAAGGTTCCATGCCATATATTGGGTGATATGAAAAGCCTCTAGCTTGGTGTGTAGTCCAGAATAGAAGAGGACTCTGCCTCAGGCATGGGTGACAAAGAAAGCAACTCCTACACTTGAGCCCTAAATTCCAGCTGACTGTGATATACAAATACAAGTGATAGGAAAGGATCCTGTTAATGGGCAACTCTGATGTACTGCATTGCTGCACAAATTCTCCCTCTGAGAGTTAGATTCACAGGGAATTCCACTGACAATAATGTTGTGAGCTTTTTTCCCAATTTAATGTAGTTGAGTATTTTAATTTATATTAAGCCAAATTTATTGAAAGTCCAATATTACTTTATATAAGTCTAATTCTATTAATTGAAAATAAAACCATTTTTATATAGCTGGATTTTTGTTGCTAATATTTCAAGATAGCTGCAAAATTGTTAACTTGGTCTATGATCTCACTGCTACTGTTCTTGTGAGGTTTGAAAACTATTTTTTATACTTATATAGTGAGTTGAGGGAGTTATTTCTCTTTCTATGCTTATGAAGAGTGTGCTATTTGATTGTAATTATATAATTTATATTACTTTTAATGAAATTTCTTATTGTTATGGTTGGTCTTTGATATTGGTGATTAAATGTTTAGTATTATTCACTGAAAAGCCATCCCGATGTGGAATTGCCTTTAATATTTTGATTGCTGATTGAATTTATGTATTATTTCTACTAACTATTCTCTCTGCACTTAATTTGACAAAATTTTTTCTAGAAATTGTTCATTGTATTTAAGAGTTCAAATGTATTTGTATAAAGTTTTTAAACTATTTTATTTATTTATTTTTAGAGAGGGGAAAGGAAGGATAAAGAGTGGGAGAGTAACATCAATGTGTGGTTGCCTCTCATGTGTCCCCTACTGGGGACCTGGCCTACAACCCAAGCATGTGACCTGACTGGGAATCAAACAGACAACCCTTTGCTTCACAGGCCCATGATCAATTCATTGAGCTACACCAGCCAGGGCATAAACTTTTTTTAAAATTATTTTATTTCAATGTATTAATATCCATACTAATGTACTATATTAGTATATATAATTCTTTTTTATCACAGATGGTGGTCAGATATACTTTTGACAAAAATAACCTCATCATACCTATTAATTTTATTAATTTTGTCAAAGAAAAAATTGTATTTTTGATTAGATATATTATATTTAGTTTCTAATTTGTTTTATACTGTTCTTTATTATCCCCTTTTACATTTTATGACCATTTATTTAACTGTTATTTTTAAGCTAGCCCCTTGAGACTGATGCAAGTTTAGTAATTTTCATTTTTTCTTCAATAGTGTTAGACTTGAAACTATATAAATCTCCCTTTACATTTTTGTATGCTCTTAATAGGTCCATTATTATTCTAGTATTTTGCTTTGGTGTATTTCAAAATGCTGTTATGCAGGGTGGAGGGGAAGGGAGGGGGGAATAGAGCAAATGTAATGGCATAATCAATTAAAAAAAAAAGAACAAGAAAAAAAAATATTCTCATGTTTTGTTATTTACTCTTCATTTACTTAGAGTTATCTTTTCAAAAACAGATGGAATTTTAAAATTATTTTTGCCTTGTTTTTTTATCTCAGTTGTCTTGTGATGTGAGAACACAAAGCAATTAAATATAAAATCTTTTGTTTATTAAATATTCATTTCTTTGAATTTTACTCACTCATATGAAAAACTAATGTCACTTATCTCTAATTTAATTATCTCTTAAGTGGCATGATTAGTCTGTTTATGTTTAATATAATTGCTCATATATTTGCATATCTAAACTTATTGTGGGCTTTTAACTTTCTACCCATTTTGTAATTCTTTTCTATTTTTCTTCCTATCTTCTATTGAGGAGTTTTTGTTATTCTTATTTAAGTTTTTTCTAATGTTTTATGTTTTTAGCAATTAGTGTTTCTAATTTTCTTTTTTTTTAATGTTGTTAAAGTACAGTTGTCTCCATTTTCCCCCTATGGCTCTCCCCTCCCCACCCATCCCCTTCTCCCACCCCCACACCAACCCCCCTTTGGCTTTGTCCATGGGTTCTTGGGGACCGTTTCCCTTCTTTCCCCCATTATCTCTCTCCCTTCTTCTCTGGTTACTTTGTTTGTTCTTTATTTTGATTTATCTGGTTATATTTTTGCTTCCTTGTTTGTTTTCTTGATTAGGTTTCAGTTATAGCTGAAATCATATGGTATTTGTCTTTCACTGCCTGGTTTATTTTACTTAGCATAATGTTCTCCAGTTCCATCCATACTGTTGCAAAGGGTAGGAGCTTCTTTTTCTTTCTGCTGCACAGTATTCCTTTGTGAAAACATATTATAGTTTTTGGATCCACTCATCTACTGATGGGCACTTGGGCTGTTTGCAGCACTTGGCTATTGTAAATTGTGCTGCTATGAACATTGGGGTGCATACATTCTTTTGAATTGGTCTTTCGGGGTTCTCAGGGTATAATCCCAGCAGTGGTATTGCCAGGTCAAAAGGCAGTTCCAATTTTAGTTTTTCAAGGAAATTCCATACTGTTTTTCATAGTGGCTGTACCACTCTGCATTCCCACCAACAGTGACCTAGGGTTCCCTTTTCTCCACAACCTCATCAGCTGTTTGTTGATTTGTTTACGATGGCCATTCTGACAGATGTGAGGTGGTATCTCATTGCAGTTTTAATTTGCATCTCTTGGATGGCTAGTGATGCTGAGCATCCTTTCATATGTCTCTGGGTTCTCTGTCTGTCCTCCTCAGAGAAGTCTCTGTTTGGGTCCTTTGCTCATTTTTAATTGGATTGTTTGTTTTCCTTCCTGGAGTGGAGTCTTATGAGTTCTTTATATGTTTGGAAGATCAAACTCTTGTCTGAGGTATCATTGGCAGAGGTATATTTTCCCATATAGTTGATTCTCTTTTCATTTTGCTGATGTTATCTCTTCTTTAGCCATGCAGAAGATTTTTATTTTGGTGAAGCCATCTCTCTATGTTCAATTAATATGTGACAAAGGGGGCAGAAACACAAAATGAAATGAAAATAGACTCTTCAACAAATGATCTTGGGAGATCTGAACAGCTACGTTCCAAAAAATGAAACTCAACCACCAATGTGCACCATACAAAAAAAAGTAAACTGAAGATGGATAAAAGACCTAAAGATAAGTTGTTGCCACACCATAAAAGTCCTAGGAGAGAACACAGGCAGGAAAATTTCAGATATTCTAAGCAGAGTATTTTCACCAATATGTCTCCTAGAGCAAGGGACATAAAAGAAAGAACAAGACACATGGGACTTACATCTAATTTTATTTTTATTTTCTATCACTATGTTGGTTTAATTACACATTTTAATGTACATTTAATGTACATTTCCATGTACATTTAATTTATTGCAATAAAAAATTACCCTTTAATGGACAATGACAACTTAGAAGAAAATACTCGAATGCACTTAGCCTTCCCTTAATTTTATAAAAAAAACTGTTTTATCTTCATTCTTTAAAATGTAGAAGTAATTATCAATATTATTTAATGCAGCTAATGTTTATATATGTGTTTATATACATTTACTGTCTTTAATCTTCTTTATTTCTTACATATTGATAGAGGACTCACTCTGTGAACAATATTTTCTACCCAAAATATAAGTGCTACCATTTCTTTAAGTTTGGGTTTGTTGATAAAATTTCTCAAGTTTGGTTTGTATGAAAAGATCTCAAACTTCTTCAATTTTAAAATTTAGAAATTTGCATATGTAATCTAAGTTTGTAGTTATTTCTAGTGGTACATTGACAATTTTATTTTACTTTCTGATCAAATTTTATTTTATAAAATATGTCTGATAATTTCAATAACTGGAGTCCTTTCATATCAAGTACTCCTGTTATGTTATATTTATGTAAATAGACAAATACCATATGATCTCACCTTTAACAGGAAGCTAAACAACAAAACAAACAAGCAGGTAAAATAAAAACAAAGACACTGAAATAGATAACGGGGACAGCGACCAGAGGGGAGGGGGAGGGAATTTCAGGGGGAAAAGGGGAGGGATTTAGAGGAACAAGTATAAAGGACACAAGGACAACAACTAAGGGGGGGGGAATGGGAGGGAGGTGGGGAGCATGGGATGGGGGTAAAAGGTAGAAAACTGTACTTGAAAAATAATTAAATAAAAAAATTTAAAAAAACCCAAAAAAGCTGTACTTGTGTATAAATTTATGTATATAATATAAATAAGCACATATATATCTATTTATATATGCTAGTATTTATTTATATTCCTGCTTATTTCTGTTCTGAGTAATTAATTTTCCAGAAATATGATGTGTTAGACCACTTTAAAGCTCAAGATGAAGAAGCAATTCTATTGAGCATTTGTGTTTATTTCTGAAGACATTAAATTTAGGAACTATTTTAAACTAAATTGATGTCTTGATGTTTTTTTACCACTCAGGTTTTAAAGAGTACGACAGGGGATTCCATAGTCCATAATCTTAAGATTCCAGAGTCCTAAGTCAGATTCTTTTAAACTTTAGAATGGAATATCGGAATCCACTTGTTTTGTTTCACTAACTTGTGTGACCTCATAAAATATATGCTGCTAAAACAATTTCTGTCTCTAAAATACCAACTCAAAAATTAAAAATATTTCTGGACAATTAATTAAGAAAGATGTAGAATTTTCTATATTTCCAAAAAGCTTTAGGAGAAAAAATAAGTGCAAGTTTCTCCTTTTACACCTTTAGGTTTCTTTTTAAAAAATTATTTTGTGTTTGGTAGACAAAGAAAAATTACTCAGTAATTCTTCCAGCTCTAGGCTAGAATCTTGATTTCTAAATATTTTATGGAGGTATTCATCTATCAGCAGGATTAATCAGTTGATAATAGTGGTCTCTCTTCTCCTCGCTTTCTTTATTCTCCTTATGAAAATTGGAGGTGTATTGATGTAAGCATTTTTTGCCTGTATCAGCTAGACAGCATCTTAATCCAGTATCAGTTTATTTTACCAAAAGCTTAGTAAATTGTAAAGTAATATGGGTTTTTGAAATGTCAAATATGCAACTACTATCAATTACTTAGCTTTATTTTTCCCATTACTGTGATATAATGCAAGATAAGATTATAAATAATAAATTAAAATAATATAAATAAAATATCCTTGAAACATAAATTATATAAAGGAGAATAAGGTAAGGTTTCTGCCCTCAATAAGCATACAATTTTGATTATTGTACAGGCAAACACACACAAAATCTAAGACATTGCAACAAGCATTTAAAGGGGTATACAGAAACTAGTGTAGGCACATGTGGGTGAAGGACAAAATATAAGAAGCAACGTAATGAATGGGACTATTTTGCTTGGAGAATAGCAACAGGAAAATATAGCAGCACTCTTGAACTTGTAGTGCGAGCATCTTTATTCTACTCAGTGTAGTTAAGAATTTGCAAGCTTTGATGTTCTTAAAATAAAAAAAAACTTATGTTAGAAACATCTAGACAGTATATGATTTTAATTCCCAAAAGCTTACTTGTTCAAAATGCTAGATGTGCAAGTACCTCACTGCCACATTTAACCTAGAAAAATAATTCTATCTCCAATAATGTATTCAGAAACTCCTGAAGTAAACACACCTACTTATGACAGGTGACACCATCTACCTCTGCAGAGAGGGGCAAAAATAGGCGTATAGTTGTGAGTACAGTTTATTCTTGTATTATTATGTATTAATTTTTGTATTATTTTTCTACATGAACAACTATAAACTTACTTTTTTTCTACTCTGTATATACATGGGGTAGGATTGATATTAAATATTTAAAATTTTAAAGTACAGCTATGGATAATTTGTTTTAAAAAATGTGTGCTATTGTTTCAGGCTGTATTTTAAGGAAGTCCACAAAATATGGGTGAAATCACTGAAATACCAAGAGTCATTAAGAAAGTATTAGCAAGCAAAAAATAAAAGAAAGTTTTATGACAGTGTTGTTTATTTCATTAAATATCATTAGCACTTGTTAACAAGGTACCAAAAGGGACGATGAAGATACAAAATGAGGAAGATATGCTTCATATCAATACACATGTTTTTCTTGGTCTTAATGCATAAATATACTTTTAAAAATGATATAATGTGTGATATGTTTGTCAAATAAACACATGCAGTGTTTATTAATCCATAAATAAACACATCATACATTCAGAAGTGAAGAAAATCATGACAGAACAGTCCAAGTTTCAGTACATTTTCACATAGGAATATAGGCTTACCAAGTTATGAGGAGAGCTAGAATATTCCTAGCTGAGAAAGATGTGTGCAGAAATTTCACACGAAACAGTAGGGGAGTGTGTTTGGCTGGAGAACAGAATGAAAAATCATTATGGACATACAGAGATAAAGAGAAAAGGGGCAAACACAAATAAAACTGTGAAAGGCCTTGCATTTCATAGTCAGTAATTAGTTTCTGTAATGTATTTAATAACAAGGTATTGAAGAGGTTTATGAGTGCAGAGATTGCCCTAGAGCTCAAGACTGGCAGAGAAATACAAAACATGTGACCATAAGGTAGGGGAAAATGGAGAAAGCCTAAATTATTTCCACAGTAAGTGAGCTACAGGAAAATGAAAAAAAAAAGCCTTGCACAGGCTGTCTGTGGAGCTTACAGTTGGACTAATGGTGGAAAACAATCAAAGAATTAACAGAAGAGGGAAAGACAAATAATATGAATGTATGAAGAAATAGTACCTCAATTACAGAATGCTAATATCAATTATATTCAAGTCTTGATGGCTGCAATTCCACATGCCTTTGTTTAACCTGAAGCTCCAGCTTCTGCTGATGTTCCAGAGTAATTACTGCAGTACCAGCCTCACTCCCAAGTGTCCCAGTTTAGTAGACAGTCACCAGAGTCATATGTCTGTACATTTCTATATATTTTCTTATTTTACATAATGTTAAAATCAAAGGGTAACTATCCCAACATGGGGAAAGTTAGTGGAAAAGTTATAAGCTGAAAGCAAGTTTAATTTCAATAAATTTGTCAAATGGAAGAAGGTAGCAAAAAATGAAAAAAATTACATTCAGGATTATGTTTGCTTTTTACCAAAACATAGACACAGGAGCTATGCCTCCTCACTAGCTGAGTCTTCTTTCTGCAGCCGAAATGTGGCTGTTGAGATCTTGGTGCAAAGCCACTTTGGATTTTCAGTAATCAACATCACAACTACTTATAGTAAACTATTTCAATGCTATAATAATTTTAAATCTTAAATAATGATCTAATATACAGTCTGGTGTATAATGTACATTATTTCTTGAAATTGACTTATTTAGAATCTTCAGGTCAAGACATTTGATTACTATATATCAAAACATTAATTTTATAAATGTGACTCTCATCTTATAGATGTACTTTAAAAGTGCCCAACTGGTAAAGGTACGTTCACTCTGTGAAAATATGCATTTATATTAATTTATAAAACATATTCGCAAGAGTTTTATTTTGATTTTTAGTTACAACAAAATGTTCATTTAAATTTCTTTTTTCTATTTTTGTTAAGTATAGCATGGTAAAACAAACAAGTAAGGAAATAAAAATGTCTACTGTGAAACAATGTAAACAATGTACATAAAATGCCTAGGAAATACTTAGCATGTCATGTATGATTTTTCCATTCTTACCTTAGCTAACAGCACTAAAAATAGATCATCAGTATTCTTAAAACTTGGCTGGAGAAAAGCAACTTTACCCCTTTTGTAGAAAAGAACTCTAAACTCTGGACAAAAAAGCAAAGAACTACAAAAACACAACAAAACTGTCTCTAGGATTTGAACAGCAAATAGAGGCAGATACCAAAAGGAAGTTGAAGCTGGGAAAAAAGGAAATTTGTGTGTGTGTGTGTGTGTGTGTGTGTGTGTGTGTGTACTAGCCTGCCGCCCTGGAAAGAATCCCGGTGTGTGCCATGTGGGTGGCTAAACCTTACATACAAAATCTGTAGTTTTATTCCTTAAGTTTTGTAACAATGTTGAGGTCAATACAGGTGCTATGATCTAAATGTTTGTGTTGAAATTCTAATGCCCATTGTGATAATATTAGAAGTTGGGGAATTCCAGAGGCGGTTGTATCATGAGGGTGGAGTCAGTCATGACTGGGATTAGTGTTCTTATAAAAGGAGACACCCTTTTACCTTGTGAGGATACAGCTAGAAAGCCCAGAATAGGAAGTAGGCCCTTACTTAACACTGAATCTGGGGGCAACATAATCTTGGACTTCTCCTCCTCCATGACTACGGGAAATAAATTATTGTTGTTTTTAAACTACCTGCCAGCCATCCTACCATGAAAAGAGCCAATTTAAACCAAGGGATAAGGAGACAAGAACAAATGCAGATGATCAGACTCCTCATGTTTTGCTGAATGGGACCATAAAGGTATTTGACTAAGAGCGTGCAATATTTTTTATGACTAAAGAAAGAAGGATCCCAAAGGCAATTCACAGATCATCAAAAGTGGCTCCTCAGTTTCAAAAGGAAAAGCTTTTGGCTGAGTTTCAACAGACCAGACAACCCCTGTCCAAAGGGGTTATAGGGGACTGACCCCTACCCAGCAAAGCCTTCAAGTCTTGGCTACCTCTGCCCAGGCAGGGCTCTCCAAACTCCAAAACTGGAATCTTTGGACCACACTGGAAGAAGAAATGTTGCCTTGGGCCACTGTGATTTTGTGATTATATGACATTTTGACACATAATCACAAAAATTCATAATATTTTAAGTAAATCTTACCATGTTGTGTTGAACAGCATTCATAGTCATTATGAACCCTGCGGCCCTCAGGCCGTGAGTTGGAGAGTCCTGATGGGTTTTGAAGGAAGGAGTTTTCTGGAGCTATGGCCATGTCACCAGGGCAGAAGGCTACATCCAGTAAAGGCCAGGGATTGCTCAGTGGACCCATGGAAGTGGGGCTGCTCAGAGAGCTCAGATTGGTGCAGTAACTAGCATACGATTCCAGGCCTGGAGAGCCATAAAGCCACAGGAGTGAGAGTGTCTCCCTGTATCCAGAAGGCAGAACACCTACCCCAGTGGGCCTGGCAGGCAGAGCACCCAGTTAAAGATTATTCTCAAGCTGTAAGATTTGGTGTTGTTTGCTCTTTTGGTTTTGGACTTGTTTAGTGTCTTTCCTATTTCTCCCTTTGGAATGGGAGTGTTTAGCCTGTGTCTGTTCCACCATTTAATTTCTAAAGCCCATAATGTGTTTGACTTTACAGGTTTATGGTTAGAGAGAAATTTCCCTCACAATTAAGTATACCTTGAGCTTCACCCATATTTGATTTAAGTGACATTTAGATACATTTTTGGACTTTAGACTTTTGAGCTGTTGCTGGAATGACTTAAGGCTTTGGGGGGCTATTGGAGTAGAATTAATGTATTTTGTATGTAAAAAGAATGTAAATTTGAGGGTCCAGGGGTAAAATGCTGTAATCTGAATACTTGTGTTTCCCTCAAAATCCTAATGCCCAGTGTGATGGTATTTGGAGGTGCTGAGGTCATGTAGATAAAACCCCTCTGAATGGGGTTAATGCTTTTCTGAAAGAGGAATTACAGAGCTTACCAGCTCCCATTGCCACACGAGGATACAGGGAGAAGTCACAGTCTACAAAGTGAACCCCCACCAAACACTGAATCTGCTAGTCCTATGATCTTGAATCTCTTCAGAACTGAGAGTATGTTCAGTTGTTTATAGCCACCCAGTCTGTGGTATTTTGTTTTAGTGGCCCTATAGTAACCCAAACAGACGAAGACAATAAGATCTGGAAAGTGAGGGCAAAATATCAGAAGGGAGTGGGAGAACAAGGGGTACCCCAAATTTTTATGGTAAACTCAACCCAGATCTCTTGATGAATCAATGCTTATGGTAACATCTAAGCATCCCAGATTAGACCAATGTTAATATAACTGAACACAGATTTCAGCTGCCAAAACTTCACAAGGATCAGAGTTTAGATTTTGAGTTCAGCCAATTGTATCTGGATTTAGTTTATGACACCTTGTAGAGACACAAGATTCTGTTATTTTCCTCCAAAGACGAAGTGTGTGTTTTCTAGTTATATAATTATAGTATCAGTATAAATAATTTCCCCTAATGTGTACATAAGATAATTTATTTTCCAGTCTTTCTGAATTTTCTAGAATATCTGAGATTGACTAGAAGCATTCTTCTGAAGTTCCTCATATTAACAATTATATTCCTATTCTATTACTATTTTTCATAGGTAGCTGATCTATGTCATATGACATTACAAAGTTTATTCTTATTAACATGAAGGTACACTATTTGTTAGCTTAAAAGGTAGATATCTTGATATATAGCTACGAAGCTAATTTGTACTTGGATAATAAATTCTGCTTGGTATTAGTACATTACACCGTGTTTTGTAATAATGTGCAAGATCCTTAATATTTGATAAATTGCATTTATTTTGGTCTTTTATTGACTTTTTTATGCATAATCTACCTAAAGTAAAATGTGCAGTTCAGAGAGTTTACAAAAATTTGCATATCCAAATAGTAACTATCACTTGAGTTTAAAATGTTTCTATGTTCCCATAAAATTCCTTGTGCTCTTTTATAGTAAATTACTGACTCACAACCCATGCTACAGTCATTGCTGATCTGATTTGTACCATATCATCTTCTAGAAATCCATGTTAAGAGAATCTCATAGTAGCAGTCTTGGCTTATTTTGCTCAGCATATTACTCTTGAAATTTAGACAAGTTTCATATGTCAGTAATTTGTACGTTTTTATTGTTGATTAATATTTTATCATATATATCCCTTTGACTATTGCTGGTAATTTTTTCTATTTTCAAGTATGAAAATAGAACTGCTATAATTATGCATAAGTGTATTTTGGACAAGTGGTTTCATTTCTTTTGATAAGTATCTCAGAGTGTAATTCCTAAGTCACATCTGCAAAACTCTTTTTCAAAGTAGTTGCATTATTGTGCATTTATACTTGCAAAGACAAGAGTTTGAATTGCTCAGTATTCAGGCACACTGTACTACCATCAGTATTTTGTTTTAGCCATTAAGTAAATGTGGGATGGTATATCACTGCTTTTTAATTCTCATTTCCTTAGTGACAATTTATGTTTACCATTTCTTCATTTGTTTATAGACCAATTCTGGCATGATATATATTTTTATAGTGTTTATTCAAATCAGTCAGAGGATGTATCATTCAAAAATGTTTTAAATCATGATTAAATATTAAGAAACCTTACATCTAAAAAGAATTGAACAGAAACCACAAAAAAGAGAGAATGTTTATTATGCCTCTCTGTGGCTTGCCTACTTTTTTTGTAATAGTATATTTTGAAAAATAGGTTGTTTTAATTTTGATGATAATTTAATTTATCACATTTATATGTGGATATATTATCCTATCTAAATAATCTTTGTCTACCCCAAGGTAGTGAAGATTTTCTCTTACATTTTGCTCTAGAAGTTTTAGTGTTTTTTGCTTTCATGTTAGGTACTATACTCTATATCTTATGTACTTTGTGTATGACATAAAGTGAAATAAGGGTTCTTTTCCACATGTCTATTCCGTTGTTATGCTTAAAACGTTGTTGAAAGCCTATTTTACCTCTGGTGAATTCTGTTGACATCTTTTATAGGCATCTATTATTTTAGTTTATTTTTATAATTATTGGATTTTGATCAGAATATCACCTAAAATGATTTCATTTTTTAAATTTGTTTTTGTTATGTTTTTTGGCATTACTCAGTGTAATGAATTTTTATTGCATTCTGTTTATTAATCCATTGGAAATGTTAAATAAAAACTTTCTGGATATTGTTATGGCAAATAAATCTCCAAGAATTTCTCTCTTGCACACTGCTTGACAAACTATTTCACCAGAGGCTTCTTCAGTAACATTCAAAAGCTCAACAGATTTGCAGGGATTTGGGTTCTCTCAGCAAAGCTGATGTCAGTTTGCAGTAACACTGGATGTTCACAGTCCTTTGAATACATCACAGGCACAGTCTATACACTAATTACCAAATGTTTAATTTTAATACTTATCTTGTCCTTCTTTAAATATCTCACCTCTTTAGAATTAAACGGGTCTCAAAAAGTCATTTGGGTTTTTAAATAACACCAATGAATAAAAGTTCTCTTCCAAAGGTTAAAAGAACCTATAACTCTTAGAATAGAGAAAACACAGATGATCTCTTTTGGTAATTGTTAAAGGTCATGTTTTAATCTAGTGCCTCGAACTGATAATAGGGAACAGCCACAAGACTATAGTTGAAGGTCATAACATCATACTGAAATCAAAGTATATTAGAATAAAATCAATTAAACATGGTATTTGTCTTCTGAAAATATGGGTTTGGCCAATTTCAAATCCCTATATTTGGCGTGGATCATTTTAGTGAGCTATGTGTATGAATCTTAGGAGAAATTATTATAAAGAACAAAAATAAAGTAGATGGACTATAACATAATGTAATTATTCTTAATATTTGTGAATATTATTTTTGACTTTTATGGTATAAAAAGTAGCTTTAATATATGTGCTTATTAAATATCTTAACCAGATTTCTTAATTTTAAAATATTTTTTCTTTCTCCATAATGTTTGTTTTCTATGAGAAGAAATGTGTGTTTAATTGTTCTGATAACAACTGTCCAGAATGAAAACAAAACAATTCCAAACTTTAATGCTGTGGTACTACCTTTCTCTTGACACATCTAGAATGTTGGACTAATCTCAAGCTAAACACTAAAATTTGTCTTAAAATTATAACATTTCATATTGCCAATATAGAATTTATTATTATTCAATAATCATAAAAATATTTAGATTAGAAAAAGTAATATAATAGATAGTTTCTCAAAATACCTCATGATTTGTTGCACTCATAGGAAAAGATATTCAATAATTTATCTGATTATAAATTTTCTTTACAATACACCCTGATGACAGCTTTAAAAAGGTGAAACTGTGGCTGTTTACTCATCAAATTCCTCACATACATTAGGAATAGATAAGAATTAACACAAGGACCTTCTTGGTCTTTTTACCTGCTTTGCTGAATGGCACTGTATCCCTGGAATGATTTATGTCAGAAACTGACTTCAGAGACTTGACAATGCTCTGAACATGCAGGTCAAAGAGCAGGTACAGAATGGCCCTTGTTAAGTTAATTCAAAATTAAGTGTTGGGGGAAAGTCATAATTAAATTATATTCCCAAAACATTTAGGAGTGAAAAAAGAACAATGCAAAGAAAATTAAATTATTTACATCTTTATTAATTCTGGTAGTCTCAGCTAAAAAAAAAACAGTGATTTAGAAATTTAATAGTTACGAAAAAAGGGCAAGACAAATTCAATTACTGGGAGATTTTCCCCATTTTATTCTTAATAAGAAGAAATGGATTTTGTAGTCTCCGATTTATAGAATTGCTTATAGTTGCAAATCATTTGGTGGGGGAAGGAGAGAAAAAAACAAATATTATCTACTAAAAGTTAGAATCAGATCTATATTTTTAAAAGGGGTCAGTTTTTACTGATTAATTGCATGCTTCAAAGACTTTTATTTAAATTATTATATTTTATTATCCCAATGTCCCTAGTCAGAAGAAACTGAGATTCACAGGAATCAATATTTTAAAGTTTGGACAGCTAACAGATGGAGAACTGTTATTAAATTCAGTTACAGTTCCTTTCAACTGTTCATTGTGGGGTTGAAGGGACCGAACACAAAAGCATGACTTTGGGTGGGAGGCACAAAATGCAATATACAGATGACATATAGAATTTTACACTTGACCCCTGCACTGGGTAGGGCAAACTAGGCTTATAGTAGTGAATATGGAAAACAAGGTTCATTTTTGCTTTACTATTTATTATTGAATTATTTTCCATATGAACAACTTTAAACTTACTTTTGTCTCAGCCTGTATAATCTTATTACCCATTGTCAACCCAATAAATTTCATTTTTAAAATAGATTAAAATAAAAAAGATAGGAAGCAAAATTTCACAACAGAAGGTAGTAACTGCTTAAATATGGTGAATTTTCATTTGTTCTTAATGATTATCTGTTCTGACATCAGTTTTTTATGTAGAAATAAAAACAATAAAAGAATATGTTAAATGATGAATTGTAACTATAATTAATTAAATGCTTCTGTGTGCCTGATACTTTTAATATGTTAGTTCGTAACCTTATTTTTATTTGACAAGTATAGGTGTTATTATTACCTTAATTTTACAATTTTTGTTGTCATCCTATTTCATCATTGGGATCTTAGCAAATCTTTATCAACTTCGTTCACATATTTATAAAAATAGACAAACTGTTCTTATTGATTTTGCTAACTTACCTCCCCAGTTCATCTTTTCTAAATCCTAACTCGTTTTGTTTTACCTCCCACATTCTCTTAATATCAACCCCTGTTTTATGGTTTAAGATTCTTTTATATTTTGGCACTGACAGTCTTCATTAATCAAAAATATCAAGATTACTTAGTTCCAGAAATCCCTCTATCTCATTCCTTTGACTTAGTTGATCAAAATTTGAGAAAAAATATTTTACGCACTAGACCAGTGATAACTAGAATAATGATCCCCCCACAATGTTCACACTCTAATCCCTGGAATTTGTGCATATGTCACCTTACCTGACTATAGAGACTTTGTTGAAGTAATTAAGTCAAGGATCTTAAAATGAGGAGATTAATCTTGGATTATCCAGGTGGGTCCAATGTAATTACAAGAGTCCTTATAAGAAGGAGCCTGGGAAAACTAGTCAGTAGTAGATGTGAAGATAGAAATACGAAGGTGAGTGGTGCAATGAAAGAAACCAGGGACTTGTCCCCAGAAGCCTCCCAAAGAAATGCAGTCCTGCTAACATCTTAACATTTTACTTCTCCAACATCCAGAACTGCAAGGTAGTCTATGTATATCATTACAAACCATGAAGTTTGAGATAGTATGTTATAGCATCAATAAAAAAAAAACTAATACAGATTTTGGCACCTAGACATAGAGAGCCACTGTAAGAAATACCTCGAAGATGTAGAAGTGGTTTTAGAATTATATGATGAGCAGAAGCTGGTAGAGTTGCGAGATACTAAGAGAAAAAACAATACTTATAAATCGATGTGACAGAAACATAGATGTTACAGTCTCTGCTGGTGAGCGCTCGGGATAAAATGAGGAGCAAAATAGAGAAAACTCATATTTTCAGTAATCCTCTAGAAGTTGAAAAAGACAAGAAATGGATTTGCTCTTCAGAAACTCCAGAAGAAATCAACCCTAGCGTAGCCTTGATTAGAGTTCATTAAATTTGACTTTATAGTTCTGACTTTCAGAACTTTAAAAAAAATAATTATGTTGTTTCAGCCACTATGCAGGTGTTAATTTATAATAGCAGCAATATGAAGTTGACACAAGTATGAAAGCAGATGTTCCCAACTTCATCCCCACACCTATTGCCCTTTCAAATTATCCCAAGTAACACAGCGAGGAAATGTTCATCATCCAGGGCTAAGGTACTTCATTGGGAGGAGCTATAATTATTAGAATTAAATTAGGTGGATAATGAATTTGAAATGTAATAATTTGATATGTTTAATGAGAATTTTACATGGACATAAAAGTTGATAGAATTTCAAAGTGCAAATTGTAAGGTAAGTATACCTCACTTAAACCTTGTCACTGGGTTCACGTAAGACTCTTTTTGGCTCTGTGCTCCTCCTAATAAAGACTGTTAGTCATTTCAGTAACTAACAGCCACCTTGGGTAGGTCCGTGGTTGAATAAACATCCTATCCTATTCTATAGCTAATTACATGACATCGAGTTTCTCTGTATGTTTAATATATTATTTTTTAGTTCCCGAATACACCAATGATGACAAAGAAAATACATTGCTTTATTTTTAAAAGTTACTTTTAGCTAGCTTATCATTGTCTTGAAGTAGTTTGAACTCAGGACATATGCTAAGTCAAAGTTGCCAATATAGAGATTCATGAGACAATCAATAGGGCACAATACAATTGTTTACCATGGAGCCAATTATAATTAACTTCCAATGTAAGTCTGATAAGGTACTTTAAATATCACCCTGGTTACCCACTCAGTAATGTGAAGGTAGCCTTTGCTCACCTAACGATGAGCATGCATCGAGATTTATCACTACAGTACTGATGTACCTTTGAGCATCAAAAATCAATAAAATTATTTTTAAACAACTAAATTAACTAATGTTAATTATATTTAATGTCCAACATATATGGTTATATATTTGGAATATATCATGCTTACTTTATTGGAAAATAATTTTATCAGAAAGGATAAAGTCTGCTCTCCCATGATTGTTTTATTTAATTCTTGTGTCTTTCTGTGTATTCCTCTTTTTCCCACTCTAACAGAAATTTTCCACTGCCTAAACCTAATAGGACTGCAAGACTTCATATAGTAAAACTTTAGGGTGATTTAAAATTCAAAAATTGATTTAGGGTTCAATACACCAGCTTTTTTCTTTTACATTTATGTAAAATCTCCCAACTGACAGTAAATTCAGTGAAATATATTTGAATATACTTTTTATACTCTATGTAAGTGTAAAATAAAAATACATTTCATTGTTCTTAATTAACATATTTATTATATTCTTGGAATTCTTACCTCCAATACAGCTGTAATTTCTAGTAACCTATGAAAGAATTTATACTCCCTATTACCGTGCTCCCTACAGCAGTATCCTCAATGCAAGTGCAAGCTATTTCAGCCAAGAAACAGAGCTTCTTTCCTAAATAACCTCAGTGCTGTTTCTCAGACAGATACTCTATAATACCTAAGTGAGATGTTTTGCCAATATATATTTTCATCCTGGCATAGCTGCTTCATAAATATGGAAGTGCATAGCTCTATTTCTCTCCTCTTTCTTCCTTGTTTTGTCTCACTTTCTCTCCCTAAAAATGCAAGATGATTTGAAAAAGACAAATTTTCAAGAGTGGCAAGTAAATTTCTATTCACCTTTTTTCTGTGCAGAAACATTAATGGACATGAGAGGAGGTATTGTCTTTAATATGGGCTTGTTCTAATGTAGTGACAATAGCCTCAAGAGTGTTTACATATAGTAGCTAAGTCCTGAAAGATTTTTCTTTGCCTTGTGCCACCAATAAAATTCGTCAGCACAGAAATACCAATACATTTCTAATGTCCTAAAAAAGCTGCTACCTTTTAACCTCTGAGCTTCTAAATGTGTCCTAATAAAGCTAATTAATAAGCTGCCGTATACTGGTAACTAAGACAAAAAGACATGCAACAGATTATTAAAATACTCAAGAATGGGGACAATGTCCTAACATAGCAAACTCAATGACAAATAATGATATTTGCTTGGCCCAACAACCTTAAAAAAACATTTGAAAATGTTGAAGTCTTTGCAGTAAAATGCAAACTGATGCTCCAGAGAAATATAAACAAGTGAAATAAAATGAGTAAGATGTTAGAGGGGGAGAAAGTAAGGGTATGAGCTTAGCCCTGGAGATAGTCTGGAATTCTCCAGTTTTTGCTATTTCTTAGTTGTATGACTTTGGGTGAAATGGTATACATTCTGTGCCTGAATTTCCATGTCGTTAATATTAGAGTCAAGTCAGTATCTGATTTATGTGGTTGTTATGAGGAATGAATAAATTAATGGTTTTTAAGCCCCTGAACAGAGACTGATACATAATGGGTACTGTGTAAGCGTGTGTTACATAACATTTATTTTAAAATTTTCTTAGATAATTCCATTTTTTCTTTGTTATCATGGGAAAGTATCTCACAAACCAAATTTGAAGGCTGATGAGCATCTGTCAGTAATTAAGATGCCATCAGAGCTCTGAAGAAAAGTAGAAATGGAGAGATCAATAGTGGGGCAGGTGGAGAGGTGAATTTAGTGTTCTCTCAGTCAGCAGGAAGACGAGAAACAGCAGATATTTCCAACAAGAACACATTGGCAATTTGTCCATCCCACACGTCCTATTAAAATTAAATTAAATGCCATAATTATACCTTTGAATACAACTGCTATAGAGAAATAATGGCACATAATTCTGTAGATTAACTTTATGTGACAAGGGTACCAAGTAGCCACACATTTGTTTTAGTTGTTTATTGATCCATCCACCGATCACTTATTCATTCAAACATTCATTTAACAATCACCCACAAACACGTGAATCATCATTCATACTCCAATCCAAGTACTTGAATGGACTGCACATGCTCTCTTTATAGGAAATGTTATTGAGAAAATAGATTAAAACATTAATCATAATAGTTCAAATATTAATCATAATTCAAATATTAATCAGATAATTATGGGAGGTATAGAGAACTAGTCTATATAGAAGGAAAGCTTTTTACTAATTAAATAATGTGAAGAGACAGCCCTTCACAGTTGTTCACTTTGAAAAAAAATATTTTAAGAAAGTCATAATAAAATGAGCATAAATATACATAACATTTACATGTATCTACATATATAATTTATTACTTGATTCGTGGTCTCTTAACATGCAGGTGTACTATAGCCAATTGTTGAGTGTATATATACATATATACATATATATATATTTAATCACCTTAGTTTTACCTTTTAAATGTAAGTAATATTTCAGTGAATGGAGATAAGTGTGAGCATAATTAAATAAACAACTAAAAGACCAGAATACACATCCAAGCTCTAAACCAGCAACCACAATGTGACTTCAGGAAAATCATTCCAAATATAACAGTTAAAATGAATTAAATATTTTCCAGTGTTGCATGATTCAATGTTTTTGGTGAATTAGCAATGCTATTCTTATTCCTATGAATAAAGGTCAGTGACTTGAAATACAGTTTAAACACTGATTTAAAAGCCACAAGGTGACTTATTAACCCTGCATGCTTTAGTCACTAGACAAATAAGGCAAAACTGAACATGTATAGACATAAATTTTAAATTACGTATTTTCAGTCATGTGTTGTTTTTAAAATATTTTATTGCATTTATTTCATTTTTCTCTTGACTTTTCAGCTATATGTTGTGTTTTAATAATCACTTAAATAATTTCATAAGAATTTATCTTATGCTAAATTCATAATCCAACATTTTTTGCTAACATGTATTTGTGCAAGATGGTTATGCTTGTTGTCTTTTGAGCAAAATATCTACCTTAAATACAAAATAAATTGCTTCTTCAGGGTATTATATCAAGGGCTAAAATAACACTTTATGAAACATAAAAACTCAAATAATAGATAAAATATCTACATTACTTTTGAGAGAGTTATCTATATCTAATAAACTATAGAAAACTGTCTTGAACATTAAAAACATTCAAAGGACCTAGCTACTTTAATATTTAGGAAGAATACATATTTTGTGAATCAATATTGAAGTATCTGCATATATTCCAGATGTAAATATTTCCAATCTTTCAGCTTTAGTACCCTAGATCTCCAGTCCTGTCTGCTTTGTATAAACAAAACAATCTTATGCATCAGCCTTCTCTACTCAATTGACCAATGTAGACTTCCCATATAAGGACAATTGATTATCCATTGTTAAAATAGTGCTACATAATAAACCACCCAGTCAGAGTGGCTTAAAACAAAAATATTTCATTATTTCTCATGCGACTATGGGTAGAAAGTGTAGTTGTGATGATTTGAAGCATTTTGTGGCAGATCTGCTTGGCTTTTTTATGCATTGAGGGATTTTGCCAGGCTACAGTTGGCTCCTAAAGTCGCCTTGGCTGGGACACCAGTCTCTTTTCTATATGCCCTTCACATACCTGGCCATAGTCTTATGGTTGTGTCAGTGATTTGAAGGGAAGAGAGCCTCATCATGCAGCAGGGACAAAAAGGATAATGCCCACATTTTCAGGCTTCTGTTTGTCTTATGCTTGCTGATAAAGTCTACCTAGCCAAAGCAAGTCACATAGATCAGCTCAGAGTCAGAATGGGGAGGCACTAGAAGACACACTATTAGGATACAGGGAAACTTTTCATTGGCACAATTAATGCTGTACACTAAATGAAAAAAATCTGAAGGATTATAATAATTTTAAGAGATTACTATGTTCTAATGAACTCAAATATTAAACTCATGTGAGCTCCTTCGTCAGTGGAAAATGATTGCACTTACAGTCATTTCATGTTTTTCATTATAAAATTATTGATTATAAAAAATAAAAAATGTCTTATAAATCAATAGTCACATGTTGAAAATATTATAGATATTTGAATAGTTTTTACCTTTACATATATATAATTACATGTTAAAAATGAAACTGAGAATGTACTATACATACACATCCATGATGTTCATACTGTGTTTATATGTGTAAATGTTTGCATACACATATAATGTTATATAATATAGAAATAAATATGAAAACACAGAGACACATGTTCATGCACAACGGACATGCCCCACATACATATATCCTCTATGACAAACATTTCTCCCATCATTTAAAATTATTGAAACTATAATTTAACACTACCTTTATTAAAATGTTTACCTGTTGAGATATTAAAGTATTTCTAATTTTAAACTACTACTGATAAAGCTATATTATATATTCTAATACCTAGATATGTTATACCTTTAATTTTTTCAGGCTGATATCCTAGTAGTTGAATTATTGGACAAAAAACATAAATGTTGATAAAATTCTTAACACATGACACTGTGTTGTAAATGGTCTTACAATTTATCCTTCTAGTAACAGTGACAGAAATTACAGGATCCCCTTCTCTTTCAACACAGCTTGGTAATTTAATTTGCCAATGCAAAAATCAAATAGGCTTCTCTTTTATTGTTATGGAGGAAATCTTTACCAGTTGCATGATTTTTCTCAAATTATTTAACCTTTCTCTGCTTCAGTTTTCTCATATGAAAAACTGGTATGATTACTTCATAAAGAAATTTGGTTAGCATTAGAAACTGTGAGAATTATAAATTGCTGAGCATATTTTCTGGTGGAAAGCAAATACTCAAAGGGGTCTGGTATATTTTTATCATTGACAGTACATTGTTGACTTCCTGTGTTAGACATTCAAATATTGCAAATAGTTTCATAGTAGGATATTCCTCGTTTTCTTATCTAACTATTGGCACTCTTTATGCTAAGCACGTCAGTACTTTGTCATTTGTAGATCAATGATATACAGTGTTAGTCAGTAAAGAATTTTATACTTCGAATCCCCATCGTTTTATTCTTTTTATATATACTTATATTTTTGTGTACTTACGATCTTAAAGATCTTTGCCAATAAAAAGAAGGAATGCCTGAAATTTAAAAGAAAAAATAGATTGTTTGAATTTTATACAATTTTGTATAAATGGAATCATTTGACTTATTTGTTTAGAAAAAGAGTTTAGAGATTTATTCATGTAATTGTATCAGTTGTATGAACGTGAGACAAGCCAGTCAGCCAGGACAAGTGGAAGAAGTGAACTATGTAGATTGTTAATGGCTAGACAGATTACAGACATCTAGTGAATTACAAAATCCTATCTTCCCTACACAAAGGACACTTAAGAGTAAATGGTTTATTTTATGAAATTCTCCTAAAATGGTGCACTCCAAGGCATTTGTGTATTCAATATTCAGAAATTGAAGGCATTTTTGTATACCAATAATGAAATATCTAAAACAGAAATTAGGAAAAATATTGCATTTGATATAGTAACAAGAAAAATAAAGTACCTAAGAATAAACCTAACCAAAGATGTAAAATATCTATACTCAGAAAACTACACAACAGTGAAGAAAGAAATTAAGGAAGACACAAATGAAAGCATATACCGTGTTTATGGATTGCAAAAAATTAACATCATGAAAATGTCTATACTACCCAAAGCCACTTATAGATTCAATGCCATCTGCACAACTAAAGAAAACAGCAGTGAAATGAAAAGGAAACCAACTGTATGGAAAAATATATTTGCCAATGATACCTCGGACTAAAATTTGTTCTCCAAACTATATAAAGAACTCACATAGGTCTACTGCAGGGATACAAAAACAAAACACCCCCCCTCCCAAAAAAATAACCCCCTGGCAATGGGCAAGGACACAGCTGATTGGTGGTGTTGCTCTAATATTAGTCAGGAGCAAAGCAGTTGTACAGTGTTTAGTTCATCCTAGCTTGTTGCCTGTGTTGGTGGCAGACCTGGTTCCTGCCTGGGGCACATAAAATTTAAAAAAAATAAAAAAATTAAAAATGGGCAAAGGACCGGAACAGACACTTCTCTAAGAAGGACATATAATGGGCCCAGAGACATATGAAAGGATGCCCAGCATCACTGGCCATCAGAGAGATGCAAATTAAAAACCACAGAAAACCGTAAGGAATTTTCTAAGAAAACTAAAAGTGACAATGCCTTTTGACCCAGCAATTCCACTGCTAGGAGTATATCCTAAAAACCCTGAAACGCCAATCCAAAAGAACCTATGCACCCCAATGTTCATAGCAGCACAATTTACAATAGCCAAGAGTTGGAAGCAACCTAGGTGCCCAGCAGTAAATGAACAGATCAAAAAACTATGGTACATTTACACAATGGAATTCTATGCAGCAGAAAGAAAGAAGGAGCTCCTGCCCTTTGCAACAGCCTAGATGTAACTGGAAAGCATTATGCTAAGTGAAATAAACTAGGTGTTGAAAGATAAATACCATATGATCTCACCTTTAACAGGAACCTAATCAACAAAACAAATAAGCAAGCAAAATATAACCAAAGACACTGAAATACAGAACAGGCAGATAGAGACCAGAGGAGAGAGGGGAGGGAATTTCAGGGGGAAAGGGGAAGGATTCACAGGAACAAGTATAAAGTACACGTGGGCAAAAACTAACAGAGGCAGAAATGGGAGGGAGGTAGAGAGCACTGGGGGCAGGGCTCGGATGGGAGTACAAGACAGAAAACTGTACTTGAACAATAATTAAATAAACAATGAAAATTAATAAAAATAAAATTATAAGACACTGAAGAAAGAAATAAAAATTAAGGAAAAAAAAACACAGTGTGATACCACTTCACACCAGTCAGAATGTCCATCATAAGTAAATCAACAAATAATAAGTGCTGATGAGGTTGTGGAGAAAAGGGAATCCTAGTGCACTGTTGGTGGGAATGCAGACTGGTGAAGCCACTCTGGGAAACAGTATGGAATTTCCTCAGAAAACTAAAAATGGAACTGCCTTTGGACCAGGCAATTCCACTGCTGATTATTCCTTAAGAATTGTAAAACACCAATTCAAAAGAAACTATGCATTCCAATGTCCATAGCAGCACAATTTACAATAGCCAAGTGCTGGAAATAACCTAAGGGCACATTGGTAAGTGAGTGAATCAAAAAACTATGGTACATTTTCACGGTGGAATTCTATGCAGCAGAAAGAAAGAAGGAACTCCTACCCTCATGACAGCATGGATGGAACTGGAGAGCATTATGCTGAGTGAAATAAACCAGGGGGTGAAAGACAAATACCATATTATCTTACCTATAAGTAGAACCTAATTAACAAAACAAACAAGTGAGCATAATAGAACCAGAGACATTGAAATAAAAAAAGAAACTGACAGTGACCAGAGGGGAGCAGGGAGAGAATAAAGAGGAAAAAGGGGAAGGGTCATCAAGGAACATTTATAAAGGACAGATGTGCAATGCCAAAGGGGAAGTGAGATCAAGGGTGTGAGGCGGGGGTGGGGGGGGGCAGGGGAAGTGATGGGTATAAAGGGACACAATTGTAATTGAACAACAATAAAAAATGCCATTAAAAATAAATAAAAAACTAATAAAAATATTTTTAAAAATCAAGCTAGGGATATTCTGTGAAGGTAAATATACCAGAAAATGTGTACAATTTTAAAAAATGAAATTACAAAATTAACCATGTTAATTAAAGAAATTTATTTTAAAAAGTAAATGGTTTACGCTTTTCCTCCCCAACTAAAGGTTAAATAGCTTAAATCGCCTTACTCAGGGAAATAGATAGGTGAAATTATTTTTTAATAGTAGTTAACTTTTTATATTGAACATTTAAAGTAATATATCTGGATATTTGTGTACCATATAGGCATCACTTATTTCCTAACTTTCATAGAACTATTAGGTAACATCAAATTTTTACTTATAATGTGTTTGATACAAGTGGCAAAAATATCCCTCAAAGCATGTTAGCTACACAAGGTCTGTCCAGAAGCTATCAATACATGCAACACGAAAAATAGAGACATTTATTTAAGAAGATGCATGATATGAGAAACATAGTACGTAGGACAATGATGCCTCAGTCCCCTTCAAAGTAGCCACCTAAGGACCTCACACAGTTCTCCCAGATGCGATCAGCTGGCATGTTGTATTTTCCTAAATCTCATTCATAGTCTGAGATCTCTTCCCTTTTGGAAATGATTTTACTGCATTATGCTGAGTGAAATAGGCCAGGTGTTGAAAGACAAATACCACATGATCTCACCTTTTTAACAGGAAGCTAAACAACAAAACAAACAAGCAAGCAGGAAAAAAAAAAGACACTGAAATAGAAAACAAGGAAACAGTGACCAGAGGGAAGGGAATTTAAGGGAAAAAGGGGAGAGGATTTGGAGGAACAAATAGGAAGGACACAGGGACGAGAACTAAGGGGGGTGGAAATAGGAGGGATGTGGGGAGCACGGGGTGGGGTGGGCTGGGATGGGAGAAATAGACAAAAAACTGTACTTGAAAAATAACTAAATAAAAAATTTTTTTAAATCTTCCATAAAAAAAAGATTTTAGATTTGGAAAAAGCCAGAAGCCAATAGACACCAAATATGGGCTGTTGGTGAGCTGTCTTACCAAGGTGATTTTATATTTGTCAATAAGTCTGCATGAGACATGATATATAAGTGGGTACATTGCCATGGTGAAGTTGTCAGGCACCAGTTTCCCATAGCTAAGCCTTCTAAAGCATCTGCATAGTTTCTGTGGAGGAATGTTCAAGCTTAACACAACATGTGATGCAGATGCATTGCTCTACTCACTCATTCATTTTGAATGCAATGGCCACACAGTACACATTCTCACTCAACAGCTTCTATAGCCCCCACTGACTACTCAAGTGATGCTGTCATTGTTCACACATGTGAATTCCAACCACTCTCCTTGGCTTCCAGGTTACATCGATGTTGCACAAACTGTTCTTGTTATATTAACACTAGTTCAACTTTTTCTGGACAGATCTCACAAATCAGTGCATGTTAGCTATGGATTTATGAATATTAGCTTGCGATGGAGCCCTTACTCATTCTAATTTTTAATAACGTCCTAAATTGTTTCCCATAAATATTTGAGCAAATTGCTTCTTTAGACAACTCAAAAAATGGGGAGACTGTGAATAAAAGAATGGAATCTAAGAAACTATTCAAACTTGTGTTATTCGCTGCAGGCTGTTTCCTTTTAAAGCAGCTGACTCATTCAGTGAAATACCTGGAGTAACTGAGTGACTAGAGGAACCACAGACTTTACTTCTGGAGGAAAAAAATTGCATGGTGAGTATTTACCTAACTTTTTGGTGCCTTGGCTCATTAAAAGTTTGCCATAACTGTCTTATAAACTCTTTATGGGCGCATACCACTAGTATCAATTGTTGCAGATATGAAATATAGGACTTACTGGGGAAAAACTTCCTGGAAGAGAACACCTAATACCCAAACTAATTATTTTATGGCTTAGGCAGAGTATAGATTTCTATGAATGTCATAGCCACATCCCTGTAGATACATGTTCTATCCACCTAACATTCATATTTTTAGTTTGGGAGGAATAGAAATTACTTATAATGCAAACTGCCTAGTCATAGACTGAGCCTTATCAAAAACAGAAAGCCTTGGGAGGCCAGTAATTAATACTAACCTAGTCTTCTGTTGTACTAACTGAAACTTACTGAGCAAATTCTGACAAGCTACCAAAAGCTGGGAGATGAACCTTCTTGGCCATCCATCAGGACATGATGATTTACCATAGGTATTGCTACCCATATCTTTAGCTTCTCCAAAAATCGGTCTAATACATGGTGAACAATGTTCTGTTTCCATAAAGCTTGTCATAATATGAAATTGAAATAATACCATATTTGGGTAAAAGAAAATAAATTTTATCTTCTCACAAGATATATTAAAGTAATAGTACTATTCACTGCGTTTTGCTACTCTAATAATAGTCTGTAACCCTTGAGGGATAGTGGTTTTACAGCTGCCCATGTACTGTAGAAGCTTACATAAGAAAGAAGCCACCGTTATATATACAGGACTGACCCCATAATTGGGAGCTGCTGCTGACCCCATAATTGGGAGCTGCTGTTTCGGTTTGGATATTAGCAATGTTTTATTTCTTACAGCCCTTCAGAAAAACAAAAGATTCCCTGCATTTGTTATGCCAGCAACCTGTCATCATCAAAGTGTTGAGGGTGCCCTAGTGCATTAGTGAATGTAGGAACTGTTGAAGATAAACTGCTGATCTTCAGCAACCAACTACAGATAAACTGGCCCAAGATTAATTGGCCTCTGAAAATTGATGACAGCACATTCTACAACTGGAATTGAATGATCTTTATAACAAATATCCAGATACATATCTAAGTTTGAATGGAATCCTTTAGACCAAGAATCCTTGAACATAGTCAATATGATGGTAAATGAAGCTGCTTTCTGGAGTCTCTTAACTTTATTAGCACCTATGGAATTTTGAATATTTGTTGCCAGCCCCAGAATTAACTAGAACTTTTGTCAACAATACTCAATTGTTATTTGCCCAGACTTTGTGTCTGTGGGCTGTGGGGCTTCCCACCTTTCTTGAATAGCTCACTACATGGTCTGTTCGAGGATCTTAATGAAGACCTATAGTCTAGGTGAAAAAACAGTCATCATTTTCTAACCTCTCTCACCTTAAAATCAGTCTCTCACCTTAAAATTATATAACTCAGGACAAACCCCAAAAGATTTCATTTTGTTAAAGAAAAAATATGTGTCTAATTAAGAAACAAATTTGACCCCTGAGACTTTAGTCCCTTTTATAAACATGTGGTTAAATACTCATTAAAAACAGAAAAAAAATCTGAACAACTCACCTCTGAAGTAGACAAGCCAATAGAATGCTGCATCAAAATAACAATATTAAATTCTTTCTATAATGGACTAAATATTAGTTGTCTTCTACTTTAGACAACTATACTGTAGACATACTGACCTATACCTTTGTACAGACTTGTAGGTAAAAAAAAATCTTAACTGTAAAAGAAGGCTAACAAGCCAACGACAGGATCAGACTTACTAAGATATATCAAATACAGTTTATCTACACAGGAACAGATACAACAACCTACTCAGTACTGGATCTTTACGCTGAACAGGGGTGTTCCAGTATAGAGTGAGTGAACACATTTAAAGAAAAGCATTGGGGCTGAAAACTCCAAATCAAGTATTTGTGGCATCATCTCTATTTAGAACACACTTAATTAATAATAAAAACTATCCCAGTAATGAATATAAAATAATGGGCTGGAATGCCCAAAGGAAAATTATTTTTAAATGAGAATCATGTTACCTAACATACTATAATATTTGCCAATCACACAAGCTTCCCTAGCAACAGCCTCTACAGGGACACAAATTCCCATTGTTTTAAATTATTTTTTGTGTTGCCTACCCTCTTTGCCTTGGATGAGTTCCCAGGTGTCTGTGTCATTTGGAGTTAGGGGTTCTTCCACTGTCTCTCCTCTCCCTCTCTGTCTCTTTCATTTGCTTCCCCTCCAGCTACCATTCCCGATCCATTTTTATTGCATTGGCTTCGGCAGATGGTTTGTATAACTTCAGAGAAAAAAAATGTGAATCCCATGTTGCTCAGCTCAAGAACACCTCTACAGACATGAATTTGAAGACTGACTTTTTTCTGATGGTTCTCCAGACCCTTCTTCTGTCCCGAGATATTATTTATGATGATAGAATTGTGACTCTTGAATCCCTATGAGTCCCTTCACTACAGAAAAAAAAACATAGTTAGTCTTATCCATCAGAAGAATACTGTACACCAAGGTAGAGAACAGACTTTCCCTCACAATGTTAACCAAGGTGCTTCTGTAACAAAATGCAGGTCTGGCCTCCTGCTGCTTCAAAAACCAAAACCTGAGAGGGAGGTGCTGATGTAAAAGAAAGTGGTTTTATCCAGTTGACAACAATCTGGAAGGTGGGGAACTATTGTCTTAGAACCCATCTCCCCATCTCAGTGAAGGACAGGGTTTTTATAAGGAGGGAGAATGACAAAGAGAGCAAAGAAATCAGGGGGAGAGTGTGGATGTGCAGGCAGCGTCCATGCTGGTCCCAGTAGGGATCTTTAATGTCAGCATCCTGGAACTGGTCAGCACCAGCTAAATTTCTGCATTCGGGTGATCTGGGTCACTGGAAGTTGTGGTCAAGGCCATTTCTTGTACAATCATGTACTGGAACTGTTGTTGCTTGCAATGGGCTTACAAAAAATGTCAGTATGTGAGTACCAGTTTGTTAGTATATTTATTGTAATTTCATGTCATGGTAAGTCAGAGTAGTATAAAGTTTTATTCTCCGCTACACTTCCACTACTAAATAGTCCAATAATATACTCTGCTTCCCTGTTCATTAAGTATGTAAGGATCAGTTGATTGGAGCTCATTATTTGATTATAGGTTATGCTGTGTAGAGAATGTCATGTCCACCATAAGTTCTAGGACGTTTATATTTTAAGACATAGTTTGTGCTCTACTATTTATGTTTTTAAGTTTTCTACAATAAAACCCATTTATGTCTTGTCTGTATAATCCTAGTGGTATACGTCTTTTGCACAGTTTACCTTGAAAATGGTAAGCCTTTGAATGGCACATCCATTTGATTACATATCGTTTTATGTGTAAGTGATAGTAATGCCCGAGACAAAATATTTTGGGGTCTGGAAGCCCCCAAAATGCCCTTTTCCATGGTCCCTTACAGAATTATTATCAGAAAATGTTGTTTTAATTTACAAGGAATAGCTATATTTTACTAGAAATACACAAAATTTACTAGAAAACACAAAATTATTGTGGATTAATAAATCAATATTGGGAAATTACTGGGATTTTTCTGGTCCATATGAGCCACTTCGAGGGGTTAAAGTAAAATTTTCTTTTATGAAAATACTTTTTCACTGCTAATTATCCTGAATGAGGAAAAATAATATTTAGTGCAGAGGGAACAGGTTATCTCACATCTTCTCTGAGAAATAGAAGCTGTACTGTTTGAATTTAAGGACTGACACAGTGTTTTTATGGAAAGAAAGCAAATTGCCTTCTGGCCCCACTATGCTGATGTTAATTCAGGAATAAATGATGATACTATGTATTTTTTTTTCTGATAAGTAATTTGGTGGCATCATCAGTATTAGGTACATCAGTATTGAAGAGTAATTGTTTTCTAAAGCATTTTAGATGTGTGGAGCCTTTGGAAAAACCTTCCCTCTAAAGAGTAATGTCACTCATGGTTTTGGAGTAGGGGTCTCACCATTTGTTACTGAGTTAGTTGATCTGAGCAGAACAGAGATTTAGTGGGATCACCAGCAGATGAAATCATGCGCACACACAAAAAAATGTCCAGCAGAGTAGTATAAAGTGACTGAAAGAAATGGCAAAGTGGTGATCAACAGCTAAGGTAGATTTATGTATTTTTTTTTTGTTTTTGTTCTCTTTGTGTGTGGCAACACTTAACATGAGATATACCCTTAACCTGAAGAGCATTATGCTATGTGAAATAAGCCAGTGACAGGACAGGTTACTGCATGATATCACTCACATGAAGCATCCAATGGAGTCAGACTCAGAGAGGCAGAGTAGAATGGTGTCTGCCAGAGGCTGGGGAAGAGAGAAATAGGGAGTAGTTGTTCAATGGGTATAAGGTTTCAATTACACAAAATGATCTAGAGATCTACTGTACAAAATAGTGTTTATAGTTAACGATGTTAATTGTGCCTTTTAATCTTTTTGTTATATAAACTGTTCTTGCAAATTTTGGATTATTTATCATTTCCAATTATGAGCCTCTGCTTAAGTTTTTTGTTTATTCATTTGTGTCTGTGTATGCTATTTTGTGATTACTTTATAAAGTTCAAGAATTCCTCTCTACCATGCTTATATTGATAAGTATTTTTTCTTCCAGAGATTCTCAAATAATCTCCATGGCAAGATTTTAAGTAATCTGTTAACTGTGCCACAGTACTATAGGGATTTTTCTATATAGCCATGAAAATCAAGGTTATTTTTGGCTATAGAGGCATAGACAAAGAAAAAGGTAATGTGTAAGTGAAACGCCTGCTTTTAGGCGTATGACCTCATTATGCCAAATAGTCACTGCTCTTCCCACAGATGAGTGACCACTCACTGAACTTATGTTGCACAGGTTATCAGTCTTTCCCCTGAGTGCTCTATGGAACAGAGGTTGATGTCTGGTTGAGGCACACAGTGAAGAGTCGCAGGGGAAGATGCGTTTCTCTGAACCTGACCTAAGTCATGTTTCATGCTGGGACCAAGACACATGGTTCAGTCTGAAACACAGAGATGTTTGGGAGGAAAGAACCTAGGGCACTGTAAGAAGTGTAAGGAGGCTCTTATATCCATAGCACTATTGATTAATGCTCACTCTTGACACTTTCCTCATACAGGTTATTTAAGACAGAAACTGGGTAAAACTCAGAAAATGCATTACAAAGCAACAGAGTTCAAAATGCAAGGTAGCCACCAAGCAGTAGCTTGAAGAATATCCTTGCCAGTAGGAGGCAAAACCAGTTAGTGACATGGAGCAAAATAAGAATGACTTATTGTATGTATTTGTCATTGCACCAATTGTTGTGAACTCTATAGATACAAAATGGACCTTCACCTCAAACTTGGTTCAAATGATGAAATAACTGATGCTTCACACAGACCAAACTGTTGCCAAAAGGTTTATGTCTCACATAATGAGGCTTTTGGGGGACAGCAAGATCATTCCCAAACAGATACAAAATGTTTTTTAGGAAGCAATATTTTTTTTAAAAACAGACAAACCTGGCTTTGTTTTCTTATGGTTGTTAGAGGGTAGAGTTGGGGGTGGAGAGTGAGGTTTTCCCAACATCATGGAATTCTGTGGTTTGAAGTTCTCATTGGTGCTAAGGGACAGAGCACCAAAATTGTCCTATCAACCTGCTCAGATGTTGGGCAGCAAGAACAGAACAAGGCACAACGACTAAAAGCTGTCATCATCCAAGATAAAAAAATGGAGCCATGCTCTCTATCAACACTCATAGTCAATTTTCATTTGCCCATCTCCTTGCACATGGCATCACTAATATTTCCACTGTCTCTATAATTTTGCCTCTTCCAGAATGCATATTGTTGGAATCTTACACTATGCAGCCTTTTAAAATGGGCTTCTTTCAATTAGTGATACACATTTCAGGTTTCTTCATGTTTATCTGTGGTTTGGGAGCTCATTTCTTTTCACTGCTGAATTGCACTTTTGTATGGGTGCACCATGGTTTGTTTATCCTTAACCTATTGAAGGACATCTTGTTTTTTTCTAATATCTGGTAATTATTAATGAAGCTCATAAAGACACATGTTCAGATTTTTGTGTGGACATAGGCTTTAATTCAGGTTGGTAGTTATTTAAGAACACAAATATTGGATCATATATTAAGATTATATACTGTTGTAAGAAACAACCAACTTTATAGTGGATGTATCTATTGCATGTAGATAATTTAAATTATTCTCCCTAATATGTACATTTTAATATATACCATAATAGTCTGTGAGTGTGCATTTTTTTCAAAAGCTAAACCTCTATAGGCATCTACACAATTTATACTGAGAGAAGACCTACATTCCTGGAGGACTCTTATCAACTCTGCATGGTACAGAAGCTTCACATATTTATTATAGAAAAACACCTTGTGAAAGAGTAATATAGGATAATAATGACCTAGAATTTCCAGACATGTAGTGAGATTTTTAAGTTCGAATAGCTAATAAATGGCATCTAAACCTGAGAACACACAGCTTCAAAACTGATGCTCTTACCACTTCATCTTACAGCCTTTTCAGAATTAGGAGTCACTGTCTTACACATTGAAAATGTTGAAGTAGAGAATAAATAAATTATATGGGAACTAGAACTGCACACATAGGTAGAGTTGATGTGTGTCTCCACTACATATGTTAACTTCGCGATCAAACATGGAGCAAGTTTCTATTCCTGGGTTTTGTCTGGGGTTCCTGTGAAGGCTTTTTTTCACTCTCTATTCCCCAGTTGGCCAATAACAGATGGCCACCCCCTCCTGAGACCTACGTTTTATAAACAGCTATTCAGCTTATACCTGGGCACAAAAGTTCACTGCAATGAGGTCAATGAATCTAATATTTTCTCACAAGAAGAACAATGACACCAATTAGTCCTTTCATAGACTTAGATAAATTAATGTTCATGGATTAAATGTAGTCCAAAGAATGTATAATTTGTTTTCCACCTGATCCTTAGATTGGAGCTGAGAGAAAACAATCAGCAGATCTCATATATAAACTGATGTATCTGTTGAAAAGTGAATCTGTCATAACTGTTCCCATGTCTCTGAATGGCCACAATGCTGCACAAATGTTCTACTGTCCACCACAGTCTTTGCCTCTTCTACTTGCTTCTTGCAGTTTTTGCTGGTATTTTTCATCTCTTCTTTGGTTGTATGTCATGCATTAACAAATAATTTTATGCATTCATATATCCATCAAAAGTTGGAAAACAATTAAAATAGCATAGAGTTGATGTCACATACAGATTTGAGAGAGCATATTTCTTTATAAAAGTAAAGAAAATTCTCACATATTTAATGTGCATCAAAATACGGACACTTGTTTTACATGATTCCATGTTGTTCACCTACTAATTCTTTAATTTCTATCATGTATACCATACTCTTCTATATTTTACTATATATACTAAAATACATTGGTATTATTGATATTTTGTGTTTATATATTGGTGTTACATTATATAATGTATTGGCATAATACATTGGTATTTTTGATATTTTGTGTTTGTACATTGGTTCATAGGAAGGAATGTAGAAAGTAAGTAATAAACTATATGTGCTAAACTGATTTGTAACATTTGTGTATGACTATTTGCAAGCATATGGATTGTATTTTATATTTCAGCTTCTCATAGCAACATGTTTATTAGAATATCTTGCATAAAATGTCAATTACACATTCATAACATTCTGCACGAAGCTGTGTATATTTTTATGGGTGTTAATTAGTTTGTAATGACATTAAGATGAAGTTGAGCCAAATTCTCTTTATGCTTCAATCTGACTATAAGAATTAACCAAGAATTGGAATAATTTTTTTTGAAGGTGATATTTCACCCTTAATGCTGCACTGCATTTTAATTATTATCTACTAATATCCAAAATAGGTACCAATGCATGTAAATATTTTCACAATTATGTTCTTAATGCTTTCATTTGAATATGTGAATTTAGTTCAGAAGGTGCATACTTACTTTTTAATTTATTTTATATGATGTGTATATTCAGGGGTTATTATTACGAAAGTAAACAAAACCCTGCAAAAAGATAAAGTGTGTTTTCCCATGGCCACATCTGTTACCTCCAAATTTAGAGAAGTAATTTTGATTGTTAAAAATTGTCACAATGTAAATTGAGTTATATCAATACTTATTAGTCTTTACATTTGTATCAATGATCTAATTAGTCAAATTTTCTAAGGAATAACCTCAAAATATGTCTTTTTCTGTGCTTATTTTTAATGTTTTGTTGTATATTTGAAATGCTATGCTAAAATATTTGTAGAATATTAAAGAGATAAAAATATAAATTAAAATGAATGAGCTAAAATAAGTACTTTAAAAGTTTTATATATTATAGATATAAGCCCATTTTCCTATATGAAAATCTTGCTGAACTTATGTATGTATTTATTTACTGATTTGAATTGAACTTTGTGGTTTAAAATGTGACTTATTGCACTCTCATGCATATACATTTCAAATTCGAGATCCATGTTGATTTAGTTATTAAATAATGGCATCATAATTGAATATGCTTTATTATTTTTTAGATTTTTTAGCATAAAAGTTTGTACTTTAGAGGTTTATGTTGGTAATTGCATTTAATAACCATCCTACTTGAAAAGTAGATTTTATAGATAAATAGATCCAAATGAAAGTACACTATTAACTGTGTTCCCTAAATCATAATAATCAGGTTCCAGATCAATCTAACCATTATACAAATATTGCTAAAACATGGCTTATAGATTCTGAGTCTCCCCAATGTCACGTGATTTTTCTTAAAAACTAGTGAGGATTGTAGTGCTTTTTTGGATTTTATTTAGTGCACATCTTTCTTTGAAAGACTTTTAAATTGACTTGAAAAATTTTTGTGTAAGTATGTGAATGGGGTAATGCTTTCATAAGTGACACAAATATCATTGTAGATAAAGTGAAATAGCAAGGAAAATTCTAAGTAACTATTTCAAAGTTACCTCTTGCCTCATAAAATATTTTTACCAAAAGAAAGCAAAATTATCATTTGTTTATTCAAATTTAGAAACACCATCTAAATCTTTAAAAGAAAGATAAAATATAGAAGACCATTCTGCGTGGCATGGGCCTAGACAGGACCCAAGCCCACGGATAGGTTCTCCAGTGGGAAATCAGGCCTGCATTGTTCCTAGACTACTATGAGGCTTGCTTTTGATAAAACTCCCTTACCCTGAATTGAGGCAGAAAATGTTTACGGTAACTTCCTAAAATCCAAGGATGAGTGTAATCAGTTCAACCACTTTTTCCTTTGCATTTGCAAATATCCTTCTTCTGTGATGTGATTAGCAGCAGCATCTCCCTTATTTTCTGTAAAAGGTAATCACCTAAAGTGAAACTTTGCATAGTAAATGAGGGCCATCATGTAATGTGCCCAGAAAAATAATTAAAGCCTGGTCAAGGCAAGAGCCAAGGTGTTTTCTCCTCTTGAGAGAGAAGCCATGCTGTCCCTTTTCCTCCACAGGACTCAGTAGTCCATGTGAATTTCTCATGCCTTATCCACAATGTGATGGACCCCATGAGCCGGGGTCTATATCAGTAAAATATTAAAACATTTGTTAAGTAGAATGCTACACATTATCATTAGTTTTATACTGTAGTTTGATGAGTCATCATACAAATTGTAAAAAATGTTCACCTTTGCTATTTTCTTTTGCTTACCCTCAAATTTGATTTCAGTTCTGAGATCCTCTGCGTCTTATGTTGACTGAGTATTGTAAACATTAGATTAGTTACATATTAGATCTCTTAGTCCTTATTGCAGAAACTTGAAAAGTGTAATATGGAAAGTTGATGAATAAATGAGGACAACACTGTCAGTGACTTCACAATGTGAAAAACCCTGTCCTTCTCCATTTACCATGAATGATGCACGACCTTCTTAGGAAAGTGCATGAGAGGGCACCAATATCAACTCATGAATGAGACATTAGTAAAACTTCATGTACTTAGGTTATTGTGTGTGTATAGTCTTCTTTTTTTCTGTTTCTCAATGGGGAGAGTGTCATACTCTACATCTGAGATGCATAAATCTGATTAGTGGTCCACAGGTCTAGACTACTGAATAAATGCATCAATTCAAAAATCCAAAACTTAGAACATATTTTTGAGCTAATGTTATATCTAAAACAATTGTAAAATCCTCAATAACAATAAGTTTAACTCATTTTATAGTATCTTCCATTATGCCTAACAATATGCATCCCACAAAGTATATCCTATTCAGTAGTTATTGACAATTCAAGCTAATAAAGTGTTAGTATACATTCTCAAACCATCCATTTTGAGTTACCTGCATACATACTTTATACAATATGAATTGTCCAAGACAATCTCTGAATCTTATGAATCTGTTATTTTTAGTAACTCAAAAGCTTGTGCAGTAATCTAACTTTCCCAAGAGTAATTCTTTTAACAGCTGACTTAGGAGACTTTTAAATAATTCAGAAGGAATCTGCTTTTCTAAAAGGAAAAATAACATTTAAAATAAACACTTCAAATTTTGCCAAATACATCAGATTCACCTTCATCTACAAATGAAAATGTAGTGATAGAGATCAATGATCAGTACTCTTCACATTAGGTCATTTTTAATCAGACTGAAGTTTACTGCACATTATTTCTAATTATTCCAGTATCACTTCAAATCAGAGCTAACTATATCACCCACTTACATTTAACACAGCCCAAAGAATGCAACTCACATACTTTAACTCCAAAATCTATGTTTTTCAATCATTATTATCATGTCACATGACAAATTGAACCTAGCTTTCTTGCATCCCAATGATTTTTAAATGTTTTCTCTTAAATTATGCCAAAGATTTCTGCTATCTCAAATTTTCTATCCTAAATCAGTCTTTTAAAATTAACCAACCCAACAAATTACTGTAAGAAATAACACATTGAGTTAAGATAAGTGATCCAATGTGGGCAAATTAAGCTCAATTTAATGGTGAATCTTCATTTTATTAGTTAAACCTTTTCATAGTAGTCTTATATTATGTAACAGAGTACTGCTATGTAGCTGATACACTTTTGTAATTTTCTGTGTGTATCCGACAAGTAATTCCTGATGCTTTAGCAGTTGGGCCCATGGCCTTTTGGAATCTTCTTTTGTTTCTAACAAAATGCAGGGTGAAACTGCAGAATAATTTTGAGCTCCCCTCTGCGAATAATCTCCCTCTGAAGAGGAAAATATATGCTGGGGATTTGACAGACGTGTAGCAGGCAAAGCAGCAACAAGTGCTGTTCTCTCCTGAGCTTCCATTATAAACTTACATAAAAACATTAATTAGAGAAAGAACTCTTAATAGATAAGTGACTTTGTCTCTACATGTAAATATTTTGACATAAATGTGTATCTTTATCTATCTAACAATCATCTATATATCTATCATCTAAAGACCTATTTAAAATTCCAAATAGTTTCCGAATTTACAAATTCCAACTGTATGCATCTAATTTAAGCAAAAATAATTAAATAAAGCTTTATCATGGACTGCATGCACATTTATAAAATCTATTCATTTAATGAACAAGCTTAAATACTCCTGTATTTTTTCAAAAAAATGTAATGCTTTTATCAGAATTATTTATTTAAACAAAGTACTACATATATAGTTTAAGTTTATATTTACTTTCAAATACTTAGGAATCACTGTGAATATTTCTAAGCATGTATAAATTTTAATTCATACAAAGAATTTTTCTTTTTTTTAAGATTTATTTATTTATTTATTTATTATTAGAGAGGAAGGGAAGGAGAGAAGGAGAGAAACATCAATGTGTGGTTGCCTCTCATGAGTCCCCTGCCAGGAGCTGGCCTGCAACCCAGGCATGTGCCCTGACTGGGAATGGAACCACGAGCGTGTGGTTGGCAGGCCTGTGCTCAATCCACTGAGCTATGCCAGCCAGGGCCATACAAAGAATTTTTCAAATAATGAAACACTTCTTTTTTCTTAGTTATTAGGGTATATCAACTAAATTTTGAACAGTGTGCCTGTGTTGTGTCTAATTGTAATCAACATACCTCAAAAAGAAATCAGAACTTTTAGGTAACATATTTTTCTGTGAATTGAAGAGGATGGAAATATTATATGAGGTTAAAGGGAATCAGTGTAATCAATTAACCTGAAACCCTCCACTTAGTAGACAGATACTGTGAGATTTAAACTCATTCTATTTTAAGTAGCATTCCAAACCCAGATGTTTTTGGCTTTTCATTGAGTTTGATTACAACTTTGTAAATTATTTTATGTGTTTGGAAATACACTTTTAAATGAAAAAATTCACTTCCAGTCAGAGAGTCAGACTATTAGGTAAGGAGGGTTTTTTTTTCCTATCACTAATTGAGAAATTTTTATTTCCTTAGGAATGAAAAAAGTAATGGAGCTTACAAAGGTGTGGGCCCTAATTTCCATATCGGTGCTGACTATCTGGTGTTACCCTTGATCTCCAGACAATTTCAGCTAAGTGTTGCCTGGGTCACTTTGGTAAATGAGAAAGCTGACTGAGGGTTGCAAAAAATTCAGGTAATGTCAGCTTTTGTTCTTTTCTTCTTTTTTTATTGTTGACATTATTCCAGATATCCGCATTCACTCTCCTTTAACCCATTCTACCCAGCCCTCAATGCCCCCCGCTGGTCTTCACCCAATTGTTGACCATGTCCACGGGCTACATGTATATGTATATATAAGGTCTGTCCAGAAGGTATCCAGACATGTAATATGAAAAATAGAGATTTTTTTTAAGAAGATACAGGAAACAAGAAACATTGTACATAGGACAATGATGCCTCAGTCCCTGTCGAAGTAGGCACTTTGGGACCTCACACAGTTCTCCCAATCGCCATCAGCTGCCCTGTCATATTTTCCTGAAACTCATTAAAGTTCTGAAATCTCTTCCTTTTCAAAGGCAATTTTAGTTTGGGGAAAAGCCAGAAGTTGCAGGGTGCCTAATATTGGCTGTAGAGGGGCTGAGTCACCTGGGTGATTTGATGTTTCCCCAGAAAACTCCGTAGGAGACATGATGCACGGGCAGGTGCATTGTTGTGATGAAACTACAATCACCAGTTGCCCACAGCTGTGGCCTTCTGAATCATCTGAATAATTTCTGCAGAGTAATGTTCAAGCTTACTGCAAAGTTCGAAATTCCAGTCTACTCTCCTGGGCTGCCAGGTTACATCAACGCTGCAAAAACCATTCTCATTATAATAACAATAGCTGGACTATTTCTAGAAAGACCTTGTATGTTCTTTGGATAATTTCTTTCACACATGAGTTTAAGCAGTTTATACGTGTACCCAGTAAAACTTAATCTAATCCTTCTTTTGTTTAACCACGTTCCCTTGCACTCTTATGCAGAATATATTTTCTTGAACGCCATTCTGTGCATTTATATAGATATAATTTACATGGTCTTGCTAATCAACAAATGCTGACAGGGTTTATAAGACAAGAACATGTACTTTTACAATAGAATTATAGCTCAATTTTTAAAATATTCAAATTACAAGCAAGTTCAAAATCTAACTACCATTGTTTAAAAGGAAAGTTGGATATGCCACTTTTCCCTTTTGTAAACATTTCTGTTAATTACTTGGAGTTTGAATAAGCTTTACTTCATCCTGGAAGTTCCCTAGAGCTAACAATCCATTGCCGGGTTTAGTAATTGTGGCAGAATGCCAATGACGCTGCACGATGGGTGAAATGTCTGCTACTACTGTCACAAAACAACGAAAGTCACAGAAACATTTAAAAGACACAGACTTAAAATTAGATTTCTCACTGAAAATGTAAACAAGCGTTTATATCTCAAACCTATCTATACCAATGATAAAATATGTTCTCATATTAAAAACTACCAAAATAGTTATATTTCCTTATTTCATCACTTGTATTTATGACTAATGTACAAAGAAATAGAGAATACACTAAAAATAAAAGTTGCTATTATTTATGTATAAAAATAGTGACATGAGAACAGCTTATCTATGTTCCTGAAAATGCATAAATTTACATACATAGAACTAGGTATATATAATTATATATGATGTGCATAGAACTGGGTATATATAATTTATAATATATAATTTTATATATTATATTATTATATTAATGGGTAATACATATCATATATAACAATGATATGTAATATATAGTTGTTAGATAATTTGCTTTATCTAACAACTATTTGGTAATAATCTTAAACTATTTTGAAGTGGGTTACAGGAGGAGCAAGCTAATTTCATAGATAGTTGGGAAATGTTTAAAGTACATATTATTTACTTAAAGCATAATCATCAAAAATCGCAGAATTTCACTTCACGAACCTGTGTGAAGAAAACAATCTTATACTGTCTTTTTACATTACATATCTTTGATATAAAATCTATTTATATTTAAGATGCACAAGTGTCGGATTCCTTCTTATGTGTCTCGTTTCTGTGGAGGATGACATAAGTAATCTTGACAGACCTTTCTTTCTTTCTCAAAGGAAATTGAACATGGACCATTCAATACATTTCAGCCTCTACTTTACTCCAAAAATAAAATAAATAAATGTGTGTTTACAAACAATTTCTAAATTAAAATGACAATATAAAATTCAACTGAAAAAATATACATGTATTTTTGTATGATAATAACTCTCCATTGTAACTTTGTTTTCTGTTATGTGTGAATCATATTCTGCGTGTTTGCCAAGGAGCTAAATCAAGACTTACAGAGAATAAAAAAAAAATTATAGAGAAGATAATTCAAAGAACTGTTGGGAAGATGCTTGTATTGCTAAACACACAGAAAAAAAAAAGTATGGTGCCTGTGGGTGGGTCTTCATATCAGAGCTTCTGTTCTATCTGCAACTAAATTAATTGGCTGTTTCAAGCACTGAGTCCTGGCTATTGGCTAAGAGAATAATGGATATTCCCATAAGGCAATGAGCTGTAGAATAAAGTAACAGGATAGATTATTAGCACAATTACTTCAAAAGAAACACACACCCATGCATAAACACATATACCCACACACAAATGCACACAAACAAGACAAAGAGTCTATCAACAGAAAATTACTAGAACTAAAAAATCAAGAAGTTAAATTTGCATCTCTCTTATAGCTAACAATATTGAGCATCTCTTCATGTGTCTCTGGATGTTCTGTATGTCCTCCTTGGAGAATTGTCTGTTCAAGTCCTTTTCCTACTTTTTAATTGGGTTGGTTGTCTTCTTAAAGTGGAGTTGTGTAAGTTCTTTGTATATTTTTGAGATTAAACCTTTGTCTGAGATATCATTGGCAAATATGTTTTCCCATACAGTTGGTTGTCTTTTTAATGCTGAGTGAAATAGGCCAGGTGTTGAAAGACAAATACCATATGATCTCACCTTTAACAGGAAGCTAAACAACAAAACAAACAAGCAAGCAGAATAAAAACAAAGACACTGAAATAGAGAACAAGGGGACAGTGACCAGAGAGGAGAGGGAAGGGAATTTAAGGGGAAAAAAGGGGAGGGATTTGGAGGAACAAATAGGAAGGACACAGGGACGAGAACTAAGGGGGGTGGAAATGGGAGGGAGGTGGGGAGCACGGGGGGGGGGGGGCTGGGATGGGAGAAATAGACAAAAAAGTGTACTTGAAAAATAACTGAATAAAATTAAAAAAAAGAAACCTGAAAAAAATCAAGAAGTTAAAAATTGGGTAAATAAACACATTAAAGGAACTAAGGGAATATTTGCATGTGAAACAAGCTTAAAACACAAACACACCAATTAGAGGTATGAGAAATGAAAAGTATCTATTAAACCATTTCTCTCTAAAATATTTTTCAGGTTATTTTATATTTCAATGTCATTGTTCTCCTTTAGCTATTGTATATAAAAAATTACTACTTTGTTCTTCAATTTCATTATACAATAATACTGTTTACATCACAGATTTATTTTAAAAATTAAATTATTTAGTATGTGTAAAATTTATAGTGATATTCCTGACATGTAGTAGGATCTATAAAAATTATATCTGATTGTTATCATTATTGTTTAATTAAGTCTAGAGACTAAAAATAAAATTAAACCAGTTAATAAAAAGTTTTGCACCCTGGCTGGTGTAACTCAGTGGGTTGAGTGTGGGCCTGCGAACCAAGGGATCGTGGTTTGATTCCCAGTCAGGGCACATGCCTGGGTTGCAGGCCAGTTCCCAGCAGGGGACTCACGAGAAGCAACCATACATTGATGTTTTTCTCCCTCTCTCCTTCCCTTCCCCTCTAAAGATAAATAAACAAAATATTTTTTAAAGTTTTGCATTAAATATAAGAAAATAAATATGCCTACAAAAGAACAAGTAATAAATAAGTGAAAGTAACTTTATTAGGCATATAAAAGAAAGAATTATATTTTATTTTTCTGATCATAATATACTAAAGCTATATATCAATATCAATAGGTAAATAAATCCCAACGATTTAAATTTTAGGAAATTGTTCTTAATGACCCATAAACCAAAAAGCAATTAAAACAGAAATCCAAACACCAAGATTGATTATAATTAGAATATGCATCAGAAACTGTAAGATTCAATTTAAACACCAAAAGGATTTGTATAGACTTTATCATTACATTGGTAATTAAATGAGATGAAAATAAATGAGCTATGTTTCAAAGTTAAGAGACAGGAAGAAAGAAGAGAGGGAGAGAGAGAAAATGAACAAATTTTGCCATAAAAATGGGGATAGTTTGAAAGTATAAAAAGGGGCAAAAGATATACTATGAAAACGCTGAGCATAAGAAAACTACTGCAGCTATGTCAATAATAAACAAGGAAGACTCGAAATCATTGAGAATGACAAAGTTGCATAAGGACTCAAGGTAATCACAATAATCTTTTTGAAGGTAATGAGAAGTGGTTATAGCTGTTGGAGTTGAAGATGGGAAAGGGTATGTTAGAATTGAAGTGTATATAGAAGACTAAGTTTCACTGAAAAAGTATTTTATTTCTTAAACTGGGTGGTGTGTATGTAGATATGCAGAGTACTTTTCTAAAATATGTAAGCATGTATATGAGAAAGACAGAGAGAGACTAAGGGACACTATTAAAAAGTAGATGTGCATAATTCCATTTACAGCTATTAGAATTGTTATAAGCATTTAAAATAGAAAGAAAAGAAAAAAGTTAAGGCAGCAAATGAGGTAGAAGGTTATATATAGTTGGATAACTTATCAATGTAGCTAAGGTTTATAATATATCTCATGTTTTACTTAATATTTATAGTAAATTAAATCCCACTTTACAGATGCAGAACTTGAATTCAACAAAATTAAGCAATGTTCTTCCAGTCTGCGATCCCTTCATTTCCCTGTATTATTACTTCACAGATGTGATACATTTCTTTAATATACTGTATGTGGGTACCTTGATTTCATAGAAATAGAGGGCTTAATTTCAATCACGACTAAATGAATGAAGAGATAGATCAAGAAAAATTTTCGGGTTTGTCAGTAAGATTTTAGTAGCTTTTTAGAGAAGTATTTTCTGTAAAAGTGGGGCTAAATTGTCCTGGGAAAAATAAGGCAACAGGTAAATATTACCAGTTTATTATTGTCTCCTTAAATTTAGCCCCGTGCTTTGCATTTTTCCTTTTTTCATGGTCTTGAGCACAAGTAAACACCATGAAGTGAACAATTATTTTCTCTATCTTTCCACAGGATGCTTAACTTTGGAGAAAGGAACTACTTATTATAATGTTTCTAAGATATATAATGTGGCCCCAAATGACTTACATGCTTTTGGGTGTTTCTGTAGCTGTTAAAAAATTTTCTCTTCTAGAAAAATGAATGATTCCCTGATGAACATCATTTAGGTACCCCTTTAAAGAAAGCATTTGTTTCTTACTAATTGGAAATTTTGTTGTTTTCACATTCTCTAGCAGAAAAAAAAAAGTTATCCAGGGGCTAAAATACAGCTACAGCTGGAGCTAACTTTCTTTCATTCATCATTGTCACTTCATAAATTAGGAGCCTGCAGACCATTTCTCTCACTTCAGCTCCTTTTCTGAATGAGGTAAGGTTCATGATGCTCATCTCTGATAGTTCCTTCCTCTAACCCATTAGTTAGAGAGCAATCAATTTTGATCTGTGTCACTCTGTAAGTTCTTAAGCTTTTCAAAAGGAAACTAAATTCTGATTGCTGTTTATATATAAACAGATGCACACATGTTAAAAGGATGCATGACAATGGCATTGGCTTAACACCTTAGTGTCATTGAATGGCTATGGCATTTTTTATTGGGTGCATTTTGATTTTTATAAAACTTGAAACATTTTTTCTTCTTCAAATAATCATATTTTAAATAAGTCCTTATTTAGGATGTTAAATTAAAGATTGATACTTTCTACATTCCAAAGCTTTTTAAAAGACATTTTAATGGTAATGGATGAAATAATTATATGTCTACTGAACCTGCAATAGAATAATTGGTCATATCATCATAAAAGGGAAGCTTCTCGTTAAAATGGCTTGCATTCCATCAATTTATTTTCTTGAAAGGGTTACAAATATTAACCTTTGAAATGGCCTTCATCTTTTAATTATCATTCTTATACTACCTAATGTATCATTAGCCCTTGAGGATTATGTCATTTAAGGTGGCAATCATAATATTCAGTAAATTATAATACTATAACAAGTTGAGATAATCTTTTAACCTCCCAAAAGCCACTAATTAGCCATGTGGTTGTGTCAAAAGATACTACGAAACTTTGTTGCAAGCAAATATTTTCCCCTTGTTTCCCCTCTCTCAAAGTTATATACTCACATACTTTATGAAGTCATAGAACATAATCATACTTTAATCTTTCACAAAGTTTCTAAATTACTCTAAGGAAAACCATAGCAGAATTAAAGGTTCCTATAAAATGTACTTTGATTATGCAAACCTTTGGAATTTTAAAATATAAAATCTATAATAACTATGTGAGTTTATTTAAGTTGTTTTCTTATATTGCTCATCAGGTGTAAGTCAACTTTTCCAGTGTGAACAGGTGAAATAAGCATGGAAAATTGTCCAAAAATATTGTATCAGCAAAATATACATAGATATAGATATATAGATACACACAGCAGAATTATAAATTTGAAAAATAGTTCAATGTAATGCTCGTAAACCGTCATAAGAAAGTATATATTAATAAACATTTTTTAAACCACAAGGTATAGAACTTGCTCATATTTTGGAAATTAATTTTCACACACAATTTAACAAAGGGATTCACAAATTTTGAATTAGTTGTTTTGAGTAAGAACATCATTTAGCATAAATATTTAAAGAGTTTAATAAATATTATATAAATATCTTATTATAATATTCTTATCAGGTTTTATAAAATATTACAACTGTGGTTTAATATCACAGTTTGCTATCTGACCTAAGTTATAAGTCCAGACAAGTGTGCTATTACCTGAAAGAGTGAGTATGTGACTTCTGGACAAGATGGAGGCGTAGGTGGAAATACTGTGCCTCATCCCACAACCAAAATTAAGGACAACAAAGATTTAGAAACAAAAATACAACCAGAACAGACATAAAATTGAACTGTACGGAAGTTCGACAACCATTCAACCAGACCTGTAAGAGGGGTAGAGTCTTTGGCCAGCAGAGAGGGGCCGTGGCAGGAAAAGGCTGTGGCTGCCAGATCTGGGAACAAAGGCGGCCCAGGGCTGAGGGAGGTCATGCATTCTGCACACAGATAAGCTAGGCAAAAATGGGCAGTGAGCCAGAGCAAGCAACCCAGGGCTCCAGCAACAGGAAATAAAGCATAAAAGCACCAATTAATAAAAAAGGTGCCGGAAGAAACTCCTAGCCTCATAGGAGGATTCGCTGCAGAGACCCACAGAGTCCTAGAACCTATACAAGCCCACCTACCCAGGAACCGGCATCAGAAGGGCTCAATTTGATTGTGGGAAGTGGCAGAGGGGACTTAAATCCAAGGGGGAGCTGAACAAGTGCCATTGTTCTCTCTCTGACCCTGCCCCCACATATAGTGTTACAAACCAATGACTAGGCTGCCCCACCCTGGTAAATGCCTAAAGTTCCACTACTCATATGTAACAAGCTTGACTTGACCAAAAAATTATGGCTCAAACAGAGGAACAAATCAAAACCCCAGAGCCAATACTTTTAAGCGACCAAAAGACAGCCAACCTATCAGATGCACAGTTCAAAACACTGGTGATCAGAATGCTCACAGAACTGGTTGATTTTAGTTACAAATTAGAGGAACAAAGGAAGTCTACATTAAGTGAAATGAAGGGAAATTCACAGGGAATCAATAGTGATGGGAAGGAAACTGGGACTCAAATCAATGGAGTGGACCAGAAGAAAGAAAGAAACATTCAATCAGAGAAGAATGAAGAAACAAGAACTCAAAAAAATGAGGAGAGGCTTAGGAACCTCCAGGACATCTTTAAATGTTCCAAAATCTGAATTATATGGGTACCAGAAGGGGAAGAGGAAGAGCAACAAGTGAAAAAAATATTTGAACAATTAATAAAGGAGAACTTCCCCAATCTGGCAAAGGAAATAGACTTCCAGGAAGTCCAGGAAGTTCAGAGAGTCCCAAAGAAGGTGGACCCAAGGAGGAACACACCAAGGCACATCATAATTACATTAGCCAAGATTAAAATGAAGGAGAGAATCCTAGAAGCAGCAAGGGATAAGGGAACAGTCACCTAAAAAGGAGTTTCCATCAGACTGTCAGCAGATTTCTCAAAAGAGACCTTCCAGGCAAGAAGGGGCTGGAAAGAAATATTCAAAGTTATCAAATCCAAAGACCTACATTCAAGATTGCTCTATCCAGCAAAGTTTTCATTTATAATAGAAGGGCAGATAAAGTGCTTCTCAGATAAGGTCAAGTTCAAGGAGTTCATCATCACCAAGCCCTTATTATATGAAATGTTAAAGGGACTGATCTAAGAAAAAAAGATAAAAATATGAACAGTGAAAGGACAGCATACTCACAGTTATTAACAACCACACCTAAAATGAAAGGAAACTAAGAGAATAGCTAGATCAAGAGCAGAACCACAGAAGTGAAGACCACATGGAGGGTTAGCAACAGGGGAGTGGGAGGAGGAGAAGTGGGGAGAAGGTACAGAAAATAAGTAGCATAGATGGTGGGGAAGAAATAGAGAGGAGGAGAGCAAGAATAGTGTGGGCAATTTAGAAGCTAAAGAACTTATGACCCATGGACATAAAATAAAGGGGGGAATGTGGACAGGAGGGAGTGTACATGGTGAAGGGGAATTAAGGGGGGAATGGAACAACTGTAATGGCATAATCAATAAAATACATTTTATATATATATACATATATATGTGTATATATATGTATGTATGTATATATATATATAGAGAGAGAGAGAGAGAGAGTGTTTGCTATGGATTACATACTATTCAGAGACACTTAGTAAAGCAACTCATATTTCAAAGGTCTTCCTCCTCTAGTCACCCTTGTGGAAATCATATATTTTTAGTAAAAAAGTAAAGCTTCAAGCCATTATCACTAATTTCAATTTGTGGTAAACTCTTCAGGTTTTCCATATTTCTCTAGTAGTTGGAAAAAGAAGATATTTCTCTCTAAATTATAATTTTTCCAAGCTAAAATAACTTTCCCCACCTTTCTCCAGATAATGAATGAATTAATAATAACTTCATCAAAGATTGTTGTTGGTTTACTACATAATACATATTGTTAAAAACAAAAATACTGAGACTAAATTTAAATAAAAAAAACTTCTCTATTTTAAAGGGAGACTATGTGTCATAAAATCGTTACATTAGAAAAAAAAACTGTTTCAACAAGCTCTATCATACTTAAACTTGAGGAAGTAAACCATTAGGATATTTATTGTTCTGATTACAAATTGCAATAAAAATATATGTGATAGGCCCTGGCTGGTGTAGCTCAGTGGATTGATCACAGGCCCATGAACCAAAAGGTCGCTGGTTCAATTCCCAGTCTGGGCACATGTCTGTCTCTCTTTCTCCTTTCTTTCTCCTTTCTTTCTCCTGTATCTAAAAATAAATAAATAAATAAAATCTTTAAAAATATATATATGTGATAAAGTACACCCAGATGTTAAATTATATAATTTTTGGCTGATAGGTACCTTAGAGATAATTGTATCCTTCTGATAATTTAAACATGATAAAACTGAGATTAAAAGATATTCAACATTTGCCCAAGTTTTCTATTTTAAGCATGCTGATATCTTGAAAGAACACACAGAGTAAACATAGCTCTAATTAAAATTTAAACAAGATTTGTCTAATGACTTCTTTAGCATTCTCATAAAGTTAGTAGCTAAAGTATAAGAATGCACACACACACACACACAATCTTCTAAGTTGTGAAATTTAAAATTACCCCAAATATTTACAGTTTGTAACCCTAAAGGATTAACTCTAAGTCACATTTCAAAATAATTAAGAAAAACTGGCAATTGTCCTACAAGTAACATAGAAATAAGTAAAACACATTACAATTTTATTCTGAGTGATTAACAGTTTCTCAAGGTGCCTCAGAAGTACATTATTTTTATTATATTATCTATAGTCTATTTTGGATATAGTTTCATTTTTCTTTTTTATTTTTATAATTTTTCAGTTACAGCTGATGTACAATATTATTGGTTTCCAGTGTACAGCCCAGCGATTAGACATCATATAACTTACTAAGTGATCATCCCAATCAATCTCATACCCATCTGACACTATACATAGTTATTACAACATTATAGACTATATTCTTTATGCTGTATTTTACATCACTCTGACTGTTCTGAAACTACCAATATGTACTTATAATCTTTTCACTCATTCTCTTAACCTCCCTCCTGTCTGGCAAATGTCAAAATGTTCTCTGTACCTGTGAGTCTCTTACTACTCTGCTTTATTTTTTTAGATTCAATTATTGATGGATATGTACTGATTACCATTATGTTATTTATATTTTATCTTTTCATCTTCTTAGAGAAGACCCTTTCACATTTCATGTAATTTTGGTTCATTGGTGATAATTCCTGTAGCTTTTGTTGTCTAGGGAGATGTTTATATGTCCTTCAATTGTAAATTATAGCTTTGCTAGGTGGAGCAGTCTTCATTGTAGGTCATTGTTTTTTATCACTGTGAATATTTCTTGCCAGTCCCCTTCAGTCTGCTAAGTTTCTGTTGAGAAATTATCTGACAGTCTTATGAGAGTTCCCTTGTAGCTAACTAACTGTTTTATTTTTGCTGCTTTTAAGATTTTTTCTTTGTCTTTAAACTTTGCCATTTATGATGTTTCTTGAAGTTAGCCTCTGGATTCACCTTCTTTGGGATTCTCTGCACTTCCTGACTTGTATATCTATTTCTTTCACCAGGTTAGGAAGATTTTCTATCATCATTTTTTACATAGGTTTTCAATTTCTTGTTTACTTTTTTGTCATTCTGGCACCCCCATGATGAAAATGTTATTATGCTTAAAATTGTAACAGAGGTTTCTTATGCCATTCTCGTTTTTTTTTTTTTTTTTTGTTATTCTGATTGGGTGTTTTCTGCTTCCTTATCTTCCAAATTTCTGATATGATTTTCATTTTCATCTACTCCACAGTTCATACCCCATGATGTATTTTTCATTTCAGTTAATGTATTCTTCATTTCGGACTGCTTATTTTTATGCTTTGTAGTTACATTTTTATGCTTTGTAGTTACATTTTTATGCTTCCTATCTCTCTGTTGAAATCTCATTAAATTCATCTACTTTTTCCTTAAGTTCAATGAGCATTCTTATAATTAGTGTTTTGAACTCTGCATCTAGTAGATTATTTCAATTTTGTTTAGTTCTCTTTCTTGAGTTTTGGTCTGTTCTTTCATTTGGGACATGTTTCATTGACTCCTAATTTTGGCAGTCTCCCTGTGTCTGTTTCTATGTATTAGGTAGAGCTGCTATGTCTCCTAGGCTTGATAGTGTGGCCTTATGTAGCAGGAGTTCTGTAAGGTCCATAGGCACAGCCTCTTTATTTATTTGAGCTAGATACTTCAGGTGCACATCACCTGTGTTGGCTCTCTATACCCATTGTTTTATTTGAGCTTTGATTGCTGTTGGTATGTCAGTGGGAGGGATTTACTCCCAGACCAAACAGTTGCAAAGTCTGGTTGTGACCACCATGGAGGATCACCTGTGCAAGGATCCACCCCATGTAGTAGAACTTTCTTCAGTGTGGCTCTGGTACACACTGAGTCTGCCCCTTGTGTGCATTACTTGTGGAGGAGTAGGGTGGTGCTTTGACAGGACTCAAAGGTGTCCACCAGGTAGCCTGATAATGGGGCCCCTCAGGAGGTACAGTCCAAGTTTAATAACACTCTGTTCTGCCCAGGTCTACTCAGCATGAGCTACAAGGCAATTTGCATATGTATACTACTTGTGCTGAGCTTGGAGGTACCCACAAGAAGCCAAGCTGTGAACCAAGGACAGTGGTTGCTACTGATGGGCTTGGGTCCACTTAACAAGATGTACGAGGCACTACAAGGCCAGATGTCCAAGGGATTTTAAGAAAGTCAGAAGCATGAGCCAAGATAGGCCATTAGTATGAAAAAGCCACTGGAAAGAGCTTGGGTGAACCAAAAAGTTAAGTATGGCTGTGTTGTAAGGAATCACCAAGGTGAGGTGAATAGTAATATTCAAGTTAATGGGGACTCAGATATAGCATCCACCTGCTGGCTCAATAGGTGTAAGTCTCAGGAAAGGAACAATGGCCTCTGCCAGCACTTCTGTCTGGAAGATAGCTCCTCTTACAGCTCTTGCTCTTATGCCAGATAATTTAGTTCCTTTCTGTATGTTCCTGATGTCTTTTGAGATATTGCCTCTGCACTGAAGCTCACTGTGACTGATTTTAAGTAATTTTGTGTGCTGGCCACTTATGGGGGACACCTGGGACTCCAGAAGTCCCCCATTTCACTTAGCCACAATTCCTGCTGGTTTATATAGCCAGAAGTTATGAGGACATCTTTTCTTGGCACTGGAAGCCTGGGCTGGGTGGACTGGTGTGGGTCTGAGACACCTTGATTCTCAGGAGGACCTCCATAGCCTAGATATCTCTCCCAGTTCACTCACGGTTGGTTTGGGACCAGCCCTTGTACATCTTCACTTCCTCTACTAGTCTTAAGGTGCCTTCTTTAAATCTTTAATTGTAGCACTTCTGTTCAGCTAGATTTCAATCAGTTCTGATTGATGGTTTTTCTAAAGCTTATTTGAAATTTTGATGTGGCTGTGGGAAGATGAGCGTACCACATTTTAATTTTGAGGCTTGTTGTCTTGACCAAAAACCTTATTTGTTTTCAAACATTGCTTAATGGAGTGTCATTCTCTTAATATTAACTCACTAATAATTACATTATTAACAATAACTTGATTTTGAAAAGAATATCACTTTTTCTTAGTGTATGGTTGTTTTAAGTGAACAGGGAGGGTTAATTCAGTTATATAAAATATTACCTGTCTTAAAGGAGCCAATCAAAAGTAGAATAAATAAAACAAATATTTCAAAATAAGAAAGAAAATATGCCACCTAATTTTAATATGTGTAATTGCAGTTCTTTAATCACATTATAAAAAACATAAAAATGTATTAAAATGTATTCCAAAGGACAATGGGCTTATCAATAACAAAAAAAATTATCCAATATTTATGTTATAATTCTAATGTTGGAGATTCAGCTTTTAACATTCATGGGACCTAATTATCTTTGAGATCAGATTGACTAATTTTCAGTTAAGAAGAAAAACCAGGATTTTCAGAGGTCATATTTCTAGGAAACTAAGTTTATAGTTGCTTTCTTTCATTATTCTTAGATATAATAGTCAAGTTGGATCAAAGTCAATAGTTGATCTGTCTTTAAAGCCAACTATAGAAACTTCATCCAGCAGAGTTGACAAGTATGAAAGGAGAAATCCTTACAAAATCTCCATAAATATGAAAGTAAATAACTAACAGTCATTGAGTACTTGCTTTTCATGCATTGTAATACATGTTTTTTTATTCAACATAATTATTTCTGTAATCTTATGTGGTAGCTATCATCACGGTCTTTTGAAGATGAGCTCACCATATCAAGAAGATATAAAGTATGTTTTCTAAGATTCACTCCTATTGTGATTCCTGAGACAAGTTCACCATTGTCCAAATCTAAAATTTGTAATATTTTCACTCCTTTACATTCATTGGAATTTTGTTGTTTTTCCCAGCACAGATTTCATTTTCTGTGCTCATCTAATGATTTTTCTAATGTTTTAGAAAATATTTAGTCAAAAATATTACTTACAGTTATCTGTAATTTATGTAATTTAAACATTCTCAGGAGTCACTAAATAATTAGTGTCTTTGAAATAATTTTACTAAATAAATTGAAAGAGAAAACATCCTCTAGACATAATACTGATTCTCACACTTGTGACCTCCATTCTATTAGGAAGGATATTTTACGTATTATATCATTTACAGATAATCTTGTCATTTAATTGAGCTACCTTATAATCAGTCCTAAATAGACCATCATATTACTTTGTCAAAATAACCAAGAAGCTCTATATATCCTTCTTCTATTGATCTTTTACATATAATTTAACAACAGAACATAACTATAAAAATATGAAGGTGATTTTTTATATGTTTTCCTTTTCTCTTAGCTTGAAAACTATGGTACCGTCTTTTTTTTTTTTAGTAAATTCACATGCTTCTCTTAGATTTCTTTTTCTGTGCAACAGTCCAATGAGTCTTTATCTATTGCTCCAGACAGCCATCTTCCCAAATCACCTAGAGATGTGAATGATAACCCTATCACCTACTAGACAGAAACATCAAAATTCTGGCCACCGTTCACCAAGATAGCTTTTTCTTATCTGAAGCTATCCATCTATAATGTGTAAGGACAGAGCCTGCTTTCAGTAATGCAGCTGGTTATAGCAACTAAGAATAGCACAAGCTTCCTTCCAGATGATGTGGATTAACTCTCCTTCATCAAAATGAACGAGAACTGAATGCTTGCTTGACTCCTGAAGGACAATTGGAAAAGTATATACTGAGTATAAATTGCACAGAGATACTGAGTCAAATCTGAATTTTATTTTGTAAACAAATTTCTAAATAGATATAGTTTGTCATCTATAAACAATGTAAGCAGTTTATAATTGTATTATTTTATAATACGAGTAACTTTGCAGTTTTCACTACACAATCAAAAGCAGTAGCAATAATCACTGCTGTAAAGTTAGGTGATATATTACATACATTTGAGAAAAGTTGCAATTGTAATGCTATGGAATAATTAAATGTGTACTTCCCCATGCTATTTCTTTCCAATAATGTACTCCTCAAAATTGGATTTTTTTTTACATTACCAAATATTAGGTAAGTAGTTAAGAGATCCTCTACAATAAAAATTAATTTTGAATAAGCCATTAGGATACAAAACTTATTTTGATGATTAAGACAAAAGAGATTGTTATCTTAACACTTGTTCATACTATTTAATATTAAGTGAATCTTCTCCTTAATAAAAAATAAATAATCTATAAAATTGATATATATTCTTTTCTAATAAATACATTAACCTGGTCAATAAAATAATTTATTATTTTTACCTTAAATGTTAAACATCACACTCCTTTTTGAGTGTAGATGCTTATATTGTATAGTTTTTTTTTTAAATTTTCCTATGGCCAATGCACTTCATTAAGAAGATTTCCTTCTATTTCATATAAAGCCGGTATCATCAGATCTTGTGAAAGTTTGAGGTTAGTAAAATCATTTTACTTGAATTAAATTTAAAATGAGTCCCTAGAAATAAATGATAAATGCACCCCTCCACTCTACCATCCTGTTCTCAGGGTGTTGAAATCTTAATAATTTGTGCTCCAGAAATGGACTAACGCTTCACCTTCCTACCTTTCATTTTAAAGCTCTCATTCATTACCTGGTTTGGGCATTTGCAGTAAAGGAGACTAAACAACTCTGGACACATTGTTGTCCTTCTACACTTTAAGTGTAGAGTGTGGGTTTTTAACTTATGTAGACAAAGTATTGAAGGTATTACAAAGGCTTTATTACATGGGCATGTAGGCAATTGAAGGTGCACTGGAGTGGCATGTTCTAATTATTTCTGGTGTATTTTAATAAACTTCAGACTCACATGTCAATCACAGGAGAAAGGCCAGGCATATAGAAATGTTTGCATTAATTATTAATATCAATTGGCTATTAGAGTTCTTTGATGTCTTGCTGTGGCAAAACAGTTCAGTGAAAGTACAAGTTAGGAGGCCATGTGCTTGCATGCAGATGGGTCTGGATTATAATAAATCCTAATAACTCTAACTCTCACTTGACCTTTTGCAACTGCCGTTCACAGCTCCAGTCACAGTGGGGATATTAGGATTCCTTAATCACTTTGGATCATGAGTGGAGAGTCTGAATCCTGCACAGATGCAACATTTAAGGGATGCGAAAGCAAGAATGACTATAGCTTGTATTCCTCACTCACTCACCTTTTCCTGAAGTGATACATATTATGGACAGCATGACTATCCTTGTAGGATTTGTGCTTCTCAAAAGATAAGAGCAATTTAGTCATTGTAGTGTTTTCCTAAGAAGAACCAGACAACACTACAGTTTTTTTCTCAAACATTGCCTCCCTCACATATTCAGATATTTAAAATAAATACACACAGAGAACATTTTACAGTTAAACACAAAAGAGTAAAATTAAAAAAACATTAAAAGTGTGCTTTTATATATTTTGCATCATTATTTTACTCATGAATCTTACAAATCAAGCAAAATGGAATGATCTGTAAATCAGCTAATACTGTACAGACACTAGTGGGCAGACTTAGGTTTGAGCTCCATTTTCAACATCTACTAGTTTATGTCTTTTTGTGTTTCTACACTCTGGAAATGTACTCTCCTTAACTTCTGATTTGTGAAATGCAAAAACCACGGGCTTTAATTAAAAGCAGTAAGTAAATCATAAGACATTTAACACATTACAGGAAGAATAAGTATTTTTCACAATGTCTTATTTGACATGAAGAAATTATTACATGAAGTATTTAAAAGTCAATAATAAAACCATGCCTCAGCAGAAGTATTAAGAAAGAATTAGCATTTGATATTTTAATTTTATGTAGATAAATTAATGAGTCTCACTAGCAACTCAAGAGGACAAGTTTTAATGGAAAAATAAATCAGATGGTGGCTTGTTCAGGAACATCTTTGCTTTGTTTACATTATGCTGTTTTACACACCCCCGATGTAAGACAGGAGGATAGCTCTTTTCTCATTTATCACATTGCACTCTCTTCTTTGGGGGCAAATTTTATGTTAAATATGAAAAAAAGACATTTAGCACTTAGCAAGGAAACCATTCTTTTTTTGTTTTTAGTGTCTAAGAAAATAGAGCGACATTTTCAAGTATACAAACCCCGTGGGAAAATTGTTTCTTATATTCTGGGGCTTCTCATTTACTTTAAAAAAGGCAGAAGGACACTGTCTCTTTGCCAAAGATCTAGGAGCTAGCTTTTCTTTTCTTTTCTTTTTCTTTCATTTTTTAAAATATATTTAATTGATTATCCTATTACGGTTGGTTCATTTTTTTTATCTCCTCTATTACCCCCTGCCCTGTAACCCCCCTCCTCATCCTCATTCCTGCTTCCTTAGTTCATGTCCATGGGTCATACACATAAGTTCTTGATGGCTTCTCCATTTCCTGTACTATTCTTAACTCCCCCTGTCTATTTAGTACCTACCATTTATGCTTCTTACTGCCTGCACCTTTTCCCCCATTCACCCCCTGACCCTTTCCTGCTGATAACCTGCCATGTGATCTCCATTTCTGGGATTCTGTGCCTGTTCTCGTTGCTTATTTATTTTATTGTTTTTGTTTTTTAGGTTCAGTTGTTGATAGTTGTGTGTTTGTTGTCATTTTAGTGTTCATAATTTTTATCTTATTTTTTTTAGATCAGTCCCTTTAACATTTCATAAAATAAGGGTTTGGTGATGACGAACTCCTTTAACTTGACCTTATCTGGGAAGCACTTTATGTGCCCTTTCATCCTAAATGACAGCTTTGCTGGACAGAGTGATTGTGGCTGTAGGTCCTTGCTTTTCATGATTTGAATACTTCTTTCCAGGCCCTTCTTGCTTGTCAGATTTCTTTTAAAAATCAGGTGATAGTCTTATGGGAACTTCTTTGAAGGTAACTGCCTCCTCTCCTCTTGCTGCTTTTAAGATTCTCTACTTATCTTTAATCTTGGGTAATATGATTATGAAGTGCCTTGGTGTGTTCTTCCCTGAGTCCAATTTCTGAGCTTCCTGGAATTCCCGGAAGTGTATTTCCTCTGACACATTAGGGAAGTTCTCCTTCATTATGTTTTCAAATAAGTTTTCAATTTCTTCTACTTCCTATTCTTCTGGCACTCCTATGATTGGGATGCTGGAATGTTTAAAGTAGTCCTGGAGGCCCTAAGCCTCTCCTCATTTTTTTGGAATTCTTCTGTCTTTGTTCTGTTCTCACTGAATGTTCCTTCTGCTCTGAATTGTTCATCTGAGTCTTACTTTTCTTCTTGTCACTGTTGGTTTTCGGCACATTTTCCTTTATTTCACTTTGCATAGCCTTCACTTCTTCCTCTATTTTGTGACCATACTCAACCATTTCTGTGAGCATACAGATGACCAGTGTTTTGAGCTCTGCATCTGAAAGGTTGGCTATCTCTTCATCGCATATTTGTACTTTTTCTGAAGCTTTGATCTGTTCTTTCATTTGGGCCTTTTGTTTTTCTCAGCTTGCCTGTTAGGTATGAAGGGGTGGGGCCTTAGGTATTTGCCAGGGCAGGGCAACCCAGGCTGCTGCATTGTTGGGCTGTCTGTGGGGGAGGGATCTGAAAGGGAACAATGCCACTTGCTCGGCTCTTGGATGGTTTTTCAGTCACTTCTTCCACTACCCACAAGCAAATTGGGCCCTTCTGGTGTTGATTCCTGGGTGGGTGGCTTTGTGTACATTCCAGGACCCTGTGGGTGTCTCCAATGATCTCTTCTGTGAGGCTGGAGGTTTCTTCTGCTTTCTCAACCCTCACAGGTATTTTCAATAAGAGGCTTTGAGGCTTTATTTCCCGGCACTGGAACCCTGGGTTGAACAGTCTGTCTCACTCCCCAGTTGTTCCTCCTGGTTTGTCTGCACGTAAATGTGGGACTGCCCAGTCTTCCAGCTGCTGATGTGCCTGGTCTGCCAAGGAATACCTGGTCTGCTGTGTTCTTGCAGCAGTCACCTTGCCATGAGTCCTCTAGGCCCTGGCTGCCTCCTCCTCTCCTACCAGTCCGGATGAATGTTTCTTCTTTGACTCCTTGGTTGTTGAACTTCTATATAGTTTGATTTCCTGGTAATTCTGTTTATTTTGTTTTTAAATTTGTTGCTGTCCTTCTTTTGGTTGTGCAAGGAGGCAAGGCACCCTGATATGCCAAGGTAGCAAGTTCAATCCCTGGTCAGGACATGGAGAACACACAAGAAATGATTACATAAATAAGAGAAGCAATAAATCAAGTATTCATTCTCTCTTTCTCTCTGTCAAAACTAAATAAGCCCTGGCCAGGTAGCCCAGTTACTTAGGGCATCATTCTAGCTTTTATTTTCATCTGTAATAGTCTCAAATGAATCCTCATCCCAGGAGCATTAGCTGAAAGAAACCCATACTGTGATTCACACTGTTGAATGCCAAGTTTTTTTTTATGATATACCTAAGTATTTTAGGCATATAAAGTTATCATAATCCATAATTTAACTATAGATTATAGTCTCCACTCTGATTGTAAAACTGAAGATCTGGCTTCATTTATACTTCTGCAATGTCTCACAAATTATTTGGGCTTATCTTTGAAAACGGTCAAGTGTGGAAGAATTTTCAAATAGTCAAAATCTATACTTGAAAGAAACATTGCACATCCAGATTGGATTTAATTTTGTGTTGACATAGGTCTGTAGTTTCTATGGTAAGAATAAATTTTAATAAGGATTTGTGGAGGTGTTTTAAGGATGAATTTATTATTTCATTTGAGTATTAAAATATACTCCTTTTTTGTTATTCCTACAAGCCTGAAAAAAACAAAAACAGCATATACTGTTTCTTAGAAATATTAGAAAATGCATATTTAGAAATTGATTTTATTGTCTCCAAATTACATGGTTCTCATGCAAATTTCATGTTAATTCACAAATTTACTGAAGCCATTCACTCAGCTGGGCATACTACCCTTCTTGTTTTCTTGTTTTCAAATGGTGTTCTATTTATTTCTTCTTCTTCATGATTCTTTTCCTACAAGGAATTATAGTGAATATCAAGTTCTCATGCAGCTTGTATGAGCATTTACTAGCTATGTGACTGAGACATTCACCAAACCTTTCTGAATTTCTAAAACCTTATGATGACAGCACTGAGCTTTACTCAAAGGGATGTAACAATTAAGCAAAATAATTGTTCACACATATCTAGTAACCTCTCAGAAAGATTTAATTAAAATGCTATGGCTTTTATATCTTAAAGCAAAGTGATTCATATATGCAGATATTCAATTTTTATTTCAGATCCCATGTTCTTAAATACAATGTGTGCTAAAATATTAATGTTAAAAAACATAGTAGAAAATTCAATGAATTGATATTTAGTTTAACCTTTTTAGGTATATGATAAAAATATTTATTAGTTCATACATACACTAGATAAAGATTATATAAACTGTGATAGATCTTCAAAGTATTAATTGATATAATAATTAATATCAGAATGTTAACCAATAGATGGATGCATGCATGCATAATAATATATAAATAGATAGATAAAGGATAGATAGAGAGATGATAGAAAAATAAAACTTTTTATAAAAAATGCTAGAAAAAAATCATTAACTCATTATATTAGACTTCCAAATACAAAACCATTTCTTTAACAAATCTCAACCACTTTTTTTAAACATAAGTTGTAGACAGGTAGAGCAGAAGTAACAACTGAGATGGTTGGTAGGGTAATAACATGGATATAATAATTTATAGTTTCAATGTGAAAATTTTACTTAAAATGTCATATGGCATGAGTGTGATATTGGTATGTCACAGAGTTACATGCTTATGATTTTGTAATAAAAGATTTTGTAATAAAAAGGATGTTACTTCTACCAGACTCTGAGTAGAATACTCATACAGTATTTCAATGACTTATAATTTTTTTTGATCTTTAACATCCTTTTAAATTTTCTTTTTGTTGTTTTTTATATATTTTTTATTTTATTGATTATGCCATTACATTTGTTCTATTTCCCCCTTCATCCCCCTCCACCCTGCACACCCCTCCACCACCATTGCCCCCCCTTTAATGAACACGTCTCAAGTTCTTTAGATTCTATATTTCCCCTACTATTATTACCCTCCCCCTATCTATTTTCTATCTACTGTCTATGCTACTTATTTTCTGTACCTTCTCCCCCCTTCTCCTCCTCTCACTCCCCTGTTGCTAACCCTCCACATGATCATTTCTAAGGTTCACTCATGATCTAGCTATCCTCTCAATTTGCTTTTGTTTTAGGTATGGTTGTTAATAACTTTGAGTTTGCTGTCCTTTCACTGTTCATATTTTTTATCTTCTTTTTCTTAAGTAAGTCCCTTTAACATTTCATATAATAAGGGCTTGGTGATGATGAATTCCTTGAACTTGATCTTATCTGAGAAGCACTTTTTCTGTCTTTCCATTCTAAATGAAAGCTTTGCTGGATAGAGCAATCTTGGTTGTAGGTCTTTGGTTTTCATGACTTGGAATACTTCTTTCCAGCTCCTTCTTGCCTGTAGGGTCTCTTTTGAGAAATCCGCTGACAGTCTGCTGGGAACTCCTTTGTAGGTGACTGTCCCCTTATCCCTTGCTGCTTCTAGGATCCTCGCCTTCATTTTAATCTTGGCTAATGTAATGATGATGTGCCTTGGTGTGTTCCTTCTTGGGTCCCACTTCTTTGGAACTCTCTGAGCTTCCTGGATTTCCTGGAAGTCTATTTCCTATGCCAGAATAGGAAAGTTGTCTTTTATTATTTGTTCAAATAAGGTTTCCACTAGTGATTGTTACTCTTCCCCTTCTGGTACTCCTATAATTCGGATGTCGGAGAGCTTAAAGATGTCCTGGAGGTTCCTAAGCCTCCCCTCATTTTTTTGAATTCTTCTTTCTTCATCTTTTTCTGTTTGGTCATTTTTTCCTTCCTTCTGGTCTGCTCCCTTGATTTGAGTCCCAATTTCCTTTCCATTACTTTTGGTTTCCTGTGTATTTCCATTCATTTCAATTAGTTTAACCTTCATATGTTCCTCTAATTTGTGACTGAAATCAACCAGTTCTATGAGCATCCTGATCACCAGTGTTTTGAACTGTGCATCTGAAAGTTTTGCTATTTCTTCATCACTTAGACATATTGGCTCTGGGGCTCTGAGTTGTTCTTGAGCCATGTTTTGATCTGTTTGTGCCTGTTACATATGAGAAGAGGCACCTTAGATATTCACCAGGGCAGGGCCACCCAGGTCGCTGGTTTGTGACACTGTATGTGGGGGCAGGGCAGAGAGAGTGCATGGTGGTCCTCTGTTCGCCTAGTCCACCTCACTACTTGCCCCCGCCTGTTTATCTGAGCGCAAATATGGGAGCCCGCTGCTCTGTGCTGGGGCCTGGGCGATCTGTCTCTATGCCCGTCTCTTCACTGGTTTATCTGCGCACAAATGCGGGACCACAGATAGCCAGCCGCTCCTCATCTTCCCTGGGTCCACCCTTAGCTACTCTGCACCTGGGATCCGCGCCCGCCCTCAGCTACCACTGCGCTGCCCGGGGGGGATTTTTTTGCCCAACCTGCTCTGCTGCTGGCTTCACCTCCTCACTGGTTTAGCTGAGCAGTTCGTTGTTTTCAGACTCCATATTGTTTGATTTTCTGTGGTTTGATTGCGTTTATTGTTGTTAAAACTTTATTATTTTTAGATTTGGTTGCGTGGGGAAGCAAAGTGTTTCCACCTACGCCTCCATCTTGGTGGAAGTCATCTTCAATGACTTATGTAATGATGGGTCCACCCTTATAAATTCTTATTTAATGTCCATCTTTCTCTAAGTGTTTGGAAAATAGATGATTTTATGTAATAGGCCCAAACATTTACTTGTGGAAGAAATTCAAATGCTAGAAAAATTCAAATGCTAGGAAAAAAAAAATTCTAGGAAAATACCAGATATAATAGTATAAATTACCAATTTTAAACTTGAAATAATTTTTCTAAGTGCTAAATGAGAAATCTAGAATATCTATGATAAAATATCAAAAATGTTTAATAGTTTTTCTTTTTTTACATATGAAGTATTTTTTTATATTTTCAACTTTCAATTTCTAATATTATTTTTGCTCAGGTAGATTGATTTCTCTAGTTTTAACTAGAGAAGTAAGAACAGAATTTTCTTCCTAAAAAGTAATACTGTCAACCAATTCCTAAAACATTGATAACTCAAAGATATATAAATATGTTTTTCTATTTTTTGTTATACGGTGATAGCAAAATATCTCAATGTTAAACTTAGGAAAACCTGTTCATCCTCTCCATAAATACAGAGACCAAACTACTCATTCTCTCCACTTATCAGTGATTATTTTCTCCTTTAATAAAATCACATTCTGAACTTCATACCCTAAAAATTAAACACATTTATTGATCAAAGCCTTTTGTAACTAGCTGTTTGGAGGTAACTAATCAGGCTTTCTTGGAAAGTGGTACCACGTGAGATAAAGCTTGAAATGCAGATAGGATGTCAAAAAAAAGAGGCATTAACCCAAAGACAATATTATAGGGAAAATGACAATGGCAGGTGGGTGTTGAGATGAATCCAAGTATATAAAGAGACTGCCACACAACACTTACAAAATAAAAGTTTGAGACTTTTGTTACATGTCTGTGGGAGGAGTTTGAGGTTGCTTGTATACACACCTAGGGGACCCAGGTATAAACATTGTTTCAAGAAGATTATATTGACAGCTGCATTTAGGATGAATGAACATAATGGGAAGTTGTCACAGACTCTGTCCAGAAGAGTCCGCCTGTTGTGGTTGACGACGAGAATCAATGCACAGGTGACAACAATCCAGTGTAAAAAAAGGGAACAGGCACAACTACTCTCTCAAGGGGAGAGTGCCTATGGTGCCTCGGCCACTCCCTCAAGAGGGGAGCACCCGACCCTTGCCTAGACAGGCTTTTAATTGTTTTTCTGGGGTCTTACATCATAGAAAGATTTATTATCTATCACATAGCATATCATGGTCTACATTCTAGGTACAATCAAGGAAATAAAAATAACATGCAGAGGGGGATGGAAATGACCTCATTAGCTCTGTCCTTGGGAGAGCTCACACAGGCTTTGCATATTACCTTGAAGATAGACAATACACATTTGTTGTTTTAGACCAGGGTAATGGAGTTTTAGCAAGAGCGAGCCATAACAATCTCTATGCATTTTCTAGGCTTGATTCCCGTGGGAAATCTCAGTTTGAAGGTCTGGCTCCTGCCCACCACTTCGAATCTGTAGGTTTTCCATACAGAGCTGAGTCACATTTGCCAGGCCAAGACAAACCGGTCCCCTACAGAAAGTATTTTTCAGTAGTTTCCAGTAAGCTGGAGATAATTAGGACTTGAGCTGATTTGTTGGTAGTGGCTTGGAAATAAGGGAGCAAATGAGATTTAATGGAGGCAAACTATGCATAATGGGCAATTAGCTGCAGAATGAGAAAGGAGTAAAAGTGTTTAATTCCAGCACAAATGACTCTAGGTTGTATTTTTATTATCACCAAGCTTAAAATAACTTCCAATGACATTTGCCCTTTGTGTATTAGTGTATTAATCGGAATTCTCAGGAAAAGAGAACAAGTATTATAATATATTATACCGTAGTAAAAAACTTTCAATTATATACATAAATATATAATATTACCTATAAGTATATACAAATGTATACACACTACACACATATATGATTTATTATAAGGAACTGTGTCATGTGATTATAGAAGCTAAGTGCTGTGACCCATCTGCAGGCCGGAGACCCAGGAAAGCTGATGGAGTAGTTCTGAAGGCTGGAGTGCAGATGCTACACATACAGTCTCCCAAGTAGATCAACTCAAGCACTTAAAGAGAGAGAAAAAATGTTCTTTTATCTCCCTTTTTGCTCTGTTCCTTTCCTCAACAAATTAGATGATGCATTGAGAAATAAACTTTTTACTCATTCTACCAATTCAAATGCTAAAATCGCATTCAGAAACTCTCTTAAAGACATAACTGGAAGTAATGGCTGGCCAAATACAAAGGCACCTCCATGATCCAGTCAAGTTGACATATAAAGTTTATGATCATACTGTGGTTAGAATAGAAATGTATTGCTTAGTTTTTTCTACCCCTTTGCTTTCAGTCTGTGTGTATCTTTTGATCTGAGAAGGGTCTCTTGGAGGCGGCATATACATTGGTAATGTTTTCTTATCTACTGAGCTACCCTATGTCCTTTGCTTATAGCATTGAAACCATTTACATTTAAGGTGATTATTGATATATGCATATTTATTGTAATTTTATTTTTAAACTATTCTCCACTCTTCTTCTTCTTCTTCTTTTTCTTCTTCTTCTTCTTCTAGCCCTTTAACCATTTGTTGCAGTACAAGTTTGGGGAAAAATCTGGGGTAGCAATACTTATGTCTGACAATATAGACTTTAAAACCAAGGCTATAAGAGACAAAGAAGGACACTACATAATGACAAAGGGAACATAATGATACAATCCAAAAAAAAAAGATATAATCCTCGTAAACCTTTACTTACCCAACAAAGGAGCACCTAAACATGTAAAGCAAATAATGATGGACATAAAGGAAGTGATTGACTGAAATACAATCACAGTCAGGGGTTTTAACACCCCATTGACTTCAGTGGATAGATCTTCCACACAGAAAAGCAACAAGAAGACAGCAGCCTTAAGCTACACACTAGACTGAATGTATTTAATTAATATATTTAGAGCATTGCACTCCAAATAAGCAGACTATATACACTTTTCAAGTGCACATGGAACATTTTCTAGGATACACCACTTGTTAAGACACAAAACAAGTCTCAATAAATTTAAGATGATTGGAATCATATCAAGCATCTTCTCTTCCCACACTGCTATGAAACTAAACATCAATCACAAAGAGAAGGCTGAAAAACACACAGAGACATGGAAGCTAAATAACATATTAGTAAAGAATGAATGAGTCAACAACAAGACCAAGGAAGAAATCAAAATATACCTTGAAACAAATGAAAATGAGAACGCAACGATCCAAAATCTATAGGACATTGAGAAAAGAATCCTAAAAATAGAAATTCATAGCATTACAAGTCTATCTCAAAAAACAATAAAAAGCTCAAATAAACAATCTAACTTCACACTTAAAGGAACTTGAAAGAGAACAACAAACAAAGACCAACATGAGTAGAAGCAAGGAAATAATAAAGATGGCAGCAGAAAAAATGAAATAGGGTCTAAAAGAATGATACAAAAGATCAATGAGTCCAAGAGCTATTTTTTTGAAAAGATAAACAAGATTGAAAAAAACTTTAACCAGACTCATCAAGCGAAAAAGAAAGAGGACTCAAACAAATAAAACTGAAAATGAAAGAGGAGAAATAACAAGTGACACCAAAGGAGTACAAAGGATTTAAGGAAATGTTATGAACAGCTATATGCTGAAAAAAAAAAAGGACAACCTAGAAGAAATGCATAAATCCTGGAAAGATACATCTTCCAAAACTAAATCAGGAAGAATCAGAGTATCTGAATAGACAGACTAAACCTAGTGAAATTGAGGCAGTAATCAAAAAACTCCCAAAGAACAAAGCCCTGGACTGGATGGCTTTACAGATGAATTTTACCAAACATTTGGAGAAGAACTAATACCTCTGCTTCTCAAACTATCTCAAAAAATTTAAGAGGAGGGAAGGCTCCTAAGCTCATTTTATAAGGCTAGCATTATCCTAATTCCAAAGCCAGATAAAGACACTACAAAAAAAAGAAAACTATAGGCCAATATCACTGATGAACATAGATGCTAAAATCAGCAACAAAATATTAACAAATAAAATGCATCAATGTATCAAAAAGATTATACGCAAAGATCAAGTTGTATTTATTCCAGGAATGTAAAACTGGTACAACATTCACAAATCAATCTATATGATTCACCACCTAAACAAAATGAAGGATAAAAAACATATGATCATATCAACAGATGCAGAAAAAGCATTTCATAAAAACCCAATGCCTACTTATGATAAAAACCCTCAACAAATAGGGAATAGAGGGAACATGGTGGTAAAGGCCATGTACAACAAACCAGCAACATAATCAAATGGCAAAAACTAGAAGTGTTCCCCTTAAGATCAGAACAACACAGGGGTGTCTCTTTTCACATCTCTTACTATACATGGAACTGAAAGTCCCAGCCAAAAGCAATCAGATAAGAAGAAATAAAGGGCACTCAAATTAGAAAGAAAGAAATAAAATTTCTTTATTTATTGATTACATGATACTGTATAAGAGAAGCCTAATGATCTAGCAAGAAACTACAAAAACTGATCAATGAATTCAGGAAAGTAGCAGGATACAAAATAAATACCCAGAGGTCAGTTGCATTTCTATATGCCAATAATGATCTAACAGAAAGGGAAATTAAGAAAACAATCCCATTCACAATTGCCACAAAAAGAACAAAATAGCTAGGAATAAACTTAACTAAGTGTATAAAGGACCAGTACTGCAAAACGATAAGGCACCGAAGAAAGAAACTGAAGAACATACAAATCAGTGGAAGCACATACCATATTCATGGATAAGAAGAATGAACATAATTAAAATGTCCACATTGTCCAAAACAATCTATATATTCAATGCAATTCCTATCAAGATTCCAATCACATATTTCAAAAATTTACATGAAACTACAAAAGCCCTGCATAACACCAATACTGAAAAGAAGAACAAAGTTGGAGGAAACGTACTACCTAATATCAAACTATACTATAAGGCCATCGTACTAAAATCAGAAAGGTAGTGGCATGAAAACAGACACATAGATCAATGGGACAGAATAGAGAGCCCAGAAATAAACCCACATCTTTACAGTCAATTAATATTTAACAGAGAAAGCAAGCACATACAATGAGCTAAAGATAGTTTATTCAATAAATGGTGTTGGAAAGATTGGACAGATAGTGTGCAGAAAAATGAAACTAGACCACCTTCTTACACTACACGGAAGAATAAATTCAAAGTGCATAAAAACTTAAATGTTAGACCCCAAACCATAAAAATCATAGAAAAAAAATATCTCAGACATTGCTCACAGCAATATTTTATCAGCTATATCTTCCCAGGCAAGGGAAACAATAGAAAAAATAAATAAATGGGCCACATCAAACTCAACAGTTTTTACACAGCAAAGGAAATCATCAACAAAATAAAAAGCCAATCCAGAGAAGGGGAGAACATATTCACTCATATACGTGATAAGGGGTTAATATCCAAAATTTATAAAGAACTTATCAAACTCAACACCAAAAAACAAACAGCCCAATTAAAACATGAGCAAGGGACCTTAATAGAAACTTCTTCAACCAGGACATACAGATGGCCAATAGACATATGAAAAGATGCCCAGTGTCACTAATCATCAAAGAAATGCAAATAATACAAGAATGAGATGTCACCTCACACCTGTCAGAATGGCCATCATCGATAAATCAATAAACAATAAGTGCTGATGAGGATGTGGAGGAAGGGGAACCATTTGGCATTGTAGGTATATGCAGATTGGTGCAGCCACTGTGGAAAGAGTATGGAGACACCTCAAAAATTACAAATGATTCTGCCTTTTGACCCAATGATCCCAGTTCTGGGAGCATACATGAAAGAAATCAAAATCCTAACTCAAAGGAATATAAGCATCTTTATGGTCATTGCAGCATTATTTTTAATTGCCAAGATATGGAAGTGGCCCACATGTCCATCAGTAGATGAGTGGATAAAACAACTATGGGACATGTACAGAATGGTATATTACTCAGCCTTAAAAAAGAAGAAAGTGTTATACTTTGTGATCAGTACATATGGACCTGGAGAACAATATGCTAAGTGAAATAAGCCAGTCAGAGAAAGACAAATACCATATGTTTTCACACATAGGTAGAATCTAATGAACAAAATGAACTGACAAGGAAAATGAAGACAGACTCAAAGCAAGCAGGGTGACAGCTAGGGCACGGAGGTCAGGGATGGAGGGATCAAGGAAAGAGGAAAAAGGACTCAATGGACATGGACACCAGTGTGGCAGTCGTGGTGGGGAGAGGGATATGAGGAGACCAAATGGCATTGGCAAAAAACACAATACAAGTAAATTTAAAAAGTAAATGTATTGCTTAATTTTCAAATATTTCTGGTTATATTTTTGTAGGTTTTTTAGTTCCGCTATGATCAGGGATCTTAATCTGTATAATTTAATTCTTTAGAAAACTTTTTGAAATGTTATTCTATTACTCAGTATGTGTGAATTTTGGTAACTGTTTTAAGTACGCCTGCAAATATGATGTCTGGTCTAGTACTTGGACACATTGCTCTGTGTGTGTCAGTCACAGTTAAGTTTGTTAGCCATGGTGAAATCTTCCCTGTTTAAAAATTTCATGTCTACCTAATCTATCAGTTCCTAGGAAATATCTCACAACACTTGTGGGTTTGTTTATTCATTCTTTTAGAAATGACATTTTTTATGGACATGTTTTGAAAGCATGAATTTATCTATATACAAATTTATATTTATTTTCCCGTGGCTAACCTTTATATCATTATGAGGTATCCCCTTTTGTCTTTAGTGATGCTTCTTCCCTAAAGTCTGATTTTGATGTTATTAATATAGTGTTATCATTTTTATTTTGGTTATTATTTGCAGAGTATATTTTTTCATCATTTTACTTTTGACATTTCAGAGTACTGATAGGTCACAAGTCTTATCATCAACCTGTTTATTATTCAGTCCTACAATATTAGTCTTGAAACCTCTTTATAAGCTTAGAGATGCATTGGCTTTTTTATGAAATACTCTGTATCTAGCAACATACCCTACATATAAAAATGGTAATTATTGTTGAATTAATAGCTAAATAAATAAATCATGAGCTCTTGTTCTAATTATTGTTAGCTACAGTTACCACTTCCTTTGCTGCAGTTTACTTACTTATTTATTTATTTTACTTTCACGGACAGTAATCAGTTCTCTCTATCTGTCTCAGTGTTTCTAAAAGACAACTCTTTTTGTCAAAGTATTCTTCTTTATTCTTTGTAATATTGATCTCAATATCTAACTATCATTCATATATGCACTTGTATATATGTATATATTCATATATTGAAATATGTGACTTTCCAAATTCACATATAGCTCACGTATAGTTCACGTATAGTCCACATATAATTCACTACTATATAGTTCCAAAAGTAATACCAGATTCAGGTAATGGAATTTGGTTTTATGTTCATAAAATCTACTTATTTATTGCAGTACACCATATAACTTTAGGACATATACAACCTTCTGTTACGGAATAAATTAATGTGAAATTAATGTGATATTTATGTGAAAATATGTCACAATTCAAGTACTAACTATATGTATTTTAATCTCTTAGGCATAATAAAAGAAAATAAAATGGTGTACTCTTTTGGATGACTGATTACTCTAAAGTGAAATTTCAGAAGATGTCAGGAGAGCCTACCAGGAAAATATGAAAATAGCATTCTTTTCAAAATTCAATCAAAAAATTTTTAGAGTGCAAAGTATTTTATTATTTACTAGGTAACATATTTGAGTTTAAATGCAGACATCCTGACTAGTTCATATGTAAAACTATTATAAATTTAAATATCAAAATATTTTAATTAATTGTATTTGACAAAACTATCTTACACAGTTTCAAGTTTTCTTTACTATTTAAAAAGATAGTGATGCTTGTATGTAACTAAGAAACATCCAGCGTAGAATTTGGACACAAAATGCACATGCATCATTTATATTTTGATTATATTCTAAGTGCGGACAAGGTGCTGTGTACATGAATAATTCAAATCATCGAAAAGAATGGGCTTTTCGCTTTCCATGCCTGAGTTTTGTTTTTCAGACAGGATGTCTAACAACCTAAAATGTGCGTCACTGATGGAATATGATTAGAAATACACTGTGATCTGACAGTTAAAAATCATTCCTTTATGTATGATTCTTACAGACTAGATAAACTATATAAAAATATGTACAGTAATTCCAAATATAAGCCACAGATACTTAAAAAGCAGGCAACATGTGTAATTTCTTTTGTATGCAAGAGAGAACAAAACCAAAGAATAAAAGCATAGCATTTCACTAATTAACTTGGCTTGTTGTCCCAGGAAGCTGCAGTGAATTTGGAGGAGAGGACAAACAACTAATTCAAAAATATCTTACGGCTGCCTACTGGTGAGGCCTGACCTTCCTGGGATCTCTAGAGTGCAGTTTAAACTTATCCCACTTGGGGACACAGAAGGAAACACTGACTTGCTGCCTTTATTCTCTTAGTGGTTAATGACACTCTTTTACATTTTAAGCCTCTGATGTTCAAGATTGCATATGTATTGGTGTTAAGTGGAATCCTAGACATTCCAAAAAGACAGATTACAGAAATGAAAATTTCTGGCCTGGAAGTCATATGGGCATGAAAAGGCTTAAGCTGCAGCACTTTTTTTTTGTCTGAAAAGCTTCTCAGAAGGCTACTTGGAAAGAGCTGCCTCAGCAGCAATGGGAACAAGGAAGGGCCTTAAAAGTTTACAGTGGTACCAGTGGTGTTTAATGCAGTCCACTATGCGTCACTATGCATATCACTCAGCTATATTAAGACCAATCGACCACAAAGCCTCCTCAAGGCAGCAACCCAATCTCTTAAAGGACATAATACAAACCAATTAATAGGAAAAAAAAACAGTTTTTATCTCCAGCAATAGCAAATGTTCCCAAGACAATGATTAATATTTGCCATTTGTTTTTTCCACCTCCTATATTACATTTCCCTTGCTCTTGCTCTTTATTTTTTCTACGTTTAAGGTAGGTTCATCCATATACTCTTCCCCAGAAGTTATAACCCCTAATTTGCCTTACCATTGTTCTTCTGTGATTGTTGCAATTGCCTGTTTGAAGTTACCCCAAGATAAGAAAGAATAAAGAGAAAACCCAGTTAATTATCCAGTTTCCAGATATGCTCTTACCTTCCCCCACCATGTAGCAAACAGCCCCTTTGTTAACTGGCCCTTATCCTTTCACTGAAGTAACTTTGTTTTGACTGACAGTGACTAGAAGGACGAGTCCAAAGTGACCCAGTAGTACTTATAGTCAATTTCTACGAAACCCTTACAGGACTCCCTGGAGGGAGTATTTTGCCAGTGGGAGCAAGAATCTCTGATGGAGCATAACCTAAAGTAGTAGGGACAGAAAGCACATGGTTTTCAAGTTAAATTTTTTAATTATTGCAGGAAGGACCAATATCATTTCCATATTACAGTTCCCAGATTCTTGTAGTCTGGCTGTTATAGACACATCGCCAATTATCCATATTTGGCAATATGCCAAACATCTGTAAATCCATACTCCCAAAGTAGTGTCTCAGCTGAGTCTTTAACAGGTTATTTAACCCTTCTGTTCAGTTAGTTCCTTCAGATATACGGAATCTATTGTAAGACCAGTGGAAAGCATGCTCATATACCCATAGACACATCTTCCTTGTTGTAAAATGAATTCGGTAGCCTGAGTCTGTCTTGAATGAACAATCATGCCAATTGATCAGACATGTGTGTTTGGATTGAAGAGGCATCATGATTAGAAAAAGAAAATTTGTATTTGGAGATAAGTATCATTTCCTTTCTTACCATTTCCATTTCTTGGCAAACACTTCTGCTCCCCTGAGGTTGAAAAATAACCCTCTAGGCTAATCTCCATGTCACCAAGTGACTCATCAAAGTGATAGGGGGACTCAATACTTGAAAAATTTTAATTTAAGGTAAAAAGTTATAAGTCTAGCAAGTAATGTGTATGTTAAAGCTTTTGTTTCAGAAACTACAGATAAGGTTCATCCTGGCTTATGGGAAAACAGATGACCTCCTGGGGCACTGCTAAAGATTACTGCTTGGGGACAACTGGAGGCTTTTGGACCTTTGTGTTCCAGGGAGAGACAGGTGGCCACTGCCCCTGGGAACAGCTAACTGCCCAGGGCAGGAATGTTGCAGCTTCTATCACCTAATCCTCCCTAAATATCAAGGCCCTCACCAAACCTTGTTTATTCCCTGGTATAAAAAGTCTAGCCTAGAAAGAGAAGGGAAGATGGACTGTTAGAATATGAATTCACCATCTTCTCAGACCTCTGGCCATCTGAATAAAACATCCATAAAAGATTCAATCGCTGCCATTGCTTATTGGGTTTGGTAATGACAGGCAGCCAAACACCAGTGTCTTTTTTGGTTATTAAAGGACAATGCATGCTAAGAACTTGGCCTCAGCCTTCCAGTTGCTGGAAGTCTGCAATGGATTCTTCAATGTTAAGAGCTGGAACAACCACCTTGATACGAGGGAAACCGTGCTGCTGACCCCATGAGTGGCCATCGGCACATGGCCAGTTTGTTTATGTCCTCATTGTGCCATCCCTGAGGTGGCTGCACAGGCTGGCTGACTTCTACTAAATGACTCATCCTGGCCACTTAGCTTTAGAGTTTCTCATCCAGAGGTTATTGAATAATAATAATAAATGATTATATAATTACTATTATTTACAATCATAACTATAAACACATTGTCCTCACTTTCATACCATCCAAATGTCTCTTTCTTAGGCTTCTCATTCCATTTTCTAATTTTTGTGCTTTCTACATTACTCACTAATGTACCTAGCCAATTTACTATACTTCAGTCTCCATACAGAGTAAATGAATAAGGGTTTGGTATCATCTTGGGTATCGAAAGATAAGACAGCATCATCTTTTCAGAATGTTGAATTTAGTATCACCTTAATTTTTTTCTGAGTGAAATCAAGTGCCCAATAGGAAGATAACATAACTTATGTGTATTATTATGTTTATATGTTTCAACCATCCCTTCTGGTAGACATTCTCCCTCACTGTCCTTTAGGGACAGTCCTGAGTAAGACTTTATTGTGGCAGAAGTACATCTATTGCTTTTGAGTCTCATTACTGTCAGAGCTTGAGAAGAATAAATTCCACAGGTCAATACTTATATAGCAAGGGTTAAAGGCAATATTTTTGTTCTACAGAAAATGTACTACTTCTAGCATAGCAACTGCGATTTAGACAGCCATTTGGTAAAACTCGTGGTAGTTCATCATCATCTGCCAGCTTCCCAAACTAGTGCCTCGACTGGTTTTTCTAAAACAAACAAACAAAATTAACTGGGGATGTAAAAGAAACACAGTTCTTGCAAACTTTCAATCTTTGATTAAAGCACTAATTTCTTTCAGTCCCCGCAAGATGCAAAACTACTTCATATCACTTTCTTGGGCAAGAGTGGGCGCCTGCCTTTCTTAGTGTTATAATTCTTATCCCACAGGTTAGGTAGCGAATGTGATAGAATTATAACATATGAGATGGCCATGCTGTCTGACAGTAAAGGTCTAAGACTCAGAAACAGAAGAGACGACATCACCTTTTCAGAATGTTGCATTTGGTATCACCTTTATTTTTTTCTGAGTGAGATCAAGTGCCCAGTAGGAAAGGATAACATAATGTCTATGTTTTTATTCAACACTCAGAGTTATTTAAAATGTGTCCTAAATCAATAAATTGACTCTATCATTTAAATATGAAAGGGTATTTTATATTAAATATTAATATAACAAACTGATAATATTTATTGAATATCAAAGGTAGAAAAACCATGCATATCAGGCATAGATCTAGGTCAGTTTCAAACATTCTGGCAAATACTGAAGGATTAAGGAGATCAGAAATTAAAGGGTTAATTTATGTATTTACATGATACTCTAAAGTATTGAGTTTTAATTTTAAGCTAAGTAAAACAGTTACTTTGTAAAATAATATTTTAAAATGCACAATTAAATACACACTTAAAAATATCTTCGGAAAAATAAGGGAATGATGTCAGAGGAATAGTGGCATGAGAGATCTATCCTCCCGAATTTTCAACTGTTTGAACAGTTATTTTCAACAAAAAAAATCCCTGCTCAGTACACAAACACACTTGAGAAATCTGTGCATTTGGAACATCTAAAGGTGGGCAAGAGGGAGCCAACCAGGGAGACGAGAAGGGAGAGATGCTGAGACAAGCCAAAGACACAGCGCTACAGGCGCCGGGACTTCAGTGTGAACCTCAGCCTGAAGAATCAGGTTGTGGCTAGCATCCTCCTCAGTCAGAGCAGCAAAGAGATTCAATGGGCATCCCTGCACGGGTGGGCTGTACAAGCTGCAGCTGCGCCCAGGCAACAGCACAGAAGGCGCAGCTGCAGTTGTCTGGCCCTGTACATTCTGGACAGAGAAACGAAGGCGCAGAGCCTCATCACTCCTTAACCTGCCGGAGCTCACTTTCCTTTGCCCTTGGTGTCCGGTTGCAGAGCACATTATCTGCAAACCTGAGAAGTGGTACTACACAGTCACCTTCTCAATGAGCAAAGGGCACACTCTGCTACTGGTCACAGAACCAGGGGCACAAGGGGGTCTCCACGGAGGTCTGAGATCACGGTCACCAAGAGGGCAAAGAAACTTAGAAGGTGGCAGGGTTACTGTAGTCCACCCAACCGCCTGGCATCATGGCTACAGAAACAGCAATGTCTGGTCGTGGGAGACAGCGCTGGGATTTCATGGATTTGGAGCCCCCTCACCCACTGCTTTTCCCTGCCGGGTTTGTCCCCAGGGACTGGGACAACCAGATCACAAGAGAGGCAGGCACCCACCTTGTCATTTTTCCACCAATCCACAGCGACCTGTAGAGTCAGAGAAGTGCGAAAGAGCTAAAGGTCCTCTGATTCAGCTCCACCTATTACTGGAAGACGATAGAGAGCCTTCTTGGTATCAGTCTAGAGAAGTGCCCCTCAGCATAAATGGGCAGAGAAGGAATTCATCAAATACCATGAATACCCAAACCAGGCAGCTCAGAAGGAAAAACAAAAACCTCCAGAAAACAAACCTAAAGACATGGAAATATGTGATTGAAATGGTAGATACAGTCAAATGGTGGATTTCTCAACAAGACACAGGAAAATACAGATAAGCAGTTTAATGAGCTCAGAAAACAAATTAACAAACAAAATGAGCACTTTACAAAAGAGACTGAGACTTGAAAAAGAACCATATTCTGGAGATGAAGAGCTCACTAGAAAAGACAAAGAATAAGCTAGCAAGTATAGAAAATAGAACTGATCAAAGGGAGGAAAAATTAATGATATCAAAAATAGAAATGTAGAAATAAGACAAGGGAATGAAATACCTCCAAACAGAAGTGATACAAGCACAAAGGAAATGAAGCAATGAAGGCACAGAGCTATGAGAAAACAAAAATAAAGTGAGTATAGGCAATGCTCAGATACAAATAATTACCCCAAATGTAATTTGGACTAAATTCACCAATAAAAAAGCACAGAGTAGCAGCCTGGATCAAAAACAAAACCCAACCATATTGTGCCTTCAGTAGATATATCTAAGCTGCAAAGACAGAGATGGATTCAAAGTGAAAGAGTGGAACATGATTCAACAAAAAAATAGCATCCACAGAGAAGCAGGTGTAGCCATACTTATATCTGACAAAATAGATCTCCATGTAACTCAGGTACCAAGAGGCAAAGATAGACATCTTTAATGATAAAGGGGGCACTACATGAAGAAGATACAACATATATATTCCCCAAGTCAAGAAGCACTTACATATCTGAAGTGGCTACACACAGAACTAAAGGGAGAAACTGGAAAAAAAAAAAAGAAAAACAAAACACACTAATAGTTGGGAACCTAACTACTGCAGTGACAGCTCTAGACAAGGTCAAAGATGTACCATAAGCATATTCTCTAACCACAATGCTTTGAAGTTAAAAATTAACTGCAAAAAAGAAAGTAAAGAACCCCAAAATATATGAAGATTAACAACATACTGCTAAAAATGACTGAATGAAAGAAGAAATAAAAAGTAAAATCAAAAGATATATAGAGACAAATGGGAGTGAGAGTGTCATATATCAAAATTAGCGGGATGTGGGGACCAGTGTAATAAGAGGGCAGTTTCTACCATAACACAGACACATCTCCAGGAAAAAAAAAGAAATACCAAGTAAACATCCTAACATTACACATTAAAAATAAGAAAAATAATTAAAAAGGCAACCCAAACTCAGCAGGAGAAAGGAATCAATGAAAATTAGAGCAGAATTGAATTAAATAAAGAACAAAAAGACTACATATAAAAGCTGATTCTTTGAAAACATTAATAAAATTGACAAACTTCTGGCTATACTCAACAGAGAGAGAGAGAGAGAGAGAGAGAGAGAGAGAAAAGAAAACTCATATAAACAAAACCAGAAATGAAACTGGACGGGTTACACCAGGCATCTCAGCTATACACATGATCACACTAAATCATTGTGAAAGACTATATGCCACAAGACTTAGCTGGTGTAGCTCAGTGGATTAAATGCCAGCCTGTCAACTAAAAGATTGCTGGTTTAATTCCCAGTCAGGGCACATGCCTGGGGTGTGGGCCTGGTCCCTAACAGGGGGCCCTTGAAAGGCAACCACACTTTGATGTTTCTCTCCCTCTCTTTCTCCCTCCCTTCTCCTCTCTCTAAAAATACATAAATACAATCTTAAAATAAAAAGACTTTCAATAGAGAGAAACTAGATTACAGTTTGCCTTCATGTACATAAATTAATTCAAACTGAGTGAATGATCTAAATATAAGATTTGAAACATAAACTATGATAGAAGAAAACATAGGTACTAAACTTATAGGTGTTGGTCTTAGAGAACATTTTATGAATTTGGCCCCAATGGTAAGGGAAGTAAAGGCAAAACAAATTAATGAGACTATATAAAACTGAAAAGCTTCTGCACAGCAAAACAAAAATAATAATGATGACAACAACAAAAACTGACAATAAAACAAAAAAGCAAAGAACCAAATAGGCAATGATATTTGCAAACAACAGCTCTGACAAGCGGTTGATATCCAAAATATATGAAGAACTGATACAACTCGACATACACACACACAAAAAATGGGCAGAGGACCTCAACAGACACTTCTCCTAAGAAGACAGACAAATGGCCAACACATATATGAAAAGATGCTTGACTTAACTAGCTATTAGGGAAATACAAATCAAAACTTCAACAAGATACCACCTCACACCTGTTATAATGGGTATTATCAACAGGACAAGCTGTAACAAGTGTTGGAGAAGTTGTGGAGAAAAAAGAGCCCTCATTCACTGCTGGTGGGAATGTAAACTGGTACAGTCAGTATTGAAAACAGCATGGCAGTTCCTCAAAAAATTAAGAATAAAGTTATCATATGAGCTAACAGGCCCTCTACATACTTTTAGGTATGTGCCTAAAAATCTCAAGAATATTTGTTTGCAAAGATACAAGGGTGGGAGACCAGAAACACTGGGATTTATTTATTAAAATTATGTATTCTTACATGTTTAAAATTCACTCACCATAAAAGTACTCTCTATTTAATGCAATACAAAAATCAAGATTTTTCTCCCACTGCTCAAAAGTTTCTGAACATGATTTTGATGCCTTTTAATACTTCTGCTGTGTTTTTATTTCACCTCTTCCGCATCTGCAAAATTTTTCCCTTTGAGGACTTTTTTCATCTGGGATACGGACAAACATAAAAAAGATGTTTGGGGTAAGATCAGTTGGATAGGGTGGGTGGGGCACAAGGAGGTGGAGAGCAGGGTCAATCACATGACATTGGTCCAATTAAGACAGCATGAAGTGTGTAAAACAAAGTGTGGTCACTCGTGTTGACTAAAATGGCTGTCAGTCAACCATGACACTTGGTTCAAAAGGAAAATTACCCAAGTCAGAGTAAATTCATCTGGCAAGAAGACATATCTGCCCATGTTGTCAGTGCAGACACATCTGGTAAGGAGACACACTTAAGATATTTACACACATGGTCAGAGTAGCCATGTCTTCAGAGTGGGATCACCCATAAATGAGCTCCTGGGGAAATTCCACACTTGTCATCAGGGTGTCAAGACATTTATTGAAAAGACCCAGAAGAGTGGAGTACACCACTTTCAAGGTATAACTGAAGCAGGCTCCAGACCACTGCTGAGACAGCCTAGTTCCACACACCAGAGTACTGCTCCATGCCACACCGACCTCCCTTGGATTTGGCCGCTAGAGGTTCTCCCCTGCTGGACTGAGAACTTTGTCTGTCCTGCTGCCCACCTGGCTCCAGAGATTCTTCCTTGCAGGATGCTGACAATTCCCTTGCCCACTGTGCTCTCTCCCAGACCTGCAGACTGAGAGTTGGGGACTTGGGCTTCTTATCCCCATTGATTGCTCTGTGTGTGTGTGTGTGTGTGTGTGTGTGTGTGTGTGTGTGTGTGTGTGTGATCTTCCTCTTAGGTTGTTAGAGTGTGAGTAGGATATTAATGTATGTTGATGTTCTACTTTGAAGTGAACCCACATTCAGTGAAAACTGAGTGAATAGCATAGTTACTCTCTGTGACTCTTGTCTATTCCTTATTGCCAGGCAGCTAGCCAGGCAGTTACCCAGCTGACTTATAGGACAGACTAAATCACATAGAAACTTTCATGACAGGGGGTGATACTGTTTTGGGTCAAAAACTGCTGAACACTCAGGACAGTGGGCAGGTGCACTCATAAGTAACCTGTGGTGAAATGGCAAAGCACTGAAAGAGAAAAATTCACTGAAGCCAAATGCAGCCTCTCACAACAATGCCAGCTGGTACACTGAAACAGATGGGTTCCCAGAACATGCATCTAGTAGGGGAAGCCTGTACTGCAAGGTATGTGCCTTCTGGTTTTTGGGGAGTTCATGCTTGTATATGCATCCTTTTGTTCCTTGCAGCCTTATTCATAGTGACTAAGGCACAGAGACTTCAGCAGAGGGTTGGGTAAAGACTTAGTGGTACATTGAATATTACTCATTCATAAAATAATATGAAATATACTGCCATTTGTAACAACATGGGTGGACTTTGAGAATATTAAAATAAGTGAAATAAGTCATTCAAAAAAGCTAAAACCCATATGATTTTACTCATATGTGGGGTATAAAACTGAAATTCATGGACAGTAGTATGGTGTTTATCAGAAGGAAAGAGGTGGGGGATAGTAAAGGGAAAAAATACCTTCAACTGTAAAGTAATAATCATATAAAAGTTTTAAAAATGTAATTTAATGGAATACTAATTAAGATTCAATTTTATAATTGAAAATAAAAATGTCATAATAAAAAGTTAATACCTTTTTCATTATCAACACAGGAAGCCTAATTAAAATTCTCTCTTAATGATGTTTTAAAATTTTATTCACATATAACAGGGGAAATATCATTTTAATATGTTCTTTTCAAATGAATATATATTGTAAGCTTGCAAAAACTTCTTTAAATTGACCCAAATCTACTATAAAATATTTTGTTTTTTATTTAATATATGTCACTAAATATACATTGCAAAATGTCCACATTTTAAAAAAAACTAAACCGCTAACTTTAATAATTTTAACTACAGGAAAAGAAAAACAATATATTAATTTCACAAAAAAAGTTTTATATGAGTTTTAAGTTTTTATTATCAAAAAAAGTTTTGATGATTTGCTACCTAGTTAGACCACTTGTCAAATAGTCAGAAGCTACAGTTTTAAGATTTTAATGCATTTTTATTTATTGTTGTTTAAGTACAATTGTTACTATTTCCATACCACTGCACCCTCCCACCCTGGAAACTACCCCCTTCGGCTTTGTCCTTGGTTTCCTTTATACATGTTCCTTGGTGGTAATATGGGTAACTTCCCCTCTTACCCCTATTATCCTTCTTCCCTCTCCTCTCTGGTCAGTGTCAGTTTGTTCTTTATTTCAATGTCTATGGTTGTATTATGCTTGCTTGTATGTTTTGTTGATTAGGTTTCACTTATAGATGAGATTATATGGTATTTCTCTTTTACTGCCTGGCTTATTTCACTTAGCAGAGTGGTCTCCAGTTCCATCATGCTGTCACAAAGGGAAGGAGCTCCTTCTTTCTTTCTACTGTATAGTATTCCATTGTGTAAATGTACCACATTGATCCACTCATTTACTGATGGGCATTTACATTGCTTCCAGCACTTGCTATTGTAAGTTGTGCTGCTATGAACATTGGGGTGCATAAGTTCATTTGAATTGGTGTTTTAAGATTCTTATAGATTTTATTTATTTATATTTAGAGGGGAAGGGAAGGAGAGAGGGAGAGAAATTTCAATGTATGGTTGCCTCTTGTGTGTCCTCTGCTGGGAACTGGCCTGCAACCTAGGCAGGTGCCCTGACTGGGAATTGAACTGAGATTCTTTGGTTTGCAGGCCCACACTCGATCCACTGATATACACCAGCCAGGGCAAGTGTTTCAGGATTCTTAAGGCATAATCTCAGCAGTGGGGCAAAAGCCAATTCCACTTTTAGTTTTCTGAGGAAATTCCATACTTCTTTCCATAATGGCTGCACCAGTCTGCATTGGCACCAATAGTATTTTAGGGTTCCCTTTTCTCCACAGCTTCACCAGCACTGGTTTGTTGATTTGTTTATGATGGCCATTCTCACTGGTGTGAAGTGACACCTCATTGTGACTTTAATTTGTATCTCTCTGATGGCTAGTGATGCTGAGCATCCTTTCATGTGTCTCTGGGCTCTCTGTATGTCCTCCTTGGAGAAGCCTCTGTTCAAGTTTTTCGCCCATTTTTAAATTGGGTTCTTTGTCTTTTGGGAGTGGAATCATGCGAATTCTTTATATATTTTGGAGATCAAACCCTTGTCTGAGGTATCATTGGCAAATATGTTTTCCCATACAGTTTGTTCTCTTTTCATTTTAATGCTGTTCCTCTTAGCCATGCAGAACTTTTTAATTTGATGAGGTCCCATTGTTTATTCTTTTCTTTATGTCCCTTGCTCTGGGGAGAACCTATTGGTGAAAATATTGCTGGGTGGAATATTGGAGATTTTCCTCCCTATGCTTTCCTCTAGGACTTTTATGGTATCACAACTTATATTTAAATTATTTATCCACCTTGAATTTATTTTTGTGTGTGGTGTAAGTTGGTGATCAAGTTAAATAGAAATATAAGCTTCTCTACTCTACCCATTATAAATACTGCAATATTGCTGAACATTTAAATGATCAATAAGTATTTCATTTATACCTATTGTTTCTATAAAAATTTTAAACAGAGCCTCAAAGCCACTGAATACTGGTTTGATTTCACATTTTATTTCTTCCTGAATAGCACCATCCTTAAGCAATGTATCATCATCACAGTTCATTGAGCTGATGAAATTAATCCGATAAAACACCTGTGTGACAGAGAAAATGATATATTAGTGTGATTCATCATTAATGAATATCATCAGCCCATGATCTATTAGTATATTGCTCAAAGGATTGTGTCATTAAGAAAGAGTGAGTTCCTAGTGTTAAATTATGGTGTTGAAGGCAGTAGTTAGAACTTGCCATATGCAGGAGACGGCAAGTAGATGTGCCAATACAAAATCAAATTCTACTGGGGAATTTGATTCCTCAAAAGTGTGAAGTTTGCATCTTTGCTAGTAAGGTGTACTGCCATAGGGCAACACAAAGTTTGCTGTTATTATTCATCTACTATTCACTGTTTATCCATCCTCTACAAATTATATCATTCATGCAGCCTGACTCACATGGGCTGCCCTACCAGTGAGAAATACAAACAATTTAATTGGAAAATAAAATACAGAGTAATTTGGAATATCTTTGAAAAAATAACCCCGAAATGTTGTTCTTTCACATTTTTATTCATGCCTACATGTGACACAAGTATACTACACTTGACTAGCTCATGATATTATTATTTGGTAGTCACTGTTCCATAACACCTTTGTTAAATCAATGCAATGAGAAAATTTAAGACAGGTAAAATTAAAATAAAATTAAGCTTTATACAACAGAATTTCAAATTAGAGATTGACATATTGGTAGTAAATTTTAAGAATTCATAATCTGGATCATTTTTTACCATAAACTTGATGAGTTTACTATATTCAAAGATCCTTAAAACAGGACTGAACACTTACTAATTTTGTCATTTTGAACAGAGATTAAAAACTGCTCCTCTTTCAAGCAACCAAAGGGTTTTATCTTTTTAATTCATTGTTTTATCTCCCAGATATGGAATGGAGACCAGCTAATATTAAGCAGTTGAGGTTTTCCCTAACTAGTTAATTAACCCAATTATGTTAATAACTCTATGAAATAGATTCAGAGCCCATAAATCATGTATGCATTTGAGAAACATCTACATATATGTATTTTTGAAACATGACTTAAATGAATACTTCTCAAATATTAAAAACACCTTGTTATTGTTATCGTATTTGTATATCTATGTCAGAAGATAAATATGTTCATGTAATTTTATTCTAGTTTTAAAGACTAAGTAACTACTACATAATATTTTATAATAGTCCATACATGCATAAAGTTATAGTTTTGTTAAGGTGATTCTTAGTATAAGAAAAAACTATTAGCTAAATTTATTGTGACCTTCAGTCCAGATAAAAAAGCATGGGTTCATTTTCCTTCTTCCTCTTAAATAGGTACAATTATAAACCCTTGCAATAATACCAGAAATAAGCAAAGGAAATGCCTAAAAGCTGATAAGATGGAAGTTTGGTATCCTATGATTGGAGGAACGATGCAGTGGTCGGGGAATGTTAGGGAGCCCAGCCACCAGGAGTCTCCAAGGCCTGACCTTTCCCCAGAACAGAAGGAAGCCCAAGTAGGTTCATTCTTCACCATAGATATGAGAGTCCTGCCAAAAATTCCAGGCAAACCTTTAAGTTCATCAGGAGACCTTCTATCACTAAGTGCCCCAGAGAGGCCATCTCTCTTTCCACAAAGCCTGAGACTTCTTTCCCAGTAGGGTAATACCAAGACAGACAGTACTGGCAAGAGACCACAAACAACAACCTGGTCTGGGAAGCCTTATTGGTGCCTGGCTCTCCCCTCTCACCCTTCACCAAGGGGCATGGAAGTAAGCAAGAGGAAGCCTGGAAAAGAGCCATTCAGAACAAGTAGCTCAGCCCAGAAAGTGTTCATCATCTCTAAAAAGCAGGGGGAATCTCATTAAGTACCAGGCCAGGGAAGCACTCATAGGCCTGATAACCCTGTTCCTTACAGGGTTACACTAGAATAAGTAAGCAGAAGGGACTGGCAGGTTACAGCCCATAGGTGAAAGCCTAACCCCAAAAGTACCTTTGTGTCCTCAGATCTAGGACTCCCCTTCTTTGACCAAAGACACAAGGACAGCTGAAGGACATTGGTATGTGAGTCTTAAAACAACAAATCTTGCCCTGCCTGGTGTGGTTCTGTGGATTGAGCACCAGTCTGCTAATCAAAGTGTTGGCAGTTTCATTTTCAGTCAGGGCCTATAGCATCTGGGTTGCAGACCAGGTCCCTAGTAGAGGGTGCGCAAGAGACAATCTCGCACTGATGTTTCTCTCCCTCTCTTTCTCCCTCTCTTCCCCTCTGTCTAAAAATAAAATAAATAAAATCTTTTTTAAAAACCCTCTGGTTCAAAAAGTCTCTACCTTCCTGGGTCTGGGAGTCTTCTCCCACTGACAGCATCTGGGCATATAGCATGGATAACCCCTTTGTCTTCTTCATTGACCACCAGCAGGGACCAAGAAGTGTCCTGTCCATCTCAGATAAAACAAACCGAGCACAATAACACCACACAGACTGAAACTTACTGCCATAAAAATACAATCCACAAAAGTATGCCAAGATATGCATGCTCAACCTATACACAGTAAATGCCTTCTGAAATGAAAGCTTTAAATAGAGCCTAGAGTCTTCTATTATGATAGACAGAATGTGCAGGATGTAATTAAATCACCCATCATACCAGAACTAAGAAAATTATGTTTTGAATGAGAAAAAATAATCAACTGACATAAACCCCGTGATAGATCAGATAGCTGGAATTATCTGCTATTATACAATGCTTCAATAATCAATTACAAATTATCCTGAAACAAATGCAAAAATAGAAAATCTCAACAAAAAATAAAATTTATAAGGAAGGACAAACTAGATATTTTAGAATTTAATAATATACTAGCCATGATTTAAAAATATGTCTATGGGATGAGTAGAAGAATAGAAAAGACAGAGCATAAAATCAGTAACTTTGAGACTTTGATCAATAGAGTTGGTCCTATCTGAAGAGAAAGAAAATAAACTAAAAAACAACAAGACCACAAAGACATGTGAGACAATAAAGACCCAACATTTGTATCATCAATATCCAGAAGGAAAATAGAAAGAGGGTAAGGCTCTGAGAGCACCAGAAAAAAGTGGCTTGAATACTTGTTAAACTTGTTTAAAATATACTCAAAATTTGTTTAAAAAATTACTTAGCTACATATTCAAGAATCTGCATGAAATCAAAAAATAATAAACTCAAAGGAGTCCACATCAGACAACACAAACTTTTGAAAACAAAAGACAAAGAAAACACCTTGTAAGCAGTCAGAGAAAAACAACTTAAATGGAAATACCGTATTTTGCTGTGCATAATGTGCACCCATGTTTTTAACTGGAACTTTCAGGAAAAAAAACTTTCATTTTAATTTTTAACTCAATTTTTAATGCATTTACATTTAAATACTTATTTTTTGTATTATAAAGGACTTTTAGCATTTTTAACATTATGGTACAAGAAATTTTATGTACTGGTAACAAATTTATGATATTTATGCATCATAGAAGGCCAAGAATTCTTTGTCATCGTCAATATCAGCAGTATCATCTTCTTCAGTTTTCTTATTGTTTCCTAGGGTTACACTTTTAATACATAAGCATATAAAAGGATTAGAAGTGTTTATACAGATATAGAATTACTGCTACCCATATGTAATATGCATCTTTATATTTTGCTAAAAAATTTGGGCAAAAATTGTGCATTATACATGGTAAAATATGGATACCAATTTGAATTCACATCTGAAAATATGGAAGTCCAAAAGAAATAGCACAGCACATTTCAAGTACTGGAATAGAAGAACTGCCAACTGCAAATACATATGTGGTGTAACTAATTTTCAGGAATGAAAAGGAAATAAAACATTCTAACATGAAGGACAATTAAAATAATTTGTTGCTAGTATATCTGCTGTCAAGGAATAGCTAAAGGATGTTCATTGAACCAAAAGATAGTAATAAAAGAATCTTGGAATGTTAAGAAGGGAGGATGATGATAAAAAGAGCAGATACATGGGTACATGTCTTTTATTTATTTTTTATTTTCTTCTCTGTAATTTAATCTTCATTATATCTTTCCATCATCATTTATTCCCCTATACCCTCTCCCCCCAACAATCACCATATTGTTGTCCATGGCCATGAGTCCTTTCTCCTTTTTGCTGGATTCTCCACCCCCTAAGGCCTCCCCACCATGGCCATCATCCTGCTCTCCATGTATGAGTCTGTCCCCATTTTCCTTATTAGTTCAGTTTGTTCATTAGATTCCACATGTGAATGAAATCATATGGCATTTGTCTTTCTCTGGCTGGTTTATTTCACTTAGCACAATGTTCTCCAGGTCCATCCATACTGTCACAAAGAGTAAAATTTTCTTCTTTTTTATAGCCAAGTAGTATTCCATTGTGTACATTCCCATTGGTTGTTTTATCCACTTATCTACTGATGGACACTTGGGCTGCTTCCATATCTTTGTGATTGTAAATAACACTGCGATGAACATAAGGGTGCTTAAGTTCCTTCAAATGAATTGCTTGGGTTCCTTAAGAAATGTTCCCAGAAGTGGGATTGCTGGGCCAAGTCTTATTTAAAAGACTCTATTTCAAAATAGAGTCTTTCTTCCCTTTCTACTTCATTCCCAATCAAGTCCTATTGACCTCTTTTCAACTCCTCAAATATGCCATCCTCATTATCAGCCTGGGTAGAGCTTTTACCCATGGCGTACTCACTGTCTATGTTCTTGTTTTACTCACTCCCATATCTGTGCAAAGCTGGCCCTTTCAACTTTTCAGAGTCTCTCAAAGTCATCTATGTAGGACCATTTGTTTGTTCATTTTGTTCATATGTTTGTTTTCTTCTTCCAGACCCTATTTGTTTCCTTGGTTAGACTGTTCTCATTGGTAATTTATGTGCATATTTGGTTGTTGGTTTATTTAATGTACTTCTTTTAACTAGACTGTAAGCTCCATTAAGGCATAGTTACTTCTGCTTTTTTCATTGTTCTGTGCCCAGCGCCCACATGGAGGTCTGTCATGGAATGATACCGTCTTTACCTTTAATAATCCCCTCTCTTCCTGTTCCTCCCCTTATGTAAAACTCTTCTCACTGTGCTTTACTTCCTTCTCTTTCAAATCCTCTGGAACCAATAACAGCTTCTCTTTCAAATTAATATCACCCTCTCTCTTTCTCATTAACTTTTAAATCTCTTTCATTCTCTTTGGTAAAACCAAACCAAACCAAACCAAATAAAACATAAACCCATAACTCTTCACATACTTGCAGTTATTGAAGAAACATTACCCTTTCCCTTCAGAGCCACGGGTCCTTAAGTCATTGTCCATGCTTGTTGAATCACGCTTACTCAGCCATTGCCTCAGCTCATCTTCAGCCACCATCTAGCTACCAAAACCAGAATGCTAAAAGTCAGCATTACATCCAGGACTGTAAATAAATGAAAAGTCTTAGGCCTCCTCTTACAAGAAATCTCAACAACAGTTGCATGCCTTAGCTCTTCCAACATTTAGATATCCATTCTATATATCTCTTACATTTTTAGCCACTCCTTATTTCCATTTCTTATTGGCTCACCTTCCTCAACCTAAGCATTAAATGTTGGAGGCTCTAAAACTTCAATGTAATCTTAAAACTATTCCAAAATACAACATTAAAAAAATTAGATAAGACTATCTATACCCACAGCTGTAACAAGGCCTGGATGTAAAGCCCTCAAAAGGTTACACCCTTAGCCATGATCATGTGGTTCAGTTGGTTGGAGTGTCCTGTACATCAAAAGGTTGCAGGTTCAATCCCCAGTCAGGGCACTTACCTAGGTTGTGGGTTCATTCCCCAGTTGTGACACATATGGAAGGCAACAAATCAATGTTTCTCTCTTCCTTCTCTCTCTCTCAAATATATATATATATCCATCCTCGAGTGAGGATTATAAAGAAAAAAAAGTTACATTGTTAGATGTAATAAAATAACTGGTATTTGTCCCTGGTTCTTGAGTAGTAACCTATAAGTCCTTAGAGTTTCTTGAGTAATAAGAGCATCTTTGATATTTATAGTGGGCCTCTAATACCACCACTGCTGCTATATGCTAACAAGCTGACTCAGCTTGGTCTCTTAGATAGTTTGGACTAATAGAATGACTCAGGATTGAAGCTGATCATGCTAGAAAGACCAATCATGTGATTAGGGGGGTGAGATTTTGAGAACAGTGATATCAGTTTGACTTCTGGGGAGGGATAAAGGGTGAATTTTGAGTTTGAGCCATGTGGGCAGTGATTCAATCAACCATGCCTACATAATGAAACCTCAAGAAAAGCTCTGGATGCTGAACTTAGATAAACTATTCTGCGTGGCCATGCTCTGTGTACTCTGCCACATATCGGTGTGCTGGGATGTTCACCTGTCCTGACTTTAGGAAGAAAGAACAATCTAAGTTTCATAGTTGGAAACCTTCCAGATATTGCACTATGTATCTTTCCCTCTGGCTAATTTTGATCTCAATCCATTTGCTATAATAAAACTATAGTGATAAATATAGCATTTTTCTGAGTTAAAGAAGAAGTTTTAGTGAATTATTAAACTTTAAGAGATAGTGGGTTCTCCAAATTAGGAGTCATCTGGTCATAAATTAGGGTGGTCTGGGAACCCCCAAAGTTGCAACCAGTGTCTGAAGTGAGAGTAGTCTCATGGAAGACTATAGTCTTAACCTGTGTGATTAAGCCTTAATTTGGGTAATTGGTGTCAAAAGTCATAGCAGCTAACCAAGACTTTTTCTTCTACCTCAAATTATTATGCATAACTCCCTATTAACATCTCCTATTAAATAGCTCAAAGTTATTAATTGTTCAGCCAATTGTAACTAAATTCATAATGTTTTCTTCCCATATCTACTCTTCTTCAGAGATGCCTCTATTATTTTACTATTATTATTATTATTATCATCATCATCACTCAAAGAGATGCTCACCATTTTTTTTTAGAAAGTGAGGAAGGGAAGAATAGAGAGAGAGAGAGAAACATGGATATGAGAGAGAAACATCTATCTACTGCCTCCTACTTGTATGACCAGACCAGAGACCAAAACCACAGTCTAGGCAAGTGCCCCAACTGGAATTAAACTCCTGACTCCTTGTCCACAGATGATACTCCAGCCAATGGAATCATGCTGGCCAGGGCTGCCTGTGTTATTGAGTGACTTTATCACCTATTGCATACCGCAAGGAAGAAACTCAAAGTCATTCTTAAGCATTCCCTTTCTTTTGCCTACCCCTCCAAATATCCATTTACTTTTGTTTTGAAGTTTAGCTATTGGCCTCAAATCTATTCACTGCAAATATTTACACCAATAATCATAATAACCCAAGTTAGTTTTAACACTCGTTAGGATATCTGTCATAGGCTCCTAGATGATTTGGCTTTTTCACATTGCCAATCTATATTCTAGAATCAGAAACAGAAGTTGCTTTTGAAACAAAAGTCTAATCTAAACAAAAGATCAACGTTACTGCCTCTTTTGGACACACTGAAATTCACTAATGGTTTATAATTGTTTTTAAAAATAAAGCCAAAACTAGTGAAAGAGGGCAAAAAGATTCAGCATGAAATGGGATCCTCCTAAAACCACAGGCTTATAGCACACCTTGGGTCCCTTCATTGTCTTCTGTAGCAGCACAGAACTTTATAATTCTGGAAATCTATACCTGCTCCTCCCACAGTAGCAAACTTTCCACCGACTCCATCCCCCTGTGCTCCTCTTCCCACTCCTTTTCACCAGTTATGTCTTGTGCAGCATTCAGTTTCAATCTCAGACAAAGTTTACTCGATGAAGTTTTCTCTGACCTCCTGAATCTGATGTTCCCAATATATATTAATTTGTTCTGTGGCACATAGTATGGTTGCATTTTTTCTCTTCTCTTCTTATTTGGCTAATGTCTCTCTCAGCAGAATGTGATCTCTATGAGACCTGAGAGCATACCTATTTTCCAAAACAATTTATCACTCATTCTGGCACTCATTAACCCATAATATTTGTCAAATTATCTGTTCAGTAATTTAATATAAAGAACATACTTATAACCCATTTTTAATAAATGAGAAAATAAGCAAATAGATTAACCAAAGCAAATTATATTTTTATATTGTCAAATTAGACTTTGAACTAGCTAATATTAAGAACATGACAGCTTTTAACCTGCTAAGCATAAAATGTTATATGCTGGAAAAAAACTGATAATTTTCTGTAAGACAAAATTAGTTATAAGGTATCATTTTATGAGAAAATTCAAATAGCCTAAGTCTTTTAATATGATTGGGATCACCTAGTCTTTTAAGATTTAAATAGTATTGTGCCAACCTCATCCAATGCATTCAAAATAAACTTACTGTCTTTCCAAATGAATATGGGAATTCTTGGAGGACTGAGGTTAACCTTCAATGCCTATTTCCATGTTCACCATGTTTTTCTATTTCTTTTATATTTAGCATCTTGTGCACGTTATTTCTCTTCCACATAGTTTCCCATCCCTCAAAAGAATTATTTTAGAAATCATTCTCTTTAAAATATCATTAACAGTAAGAGTGTTTGCCTGACTTTTACTTGACTAGGGAAGAGTTGCGAGTATTAGAGTTGCCTTTATGTTGAACAAAGCACACTTGTTAACTTTGCGTTGATAACAGATGAATTTTGCCTTTCTCATCTTGCTTCAACCTTCCGTCCCTTGCCTTGCTCTACCTAGCTCTTTCCCTTCAGCACTCTCTAAATCTTTTGAGCCACATATGTTCTTATATAGAGGGGGCTGCCCAATTTTACATATTTTCAAGTGTTTTGAGTCAAGCTCAGTGGGATCAAGTCTGCCCTCCATGACCCTTCCCACTGTCTCAATTGGTAATAACCATATACCCCATCAAGTTGTTTTATTTTTTAAGAGACAATCTTCTTCTCCAGAACAATTGTAAACCTGACTTTAGGAATTATGAGTTTGGTTGTCTAATACTTATCTCTTAAAGAGGAAGTTAACAACGAAGTCAAAGAGACTTATAAGGAAGATAATTGACATGACTGAATTTCATTTTAAGTTAAATACAAGTTCTTAAATTATGTACTATTCAGTGTTTACAATCCAAGCAGAAATATAAACTTAATATCATTGTTACAAACTAGAAATACTTCAGCATATTCTAGAAATTTATCTTTGTTTAGTATCCCATTTTACTCTTCTGAACATATTAAATTATATAAAGGTAAATCTCATTCCCAAAATGTGAAATTATCATTTGTTTTATCCCTTAGGTCTGCTGTAACAGAATAACACAGACTGAGTGAGTTATAAACAACATAGATTTATTTCTCACCACTCTGGAGTCTGAGAACTCTTAACACCAAGATACCACCAGCACATCTGGTGCCTAGTGACAGCCCGCTTCCCGGTTCACAAATTGCTGTTCTCACTGTGTCCTTACGTGCAGGAAGGGGCAAGGACGCTCTCTGGGGTCTGTTTCATAGTACATGAATCCCATTCAGAAGGCAGAGCCCTCATGGCTTAATTACCTCCCAAGAACTCCCCTCCCTTCACAAATACAAGACATCGGGGATTAAGTTTCAATTTATGAATTTTGAAGAATGTATACATTCAATTATTACATATTTTATGCTACCCTTGATTATGTCAAAATACATGGTCATAAGCAATTAGATACTAACATGATAAATACAAATCCATTTTTTGAAAAGTACTAATACATATGTGAATGATGCCATATTATATAGTTTTATTTCCAATGAACTGGAGAATGTGTTATTTTTATTATTTTTTCTTAGCTCCTAATGCAAAGTTAATTTTGGAGAACTGTAGAAGAAAGTCAGCTGGTTTCAGAAGAGTTACACAAGCACACAAAATAATTGCATCCCAAAAGACTAAATTTAAGTTATTGCTGAAAGAGATTTAAGGGTTCCGAGAGTTTCCAATTCCAAAGTATTCTTCCTGTAGCAATCTTAGGCTTTTGGCACTAATATTGATAGGCATTTTAGTGACAGAAATTTTTCAATGTAAGTTCACTAAAAGAGAATATAAACCCATGTGTATACTTTGCTAAATTTGGCATATTAAATCTCTTCGGATTTAGAAAGATGGATTTAAATCTCCAGAGAAGCTTTCCCCACACCTTTAAATGCATAATATCAGGAAAATAAAGAATATAAGTAAATAAATATAAACCATTGTTCTGTTCTATTAAGTGACAAGCCTCTCATTATACACACAAAAAAAGTGTGTGAATGATCTTCAGAGCTTTGACATTCAGTAAAATAATTTCATATGAGACTCCAGAGTAGCTGCTAGCTAGAAAAAGAACAAAAGATAGAAAAGTGAAGTTCTTTGTCAACAGAAAAGGTGAATGCTGATTAATGAGACAGGACAATATTCCCCCCAAACAGCCTGCCATGTATGAATAGCCCTGACAAATATACATATTTTCTAGCACAGCAATTTCACTTTCAACCTTTCATGATGGCATGGATGGAACTGGATAACTCATTTATAGGTGAAAACTACTTAACAAAACAAACAAATGAGCAAAATAGAACCAAGGACTTGGAAATAAATGACAAATTAACAGTAACCAGAGGGGAGGTGGGAGGGGCAGAACTGGTGAAAGGACGGGAAGAGACAAGCCAAGGAACATGAACAGAGAATGCGTGGGCGCAGATAATGGGGGAGGATTGACTATGGGAGTGGGGGGAGGGTGGGGCAGGGGAGAGGATGGGAAAAAGGCAGGGTAACTGTAACTAAACAATAAAAATATGTTACAGAAAAAATGGCAATTTTTTCTCAAAAAGTAAATAATCAGGGGAGGAGTCAATGATTTATGCTTGAAACCATTATTTATAATAGAAAAAAAAATAAACAATTCAAACTCTGAAGAATAGATGACTAACTAAATTATGGTACTATGTTATGTATAACAGTTGAATGGCAAGATAAATACTATAACATGATAAGTTAAAATCAATTAAATTATTAGATAAAATATGACAACAGTTGTATATGTGTGATTCTGTACATGAGTTTATGTGTGTGTGTTAGCTGGACTAGAATATTGTATGATAGAGTTTTAGAGTGTCCTTTTGATTTTCTGTAAACTCTGTGAAATAATTATGAATTGATTTTATATACATATATTTAAAATGAGATATCCAAACTGGTAAATATTTCTTTATTTCTATCATTCATATAGAGCTGTATGATTTATTGCTTATCAAGCAGCTACTATGTACTAAGCAGTGAGTGTGTAGAGGCTGTATATATAAGAAGTATTTCATAAAATGCAAACCAAGGGAATCGGACTCTATATTAATGAGGCAGAAAGTTAGATGCAGTCTAGCCCTTTCTGAACAGAATAAGATTAAAGAGATGCAGAATAACTGTCTCCAGTCAGACTGAATGTTCTCTGATTCTTAATGCCTTCCCAGTCAGGTCCTAGTCCCTCTGGACCTAAGGTACAAGTGTGGATAGTAAAACTAACCAATCCCATTCTATCATTACTAATCAAGTGTCTGATCTTCTCTGAATCCCATATCCTCCTTTGTAAAACGATGCTCACTTCATAGAAATGGTAGAATGCAGAAATGTGCAAAAAGCATGGTACCTGGCAGAGAAGGAAAAAGGAGAACAAATTCATGTCTCCATTTATCAGTCCTATGTATACTTTATTGCTCCACTTAAATTCCTTCTCCTTCTGGAAATTTTGTTTCTAGAATTTGGCAGAGATCTCATCCATTGCTGTATTTGGAAAGCCATTTTCTCCACTTCCTTTATGGCAACTATAACGGTTTTACTTTTTATCCAAGTCAGATTAGTACAGGTATCACCATCCTACTTCTCAAGAAAATCAAGTTTTGTTGAAAACTCACAGAGCTACTCTTAAAAGTCAGCATCTGTATGTCACTGAGATTCAAAGGAAAAAAAAAAAAGCCAAAATTCCTCACAGATAGGTAAGAATTGGGCGAGTTTGTAGCCTTCACACTCCCAGGGTTCGTAATAACAAATCTTTGATACTACTCTGAAGATAAAAAATAAATTGGTTCTTTAGTTTACTTCTTGTCATGTACTTTATACATTTTATCAATTGACTGTAGAGTAATAATATCAAGCTTTTAAAAATATATTTTGAAATATATATATAAATGTATATTTTTGAGTAGTAAGTGTGTGTGTATGTATAATAAATAGAGCAAATTTCTCAATGGGAACTTTATTCACTAACTGAATCATATAGTCTCAGCTATTTTGAAGGAAGGCTAGAAGAAACAGAAATTTTAAGAAGATTTTTTTTGACACCTTACAGACCAGCTGTAGACTTTTTTGAATAATTACTGGTTTGGGATTATGGACCAACTTGCATCCAAATTATGGCTCTTTCCTCAAAATGTGTTACACAGGGTAATGAATCAGTGACAGTAACCACAATCACAACCAAAATGAAAACCAGAAGGCTACCAATTACTGAGTATTTAACATATCTAACATATGTTAAGCGCTTGCAACAGAGTATCTTGTTTAGTCCTCATTAAACCTTTCAAATTAGTCTTATTAGACCCCATGGACAAAATGAACCCTAGGGAGATGAATTAATTAGATTCCATACAAAGGCTGTCTGACTTTAATGGCCAGACACCCGACTATCAGCAACATGGCACGTCCTGATTGAGTTCAGTTCCCTTATCAATAAAAAAGAGATAATTATATTTAACAAGGTTGTGGAGATGATTAAATAAGTTGAATCATATGAAAGGTCTAGGAAACCTGATTATTAATAAAGTAGTGAGAAAGTAACCAAAAGTATATAGCAGGGTAGGATATGAGTGCTGGAATCAACCTTTGTTCTGCCTGTTCAGGCTGCCAATAAGTGAGCTAACCAACTGAAGATCCAGTAACATTGAAATCAAACAATTAGTTGGTGGTAAAACTAGGAGAATCTATATTGCTTCACAGCTTGGAATTAGCAATAGTAAAGTATTGTGAAAAATAAAAGGAGATTCAGAATTGAAAGGGATAGCGGTACTGCAAAAAAATGGACCTCTGAAGAATTAAGGAAAATTAGACTTATTTAGCACTGAGACAAAAATATAACTTTATAACTCTCCGTAAGTATATAAAAGTTTAATGTGATGTGTAAAATGACTATTCTCTTTTCCACTGAGAATTTTTTTTTAAATTGCAGTTAAATTGAGCAAAAAGTTCTTTAGTTAAATGCGAAAGCCTATTTTGCTAAAAACCTAGAGCAGGTTAGTATGGGAGGTCTTAGTCTCTCTCAAGACTCTTAAGATCAAACAGATAACAATGATCTCTCTGAGATGAAACAGACCTGTAGCTGTCTACCTAGTGGAATAAACAGGGGGCCATCTGACGCTCAATATTAAGTGATTTGCATTCTCTCTATGTACAGAACAGTTTTATTTCTTAGATCTATTATATTTAAATTTTGGTATTTTGTATAATTAAGAGAAATTTTCCAGAATTCAAGCATTTTAAACAAGCCATTCAGCCTTCAGATGATCTCTAATACTGTTTCAGTTGAAATAACTCCTACAGGTGAAGAAAAAATAACGGTTTCATTTACTGTCTTTTAAATTCAGTAATAATGGCTTGCAATTATGGAGCACCTCTCTTCCGTGGAGCTTAATGTGTTTTTTTGTACATTGCCTCATTAATCTTTCCACTTTCTTTTTAAGGTAGGTATCATGGTCCTCATTATACAGATGGAGAACCTGAGGCACAGAGAAGTTAATTGATTTGCCTAAGGTCACACAGCAAGTAAGTGACAAGACTATGACTTCTGACTCACCATCTAATGTCTTGCACACCAGGCCATTCAGCTTTTCCCTTTGGGGAGAAAAAATACGCTCATTTTTATCAAAGTTCAACTCCAGATTGTTGAATTTCTCAGGGCAAAGTTGCACACTACATTTTCACTCCACAACATTGGCACACTGTGGGTTTACACAGAGAAGACCTCATACTGAGCTGCAAGGTTACTAATAAGAATGGAGAAGAAAAGAGGTCTAAAAATGGCTCTCTCAAATGTCTGAATTTGTATTGCTAAGTAGTTGCACTCTTCCTTTCAACCAAGCAAAACATAAAAACCTGCAAACTTCGAATATCAAATTCTAATGATCGTAAATGTTTTGAGAATATTTTAAAGGTGATAAAAGAAAAGCCTTAACTAGGTCATAGTAAAAGTGTTTTACAGATGTGCTTCATTTATTTATGCATATGTATTTTATTGATTTGTCTAAAATGCACTGCCTTCTTCCTCTATCTAGTTTTTGGAAAACATTCATAAATAAGCATCCTCATCTAAGCAAGACAAATAACTGGCATACTAAAAAATTATCACTTCAAAACAACAGCTAAACATTACATGAACCAACTATCTAATCTGCACAATAAATTGCTCACTGTGTAAAATCTAAAGGAAAGTATTCTGGACACAAAGTGTGTCTGATTATTTGATATCCGACTAACCTAAGCGAGCAGCACAGAATCCATTTTCTCAGTGGCTGAAGATGCAATAACACCGCTCGGCAGCCCATTTATACTGCTTAGCCCAGAACGGGAGAAATTCTGAGAAGTGCTGAAAGGTAGCTTTCATCATTCCAAATAAATCTCAGAAGATTATTGTCATTAATGATTTTTTTCCTCTGAAGCATAACCAACTAAAAGCCGGAGAAATTCTTGGCTGATTTAATGCCCCGTAGACTCTGCAAAGAGTTAGTGAAAGTGAAGTAACAATAACAAAACTCTTTTCCCATTAAACAACATTGATGTTTGTAAAGAATGGTCTCCTCCAGGCAGTCCTCATAGGTTTCTAGTGGATTAAAACCTTAGTTTAGTCCTGCAGTCACTAAGTAACAATCATTGCCTGCTTGTATTGGGGTTGGTATGTCAGAGCTGATTAAATGCTTATGCTTTAGTGTTCTGCAACATATTTGGTAAAATCTCTCCTCACAGGCTTAGATCCAACTAGCAGTCACTCTAAGGTCCATGTTGTTTATTTCCCATCTCTGTGAAAAAGATGGAAATAAGTAAAATTTTCCTCTCAACAATTTCCTCTCTTAGGAAGCTCATCGAGGTAAAAATCTTTTTTTCCCCACTGATGAATCTCAAATTCTACAACAAAGGTTTCAATAGATATTTGCTCTCAGAGTAAATAAAGTGGAAAAATAATTGTTAAAAACAAAGTTATGCCAATGTCTGTGCGCACATACCTTAGAAAGGTATTTTCCATTCTTTGGACAAATGGAGTATTTCATGCTTATAAGGCTTCTGGAAGGAAGTGGTCTCCAGACTTGTGCCAGCTTGTTATATAATGTTTCTACATCTGGTAGAGTGTTTAAGCATAAGACAGGCTGGGTCTTCATCCCAATTCTATCACTCATGAGCTATGTAACTGTGCACAGCATATTTAACCTCTCTGTGCTTGAGTTTCTTCTCTGAAATCAGAAAACTGCTATTACAATGCCTACCTCATAAGGTTTCCTAAGGATTCAGTAAGTATATGCAGCACTCATATCAAAATCCTTGAAAAATATTAAATGCTAATAAGAGTGAACTATTAGTAACAGAGAGAAGCCTGCTTGTTAATTTTACTTCAAATGATATTTTCAAGTCTTAATTAGATCTTATCATTGCTCACAACTTTGTCTCTGTAGAGCCTCTTCTTGCCTCCCAGAAGATGCGTCTGGCTTCCCCTGTCCACCCAGAATAACAAGCAACAATCACCACGTGCACGTGAATTAAACTAATGTTGTAAATTCTGAATGATGTTAATTGGGAATCATACGCAAAATATCTGTTAAGTCACAGGGTTTCCTGGTTTCCAAAAATTCAGACTGATTGCTTGCTTGAAAAGAAAAAAAAAAAAAAGCCTGAGCTCAGAAATGTGTCAACTGTGATTCTTTTTAAGTTCATTTGTCAAAGTAACCTTGAGGATGACCGCTCATCAGTACTAAGATACATCTTGTTGCTTTCGAATGTTGGGTCACAGAAAGGACTTTGGTCTTGTAGCCGTATGCTTAATATCGTGTCTCCCAGAGGGAGACATGTACCTTCAAATTGGATTTTAAAAAAAAAAAGTTACATCAGAGAAGATTCCCAGAGAAGCCACTGGCTTTGGACCTCCTGGCCAGTCCACAGGAGGAGGGGTACATGTGCACAGACCTGTCAGGACAGCAATAGCATTCCAGACTTTCAAAGTCACAAATTTTTATTTAGAACATATACCACTAAAGAAAAAGAAAACAGAACAATGAAAAGGGAAAGAAAGGAAACAAAAACAAATGAAAAGCCAAATAATCAGTGACTACGAGAGGAAATGTCATATGTAACTGTCCCATAATGATGTGAATATAGCAGAATTGTCATTTAGACTTATTCAGGTACCACACCGATACTTTGCTAGCTGGCAATGAAAGAACTTGTAATACAATGTCAGTGATCACTGAGTGCCCTCACTAACTCCCTACCCAGCTTGCTTCTTTCCTAATCTCAGAACAAAAACCACTACCCAGAAAGTCACACATCTGTTGTTCTTGAATTCTTTCTTCCCATTAAACTTCACGTATAATAATACAATGGATAATTTTGCGCACCCTACCTATACAATATATTCTAAATTGGATCCACTCTCACCTCTTCACTGTTATCTCCTTTGTTCAAACTCTATTGTAACAACCTAACTAACCTATCTGCTTCTAGTCTTGCCTCATTTGCAATCCATTTGTTCCCAGATATTAAAAGTGATTCTTCATCTATTAAAACATGTTCAATGGCTTCTGTTCACATTTAAAATAAACCTCAAGCTCTTTATTCTAGGGTACAAAGTCCACTATGCCCTGGGTCTGTCTGCCTTTCATATTACTGGGACTCTACTCTGCATTAGCCATACAGACTTTTCTTTCTGTTCTTTGAATATTCTAAACTTATTTCAGACCCAGAGATTTAGGATTTGCTGTTTTATCAACCTGTAATATTTTTTCCTAAAACATTCATGTGATTTGCTACTCCCCCATTCCAGTCTCAAATCAAATATTATCTCCTTGGAAATGTTTCCTGATATCTCTCACATTAATTTCCACATACTCTACTCTCTTATTTGGTTTTATTCTATTTAGCTTTATCCCATATTATTCATTTACATTTAAATCACCTTTTCACTTGAATATATATCAAAATTTCATCTTTTTTTGTTTCCTAATATATTTCTAGTTCCTTGACAAGTTGCATGCTGTAACTAAATATTTACCGAAGAAGAAAATGGATGGATAAATGAGTAGAATAAATCAAGAATAACAAAAAGGAAGGGATATGATAATGCTCACTGAGTTTATAAACCTGATTCAAGAGATGGGGCAATAAAATAACTTTCCCAATCTAGCAAAAGTAATTAATCGTCTATGTGTTTTTAAAACGCTGGTCTCTTGATAATCAGGCCATCGCCATCTTCATTAGCTGCTCCGCCTCCCCTAACTGTAGATGTCATGATGGACCTGCGAAAGCTTACCAAATTGATCATAAAATTATCATGAAAGGTGACATAAAAACTTACCATTTATTATGGTTTTAGAACCTAACCTGTTTTGGAAGCCCCAAGTTACGATATATCCTTCTTATGATTTTAATTCTTACAGTCATCTTTCTCTGAATTCAGAATCTGTCCATTTTGGAGTGCCTGAAGATACAGCCAATAAACCAAAACTACATATAAGTAAAATACAGTCCATGGCATTAACGTAATTTTTGTAATTAAAGAATAAAGCATGAAAAGTAGATAGAATGGGCATAGATTTACGTATGTTATATAGCCAATTTTAAATGACTTGAGCAAAAACCTGAAATAACTATTTCTGAAAACACTTTTGTTAATGTTTTCACTATTTTTAATTAAGAATAAATTTGATGTTAGTTGTTATTTGTTATTACTACTGCAATTTTTACTTAATTTAAGACTTTATAATTTTTTCTCTTCTCATAATTTACTATTAAAAACACTGGTAAATTGCAAAAATCTGTGTTAGCCATGTTAATGATTGACTACTGGTAGATTTGCCTTGTTTTATTCTAGTTCACATGAGGTGTAGAGTGATGAAATTATTTTTAATCCAGCATATTTTATATTCAGTTTAAAAACTTAATTTTCCTTTATCTAAACATAGTCCCTCCTTGTCCAGTTAGTTACAATTATTTTATATACTTTATGAAGCCTCATAAAACAGCTTAGTGACATATATGATGGTGACAATGTGAGGATGAAATATGACATAGATTGTGATGTGTATAAAATGTAATAAAATTAATCTAGTAGCCTCAAATGTCTTTAAAAACTTGACAGTCTAATGGAAAATAAACACATATATAATTTGAAGCAAAAAATACTATTATCTTTTTTGTCAACTGTACTACCTATTTTACATATATATACACACACATATATACACACGTATATAATTATATCAGTCTGTCTTCTTTCTTGCATTATATTCAGTACTCATCATGATGATATTCCCAGGAGAAATTTCAGGATTATTCATTCTTTGAATAAAGGCTTATATGTGGACTTCAAAGAGTTGCAGTAGGAGCAGGACAAAAAACATTTTCTTTTCCAAAAGAATGTTCTGAGCTTCCCAGGGGATACCGAGAAAAGATTTTGTGGAACTGAGGGACACCTGACAGCCAGTTAAGTGGCTCAGTGCATTCACAGTAAAAACTATTTTCCCTCCTCCCATACCCTAGGTTGATGCATGTGAATAACTTGGTATTCAAATAATGGGAATCTCACTTATAGTACAGGGAATTTATTAATAGGTAATGCGGAGAATAAGTAATATAATACAATGTCATCCACAAAAAGCAAAGCACTCCCTTGTGGTAGCATAAGATTTCATTCAGTCTCATCTGAATTGAATTTTGTGCCCTTTCTCTGATTAAAGACAGTTTGGCTTTTCAATAGGAGCTCCTGAAGAAATGTACAGTTCTAAAAATAGCAAATATAAATTTGATCAGCATTAAACTTAGGACACTAATGTTATACTACTCACTATCATTGTTACTGAACCAAAGTAGGGTGGGGCTGCCCACCACCACCAATAGGCAAATTCTTAGAGACAGAGGATGGCGAGAACAGAAAGAGCTTTTTATCTAAATCCTGCATGACATGGGAGAATGGCAAACTCTTGTCTCAAAACCCATCCCTTCTGGGAAACTTAGAGGAAAAGTAAGCATTCTCAGGATATAACCAAAGGGAGTGTCCAGCATTCCTTCTCCCATGTCAAGTACCATCTTTTGGGAAACACAGGCTGCCCTGAGTGGCCATCCAGGTGGCTCAGCTTTTCTTCTGGCCACTATCAGGCTTCAGACTCCCTCCTGGAGCCTATGTGTGGGGCCTGTGCTGCCACTGGTCATGCAGGTTCCAGGACCAGAAGGTCCCATGAACACACTGGCCAGTACATTCACCAGGTGGGGCAGAGTGCATCCCTTACTTTTCTTGCCACCATCCTGTTATCTGTGGCCCATGTGTCTGCCTTGCCCTGTTCCCTCCCTCAGGTACCAGAAGAGGATAGGAAGGTTTTTCCCCCATATCTGATTATCTTATTAGTCTTGTGTGTACTTACTGCAATTCTTCTTCTTGCCTCTGTCTTCTTGCCCAGGGGTGGGGGATCTGTGACAGGAGCAAGGGATCTACAATGGGGCTGGAGCACTCACAAGGTGCCATCTTGGTTACCTGCTCATTTCTTCAGGAATTTTGCAATCTCCTCCAGGAGCCTGCCCTATTTCTTGCTCTCCACTTGCTCTCCATGGTCTGGCCAATTTATTGGTATTATCATTATCAATTGCCTTTCCTGGTCAAAGAAGAGTGGGCTCAATTCAATGGAAAATAGATAAACTGACCATGTAACCACAATACCCTTAAGTCAGCTTTATATGCAAAAACTTTCCCTTTGTCTTAAAAAGTTTATATATAAATCTAATGGCATAAGCATGTAATGCACTATCATGTTATTGAAAAATCTTGAACATTAGATGAGTAGAGATGGTAAAGCTGTGAGAACATATTCCCATATGAATAATTATGAGAATTTATCTTCTGTGTTTTGGTTCTAGTTAATTGGAACTTTTTGGGGGATGGCACCTGAAGTCTTTAACAAGTTTTATTATAATTCTCAGTGTTTTTTTTAAATGCTGTATTCATAGAGGTAGTAGATAACATCTATTAAAAAGCTTTTATTTCTTATCGTAAATATACTTTTCTACTCTTACACATTTTTCTTTCCTAAATAAATACAAAAAATTTCCTTGTAAACAGTACAAATTCTGATCGTTAGGACTTTTATCCATTGGTTCCATAATTGCATCTTCTTTATTAGCACCCAAACATTAAAATTTTTTCTACACTCAAAAACACAAAAATTCATTCAGTCATATATTTATCCAGTTTAACAGTAATATTAAAAATTGAATGTCTACTATATCAGGTCATGTATTCACTGTGGGGAAATAAGCAAGAATAAAGTGGACAAAGAAACATTGTGGAGATTTTAAGAAAGATCTGTGAGAGTTGGTGTGAGAAGAACTACAAAGTGACAAAAAGTCTAGGAAAGAATATGCCCCGTTCTGCACTTGGATGGACATGATGGTGGCTACGTCTAGGGTAGTAGCAAAGTGAGTGGACAGACATGAAGCAGACTGGGCAGGGAGAGAAGACCATGTCACACTCATTGCTAACAAAGTCTGGGGGGTAGGGCAGTTTATTTACAAACATGGGTAAACTGAGAGAATATGAGTTTAATCTGGGCATGTTGATTTTTCTGTAGAAAATAACACTTTCTACCTGGCGAATGAGCCTTTCTATTTGACAGCTAGAAAGGATCAATGAAGAAAATACCTGTACTATTCTGATGCTCAATATCAATGACTGGAATGCACTTTTTAGTTCACTGAGATATATTTTGTACTTAAATTTATAAAAATGGATAGAATATATTAAGATAATATAGCAATTTTAAAATCAAACCCAGAGAAACTCCAAATATAAGAGATAAAAGAGATAAAACTAGAAACAGCGACCAAGAGAGTAACCAAAAAATGAAGTGGAAATCATGAGCACAAAATATTGCTTCTTCCATAAGAAAATGTTCCAAGAAAGAAGTTTCTCATAGTGTCCGATGATATGAATAAACTAAACAAGTAAAATAAAATGAATAAATAATCAAGCCCACGATGACATAAACAAGAGTATCTGCAAGAACAAGGTTTTCTTTTCATAAACTATTGCACAGCAGGGATGACAGCCTCCAAAGAAATTGCTTCAAAGAGATTAAACAGGGAAGGGGATTTATAGGGCTTTTGCACAGGGAGCCATGCTAAGTACAAGTAGGAATGATTCTGGGAAAATAAACTGCGAGACATGAAGCATCCTGACCTGTGAGCTTTTAGCAAAATAGAACACTACTTGGTGTGAACAAGAACAAAAGGATCTTATAGGTTACTTGAGAATGGTACAGCTTGTTATTCCTGGTAACTTTGCTTTAACTTGGGTCAGAGTGTAATTTTCCATCCAGTGTGAATGGGATCTAGTAATGAGAACAGATTATTTTGTTGTTGTTCTTAACTTGTTTTTATTAACTGTTCTTTTTTATTTACTTTTATTTATTTTACCATTTTTATTATTGCTCAAGTACAGTTTTTGCCTTTCCCCCTATCCCTCAGAACAGATTACTAATATAATATTGTAAGGATAGAGAGACTCAAGTGATTTTAGGAAAATAAGCATTTCCAATGAAGATATATTAATTGAACACATCAACGTGGATGCATTGGTGACTTTAATGAAGGGATTCAGATTGAAATATGTTAGGAAGTAAATTAAAAAGAGAAAGTTTCATTGCAAGATTTGAAAATTCTTTGGAGAAACTTATCTGTAAATAAAAGGTGAGAGAAAGAAATCATTAAAGCAAAATATAACCAGAGATGTTGAAATTAAGAACAAACTGACAGTAACCAGAGGAGAGGTGGGAGGGAATAATGGGGGGGGGATGGGGAAGGGTTTTCAGGAACAACTGTAGAAGACACATGGACCAAACCAAGTGGGGTGGGATCAGGGGAGGGAGGTGAGGATGGCTGGGGTTGGGGAGCAGTGGTGGGGAAAAAATAGAGACAACTATACTCGAACAACAATTTAAAAAGGCTGTGTGGAGTAGATGGAAGAATGGCTACAAATAAATCATTTGTGTTTTATTTATTTATTTATAATTTATTATCATTTCATTATCAATATATTGTTTATTTATTTATTACTTTTATTATTTATGTATTGGTGTGTTGAACTAGAACATATGCCAATGAAAAGATCCAGTAGAGAAAAGATGTTGAAGATAAGGGAGAGAGAGTAAGCAATAGTATGAGACTTAGTAGGTGGGAAGGTAGAAAATCAAAACAAAATGTAAGGCACCTAGACCTTCCTGGAACACTGTTGTCTAATTAAATCAGGAGAGAATGATGAGCACAAAGAGAAAGTGACTTTAAGTTTGGTGCTAAGGAGTCCAGAAAATCGCCATTCGATGACTTCTATTTTATTTATAATGGAAACAAAAATTATCTCACAAGAGTGAATAGGAGGGAATAAAAGATAAAAATATATGAGGAGGTTGAAAACATTTGGATATTGTTACTCAGTTGAGTAGGAAAAAAAGCTGGCAAGAGAAAAAGAGTAAAATTGTTTGGAAATAATGGAAGTCCAATAAATATCAATCATCACTCACTATTATGGACCCAAATGTTCAAGGAAGAAAGTGTTATTTTCTCTAGCTTTATTCAGTTTCCTGCTTCAGTTATTGAAAAGCGAATAGCTGAATTCACTCATGATTAGAAGTTTGACAAGAAAATAAGTGCATTGCTTTTTCACATGAGAAGGGGAAGTATCTCCCCAACAAAAGTAAGTAATCTCCTTGGGAAAAAAGTAGATAGAGTGTACCTTAGAAGGATGTACATTATAAATAAGAATGTCAAAAATCGATAAAAATGTACATACTCAGAAGAAAAAAATAATATTAACTGGAGTAGTAACTGTAAAAGATAAATAAAATGATAAGAATTAAATGCTTTTGAAAGATATAAAAGTCAAATCATAAGTACTCTTAAATTAGTCCATCTGACATAATTTTGCATATCATTTAATTGTAAATCTTAACTTAATCAGGTATTGGCAAACTGCAGCTCATAGACTAAATCCTGCCCATTGGCTGTATTTGCAGATAAAGTTTTATTGGGACACACCTGTTTGCATATTGTCCATGGCTGCTTTTGTACTGTCAGGCTAGAGTTGAAAAGTTACAACGAAAATCATGTGTCCCTTAAAGCCTACGATACCTGCTATATGGAAATGTACACAAAAATCTGCTGCTATCTAATCTTAATTACAACAGTAGGAATAATACATTTACACAATGACAAATTATGTACAAAAATAATAATTTTGCATGCATAATTAATTCTCAAAGTCATAACTCATTCCTTCAATAAAGTATGTTATGGCTTTTATCTAGACATTGAATATTTAACAGTCAACAAATTGGGTGAAATCTTATACTTAACAAACTTACATTTTAATGGAAAGTACAGCAAACCCAACAGATTATTATATTAAAGACTAAACAGAAAATAAAAAATTGGTGATAAGAGGAGTTAGTTACTTTAGATTGGGTTTAAGAGCAGCCTCCACCAGCATAAAATAGAGACAGACCCTTATAGGCCAGAATGAATTCCAGACAAAGGGACTAACCAAGAAAAGTCCCTAAAGCCAAAACAAGCTTGACAGTTCATGTAACACTTTGTAAACTAGGATGGCAGAGTAAGTCTTTCAGTTAAAACAGAAAGCCCCTGAATTATCTATAAGGTAAGTATGCCAAATGATCTGATATAGTTTGAACTAAATCACTCCGGCTTCTCTATGGAATTTTAGTGCAGGGGCGTCAAACACATTTTCACCGGGGGGGCTGCATCAGCCTCGTGGTTTCCTTCAAAGGACCGAATGTAATTTTAGGCCTGTATAAATGTAACTACTCCTTAACAGTTAAGCAAGAGCTGGGCACTGCTGCCAGGTAGAAACAAGGTGCTGGGCCAGATAAAACCAGGTGCAGGGCCGGATTCGGCCTGCGGGCTGTGTGTTTGCCACCTGTGCTTTAGTGGCTTTGGGAGAGAACAGATTATAGGCACCAATGGTAGAAGCTCGAAGACAAGTTATAAAGCTACTGTGATTTCCCAGGCGAGTGTTAAAGGTGGTATGGATTTAGGTGGATATTAGTAGAGATGGAAAAAATTGAACTAATTCTAGCTTTAAAAAAAAGAAATAGAAGTAAGATTCGTAATGAAATGAAGTAGGCATGAGAAATGTAAGTGAAACAAATGATAACCTCAATGGTGTTAGCATGAGCAACTCAGTGAATGGCAATAGAATCCCCTTTGTAAAAACTAGGACAGTTAGAGGGAAAGACAGTTAGACTGACAGTTAGAGGACAGTGTGGGGAAAAAAATCAAGGCTTCTCTTTTAACAATGTCAACTCAAAAGAGACTATTTTATGTCCTAGTGTAGAAGTTACATAATTAATTTGCTATGTATGTACTATTGTAAAGAGATTGGTGTTGGACGTAAAAATTGTGATAGTTGTATTGGAACGTGGGGGACTAGATGAGCTAATCTCAAAATTGTGCCAAGACAGAAAATAGTAGGAGGTCCAAATGCAAAATACAGCATTTAAAAGTCAAGATAAAGGATCTACCACGAAAGATAAGAGCAGTAATGCAAAGGAGATGGAATGCAAAATGGTGAATTTGGTGGGAAGGAAACCAGGAAAATAAAGAGAGAAAGAAAAGAGGCACTCTTTCTAATGTTTTTGGTAGACAAAGAATAAAAACAGAGAATTAAGCTTTGAATTTGTAAACACAATTCATTGATTTTGATGGACTTGAAGGAACAGAAAACTAATTTCAGTAGATTGAGAAGAGGATGTGGATTAATGACGTAGATACTTTCTAAAAAACCTGTTTTAGTGCAGTGGGAAGAGAGGGGTATGACGATACACAGAAGGAGGAGACAGTGTCAAGGTTCTGGCAACACTGATGGGCCCAGGGGCAGCCACAGTTTATGGTAAGAAACTGGCCCCTTGCTTCCTTTGTGTGTGGAGGTTCTTTCTTCACTTGTCTTTCTCCTATTCTGCCTTCTTTCCCAGGTGCTTCAGGCTACACTAATGGTGGGCATGGATAGACCATGGAAGAGCTTTTAGGGTGACTGCTTCCATGAAAAAAAGGAGTCACCCATAGCAGAATAATCTGATCACGATGGGGCCAGAGGCTCTGAGGCAGCCCATCAGCTGTAAGAAGTCTTCTGACTGAGGCACACTAGTTTGAGAAAGACACACCCAATCTGCATGGCAGTTCCCTGACAGGATTAGCTGGAAACACCAGGACACTCTAACCTTTCATTAATGATTTCTTTCTCGAGCTGCTTCGCCTCTGCTGCTGCCTGTGCTTGCTCCTCTGGCTCTTCTCTCTTCTCCACCCCCACTGCCTTGCCTGCCTTTTTCTCCACTGCCTGCCATCTCTGGCTCCAGATCTGAAACTCTGTGGACTCTGCATTCGTTATGGGCCCATCTACACCCTCCCCACAAACCCGCTGCACTGTGTCTGAGACTGCACAGTATTTCTATTCCTCTGGCATCTGCATGCTGCTAGCTCAATGCCCACTGCACAGACTGGGCCAGGCACAATAGGGGCCACCAGAAAGAGTGTTTACCTGGGGCCCGTGCCTGCCAGCTACCCACCTCACTCCCTATTCCCACGATGGCCTCTGCTGTCCCTCTGGGTCCCGAGTTCCCCCAGCTGTGAAGTTAATGTTGGAAATCATGTCTTCAAGGCCCAAAACACCCTAGTGTCCAGCCCCATTAACACTCCTGCAGGTGTATAATAAACAGAATGCCTTTACTTGCAAGTACTTAAAGAAATGCGAAGATTTGTATTCAACTAATTGGAAAAAATTACGATTTTAAAAGAACTTCCACAAGGGAAAATTAATCTTGAGACTGAGAGAACATTTGTTACTTTTTTCATAACTTCTGCACCCTCTCATACACAGAGGCAACAAGCAATTTATGATTATTCTAGAGAAGGCCAATAGGATTTACTCACGGGGCCCAGGGTGCTGTCTCTGGCTGGCTGGCCTGGTGAATACGCATAGATCACCGACAATCATCTCTGATCCCGCTTGGGTTCCCTGTCTTTCAAAGCATCTTTTCAACGAGAGCTTCAGAGACAGATGAATAAGTACCCTCTTTTCCTTTCTAGGGAAGGCTACCCTCTCCCTACTGAGCCTCTTAAAAGACCAGGGCTGCTGGGAATATTAAAGGCAGGGCAACAGATTTTTACCTAACGAAGCCCAAAGTTATAGCATGGTTTTCCACCCAAGGCGGCAGATGTAGCAGGTAAGGCTAACTACAGGTGGTGAGGCTAAGTAAGGCTGGAGTCATCAAGAAGGGACGCCTTGCTCGAGAGAACAGATGATGCTTATTGCCCACGAGGAGTTGAGGCCAATACTGAGCAGAACAAGAGCCATCTTAGTGTCTGATCACCACTGCAGTGTTGGTCAGGCTGACCTCGGAGGGTGAAGCAACAGCCCACACCTAGACATAAACTGCTCTGTAGTCTTTAGGAAAACTTCGCCCGCATTGGAGCAGTGGCACGAAGGCGCGGGCCTTGAGACAGCAGGCCAGCAGAGGACTCAAACACTGTCCCGGGTTTTGGTTGCATGACATAAACTGGGGAGCTCTGAGAATGCTCCTCTCTCCCTTAGCTACAAAATTACTTCCTTTTCTACAAGGAAGGAAATCTCTCTCCCTGACAATAATGGACAAAAACAATTCCATTCATAGTCTCAAGAGACCACTTTTGGAGTACATAGTCACTAACCAGTACAAATTTGACTTTGAATCCCCAATCTTTTGCACCTGGCCTGGCACCAATATAAAATGGGCAATGGAGAGGTTTGGCCAGTTAATGACACACTTTATTTAAATAGTATCTTTGCAGCTGGACCTGCATTGCCTATCTCAGAGAAAGGAATGGAGGTTTCATATATCCAAACCTTTATAGCTCTCAGACATGACTCTAAACTATATACTGCCTGTAAACTAGAAAAATGTGCCTGGATGGAAAGAAATATTTCAAAAATGGGTAAATAAATGTGTCAGTCCTTTGCCAATTTTTGGGTGGCAACCTATATTTCTTAAAAGTATGAGTATGTCTTCCAATGGAAGAACCTATTTTTCTAGATGTTATGAAATGTGTCTGCAAATCTAAGAAGTGCTATTTGCTTGCTTTTTAGTTGTCTAATACACAGTTGGAGTTTGGTTCTTTTTGCTACTTTAAAAAGAAAAGTCTTTTCCTTTTGCTTTATATTCTCCTCCTTACCTGATTCCTCCAGAATTTTACAACTCTTAATGAGTGAGTCAGGGCAATATGTATGTTTGCATGAATCTGATAATGATATCATTTTCTTACAAGAGGACACATAAAACCCGTTGTGGTTTGCTTAACCAAGTCTTTTGACCAGAATGTCATGTCTGAGAGACACATGCCTGGACTCTGGATGTCACCAAAAAGCTTTACAGAGTTAAGATGGACTTCAAACACTAATAAAAGCCCCTTGAAGAAACAGCCTGGTACCTCCCTTATTTATATGGCTCTTGGCAGTCTTTCGAGGCAAGAAGCAAAGGTTGTGTTCCTGGGAGGCGGCAGATAAGGAACCTCAAGACATTCGGGGGACCTCGAGAACTTTAGAAATTTGCCCTAACCTATGGGTACAGCAGGCAAATTTGACAACTGATGACAACAATGTTGCTTGGTATCTTCACCCTGAAAGGCTAATTAAATTTCAAGTCGAAGATCCCTTATAAAAGTCCAGCAAAACATATTTAAAAGGGCCTATATGGTCAGTTGCTATTCTTCTTGTGTTTATGCAAATAATTTGGCTGAATTGAAAGTAAACTTAATGCAGAAAATAAATGGGTCTTCATTTGGCTCTTTGATAAACATGAAGGTTATTTCAGGGGAAGAAATTGTATTTCAATATGCATCATAATGCCCAGTTGTAGATATTAGACTCTAGTTCAGTTAATTGTCTTCAAAGTTTTATTTTCACCTATAAATTGAACTAAATTCTGAATTTTTAGTTTTTTTAAATATTTGGTTGACAACCATCCAAACCAATGTTAGCTTTTTTTTCTTCCATCTGCTGACTTGGAATTATTGAACACTTAAACTTTTTTTCTTTCTTTTTTTCGATTGTTTCACAAATTACTTTATTGCTGTTCAATTACAGTTGTCTGCATTTTCCCCCCACCCCCTCCAAACCTCCCTCCCTCCCTTACTTCCCCCCTCCCCCTTGGTTTTGTCCATGTGTCCTTTATAGTAGTTCCTGAAAACCTTTCTCTCCACTGTCCCCTCCCCTTCCCTCTAGCTATTGTTAGATTGGTCTTAATTCCAATGTTTCTGTTTATATTTTGTTTGCTTTTTTCTCTTTTATTATTCCAGTTAAAGGTGAGATCATATGGTATTTGCTCCTCACCACCTGGCTTATTTCACTCAGCATAATGCTCTCCAGTTCCACTTAGGTTGTCACAAAAGTGGCAACATAGGAGAAGCTCCTTCTTTCTTTCTGCTGCATAGTATTCCATCCTATAAATGTACCATAGTTTTTTGATCCATTTATTTGCTGATGGACACTTAGGTTGCTTCTAGCATTTGGCTATTGTAAATTGTGCTGCTATGAACTTTGGGATGCATAGGTTATTTTGGATTGGTGTTTCAGGGTTCTTAGGATATAATCCCAGCAGTGGATTTCTGGGTCAAAAGACAGTTTCATTTTTAGTTTTCTGAGAAAATTCCATAGTGTTTTCTACAGTGGCTGCACCAGTCTGCATTCCCACCAACAGTGCACTAAGGTTCCCTTTTCTCCACATCCTCTCCAACATTTGGAAAGCTTATACTTTTTTCTAATGCTGTAACCATGATGCAGAATTTAACTGGGCACCTGATGACATCACCAGGGATATTTAAACCACAGACATGTAAAATATATCAGATTGTCACTGCTTGATTTCATTCCAGCATGTCTTATATCTAAAAAAATCTTCACAACTTAGAGCCTTACAGAAGTAAAAACGGGTTTATAATTTGCTCTAATGGTTAATCTTGTTTTTTCTTCTGTTTTCATAGGCATACCCCTTATTAAATATTTGATTGCTTGTTTACACAACACAGACCTCCCTTTGGAAACCTATTTGCATCACTGACTCTTGAAATGAGACTCAGTGGCTCAACTGAACTGAACTGACTTGTGGTCAGGACTAGATGGTCAGGTCAGTGAAGCACAGACTGGTCTATTGACTTCACTTCTGAAATGTAAAATTTAATTATTTAAAATGCGAGTCTAAAGGGACCAAAGTTCTGCCACCTTAAATTTGCTTTTTGGGATCTGTTTATTAGAAAAAAAGACTCAAAGGGAAGCTTTTGACCCTCCCCACTTTCCTGCTCAACAGATTCAGACAGGGGCAAAAACCTGTTTCAGGAAGGAGACTTTAGGATGTCCCCCTAAGCCTAAATTTGAATTAAACATGGAAAACAAGAAGGATTCAGGCAGATGCCATACCTTCATCCAGGGAAACTCCTACTCTAACTTAATCTGGGATAGTCTAAAGTGGGTCCCTTCCTCGATCAGCTGGATTTTACCTCTCACCAGAACATTAGTTGCTATAATTCTTTTCAGTTTGGACCATGCCCCTTTAACCTTCTCATCAAATTTCTCACCTCCAGAAGACTAACCTGTTTTGTAGTGCCATCTTCTAGACACCACATATGTTACCTTCCAAGGACAGCAACAGACTAACCCTGACTGTACAAATCCTTCTCCCCTGCATAAAGACCCCCATCCTCTCTTGGATTCCTTTATTCTTTGGCAGACAGCAAGAATCTCCAGGCCAAGGGACAGGCAGGGCTAAGTCCCTTGACAGCTGATAAAGGTACAGTAAATTGGAGCTCCATCCATTTACCTTTGAAAGATTACAGGGGCCTAAGGTTCTTGAAATGGGAATGTTACAGTAGACTGTTAGTAACCAGATGGGGAGGGAGAAACTGGGGCCAGCCATCTGATTAAGCCTGATTAACTAGGCAAGGACAGTTGTACAGTCACTCCAGGCATCCGAGTAAGCAGGAAAGGTACTTTTCAGTCATCCCAGCAAGCAGCCAGCTTTATTCTGCTGGATTAACTCAGGGGAGAGGGACAAAACGTGAACAGTGATTCCTTTTGCTGAGCGCAGGCACAGTAGAAGCCAAATGATGAAGCAGAACTATGAGGCATGCTCAGTAGGAGACAAAATGATGACTACAGAAGGGAGGGATCTAGACTCAGAAAGTCTGGGGAAAAGAATCAGATTGGAGAAAGGCACAAGCCCCTGGAAAATCCAGGAAAGAGGACACCAGCACAGGCCCAGGAAAAGACAGAAAAGAGATTAGGCCTGGTGGGCAAGGGTGTGGGCCTGTGGGCCTGGAAGCTAGACTTCTTCTCCGGTATTGCTTCTGAGCAATACTGGGCTAAACCACCTCGTCGTGAATGAGGCATCAAGCATGATGTAGCTGGGAGCAGACAGATGGTGTCAGTCAACCAGCTTCTGAAGCTGGACCTGCCAGAAAAGCACCTTAGCAAGTCCAGCAGCCTTTTAAAGGATATCTGTGCCCTGAAAACCCCTTTTTCTCCTGGGCCATACATTTGTGCACTAATATATTATGTCACTACTGCTCAAATCCTACTTTACAAGTATCCTTGAATCCTTTCCCAGGACATCGCAAGAACCTATTTCCAGATAGGTCCACCTTCACCTCCAATAACAAAAGGATAGTATTAATGTAAGAAACTCTAAAGCCATAATAATGCAGTAGATATATATTCAAATATTGGGGATAATGAGGATAAGTGAGGGAGAAATATTTTTCAAAAGAAGAAGGAAGCTTGTGGCTATAGCAACAGAGGAGGAGTTGGCTTGAGTTAATGTGGTTGTTACATTGCAAAAGGAAAGAAAGGGAAGATGTGAAAAAAATGTTTACAGGTTGATGGTTTTGGGATGGCCATATGCACTAACTCTTGTCTGCTTACTTTAGTTTTTATCTTAATAAAAGAGATTGCATCATCAGCTGAGGTGATTTGTTTTGTTTTGTTTTGTTTTTTGGCTTTTCAGCACACTTTCTGCCCTCTGTGATGATCTTTCCTTTATGACAGATGCTATCACCCCAGAAATTACATTTGCAGGCTTCCTGGCCATCACAGTTTTGAAATGTGTTGCCAATGGGAAGTCCCCAGTGCTGGTGAGAAGATCAGCAAACAGCATGACTTTTGAAGAGACAAAGCATAAGTTTCTATGAAAACTGCATCAGACAAGCATCTGCTTCTTCAAGGGTGGTAGCGTTTTTCTGAAGTTATTGACTTCTGGATACTACTCTCTCTTAAAATACTTTAGTCCTTCCAATAATTTTGCAACCTAAGTTCATATACGATGTTCCTTTACTACTTGAAATATCTAGAGTGATAAATTCTGTTTTATTACCTGAATTCTGTCAGGTATATTAGTGAATGAAGTCTGAGGAAAGAAGGTGTGAAATAATAATGTTTAGAAGGCTGGGATGCAGTGCAGATAAAAGCAAGCCTTTATGTTGAAGTAAAACAAAGTTGCAGAACTGCAACTTCTTAGCCTCTGTTTTCTTGTCCTTACTGTGGTATGTGGTTTTTAAAAGCAATTCTATTAAATCACCCAAATATCACAGAGCCTACTTTCCAAATCTCCAGTAGATGCTTCCCTATTCCCTGTAATATTAGCAACAATGTTTGCTCCATCAAAATCTGAGTCCTCTCAATGGCAGAACTTAACTTACTAGATCAATTTATTACTTCCTCAATTATATATTTCTTTTTTTCTTTAGACCAATTTATTATTTAAACAAATTTATTGTATAGTAAATTGTTAAATATGCTATTCTAGGACGATATTTTTCCATTGATCTGAGTGTTTGTTTTTGTGAGTACTTTGAAAAAATTAACATAAACTCTTAAATATTTTGAGATATCTATTATGAGGATTCTCAAAATGGTTTTAAAATGTTAAGTACGACACCTCCCCAGGTCTCTCCTTATAGACATTGGTTCTGTGTCTCGTCAGCTTTCTGACACCTGTCTTCTGGCCTAATGAGTTTGGTTAAGATCTCTTTTAATTCCGCCAGTTAAAATTATATTTTAAGTACAGTATGAACAGCCTAGAAAAAGAGAGACAACCTATTCCCTTGCATCTAAGTTTACATCAGCATTTTTATAAACATAACAGTGCTTATAAATGTTTTAGTAACAGTAAATTAAAATAGCTAAGATTTGGGAGGGGGACAGGGACATTTCTTGTTGTGTTTTTAGCTCTGTTATCTCCACTTTATATTTGTAAATTTAGTTTTTAGATTTAATTCAATGTTTTACATTCATCTGTGTTCAATTTTCTTCACTGGATTTGGCTTCTTTCCAGACCTTTTCTTGGATGCTGCTTTAGTCATGCAACATATCCACTGTATCACTGCATCTCCTTACAAACACAAGCAGGTTCTACCATCCCGGTATTATTACTTTCATCTTATTTTACTAGTAAATGTCTAAAATGGTTATCAGCGATTGCTATAAGATGACAAAGGAATCTTGAAATCTACATTATTGAAAACATCAGTGTGCTATTTAGGACTATCAGAGAAAAATGCAGAGTAGAAAATCCAAAAGAGGAAAGAAGGTAAGTCGAGAAAAATACAGGCTGGGACCCAGGATGCTGGTCTGAAGGATGTTGTGTTATTTGCTGGAGTTCCCATAACCACGGACCACAGACTGGGTCCCTTAATCAACTGAAATTTGTTTTTTCCAGTCTGGAGTCTGGAAGTCCAAGGTGAAGTTGCCCACATAGTTAACATCTTTTGAGACGTTAACATCTCATGTTCTCTGCAAATGGATGCACTCTTGCTGCTCTTCATACAGTCTTTCCTTCATTCTTGTGCATTTTTAGTGTCTCTATGTCTGAATTTCTTGTCCTCATAAAGCAGTAGGATTTGAGGAGGACCCAGCATAATGGCCTCTAAACAATTTTCAGTTACTCATGCCTTTAAAGGCTCTCCCTCCAAATACAGCCACAGTCTGAGGGACTGAGTGTTAGGACATCAACACATGGATTTTGAGGGGACACAATATAATAATCTGTAGCAGGTATTTATAATGACAACAGAAGTTGAAGCTAGAAAATTATAGAAATAAGAGAGAAAGAGTTGAGGGAAGGACAAGAGGAATGATTAGATTAATAATTTAGGCCAGCAAGCAAAAACAGAAGAGCGATTGATTAAGCACGCTTAAAACATAAACTGACATCTTTTCAGTTTTCGTGATCTCTGCACCAATCATGCATGAGTAGCCCCACAACATTTCCAGGGGCAGACCACAGCTCTTACCAGCCCCGCCCCATGCTCTCTGCTCTAGATAAAACAGGGTCAGACATTCTCTGGATTTCCCTTTAAGCCTTGCAATGTTCTGAAAGTTTTCTAAATAGATGGTGTCTTATGAACATTATTAATGCCTGGTACCATCCTAAGATACCAAAGTTCACCATGTTTTTAACTCTCTATTACTGAAAACACACACAAAAAAATAGATCTTATCTGATTTGAAATGTCTTTAGTTTTGGCATTTTCCAAGAGAAGAACATAATGTTCTCTTCTTGAAATTTATTTCTCCTTTGTATTTCTTTACTCTAAACATTCCAGTTCCTCTTCCAACCTCTTTGACTATAAACTCTCCATTTCTCTTGACACCCATTAAAATTTTATCTCCAAAAGTTTCATCTTAGAACTCATTCTTTTTATATTTGTTCACTGGTTTAAGCTCATCTATTTCCAAGATTTCAACTTTCATTCCTTGTATTACAGACCTACAGAGTATGTGAATTTTTTGGAAGTCTCCAGTTAATCACCCCAACAGTATTTAAATCTCAATACATTCAATGCTAAAAGCCTTTTCTCTGTTACAACCCTGCTCAGGTTCACATCTGTTATTGTTCCTGCGTAATTTTTTCTGAATGCTAGGTCTGCCATGTACATAATGGCTCACATTAGGTAATCAATTGGGAAACTATCGTATCAAGGGTTTCCATTCTCACTGCTATTAGAATATAATGCAGACTACTTACCATGGTTTCTACAAGCATGCATGCATTATGTGGTCCTTCATCTCAGACACCTTCGACCACATTCCTTTCTTTCATTATGTTTCATGTACACTCGGCATTGCTTGTCCTTAAAACATATAGCATCCTGTTCTCAGCCTCAAGTCTCAGGATATTTGATCTTCTTGTCACCTCTACTTAGAACATCATTCCGCAGGATTTTCTGTTAACATACTACACTCATTCTCAGCATTCATGTCTACTCTTTAATGTCTCTTATTATTAAGGTCTCAGCTCAAATTCCACTTGCATAAAGGATTCTTTCTTGACTACGATATCCAAATTAAGTCCCCTAATGTCATCACCATTTGTCATTCTCTGTCCTATTACCTGCTTTATTTTCTTCATAGCACTTACCACTTCGTAAATATTACTGGACTTGGTCTGTCATGCTCGTTAAAATCTAATTATCCAGCTCCATTTTTCAGTGCTGAAATAGTTCTAGATTATCTACAGAATGATGTCGCAGAATTTACCACGGTATATAAGTGTCTAATTATCTGACCTACCTCTCCCCATCTTGCTCATTTTATGATAATTGTCATCCTTCCATATACAAACCCCTTTCACTTTGTGCTGAAATTATTTGCAATCAATGTTACTGTCTAATAGCAAAATAATTTTGTTTACTTGATTTAACCTTGATATTGTTTACATCAGTAAAGAGGCAACTGGGAAAAGGGTAAAGGATAGAGAAAATAAATTGTTTCTAAATGTACTCCTAAAATTTGGTCATGTATATAAAGTCTTGTATCTAGGGAGTATCACAAAATAACTCATTAAAAGCTAGCCATAACAATTGTGACTGCTCCATTCTTATGCAAAGTTGTTAAGTATAAAATTCAAACAGTTAATATGACGATTGTGACTTTCAAACAATCTCAATAGGATAATTTTGTCACTGTTTTTACTCTACATTAAAATTTTCTCATTTTTATATTTGTATATCTGCTCCATAGTAAAAAAATGTCAAAAGCATAAATTTAAGATGTGACAGAGATATTTTCATTTAAATATAACATTTCAAGCCACAGTGTCTTCACTTCATAAAATGTTTATATTTTTCTGTCATTATAAAAAGAGATATGACTATGTTACCTCAATAAAAGAATATGTATGTGAACATATTAATTATTTAAGAGCATTGCCATATGACTTCTTCTTAAAATTTATTATAAAGTATATCACTACTATCCTACTTACATTACACATTTAAACTACTTTTAATTTGGTTTTATTATATGAAAAATAAATATTTTAATAAGTTATGATTATTAAACTTAATAGTTGGACATTAAATAACAATCATTAATTTATCAGACTATATAAACTCAAAAAGAGTATTAAATCTACTTCACTCAATATTTTGCATGACTTAAAACACTGAAAGGAGAAACATTATAGGGTAATGGTACTGAGTTTACAAGTGATTTTTCCACTTTATTGATCTAGTGAACTAACAGGAATCATATTTGTTGTGTTTTTTTCTGTTGAATAAAAGCAGGAGGTTTAAGAGTCATATCATATTTAATAATATAATGGATTGTAGTCATCTAACACAACTAGACCATTGTGTTTTTCTCATAATAAAGTACCAGAGAGTTCATTGAAACACTATATAAGCCAGGTGGCATACTAATATCCATGTCAATATATCACTGGATACACAGTAATAGAATCTCAAGGCAGATGGTGTTTTGAAAATCATTACACATGGGAAGTCTCTTATCTGGTATAAAGAATGTCTGAAACATATCTATTTGTATAATATAAAAGACTATAAAATTTGATTTCTAATGTTAGAGCAAGCGTATGTTTTCCAGGTCAATATTCTACCAAATTGCAGAATTATGTTATAAAATCCTGCTCATTCTTTCCTTAAAATTTTCCAAGGATGAGTAAAATGATATTTCACATGTAATCTCATTCTTTCCAAAATAAACCTAAACAAATCTTCTAATTATAAAATTCCCTTTTTAAACCTGAATTAAAATAAAATTAGGTCTTTTTTGTTTTTACTTCTTCTAGTGTTTTTTTTTCAGATTGTAATGGATATCATACTCTAAACTCTTATAATTACATTAAATGTTTCTAGTGCCTACAATAATTTATTTTTTCTCTCATTCCTAACCCCAGTGCTATCCTGGTTGCAGTATATTAGAATTGTTCAACATTGACTTGGTTGATATCTTCTGGGAGAGGATAAAATATACTACTAGTTTTGGGATGCTGAAATGAGATAGTATAGAATTAACAAATCATAAATATAAAAGGGCATATTATATTACTCTCCATTCTATTCTTTGTCCTCTCCTATAATATTATAGTCAAATTCTTTCATAAATATTTTAATAATGGAGAATTTTCTGACTCTCAAAACAATTCTTTCTTTTTTTAATTCTCACCTGACAATTTGTTTATTAGAGAGTGAGGGAGGGAGAGAAAGAGAAAATCTATGTGAGAGAGAATCATCCATCAGCTGCCTCCCATACATGACCTGACCAGGGATTAAACCCACAACCTTTTAGTGAATGGGATAACACTCCAACCAACTGAGCTGTCTGATCAGGGCTCCAGGCAGTTATTTCAATTGTAGACAATGAATTATTTTTTGAAGTCTGTGGTTTCAGTAGATATCAGATAGTCTTCAGTTTATATATTTAATGTTGTTTCTGATACTTTAGATGTATCACATAAATGTAGTTGCTTTTATATGACATATGTTTAAACATTTAAAGATAGGTATATAATGCCTTCCACTCTTTCCCTCAAATCTGCATTTATTTTGTTTTATTTTCAACATTACTGTTTGATTATACATCCTTAGATTGCAGAAATATTTTGATACTAAATCACATCTATATTTAGCTAACAGCCTAATAAAATTCTTATTGTTAGTGCCTATAGAATACAATTTTTATCATCCTCACTTTTTCTTATATTTTCAAATTTTCTCAGTATCAAATTATTGAAATCTAGTTTATTAGAATTAGTACATGAGTGTGGAAAAACTGACAAAAAACCTGTTATTCTATTTCATTCCTATAGACATACTCGAGACAACTGTTTAATCAAGTCTCATACATTTCCATCAGCTAGTCATTCATTGATTTCTTCTTCTATTCAATATATGAGGTCTGTCCAGAAGAAGTACAGCCATTGTTAATATAACTAGAGCAGTTTGTGTAAGACTGATGTAGCCCAGAACCCAGTGTCAGTGGACTGGAGTGTACATGTGTGAATAATGATGATTTCACTGTACTAGTCAGTGGGGGTGCTAGACACAGTTGAGTGAGCATGTGTACTGTGTGGCTGTCATTCAAAATGACTGAGGAAGTAAAGGAATGAATCTGCATCAAATCTTGCATTAAGCTTGAACATTCCTCCATGGAAACTGTTCAGATGATTCAAAAAACTTTTAGGGATGATGCAATGAGTATAGTGCAAATAAAAGTGTGATACAAACACTTCAAAGATGGTCAACAATCTGTCAAAAGTGATCCATGTTTTGGAAGGTCTGCAAAAAACAGAACAATTGAGAATGTTGAATGTATACAGGCAACAATCAATAAAGTGTGGCAACTGACAGTGTGAGAACTAGAAGCTGATCTGGGGATTCCAAAAACTCCTGTGTCTGAGATTTTCATGTAGAATCTTGCCCTGAAACCTGTTGTGGCAAAATCTGTTTCATGGCTTCTGCTATCAGAGCAGGAGGAACATCGTGCCACAGTTGCCAATGACTTGATTCACACCCCCAGCAATGAACTGAATTTCCTCAAGAAGGTCGTAAACACAGATGAATCGTGGGTCTGTGGCTATGATTTGAAAATGAAATCCAAGTTGTCCCAATGGAAGTCACCTGGTTCTCCACACCCTAAGAAGGTGTGGCAAAGTTGCAGCAAGATCAAGATCATAACTGTGTTTTGGGGGAAGATGTTGTCCGTCGTGAGTATGTCCCTCCAGACCGAATAATTAACAAGGAGTACTACCTCCATCTTCTCTGTCAGTTGAGAGAGGCAATACAATGAGAATGGCCTCAGCTTTTTTGGGCAACTGGTAACTGGCACTTCATCATGACAATGCATTAACTAATGCACCGTGTCTCATGCAGAGATTTTTGGTGAAATAGCAAATCATTCAGGTGACTCAGCCCCCTATAGCCTAGATTTGGCTCTTTGCAACGTTTGGCTTTTCCCAAAATTAAAATCACCTCTGAAAGGGAATAGATTTCAGACCATCAGTGAGACTCAGGAAAATACAATGGGGCGGCTTATAGTGATTGGGAGAACTGTGTGAGGCCCCAAGGTGCCTGCTTTGAACAGGACTGAGGCATCGTTGTCCTGTGTGCAATGTTCTTGTACCTTGTATCTCCTTCATTAAATGTCTCTAGTTTTCATATTACATGGATGGATACTTCTTGGACATACCTCATATATTTATATGCTTATTTGTGTGCAAAAGATGATAACGTAAACAGGAAACAAGTTAGGTGAAAGTTTCCAATTTTGACTAAATTTGAATGTAGCAAAATGCTTTTACTTTTTATAGTAAACTCTATTTTATTTTTTCTAATTAGTCTGAAAGTATTTTTAATTGCATTTATTGGGGTAACATTGGTTAATGAGATATCAAAGGTTTTAAGTCATTTCTTTGATACATTACCTATATTAGATTAGCAATGACAAATCATCTTCTCTCACCCTATATTGGCCTCCATTATCTTCTACACTCTTACCCCCCTCCCCTCTGGTAACCACCAAACTGTTGTCTGTGTCCGTGAGTTTCAGTTTTATATCCCACATACAAAGGAAATCAAATGTTTTGTTTTTGTTTTTCACTTCTTCCATCTGACTTGTTTTGCTTAGCACAATATTCTTGAGGTTTCTCCATGCTTTCACAAATGGCAGTATTCATCATTTCCTGTGGCTGAGTGGTTTCCCGTCATGTCCCTCATACATACTGCATGTTTTGTCCAATCATCTATGGAAGGGCACTTTGGTTGTTCCTGTGTCCTGGCCACTGAGAGTAATGCTGTAGTGAACATAGGGGTGTGTATATCTTTGCAGATATGTAGATGTTTACTTTTTTTTTCAGATAGACACCCAGTAGAGAGATTGCTAGGTCATATGGTAACTTTATTGATGATTTAGTGAGGAACTGCCATGCTCTTTTCTCCAGTAGCTGTACCAGCTTGCATTTTCACCAGCAGTGAATGAAGGTTTCTTTTTTCCACAACCTCCCAACATTTGTTATTACCTGCCTTATTGATAATAACCATTCTAATAGGTGTCAGATGGTATACCAATGTAGTTTTGATTTTCATTCCCCAATAGCTAGTGAATTTCAGCATCTTTTCATGTATTTGTTAGTCATTTGTATGTTTTCTTGGGAGAAGTATCTGTTCAGGTCCTCTGTCCATTTTTTTAATTGGGTTGTTTGTTTGGTAATGAGTGGTATCATCTTTATATATTTTAGATATTAAACCATTGTCAGAGCTGTTGTTTGCAAGTACCTTCTCCTCCTTGGTTGGTTGCTTTTTTGGTTTGTTGTCACCTTCCATTGCTATGTAGAAGCTTTGTGGTTTGATATAGTCCCATTCATTTATTTTTGGCTTTACTTGCCTTGCTATTAGGGTCTATTTCATAAATTGTTCTCTATCAGCAATGTCCATAAGTTTCATACCTGTATTTTCTTTGGTGTAATTTCTTGTTTCAGAACTTATATTTAGTCTCTGATTCATTTTGAATTAATTTTTGTACATAGACACAAACTGTAATCTAGTCTCCTTCTTTTGAATGTTGCTTTCCAATTTCCCCAGCACCATTGTTTTGCAGAGGCTTTCTTTCCTTCATTGTGATTGTGTGTCATTGGCTTGTCATGACTTATTTGACCATACACTTGTGGTTTTACTTCCAGGTTCTCAAATCTGTTCCATGGGTCTGTGTGTCTGTTTTTCTGTCAATAGTAGCTGTTTTGATTATTGTAGTTCGTCAGTATAATTTGAAGTCAGGTTGTGTTATACCTTTGGCTTTTTCACAGGCTTTTTTTCTGTGTTATTTTTCACAGGATTGCTTTGACTATTAGGATTCTTTGTAGTCCATATAAATCTCATGATTTTTTTGTTTTGTTTCTTTAAAAAATAAAGTTGTGGCTTTGATGGGAATCACATTAAATCTGTATGTTGCTTTGGATAATATGGTCATTTTAACTATGTTGATTCAATTAATGAACACATAGCATCTCTCAATTTTACTGTGTCTTTATTAATCTCTTTTAATTTCATTATATAGGTCCTTCACATACTTTGTTTATTCCTAGGTGTTTTATTCTTTTTGTTGCAATAGTAAAGAGAATTTTTTTCCTTTGGAATTTCATTATCACTATATAGGAATGCAGTGGATTCTGATACATTAATATTAGACTCTGCAACTATATTGTATTCCTTTATTCTTTCTAATAGTTTATTTTTGGAAAATCTTTAGGGTTTTTTATGTATTGAATCATGTCTTCTGAAAAAGTGACACTTGTACTTTTTCCTTTCCAATTTGGATGCTTTTGTTTTTCTTTTTACTTTCCCTTGATTAATTATTCTTGCCAGGACTTCCAGAATTGTGTTGAGTAAGAGTGGTGGGAGTGGCCATCCTTATCTTGTTCCTCAATTTAGAGGAAAAGCTTTCAGTTTTTCACTATTGAGTATAATATTAGCTGAGATTGTGCTATATATGACCTTCATTATGTTGAGGGGCATTTTCTTCTATACCTATTTTATAAAGTGTTTTAATCATAAATGGGTGTTTTTAACTTATAAAATGCTTTTTTCCTGCATCTATTGATATGTGATTTTTATCCTTTCTTTTGTTAGTGATGTATATTATATTCAATTAATTTGCATATGTTGACCCATTCCTGTGCCCATGTAATGAACCTCATTGATTGTGATGTATTTTTTTAATATACTGTTATATTTGATTAAATATAACAGTATTTTTATTAAATTTTTTGCATCTGTATTAATCAGAGCTATCAGCCTGTAATTCTCTTTTTGTGTTATTGCTGCCTGGTTTTGATATCTGGGTTATGTTGGCCTTGTAAAATGTGTTAGGAAGTACTCACTCCTCTTCAATTTTAGGAAGAATTTAAGAAGGATAAGTATCACATATTTTTTAATGTTTAGTAGAATTCACTATTGGAGCCACAAGATTCTGGTCTTTAAATTTTGAGTTTTTGGATGTTTTTTTCAATTTCCTCACTGTTGATCAATCTATATAGATTTCCTAATCCTTTATGATTCAGTCTAGGATGATTATATATTTTTTGATACTTATCCATTTCTTCTAGGGTATTGAATTTGGTGTAGTATAGTCTTTCATGGTGCCTAGTATGACTTTTTGAATTGCTAAGATGTCTACAATAACTTCACATTTTTCATTTCTGATTTTTTTCATGACATTTTTTTCTCTATCTTTTTTTTGTGCATGTGAGTGTAGCAACTGATAATAAAATCTTGTCAATGTTATTAATCTTTTCCAAGAACCAGCTTTTGGTGTATTAAATTTCTCTTTAGTCATTTTGTTCTCTATTTCACTCAATTCTGCTCTAATTTTTAAAATTGTTTTTCTTCTTCTGAGTTTCTCTTCTAGTTTCTTAAAGAAGATGTAATGTTAGGTTTTTTTGCTTGGAATTTTTCTTGTTTCTTAAGATAGGTCAGTAATAGAATGATCTTCCCTTTTATTACTTATTTCACTGCATCCCAGATGATTTGTTTTGTTGTATTGTCATTCTCATTTGTCTCTATGTATCTTTCGATCTCACTTTTTATTTTTTCTTAGATGCAGTCATATTTTAGCTGTATATTGTTTAATCTCCACATGCTTTTAGATTTCTTTACATTCTTTTTGCAATTATCTAACATTAGAGCATTGAGGTCAGATAATATGCTTGGCATGATTTTAAATTAGTTAAGGCTAAGGTCATGGCCCAACACATGCTCTGTTCTGGAGAACATGAGGTCTATCCAACCATGTGATATGAAAAATAAAGATTTTTTTGAAGAAGATACAAGATACAAGAAACATTGTACATAAGGCAATGACACCTCAGTCCCCTTCAAAGTAGGGACCTTGGGGACTCACGCAGTTCTCCCAATCATCTTCAGCTGCCCCATCATATTTTCCTGAATCTCATCAATGGTCTGAAATATCTTCCCTTTCAAAGGTGATTTTAGTTTTGGGAAAAGCCAGAAGCCACAGGTTGCCAAATCTGGGCTGTAGTGGGGCTAAGTCACCTGGGGGATTTGGTGTTTCACCAAAGCACTCTACAAGAAATGTGATGCATGAGCCAGTGCATTGTCATGATGAAGCTGCCAATCACCAGTTGCCCACAGCTGCAGTCTTCTGAACCATCCAAATATTTTCCATAGAAGAATGTTCAAGCTTAATGCAAACTTTGACGTGGATTTGTTGCTCTACTCACTCAGTCATTTTGAATGTGATGGCCACACAGTACACATGCTCACTTAATGGCATCTACTGCCCCATATTACACCCTCTATGACTTCGACTAGTACAGTGAAGTTCTTACTGTTCATGCATGCACATTCCAGTCCACCTAGCTGCCAGGTTATATTGTGCAAATGATTCTTGTTTTTTTTTAATGATGACAGACCTCATATTCCAGGTGCACTGGCAAAGAAATATAATCTCATGTTTTGGAATGTAAGGTTCTTCAAATGTAAGGTATGTCCATTTGATCTGCATCAATATTTCTTTACTGGTTTTCTGTTTGTTCACTCTATAACTGTCAGTAAATCATTTAGATCCCCAGCTATGATTGTGTTTTTGTCAATTTCTCCCTCTCAAAACATTAACAAACTGAAATTAATAACACACTAGAAACTTCAAAGTTGATATCACAAAAATTGTGAAGTTAGAACACAAATGACTTAGAATGAGTAAACTTTAATTGAGAATTCTTGAATCCTTGCAACTTCATTTGATTTAGCTTTATTTTTCAGGACTAGGTATCTGTGGCTAACACAATATTTTTTAAGCTCTCACAGAAAAATAACTGGGTTTCAATTTTAACTCCACCACTTATTATTAGTACAAACTTGGGTAAGTTATTGAAGCTCAGTATCTTTATTGGAAAATAAAAATTAACATAGTCACTGCTTCAATTTAAATAATTAAAGTACATAAAGATCTTGCCATAGTGCTTGATACATAGAAATAAACCATTAAAGAAACTTTTCTGTCATCATTATCATTATTTTGAATATGTCTTCAGATGTTTCTTAAGTTGCCGTGATGTGATAAAATTTGGAGATTCAGGACCCTACCTATGACTGAGAAAGTTTTAATATTCCTCTTAGCATGACTAAGCTTTAGACAGGTTTATTTCTGCCCATGTGTCTGTCCCTTGCTTGGGGCATTTGGTCTCAGCACTTGTGACTACAAATCATTTTTCTGCCCCTTTGAGATATAAATTTCCTTCCAAAATTGTGTTGGGTTTCACGATTCAGGAAGCTCTTTCTCAAGGACCTGGAAGACATGTGTTTAAAATGTAGTTATCAAGAAATGTAGTTCTTCTTTCAGTCCCTGTAGGAAGGTACACACCAAACTTCAAAGAGGAAAATTAAAAAACAGAAAAGTCCTCATCCTGTTGGCCAAACTTCTCTTTAACGTTCTCCACTACTTTTATAGGAGCTCACACCAAAATGTAAAAATCCTCCTGTTTTTTTGTTTTAACAAAGGTAAATTTCTCTCCCCTTTTTCAGTATTCTTGAACAAAGTCTTTTTGCTTGTTTAATATTGCCTGATACAATTTTGAGAGATCAAAACTAAATAATGCAAGTTTTAATGTAGATTTGAAGTTTGAGGTTAACCAGAGATTTTTCTAGGATCCCAACATGTATGGGCATCTAAAGGGCTAGCTGTGTTTGTTTGCTTGGAAAATACTTGTTTCATCACTTGAGATGCCTCTTGGAAAGCATTATATGAAGGGAAGAGAGAGAAAAGCAAAGAATATGAGTGCCATTGCAGTGTTTGAGGTATGACAGGCAGGGACTATTTTGGGTTCCTGACGATGGGACTCAGACTCACCTCAGACTCAGCCACTGTCACCTCTTGTTTGAGTACTAGAGAAAGAGATTTATAAAATATATAAATAAAAACTGGGTTTCCAACAACTCTGTAAGATTCTAAACCACCCTTAAGAGTCATCTGCACTTATATGGAGAAAATAGTATATTAGTTCCATCTAATCTATATTTTATGTTTCCACAGTTTGATTTACACATGGTCAATAACAGTCTGAAAATATTAAATGGAAAATTCCAGAGATAAACAATTTGTAGGTTTTAAATTACTCTCTGTTCTGAGTAGCATGACAAAATCTAGCATCTTTTTGCCCAGTCCCACCTGGTACCTGAATCATCCCTTCATCCAATGTATTCACATTGTATATATTACCCGTCCACTGGTCTCTTAGTGACTCTATTGGTTATCAGACTGACTCCCATAGTACACTTTGCTTGTCCTCAGGTAACCCTTGTTTTATTTAATAATGGCCCCAAAGTGCAAGAGTAGTGATGCTGACAATTTAAATATGAAAAAAAACCCATAAACATCTTTTTTTAAGAAAAAAGAAAAGTTCTCTATTTAAAAAGGAACCAGAAAAAGAAAGAATATGTTGTGGTTGCTAATATATACAGTAAGAACCAAATTTCTATCTTTAAAATTGTGAAGAAAAATCAATAAATTTGTGTTCATTTTGCTGTCTAACGTCAAAGTACAAAAATTATGGACACAGTGTGTAGTAACTGCTCAGTTAAAATGGAAAAGGCATTCAGTTTGCGGGTGAAAGACATATAAATAAAACGTTTTCTAGTTGACAGCATCATATTATGTCAGAAAGCCTGTGAAGACTCCAGCAAGGGATCCTCAGTACCCCTCCTCCCTCCCAGAAATGGGGGACACCAAGCCATTTACTACATGTACAGGATGGTTATACAGATTTTTAAAAATAGGTTTAAACTAGAAATATAAAATATATAATTTTTAGATGAAACATGATACTAAATGTCATCTGTATGATCACTGAAGCTTGCATCACAACCTTTGGAGCAAAATTTTTTGTGAGTTAAAAAGAAAGAGAATGAGACGAGAACTTCCGATCACAATGTTTTTTCAAAAGTTTTCAGCAAAAAGCCCTTAAGATATGGAGGATTCCTAACCAGAAACATTATCTGCTCCTGACATTCAATGATCGGCATCAACCATGGTGACTCAATGATCCAGAATCTCCCAAAGCAGTTAATTCTCCTCCTGGATCATCCTCAGAAGGTCAATAGTAGCCTAACATTGCATCACTGTGCTTATGTCATTCATCTTGCTTCATTTTGTTACGTGGATACTTTATCACCTCACCTCATCACAAGAAAAAGAAAGGTGAGCACAGTACAAGATATTTTAATATAAAGACCTCATTCACAGAATTTTTGTTACGGTATAGCATTATAACTATTTAATTTAATTATTATTTATTGTTGTTAATCTCTTACTATGCCTAACTTCTTAATTAAACTTTATAATAGTTATGCACATAAATGAAAAAACTTACTGCATATAAAGGTTGGTACCATCTATGGTTTCAGGCATCCACTAGGGGTCTTGGGACATACATCCTGTGAATATGGGGAAACTACTATATGACCCAAGAGACAATGTCAACTGATTAGCTACATAAGTGGTATTAATTGGCAGAATTAAAACCTTCTCACAGAGTGGTAGTGTTGCTGGAAGTTCTATAGAGTGAACTTTTGGAAGGAAAGCAAACCACAGACAATTGTATAAACACAATACAGTAATCTGTGTTTGTATGCATTTAAGGCTTCTGGATTAGATAGCAAAACAAAGAGATAGAAGGAAAATAATAGATATCACATTTTAGCTAAATAGCCAGTAATTATGAGACATTTTCTAGATATCCCTGAAGTAATTAGCTGGAAGTTTTCCGAGAAAGTTATTTATTGGTTACACAGTAGAGAAAGGGAGAATTACTGTTACCATTGACCTACACCTTCAGATGCACATGGGCAAACACCAGTCATATTTGCGATCTTTTCCCCAGCATACCTCTTAGAATCTAGTTTTGTTTTATAAAAATCAAACCACTTTTTAAAAAAGATTTTATTTATGTAGTTTTAGAGAGAGAAGGGAAGGAGAAAGAGAGGGAGAGAAACATAAGTGTGTGGTTGCTTCTCATACACCCCCTACTAGGGACCTGGCCCACAACCAGGCATGTGCCTTGACTGGGAATGGAACCTGCAGCCCTTTGGTTCACAGTCCCATGCTCAATCCACTGAGCTACACCAGCCAGGGCAAAAAATCAAACCACTTCTAAAACAATACCTCGCCAGTTAGGTTTTAATCATCTCAGTGTACCTTTACCTTCTTAAAAGAAGAAATTATATCTATATACTGTATATATATATATATACACACACATATACATATATGTAAATTCTCAAGTATCTTTAGTTATGCAACCAGAAAATTCTTTAAATAAAATTATATTACAGATTTCATGAGGCATAATTCTTCATCCCATCATTTATCAAAAATGTCAGCTATATTGGGATCTATATTGATTAGACACTCATACAGAGTGGGGCAAATATAGGTTTACATTAATTACAATAATTTTAATAATTAATAAATAATAACACAAGAATAAACTCTGTTTCACCTCCTCAAAACTATAAACCTATTTTTCCCTGTCCTGCATATTTTAAAGTGTTCCTTCTGTAACATATCTGCATATGTTACATATATTTCTAGTGCCTGACACCATGCATAGTTATTAAAACATTATTGATAATGTTTTCTATACTGTATTTTACATCCTGATGACTGTTTTGTAATTACCAGTCTGTATCTAATCTTCTCATCTTTTTCACCCAGTCCCCAAACCCCTCCTCTCTTCACCTCAGACTCTTAATCACAACTTGGCCTTGGTACTTCCCCAGGAAGACAGCATGCCTTCCAGCTACTCCTGACTTCCCACAGGTAACATCTTCTTGCTCTTAGCAGAGACAGTGAGGAAGTCTTGTCTACTTGGTCAAATTAGGATTTTTTTCACAATTCAGGTTTTTTTGAATGTTTTATGTTCTGTGTTTTCTTTTGTCTTGAACTATTGCTTCTCAGAAAATCTAAATTTACTATTTCTTAAAATGTGTTTGTTTTTTTGCCTCACTAAAATATTTTTCTTGCTGTTTTTTCTTATTTATAAAAATTCTTGGGTTACGAAAAGGTGTCCTGCACTTATCATTGCATTTGAAATATTTTTAAATTATTCCATCTTATTGAGGGCATCTTCATCTATTTTAAATAATGTAGGCAGTTTTTAAACCTCGTCACTTTCTTTCAAACTGGACCAACTTAACTTTAAAGCCCATCTCACTGGCGAATTTCTCTACAGAAAGACAAAATTAGCACAGATCCTGATAGCAATGGAGCAGTTCCCTTGATTCCACACTTCTAAGTGTCAAGAGAAACCGATGTCCATTATGGCTCCCTCTGGAAACTCCACGGTTCCTGACAGGTTTATTCCTGGGCTTCTTGTCCCATACTACCCTGGTAAATTACTACCCCCTCCATTCTACACTAGATTCTGATTCATAGTAAAGTATCAACAATTGCCACAAATTGTTTCAGTTACTATCAGCACAGCTTCCTTCTGAAAAAGAATTAACCTTCATCCAAATAATTCAAAAACTTTTATTACTTATTTTACCTTATTGTACATGTGTACATATGCACACACATAGTTGCTTGTATGTGACTGTGTGTGTGTATTTATATGAATTAAAGAAATCTGAAATCAGTGTTTTAGTTTTTAGAGGTTAGAACTAATGTTAGAATACTGACAGATTTTCCAGTACACCTGTACGACCTGGTACAAAGAGTCACCTAAGTGTTTTTTAATCATTCCTGGGTAGTTACAGCTTTCCTTTACAGAAGTTATTCCAAGCTTTGATTTTACACTCTTAACAAATGCTTCATTTAAAAATACACACACACACACAGAAACCTTGGGAGTGAGTCAACAGCAAGCTCACTGTGATCTAAAGATGTAACATAGTATTAAGAGAAAAAACAAAAACTAGGTCCAATCTTTGGCTAGATAAATGAATAACAAGAGGTAGGTAGCAGATACTGTGAACAAAACAAGCAGATGGCTCTGCCTGTGGCTGGAGATGCCCGCATGAACCGTCATGTTTTACAAGCCACATCTTAGAGCACCTTCACAGTAGAAGATCAGAATGATGAGAGTTTTGAAACAATATCCTATGAGAAATCACCGCAATTATCCATTTTCCATTTTTTATTCATGTATTCAACAAATAAAGTTTGACTGAGATCTATGTCTATGATCCTTTCATTCTGATGAAAGAAAAATAAAGTAGCGTGATATAACATAGCAAAAGGCAATACAACACAACAAATAATACGATACATGATTTTGGTGTGTTAAGTTCAGATTCTTTGCACATTGGAAAGCCAAGTGCATTGAAGAAAAAGAAAGCAATGATGAGGAATATGGTATGTTAGGAGAAAGGTGATGGTGTAAAAGGTGGTCAGGGAATGCCTTGCAAAACTGGTGACATTTAAGTAAAAAAACTGATGGTAATGATAGATCAGGAGGAAGTTATGTTTGGATACTTGCACTGCTTGCCAAACAGGGAGCCGCACCAACAGTGAAACATCTTATTAAGGCCACGATCTGTTAGCAACCACTGAGGAACCAGAAGCAGCACATTGAGGAGGAAGTCACTGATGGAGAATGTAGATGAGACCCCTGGGATGAGAGCCTATGAGAGCAGTCTGTGTGCTCTTAGAGGAATTTTCAAAACTTTGACAGTTATTGTGAGGTCGACTGGAGTGCTCCGAGGTTTATAAACAGGAGAATAACATAGTCGGCTTTCCATTTTAACAAAACCAACCTGGCTGCTCTGATGTAAACAGTCTAATAGAAATATAAGTTACAAGTGTTTTATAATAAAAAATCAAGACATAATGATTAATTATCGCCACTGTTAATAAGAGGGAAACATGGTCCAAAGCGGTGAGATTCTGGATGTATTCAAAGATTGAGGCCACAAGATATGCTGATGTACTATATATTTGGGGCCACAAGGACAATATTCTAAGTGTGCATTATTACAACAAGTGTCTGATTTGTACTGTAGTGTGATACTGGAAAAGCTACCCTGCAATCTCAAACTGTACAAAGCAATCTTAATAAACGTTAGGAAAACTTATGGTTGCCTCTTGCATTTTAAAATCGCTAGAAGAATCCAAGATGTTGGTGGAGTAGGTGGAAGTTACACTCACGTCCTCTCAGGACCAAACTGGAATTACAACTAAAATGTGAAACCAACAACATGCATAATCAATTGAAGAGCAGCATGAAAGAAGTCTTATAACCAAGGATTCACAGAAGAAGCCACATTAAGATAGACGGCAGGGATGGAGACACAAAACAGGCAGGCCCCACATCCACAGTGTGGTGATTAAAATTTTGAATTGATATCTGAATGGCAAATTTTCTCCCTGAACAGTGTGGGGCCTCAACCCCATACCAGGCTTCCCAGCACACAGCACCAGAGCCAGGACAAGGTGCCCATTTAAGGTCTGGCTGTGAAAGCCAGCAGAAATTCTGTACAACAAGAAGAGATGGAAGTTGGCTGGGGACATAGTCACCCTTTTAAGAAGCCAATACAGAAAATCTTGTTTGCAGCCACTCAACCCTGAGCTATGATGGAGGGAGGGTGGAGCAGACTAAAGTCATGTGAGGAGGAACTGGGTTCTGCAGCTCCAGGGAGAGAGTGGAAAGGACATCAGCCAGGACCCCTGTGCTGAGTGCCTCTCCCACACTAAAGACACCATCTTTTTTGAGTGGAGTAGTCCCATCCTCAAGATATCAACCTAGGAGGGTGCGATAGCCCCAACTTCTGGATTCCCTGTCACCCCACCCTGCAGATCTGGTGACTTGCTGAGAAGTCAGCTGCCTGGTCTGGGTGTAGAACTCTGTGCAGACTAAAGGAATGTCAGTGACTGAGTTATGTGACTTTGGGGCAGCGACCATTCCCTCCAGTCTGGGTGAACCCAACTAGCACCTCCTCCTCATGGGAGAGGCATTAGCCCCTTCCTCCTGGTCTCTGGTGGCCCCGTGATTCCAAATCCTAGTGACCCCACCCTGCTGAGCACTGGCTCCCTAGGAGGTCTAGACAGAGTCTGAGACAGACTGAGTTGTCTGGTTCTGGGCAGAGGTCACTCCCTCCATTAACCTAAACCTGACTAGCACCACCCTCTCATGGAAGATTTACTAGCCCCATGCTCTCCACTCCTGGTGACCCCACCTGGCTGAGCTCAGGCTTTCGGTGGAATCTGGGACAGACCGAGTTGTGTGCGTGTGCTCTAGCACCAAGGCTGTTTTTACCTTGTATGCCTAGCCAGTGAAAAGCTTTCCCAACACACCACCTAATCTTTGTCTATTTGGGCCTGATGCATTCTGATGGCCTCACCTTGACTCTTTCCCACCACAAAGGTCTGTAAGCACCTGGCAAAGGGTAACCAGACTTGGTATACTCTGGGACACAAGTCTGAGTGTCTGAACAGCCTCAGATCCAGCAAGGGCACCAAGTTTGAACCTGTATCAATCCGATAAATAACTTCCCCCTACCTGGTAACTCAGAGAACCTACTTCATGCAACTTGAGGACAACCAGAGATTCTTTCAGTGACTGAGCCTAACAGGCAGCCAGCAGGTGGATACAGGTGGAGGCAAAGGCAGATCTTGTGATGCCTGGGGCTTTTTGCTCACCTGACCCCAAGTTCAGTGCTGGTGGCCTTGGTGCACAACTTGGTCCTTTCCACACATGCCCAGGCCTAGCGGAGATAACCATAAAGTGTGGATCACTTTGTAGCTCTTAAAAGGTATTATATACCCCTAATAAATATCGATTCACACAACATAGTAGCACCTAAATATGTAAAGCAAATCCTGATGGACATAAAGGGGAGCTCAACAGAAATACAGTCATAGTGGGTGGCTTTAACACCCCATTGACTGCAATGGATAGATCTTCCAGACAAAAAAATCACCAAGGAAACAGCAGCCTTAAATGACACATTAGACCAGATGGACTTAATTAAAATTTTCAGAGCATTTTATCACAGAGAAGCAAAATATACATTCTTTTTAAGTGCACATGGAACATTTTCTAGGGTAGAACACATGCTAGGACACAAAATAAGTCTCAGTGAATTTAACAAGATTGAAAGCTTATCAAACATCTTTTCTGAACATAATGGTATGAAACTAGAAAATGATCATAAGAAAACAACTGAAAAACACACAAAGGCATGGATGCTAAATAACATGTGACTAAACAATAAATTGATTAACAATGAGATCTCGGAAGAAACCAAAAATGCCTTAAAATTAATGAAAATGAGAACACAACAGCCCAAGATCGCAGGGACACAGTAAGAGCATTCCTAAGAGGGAAATACAGAGCATTACTGGCCTACCTCAAGAAACTAGAAAAATCTCATATAAACAATCTAATTTTATGCTTAATCTCATATAAACAATGCTGTGATACATTTACACCAGAGGATACTTGGCCATAAAATTGAAGGAAATCATACCTTTTGTGACAGCATGAATGGACTTAGAGAGTATTATGCTAAATGAAATAAGCCATTCAGAGAAAGACAAATACCATATGATTGTACTTACATGTGGGGTTTAATGAACAAAATAAACAAACAAACAAAATAGAAATGGACTCCTATATACTCTTGAACAGAGAACACCCACAGTTGTCAGAGGGAAGGGTGTTGTGGGGCTAGGTAAAAAGGATAAAGAGTTTAAGCAAAGACAATAAAAACTCAAAGACACAGACAACAGCGTAGTGATTACCAGAGGAAAAGTTTGGGGAGAGTCAGAACTGGTAAATGGTGACAGGAAACCTAACTTCAGGTGGTGAACACACAATACAATACACAAATGAGGTGTTACAGAATTATATAATTTTATCAACCATCGCCACCCCAACATGTTTAATAATAATAAAATAAAATGTAATAAAATAAGAAACTTTGTCCAACATTAATCCTTATACTGTCAGTTCTTAATTATTAAAAAATTTAAAAATCGTGCACCCAAATGAATACTTATTTGGTACACTAAATCATTATTGACATTGAAATTAAAGTGCCATATTTCTTTGTTTAAAAAAAAAAGAGCCTGGCTGGTGTAGCTCAGTGGATTGAGCTCGGGCCTGCAAACCACAGGATCGAGTTTCTATTTCCAGTTAGGGCACATTCCTGGGTTGCAGGCCAACTCCCTGCAGGCCAGTTCCCAGCAGGGAACGCACAAGAGGCAACCATACATTGATATTTCTCTCCTTCTCTCCTTTTCTTCCTCTCGAAAGATAAATAAATAAAATCTCTTTAAAAATTATTTTAAAAAAGAGTAGCTCTGGCTAGTGTGGCTCGGTGGGTTGAGTGCCGGCCTGCAAATCACAGGGTCACTGGTCCAATTTCTAGTCAGGGTGCACGCCTGAATTGTGGGCCAGGTCCCCATTTGTGGGTGCATGAGAGGCAACCACACATTAATGTTTCTCTCCCACTTTTTCTCCCTTCTTTTCTCTAAAAATTAATAAATAAAATCTTTTAAAAAAGATGAGCAGTGTATACAATTTGACAAGTGTTTGCCTTCTCATCAAATGTAATTTTGGTATATCTTTCAACATTTATCCTTTGTACTTTCAGTGTTCTGAACTTTCTACAGGGCTTCCTTTAATGTGAAGTTTTTGCCTCTGGTGAATCTTCATCCTTTTTTCCACAACCGCATTTTTCAGTTAACATCGATAACTTTGCCTTCATTAAATTTCTCTGGCTACAAATTTAGTCTCTGAAACAGCAGCAGTGTCAACATTTGCATGGTCATTGATTTCTTCTACAACTCCATTTACATTTGATTCAAATTTTATATTCAGCATTCTGACATTTTGTTTCATTGCTTCATCTGACTTTCATCTTCTCTGGCCAATTCCCTCTATTGATTACGCCACCTCAGTTTATCACTGGGATACAAGAAGGCAACAAAACTGCATGTGCTGCTGTCTGTGCATGTACCAAAGAGCAGATGCACAGCGACCAATCACCAACAGCCTGAAATAAACAATGTGACTGGTAACAAATCCCGGTGTGCATCTGTGGTTTACGTGATGATATGTGGACTGGAGAGTTACCAGAAAAGCTGGCACTTTGTGCAATTTCTCATAGCTATTTCATCACTGTAGCTGAAAATTGAACCTTGTTTTGGGGCCGGTGCTTTTTATCTAAACCTTGGTAACCGAAACTTATACATATCACAAACTGTATAAATTGTGAGTTTCCTGTTTTGGGGAAGAAAGAAATGTTAGAAGGGTTTCAGTTGCTATTTTCAAACTATAACATGAGAAATATGGATGCCCTGTTTTTAGTCAAGAAACATTAGTGGGAATTCTAGATGGGAATTTTTTATAGGTAGGTTGAATTAATTCAAAACAAGATATTTTTAATAAAATTATAAGTATTGCTAAAGTGAATGTAGCCCCTGAAATAAATAAAAACCTTATAAAACCTGAAATTTTCTGACACTAAATAATCACCTTTTGTCCTGGAGTGTTAAATCTGCAAATCTCCAATTAAGTAGGCATTTCAACCAACTAACCTTCGATGCTACCTCGTGATGTAACTACATGATGCTATCTCATTTCCGGAGTACATTGAGTGGAACCACATCCTGTAAGGACATCTTCTTTGCTTTCATTTCCTGTAGGAAAATGAACTCTTAAAAAAAATAGGTTTGTCAAAAATATTATAAGCACTAATGCATTTTGAGTAGGCATGGCATTTTTAATCAGTTAATAGAAGTATACAAAATTTAATCAACAAACCAAGAATGTGCCAAAAATAAATGATATTGTAATTAATATAATCAAGAGTTGTTAATTATATTCTCAGGTTTGGAAAAAAATCACAATAACTGATTTGTGCATGTATCAAGGCACATATGTGGCACATACACTTGTGTTCTTATAAACTGAAATGTGACATACACCTTAGTAAATGTGTATGCTAGTAACTTTATGACTTTTGATGTGTGCTTTGTTTATTATATAACATACTGTGATGATGTTCTACTATCCTCCATGTATATGACTGTCAGCACCATTATGGTTAGGAAACTTCAAAAATAGTGGGAATTGCTGTAATGCAAAAGATGCTATAGTAGCTTTAAACTTGTCTCCACATTAAAATATAACATTAATTTTATAGTGGAAAATATCATTTTTAAAGTTAATTCCAAAAGTCTACAGTATATTTTTTACCAGTAAATTCAATTTGTTTTCTTTGAAAGTTATGTGAAATCTTTGCTGGTTTTATGAGTACACATGGCAGTGTTTCTTAGTAGATAATCAATTAGAAGGCAGAATATAAATATATAACATTTTATCATATTTTCTAATTACAATTTTACTTTTTCTCATCTTTTATCGGGGTGATAAAATTTTATAGAATTTTTGTCTCAATAAGTAAAAATTCCCAGAAAGATTGTTTATAATTTGCATTTATAAGTTGTTCTATTTATTTTGTTATTTGCATACATATTTTCATGCTTCTGTGGACAAATTTTAAACCACTGATTTATTTCCATAAATTGAGGAAGTAAAGCAACATTATAGAAAACTAGAAAAAAAGAAACTTATCAAACATATTCAATATATGCAATTTTAATGTAGAAATGGCTTAGCTGAAATGAACCACATTCTGTTAATATTAACATACACACTCTTTTGTCAATCTTTAAGAATATACCCATCACTAACCCTGGAGGTGAAAGTAGGCAATAACAGGCACTAGGGCCCTTGAAGCATCCTCTCTCCTCCCCAAGGTACCTGATCTGGCCCCAACTCTGTCCCAGTCTGTGGCCTGGTCCACTCAGGCAGCCTCTGGAGAAGCCCAAGCCCAAGGCGGCCTCTGGAGTAGCACAAATCCATGAGGGCCACATGCTGGCCACCAGCATTGATAACATGGAGCTCCTTGCATGTGAAGAGAGGAAGATAAATTCAGTTCAAAAATCAGTTCCAGTGGTTCACGAACCACATGGCTCAGCCAGAGGCTGCTACAAACTAACTTGTTATGAGGATGCTGCATTTTGTACGCGTGCATTCCTCATCCTTTAGGCTTTAATGGGCATAGCCCTCCCTATCACCTGATGACTGCTAGGAGAAAGTAACAGCATGACTTTATGGAATGGGTCTCTGCGCCCTCTGCATTGTTTTCACAGCATTTCACATTGTGCCATGGAAAAAGAGCACTTAAGGACAAAGAAGCATTGTTTCCACGTGTGCGATAGAATAGTTATCGATTTCTTCATTGCCGCCTCATGCACTGTGAGTAAATCTTTGTGAACTTGGACCCCTGGCATCTCATGCATGTTGGTTTATCTGGCTCTCACCAGCAGGGAAACCATTTATGTATTTCTCTACCATGAAAAGTATAAGGTGGTTGAGCTCTTTTTCGATCTCACAATGGGTTTCTTTCCAGACTTGATGGTGACACAATGAATACACTAATGGACTTCAGGAACTTGCTTGTAGGGGTTTAATTTATTGCCTATGAGTTGTGCTCTTCAAGAGCCTATGACATCATTGCATTTGCCCACACCATCTGGCACCTATTTGTGACCACGGCAGCTGCAGTGCATTACCATGCCATTTGGAGATATCTTTACTGAGTCCTGCAGACTTTATGTGACATTTATGACCAATCTGTACTAGGTCTCCAAACCAGTATTATTTCAATTATGGCACTTGGGAGTGGGGTAAGAGCTGAATATTGAAAAGGAGGAAAAAAGAAGAAGAAGAAGACAACTATACTGACTTTCTTTGCATAGTTTAAATATAGTTACTGTGAAAGTAGGAACTTTGTGTCCTGGAATTTTCCAAAACAAAAAATAAGTTAGTGAACTAATTATTCATTCCATTCCACTGTCATGCAGGACTCTGGATAGATTTGGCCAACTGATGTTTACAAACCAGAATTTCGTATTTTGATTTCACATATTTTACTACATGATTTTTATAAATTACTAGCTCAGGTTGTCAAAGTCATTGCAATAGCAAAGCTTTCTTTTTAAGAGAAAATTGTTTCTGTCACTTTCCCGTCAGCCGTGTAAAGAATCATGGACAGGATGTACATTACTTTTACCATGGTTCATCTTGGCATAACATGATTAGTTCTTAAATAGTAACTTGAGCTTTTTGTAAATTTTTAAAAAATGCTCCATTGACATACATTCTATGGTTCCTCATTCAAGTGAATTTTTGCAACAAGCTGTCAACATTCTACAAATATTGTACCTCTTCTGATAGTTTTATTAGTCATGGGGAAATTGCTGATTTTTTTTTAACTGCAGCTTTCCAGACTTTTTTCTGCCAGCCTCTGATTCTGAATTTTGTGCTGCTTTGAGCTCTATACTTGACCTTGTTTGATTTACTAATGACGGAAAAGTATGTTGATATCATCAATTTCTTCAGAAAATTCAACATTTTTGTGCACCTTTGCCATTTTTAAGGTCTTTTTCAACAGTGGATGAGTGCTCAGTTGGTTAGGTGGCCCCTGCTGCAAATTCCCGAAGAGCTTTATTAATTATGGTGAACAGTGGTGTTGCCTCTTTGGTGCCCAAAAGTTAAGTCACTGTCACTTAGCTCTGTACTATCAGTTTTCTATTCGCTTTTAAACAGTGGAATTAGATGCATAAATTCACATACCTACCTTACTTCTGCATTTCCCAATATACTTTCTTTTAGATGAAAAAAAAGTATATTTAAAGCATTATTTGACAGATAGAAACTCATGTGTCTATAGTCCATGGGTTATATCCTATTTCAGGGAAGTGGTATTTAATAAATTATTTTTGGTTTTCCCTCAGTGTCTTATATTAAGACTAACATATTAATTGTTCTGTATATTGATCTCCTGGTGGTGTTCTAATGAATGAGACAAACTTGCCTTCAGATCAGATGCCAATATTGACTGTTTTCTAACAATGGGTTTGATTGACAGAATTGTTGGTTTGATGGTACGTTTAGGCTTATTCATTACATTTTTTATTGAAACACCTTTTAAAAGGGGGGTTATTTTTGTGTGTGTATGTTTAGAATTCTGATTTGGGTGAATTATATGGGAATGAAGAACAGGTGAATTAATATTCACTCATGAATTCCTAAACAGGTGAAAAATTCTGTCATTCCACTGGACAGACCACATCTGCCTGCATAATTCTCAATATCTGGATGCCTGTTGTTTTACTGTGTGTATTTCTTTTTTTAAAGATTTAATGTATTTATCTTTAGAGAGAGGGTAAGGGAGAGATAGATGGAAAGAAACATCAATATGTGGTTGCCTCTCTTGTGTCCGATACTGGGGACCGGGCCTGCAACCCATGCATGTGCCCTGACTGGGAATCATACCATCAGCAGACACTTTGGTTCCCAAGCCAGGGTTCAATATACTAGCCAGGGCTTATTTCATCTTAATATACTAATTCTTGTGGATTTATTTGAAGTCTAATTAAAGTAATACTGCCAAAGCCACTAAAATGTATGTAAAATTTTGTGCCATAGACTAGAATAAAATTGTTACCTGAAAAAAAAGAAAATACCAATTATATTTAAAACAAATTTAAAAAATCTATTATTAAAATTATTTAAATATTTTTCTACTTTTTCTAAAATAGCCACTTTACTTGATTACCATTTGGCAGACCAATAACTAACCAGTGACCCTTAGCCTACCCTGAGATGGGATGGAATTCAAGGCGGGTCAAGCCTTGAGTTGCTGAGATAGCTGTAAGATGTCATAAGCACACTGACTTTTGGAGCACTTTATCAATGTTCCATATAAGCCATTTTAAATGGTACAAAATTATATTTCCTAATTGCAAATTGCAAACCTAATGACCCATATTTAAATGATGTATAAATCATAATGCTGGTTTGTGTAAACAGATCAATTTTTGAAGGTATCAGATAATTATTCAACTTTTAACACCAAAATCCCCAAATCAGGATAGCCAAATAATACTATATCAATGTTAAATTTCTATAACCATAATCTTGAAGAATATTGTCAGTGTTTTATATAGTATGTCACATGTATTTCCAAAATATAAAGTTGAAGTGGAGTGATCTCCGCCCCACTAAATATTGCTATTAGAGTCAGCAAATATTTACTAAATACCTTCTATAGTGTAGTTTCTGAGAAACAAATGGGACTGTTTCCCTGATCATAAGGATAGAAAGTTAAAATAGTACTATTTATATTAAAAATATATATTGAAAATTTGAACTGTGTGATTTTAGACAACTTGATGGTGAAATGCTGCTCATATGAATTAGGAAAAAAGTTTAAATTACCACTATTAATCACTGCTTCTTATAGTGTGGATAGTACAACTGCTAGTCTGATATTTTGAAAAATTGATACTTAAAATTATTTCAAAATATATTAATCTATATATTTGTCCTGAAAAGAGTTTCCCAAGATACCAGAGTAACGACTAATATTTGTTTCATTTTTGAGATGATTGAGACTCACAAAGATTTAAGTGGCTCATTACAAACCACAGTGACAAAGTACAGACCCATGTCCCGATTTTCCATTATGATTCCATAACTGGCACGTCCAGGAAAGAATTGAAATCTTCACGCAGGATTAAATAGTTTAGACAAAAGGCATATTCAACAGTGGAAGGCAATTTATATTTGGGAAAATGAAAAAGAATTATTTCTATAGCTCAAGTTCAGCACAATCGTGGAGCATTAAGCACAGATGGAGCAGGAGTTTAGCACCAGCGATGGTCATGAACCAGGTTCTGTGCTAGAAGAACAGAATGGACTCTTAAAGTGAGAGAACAATCATATTTATTAAAAAGCAAAAGTGTTTAAGGAAGAATAAAAGTATTATGTTTTACATAATATTAAATTAGAATAAAATAAACCAACCAAAAAGGACAAATTAAGATTTTTTATTTAATATTTATGATGGCAGAAAAATATATGTTGTAATTTCTATTTCATAGAATTGTCCTAAAAGGAGAAACAATTCTCATTACATTTAGTAAAGATATTATGAGAATTTGTTTTATTACCCATGTGTTTTCAAGCTGTAGAACACTTTTTGAAGTAATCTTTAATACACCAAAACTTCGAAACAAAGGCAGACCTACAAGCACTACATTAAAGAGTTATTGAGTAAATTTTGAATTAAATCATAGAAGGAATAATTTCAATGTGTGTAAAAATGCATAATATTTTTCAAAATAAGTACCCATAGATTTTTGTCTGGATTGTGGTACCACAGTGTTTCCCAAACTTACTTTTAAGTATTGTTCTCCTAAAGATCATTTTATATATCTTTTCTTAACTGTCTACTACCATAAAATTCTAATACCACATATATTGTTTATCTGTTTATATACTATCACCTTCTAGAAGGCCATAGACTCCAATAAAAACCTAATCTCCACCGCCATTTTTTTCTTTTGGGGTAATATGGACCAGTTGAGAATTCACATGCTATGGGAATCAGTTTTAAAAAGGCAAAAATTAAAAAAAAATGTATTGTTGATTGTAAATATCTTGCCACTCTTCTGAAATTTGTAATTGCCTGGCTAGTTCTGGTCAGACACTCAATAGCCAATTCAACACAGAATGAATATTCTTCATTCCATATTTTTAAATACTTGTTATACAATTAGCATTTTTCCCAATTCTGGAAATTAAGATATGCATCTTATATCTATAATCAGTACTGTTCTTTACTGGAATATATTCCTATTACTCGGGGAACATACAAATTCATAGAATAGTACACATATCAGTCAGGTTTTCATGTAAGAAAACACAGAAAATCATTGTTTTTTTTTTCTTTTATTCAACTAAAAACCTGTACAATTAATGGGATTATTTCCTCCTAAGCCCATTTGTGAATGCAAACATGTCCTTATTTTAGGATTTGAAATGTAGGAAGTTAGATGCAATTATGTGCAAGTTCATAAATTTCTTGACAGCTAATATTATTTTATGTGCACTTATGAGCTAACAGAGAATATATGATCTAGAGAAAATAAGCCCAAGATAAAGAAGGACATTATTGCCTTGGCCAGTGTGGCTCAAGGGGTTGAGCACCAGTCTAGGAACCGAACAGTTGCCTGTTTTGATTCCTGGTCAGGGTACATTCCTGGGTTGCAAGCCAGGTCCCCATTTGGGAGCGTGCAACCGATAAGTGTTTCTCTCACACACTGATGTTTCTCTCCCTGTTTCTCCCTTCTTTCTCCACTCTCTCTTTTAAAAAAAGACATATAATTAATACTTATTTTACAGGTGCAGCTTTTTAGAGATGTGCAGTGTCTTTCTCCTCTCCTATGCTATGAGTTTCTTGTAACAGCAATCAAGACTTCATTTTTTATATTCCCAGAAACCAAAGATATATTCATATGAGTGTCTCTCATGCCCAGCCCTTTACCTGTCTTTACAGCATACATCCTCCTTGGTTCACAGTAAGTGGTTTAAGATGTAAATTTTGGTAAAAGGGAAATGGTATAGTCGTATAGTGGTAAATAAATAATAGGTAAGTTTTACTTGAAACATTCCTATTTCATTAATGAAAATTTATATGATCATAAATTGGATATAAGCTAAATGTCTTACACCTTGGGTTTGAATCATATTTAATAGTTATATCTGGTGTTTAATAAGACAAGCAATATGGATACAGATATTTCCCTTATGTGCTTATGACCAAATATATACATGCAAAACACTAAAGAGTAAAGGATGTATCTATTCCTAAGGACTCTGAAACTCGAAATAAAGTTTGTAATACACAATATTTGAGAAACCTTATAATAGTCTAAATAGAACAACTCAATAGAAACCTGAGCAAACCTCATAAAAATAGAGTTCAAGGACAACAAATATGTATGATATATGAGGCTTGAAATGCTTCAAAATATACATCATTAATACCAGAGAATTTAAAATACTAATTATTATTGTTCAAATAATAATTTTGCTTCTATCCTATTGGCAAAACTTACACAAGCCAATTAGTTGATTCTCCCTTAGTCTGCCTGTTGCTCTGGAAACTGGCTCTACCAAGTGCTGCTGACACACAAGTGATGCTGCTGTCTAGCCAAAGATGTGTGGTCACATTGGGTGCATCTATCAAAGTTTAAATGCATGTGCCTTTGATTCAAGACAGTATCCATCTACAGATCTATCCTGTAAACAAACCTGAAACTATGTTAATGGTGATAGTTGCAACATTGTTTGTAATACAAAAATAGAAGAAAATATGTTATAATTTTGATGTAGAATGCTATACAATGGTTAAAATGAGTGAAATGTATATATACACACACATTTATATAAACATGAAAGACAATCAATTAGAAATTTTGTTTAAAAAAAACAGTTACCTAACAGCATATGTAATTTTACTTATGTTTTTAAAACTTATGAACAAAAATACACACAGAAACCTAAACATATAGAAGAGTATCCAGAAGGGGATATACATGTGGATATATATGGATATAAATTATTTGAATTCTTTATGGGGAAAGAAAGGGTTTGATTTTGTGAAAATTGAGGTAATTAATTCTTTCTATATGCCTATAGCTGTTTCAACACTTATCAGAAACTATTATGATTACAATTATAAAAATACTTCTGAAGTGAAGTGAAAATATGGTACATGAGATGTCACAGATTGTTAACTAACCTTTATTGCAGTAATTATTTCACAATATACAAGGCCTTTCTAGAATATATATCCATATAATATGAAAAATAGAGATATTTATTGAAGAAGATACAAGAAATATTGTACATAAGACAATGACACCTCAGGCCCCATTCAAAGTAGGCACCTTGAGACCTCACACAGTTCTAATCTCCATTAGCTGCCCTCTCAAATTTTACTGAATTTCATCAAATATCTGAAATATTTTTGTTTTCAAAGATGATTTTAGTTTTGGGAAAAACCATAAGTCACAGGGTGACATCTCTGGACTGTAGCAGGGCTGAGTCACCTGGGGGATTTGATGTTTTGCTGAAAGCCTCTGAAGGAGACAAAAGATGCATGAGGGGGTCCATTGTCATGATAAAGTGGCCAATCACCAGTTGCCCATAGCTGTGACCTTCTGAATCATCTGAATAGTTTCCATAGAGTAATGTTCAAACTTAACATAAGATTTGATGCAGATTCGTTGCTCTTCTCAGTTATTTTGAATGTGACGGCCACGCAGTACACATGCTTATTCAATGGCATTTGCCACCCCCACTGACTAGTACACTGAAGTCATCATTGTCCACGCATGCACATTCTAGTCCACTCTCCTTTGCTGCTAGGTTACATCAATGTTGACCAAACCATTCTCATTATATTAACAATAGCTAGACTTTTTCTGGACAGACCTCAATTATATATATATTTCAAATCATCAGGTGTACAACTGATGTTGTACAACTTATGCAATGTTATATATCAATTATAATTCAATAAACCTGGGGAGAAAGTAAAGTACTACATTTTCATTTTATTAATATATTATTTTGACATATTTTATGACCAGTATATTTCTTCCTAAAGCCTAAATATTAACACTAGGTGTTTGAAGATATTTGTAATGATAATACATTAATTCAAGACATCTATGGAAATAGGGGAATTTCCTTAACAAGAGTTCAGAAATTGTGTAATGATGGATTTAGTTAATCTTATATAAAATTTCAATTAACAATTGAACAGTTTTGTTAATTTGTCTCCTAACTATTCATTATCACACCCAACTATTGTTCAATATTTATTTTAAAATTAACCCTGAGACATCATTGATTCGTGATATTAATTTTAGTATTTCTTTTTTTTTTCTTTTTTTTAATTTTTATTTATTTATTTATTTTTTTTTAATTTTTTTTTTTTATTTAGTTACTTTTCAAGTACATTTTTTTCCCCTTCCCCCCCCCTCCCGGTCTCCCCCCTCCCTCCCATTCCCCCCCCATCCCCAGTCCTCAACTCTGTGTCTTTCATACTTGTTCCTCAAAATCCCTCCCCCTTTTTCCCCTTAAGTTCCCTTCCCTCTCCCCTCTGGTCGCTGCCCACTTGTTCTCTATTTCAGCGTCTTTGTTTTTATTCTGTTTGCTTGTTTGTTTTATTCTTTAGCTTCCTGTCAAAGGTGAGATCATATGGTATTTGTCCTTCAATGCCTGGCCTATTTCACTCAGCATAATGCTTTCCAGTTCCATCCATGTTGTTGCAAAAGGTAGTAGCTCCTTCTTTCTCTCTGCTGCATAAAATTCCATGGTGTATATGTACCACAATTTTTGGATCCATTCATTTACTGATGGGCACCTAGGTTGCTTCCAACTCTTCGCTATTGTAAATTGTGCTGCTATGAACATTGTGGTGCATAGGTTCTTTGAAATTAATGTTTTAGGATTCTTGGGGTATAATCCTAGCAGTGGAATTGCTGGGTCAAAAGGCAGGTCAATTTTTATTTTTCTGAGAAAATTCCATACTGTTTTCCATATTGGTTGTACCAGTCTACAATCCCACCAACAGTGAACTAAGGACCCCTTTTCCCCACAACCTCTCCAACATTTGTTGTTTGTTGCTTTGTTTATGATAGCCATCCTGACTGGAGTAATTTTAGTATTTCAAAATGTTAATCAATGGCTTAAAAACATATATGTTTATTATATTGTTTTGATATCAATCAAATGTATTATGTTTGTTCCTAATTCTAAAAGTTAAAATACAAAACAAAAATATGTTCAGGTTTTAGGGAGCAGATATATTAAGATGTATTTTGTCTGTATGTGTGTGTGAAAGAGAGAATGAACACTAAATATTTTCTAGTTTTAGTTATTATTTTTAGACAATCTAAACTTTAATTTATATTTTATCAACTGTTAATAAATCAGGTTTTTAATTTTTAATTTTGCTTCTAGATATAATTAGAATACATGTAGAGATAGTGAGAAAAATTTATCCAAATGAAATTTAAACAACTTAATGAGAAATAAAATGTTTTATGTACTTTTGTCTCAGAAAACCTAAACAGCATATATGTTTAAAAATCAAGTATCTGTATTAAACTTATATTTATGCTATTTTGTGTGGGATATGAGTTATAATTCTAGCCAAACTAAATTGTAGGAACAAATTAAATTTATCTTAGGCGAAATGGAACATTGTAGCCAAAAGATGTTTTTTCAAAATAGACTAGATTGGAGTTTTCCCATCTCAGCAAGCATTTTAACATTCTTTTACTTTCTATTTACATGTCTCTGATGTCTTCTTTTTCTTTAATGCACATTATAAAAAAGCACCTTCCTGACTGGCTTCAGAACAGGAAATGTGAGTGCTGTAACTCCAATAGGGTTTTATTTGTAATACCCTCGTATTGTCTCTGATGTGCTTACTGCATTAATAACTCTCCGTAAAACAAGCCATAGCTCAAAGGCTTAAAATCCATTCCCTTGAAACTCACCTGCTGATGACTCACCCTCAAATAATGTAATTTTCAGGGTTATTTGATTTCCCATATTAAACATTTTATATTAGATCCATCTTTTAATCAAATCATATACCATGTCATAACTATAGACAGATTACAACCAATATGTGTTTCTATATTGACTGTTCAGAGTTCAAAGCATATTTTCTCATGAAACAGTAGTTTGGTTTCAGAATATGGGGCAAAGAAAACCTCATAAAATGACTGGAAAGAATTTGTTCTGCTCTTAGATCCTGTCCTTTTCACCTGTTAGTTGTTTCTGTTTGAGGAAATTACTAGAGTTTTCTGGTCTGAATTAAGAAAATAGGTTCATGTATTGAATTTATTATTTCTAGGATTACTAATGCATAAGAAATCTTGATGTACTTCCCTAAAGGTTTTATAGCTACACTTTCTGCTCTAAATCTCTTAGTACACACAAACTTTAATAAAAATCAGCTATGGAAATAGCATGCAAAAAATTCCCTGATTTTGTGAACTTAATATTTTAGAAATATTCTTTACTTGGAAGTGCAATAAAATATTTTCCAGAGATATAACCTGTAATAAAAAAAGAAAGAAAGAAATTCCATGTCTTCATAGAAATTTATAGTTGAGGGATAGTCCATTCATCCTTGAATTGATTATTTGCTATTGACTTATGTATAAAAGTATGGTATAATAAGGATGGTGCAGAAAAGAAGTCTAAAATTTAAAATTTAAAAATGCAATTTGACGACCAAGCATTTTTAGAGCTAATATCAGATTTTTCACTGAAACAAGTGTGTTTTTATTTCACTTTCAAATATAGTACTAATTTCAAAATCATTGTTATAATCATCTATAAGGCTGAAATTTACTTGAAAATAATATGGTAGCATTTGAAACAGAGAGCAAACATAGAGAAGAATATGTTTTGTAAAACCACATACTGAGTCTGGTAACAAGTATGACACTTGCTTATTTTGGTTAAAAATGCTTGGGACAGTGGTTACATTGTATTTGTTGTTTCAGCTTTGTCAATTCATATAAAATAAGTTTTATTATTGATGCTTATTGCTACATTTTTCTTCCACATTCACTTTGTGTTCTGATTAGGCGCAAAGAGATTGACAGAACAAAACAGGTATTACTAAGAGTGATATTTGAAACCCTTGAAGAAGATCAAGCCTTTTAACATGGTAAATGATCTGTGGCAGTGTCTATAGATCGTTGTTATTTTGACTAAAGCATGCTCAGGCACTTTAGGACAAACATAAGGAGTACATCCCAAGGTTGTTTTATGAGATACAATGTTCTGTTAAAATCCAACTATTTGAAGCCAAAATATTGTAAATTCATAAGATTCTTATTCTCATTCTGAATCGAATACATTTCAAGTACTGTGTTGCCTCTAATTATCAGGGTGGTATGTTTTTTAATTTAGTTTTTTTTTCTTTTTATGCTTATTCTGGAAATCAGAGCTTGCCATATTGCTTATTATGCTAACAAATTATCATTAACAATAAAGTTTTTTTGGCAGCCTAATAGTCATTTTAAGTTTCCCTTACAATCAATAAGATGAGAGGAGAAACTCTGAGTCACCAGTATTTTCTTTTACTTTACAGCACTAAATACTCACAATGAATGTATAAACAGATTCAGACTTGAGTAATGAAAAAAAAGGGAAACAGTGTTTTTTATAGGTGATTTTCCTTTTCAGATTCGTATTAGCATTACTTAAAGCTTGAGCATCCTAGATATTCATAATTTTTTGATAAAGACAAGAGATATTAAAGTGTTAAAAAGATGTTAGCCTGAACTATTTTCTAATTTAAAAAATAAAAAAAAACTGAAGCAGATATCTTTATGCAAAAATAAGAATAGCAAAAAAAATGATCCCTTAGATGTTACAAAAAAGGTTCAATCTCAGTGTGTCATACTCCATCAATCTTTATACATTATGGGTTTTAAGTTGAAATAATGCCATTAATTTTGTTACCATTTATATTTGTTCATGTCTTTTATAAAAAAATAAATCATTAAAATTTGGCTTGAGTTTGATAGAGAAATGGGAAAACTTTTTTGTAGTGGGGGAAAAAAAGGGACGTTTCAAACATAGTGACTGGAATTTGTTTGCATGGGGGACGGTAAAGCAGAATGACTGGAAGTGGGTTTTCAGTGGGTTTGGGAGTGCATTTGACTTTCTCTAGAAGGTACTGGGTTGGAAGTTGGGGTAAGAAACAGGGAAAATGGAACTCATGGACTGTTCTGGTCTGGTTGCTGCAGAAGCTGTGTGTGGTTAGAGCTCCACTGTCCATGTGTATATCCAGTCTCTCAGAGCACACGAATACCTGCAGAGTAAGTTTTAGATCGGTTTGTCTCTGATCATCTTGGTCCATGTGATTGTCAGTGAACTGGTGTTTAAAAAAATAAATATAGATATTTTCTGAGGAACATTATGTTTTTGGCTGGATTGGTTAATTACTTTGAGAGTCATAGTTTATTATACAAGTTGCAGTTTATTTTTCAATTCTCAGTTCTCTCTTAACAGTTTAGCAGCCAGCAGGTCAGGTTTTCACTTACCACAACCTACAAATAAGATATAGCCATCTGGATATTTCAAAAGCATCTCAAAATAAATAGCTGAATTCTTTCCATCTATACTAGAAATTTTTTTTTACTTATGTTTAATTGCTAAGTTCTAACTGCTCCCATTTTTTAATTTTTCTTTGTACTGCATCTAGGTTTTAACTATCTCTTGCATGGGTAATTTTAATAAACCCCTGACTAGTGTATCTGATTCTGAAAGTCAGTGTTGGCGCTGCGTGTCACTACCAGAACCAATATGTAGAGACAAGGATTGAATCTTTATGGGCACTTTATTCAGATTCTGGGGTTCTTAACATCTTATCTTAACCTTTTTATAGGGAGAAGGAAAGGACCAGCAAGGTATTTTGGGAAAGGTTAATCAGGTAAGAATTATAGTCTGGCAATTTTACTAGAATTTCTTTATTTGCTGATCAACAATTTTTTATCTGAGTCACTGATGTTCCCTTCCCTTGGACACAGTGGCTCAGATACTATCTCAATCCCTTGCAGACTCTCTGCTGAACGAAAGTCAAATTACTTACCAACCTCCTGGAGTCAAACAGGTTGTGCATTCCTGTTCCTGGAATAACAACTTTCCATCTGCATTAATCTCTTAAGCGTATCAACTATAACTGAAGCTAAACTCTTTAACTCTTGAGTTTCCATATCAATTACAATCTTTCCCCATGCCAATCCATCAATCTCCAAGCTATTAAACTTCTATTTGAAAAGCATAGAATTTGGTTTAAAATACGTAGTGAATTGGTAGTCACTGCACAATAAATCCAAGGGATGCCGGAGGTGCCTTTATTCAGGGGTGCAGGGACCAGGTGTCTTGCAAGCTGCCTGTCACACCAGGAGAATTCCCAACTCCCTTATATGCTAAATGCACACAAAGCTGGCAGGGTGCCAAGATATAATATAACAAAGCTTGATTCTGTGCACGTGGGCCCATTCTCAAGGGTATGGGAATACTGTTTATCTTAGTTCCCCAGACACCTGGCTGAAGGAGCCTGACTGACTCTATTTCCCCTACACCTTCAAGGTATAGACTAACACAATGTCTTCAGTAAGTCTTCTCAGACAAAATCAGTTGCTTCTTCCCATGTCCCCAGGGCTGTACCATATTAGGTGCCCCATTCTTCTAGTATCCCCACTGTACCAATGAGGAGTTTTAGTCTTAGCAAGATAGTAACTTGTGAACCAACCTGAACACTTAAGTCTCCATATATAAGTGTGCTGTCTACTACCTTCAAAACCTGTCGTGCTTACTATTATGTCCCCTTGGTCTCCCCGTGTTATAATTACAGGGGAAGTGCATGTTTCCCTCGCTCATCGTTGTATCTGCACCTCCAAGACAGTTGTCAAGCATTTTCAAGTTCCCTGTGCAATACATTGCCCCTCTTACACAAATGCAGGACAAACATTGAATGAGTGTGAAAAAAACATCTACATGTTTAATGATGTTTCAGAAATATTTTTAGATCGTAAAATTTTACATCAAATACTTGCCCAAATAGGTTAAAATTTTCCTAGCATCACATATATCCAGGATAGAAAAAGTAAAATTTATAAAATATTAACCTGAATTTCAACTTTTGATTAAAAAAAAATTGAGGTGAATCAATTTCTTGAATTAATTTTTCACCTCTTTTTTCATTTAATTAAAAAACATGTGGATATTTCAGAACTATTTAATATATATATTATTATTTAATATATACCGTTTACGTAAGTACCAAATGTAAAAATATTATTGGTTATGCATTTTGGAGATATAATGCAATAATTATTTTGTGGATGTACAAGGGGATTTATGGAAAGTAACTTCATAAGATTACTGATCATAAATTTCTAAATATAGTCTTCCTTAAACTCCCTCTTTAATTTCAAATGCATTAAAAAGGCTGCTTGGTTTACAAGTGAGTCAGAGAAAGACAAGTAGCATATGATTTCACTCATATATAAAATCTAATGAACAAAGTAAACTAACAAGCAAAATAGAGACAGACACACAGAGACCATGCCGACAGCTCCAGAGTGGGGTGGAAGGATGGAGCAAAAAAGAAAAAGGGCTTTTGGACTCAGACAACAGTGTGGTGACTGCAGTGGGGGAGGGGAGTGGTTGGAGGTAGAAGAGGGTATGTGGGGGATGAATGGTAATGAGTGAAAATACCATAAAAAATGAAAACAAAAGCTACAAAACTGGTGTTCTTGGAAGCATTTGAAATCTTGCTTCCCAGCATATAATGTTTGTGTGACTCAAATATATTTATAAAAATTCTCTACAGGTTTAGACATTTCTGACAAAGCAGTAACTGACAAAAGCTGATGTAAGAAATGTTCAAAACTATTAAGAGTTTTTGTTTGAGCCAAACTGATGACCAGGTGGGGAAGCAAGATCTCAGATGCTCCCAAGAATAACAATGTAGCAGCCTCTTTTATGCATTTGAAATTGAGGAGATTTATGGAAGATAAGAGTAAGCAAGGCAGGGATTGAATTACAAAATAGTTAACAAGATTAAGTGCTCTAGAGAAAATTAATCCTCCCTTCAAGGGGTATTACTTCTGGCTTTTTTAAGGTGTATTAACCAAGATGCACAAGAATGAACAGCACTTGCTTGAGACCTTTTTCACCAAAGAAGTGATAGGCCAGGGGCATGACTCCTCACCATAACCAGCCCACTTAGGAATTTATATCTGTAACTCTGTGAGGTTACTTTCCACAGAATCCCTTTTTTCTGTCTACAGTTTTAACCCATTTCAAGAAACTTTTAGTAGAGCATATTTAAGGGGAAAAATGTTTTGGAACAAATCAATACTGAAATGACATAGATGAAAAGAAGACGCATAGGAACTGGTAGTTATCTCCTTGAGTTACAATTTCTTTACTAACATGTTGCCGATCAAAAAACAAACCTGAACTTATAAAGAGAGATTTTACTTGAAAGTACAATAGGAAAAGCCAGCGTTTGTGCTCCCTGTCACCTACTGGACAGAATAAGCAGAGACAAAGATTGAATCTCTATGGGCCCTTTATTCAGTTGGTCAGCAATCTGAGAAGGTGGATTTTTACCCTATCAGATCGTCTTAAATTACATTTTAAACCAACCCTTTTTCTAAGAAGAAGAAAAGTATAGGTAAGGGGTTTGGAGTTCACCAAAGAAGTTAATCAGATAAATGGCTAAGCATTCTTTCCTCTGTGCCCTGGGTGTGGTCTTTATCTCTGCCCTGGGCTGTGGGCATCTCACTCTGGAGCACAATGGCTCAGATAATGCCCTGATTGCTTGCAGTCCTCCTTAGGCACATAGGTGGAAGGCTTACAGTTTCCTGCAGTAGGGTGGAACAATAGCTTTTTACACACATTGATTGTTAAGCTTATTAGCTATTGCCTAAAACCAAAATTTTTCCAACACTTGAGTCCCCCATCAAAAGGATCATTGGGGGAATAGAAAAGAGCTTATTGCTGTAGGGGAAGGAAGGCAGAGTATTCAAATACAATGTTCTTAACCTTCGCTGTTTTCCAGGATCCAAGGGCTGAGTAAAACTCAACCTTGTCAGGATGTTTTTACATCACAGCTTGTTCTGTGTTATGTGTTCACCCATGCTACCCTGACTGAGAAAAGACATGGAAGAATTTAGTCAGACATAAACCCAGCTGTCTCATATACCCACAACCCAAACTAAATGTTATCTGGAAAATAGACTTTAGAGAGATAATGTGAAATAATCCCTTACAGTGAAGAACCATTAATATACCTAAGGCTATTTCCATTGGTCTCCTCCTGGTCTACTTTCCAATACGGTGCTGTACTTACTGTAAAAAAACAAAAATTCAACTGCCGCAGTGCTGTCAGACATCCTGGTCTAAGTTTAATATAAGCTTTGAAGAACCTTTGTTTACCCAAACCCCAAGCACCCTAGGAAGAGCGATAGGGCCGTTTGGGAAAGCAAACAGCAGGATATTCACAAGGGCTAGGACTAGCACCCCCATGGTTAGAACTAACTTCCGCATTTAGCCTTTGTACTCTGCTTCTGCCACTAGCTAGAACTAACTTCTGCATTCTGCTTCTGTATCCCGCTTTGCTACGAAGGTAGACAGGAAGACCCCGTAGACTATATAAACCTCAAGAATCCTTTGTTCGGGGCTCAGAATTTGGATATTGACTCCTCTGGGCCTGTGCACGTTAATAAACCTCGTACTCCAGAATCCCTCAGTGTCTGGTTGCTTCATTTTCCTGTAACAAGTTCACCTTTAAAATGGTAGTTCATTCATTTCACTACAGATGGTATATATTCCATGTAGAAAATTAGGGAAATATATCAAACTAAAATATGTGCAGATTACCAAAAATCTTATTACCAATAAATAGCTATATGAGTGTTTCACATATATGTAATATTTATATACTTGATATCATGCTGTGTTTAAAGTTTTGTGTCCTGATATTTGTCTCTCATGTATTATCATATATATGTGATAAAGTTATTATAAACATAGTTTTAATTTTTGTATAATCTTCTATTTTATATAATAATATTATATGTGGTTATACCATATTTCACTGCAATAAATATGTTAATGCACTTAGGATGTTTGATTTTTTTAATTTCCCAATTTCCTAGTCAAGTAAATAATAATAAAAATCAGTGCATATATATTTGGTTGAATTGGATTATCTTTTAAAGTTATTTTCATGTAGTGAGCAAAACCGGCTTAATGAATATGAACAGGCTAAAATATTTACTTCTGATTTGCCTTCCAAAAAGAAGCATTAGAGCATTATTTCACTACATTTTAATATATTCAAATTTTCTCAAAAATTTTTAAACTGAATGATAAAGTGATATTTCAATATTCACTCTATATTTACTTATCATGTTAAACATTGTGTTGCCACCCTTCAAGGCAGGTTCATGGTATTCGTGCAGATAGACAAATATTCACAGGCTGTTGGGATGTCTGACATGCCTTTATTCACAGGTGGAGAGCCAAGCATGCTGCAAGCTGCGTGTCTGCCTGCATGCCTCATGTTGTGACTCTTGTTCCCCAGGCTGGCACCCACTGTGGCACCTGTCCCTTTGCATGTTTCTCATCATCATCGACCCCAGGAGGAAGTCCCTACTGTTTAAGTACTAGAGGGGAGCAAAGCCAGAAAACTGCCAGAACTTTACCTAACATAACATAATTCTGTGTATGCAAGCCCACTACATGTTATAGGAACATTTTTTCAGACCCAGTCTCAAGGCTAGAAGAACACTATTATCAGGCCCCTCCGAGGCTATGGGAGCACTGCTTACCTTACCTACCCAGACGCCTGAGCAAGGAAGCCAGACTGCCTCCACTTACCCTACAAACGTACTAATATCTTATTATTTAATTTGCATTTACTGATGATGTTCAACATATAATTTTCATTCTCTTTGAATTTTTAGTCCTCCTTAGTTGTAGAAAATTTACATTTCTTTTATAAATACATGAGCTCTCCTCATTTTTTGTACATCTAGGTCTGTTCCTCAATTTAGCCCTTCAAAAAATTTAAAAATTAAAAAATACGTATTTAGCCCTTCATGAACTCTTAACATTTATAACCCTTAAAATAAATTCTCTATTTCCTCTCTTTAGTTAAACCTTTCTCTAGTACCCAAACTTCCATGCTGTTATTCATGTTTAACACATCAGAAAGAGGGGTTCAAAATCTGCTGACTTTCTATTGCTTTATTTTTCAAACACTATTCTTTCAGTAATGGCACTATTAGTTTATAATTCTTACTTATCATCCCTATAATCTATGAAAATCCAGGTTATTACACCTTTTCTTTTTGTTTTTCCTATATATTTTCGACTGCTTGATAGAACCTTGCTCTTAGCATTTGAGTTTCTGAGAAAACTTTGGCTTTACCTTCTGAAATAAAATAAAATGTCAGTTAACAAATAATACCTCTATAAATTTCCCTAACCCATAGTAAATGCCTTTACTGTATTTTCATAATTGCTTATCTTCTGAGCTCCTGTTCTTAGAAAAATGCCTGTTGTAGAATAGTTGTTAATATTTTGGGAATAGATTAATTTACCAAGCATTTTATAACCTGTTGTAGTTGTGTTCTCTGTAATTGTGTTTGTGTGTTTATATCACAAACAACATATGCACAATTCCTTTAAATTCTAGATCATGAGTTTATTAAACATAAATGCCAGGGTTTTCCAAATAATGCATGTAATAAATGTTTCTGCCTAACATGAAGACAGACAGACATACTTGTACTCAACCTGTGACACAGGTAATGTTGGAATTAGTTACTCAAGGTTAGCAGAAGTTCATACAAGAAATATTAACAAATCCAAACAGAATATCTGAAACTATAGGTAAGGAGGGGAAAAAGTCATCATCTTTGGTTTAAAGCTAGATTACTTTAATTGACTCTTATTAGCAATTAATAGTCTATTGGAACAAAAGGCTAACAAGTAACATTCTAATGTTATCCTATTTTGAGCCTAATTTCATAGATTATTTTCAAATTCTCCACTACTTTGATGTAGCTACCACAAGTCCACTGGCACTCTATCAACTGAATTTAAAGGGCCTTTTATCAGAAAATGTGCATAGCTTCAGACACAGGTATACAAACATTTGGACTCTTTTAAGATATGATTTAGATAGTTTTCTACGAAATTATTTTAGCTACAGGAAACATAGTTAATAATAAAGCTAATTAAATGACAATTTTAGTTTGATCAAAGATAAACTCTGTAAACAAATTGCCTGTTATAAAAATAGTCATAGGGGTATAAAGTACAACATAGGGAATATAGTCAATAATATTGTAATGACTATGTATGGTTCCAGATGGGTACCACATTCATTAGTGTTATCACTTTATAAGGTGTATCAATGTCTAATCATATGTTGTATACCTGAAACTAATATAATATTGTATGTGAACTATAATTAAAAATTAAGAAAAGGTAAACAGCATAAAACAGTATTCAAAATTAATCCAGATAATTGCCTAATGAATACTGATGTTCTGAATATTTTACAAAATGCACTGTATTTTGTCTACATTGTCTACCATTAACCATAATATTAAGGTAAGACATGGCGTGCACTCTAGTTGGTACAATATTTTGCTGTTTTGAGCTATATTTTGTAATGAAATGCTACATAGCAGTTGAATATAATTTTTTCCATAATAAAAATAGCAAAGCATCTTCCCTGTTAGCCAATAACAAACAGTATTCATATCAAAATGAACCTATTAAAGAAAAAAGTGTGGCCTCTTTTACATACTTTTATAGCAGTTTGATAATATTTTGGCATAATCAGTGCTGGAATAAATCTAGTATATGTCTCAACAGAAAGTGTAAAAGCTGAATAAAAAATTGCACGAATCCAGTTTTATCATGCACAATTTTTAAAACGATGCTCAAAATTATACAGAACTATGCTGCTTAGGCATTTCTTTAATGAATTGGAGTGAATGATAGTGCTTTCTTATAAACAAACAGGCACATAGAAACAGTAAAATCGAAAGGAGGATTCAGAGAATTGCATTATGCTAATCCCAAGAAAGTCATTGTTGTGATGTAGTACAAGAACAGTCTATATCCCATTCACTTCAAATATGAAAATACACTGCGGAGGCCATTCAGAAGTTACTGTTACTTCATAGTATATTCAGCAAATCAATGTAATATGCATTCACTCTTCTGGCAATGTGGGCTGTCAGAGTTCCTAAAATCCACCAATTCATCTAGAAGGGATGACAGTTTGAGGTGTTTTTTTTTTATAAATGTAAAATTGTGAACTCATAGTTGTAGTCTCATGCACAGTATATTAAACAGAGAAGAATGCATAAATACATTTATTGAAATTTTACATAGCTTTATTATTGAACTTACTTTTATTATTTTATTTTTAAAAGGAACACCCCAAATATTTCATTTTTTAAAAAACATTTTATTTATTTATTTATTTTTTAGAGAGAGGGTAAAGGAAGGAGAAAGAAAGGGAGAGAAACATCAATGTGAGGTTGCCTCTTACACGCCCTGTACTGGGAACCCGGCCCACAACCCAGGCTTATGCCCTGACCAGGAATCTAACTGCAGACCACACCCAATCCACTGAGCTACACCAGCACCAGCCAGGGTTGAACTTACTTTTAAATATCAGTGTTATATATGTGATGAAAAATACAACACAGAAATAGCTTAATAAATATTAATTTTCTTAAAGGGAATTTGTTACTAATTAATGGAGTTTTCCTTTGACAAATTTTATAATGTCTTATTTTAAATATATTAATATATATTTTATGGGGCCACTAAGATAATTTAAGGCATAGTGTATCTTAAGTAGGCAAATGTGTTACTTATTTGATAATTGAAGTTTTGATTCCTCACTCAAATAATGCCAAATATAAAATTTTGTTATAACTAACATGGGTTATCTACATAAATGCATGCTGCTCTAGAATAGTAAAAATACTCAAATATTGTTGGTTGTAGCAGAAAGACATGTGTTTAATCCAAAATATTTTTAATGAGGATTTTACAGCCAAATACACTTAGAGTATTGTGTGAGGTCAAGTGCCAGACTTTCTTCATTCAGATTTGTACTTTAATCATTTCTTTTGTAAATAACCTTTAGGATCACACTAGAAGCTGAGTTCAAACCATTCTACCGAGAATCTAATATTCTAGTAATTTTGATGGGAGAAATTTTTTTAAACATGCTTTTCTAGAATTCTACTTTTTCCCTTAAGTTGGTATTATGAATTGAGATCTATTGGTTAAGGTAATGTTTTTCATACAGAATGCTGACTACATATATATATATATATATATATATATATATATATATATATAAAACTATTGGGTTAACAAGATAAAGAGATTAAGAAAAAACTAACTTATAAACACACATACACAAAAACACACAAATGAATATATTCTAAAGAACCAGAATCCTGTATTTAAACTCTATTCTATCTAGTCCTAACTATGTGATCTTGAAATATTTAAAAAAGCCTTAGCCCTGGTTGGTGTGGCTCAGTGGATTCCAAAGGGTCACTGGTTTGATTCCCATTTAGGTCACATGCCTGGGTTGTGGACCAGGTCCCATCAGAGGTGCACAAGTGGCAACCACACACTGATGTTTCTCTCCCTCTCCTTCTCCCTCCCTCCCCCTGTATCTAAGAATAAATAAATATTTTTTCAAAAACTTTAAAAGCCCTACAATATATCAATATATTCATCTTGAAATCCAGAGTAATAATAAAAGTTTCTAATAGGATTTTTAATGGATAACTTTCACAAGTTTAAAAGAGCATGACTGAATCTCATACTCACCAATATAAAATAAACATTTGTCCAAGTTGATGTTTGACTCACTATTTAATAATGGAAGCAGCAACATGTTATGAACAGTCTAGAGAACATTTAAGTATATATATAGAATAGATATAGAGGTAGGGATGAGATTTGATAGATTGCTGGGTAAAATGCAAAACTGACTAATGTTTAAAACCCATAAACCATAATACTTAGATTATGTCCTCTACTTGATGAATATTATTTACATCTCTGTAAGGCAAAATTCAACAATTTTTCCTCTGCCTCTAGAGGGTTGAAAATCAGTAAATAAATCCAACACTACATTAAAAGAATACCCATTAATCTCTTTTCCTTATATCCAGTTTGTGGGTACTTTTATTACAATAGTTTCTTCTGTTGTGATCAGAATCTCCAAGATTATTCTTGATCACAACAAAAACTGTTCTTGTTAGATTTGGCCTGATTATTTGTATAGATTCCATGAGAGTGTTACTTAACTCAATAAGCCTTCCTGAATTTGTTCTGTGAGTCAGGCTTGAAAGATTTTGGCAACTAATAATGTCAAATCATTAACCTCTGTGTATAAAGTTTCAAAAGTATCATTGATTGACTCTGAAACTCTATGGTTTATTCTTCATTTCTGAGGTTGAAGATCCAAGTCCAAGACACATTGTCCATGAGATTTTTAACTATTAATCTATACATTTGGGTAAAGTTCTCTTAAATTGAGATTCTTGATGATTTGTTAAGGTCCCTAAATTACTAGTGATCATTTATTTTTAGTAAAAAAATATTTGAATTCCTAAAACTGAGAGATTAAAACTTTATAATCCAGATAAGTCAGATTTCTTGGTAAGATATTACAGAATTATCTCCAAATATTATTTATCCCTATTCCTTAATATGTGTTTGTCACACCTGATTGAATGAATTTTTTCAAGTGTCATATTCCAAGTTTAGCCTTGATTGCACTATTGACTTCATCCAATTATATCCTGGTAACATGGAGGGCAAAGTCATATTGCATCTGTGCAAGTAATTGATTGCCATTCTAAGTAAGAAAACAGCAAACGTATTTGTGTTTGGTTTTTGAGGGGATAGTGAGAATCAGATATGAATTCAGATTGGCTCATTTCATCTTCAAAGAACATAATCTACTAAACTGTGGATTAGAGATATCTTAAACAAAAAAGAGCTTTTTCATATATCATGTAAAATAGAACATTAAAAATACTGCCCATAGTATTTTGTGAGGTTCACTTCTGAACAAAAGAGAAAATGAGCGCCTGGATTTACCCTCCCACATGAAACCCTCTTTCGGGTGTTGTCTGTATTTTTATACAAACAACATACTTTCGAAATTAGTTTTAGAATTTGATCAAGTGTCAGCTCAAGACATTGGTCCTGGAGCAAGGAAAACCAAACAGGATGAACCCTATGAATGCTCTAGCTATGCCTGATGCAAGTGACTCTCCAGGATGCGGAGGCGCGACTACAGACAAAAAGGTCAGAGTGATGTGATTACTTGATGCAAGGAACCCAGGAGCCCAAAATGGTTATTGCATTTAGAGGCTGACAGGTACAAGTTAACAGAAGTTCCCCGGGAGACCCCCAGAAGCACGCTGCCCGGCTGACATCTTTAAGTCACTGAGACCCAGTTTGGACTTCTGACGTCCAATATTGTAAAATAATCAATTTGGGGGTGTTTTAGAGCACTAAATCTGCAGTAAGTTGTTATAGCAGTAATAAAAAACTAATATGTCTTATGGATCAAGGCATATAATACTTACTCTCCTGTCACACCCTTTATAACTTGCTGTATTTCCTCAAGTTTGGTCTTTCATTATGTTCTTTCATATTCTGGGACACCCTCTGTTTACTCTTTAGGACAAAACTATTCATTCTAGCCTGCAAAAAAAAGTGAAAATATTTTTTTCACCTTGCATGCATGCCTCTATTTTTCTGTCACTGTTGCTCTGACTGGACTCTAAACTACCTATGTGAATAATTTTTAATCAAAGTATCTTCTAATTCACAGAGAAAAGTGGGAGGGGAGTAGAAAGCTCAGAATTGTGTCATAATCAAGTATTTCAGTAGAGTAGCAAAGCTTAAAAATGTACTTTAATACAACTTTTTACAGCCACACATGACTCCCTTACACATTTTTTAAAATGGGAAAAATGAGCAGACTCATTAGCTTGACTGAAAAATTCACTCTATAGAATATACAAAAGAGATAAGGACATATGTAAACTGAAATATACGCTTCATAATCAATGTTTTAGTATTCAATTTTTCTAAGAAAGTATTCACATGTCCAACATTGTTATCAATTAACTCAATTTAATAACCCACAATTTTAAGTTACCTAAAGATCATGGAAATAGTTTACACTGACAAATAAATTGGTGACATAAAAACTTTTATTATAAACATTAAATTATTATGTTATAATTAGTCTTTGCATTTGAAACAAACACAAATTTTTGTAAGTAAATAAAATGTACATGTAATTAGCCTCAAGAAAAAGACCTGTAGCTATTAAGTATTTTTCAAAACACACAAACTTTTATGTTTCCCTGGAAGAGAAGATACCACAATTGTAAAGGTGGTTTTCCTAAAGCCAAGCTGACCCATTGGGTGTGCTGACCCCTGCAATTGCCCGAATGTGGGAAACTCGACTGCATAATTTGCAGTACTGGGGGGCTGTGTTTGCGCTCTCCCCTGGAAGGAAAAAAGAAGGAAAAATGCCACACAAAATTATTATAACTGTCTTAAGATTTACCTTAACTATGAATATAGATTCTAAAAATGTTTCTAAGCTAGCAGTTTCTCTAAGGATTGCTTTTTTAAAAATAAAATCTGTATATTTACAGGACTAAGATTTGGTTTCTTTATTCTATGAGAATTCGAGAATATTTTATTTACTTAAACAATTATTAGTATCTACAAATGCATTAGTATCTATAAATGAAAGTGCTCCTTTCATTGAAGTAGGAAAGCATTTCAAACACAAAAAAGCAAATGTTTTCTCAATTACAAATCTGAGGAGTCCTAGATACACAATCCATATTTTTAGTTCTGTAATATTATCTACAGATGATATTGAAATACAATAACTGTTTCTATCTCAAGGGCTGTTTTCTTTCCTAGTGGATAAAAAATAGTTAATTGATCTGATCTCATGAATAGACAAACAAAAAGACTAACAAACTGGATTCTTTGCCATCTTTTATTCAACAAAGCATTGTTCTCATTTGTTGATCCTACCGAGTTCACCAAATGATGAGATCCTGAAACCAAACCCCAGTCATTGCTACCATCAATGAGAAATAAGTTATTACCAGAGTGTGACTCAAAACAAACAAAACAGAACAAACAAACAAAAGAAAGAAACAAGAAAATCAGGGAACAGAGTAGGGCCAAGTCCTGTTTTTATTTTTTTTTTGAAATTCTCTCTGGCTCTCTGGGAGCCAAGAAAAAACTAACTAACTAACTAACTAACTAACTAACTAACTAACCAATCTGCCTTCACTAAATAGCCCCATGAGGTACAAGTTGGGAAATTATTTTTCTTGTGAATCTCAAAGTTCTTCAGCAAAAGCAGCAGTTTGTCCTCTGGACTAACACTTCAGGACTTTTGTGGAGACAATGACCTTGGCAGAGAGTGTCTTCCTTAGTCCAGGTCAGGGAACAGATCTGTTCTTTATCCCTGAGGATAAATAAAATAGGTGATACCTCTCTTCAGAACAAAGACTGGACAGATTTTCTAGGAGCTCCTACACAGCCTACAATCACCTAAAACTGTGTTTCCTCAGCTGTGATACAAACACACTGTGTGTGGAATTCAACAGGCTCCATCTCTGCTTTGTCCCAAGGCCTTGGGGATGTGAGGGGAACCCAGGCGAACGTGAAGTTGATGCTGCATGCACTGCCGTAATAAAGTCCTTTCAGCTGACCCAGGAATCTCCTATCTCCTCCCAGCATCTATGAAACCAAGGCAAACTGAGTAACTTGTTACTTCTTGTAGGGCGAACTCACACTTCCACAATTCTCGACAGCATCATTTTTTAACTACTAGGTTTCTGAATCCTAAGTCTATTTGTGCATCTTCACAGATGCCAGCATAAGAAATGCCCAAACCTGTAGAGAAGTTTTATAAGAATTTATGTAAGTCTAAACTGATTACAGTCACCAGCTATAAAATGCTCTGAAGAATAATAGTTTTGTGGGGTTCGTATGCATTTGAATTTAAGGAGGGAACTTACTGAAGATTACATAAGGGTGGGAAAAAGCAAGAAAAGGGATTGAATTATAAGAATATGTGCTCTCTTAAGGAGTATCATTATTTCTGACATTTCAAAGTTATGTTAAGCTAGGAGCAGAAGGCCAATGGACAGGGCTTGTTTTAAGTCCTGGCTGGATAGCTCAGTTGGTTAGTGTGTCATCATATATGCCAATGCTATAGGTTTCAGCCCCGGTCAGAGCACATGTAAGAGGTAACCCAGTGAATGCATAAATGGGAGCAACAACAGATTGAGTCTTTCTCTCTCAAAGATCAGAAAAAACATTAAGACCTCTCCCTAAAAAAGTTATAGGTCTGAATTGTGACTATCCACCATGAACTGACCAGTTAGAAATGTATAATTTATCACAGCACCACATTTTTGTCCTCCCAGATGATCTCCAGAACTTATAAAGAATAAGTTTCAAAAATTAAAAAAAAACATAACTGTCCTACCAACACGGAATGAACATGCATCAAAGATATTCTTTAATTTATAAATTAATGGATAACTTACTGTGACTACTTCAAACAGCACTTGAGAAGTTAGATATAGAACAGTAAAACTGCTTGGTTGGATACAAACCTGGCTGATATTCAAATGGAATAGAAATCATAACTTTGATTCTCTACCAAAAGAAAAGAGTCAAGATAAACAGCCACTAAAATGCTGTGAAGTACTCCAATAAATAGTCTATTTCAGCAGTGCACTGAAAGAGCCCTCGGTAATCTTTTGCCTATGTCATGTTTCAGATGATGCCATTCACCTATGGTTGAGCCCATTCTACAGATTAATGTATTCAAAGCTCTTAAAACAGTTCTCGGCATATGATGTCATGCTCGGTGCACATTAGTTATAATTTTATTTGTTTGTTTATATGTTTTTTGAAAACCAAGTATAAATATTTCATCTAGGCAGGAAATTATCAAAGCTTAACTTTCTCCTGTTCATGACCCTACCTATAGGTGGTTAACGATAATGCATTTCCTATACACAGTCATAACTAAGTGCTATCAAAATCTTAGGCCACCTATATCAATCCGTTTTCCATTCTTATTTGACCATTCAAACTTTGTGTGTTAGGAGCATAATTAAAAGTATGTTGCAGTAGAATTACTAATGAAGCTCCTCTCAATCATGGTTCCCTGAAGTCCCCATTGTGTACAGGGTAGGACAAAAGTAGCTATACAATTGTAAGTATGTGAATGCAGAGTGTATTCTTACATTATCATTTATTAGTTATTGTAGTATTCTTTCCACATGAACTGCAAACCCACTTTTGCTCCACCCTGCATAATGAATTAACTTCTATTCACCTATAAGGTACTTGCTACATACCATTCTTGGGAAATGAAGAAAATAGTCGCTAAAATTACCTCAGCAGTTTTCCATCCTCCTGAGGAAGCCTGAGTGAGAAAGGCTGGAGCTGGACCAACAATAGCGACATAAGTCACCCCTGACAGCTTGTTAAAAACTTAAAATCTCAAGTTCTACCTCACACCTAGGGATTCAGAACCAAAATTCTATGTGGATACAAGGGATTTATCCTCTGGATGTCAGAGGATAAATCATCTAAGAGATGGTTTATGTAGTGGTTTCTTGTGAGGCCTCTGAAGACTGATGACTTTGGTTTCAAACCTGGTTCTTCCATTTAGTAGTTTTGTGACTTCTGCAAGATAAATAACCCTTTCATACTTTAATATCTTCATCTGTAAATTGGGTATCAGGATGCTATTTAAAAATTCATGGGATTGTAGAGTGGCGTTTTACATTTGTAAATGGTTTATATCAGCACCTGGCACATGTTAAGCTCTTGATAAATGAGGGTTATTCGTATTTATATCTATATCTCAGAGACTTTTTTATGGTTTTACTCACATTCAACAGTTGGATATATTTTAATTCCTCTTTTTCCTCATACTAAAACATTCAAAGATTTCAAAATTAGTTATCATTAGATAAATTATGTTAATTTTCATTTTAAAATTTGGTGTCATGTGATTTTCAGTTGTTATAACATTTATGTGTTTGAATTAATAAGTACACATGCACCTTACTGCAAAACTCAAAATCCTGAAATAAGAGAATTAATGAGATATTTAATCATTATATCTATGAAAGAAGAAAATTGGCACACTGAAATAACTTAGTCCAAGTGAAAAATTAATTATAGCCTAGGAAATATGAAAGTAAATTCAGATTAGAGACACTTTTGGCCCATAAACTTTGTAATCTGGCTGATTCTTGGCATTCCTATAGCAGGGATACCTTGGAGCCATAAACACAGGAGAGAATGCTCTTCAAAGAAGGCTATTATTCATGTAGAATTAGGCAGAAAATAACTTCTTACTCTAGAAGAATTCCTCCCTCTTTACTTTCATTATACTATGCTCTTATCTTTCTCAATGTTTTTGCCATCTTTTGCTGAAACACTTATTCTTCTACTTTCCTTAAAAATTTAATGCTCTATATATACTCAAAATAAAAAGCAATCATATCTATCTCCAATTCTTCCCATTCCCTCTCTTTTACCTTGTGTTTTTAAAATTACTTGCTAGCTTCATCAATGAGATTGAATAACATGTTAATGTGCCATTACTTGATTGACCACTTCAGAGCTGTAGTTTTACTTTGAACTCAATATAGTTAATTTTTATTATTGATTATCTATCTTTACATATTAAACTTAAGTCCTGGAAAAACAGACATATAAATTTCTTTTTTCTTACTGCTATACTATCAGTGGTAGAATATCATAAGGAAATTCTTTAATGACATGATAATAAAATTCATATATTGTACAGTATTAGATATTTTCCTTTTATGTTTAACTCATAATTAATCCTGAATTTATGTTTGTAAGCAAAATGAGCTAGAGTTTTACTGTTTTTTTTGATTTAAAGATAAATATTAAGTCCCCAATTATGAAGGTTCTGAGAAATTATTCTACTTGTAAGTTAACAGTTATCCTTCTACAGTTAAATACACACACGTGCAAATCACACCATTTACTCACATTGGGTATTAGCAGCACTTGTTCATCACTCCAAGTTCCCCACGAGGTGATGTAACGAGGTTCAGGTGTGCTCACTATACATGCTGTGTGGGGTTTGCACCACAGGAGAGGAACCTTAATATTAATGAGGCTCGGGTCCTATATAAGGTAGCTCTCAGATCTGTCCCTTCGCTTCCCCGGCAAAAAAATAAAGAACTTTGCTCTAGAATATAAACCAATCATTTTTGGAAAGGGGGAAATATTTCTAGGTCTATTACCTTTGGAAATTGTGAAAATGGATCCAAGTGAGTTGAGTCTTTAAATCTCTCCTGAGCAATTGACTATCACTAATTTCCAAAGCCTGTTTGTCATTCAATGATAAAGCCTAGACTGTGCTGAAATGTGAAAGTGTTTGTGGAGCCTTGTGTCCAACATTAATTTCTCTCCTAACATAATTTAGTGAGTAGGCATTCTTCCCAATGTTCTTCAGAGCAAATGGGTTGTACATCACATATTCATATGAGTGTGGACCTACCCTGAGTACCCTATTCTATTCAACAGCTTTATCTCTTTTTTATGTTTCTACATTAATACTTTAATTTCACATTATTCACATTGATGTAATCACATTTTATAAAGCACTTATGACCTTATGACAAATCATGTTACATGAAGGAAGAGACAAGTTTCCTGCATTTTGTTTCTTTTCTGGGGTCATCTTGATTATTTGATGCTAACACTTCCAAAGAACATTTAGAATCAGTTTGTTGAGTACAATGAATAATCCTTTTGGGAATTTTATTGGAGTTGAATAGAATCTATGAATCAATATTAGGAGAACTGATACCTAATAATGTATAATTACCTTATTTTTAAGCATCACATATGTTTTCATTAATATTCAAAATATAAATAAAATTTTTGATAAGTTAGACCAACATCTCAACTCTTTATCATTGATAGAGGATATAAAAATTGAGGCTTACTCATTCAATTAATTTCACTATCTGACAGTGAAAAGAATAAAGTACAATTACCCACCTGCACATACTTTAATCTCAACACATAATCTGAACAAGTACTATAAGTTTCTGAGGAAAAATATTTTTCTAAAAAAAACTATAAAATTTAAGTATGAATATGTACCATGCCATATATGGGACAAATTTGGTAAATCTGGCAATTCTAGTTCTAGATTGGTTTTTGACCTCGTATCTCCTTTAACTAGTCCTCAAGTAAGGGAACTTGACAATACCATAGTTCATCATAGACTCACCTGGCAATTGAGTTGACCACCTATATTAACTTAATGGCTTCATCCAGTGAAAAAACAAACTTTTCATATCCTTATGATAGAAGACAAATTAAAAAAATATTTTATTTATTTATTTTTTGAAAGAAGGGAAAGGAAGGAGAAAAAAAGAAAGGAAAACATCAATGTCTGGTTGCCTCTCATGCACCCCCTACTGGAGACATGGTCATTAAACCAGGCATGTGCCCTTACTGGGAATCAAACCAGCGACCTTTTCTTTGGTTCACAGGCCGGCACTCAATCCACTGAGTCACACCAGCTAGGGCAGGAAGCAGTTTGACAATGTGAACAAGGAATCCATTGGAGTTATGCTCTTACATTTTTACAGAAACTGGGGGATGAGGGTGGTAGCTCCCTTGACCTTTACTTTTCAAAGAGAAGGCTCCTGGGTTGTTAAAAAAGGCATTCTAGGGTCACAAAAGGGACAAAACACCAGTGAAAAAAGACCCATGTAGTCTTCAAACTGAATTACATTCATTTTAAAGAGATGTAAAACTTCTTACATTACAAGGAAATGTAAGGAAAATACTTGAAGATAAAGGAGGAGAAGAAAATCTCTCCCTTATTTCTAACAGAGAAAATTAAACCTCTTACTGGTCATTTGCTTTTGGACTTACAGCTATCAGATAAAATATGAGATTCCCAGATAAGTTTGAATTATTAAATGTGTTACATTTTTAGTGTAAGTGTATCTCATGGTATATGTGGAACAAATTTGGTGAATCTGTCAATTTGGTTTCAGATTAATTGTTGACGAGGTAGAGGAGAAAGTCTCTATTGAAGCTTCTCTAAGCTCACTCAGCTGTGAAAAGCAGGTCTCATGAGTACATCCAGAGAATTGCAAAGTCTTACACAGAAAGCATTAGGGCTTTGCTTGTCCACTCTAGCCTCATGTGTGAGTGCTCTGATACACAGTGATTCGTAACAGGAGAAGGCAAGTATAGACACATAGGAGACACACAGGACCTGGATGAGACTGCAAGGTACTCCACACAAAGAAACTCATGCAAATAAATTTTTAAAAAGTAAAAACTTTTCTAGATAGAGATCTTAGTTGGTTAAGGAAGTGGCTTGAGATCAACCAGAAAAAAAATTACTTAATGATCTTACCTTTAACAGGAACCTAAACAACAAAACAAATGAACAAGCAAAATATAACCAAAGACACTGAAATTGAGAACAGGCTGACAATGACCAGAGGGGAGAGAGGAGGGAATTTCAGGGGAATTTCAGGGGAAAAAGGGAAGAGTTTACAGGAACAGGTATAAAGGACACATAGACAAAAATAGGGGGGTGGAAATGGGAGGGATGTGGGGAGCACTGGGGGAATGGGCTGGGATGGGAGTAAAAGACAGAAGACTATACTTAATAATTAAAATAAATTTTAAAAAATTACTTTAAAACAATTGCTACAGGTTAATTTTAAATGTGCACACCTGTTTCACATCTTGCAGCTATTCAAATCAAAAGAGAATATTTAAGACAGAGTTCATTATATATGTGAGGATTAAAAAAGAAACCTAATAATTTACTAACAGCTCATCTCAGGCTAAGCAGAGTTGACACTTGTTCTTTGATATGCAACTAGAGTTACTGTTTGCAGACCCTAATCACTTAAACTCACAATTATTCTCAAACTTTGATGAAAACTCTTATTCCATTTGTAATTATAATGCTTTACCTCATTTATCTCAGCAATCGTTATTATTTCTGTAAAGTGAAAATCCCCTGGTACTTGCACCCCTTCGATGAGTATGTAACATAAGGTCTTGTGAGTACTTTTCTTGTATGGTTTTCTTTGTAGTCGTGCTTCTTAGATTCATGTTATTCGTTTGCTGAGATATTGAATGGCTATTCTTTTGAGATTTGTATACACTTTTTGTTAGAAAGGAAACTATTGTCACCATAAAATAATTTCTAGACTAACAAATGAAAACTTTCGGCTTTCTTATTCTCTTTAGCCGACCACATAAAGAGTAGATTATGGGACCATCACTACACCTCCCAAAGGAAACCTTCAGAGATCTCGGTAGGGTAGTAGCTGGATTAAGCTGCCATAAAAAGAAAACACTGTAGTGTATAAATCGTCACTCATATTTCCCAGTTAAGTTTGTATGCATGCAATGCATACATTCAGATCCGGCCAGGAATGCTGAAGTTGGTTGAAATGTTTCTGTGCCTCAACAACCTACACATTAAATTGATTGATCACTTAAACCATCTCCTCCTTCCTTTGATCTTTCATCATGTGCTGGAGTGCTTGATGACTGACACCACCACAGGAGTACATCACTAGACAGAGAGCTAGCCTAGAGAAATGGGAAAAGGAAACCAAACCCTGTCTGTCAAACAGACGTGATCAAAAAATGATATTTTACAGGCATATTATCACTGTCAGCTAAATAAATAGGTAAGTGAAATAAATGAGATCTGAAATTAGAGGTGAACAGAGATTCTATAACTTAAATTTTCAAAGGCAGAACACTGCCAAGGGTAAAATTATTTATGAATGCTACATTGTTTTACCATCCAAAGCATAGAAACAATTTTCAGATAATTTATATCCTCACGCTTCTGTAATATTTATGCAGTTCGGGAGCTGAGAGGGTTTGTTGTTAGTGATTTAACACTCTTGCTTTTTTTTTCTTTTCTCCGACTGCAAAACAACAAAGAAAAGCTATGGTAAGATCAGAACATTTTTGGATCAGCATATCTGAATACGCCTATCAATCAGTCATGTTTTCTTATCAGTTACACCAATTGTTTTTCACTGTATGTGAAGGAAAAGAAATTACATCATCCGGATTTCTCCGAACAGAATAAGCTTACAGAGAAGTTTAAAATACAGTTTAGTTTGATGCTCTCCACAGCAATAATCTGAGAGAGCATCCTACTGCTATTTTAAATTGCAACTCTGGCAGAGAAGGATTAAGCATCATTATCAAAGTTACAGGTAAATAAGTTAGCCTCTTCTCCAAGGGTCCTTACCCATGATGTCATTTACTAGTCCTACTATCTTGTCCCAAAGCCTTCAAACACTTGTTCAGCCTCATTCCTTATGGAAGATCCCTATGTCCTAATACTTCAGCTTAAAAAAAATCTTTAAAAAATTGTGCCTCCTAAATCTTGTTATAGAAAAAGTAGTTCCAGGTTTTCCATTTTAATGTCAATTTGTACAATCCTATATGTGAGAGCCAATATTTCTATTTTACCCTGGAGTGACAAGCACTATGACCTAACAGGCCTGCTGCCCCTCCAATTTCTAAGATTAAACCAAATTGTAATGACAAGTTATTTGTGCAGAAACACTTAGACTAATGAAAGAAGCTTGTATCAAACCTTTAGAGTGCAATTCCTAAGAGAGTTGTTGCCAGCCTTTTATCCAAGCACCTTCCTTCCCTCTCACTAACTCTGGCTACTCAGCTCTTCCTCCGTTAAGTGCATGAGTCTCCCCCACTTTGCTGTGCCCTTCAGGAGTCCTCCTCACCTTAGCTGTGGGGAGTTACTGGAAATACTCTATTCAGAAAAATCTCCTTCTCCTTCTGTCATTTTCATGCTAAATTCTAACCTGGATTCACAGCATTTTAAAGTAAACTGATTAAAACCTGGTGACCTTAAACACCAGGGAGAGAATAGGATATGAGAAGCATCAGATAACCTAGAGGAGATCTATTTCAATCTGTTTCTAAGCTTATTAACAGTGCGGGGCCTGCCTTTTCCCACATTGATGTCCCTGTTGGGATTTGCTGCTGTGGCCAGCAGGGGTATTTCTCTTTGACCGATTTTGTCTTTGGGCACCTTCTTCCCCACCTGGAATACCTCGGACCTTCAGAGGTTATCATAGTACTTCCTTTACAATTCCCTTCAGCTTTCCTGTACCTCGCTGAATACTTTTTTTCCCTTGTCTTCCAGAAATTTAACATCAGTTTGGCTTTAAAAAATCCCCCCATCATATTTAGGACATAATTCTCAATTTCAAAACTAAAATTTAAAAAAACTTTTTGAAAAAAGTTCTCAAACCTTAGTTTAAATCATGTGCATTCTTCACCCTTCGGTTGTTCTGAATTCTCCCGTTAAAATAACAAAATGAACCTGCATGCAAACAAAAATAATGTCTTTTTCCATCTTTTTCTTACCTCCTTAGCATGAAGCACATAATTTGCTTCAATTAAAAAATTACTTTCTTTCTGATATATTCAGTGTAAAAACATTCACACAATGTATAAGATGTGTCCAGGAAAAATCCAGCCATCATTAATGTAATGAGAATGGTTTGTGCAACATCGATGTAACCTTGGCAGCCAAGGAGAGTGGATTGGCATGCACGTGCATGAACAATGACAAGTTCACTGTCCTAGTCCCTGGGGGTGGTAGATGCCCTTGATGTGTATTGTGTGGCCATCTCATTCAAAATAATTGAGCAAGTAGAATAATGAAACTGCATCAAATTTTGTATTAAGCTTGCATATTCCTCAATAGAAATTGTTTGGATGATTCAGAAGGTTTTCAGAAATGATGCAATGAGTGCAGTGCAAATAAAAGTGTGACACAACCTCTTCAAAGATGGTTGAGAATCTGTTGAAAATGGTCCATATTCTGGAAGGCCTATGACAAGCAGAGCACCTGAGAATGTTGAACATGTACAGCCTGCAATCAACAAAGATCGGTGACTGACAGTGTGAGAACTAGAAACTTATCTGGGGATTCCAAAAACTACTGTGTCCAAGATTTTGATGCAGGATCTTGGCATAAAACCTGTTATGGAAAAATTGACTCTGCAGCTTCTCCTACCAGCGCAGAAAGAATATTGTGCTGCAGTAGCTAATAACTTGGTTCAAACTGCTACCAGTGAACCACAATTCCTCAAGAAGGTTATAACTGGAGATGAATCGTGGGTCTAGGGCTATGATCTGGACACGAAGGCCTAGTCGTCCCAGTGGAAGTTGCCTGGTTGGTTCTCCACACACAAAGAAGGTGTGACAAAGTTGCAGCAAGATAAAGACCATGTTAACTATGTTTTTGATCGGAAAGGTGTTGTCTATCAAAGTACGCCCCTCCATGAGAGCTGTGTGAGGTACCAAGGTGACTACTCTGAAATGAACTGAGGTGTCATTGTCCTATGTATAATTTTCTTATATTTTTTATCTTCAATAAATGTCTCTATTTTTCACATTGTATGGCTGAATACTTTCTTATGGGCCTTGTAAAACAAAATATATGCCAACAAAGAAGTAATTCTTAGCAAAAAAAATTAGTAAACTTCTTACAAAAAAAGTACATGTTAGCTCACACAATTGTGCAATTTGTAAGTAAATCTGAATATCCTTGGATGATATTATGGCTTTGGATCACATTTAACAGGTCTGAATTATAAAAGATGCCCAATTATCTCATCAAACATATTTGTATTTATTTTACATTCTGTTTATTTATTTTCTTTTACTCTTTATGTAGAACGGCTCCTGGAACTGGGTTCAGTGCAGTATTATAACAAAGATATAACAAATAATACCTAGGCCAGAACCTCTAACCCAATCTCCTACAGAACAAGCCTTAAAGAAGCAGGATCTGGGACATGATTTAAAAACATCCATTCTTGTTTATTTACCTTAAAATAGTATACATATTCTTATTAAAAACTTGAGTAGTGATAATATCATTCTCCTTCACATATATATTTTTGACTAAGTAAAGCTACATATAGAATTTTTCATATGTAGTATAAAAAGGTGTTATGACAGCATTTATTTAAAATGCTTAACCAAGTTTGAACAAAACTTAACTCTAAGATAGTGTTTATTAGATTAGTATTGTTAGTGTACATCTTTTAAATTTGTTTGCTTATCTAAAAATGTATTTGTGTTTTATAAAATGATAATGCACTATAAGTCAGTCCCACAAAGAACACCAAATGTAAGCATGAATGTCAATGAGATAAACAAGAAAATTAAAAAATAATTGATCAAGTCCTATTAATTTTGTACAGAGTTTCATGTTAAGTGTCCTAAATATTATTTGACAGTGAAAATAGTAGTTGTTTGATTTCTAGGAGTGTCTGTTTATATAACCTTTCTTCTACTTTGCTTTACACTAAATTTCCGCCAATTTAATAGGCAAAAAAGTGTGCTACATGTAATTTACAACAATTTTAAGAGTAGAGCCTGTAAAATTGAGAACAATAATTTTAGAGAGAAAAGTGTAATTTCTTGGGCCTACTAATAATGCTTTTCAATTTTGCTACTACAATGAAAATTCCAATCCACACTCAATAAAAGTTGTCCTTGAAGTAGCCCTTCACTGTAACAGACGACACACTCTATTTGGTCATTTCTAAGCATGATATAAATTTATCTCCCAAAGGAAGAGAATGCTGACAACATAGAAAGTGTGCAAGTCAAGTACTTATGAATTGAACACACACTATGAAGTGGAACAAAGGTGCTTCAAGGTGCTCATTTGAAATCACTGTCACTTAACCCAGCCAGAGCACTGTTTGAGGTTTCTTGTGTGCTCTCATTACTACATAGCTGATAGTTAAGTGTATTTATAAGCAGGGTGAACCATATTTATTGACTGGAAAGCAAAGGACCAGAAATTGCTCAGGGTTTATGGAGATGATGTAGTCAACTCTGCAATCATCTAATAATTAGCCAAAGTCTGGTAGGTATTTACTGTTAACTCTCACTTGCCCTGGGACCTACCTCCCAAAGGCAGAGGAACAAAGTGTAGAATAAATACTTAAAAAATCTTTCCTAACCTTCCCAAATATTTATTACTTGACTAATAGGAAAAGTAATATATGCACATAACACTTTCTTCATACAGGAGTATACAGTTTAATTCTACCCCTGATAAACTAGGCAGAACACCTTGACCTGGCTTCCACGGTCAATTTGTTCCCATTTCAAAAACAGATGACTAGTGCTTAATGCTTTTCAGTCATTGCTCTTATTTTTATTTAGCCTCATCTCTCCTCTCAACCTAAAATCCTCACTCAGTTAAATGTAAATACATATGAAGCAGAATATATTAAAATAATTTCAGCTACTGTAAGCTGTCATTTTATATTTATCTATGCCTATCCATATCTATCTATTTATCTCTACTGTAGGATGGTTTTTCCTCTGAATATATTAATAGCCAATTAAGAAATACCTCTAAACTAAGCTCCTTCACTTATGTCTATATTTTAATAAGTTCAGAATATATTATTGTGTTACCTTGCTGTAGAAGAAAGAGCCCAGTTGTGACAAAAGGAATAACAGAAACTGACAATGTTGATGTTTAATTCAAGCACGTGCTGATTTTCTTTTCCTTAAAAAAAAACTATTTATTTTAAATTAAAGAATTTAATTAACAAAATTGCATATCAATAGAAAACACAATTTACTAAAGGATGCCAAAAAACATGAAATCAATTTATGGTTTACAAGTCTATTTTTTTCAAAAATTCATACTTTGAAGGCAAATGTGTAGATGTTACTAATCATCCCAGACTTGTGTCCCCATTATTGAAAATGAGTTTTGTTTCCCATAAGGGCGGTAATGTGCTAAAAAATATAAACACAAAATCATCCTGAAAGTAATTTAACTTTCCTAAAAATACTGCTTTAAGTTTCTTGTCTTTCTCCCACAGTTGGGGTGCGATTTTAGAGTTGATTAAGTTTTTCTGGGACTCTGAGACTCTACTGTAAGAATTTAGTCCTTTAATCGTCAACATCGTTCTTCTGAAGTAGAGAATAATCATGTTGATACAATTACCATAGGTCTTTTTGCTACAGCACTTAGTTTTCCTGCATAAATAGTAATTTATTAAGATAGATAAATACTATATTTATTAAACTAGAAAATGACATAAAATATTATTGATGTTCATTAATACGATTAGCATAAATGTCACAATTATACCTTGAGATTACTTATATTTCTATTTTCTTATTATTATAAATCAAGATTATATAGCAAACTATAGTATGACTAGGTTTATGAGCTGATTATTTTTTTAATTAAAGTTACTGATCACTTAAAAACAATGAGATTATTTATTGACTTATTAAGGTTATTTTATTCTCTATTATTAATTGCAATTACTAATCAACAGTATTGGTAGATTAGACTCATTCATTATTTATTTATTTATTTACTTGTTTATTTATTTATTTATTTATTTATTTATTTATTTAATCTTTACAGGGGAAGGGAAGGAGAGAGGGAGAGAAACATCAATGTATGGTTGCCTCTCATGTGTCCCCTGCTGGGAACTGGCCTGCAACCCAGGCATGTGCCCTGACTGGGAATCGAACTGCGATACTCTGGTTCACAGACCTGTGCTCAATCCTCATTCTTTTTTAAAATAAAGACTTTTCTGACCATCTATGATACAATTATTTATTTAAATATTTTTAGAGTTACATAAACATGAGAATGTTCATATTACCTTGTTTTCAGTCATGACAAACATAATAACATAATGTTATATGTTGAGCATAAAATCTTCAAATACCACAAATATGTAGTGAAGTTTAATATCAATCTGTAATTCACTTATGAAAACAGTGTACTCATTCCTTCACTGAATAACCAAGGATCATGAACAATGCAATTGCTAAGAGCAGAATTAATCATGTTAAAGTTCGAGAATGCAATTTGTTTTAACAGTTTTGTTTCAGGGAAGGTCTTCAGCTTGATAACTCTACTTTAAAATGAAAACAAACTGATGCCTTCCTATATGTTTAAATTAAGCATGTTATTTTCCCCTTGACACATCCAAAATAAGAACATTTTTCAACAGCAGCATAGCTTGTTTATACATCAGCTGTAACTATTAGAGCTAGTGTCCTCTGTGGACACTGAAGACAATTAATTTCTGGATGAGTGGAAAGGTAACGTTTTTCACTGACTTGAAAGGACAGATGAACTCATTTTTTTCCCCAACAAACTGACTTTGCCCTTGTGAACCTGGTGTGAAGCAATGATGACTGAAGTAGTCTTTAACGGATTTGTGTTTGGACACTATCAGCCAGCTAGACCTTGGGAAATACCCTCTGCTTATTTGTTCTTGACAAGCATTTGACAATTGAACTGAAGAATCTATTCCATTACACATTGGTGTTTTATCCATATGTTTGCTGAAGATTATGACTGTGAAACAGAAGTAATAAAGATCACTGTCTAATTGTACCTCTTGTTTACATTTACCCAACTTTCCTTTTTTACAGAAATGTAGAAGTCAGCTACTTCATATTTCCTCACCACCACCATTGCCATTTGGATGTTACTGAACCAAATGCATTATTTTATTGGTAGATTTCTAAGCGCAACAGTTAGTGATAGCATACAATTTTAAATTATTTGATTGAGAAGTCTCCCATTAAATGATTTCTAAATAGTCTATACTACATGAGGCTGTCTCCTTTCATGGGAATTATAATGGTAAATGAAAGTAACTGTCACTCCATTTTAATTCTTATCACTGATAATTATTTAGGGATAGTTTAGAACAAGAATCACAAGGTGCATATCATATTGCAGAAAAATTGCAATGCAATGTGATTAAAAAGTTGGAAATATGTCTACAACTTTAGAAAACTTCAGAAATTAAATATTTCTAAGCCTGTCATATAGAACAAAAATCTTCTGAATGCCTAATTACCTGATGATATTGAAAGCTCCTAACACTGTAAATGTTCTATTGGGCGCCTTCCCAAAACAGCAGGGAGTTACTCCTTAACGTCAGATTAGAGTGTATCTGAAATACAATTAATCAGAAATACACTATTTTGATTTTCTGGTGCGTGGAAGCAATTAACTCTAAAATCTGAAATCAGAAAGGAGACAAAGATTATTAGAGAGTTATACTATTTCATATCAAAGTCATCTTAGTTCATGTTTCACCAATAAAATGATTTCATGGGTACTTGTATGATGTGGATTTTTATTTTTAATGGAGGTTTGCCTGCCAGTCACCACAAAAGCCAAATTCACAAGGCAGGTACTGGTACAAAAGGAAAAAGGTTCTTTTTTAAAAAGATTTTACTTATTTATCTTTGGAGGGGAAGGGAAGGAGAGAGGGAGAGAAATATCAATGTATGGTTTCCTCTCATGAGTCCCCTGCTGGGAATTGGCCTGCAACCCAGGCCTGTGCCCTGACTGGGAAATGAACTGTGATCCTTTGGTTCATAGGCCCGTGCTCAATCCACTGAGCCACACCAGCCAGGGCTGATGTGTATATTTTAGTGCTGAAATTTAGGAACTATGTGCTCATCAGTAAATGAACAGGAGGCAAAAAAAATGATGGATTCCATTTTTGGCATGGGTGCAGATAGTTTTACTGGTCATGCAGTAGGGCAAAGCATAAATACAATGAGCACAGAGATTACACCTAATTATTCTCTCTAATTTGTTTTTTTCAATTTTCTATAATGAATCTTTGTCCTCTTTCCTCCTGTTTACCTGGAAAACCTCCTATAATCCTTTATAATTCAGGTTAAATATTTGTTTGTTATTAAATCATTTCCAAGAGCCCTAAAGAAGTATTAAATGCTGTTTTAAATATTATTGTACTAAAGCTATGATTACTTATTTTTAACTTTAGATTCTCCAGTATTAAGTGCATATGTCAGTGCATACACACACTCACACACACACACACACACACACACACACACCCTTGAATTTGTGTTAACAATATGGAAAATAATACAGATATGTGGTTGTGAATGTGAGAGCCAGTAGAGACTGTTACAGTCTCCACATTATGGTAACTGAGTAACTATGTTAATCTCTCTGTCTGCGTTTAAACATCCATACAACCTCTACAACAGCCGTGGTTGGTGTGGCTCAGTGGATTGAGTCCTGGCCTGTGAACCAAAGGGTCGCCTGTTAGATTCCCAGTCAGGGCACATGTCTTGGTTGCTGGTCAGTCCCCAGTAGGTGGTACATAGAGACAGCCACACATTGATGTTTCTCTCCCTCTCTTTCTCCCTTTCTTTCCCTCTCTAAAATTTTTTTAAAATCTTAAAATTAAAAAAAAAACTGTTAGAAAATTAACATCATACTTAGGCCCCACAGAATGTGACTATACAGATACAAACAAAGAAGTGCTTACCTTTCCCTAAAGGGGTGCATGGGGTCATATCAGTTATTACAGTCTTTTTGGAATGAAGTTAATTTCCTTTAGAGATTAAATGTAATGTTATCTAGGTATTCTGTAACCATTAAATATACCATTTTAGCATCACTGCAAGACTTCCCCATTATATTACCACCAAACTGAGTCAGTTCTGGCTCCCTTTCTTTTATGGTAATGCAATGGTAGCCTGTTTTCACCAGATCTGAAATTTTTATATGCACATAATACAATAATAAACTCCCCCTCTATGGCCTATGGTTTCTAATTTAGAAATACAGATTTTTAGAAGGGAATTATAAGGATTTGTGACCCATAGGTTAATGATAAGGATAGCAAGAAGTCTTTCATAACCCTTGTGTCAGAAAAAGATTTTCTGGTTGTTATGTATGCAAAGCCAAACCTATACCATTTGGAAAACAAAGTTAATTAACATGAATGATGCTAATCTAATTTTGGATTAATTTTTACATATTCATACACTGATAGATTTGGTGTTTGGGTAGATTCCAACAGACACATGACTATTGAGACAAAAGGAAGCATTAAAGAGCACAGTCCTCTTTTTATCATCATAGCACAGCAGAAAAATCAACAGTTAATAAAACGGTGCATTTGCCAGAAGACATAAAACACTCAGATCAGACAGTCCATCAGTCAAGGTGGCTACATCTTCTGGTAACAGTAAGTTTTAAACATGCTGAATTTCAACCCAAGAGCAGCCTTACTCTTGCCCAGGTAAAAATAGTGAATAGAACAATAGGTGCACAGAGTCCTCCTGTGCCCCTACCCAGTGGACACTCTTTTATCCTCAACATGTGACATTCAGGTCTTCCCAGTCTTCTCCATCCAAATAAACTGAGTTTATACTGGCTTGACCAAAATGTTTGTTTTCTTCCATAAGATGGCTGTTATAGCACTTAGTTGTCTTTAACTTCATTTGAAACAAAATTTTTAAGATTTTGTTGTGTCATATCAGTGTGCATTTAGAAAAAAAATCAAAATTGGTGAACTTTTGTATGGTCATTTGCATATTGAAGATGAAAGAAAATAAGTAACATGTTTAGCATTTATGCTTTATTATTTCAAGACGGTAAAAGGCACAACTGAAACACATACAAAAAAGATTTATGCAGTGTATGGAGAAGGTGTTGTGACAGATCAAACATGTCAAAATAGTTTACGAAGTTTCGTTCTGGAGATTTCTTGCTGGACAGTACTCCATGGTTGGATAGACTAGTTGAGGTTGATAGCAATCACATTGAGACAGTATTTGAGAAAAATACCATGCAGGAGATAGCCAACATACTCAAAATCCCCAAATCAATTCAGGTATTGATGAAAATGGAAAAAATACAGACATTTTGGCCAACCCAAAAGATGAAAGAAAACTTTACATTAATGAGTGGGAGCTGAAGGCAGATGCATATGTCCTATGAGAAGATAATGGAGCCTGGAACTTCAATCCTGGCAAAGAATCAGGATGAAACAGGTCTCACACCCACTAAAGACCAGTGGTAAATGTACTCTTGGTGAAGTCTGGGACTGTTAACTCTGTTTACCCACAGTGGAGGAAAACAAAAGAAAAACAACTATGTCCTCACAGACTTAGGTCCATAGTTCGTTATTTGCTTTTTGAAAGAGAAAAAAAATAGAACCAATTTTATATCCCAAAACCTGATGCGTGCCTGCACTGTTAACATTACTATGCAGTCCCGTTGAAAGTATCCACAAGCAATATGGCCTCTGAGTTGTGATCTGTATGAAGGAGCTGACATGTGAGGCAATTATAAAAATGCTTGAAAAAATGAGTAAGTGTAGCAAAAGAAAAACTCATATGAAATGTGAACCCCAAGAATAAAATTACAGTGGACAAAAAGGAACTCAAACCCATGGAGAAAAGCAAATAAATCTAAAACAGACAGATGTCTTGAAAATAGCAGAGTGCTTAGAAAATATTGAAGTGTATTTCCAATGCTTAGAGTGACTATGAATAAAAGAATACCTATAAAGCAAGATCAGAAGGTAAGAAAAAAGAACAAAATTAAAACTATGGGAGTGGGAAAATGCAATTATTGGAATGAAAATAAAAGAAAAATTTAAATGGTAGTCTGGGAACGAGGAAAGACGGAATCAATAGTTAGAATTAAAATAGTCATCCAAAATATTGTGAAATTAAAAAAAGAACATAAAAGTTAGTTTGAGTAATTCTGAATTATATTTAGTGGAAGTTTCAGTAGAATGAAATGAAATAACTGGGAGAGAATTCAAATTCACATAGGCAGCAGTTCAAATTTTCTCTAATTGACAAAATATATACATTAGCATAAAATAAATCCCCTGCTGAATGACACAAATGTAGGGGCAAAAAGCAGTAACCAGAAAAAACAAGTTATAAAACAAAATTTCAAGGAAAATGGCAAAATATTAAAAACTACTAGAATTAAAAATCTATAATCTGATGTAGAAGTTTTTTTTAATAATGAAAAATAGGTACGATGTCACTGTAGTGAAAGAAAATAAATCCCAGTCTTTGAATCTATATCTAGATGAACTAACATTTTACTGAGGAAAATAATTTTTCACTGATAGATTTTATTATTTCAGACATTTTCTCAAAATTTACAGTGATATACTGGACAATAAAAAATGAACATTTTTAAAAGTAAGGAGCAAAAAATAATGGTGAGGAGAAATATAAACAAAACATGGCAATATGTCAGATTAAGTATGGGCAGTTTTCAAATAAAAAAAGCCATTTTTGTTTCTTTTAAAATAAAGTAGAAATGGAATTTTACAAAAAAAAAAAAGCCGGCCTATTGTGAGGGGGTGGTTTGAGAAATTTTATAACATGCTAACCTCTTTAATGTGGATGGGTTAGAAAAAATCATAAAATAAAATGAGCATGTTAAAAATGTAAGGAAAGTTACTAAAAGAATATACATAAAACATTATAGATTTCCAGCACAGTAAAAATGAAAGCAGAAAAAAGGATTAATTTTTAATCTAACAGGAGGCAGAAAAAAGAATAAGTTCCTAATTGTGATTTGCTTTCTTTGGGCAAAAACTGCACATTTTTATCAAGTAGTTAAGGATATCACTATGGAAGACTTATTGAAGGAATTTCTAATAGTATAATAGTTATTATGGAAATCAAAAAGATACTTACAAACTAAAATGAATGTATACAACCTATAGTTTATTAGAGAAAAACAGTGTACTAACTTTAAGTTTCAAATAATATTTGGGGAAAAAATGCAATCTGGAATTAACTGTGGGAAAATGCTATAAGTTATAGTTCACCACAAGCTAAATAATCCTTCATAAAATTTTTAAAAGAAATGACTTTTTGATGAGCTATGTAAAATGCAAATTAAGTAACAAAAGATTCATAACATTTATTCAGCTCTTAAAATGATTCAGAAGCTAGACCAAACATTTCATAGATTATAATTAGCTCATTCAGTCCTAACAGCAACTCTATGACACTTGTGATATTATAATTATTATTCCTACTTTTCAAAGGAAAAAACCCAAGTCATATTGTTTAAAAGGAACCTAATCAAGGTACACAAGTATTAGATGAAGAAACCAAGAGTCAAACTTAGGCAGATTGGTTCCAAAGTGTTCAACCTAAACCGTGTGGCTCTACTGCTCTATACATTGCCTTTCCTCCTAATATGACCAGGCTCCAGAATCTTCTCTCTTAACCACTGTGCAATCTTTCCTTGTATGGTACCATCCTGCTTTACAAGGAATACAATGTGCTAGTTGAGTGGGTTGCCATAGGTTAAAATGTTCATTTTTTTGTCTGCTCTTTCCACAAAAGGTGAGATCTGTAGCCTTTCTTGTGAAATCATGTACGGTCCAGAGGCTTGCTTTGACCAATAAAATGTGCCCTCTTTAAATGCCAAGACCCTCATTGTGCAAGCAAGCACAGTTTAGCCTCCTTGAAGATGAGAAATTGTGCAAAGAGGGACATCACATGGACAAAGAACATCCAGCCATCCAGCAAAAGAGCCCCGGACACATACATGAGGTCATCTAGGACCCTCTGGCCCTATAAATGTAACTGCAACTGCATAGTTAATATGAACAAGATCAACAAAAGAACTTCCCAGCTGAGCCCAGTTTACCAAACTGTGAACTGATAGAAACACGAACAATCAAATGGTCATTTAGAGCTACTAAGTTTTGGAGTGGCTTGAAATGCAGAAAATTCTTCCTGAAATTTTCACGAAACCTTCTGTGATTTTGCTAATCAGACACATCTTGAGTATAGAGTCTATTTCTGCAATTCCCAATTGCAATATATCTTTGACAAGATATATCTAAAAGATGATAACTATAATGACATATTCATATACATATGACGATAAAAAAAATAATAGCTGCTCTAAACTATTAGCATAGATTTAGAAACTCCTGAAAGCATGATCCAAGACTATGCCTCCAGAAATAAATGCTTTATTCCGCCCAGCTGGGCGATTATATCTAGCTGTCAGAATTCTTCAATATGATACTCTGACTGGTAGATTGTGGCTAAAAATGAAAGGAATGAGCCTGAACACTAACTCATGGATAAGACATACAGAGTGTATAGTTGGAAAGAAATGCCAGAGATTGGTTAAATGATTTAAAGTGGACAGAACTGTTGTCAGCTTTATCTCTTACAGTGAAGTGCACCTATACAGCGAGGAGACCAGCAAACTCTGCGTGAGGCTCCACCTCACCGCCCCAATCAAATCCAGGTCAGTGTATGGTTGTCATTCAATGGAAGTAAAGCAAGTTTTGGGCACAACGTTTCTTGTGAAACTTTCTGAATTCTAAATGTATTATCATCCGATGTTGAATCAATGATGGTGCCATAGGCAGCCTGGGGGAAGAAGTGGAATTGATGCCAAGATTTCTATTCTGTGTAACAAAAGATTAATGAGGTAAGAGACACAATGTGGAGGGAAGGAACTGATAAGACTTTAACCACTGGTGGCCAATCCATTTGTGAGGTGGTGAAAATCTTGCCATGGAAATTATAAGATGTAAATATTACTATCGTTAAAAAGGAAAAGAGTCAAACAGTAAAAATGACTCCCCCATAAAAAATAAAGTGACTACAGCTGACTGCATTGGCGATGATGAAACCAGCAACTTGAGATTGAACAGAAAAGAAATTAAGATCAGCATTTAAAAAATATGATTCATATAATGTTTTAATACTCTTTTGAAAATTAACAGCTAATACATTGATGCTTAGATATAGCAGACTGAAGAGGTCTACTGGGATGATTATCTACCTAAAATCAATTGTGACTTTGTCACCCAACCCATTAATGACAAAATACAGCAGTTCTCTCCTCCTCAAGGTAGTAAAAACTGGAGTCAGGTGAGTGTTTATAAAAAAAATGAGAATTGTCCTGTTTCCTGTTCCATGTTAAAATAAAAACTGCCTGTTGAACAAGAAAATACTAAGGGTGGCAACCCCCTTAATTTATTATACAGCAGTTAAAATAGATGGACCCTAATTACATGCCCACCCCCAAGTAATGCTGTGTATAATTCAGAGAAATGCCAATCTTTCCTGTTCAAAAAACAAGAGAGTATTATAATATGGTAGTGGATTAACTTCCTCAGTTACCTTCCATGGAATTTGCAAGTATGTAAAATGTTCAAGCAATTAAAGAAAAGGCAAAGAAAAAAAAGGAAAGTGACATTAAGGGTAATGGCTGAAAAAAAAGATTAAGTCAGCTGGAGTCATTTTACTATATATTTTAAAAAGGGAGGAAATTAAAATAGAAAAAAATAGCCTGGTTACCACAAACCATCTATTTTACAAGTCATCTCCTTCAAAGAATCTTGTCACATTCGATTTATCCTCACTAAGATGAATTTAAAGTAGATAAAATTAAAGAGCTAAATAGGAGAGTTAAAACATGGTGCAACATTTGTCTCATCTATGAAGTGTGGTTCAGATGAGGGGTTTGTAAATGTGTCTCCTTCCGTGATCTGTAAGACTGTGTGAGTTTTTCTTCTTGAACTTGCTGGACACAGGCCTGTACTACACCAGCATTTTTGCCTGTGAGTGTAAAAGAGACTGCAGGGACTTCTGTGGGACTGGGGACTTATGGAGATGCTTCTTGTAAGACAGTCAATGAATGAAATTATTCATTAATGAAATAAAATTTTGCATCAAAATATCAGAACCTAAAATGTATTTACCTAAATCCATGTTTACAAAGTATATGACAGTAATGGCAAACAATACAGTTACCATCTTCAGGTCAAATTTCAACCAAGTTTGTTCTCATTCAGAATAAACCAAATATGCAAAGTGAAACTTCCTAGGTCTATTTTGCAGTGATTATTAGGCATCAGAATTCCCAAGGGGCAGCAGAAAGTTTCTGCTTTGACTTAAAAAATGATAGAAGTGGAGTAATAATATCAATGCACCCTATAACAATTTGAGTTTGACTAATGAGAAAGGTAAGAGGGTCATTGAGATTGAGGGTAAATTAACATGGAATGAATAATGCAATGCACTTGGTAGCAGTGTCTGACATAAATTATCCAAAAGATGCAACAGGCTAATGGAGAATGGTGTGATGCAATTGATTGGACTAGAGCTTTGTTTTCATACTTACAGCAGAAGAAAATCAAACTCCTGTTTGCTTTTATGTGGGTTGAACTTCAATACATGTTTATCACATTGTCTAAGGTATTAAAAAGTTCTACCAAGTAATAAGACTTTTGTGGGCATAAGATCGATGAAGAACAATCTGAATCACTGTCTTGCGGGCATCATATTAATAACGGAATGGGAAAAGGAACAAAAAAAAACATTGACAACAAAAGTTGCCTGTAAGTCTTATGAAAATGTATAATAAATTTTGAAAATTCAAAACTGGCTTACTTCATGAAATTTTGGGAGTCATTTGCCTGGTGCCTCAGAGATCTTTCCAAAACTAGGACTAAATTATTATTTCTGAAAATTTTGAATATGAATAAGTTAGCATTTAGTGAATATATTTTATTCTGAATAATGCACTTTCGCAACTTTTAGAACCATTATTGCCTATTTAAAACAGGCCGAGTGAAAGAAGAACTAAGTGGTTAGGCAAAAGACAATTCAAATGGACACCCGAACAAAGCTCTTAATGTGGGATATGAAAAGTGCTGTAGCACAGGACTTGTCTGGGGCCACTGGGACCATAATATCCAAATGGCCAGATGATATTAGACATTTTACCAACTCAGCTCTACACTCATTGGACTTGGTAAGAGAAGTCAGACTGTGCCTTCATTACAGGGCAGTTACAGGCAATACGATTAGAGAACTAAAAGCTGCCAAGTGTCACTGCTATCTATGCAATGCTCTTTTCAGTAGAAACCATCACTTGGTATTGGGATCTAGTAGAGATAGCATGCAACACTGAAGACATAAAGAATACAATGATAAATTTGCTCTTTTAAGTATCTTGCAAGAGGTTTGTGGATGGGAAAAGATTAGAATAATTCAGGTAAAGTGCATCAGCAGACAATAATATAAACTCTGAGCCTGTGATGGATACAATCATGGCTCTAATGAGGAGGCTCCCCAAGAGAGTTTATTTGTCAACCAAAAACAGTATGTGTGTCTCCACTGTATATAAATGCATATACATACACAAATGTACATTCTGTGTACTATAGGTATTGTCCCAGGAGGATCGTCAAATAATTACCATTTGCATGACAATCAACCACCCTCAGGACTTTTTTCTCACACATCCATGGCTGAATGGCATGATCACATCACTCTGTTTTAGAAAATGATGCAAGCACGGGGGAGGCTGGGATGGGAAAAATAGACAAAAAACTGTACTTGAAAAATAACTAAATAAAATTAATTATATTAAAGGAAAAAAGATATTGACAGCAACGCAATTATAGTAGGGGATTTTAACACCACAAAAAAAAAGAAAAAAAAAGAAAATGATGCAAGCAGCATGATGCACTTATGACAACTCTCAGAAGAATGTGACTTTCAGGAATTCAGCTGGTGAAGGAAAAACTCTTGGAAAAAGTAGGAAAGGACAAATATGTACAGTAGTCTTAATCACTTGCTATATAGTACATTTAGCTTTTAAACAAGAACTAGAAGCTTATTCTAAAGGGATCTATGTGGATTTCCCCAAATTGTTACACAGTGGTGATAGTCTACCTATGTGCTTGGTCAATTGGGTCATACACAATTGGAAAATTAAAGATGCCCTCATGCGGGATCTACAACTTGGGAAGTACTGCTAGAATTTCAAAGAATGAAGAAAAGGTAGTAAAGAATGAAGAAAAGGACCATACATGTTGGATGGTCCTTAAAAAACTAACAGAAAAATTTGAAGGGACCAGAATAGAATGTTTAAGAATACATTTGAGGCCCTGGATGGTGTAGCTCAGTGGATTGAGTGTGGGCTGTGAACCGAAGGGTCCCCCGTTCAATTCCCAGTCAGGGCACATGCCTAGGTTGTGGGCCAGGTCTCCAGTGGGGGCCATGTAAGAGGCAATGACATATTTATGTTTCTCTCCCTCTCTTTCTCACTCCTTTCCCCTCTCTCTAAAAATAAATAAATACAGCCTTTAAAAAATGATACACTTAAGAAAGGCTACCCAGGTGGGGCCTGGTGGACCCAGCTAAGTGGGTTCTGGGGGCTATATGAAGAGAAAGATGGATACCATGATGCTAAGGACTTTGAGGATTTCTGTAAAAAGTGGTAGAGAACAAAGCACGAGCTGGGGAAATACAAGAATCTTTTGGTAAAAGCAGAAACTGAGCATAGTGCTCTGTGTATTAAGCTGAAACATGCATACATGCATTCAAGTGGATGTAGAGGTCAAACAGAGACAGTGAACTGAGGCTGGCTGCGAAAAGCTGAAAAGACAGACTCAGATGATCTGAGAGATGCTCATTTGTGACAAGTATTCAACTAAGTGAGGAGCAAAAATCAACTCTGGCTTTTCTCAAGAGGCCAACTGTCCATTGGCTCTGCTGGGCACAAAAAAACATTTCAACCATTGATGAATCTGGTTCTATTTTATCAGGTATAAGCTTTGACAAGATCAATGAACTGCTGGATTAGGATTCTTTTTAGGTAAAGACTTTCAAACTAAAGAAGAAAGAACAGAGGCACTCAACTACCAACAGGTTATTGATAGTCTCTCAGAACCTGTAAAGAAAGCTTATTCCATTGGTTCCACAGTGGACCAGGATTCACTTTCTGAGTCCATACTTGCAAAAACTACAGTAACTCTTCCTAATGATGGCAGACCCATTGAAATTGCATCCACTATTGAAACTGTGCCATAATGGACAAGAAGCTAAAACAAGATAGGTACTTGACAGCCTTCGAATAGTGACTCCACCTTGACTAGCAGGCAGCTGGAGCCATGAACTGAGACAGACAGTTCCAGCACTCCACAGAGTGACAGAGAGATGCACCTGTGAGACTTTGTCTCTAAGACTATTCTAAAACCTGAATCTTGTGTTCCATGTGGAAAGTGAATAAAGTTTCGCAAGCTGTTTCTGAAATCTTGAGACTGTTGTGTGGTCTCTCAGCCACACTGCTAGGGCTGCTGTCCCCTCCCCTGCATTTCTACCCTGGTAGAAACAAGTGTTAAGACTGGAAAGGGAATGTTGGCAGAATATGTGTTCCAGACTTCTCAAGTAATCCTCTCTATTTTTGTCCACTGAACAAATGAGAGCAAGTAGAGAGGGTTGACTGACAAAGGTCTGTATCAGATCTTAAGATTTGACTTGATAGTAAAAGATCTGAAAGAGGAATTTCAGAGAGTGAAAACTCTACCCGTCCTCTGCAAAGTAGATGGTGCCCTTTCTGTCTGTAGCCTCCTGAAGTACTTTCTTTGAAACCTCATACAACCCCTTCAGATCATTTGGCTAAACAAATCTTTATGGAAGCCACAGAAGTCACAGATGTGGCCAACAGAATAGCCAGCATGTACCAGGCAGTTGGTGAACTTCCCCAGGACAACAGAGGCACCTTGGATTTCCTCATAATTTACTTGAAGGAATGGCTCAGAGCCCAAACGTTAAAAATGGATGTTGCCAATCTAGCTAAAGTCTTTGTCCCTACAATAGTTGCCCATGTTGTGCCCCATCCAGACAATGTTACAGGACAATGTTACAGGACATCAAGTGACAGGATCCAGTGACAATGTTACAGGACATCGAGCATCAGTCCAAGATGGTAGAATGCTTGCTTTCACTGACCTTGGAATACTGAGGTCAGTTCACAATGGTGGAGCAAGAGAACATTGACCTCATGAATGTCATTGAAAACTCAAATGCCTTTTCAACACCACAGACACCAGATTTTAAGTTGAGTTTATTGGGGCCTGTGACAACTCCTGGGCAAAATCTTCTCGAGACTCCTTCACCCAGCCCCCTGGCACAGAGAGTCTGCTTCACCATCATCAGGAACATCCTCAGATTTTGGAGCAAAGGCAAGGATGACAAGTTTGGTGTCATCCAACCTTGCTTCTCCAGCACTCAAGTGAAGTCATTTACTGACTGCAAGAAAAGACACACCTATACTCCCTGTTCTGCAGCTTCCTGTACTCATTACTACTCTTAGCATTCTTGAAACTTTTAATCAAGTTTAACTGTGCGTGGGATATATATTTTTCTAAGAAAAAGGACAATATTTGAAATAGCAGTTCAAATATAAAAGATGAGTCCCACGCAGTTTACCAGACAATGCAATTAGTCTGAATAAATATATATTTCTTTGTTCTCTGCTGAAGTATTGATAGTTGCCTATGAGTTTTCAGAATGACAAGAGAAAAAGATCTTTGTTTAACCTTTCATACAATGGATTCGAAAGGAACAGAGTCCAGCTGACAGTTATCAGATGGATAATAATGAACTATTATTTATAACTTCTAGGGAATTTTTAAGGGTCTTGATAGGCATTGGTACATTCTCTACTCTTTATTGTAAGTGTTATTATTGAAAATGCTCAATAATATTATAAAAGACAGAAACAATGTGAATTTTTAAAATTTGGAGTATGCATATATATTTTCTCAACTTAAGGGACCTCCTTTGCAATGGCTATGATATTCTGATCAGCTAAAAGAGCATATTTTTGACATATTTAATTTACTCTCATCCTCAGAGTAGTGTTTTGATAAAGAATTAAAAATAAGTTAGAATATTAAAAAATAAAAAAGTTTATCTGCATAACAGGTGACTGGATTTAACACTTTAATTATTTCTTTATCTTGTATTGTTGTTCAAGTACAATTGTCTCCATTTCTCCCCCCCATTCTCTCCTATCCCACTGACCCCCACCTTTCACCCTCAATGCTACTCCCTTTTGGCTTTGTCCATGGGTCCTTTATACATGTTCCTTGACAACCCTTCACTTTCTTTAATACTCTAATGAGGAGCATGTAAAATGGGATCATCTGGAGTGCAGAAATAAGAATGCATGTGTAGGAAATGATGCCATACTACAACTTTTTCTCTTTTCCACTTCACAAATTTCTGTTTCAGTTCTACTGTAGCATCTCATGAAGCCAAGACCTTGCTTTAGTTTCTTGGTCCCTACTGAGGGAAATGATGAGCATATGACGTCATCTCTAAGATTTTAACCTTTGCAGTACTTATTCCAAAAGAATTCTTTGGTTGGCTAGAGCTTAAATTGATCTGACTATGCTTGGTATAAAGGGTATCTCTATTACTCACAAATTGAAGAATGTAAACGAATGAAGGAGAAGACATTGGCTCAGTTAACAGCCTTTGCCAATTTTGGCATTGAGGACTATATCTGAAGTCCTCAATTCAGTCCAGGTAGAGTCAGAGTAAATCTTGAAATAAATAAAAACAAGATAAATGGTAGCTTAATATAAAGGCACTTAGAAGTGAGTGATAACACCAGAAAAACCAGATAATATTTGTTCCCTCAAGAGTGTCTCAAGTCAAGAGAATGACCAAAGTAAGTTTTTGATCCCTAGGCAAGACCACCAGCACTACTGCCTTCTAAAAAATGTGCATTGCACTGGAAATGAGGTAGCAACTTTACCAAAAAAAAATTCTTCCAGTGTAATCTGGAAGAAAAAAGGTAATACAGCACTCTCTAATGACCCTACTGAATTTTGATCATTTGGACCATTCTTTTAGTTAAAAGTTTGTAGACTATGGTCACTGGTCAACTCCTTATGTGATAATCTCAAGGACATATTACTTTTGAGCTGTGCAGATCTGTAAGTACACAGCATTTGATCATCTGTGCACTATTAAATAACTGCAAACCAGGCTGACACACTGCTGAAGCAGTTGCTAGAATTTGAGGGGTGTTGTATTGCTGTGGCTTCCTTGGCATGCCCGAGCTTGTGTTCTATTGATCCGAATTTACTAAATGAAAATGTGACAGACTCAAGAGTGGGACTTGGGAAAAGGTTGATGACAAAGAGGGAGGTTAATATAAGGATGATGCAGGGTCCACAGTCACTGAGATTTTCCTCTAGAGACCCAAAGAAGCCCTATTTAGCTTAGGGCTTCTTTGGATCTAAATCTACACATAGACTGAGTAGATTTTAGGAGTAGAATATGCAAATTAATAATTTGCTCATAACTACAGCAAGATCTGTATGTGAAATGCAACTTTGCTAGATGACACTCATGCTCCACAGTAGCAATGGCATGTGTAGTGGTAAAGTCAATACTAACCCCAGTGGTCTTAAAGAGATTTAAAAACCATTGATTTTTAACTAGGTGTTTAGAGCCAAACTAAAATAGCATTTTTGGGAGCATGCCACAAATTTTAGAAGTGCTTATTATCTTATACAGAAATTTTAAAGAGATTACTTTGGCAAGAAACTAGCCAAATTTGGTGACACTTGGAAAGGTGTGTGGAGCACTTATATCCATAAAACAGTGAGGCAATTTTCCTGAGTGACACTTTAGGAGAAGGTGTGACCCCTTACTTAGGATCGGCTGGCTGTTTTCTATGCTGCTAACCATGGAGTCAATTACGTTGTGAAGAGGATAACTGAGTCTGATAAAAGTCCAGCACAGAGAAGCTTCCTCATGGAAATAAATAGCCTGAAAAGCCCAAATTGCAAAGAGGGTCATAGAGAAGCATTGATTAGCAAAGGTTTCCTTATAATACAACTGGAAGGAAAAGGGCAAATATTAGCTACAATAAGTCATACCAGTAGAATGTGAATGGACCATAGTATACAATGATATTTAAAATTCAGTATTTGTCAAAGCTGATGGTAACTGGGTTATGAAGCATAGATTTTGTAGGTCCAAAAATGAATAAACAGCCCTGGCTGGCATAGCTCAGTGGATTGAGCGCGGGCCTGCGAACCAGAGTATCGCGGTTCGATTCCCAGTCAGGGCACATGCCTGGGTTGCAGGCCAGTTCCCGGCAGGGGACGCATTAGAGGCAACCACACATTGATGTTTCTCTCCCACTCTTTCTCCTTCCCTTCCCCTCTCTCGAAAAATAAATAAAGAAAATATTTAAAAAAAAATGAATAAACAATAAGTTTTAATCACTACTCCTGCTATTGGAAATGAGACACCATTGACATGTTGTGAATATATACTTGGTGTGCAAAATATTACTTTAACAATACATGTGGTATTTGTTGGTTGTTTGAAAGATACTGAATAGAAAAGGATATATTCCAACAAGAAATCACAGAATGGAATGTTATTTGGAAAATTTTTTAAATCCTCAGTTCATGTATGTCCCATAGAAATAGAGTTGACTGAAAATAAAATAAATTGATTTTCAGAATAATTATATATATATATGTCTCTCACATTTATTTTTGAGAAGCACAATTAGTGATTAATGAAGAGATAAAAATAAATCAAATTGGTTAAAAGTTTTAAAAACACAAAAAGATGTGACCAAGACTAATATATCTAGTCAATTATGCTAACACTCACTGAATTTTACATATTCTAATGGCTATAAAAAAACTCCCTTTTTTGTCTGCAGTATCAAAAATATATCCTTCAAAAGGGCTATAAAAAGGTATTAAAAGTATGTATGACTTTACTCAGTACTCAAGACTGTCATTAAAGAATTAACAGTGGGTCTGAATTCATATTCCATACCCAAGAACAGTTAAGAATATGACTCTGGATTTATCTTCTTGCAATTCTGTCCCCAGAACTTTGTTGGCAATCTAAGCAATGATGTACCAAGCATATTTTACATGCAGAATTGTTCACTGTTAAACTCCATGGCTAAGTTGTCACTGCCCTGGGGGTGATACAACTTGGCCCAGAAGGCTAGAAGGACTTTTACACTGGGAAAACAGTGTAAAAGTTAGGTGAGGAATGAGAAATTCAGTGTCCCTGAATGGCTGTGCCCTCTGACACTTCTTTTGCATTCAAATGTGCCCTGTGTAGTGAAGAGCCCAGAGAGCCTGTACTGTTTTGAAACCCATGGATACAAATGCTATCTTGTGTAATGTATTCTCATATCCTCTGCTTTTCAAATGAACAAGAAAGTAAGGAGAGACAGGTAGAAGTCACAATCTTTTTGTAACCTAATTTTAGAGGTGATATTCCACAATTCTGCCATATTCTGTTTGTTAGAAGTGAGTCATTAGATCCAAGTCACAATCATGAAGAAGAATTATATAAAGGTTTGAATACTAGGGAGGCAATAACTGGGAATCACTAAGATAAAGATTCAAAATATGTAGTCAAAATTCTGACTGTGTTTAAGATTTTGAAGTATTTAACCTCATATCTTCTATAAATTTATTTTAAATACAATTTATAAAAGCTCTCTTTAAATAGATTTTAAATATCACCATGTATTGTCAAAATATTTGTTCAAATTTATCTGCTTGATAAGTTTTACTTTTAAATGAAATTTTTCCAAGCACGGCAAATGTTTGTCCTTAACTGATTTTATAATGCTAATTAAGATAATTTTGTAATTACAAAATATTTTATATTTATCTTTAGCTATCTGCAGTTTACAAAGTCTGAATTAAAGCCCTGAGATTCTAGTCTAATTCTTAAATGAATGTCACGTCAATTTATACTTGCTCAAAATAAATATTTCTTATAATATCTGTCCTTTTTGTATACAATAATAGGACTCTTTTTGCTTAACCTAGGATAATCTTGAAAGAAATGAAGTAAACATTTCTTAACTCATAGCCCATTTTGTTTTTCAAATACCAGATTTTTCCAGACTGAAATTTAACATTTTTTATTTTAATACACAACACTAAGTTGTATTAATAGTAATACAAATACATAGAAACATTTTTCTTTTAAATATATGGAAAAGTGATTGAAATATATGTAAGGTTTCAATACCTGTGATTATTTTGGAACTCTATGGAAACATGCTGAATATATATATAAAAGTCTAAACTGACTTTTTGATATTCATCAAAATTGATGGCTAAGTTACAGATAACTGAATAACTGATTCAGGGCAAATATTCTGAATGACCTCATACTAATAAGGTAAATAGCATACTCCATTTCACCTCTATTGATGTGCCCAGGACACGAGAAAATGAAAGTCCCAGTTGTGGTGCCCAGTCTGTTTTCCCCCACATACAAATATATCCCAGGCTTTAAAAAAATACCTCTCTGCTTTTCTTAGCCTTTTCAGCACAAAGTAAGCATCTGTGTGATTGGTTGCTGGGTTAAGAGGTTGCATAGATTACGAGATCATGCTACATTTTACATCCAAATTAATGTCACAACTGTAACAAATCGGGATGCTCAGCTATTGTCAAACAATATAGGGCCAAGGTTGGCAAATTAGTTAGTATTAGCATATAGACCTTTTGGCAGGAAAGGAAAGCTCTTTACTTGAAGTGGGGCATTCTACAGAATTTGTCAACTAGAATCTGCCAGTGATCTCATTATCTCATTTGTCTTGTTTAGGCTAAATTGGCAGTAATGTCTTCATGGCAAATGCTTATTTTTACAAATGAGCAGTGAAGCAGAATATGGGAAAACAACATTAAAACAGCTTTACTGAAAGTTTTTAAGGTATTTCTGGAGCTGGGATATTGATCTCTAGCTATAGGAAATTTTCTTTAGTCCTTCCCTTTACTTTATATTTAAAATTTTAGCTATTAGGACATCTTACACAGGAATTAGAGTTCCTTAAGTCTATTGAACAGAAATGCACTGAGCATTAGGAAGGTGAAGGATTTATTTTTGATACTGGATAAGTTAAGGAAGAAAAGCTTATTTTCCATTTTGATTATTTTACTATTGTAAGTCAAAATTTCCTTACATGATCTATTTGGCTAGATCATATAGCCTATGCACCTATGTAGAGATCTATATATTTACAAAAAAAGCACACACGCACACATATGCACACATGATCTCACTATAGCATGATTTGTTCTGATCAATAAATGTAAGACAGCTTATGTCATTAGCTTGTGAACAAGAAATTTTAGAAAATTAAGTAATAGAAAAACACTATTTCCTTTGTGTGGGTACATAGAAACACAGACTTACATGAGCACATACACAGATGCCTCAGAATAGTAAGTATGGTGTATGTGTACACGTCAAAGTACTTTACTGCTAATAGGTATATAAGCTGTTTAATACTTTTTTAAGACTAGATCAGCTAGGTCATACTATATGTAATAAATGAAGTCATATTGAATTCCTAGCAAACAATAATTTAAAGAATATGTTGGTTGATTCATGTAGAAAACCATATGCAGAAAAGCTAGTAAATGCTACATCATATGAATTGTTATAGAATTATTTAGTTCTATAATCTTACATCAAGTCACATTTTTCAAATTACAGTTTAAGGTTTACCAGAGAAGTACTGCCATGCTCTGGAGCCAAGTTTTTATAGATTTCATAATTATGGATCCTGAGAGAAATCTCTGTTCAAATTTGTGGACAAATTATGGAAAAATAGAAACTCCTTGCAAAAATAAAGTAATGAATTTTTTTACTAAAATGAGTAATAACAGAAAAAATAACTATTAGTCACTATCTGTCTTTTATTTAAAACATGGTTATTGAAATATTGTAAGGAAATTCATGATCCACAGTTTGATTTGATAGACAGGAAGAGCCTTGGTCTTTTGTCACAGATATTAATTTATATTGTTTCTTCCTCAGATTATAAGTGAATAAACATCAAAATTCCATTTGCTTCAATGTCACTGACAAGAATAGCACATCACTTAGGTATTATGGTAGAGACTTAATGTTGAAAATGCTAGTAGATTAAATACTGGCCTTAGTGGTTATGAGTGAAAATATTTTAAGTAAATTATTTTCTAAATTTCCCAGAAAATGTACTTCCAAGTACACAAGAAGTAAATCATTTCTAATTATTAAGACATTTAAATCTAAAATTACATTTTTGCCTATTAATATGAATTTTTTCTTTTTTTAAAATTTATTTAATTATTGTTCAAGTACAGTTTTCTGTCTTTTACTCCCAGAAATGTATTTTTATATTAAAAATACAATTTGTTTATAGTTCATATGAAGACAAAAGGAGTAAATGGGGGGGTTACATCCTGGTCTGATTGAAGTTTGATCAAAACATGTGGGTAAACACTGAATTATGCAGAGTGTCCTGCTTTATAGAAAATCTGACAGTGCTTTATGAAGGTTTGACTGACAAATAAAATATATATATATTTAAGGTCTACAGCATGATAAGTTGATAGCATTTTCTTATTTCTGACATAACAGGATGTTCCAGACTCATCTCATGTTTTCCCTACTGACCCTAGAATCAGTTATTTGGCCAGGGGTCAACTTATATATTTTTAGCTTATCTACTTGAACACAATTTCCCATAAAACAAATGTAAAACATAAAAATATCTATGGATATTTTCTGGTTAATGAGTGTGAAGTTGATTTTACTAAGAGGAGAATACCTTCTGTAACACAGAAGAATGATGGAAATACTTCATTTATTGAAAAGACTATAAATAAGTGATAACATTAATTAATGGAGATCAGTTCATGAAATTCAGCATTTTGGTAGACATTTTTAGAGTTAGAAATTTAAAAACCAATTATTTTTTGAAGAATAAAAATACTACTAATAATTAGTATTTACTTTTGAGAAAGAAATATACTTAGCTTTGAGGATGAAGCAAAAGTAGGTTTACACTTGTGAGTATGCAAAACAGAGTTTGTTACTATTATTTTTAATTTTATTCATTTATTTGTTGAGAGAGGAAGGGAAAGAGAAAGAGAGAAAGAGAAACATCAGTGTGTGGTTGCCTCTCATGAGTCCCCTACTGGGCACCTGGCCTGCAACCCAGGCATGTGGCTGGCACTCAATCCACTGAGCCACACCACCAAAGCCAGAGTTTATTCTTATATTATTATTTAACTTTTATATTATTTTCCATATGAACAACTGTAAACTTACTTTGTCCCACCCTGTATAGCTCCTTTTCTTTAACAACACTGCACGGCATTGTGATGCAGAAGATTGCCATCCTAAATGTTCATTCTAAAAGCTACTATGAACTCTTTTTAACCTCAAAAAAACAAGAAGAAAACAGTATCCTAAAAACATGTAGTATATTCAAAAAGGATAACTATCAGTGAATATCAATTACATTCTGGCAAACTCCCAATAAGCAGTACTACTGAAATAAGATTTGGGACATGAAAGTGAATTGCTAAAACCTATTTTGTACACTTTAATTATTTAAAATAACTTGGGAGTAGGATTAAATTACTTTTTTACAAATGGAATTCACTTTTTAACTACCAAATAAATCAATATTTACAAAATGAAGGCATACATGTGTTTATTCTGACATAAAACAATGGCTATAAAATATCTAAAATTGCTCAAGATAAAAATTATATTTTTAAAAATGTGTCAGTATATTCAATAGAGAACTAGAATTTCTTTGAAGTCAGAACAAACTGGGAAGAAAACATTAGGAAAATAAGTGGTTGCTGAAGCTGCTGTATATCGGAAATGTGTACTGTCTGAGGGAACATGCTGAGAATCTGTGAACTGGTTCTGTGCAGGCTGGGGAACTCTAAGAATTCACTCCACATAAAATCAAGATCGAATAAAGGCCTACTCAAAAGGAAAAACAGTAACTAAATATTAATTTTGAAGGCAGAAAGTAAGAAAATTTTATTTTTCATGATCCAAGCTCTTGGTAGAAGTAAGATAAAAATTAGTTCCCATTAGATTTTTTACAACACTGTCTAGATATGGGACTTAAATTCACACCATTTGTCTGGTTAAAAAAAACACAAAAAAATATAATTTAACATATTTCCTAGATTTGTATTTCTTTTGGGTCCCAAGCAGACAAAAAAAATAATCTGTTGTGGGGAACTGACCCTAGAATGAGGTTTCAGAAAAATGCCACAGAAAGTTGCAAATGTATATATACCCCAATTAAGTTTAATAAACTATTAAAAGAAATAAGTCTCCATGAATGATATTCATCACGGAAAACTTAAAAAATACTAATACATAAAAATTATATATTTGAATTATTACATTTTACAGTAGGCTGATTAATGGCTCCCAAATATCTTGACATCTAAATCCCTGGAACCTGTGAAAATGTCATCTTACATGATAAAAGAGGTTCAACAGGTGTGATTAAGTTAAATGTCTTAATATGGAGACATTATGCTGAATCTCTTGTATTCTCTATCTCCTTATAACACCTGGTAGAGTCATAGTCCAGGAGAAGGCAATGTGATGGTGAAAAGCAGAGACTAAAGTGACACAGCAATGAGTTAAGGAATTAAGAAATGACAGCAGCCCGTAAAAGCTTAAAGAGTCAAGGAACACATTGTACTCTAGAGGCATCAGAAAGAACCGGACTTGGTAACATCTTCATGTTAGGCCATTAAGAGCTCATTTTTTTTTTTACTTCTGACCTTCAGATATATGAAGGTCATACCTGTGACCTTCATTATATATATATTGAAATCTGTCAAAACATTATGATATTACAGGACTACATTTTGTAAAAAGTCAGTGTTTTAGACATACAAAAAAAACTATCTTTGTACGTTTACTGGAAAACAGAGGAGAAAGGAATAACAAAGTACATATTCAAACATAATTTTTCTAATTTATAAATTATCTTACATATTATAATATCACATACAATATGGATATATAGTATGTGTACTTCATACACATATATATTTATATAATACACATATCAACCATGATACATATTATATACATATATAAATTACATTATATAATGTAACAATTTATACCATAAAGTGCTGACTCGTATCATTTTTTTATTTAAAATGTTCAGTGGAATAGAACTTTTTGTAAAAAGGAGGAACATGAATACCATGACAAAATAGCATTGACAACGACAATGGCATATGCCACCTTTCATACTCAGTTACCCTAACTTATATTTTGTTCCTTTTTCAAAAATGTTTCATAATACCAGAACTTGTTCAGTGTACTTTCTTCACTTTTATTTATATTGGTTTGTTTAATCATCCTACTCTATCTTGCAACATATACCAAATATTTACCCATGTTTTCTATCTATATCCAGTTATCTTTATAGGTCTAACTTAACTGGTCACATTGTCCATAATTATTCTAGAACTCATGTACACACACCTTTATATAACAGCCTTGGATAAAAAACAGAGACAAAACAAGAGGCAATAAAACAAGTCAGTGGCCAAGGTGGGCTGGCAGCTAGAGTGGGTGTGATTACTGCCTCCATCTCTGCAGCCTCCTCTGGGGCATCCTTGTCTTGCCCTGGACGTTCGCTGGTGAGTGGGGAGAGCCAGGTGAGATCACCAGGATCGTCCTGGGCCCAACGTGGTCTTGAGGACAAGAACTTTGAGCTCATGAGCATTTCAGTTATGGAGGATCAAAATGAGGATGAATCCACCAGGAAAAATACTCTGTGGCAGATAAGTAATGGAACATCATCTATGATTACCTCCAAAAAGAGACCATCAGAAGGAAACTCAAAAAGAAAAATACTTTAAATGTTAAATATTAAATACTTATTAATTCTATATTAAATAAAATTTTAACCAGTGGTCTGAATGAGATCAAGGGGGCTTTGCAGAGCACCTTATTTCCAATTGTGTCATCACCAGCATGGACATACTAACTTGTACCTGAAGCCTGTGTTGCAGCAGGACTGTGTTACCACTTTATCAGAGCAAGACATAGATCATGTAGCAGAAAGCATTCTTTTCTACCTGGATGCCAAGTCTCTGTGTGTAGTAGGGCTGCTATGTAAAGAATGACAGCAAGTGACCTCCAAAAGATTGCTTAGGAAGAAGCTGATTGGATGAGTGGGGCTCACTGACTCTCTGAGGAAGGGGCTTGCAGAAAGAAGAGGGTGGGATCAGCATCTGTTTAAAAACAAACCCACAGATGGCCCTCTCAATTCATTCTATAGGTCCTTATACCCAAAGTTTATCCAGGATGCAGAGGCTACAGAATCTAACTGGCCATGTCTATGACACAGTTTGCAGGGGATTAAGTGCTGCTCTGAAATTAGTGAAGGCATCTACTGACAGTGAAAAAATTATCAGTGGGCTATGAGGTAATTCTATTATGAATTGGGATAAAACCAGCATGGAATGGCTGAAAGTATTAATGGAGCACACTGACTCCGTCCTTTGTCTCCAGTATGATGCATGTATCAGTGTGACTGGCTCTTCAGAGTCTATAGGGAGAGTCTGGCGTAAGGAGAGCAAACATGGGTGAAGTTCTGAACATGTTGATCCATCACGATGAGGCAGTACTGCACTTAACGCTCAGCAATGGACTGATGGTGACCTGTTCCAAGGACCACTTCATTGTTGTGTGGGACATGGCTTCTGCCACCGATACCACTTTCTGCCTTGTCCTTGGCTGCTGCCCTGCTGACAGTGTAGTAAACTTTGATGATTAAGTACATCATGTCTGCCTCTGGTGAAGGGACCCTCAAAGTCTGGAACATAAATACCTGAGAATTGGTTTGTACTCTACATGGGCACAAAAGGGGCATTGCCTGTCTCTAGTACATGGACCAGCTGGTTGCTAGTGGATCATCAGGTAATATCATAAGGCTCTGGAATGTCAAATGTGGAGCGTGGTTAAGAGTTCTAGAGGGTCATGAAAAATTGGTGCAATGCATCTGGTTTGACAACAAAGGGATTGACAGTGGGGTCTGTGATGGGAAAATAAAAACTGGGGACTTGCAAGTTGCTCTTGACCCTCCAGCCCCAGCAAGCACGTTGGGTTTGCACACATTGGTGGAATATTTTGGGTGTGTGGTTGGGCTATATTTTGTTGAATTTCACATCATTCTCGGCTCTCATGATGACACTATTTTGACTGGAATTTCTTAAATAAGACTCCAAGTCCAGAATAAGACTAATTCTCCCTCCATAACATACACTTACATCTCTAGACAACAGGCTGATCCATCCATTTTAGGGTTTCCTACTCTTGAACTACCAACTACGTGTGTACCAAATGCCTAAAGGAATTCTCCACAGCTGAGTTAAACAAAGCTGAAATCAGTTCTAGATGCTGGGTACATGCAAAGCAGGCTAATTCTTCAAGTTCTGGCACTTCTCACCTCTGATTCCAGTCTCCATTTTGAGAAAAATACCATAGCTTCACCAATTTCAAGGAGGACAAGGAGCCTATTTCTTCCCTTTACCAGGGAAACAAATGTAATGCTTCCAATGTAAACTATTTATGTGAAAGGAACAGTCTGTTTTCCAGGATTGACAGTCAAGAGAAGACTTGGCCTCTAATTTGTATTGGTTGCTTTTCACTTTGGTTTGATATTAAGAAACAGCGTCCTTTGGTAAAATTTTAAGTGCCAAACACCCACCCAGAATATCCAGGGCTTCCCTTTTCAGAAAGTTTCCTTTTGGCTTTCCACATCATTCTGTATTCTGACTTGTATTAGGAATATGTTGAATAATGGAAAAGTTTCTCTGGATTATTTTAGAAATATTTTTGGATTATACTTCCTTTCTGAACAAATTCTCTCGATTTAAGGAATTGCAAGCCAGGTTATATTATCTCCCAACAGGTAATAAAGCTCTTTTCTTTTATTCACTGTTCTTTGTACTCCAGCCATCTTCTGATATTTGATAGAATAACACCGTTACACATGGGCTTGCCTCCTAATTTAAAATATTGTACCTGCAGGAAGATGTAATGAACATAACAGTTTAACCTCAAGGTTGCTGGAGCCAGGGCTCCATGCCTGAGACACTAATACAGACTGTTTTGACTCAGCCATGGACTAGGCTCTAGAATCTGATGCCAGCGTTGATATGGATTACCCAGAACTCTTCCTGCAGTATTTACACGGTCTTTTTATTTTGTCATTTTCATTGTGTGTGTGGTGTGTTTCTAATGAAAATCTTTTTTTAAATGAAATTTCTAAAGTTTAACTAAGAACGTTTTATTTGTTGAGCCATATATACAACAGAGAGGTACCTGGATATTTTTTGTTGTTCTTTTCCTCATAAGTACTCCTGAATACTAGTGGTCACTTCCCATGGTATTCACTTTACATCACTGTCAAAGCCATTATTTTGCGTGCTAATTATTCTAAGGAGGGAAGAACGAGAAGGCCCATACTGACTGGCTCTAGAAATCATGCAACCTGTTCTTGTCAAAACGTTAGCGGACCCACTTGCATGTTGGAACCTGTATAGCAGGTCAGGCTGTTTCAGGGGCTCATCTTGAGTGGAAAGGTACTCTGGCATGGTGCAAAGCCTCAAGCCCTTGAGTCCGATCCCCATCATCCTGGTGTCAGTTGCATCTGTGGCCCTGGCAGTTCTCAAAACTCCTGAGTGCTCAGCAACTCAAATGTGTGACTGGCAATGTCATGCTGACCATGCATGGAAAGGACTTCTTCCTGTGCAATCACACTCCACTACCAAAGAGAAGGTCCTTGGGCTCTGGTGTGTTTTGTGTTGAGAAGAGTGTTGGGATCCACGTGTATGTATGTGATTGGTTTTGGGGAAGGCTTTGCTTTTCCCCCTTTTTAAATACATTCTTCTTTCCCACATAACTAAATTTCTGTTTTTGAGAAATTGAGTCTTAAAGTATAAAAAGAAATACTCTTTCATCCATAAAGGAGATGTGGTCGGCTTGCCAGTGGTGGTGAAAGTGAGTAAGTTTTACCGCCCTTCATTATAAAGCTTTCCTAGCAGACTAGTTAGGAGAGACTGGGGACGGGTAGGAGGAGGTAATTCTCCTGAACAAATGAACTTGCTGTTGTTGTTTTTGCATGTTTAATAACAAGGGTCTTATTCCTTGAGAGATCATGGCCCTTGAATGTGCACACAGCCTTTGAACTGTACCTACTAAATTACAGCAGGGGACTTTGGCATCAAGGAATTCTGACTTTCTGGGATTACAATAGTACTCCCCTGCAACACTCCGGACTCAATTTTACTAAACCTTAGTTGACCAACTGTAAATTACTGCTGTATTAATTTTTGAAAGCACTGACATAGTATAATTCTTACTTATAATTAATTATATTTGCAAATTATCTATTTGAAATAAATTTGAGTCTGAACAGCTATTGGAACTGTTATATTGCACAAATATTTTTCATGACAGCTTTGTACCGTGAAATGTGCTTAATAAACAAAAAGTTGACCTTTGTCCAATAAATTGCTAAATAATGTTAATTAAAAAAACAATAAAACAAAACAATCTGCTCATTTGTCTTATATAAGTCCATGAATTACATTTATTCTCTAGAAGAGGCAAATGTAAGTAACAGGTTGTGTCTACTGGCTTTGGGTTAGTTAAGTTATCTTAATACCTATATGCTCTTAAAATAAATAATTTCTCTTTATTCACTGATTAATGAGCACAGGTGATATCTTTAAATACCTTATAATAAAATTTTTGTTGTTAACCTAAAATTAAAAGGTCTTTCAAAGCGAGACAACAAGTGTTTATTAAGATTATTGGGTGGGAGTTAAGGATGGGTGGGGCAGGTGGGGAGTGGTAAGGGGGGAAATGAAGACAACTGTACTTGAACAATAATAATAAAAAAGATGACTAAGAATGCTTATTTAGTACATGCTGATTCAGGCAGAAGCCCAAATACTATTCCAATTAAAAGACAGAGGCAATGGGTATTCATGAGAAGTTAAGGGGAACAATCGCATCTGTAGAAAGAAGGTGTTTCCATTGATGCAGATAAAGTAACATATTGATGTTAATTCTAAACAATGCTTTTAATACTTGGTCCAGTAGTCATCATTCTAGTAGTTATAATAACTGCTTTCTTGTTAACTTGTCAAACAATTAAATAGTGTTTTTTTTTAGGGGTGTGGAGGATACAAGTTTGCTTAGGCCCAGTCTGAATAATATTTTGCCCTGTTTTAATTAATATTCCGAAGGTCTGAGGCAGAGGGCATGTGAGATAGTTCCTCTGGCATGGTGGCTCTGGCTCATTTTAAGGTGACTCTATTTACATTACTGTTTCCATCATTAACAAAAAATGCTTGTTCACTCAAACAAGAAATCCATGTCCCAGATAGAGTAAAATGTATGATTAGTTATAGCCACATATCCTGAAATGCATTTGTGAATAGAACATTAAGAAGAAATAAAATGTTATATTCCAAAATAAATGCACATTTAACTATGTGGAACCAAATTCAAAGGACATACCCTCTTGCCACAGTGCAGAACACCAGGTAAGTACAAGGTCCATCCATAAAGTATCCAGCCATGTACTGTGAAAAATAGAGGCATTTATTGAAGAAGATACAAGAAACATTGTAAATAGGACAATGACACCTCAGTCCCCTTTAAAGTAGGCACCATGGGACCTCACACAATTCTCCCAGCATCGCTTCCACTGTTCAAAACACTGCAAAATCCTTCATTAGTATCGCCATTATCTGTTCCTTCCTAATTCCCTGAATCTCATCAACAGTCTGAAATCTCTTCACTCTCAAAGGTGATTTTAGTTTTGAAGAAAATCCAGAAGCTGCGAGGCACCAAATCTGAGCTGTCAGGGGGCCTAAGTCATCTGGACAATTTTATATTTCACCAGAAATTTCTACATGAGACATGATGTATGAGCAGGTATATTGCTGTGATAAAGCTGCCAATTACTAGTTGCCCATAGCTGCAGCTGCATTCATCCTATTGCATCTTTTGCCCAATGAAGAACATTGAGCTAGTACTCCTTATTAACTGCTTGGCCTGGAGGGTATATTCATGATAGACAATCCCTTCCCAACCAAAACACACAATTTACATGGTCTTGATCTTGCTGAGACTTTGCTGTACCTTCTTCAGGCCTGGGAAACCAGGCAATTTCCATTGGGATAACTGGGTCTTCATTTCAAGATCATGGCCATAGGCCCACAATTCCTCTCCAGTTATAACCTTCTTGAGGAAATCTGGTAGATTGGTAAGTGTTTGAATGAAGTTATTGGCAGCTGTAGCACAATATTCCTCCTGCTTTGGTAGCAGAAGCCATTGAGCAAAGTATGCCATGACACATTTCATGCCAAGATCCTGCATCAAAATCTTGGATATGGTAGTGTTTGGAATCCCCAGATCAGCTTCTAGTTCTCTCCCTGTCAGTCATCAAACTTTGTTGATTGCAGTCCATACACATTCAACATTCTCAAAGCTTGTTGCAGGCCTTCTAAAACATGAATCACTTTCAACAGATTCTTGACCATCTTTAAAGTGTTTGGGCCACAACTTTTATTTGCACTTATTGCATCATTTCTGATAGCCTTCTGAATCATCCAAATAGTTGCCATGGAGGCATGTTCAAGCTTAATGCAAAATTTGATGCAGATTCATTGCTCTACTGGCTAAGTCATTTTGAATGTGACATCCACACAGTACACATGCTCACTCAATGGCATCTACTGCCCCTACTGACTAGTACAGTGAACTTGTCATTGTTCACCCATGTACATTCTACATTCCAGTCCATCCTCCTTGGCTGCCAGGTTGCATTGATGTTGTGCAAATGTTCTCATTACATTAACAATAGCTCTACTTTTTCTGAACAGACCTTGTAGAAACACTTTTGAATGATTAAAAACTTACGCATTCCTACAGACAAATAGACAGAGGACTACCATGACCTGGCTTGCTATAGCAAGTGAAACTGTCCTGTTTTCAATTTCCAATTATTTTCAAATAAAAGATTGGACGTGCAATTTTGCCCAAAGAGAAAAAGCATAAATCTCTAACATGAGTCTTATGTCACTATCTCCTGCCTGAAAACACTCTAACCTACTATTCTATACATATACTGTTTTGTATTGTAATACAATATCATGGGTGGGAATAGCACATCTTAGTTCTGAAAATGTTGAAATTTCCAAATTCTAGCTTTTAAATAAATTCTTTGAAATGTATACATGTATTACAAAGCTTTGCAGTTAAAACCTTTTGTTTTTTTTTAAATGGAGGCTTACTAATTTTGCATTAATTGATGGAAGTTCATATCTACCTTGTGAAAACTGGTTTATGACAATGTAGTAATTCCACTTAATTTCAGAGCAATTAGTTTATCATATTAGCAAGTGCCTAATTGATTTATATGTACCATGTAATGATGTAAAGTATATAAATATAACATGAGGAGACTGAATCTAATTGTTTAAATTATTTATTGATCTAATTTCTGAGCCCTCTCTTTTTTCTAGAAACAGTACCCTCTCCTTGTCTCTGCCTCTCTACATGCAGCATAACGTCTCAGTGTAAGGGACATCATCACCTGGACAGGGTGACTATTGAATAAATGGACCCCTAATCAAAATGATAAAAATGTGCTTCTCATGATTAGGTCACAGAATGGACAGGCAAATTAAAAGAGATTCTCTCATTATTTTTCATCTGCAGCTAGTGGGAAGAACTCTTTCCACGTGGTTCTACTACAAGAGTTTGTGTCTGTGGTGGCTGGGAGTGCCCATACCTCTAACTACAAGGAAAAACCTGATTCAGTTAAAATTAAAACAACAACAAAACTATAGAGAGGCAAAGGGAGAAAGTGCTAAGTCCTTGATTCTGTTGCTGGAATTCCTAGGGCTGCCAGGAGTTTGCATTCACAAAATTTGATGTACAGTACTTACTCTCCATTTGATTGTTTGAACTAACTCAGTACCCTTTAATGTATTTTTTAAGGTAGCTCAATTTAAGTTTGCTTCAACAGAAAACAACTTAGACTTCTAACTAGTAAAATGGGCAGATTTTACAATCTGTATCCCTGCATTCTACTTTGCACTATATAAAAATTTTAATGTCATACTTAACATTGGATTTACAGGAAAACCTATCCTTTTTCTTATAAAGATGTTTGATTTACTTGTATATAGAATTTGACAATATTTTTTCTAGAGAAATAAAAGCATCTACCTTTGATTGAGCTATATTCTAAAGGCATGTTAGGAAATAAAAAACATTTTACATTATTTAAATCTTTAGAGCAACACAATGATGGTTTTGCCATTCTTGAGAAGATAAAATGGGTTCAGAGAAGTTATGCAAATTCAATCTATGACTATATTGCACCAGACCCATGAATATAATCATCATACTATATGCACTCATTAGTTGCTGGGTGCTCTTTTAAGAAGAAGAAAATCTTTGATGAACCAGCCATCAGCTTTCTATATATTTTTAACAAGATGCATATAAAACTATGGTAGCTAACATATGACTATTGATGTTAGTCAGTGAATCTCCTTCCACAAACTCCTGTTTGCTTATGGAAATAAATATGATGAAGCTCTCAGAGCATAATACTTATTACTTGGTATTGTTATAATAAAAGATTCTTTTGGTATGGAGGAGATTTGAATTGACATCTGTAGTTAGTAAATAAATCAAATAAGTAAACAAGTAGACAATGAAAATTATATGATATATACTGGATATATTTAAAGTATTTTAAATAAATATTCCCAGGATAAGTAACTTCCCAGAGTGAAGGAATTAACATTTCTAGTTGAGCATTATCCTATTTTATGCTTGGTGAAAGTTATTTTGCAATGTTCTTCTTCCGCTCTGAAATGTATTGTTAATTTCCCAAGATAAAGAATGTCTTATATATTCAGAGAGAAGTTAGATACAATCTTATGGGGGGGAAACTCAAACAAAGTCATCTGGTGTGTTCAAAACTGGATAGGACGACTTTAGATTTAGGAAGAATTTTTTTTAATTCTAACTGCTAACAACTTTCACTGTCTGATTTAAAAGCCCTTGCCCTGAGATCACTGTCGGAATCACAAAGAAATATTTTCCAACTGCATCACCAGTCTCCTCTACAGATTCAGATTCAATAAAAAAAATGCTTCTTTATTTTTTTAAACCAAATAGTTGCTCTCTATTCAGAGCAACTTTTTATTCACACTATCTGATCGCTGTGTTCACACCCTCTCTCTACCCGTGCCCAGGATTTAGAGTAAGTGATGAAGTAGGAAGGGTAAATTTAACAACCCCCCCACACACAATCTGCATTGTGTATGTACCGATGTATGCAGAGATGTATGAAAACCTTCGCATGCATATGCATTTCTACATAGCTAACAATCTATTGGCCCATTTATAGTTTTTGTGGATCAGTTTTCTCCTTTACCTGAAAATTAAAATGTTTTTAAATGTTTAACAAAATCTGTATATAATTAAAAAATATGAACCCTGAAATACCAATCCAAAAGAACTTATGCACCCCACTGTTCATAGCAGCACAACTTACAATAGCAAAGTCCTGAAAGCAACCTAAGTGCCCATCAGTAAAAGAATGGATCCAAAAACTATGGTACATTTACACAATGGAATTCTATGCAGCAGAAAGAGAGAAGGAACTCCTACCCTTTCCGACAGCACGGATGGAACTGGAGAACATTATGCTAAGTGAAATAAGCCATTTGGCAAAAGATAAATACCATATGATCTCACCTTTAACTAGAACCTAATCAGCAAAAAAAGAAGCAAACAGAGTATCACCAAAGACATTGAAATTGAGAGCAGGCTGACAGAGACCAGAGGGGAGGGAATAATGGGGGAAAAGGGTGAAGGGTACACAGGACGCATGGACAATAACAAAGTGGGATGGGAACAGGGGAAGGAGGAGGGGTGGGCTGGGGTAGTGGGGAGGGGTCAGGAGAAAGGCAGAAAACTACTTGAACAACAATACATTTTTTTTTATTTAAAAAAAATGAGCAAGTAGAGGAAAAATGCTTCTTTAATGTATGGCTGCAGCTAAAGACCAGAATCACTAACTGAGTCATGTTTTGTGAACATAGAGATATGTCATCTACATTTAGAAATTGAGCAGGATCTATCAAGCGATTTCACGTAGGCCATTGAAAAAGCTGTTGGATATTATAATGTTTAGTCACCAGTGGTTTGGTTTGAATTTAATATATCTTTGCGCTAGAAGTTAACATCTTTGTATTCTATAATTAATCTCCTGAGAAAGCCAGACTTATTTATTTCCCCGTTTTAGATTCAAAAGGGTCATTTGTTCCTGATTAAAAGCAAACATTGATTCTTACATTAAAAAATAAAAAAAAAGTTTCTAATGGCTGGTGCTTGGCTTTCCTACTGTGACTTTTTAGTGTGAAAACATAGTTGGCCAAGTCGAAAACCTCTTTATAGAAGGAATTCTGCCCGAAGTGTCAATCTCATCGCCTTGGCCTTTTTGAGGAATCACCTCCCTCTTTCCTCAGCCCTGAAGCTGCTCCTGGCATCCGAGAGACACTGAGATTCCCTTTCTTTTATTTCTTAGTCTCTGCAGGATTCAAAAGCTATTGCATTCTTTTCCTTTTCCTTGCAGAGTTAAGGTGCTAATCACTAATGTTACTGCCTTGCCTGTAATAAGAATGAATATGCTGCTGATGTCAGTAATCATCGGGAAAGTAGTTTAAAGAGTAACGTAACGCTGGGCTGTATATTGTCAACAGTCAGCTCTCCGAGCAGTCGACCTCGGAGAGTCCCCAGGCCTTATAAAGAAAATGTGTGGAAAAGTAGAGCTAACCCTGCTGGACGTAACCCCACTCCATTTTATCATAAGGATTTACATTACTGCAGAATATAGCAGCTCAGTTATAAATAAACCAACAGTCTGTGGCTCATGCTAAAGGGCAATAAAGCATCAGACAGAGAGTCACCTTCTTTCTCTATTAACTTATCATTCTAATTTTCCAGGTTTCCTGGGGTCCTTAAATAGGACTTTTCCCTTCCTGGTCACATATTTCCTTTTACTATTTTTATTTATCTCAGAATGTGTATCAAAATTACTGAATAATACAAATTTTGATATGCCAAACCTTAGAAGTACATTTTTATTCCTCACAGATTTTCATCACTGTCCTTTCTCATTTGTCCCTAATGTTCATCTGCTGATTCAGTTCACACAAAAAATACTAGACTGCTAGTTCACTTATCTGTGCTAAACAACAATTATGCATGAGCAATATTTGGAAAAGAGATATCCATGTCATTTACCTGTAGACAGCGATCAGTTGTAGTACAACTATTGGCCACCAATAGGTTAAAATATGCAAACTATTTAAATAGTTGCTCTAAATTCCCAGATAATTTAGAAAGCTCTATTAGGCTTTATAGACTATATTTTTCAAGCTTCTTTTCAGGAGTATTGAATTAGATTCCCTGGTACTGGGTGTTGGCTATAAATAATGAACAGACGTGAAATGCCAGTTGAGAAGCACTACTTTAAAAACTTATAGAACTGGTATTTTTATATAAATGTTTTATTTTATAGCAAACATGTATAAACAAAATGTGATAAAATAAAAAACATAAACATTACTTTGTAAAGATTCTCATAATTTTGTAATCACAAAAATAACTATATTTAATTGTATTTAAGAACAAAGGGGGGGTGGAAATGAGAGAGAGGTGGGGAGCACTGGGGGGGTGGGCTGGGTTGGGAGTAAAAGACAGAAAACTGTTCTTAAATAACAATTAAAATAAATTATTTTTTAAAAGGAAATATACCTGTTAATGGTATGAACTGTATCCTCCCCCCTCCAAATCTGTTGAAGCCATAATCCCACTAAAACTATATTTGGAGGTAAGATCTTTAAAGAGGTAATTAAGACAAAATGAGGTCATAAGAGTGAAGCTTTAATCTGATGAGACTAGTGTCTTTGTAAGTAGAAGAGGAGACACCAGTGAGCTCACTCTCTTTCCAGGCACACGCAGAGGAAAATGCATGTGCGCTCACAGTGAGAAAGCAATCCTCCGCAAGCCAGGAAGGAAGGTTTCACAGGAAACAAACCCTGCTGGCATCTTGATCTTTGACTTCCAGTCTCCCATGCTGTTAGAAAATAAATTTCTGTTGTCTAAGCTGTCCCATCTGTGGCATTCTGTTATGACAAGCCAAGCAGACTAATATGATATATTAAGCTTACTTCTCCTGTGCTGGTGTTCAAAAGGAACAGGAAGAAACCAGGTGTGAGTAAAATATGGCATGTTAATTAAACATAGTGGGGCCAGAGGTAGTTACCTGTTACTGCTGTACTTGACAAGGGAAGAAAACCCTCTAAGAGAGAGATAAGTCACATGTACAATGACAAGTTTTAGGATATAACAGATTCTAAAGTCACATTATGTTAATAACAAGCAATCAAACTGATTATATCACCATTAATTATTTTACAAGCATCAATATCAGTCTCTGTGCTAATTCCTGGATGATTCTTTGAGGTTCTTTGTGAGTGGCTACTGAAGCAGAAGAGAAATCTAACTTGGTCACGATTTTCAAGGAAAGAATACATAGTCTGCAAAGTGCATAGCGCTCTAATGACAGGTAGCAGTTGACTTCATGGCAACTAGTAGGTTGGTTATTTGACTTCAAATAAGGAAGTGAGACTTCAAAAACATCAATACTCAGAGGTCAGCACAATTTATTGTGCAATATTTAATCATCCACTTATTTCTTGTATAGTTAAGTTTATTATTTTGTAACTAAAGGAGATAGAAAAATAATTTGCCCTATTTCATTGCAGATAACAAAGAAATCAGTAATTTTTATTTATAGGTAACTATCTCACACTAAGCAAAATATTTCACATTCCAGAGAGTCAGTATAATCTTAAACATTAATGTAGGTCACTATTGCAGGTAATAACCCAGCAGAGGCAAAAAAATTAATAAATAAGCAAGTGGAAACTGGTGAAGTCTGAGCCTATAACCATTTTAGGAATGTTTATTGACCACACTAGTAATTTATTTTGCCATAATTGTATGTGCATACTTAGATTAAATAGAGAGTCAAGGGAATCATTTCCAGAAATACAACAGAGTAGCTATACTTAAAACAACAACAAAATCTCTTGCCACAAACCACCCAGAGATGATGGATGACATATAGCTAACATTTTGAAGTAAAAGGATTTTGTCTGTCTTGTTCAATGCTGTCTGCCTTGTGTCAAGAATTAATGTCTGGCATAGAATAAGCGCTCAATAAATTGTGGTTGACTATATGAATATATACCTTCACTTTCCAGAAAGCAGCAAATGTCCTGGTAGCCATAAATAAAATGGGAGGGAAAACCAGGGTAGTAAACTTAAGCTGAAAAGTAACACCCTTCAGGGGTGACTGGAGTAAAAAAGGAGTCACAGTTCTCAGGATCTGAGAGGGTAGAAATGATGACTCATGAACAGAAGATATATGGTCTCACAGGAGATGCCAAAACTACTGAGTCCCCTGTATAACACTGGGATGTCCCATGGCCTATAGGTTCAATCATCAAATTGTTTCAAAAAACATCTCTAATCCAAGAGAGAAAGGGCACACAAACAGGCATGTATGCCTCTTCTTGAGTTGTGTGTGTACTGGAGGGAAGACTATAGTTGCTGGGGTCCAGAAGGTCAAGGAGGTTCTCTCTGCTATAATTTATTTTTAGGAATGAAATCAAAATGTTAAAAAACTTTAGGCTTTATTAGGTGAATAATTCATGTTAACTTTTAAGATGTCCTAAAAGAATAGAAATATGCTTAAATAATTTTCAAACCCATAATCAAGTCCTGACCAGTGTGGCTCAGTTTGGTTGGGCACCATCCTGCAAAGTGAAAGGTTGCAGATTCAATTCCTCGCTGGGGCACAGGCCTGGGTTGCGTGTTGCACAAAAGATTGATGTTTCTCGCCCTCCTTTTCTCCCTCCCTCCCATCTCTCTAAAAATAAATAAATAAATAAATAAATAAATAAATAAATAAATAAATAAATACAAAAAAAAACCCAGTAATTAAGAAAGGAGAAATTGTGAAAAGTGATTAAACAAATAAAACAAATTAATTCAGCCCTGGCTGGTGTGGCTTAGTTGATTGAGCACTGTCCCCCGAAGTGACAGGTCACTGGTTCAATTCCCAGTCAGGGCTCATGTCTGCCTGCCTTGTGGGTTCAGCTGAACGAGTCACATAATAAAGGTAACAAATGAATGCTTCTCTCTCACATTAATATTTCTCTCCCACATTGATGATTTTCTCCTCTCTTTCTCCCACCCTTCCCCTCTCTAAAAATAAATAAATTCTCTATTAAAAATGAATTTATATAAATTACTTATATGAATAAACTCACTCTCCAAAGGATATCTCCAAAAAATAATATGGAGCATATAATAAATTAAACAATAAGTGTACTATTTAAAAATGGCCTAAATACCTTAACAGACGCCTACCTCACTAAAGAAGATATACATGTGGAAAATAAGCATATGAAAAGATGCTGTATATCATATATCATTAGACATATGCACACTGAAACAACAGTGAGGTAACCACTGCGCGCCTATCAGTATGGCCCAAAGTCCAGAACACTGAAAATACCGAATATCGGCATGGATGTGGAGCAACAGGAGCTCTGATTTGTTGCTGGTGGGAATTCACAGATATTTTGGGAAACATTTGGGTGGTTTCTTAACAAAACCAAATATAATCTTACCATACAATTTATTTATTTCTCATCTTTTAAATTATCCAAAGGAACTGAGCACGGTCCACACAAAAACCTGCAGAAGGTTATTTATAGCAGCTTTTATGCATAATTACCATACGTAGCAACACCTATGATGTCTTTCAATAGGTGAATGGATAAACTGTGGTATATCCAGACAATGGACTATTATTCAGTGCTACAAAGAAATGAGCTGTCAGGTCATGGAAATACATGGGGAATCCTAAATGCATATTGGTAAGTGAAGGAGGTCAATCTGAAAAGGTCATATACCCTGTGATTCCAGTATGCATGATTCCAATATACGATATTCCAGAAAAGGCAACACTATGGAGGCAGTAAAAAGATCAGTAGTTGCTAGAAGTTAGGGGAAAGAGAGGGATGAATCAGGGGAACACAGGATTTTTAGGACAGTGAAACTCTGTATAATGCTATAAACACTATACTATAAGTGGTGACTACACATCATTATACATTTGTTCAAACCAGTAGAATGTACAACACCAAAAGTGAACTCTAATGTAAACTAATGGACTTTGGGTGGTAACAATGTGTCAATGGGAGTTCATCAATTATAACAAATATACCTCTCTGGTGAGGGATGTTGATAAAGGGGAGACCATGCCTGTGTGGGAGCAGGGTGTATATCAGAAATCTCTGTACCTTCCACTCAGTTTTGCTGTGCACCTAAAATTGCTGTAAAAGATAAAGTCCGTTACAAAGCATCAAAAACTGTGTTCTAAAATGTCTATTATAGTCATTCAAATAACATGCTACATTATGTATAAACATGCAGATGTATCATAAATAAAAGTCGGGACATTGGCCACCTCTGGTGATCAAAGGATATAAATTATACTTCAATTACAACTGTAAAGCTGAAGTTTCTGTGGCTAGGAGGTGGTTTCACATGTGTTTATTACATACATTGCTACAAATTTTGTATGACTGAATTATCTATGCACAAGCACAATAGAGAGAAACAAGGAATATACTGAGGATTATATATGTGGGAAGAGAAGTTTTGTTAGGTGAAATATTCATAACAAAAAACTTCCATCCTCAGTAGATATTATTTTCCAAAATGTGTTCCGTGGTCAATACTAACAAAAGGTCCAATTACTCTTTTCTTTCCCTTTCTGTTTACACAGCTCCCCCAATCACATTCTTCAGTTTGTATTTCTCTTTCCTTAACCACGCGGGGGTGCTCAGCTCCCCTACTTCAAAACGCGTACACCCAAACCTACTACAGAGATCAGGAAACAGACAACCCTCTCATTAGCAGGTTCCTGTTTTCAGCATATACACAACACATGGAGTGTTTAAGAAAAATGTCTGTATGTACATATATGTATATGTTCTGTTTATAGATCTTCTATAACACATGGATCTTCTGCAAAGCAGAGGATTGTTTTATATTATTTTTCCCCAGGATCCAGTACCTAGCTTGGCGTGAGTCGAGGCCCACCCCATAAGGGATCACTCGATGTTTCTGGCCTTCCCTGACTGGCCAGCACCCTGACAGAAGGGCTGCCTGGACAGGTTTCCCGAAGGGTCTGCCACTCATGTCCACGTACACAGCACATGGACATGGGTCTGTTTTGAAGTATACATACAGAAAAGAGTTTAGGAGGAGTGAAGAAAACCTTACAAGTCATAATAAAACATATGAAGGGAGGGAATATGCCCTTCAGATAAACCTTGTCAATTTCTGTAGAAAGCAGTCTTCCTTAAGTTCTGTTCAAAACAGCACTAAAATAATTTATTATTGAAGCTTAAAATAGAAGGTATTTACATAATATGCTAAAGCTGTGAATAAGGAAGACAGGCAGTTCATATACAAGCAGGCCGTCATAATCATGTTTGCTTTTTAGAATATATGTTCCTCCCACTGAACGGAAATGTGGGCGTTTGTGCCGTTGGCTGTTTTTCTGATTCTCCAAACCCAATCTCATCACTGATTGCCACAAACCAAGTATGAACCAACAAGGCTCTTATTTTCCAGCAGTTTGCTGTCCTGTGGCTCTTGGAAGTTGTTTGTGGTGTGTTTTCGTTCTTGTTTGTTTATTTTTGGTTTTATATCCATTTCAATCTTGCTCACAAGGACCCGGCATGGTATTAGACAAATTGACACTGAATAGATTCCAGTAGCATTCAGAGGCATTTGCTAAACCTCATGCTGCTGTCCTTTTTCCAAAAGCTATCTCCTTGGGGGTGTCATCTCCTAGGGGTGATGTACCTGCAAATCACGTGTTTTCCCCCAAAAGTGGCAGAGGCTGGTCTGGCTCTTCGAGCCCACTGAAGCACTGAGCATTAGCAGATCTCTCTAAACTTTCACTAGAAAATTAGTTTAATTGAACTTAGAATTTGAACAGGTTTGCAAATCCCTTTCACCATCTTCTATTTATTTTTTGGCTTTGATTTTCTGTTGTAGTTGTTTTAAAAGATTAATAATCAGATTTCACCCATAGAATACACTTTTCCCTAGATATTTTATACAACCTTGTAAAAAAGTATAAAATGCCAACTGAATTTTAAGGTGCTTTTAGGACAGAAATACTGAATATTCTTAACCAACAGCAGTATGTTGTTAATATATGAAGGAAACAAGAGTTTGGTTCAGCCTTTAGGAAGGCATTTTAGGATGATTTGAGAACATTGAGGAAAGTGAACAGCAAACAAACACATAAATTGACTGTTAGCTAATGTACTCTTATTTCTGGAATGTGGCTTTTCCTGATCTTTGGAAATGCCATTTTATGAACTGAATTTGAACTCAGAAGGTTAGCTCATTAAAGGTTAGGTCACTACCCAAAAGGGTTGAAGAAAATATGAAACCTCCATGTTGTATATATGTTAACTCAGAATAAAAGGAAAAAAAGTGAGATTTGAGGGCAAACTTCACTATCACACGTCTTTTTACAAACTACTCTGTTGACTAGGTCTCACTCTGTGTCTGCTACTCACTGGAAACATATTCGGAATTAGATTTAAATGACCTCAAATATATTTTTCTAATTGCAACAATTGTATGTACTACTCTGATAAGGAAACCCATGTGTAACTAATCTCATTATTACCTTCTCTTTAACCACCATCTCCAGAGCCAGTGGGGCAAGTATAGGCTTTCCATATTATCAAAGAAAGGGATACATTTCACTTGTGAGAACTCAGAATATATCGTTTGGCCTAAATGAAAAAAAAAAGTTGGAGTAACAGTAGCTTGAGATTGTATTTTTATTGGCCTATTTCACTTCAAAGGAGGGCATATATATATATATATATGCACATATATATACACATATGTATACACACACATATATGTGTGTGCATTTTCCTGTGCTCTACACCTAAGCATGCATGGATTATACATTTTGCTTCACATCTTCTAGTATTATGATATGTTAACTTTTAAAAATGTTGCATCCTCACATTTTGCCAATAAAATGCGGAACACCAGTAGGATGGTGCCTCGGCCCGCGAGGCAGTCAACGGGGTCCGCCGATATACCTGTAACGGATGAAGGGGGATGGGACAGGAGGCGCGAAGAATGGCAGCAAGACAAAGGATTCTGATCAAGCTGCAAATTTTATTTCAAAATGGAGGGAGTTATATAGAGGAGGGCAGTGGGGAAGTGCAGTGGATAGGGGGCTTCAAGGCGTGCTCTAGCCTGCGATTGGGTGGGGGGCGCATGGTGGGCGCATGACCAAGGCACTGATTGGTGTGCTACCTGCATGTCCAGGAGGGGAGGTTTTTATGGCTCCTGACTGCAACATCCTGCCATTCAAGGCTTATCTCTCAGGCCTAATTGTACCAGCCTGTGTCAGGCTTATCCCAGCCCCCAACACGATGGGTCTGCCAGGCATGTGGCAGTCACACAGTGGCAAAATGAGGGACTTTCTATTTCAGTGAAGGTGAAATTCATAGTCACTGGAGAAAAATGTTACAGCAAATCTGTGATGGGGGGACCCAAAAGTGTAATTTATTTATAAAACAGTTTGCATTTATTCTTAAATGTTTAAACTTCAGTCTATTTTTGAAGTACTCTCTGTTTAATGCAAGACACCTATCAAGATATTTTTTCCACTGATCAAAACAGTTTTTGGACTCATTGATTTTGATACTTTTTAGTGCTTCTGCCATTTCTTGCTTCACCTCTTTCATATCAGCAAAATATTTTTCTTTGAGGACTTTTTTCATCTAGAGAGACAAACAAAAAATAAAGTTGCTTTGGGTGAGATGGGGTGAATAGGGAGGGTGGGGCAGGGGAATCATGCCATTTTTTTGCTCAGAAATTGCTGAACACTCAGCACTGTGCGGGCAGGTGTGCTCATAGATCACCCATCACGAAATGGGCAAAAGCATTGAAAGAGTCTTCAAAAAAATTCACTGAAGCCAAATGCAGCCTCTCACAACAATGCCAGCTGGTACATTGATACAGATGGGTTCCTAGGACACTCAACTACCTGGGGAGAACATACAGTTTAAACAAAAAAAATTTAAATATTAAGCAATAGATTCTGGACTAATTTACAGAATAGAAAAAGGGGTAAAACTTATTCATTGGAATAAATTAAGAAAGATTTAAGTAAAAAATATTTTTTTCATAAAAAGACTGAATACTAGCTTCATACCTACAAGAGAATATTATTGATCCCGAACAATAGCAAAGGGTCATGGGAAAGGACAGACCCTGGCTAACATGGCAATTACAAACATATGGCATCACTTTTGAACAAAAGTGTTACAGATTAAAAACCTAAAATGAGTCATGCACTGGCTCAGTGGTTCAGTTGGTCAGAGTATTGTCCCAATCACCAAAGAGTTGTGAGTTGGATTCCTAGTCAGGGCACATCCCTAGGTTGCTGTTGATTTATTTATTTATTATTTATTTATTTATTTATTTATTTATCTATCTATCTATCTATCTATTTATTTATTTATTTAATTGATTATGCCATTACAGTTGTTCTGTTCCCCCTTTCATTACCCTCCACCATACCCTCCCGTCCTGGTTTAAATACTTGGTTTGGAGTGTTTGCAGGGGAAACCAGTCAGTGTTTCTCTCTCACATTTATCTCTCTCTCTATCTTTCTTTCTAAAATCAACAAACACATCCTTGAATGAGGATTTTAAAAAGACACCTAACGTTGAGTCTTTTGCCTATGTCTAATGTCACCTAACTGTGAGTCAGATTTGTCTTTGAGGCAACATTTGCACCACTGAGAAGATATTATCAACAATAGTGTCTACCAACAGGAAGGAGAAGGAGAGAAAATTGAACATACTAGTGATGTGATCTAACCAAAATCATAATCCAAAGGAGGCTTCTCAGGGGGAGAGGGAAGGAATGTGAGAAACACCTCAGGGGCTTGTTCAAGCAGCAGCAATTGAGGCGATGGACAGCCAAGAAGCATTGGCAGACTTGCTGGCAAAGGCAAGGGAAGCTCAGAAATTCCATTTAACGCAGATGTGTGGAACGTGCTCTCTGTTATATAAGTTTTAATCCCAGCGCTGTGAGGCCTGAGCACGCACACACACACACTGCAGCCTGCAGTTATGTTCATGCATGTTCTTACGTTCTCACACACGCACACTCCCACTCACATGTACTCACACTGCCCTTCCCACACACACCCATATGCAATCACACTCCAACTCCGATGCTAATAGATCTAAATCACCAAGAAATTAAAAACAGTTTTAAGAATTCACCTTTTAAGAAAATAAAAAAAACTTCAATTGCCAGCAGATGAATTATGGACGTAATATTCACATATTGAGAGGCTTTCAATTATAATATCTACCAGCATTTTTCAGTCTACTTCCATCCATTCTCCTCTATCTGGAATACAATTCCATTTTCCAAATTTGACTAAACTCAACTTATTTAGAACACCATTATCCATCACAATGAGGTAGCTTTAGCTGGGAAAAATGAGACATGATCAATTTTTAAAAAAATAAAGTCATTTTTCCCCTTTCTCTGAAAATTACTCACCTTGTATACTCCCACTGACCATACGGGGAGGATTAAATCTCTTGACTGCATTAAGAGAAGTAGAAGCAAAGTGAATATAGGAATTTTAATGTTTGAATTGAAGAGAATACACTAGTGTTTGTTAAGATGTAGGCACTATGCTACATGCTACAATAGCTGTGATACACACTCTCGTTGAAGAAGGCCCGGGTTTTTACTCTTGCCATTGGGGCCGGCAACAGTGCAACCTCGGATTCCAGCTAACTGGTCTGTCTCAGAGCCATGTCCATTCAAATTATGGTCTTTAGCTGACTTATGTATATTATTGTTTCATCCGCTGTCACAAGAAACAGAGGTTCGGAGACTTTTAGAATTTTCAAGATGTTACTTTATTGGCCAAGTTTTACCTGCGCAGGGGCGAGCTCTCTGAGTGTCCGAGGATGCTATGCTCAGGAGAGCTGCAGATGAGAGCCGCGCCTGGGCGCTTACAGCTATGTCCTTATATAGGGGTATGCAAGCAAGCTTTGAACAGAAGCAGATGTGGCTGTTGGCTATTGGCTAGCTCTAAACGGCTGATTGCCATTGGCTTATTAGGGAAATTCAAAAGGCTAAAAATTTCCCTGTTCCTGGTCAGCCTAACTTTATCCGGAGCTCGTTTGGGATTGTCCCTTTTCAACATCTGTTTTGGACCTCAACAATTATCATTTCCATTCTTAAATGGAAATGTATGTTATCACATACATTCTTAAATGTGCGTACTGTAAATTTAGGGGTTTCTGTTACTCTGTATAGGAGTAACAGAAACTTTTTCAATGTTATTATTTTATTGACACAGTGAGATTATTATGAATGTTAGACCCAGTCCAACATTTATTTTTTCTTATATTTCCTTTTAAATATAATTCTTTTGGGGGAGATTGAACTAATCATTATGCAATTGAACAATGTAATTATTCTGAAGCACCTGTCTTCACTCAAATCCAATGTAAAATAGCTAAAATTTTTTAATCACTTCTTTTTATAGAATGCTTTCACAAATGTTAAATTGATTCATCTTCATGTAACTGAGATATACATGATTCGAGGAATTGAGGAAGACCTGATTAAAGAAGGAGGTGATAAATTGTAGAGAGTTCACTATACTTTCTTCAGTGTTTTTAAACTTATTTTTAATTGTTGACATTATTACACATGTCCTCTCATTTTCTGCTTCCCTTTTGCCCACCTCCACCCAGAATGTCCCTACTCTTCCCTCTGGCAATCCCACTTTTGGTAATATATCCTACAAATTCCAAAATACTCATTCTAAAAGAATATATGCACCCTTATGTTCACTGCAGCATTATTTACAATAGCCAAAATCTGAAAACAGCCCAAGTGCCCATTACTAGATGAGTGGATAAAAAAAAGTTATGTACTTACATAATGGAATACTATACAGCAATGAAAAAGAAGGGAATCTTACTTCCTTCTCTGTTTGAACTAATAGACGTGTCACATAAATAGAGATGAAGTTAGTTATAATTTTGATAAAAACTGAACTAGAAAACCTGTCTTAGATATCTAGACAAAGAGAGAAATCATTTTTAAAAATATTTTATGTATTTATTTTTCAAGAAAGGGGAAGGAAAGGAGAAAGCAATGCAGAGAAAAATCAATATGTGGTTGCCTCTCATGCACCTCCCACTAGGGACCCAGCCCAAAATCCACACATATGCTCTGACTGGGAAGCAAACCAGTGACATTTTGCTTCATAGTACTGTGCTCAATCCACTGAGCCACACCATCCAGGCCAAGGGGAGGTCGTAACACATCTTAATACTTCACTGAGGACAGTGTCCAGATTATTCCCAGAGACACTGGTATAGCCTAAATGACAGACATCCCTGTCAATACAGGCCAGGAGCCCCACCTTGGAAGAAAGAGCACATGCATCAGAGAAGAGGCCACTACAAAGACGGAGGACCCAGAAAGTCTTAAAGTCTGTACACTATGGACCAAATGCTTGAGCCCCCTTAACCCCCAATGTGGAAATATTAGATGGTGGTGTTTTGGAAAGTGATTAGGTTACAAGGGCAGAACCCTTGTCAGTGGTATTGGGGCCCTTATAAAGAGACCTCTGAGAGCTCCCTCGCCCCTTCATAGTGGCCATGTGAGATCACAGTGAAAAGGTGGCTGTCCCTGAACTAGCAGGCAGGCCCCATTGGACTTCGAATCTCCCCGTGCCTTGCTGTTCAGGTTCCTAGCTTCCTGAAATGTGAAGTTCCAACACATTTCTGTTGTTTGTAAGCCACAGAGTCTGTTATACCCGCCCAAATGGACTAAGACAGAAATATAAAAACTTTCTTTTCACAGCTCATCAATTAGCTAAATTGCCCTCCTGTGGGCAGGTGTGAGAGGGTATATAGACGCACACAGCCGAAGTGTCTTGTAGTGCTTTCCCTGGAGTGGAATCGTAGTTTTCTGTCTCTAAAGAGACCTGACAAGTGCGTATTCACACTTCTTTTCAACATTTATGTCTATAGAGACTCAAAACAAATTACCTGAGTTTCCATGATGCTGCAAAAAGAAGACAAGATTTCTCTTATATGTGAAGACCAAATATTTAAAAATGGTATTTTGAGAACATATTATTAAATAAACTTTATATCAAGCAATTCTCACCTAAAATGTTTTCTATGAAAAAGCAATTATATTTGAAGAGGCAGTGTGACCTTGGGGAAAAAGCATCCCTTAGACAGAGATGGATTTTTAATTCTGGATCCTCTATTCACTATTTGAGTATGAGAAAATTACAGGACTTTTTTTTTGAACCCATGAAATAGGGAAATAGTCTGCAGAATGTTTGTGAAGTACTAAAAAAACATACAAAATATATGTAAATTACTCAAGTTGTAACATGACATACACTCATTAAACAATAACAATTATTTAAAAATTTTCTTTAACTTTTTTTATTGATTATGCCATTACAGTTGTTCTATTCCCCCCTTCATTCCCTTCCACCCTACCCCCCTGTCCCCACCATTACCCCCCTTTAGTTTATGACCATGTGTCTCAAGTTCCTTAGATTCTATATTTCCCATACTATTCTTGCCCCCCCATCTATTTTCTATCTACTGTCTATGCTACTTATTTTCTGTACCTTGCCCCCCCTCTCCTCCTCCCACTCCCCTTTTGCTAACCCTCCTTGAGATCTTCATTTCTATGTTTCCACTCCTGATCTAGCTGTCCTTTTAGTTTGCTTTTGTTTTAGGTGTGGTTGTTAATAACTGTGAGTTTGCTGTCCTTTCACTGTTCATGTTTTTTTTAACTTCTTTTTCTTAGGTAAGTCCCTTTAACATTTTATATAATAAGGGCTTGGTGATGATGAACTCCTTGAATTTGATCTTATCTGAGAAGCACTTTATTTGTCCTTCCATTCTAAATGAAAGTTTTGCTGGATAGAGCAATCTTGGTTGTAGGTCTCAAGAAGGGGCTGGAAAGAGGTATTCCAAGTCATGAAATCTAAAGACCTACAACCAAGATTTCTCTAACTTTTTCTTATCATAAATCCAGCTTCTCCCCAGCTCTCCCAAAACTAACCTTAAAAGTTAAGTACGCCACCTACAGTTGTCACCTTATATGATACCTCAGTGAAGCTCACTTTAATTTAGATTTCTATTCTTCACTGATATTTCAGATTCGGAGGCCAGCCAACTCATTAATAATGACTATTTTTATGAGTAGTGTTCAGATTTAGGTTCTGCTTGTAGAGCCTAGCGTCCCTTGTTCATTTAGCATAATTTTTCATATATTCTTAGACCCACTAGTACACAACAAGCACTTCTAGGCATGTGAGGTACATCAGGGAAATAAAGATTAAATGATTCCAGCCGTGGTGGAAGACAGATTTAATTGTCAGGTGTCATAAATATAAATAAATATGAACATATAAAAGGTATAATTCCATTATTCTTTATATAAAACATCAAGATCACTCTTGAGAAAGTCAAGGATAGTTGACTTTCTTTTCCTCAAGTGCTTACCAGAGAGATAACACACACACATACAGACACAAAATATCTGCCGAGTAAAGAAAGAAAAAACAAAAAACTAAGACTCCGCTTATTTGCTTCTGGTACAGGAGGGTACCAGAAAAATAGGTACCCTCCTGAACCAGAGGGTACTTTTGAAAACTAAAATAGGTTTTTGTGTTTCTAACTCAAACTCATTAAGAACTATCTTGTATTTTGCCTTGTGTAATGTTCACCCACATTTTGTGTTCATTACACAGGATTACTATACCCGTGGTATGTAATAATTATGCCCATGTATAATGTGCATCCTATTTCTCCCTGACAAATTTGGGCAAAAAAAGTGTGCATTGTACATGTCAAAATATGATATATATTGTAAGCAGAATCCAAACATGCACCTAGTAGAAGTGAAAGATGTCCCTCACCAAGAGAACTGAAATTTACAGAAATGAAATAAGACTAAAGTAATAGATTGAACACCAAAGACATTCATGCCTAATGGAAATAGAAATATTCAACTGCAGGTGGTCTCTAAAGGAGCTGCAGAACATAGGGGTGCCAATCACGAGGCAGAGCAAAGCCAGCGATGGTAGAAAAGTGGGTATAAGGCTACAAATATCAGAGCATTTTAAAATAACAACAATATATTCTCAATTCTCTTAGGTTTGTACAATGCACAGACATTTTTTTGTATTCTCTACCTTGTGTTTTTCTTGATTTATCAAGTTAGTAATAATAATAGCAATAGCTTCTGGACAGTTTTGGCTCTGAAATATGAGATCCTTTCTTTAAATTGTATTAAAATATATACACTTCTTTTTATATAGATCTTGTAGCTGTTTTGCTAAATGTATTTTTGAAAATTATATAAATTTTATCAAGGCAAATTTCTTTTGTCACTTTTGTTTTTGTTGTTTATTGCTAGTGTAGCTGACTGAGACTACTCAGAGATTTTTAATGAAAAGTAAGCTGCACTACTTTAACTTATTTTTACACTAAAGAGATGGCAGTTTTTCAACTCTTAACAAGTTGCAAACATGTATTTCTGTCTTCACACTAAGGGGAACTATACCTTTTTTATTCATTAATGATTTAAGACTATTGTTTTAATAAGCCATCAAGGTATATATTTTTAAAAATGATAATAAACTTCAGCAGAAGGAAAAGATAGAGAACAATTGTTTAGTGAGTGAGGCAGTGAAAACAACTTGAGAGAAAAATTTGAGTAATGAGGAGCAGAAAAAATAAATGAACTACATTAATAGCAATATTTCCCAAATGGGAGGCTTTGCTATTAATACAGAAGTTGGCCAAGAAAGAAGGTCAGCTATCAGGTAAATAAATGGAGCAGGACTCATTCTAGGAAAATGATTTGTATGACCATTAGTCCTGTGAGCTAAACTTCAGTTACTAATGTACCTATCTCACTTGACAGAATTTCTCACTACCTGCTCCAAGAACCTTTACCAAGTGACTCCCCATTAACATTCAAAGGAGTCTCCACTCCTACTCCATTCATTAACTCTCTTACTTTTCTTCTATCAACTACGAGGCCCATCTCTGCCACACTATTTTGCTTGGTATTCTTTTTATTACCCAGTGTGGACTCTATCCTTCTAATGCTAAGAACAACCAAAAACTTCAGGAAGAGGTGGAGGCCTATGTACCTACTGGGATAGATTCTGAAGGTAAAAAGAACAGAACAGGCTAAGAGATACCTCAGTATATCAGCACTTAAAACAAATAAACAGCAGCTATAGGGCATCCAGGCATTTTACCAATCTATTGTCAGTTATAAACATCATCTTGTTGAGTTTGTTGGGTTTTTCTAAACTTGACTATAAAAAGAGATTGCACAGAATAAAATGATGGTTCTTGTTCTTGCAACTGCAGAAATAGGGCCCCAACTTTATGGCCGTCAGCTGGGCTCACTCTCAGCTCCTGAAGGCTGTGTTCAGATCCTAGCCATGTGGCCCTCAAATAAAGATTGTCCATACTTTTCCCCCCCTATTTGTTGTATTTTTCCCATTAACATTTACACCCTCTTCTACCTCCATCCACTCCTTCCCCCTCTGCAATCACCACACTGTTAGGAATTTCTCACAGTCCATACAGTAAGATAGTGTTTTATTTAACATGATATTATCACATAACATTTTCTATCTGGTCGGTCCATGATAAAATCTGAATGAGGTTTATTCTTGAGCACTAGGCAGCTTCATCTCTTGTTTCTATAACTTGAAGCTCACACATAAAAAAATATATATATATATATATATATATATATATATATATATATATATATATATAAAGGTTTAGCTACCATCTTAAGATAGCAAAGGGATCGTACTTATTATTCCCTCTAGTTTTTGATAAAAATATAAACAATTGTAAATCAATAATTCCTAGACTACCTTCTAGTCAAGTAAGACATAAAACCAAAAATATATAAAGAAAAAAACAAACTTACTATATTAAAATGAAAGTTTTTATTTGGTAAAAGACAAACTGAGCACTATTGAACACAAATAACAGATCACTGAAAAAAATATTATTAATGTATATTATAGAGAAGTACAAAGAATTATTTTAAATTAATGCAAACACCTATAAATTAATAAGTAAAATAACTCAATTAAAAATAATAAGAATATGAACAAATAATTCACAGAATAGAAAATGAAAAAGGACAATTAACATGATATAAGATGTCTCACATTACTAGAAGTCAGGAAAATACAAATTCAACTAGTGACAAAATGTCATTTTTACCATCTCACTGAAAAGTGTAGAGGAATAAATATTCTTATGCATTGTTGCTGGTACTGTAAATTACAAAAATTTTATAAAGTAATCTGGCAAACTTTATTAAAATTTAAATATATGTATTGTTGAAACCAGCATTTTTTTCTGTGAAATTTCTCTACAGATATGAAAGTATCAATAATCGAGAGAGGTAAGCATGACTACAATTATAATGGAAAAATTCAGTAACAACATTGGTAACCAAGTAGAGAAAAATGGTTGAATATGAATGATAGAAACTGTAAACTGTTAAAAGGTGACAAATTTAATGTATATTGTATACATATGTATATATCTATGTCGATTGAAAAGGATGTCTGTATTTTTAAGTGTAAACATATAAAATCTTTTAAATATAATCTCATAACTTTTAAAATGCAGTAAATTAAAAAAAAGGAAATTTTTCATATGTATATATTTGAACAAAAGTGCTATTTTGGAGAGATGTGGTATATACCCAAGTTAGTAAATTTTAATTTTGTTGGTCTATATTCAATTAATTGTTTTTAGTTTTTTGCAGGGCTATATTACTACCATCTCACGGTCATCTATCAGTAGGTTGATATAACCTTGACCTAAGGTAATGTTTTGTACTATTTCTTTTGCAGTCTTTAACATATTTGCTTCTGGGACTCTAAATCCCATACTATTTTGCTTTTGCTTTCTTCTGCATAAGCTGTCTGCCCACAATATTACTGGCTCTTAACTCAATACCTAAAACTATTTCTGTTTTTCCAATTCTATAAGTTACTCTTACTTCTTTATTGCTTTCTCTAAGCATTGACTATTTCATAGAATATCATTTTTTAAAGATATACACAAAATATATTGGAGAATAGAGATGAGACCACTACATATTGAATAATTATGTTATGCCACACAACTTGCTAATTGCTTTCAGTATCCATAAACTTGAAACTTATTTATACAAAATCTTATATGTAGAACAATGAGCAGAATCCAGGTTAGTAGCACATACACACACAAAAAAACTACTAACATTGGTGAAAATATAACAGAATGAATTAATTTGAAGCAAAATACAGTTAAGGGAGGTATCTAGAAGCAACATGATGGACCAAAAACTGTGTTTATTTTTCATATGTTAAACTGTTTATTTTTCACCTAGCAGTCTGTGTCTATTCTTCCTTCTTCAGCTGACCTGAAATAAGATCTGATTGTCATGCCATTGCAATTCTGGAGGCAGCGTAAAGGATAGCCATTTAGGGAAACAAGTAAATAAAGTTCTACATTTTGGGTCTTCTTTTTTCACAGTCATCTAAAAAGTACCTAGTTTATTCTTCCAAGACACATTTTACTCCCATTCACAAGATCCTTATTAGTCCTACACAGCTTCCAACACCATATTATAATCAGTGTGAATTTGATGAGTCGGATCATTTTTCCCTTTTGTTCTTTTCATGCTTAGTCTGCTCTGGTTGCTATAACAAAATATCCTGGATGAGATGGCTTAAACAGCAGGCACTTATTTTCTCACGGTTCTGAAGGCTGGAAAGTCTAAGGTCAAGGTCACAACATGTTTGGTTTTAGGTAAGCCCTCTCTTCCTAGCTTGTAGAGTGTTACTGTCTTCCTGTTTGGTATGTGTACATGGAGAGAGATACCTCTTTCTCTTCTTACAAATAAATCACCAGTCCTGTCAGATTAGTAACCCAGCCCTATGACCTTATTTTAATCTTCATTATTTCCTGAAAGCCTGATTTCCAAATACAAGCACACTAGAGATTGGGGCTTCAAAATATGGATTTGGAGGGAACACAATTGAATAAATATATACCAATTTTTGTTACTTCTGTTACTTATTTCAAAGCAATTTCTGAATATTTATTATAAATAGGGAATATAGTGATGTGTGAAAGTTACTATAATACAGATGATATATGTAAATTTACATATTTATTCTTTAATTTATTCTTTCAGTAAACATTTTCAGAAGCCTATTCTAGGTACTGTGAAACATAAATGCTTAGAGTACTAAGTGAATGATTTTAATCCTTAAAATTGGGAGAGATTTCGAGGTGTTTCTGGTGTCATATCAAAAAATCAGTTACGAATTTTTGATCACTTGCTCTATACTTAACATTCTAGAATCTGTTTTCAGAAATAAAAATGACAGCATATAGCATAGACTTTGCTGTTAAAGGCATAATATACTCATAAATCCCTTATTTGGGAATTACTTGGGATCACCACTATCTCAGTGATATGGCCACAACAATGCTGTGTGATAATTGATCACAAGACTTCCATGGCATACAACCACAGACAATTATTTTCCCTCGTGACACTGTATCTCAGCTGGACAGTTCTGCTGGCTGAGCTGGGTTCAGTGGAGGCCACTCATGACCCCATGGTCAGCTCTCCAATAGTTGTTCTGCCCTCCTGACCTAAACTGGGACCTCTCATGTTTGGGCCTTCAGTGGAGAAAATGGTCTGCTTGATTCTGCTTGTTACATCTTCTTGGGCAAGATAGCCAGGCTTGGTCTCAGGATGCAAGCAAAAAAGTGAGAGAGGTGGAATCATGCAAGCCCTCCTCACAGTGAGTCTTGAAGCTGGCCCGGCGCTGTTTCCTGATCATCTATTATGTAAACCAAGTTACGAGTCCAGTCCGGATTCCAAGGGTAAAGAAAAGTAATGCAGCATTTGGTGAGACGAACTAAAAATTATATACCAAAGAGAGTAGCTAATGGGGTTGGCTGGTGGGTGAGTGAAGAACTAGGGCCACTTCTGCAATCAATCTGCCGCAGTAGCACACATAAAGATTGGGGAGAATGTTAATCACTTTAATTTATTTTTTTTCTGAGATGGAATTTAATAGATATTCAGAGAAATTACCAAATGAATCCATTAAGATTCCTGAGTAAATAGGTCACAGGTACTAAAATAAACTAAATCAAGGAAACTATTTACTATCCTCACCTTCCTGCTGTTAGAAATGAATGGAAGTAGTCTCAGGATATACAAGGTCTGTCCAGAAAATCCCTGCCATTGTTAATATAATGAGAACAGTTTGTGTGACATCAGTGTAACCTGGCAGCCAAGGAGAGTGAACTGGAGTGCACATGTGTGAACAATGATGACTTCACTGTACTAGTCAGTGGGAGCTGTAGATGCCCTTGAGTGGACATGTGGACTGTGTGGCCATTGCAATCAAAATGCCTGAGCAAGTAGAGCAATGAATCCCTTTCAAATTTTGTGTTAAGCTTGAACATTCCTCCATGGAAATTATCTGAACGATTCAGAAGGCTGCAACTGCCCTAGCTGGTGTAGCTCAGTGAATTGAGTGCTGGCCTGTGAAGCAAAGGATTGCCAGTGCAATTCCCAGTCAGGGCACATGCCTGAGTTGTGGGCCAGGTCCTCATTAGGGGACACATGAGAGGCAACCACACATTGATGTTTCTTCCTCTCTTTCTCTCTCATTTTCCTTCTCTCTAAAAATAAATAAATAAAATCTTTAAAACAAAGAAACAAAAAACTTTAAAAAAAGGAGGCCACAGCTATGGGCAGCTGGTAATTGACAGGTTAATCACAACAACATGCCTGCTCATGCACCATGTTCTGGCAGTTTTTTTTGAGAAACTGCATGGATTTCTTACATGGATTTTTTTGAGAAACATCACATTGCCAGGGTGACTCAGCCCTCCTGCAGCCCAGATGTGGCTCCCTGTGACTTTTGGCTTCTCCCAAAACTAAAATCACCTTTGAATGCGAAGAGATTTCAGACTGTTGACGAGATTCAGGATATTCAGCTAATAGAAATTAAGAGAACCATGTGAGGTCCCAAGCTGCCTATTTTGAAGAAGTCTGAAGCATCATTGTCCTATGTACAATGTTTCTTGTGTCTTGTATCTTCTTCAATAAATACCTCTATTTTTCACATTACATGGCTGGATACCTTCTGGACAGACCTCATATTTTGTCCTCCCCCTCACTTACTCCACGCACATACATGCATTTCTATATTTCTTACTATCCCCATAAATCTTTTAATCATCATTTGTCCAACTGAAGTATATTATAACAAATATAATATTTGCAAAGAGATTCAGTCTGTCCAGTTTTTTCCCCTCCACAATTGAAACCAAAGTTCCTTTTCCTATTGCCAGAATCCTAATCTAATCTACCACCATCCCTTGGCTGGACTTTGTCTCCTAACTGGGAGCACAATTCATGACACCTGAAACAGGGCAATCTTAAATTTGCACACACACACAATTAAAATACTGTCTCCCACTTCTAATATACATTATCTTTTACATGGATTGCAAGGCTCTTTATGAGCTGATTTTTGCTTCAGTTACTTAAGTGAAACTTATTCACACTGCCTTTAGGACATTTGTATATGCTATTCCCTCAGGGTAGCTAGTTGTTCAGATTTTAGATAAACCTATATTTTCTTAACACTTTAGACTTGCTGGGACAGAACTCTTTCTGCCCTTTTATACAAGATCTTATTATTGACAAATGACATTTATCATAGTTTTTACATTTATGATTGATGTTTTTCACCCTTTCCCCTGAAACAAAGCCCATACTGGAAGATTTCCTAGAATAGAAGAGAAGTCATTTTGCTTATCATATTCTGTGCCTAGCCAGTGTCTATACACAGTAAACACTCCAAAACTTCACTAACTGGACACATAGATCAGTATAAGCACACTTGAGCTTCCAAGATTAGGAGTAAAAAAATTCACTTCTTAAAATATGTGTTTTCAAAGTCTGATTGTGTGTCAGAAATATTTAGAAAATATCTTTCTGCTCTGTATACTTCTCAGCCCAGTTTTTTGGGTCACCCTATGAAGGTGCTCTCCAGAGTCATATTGGGCATTTCTTTAAAATTTTTTTTAATTTTTATTTATATTTAGAAAGAGAGGAATGGAAGGAGAGAAACATCAGTGTGTGGTTGCCTCTTGTGTGCCCCCAAGTGGGGACTTGGCCTGCAACCCAAGCATGTGCCCCTACTGGGAATCAAACCACCGACACCTTGGTTCACAGCCTGTGCTCAATCCACTGAGCTATGCCAGCCAGGGCCTGGACATTTCATAACTCTGACACGAATTTTGTTGTACTAAGCCACTGAGAGCTGGAGATTTATTTGTTACTGAATCTTGGTCTATCCTAGCTTGATGAATATAGATGTTAAGATGCACACAGTTATTAGCCAGCTTCTTAGTAGGTATGTATGCATGTAATTATATTCATACTTACTTTTTTAAAGCAGTCAAATTATAGGTATATTTTAGGGTTTTTTAAAATTTTTTATTGCTGTTCAATTATCCCCATTTCCCCCATTGCTATCCCCTGCTCTTCCCACCCACCGTAGTCAATTCTCCCACCCCCATTGTCCTTGCCCATAGGTTCTTTATACATTTTGCTTGACTTGAGTCTTCCCTTTCTTTTCCCCATTAGCCTCCCTCTCTTCACCCCTCTGGTTACAGTCAGATTGTTCTTTATTTCCTTGTCTCTGGTTCTATTTCATTTGTTTTGTTGATTAGGTTCCACTTATAGGTAAGATAACATGGTATTTATCTTTTACCGCCTGGCTCATTTCATTTAGCATAATGCTTTCTAGTTCTATCCATGCTGTTGTGAAGGGCAGGAGCTCATTCTTTCTTTCTACTGCTTAGTATTCCATTGTGCAACTGTATTTTAGACTTCATTTAAATTCTTTACTTTAGAATTACTTATCTCTCATTTAAAGATTGAAGTCACAATCTTTAAAGGAATACTAAAGACTGCAAGCTTCAGTATATTTTCTCTGATTTGAGGTAACAAACATAAACATGCTCTGGCTGGTGTGGCTCAGTGGACTGAGTGCTGACTTGTGAACCAAAGGGTTGCCAGTTCAATTCCCAGTCAGGGCACATCCCTGGGCTGCGGGCCAGGTTCCCAAGTGGGGGGTGTGCCAAGATGCAACCACACACTGGTATTTCTCTCCCTCTCTTTCTCCTTCTCTCTCTCTAAAAATAAATAAATAAAATCTTTTAGAAAACACATAAACATTGCGGTGATAGTTATCATTCTGTTATTAAATCAGCTTTGCTACAATGCTATATTTTCCCCTTATTTTACAAATTAACATTTTATTCAAGTATATTTATAGGTAGACTCTTTTAAATGTCTCTTCTTTAATTTTTGTATATAGTATTTTAGCACTTGGCAAAAAATTCATATCTGGAGAAGATTATTTCTTCCCGTTAGTAGCTCATCCTTTCCCTTTTTGGTTATTTTGGTTACTTCGGTTTTATAAAATACAAAAACCTGCCCTCAGCTGCATTCTTATGAAACTCTTCATGATTATTTTTTGCGTGTTATTTGAAATTTTATTTGCTAACTTGAATTCCATAGCCTAGAATTTAATCTCAAGCTCTATGGTTTGTTGTTATCCCATTCGCCAGCAAGAAGCATGGTGATGAAGAAGCCAGAAATGGGTTGCACCCAGTTCCAGATCAAAGTTGCGTGTTGAGTGTACAGCTGGAAGGAAATAATTTCTGATGTCCCTCCATGAGCAAGTTCTTCTTTAGCATTTTAAAACATGATGCTTTATCCAACTTGGACAAGAAACAATTTAAAATTCATTCTTTAAGATTTTAAAATAATGTGTCAAATATGTCAAGGGACTCTTTTTCTAGAGTTGATTTAAAAAAAAATAAAGTTAAACTTTAGTAGTACAAACCTAACTTCATAGAAGTTATTTAACATATTTTAAGAATATAACTTTAAAATTATTTATAGATGACTATAAGTAAAATGTTTGTGATTTTGACCCATAGTATTCAAACATGCTTTCGTTCTAAGAATTCTGATATATCCCCATGGTTAGTCCCCTGCTACAGCCAGTCTTGTTTAAACCAACTAACTGAATTTAAAAAAAATCAATCCAAATAGTGAAATGGTAGAACCCCCCCAAGTAATGTTTTCTATTAACATGTAAAGAATAGGTCTTTAAGGTGAGAATCAATTTGTTGCTTTCCTATATGCTGTTGCCAAATTGCTATATTTTTTAAAAAGAAAAAGATATTTAAATAATTATCCAATGCTATAAAAAATCCTCTAATGGTTTTATAGGACATTTATTAATCAAAGAAACAAAGACATATGCAAACATTTCCATCTTTAAGAAACATGCCATATCTTAAATTAATAATTATTAAGAAAGGTCCAAATGAAAGGTAAAACTTCAAATGTTCATTGATCGAATAATTTTTCCTTTGTATATAAAGCTAAACTAGAAATAAAAATAATATGAAATACATAGAATCTAAGAGTTTGTAGAGTTTTCTTCTTTTTCCACAGAGAAAATCATCTTGTCACAGAGTTCTACATGTTTCTCCCTGAGGAACTTCTAATAATGAAAGGCATGATGGGAATGGCAGTCAGACAATGAAAGTGATGCTAGTGAATTTTCTGGGGCCTTTTTTTTTGGCCCCACACAGTGTCAGTGAAGTATCGTGCTGTGCCCATGACGTTTACACTGTCATTAAGGTAGTTGTCACAAGTTTGCCTTGCTTCCAGTTTGCCTTCACTTATAGCATGACTGACACATATATCTTGGGCCCAAAAGATTTGAAGTAATTTCCCAACATTTTATAATAATTATATTTTATAAGTTATAACCAAAAAGATAAATAATCAAAATTTCCATTTGCCAATTTACAAATATGGCATGTGATTATAACTTTGTGCTTATTAACATATTTCAGCTCATTTTCTCCATAAATACAAAGTGTTCCTTCCCTATCTATGAATTCTTTGTTAATTCTATAAAATTAAGGAGTTACTTAATTCCAATTTACTTTAGAAAACACTGAATAATTGTGATTTTGACCCATAATATTCATTATGGGACAAATTATTTTTAACACTTATAATCTCACATTCACACAAAAAATTAAAAGACTAGTTTTATTAGTAATGCTATCACAATTTTTGAAATGAGGAAATTGGGACTTATAAGGATTTTAAAATATTGTATGAATTTAAATGGTAACTTAAGATCAGGTTGTAAATCATAGTCCATCAAAATGAAAGCCCAGTCCTTTAACATCATATTTTTTTGCATTATAGGAATGTTAGTAACTCATCAAAGAGTATAACATAATTTCAAAAAAAAAGAATAGGATAATTTAGCCTGAAGGTTTGCACATTTTTATCCTTTATCTCATCATTGCTATTAAATACAAAACCTAAATATTGTTATTGTCTGATTACCCTAAGTCATCAACTTGGAACCAGGTCGCTGAATCACACTTATCTGTGGCCATCATCCAAAGCATCTACACACACAGTATAGGTAATAAAACCAATGTGCTATTACAGGTTATCTGCTTTCTTCTTTGGGAAATTCAACTTCAATTTCACATCATTTCAGTTATGTACTTTAAAAAATGAAAAACAAACATCCCCAAAAGTTGAGGTATTTTTCTATGTGATGCAGTGACATTAACTCAATTATAATCCAAAATTGCTTATGTAAATTTCAATGTATATCTGCAGCACAATTATTGGCACATTTTTTGCAACACAATAATGGTAAATTTTAATTGTATTTTACGAATAGTTATACTGCAGTATGTTCTCTTATATAATGAGTCAGAAAGGGTCGTAGTGGCTCTGTCATTTTAAAGTCACAAGTACTTTTCTCATGTGCTGATGCAAACATTATTATTACTTGTTGCAATGCGAAGATTCAATTAAAACGTGTATTTCTTATTTACTTAAATTTTGTGTACTCAAAGCATGCACTTAATAATCTAAAAACAAAATAAGCTGCACTTTTTAAGAGCTAAACTCTTAAAAATCTGAGTTTTGTTTCAGGATATTATTAAAACTTAAAGGGAAAATATTTTTAAATTCTTTCCACCATGATTGCATGGATTATAGATAAATCTCTAATGAAAATCCTTTAGTTGCTTTACTTTTCAAAGCAGCACATGGTTTCAAACTGGAGCCTTCTGCAAACAAACCTTTATTTACTCTGTTTATACTTGGTACTTTTAAGCCAGAGGGGATAAAGGACACCAACCTGTAGGGGAGACACTTAGTGTAGACGGATGTTTATCATGAGCACACAAATAACAATGTTTATAAATAATTTGAAGTTTAGAAAGGAAATTAACTTTTAATTTATAGGCTTTTTTTTTCTGATTCTAGTCTTCAGATCACTGAGATTTTTTGTAAATGGTTGAGAATTCTTACTCAACTTCTAATATAATGCAAAAATAATAATAATAACAATAAAATCAAAACTAGTTGCAATTTCAGTTAGTTATAACTTTTTTAAGAATCTTACCATGTGCCCAGTACCCAGTTAAATATGTACATTATTACATTTAATATCACTCCAGTGCTATGAGGAGATATATATTACTACTACAATCTCTAGTTTATAAATGAGAATACTGATGGTTAATAATCAAAATGTATATTATAAAGACAGTACTTTATGCAATGTGAGTGAGACAATATAAATTATTCAAGTCATTGCTTCTCTTCATAATGTCATGTTATTAGGTATTTATCATATTAAAATGAGAGACTTCTTCATTCATACTCTTGGATTTTGTTTCCATGTTTGTTAGTGAGTAAAAAGCCTTTTTTGTTGTTGCTGTGCTACATTTTGTACTTTTCATTTCCACTGTAGAAAAGTTTGAACCTTTAAAATAAGTTTTCAATTAAACAGAGACATGTTTTTTTCATCAAACTTTAGTCTTGCCTGGTTATTCAGTTATTGTTTCATAGACCTTTTGTTACAACTGTAGTATGTCAGTACCATAGGGCTGCACTGCATAGTGGCAGGAAGGTGTAATTCACTGAGACCTTTAATGTTGGATGATATGAGCTTTTTAAAAAGTCATCCTTATGAAAAGTAGCTATGTTTTATATAGTCCCCAAACTATTCTAACAAAATCATTCTAATTGTATTGTATTCGATTTAAGAATAATGATGTTGAAAGTCTTATGTAATAAATGTCTTTGATAACTTCATTTTCAGACAGAGTTTAATGGATGCTAAATTATGTTTGGATTCTTCATCTCCTGAAGTGTGAGCTCTAGCAGTCTCAAACCAGGTTAAGCTTTCCTGAAGTGGTTCTGTGTTACAAATAATCAGGCTAAAGTGAGTCTGGAATTGTTCTTTCAACATAAAAATATTGCTTCTGGAGCACTGTTTGTTTTGTTTTGGAAATTTCCTTTCCTGTCTCCTAAATGCTTTGTTTGAGCCAAGATCTGAGGCGAATATGCAACTGAATTTTAATGGGCTGGGAAAGTAGCATTTCTTTTTTTAATTTAATTTTATTTTTTAATTGATTATGCCATTACAGTTGTTCTATTCCCACCCTTCATTCCCCTCCACCCTACCCCCCTCCCCACCATTACCCCCCCTTTAGTTTATGATCATGTGTGTCAAGTTCTTTAGATTCTATATTTCCCATACTAGAAGGGGGGAGAAAATAGGTAGATAGAAAGTAGCATTTCTAACAGCATCCTTCAACCCAATTACAACACAACCCAGAGAATATTCCTGGTAGTCGGAAGTCCTGGAGACCGATAGCAATTATTAATGTAGTGACAATTACTGCCTCAAATCTCCCCTCTATATGTTTAAAGAGTCTTTCTTCTTTTTTTTAAACCTCTAATCATAGCTCTTAAAATTATAGAATAGCATCGCTTATTAGAATTCCAAACATAAAATGGTAACAATTTTATATCTATTAAGCTTTTCTTGATACCCTCAAGGATTTATTAAAAATACTATGGAGTTCTCTGGGTTAATACAAAAAAAGTTTCTAATTCAGAATGATGAGTGCAATAAACTATAGAAATCTTGAGCAATAACGAATACTAACCCTTAGCAGCTCTGAGGTGGTGTCCAGAAAGATGATGCTTTTCAAAATGTTTCATAGAAGGATATACTGTTTATGATAATGGCAGAATAAACTGTAACAGGCTTACCCCCTGCAGATAAAAATGAACATCACTGGATAAAATGTTTTTAATAATACAACTTTTTGAATGCACTGAAGACATGACCATAGCAAACACGAATTTGTAGTCTAATTTTGGGAAATTGTAAGAAACCAGTTGCAGTTGCTATGATGTGCTTTTTTGCCCGAGGGTGCTCTCTAGTGGGCCTGTCCAAGAAAGTGGAAAAGCTGTCAGAAAACTGTGATCTCACTGACTGGAGGAGCCAAAAGGTGACCTTTGTGGTTTACAGAGTTGGCTAGAAAGTGAGATGGAGAATTCCATAAAGAAAGACCTATTGAGAAGATACAAAATTGCATAAACTATGCCCACATTCTTGTTGGAGGTGTATGTATGCTTTGAGAATACTGAACAGAGAGCAGTGGCCGGAACCCTAAAACTAAATATCAGAAAATTGAGCTGCTGACAACCACAGGAGGAACAGAATTCAGACGGAGTTTAGCCAGTTTATCTCAATGGCATTTTTCGGAGGAAGGTAACAGAATCCAGATCTACACTGGACTATCTGTCATGTTAAAGATATAATCTATGAAGAGCTCTTTGGGCCTAGATAGGTTTATTGTTAATTCTATTAGAAGTTAAAAAAAGAAAGCTAAAGCCAATTTTACACAAAGACTTCAAACATTTTTAAAAAAATGAAGAGCCCTGGCCAGGTGGGTGAGTTGGTTGGAGCATCGTCCTGTACACCAACAAGCTGCTGGTTCCATCCCAGGTCACGGTGCATACACAGGTTGTGTCCAACCCCCACTGGAGGCTCATGGGGGAAGCTGCCGCTCAGTAGCTGATGTTTTCAGCTACTCACATTGATGTTTTCTCTCACATTGATGTTTTCCTCTGTTTCTCTGTCTCCCTTTCTCTCTCTCTCAAATCAATGAAAATATCCTAGGAGGAGGTTTAAAATAATGACTTGAGTAAATAAAATAAAGAATGAAGAAAACAGGCCCTAATTACTTCATGGGGCCAGCATAATCTAGAAATGAAAACAAGGCAAACATTTTAGAGAAAAAGAAAATTTTAGACTTCTAGTCCTGATAAACCCGTATGAAAATTTTCATAAAACCCCTCATTACAGGGGGGGGTGGGGGAAAAGCAGAAAACCGCGTCTCATAAATATGCTAATGACAGACTTCCTGGCAGGTACACCAATGTTATTTGCTTATGAAAGAATTTTTATCTTCATTTTTAAAAGATTTTATTTATTTATTTTTAGAGAGAAAGGAAAGGGGGAGAAAGAGAAGGAGAGAAACATTAATGTGTGGTTGCCTCCCCAGTGCCCCTCACTGGGGACCTGACCCACAACCTAGGCATGTGCCCTGACTGGGAATCGATCCTATGACCCTTTGGTTCTCAAGTCAGCCTTCAATCCCATGAGCCACACCAGCCAGTGTGTTTACAGAAGAATTTATAACCTATGGATTTTTAAAAAGGTGTACCATGTCTAGGACTTTTTCTGGAATTTTAGAAAAGAGCAACACTGAAGGTCAAATATCAGTTATCTGTATAAATTCAATATTCTAAAATAAAATAATTTAATAATTCTAATTATTTCTATTTATTATTGACATGTAGAAGTCATTGTGCTCTTAGAAGGTTATTTCTACCACAAGAGACTCCAATAGTTAAAGCCATTTTGAGCAAGGAGAACAAAGCTGGGATGTCACATTTCCTGATTTCAAACTATGCTGCAAAACTGTAGTGATTGAAACAGTATGCTACCAGCATAAAAAGAAACACAGATATCAATGGAATGAACAGGGAGCCAAGAAATGAACCCACACATGCATGTTCAACAATTTTCAAGAAAAGTGCCAAGAATACACAACAGGGAAAAGGATAGTCTTATCAATAAATGGTGTAGAGAAAACTGGATAGCCACATGCAAAGGTATAGAAATGGACCTTTATATTACAGTGTTCAAATAAATCCACTCAAAATGAATTAAAGACCTAAATGTAAGACCTAAAATTATAAAACTCCTAGGACAAAACTTAAGCAGAAAACTCCTTGACACTGGTCTTGGCAACGATTTTTGGATCTGCCACCTAAAGCACAGACAGGCAACAGAAGCAAAAATAAAGGACTAAATTAAGCTAAAAAGTTTCTGCACAGCAAAACAACAACAAAAAAAACAATCAGCAAACTGAAAAAGCAACCATAGAAGAGGAGAAAATATTTCCAAACCATATATTTAATAATGAGTTAATATCTAAAATATATTTTTAAATATACCTAACTCAGTAGCAAGAAAACAAACAATCAAATACAAATGGGCAACAGACTTAAATACATATTTTCCCCCAAAACCATGTAACTGGCCAACTCATATAGGAAAAGATGCTTGTCATTAGTCACAAGGGAAAGACAAGCAAAACTATAATGAGACATCATGTTACATCTGTTAGGATGGCTGTTATCGGATATTAAAGTATACTAAGTACTGTCAAGGATGTGGAGACAAAGGAAGATTTACGTGCTATTGGTGGGAATGTAAATTTGGAAAAAAATCACATCATGGAGATTTACATTATGTTTTCCATTAAGGAAATAGTAGTTCTTCAAGAAACTAAAAAATGGAACTACCTTATAATTCAGCAACCCCATTTGGGGGTATATATTCAAAGGATATACAATCACTATCTCAAAGAGAGAATTGCTCTCCCATGTGTATTACACTATTATTCACACTAACCAAGATATAGAAACAATCTAAGTGTCCCGAGGAAGAGGAAAGGATATTCAAAGTGTCAATATATATGATGTGTGTCCAGGCGGTATCCATCCATGTAATAAGAAAAATAGATACATTCATTGCAAAAGATACAAGATACATGAAACACTATACATAGGACAGTGACACCTCAGTCCCCTTCAAAGTCAACACTTTGAGACCTTACACAGTTATCCCAATAACTATCTGCTGCCCCACTGTCTTTTCCTAAATTTTATCAAAGTTCTGAAATCTCTTCCTTTTCAAAGGTGATTTTCATTTCAGGAAAAGCCAGAAGTCACAGGGTGCCAAATCTGGGCTGGGGGTGGGGTGGTTGGGTCACCTGGGGGATTTGATGTTTTGCCAAAAAAACTGCAGGAGACATGATGTGCAGACTCATTATTGTGATGAAGCTGCCAATCACCAGTTGCCCATAGCTGCAGCCTTCTGAATCATCTGAATAGTTTCTGCAGAAGAATGTTCAAGCTTAATGCAAAATCTGATACAGATTCTTTGCTCTATACACTCAATCATTTTGAGTGTGATGGCCAAGAGCATACATGCTCACTCAAAGGTGTCTACACCCCCACTGACTAATACAGTGAAGTCATCATTATTCATGCATGCATATTCCAGCCCATTCTCCTGGGCTGCCAGGTTACATCAGTATCACACAAACTGTTCTCGTTATATTAAAATATCTAGACTTTTCCCGACAGACCTGATACATACTTATACACATGTATATTTTCATCCTCATGCATAATCACACATAAATAGATTCTCCACCTAACACAATTGTTTTTTTGAAAAGCCATACTTCTTTGAGTTAGCTGAATTAAGTAAACTTTTTTCCAAAGTCTAACGCATGGTGTGTGGCATTAGCAGTTAAAAAATAAAATAATCTAAAGAGATGGCTAGCAAGTCTGCAGAGATAAGGATATTTTATTTTTTTCATCCTGTCTGGTCTTTTTACCTGGCCATTCCATATTGTTTCCAAGTTCTCAGGCTCTGAATGTTCACTCTTGACAGACAGGTAGGTAGATAGGTAATGCACATCCAAATTTTTAATAGAGTGAGACAAATCCGTTATATATGCCAGGTGCTACTCTGTTAGGAATTAATTATATTAATCCATGGAAGATCTTATGAGTGTATGATACCATGATTTAGGACAGTATTAGCCCAGAGCAGAATTTATAGCAATAAAAGTCTATTTTGCTAAATTGCTTATCTATTCCACAAGCCATACAAAGTTGCTTTTAAAAATTTCTAAAGTAAAAAAAATTTTAAGCTTCAATATTTTCTCATAATATGCGGTACAATTTTTAAATATTACTAAATTAATAACTGCTATATTTCACCATGTATAATGTGAACATTTTACGCCAATTTCTGAGGGAATATGACAATATGCATTTTATATGAGTAATACCTGAAATACTTTGTATCTTTCCTTGCGTTTTGTGCTGTTTTTTACATCAAATGTTTTGTACCATAATATGTTAAAAATAAATGCCAAAATTTCTTTATAATACAAAAAAAGTGTCTAAAGATAAATTAAAAAAATGATTAAATTTAAAAATTGAAGCCCACATTTTTTCTCCTGATAGTTTTTGCCAAAAACGTGGGTACACATTATACACAGCAAAATACAGTATAATCTATGTTAATCCTTTATTTGCAACACATTTTTAAGCTTCATGTCATCTACTTATGTCTTTTCACTAGAAAATTCACATTAGCAACTTTTATTTATATGTTTAGAATATTGAAGCAACATCATTTGTTTGAAACGTTCATGAATCCCAGCTCAAAGAGGAAATGTGTAATGCTTATTCTGGCATAATAATCGATACCTATGTGATGCTCAGTGAATGTTGCTAAATAACGCATGAAGAAGGAATGGAAATGGTCATGTGGAAAACTTGAGGTGCACTCTCAAATGGTAAATAATAGAGACCAGAAGACAGGAATAATCAATGAATTTACTTCATACTTATTTCGTAATGTTGTTACTGGCTTTGTGATTTCTCTAAATAAAATTGTGAGTATTGAAATGATTATAGTCACAGACTGTAGCAAGTTACAGAAAAAGAGAAAAATATATTTTCTTGTCATATTGAATGAAATTTTCTTTGTGTTAAAAAGAAAATTATAACTAAGCCTTAGAAATATTGCTAAAGATGTGTGTGAATAAATAAATGAATAATTAATCCCCTTTTCCAGTTTATTTAATTATACTTGTAGGAAAAACTAATTTACAGCTTAGAGTAGAAATAAGAATTAAGAAGCCAATATTTTTTTAAAGCAAATATGAGTTTTTGATTCCCTAAATTCCAGAGAGTGTGTAATGTACCATTTTTCCTGTTTCATTATTCTGGTTTACTCATGTAAATTTGTTCTCTTGGGAACAAGTCCTAATTGCGGTGTATACCCTTTTCTCAATTTTAGAATAATTATATGTTATAATTGAATAACTAGCTCCGTGCTTATTATTAAAAATTAAATACTCCCACTAGTTATCATTTTGAGAGCACAAAATCCCTGATGATTTTATACGTGCCTTCCAGAGCACTATAACTTTCTTGTTTCATAGTGTCACCGTGATTGTAACACATCCGAGAAACTTAACTCTGTTCCTTATGGAGCATGACCTGTTCCCACCTACACATCACAAAACTCATTTGGCAACTTTTAGAAACTGAAACTCTTTAGCCTCTTGATTGCTGTGTCAAGATGACCACTAAATCTACATGTGTTTAAAGGCAACTTATTCTGAGTTCAAATTAATTTAAAATAAAGTTATAGTTTTTTATTGTACACTTGAATTATGCCTTGATGTTTCACAAGTTTGAATCAGTAATAAGTGATATATATCACACAGAGATGATGTGGTAGGTACTATCCTGAGTTACATTGGTTTACTCATTGATTTTCACAACAGTATTATATAGGCCCTTTAGTTATCTCCATTCTACATATGAGAAAACTGAGGCTCAGAGAGTGTCAGTGACTCTTCCAGGGTTACACAGCTAGAAAGCAGCAGTGTTAGAGTTTGAATCCAGACTCCAGAGCCTGCCCGATGCTCTTCTGCCCACGGTGACCAACTTGTCCTGGTTCCCCAGGACTTTCACAATTTGGCGCCAAAAGTCCCACATCGAGGGGACCCCTTCAGCCCCAGGAAACGTGGGATGCTTGGTCACCTTAGTTCTGCCTCTCAAATACAGGTTTTAATATTTATTTATTTACCTATTTATTTATTTATTCATTCATTCATTTAGAGAGAAACATTGATTTGCTCTTCCATTCATTTAGGCATTCATTCATTGGTTGCTTCTTGCATGTGCCTCAATCAGGGCTGGAACTTGCAAACTTCCAACCAACTGGGCTACCCAGCCAGGGAAAAGTTGTAATTTTTAAAGTCTTTTATCTCTTTGGCCTCTGCAAGAAAGCCTAGTTCTTGAGAAGTGCTCAAGATATATTTATCACTGATTTTGTTTGTGGAGCTATATATCCCCCATCCTCCTGATAACTTGTGTATAAGAGAGGTTTTATTGCCTAAATCCTTATCAGGAGACAAACTCTAAAGACATCATTGATTCCTTGCCAGGAAAGTAGAGCCCGCCCTCCAATCCTTGCTGCAGTTGTGAGACTTCAAGAGGCTTTGAGTTCCCCTTAACTTTATTTATTTTTAAATATATTTTATTAATTATGCCATTACAGTTGTTCTATTTCCCCCCTTCATTCCCCTCCACCCTGCACACCCCTTCCCCACCATCCCCTCTTTAGTTCATGACCATGTGTCTCAAGTTCTTTAGATTCTATATTTCCCATACTATTCTTGCCCTCCCCCTGTCTATTTTCTACCTACCATCTATGCTACTTATTCTCTGTGCTTTCTCCCCCCTTCTCCTCCTCCCTCTCTCCTGTTGCTAACCCTCCATGTGATCTCCATTTCGGTGGGTCTGCTCCTGGTCTAGCTGTCCTCTTTGTTTTTGTTTTAGGTATGGTTCTTAGTAACTGTGAGTGTGCTGTCTTTTCACTGTTCGTCTTTTTTATCTTCTTTTTCTTAGGTAAGTCCCTTTAACATTTCATATAATAAGAGCTTGGTGATGATGAACTCTTTGAATTTGATCTTATCTGAGAAGCACTTTATCTGTCCTTCCATTCTAAATGAAAGCTTTGCTGGATAGAGCAATCTTGGATGTAAGTCTTTGGATTTCATGACTTGGAATACTTCTTTCCAGCCCCTTCTTGCCTGTAAGGTCTCTTTTGAGAAATCCGCTGACAGTCTGATGGGAACTCCTTTGTAGGTGACTGTCCCCTTATCTCTTGCTGCTTCTAGGATTCTCTCCTTCATTTTAATCTTGACTAATATAATTATGATGTGCCTTGGTGTGTTTCTTCTTGGGTCCAACTTCTTTGCAACTCTCTGAGCTTCCTGGATTTCCTGGAAGTTTATTTCCTTTGCCAGATAGGGGAAATTCTCCTTTATTATTCGTTCAAATAAGTTTTCCACTGGTGGCTGTTCCTCTTCCCCTTCTGGTACCCCTATAATTCAGATGTTGGAACGTTTAAAGATGTCCTGGAGGTTCCTAAGCCTCTCCTCATTTTTTTGAATTCTTGTTTCTTCATCCTTTTCTGTTTGGTCATTTTTTTCTTCCTTCTGCTCCACTCCTTTGATTTTAGTCCCAATTTCCCTTCCATTACTATTGGTTTCCTGTGCATTTCCATTCATTTCAATTAGTTTAGCCTTCAAATGTTCATCTAATTTGTGACTAAAATCAACCAGTTCTGTGAGCATCCTGATCACCAGTGTTTTGAACTGTGCATCTGAAAGCTTGGCTATTTCTCTTTTTTTTTCTTTTTAATTTTTTTTTTATTTTTAAATTTTATTTAATTATTTCTTCATTGCTTAGATTTATCGGCTCTGGGGCTCTGAGTTGTTCTTGAGCCATATTTTCATCTGTTCATGCCTGTTACATACAAGGAAGTGTTCACCAGGGCAGGGCTACCCAGGTCGCTGGTTTGTGATGCTGTATGTGGGGACAGGGTCAGAGAGGGACAATGGCAGTCCCCTCTGCCACTTTCCGCCACTGGGGCCTGCACGGTCTGTCTCACCACTCACTCCTCACCGGACGATATCTGTGCTCGAATGTGTGACCGTGGTCAGCCCTCAGTGAGTCCACCGCCTTGTGCCCTCAGTGGTTCCGCCTGCTTCTCCACACCTGGGATCTGCCCACGGCTGCTGGTGCACCTGGGTTGCGTGCTCGGGTTGGTCTGATGGATCTTTCCTGCCCAACCCCACTCTGCTGCTGGCTCTGCCCCTCTTACCAGTTTGGCTGAAGGGTTGGTTGTTGTCAGACTTACGTATAGTTCAATTTTCTGTGGTTTGGCTGTGTTTTTGTTGCTAAAACTTTGTTGTTTTTAAACTTAATTGTGGGAGAAGGCGCAGTGCTTCCATCTACACCTCCATCTTGGAGGAAGTTTGAGTTCCCCTTAACTTTCAACAACAAAATGTTTACTCCAAGTCTTTCCACGTCTGCCAATTAATAAATAATATTTACATGATTTTTACCCATAACTTTAGAATCACCACATATTATCACTGCATTTTATAAAACCCTGCAAACATCATCAGAGTTGACATTACTATACAGAATAAAATAATAATATTAATTCAGCACCATTATGTGTTAAATACTTATTTTTTCTCAAACAACTCGATGTGGGAGCTATTTTTATTATCCCTGTTTACATACAAGGAAAATGATGTGTAGAGGAGTTGGCTAAGTTGCCCAGAGTAAGCCAGTAAAAGGTAGAGTCAGGATTTGAACATTAGCCCTGCAATGCACGGATTTAACTTGTACCAGTTTTGTAGGATGTTAACTGCCAAAGTCGCAAGTGCCATCTTTAATTCCCTCTGTTCTCTGCTTACCAAGCCAGAAGGTGTGGGGCAGGACCTTGCATTAGCTTGGAGGACAGTAGCTCAGAACATTATTCAAAGATGAAAAAACATGTTTCAAAATTGTCCTTTATTAATACAGTGTGCAGCTTTTTCTGTGTTTTTTCTATCACTGGTCAGCATCCGATATTCTTTAGACTCCTCGTTAGCAGGTCCTTCCCTATTTTAAAATCTCTTAAAAGAAAATATGATCTATGTCCTTGGCATAGTGTTTCAAGTTTGATACTTGTTAGCTCATTCTACTAAGTTTATTTTTTTAGAATTATTTATTTTTATTTGTGTTCAATTAGAGTTGACTCCATTTCCTCCCACCCCAGCCATCCCCACTTCCTACCCTTGATCCTACCCATCTTTGGTTTAGTCCATGTGTCCTTCATACATGTTCCTGAAAACCCTCCCCCCTTTTTTCCTCCCATTATCCCTTCCCACCTCCCCTCTGGTCACTATCAGTTTGTTCTTAATTTCAGTGTCTTTGGTTATATTTTGCTTGCTTGTTGTTTTCTTGATTAGGTTCCACTTATAGGTGAGATAATGGATAGATCTGGAGAGCATTATGCTAAGTAAAATAATCCAGGCAGTGAAAGACATCTACCAAGTTTATTCTAACAAACCCACAAATGCACTGCAGGTGAAATGACTTACTGGTCTGGCCGCAAAACTCCCTGTGTGTGCCCTAATTTATCATTCTGTGACTTTTCCATCTGAGTAAACCAAACATTTGAATTTACACTGATTTATTAAAATCTAAAGGGACCACGTTTAAATTTATTCTATTCAAATAGTGGCTACATTGTAAAGAGGTGGCTTTACAAGTTGTAATCAGAAAATGCAAAAAAAAGTTTTATTCTTTATTAAGCATTTTGAAGAGTATATGTACCCAACAATACTCTTAATGTGTATAACTATCAAAAAACATTGATGACCCACTAATTAACTTGAATTAAAGGCAATCTAAGTACTTAAACATCAGTTCCATAAACTGAAGTGTTCTTGACCTCTGAAAATTCATTTTACTATGCTCATTTACTCAAAAGTATCAAATATATAGAAAAATTATATCAAAAGCAGCATATATGTCTATTTTGAAGCATATATTTGTAAATTTAAATGCTGTATTTTTTAAGATTTACTTATTTTCCCTAAATATTTTCATTAAATTATAATTAATTAATTTATATTTTATAATAATAAAAAGTAAAGCACAAAGTGTTAATACAGAAAAAGAAATTAATGCCTTGCATAAATTTGGGGGATTTTTAAATTTTATTTTCATTATGTGCTGTATTTATTAATTAGTTCTCATTATTACAAATCATTGACTATATATTACACAGTAGTCACAAATTTCTTTCTGTAAACATATTTTAAAAGTATGTAACCAATTTGTGTGGATTTAAATCAACATTAAACATTGATTATCAGTTCAGCAAATAGGTTCTGACTATAAGCATATACCATGGACTTGGATCTGTACTAGGTACTTTATATGTTTTATGAATATATAAAACATATAAAGAAATTTTATATATATATAAAATTTTCAATGTGCAGTTAGAACTGTCTGGTGATGTTTATCAGTGGACAAAATATTTTTTCCTCTGTGAAGTTCATATCTTAACATGGTAACTTATTCTTTATTTATTTCATGCTTTTATCTTTTATTTTTGAAAGTTTTAAAATGTTTCTGTCTGCAATATAATGCTGGTTATCAAAAAGATGTAGCTATTTTCTGATTTTCTTTAAAACTATTGTGTATCATACATACTCGTAATCATCTCCGTGTTTCTTTGCAAACAAACACAAGGGTGGTAACAAATGTTTTGTTTCGGGGAATAACATTCAGTTATCAGGGGCAGAAAAATCCCATTAAAACTGAAATGTTTAGATTCCCTTGACATAAATAAAATTCAATGAGTAACTCTTCATTTTCATTAAACTGGTATAGACATAGCCAGACTTGGGTGAAAATGAAAAATGATATACTTTGGGAAAGAATTTTTTGGGGCAGGGAGTAGTTGATCTTTTATTTATCAAAAAATCTTGGTCTTTTTACCTAAATTAATGCATTTATTTATAAATGACAATGTTTCCACTGAAGGGATTTTAGGCAGCAGAAGTCTGAGTTGAGTCCATGGAGTCATAGAGATTCTTTTTACTTTTTAGTTTAATCTTTATTGTATTTTTTCCATTATCATTTAGTCCCCTTATACCTCTCTCCTCGCAGTGATCACCACACTGTTGTCCATTTTAAACAGGCACAACTTAAGGTTATAAGTTGAATTCATTTCAAGGTATTAAAATATTTGTTTTGTGTTGTTTCTTTCTGCTGTCAAGTAGGGTGATGCATGCGAATGGTATTTAAACTTATTCTCATTGGCATTAGATTACTAACTCACTGTGCAAGTAAGGAAAGTTGAAATCCTTTTACTCTATTTTCAGCTGAAGTCGATGCACTTGGGCTTTCACATAGTATTCTTGCTGTACTCCAAGAATAAGCCTGAACTGAGCCCCAGATATCCACATGGATGCTATGAACAGAAGGAAGAGGACACTTGGGAGGCCACTGACAGAGGAGGGTTTAGTTTCTGGCACACTCAGAAGAGGCCATTGATATTACCCCATTAAGAGATGGGCAAAGAGAAAGCAAAAAGAAAATTATTGTGGGAAGAAAGCTTAAATAAAAAAAGCAAGAAATACAGGAGAAAATTCTACATTTGTAGCATCTTTATTATTTCACTTAGTTTAAGAGCTCGAATCCAGTAAAAACTTATGAGTTTTTAACAGTATGAGTTGGAAGGAAGATCATTGCAATTGTAGTCATTATTTTGGTCAATTCCTTACTAGAATATGAGAAGATTCTTGGGCTTTAAATGATATGCAACACTATAAGAGGAAGCACATTACCATTTATTCTGCTCAGGAATGTTAGGTACCATATTTCTCCGTGTATAATGTGTGCTTTTCCAAAAATTTTTTCAGGGAAAAATTATGATGAGTGTTATACATGGGTAGTACTAATTCCATCTCTATGTCAATGTTTTTAATTCTTTTATCCAAAATTATGTATTAAAAGTATAAGTCTAGAAACCAATAACAGTATCCATATATAAAATAATACCCTGGGGCCCTGGCTGGTGTAGCTCAGTGGATTGAGCGCAGGCCTGCGAATTAGACAACTGCAGTTTGATTCCCAGTCAGGGCACACACCGGGGATGCAGGCTGGTTCCCTGCAGGCCAGTTCCCAGCCGGGGACGCATGAAAGGCAACCGTACATTGATGTTTCTCTCCCTCTCTCTTTCCCTTCCCTTCTAAAGATAAATAAATAAAATCTTTAAAATAATAAAATAATACCCTGGAATATGATAATTGGTTGTGTCTCTAAACAGAAATAAATAAATAAATAAATAAATAAATAAATAAATAAAATTAAAATAGAAGTTTTCTTCCCAGAAAGTTTGAGCCAAAAACATGGGTGTGCTTTATACACGGGAGCGCATTATACACAGCAAAATATGGTACAGATTGCAAAAAAAGGTAAAATGCTCCAGTTTAATCTACTCCCAGATATTTTATAATCTACTTTTTAAATAAGTCAAGCTTTTACATGTTAATTTTTCAGTAATAAAATAAATCATAGTGTGATGTGTTTCTTTTGAAGAACAGAAAAGCATTTATTATTTTTTTAATTAATGAATCTAGTGACACGTTTGTAGTCTAAAGCTCTGGTTAGAGAAACACTTCCGCTACCTTCAGTCACACTGCTGTGTACAAAAGGGAAACTGTGCAAAATTTTCAGCATTTTTGTATAATTTAACCTATTTATCAAGGACAGTATATCATCATGAAGAACTATACATCAAAAGTATAATGAATTGGCAAAAATCTCTGTATTTGACAAAATGAAATGAATCACTCTATTAAAATATTAGGTTTATATTTAAATGTCCTAAGTATTATTTTTATGTAAAAGGTTTAATTTTATTCCATTAATATTTGTGACTTCTTTCTGGTAAAGTTTTTGTTCCCGTTATTTATATCAAATTTTAACTATTTTTTAAACGTTGAACCCTTCATGGTCAACATAACAGCATAAAAGCCTTGTCCTAATTACCTAATCTAGTGTTGATTATATTAACATATGAATTTCAACTTCACACATTTTAGCTTTAAAAACTACCACAGTGGTCTCTTTGTTAGATTAATCATAGAGCCTACATCATGAATATTTTGAAGTAGGCTCTCTCAGTTTTTTAACTTTTATTTGCGGTTATTTGTACTAATAGAAATGCAATAGCAATTGATCTGAGCTATGTAAAACTACTTCATATAATCATAACAAAAAGGCAAGTGTTTTCTATCTCCTGAGACCTCTTTTTTCCCGTCTCACTTCTTCATTGTCTACAGCACAAGTCTGCTCATTTGTGCCTGCTGGGATTATGAATTATTCTTTCCCAGGAATACAGGGCGTTATAGTAAAGAGATGACACTTTACTGGATACATTAATAGAACTCATTAAATCCTGATCTTCCTTTTAACAGCTGCATACCCCGGAGCAAATAATTTGACTTCTCTGGTCCTTAATTTCTAGATGTGCAAATGGAGATAATAACACTTAACTCTGAAGTGTTGTTTCCGAGGTAAACGATGCAGTATAATTAAAGTATCAGAGAGCACATTGATAGTGAGCAATTCACGAATATGAGTCCATTACTTCCTCCTTCCTATTACTGTATAGCAAGTTCTACTAAGATAAAGCAAGAGCTTTAAAAAAAAGAAAGAGAAAGAAAGAAAAAGAAAAACAGAATAGTGACACTATGGGAACATATTATTCATTCATTTCATATTCATCATTGTGCATGTGGTAAAGATTTTTTGACGAGCCTTAGAAGTCAAAGTAATAAAAATCCTACATTTGAATTCCACATGTGTATTTGTTGCCCTAGGAAATTTTGATGTTATTTGACTCAGTACATTGGTGTGCAACTACAAATACAAGTATGATAATTTCCCAAGAAGTCTTTGGAATGTGACCTTTTAAGATACAAATTCCATAGTCGGTCTATTGTTTGAGAGAATGTTAGAAATTAAGTAATATATCTATTTCAAATTATTATTTAACTAAGTATGTGGACTTTGATAAGGAAATCCAATGCCCAAGAACACATAATTATTCACCTGTAGTGGACACCACACCAGCTGGTTTAGGCATTGTCAAAATAAGTCAGTAAGATAGGCATTTTTATCTTTTGTCAAATTAAGATAAACTTGGACTTAGAGAGATTTTAATTAGAAAAACTGCATATTGCAATAGGGCAACAGCATTAATCTCAGAAATCTGTGAGCACCTCAAATTCAAAGAGAAGAAGGCTTTTTGTGTACAGGGTAAAGCAGGGACAAGCAGGGAGAGAGAATCTTTGATGAGGAAACTGGAATGACCAGTGCAGTCTGAAAGCAACAGGATGTCTCTGCCTTCAGCTCATCCTAGAAGCTGACAGGGAGCATGCGTCACTATTGCATTTTCTCAGGACCGGGGCAAGCAGAGTTCAAGGCCTGTAGGCAAAACCTAAACCTGATTGAGTTTGGATAGGGCAAAGCAGAGGATTAGTAAAGGGCAGCTGTAAATGTGCTCACTTGTTTTTTTATTTCTTTTAAGATTGTTAGAATTTAATTGTTTCCTTCCAAAATTTGTGTTAAGGCCTTAACCCTCAATGTGACTGTATTTTGAAAGAGAGGTTCAAGAAAGTAACTAAGGTTAAATGAGGTCCTAAAATGGGACTCTATCCTACAAAGAGTCTTTATAAGAAGAGAAATTAGCCCTGGCTGGTGTGGCTAAGTAGACTGAGTGTAGGCCTGCAAACCAAAGGGTCGCTGGTTTGATTGCCAGGCAGGACACATGCCCGAGTTTCAGGCCAAGTCCCTGGTAGGGGTCGTGCAAGAGGCGACCACACATTGATGTTTCTGTCCCTGTCTTTCCCCTTCTCTTCCCCTCTCTCTAAATATAGATAAATAAAGTATTTTTAAAAAGAAGAGAAATTAGAACTCTCTTGCATGACAAGGAGAAGAAGCCACATAAGGACACAACAGGATGATAATCGCGAAGCAAGAGAGAGCGCCCTCACAAGGAATGGAATCAGCCAACACCCCAACCATAGATTTCAAACTTCCTGAACTCTGAGAAAATAAATACCTGTTTTTAAGCCATCCGATCTGTGGTATTTTGTTATGACAGCTGTGGCAGATAAAAACATATATTCAAGGTATATATTGAAGCTCCAAAAATTTAAAGGTTTTTGCCTCATTTCACAAGCTAGTAAGGGAATCAGGTATCATCACGCCCAGATCTGTCTGATACCAGTGTCCATGACATACCACTTTGTCGCATTGACTTTGCCATTAGTGAATTGACGAATTATTGAAATTATACCTTTTGTCTATTAATACAGATTTCAAATCATTATGCCACAGTGGCCTCACTATGATATGATCATGCTAGAGTCCCTTCCACCAGTGCTGGGTTCGAAATATTAACCTGGCAGTCCTTGCAGAGGACAACTTTGCCCCACTGTGACCTCACTCGAATCAGTGGAGGTCCACAACTTTTCTGTAGAGGGGATTAGAGCCTTTGTTATTTCTGAAAGGTCAGGGATGAGGATCATAGCAAGGCTTCTTAGGCAGGGTAAGCATCTGCTTTCCTTTCATCCATATCTATTTTGGTAGGTTTAGGGAAATCATAACACTAAAAGCATCTTCATTTATTTTATGTGTTCATGGTCCAAGGGATTCCTATTACTTCACTTTTCTTTATATTTTGTCAAAGGGAAAGTAATTTTTTAATTGCATGAATTATATCAATACTAAATGGAAAATAGTAAAAGCTTTCTATTTTCCATTTTTCTTAACATGATTTTTTCCTTGCAGATATAAGGTGTTGCTTTATGCAATTTCAAATAAATAATAGTAATATTGAATTAAAGAATTTGTCTGTTTTACTGAGGTATTATTTATATATACTTGGCATATGAACAAAAACATTTTCTGTGAAAACGAGACTATACAACACACAAAACCCCATGGGACACATTTTCTTTAGAAAACTCAGCATTTGCATTTATCTAAGACCTGTGGTTTGGGGTCATATGCACTTTTCCTTTCTTATTCAGTGAGCATTTTATATTGTGGAAAGTGAGTCATCAAATAATAGAAGTTTATTTTGCATAACAGAAACCGTATGTCAAGACAGCATGATGCTTACCAGGTTAGAGTAAGAAAAACAGTAACACAATGTAGGAGTTTTCCATCTTAGACAGTTTTTAATGGTTTTGAGATTCCTTTGCCAACCCAGTAAAAGCTGTTCAGCTTTTTCTAAAAAAAGAACAGAGGTGCATAACTATGTCAGTATGCATACAATCACGCCACTCTCTTTTCTCTTCATCTGAGTCCCTGCATGCTCTTAGCTAGTTCACTCTCATCCTCCCAGCTTCTAGGTGTGAACACGCCGCCTCTGTAAGTCTTATTATCTCTTTCTTTCTAAGCGAGGCTCATGTTTTAAGTATGGTCATCATACTCTCGGCATCAATATCACTTGAGAACTTGTTAGAAATGCAAAATCAGAATCTGGTGTGAGACTCCGGCATAGGAGTTTAGAAGTCCCTCCATGTGATTTCGTACACATGCTGAAATTTGAGAAGCCCTTCCCTAGGTAAAAACATCCAGGCCTACTGCTTAAACAGTTTACAGGCTGGCGACTTCAACATTTAATACCTTCAGCCCCATCTTCTCCTTAATGTCTTTAGATTAGAAAATTAATCTGCCTAATTAAAATTAAAATGAGAATGATCTACAAGTTCATTCTAATGTCCCCACATGTCCAAAATTAATTCCTGAACCTTTCCTCACTCTCTCAGATAGTTCCTCTCACCGTGCTCCTTGGGCAAATCTGCCTTCTTCTCCTTGCTCAGGCGAAATCTTTTCCATTTCTTGTGGACTTCTCTCTCCCTCATATCCCACGAGCAGATCTATCAGTCAATCTTCTCAGCAGTACTTTCAAAATACATTTTGCCATGGACATCACTACCATACTTTCCACCCTGTGAAGCAGTGAGTGCACTGGACAATGAAGGAGATGATTTCATTAAGGCCACTACAATATGGAGCATGGTCATTAGTGAGGATTACATCAAGGAAAAGGACAGGTAATGGGTATTACACAAAGGCTACTAACCAAAGAGTCCTTGCTGAGTCTTACGGGAGTCACATGGACGGCTTACGTGAGGGCAGGATGGTCCTTCATAGTTATCCATTTCCAAGAACATACATATGTTTTGATTGAGAGGATTTCTTAACAGTTGCTGCTTTTTGGGAGCACAGGTTTCGGGTAAAATGCAACATTTTCAAAGCCATCATCACGGCTCTGCCAGGTTTTTGTAAATGCACACACAGTGACTGTGCATCTCTTACTTGTACTACTACCATCCTATGCCTGACATACACAGAAGCTAAAGTGACTGTTAAAAACGTAAGTGAAATATCTGCTAGTGACTTTCACTCTCCTATGGAGAAAAATTAAAAATTCTCACCATGGCCTGAACTGTCACCTGTTGCCTGATCTGATCTCATAGCACTCCCTCCCTCAGTCACTCTACTTGAGCACACTATATTTTCCAGTTTTCTTGAACGTCTCCAAGCACTTTACAAGGGAGGACCTGTACCTTTTGTGTTCTGACTTTCTGGAGAGTTCTTAATCCATATGGCTCATCCATGTCTTTTCTTCAGGTGTCTGCTCAAATGTTTTATTCACACAGGTCTTCCCCAACCATACCTAAAAATGCATCACTGTGTCCCCTATTCCACGTGCTGTTTTCTTACTCTTTTTTTCTTTAAGTACTTATCACCCCCTATCTAATTTAGGAAGGGAGAGTGCTTATTTACTGTTCTGCCTCCCCAGTTTAAATACAATTCTATGAAGGCAGGGATTTTTATTTGTTCATTACTTATCTCTAGAACCTTGACTAGTGCTTCTGGCATAGACACTCAATAATTATTTAAGTGAATCATGTGAAGGAAGACCAGCCCATTCCAACTCACCAGTAAATTATGTTCAAGTAAAAAAAAAACTATGATAAATTAGGTCTTATGAAAATACATGTAAAAGTGTCAGAAAAAATTGAAAAGCAATGTCATATTCATAAATATCTATATACAAATGGGTATGTATTTTAAAACATACTCAAAATTTAAAAATGAGAATTAAAATGTAATTTAATCTAGCTTTAATCTAAGCTATTACCATAAGCTTTTCATATTCTGTGGTTCTTGATTTAAATACAACAAATTAAAAAGAGCAAATAGACAGTGCTGAAGAGAAATAATGAGAAATGAGGGGATACAAAATACACAGACACCTACACATGGAGAAAGTAGGAATATGTCAATGTCAATAATAGAACAAGAAATAATTGTCGAATGCCAACTATATGCCAATTCTTCCCTTCAATGGAATTGAAGTCTGTTGGGATTGGAGAATTCAAATAGTAATTAAAAATGTGAAAATTAGCTATGCTAAATAGAATTGAAATTCATAGTATAGAAAGAGATATGAACCAAGAACCCAGCTTAATGAAATGACTTTAACTTTGCAGGCTGAAATGAACTGCATGCCAAAGCCCCGGAAGCATATATCTGGTATAATGTGGTACACAGAATGAAGAATTGATTTATTAAACTTTGATAATTTTAGGTAAATAAAATAGCTTCCGATCATATTTGAGAAAGCATAGTGAATAAACTGCATTATTAAAGAATAGAATTATCAACATTCAGAAACAGAGTTATTACTGGGAACCAGCAGATTTTTATTTAGAGTAACAGTCCCCATAAAGCACTTTTGTTTCCCAAATTATTAGACTGATAACCTGAGGAGCATTGCTACACACACACACACACACACACACACACACATTTGTCATAATTAACCCCGTTGTGCTAATGCTGCCTCTTACAATTTAACCTGGAACAGTGGGGAAGAATCCTTCATGTGTACATATGGAGAAGCTGATGACAATAAAGATAGCAAACACTTGTTAATATGATAGGTTGATTCAAGTTTTAAGTGTGTATCAGCACTTGGCATAGTCTGAAACTGATGGTACCAATTTTACAAAAGTTTGTATGTATTTATACTTCTGGAAACAGACTCAGTAAATTGCACTCTACCCAGCCTGTTTTTTGTCCTTTAGACATTAACAAAAATATGATGTATCAGTTATTTGCTGTATAGTGCAATAACATCTTCACATTAAATATTCAAAAATTAATCATGTATTTTTATTTTTAAATATTTTACATTTATTTTTAGAGAGAGGAGGGGAGGGAGAAAGAGAGGGAGAGAAAAATCAACGTGTGGTTGCCTGTCATGTTCCACCTACTCAGGACCTGGCCTGCAACCCAGGCATCTGCTCTAGGCTAGGAATCAAACCAGCGACCCTTTGGTTTACAGGCTGGCACTCAATCCCCTGAGCCACAACAGCCAGGTAATCATGTATTTTTGAAAATAAATGCAATATATAGTAGTACCTTGCACCAGACATTTGACATTCGTTCTGAAATAACTACTACATGAAAGCTTTTTGCAATAAAATATAAGTATACTTACATAGCAACACTAATTGCTATTTTTAAGAAACAAAATACAAAGGCCTTCTTTTCTTCATTGTATGTTTTTGGTTCCTTTGTTGAAAATTATTTATCTGTATACTGGTAGGTTTATTTCTAGGTTCTCGATTCTATTACATTGGTCTGTATCTTTGTTTTTGTTTTTGCTTTTTTTCCTTTTGCCAATGCTGTTTTGATTTATGTCACTTTGTAGTATAAGTTGAATTTGGGAGGTTCCTCCAGCTTTGTTCTTTTTCCCTCAATATTGCTTTTGCTAATTTTTCCTGATTTTGTCAAATCTCATCACTGTACAATATTGTCAATAGCAATCTTAAGGTAGAATTTCCTGATTTACTGTGATTATTTTCATTCCAAGTAGCCATTGAACCATCATTTTAATAGCCTGAATTTCAACCAGTGTCTCCAGAGAACTTCATCGAGAACCCAAAGCATAGTTGTCTCTCTTCCTGGAATCCAATCATTCATGAGAAGACCTTTTCCAATCATAGTAACTACCAAAGATGTGGAAGGAGCAGCAAATTGATTGGGTGTGAGGAGAACTATGTGACCAATAGTAACCAACCGAGTTCTGAGAAGTTCCAGGTTTCTTGAACTCTTATTCAGGATCTTTCTTTCCAAGCTCTTATTCAGAAGTTCAAATATCTGTGCAAACTGTGTATCTTCACTAGAAAGTATTGCATGGTTACAATGAATAGCATATTTTGCTGAATGGAGGGGGTGCATTTTTAGATTTGTGATGTATAACAGGAAGTAAAGCTCATCAGCTGATCAGGACACCAGCTACCAATCCTCTGCAACTGTCTAGGCTCTATTCTGCCCCCACTAATAGTCCACCCACACACAGTCCCAGGGGCCTGGCTGAGAGCTCAGCCCACTGCCCTGTGAGCCATACTGTGTGAGGACTGGCTGCCAATCAAGTGGCAAGAGGAAGGGCTGGCCTGCAGGCAGAACTGGCAGACAACAAGTGATGACACCAACTTCTGTACCAAATGTGAAGTATGGTTTATACTATGTGTCTGGATTCTAATTTTGATACAAAAGTTTGTTTTATGATACTATTAGATGAGAAATAGCTAAAGCTTCAAGTATCTTACTCTTTTTTGACTCTTCCTTTACATTCCCTTTGAATTATAGCATAACATTTTGTAAAGAACAGGTATTCCTTAATTATTACTGTAATTGTAATATATATTTACATATATACATTTGGACATAAAGGAGTGTATATATATGTGTATATATATATATATATATATATGATTAACAGATTTATAACACAAATCAAAGAACATGAGTATTTGCTATCATTCAAGAAGAGGAAACACTTGGATGCCACGCCTATCAGTGATGATAAACCGAAACACGTGAAGGCAATGGGTGCCACTATGAAGATTGTGAAAACAATGTATTTTGAAAAAATCCTAAGAGGAAGAAGGAAACTTTAGACTAGAAACAGCTTTTGTAAATGGATTGCTATGAGCATTCTCAAAATTTAAGGCAAAACAAGAGTAAAACCTATCATGTGGAAGAGAGATTAGATTTATTCTATTTACTTTCAAATGGCAAAGTAATGACCATGTCTAATTTCTGACCATTAGAATGGCCCTGAACAGAATTGTCTGCTTTTTGGTGGAGATGTGTCATATCACTTGAAAAACTCAAAAATAGACACAATTATTTTCTGTTATAGGAAGGGAGGCTATTGCATTACATTGGAGATTGTGCTAGGTGACCTGCAAAATTATTTTTAATTATATTATTTTATAAATTATTATTCTTAATTGTTGGGGAACTGAAGAACTAAGACACTGAAGAAGAGACTTTTGAAGCTGTTTTGATCTTTTTAAAAGTATTTTTATTGATTATGCTATTATAGTTTTCCCCATTTGTCCCCCTTTATCCCCCTTCTGCCCTGCCTCCCCCAGCCTTCCAGCATCCCCCACCTAGTTCATGTCCATGGCTGTACATATAGGTTTTTTGAGTTTTCTGTTTCTTACACCATTTTTATCTCTTCCCATCTATTTTATGCCTATTAATTACAGGGAAGTTTTTCTTCCCTATACCTTTCCCTCCCATTTCTCCCTTCCCCTCCCTATCGAAATCTCTCGATGTGATGTCCATTTCTCTGATTCTGTTCCTGATCTAGTCCTTTACTTAGTTTTTGTTTTCATTGGTTTTGTTTTCTTTTAGGTTCATTTGTTGATAGTTGTGAGTTTGTTGTCATTTTTTATTCATACTTTTTATCTTCTTTTTTCTTAGATAAGTCCCTTTAACATTTCATATAATAATAGCTTGGTGGTGATGAAGTCCTTTAACTTGACCTTATCTGGGAAACATTGTTTCTGCCCTTCCATTCTAAATGAAAGCTTTGCTGGATAGAGCAATCTTGGATGTAGGTCCTTAGAAGCTAGTATAATCTATAATTTTTAATCTTAATATTCTTACCTGCAACATAATTGATTCCTTAATTCTAACATTACCATTTATTTGTTATTACCTTTAAAACTCCAAGGAATCCAGTAAAGAGAGAAGGAAAATCTCTACTCCTGTTCTTGGGAACAGATCATAGAAGTTTGAACATGTTAATGATATAATAAAAATTCTACTAATATATGTGCATTACATTTCAATTTTGAATATGCATTCACTTTAAAAAACATATATGGCAGTGGTAACATTGTGTTATAGCATACTAACTTTACATATTAATTGCTCCTGGGTTCATTTTTACCCCTTTTCTTTTGTATAATGAACTATAATATATTCTCTCAGGGGCCTGCAATCCTTCTACATGTTCTTTGATGAGAATAGATGAAAAAAACCCTGCTAATTTGCTTCGAAGTTAATTTTTGCTTCACTCTTTGATGCTAAAGCAAACTGCTGCAATATTTTGAAGATTTTTCAGGTTATACTAGGAATATTTCACAAAGTAACAATAGAAAGTTCAAACATTTTAAAAGGGAAAAGATTAGCAGTTTGACTTCAGTAAAACTGCTTAGAATCACAATTGACAGCTTTAAAGATGTTTAATGTAATTATTGATCTTTGCAAACAAAATGGTTTAAAGTATTTCTATCTTCTGCTCCAGGAAATATGTTCATATACCAACTAAATTTCTGTAATCATTTATTTCTAGTACAGTAGTCATTCAATCATTCATTTACTTAATTTCTTTTGAATGCCTGCTCTATGCCAGACATTACTTTGGCATTGGAAGTAAAAGTATAAACAATACATTAGGATTAATAGAAAATAAAAAGATCCAGATGCAAATGAAAGTATGGAATATTTGATGAAACCAACGAGGTCAATTTGGCTGGAGCACAGAATGTGGGCTGGACTCAGGTGTTAGCAAGTAGACTGGGGAGGTAGCAACAACAAAAGTATGAAAACATAGCAACCTATAAAGTTTAGAGATGAAAGGATTTTCTTCTACAGTGTAATATGATTTCCATGTAAGAAAGGTCACTGTACAAAATAAATCAAAATTGGAAACTTGTATGTACTTTGAGGTAAGCAGCTTGATTTTCTCAGCTCTGTGAAGGAAGAAGCAGAGAAACATAGAGGGGAGAACACACTGATGTGTGAGGCAGAGACAAATTGAGGCCTGAGTGGAGATCCAGGGTGAATATAATGGTCTCCTGTGTAAGAGAGGAAAACTGCTCTTCTTTCCCTCTGGAGTCCAAAGAACTTAATAATTGACTTAATAATTAAATTGCCACAAGGAAGATTAATAAGTAAAAACAAATTTAATTTCAGAGGTCCAGGACCTCAGGAAAAAATAGGACAATTGAGGCTGATACACCATTCTGAGCTCAAGAGAAGCAGGTAGGGGCTTCAAAGGAGAGGAAGTCAATTCACAGCAAGATAAGAAAAGCAAATATTTTCAGTAAAGAACTACTTGCTATGCCATGCACATAAGTCTTTTGGTATAAAATTTACCACTGGTAATAGCTCTCTGCCTGGTACAGGCCCCCTATCAACATTCCATAGCCAGTTAAAGAGTTTAAATGCTTTTCCTCAGTTGTCTGTGTTTTAATTGTCTTCAACTCAAAACAATCAACACGCCAAAGTGGCACATTTTGGCATGGCTTATTCTGCACCCCCTCACCTAGATCAGGCAATGAGGTAGAAGAGAAAAAGGAGGTAAAGGAGATAAGTCAGTAAGTTAGAACAGCACGATTCAATAGAAACATTATGCTAGTTGTTTAATTTTACATTTTCTTGTATCTAGATTAAACACTGGAAAAGAAATTCATTTTGATAATAGTATCATTGTATTTAACCTAAAATGTAGTTATTTCAAAAGTAATCAACTAAAACAATTCTCAAGGAGATATTTTATATACTTTTTTTTACAAAATATTCAAAACTCATCTCAATTCAGACACTGCATTTTTATCAGACATATTTTATCATGTCTTAGATTTCATAAAACTTGCAGTATAAAAGTATGTTCACATAGCTTAGTTCTTCAAATTGTACTTTAATGTTTTCTAATGACTGAAATGAACATTATGATATTGTGACTTATAATAAGAAATATATATGAGAGTCTCCCTTACCTATGGTTTTTCTTCGGAAGGTTCCAGTTGCACAAGGTTACTTAAAGTTATAAAATAAGAAATGTTAACAATAAATAATTCATAAGCTTCCTTTTCCCAATTGTATTAAATTTATTGGGTGCCATTGGTCAATAGGAGCATGTAGGTTTCAAGTGTACATTTCTGTGATACATGGTCTGTATACCTCATTGTGCGCCCACCCCCCCAAAGTCAAATCATCTTCTGCCATCATATATTCAGCCCCCTTTTCCCTCTACTGCCCCTGTATGTTTCAAATTATGAGCTATTATAAGTAGCATAATGAAGTCTCAAGCAACTGTGCTCCCTCCAAGCAGGTACACGACTGCTCCCTTTTTCCAGCATGTTCACCTTGTATAGGTGCCTGGGAGTCGCTTGGACTTTTTGCCTTCTTGGTTATTAGATCAGCTGCCCCAATATCTCTGGTATCACAGTGCCCATGCATCAGTAACCCTTAATTTATTCAGTGACTCCAAAGCTCAAGGGCAATGAGTGGTGCCGGCAATTCAGAAAAACTAAAGTGCTTCCTTTAAGTGAAAGGGTTAGTACAATACAATAAGATACTTCCAGAGAGAGAGCACATTCACATTACTTTCATTATAGTATATTGTTATAATTGTTCTATTTACTATTGATGATTATTAATCCTTTATTGTGCTGAATTTATAAATTAAACTTTGTAACAGATGTGTGTGTGTGTGTGTGTGTTGTGTATGAAAAAAACGGAGTATTTATAGGGTTCGGTGCTATCTTTAATTTCAGGTGTCCAGTGAAGGACTTGGACTCTATCACCAGCTTATAAGGGAGGACTGCATTAGTTTTGTTTTGTTTTGGTTTGGTTTTTTGGCACAGAGTTTCTAAAATCCTTAGAACTTCCTAAGTGACGAGAGTGATGAAGCTGTCTCTTGTTACATTAATGAGATGCATTGTGGAACACATCTAAAGTTTGGGAGCTTGTTGACAGGTAGAGCAACCATGTGACTGGAGCATGGTTGCTCCATTTTACTCTCCTAACCACTAGGGAAGGGAGAGGGGCTGGAGATCCAATCAGTCACCAATGGCTCATGATTTAATAAAACACACCAATATAATGACGCCTAACTCAGAAGGACAGGACCAGCTATGTTTCCAGGATGGTGAACACACAGAGAGTGTGGATGCTTCACAGCCTTGTGCCCTACTTTGCCCTACACACCTCTTCATTTGAATGTTCCTCAATTACAGTCTTTCAAATGTGCTAAGTAAAATGTTTCTCTGAGTTCCATGAGCCAGCGGAGCAAACTAATCGTCCTGAGAGTTTCTAGTCTATAGCTGGTAGGTAAGAAGCACAGGGGAGAACATGGAACAGTGACATCTGAAGTTTGTGTGGGGAGGGAAGGGCAGTCTTGTACAGACCGAGTTCTCATCCTGTGGGATTTGATGCTATCTTCAGGTATATAGTGTCAGACTTGAATTTAATTTTAGGGCAACTGATGTCAGGGAACTGGTGATGTGAGGAAAACCCCACATGCTCATAAAGGAACTGAGTGACCAGAACCTTTAAGTATCCATGTCAACATTTAAATTTAAATGAAGGAACATTATATAAAATTTAAAGTTTGGTTCTTCAGTTTGTGCTGGCCCCAAGTTAGGTGCTCAAGGGACACAAGCAGCCATTGGCTACCCCATGGAGTAGTGACGATTTCAAACAAATATAAAAGGGAAAACAGAAAATGTGGTACAGGATTTCATATGGTGAAAGAAAAATGGACTGTGGCAGCGTTGGAGCCAGGTGTTCTGTCTCGGGCAATTAAATGTAAGGTCGAGTCTTTCAATGTCATGGGGAATGGGGCAGAAGGAGCAGGTGAGTGAAGTTAAGGGAGACCAGAATGCTAATAAATCAAATGGTGAACATAATTGTGAAACAAATTTTTCCAGTTTGTAATCTCTTAATTTCAATGCAAATTATAGTAAAATGCATTTGAATTTTCTAACACATTTCCGAAAGCTTGGAATCAATAAGCTATTGTTTAAGAAATAAAATAATATAGTTGCCATTGCATTGCACCATTCTAAGACTAAAAACTTCCATGTACTACTATATTTAAAAAATGTGAAAGTTATGAATATTTCTTTTTTTGGCTTCTCATCTGCCTAATTATTATTCCTTTCTATTCCTCATATGAGAATATTTTTCCAGTTTTCCATAAATCTTTACTTCATAAAAATAATAGTCTGTGATTCTAAATTCTCAAGGATATTCTAAAATATAGTAGTGTATTTATAGCTAAACTGTGTCTGTCATAAATAATTTCTGGACATCTACCTACTTTTAAGGGTCAACTTACCAACATAAATGTATTGCCAAATCAATAAACTTCATTTGTAGAAAGAGAAAAGTATTTTAAGCAGTTCATGTATCATTTTAATGAGGAGTCTATATTTTATTAACTGTAATCATATAATTAAAAATAAAAATATATAATTAATATTCACTGATAGTTGTATGTGCACTTTTAAAAGGTTATAATAATAAACCCTAGTAACAAATATATGTATTGTGGCTCCCATTTCCAAGAGAAAAAAACTAAGATTTGGTTTAAGAGATAGAACCGAAACCCAAATGACATTAAAGTTTGTTCAGTATTTTTTGTTTTTTTGATTGCTTCTTCTTCTTAACAAGCTTTTACATTCAGAATAGTTTCAGATTTACAGAAAAATTTTAAAGTTAGCACAGAGTTTTCATGTACATTAGATATATACTGTCTCATGTTGCTAGAGTATTTTTGTCATAATTAATGAACCGATATTAATACATTATTATTAACTAAAGTTCATACTTTATTCAGATTCTTAGTTTGAATGTAATGTCCTTTTTCTTTTCTGGATCCCATCCAGGTAAACATATTACATTTAAATTGTGTCAAAGATAAAGCAGGATTAGACTATAGTTAAATGAAATAAAATTGATTTTATTTAGGAGCTATTGCCGTAAGGGAAAAGACACCCCATTATAGAACTGGACTCAATTCTGAATAGAGTATGATAAGTGTGGATTTAGAGCCAAGAAACAAGGTGGAAGTCAGTGGATGGACAATTGCTGAGGGGAAATTCTTGTTTAATAGAGCTGACAGGATTCTTATTAGGGGTAGGCCAAGGTAATCAGTACCCTTGTGGGGTTGGTAGACAAAGAGGAATTTGATCAGAGGGTCATCAGATCTGGAGGGTGAAGGTTTCCTCTAATTGACTAGCAACATTCTTTCTATAACTGAGTGATGCAGGCTTGACAAGGCCAGGTACCAAGGTCAAGGCCTAGAGCTTTTGGAGGAGCCTGACTAGAGGTAGGTCCGGGAGAACATCTTGTCATTCTCATGGATCCTGAGGCTATGTCAGTTTCTCAGACTTTCCTTGTTTTGACAGTTTTGAGGAATACGGATCAGGTATTTTGTAGAAGGTCTCTCAGTTCTGGTCTTTCTCATTACTAGACCTGGGTTATGTGATTTCATAAAGTACCATTTTCATTACAGCATATCAAGGTCAGCTATAAGTCAAGCTGATAGCTTGATTTATCACTTATCAATTACTTATCACTGTCCCTGTTGACCTTAATTGCTTGTCTCATGTAGGTTTTTTCAGGTTTCTCTACTGTAAAGTTACTTTTTTCATCTTTTCCATATTGTAATTTTTGGAAGAAAATCATTTTGCAGAAGCCACAGTTCATTAATAGGGGGTTAGGCTTTACCTTCTTAGGGTAGAGTGTCTACATAAATTATGTGGCATTTTTCTACATGGAAGATTTTTCTATTCCCTCCTTTATTCATGTACTCAATCATTATATTATTGATAGTATAGTCCATGGATGTGTATTTCATATCTGGGGTTGTAATCCAATGCTACTCTTTTTTTCCTCAAACTTATCCACCTTAGGCAACTGGGAGTTCTTTTAGTAGATCCTTGAGTCCTTTTGATCTGCACCATTGCCCGTATGTGTATGTGTATGTTTAGCACATTCTTATTTTCTGATGCAATAAGGTGTCTCAGGTTCATCTTGTTTCCTGATGCAGGGAACAATCAGCCCTCTCTCCAAGAAGTTTTGGTTCCTGTTATTGAAAAATGGTATAAAAAGATCCATCTCTGTTCTAGGTGTGCTTAATACAGTTATGGCATCTCTAGGCCATTCAGCTGACAGAGCAAGATAATATATGTGTATATACAAACAGTGCACATACGCATAATGATAAATAATTCCATATGTAATAAAATTTGTATGTATGTTAAGATAAACATGAGCTCACACTCACATGTCTAACTCTAATCCATTAGCACATGGATTGTTCTGGGCTGTTCCCTTTACTTATCTCCCACTCTGACTGTGAGACATCTACTCCCACTACCTGTCATCCACTAACTCATCCTTTCCTTTTCCTGTATACTTGTATAGTAGCTTCAGAATTACTAGCTGTAACTAGGACACAAGTTTATCAATTTCCAGAATTATGTTGATCATTCTAACAGGTGTGCAATAATATCTCCTTGTCATTTTAATTTGCATTTTCCTCATGACATGCCAACTACTCAAAATTCAAGTTTTTTTGTGAGGAAAAATAAGCATGGTCATTTCCTTCTTTTGAACATTAAGAGTAATTGCCGTTCTGTTTTACACTGTTTTGGTGTTTCAGATGTAAGTAGTTGCTGTGTTTTACTGTTGATAAGCACTGCCTCTCTAAGTTCATGGCCTCGCAGTTGAACAGGGAGAGCATTTATTTTCTACCCAAAATTTTAAAGTAAGCTAAAAATGTTTAGCCCTCACAATGATATTTGAATTTCAGATAAAACAAATTTAAATGGATATTTTTATTTTATTAATTTAATTTTACAAAAGTTGTTAAATGACAGCAAACAACTGACAAGAGACATCAACATGGTTTCTTATGTGGCTCATATTCTAGTAAATTTAAACTTAATGTGATAAAACCAAAGCACGAGACACACTTTCACTTTCAGTAGAAGAGAGTATTTTCTATTTAAATACATAGTCATCATTAAAATTAAGCAACAGATGGGCATCCTATGGAAACATTATGAGCCCTGGAACCCAGTAAGTCACCCTAGTGCTAGGTTATTGGCACTAAATCTGTCAAGAAAGTTAAATCCAACTTGCAGTTAAAGACCGAATGACTTATTTATAGTTTAATGTGCCTGTTCTGCTACAACTAACAGGAAGGGTAGAATTTCACTCTTTAGTAGTCATGCAAAAGCAACTTGCATTTTATTTTTATAAAATTTGCAGTTGCAAAAGTTATAATATAAATTCACATGATCAATTGAATGGTTTGGAAAAAGGGGATGATTTTGTTTTATAATAAAATAGTTTAAAAAGTGGCTTCAAGGATTGTGTCAAAATATATTTTTACAGAAGAAAGAACTTAGCAATGGAGAGGTGATGATGGTTACCTCCTATTTACCCAATTAAATATAAGCAGTCTGATACCCAATTCTGATTCCTTATGTATTTTCCCAACCATATCTCATCATCTCCTCATATAAAGAGAATTTTGAAGTAAAATATATATTATAATCAGGATAAATTAAAAATGTCAGCTGCTTAGTGATTATATTAAATGTTTCCAAATGCAAATGTAGAGGACTATTTTGGAAGTCTCTTCTATAATAAACAAAAAACATTAACTCTTTTTGACACTTCCTATATTTAATAGAAAACGCTTTTTCTAATTAATGTATATATAGTGAAATTATATATGGACAGTGACATGAGTTTGACATTTTAAAATCTTTCAAGATAATAGAAACTAAATGTGGTTGCCTATTATTAGAATTAACTCAGACAGTCTGACCTTCTGAGTCAGGCAATAGTTAAGGCAAAGCTGCACAGAATTTGAAATAACGAACAATGTTGAATGCAACTTCAGTTATTTTATCCTCCTTAACCGCACTGACTTAGCTCCTCCGTAGTTATAATTTTTCAATAGTACCAGGACTATCAACAAGAATCAGTAGAAGATCATGTTATTGTAAGTAAAAAACAGCAACAGCATCTGGGTCTGTGGATTGCCATAGTATCTGTTTTTGTTGTTGTTATTTTATTTTGTTTTTTTTTAATTGATCATTCTTTTACTTTGTCTTTGTACGATAAACATTTATTCTAACTGACAATTACTCCTCCAGTTAAGCACTGGAATCTCCCAAAAGCATTGTATAGTGAAAAAAAAAGATAGACTCTCTCATCACTTTATACCCCCAATTCTGGGTACAAATTCTGACACTAAGCCTGTGCTCCATCAATATTAGGCAGCTGACCTAAAACCTGATATTGAGGCTGGTCCTGTAGTCCTTACTCTTAAAATCACCATCTATGTAATTAAACATACATCTTAAATTATTTGAATTTCACCTTTGTTAGCTATAAAGTGATTTCTCAAATATATTTAAATCCTAATACTTTAATATTATATCAGTTTTCATTTCAATTTGTACTCACAGATAAGTGATTTCATTCATCACCAAGACTATTGTACATGCCACTTTCAATGTGACATTTCTAAAATTTGAGATTAAGAATTTGTCTTTGATTAATGAAGCCATATCAATATCATTTATAGAGATGAAAGGGCACTGATACAGAAAAAATTTTGCAGAAATCACTGGGGTCCAAATAATTTAGAACCATCTTATTTTTTCACCTCTGGGTATTACAGGACTCTTCAAATTTTAACAAAATTATTCACATCTACAAATAGTCCTGCAATTTTAAGAAATTTAATCATGGTACCTAGAAAGAAAAGAAAAAAAATAACATTCCTTTGCTGGGTTTAAGCACTTAATTTAGTCTATGATGCATATGAATGAATGCAACACCTGGATTACATTTTCAACAGGTAGTGAGATCATATTAAGATAAAGGAGCAATTTCCATAAAATGTTCCCTTTTTGCTGCTTACTTGTTTTATTTATTTAAGATTTTGTTTAGTGTCTTACTTTGGTTTTGTTTCAAGGGCATGTATTGATTCTTGATATTTCTACCTTGCCACTTTCCTATGTACATCGTACTAGCTAGCTACCACATGTGTGATAATGTTTCTGAGATTGTTAAATGCTGATGAAAATGCAGCATATTTTAATGCCAACAATATCATGTCTATTGATTTTTCTTCAGCTGTGGTTAAGTGTGCACTTTAGATTGCCTTGATGGAAATTCCAGGTCTGTCCTTAATAACTGGCCATACCTGGTACCTCAATTTGTTTTTTTGTAGAATTGTACTAATCATCCAAGCTAACAGATCACTTGTTGTGTGTATTAAATGAGTCAAAATGTATAAATTTACTAGTAAAAATCTCAAAGTACTGATTATAATTATAATAATAATATGAAGAAATAAGAAGAAATGTGAATTCTCATTTGTTGAATGATTAAATACTGAACTATGAATAAAAATAGCAAAATTAGTTCAATCAAATAGTGCAAAAACATTTAAAACTACTATTTATTTGAATTTTCTTACATGCTTGAGTCCTAATGTCTTATGGTGGCACATGTTGTCCTGTACTTGTATAAAATACCGAAGGAAAAAAATGGCTTGTCCTAATACTGTAGTAAAGACTCTTTTAGGTAGAATATTGCTGTGATAAGAATGCTGTGTCCTTACAAAATCCATATGTCAAATCATAATGGAAGATGATTAGGTCATGAGGGAGGAACCCTCGAGAATTGGATTAGTGATTTTTTATGAATAGTTCATCTTTATTGTATTTTCCCATTACCATATATATACCCCACAATATCCTCTTCCAACCTCCCCCCATCCCGGTGTTAATAATTTCTTAAAAGAGGCTTTAGAAAGATCCCTTTTCCTTTCCATCATGTGAGGATAAAATGAGATGTCTGCAACCCCAAACAGGGCCCTCACCCCATCAAGCTGATACTCTGATCCTGCACTTACAACTGCCAGAATTGTAAAAAAATACATTTCTGTTGTTTATAGGCTATCTTTGTCTGTGGCGTTCTGTTATAGCAGGCCAAATAAAACAAAATTGTTTAATTTGGGCTGCTAACATTTTCAGCTGGACGTTGGGCAGTCTCCCCTACCAACAGGAAGTTATGGGTTCTGGAATAATTAACATAGAGGTACAATAATGGATCGGAAGTAAAGTCTATTACCCGTAGAGTAAACAGCAAAATAACTCTGCAAGCATTCTACATGGAGCTCAGTTTCCACGTGGGGTGAAAGAGGAAGATCAGGACATGGTTGGGTGTCCTGGGCGTTACTTGTGTTTAGGGGTTGGGACTGAATCTGGGTTCATGTGCCAACCAATACTTATGCCAAGGTCAGTAGGGCACAGGTGTTCTTTTATCTACTTTCCGTGATGTGTGGCAAATGAGCAGTGCTGTGGGTGGGGCCTGAAAGCTGTCAGCAGTCAAACATCAAAAATGGAGTCTCCTCACACCGATGAAGAGAATACACTGAGGGCTGACATATGGGAGAAGGTGAAAGAATGAGGGGAAAAAGTGAAGGGAATAAGAGTAGAAGTTGGTAGTTACAAAATAGTCAAGGGGATGTAAAGTATAGCACAGGGAATGGAGTCCATAGTATTGCAATCGCTGTATGGCGCCAGGTGAACACAGGTGGGATCGCTCTGTAAGTTATGTGATTCTAACTCTATGCTGTATGCCTAAATCTAAGATAAAATACTGCTGCATGTCAACTGGAGGTTTAAAAAATAAATAAAATAAAAAAGAGTCCAACTCTATTCTAAACCAGCACCAAGAATATTTTATTCTTTATTAAGAGAAAATGTGGAATGGGTCCTGGGCAACAAGGACTAGTGGAGAAGCAAAAATTACAGAAAGTCTAAGGAGATACCTCAAAAATTGGACCTATAACAAACAAAGACATGGCTATCCTTAAAGTTAATAAAATAAATGTAAATGGCAAAATATTTTCCACCTAGCAGACTGGCCAAGAAAAATTAATCAAACAAAGAAAAAATGCTACTATCACATGGTTTGAGGTGAGGTAAATAATAGATACTTGATACAATTATTACTGAGTTTTCTCTAGAACAGCAGTAACCAATTACAAAATTAAAAAAAAACAATTTAGTTGGCAGAAACTAAAATATATATTAACAAAAGGTACATATTCTATTAACATTAACCCAACATACATAGAAATGAGCACAAACCTCTGGACAAATAGTGAGACTCTTCATGTTTATGCAGTACTAGATTTAAATAATAAAACTATAGACTGTCTCAGAGTTATATAAAGACATAAATCTGTTTTAATAAAAATCTAGTAAAGGTATGAACATAACTTAAAATTTGGCAAAAGCAATTATAACTAAATTTTAAGTAACGTTAAAGCAACACCTCATTTGTTGTTTTATCATATAGAAATGAAATCATATAATAATAACAGAGTGAATAATAATAAACTAATGATACAATACAATAAAAATAATATGGTCAAGGATATATAGGAATAATTTAACTTTTGACAAAATCTTGCAAACAACATGAATATCTGTTGTAGAAGGAGAGGTGGATGAAGACTGGTATACCCACCCTGGAAAGTTAAGCAGTTGACTTGGAATTACTTAGTCAATAGAATGGCTTAGAGATTTACCTGGCCGGGGTGAGGGGGATTATGTACAATTTTAAATAAGAAACATTAAGTTCCAAGGAATTGTTTGTGATGGAATGTCATAGTTTTAAGTAAATAAGTACAAAATTCATATATATTTAAAATTTTATGAACATGAAAAATATATAAGTTGTCATCCTTTGTAACAGCTATCCACTTAACTATTGGAATCTTTATTTGTTCTAAAGCACAAGCAAATGAACTTATCAAAATAGATGTGAGTGTGAACGTTTACATTAAACTACTACAGGTGTGGGTTTAACTACCCAAAGGAGTTACTCTCAACCTTTTTATTCAGGTTATATTTTCTTCATGAAAATAAAAGTATAATTTTTCATCACTAAAAGCCCCTAAATCATTTCAAAATGTAATTGTCAAGATGGGGTTAAGCAAAAATTCTCCCTTGTAGCTACAGAAAAATAAACTGATTACTGTAAATGAAGTAATTATAATGATTTAAAGCTCAAATTAAAGGGAGTAACACAGACTAATTTATTTGATATGTTTATAATAGTCTTTTATATACTTTTACTGTAGAATCAAAACTAAGCCTATTACTTTTGTTTTACTTCCCAAGAAGACTTAGAAAAGTATAAAATAAAGACTGATTTGCAGGAGGTTTTTGTCAAAATAAATCTTAGCAATTTACACAGCAACCTCGGTACATTAAAAACAGTATTTCACATTATTGTTCTCCCAAATTTTTTCTTGAAAAATATCACATGATAACATAATTGATGCCTAATTTTGACATCTGTACTTACAGCATCTTGTCAAAAAAGCACAGGTTTAGAAATCTGAATTGAGTAAAGATATTTCAGTGTCTGATTGCTACAACTTTTCACAAAATTTTACTTTTAATTTCCCATTAAAAGTAAAATTTTTACTTTTAAAAGGGGGAAGGGATTTTAGGAACAACTATAAAGGATACATAGACAAACGGGAGGGAGCAAGGGAGGAGGTGGGTTTGGAGATGGTGCAGGGGAGTGTTGGGCGGTAAATGCAGACAACTGTAATTAAACAGCAATAAAATGACTTTAAAAAAGGAAAAAAGAAAATGGAATAAGTAAGTAAATAAATAAATACATTAATTAAAGACTAAAATAAATTTGCATAATATAATTGTAGCTCTATTGGTTTTTGTGTTTAAAGATTTGGCAGATGAAATAAAATAAATAGGTATGGTACCAAATATAAAATTTGGTGTTTAGCATAAATTCAGAAAAATATTGAATATCACATTGGCAACTTGGAGAGTTTTATTACCTATAACACAATGATTATGTTGCTCTTCAAGTTATTTGTATTTTATATTATTTTTAAATTATTGTTTAATTACAGTTGTCCCACCTTTCTCTAGTTGCTCTCCCTTGTCCCACCCAACCCCCCAAAGTCAATCCCCAACTTATGGTACATGCCCACAAGTCCTCTATTCGTGTTCCTTGACTTGTCCCTTTCCCTTGTTTTCCTTAACTAACTCCCTCTCCCCTCCCTTCTGCTCACTGTCCATTTTTTCTTTATTCCCATATACCTGGTTCTTTTGTGCTCACTTGTTTGTTTTGTTGATTAGGTTCCACTCATCAAATACCATGCTGATAGGTAAGATCACATGGTATTTGGCTTTTACTGCATGGCTGATTGCACTTAGCATAAAGTTCTCCAGTTCCATCCATGCTGTCACAAAAGGTAGGAGTTCATTTTTTTCTTTCTTCTGCATAATATTCCATTGTGTAAATGCACCACAGTTTGTTGATCCACTCATTTACTGATGGGCACTTAAGCTGTTTCCAGTGCTTGGCTATTGTAAATAATGCTTCTATGAACATTGGGGTACATAGGTTTTTTTTGAAGTGGTGTTTCAGGACTTTTAGGGTATAATCCCAGCAGTGGGATTGCTAGGTCAGAAGGCAGTAACATCTTTAGTATTTTGAAGAAAGCCCATACTGTTTTCCACAGTGGCTACACCAGTCTGCATTCCCACCAGCTGTGCACTAGGGTTCTTTTTCTCTACAATCTTTCTAGTGCCTGTTTTTGGATTTCTTAATGATGACCACTCTAACCAGTGTGAAGTGGTATCTCACTGGTTTTAATTTGCATCTCTCTGATAGCCAGTGTTGTTGAGCCTTTTTTTCATGTGTCTCTGGGTCCTCTGTGCATCCTCCTTGGAAAAGCGTCTATTCGGGTCCTTTGTCTATTTTTAATTGGAATATTTGTCTTCCTGGTGTGGAGTCTTGTGAGTTCTTTACATATTTTAGGGATCAAACTCTTTTCCCAGGTATCATTGACAAATATGTTTTCCCATACAGTTGGTTCCCTTTTCATTTTGTTGATGCTTTCTTTATCCATGCAGAAGATTTTTTAAAAGGTATTCCTTTTTCTAATTTAATTTTTATTTTTCACTCTATTTTTATTGGTGACACAATTAGAGATGTCCCCATCAGCCCCCTACCTTTGCCTACCTCACCCAGCTCCTGACCCTGTTGTCAGTGTCTGCATGTCATGCGTACTTGTTCCTTAAACAATCCCTTCACCTTCTTTTATCCAGTCCCCTCTCCTCCCACCTAACATCTGTGAGTCTGCTGCATATGTTCATGCCTTTATTTCTATTCAGTATTGTTTGTCAGTTTATTCTTTTCATTAGAGAATACCACCACATGTGAGATCACATGGTATTTGTCTTTCTGACTGGCTTATTTCTCTTAGCATAATACTCTCCAAGTCCTTCCATGCTGTCACAAAAGGTAAGATTTTTCTCTTTTTTTACAGCCACACAGTATTCCATTGTATAAACATACCACAGCATTTTTTTAATCCACTCATCTCCTGATTGGTAGTTGAGCTATTTCCAGCTTTTGGCTATTGTAAATAAAATTGCAATGGACATAACGGTCCATATATTCTTTCAAATTTGTGTTTGGGAATTCTTGAGATATATTTCTAGAAGTGGGATCACTGGGTCAACATGCAGTTTTTGATTTTTTTGAGGAAATCCCATACTGTTTTCCACAGTGGCTGTACCAGTCTGCATTCTCACCAACAGTGTACCCATGTTCCCTTTTCTCTACTTCCTTGCCAGCACTTGTTTGTTGATTTATTGATAATAAACATTTTGGCAGTTGTGAGGTAATATTTCGTTGTGCTTTTTATTTGCATTTCTCTGATTAGTGACATTGAGCATCTTTTTAATATGTCTATTGGCCATGTGGAAGTCCTTTTAGAGAGGTGTCTGTTCAGGTCCTTTGTCCATTTTTTAATTGGATTGTTTGTCTTCCTGGTGCTGTGTTGTATAAGTTCTTTAAGTATTTTGGACAGTAACCCTTTCTCAGATAGTCTCCCTTTCATATATAAGTTGAACTGAAAGAATTTAAAAGTTTTCGATGTATATGTCCTTTCATTACATTTGCCCCATTTCTATTCTATTTTTAGTTAGAAGTTATGCAGAAAATCACATCAAATTTAAAAACAGATTATAGTCATCTCTTTATGGAAGTTATTTTTTATCTTCTAGTAGTCATATATAATCCAAATTTTATCAATTTACTTAGAAATAAAATATTTTAACATGTTGATGATGAAATGTCTTATGATTTTCTTTTATAAGTGTTTGGGAGATATATGAGTCTAGTCCTGAAAGACTTTTAAATATCTGCCTTTTCGAATCCACAAAGGAAGGAGGTCATTTTAAAAAAGATCATACTTTTAAATACCATAGGGAAGTGGTGAGTAGTGAAGGGTGAAGGAGATCAAATGCAGGGTGACAGAGGATGATTTGATTTTGGATGGTGGGCACACAATGCAATATGAGGATTGTGTAGGTGTGTGCTTGAAACCTGTATAATTTTGTTAACCAGTGTCACTCCAGTAAATTTCATAAAAAGGGAAAAAAAACTAAAGAAACTTTGTTTTAGAAGAAAAGTTTCCAAGATATCAAATTCTAACAAGTATTTTATATTATAAAAAAGCAAAATGTGAACATATTTTCTCATAAATTCTGATTATTATGCTTTTTTTACCTAATCATTTTTAAAACATGTTTGTATGAAATGAAAATGGCAACGGTTGTATTAATAAAATATAATTTTACAATGACAATAAGTAAATAAATAAATAAATACCATACTTTTTCACTATCAAAATCTAATTTAAAGGTCTACAAAATTGAACAAAATATTCAGTGTTCTTTAAAATAATGACAATAATGATTATAGTTAATAACTAATTATGTAAATGCATCCAGGTATAAAGAGGATTTAGTGATACCATAATTGAATCAAAGCCACAAACTATTACTCTTTAATGTTTCATTGTACAAAGCAATATAACTGAGATACATTATCTATGTATTTCTAACAGCATTGTTATACATATATGTGGGCCTGCACTAAAAGGTTACATACTTTATTAAAAAATTAGTAACCTGTTTTTTTAATTCTAAGATAAAAAGAAATTATATTTAGAGTAGTCTTCATTGTTTCATGTACATACAAATATTTTTGAAATATCCTTTAGTTATATAGTAAAAAAATATGTAAGAAAAACTAACATATTGACTTGTTTAAAAAATAACACTATCCTCTTTAAAATTCCCCTTGAGCTCATCTTATTCTCTCTTTTCTCACAGAAAACCTACCTTTCAAATACTTCCTATATCATCTTCTTGATTTTCTTCATAGTCTTGCTACATATGTTTGCATCTGTAAATATCCATTGTTTCATTTTGCTTACTTGAAAAAATTTATATAAATACAATGAAGTTCTCTACTTTTCACAACTTTGTTCCCTTCAATGTCATATAAAATCTATTAGCTGATAATTTTTAGATCACTGAGATTAATTCATATACCACTATTATAAATGATATTTCTAGAGTATGATGTATAGGTTGAATTAATGTCCTATACGATATTTTTTCACTTTTCTGTTTTTGTGTATTAGGTTGTTTCCATAGTTTTCTTCTTATTTCTATTTCTGGGGTACATGTGCAGGACTTTTTCTATAGTACATAACTACAGGTGAAAGTGGCTAATATGTTTGTTAAACCTAATGATTCCTCCAAATGATTAAACCCCATTGTAGAGTACGCAGCCCTTTATAGATGTTCCCACCATTCCTCCCGTCACCGACACTTGGTATCTGTCAGACATGCAAATGCAAATAGTTTCTCACTGTGGATATATTTTTCATTTCCTTGATTGGCAAGGTAAATTATGACATTAATATAAATTATTATATTTCCTTGATTATTAATTTAAATTTAAATATATGTGACTTATGATGAATGTAAATGATAAAATTATAACCACAAATCATTCTGATTTTCTCCTTTCCAAAGAATGTCCTCATGTCTTTTAATCATGTTTTAACATGTTCCCTGCAATTTAATTTTATTTTGTTTATAGAATTTATTTATATAGTCTAAATACTGACTCTCTTCTTGTTGCATGTGTTATAAATACTATTTGTCAATTTGTAGCTTATCTTCAATCAAACCTATTGAGAGATTTTATGTATCTAAGTGAGTTTTCGAAACAATTATTTTGTTCTAGGGGTTTATCTTTTTATGAAGATTTTAAAGTTTATCGTCAAAGAGTTGAACATAATTTATTACAGTTATTTTGAAAATTTCTACAGTATTTTATTTTGGCTTCCTTTGACATTCTTCTTATTTTATTTGCTTGTGACTTCCTTTGGAATGCTCATGAAGTCTCTGCCCCTGTGCTTCTTTATTCCTCCAGGTGCTTTTTTTCCCCACTTACAATGTTTTTGATGTGTGTGTCTGTGTGTGCTGTGTATTCATAGATTTTGAAAACAATATGTGGGACTGACCTGAGGTCTAATTGTGTGGATTGTCTTGTTTGTTTGTTTGTTTAGTTCTTTGGCTGGGGCAGAGCAGGAACGCAGTCCCCACAACCATGAATTATGTAGTCCAGTTTCCCACATTTGGGGACATCACATGGGTCTGCACATCCTGACTGAAATAGATAAGCCTCACCCTGGTAAAAGCACCTTTGATCACGGTATCTACCCTTCCGGGTAAGGTTATGTGTGGGTTTCTTCTATGGTTGATTTTCAATCGACTCTACTCTGCCCTCGGCGGGTACTACCAGCCTGCTTGAGTGATTTCAGAGCATTCAAATGCTGTTCATTCAGGCTATAAACCATGATTTCCTGTGTCCAGAGTTGTAAAGTTAACATATTATGAAATGTGGTAAACTATAATATGTAATATTTTGCTAGGTAAAGGATAAAATGTGTCTGAAAAATTGTGGGCTCTCTAAAGATTGGCCATCAAACATACCTATCCAAAACTTGTTCTTAGATATTATTGAAGCTTATTAGAATAAAATTTAATTTGATTTTGGATCTACACAAAGTGAAATAGGGAATCTACTATTAAAGTGCAAACCAAGTCCTCAAAATAGCTTTGTCATAAACTGTATTTTAAGTAATAATTAATATTCACCAAAAAATCACAAGTTATTCATGCCAATACTTTCTTTAAATAACTTTTAATTATTATATTGGCACAAATCAGAAGTGGCTCTACTGTTTTATGTGATTTGTCCCTAAACACAGTTTTTCTTGACTCATTGTGAAAGACATGTCTGTTATCACATAATTTAAAAAATCTTGAAACAATTTTATATGAGTATACTAGATGGGAAAATATAAGCATTATTATGGCTTACAGAATTAGATCTATGCCAGAAATGGCATTGCATGTTATTATTATTTTCTGTTGTAACTTATTCAGTATTTCCATTTCTTTATTTTATTATCTCAAGCTTCTCTAGACTTTTGCTATTTTTCCTTCAGGCACCAACTTAGAGACAGATTTCTATGTAAAACACCGTTTAAAGTATTCTAAAAAGATAATAGTAATCACTATGTCACCCCTTAATATGAGATTTTAAATGTAATTTTTAACCTTTTCATCTTCTAAATTGTAGCTTGTCTTATTAAAAGCAGTTTTTCTCTTTTTCCTTTTCTCCTTTAAAGTTCTTGTTTTTATTTTTTTTAAAACTGTATCAAACAATCCAGAGATTTTGTACATTCAGGATGTAACAGGAAAAGTGATATTATCCCAAATGTTGACTGTGTATGGTCATTTATTATGCAAACCAACCCAGATGATCAGTTTCTTGTTGAAAACTGTAAAAGGAGAAAAGGTTCAGAATGTCATAAAAGTGAAAAAAGTATTTTCATGAATTCATTGACCTTTCCATTAATATCATAACAGTATAATCACTAAGGCTTTTTAAATTAGCAAGGTAGCTCAATGCAGAGGGGCGGCATGGGAAATCTCCAGGGCTTCGTTGCCAGAACAAGATCCTGACACTGAAAGTAAAAGGGTAAATGAGAATCATGTTTGGTGATGACCTTTAGGTCCCACAGCTGCTTATCACACATCTTGTCTTTGTGCCTTCCTGTTGCACTTTAGCTCATTAGAATGGATTGTGTTCTATTTCAGATGTGAAGAGTTTTTAGTTCCTAACCTTCTCTGTTGAATGAATAGTAATATTTTTCTATTATCCTTGATGTCTGAGGATAATAAAACCAATTATGTGGTTTAGAAAAGTACACTAAGTTAAAAAAATCTTGTAACTAAAAAAATAAAAATTAGATGGTAGGAATTTAAAAAAATCATAAAAATCATAGAAGTTCCAATATGGAAGAAATTTTTAAGTAATAAAAATAAAATAAAATAAACTAGGATTTTATAACAAATGTATTTTTTACAATGGTCATTTAAATTAATTTTTGTCTATCAAAAGTTTTTTTTCCTTTTACATATACTGTATATCCAGAGGAAAAAAATGTCCATTTTAATTGACAGTATTATTGAGAATAGTTTAATAGGTTATCTCTTGCTCTCTCTACCTACAAGCAAGTGAGTAGTCATTGGGAAGTATATTATTGAACTTCCAGTGTAAATGAATATATGCTTCATCCTCTTCAAAGGGAGTTGTTAACATAACTTTATCTGTTTTGTCTGGTGAAGCTTTGTTATTTAACAAGGATATTTCTGTATTTCTGCAGCTTTTATATGAAATGGGCTAATGGCAAGAATTTTTTTAAAAGGCAAAGTCTGTCAATAATATATTACAACTATTGGTTTAAGCTCTTTGATTTTCATATTGTGTATGTGTGTATATATAAAATAAATACAGACTCTATGCTCTTTATTTTGCTATGTATGGTTATTTAATTCTCTCAACAATTTATATGAGTTATGTATCATTTTTATTCTTACTTTACAAATGAAGAAACTGGAATAAGAAAACCTTGTCCCAAGGAAATAAAAGGCTTACTTTGGTGTGGAAGATCATGTAATTTTCCTTCCAGATCAGGACACTTTTGAGAAAGTACACTTGTAATAGAAAAAAATATTATGTTTTGAAAGCATATTTTGTCTGTTCTAGGCCACCCAGATGCATGGTCACATTCCAATAAGTACTGGGCAGAACTGGAACGGAACAGCCCAAACATCCTGACAGTGTTAACGTCATTCTTAAATTCTACTCTAACTGCATCTGTACTGATGTCATTAATTTATGAATCATAATTGATGCTCTGTTCAGTCCAGTAGACACAATATGTACCAGTTACCAATGCCAGAAGGGGACTCCACCTGCCTGGAGGATAGCAAAGAATATCACTATGGCAACCACCAGAAATTGAAGTCCAAACACTTGCTCACTGCCTCTTGGTATCAGAGTCACCAAGAAAACACAACAGAGTCCAGCGCTGGATGAAGCAATGCTTTACTTGCATAGAGAAAAGACAGCAAGATCACCTTCAGTAATGGGTAACAGTCCCCCAAGGCCAGTGGGTCTCTCCCAATAGCTAATGCAGGGCTACTGTCCTACGTACATCCCTCTCATACTTCAGTAGAAGGACCCCACTCCTTCCTCACATGGTCCAAGTTATATGAAGAGTTTAAAATACTAGTAAAGGGAGAGAGTAAAAGTTTTAAATAGAGGGTTTTGGATGAGACTCATTGATCAGATGCAATTTGAATAAAAACTTAAAACTGGTTTGGGAGAAAGCCACATGGATATTTGGAGATGAAGTGGGGAGAGCTATCCAGGCAGCAGAAGATGCCAGTACAAAAGCTTTCAAATGGGAGGATAAGTGTTGTGTTTGGGAGCAAGCAAAGAAGCCTGTATTTTTGGGGCACTGTGGAGAGGCAAAACAAAGTAAGAACTCAGAAGGTGATGAGAGAAGGAAGGAGGGAAGGAAGGAAGAGGAAGAACAGAGCTTTGTAAGCAGTTAAGGAGGCTTAGGCTTGTGTTTTGATTGACACAGTCAAAGGTTAGGAGAGAGAAGTAAAATGATTTGACTCACATTTGTAAAGGTCACGCTGATGGCTGCGAAGAGAGGAGGAAGAGAGCAGGAGACCAGCTAGGAAGCTATTTTAACAATCCACAAGAGAGTCTGGGTTCAGCAAAACAGGTTAGGATAAGTTCAGTACTCAATGGGACTTGAAAATGGACTCAACAGTGTTTTGTATGAATTAGATGTAGAGTATGAGAAAAAGGCAACAGTCTAGGTTTTTAGGTTGAAACAGAAAGAATAGAGTTTTCATTAACATGAGAACATCACATTGTGAAAAATCAGGAGTTCAGGTTTGGGCAAGCCAATTTTGAGATATTTATTAGATGTAGCAAGGAAATATTAATTCTGAGATATCTACTATATCTCAAGCAAATTTTAAATAAGCATGTGGATATATTAATTCAGGTAATTGCTCCTGACTAAATATGTAAATTTGAGAGTTGATGGCATACAGATGGTGTTTTAAGTTGTACAATAAATGAGATATATCTCTAAAAGAGTGATTCTAGGTGGAGAAGAAAAGAGTCTTGGACACTCTAGAATGAAGGAAAAGAGATCAGCAAATAAAATGGAAAGGAGTGATCTGTGAGGTAAGAGGAAAACCTAGGGAAAGTAGGGTAATAGAAGAAATTTGAGTATCATGAAGGATGTAAAAAGGTGATTGAAAGATCAAACAAATACAAGAGTAGGAACAGGCCATTGGCTTCAGTAGTATGGAGGACCTTGATGGCCATGACAAGAACCATCCTGATGAAGTAGTTGGAATGAAAGTCTGATTAGAATGTGTTTAAAATAATGGGAGAAGAGACAATGATGAAGATTATTATATTCAGAGTTTTGCTTTAAAGAGATGCAGAAAAAAATAGATGGAGAGGTAGTAGATGGATCAAGAAAAAATTGTGCTTTTCTTGTTCTTTTGTAAAAATGGGAGAACTAATATGAGTTTGCATGATAATTAAAAACAAATCTAATAGACAGGTAAATTTGGACATTAGAAAAGTGGGACAAATTATTAGAGCAGTGATTCAGAGTATGGGGAAGATGTGAGATTCAGTGTCAGTATGGAAAGCTTGACTGGTTTGGAGAAAATGGCGGTGCCAGGGCAGATGCCATGGGTCCAGATGATGAGGGAGGTAGGCAGGTTTGATAGTAGGAGTTTGAGGGAAATTCTGATCAGTTGCCTGCAGTTTTTCAAGGAGAAGCAGGGTCATTAATAGAAGAATGTGTCTATGGAAAAAGTATCTGAAACTCAAAGAAAAAGGAGAGGATATGATATGAACACTAGGGAAATTAAGAAAGTTGATGGCAGAGAGAGTTAAGATGAGCAACGTTATGAACTGCTTGATGTTTATAATCATGAGCATAGAATAAGGCCATTCACAGTCACCATGTGTTTTTATTCATACATACTCAGCTTTATTGGTTTAAACATGTAATAAATTATACAATAGATTTAATTGGTTAGTGGTTTTGACAAAAGACCACAAAAATCAAGGGTAGATTTAAAAAGTAGAGTATATAAAAAGTAGTGATTCTAATTATTTAATTTTTAAAGATTTTATTTATTTCTTTTTAGAAAGAGGAGAATGGAGGGAGAAAGAGAGGGAGAGAAACATTAATGTGTGGTTGCCTCTTGCATGCCCCCTACTGGGGACCTGGCCCACAACCCAGGCATGTGCCCTGACTTGGAATCAAATCAGCCACCGTTTGCTTCACAGTCCAGGGCTCAATCCACTGAGCCATGCCAGCCAGAGATAATTATTTATAGTAGAATGTAATCTGGGTAAGCAGAAAAGAACATAAGGCTAGTAAGGGAAAGTAAAAAGGTTTTATACATTGAAAAGATTGTTGAATATTTGATTGAATGAGCTAGAAACAGCTTAGTGTTCATTGAACAGAATACAGCAAATTTAGATTATGAAGGGTCTGATATTATAGGTAATGGCAAATTCTAGAAGTGACTGAGTACTTCTTGGAGTGACTGAGTTAGGATGAAAGATGAGATATTAAATACAGGGCAGTAATTCAAGAAAATAAATATCCAGGTATCAGAAAAAGAAACTGATGAAATCACTGAGAAAAGTCACCAGAATAGGGCTGAAGAGACCATGAATCAAAAGTTTAAAAGACTGAAAAATGAAAGAGTTTACTAAAGGATTGGTAGTAGACAAGATGAGAGGTAGTCACTGAGAGGTTTGGATGACATACATTCAAAGTTCATTTCAGGGACAAAGAGAAGAAAGTAGTAAAGTAAAAAATGTAAATTACATTTACATTTTGGAAATGTAATTGAGAAGTAAGAAGGACACCAACCTAGTGGATTAGGGGAGGAGAAAATCTCTGCAGCAGTTGGGCAGGCTGCAGATAAAGTGGTGTCTTCTGTATGTGCAAGAAGACAAAACTTTAGAGAAAAAAATTGAGGATTCATGTCCAGAGGGCATAATCAAAGTTTTACAAGAATGATAGAAGAATATCAATATGAAGTAGAGAATTCATTAGCGTTTTGGAGATATGGGATGACTCATGTAAAACCTGATGATGCATGGCTTTAGTCTCAGTGTTTGCACTTCTCTTTGGATGTGTATGAGAGGAGAGTTGGTCTTACCCTAATGCGCATGCATGTGGGTGGGATGAGATATGGGAGAAGAAGTCTGAGGTGATGCCAAGCCTGTGGAGCATCCTATTGACCTGTATACGGAGGGCATTATGAAGGAGAGAGAGTAATGGGTTTAGTCTCAGTGTTGTAAACATGTTACAAGCTAATTTATTTTTGTCTAAACTCAATCTGGTTACCCTTTGGAGGATGAGTTGAAACCTAGAAAGGACGAGGGAGTATGAAGAAAGATTATTGAGTTTGTCTAAATGAGAAATGATGATGACTTAGGGAAGGGTGCTAAAACAAAAAGTGGAAAATAATGGATTGAATGCATACATTTCTTGCTTAGCATAGCAGTGCAGAACCTTAAAAGTAGTTATGTAAATTGAAAACATACAAAGTAATTTTAATAATCAAGGAAGAAAAATGATCATTCTTCTGAGAATTTAAAAAATGTCAAAATAGCAAAATGCTCAAATGTCACATGTGTGTAGGAAAAATTTTTAAATAGCAAAATTAATATACGTTTAGTAATGTAAGGCATTCAAAACATTGAAAATTCAAGTGTTTCATTTATTAAAAGAAAGTTATCAACAGTAGTTTGAATAACATTTCCCTTCTTCTCATCTTGTAACTTATGATATCGAGTGAGCACCTTCTCTGTGCTTTGTCAAATTGTCATACTCACTTCTAAGTTTGGATCAGCATGTAGAATTTTATCCTTTTTACATCATTGTCATTAATTATCCCTAAGAGTCTTCTAATGTGAAGTTTTTTGATGGTGTCATTTATATTTTCATCCTTTTTATCACAAATTTTTCTCCATGTAAGCCAGTAATCTCTACTTTCCTGTGGTGAGCATCTAGAGTCTTTGAAACAGTGGTGATGACAGTATTTCTGTGGTCAGCTCTCCTATAATTTCAGTCACATTCTATTTGAATATCACTTTCAACGCTATTGTTTTTTTTTTTTTGCTGCACTTTTAACTTGTTGGTACTGCCATCTTTCCTTATCCATTTTTTTTAAATGTCACATGGGTTTATCAGGAGAAAACAAGGGGGCAACACATCTGCATGCTGTATTATCTGAGCATGAAATGGGTAAAAATGTGCAGTAACTAATCACCAACAGACTTTGAAAGAAGTTACATGATTTATTACTGGTCATGATACACATCTGTTATTTATATAGCAATTGGTGAACTGGTATCCAATCACCAGCAAACTATGTGAGAAGTTACATAAGTGATCACTGATTGTGATGCATATGTATTATTTATTTATTCTTTTAAAATATATTTTATTTATTATGTTATTACACTTGTCCCAATTTTCCCTTAATTTGCACCCCCGGTCTTGCACCCCACTATCTGCCAGCATCCCCTCCTTATTTCATGTCCATTTGTCATGCATATAAGTTATTTGACTTCCCCATTTTCTGTAATATTCTTAACCTCCCCCTGTCTATTTTGTACCTACCTATTATGCTTCTTAATGACTGCACATTTTTCCCTATTCTCTCCCTTCCTACAGATAACTCTCCAAATGGTCTCCATATCCATGATTCTGTTCTTGTTCTGGTTGTTTGCTTAGTTTTTGTTTTTTTTTGTTTTACTTTTTTTTTTTAGACTTCGTTCTTGATAGTTGTGAATTTGTTGTCATGTTAATGTTCACATTTTTTATCTTTTTCTTAAATAAGTCCTTTTAACATTTCATGTAATAATGGCTTGGTGATGATAAACTCCTTTAGCCTTACCTTGTTTGGGAAGTACTTCATCTATGCTTCCATTCTAAAAGGTAGCTTTATTGGGTAGAGTAATCTAGGTTGTAGTCATTGCTTTTCGTCACTTTGAATTCTTGCCGGTCCCTTTTTTGCTAGCAAAGTTTCTTTTGACAGATCAGCTTATAGCCTAATGGGAATTCCTTTGTAGGTAACTCTCTGTTTTTCTCTTGTTGCTTTTAAGATTATCTCTTTATCTCTAACCTTTCACATTTTAGTTATAATGTAGTCCTCTTTGGATCCAACTTGTTTGAGAGTCTCTGTGCTTCCTGGACTTGTATCTCTATTTTCTTTGCCAAATTGGGGAAGTTTTCTTTCATCATTTTATCAAATAAGTTTTCAACTTCTTGCTCTTCCTCTTCTCCTTCAGGCATTCCTGTGATTCGGGGTTGGCGTGTTTGGAGATGTCCCAGAAGCTTCTTATACTCTCCTCATTTTTGTTTGAATTCTTGATTCTTCTTTCTGTTCAGGCTTAATGCTTATTTCTTCCTTATGTTCCAAATCATTGATTTGAATCCCAGCTTCCTTCCCTTCACTTTTGGTTCTCTGTACATTTTTATTTATTTCACTTAGAGTAAACTTCATTTCTTTGTTTATGTTGTTCCCACAACTCCTGACACTTTTTGAGCATCTTGCTCACCAGTGATTTAAATTATGCATCTGATAGGTTGGTTAACTCTATTTCATTGAGTCTTCTTTTCTGGGGTTTTGTTATGTTCTTTTATTTGGGCCATATTTCTTTGTTTCATCAATTTGACAGTCTTCCTGTGTTTGTTTCTGTCTACTTGGTAGAGCTGTTTTGTCTTCCTGTCTTAGTAGAGTGGCCTATTATAGAAAAGGCTCCTGTAAATTGTGTGGGTTAGAGTCTTACTTAGGCAACTGCCTAAGTTACCTTAGGTGGAGCAACCCACTGCACCACTTTATAGATTCATGTGGGAGGATGGCTCTGAATGAGGACAGCGCTACTGCTTGGCTTCTGGACATTTGCCCAGAGCTTGCTCTGTTTCTGGTCTCCTCACCCACACCCCCCACATATGCTACTGATGCCATTTCAGCTGTTACCCTAATGCTAAATCCAAGAATGGGTGGGTTTGTGTATGTTCTAAAACTTTGTGGGCCCTTTACGTGGCATCTCCTTAAAATCTAGCAGTTTCTCCCACCACCTCAACCCCTACTGATTTTTATAGCCAGGAGTTATGGGGATTTATTTATCTTTCCAGCACTGGGCAGGGTGGTCTGTTTGTCCTAGGGCTGGGATCACTTACCCCCAAGATATCCCTCCTGATTTTTATCCACCACACATGAATGTGGGACCTCCCATTCTGCCACCTCCACCACCTCTCCATGCTACACCACATCTCCTCACCTCTCCAATTGTCTCCGCATCTGCATCCCTCTGTCTGGATGAATGTAGCTTCCTTAAATCCTTGGTTGCTGAACTGTTATACGGTTTGACTTTCTGATAGTTCTGGGTGTTATTTGCCCTGAGGTTTAGTTGTAATTCTTTTTGTGGTTGCACAAGGAGACAAAGCATGTCTACCTATGCCATCATCTGGACCAGAAGGTCACATCTATTATTTACATAGCAATTTTTGGACTAAAGAACTAACAGCATAATGTGTACTTTATGCAATTACTGTTAATATACTATAGTAACTGAAATTTGTGCATATCAGAAACATGCTATTTGGAGAATGATTGACAGTGTGTATATTCATGTGTGTTTGTGTTTTGTTGTTAATATTAAAACCAGCAATATATCTGAAATGGGGTTCTGAACTGGGTGAATTTTAAGTTAAAATATCAAAAACTAGTTGAGGTTTGTGAAAGCTGAGATACCTATGAAACATAGATAGTTAGTGATCATAATAGAATTCAAGATGTCTGAGAAAATGTTAAGCTTTAATGAAGAAATGTAATACTAAATCAATTTAAATGAAGTTTCCAAGTAAGAGAGTATAATTAGAACAGATTGCCAGAAATGAGTTCAAGAAATTAAAAATATTAGAATTTGAGTCAAGTAGCAAAAACCAGCAAAGTTGTGAGATATCTGTTAGGGAAGCAGAAGAATAAATAAGAAAAAATATTTTACTTAAAAAAGCTGTCACGATGAATGTATACAACTTGATGAGTTTGGAGATGAGAATATACTTATGAAGTCATCACCACAAATGATATGATAAGCTTATTTATCACCTACAAAAGATTTCTCTCACCCTCTTATTTATAATGATGATGACCATAAGAACACTAAGCATAAGATTGACCCTTATAGCAATTTTAGAGAAACAGTACAATACTGTGAACTATAAGCAATAAATTGTACCATAGATCTCTAGGACTTACTCACCTTCTATATTAGAAAAGTTGTACCCTTTAAAGAACGTCTTCTCATTTCCTCCTCCCTCCAGCTCCTGACACTTGCTATTCCAACTTTCCCCTGCAATTTTCAGTATTTTAGATTTATCATATAAATGGTATCATGTGGTATTGTCCTTCTGTGTCTGGCTTATTTCATTTAGCATAATCTCTTCAAGGCTCATCCATGTTTTTGCAAATGGCAAAATTTTCTACTTTCTTAAGGTTGAAAAATGTTAAACCTCAATGTACGTTTTTCATAGTGGCTGCACCAATTTACATTCTCATCAAGAGTATACAAGAATTGCCTTTTTCCCACATATTCTCCAACACTTGTTTTTCTTTGGTGGGGGGGGGTAGTTTATAAGAGCGATCGGAGGTGACATCTATTATGGTTTGATCTGCATTACTCCGATGATCACTGATGTTAAGCAGCTTTATGTAAACCGGTTGTCTGTGTGTATCTTCTTTGGAGAAATGTCTATTCAGTTCACTTGGGTGTTTTTTTAGGTTATTTGGTTTTATTGTGACTGAGCTGTAGAAGTTCCTTAAAAATTTTGGATATTAAGCCATTATCAGATGTATGGCTTGCAAACTTTTCTCCCATTTTATAGGTTACCTTTTCATTTTGTTTATTGCTTTCTTTGCTATAAAGAAGCTTTTTAACCCTGGCTGGTGTGGCTCAGTGGATTAAGTGCAGGCCTAGGAACCAAAGGTAGCCAATTTGATCCCCAATCAGGGCACATGCCTGTGTTGCCAGCTAGGTCCCCACTAGGAGGGGTATGCTAGAGGCAAACACACACTGATGTGTCTCTCCCTTTCTCCCTCCCATCCCCTTTCTCTAAAAATAAATAAATAAAATCTTCAAAAAATTTAGTCCCATTTCTTTTCTTTGGCTTTTGTTGCCTGTGCTTTGGTGTTATATCCAATAAAATATTATGAAGATCAATGTCAATTTTTTCTTGTGTTTTCTTCTAAGAGTTTTCTGGTTTTAAGCCTTATGTAGTTTTTAAACTATTTTGAGATTTTTGTATATGACATTAGTTAAGGGTCCTATTTTATTCTTGTGATTTGGTAACATATGATTATATTCTAGCTATTGGACTATGATTAACAAAACTGAATACCTATATCTTTCAATTAAAGACAAATAGGTATTGATTCTTGGTATTTCCACCAAGCCATACTCCCCTATGAGACACTGCCTGGATGAACTGAACTCTAAAAAATTACATGAAGATGAAAATACTTTAAATAATAGAGAAGTTTATAAACTTACATAGCATTTTTATAGTTTTACAGATCAGAAACCTGTAAAGGCCTATAAACACTATATACATAAGCACAATAAACCTTAATATTTTCACCAGATTAGTCTCCTAAAGTATCCTTTTCTTCATGTCATCTCCAGTTTCTATGCTTCAGGTGAATAAAAACACTTCCAGGTACTTGCCCACATACTGGAAAGCACAGAGGTATTGTGGGAGTGAGATGGATTTAATTATATTTCTCCAATCTCATGTCTTTGAAATTCTTTTGGTTTGGCATCTTCTCTGTGATGGCTACAGCAGTTCTAGTTCTTGTATCAGCACATGAATAGTCCAAAGTGGTCCAGAGAAAAAGAAAGTTTTTTCTTTGTGACTGAGTCAGTTTGAGTCATGTGTGCACTCTTTATCATTAGAGGGAAGCCATGCAGTGATTGCTTCTGGTCAGGGACCCTGAATCATTCCCTGGCAAGGGGGATGAGATTTGTATTTCAAAACATCTATATCTTAAAAAGAGTCATGACCCAAATATCTGGGTGCTTCACTGAGGAAGAGAGGTATTGCCTGTTAATATTCACCACATTCTCTATAACTGAACTCTTAGCTCAATCTCTAGTCCTGTCATTTGCTAACACATAATAAAATGCTATATTTAGTTAGCTCTTTAGTGATTGGTGTTCTCATCTAAAAAAGTCCATGTATCTCTGAAACACCTCTCTATTCTCTTCTTGATCCAAACTCCTTTGTGCAATAGATTTCTTTAATTCTTCCAACATGCTCCTATGTTAAAATCTTCATATATGCTGATGTTCTCTCTGCTTGGAAAACATTCTTTTACCTGTTCTTTAAAAATCTCAATTGAAATGTCACTTCCTAAAAAAGAATTACATGGTACCATCCCTAGACTAATTAGGTTCCTCTCTCATAACAATTTGTACTTCTCATTCAAAGACATTATTGGTAACAAATAACTAATCATTTGAATAGTTTTTTTTTAATATTAATACAACCTGGTTTATTTTAAATCTTTTGAGGGCAGGGCCGTATCCCTTCACTTATTGTTATGTGGCCCTTTCTAGCAGAGAAACATGAACACACCCTTCACTTAGATGTTTATGTAAGGGAGGGAGAATAGATTTTAAAATGAGAGAGAGATGGAGAATAAAGGAAAGAAGGAACAAAGGAAGGAAGAGATCAACTACCATCCTACTGCTTTGAGGAATGGTGGGAGATTAAAGAATGTAAAAGGTATCTCAGTAAAAATAATAAGTGAGACTATTTTCCATATGGTTCCACGGCACCCTTTTTACTGCTTCCATAACAATCATCATATTTGAAATTCGTGGTTTATTGTCCACTTTCTCCAGTGAAATTTATGGTTCACGTGGAAAAGGACCCACTGAATCTGCTTTACAAATTTATTCCCTGGGCCTAACACTATGTCTTTCAAAAATTGTGAGTTGAATTATTAACAAAGCATGATTTATCATATTTTGTTAACTAGGTGATTAAATTGTCTACACAGAAATTAAATTCTTAGTTAAACACTATTATTTAGCCTCTTAATCAAAATGGGTTTTCATATACTGTATCAGTGGATTTAATAAATGGTGTGTTACTGTGAATCCATTCCCTGCGATTGTCCAGGTCCCCAACTATAACGCTTCCATCCACTATTTATTTGCCTCTCTGTCCTTCAGAAAGGAGTATATCCAGAACAGCTTAATCAAGTTTCAGCACAAGAAAATGGAAATTTAATTTGGCATCTTTGTTCATATAAAAAAGTAGGTTCTTTTAATCTACTCTTCCTTCACCTGACATACACACATTGATAAATGGAGCGGTAATTTTTGGAGATTATGGCATTCATTATCCTTTTTGCTTATCTTTGGTGGCAAGATTTTTTTTTCCTTTTTCAAATCCTATTTTCCTTTTGGCAAGGCTGTTTATTTCTCACAGACAGAGTTCTTTTAAAGCAAATGTCATGTGGGGATGGCACCAGGTAACCTTAAAGCAAGGCCTTTTTACCACAACTTTACTTTATGGAGTGTCTTTTGAGAAAAAGCCATCCAAAGCACTGTCAAAATTAGAAACAAAAGTCACACAGCCAGAAAAATCTATAATCTTTCAAATAATTCAAGATTAAATAAAATCAAACTAGCTTTACACTTAAATTTTAAAGCCAGTCAGAATTTGGCTAGCATTGAGGAGCCCAATAAGGACTAAATTATAAACACTAGTGGTACAAAAAGAGGAATCTTTTAACTAATAATTAATGATTTATCCAAGTCTGAATGAGCATTTAGAATCATTTCATAAAATATTGTAAAAAGTCAGAGCAAACTAACAATTTATTGTAGAACTATATATTTTATGATTATGAGTCAATTTAGATTAAAAAAAACCTTGCTTCGAATCTAACAGCAGAGAGAAAAAAATGCCTCAATTGTAAAAGTCCAGGAAAAGAGTTTCTGTTTTCTTTGATCAAGAGCAGAACTGGTCTACATGTGACATAAAATAATAGGAAGAAATAAACATTATTGGAAGTTACTTATTTGTTCATGTAGTCTAGGCAATTATGGTACTACTAAATATCCTCTCTTTCAACTTAAATGTATTTTAACAGAATTAAGTAAAATTATAAATATGTGCTGTCAATATGCCTAGAACACTTTTATTGTTTGTATCCAGTCAATAAGTTTGATCTACTTTAAGCAATATAGGTCATTGGTAATTTAATTCCATATACCAGTAGGCTATAAAGAACAACTTATAACTGAGAATACTTTGTTTGGAATAATATTTTTTGCAACATAATATACCTCCCTATAGCTAATTTTATATGTGCTAATATAATATCAAAAGGTCCTCATGAATATGTATGAGAAATATTTTCATAATAGTCTAATGCTAGCATCAATAATTCTATTCATTTTTATTCCATAGACCTTAGTTTATTTGTTATTATTTTCTCTTCAGTTACTATATTCTCTTCACTTAGGAAATAAAATTCCAGGCCACAAATTGATTTAGAACTGAATGACATCTTCACAGAATAAGTTTTATAAAATAGAGTTTAACTGCAATGTAGGAACATTATTGCTGTGCTAGGCAAGGCAATGGCTCACCAAAGATGTTCCCATCTCAATCTTGGTATCTGCCTTACATAACAAAACACAACAAGTGTTGAGCAATTACATTACACAACAAAAGTGATTAAGAATCTTTAATGAGGACGGGATTATCTTGTTATCTAGGTGGGCCGAATTTAATCACGGAGACCTTTATAAAAGGGAGGGTGGGCCTGTTAGAACAAGACAGAAATTTGAAGCTGCTTTGATGATGGAGAAAATGACCATGAGTCAGGAAGTGCAGTTGACTGACCTCTAGATGCTGAAAAACAGAGTTTTTCCTAAATCCCTCAGAAGGAATGCAGCCCAGCTGACAGTGCCATTTGACTCAGTAAAACCTATTGCAGACTTCTGATGTTCCTGTAAGAGCATGAATTTGTGCTGTCTTAAGCCACAAAATTTGGTGTGGTAGAAAGAAAACTGCAACCAGGGAAAAATAAGACTACTGCCTAATAAAAAGAAAAAAAATATGAACAACACAGTACCTGCACCATGCTTGTGTAATAGGCATTATATTAAGCACTTTTCAGAAAATTTCTTGTTTTATCTACACACAAGGCTAAGAAATACTTATGTTTTTATGCCAATTTCACAAATGAGTAAAATGTATATTTTTTAAGAAAAAAGTGTATCTAAAGCATGTAAAACTAATAAATGAAAGAGGTGGGATTTGAACACATAAGCATCTAATTCTTCTCTGTCAAATATTATGGTTTGACAATAAAAGAAAATTCTAGTAGTCTCCTCTAATCCTAAATACTTTGGGTTCTTTTATTAAATCTAATTATTTTTCTTACAGTAGCTCAGCTACAATAAATGTCTGGCCAGGAGGAATACATGAGTCCCTAGAGAATTGAATGTAACATTCTCATTATTCGTTTAGAACATCCACAATGAGAACTGTAGGTCACTGTAGATATTTCAGAACAATTGCCCTTTCTTTTGTAAAGGTTTGTCCTTTGAGTAGGCACCAGGCTAGAACCATCTGCTGATGTACCCCTGGCTACAGCTGATTGGTCTAGAATTGGGCACCTGAATCAAATTTATTCATCGAGTTACCCCTTCCTGGAAATTCTAATTAGTGTTACCAAAGACTCACTTCATCTCTTCTGTGCCGAATGCCCCTCTAACACGGAAATTCAGGAGCACTCAGTAAAGTATGCTTCACTGTGAGGACTAGAGAAATAGAGAAAGCTGTTCTGCAAAGTGTAAGAAAAGAATTAGGCATTAATGTCAATAAACATTGACATTTTGCCAGGCTCCGGTTCTAGCATATTACTAAAATACAAAATATTACTAAATATTGCTACAATGTCCTTTCTCTTAGGTTCTTTGAGGTGTCCTCTTGGCTTTATAACAAATTTTACTCAAGCCAACTTCCCTGTAATTGTGTTTCTTGCATAATAATTACAGTGTGTTTTGAAATAGTATTACAGATTCTAAAATAATAATCCACCCTCCCTTTCTTCAAAGAGCTTATATTTTGATACAATTGATTAAAACACAGTGAAAAAGCCAATACTTATATAGCATAGAGACAATGGCATTTACCAGTATATTCTAGGCCACCAGTAATGAACTTTGAAATTATCCAGAAAAACCAGCATTTAGTTTTTGGCGATTGTCCTCCTGCTATCTTACCTTTTTGAAGGCAGACATTCAAGATGTGCTTCTAATACTGAACATAGAAAAACCTCCTATTCTGTGCCTTAACTTATTCCCTATGTAATATAGTCAATCATGTTCACTCAACAGTTTTCCAATCATGTTTCCTGTATTTGACTAATTTCCTCATCAGTGTAATAATAGATGACTGTAAAAAATCATTTTCTTATACCATTTGCAACATATAATTTCTACTTCTTCCATGTCATCATCTTCCTGTTCAGCCTCTAATCAACTGACATTGACAGCAAGTGTCCTAGAAATATTGACTTCCTATACATTTTAAAAAACAGATAATTTGTCAATTTGTTCCATTTTATATGATTGTTTTATGGTTCACATGACACCTCAATTTCTGTTTCTCTAGCTTCAGGTTTTCAATGTACTCTCTGCTTGAACTGCAGAGTCAGGCTTTGAGACTGAATTTCAGATTTACTCTCAGAAATATTTTTATGTCTCACAATGTTCTTCTTAGTGTAAACCCAAGATCCCTTCTCCTGTGGTCTAAAGTTAAAATCCTCTCTCTCTACACTGTCAATTTTAGCTGCCCATGACACAGTTCACATCAGTGCTTTGCTGCCAAGTTGGAAATATATTCATTCACTCCCATCCCTGTGGTTTCACTCATTACCTCCTGACCTTCTACGCCCCTTGCACTTCATCCTTCTTTTATAAAAGCACGTGTTGTTTTGTGTCCAAGCTATTTATTGCAATGTTCTTTCCCCAACTGATTTTGCAATTTTTGAAAGCAGATGCTGCTTTTATTTTTAATATGATGTACCAACATACAATCATGAATGCAGGGGATGAGCAACAATTATTAATTCTTATGACACACTGTTTTTCTAAGATTATGGTGCTTTTCCAGTTAAGTTCTTCTTTGCATTTCCTGCTTCATCTGGTATCACCCACCCACACCCTTTCACCTCTTCTCTTTTTGGGTATTTACCAGTGTGGCTACGTAAAACATCATAGGTGTACAGAGGTTACTCTAAACATGTATGTATGTTTTTAAATGAGCACAGACTGAATCTTCTCCGGGGCTAAGTTTTAGAAATATGTCCTGGAAACACATTGATGTCCAATGTACAATGAATCACATCATTTTTAAGAGAATTATATTCTATAAAGACACAATATGGTGCTCGGTTTTCTCAGCTTACATTCAACAATATTTTCATGTTACTTTTGTTTTCTGTACAATTTATTTCACAACACACATTGAAATCTGTTTCAACATCTGGATTTATATTTATTTTAGCTGTATAATAAACTATAGTTTTTGGTATAGTGGAAGATGGGGTGGGACAAGAATGATCTGATTCAGTTTGGGGTCTATCTGGTATTATAAGTAGTCCCTTGGAAGATAATGCACTACACAGAAATAGTGACTTGATTTAGTAAGAAAATCAGAAGTAGAGAGGGATCAGTCAGTATTGATCTGACCACCTTCTGTCCAAATTCTTACAAACTCCATTTCCACAAATTGAACTTGAATCTGAAGCAAAAGGTCAAATTAATGTGACCATATGTATACTCATTAATGTAACAATTCCACTCCTAGGTGTATTTACAACAGAAATGCATACATATGCTATCCAAAAAAATAAGTACTAAATTTTTATAACAGCACTATTCAAAGTATCAGTGAACTCACATGGCATTTGTCTTTCTCTGACTGGCTTATTTCAATTAATATAATATTCTCCAGGTCCATTTGTGCAGTCACGAAAGGTAATAATTTTCTTCTTTTCTGTGGCTGAGTAGTATTCCATTGCACAAATGTACCATGGCTTTTTTTATCCACTCATCTACTTATGGGTACTTGGAATTACTTTAATTGACTTTTTCCATTGTCATCACATGGTATCCACATAGATAAAATTTTTAGTAAGCAGTTTTAAAAAGCCTCTCTCTGTGCTATGAAATGAATGGGTTTTGTGGAAGTTACTGTTTGCCAGGTTATATAATATATTCTACATTATTACACACACATACACGCACACACACCTCTACATCAAAAATAATAATAATCTGTTTTCACCCATAGCAATACTTGGATTTTCCATGTAAACTGATATATTTTAATCTTTTGCACATTTTAAATAATGTTATATAATTTTCTCTGTGCGTTTTCTCAGGTAAAAAGTGTAAATTGTAATTCTTCTCCAGCGAATGGCAAAGACTTTACTATATTGGTTTTATTCAAAGAATAGTTTTTTTTTAAAATAAATACTTGTATATTTTATTGTTGTTCAAGTACAGTTTTCTGCCTTTTCCCTTCACCTCTCCCCACACACTCCAGCCATCCCCACCTCCCTCCCCTGATTCCACCCCCCTTTGGTTTTGTACATGTGTCCTTCATCATTGTTCCTGAAAACCCTTCATCCTTTGCCCCCCATTATCCCCTCCCATCTCCCCTCTGGTTACTGTCCATTTTTCTAAATTTCAATGTATTGGGTTATATTTGGCTTATTTGTTTGTTTTGCTGATTAGGTTCTACTTAACGGCAAGATCATATGGTATTTGTCTTTCACCACCTGGCTTATTTCACTTAGCATAATGCTCTCCAGTTTCATCTGTGCTGTCACAAAGGAGAGGAGCTCCTTCTTTCTTTCTGCTGTGTAGTATTCCATTGTATAAAGGTACCACAGTTTTTTATCCACTCATTTACTGATGGGAACTTAGGTGGGTTCCAGCACTTCGCTATTGTGAATTGTGCTGTTATGAACATTGGGGTGCATAGGTTCTTTTGGAAAGATTTTTAATTGAGTCAGAAAATAAGAAGCCAATTGCAAATTAGCTTCACTTCAGTTCAAGGAGTAAAGAGCTTTGTAACTGTCAAGTAGGATCAAGTGGTGGTATCTGAAAGAAAGAAATTGGAGCTCATGTTCCAATAGAAAATACAGAGAGAAAGGGAAATATTTAGAGAAATAAACTAGCAGTAATATCAATATCTAAGCTCTATTGACTATTTCTTTTCTAGTATTTTCATTATTAATTTCATTCAATCGCCACGCAAGATTTATGATGCTATAATGTTTTATAACTTTTATTATTCCCATTTTATAAATCAGAAGAATTCTTAGATAATTTAAGTATTTTGCTAGAAATTACAGAACAATGAGTGGTAGGAGTGGGTTTAAAATTCACCTGAATAGCCTCCAGGCCAAATTTTCAATGACTCTACTATACTGCTTCATATTAAGAAATGTTGCATGTTATAAAGACATGTGATGCATTATTCATGAGATACTTTAGATTGAAACTTAATACTTTTATAACTTTTGCGTTTAAAATATTTTACTTTGCCTTGGCCAGTGTTGCTCAGTTTGTTGGAGTATTGTCCCATACCCTGAAAGATTATGGGCTTGGTTACCAATCTTGGCACACACCTAGGTTGTGGGTTCAGACCTGGTCAGGGAGCCTGTAAGAGGCAAGCAATTGAACCATTCTGTGTTGCATGAATGCTTTACTCTCTCTCTCACCCCTTCCTCTCTAAAAGCAATGAAAATATACCCTCAGTTAAGGATAAAAATATATTTTATTTCATCTTTGTTAAGAGTATTTATATATCTTAAATTATTTCTATAACTAGAGTGGGATAAAAGGAGTGAATAAAGAATATGCAATATATACACTATGAGCAACAAGACACAAATATGCACACTCTCCTAGGCATACAAACAGGAACTTCACTGAATGAGAACTTAAAAATGGACATTATTGTAAATTTGTCAATTATTTCTAAACCCATTCCTAAGTTTAATGTAATTACAATTAAAACTATAATGATTTTTTTGTGAGAAAACCTGGAAAGACATCCTAAAGTTTATCTAGAAAATATGCCAATAAAAATGTTTATTACACTATTATTTGTAATTATGGGAAATTAAAAAGGAAAAAGTATGATTACCGCTTTATATGGTAGTTCTAGTTCTATTTTTTGAGCAAGTCCCATATTCTTTTCCTTACAGTTTCTATATCTCTGCTGAGAACATGTAAATCTTCATTAATTTTATTTGTGTCTATCTTTAATTCATGTAGCATTGTTATAATGGTTACTTTAGGTTTTTTGTAGTACTGTTAAACTGAGTCATCTGAGGATTGCTATCTGTTCATTTCTTTTTCCTTCAGAATTGGTTATATTATCCTGGTATGTCAAAACTTTTTTTTTATTTGCATCATGGAATTTCAACTATTGGATTGTATGGAATCTGAGTACTGTCATAATCTTGCAAAAAATGTTGATTTTGTTTTGTTCTTGTCCTTTTACCTGTTTTATCAGACACCCAAGAAATTTGTCTTCAGATTACAAAGCCTTCTGTGAGAAGCAATTGCTATCAAGCCCTTATTATGCTACTTTGGTTCTGTCCATCATCTTCCCCACTCAGGAATTTGTCAAATACTTGATGTTTAAATATTACTTCAGTTTCAAAGTCTTGATATCCCTCTTTGGGTCTATCCCTCACATTCACAGCTCAGAAGTGAGTCTGAAGCATTTGTAGAAAATGTAGAAAAATCAGGAAATCTCCTTCAGATATCTCCTCTTTGAGGTTTTCTGATGACCATACCTCTGGTCATCAAGGTCGACATTTACTAGAACCTCTGGCCAGGAAGATCATATTCTTTTACAGTGTTAGCTACTCACAGTATTGTTCTGCCATGCTATCCCAGGATGTGGCTTTCTGGTCAAAGCCATGAATGAATGTGGGAAGGAAAAAAAGGAAACATCTTCTTGAATATTTTTCTCCAGTTTTTAACACTTTGTCCCTTGTGTAATCCACCTTCTGTTGTTAATTTTTCAGAAAGAAGAGATGCACTCTGTTAATTTCTCTGGGTAAGAAATTATGAAGAGGAAGAAGGGGAAGAGGAAAGTTTGGTAATTTTGACAAGAATGATTTCATTGACTTGGTGGAGATGAAAAAAGCCAGTTTAAATTTTATATAAGAATATAACATTTTTAAAGCATAATATTTTAAGTTGGAATAATTTGATTATTATGTCATTTTAATATATATTTCTTTATTTTCTTTTTTCTTAAAAATTTAAATTTTTATAATGCTTATTCATAAAACCTTTACTTTTATTGTTAAACAGCCCTTTGAGGTTCTGGGCTTTGACTTAAAACACTGACTGAGAAAAGCCTTAACTATGAAGAAAGCTTTTAGTACACATTTTTCATGTACCTTTGCCTTTTTAAATGCTTCACAAAGTAGGGACAGTTTTTTTTTATATACTTTTCCTAAGGTTGCTCACAGTGGATCATAAAAATAATGCTAAAGACCTGTTATATATAATTGAGATGGCTCACCAGAGAGCAATGATAAAACTTACCTCAATTCTCCTGTTAAAACTCAGCATCACAAAGAGAAAATCGAGTGACTAAAATGTTGTCAGTTTTCTTAAAGAACTGTTTTCACACTGATTACAGGGAAAGTAATTGAGGATATCTAGTGCAAATATAAGAGGTCAAAACTTCCTGAAAAATTGTGTCCTGTGAGAAACCTGTACAAAGGCTTCTGGAAATCTATTACATAAAGCTTACCTCTGTAATAAGTATGTGTCTCCATTGTAGTCATCAACCAGCATATTGAAATTGTTTTTTCCGTGCCAAATAACAGTTTTGCCAGGAAAGAAAGCTCTGTACACTCATTGTTTTCTCCCCTGAAGTTCTCACCTGGTGTGAATAGGGTTCAGAGCAGCTGCCTCTTCTTACTAAACCCAGTGTCGATCAAGTCATTCACAGTACCCATCCGCACACCTGCTGCAATGATAGCAACAAAAGTTAGTGGGTAATGTTGATTATCTGGCAAAAACAAGTAGAGACATAATTTTGCTCTAGGACAAAATCTGATGATCAGGACACAAGTGCTTTATCCTCTGGAAGCTCTCTACCTTCCCTCTCTCTTCACAGCGATTCTTGCAGCCTTCCTTTTAATAAACCGCCATTTTGTTGTTGAGAGTAGAAAAAATAGCATAAGTCCTTCACTGAAGAAGCGTTATTTCTTCTTTTTCTTTATTTGGCACAGTCCTGATGAGAAATATGAGGAATATTCTTAGGCAGAGTGTCACAAGAACAAGAGCATTCAACTGAATGAACTTGATACCCACTTCTTGAAATTACTTCATAGATCAGAATGATGTAGTAAAATATCTTGTATTTTTGTTTCTCTTTGGCAGTGGTTAAATAATTTATTTTATTCTATCTCATTACTCTTTCTGGAAACATCTATTAACAATTTAAAATTAGATTCACAGATTTGGGAAAGTAAAAAAGAATGGATTTTTTGCTAACAATACTTTAATGCTGAAATAGAGAATTTACTTGATAAATTCCTCTGTATTCTCATATGTGATTGAAGTTATCTGTGATATGCTAATGTCAACAATGAGGGGTATATAGAACAAATACTTCTTTAAATTTAAATTATAAAAATGCTTTTACTTTTTTTTGGAAATTTTTTTATTTAATTATTTTTCAACTACAGTATTCTGTCTTTTACTGCCATTCCAGTCCACCCCCCCAGGGCCCCCATCTCCCTCCCCTTTCCACCCCCCCTAGTTGTTGTCCATGTGTCCTTTATACTAGTTCCTGTAAATCCCTCCCTTTTTTCCCCTGAAATTTCCTCCCCTCTTCCCTCCGGTCACTTTTACAATTTTTTATAAGTCAAGAGTACTAAAGTAAAAACTCACTATGTAAACATTAAATATCTACAGCTAGACTATATGAAGATTTCTAGTGCAATCATCATGATATAATCTCGTAGTATATAACTACATATGTGAGTACATATAGGATTGTATTATATACGATATGTTTTACATATGTATAATATATGTGTGTGTATTCTAACATATATATAAACTCACAATATATCCAAGCCATGCCTGTGTGTGTCAGGCATACTTGAATACTTGGATATATTATGAGTGGAGTACCAGACCACTGCAATAAAGACAGTATTGCAATAAAGTAAATCACATAAAATCTTTTAGTTGTCCAGGGCATACAAAAGTTATGTTTACAGCTTACTATATCCTATTAAGGGTGCAATATTATGTGTAAAAAATCAATATGCATACATTAATTAAGAAACACTTTATTGTTAAAAAATGCTAACCATCATCTAAGCCTTCAGCAAGTTGTTACTTTTTGTTGGTGGGGGTCTTGCCTCAGTGTTGATGGCTGCTGTCAGGGTAGTAGTTGCTGAAAGTTGGGGTGACTGTGGCAATTTTAAGATTAAGACACCAGTGAACTTTGCAGATTGATTGGCTCACAAGCAATTTTTCTGTAGCATGGGATGCTGTTTGATAGCAGTTTACCCAAATATCTGCCAAATATTTAAAAACATAAATATTCACAATTATGTATATAATTATAATATGTATGTGCATATACCTTGAGCATATGTGAACTTTCGTATAATAGAATGTTAAAAGGAAAGTGGAAATCAATTGCTATGCCTGCCAATTTAATATATAGAGTTAATAAGTTGCCCTTGGACACTGGTAATACTTTATGCATCTACTAGCACTTTTTAGGTGTATCCTTTGCCAAACACATTCATATATAGTAAAATAATATATTATTATTATTATTTATTTGTCTCTTTAGAGATTGGTTTAATGTCAAATTTATTATAATTCTCTGAATTTTTATTTTTTATTGTTGTTCAAATATACTTATCTCCATTTTCACTATGGATTATTTTTATTTTTTTTCTGTGAATTGCCTGCTTAGATCTTTTGTCTGTTATTATTATAATAACTATTATTATATTGGCTTGGAGAGGCATTTTAAGTATTCTATATATTCATCTTTTCACACGTGTTATAAATACTGTATTTATTGTGAATATGATGCCTATTATTTTAACATTTTTCAGTTTAAGTTTCAAATGATAAATATATAATATACAAAAGAGCCATATAATATTGTTATATTTCTTTCTATACTAGTTTAGTAAAAATGTCTTCTCCACCAAAAAATCGTCTAATATTTTCTTTGGTATTCTCAGTTATTACAGCTTTAAAATTTATACTATTGAATTATCTGGAATCTGTATTAAGCATGAAAGAAATAATATTTTCTAGTGTGAAGTTCAAATAGTTGGCAGATTATACCAGTATTATAGTCAAATAGTCAATTATTTTCATTCTGATTTGAAATGCCATAATTTTTCTAAAGATCTCATTTATTTCTTTTTATTAAGCAGGGAAGGGAAAGAGAAAGAGAGGGAGCAAAACACATGTGAGAAACATTGGATGGTTGCCCCTCACACATACTCTGGGCACCCAACCTGCAACCCAGGCACATGCCTGGACCAAGAATCTAACTGCAACCATTCACCCTGTGGGACAACACCCAACCAACTGAGCCACACAGGTCAGGGCAAAATGCCATAATTTTTATATATAAAATTCTCCATTAATACAGAAGGCAGTATCTAGACTCTCTCCATTAAGTAATTTGCTAATTCTACTTCACATAGCATTGGATCTATATTTGTATACTGATAAATGGATGCTGATTTTCCTCTCTTCATTCTTCTTATTGATACCTATTATGAATAGGTTACTGTTTGCAAATTTCAATCTTTTATTAGCTTATTACAAAAATACAGGCGCTATTATAAATTTAACACTTAAATCCACTAAAATTATTATTTTCACTATCTTCAAAATTGAATTACAAGATACAATGTGTTAAAACATAATAGTATATTTTCACTTATCTAAATAAAAATACTTTTGATGTTTGTTATTTTCTGAGAGATTTTTTCCTCTCAATTGCTATGTAGTAAATAATTTGAACATTATTCTCTTTTCCAGTAACATTCCTGTATTTGCTTGATTTATAAGTGGTAAACAAGATTCCTTTATATTAAATGACAAGCTTTCTGTTTAAACAAATAATTCCTAAATAAGTGTTTCCAACAGTGTAATATGCAGAACAATAGATATGGAAGATGTTGTCAAATTGACTTCAAGCCTTGGCTGGTGTAGCTCAGTGGGTTGAGCACTGGCCTGTGAAGCAAAGGGTCACCGGTTTGATTCCCATTCAGGGCACATGCCTGGATTGCAGTCCAGGTCCCCAGTAGGGGACAAATGAGAGGCAACCACACATTGATGTTTGTCTCCCACCCTTTCTCCTTCCCTTTCCCTCTCTCTAAAAATAAATAAATAAAATATTTTTAAAAAGTTGACTTCAATGGTCATGCAATTTGGGGAAATGCTACAAAATATATCTCTTCTTCGACTGGTCACATAAATTAGCATGTCAAGTTTGGTCATTTTCTTTTTTATCAAATTTAACTAGTGTTTTTTCATCTTTTCTTTGTATTTCTCTTCTCATTCTCCTTCCTTCCTTCACTCATTCCTTCTTCCTTCTTTTCCTCCCTCCTTCCCTTACTCTCCTGTATTGCCTTCCTTTTCTTCTATGTTATTCAAATCTTTTTGAACTAGAAGTGCACTAAATGTAATTTGAGCACTTAACCTTTCCAAAGCTGAGGCTAAAAGTTAAAGCTCTTTGAACCTATGATTAACTGCCTTAAAAATGTACTGTATTTCCATCTTCCTGAGAATAGTTACATCATCTTAATCATCATTGTATTTCCATTATTTATAAAATACTGCACAAAAATTAAGCTCTCTTGGAGTAGATAGTATTTCCTGTTTCCCCTTCACTTAATCTCCAATACCTAATACAATGCCCACCACTTAAGAAGCAGTCAGTAAAACATGAGTGAGTAAAAGAATAAATGACTGAATAAGTTAAAGAGTAAATAATTCTTAAAAAGGTAAAAGTGAAATTTATAAAATATTATATAGGAGAATTGTAATTACCTATATCTGGGAAAAGAATTAAACCAAAATTTTAAAATAATGTTGATCAATATTTCTTAGTTTTAAGTAGAAAGTTACTTGGAATGTTCTGATTATTTTTAAAGATAATTGAGAAATAATCAGTATATTTTTATTTTGCTAACACTGTGGGATATGGCTTCTAATATTTTTCAAAATTTACATTTTGATATTATAATATGCACTCTATTTTGAAAATGGATTTTTCTTAGCAATGTTGCCTATGTTGTAAATGTTTGTGTGCCCTCCAAATTAGATGTTCAAACAATGTGCAATGTGATATATTAGGAGGTTGGACTTTTGGGAAGTTCTGGGTCATGAGGGTGGAGCTCTCACTGATGGGATGAGTGCTGTTATAAGAGACCCTAGAGAGCTCCTCAGCTCTTGCCACCATTTAAGGATACGAGAGTCTGTGCTGGGCAGGTGTACCCTTACCCAGCTAGGCTGGCACCCTGTACTCAGGCTTTCAGCCTCCACAACCATGAGAAATACATTTTTGTCATTGATAAGCCACTCATCTTCCGTATTTTGTTATAGACAAATAAACAACCTGTAAAAGTTTTTCAAGTAATTTAATAACCATCTATATCATTTAACATAACTGAAGCATATGTAAAAGTATGTTTATAATGATTAACTAGTATTCTATTATTAAACAAATGATTTCTAATTTTTCATCAAAACAAATAATGCTGTAGTGAACATCCTGTTGACAAAAAATATACACAAATCTATTGTTTCCTTCTGATAAAAATTATAAATGGAATTGTTATTCAAAATGTATGAACATTTAAAAGTTTTTTGTACATGCTGTCAAAATTTTCTCCAGAAGGACCATGGACTAATTTATGTTCTTACCAACAAAGTCTGAAAGAGTGAGTTTCACTGAACTAATATTAAGAAAAGATAAAATTGATTTTATTCTTTGTTAATTTGACAGACAGAAAATTGACAATTTACTAATATTTAAGGTTTTTTACTTGTTAATATTCATAAAGAATCTTCGAATGTTTACTTGAAATTTTTAGATATTACTAGTATTTGTGACTTTTTGATATAACTATTTCTAACTTTTGAAAATTTGTACTACTGTAGTCATCATTTTTATCATATTTTTATTTTGCTACATATTGTAAATAATAACCCTTAGTACTTATTGGGCACTTAAAATATTTTTACTTATATAATGTTACTTGTGACACTTTCTGGTGTATGAAATTGAATAATTTATGAAGACCAATTTTCTCATGTCCTTTTTGTTTTGTTTTTCCCTTGTTGCTATATTTAGAAAGGAATATCCAGTTGGCTTAGATTTTCTAGTTATTGTATGAATGTTTCTCTTTAATTTAGCTAAATTTTAATTTTGATTAATGCTGTGAAATAATTATTATTCAACTACATTTTAAATACAGAACACATTTTATTCAGAATTATTGTTCAATAATTAATCTTCATAAATTAACCTGCAATATCATTTCTATTGTTATATATATATAACTGATCATGTATATTTATAGGTTCCTGAGGTATGTTTTTAAGTTCAGAATATTACTGATCAATTTGTATAAATATAGACAGTATTTCATAAATTTATAACTACACTATTTTGTGTATTCCATATTCCTCTTTGTTAATTTAAATAATCCTGACATATTTATTATTTTATTTATCTGGCTCAGCATTATATGGTACTACCAGGTCATTGTTTTATCATGTACTACTTTTTTAAATAGCCTTTAATTAAGTCTTTTGAAATAATCTTTTAAATTAAGATAGTTTTTTCTTTATATTAATTCAAATTTTATTATTTTCTTCTTATCAAGTTAATAGATTTAAATTGTATTGATATGTTATTCCATAGCTGTGAACATTTTTAGCAATTATATGATTATGAAGGTAGATAGAAAAATTCTAAAACAAAAACTTTAATTCTGATTATTTTAATTTCATTTCATACTCCTTCGGTTTTCTAATGTAAATGCTGCAATATTTTTCTGGATTTTAGTGCATAGTAATTATGCCAAAAAATAATAAAATCTCAGATTCTATGTTGGCTAGTGAGCAAGCTACACTTGCATATCGTTTACATTAATCAGTTTCTACCAACCTCTGAGTATTCTTTCAAATTATGATTCAGGATGTATCAACTACTCTAATCCAGTCAATCTTGTCATTTCATCACCCACAAAAATATATACCACCACTATCTACAAAGTGTCTCCAAGATTTTGCCTTTTCTCTTTTTTTTTAGTTATAATTTCAAAGACTTGTGAGTCCCAGGTTGTGTTCACAGTTTACAGTCTTTCCTTTTTAAGATTTTATTTCTTTATTTTAAAAGAGAGTAAGGAAGGGAGAAAGACAAGGAGAGAAACATGGATGTGTGAGAAAAATATTGATCGGTTGCCTCTCAAACATGTCCCAGCTAGAGACTGGGACCGCAATCCAGACATCCAGATGCCCTGACTGGGAATCAGACAAGTGACCTTTTACTTTGCAGGATGATGCTCAACCAACCGGGCCATTTCAGTCAGGACCACAGTGTATATAATCTTTTAATCTAGAGTTTATCTGTCATGTTAATTAGTCCAATCTTTATTATGAGATTATATCTTATTCTTGTGCACTAATTTTTCATAGTAGAATGACCCTGAAATTTGTTTTAAAATTTCAGAGATTTGTGATTTCATTATTTCTTCTAAAAATAAAAAAATTAACATTGTCACTCAGCCAATAAATTTCTTAGTTGAGAAAAGGCTACAATTCATCAATTTATTTACTGTATAATGTCAGAGATAATAAAACATATTTGAACCGTGTCATTTTAATATAATTACTTGCTGAAAATATAGTTATTAAAAGCATTTATTTATTAGAAATTTTATTATTGGACTTTAAAAATAATGCAGCTTCTAAAAATGTTAACACAAATCCAAGATATAACTTACACACTGGGAACATTCTTCTTCATTTCTCTGATGATGTTTGTAGATAATAATGCAGAAAAACTTCCATCAAAATTTAACACAATGTCTTTGAATATAACAAAAACAACAACAAAAGAAAACTCACACGTTTCAAGATGGCAAATTGTCTTTTTAATATATTTTTAAAATTCAGTGAAATCTCTAAAATAGACATTAAAAAGATAAACAATGACCCATAAGGGAAAAAAATCAAAGTCTGACAGACCCCACTGCTCTTAATAGGTGCCTCTGCTGTTAACAAACCATCTATATCCATCAAAAGTTGATTGAAAAAGATTGAAGACCAGGTCTGAACCCTGATTGAAATGAAATGTCAGCAAGGATAAAAGAAGAAAGATGGAGATTGTATTAAAAAGAGAAACTATGTTCAGAAATAAGCTTTGGGACATACAAGAATCTAAAATGGCATCTATATCCAGCAGAGCAAATTCATGGGGTCTGGAAAACTAGGTTAGTTTGTCTTTTTGAAGCACTTGTTGAATTCAGAGTTGAATCTGAACAGAAATGGATTTAAAAGGGAATCCTTTTCATTGATTTTCAAGGTATGATGACATATGAGAAAGAAAAGTAGAAAGGAATAAAAATTGCTCAGCTTGTTATTTTTTTCTTTCTGAAAGTTTTTGGTATAAGTATACATTAATCTACTTTAAGAAATGTTTACAGTATGGCACATGGAGAAAATTGGCTATTAATGTCCTTGATTTTCTTCATATCAACCCCTGCCGTATTTCACACAACAGAAGTTATAAAATGACTAGGAGTCCACACTCCCACTAGCATTCCAATTTGAACATAAGAACAAAAAAAATTAGTTTTTCAGGGAGGCAGTAGGGTGTGATATAAAAAAACAATGCATTAATCCTGAAAAATCTAGGGTCTTAAAATGAGCTCTGACAGTTCAAGCTGTGTGGTCCTGAAAAGTGTCACCCTCTGTGAATCTCAACTTTCCCAGTTATAAAATGGGGAGAATGATCCCCAGCATTTTCCTGACTAACTCCAAATACTGGATTCAATTATATATATATATAGTTATATAGAAGTGTGAAGCCCTATACAAATGCAGCATTTTACTATTTCAACACGTACAATTTCAAAAGTCTTTTGACTCATTGCCTCTCACGTGATCAACCTCCCTCCATCCCACCTTGTAAACAAACAGTCCTCTGATGTCACTTCCTGGTCCATAGTAATACCAATCTTAGTTCTCCGGCCTACTTAGGGAAAACTTATCACAGTTTTCTCTGCTATATCATCATTGTTGCAGTTCTTTTACAATGGTATATTTTTTCTTAAATTTTCCTAGATAGTTGTGTCCATTTTTTTAATCAACTGATATAGATTTTTCATATTCAAAACAAATTTCTCAAAGTATTGTTTAACTGAATCTATTCTCTCTTATATTAATTCATCTGTAGCCTATATTATCCATCACAAAAATAACACAAGAGTCAAGATAATAAGGATAAAATCAAGCACTAAAAGTACCAAAATAGTTTTTCTACCAGTTCTATGCCAAAAATACCTAAAGAAGTGTTATAAAGTATATTAGGGAATTTATTTATAGGATTTGAAAACAAATTACACAGGAATGATACAATTAGACTCAAAGAATAAAAAAGTGTGCTGATTAATATCTAATTGCACACTACATTAAGCTGTAATTTGTTAGTTATAAAATTCTTCTGTCTGATGTTTAAGTTTGAAATAAAATTGTATTTGCAAAAGCAATACAATGTTACATTTTGGAATATTATGACAAAATGAAAATGCTCTCCAGCTCTCATATGTAAGATATTTAGAACCAAATTAGGAAACATTACTTAAAACTCAAATTTATTAGTTAAAACAATATAATCATCTTTCCAAAATGCTACATTTTATACTATTTAAATTGAAAAAGATGTGTGTATAAAAAGGCCATTAAAATAACAATTAACATTTACTATATATTATCATGTCACAGAAACTGTTCTACCTCCTATTATATGTATTATTTTAGTTAAGTCTTTTTTCCCATATATATATATATATATATATATATATATATATATATACTCAGTTTATTGTGGTGACATTGGTTAAAAAGATCATATGGGTTTCAAGGGTTCACTTCTGTGATATATGATCTGTATGTTGGATTGTGTATCCAGCACCCCAAGTCAAGTCATCTTCTGTCATGATATATTTGGCTCGTTTACCCTTTACCACCCCCCAGCCTTCTGCCTGGTAACTATCATACCATTGTATGCCTCTATGAGCTTCAGTTTTAAGTCTCATATATCTTAGTTAAGTTTTGATAAAGCTCCCAAAACTTTGCTATTATTACTTTTATTTCAGATAATCAACAAGTATATGTATATGTATGTATCGTATATACAAAACTTGGCTGAAAGAATAGATACCATTATTTTTTTAAAAATCAATGATATTTGAATTTTTGCCATTAAAAGATAATGCCAACAGTATTCCCACTGTTTGGAACATTTTTCAAGATGCCCTTGTTTCTTCACTGGCAATACTATGGCTATAGATCCTAAAGATTACTTTCAAGATTTGAGGTGGCCCCATCACTAGATAAAAATTATCTCCATATTCTGTGGATAGAAACTATACTTGTGAAGATTAGGAATGTGTTATGGTTGCCTATAAACAATAATTTTTTATGGAAATACAGTGTATACAGCAAAAGAAAATCATATGCAAAGCTAAAACAAAGAGGAGACAATCAAGTGCAATGCTGAACATGATAAAAAATATCAGCTCTCCTCATCAGTTCCATTCCAGGAGACTCAAACAAAATATAATAAAGAATAATAATGTCAAGTTAAAGCAATGTGTGTTCATAGGAATGTAACATAATTCCATCATACTGTGCCCAGTCACCCAGGTGGGAAACAGCCTGAATAATGCGGTGAGTTGTTAAAAAAAAAAGATGAGATAGGGAAGCTACCATGACACCAAGAGCCAAATGTACTAGAGAAACACCACGGTTTTTTAAATGTGAACACAAAATTCATAAACATTCTGTGTTTTTTCTACTACAGTGTTCTTTTGAAAACTTGATTCCCTTTTCTCATAAGTCACCAGGTATTCAAAGATTTAGAGAAGTCCACACCCAATACAAAAGAAATTTTTTTATTTTACTTTCTTCAGCATTATTAAAATGGACTTTCCACCCATAATAAATACAGATCATCAAAAAAAAACACCCTTGAACATCCAGTTTATATTTTATTCGAAACTTAAATAAACTCCCCAAAATTATTTTTTAATCTCCCAAGAGGTTGAAAACATTATTTATAAAGAAGGTGGATCAAGATAGAATTATTTAAGGAATATGCAATTAAATCGACAATTATTGTGACCAACATTCAATGTTTATCAAGCATCCACATTATGCTGCCTGCTACATAAATAAACACCCACTAACTACCTCAAGCTTTGTTTTTCTTTGTAATGACAAGTGTTCTGTGTTTGTACATTTCCACAGGCAAGTTATAAAAAAATGGATTCAATCAATAATAATTTTTAAACTGCATACAGAAAAAAAAGAAACCGAGTGGTCATGAGGAAAGGCTATGGTATTTTAAGATTAAAATAATCCTAAATCTCAAAATTTACCCAAATTTTTTTTGGATTTGTGTCCTCCAAAGAGAAGTTAGTTCACAAAGGAACATTTATGTATGATCTGGTGGGAAGTAGGAAAAGCAGAACTATTATTTGTAATCATTCGTATCAAAGGAAAAAAATAAAGCTTTGTAATATTTTTTGTTTCTTTAAATATATTTTACTGATTATGCTATTACGGTTGTCCCATGCCCCCCTTTTCCCCCTCTGCCCTCCAAACCCCCACCCACCAGCATTCCCACCCCCTTTAGTTCATGTCTATGGACCAAACATATAAGTTCCTTGGCTTCTCCATTTCCTATACTGTTCTTAACCACCCCCTGTCTTTTTGTACCTACCAATTATGTAACTTATTTCCTGCACTTTTCCCCCCACTTCCCCTCCTCCCTACTGATGACCCTCCCTGTGATCTTCATTTCTGTGATTCTGTCCCTGTTCTAGTTGTTTGCCTAATTGTTTTTGTTTTTAGGTTCGGTGATTAATAGTTGTGAGTTTGTTGTCATTTTACTGTTCATATTTTTATCTTCTTTTTCTTAGATAAGTCCCTTTAACATTTCATACAATAAGGGTTTGGTGATGATGAACTCCTTTAATTTGACCTTACCTGGGAAACACTTGATCTGCTCTTCCATTTTAAATGATAGCTTTGCTGGATAGAGTAATCTTGGATGTAGGTTCCTGCTTTTCATGACTTTGAATACTTCTTTCCAGCCCTTTATTGCCTGTAAAGTTTCTTTTGAGAAATCAGCTGATAGTCTTATGGGAATTCCTTTGTAAGTAACTATCTCCTTTTCTCTTTCTGCTTTTAAGATTCTCTTCTTACCTTTAATCTTGGCTAATGTAATTATGATGTGCCTTAGTGTGTGCTTTTCTGGGTCCAACTTCTTTGGACTCTCTGAGCTTCCTGGACTTTCTGAAAATCTATTTCCTTTGTCAGATTGGAGAAGTTCTCCTTCATTATTTTTTCAAATAAATTTTTCATTTCTTTCTCTTTCTCTTCTCCCTCTGGCACCCCCCATGATTCAGATGTTGGAATGTTTAAAATTGTCCTGGAGGTGTGCTAACCCTTGCCTCATTTTTTAAAAATTCTTATTTCTTTATTCTCTTCTGATTGAATGTTTATTTCTTCCTTCTAGTCCAAACCATTGATTTGAGTCCCAATTTCCTTCCCATCACTGTTGGTTCCCTGTACATTTTACTTTATTTCATAGCTTTCACTTTTTCCAGTACCCTGTAACTATGCTCATCATTTATGTGAGCATCCTGATTACCAGTGTTTTGAACTCTGCATTTGATAGGTTGGCTATCCCTTTGTTGCTTAGTTGTATTTTTTCTGGAGCTTTGACCTATTCTTTCATTTGGGCCATTTTTCTGGTGCAGAGCCCTAGGTATTTTCCAAGGCAGGGTAACCCAGGTCTCTGCATTGTGGTGCTGTAGGTGGGGGAGAGGTCTGACAGAGAACAATGCTGCTTGCTCAGCTCTCTGATGGCATTCAGTTGCTTCTCAGCCTTTTGGCTAAGATCAAGTGTAGATTGCTTATTTGAGCTTTTTCTTGTTTTTCTTTGAGATAGGCCTATAATGCTATAAATTTCCCTTTTTAGGATTCTTTTACCAGTGTCCTACAGATTTTGGATTGTTGTGTTTTCATTTTCATTTGTTTCAAGGAATATTTTTATTTCTTTTTTGATCTCATTGTTGACCCATTCATTGTTTTATTTAGCTTCCATGTCTTTGAGTGTTTTTCAGTGTTCTTTGTGATTGATTTATACTTTTATAGCATTGTGGTCAGGGAAGATGCTTGATATGATTTCAATATTCTTAAATTTATTGAGACTTCTTTTGTGTCCTAACATGTAGTATATACCCTAGAAAATGTTCCGTGTGCACTTGAAAAGTATCTATATTCTGCTGCTTTGGGGCGACATGTTCAAGATATTAATTAAATCCATTTAATCTAGTGTGTCATTAAAGCTGTTGTCTTTTTGTTGACTTTCTGTCTAGAAGATCTATTCATTGAAGTCAACAGGGTGTTAAAATCTCCAACTATGACTGTAGTTCAGGCAATCTCTCTCTCCCTTTATGTCCACCAAGATTCACATATTTAGGTGCTCCTATATTGGGTGCATAAATATTTGCTAGGGTTTCATTATATCCTCTTGTTGGATTGATGTTTCCTTTATCACCTTCTTCTGTAGTATCCTTCTTTCTCTCCTCCTCTTGCCTCGGGTTTGAAGTCATTTTGTCAGGTGTAAGCACTGCTACCCCAGCTTTTTTTTTTTCCCATTACCATGAAGTATCTTTGTGCAACCCTTTACTTTTAGTCTATGTGTATCTTTCGAACCAAAATGGGTCTCTTTTAGGCAGCATATGCATTTGGATCTTGTTTTCTTATCCTTTCAGCTACCGTCTGCCTTTTGGTTGCAACATTTAAGCCACTTACATTTAAGATGATTGCACACAGATATGTATGTAGTGCCATTTTATTGTTAGACTTTCTTTTCTTTCTTTTTTCTCCTCCCTCTTCTTAAAAAAAAACCCTTTCATATCTGTTGCAGTTCTGGTTTGGTGTTAACAAACTCCTTTCACATTTTCTTGTCTGGGAAACTCCTTATTTCTCCTTTGATTTAAATTATAGACTTGCTGAGTAAAGCAGCCTTGGTTGTAGGTCCTTGCTTTTCATCCACTCCCTTCTGGCCTGAAATGTTTCTGTTGAGTAATCAGATGCCAGTTCAATAGGTGCTCTCTTGTAGGTAACTCTTGGATTTGAAAAACTTAAAAAGTAGTTCCCTAGCAGAGATGGGATCTAACTAAAGGTCACACAAAATTGTACAGGAAGACTAGGGGATATTAGTGGTGAGCAATTGTCTTGGGGAATTGATTCTTCCCAGATCTTTGAGTACACCAAATATGATACTAATTAAATTTCTACACACTCTCTTCTTCAGAAAATAATTTTGTGATTAAATGTGAATTAACTAATGACTTCTTTTTCTCATTTTTCTATCAAATTATGATTTAATTGCCTTTTATATTTCATTGTATAAACAAATCATTATCTTTTTATAGTCATATAATGTTTTTCTAAAGATACTTTGTATTAAAACATTGATACACCTGCTGATAACTAGAGAAGAAAATTTTTAAAGAATGTAGAAGACTCTATAAGATTAACCTTCCAGCATTTTTTAGAGGTCAATAATAAATATCAAATTTTATATTTGACATATCTTGGGTCTACCTGTCATTGGCCTTTGTCTTCACACTTGAGCCTATCTTTGGTTCTTCTACTCAGAAAATTAATAGCCTAGTTTCTGATCACCCTTTCCCCTTGGGTTTGTCCCTCCTCGAACTGTTCGGTTGTATACAATCAGCCCAAGTTCCTCTATATGACTTTCACTAGGCCAGAAACTCTAATGTAATTTGTTAGACCACTGCTAAATTCAGCCTCTGGGATTTGATGTCACACCGTACCCTAATTTCTTCTCATTTCAAAAAACAAAATTACTCAGCCTTGGCAACAACCATGTATTTTCTTCATTTATATAATAATTTTTCTCAAATCCTTTTTAAATTTCTTTTTTATATTTTTACATGTTGCATTCTGAAATGTATGGCTTCTACAAACATTCACTCACATTTATCCTGTAACTTTTACTTATTTCCTCAAAAAGTAAGCAAGGAATAAAAATTGCTGTAGAGAAATGGTATTTTTGCTTTTTCTATGGTTTTTGTTTTACCAGTGTAACAGTTCTCATTTAATTGCTTCAGTATGGAAAATATATGCTTTTAGGGATCATTTGTATACTTTGTTACTAATTGCTTCAGTATGGTTACAGGAAGGCTCTGGTCCAAATTCAGAGCTGTATGTTAAAGCTGCTTCCAATACCGATATATTTAAAAAATTAAAGTAAGATGAAACAACAAAAAAATTATTTAAAAAGTCTTGAGTATTTGCTTTGTAGCTGAAATAATTATTAACCAAAGAAGATGAAGAAATATCAATTAGTATGAGCTTAATATAAAGATGTATACATTTCAAATAATAAATTCCCACCTATAATCATTTGTGTGGGTGTGAAAGACTGCTTGATTCAGGGAATAAATTTGCATCTTGATTTTACTTTTTTTTATTTTTTCAATTATATTTGACATACTATTTTATGTTAGTTTCAAGTAAACAACCCAGTAATTAGACATTAGATAACTTACTAAATGATAACCTCAATAAATCTGGTACCAATCAGACACCATACATAGTTATTTCAATATCATTGACTATTATTTTCTATGCTAGCAATTTTTAACCTGTGCGCCACAAGAATTTTTAGACTATATAATACCTGGCTATTTAGTCAGAGGCATTGACATATTTTCTGTTAGATTGTCAAATTTTTAAAAAATGACAACAGCCAACTGGTGTGAATGAATCAAAATTAATACTTGCTTTAAGATTGGCAAAAACATAACATATTTTTAACATGCCACAGATTGTTAGTAATTAGCTTATGAAAACAGTTGAAAATCTCTGCTCTATCCTATAATTCTCATCACCATGACTATTCCGTAATCACCAATTTATACTTTTTCTTTTCTAATTTAATCTTTATTGTATTTTTTCCCATTACCATTTAGCCCCCTTATTAATTGCTTCCACTTTTTCACCCATCCACACAACTGCCCTCCATTCTGGCAACTCTAATATCTAATATAGATATTAGAGTGTTCTCTGTATCTATACACCTGTTTCTGTTCTGTTTGTTTATTTTGTGTTTTAGATTCCATATAAATATAATCCTATGGCATGCGTCTTTATTTGTCTGACATTTCACTTAGCAAAATACATTCCCTGTTTGCCCCTGTTGTTACACATAGCAAGATTTCATTCTTTTTTATAGCTGAGTCATATTTCATTGTATGTATGCACCACTTCTTCACCTATATATATTTGGTGTATACTTAGGCTGCTTCCACCTTGGCTATTGCAAATAATGCTCCAATTCATATATAGCTGAATATATCTTTTAAAATAGTGTTTTCATTTGTTTGGATAAATATTCAAAAGGGGAATAACTGGGTCCTTCTCTGACTCTTCTTACATAGTTTGTTTAAAAGTTTATTTTGCCTGGTATAAGTATGAGTACCCCAGCTTTTCTTTTGCTTGTTTGTATTCATTCTCATGAAATATATTTTTCTCTCTTGACATTTAGTCTCTGTGTGAAACTAAATCTGAAGTGAGTCTCTTTTGGACAGCATGTGAAGAGTCTTGTTTTGTTATTCATTCAGCCTCCATATGTCTTGATTGGAGCATTTAATTCATTTAAAGTAATTGTTAGTAGATAGGCATTTATTGCCATTTATTGTTCATATTTTTATATTTTTTCTTCTTAAAGGTTCTTTGACATTTCATGTAATAGTGATTTGGTGGTGATGAACTCCTTTAGATTTTTATTTTCTGGGAAGTGCTTTATTTGTCTGTCCTTCAACTCCAAATGATAGCTTTGCTGTGTAGAGTAATCTTGGTTGTAGGTTTTTTCTTCTCATCACTTTGAATATTTCTTGTCAATCCCATCTGTCCTGTAAAGTTTCTTTTGAGAAATCAGCTGACAGTTTTATGGCAGCTCCCTTTGAGATAACTAACTGCAATTTCTCTTACTGATTTTAAGATTCTCTCTTTTAACTTTTGTTATTTAATTATTATGTGTCTTGGTATGGGCCTCTTTTGGTACTGTCTGTTCTTCCTGAATTTGTGTGTCTATTTTCTTCTCCAGGTTAGTGAAATTTTGTGTCATTATTTCTTAAAATAGGTCCCTCCGTCTCTTTCTCTCTCTTTTTTCTGGTACCCCTATGATGCTAGTGCTTTTATGTTTGATGTCGTCCCAGAGATCACTTAAATTATCCTCATTCTTTTATTTCTTTTCTCTTTTCCAATTTTGATTGGGTTTTATCTGTTCCTTACCTTTAAAATCACTGATTTGATCCTCTACTTATGTACTCTACTATCAGTTCCTTGTAATGCATTCTTCATTTCTGACTATTTTTTAAAAATGTTCCTATTTCCCTTTTTACGTTTCCTATCTCAATAAGCTCATCTACTCTTCCCCTAACTTTATTGAGTATCCTTACACACAGTGTTTTGAACTCTGCCTCCAAAAGATTCCTTGTTTCCATTTTCTTTAGTTCCTTGCTCTGTTGCATCGTATGATAGAGTGATTTTGCTCATTATTCAAATTCCAGTAGGTTCCAGTATATTCTCTTCTGTGTAGAACTCCTCCACTTCATGCCAAAAAGAATTAAGCCCACTATCACTGTGACTCTATGTCATTTTCTCCAAGTTTCCCATAGTTTTAGTCTTACTCACTCACTCTTTCGTGTTCAGAATTAACAGAACAACAATATGTCACTACTGAAATGGATCAAAACTGAAGCTAATATTCTATATTTTGTGAGAACACTTATTTCCTGATTGATTAGATTTTTCTACATATAGGAACATTAGCAGATGTTCTCATATGAAAGTTTTATTGCAAGTTTAATAAAAATGTGAGGATAATACAAGACCATCTATATATTTATTCTGTTAGTTAGGCTTAATGAATATCAGGGGTATTATTTAGGAAATCCAGTAATATTAGGAACAAGTGGCAGGTTATCATACCTTCATAAATAGGCATTTTTTGCTTCCTTCTCAAATCACCTGTGCTAATGAATATACTCAACTCTATGGACTTTTAAAATTGATTTTCTGCTTTGTTTCCATTCCTTCCCAATACTCTGTTTGTCATTGTCAAAAAATAACATTAGTGGTTGATTTCATCAATTATCTATTCATTCTATAGTATCCCTGTCAAGCAGAGCTCTCATATCAGCTTCCTGGATAAACCACAGGTCTTAATCTCCTGCATCTATGTGGTGACCTTGGGAAGAGCCACCACACTTGTTTCAGCAACTATAAGAGAGTTATGCAGCACACAGCATAAAAATATGTATGCAAAATTATTGGCTGTTTTCCTTAGGAGAACAATGTAAGAAATACTGTCAAGTGCTATTTTATTAAACATATTTACACTTTTTCTCTTTTGTTAAGGAATTGTAATTTGAGACTATAATAATAATTAGCCAATTTAAAATTTTTCCATATATCAGAATGGTTCACCTGAATAAAATCCTCTTTAATTGGTCATAGCTAATTCAGATGGGATTGTAGTATTAAAACAATGGCAGAAATAGCAATTTTGGCCATCTTCCCAATTCTCCATGCCCAGTTTTGGAATAAAAGACTCCTTGGTTTGAGTATGCTTATCTTGGATGCATTTGGCTATTTAAGCCATGACAGTAATGTATTGTTTTGTTATATTTCTGCTATCTTAGTTCAGCACAAGGACCTCCATTGTTCCCAACTGCTCCCAGAATGAAGAAAACAAGAAAGATAATGTTATATCATTGCAATGGTGAATTTCATTACAATGGACATCATTACAATGGTGTGGATGGTGTGTCAGCAATAGTAGCCACCTGTCTATGTACAAGGTTCAGACCATGTAGGTGCCATCTCGATTTTTTTTCTGTAGGAGTATAACAATATTAAGACTCGCCTCTCTTTTTCAAGGCACCAAAAATTTAGTTTCTCTATCATTTTTTTCTCATAATGTGAACAACAGAACAGGTAGACTAACTAATATTGATTCAACAAATTTATCTTACATGAGAGGACAATTTTAAAAAATAAAATCAAAACTTTTATTCTGCTTTAATACCACTATACTGTTAAAGCAATCTGATATTTTGATGTATGGTTGTGGGACCAAACAAACTGTTTAAGAGGAGAAAATACATTAATAGTGAAATTTTAGACTGACTCATCCTTCAGTTTTTTTTTCATCTCAAATGTCAAAATTCTTAATCTTATGCAGAATTGTAAGGTATATACACAACACTGCATTCCTTGATTACATGTTTTCTCTTTTTAATATTGACATGAAGAAGATTGATTTTTATGATAGGTAATTGATCATGTCTTATAGTCCTAGTTGGTCATATGAGAAGTACATTTCACTATCTACAGTGATTCTTATGTAAAGAGTAAAATAATTGTTATATTTAAAACATTTTATGCATTATAAATAGCTGGCCAAAATTAAAACCTCATTGGTATCTTTCTTCTGCTGGTGAGTGCTAATTATTAGTTCTGTAAATGTGTTTGCTTGATAAGAGAAGCTTGAGTGGCCATGACCAATCAATCCCTGACTTCTGTTTATTTACAGAAGAGGATGAAGGTTTCTATCCAGCGTGGAAGTAACAGGAAAATAATTGTTTGAGAGTGAATAATAAATTCAGGCTCTATAAATGTGAGTGAATGTTACATGGAAATGAAAGAAATCTGACCTATTATAGTCTTTTCTTATATCGCTTTCAATGTTTAATATGTAATGGGAGCTAGTGAAAGACAAATTAATGGATACAAACACAGGGTAATATGCAAACAGGTGAAGTTCCTACTCTGCACAAACCCTGTTTACACCTAACTATACCCTTCACGCTGCTACTTGCTGGAAACATATGATATTTAATTTATTCAGATGGGAAGGTCAGACAGTTCAAGTTCAAAAGTCCTCACTCAGTTAATGTGGGATAATCATCTACAAATTATTATTATAGAAATGTATAATATATCAAAATGATTCATGGATAATGGTTGGACAACAATGATAATTTTTAATTGCCAAAGAAATGTCACAATATCATGGGGAATGAAAATTGAATAAAAGTCATTACTTATCTCTTCCTTCTCCTTTTCTACTTTCTTCTTTATCCTCATCCTCATTGATAATAAAATTTACTGACTCCCACATTAAACTTTTATAGAGCAATAAATAATAATTTATCCAACTGACATTGTGTAGTTAGTATGGTTCTTAAATGGTAAAGAGGAAAAAATCACATGAGATAATCGAACAATTAAAGAGAATTTAGAAAATGAAGCGGGAGTGCAAAAAGGTAGTTCTGTGATCATTTCTGCCTAATACCTAGACTTCATGCTAAAGAAAAAAGTCTTCGGGTTATTAATATTCATTTTGTGTATAAATGCTGAAAATTGTTTGACTGACTTTGTTGGTTTGTTTGCTTGTTTGACTTAACTGACAGATTGTACCATATTTTTTTCCTGTCATTTAAATACATGCGTAAAGTGACTCTAAAGTAGTATTGGCTTTGTTGAATTTTTGCTCACTGCGACAAAATGACACAATAATGACAGTTGGGCCATAAATAACCTGCTGAATAAATCTTAGAATATGTTTTGTCAATACTAACTCAGCTTTAAAAATAGTAAGTACTTAAACTTCCACCAGTCTTATGTTAATATTTCTACCAGAGTCCTTTGATTAAAAAACATGTAATATTTGCTTCCACACAATTTCTGAAGGTATAATTATTGGTTGCTTTGCCAAGGTTCTTTATACTATAACATGATCTGAATATGAAAATTACTTAGTTAAAACCACAAACTACAGAGCTTATGGAATATTCCTCAAAGGTTACTTTACAATTATTATCTAATAGTCCTAAGCTTTGACAGAAAATATTTGAGAACCAGGAAATATAATCATATGTAGGAGTCAGTATTACAGTTAAATCCTTATAAAAGCAGTCAGTATACTAAAACATTGTGTTAAGATAAGTGATATATAAATATAAAAATACAATGAAAAATATTTCTTCCAATTTACCCAATACCCAGGAACTTTGCTCAGTCATGTTTTAATTGCCACACATTATTTTATAAATTAAAATGGTCACTTTAAAATATGCTGGTCAAAAATTTCCTTGAGTTAAAAATTTTTCATCCTTAATAATACATATATATGTAATAGTTGTATTTTAGATACAACAATTTCAGGTCTAAGGATAAAAATTGTTTGAGTCTGTTATTTTTTTAGAGCAAGAAGTTCAAGTTCCCAAAGAACTTATGCAATGAGTTTATCTGGTTAAAACTGAGATTGTTTTGTGTAGACATGTAAGTTAACTCTTTTGTCACTTTCTTCAGGTTTGTTCAAACCACCTACTAACATCAATGCTCTGTGAGTGCAAAATCATTTTAATAAGACATTAAAAGTGTTAGCTGCCTTTCTGGAACAATACACTTTCTCTAAATAATATGAGATATGTGCTGATATGATCTCCTGAAGGGAAAAAATCTTCTTCTGAACCCTAAGGCACCAAGTCTGTGCCATACACTGCCCTGATGATCTCCAAAGAGAACCATGTTTCAGTTTTAAAGTCTCTCTGAGACTGTGTGTGAATGGACATCTTCAGTTCTGGTCACCACTCTCTCTCCACAGGACTCATTTCTGAGCCCACAGAAGCTGACCCTCCATTCAGTTTCATCAAAGGCCTTGTTGCTGTCCACTCAAAATACACCAAACTCATCCCCAACCATTTTCAGCAGGATCTTTCAACAAAACACTTTTTTTTGTATTTGTACTGACTGTCTAGAATTTAGTAGGGCACATAAAAGTGAAAGGTAAATTACTCACATATGCACATGAGAACACAGATGTTTCCATATAAAATTTGAGCATATATTTAGTTCACTTGTCTTATTTGAAAAAATTAAAAAGTAATGACTATCTCATTATTCATAAATCCAGAATATGACATTATGAATTTACATTTATTTCACTATGTAAGGTATGCACTATAATATTTTTAATAGTCACCTTTTATTACATCTTTGAATGTATAAAGTATGTATATGCAAGAGGTAATGGGAGCAGAGTATGTATGTCACATTTAAGAGTGAAAAACCAGGCAAGAAATGTCAATCAATACTTCATTCTCTTTGGTGGTCAGCTCTGGCAATGCTTTATAGATGTAACATTCTGGCAAGGCTTGTGAAGGAACTCCAAATGGAACTTTGGAAGCACCCTGAGATAATCTCTGAACCTCTAGCCTTAAATAGCTCTGAACTAAAAGAAGAAGGCTCCTTAGCCATGCGTTCCTCTACCAAATGACCTGAGTTCTGGAGGAGGTTGCAGAATCAATTGCATTGTTTCACAGCAACAAGGCACTAGCAATTTTAAAAGACACTTGACCTGAATAACAATCTTTATAATATTTTAAATCTTACAGCAGCAATTCATAAGTTCATTTTTCTTCTTTTTTTTTAATTTCAAACTACAAGAAAAAAAGGTTATTTAGAAAGTCACAAATGCAGAGAAGTTAGCCACAGAAGAAATGGGCTCAGAAAACAAGTTACAGGGGCAAAAATAGAGCCCTTGGTGCTTAGGAGATAGAGAGAGAGAAGGATGGGTACCTGCTTTGAGAGACACAATGGAAGAGAGGCACATGCATGATCCAGAACAAAAAAGACAGAAAGAGAGAGAGAAAGTGAGTGACTTTTTTTCTCTGTTTTTGAAACATTCTCCTCTATGAAATAGATTTACTTTGACAACTGAAATATTTTCAACTTTATAAACATAAACACATTACAAACTGTCTTCTGGTGAATAGTTTGTCTAGATCTCCAGCAAAGTGAGGAGAGAAAAAATGCATCTGAAAATTGCTATCTTTCTTTATCTCTGGCAACTATATTCTTTGTCTGACATAGTACAAAATCTAAGTCGGATATGACAGTGAGGCCTAATAAATTGAAGAGAATATGGAGAGTAGGGACAACTTGTTATAGTTTTAGCTCTGGCAATTTACCACTGCTTTTCAGTTTTAACATCCAGACAAAAAGAAAATTATGAAAAGGAGAGGTGAGAACTTTGCACCCTAGGACTGAACGGTGCACATGCCAACCCTAGGAGAGCTGATGTTTCAATGGCTTGTCATAACCTACAAAATAAATGTTTTTATTAACAAATAATCAACTTTTTATGAAAAATTAAACTTAGTCACTGCTGTACAGCTATGTTTCCAATCATCATAAGAAAATAACCACACATTAGTGAATGCATTTGAATTCAACTAAAAGCAAAGATGCTTGGGATTTTTATTGTTATATGCAGCAAAGTTGCCATACCATTTTGAGTAAGGAGGTGTCCAGGTAGTCAATCAGGAAAACTAAAAGTAGCAATCAAGTCTTTCTTCACTTACTGTGACAGTACACCCAACAGTGTGGTCCATTTCCCCCCACAGAATGGCATTGAGTTTGAGTCAGTTAGATGCCTCACAGACAAGGCAACTGTTTCAAAGCTGATGAGCCCAGAACCAAAGATCTCTGCCCCTCTATATACCCAGGGGCCAGCTGGGAGAGCTAGGCTTGGAAATGGGCTGAGACAAGTAAAAGAGTACCCTAGCCAAGGCCTCCTTGGTGGAGTGTTTGGGATGTGCCTCAGCCAAGGTCCCTGATAAGAAGGCCTTCAAATAAAGCTGCCTAGACTAGGAACACAGATGTGCCTCTGAGCATGACTGCCTGAGGATGCCATTGACTTCAACTCCCTCCAGAAAACTGCAGTGTGCTGGCTCTGCACCAGCTCTGGCATAGGGAGGGCAGGTTCCCATCCATTGGTGCTGCCAGGCAAAGCCTAGTCATTGCCTGTGGTCGGGCCTGCAAGATCACATGTAGAATTTTGACCTGGAGCTGGACAGGACACAGTGTATGACCTTTGGATACAAGAAACATCACAGAGTACTTATCAGTGAAACCTCAGTGTATAAAAGAGTGCCATATGATCCATACTGGAATTCTGTGGAGTGAGATATTACATAGATTTGTGGTAAAAATGAATGGAGATAATGAATATCGAGTACTTTATACAGCTCAGTATAAAGAGCCCCGTCTAAATCCCCAGGATTAAATGAGATCATAGTACTGAAGCACTGAGCCAGTGTTGTCAGAGAGTGAGCATCTGATAAGCATTATATTCTATAATTAATAACAACAATGGTAATAATAATTTGTGATATGGACACAATAACATTTATCATACAGGATGTACTCAAGGTTGATGTTAAGTTACACGAAGCAGCCATCAGAACACTTGGCTCATTGTAGGTGCTCAGTAATTAGCACCCATTACAAACATCCTGGTATCTCTTGATTCCTAATTCTCTTGTTCATCAATCAATAAAATCTATAGACCAACTAAAAAAAGTCTAATAAAAAATAATAACCTCACCAAAAACATTGCCTTCTTGAATCTTGTTTTGAATTTATGAAAGTGAAGAAAATGGAACTCAATGGAAAATCGTGTTGGTTTAACTTCAACTGCAACTTTATTGTTTCAGCATTATTTTATTAAGCCTTGGGACTAATTCTTTATAACATTAATTAAAATAGCTGTTCAGAAATGTTCCCATATCTCAATTCATGCCACTAATTTTAAAAAGATGATATATGTTTAACTATCTTTAGAGCAATTTTATGTTCACAGCAACATTGAGAGGAAGGTACAGAGATTCTCCCCATACCCCTACACCCATACCCATAACTTATTTTTTAACTTTACTTAGAAAGTCAAGTTAACAACTTGACTGACATGAGTTCTTCAATTATGTCTACATCATCCAAAATATTTCAGCCTTTGTAACATCGTCTCTTTCCTTTTTATCTTTTTCTTTTCTTAGATGTACTGATGTATGGCTGTCTTTTAAGGCAACATTTCCTTAATGCCACTGTTTATTTCCTGCTCTGGGAATGCATTCCTTCAATTATGCCTGAACAGTGCAAAATAATTAATTCTCCACTGGTCCCTGACCTTTCACTCTCCAATATCTAGAGCTTCAAAACATCTTCCTATGACACTTTGGTTTCCTTCTCCCAATTTTATTTTCACTTACAATTTTTAAACCATTGCTATATATGACTGCTTCTACTTCATCAACTCTCAACATCTTAAGGGATGTTTTTATTTTTGTTGGTTTCTGTGGAAGCTCCCCTTTCAGAAAGTCACCCATTATTTCCTAGTCTTCAATTGTGATGTTTTCTCGCAAGTCTTCTTCACCTTAAGAATTCTCTTTAGAATTCGTCTATTCCTTGAAACAGTCAGAGAAATGGCAGGAGAAAAGGCATAAAAAGGACACATCTATGTATTCTGGGAACACTTCTAAATTTAGCCCCAAAAGTGACAGGAATCAGGGAAAAAAATTAAAAGAACATGAAGGGAAGAATAAACACAAAATCAAAATCAGTTACAGTTAGAAAAAGGAACTTCAACCATGAGGTGTCACTGTCTAAATATGGTACAGAAGCTAAGGGACCAGGCTTCTCTTTAACCTGGTTATCTGTATGTTTGTGTGAAATTGGCATAATTAGTTGAAATCAGCCAAGGTCTGCAGTCATTACTAAGCTGGCTGTTTTTCCTTTCTGTGATTTCAATATTATTGATTAAAGTAATTAAAATGAATGTGAAGAGGCCTATGAAAGAGACTCAACACAGATGGAAATACGATAGCAGTGAGTCATCTGAAGAACAGAGCTTTAAATACTATTTTGGGGAGTATGAATGCATCAAATTATCCTTGGCAGTAATTGATTACTAGCAAGTGATAATTGTTAATATCATATATAATTATCCAACTTTGTGCTTGATTTTGAAAGTGTCTCAGATATAAATGGAACAAGAATAATATGCATGAGGATGGATTTTGGTAAAATAAGCAGAAATTTCTGAGTTAAAAATGAACCCATTGTATCAAAAATTAACCTTCATGTGTTAAACATAATGGGATGTTTTCCCTCAGACAGAAGAACAAGAGAGGAAATTGCTCTGTAAATTCTTGCAAAGTGCTGGTTACAGAGGGTCTTTTATTCACATAGGATTTTGAACCCTTTCTTAGCAATGTACCATATAAGGAAATAGAGATATTCTATGCCATCTGAGAGAAGGCACTTGTTTAAAAATGCATTTATTTTAGAAGATTTTACTTCCATTACTTTTCCAAAAAATTGACTGGACCTTCTTTCCAAGTAGCAGTTAATGAAATACAAAACAAACAAAGTCTAATATCTTGTCAAAATTAAACCAATAGTAGAAGAATTATATTCACTTGAATCAGTGACTATAATTAATGATGATAAGCATTTTTGGAAAAAGAATGGAATTTGAAATACAATTTTAAAATAATACTAATTAAGAAATTGAATATCAGTGCAATGTATTATGAATTATTTTCACATCATCTTGAGAATTTTGTTTAATTTCTATTAAATTTTACTAATACTAATATTACCTGATATTTTTAAATAGATCTTGAATGCATTTTACTTGTTTTAAGATGAAACGAAAATTCATGTTCATGGTTTTGATATATTGTATTACTTTCTCTAGTATATATGAAAGTATTATAGAAGTGTAAATTTTAAAAAGTAGTTTTATACCCTATCTAAAATTCTGTTGTATAACAACTAGCTGTGAAGGGAGAGAGTAATTCATTAGAAACTTAGTTTGGTCTTCTATAACAATAGATCATAAACTGAGTAGCTTAAACAACAGACTTCTATTTTCTTACACTTCTGGAGGCTGCAAGGTTCACAGTCAAGTTACTGGTGGATTTACATCCTGATGATACCCTTGGCTAGCAGAAGGCCACCTTCTCATCATAGGAAGAAAAGGAGAGAGAGTGAGAGAGGAGAGACTGAGAGAGATACAGAGAGAGGGGGATACAGAAAGACGCAAAGAGACACAATAAATTCAGATATTTTTTAATGGACATCAGCTTACCATATATGCATGGGTGCATTTTTCTAATATCTGTCTTTTCGTCCATCATATTGCCAATACCATAAAATTTTTAACTTTCTTTCTACTTTATAGTAAATCTTAAAGCCAGATGTTTAAATTGCTTAACTCTGTCCTATATATTTAAAATTACTTTTGCTATGCCATTTCAAGTATGAATAAATTTTAGAAGCAGTTTGCAAATGCCTATCAAAAAAAAGTCCACAACCCCTGGCTGGTGTAGCTCAGTGGATTGAGCACGGGCCTGCGAACCACACAATCGCGGTTCGATTCCCAGTCAGGGCACAAGCCTGGGTTGCAGGCTGGTTCCCTGCAGGCCAGTTCCCAGCAGGGGACGCACTAAAAGCAACCATACATTGATGTTTCTCTCCCTCTCTCCTTCCCCCCTTCCCCTCTAAAGATAAATAAATAAAATCTTTAAAAAAAAAGTCCACAAGGGTTTCAGTGGGATTACAAAGAATCTAGAGATCAAATTGGGAATAATTACCATTTTTACAATGTTGTGTCTCCCAACTTTTGAACATAGTATATGATCTACTGTTATGGTTTCATTTATGTGTCAACTTGGCTAGACTACAACTCCCAGTTGTTTAATTAATCCTTAATATAGATGTTGTGAAGGTATTTTGAAAATATGATCAACATTTGAATCAGTGACTTTTGGATTAAGCAGATTGCCATTCATAATCGGATTCCCCACATCCAGTCAAAGGTCTAAGAAAAGAGACTAAGGTCCCCTGTGAAGAGAAAATTCAAGACCACCTTCAGACTCAGGGCTGCAGCATCAGCCCCCTTCACAATTTCCAGCACACTGGCCTGTCCTGCAGATTTCAGATTTGTCAGTCCCACAACTACACAAGTCTTTAAATAAATCTCTCTTTATTTACATATACCAGATCTATTCTGTTCCTCAGGGGACTCTAGTAAATTCTCTTTTTATTTTGAACCTTTCATTATTTTCAGAAATGTTTTCACTGTAAAAATATTGCATTTTGTATTTCAAATCTATCCCAAAGTATTATATGGTTTTGAGGCTCTAATAGCCTGTAGTTTTATTTTAATTGTTCATTTGTTTGTTGTTGTTATAAAAATGATTCAAATGATTTATGTTATTTTCAACTTGAATTACTCAACTTTTCTAGATTCAGTGAATGGTCTCGTCCATTGTAGTAGATATTCTAGGATTATTTAGATATGTGAATTTTTTTTGCCAAATAAGACAGACATTATTTCTTTATTCTCAACCTGTGCATCCTTAATTGTGTGTGTGTGTATGTGTGTGTGTGTGTGTGTGTGTGTGCGTGTGTGTGTATTTTGAGGGGGGTGTCTAATGCAGGAAGGAAAGCAAAACCTCTGAAGAAATGACCAATTCCATATTATGCTGTGAGAAATGACTTATAGAAACATATAAAGGTTGATAATGAAAGGGGAGAAAACAGTATTAAAAAACAGCTTGTGACCATATTTAATTAAATAACTCAGGTCTTTTCTTATATTTTTGCATACCAAATATAAAAGATAAAGATGCACTCAATATGACACATTTAAAAAATTTCAAGCAAACTGATCACATTTGACACATCTTTCAGAGATGTATTCTTATCCATGTTGGAAATAAAATATCTGCCAAATACAAACAAGTATTCCAAAAGATGATGTGTTTTTTCAATTTCTGAGAACTTCCTAATGATGATATATCAGTTTGATAAAAGATGGGTAACTAATGAACCTGGACATTTTTATGCTAATAAAATAAGCCAGTCAGTGGTAAACAAATACCATATGATCTCATTTATATGTGGAATATAAGGAACAAAATAAACTGATAACAAAATAGAACCAGAAGCATGGACACATGGAACAGACTGATAGATCTCAGAGGGAAGTGGTTGGAATGGGCTGGATGGTAAAAGATGAATGGATTAGCCAAAGAACACATATGCTTAACCCATAGACACAGACAACAGTGTGGGGAAGGCCAGGAGAGAGTGGTAGGGGCTGGTGGAGGTGGGCAAAGTAGGGCAAATGGGGGACATCTACAGTTAGTGTCAACAATAAGAAACATAAAATATATATAGTTAAACAGAAAGGAGAATCTTTTCAGAAAGCGTGATTTATTTTGAATGCATGCAAAATGGATGCATAGAGTGCATTCTTTTTTTTGTCATGCGTACAGTGACAAAAAATAACCAAGATAAACAAAGGAAGTAAATAATGTAAATAATATCTATTTGTACAGCATACTCTATTCTCATCCAGGTCCTGGCATTGGACGGCATAGCATGAGAGTTAACACCAAGAAAGATCCTTGGAGCCAAATACCCTGGGTTCACATTCTGTCTCTCTCACTCTGCAATCACTCTGTCCTTCTGGCTTTTCTGTATGTTAAATGCAGACAATTACTGTAGCAACTTAATAGAGTCATTATGAGGACTGAGTTATTATTTATAAACAATTTAGAAGAGTGCCATATATATATGTGTGTGTGTGTTTTAAATACAATTTGAAATGCATCCTACTTTTGGAAATAAACTTCATTTATATGCTTCAAGACAAAGTATAATAGTTGTTACAAAAGTATTCTCATGATCAGTTCAAGTAGTTATGCATTTAATTATAAAACCATTACATATTTTGAAGGAAAATTTCTTAGTCTATTTTATAAAGTATCATTATAAAAGAATAAAAAGGCACAAGTATTTTTCATGAATTATCAAAAGCTCAGATTCCTTATCCGCACTCTATGTTCTTCCTTGCTCAGAGTATTCACTACACCACAATTTCCTGGTATTCAAATGGCAGCTTCAATGTGACTTTCTCAGGGAACTCTCTGATCCCTCTCTCGAAGCTACATTCCTGATATAGGTATTAATGTATCTTACATTCTTGCCTTAATAGTGCTCATCACAATGTCAATTAAATAATTATTCCTATAATTATTGTTTGTATGTATTTTTACAATAAAACTTCAAGCTGCTCAAATATGACTCTTTCTTTTTTGCAATTACATCTTCTGCTTCTAAAGAATGAATGGCACAAAGCGTCCATTAAGTTCCAAGAGAGAAAGATCTAGCCATATTCCTTTTTCTCCTAGCTATTGAGTATAAAAGGCATTGTGATATATATGTATTCATTGCATGAACGAATAAAGAATTTAACATATGATTGGGGACTTCTGCCAAGATGGAGGCATAGGTGAAAACATTGTACCTTCTCACACAACCAAGTTTAAAAACAACAAAATTTTAGCAACAAAAATGCAGCCAAACCACAGAAAATTGAACTGACTAAAGTCCAACAACAATGAACCACTCAGCCAGACTGGTAAAAGGGGCAGAGCCAGCTGCGGAGCGGGGTTGGGTAGGAAAGATACATGTACTGACCCAGGCCCACATGACCCAGGTGCGCAGGCAGCCAAGGACGAATCCCAGGTATGGAGTAGCAATGGGTGGACCCACTGAGGGTGCAAGGTGGCAGGCTGATCTTGGTCACACATTCGCATACAGATATGCCAGGCGAAGGAGTTAGTAGTGAGATCTCGAAGGCCCCAGCGGTGGGAAGCAGCAGAGGAGACAGCTATTGTCCCTCTCTGACCCTGCCCTCACATACAACGTCACAAACCAGTGACCTGGGTGAACCTGCCCTGGTGAACAACTAAGGCTCAGCTCCTCATATAAAACAGGCACAAACAGATCAAAACATGGCTCAAGAAGAACTCAGAGCCCCAGAGCCAATAACTCTAAGGGAACAAGAAATTGCCAGTCTATCAGAGGCACAGTTCAAAACATTGGAGATCAGGGTGCTCACAGAACTGAATGATTTTAGCCACAAATTAGAGGAACATATGAAGGCTAAACTAATTGAAATGAAGGGAAATGCACAGGAAAATAATAGTGATGAAAAGGAAACTGGGACTCAAGGAAGTGGACCAGAAGGAAGAAAAAATGACCAAACAGAAAAATATGAAGAAACAAGAATTAAAAAAAAAATGAGGAGAGGCTTAGGAACCTCCAGGACATCTTTAAACATGCCAACATCTGAATTATATGGGTACCAGAAGGGGACGAGAAAGAGCAACTGGAAATCTTATCTGAACAAATAATAAAAGAGAAATTCCCCAGTCTGGCAAAGGAAATAGACTTCCAGGAAATCCAGGAAGCGCAGAGAGTCCCAAAGAAGTTGGATCCAAGAAGGAACACACCAAAGCACATCATAATTACATTAGTCAAGATTAAAATGAAGGAGAGAATCCTAGAAGCAGCAAGAGATAAGGGGACAGTCACCTACAAAGGAGTTAGTTCCCATCAGACTGTCTGTGGATTTCTCAAAAGTGACCTTATAGGCAAAAAGGGGCTGGAAAGAAATATTCCAAGTCATGAAATCCAAAGACCTACAACCAAGATTGCTCTATCCAGCAAAGCTTTCATTTAGAATGGAAGGGCAGATAAAGTGCTTCTCAGATAAGATCAAATTCAAGGAGTTCGTCATCCCAAGCCCTTATTATATGAAATGTTAAAGGGACTTACCTAAGAAAAAGAAGATAAAAAAGATGAACAGTGAAAATACAGCACACTCACAGTTACTAAGAACCACACATAAAACAAAAGCAAACTAAGAGGACAGCTAGATCAGGAGCAGAAACATAGAAATGAAGATCTCATGGAGGGTTAGCAATAGGGGAGTCGGAGGAGGAGAAGGGGGGAGAAGTTACAGAAAATAAGTAGCGTAGATGGTAGGTAGAAAATAGATAGGGGGCAAGAATAGTATGGGAAATATAGAATCTAAAGAATTTGAGACACGTGGACATAAACTAAAGGGGGGATGGTGGGGGAGGGGTGTGCAGGGTGGAGGGGAATGAAGGGGGCAAAATAGAACAACTGTAATGGCATAATCAATAAAATATATATTTTTAAATAAATAAATAAATAAATAAATAAAAGGGTGGGAAATAATAAAGGCATTTTATGAGAAAAAAGAATTTAAGATATGATAAAAATGATTAGTTGTCATTTTTGAGTGACACATCAAAGTCATGTTGATTTTTAGCACCGCACCTTGAAAGCATTACTGAATCACTGTCCAGCAGTGTAATTTTAGTCAAGCTCTCTAACATTTACTGGATGGTTTGAGCCAGTGTTTGCATGAAGGGCTAACTAGTAGCAGGATATTGGTGATGCTATTAAGTAAGTAAGATGGTAGGAAACCAAATGGAAAATAATGCAGGGAAGGGAATAGGAATATGGGTCCCTCAGCTACAAGGAATTAAATTTTGCCAATAATCTCAGCTTAGAAACAGATTCTTCCCCAAGATGAGAACACAGCCAGACCAACATCTTGAACTTCAAGCATAGACTTGTGAACTAATAGGTGTTATTTTAAGCTCCTAAATTTATCATAATTTGTTATGCAGTCACAGAAAATAAAGATATCTCTTTAGAAAAACAAGTAGATTTGGATTCTAAGTGCAAAGAAAAGCTGGACAGGGCTCAGATGAATTAGGGTTATCTGACCATTCTAACTTTTTAAGTCTGTTTAATAGTAAAATTAATTAAATTGAGTATTTTTAAATTTTGATTATTTAAATATACTTTATTGATTATGCCATTACAGTTTCCCATCCCCCCTTCATTCCCCTCCACCCTGCACCCCCTTCACCCCCATTCCTCCCTCTAGTTCATGTCTATGTGTCACAAGTTCTTTAGCTTCTATATTATGGGACATGTTGAAGCTAAAATTTAATTATTAAACAATAAAAATTAAGTCTCAAAATCAGAGAAACTGAATAAATTTACTACATTGATTTATAACCCACATTTTATAAATTAGCTTTAGTCAAGAAGAATGATCATGGAAATGAAGGTCTTTAAACAATATTTTTAAAGTAAACATTTGATATTTGGTAGGGCTTTTGCTATTTATACATCAGTACAAAACACACACTGACTTGTTTGTACATGCCAGGGAGATGATCCAGATTTATGGACCTCAAGAGTTTGTTTCCTCAACATCCACTGACCTTTCATCCCTTCTGTTTCCTGTGCTTGTTGGAGCCCTGACACTCCATGTGGGGATCACGGAAAAGGAAAGGATAAGTACCACCCACATTGTGTTTGATGATAAGACCTGTGCTGTTTCACTGTTTCCTCTTATTAAAGAAAAGAAAGAAAGAGAGAGAAAGAACTCAGTACCTCTAGATCATGAGAATAATTTCTCCGTGTACTGAATCAATTTATATATTCTTAGGAAAACTGCACATGAGAGAACCAAACACAGAAGGGGCAAGGTGAAGATAAACTTCCAATTTTCTTCAGCAGTGTGACAGCTGCTACACAAGCTTCTATACAATTCCCAGCACTTCTTGCTTCTTCACAATGTGGCTGGAGAAATACTGAACATCCCTGGTATTTGTGAGTCCCCAGTATTGTCGTTTCATGTTGCTTTATTAGCATAATACGTTTATGAATCACAGGAACTAACTCGGTAGGGTTCCTCTGGTGAATTCATTTTCATAACTTCTTTTGTTGTCCCAAATATCATCCAAAAGTGTGCCAAGTCAGCAATTCCTATTGCTCATTACTATAGCACATTACCAAGATTCACTTAAAACTTCAACAGATGTAATATAATGAAACACTCTATTTGTAATTACAATTATGCTAACACAATAATAATCGGGCCTTTGTGCCTATATTTCATTTTGCTCTGAAGACAATTGGATCTGTTCAAAAGTGGCTAACCCCTCAGCAGGTGTTCAGGTTTAAAAAACCAGCATAATTAAGTGAGAAATAAAAAGCAGTTAGGGCATAAATAACAAGTGTGCAACTGAAATGTAGAAATTAAAAAGATTTGGGGATGTTGTTGTTGTTAAAGAGAAAGCAAGGTTGCAAAATAAAAATAACAAGACTTCTTTAACATCAGTACATAAATACATGGAAGAAAGAAGTAGTAACTGTATTTTAATGCGATTCGCACAGCAGTTGCATTACATTAATTAATTATTTGTCAAGTGTAAAACAGCTCTTCATAGACAACTCATCCATCAAACTTTGTTCTTGAAGGTTTAGTGATAGCAGGGAATCCAAATATCCATCCTAGTAAGTAGCCTAATACTTATTTTTTCATCATAACATATTTACCTATGTTATAATATCTATATCCTATCACAAATATAGCTGCAATGTAAAAATGTATGCCAAATACAATAATGAGACATTGGGTCACAAAGAACCGCATTTCTTCTTCAAACGCAAAATATATATTTCAGAACTTCTTGACTCAAACTTCTCTATTGCAAGGGTTTGGATCTCACAGTGAAACTCGCATAGTTGGAAACGAAGTTAACTGAATGAGACTATCACTTCCCATACTTAACTTGAATTTTAAATAAGTACCTACGTAAATATGACTGAGTTTTAAACTAGTGGTGAGCCAGACATAAACAACAAAAAGATTTTTATAGTCTATGTTTTATTTGTCGGTACCCATGGTCATGCCCTAGTTATGCATACCTTTATTGTTTGCTGAGTGAGTACTCTAGTGGGTGCTAGATACAGAACAGTAAACAGTGAGCTGTTCTTCCTTTAGGGGACTTACAGTCTAGAAAAAGACATACACTCAGCAAATATGTAATCATGAACTGTGATAATTTCTGTGATTAAAATAAAAGTTTGTGTGAGAGAAGAGTTCAGGGGGTCCGCAGTGGGTGAGCTGGTTTGCCAGTTCATGGCGGGAACCATTTTATCCGAGGTGGGATTGCTCAGAGGATGATTTGGGCTGGCGGGGATGGGAGGAGGCAGTTCCAGCCTGAAAATGTGTTACCTGGAAGCTCCGAGATGCAGAACCACGTAGATGCCACAGATTCTGAATGGTCCTGAGTGAAGCTGGCGATACAAGGTGAGCTTAGTTAATGGAGGATCCTTGAGGACATGTTAAGGATTTAGGGATTTTATTTTAACTCCATTACAAAGTTATACAAATATTTTAGGTATGCAGAGGGTGGTAACAAATTAACTTTAGTTTTTCAAAACATCACTTTGGGTGCTCTGTGGAGAGGGTACATGAACAGGAGATGGGAATCGCTGTTCCAGAGGTCGATTCGGGGGCTACTTCAATAATCTAGGAGAGCGACGATGGTTTAGACTGAGCGTTAGAAATTAGGCCCCTGGGAACTGGAACTACTCATTGAGTCTCTAAAGTTTTACAAAACACAAGAAAAACCATTCTGTTAGCAGTGCAAGGTGATATTTATTTTTGTCTCTAGGAGTTTTTATGTCTTGCCTTTTGCATAAGGTTCTAACGTGCAGTTTTATTAAGTGTACTATTAATTAAAAATAAATGTGTGATATCATGGTAAAGCGATTGCTGAGCAAAAGACAAAAGAAAAGGTAAATATCCAAAGTGAGGTAAATTCATTAAGCTTTAAGGTATAATATCTTGTATATCAAGAGCAGGGAACAACACAGTTTGTTCATAGTTTCTAGAAACTAATAAAAGAAACAATTTCGGTTTACAGACAATACATATTTTGAACATTCTGAAAAATTAAAACTCTCTCAGTTGAAGTAAAGAATTCCCGATACTGATACTCGATGTGAATTCTCTTCATAGGAAAGCCTCAGAAGAAAACCCTACACCGCTGTCGAGTCCTTCCGCTGAGGTGCCACGCCCAGGCTCAGTATTTCTTCTAGAGAATGTGTTTTGGACCTGTTCCAGCTGCTATCTGAAATTGGCCCACATCTCAGCACTATCTTTCATCCAGACTCTGCATCAACCATTACAAATTCAAGCAAATGGTTCGGTATTGAGAAAAGTTCGGGGGGGGGGGGAGTGAGCAGATCCACATATACAAGTTTATCCACATTGTGTTGAAGAATGAAACTAGTAGTCTCCAACACAATGCGTTCAAACCTACCTCTTGATCGCATACAACGATGGCCTCTGAACACCGGGAAGAAGACGGCAGGGGTGGTGAATGGCCACTGGCTGGAGAAAGGACTGCGCTCTCGAAGACCTGGCTTTGCCTGTGGGCTGTGCACTCAGCAACGTGTTAAGCACTCTGATAAAACTGGCTGAACACAGCTATCCTAAGGACTAGAGATGATGCGTGGCACACGTTATTAGAGTGATGCATGATGAGCTCTTAAGACATCGCGACTATTTTTCTTTACTTGTTTTAAACAGAAAATAAAGCTTATTTATTGTGGTCTCCAAAAGCTTACTGCTTGCAAAAAATAATGTCAGGGAAGTTGCTGATCTAATGAAATTGGCAAGTGGTAGAACATTTTCTTTTACTATAAAACACTGAGGACTAGAATATATTTCCTATGGTCATTTATCAGAGTATATAAGTACACACTGATCATTCCACCAATTTCTAAAAAGTTGCTTTCAGGACAGAAACAATCGCTAGTGTTCTTACCATGGAGTAAAACTGCAGAAACACCAGGGATTTGGAGGGTGGAGGACTGAAGCCCCAGGGAAGCACTAAAGAGGAAACCCACAGATAAAGATATATAATAGCAATACATTATCCACTTTGCTATAAAGCTGACCTTTCAGCTCAGGCAAATTAGATGCTAGTCTTTCAGGCTAAAAACAAAGAATATATTTACAAATTCATTTTTTCTTTATTTCTCCTTCTCTGTGGACATTTTGAGATTGATTCATTAATTTTAGAAATCTGAGAATTTTATATACTTATGAAAGTACGTTAATCCTATAAAATAAATGTCCATTATCGCATCTGCATTATATCAAAATATCTTTCATAAGCATTCACAGTTATCTTGAGTAACATATTTTTAGCTTGAAATGACTCAACTGCTTAAGCTACGGATCCATATTGGGAACTGCCCTGCCTGGTTTCAGGAGCCGTAACCCCCATGGCTAAGGCTGAGTGAGGGACCTTCAGACCATAAGCCACTATGGAGACAGAGCTTATCTCCCTGGCAGGAGCCCCGATTCTGCTCCTTTTTCCATAGTTGGCCTCCAGTGCTGGTCAGTTAGCCAATGATGGGTAAGATTCCCCAAGGGGAGGATGACCTAAGACAGGCATGATCATATGGAGGCCCCAGGGAAAGACTGGGGGGTTGGAGAAAGGAGGTGATGGACCCTCGCCCTCGGCTTTGATGAAGCCGGACTCCCCTGAGTCTGAGAGAAGTCTCTGAAAATTCCTTGGCTATCTGCCCCCTCTGCCTGACCTTAGCCTGAAACAATGACAAAAGGAGGTGTAGCCCTGTGCTGGAAAGAGCAGGCTCTCCCTGGTTATCAGGCCCGAGAAAGGATATGTAAATTCCTATGAGGCCTGCTTTGCTAGGAGTGTTCTTAGTTAAATGATAAAGGCCCAAGCAGGAAATGGAGTTTGTTTCCCAAAGTTTTGTAGCCTTTTAGCTGATACACCCTGACTCAGAAGAAGCCCTAATAGTTCTTTGTATGCTATCTACTGTTTGATCCTCACTGCCTGACAATGATTAATGAGCTGTACCTGTATTCCTGCACAAATTAAACCCAATAAAAGACTATCTAGGCAAGGGTCAGAACACTCTCCCCTTGAGAGAGCTGCCAGGCCTCTCTGAGATGCTCCCCCTTGAGGGAGTAGCCGTGCAGTCCCTCTTCCTCCACGGGGCTCGGTAGTCCATGTGAATTTGTCTCAAATCCCATCCATGATGCTGCGGGCACCACAAGCCAATGCACACATCAGACCTACACTCTCAATGTGTCTTTTATTGACTAGAATACCTGAGAGCACACTTTGCAAGTGGATCTCACCGTTATTTTTTCAGGATTTATTTACAAATATAAGAACAATAAGGATAATGGAATTCTTAAATTCTATTTTGCAACATGCTTCCCTGAAACAGCACTAATTTGGAAAGCATACGAACTAGTAGGTTGTCAGTGAATTTGTGCAGGATGCTTGCCACCTTTTATCATTCTATTATGAGCATTTGAGTGGATGTTGTATAATATTCAGAAGTGAATGTAGTCTCAATTCTTTTCATAGTCCCCATGAGTTAGGGAGATATCAAATATATTAATAATAGAAGTAAAAGTACAACTACAATGTTTATATTCATATTAGTCCTATACAGAGAAGAATGGGAGCAAGTGTCTCTGAATAGATACTTTGATAAAAAATAGTCTCGCTACAGCCATTGGTGAACTATTTTTCAATATTCTATTAAATATTCATAAAAAGCAAAAAATAAGAAGATTGACAATCAACTGGCTATCAGAATCTGGGACAAATTTTTAGAAAGTATAAGGCCTATGGAGCTGGATTAAATAATATAATTAAGGAAAATTGGTCAGAGGATATTTTGCTCTTCCCTTTTTCTAGTCCATGGTTTAGAAGCACAAAGTGAAAACAAAGCAAAAATCAGGCATTGGAACATAGTGCTGTTCTTTGAGAAAATCATGATCCCATTGTTTGTTCTAATCCTACTCCTAACTTGCCATTCTCATATAACAATTGACCGGGACACTTTGATAGTAGAGACTTTACAGAGGTACATTAAATGTTAACAATTTTATTTTCCAAAAGTAATTTGTTGTTGGCGGCCAGAATAAAAATCTTGGCCAATTCTAATATATCTCTCCATGAGCTCTATCTACCAGCATCAGAGGGAAAGAAAAGTGGGCGAATGAAATGAATGGCAAATTATTAGAGCATAGCAGATTAAAAAAGCTCTGGGATAGTAGAAATTAAGTCATGTGCTAATGTACCTTCACCTCTTGTCCAAGTTTGGTTCAGGACAGAAGCTTCAGTCGGCAACAGAGGCTGAGATTTCAGCCAAGGGAATACCCAATATTCATTTGGTGAATATCAAATTTTGATATATCTCTTTCAAATTAGGGATAATTTAGGATTCAAAACAACTTTGCTTCTTTGTCTGCTGTCATAGCATCATCCGTGAAGTGGTCCAGAGCATCGCTGCACTGCTACAGCCTCACAGTGCCCTCTCCCACAGTCCTGGCACGTTTGGAGACAACAGGTTGGTTGACAGGTACAGGCTGCACTTTCAGATGTGAGATACCAACAAAAACAAAGGGAAAACAATGAATAGTTTTCTTTTTATATGTTTATGATTACTAGAAGATTTATTTTAAAGCCACCTTAAGTACTTATAAGCAGTACTTTTCCTTCAGTGCCAAGTGGAGGAATCCTCATGAATGCCTTGCAGAATATTCTCCCTACTTGAAGAGAAGAAATAAAAATTATGCTTTAATAGGATAATTATTGTTATTAACAAAATGCCTGTTAAGTTGTTAAAATACTCTTTCTTTGATGATAGGTTAGCAATAGATAGGTTAACAAATTGTTGCTTTAAAATCTTAATTCTATAAAATAAAATGTTTATACTGAAGAGTACAAGCTCACAAAAGCAATGTTCCCTTCTACTAGTTATTGAAATTATCATTTTGCAAACCAATGAATGATGTTGCAATACTTTAAAAATTGAGAAAGTCAAATTTGATGTCAAAGTTGAGAATTATCTATTTAATCCAAATGGTTTTACAAAGAAAATAAATTATACAAAATAAAATTTTCAGAAAATTGTAAAAGCAAATGAAAATGATTTAGAACAAGCTCATAAGGTAATAAAATAAACAAAATAAAGAAATATTCTGCACAAATTAAAAAGGTATACTGTTTTAAGTCCTTTTCTTTCAATGAAATTCTGTAGAAATTTAATATGAAATGGAGTTTGAAGATATCAACATGTAGGTATAAAATTGTGTTTATGATCACATTCAGAATGACAAACCAATTTTAATACCAAATCACCTCAGCAGATTTATTTTACTTTGTATTTTGTCTTATGTCAAATCATATTTTGATATTTCTTTTTATAGTTAGTAAATTTAAAAACAAATGTTGGAGTAAAAAATGATGTATGTTATACCTGTTTTGTGTTAATAGTGCAAATTTATCAATGAGTATTTAAATTAAAAGTAGAAAAAAATGGTACAATTTGTTCTCTTTCTAAAACAGAAATGGTAAGTCACACAAACACACAATTTGTTCTGTTATATATTGCAAAGGTTATGTTTATACTACAAGCTCTGAATGAGATTAATGAGTTTTCTCAGCACAGTAAACCTCTTCCACAGAAACAGAAGCCAAATTGCAATAAATCATGGGTTTGTGTTCACATATTTATGGGATGGGAAAGATTTAGAGTTTCTCTGTGGAGAAAGCCATCCCAAAGTAAAAGAGAAAATTATGGCATCCATAACATAACAGTAGACAAACTGGGGCAAGCTCAGAGTTCTGCATTCAATATACTTTAATAATGTCAATAACTCATTAAAAGTAATTATCATGGCACAGTTTCATAGTTATACTTCACCAGAAGTGACACAATGCAACTTCAATATGTTAGTTTGCTTCACATGATTATGTATCAGGACCAGTTAAATTGCTGTCATTTTTCTATACATTTTCCTTAAAGTTAAGTATTATTTTTCTTCCAAAAATGTGTCAACAGCATTACAGGTGATACGATGCAATTTATCCACTAAAAGTATTTCATGTTGTCATTTATGTCAATATCTCAGTCTCATATTGTTTTCTAATGATAAAGTTTTTTTAAGCTAATAATTGTATTTGGCTATCTGGTAAGAGTGTATTCTGTGAAATTTATTTTTACCATAAGGCTTTGGAGAAAAATTTTGTGGACAAACACCTTGCAGAAAATCTAATATTTTTAAATGAAGAAAAGTGAAGAGTATCTATGCCTTTCCAATTTGTGACAACTTACTGGAAAAAATAACTGAAGCCCAATATTAAAATATAATTATAGCAATAATAACTTAAATGTCAAGATCCTAGATAATTTTATCTTGCCCATACATCTATCTGAAAGATTCACTATTAAAACAGTAGTAACCTTCCTACTCCATATCTTCAAAGAAAGAAGAAAAAGACTAGAATCTGATATATTTTGCTTCTGTCATGTAATCCAGTTTAATCACAGTGTGGTTCTAAGAGGAAATTATGTTGTTTCAAAAGAAAAATCAAGATCATGTCAAGTGAAAGACTGATAAACAAAAATAATGATGAATATTTTAAAAATCTACAAATATTTCTGCAAATATTAATAATCAAGTTGAATAAAAATATTGTGAGTCCCAGAATGTCATGTTTAGACATTTTAAATGGGGTACTTTTCTCATCTATCTTCAAGTGTGATCAGACAAATCACAGAGCTACACTTAGTTAATCTATGCTCACACCTTCAATAGAAAGCAAATTTACAAAGAGTATATGATTTCTGATTCAATGTCATTAGAGATACCATGCTATTCTCAAATATCTAAGGCTACACAGTATATAAAAAGATGCTGCATTTTCACCTACTCTTTACTTTCATGTATTTAGACCCCTCTAGTGCTGTCAGACTATATGTTAGCAATAATTGGCAAGAGAGGTAAGTGTATGGTTTATATTTTATTACAACACCAATAAAATTACATAAAAATACATTAAAATATTTCTCCTAAATATTAAACATCTGCAACTTATTTAAAAGGTAAGAAAAAATATGTGTGCATATACATGAAAAAGAGAAAATAAAGGAAATAAGCAAAATGTAAACAATTTGTGAATTGTCTAAAAATAACCAGGTACTTCTTGTACTATTATAGCAAATTTTGTGCAAATTTAATGTATCAAAGTAAAAATCTCACATGCACAAAGTAGAAGCAATATGAGACAGAAAAAAAGGGAAGTGTGTCTGGAGGCTAAAAGATAATACTGCAGAAACTTTCAGTTCTTAACTATGAGAACACATGATTCCTTTGGATTTAAATGGTGTGATTGTTACCCAGATGAAGGATAATGGAGAGAAGCCTTGGATGAAATAGTGAGGAAAAAATAACTACTTCTGGAGGTATGACTATACTTACAGGAAGGTACACTTACTTATGAATTTTATTCAACAGAACAATGTCTACTGGAAGGACAAAAAGATAAAGAGAATGTCAAAGATTCAACTTATAAAGGATTTTCTACGATGCTATCAGCCTCACTGAAAGAATACTGACCAAGGTGAATCAGTTTTAGTCATAGATCTACTCCTATTGGTTTGAATATATAATTTAAACTTTAAATGCATGACTGATTTCATGCATTCTTCATATGGATAAAATAATTTCCAATTCATGGTATTTTAATAAAAATTTAATAATATAAAATTATAAAACATTATTTAATAAATAATGAATCAACTATTAAATATTACATATCAGCACACACCTGCATAAATATAGAAATTATACTATCTCTCGATATTATTCAGAACAAATGGATAGCATGTGTCACTGGACTCCATCTTATGTGCTATAAACGCCTGCAAAAAAGTAAACATCAATTGTTAAGGCAAATTTTTATTTAAAGCTGTTGATATAATGTGTGACCATTTGAACATAGCATATAATCATTAAGACATTTTATCTTAATTTTCATTCTACCTTTTAGGTCTATCTTCTGTTTTGAATAGTTTGATGTATGTTTTCTTGGAAAACACAGAAATTCACAAAAGCAAACAGCTTTGCAGATGTTTCTCAGGTACGTAAATTATTCGAGCTGCTGTCTTGGGAGCTAGGCCATCTTTATATTGTATAATCAGGTAGTTGCTGCATACACTTAAATGTCAAGGCATGCTCTCAAGATAATACAGGCTTTTCATGAAGTCTAAGTTAGAACAAGTCACATTTTTTAATTCTATACACACTAATTTATGAACAATCAGAGTAGATTTCCTTGACACTTTGTATTTTTACTTTTAAAGCTTCATCTGGCATCTCTGGTTAAAAACATTTTTTAACATTTTCCATGGATGCTAAGAGTTCTAAAACTTTAATAAAAATTCACAGTCTGCTCTGACTGGTGTGGTTCAGTTGGTGATAGTGTCTTTTCATAAACCAAAAGGTCACAGGTTCGATTCCTGGTCTGGACACATGCCTGTTTCGTGGGTTTGGTCCCTGGCCAGGGAACAAACATAGAGAAAGCAACTGACTGGAATTTTCTCACATCTCCCTCTCTTTCTCTCTCTCTCTTTCTCTCTCCAACCCCTTTTTTTCACTCTATGAAATCAATAAATATACCCTCAGGTGAGGATTTAAAAGGTCACGGTCACTATGGATTTGCAAAGGTCACTAAATATAAAAATACTAAAATTAAGTCATGACATTGCATATGATAGTCACATATGTGTCTGCATGAGTATACAATGAAAGCTGCAAATGTTATAACATTTCAGCAGGTAAAGAATATTACATTGAATACTTAGTAAACAGTAATGATAATATGTACTATGTACTTGAAACATGAGGAGGATCTTTGAAATACTCACATACATATGGAAATTATGGAAATGCTTATAAATAGAAATTTATAGAGTCATTTAGTTCAAAGGAACTAAAATGGAGATGGAGGCCAAGAAGAAGTTGGCCTATCCTTGTCCCATCTATGAACTTTTAACCTTTGAACCACCATGGAAGTACATTCTGAACTTCACTTCCTTTTTACTATGGCAACCAAACTTTCAGTTCTCTTCACTTTGAAAGCAGCCAATCCATTTAACCAGCAAGCATCCTCCATTTGCATAGAACCTAAATGGGGTTTGAACTCTTGGGCTTTGTGCTTGCCATAGAAACATACCCTGAAACCTGTTTATCTCAGAGTCTCACCACCTGGGCCTGACCAATCCTTCTTAAACTAGTCATCACACATGTTAGACAGTTAACAAAACTTTCTTTTGTTATCACTCATAATTTTGTATTTATGAGCTCTCACTTTGTCTTCCTTGGAGCACAGTTTGAATTGCTACCTGGATGTGTGCATAAAATAAATTTTGTAATATTTAAATTTTGTAATATGTAGTATTTCCCATAATTCTGATGGAAAGTAGTAACTTGTAAATATGATTTTAAATTACTTTCTATACATTAAGGATTTAGGATTTTAGGATTTAGTTTTATAGTGATAGTTTTGTATAATGTATATCTCAATTTCATTCTCCTTTAGAGCCATAATGTGTATTTATTTTGGTGGTAAATTTGACTGTATAACACATTTATTAAAGCTTGTTGAAATTATAATGACACATGGAACATACTTTCATATAATGCCTAAGAAATTTGTACATCTAATTTTTAATGACTAATAAATTCATCATTTGACCATGACATTTTTTATTTCTACTATCAACTTAAAAATAATATTGACCAAAAAGAATTTATTAGGGAAAGAGAAAGGGTTGCAACCCAGTGAATGCAGACATCATAAACCATGTGCCTACTTGAGCATACATGCCAAAATGAAAGGGTATTTATAGAAAGAAAAATGAAGTTAAGGGAAGGATGGGTTAGAACCATAGAGCTTTATTATAAACCTCGAGTTCTTCCTGAAGGGTTCCTGTGATAAGGTCGCATGCAGGTCTTCCATAAGCCCTAGGTCCTCCTGTAGACCCTCCAACTAATTATGCTTGCTTAAAGTTCCAGTTAGTCTGTACCGAGTATGCAAATTAAAACAAAAAAACAAAGGATGGAAGGCTAATTTCAAGGTTGTACACTGTATAGCTATGCACTATGCAATGTAATACATGTTTGTGTATGAGTGAGAAAGGTAAGGCAGAGAAAAGAATTATGGAACTGAAGAGTCACCAGTGACAATGTTAGTGCATATAAGGAGCTACATGGAATTCCTCCATTTTTGAAAATATTTTACTTATTTGTTTTTAGAGAGGGGGAAGCGAAGAAGAAAGAGGGGGAGAGAAACATCAATATGTGGTTGCCTCTCATGTGTCTCCTACTGGGGACCTGGCCTGCAACCCAGGCATGTGCCCTGACTTGGAATAGAACTGGCGAGCCTTTGCTTCACAGGCCCGTGCTCAATCCACTGAGCTACACCAGCCAGGGCTCTTCCATTTTTATTAGTAGTCCAGGAAACAAACATAGTCATCAGCAAAGTGATCTATCATCTAATCAAATACAAAGCAAGCATTTGACTCTTTTCATGACTTAAACACTATATATTTTTTCCTAATGACATTTTAAAAAGGACTCATGATTCTCAAAAGAGGTCGAATCGCTATCCAGCAAAAAGAGCTTTAAAAAGGATTTGTTTGTTTGCTGTCGTGCTTCCCGAATATTCTTTCTCCTCCTGTCAGAGAGATCTTAATGAGATGTAAATTAAATCCTTCTTTCCCCAAATCCTCCAATGGTATTTTCCTGCACCAGGAATAAAATCTTACCTCCATTTATATCTGGTTTCTACAAGGCCCTGTTGGGTGTCCAACCCACAGCCCATGGTCTGCACGCAGCCCAGGATGGCTATGAATGCAGCCCAACACAAAACCATAAATTTACTTAAAATACTTTGAGATTTTTTTGTGATTGTCACAATGTATTTAATGCGTGGCCCAAAACAACCCTTCTTCGTCCACTGTGGCCCAGAGATGCTAGAAGTTTGGATACCCCTGCAACCGTTCCTTGCCTAAGTCTTAGATGCCCAATTATTACTAGTAATGTCGCTATTTTTCTCACCAAGCTTCTTAATTGTTGTTCTTCTTTCTGATTCTCAAATACACCCCACTTAGTGTAGTTTAGTGTTGTCATTGTTTTTCCCTCTTCGTGGAAGAGTTTCCCTACAGATTTTCACATATATGGCTAATTTGGTTCATCTGGGCAACTGCCCAAATATTATATAATCCCTGAAGAATTTCCTCACTGACTCCACCCAAATGATCACCTTCTGTAACTCATACCCTCTATTATAATACTGTTATTACCTTTGCGGAATTTACAAGTCTGTGTGATCATGGCTAGTACACTAGTTTATTTTTTTGGAATTTATCTTTTCTCTCCCAAAATTTAATGTATTATGGCCCAAGAAGCAAATGCTTGGCTATTGTGTCACCACAATCATTCAACACCAAGAATAATGTGTAGGTCACAGCAGACATTTAATGATATTTGAATGATTCAAAGAATGAGGAACTCTTAATACATAAGTTGAGTACAAAAGCTCTCTGATTTCCTGCATAGTACAATAGCAGAAATCACATTATCTAAAGGAGTAGTATTTGATCATCAGTGTCACAGAATTCTGCACTTAAGGGTCAAGGGCTGGGAGATGAATAACTGTGTGGCTGTAGTGGCCCTCATATCCTCCAAACTGAATAAATTTATAAAATATGTTTTATCTAGAGTTTCTATGTAAGATTTCCTGGGAGAATAAGGATTTTGCTTGTTGAAACAACAATAGTGTAAAAATGTTTTAAAAACCAGTGATATAATGGAATGGTTATAATGTTCATAATCTTAAGGCAAGCCTCCATCGTTATTTTTTCTTTCAACTAAAACTTCATAGACATTTAGCAATATTGGGTCCTGACAAATCCTTGTAGGAAAATCCTTGTAGAGCAGTTACTCTATGTAACTGCTCAGATATAGAGAGGTATGCTTTAACAGTAAAACCACTTACACTATATCCTTATAAAAGTTATAGATCTGTAGTTGACAATGACTGAATGTAAAGTCAATGTGTCTGTTGGAAAATGAGCTGAGGAAGTACAGGGTCAACTTTTGCTTTTTCTCTCTCACAAGATATTAGGTAACATGTTTTTTTAAGCTATCAATAGAATTATCTTTGAGAATTTTAATTTCATTTAGTATTCCTGTGAGGAAGATACTACTATTTCTATTTTATAGGTAATCTATGTGTCTTCAATATGGAGACATTGATCTTGACCACTTTGTTATTATTTAGTTTAAATTTAAAAAATTAGCCAAGAAAAATGAAGGAGAAAAATTGCTTAGTAATTATTAAGTACATTAAAAGTTGGGACAGCTGTTTTCCCAGAAGAATCTTTGACTCTAACATAGATAAATTAGATCTTATATATGATAATTGTTAATAAGACTATTCTATTAATCCAACTCCTGTAACTAAAGGGGGCATAAAATTTTATACATGCTCAAACACATATATTCATACACTATATATGATTGCTTTTAAAGACAACTTGCATAAAAATGGTCTCAGTCTATTATTTCAAATCACTACGAAATACATCCATTAAAAAGGATCAGCAGACTTATATATGAACAAAACTCTCCAAGATACAATCTATAGAACCTCATTCTCTTGACAGCAAAGGAGAACAAAGAGAATCAATAACTGGAAAACTATAATGCACATACAAACATTGAGAAACATCTTTATGAACCACTATAATAGCAAAGGCTAGAAAATGTTAATCTAAAATCTATTCGTGACCAATCTCTTTTGTTAAATATTAGTGGGAAACTCAGGCTTTCATGGGAATCCTAAAATTCCTTTTTTGAAAAAATTATAATGAACCAATAGATGTGTAATTTTTAATGAATAATATGAATTCATGTTAGTATTTCTGTAAATTCCGCTAATTCAAAGACATTTCCATACCAGGAACTAGGTAGACTACAGCTGAATGGGAGTCTCAGCCAGGTGTCCAAAGGATGTCTTATGACAGGAGGAGCTAAAGTGAGGCCAGGAAAGACCAGATCATATATTATGGCTTCTGAAGTCTTCAGCTGCAATTACCAACATTCCAAGCAGTGTCTAGGTGGCCAACAAATAGTCCTGGACAGCAAGAGGTCCAGCCACTCCCACCTTGCCAAGTACTCTGCTTCCTCAGCAGGGTAAGCCCAATCTCTTCTCTAGCATGGCTAGATTGCATCATGGGATATAACTAGGGAAGGGAGCATCAGATCCCACAAGTGAAAGACTAAGAAATCTGAAACATGACTATTTTTATTATCTTTTCATGGAAAATTATGTTATTATTACTTTATAATAATATGATTTTTTTATTATTGTTCATGTATAGTTGGCTCCATCTCCACAACCAACCTCTCCCCCACACCCCACAAGGAAATTATTTTAAGTGAAACTAAAGTGTAAATCTTTTTCTTCTAACAGATATCTGGGGGTTTATAAAAAAGGCAAGATTAGTTCAAGACAAAAATAAAGAAGTCACAATTTCCTTCTGCAAATAAATGTTATAATCAATCTTTATACTTTTTATATTAAATGTTTATAAATCTTAATTTTGCATAGTTTTATCTTGTGAGTTCAACATCAATAGGCTTCATTCTAAAATATACACTTCAATACTGATATTTTGTCTAGCATTGATGAGATTTCCAATTCATTGTGGGGTCAGGGCCCAACGAGTAACAAAACTAGCCTATACAGAGAGCTTTCCAATGAGTTTATATTTTTTCATAATGAAGATCATAGGAAAGACGATCATTAATATGTGTTTCTAATCTGATCATTTAACTTCCATTTTCCAACACAAAAATAATCACCTAGTATTCATTATTTTTATATAATTAGTATTAACTTTATATTATATGTGAAACAATGTTTTAAAACATCAGCTGAATAAATGTGAAATTCAAGCAAGTTTGTTAAGTGGCTCATGAATGGAACAGCATCCCATCTAGCAACTGCAAAGATGCTCCTGGGCTCTGTACAAAATAGGAAGTTTTTATAAGAAGAGTGGAGCAAGGGAACTGTTAACAAAAGAAAAGAAAGGATTATTTTAAAATCAGAACATCTTTTAGGGATGTAAGGGAACAGCAAGGGTTTTTATCATGCAGATTGCCTCTTCTTTCTATGGGGTATAGAGAGGACCCAGGGGACAGATGGTTGTACTGGTGCTTGGCCAGGAAATTCCATACAGCTTGACTTAGATTATATTTCTGGGAAGGGTAGAAATAGCAATTACATTAGGTACTAAATCTAGGTTTGGTGTCATGGGCTTTAGCGCAAGTAATGCTGTTACCAGACTAAAGGGGTCCATTTGCCTGCACACATCACAGCCCAATAAAACAGGAAGAGGAGTTTGTAGCAAAGAAAGTAAGGGTTTGTGTTTAGGAAGTAGACCAGGCCCAGAGACACAGGTGAGTTAATGCTCCAAGGTCTGGCTTCCCAGTGGCTTCCAGGGAATGATTATATGGGGAAAAATCATTGATCGTGGTGACTAAGGGAGGCAGGGTCGGGGCTGTGATCTCTACTGATTGGTTGACTCTAGGGTAGAGGATAGTTGATGCTTTCATTTGGCACTGGCATCAGCCATCATGTCACTTTGTCTGATTTCCCTGAGTGTCTGGGCCTGGAGCTGAAACACAGCTGAGGCCTAGATGTCATCTCTAGCTTGACAGAAACTCTGTCTCTGGGGTCAACAGAGGCTTTATCCCTAAGATTATCTGATGTAGATCAAAAGAACATCATGTCCTGACAGCATAATGGCTAAGGGAATGGTTCCGAAAGGGAGATGGAGGCAGGTGAGTAAGATAGCTGGATGAGGCCAGCCCTGGCTGGCATAGCTCAGTGGATTGAGCACGGACCTGTGAAGCAAAGGGATGTCGGTTTGATTCCCAGTCAGGGCACATGCCTGGGTTGCAGGCCAGATCCCCACCCAGTGGGGGACACATGAGAGGCAACCACACTACTGATGTTTCTCTCCCACTCTTTTTCCTTCCCTCCCCTTCTCTCTAAAAATAAATAAATAAAATATTTTTAAAAAAGGAAAGAAAGGAGAAAATCCCATACTAAAGAAATAAAACTTCTACACAGTTACAATGCCATTTGGTGCTTGTGGGTTTCTCTTAAGCAATACTTTATAGATGAAAAATATTTATAAAAGAAAATGCATATATACTCAGAAAAAGCATGTTATTGAGTTTATAGCTACAAAGGTATGCAAATAAGAATAATGTAATAAATAAAAGCTGTGATAGAGTCAAGTTCAAAATGCTTTGGGAGCCTAGTGGGAAGAACAATACTATTTGTTTGCCTGCTTTGAGGTACTGTAAAATGTAGGTGATTTTTGAGTTGTATCTTTAAAATAAAAAAGATTTTAATGGTCAAGTAATGGGAGAAATGTTCTTTTTGGCAATAAGAGTACCCTGTCAAAGGCCCACTGCAATGAAGGAAATGCAGGTTTATAGAATACTAAATGATTTCAGTATGACCAATGCATAGGAGACATAGTAGCGAGTGATAAAAGATACAATTAGAAGGAAATCTGGTGGCAAGAGAGGTCCAATAGGCAAATGATATCAAATGAGAAGTTGCAAATTATTTAATACTAAACAAGCAAGTAACATCTGCCCGCTGTTGGAGCTGCCTGCATACTGACCTTTCTCCAAAGCACTTTCGTTCTTCCACAAGTGTTAGCTTCCTAAAATATATACCCATTAATAATGGGCACATTAACTCTGAACTCTTAGAAATAAAGCATTCCAAAAATTTCCTGCCACCTAAGACACTACATAGGCTCCCATGAATCGTACTAAAACACTTCATAAATTGGCTAGTCCAGCTTCTTGTGCTAACCTTCCGCTTTTCTCTTTCCCACTCACTAAACTTTAGCCTTCAGGAAATTTGCCATTCGTGTCCATGTTTCAACTCAGGCTAATTATCACTCCATCTTTGGGACTCTCTCCTGGTGCCTTTAGGCAGTCAGTCCCACCCCTCTGTCTGCTCCCGTGAAAGAAGGTAATTGGCTGCTGGTCAAGGATTTTCTGGAGAGTATTTCAGTACTCAGACAGAAGCTAGATTAAATAACCTTTAGGGTCACTTCCAACTGTTTATTACTTTTCTACAAGCTGTTATGTTTGCACAGACTTAACCCACATTAAGCAACAAGTCCAATTACAGTTGAAGTGTTTGCATCTGGGTTACTTGGATAAAATAAAACTATGTCTCAACTTACAAACTGCATTTTTATTTTATCTTAGAATCTTTTTGTGTCCTTCAGAATGGTGGCACTACCTATTAGATAGGTAGATGTGTCTTGTATAGATGTACTAGTGCATTAGGTAAATATGTTCTGTTATGCAGAGTAATTAGCTTGCTAAGGCTGTTGTAACAAACTACCACAAACTGGGTGGCTTAAACAGGAATGTGTCCTCTCACAATTCTGGAGGCCAACAATCCAAGATCAATGTTATCAGAGTTAGTATCGTTCAAGGGCTGTGAGGGAAAAATTGTTCCACAGTTCACCATTTGTTATAAATTTTTGGCATGATTTGCTTGTAGAAGCATCACCAGTCTTTGCCTCAATCTTCATTTGGCATTCTCTGTGTTTGCACAGTTGAGTGCAAAATTCTCATCTTACTCCTGTATGATCTCATCTTAACTAATTACATCTGTAATGACCCTATTTCCATATAAAATTATATTCTGAGGTACTAGTTTTTAGAGTTTCAACATGTGAATTTTAGGAGGGAACACAATTTAACCAATAACATACGAATATATTATTATTTATACTATACTATCCTAGTCTGTTACTATATTAGATAGTATAGTGTACACTATTATAATGATACATAAATTATGTGTAAAAGTAGCAAATAACATGTCTATACTACTAACATATTAGTATATTAAAATGAATTAGTATATTTTATAAGACATAGATAGATGATAGATGGATGATCTATAAAAAGCACATTTCCTTGGTCTCCTGGCCTATTCCAAGCAAAATCTATAAGCTGACTTATTTATGGGGCTGTGCAAAAAAAAAAAAAGGTATTCAAAGCAATTTTTCCTGCACCTTTGCTTAATATACTGATTCTTTAAGGGAGAAAACAAAATATTACTGAGAATTTGAAGAAATTAATCGCATTTTACTCAATATGTTTTGACAATAAATACAATTTTTCTACATAAAATTTCAATTACATATGTTTTAAAGCTACAACTAAAACTTTGAAATTCTAGACTAACTTTGAAAGAACAGTGAGTAGCTGAACCTGCAAGTGCGTGGGGTCCCAGTCCTTCCTTAAAGAAATGAACTCATCAGAAATATTTGGCGACATAGTATGTGGATTTTCCATCCTTTTATATTGGTGAAGTGGCCCATTCTATAATAACAGCTGTTCAAAAATCCAGACAATATTAAGTATTTGGTCTTCTATATAAATAGGTATGTGTTTACCATTTGCTAAAAACTATTTTACTTAGAGAATAACTAGTTACATAGTTTCTGCTGAAATAAATTGCTTTATTTTAAAGCCAATTTGAGTGTTGGAAAGTGACAATGTTTTTCTGTGAAACAGTCCTGTTATTTTTATTCAAAGACCCCTTGTACTCTATCCCAACCACTCACATGGCTGTGAAGTTTGGAGAAATGGTTAAGAATCAGAATATATGATAATTTTTTCAGAATTACCACTTTTGTACAAAAACAAAGCTTTTATTAATTGAAGCAAGATTTTAATGACTATCTTCTTTAGGACAGTATCTTTTCATGAAATTTTTTCTCCCATGATACACGCACAAATATTAAATATATATATATATATTATTTCTTTTCCACTACTATCAATGCTTCTTATAACAAACGTGTAGGTTTTTCACACTAAGCGATTCTTCAATTCTCTGGGCAGCAAAAGAATGTCATGCAATTAAATTCAGTTCTGACACTATCCATTGTACCAGGAGATAGTATTAGATCCCATAAGTTAAAGACTTAGTCCCACAAGACTTCCCCCAATTCAGAGACCAACGGCCAGGCCTCCCATATTTGAGACCAAAAATGGCTATGAGCTGAAGGTTTCCATGATCCCCTCTTTGGGTTCAATAATTAGCTAGAATGGCTCAAAGTCAGGGAAGCACTTTGATTATGATTATCCATTTATTACATAACAGATCACTCAGAAACAGCCAGGTAGCGGAAATGCACCGGGCAAGGCATGAAAGGCTGTGGGCGGCTCCCATACCCTCTCCCCTCTCCCGACGTGCCTACTCCAAGCATGTGGATGAGTTCACCAACCCGGACGTTTTCTGGGCTCCTTAAATGAGGGTATTTAATGGAGGCTTCATTGTGTAGATATGACTGATTAGACCATTGGCCATCAGTGACTAACGCAATCTCAAGCTCAGATTTCTGGAAGTTGCTTAGTTTCCCTGGCAACAAGTTGCCCCACCCCCTTCTTAGAGGCATTCCAAAAGTCACATCATTAACAAAAACTCCTGTGTGGTTGAAAGAGACTTTTTATGAATGGCAAAAAACAATCCTTCACCTTTAACAATCCAGAGTTATTTCAGGAGTTGGGAACAGAAAATAAATATTTAACATGAGGTTATAATAGTTCTTGTTACTTAGGAAATTACAAGGATTTTTAGGAGGCCTGGCCAAGACCTAGGACAAACCAAACATGTTTTTTATTATATCGCTAAATCTCACATACACACACACGTGTGTGTGTATGTAGGTATGTATATGCATACAGATAGATGTACATGTAAATATATATATATATATAGTATGTATATGCCCATATATTTTTAGTAAGGTGATTTTAATTGTTTGCAAAAAACATACTTATTTCTAAATTTCAGTATAAATTCTGTAACTTATAATTTCTATATAAATATTTACATTCTGTGTAATTGTATAAATTTATAATTACAGTATAAATTCCATAATTTATTTGTAAGCCCTGTTCTATGAGATTGGATGGTTTCTATTCCTGATTTTGCTATTTATTAACTTCTTCATGCCTATAAAATGATAATAAGAACATTATTCTAAGCATTAAATAATACAACAGCTATAAAGCAAACAGTTCTTGACAAATACAAGAATTCAATAAATCAAAGTTATCATTATCGTTATTATCCTTTTTCAAAAGAATACAAACCAAAACATTACCAATGCTTAACTTTATATGTTGGAATTAACTCTAATAATTTTATGTATTTTAATGTTATCTTTTCAAAGTTTTTACAAGGACCATGAATTATATTAGTATTAAGTAAAATGATGCTGTAAAGTAAAAGAGAAAGAAATCAATATTATTAATTCAATAGTATGAATGAACTATAAAATATTATTTTGTTAAATAATGTAACATTAACTTTGTTTCAAACCAACTATATAAAGTAATTATTAAATCCATAAAAATATTTATTAATAGCCTTGATAAATTTGAAAGTGACGTACGTGGTGGACTCTGGGACCAGCAGAGTCTGCCTGTTGTGGCTGACAATGAGAATGAATGGACAGGCAACAATTCTGTGTAGGAAAAGAACAGGCATGACTACTCTCTCAAGGGGAGAGTGTCTATGGTGCCTCAGCCACTCTCTAAGAGGAGAGCACCCCGACCCTTGCCTAGACAGGCTTTTATTGTTTTCCTCAGTTCTTACATCAAAGAAAGATTTATTATCTATTAAATAGAGTATTATTGTCTTCATTTTAGGTATAATCAAGAAAATGAAAATAATATGTAGAGGGGAATGGAGATGAGCTGATTAGCTCTGTCCTTGGGCACATTCACACAAGCTTTAGAAATTACCTTGAAGATAGACAATACACTGTTGTTGTTTTAGACCAGGGTGATGAAATTTTAGCAGGAGCAAGCCATAACAGTCTGTATGCATTTTCTAGGCCTGATTCCCACAGAAAAACTCAGTTGGAAGGTCTGGCTCCTGCCCACTACTTCACTTCTGTAGGTTTTCCATACAGAGCTGAGTCACATTTGCCAGACCAAAATAAATTGGTCCTCCATAATATAAATATTAGTTGCTTGTTTTCTTCTGTTTCTTCTCAGTGGATCTAAGAGCTGCATAATGTTATATATATATATAGGGGGTGGTCAAAAGTAGGTTTACTGTTGTAATGCAAATAGTTAATACAAGGATAAACTCTGCCCCACATATTAAAACGATAAAGCTATTTTTGCTTACCCTGGCATACATAGTCTCATCATATTCTCTTTTTCTCTTAATTTCTGTTTAATTCTGCAAGATTTTTATCATTGATTTTGAGACATTCTCTTGTTCTGCTTTTAGTTCATCAAGGAGGTGTACAGAAATTTCAATTTCAGATTTCCCAACCTTCTTCTCATTATGGAAGTTACAGAAAATATTCTTGTTTATAGGACACACTTGAGTTACAGACAAGTCTGCTCATTTCAGTTTTTCACCTTTAATATTTCTTTAGCAGAAAAATTTGTGTTCTTTTAGTAATGTCTTTTAGATTTATAGCTAGTTTTATTAACCAAGCTCAGTCACTAATAAAACATACAGGTATAAATTTGTAATAAAAACATTTCTAATTTAACAGTCTGATTTTTTAGTTCACCTATATCAACTGACATGTTAACTTTGTGAGCATTAGTCTTGTTCTTCAGAAACAAGATCTTTCTATTCCTTGTGCTTATAGGTACCAAATGTTGACAGTTGCCATGCAGGTTAGTAAGAGAGTTGTTCTGCAATTATATGTGGTATTTGACTTCAGCCATGAACTGCAATACATGGCAACTAGTTTGTTGAGCTCAATCTAATACTCTTATGATGTCCTCATAAAAGAAATTTAAAATTTTTGAATTTCTTTCTGCCTACAATGGATATTTTTGTAGTAATTTGCTAACATATTTATTTAAGGCTTGTCATTATTCCTGCATAAGTATACAATAAATCAAATCATTGTTCCATTAGATAAATTTCCAATAAGTTATTTAGCTTGAAAATAAATAAGAATTATTGACCTCTGACCAGGGTGGCTGACTTGGTTGAGCATAATCCTTCAAATGCTGGTATGCTTGTAAGATGCAACCAATAGATATTTCTCTCTTCCTCTTTCTCCCTCTGTTCCCCTCTCTAAAAATAAATAAATAAAATATTTTTTAAAAAAGAAGTATTGAATTACAATAAAATATATTTATGTTGAGAACCCCCTGGTTTCAGAAGATATAATCCCCAGTGGCTAAGGCTGAATAAAGGACCTTGGCACCATAAGCCACTAAGGAGACAAAACTTATCTTCCTGGCCCCTTTGGGAAGAGGGGAGGAAGAGGTTCTGCCTCTGCCTCCTTTTATTTCACCCTGCTTGACTCTGGAAAGATGATTGATTAGCTAATGAAGGGTAAGATTCTTCAAGGGAGAGACAACCTCAGACAAGCATGGTTGTGAAAGGGTCCTCAGGGAAGGACTTGGGGGGCTATAGAAAAAGGCAGCGATGGACCCTCTCCCCTCAGCTTTGACATAGCCTGAGTCCTCATTATGTCTGCAGGAAGTCTTCTAATCTCTTGGATGTCTTACATCTCCTGGCTTAAGTCTAAAACAAGGCCAGAAAGCAGTGTTCCCATGGTCAATTAGACCTAAGAAAGAATGCATAAAATCCTGTGAGACCTGCTTTGCTAATACCCTCAATTTCAATGAGAAAGGTCCAAGCATAGAATGAGTTTGTTTCCCCAAAGTTTTATACCCTTTAGCTCTCTGACCCTGACTCAGAATAAGCCCTCATAGTTCATTGCATGTTATCTACTGTTTGATCATTACTGCCTGACAATGACTGATGAGCTATACCTGTATTCCTGTGCAAATTTAACCCAATAAAAGCCCATTGAGGAACAGACTCCTGGCCATTCTCCTTTGAGAGATCAGCCACCTTTCCTCCCCAGGCAGATCATGTCTATGGCAGTGGGGGGAGCGGGCAGGGGTGCTTGGGGGTGGAGCTTCACCCCCCCACCCCATCTCCTTCTTTCTTTCCCATTCTTTGTATCTTTCTCTTTGATTACTACCTTTGCTTGTGACTTTGATATTTGAAACCAAAAATATCATCTGGTGTGCTTGGACTATAAATATGTATAAACCAGAAATTATTTTAGTAAAAGGTGAAACATTTATACATTATGAAGAATACCCAAAGTATATAAATTAGTTTAAATATAAAACACTTAAGTATAATCATTGTAGCTTCAGCAATCAATATTTTAGAGATAATGTTTTGAAAAAATATAACGAAAAATCTAGCATGTTTTAAATAAAGTAAGAAATATGAAATATTTTTAATTCAATAAGTATATGAAATAAAATTACAAAAAGCAATAGCATATTTATATCTAATAAAGTACTTAAAATGAATTTTAAGAAGCTCATTTTATATAGCTACATAGCTAGCTTTTAGATTTTTTCTAAAAAATAGTTTATTATTAAATTTCATCAATATATCAAACTCTGGCTAACTTTTAGTATAAATAATAGTAATCATTAAAGACAGGTCCAAAAGAAAAATCAAGAAATGAACAAATCAAACATGTTCTATTTAGAAATGGTTAATAAAATAAGATAATGGGAATAATAATAATTGCTAGAAAAATTTAACAATATTTGTAAATTATTTTTTAAAGTACAGAAATAAAGAATACAGTATTTAATATACTTACAAAATAAGGAATTCCATAGACAATAAAAAATACAATAGCCGAGATAATTAACTGTAAGTTGGGAATGGGGCTATGCAGTGTAACCAACATAGGGTACTCTTTAGTGTAGAGCTGAGCACCAAGTCAAATGGGTAAAAAAGTATGAGTTCAGGAATTTTATAGAGGGAGGCAAAAATATTCTAACAGAATTTCAAGTGTAAATATTTTTATGATTATAAAAGCATTTTAAAATTAAATTTTATGATCATTTATATATTGCAATAAACTGTGACTTAGGACCAGCAGTGGTGGGGACTTCTAGGCTAATTTATTCTTTAACAATATATTGATTTTCTTAAGTTAAAATAAAACCTTTTATTTCCACATGTTTACAATGTTTTGTACATGTTTCCTAGGAAACCCTTTGAATACTACAAGCTATTTCCAATACCATCTATTTAAATGCTTAGATTCAATCAAAACCTCTGATCATGGTACTGGGCATCTCTTGCTTTCAACTCTGACAAAGATTCTAATGAGGATTCAACATCACAATCCCAAGTACAGATTTTTACAGCTCCTTTATTCCTGCTGTGATCTCTTAAAATCTGTTGTAAATTTTCCTCTTGAGTCAATAATGGGCAGCCTACCTCGTGGTAACACTTTCCACATATTCTATAGTTTTTCTTTGTGAGCTCATCTTCAGCAGTGTTCTCTTTCCACTGTGTCTTTGTGAGGTGTTTCCATTGTTACTTTTTCCTGGTAAATTCCAGAACAGTGCTTACAATTGGTGATTTACCAGAGTTTTAAATGTCATTGTGATTTCAGGTGATGTTAGTCTTAAACTGTATTTCCATTTCGTTTCTGTGAAAACTGATGTTGAGTGAAGTTTAGGTTTTTCAGTCTTTAGTGGTTGATTCTCCTATACTTTCGCCTATATAAGGCACTGTCTTCAGCTGAGGTACCAAGACAGCAGGTAGACATGTTATATAGCCCTTATTTGTAGACAGCACAGAATCTTTCTGGCTTCCGGCTCGATTCAGACCAGGTTTAACTATGGGCCATGTGTGGGTCTTAAACCCTATTTCTAGTATCTATATCCTAATATCCTTGTCGCTCTACGGGACATGTGAACTCACCTCTTGCTCATTTTGTTTCTGATTATTGGGGGAATCTCCATTTCTTATTTTTGGCCATGGCTATCTAGTAAAAAATAAACAAGTATTTCTTTGAAACCAGAAGGAGGATATTGTGGCATGTTTTTAATCAGTCATCTGAACTGAAAATGTTGAACCCTGACTCTTTAAATGTAATGGCACATTATTCTGAAAGAATTTTGTTCAGATTAGAAAATGAAGTGTACTTATTATTAAATCATGATTTCTCTGAACATATAAAGCCCCAATTTTACCCTAAAATTAACAGCTAAATTCTTACTAAATTTGAAAATAAATTACTTTAAAACATAAGGCTAATCACTATATGTTAATATATGGCTGTGGATTTTAAAACACTATGATATTCTCTTCAAGCACAATCCAATTTTATATAAAACCCAAAATATAAAATTTAATGCCATTTACATTTTAAATGTGACTTATTAGTGGTTATTAAATTAATCAAGAAGGTAGTAGGCTCTCATGACCCTTCCAGACTTAAATATTTAAGTTTATTTTTTATAGGACAAACCAGACCTCAGAGTTGCTATAGTAATAGTCAAACAACCACAGAGAAATTACATTTTTGAGGTAAGATAACAAATACACTTAATTTGCCCACAATAATTATATCTTCTCCTTTGTCCTAGTTATGATACAGGGTGCAGCCAGGGGGGGCCCCCCCAAAAAAAAGATTTGGAATGGTGTCCAGAATTCAAAGTGTATAGGAATAATGGAGAGACATATAAGGTGTCCTCACTCCTCGCCACCCCCCCACAGGTGTGAGTGGGGGGGGAGGGACAGTTTTGTACAGCCACAGCCTTGCAGCTAATCCATGGAATTGTCTTTTAACATATCTATAGCCTTTGGCGGTCACTTGGATGTGTTAAATGGCTGTGGCCAGGCTTGGAGCTAGGGGGGAATAAAGTTACTTCCCCCAAGATGTAACTGGGGGCAGGTCCCCCAAGTTACAGCGCCTGCGTAGGGGCTTGGAGAAGATTGGCTCGAGGACATGGGATGATTACTGCCCAGACTAATGATGGCAGCCCAGTAAACTTGTATTAATACAGAAATACTGGCAGGTGTAACTGATCTTGGGAGGAGTCGGAAATAGGGGTACAGAGGAAGATGGGTGCGAGGATTTAAAAGCCAGACAGGGCAGCCATTGAGGAGGAGAGCCACGCGGTTTTCAGCAGAGTGAGGACCCCCCTCTTGGTGAGGTGAAAGAGGGAGCCACGTGGTTTTGGCAGGGTGCAGACCCCCTCTTTCCCAGGTGAAAGGGAAAAACCACGCAGCTTTGCCAGAATGGAGATCCCTGCAGCCAGGTGAAGAAGAAAGCCACATGCTTTTGGTGGAGTGCGGACTCCTGCAGCTTTGGTAGAAGAGGCCCACGTGGCTTTGGGGTGCCCCCTTTGGCCGCAGGGCCTGAAAAGCAACAGAGACTTTGACTGGAACTGGGTACAAAGGACTTTTGCCAGTGGACCATGAGAGGGTACCACAGTACTTTGGATTAACTCGAGATCCTGCACAGTGACACTGCTGACGGTGCCAGCGGCCTGCAACACAGACGTGTGCTCTTTTCCTGATTTACGGTACCCGGAGTTGGGACAGTGGGAAAAGGGAGCGCTGTGTGGGTGTAGGTGTACAACCTAAAGGACTTTGATATTTTAGTGGAGGCATTAGGCCTGAATAGCATTAAATAAACATTTTGTTTCCTTTTCACAAATGTCTTTCCAAGACATGTCTTTCCAATTGGCGGCGGACAGAAGGGCCCAGTAGATTTTAGTATTTTGTTTTTGGGAGGGGCCCCTGTTCTATAGCAGTTTTGGGCATCCCTAGGTGGGCCAAATATTGTATTGCCCCTCCCTCGGACCTCTTGTTCGGTAACATTTAGACAAAAAAATTATCTGTTACAAATTTTGCTGTCAATCTTAAATTTAATTCTTATTTTATTACTGCTAAAATGCCCTTTGCATTTTAGATGTTCAAATTAATAAAAATGTAGAAAAATTTTATTAATTTGTTAAGTGAATGCTTATGTTTCATATTTATGCTCTACAAAAGGTTTTGATATTAATCTTTCTCTCAAAAATAACAAATTTTAGCTAATATGATCCTCTTTAATTCAAAAATCATTTGTGCCATTGTCCAGCCTTGCTTCTTTATTTTCTACATATACATTCTTTACCATTTTATTATTTTTCTATGCAAACACACACTACTTATTTCTTTAATATTTCTGATTTCCCATAATTGAACAGACTTAGCAACAAATAACTAACAATTCTGAAAAGCAAGGTTAATGTTTCCACAGCCAAGTCTTAGCTTGAAAAATTAAAACTTGGCAGGCATGTTTTATAAATTCTGATATTCTCTCAAATTTAAATAGTTTTAATTGCCTAATTATCTGCTTCAGTGCAATAATAAAGCCTTTTATATTTTATTTTCTACTACAGGAAAAGGCATTCCACTCTGTGCAAGAGAAACTTCTAGCCCTTGATTCAATAAATTGAAGTACTTTCATGTAATCTCGCACTTTTGTAAGCCAGCTCCATCTGTCATCTCACCTCCACCTCTTCCCTCCTTACCCAAATGTTACTCGTTTATTCAAGGAACACCCTGTTTTCCTTTCTTTATCTTTTTGTCATTGACAGCTTTGCTTTTTTTAAATCTATTTTATACTCATCAATAATTTCTCTCTATATCTATGTGTGTGTTCTTTAATGCAGGCAATAACTTCATTTCTGAATCTTATATGCCTCCCCATGCCTCTGAAATTTGTGTTCTCTACGACAGATCTTGCCATTAGCACCTCGCTTAATCTCTGGTTCTGTGCTGTCCTGAATAGTCAGAAGAGTATCAGTGCTTCTTTTCAGGCACTGACAGGAGGAGCTGCCTTGGGCACATTCCGGCAGATCAAAGCACCCTGAGGTCAACAACAATAAGAATTTAAGGACAACTTCTAGGCACTGAATTTCTACTTTGGAAATTTTGTGATCCATTTTGTGTCTCCTTTATTACACTGAATAATCTATGAAATATATAACCAACATAATTTTTAAAAATATATTTATCACATTAAGTATTTATTCCTTGCATCCCCCCCCCCCCATGAGTGTACAAAAATTTCTGGGGTTTCACATACAGAAATATTGTCATGAATGTTCAAAATATTACTATTTTTGTATCCATGATCAATACTTCAAATATCTATTTCTCATGCTATCAAGTTATTTAGCCTCACTCTATATTTAGGTATTACCTGCTTACTCTTAAGTTTTTGACACCTCACAAATGAAAATAAAAATGTTTACTTTCAGTTTTATTATAAGGTAGCAAAAGAACTAATCAACAGTAATTAGGGCCTTAAATATTCTTCAGTGATGATGCTCCAATTATAATCTACTTGAGACCTATGTAAACAGTTTTTACCCCCTGGGAAAAAGGTAATGTTCAGTTTAGAAAGCGAGTAATAAAACAAAGAACAACGTTTTTTGAAAATCATTTATTTCTAACAATTTTTTTCTTTAGAAAAACAGCAATGCATTGAAGTTCACAGAAAAATATTAAACCTAAGTGAGAGATTTTCATGTGCAATACAAATATGCCTGTTAACTGATTTCAATAATAATACATCTCAATAATTATTAACTAAATCACTATATCCATTTAATTAATCAAAGTTCCCTATAAAACTTAGAGCACACGAAATCTAGAGGGTAAGACATAACTTAAATCCATAATTTGTCTCAAAATTTAGTTTTACATATCCTAGGAACATAAAATAGACAGTATATGTCTTTTCAAATAACACATTTTACAAATAAACATCAAAAGAAGAACATTTCCCAAGAAAGAGTATTTATATGCTAACAATATGCTAACTAGAGCTTAGATGTTTTCTCGCCATACCTGTGCTATTATTTTACAGGCATGTTGAAAATGGCTAAGACTATGCTTCATTTGTTTTTGAAAAAGACTTTGATGAGAATTTTTGTGACAGCCCCAAGTTGAAAATTACAAGCATAAATGATGCAGAATAGAGCAGCCATCAAATAAAGATTTGGTTAAGAATTGAAATAAGGCATTTGACAAGAAATTATCTTGGTTATGGTTTGAGTGATCATAACTCTTGTTAGTAATATACATGGAACTGGAGATCTGACAAAATAAAGATTCACACTATAAAAGAAAATTATGTTTTTGGAGACTGTAGTTTATAAAATATTTTACATTTTCCATGAAAATATTTTATTAGGTTGTAAACTTGATGCAAGGTAAACATATAGTCTCTAATCATTTCCCAGCCATCTCTCTTCAAAAAACATCAAAATTAAAATATTTGCTTATTTAATGCTTTTATCAAAGTCTTTAAAAATCACCTTATCTGTGTCACTATCTTAAGCTAAACTCCTTTAAATCCCTGAAGGTTAATCTTTTTAAATACCAATTAGCTAAATGTGTGATATTTTAAAGGTATTTAGTCTGACAAAGACAGGATACATGACTTTTTGCAGGTATTTTACTACGCCTGTTTGTGTATTTACTTTGATCCTATGAGCATTGAAATAGTTAACTTTACACCTAATCCACAGTGCGAGCTGCAGGGTGGAGTGGTCGCTAAGCAACCTAACCAGGAGAACAATAAGTACCAGATTTTTCTCATTTAAATTTGTGTGAAGGCTAGAGAAGTGAGAGATTTTTATGGGCAGAACTTTTCAAGTTGATTTGGCTAAACTAAGCAGCCTGTAATTTGTATGCCTGAAATCTTGTCAGGTTGGCAGAGGCTGAAACAACAGAAATTGCTTTTAGAAAATACTATTACTACTGTGAGGAGCATTTTTCTTTAAGGGTAGACTCAAGCTTTATTCTTAAGTAAAAAGATGTATTTTTCAGATAGTGTACAAATTTTATATACGGTGAATTTTTATCTCTGTATCACTTGGTAGTCTTAAGACAACTCTTTTTGAGACAATTGATTATGGCTTTAAAATGAACCCAAACCCATATTATATGTAAGCTTTTCTATTAGATAATAGGCAAACATTTTAAGCAGGTAATAATAATAATTAGCGAATGTGTACGAGACAGCGCAGGGCTAACTCCAAACTCCATGTTGAAGGAAAGAACTCCATGCTAGAGGCCTGACTAGGACTCCGTGCTTTCGATAAAATTCCATGGTTAAAATTGACCTAACCCTATAATTAAAGGAAAGAATATATGATAATACCTTTCTTAACATTATGTCCTGCAAAATTTTTTTTGTCGATTAAATAGTAAGTAGAATAGTTTCACAAGCATTATTTTCCAGCCCACATGAGTAGTCCGCTGACCATGGAAAACATCTGTGACGACCCCAGGATCAACTGCCACGGGATGACGATGGTGGGGCCACTAACCTCATCCTCTTTCCTAAGCCCAAACTTACCCCGAGGCCCTTATATAAGCCATCCACAGGACCCGGCCACTTCTTTTTCCTGGTTGGCTTCCTTGTGCCCAAGCTGTTTTTAATAAACTCTGTCTGCTCATATCTATGACCCTGAGACTCAAGAACCTGGCATTCGAGCTCCAGTAACATAGAGGTAAACTTTATAAATTAAAAATCTCTGTCTGACAAAGTCAAACAGTAGGCAGTTAGACAGACATGAGAAGAATAAGAACAATAGACCAGGTACAGAAGGTCATAAGGGTAGAAGCCCTGGGTGACTAGCAATGGGCAAAAATGGGAAAAGAATGACCTCAAGACAATGGTGACCTTTCCTTCCCCAGCATATCACTGGCCATGGAATCACTGACCCTCCCCTGACCTTTCCTCCCCTGGCCTGTGAGCAGCCATGTGGTAGACATCCTTAGAGGAGGAATTAGGGGGCATAGAATAGCTTCATATGAGTCCCATACAGAACCTTGCACAGACTCTCCCTTAAGCATTAAACACTCAAGACAATGAGGTTCTAACCCACATCAAACAATCTTAGAAAGAAAGCTTTGGGTCTGTGGAGCACAGAGACAGAGTTTTGGATTAAACTAGAGATAACATCTAGGCTTCAGATGTGTTTCAGCTCCAGGCCCAGAAAAACAGTAAGTCCAGGTGGGCCCATGTGCTGGCTGACATTAGGAGCAGCTGCAATGAATAAAGACCCCCTGTTCTGGCATTGACCTCAGTGGAGACCATGACTCCGCAAGGACACAACTGGAAAGCTGATTAATATTCTGTTGAGACGTTCCCCTGAAACCTCTCTTATGATCCTCACATTTAGGGATTGGTTTAAAAGCCCTCAGGTTAGAATACCCAGTGTTCTCTCTTTCTCTCTCCTAAGCATGCCCATGCCGTTCCTGACCTCCTTCTTTCCCTATCACTGGGCATCTTTCTGATGCCCACACCTTCCTCTCCCTTTCTGCTCGGCCCAAGTGTGTTTTCTTTGCCTCTCTTTCTCCTCAGCATCAAGGGCCCTTCTCTTGTCTCTGTAACTTGTTTCCTGAGGCCACACAGCCAAGCTGGCTTACTCTTTCTACCTCTGTGATATTCTAAAATCAAAACTTTTGCTTCTCTTTGAGTCTTGGCTCTGAAGTCTGTTTTAGTCAGAACTCAATACAGTGATAGCTAAGCCAAGGTACAGTCACTGAACATTCTGGTACTGCTTTGCTCCCAACAAAACCACAATACTTTTGTTTAAATTTCAATTGTTATCTATATTTTTACGTTTCTTAATAATCTACACATAATAGGAGATTGAAACCATTGTCCAAGTATATTTAGTAGGCAAGTGACAATGTCATACTTTCTGTACCTGTTGGCTGATAATGTAGCAGTGACATCCTGTGAACTCTTGAAGAAAAAATACATATATTTATTTTTAGTCTTTATATTCCCTACAAATAATTTTTCTTGGCATATAGCATGTTCACAGTGTCTTTCATTTGACTAAATGAGTGATTTAATAAATAAATTTTATAACCATGTTGATCTTCAAATATCAGACATCAAACCGTTTTGCTTTCTAATGGTATTATTCATGGAATGTGAATAATATTGTGTGTATTTTTGGCCTCAAATTTGAAGTATATCTCCTTCAAAATGCCTTCATTTATAACATATTTTCTGTAATAACCGGGTAGCATACAGAACGCTAGGACATAGAAGTGAGGCTGGTTCCCAAGGAGTACTTACTATTCATTCAACTAGAGAGAAGGGGAAGGCAGAAAATCACAAAAATAGTGTGGTGTTGCTTTGTAGTAACAAAGCAATCCTTTGGTGGAATACACAAAGTCATACAGCAAAATATTTTATTAAAATCACATAATTAATCTGACATTTTGATAAGAGTGGAAGCAGAAGCTGAGCAAAAGGGCATAACCGTTCTGTTACAGAATGACCTTGAGCAAGAAAAATAAACAGATACAAGTCAAATTTGGAAGACTCAAGAGGAAAAGAAACCAAACCCAGCCAGAAAAGAGAAAATTCAGGTATCCTAAAACTCTAATATAAAAATTCCCCAATATCTCATAAAGTAGGGTATGACATTTATATGGAAACCCATGCAATTTAAAGCTTTAGAGAACAAAATTTTCACTTACCTATTTATTCATTAACTTAAATTATATTTTCTGAACACTTGCTAAGTGCCAAGCAGTAAGAACATGACAAATTTCTTGATCTCCCAATGTCTCAGTTTTATCACTTGTTAAATAGGAATATAATTTACTCATAGAATTGCCCAAGGACTAAATGAGTTGTTTCATCTCAAGTGCTTAACTTAGGGTAGCTCCTTGTAAACAGCAAGCACCTTCCAAATACTGTGTACCTATCAGAAAAAAAAAGTGGTCATTTTGTAAAATGTATAAAATACCTAAAAGATCCATTAAAATATTCCATAGAAGTTTTTAAAATGATACACATATATGTATGTATGTATATTTAAATAAGTGGAGATTTTTAAGGGCACTCTCAAACTTTAACAGTTATTGTTTATATGATAGCAGATTATACAAAAATAATGGTAGTATAGTACTACAGAAAATTCATAATAACTCAGTGAGGGAGAACTAATAAGTAAAGAAATGTTCAATTAAATACATCCAATGCTCAAGTTTTTCTCCCCAGATACAACCCTTACTAGTACATAAGTCTCTGGTAAATCTAGCTTTAAAAAGTAATATTTGTAAAACTGCTGAAGAAAGTGATGGCATTTTTATTATACAATCTAGAAGAATAGAAAATTAAAAGAAAGGGATATCCTATTAATGGTTGCAAGACAAAAACAGTACACAATGTGAAAAGACCTCCTAGGTTGACTGATAAAATGAAAACATCAAAGATTTTTTTAAAACAACTACAATAATATCATGCCAAAAATTGTACGAAGAAAAAAAACACAAAGATTTAAGCTCTGCATGTTACCTCCCCTGCCATCTCTGATCGCAGGTTTTACTCTGTTACTACCTGATGTAGTCAGGTATATCAAATAGGTACAAAATGATGCTAGATGACCTCCTGTGGGATTCTGTGTACAGAAAATGGAGGCTGAATCAGCCGGACTTGAACTGTGTTTTTCTCTCCCATAGATAAATATTGCATACTAAATTAGTTTTTGTGTGCTCACACTGCCTTCCATTTAACCTAATATATGCAGTGTCAAGTTGTTTCAAAATGAATACAATTTGACTCTTATGTACATAGTTTGTCTATGGTAAAAATGGGAAATGGTTAAAGCAAAATATAATAAAATACTTTTCCCACTCCCGTAATGGTTCAGGGACTAGTGAGAAAAATCTGTGAGCTGGAATACTGACTTAACTTGTAGTTCTAATTTTACTTAGTGCCATATAAAAACCCATATTCTCCACTTTCTAAGATAATCTACTAGGTTATCTCATACAGAGATTTCTGCAAACCAGGACTTTCTTTAGTCAGGGTCTCCATCAATTGGAATAAAACAAGTTACGTCATAATTTTCAACAAGAAGGCTGCACAATTTCTGAAAATTTGTCATGTATACATCTTGCAGCTGAAACATATATTTTTGTGCAGAACTGTGTCCCTATCTCTGCAGTCTCATTGTGAGAAAACAGTGTGTGTGTGTGTGTGTGTGTGTGTGCACAATGTAGTTTATAAGCAGCTAAGTGGTGCAGGATATAAAGTTCTTGAACAGAGTAGTGAAAGTAGTCATAGTGAAAGTATACTACCTTCTCTGTTCTATTTACTTCAACAGACATTTTAGCCAACACCTAAAAAAAGGCCAGGGACAGGGAGAAGGGAAATTGGTGATAACTGCTATAAAGAAGTACCCAGTAAATTTAATCCACTTATGTTGGTTGGGAGATTAGTTGAACTGCTTTAACAAAGACCCAGATTAACAGCAGTTTAAAAACATATAAATTCATTTATTTTTAACGTGGATCCAAGTTAATATAGGGGCTGAATTTGTCTATGATTAAGGCACTTTCTATTTTGTTGTGTAGCATTCCTCTCTGGATAACCCAAATTGGTAGTTAAAGATGAGTCAACACCACATGTATCATCTACATACTGGGGAAGGGAAAAGGTCATGTAGAACTGAAGTTAAAAAATGTACTTACCTTCACAACACATGGGCCAAAAATTATTCATATCATACAGGTGTGTTTGCAGATGGTAGAAAATATAGTTGTCATTCTTAGCAACCTTGTACCTGGCTAAAAAGTAAGTATTCTGTGAACACAGATAAATTGGATACTAACATGCATAGTAATCAATCCTATTACTCTAATAAAAATTTTAATGTAATAAATCTTTATTGTCCTCATTGTATGAAGACACATACACACATATGAAGTGGTGTGATACCAAAGTTTAGAAAATCTGCTTTGAAAATGTACATTATTAAATCTAATTCTGGTTCTGCTACTTTCTTGCTAAATTACTTTTCTATAGCTCAGTTTCCTCATCTGTGAAAAATGGGAATAAATTTAATTAGATTACAATAAGTATTAAATATGTGTTTAGACACAAATGCTTAGAACAATACTTAACATATAATAAAAGTTCAATAAATGTAACTCATAGAAATATGTATGTTTTCCTCAAAAATGTTTTTGAAAATAGTATTTTATGTTCTTATAACTCATAGTGTTTAATAATGCAAACATAAAACTAAATCAAGGCCCTAAAAATCACAAGGTTGCTTGTTTTTGTAAATTGAGATTCATATTAAAATTTCTAACAAAAATTTTTTTTTCATTTATGTGCACCTCTATAAATAATGGCTTCATTAAATGGCTAAGTAATTCTATCAGTTGGCTTATTCAAATGTTTAGATTCCTAAAAATACTACATACTTTGTGAAATTCTGTGTATATATATATATATATATATATATATATATATAAAACAAATAGAAGCCTACAGTAGATAAAGTATTATATTTCATCCATTATAAGTTATAATTTTCATAGTTTAACATCTTTGACATCAAGATGCATCTTATGATTGATGGCATCGTGTAACTTCTGTCAGGTAGACAGCATTCCCAGCAAAGTCATGTCTGCCTATGCATGCACAAGTACTGTTATCACTATGACATGACAATACAACTGAAACATCAACATTTCCATCCCAAACTGTTTCAGAGCCATTTGGGAAAGGAAAATGAGTTCTGTTTATATCTTCAAAACCTCCTAGAGACATATTCTAGTAAAATAAAGCAAGGGCAAAGTCATGTAGAATTGGTGTCCATACCACAGAAGGAAATTCTGGAGACAATGCTATAGCAGCCCCCCAAATTATCTATTAACTCTCCTGATGGACCAGGGGGCAATATATTGTAGGAGAAAAAAGCCATGGTTATTAATAAAACTGAGATGAATAGTGGTTCAGACTCTTCATATTAAGAACTTCAAAAATACTTTATAATTCATCTCACTTTTATTTTCTATCCCCTTATTCACTAATGTGATATGTAATAAGAATCTATATGCAAATTTAACAGACCACTTTCAAAAAGCATAAAATTACAATTCCAAATTATGACAATTAATTGAAGTATAGCTTAATGTGCAGCATTTTTCTTAAGGTTTTAAAAATTAATGATACTTTTACTATGTAACAGGCCTGCCAAGACAAAAATTATAGTCCAAAAGAAAGAACAGATCAAAGCTCCAGAAAAAATACAACTAAATGATATAGAGATAGCCAGTTTGGCTATCAGTTGCACAGTTCAAAACACTGGTAATCAGGATGCTCACAGAATTGGTTGACTATGGTTGCAAAACAGAGGAAAAAGTGAAGGTTATGGAAAGTGGAATAAAAGGAAATGCACAGGGAACCAACAGTGACAGAGAGGAAACTGGGACTCAAATCAATGGTTTGGAGCAGAAGGAAGAAATAAACATTCAGTGAGAACATAATGAAGAAATAAGAATTTAAAAAAAATAAGGAAAGGCTTAAGAACCTACTGGACAATGTTAAACATTCCAACATCCAAATCACAGGTGTGCCAGAAGGAGAAGAGGAAGAGCAAGAAATTGAAAACTTATTTGAAAACATACTGAAGGAGAACTTACCCAAGGAAGTAGACCTGGCAAAGGAAATAGACTTCCTGGAAGTCCAGAAAGCTCAGAGAGTCCCAAAGAAGTTAGACCCAAGGAAGCACACATTAAGGCACATCATAATTATAATAGCCAAGATTAATAATAAGGAAAGAATCTTAAAAGCAGCAAGAAAAAAGGAGACCGTTACCTACAAAGGAGTTCCCATAAGACTATCAGCTGATTTCTCAAAAGAAACCTTGTAGGCAAGAAGGGGCTGGAAAGAAGTACTTGAAGTCATGAAAGGCAACAACCTACATCCAAGATGACTCTATCCAGAAAAGCTATCATTTAGAATGGAAGGGCAGATAAAGTGCTTTCCAGGTAAGGTCAACTTAAAGGAGTTCCTCATCACCAAGCCTTTATTATATGCAATGTTAAAGGAACTTATCTAAGAAAAAGATGATAAAAATATAAACAGTAAAATGACAATAAACTCACAGCTATGAACAACTGAACCTTAAAAAAACAAACTAAATAGAACAGAAACAATCACAGAAATGAGATAACATGAAGGGTTATCAGTGGGGAGGGAGAGGGGGGACACTTGGGAGAAGGTGCAGGGAATAAGAAGCATAAATGGTAGGTACAGAATAGACAGGGTGAGGTAAAGAATAGTATAAGAAATTGAGAAGCCAAAGAACTTATATGTATGAAACATGGACATGAACTAAGGGGGCGCAACGCGAGTGGGAGGGGGCAGGTTAGAAGGGAATTAAGGGGGAAATGGGACAACTGTAATAACATAATCAATTTAAATAGAATGATACTTTTGATTGCATCATCATAACTTTGAAGTAATATGATGCTAACCTCCTAGAGGAGCCCATCCTCGATGATAAAACATCTATGATCTCTGAGTTCACCAACTTTAACTACTTACGCTTTTAGATCATTTTGTAGTTCTCAGGAAAATATCAAGATATAATGGTTATACTTCATCTTCTTACTTGATTGTATGTAGTCAGTATTGATTTACCAACATAAAACGAGAAAATATTAGAAAATATTTTCTACCTTTTAAAATCAAGTCCCCTAATTTATTCTCAGATTCTTGTCAAGATGGTGGCATAGGTAAATATGGGTCACTTATTCACACGACCATATAAAAATTACAATGAAACTATAGAAGAACCATCACTCAGAACCATCAGAATTTAAGTTGAATGGAAGTCTGACAACTATAGAATTAAAGAAACCACATCCATCCAGACTAGTAGGAGGGGTGGAGACAGAAATGAATTGGTTTCACATCCATATGTGATGGATAAAAATTGGGGAGGGATATTTTGGGAGCAAAGAGTCCCAGATTTATGCCAGGCCCACTAGCCCAGGCATTCAGTAACAGGAAGGTAAGTCCCCATAACATCTGGCTATAAAAACCGGCAGGGATTGATCAGTAGAAGAAACTTCAGGAATCCCAAGCAGTTCCTCTTAAAGAACCTACACAGGGATTTACTCAGATTCACTTCTCTGAGCTCCAGCACTGGGATAGCAGCTTGAAAGGCACCAGCGGCACACAGGGACGACCTGAAGTGTCTGGCATCCAGGTGAGACCTGTAGAACAGCTTTCTCCCAGAAAGAAAGGCAGAGATCATTGTTCCTTTTCTGAACCCTTCCCCCACAGAGCCAGAAGGAGAATGCCATATCTGAGACTCCAACAATCTAGCTAACACTGTGTGCAGTAGCCTAGAGAACTCCTGAGACTCTGTCATATGAAACATTTGGGTCCACCAAAACTGTTAACATTCACTTTTTCTTGCTAATGGTTGCCCTTGGCTCATGCTTTACAACTTCCTCAATACTTTCAAACAAGAAATAGCCTACCTCATTGAGCCCCCAGTGCCTGTACCACTTGCTAAGTGGCCCCAGGCCCAGTACTAGCAGTAGCCAGTCCAAATTCACAGCTCGGCTTTGCCTGGGAATCTCCAAGCCCAATACAGGTAGCAGCCATCTCAGATTACTATATAGACCAGGTAGGGTGGCCCCAGGCAAAACACCCTAGTGGGGGTTGACCTTGGCCTGAACTACCCAGAAAACCTCAGAGTCTGTGCACCCAATGGATAGCTACAGACCACTTTGGGGCACAATCACTCTACCACTACATAGCTAATCCTCCATGAATAGTGGAGGTTGGTGGATAGTGGATAAAGCCAGTCCCCGTAGCTGACTGGCCAGAGTAAATCCTTCCCATTGACCTGCCAACAGAAATCAAAGTTCAACTGCAAGAGGAGGGTGTACTCAGCCCACATGAGGGTGCATCTCAAGTATGCAACTTGGGTAATAAAATAGACTATGCCACTGGACTCTACAGGACATCTACTGCATTAGGCCATGGTACAAAGAGAGGAAATCACATAGCATCTCTGCCTAATACTTGCAAATGAACACAGGGAGGCTGTCAAAATGAGGAGACGAAGAAACATGGCCCAAATGAAAAAACAGATTAAAAACTCCAGAAAAAACTACACAAAATGTATATAACAATGTATTTTATACAGAGTTATAAACACTGTTTACAAAGTTCAAAACACTGCTTATAAGGATGCTCAAGGACCTTAGCGAGGACCTCAACATTATAAAAAGTATCCAGGCAGAAATAAAGGATACACTAATTTAATAAAAAACCTTTTACAGGGAAACAACAGTAGAGTGGATAAAGCTAAGAATCAAATCAATGATTTAGCACATAAGGAAGCAAAAACAACCAATCAAAACAGCAAGAAGAAAAAAGAATTAAAAAAACAAAACAAAGATAGTGTAAGCAGCCTCTTGGGAAACTTCAAGTGTCCCAGTATTCACATCATCATAAGGGTGCCAGAGGAGAAGAAAAAGAGCAAGAAATTAGAACTCTATTTGAAAAAATAATGAAAAAATTCCTTAATTTGGTGAAGGAAATGGACATGCAAGTCCAGGAAGCACAGAGAGTCCCAAATAAGATGGCCACGAAGAGGCCCACCACACAACACATCATAATTAAAGCTCCAAAGGTTAAGGATAAAGAGAGAATCTTAAAAGCATCAAGAAAAGAGCAGTTAGTTACCTACAGGGGAGTTCCCATAAGCCTCTGAACTGATTTTCTCAAAAGAAACTGCTAGCTAGTAGGGATTGGCAAGAAATATTCAAAGTCATGAAAAGCCAGAACCTATAGCCAAGATTGCTCTACCCAGCAAAGCTGTCATTTAGAACCAAAGTGCAGATACAAAGCTTCCCAGACAGAGAAAAACTAAAGGAGTTCATTGTCACCAAACCATTATTATATAAAATATTAAAGGGACTTGTTAAAGAAAAGAAGAGGATGAAAACTATTAATAATAAAAAGGCAATACATACACTATCTATCAATAATTGAATATAAGAAAACAAAGGAATCAAGAAGAACAGAGACAGAATCACGGATACACAAAGGATTTTGATGGTTGCCAGATTGGGAGAGGGTAGGGGGGAATGGGTGAAGACATGAGGGGATTAAGAAATGCAAATAGGTAGTTACAGAATAGCCATGGGGATGTAAAGTAAAAGGAGCAGCCCAGAACTTATACACATGACCCTGGACATGAACAAATTGGGACAACCGTAATAGCATAATCAATCAAATAGAATTTAAAAATTAAATTAAAAATATCTTTCTTATTAGCCTCCCAAGTTTTGTGTGTGTTCATTCATTTTATTCCTTTACCTGAGTATACGAGTATACTTATATACATAAAACCAATTCTTAGTTTCTTAATTATAATAGATAGTATTTATCAAAATTCTCTATAGATGACTCATCTCTTCTACTGTCTCCTTTTGATTTCTGTTCATGATGCCTATTTTCACATTATCCATCTTTGAAACATTTACATTCTTAACCTATAATTCAGTCTACTGTCTTTTCCTGTATCAACACTGAACACGTTAAAGAAAAAGCAACATATAGTCATGCTTAAGGAAATACTTTCTTCTTCAGGATCAAGTGCAATGTTTGGACTTATAAAGAAAAATAAAAAACTATATGTTTAAATTTGTGTCTGTTTATTGCTAAAAAATATACCACATTTTCAGCATACATGTATTATCTTTTTGAATAGCCTTTTATTTTTGTTAATTTTAATATTATATTTCCATTCTATTCATAAGGGAAAATGTTCTTATTATAAAATTTTAACTTTGTTTGAATTGCAATGAAAACCTTTTTGGAGATTTTAAAAAATACATTTCTCTTATTTCCTGTTACCATTTTAAAATTCAGCATTTAAATAAATTCTATTCCCGAATTTAATTCACCATTTTTTAAAGTTCCATTGCTTTCTGTTTTTAAAATGTTTTTCGTGTGCACATCTTCAAGTGATTTTTTTTTCCTATAAGAGAAATCTGTGAAAGATATGTTTGATGAGTATTTTTGTATTTAAGATGTCCGGTTTTTTGGTCTTAAAGTAAATTTGGTTATTGTTACAGAGAGTGTAATTGGTGTACTTAACACCCTTTCCCAGCTTCAGACTTCTTTGCCAGCTTCTAATATGAGGCCTAAGGGACTAAAAATCAGTACTTAATTCTTAGCCTCCTGACAGTAATGGATGGCCAAGAAACAGTTGTGTCAGGAAGAAAAACTTCTATTCCTTGAAGAAATACAGACTCACCTGATGTGGTAGCTCTACCTTTTTCTCCCCACTCACTTTCTTGCACATAATTAGGAAGACTGGTTAATAAGGGTAGAAACCCCTTAAACAATTATCCATCATTTACCTGAAACTGAAATGGAACTAGATGCCTTGTTTCTTGACTGTTTTATAAATCTGGTGAGTTTAAACACACACATACACACACAACAACACACACACACACACACACACACACTGAGAGGGAAGATCTAGAGAGGAAGAGAGTACTATTGTGTTCTTAGTGATGATTGGAATCAATAGCCAAAATATTTAAGTGGTATAAAATTGAATTGAATAGACTAAGTAATTGTGAATATCCTTTTTTAAAGTTTCAGCTCCAAGAAACGTTCAAAGGCTCAATCTCTGAGAGAAGCTGAAGGGGGAAGGGGTTTAGATGAAGACGAGTAGAAGGAATCAAAGAATCTGCTGATGCTTAAACTTTTAGTTCAGCAGTAGGAAGTAAAGGTTCAGAAGTGAAAGTTTTCCCCAAGAAGAGTTTCCTGGATTAGAAATACATGACATCTGAAAGAAAATACTCCCTGTGTCCTACATTTTTTTTCAGAGTCCTCTCTGTATAGGGAGAGGTATTGATGTAATTTCTACATTTATTTGATAAAATTAAGAAAAATGGGGAATGGAAGGTGTCACTGATGTTGGACACAATGAATAAGAAAACATTTATTTTCTAGAAAAGTAAAAACAAGAACATTAACCCACAAGACATTCCACCGGACTGGGGGAAGGACTGAGGCAACATTTTTCTTCTAATTTTTTGTAAGTAGCTGATTTGTTTTTACTGAGTTGTGGAAGCTAGTTCCATAAAATTGAATACTGTTAACTGTTCTTTCATTTCAACTAGCTTAGGATTTTGAGGGTTTGTGTGTGTTTTTGTACCTAAACATATGCATATTTCAGGTGGGGTTATCATTAATTTCATATAGAACTATAAAACCCACCCATATGCCTGCACACGCTACATATGCCCAAACTACTATAGATGCTTTGTATTGGGGTTCTCAAGGAAATGAAATTTTATATCAAATTATATTATCCATCCTTTCTCTTCTAAATGTTTAAAAACCAGGACATATAAAACATCTTCAGAAGAATGACCCTTTGTTTTGCAGTGAAAGGAAATAGTCTGGGTTATCATCCTTGCTGCAAAATATCACAGAGGCTGTGAAATAAGAAAGTCAATATGTATTAGACAAAGAGAAGAAACGAGTGTATATGGAAAAGAGAACAGAAAGCCAAGGATGAGAAAAACAGCAGGGAGTCGCTTGTTGAGCCCAGTGGCCTTTTTCTATTCTTAACACACTGAAGATTGTGTAGATCAGAGAAAAAAATTGTTTAATTCTTTCATTTTCTATACACAGACAAGATTTTTCTCTCTATTTTCTGTTTAGCTTTAGTAATTTTCTTCACTCGGGTTATTATGCTTGTAAATTCAATTCAGTGTAAGCTAAATAGGATAAAATAATAAGTACCTTGAAGTTTTTTCTTATTACTATTTATAAAGATCTCCAAGAATTGCAAGTATTTTCCCCAACAGGTAATACTATATTCACCAAGGGAAATGAAACAGAACTGAAAGTGAGTCTCGCAGCCTATTAAATATTTAAAAAGTAATAAGGATCCATCAAAACGTGGACTATTTTCTACATGTTATGACTTCAGATAGTCACTTCCCAACTGGAGCTACAGAAGCAAGGAAGGAAGATATTATGATGGAAAAATCAAATATAAAGTTACTAAAAATAGCAGATTTATTGTATTTGACATTTGTTAATATGAATTTTCAAGGACTGGGTCATAAATGCAGACAGTTGTGAGTCATTGTCTATGTATATGTATCTCTAGCTCAATATCTCAAAATATTAAGTTTCTATTTCATTTGCAATGTCTTAATAACCACTTTGATACATTCATTAATTAGATTTATATATTGTAATTTATCTTATCCTGTGATATCAGGGCCTAAGACCAATATAGGGGACATTAAACACAATTTGTCACATTTGTCACCATCTTCAAATAGAATTATCCTCATAGGTTGTGATAGGTTGGCAGGCAGAATTGTTAAGATGATGCCCAGATTCCAGCCCCCTGGTGTTCATGCCTTGCATCATTTCCTTTCCTAGAGTGTGAGAGTCCTACCTGTAAATATGATGGGATATCACTGCCGTGATGATAGAACATTATATAGCAAAGGTGAAGGGGGGGGTTTGCCTAGATAACCTTTCCTAATGAGAGAGCATCTTAAAAGATGACTAAACTTTTCCTGATCTCAAAGATTCTTTTAATGGCTTTGAAGAAGTAAGTTGCCATGCTCTGAGTGGGCAACATGGTTAAGTATTGAAGATTACTCTAGTTACAGAGAATGACCCCCAGCCAACAACAAACAAGTAAGCAGGAACCTTAAAAATACAACCACAGACACACAACAACAATTCTGTCAATAACCTGAATGCAATAGAAAGTAAATTCCTCTGCAGTTCACTTTTAGATGAAGACACATCCTGCCTGATATCTTTATTTCAGCTTTGTTAGACTCTGAGGGGAGGACCCAGTTAAATCTTTTGATGTATAGAAACTACAAATTCACAAGCAGGTCTTTTTTAAGTGCTAAATTTGTGGCAATTTGTTATGCAACAGTAGCAAACTAGCATACATTGCTTCTTGGTTAGGTGTATGATAATATAATTAAAGTCAGCTGACTTTTTGTGGCATCTAAAGGATTTTGAATGCAAATCTAGGTTCACATAAGGTCCTAATTCATTCTTGAACAATCAGTTCATGTGGAATGAAAGTTGTATTAATATATGTTGCTCTGGCAGGTATGGCTTAGTGGGTTGGGCCATACCTGCCATCCTGTAAACTAAAATGTCTCTGGTTTGATTTCTATTCAGGACACATGGCTAGGCTGAGGGCCAGGTCCCCCAATGTGGGGCATGTGAGAGGCAACTGATTAACATTTCTCTCCCTCTCTTTCTTCTCCCACCTCCTCTCCTAAAAATAAGTAAAATCTTTTTAAACATGTTGTATATGTGACTGACTAAACAGTTAAGTTATAATATTGATAAATACTTCACAATGTAAATTATAAAACTCTTTGAGATATATTGACTTTTAATGATAAAATAGTGATAAGAGCGTTATTAAAATATACATGTTTAGAAGTAAAAAAGAAGGAATTCCTAAAGAAGTAAGTAACTTGACTGAAGTCACAACCTTGGTTTAAGTGACAAAAATTTTCACCCTGGGCTTTCTACCTCTGTTGAGCAGAAGTTTCTGAGAAAATAAGCAATGAAAATAAGTTTGAAAATAAATTGAATTCTGATTAATTCATGAAAACAGGTAGAAATAGCATCAAGAAAATCACTTTCAGGCCATATATCTATCATCTTCTAGTTTTGATTCCTTCATCTACAAAATGGAGTTAAAATAGTATCAAACTCCCAGAGGCAGAGGGTTTACAGAAACCTGTGTCATGTAGATTGTTAAAAGGGACTTGGGTGATGTCCAGTTTCAGAATTTTATAGCTTGTGTAACTTTGTTAATTGCTGTCTTTATTGATATCTTCATATGTACTAAAACTAATGAAGACAATTAAGTCTCTTGTGAAAGTGATTTTTAGACTAGATTGACACACTTGACTGAAAGCAGTGTTCAAGGCTATGGGTTGTATGCTTTCTCCTCTTTCTAAGAGGGTCTCAGTCACAAGTCCATTTGGGGTTTGGTTGTTCAAAATGTGTCTATCAGGGGAGTAGGAGAAGGAGAAGGGGGGAGAAGGTACAGAAAATAAGTAGCATAGATGGTAGGTAGAAAATAGATAGGGTAGGGCAAGAATAGTATGGGAAATATAGAATCTAAAGAACTTGAGACACGTGGTCATAAACTAAAGGGGGGAATGGTCGGGGAGGGGTGTAAGGGTAGAGGGGAATGAAGGGGGGAGTAGAACAACTGTAATGGCATAATCAATCAAATATATTAAAAAATAAAATAAAAAAACACAAAATGTGTCTATCAATATTCCAACATTTTTCTTTCTACCTCCCAAGAATGAACACAGAAAGTGGGGTTCATTCCAACAAAAGCAAAGCACAGTTCTAATTTAGCTATTGTATATTTAATATTTCACAAGAAATCAGAATTACTGTAGAATGATTAAGCAAAGACTGGATAATTTCTCAAAGGATTTTTAATTCTCTAAAAAGAGGTTAGGATGTATTTTTTCATTAAATATCAGAAAGAAAACCATTCAGCAAATACCTTTTTTAGACACTAACATTGAAATAAGAGTCTCTTTAAGAATAAAATACTCCATCATATGTGTACTACTTAGAGAACAATATTAAAAGAAGTGCATCATTTTTTCCTACCTTTAATTGGCTTGAGACTTGAAAATATATTTCTAAAATTTACATTTTCCAAATTTGCACTTACATTTTCCAAATTTGCACCTGCATTTTAAGCCGAGTAATTGTTTTTGATATTTCCCAAGAATTTACTTCAATCGTTTGCCCAGAATAACTCCAATGGATTTTGAATAGGATTTCCTGACAGAAATACTTAGGTATAAAACACCTTACAACATTATTGGAAGATCCTTCCATATGCACTAGAGCTACAAAAAGTAGATGTTAGTTTTGAGGCTCCAAAAATTGAGTTAAAAAGGTCCAGTATTAAAATTAACTAGTCATTTTCTTTACAATCACATAAAATCAATACATTGATATACTGATTCATAAATAACTATTAGCATATATGTTTATGTTTTTGTCACTGTGTATGGAGATTATCTCTATAAAATTCTTACTTTTTAAATGTCTAGATGTGTATATTTTCTGTAATTCTGTTTAAAATATCAAATATTTAAACACAATTTAAAAATCGAACACCTGTTTATTTGCCATGGTTTTATGATTGATACTATCTTAAATCCTAATAGTGATCATTTCATAAATAAATGTAACAAAATGAGTCATCCGCCATCACAGATATTAAACTCACACAAGATGCCTTTGTATGTTTCCACACAAAGTAGAAGTCATTATTCTTCTTGTGATGAACAGATATTCAAAGTGAGAAAACTCCCACCTCCATCTGCCCTTACTGAATAACAAAGACATTGTGATTTTTATCTGTCTATATTTTTCAATACTTAGTACCACAAATGTAAAGTTAATTATATCAACACACAGAGGGAGTGAAATAAAGCGTATACACAAAGCCAAAAGCCTTGATTTTCTGGAAAGATTTGGAGGTAGACTGATGATGATGATGATGATGATGATGATGATGATGATAAAGAAGCTACATGCCTTCTGTGCCTCCAGGCAAAGAAAAGCTACATGTATTCAGTGTGCTTTGAGAATTGTGAATGTTGACTGCGTATTAAACTATTTTAAAATTGATAAATTACATTAGCAGGTATATGCAATTGTGATTATAGATACGTAGACAGCAATAAAACAATACTTTAAATATACCAATAATTTAGATGTGATAATTACAATGCACATGAAGATTTCCTGTATAGTTCTAGAGACCAGAGAAATGCATTTTCACTCTAGCACACACAAGTGTGCCATATGGAAGCTGCAATATACCTTGCTGAGAAAGTTGAACATAAGGAAAAAACCTGAGACTTCTGAAACTAAGATCCATTATTTCTTAAAAAACTGAAAATTTCCAATAACACTTCACAGATCATTTTTACTTGACAAATTATTTCTTTAAAAATAATCTCTCTATCTCTGAGAGAAATTTAATTAGGTGCTTGCAAGGCCCCATTGCCTGAGCACCAGTCACATACACCTTGTCCCTGTCACAGTGCTTGATACTATCTGGAGGTGAGTGACAGAAACGTCCAGGACTAACAAAGGCTCTCTCCGTTCTTGTCAGCAAGCTCTGCTATATCTTCCTTATTAGAAGTACCCAGGAGCTTTCTCTGCACAATGGAGTTCTAGAGTCAGTGATAGCTGGCTCTTGTTTTTAACCATTTATATTCCCAAATAGAAGATTTCTCCCTTTTTCATGGAAATGCCTGCCCCCTTTTGGCCAAAAACCAGCAGTTTGATTTACGTTGATAAAACACAAACCGTAACATACTCTCTTCCTGCTACTCACTTCTGCCCTAAGTAATGGAGTGAGCAGTTCTCAGACAAAAGAGAAAACCAATATCATGATTCAGAATTTAAGTTCCAGGCATTATCCTATCTTTTATTGTTATGCAGATGTAATACTTTGGAAGGAGCACACGAGCTGAGCTTTTATTTCTGAATGAATGAAAAAAAAAGCCTAAATTCAAAGTTCAAGTTTAAATTTGTATGTGTCAGATATCACACATTTATTACTTTTTCCTAGGTTCAGATAATTATAGTAATAATAGCTGAACGCATGAGGTTTAGTAAGATTACAAGTTACATGTTAAACTTAAAAATATGTATTTATTTAAAAAACTAATTTTATGTATTTCATGACTTTTAAAATCATAACAAATTACTGATGCTTAAAAGAAAAAATACTGTTCGTATCAGTTGTTAATTTATTACTCGATCTTGATACCATGACTGATACAGGGTGCAGACAGAGGGGCCCCCCAAAAAGATTTAGAAAAGTGTCCAGAATTCAAAGTGTATAGGAATATTGGAGAGACATATAAGATGTCCTCACCCCCCCCCCCAGGGGGAAGGGATGAAAATAGCAGTGGCCAAGTTTGGGGCCAGAGGGAAGGAACTAGCAGAGACTCAGGATGGAACTAGGGGGGCTCAAGATGGGAACTAAGGGCTGCTCTCCTGAGTGAGAAGGGCTTGGACTCAGAATGTAACAAGGGGCTGCGCTCCTGAGTGAGAGCGCCTAGATGAGAGCTTGGAAAAGACTGGCTCCAGGACATGAAGGGTCCCTGCTTGGCCAGAAGGGAGAGAGAGCCACGCAGTTTCAGCAGAGTGAGGACCCCCTGTTGGTGGGGTGAAAGAGGGAGCCACGTGGTTTTGGCGGAGTGTGGACCCCCTCTTTCCCAGGTGAAAGGGAAAAACCACGCAGTTTGGCCAGAATGGAGATCCCTGCAGCCAGGTGAAAAAGACAGCCACATGCTTTTGGTGGAGTGCGGACCCCTGCAGCTTTGGTAGAAGAGGCCCACACGGCTTTGGGGTGCCCCCTTTGGCCGCGGGGCCTGAAAAGCAAGAGAGACTTTGACTGGAACTGGGTACAAAGGACTCTTGCCAGTGGACCATGAGAGGGTACCACAGTACTTTGGATTAACTCGAGATCCTGCCTGCACAGTGACACAGCTGATGGTGCCAGCGGCCTGCAACACAGACGTGTGCTCTTTTCCTGATTTACGGTACCCGGAGTTGGGACAGTGGGGGAGAAGGGAGCGCTGTGTGGGTGTAGGTGTACAACCTAAAGGACTTTGATATTTTAGTGGTGGCATTAGGCCTGAATAGTATTAAATAAACATTTTGTTTCCTTTTCACAAATCTCTGGCATTAAGAGATGTGTTTCCAATTGGCGGCGGACAGAAGGGCCCAGTAGATTTTAGTATTTTGGTTTTTGGGAGGGGCCCCTGTTGTACAGCAGTTTTGGGCATCCCTAGGTGGGCCAGATATTGTATTGCCCCTCCCTCGACCCCTTGTTGTTCGGTAACATGACCACAAAATGCTGTTTTGTGAAAAATATAGAATAGAATGGGAGAACATGAAATACCCAAGTGCAAAAACAGCTGATTTAATCATGAATGTGAATTACCAAGAGAGTAAAAAAAAGCTCACATTTCAGGAGAAAAATAGAAAGATTTAAAGTGAATGTTGAGTTGGCCTAAGGCTAACCTTTGATTCAGTGATTAGTAATGAGAATTAGGTGGCGGTTCCTGTTACAGAGAGAAAATAAAAGGCACTTCCTGCTTTTTCACTGAAAAGGTGGTGATTTAATCAAGAATGACAATGGATTTACTTGCTTCTTTGTGGTATATTCAGTGCCTCTGTTGAGGTTGAAAGACATACCATTTTTTTTGAAGACAGATTGGAAAAGAAATGGCCATTTTTTAAAATAGCCTGTTGGAAAAACCTATACCTGCTGACAAAGGCACATTATTTTATTTAGTAATTTATCTAGCAAATGTAAAGCAACATTTTCTTGAGTCTGAATCTCAGGAATTCAAATCATTCCCATAGTTGCTCCCTGCTTTGCTGATGTTTATTAACATTCTGATTTATATGTATTTGGAAGTAGTGTCCATTATCCCAAATCAATATTTTATCCCCACATCTCTCTCTCTCACACACAAACACAAACACATACATGTATATCCTATTTTGTAGGAACATAAAATTGAATTCTTCGTGCCTCATTCTACCTTGAAGGGGTAATGCTATTATTATGAGCTGGTCAAGACGGAAAGACACCCTTAAGGGTCCTCTCAGCTCCACTTTCCACAGCCTTCTTCCTGACTCCAGTCCCTGATCTCCTTTTTCTTAGAGCATTTACCTTAGAAAACTTGTATGTGTTAATTTTTTATTTTCCTCTTCAAGATGTAAATCTTTTGAAAGGCCTTTTGAAAATTTTACAACCTCGAAATATTTATCTCAAGAACCTGGAATCCAAACCCTTTGAAATGCATTTATTTAGAATGGAAGGACAGATAAAGTGCTTCTCAGATAAGACCAAATTCAAGGAGTTCATCATCACCAAGCCCTTATTATATGAAATGTTAAAGGGACTTACCTAAGAAAAAGAAGATAAAAAAGATGAACAGTGAAAGGACAGCAAAGTCACAGTTATTAACCACACCTAAAACAAAAGCAAACTAAGAGGACAGCTAGTTCAGGAGCAGAACCACAGAAATGAAGATCACATGGAGGGTTAGCAACAGGGGAGTGGGAGGAGGGGAAGGGGGGAGAAGGTACAGAAAATAAGTAGCATAGATGGTGGGTAGAAAATAGATGGGGGAGGGTAAGAATAGCAGGGGAAATACAGAATCTAAAGAATTTGAGAAACGTGTTCATGAACTAAAGGGGGAAATGGTGGGGGAGGGGTATGCAGGGTGGAGGGGAATGGAGGGGGGGAATAGAGCAAATGTAATGGCATAATCAATAAAAAAAGTTAAAAAAAAAGAAAGATAGCTCCCCTGCCTTCCAATGTCCATGGAAGGGTAGGAGCTTAACTGGAGGAGGCAGCTCTGTCTTGTGAGGTATTAAAACTACCTCTTGTCATGAAGATAAGAAATAGTTTACTTTTACTTTTGATAAAGACAATTAACAAATAGAGATGGCCTAAGAGTCATCCTGGGCTCCTAAAGACTTGAGCTCTTTAAAGGGTTTCCCGAATTTTGTTTCAGTGGTGCTTTCTCTCTCCCCTTTATAGTAGCTTCAATAGTTATCCTCACCTGTGTAACTTTGGCCATTCAATATTTTCTCTAACAGAGCCAAACTTGTGGTGGTAGGGGACAATGTTCTTGGGCGTTGTGAGACAATATGGCAACACTTTGTTCAAATTCATAGTCAATTACCTCTTCTTAACAGCCTGTTTCAGTTTGTATCTGGAGATTCTTTTTGATCTTTATCCCTTTGTGTGTTAATTCTTTCATGTGATTCATGTTCCAGGTTATTCCTTAGTAATAGCAAGGCCATGAGAATCAAGATTAGGGTGTGGGTGTAGGGTGAGATTTTTCAAACTTTTGTGTCATAAACTCCTTTAACAGTGTGATTAAGTCTAGAATATTCTATTTAAATCCAAAATAAAACACACAGGATTAAAATGGAAGCCAATTATATTGAACTATAATTATCAATATATTTAAAATTATTATATCAATTTATTATATGTTACATTACATATAATATATAATATAATTATGATTATATTGTGTTGTATGTTGTGTGTAATATAGTATTATATCTCATCATGTCATACATTATATATTATACATCACACATTTTATTATATACACATATAACTATATAATAATATTTATTATATTGTTAATTATATAATTAATATATCAATATTTTAAGTATTATATAATTTAAATTATATAATAATTTTAAATATATTTGCTCTTTTAAAGATATTAAATAATAAAATATAGTGATTTGTCTATTATTCACCAGAATATAAAAGTGGTGATAAGTGATATTTCAGGATATCTGCAACAACCAGGTAACAAAAAAGAAATCATTATTCTACTAGTATACATCAATAGATTGGCTGATACTCTGTGAGATTTTTGACTATATTCATAATTGAAGGAAATGTAAATTATATTTGTTGTCAGTGGGAAAAGGATGTATTTTTTTCTTTCTGTTGTTTTTTGTCTTTGTGGGTTTTTTTTTTTTTCTATTCAGGAATAGGGGTAGCCTGACCTAGAATACAAGGACCAAAAGAGTGCTTTAATTCTAAGTCAAGACTGCAAGTAAAAACTTTTGGCCAGACTGGCCCATTGTGGCTTTTCATCATTACTGAGTAGGTATAAGAAATTGTGGCTGAATCTCTATAGAAATAAACTATAAATCCCTCTCAAATATCTTTCTTGTAAAATCTAAGCAGTGCTAGAATGAAAATTCAAAAGGTTGAAATTCTAGAACAATTTCATCACACCTTTATTTTTGCTAACCTCTAACTGCATGAGTGTAAAATGTACTTATTCACCTGAGTACCCTAAGTTTAAATGCCTTAGGGATGAGCTATTCACTTCCAGTGGGTATGTTTGTAGTATGAGACAGAAAAGAGCTCAGGAGAAAGAATTTTTAGTAATGACAGATGCTTTAGGGATCATGCACTTACAAACTGTTTTTTAACCTCTTAAATCTTATGAAAACTCCTACTGTAACAGCTGTATAAAGCTGAGTTTGTTTATATATTATAATGATATTACATGGTTCTCTCAAATGGTGGTTGCTTTGACCAGACAGGCTAGGCTGAATTGGTTGGGACATCATCCCATAACTAAAAGGTTGTAGGATTTGATTCCTGGTTGGAGTGCTTGTCCACATTGCAGATCTGATCCCAGTCCAGGTCCACTAGGAAGGCACCTGAATGATGTTTCTCCCTCTTCCTTTCTCTCTATCCAAAAGCAATAAAAGGGGGGGGGCTTGGGTGAAGATTAAAAGAAGCTAGTTGCTCTACAGTACGCATGTTGTATAATCTTTACAATTATAATTTTGAATTGTCTTTGAAAAGAAAAACGAGGATAGTTAATAAACTGTAGTTAAGAAAGAAGTGTTATAGTTTACAATTATTGCTAATTATACTCTTCAAGTTTCATTCTGAAAGCTGGTACTATCAACCTTATTGAAAGCCAAAAGACTAGAATGTTTTATTGAAAAATATTCAAGAATTTTCAAATACAATCTGAGTACAAATACTAATTCCTGAATAGAAGAATTGGTAATTACCATTAAATAGACAAAAATGATAATTACCATTAAACTTAATACATTTAATCCTATGTGATTTATAAATTCTGCCAACATTTATTATACATTCAAATATGTTTTCTACCATGTGTGCTTAGTGCTTCCAGCTAATCTTTTGTTATAAAACTATATGCACACTTTAAATTTTTCCTTTTGAAAATTACTAAGGAGAGATATAGACAGATTAATCCCATTTGTATTTGTAGTTATAGATAAATCAGGAAAGTTCTCCCTGTTTATTCCATCATATAATGCCTTGATTATTTCCTGAAAATAGAGTCAAGTTAAAATAAGATTGGATTGGAAAAATAAGATTGTCAAGTTAAATCACAGATCATTTCCCCACATTGAACCAGCCAAAAGTAAAAGGACTGGGCCAGTGGTCTAAAAGTTGGCCATCTCTAGTGGATTTGAACAGAGTACACTAGTGTTAGAAATAAAAAAAAAATAATAAATGAAGTGGCTTTTGGGTTCCACAGTCATCTCCTCAACCAATCTCTTTGGCCTTAATCTTTGATGCATATAGATGAAGATCACTGTGTGCATGTTAATTTGATAACTTCTCACTTTATTTTCTGAGCTAACTCCATTTAATCAGTTCCAGAATCCAAGGGAAAGGGAGCTTTCTATAGAAAGCAAGGCAAGTCAAAGCTGCATCATTGTGCTTCCTGTAGACAATGGGCAGTTCCACACTGTGGCTTTAGTGCAACAATACGTTGTAGCAAAGGGAAAATGTTTGAGGGATGACAAAACAGATGCACTTTACAGTATTGTGGGGGTGAAACCATTTACTTGGTTGCAACATCGGTCAGGTGATATCAGTTCTAATACAACTGAAGACACTGATCAGTCAGTGTCAGGTATGTTAGCAACGTAGGAGAGAGGGAGTTATGTAAAAATAAGAAGAAAGATGAAGTTGTGAGACTTGTCGGAACTCAGCCAACTGAGCAAATCAGAAATAGATGAGCAAGTGCCAGCTCCAGAAACCTAGATCCTGAGAAGAAGAGATGGTTAGCTCATAAATCCCTGCCTTTTTATGTTCTTCATCCCTTAATCTATTTTTACCCTCAGGCCACTGGTTTAGGTAAAGCCCATTACAACAGTGAAGGGCTTTAACACCTCCATGTAAGTGTTCAGAGTCAACATTTAGTCCTACTAGTATATCTTCTTCATCTAGAAATGTTTATTCAGAAACTTAAGTTTTGGGCAGGGGGTTATTTGTTTGTTTGTTTGTTTTTGCAAAACATATCAGAGATGCTCACCAGTCCATGGGGGCAATATTTGAGTTTAATGGTCTATGCCATACCCACAGATGGAATTATAGATTTTTTAAATGTAGCAAAATAGTATCTTTTTCTGAGGCATTTACCTTCTGGATATTATTGACATAAGAAACATCCAAACATGTCTACAATTTTTATAAGTGTTCATTTGAGCCAAACTAATGACACATAACAAGGAGCAACATCTCAGATTGTCCTGGAAATAATGGTTTTGTAGCTTCTTTTATGTACTTGAGATTAAGGAGGAAATCTAAGAAGGATTACAGGAAGGTGGGAGAAAATAAATCGGACTGGATTACAGAATAGTTGACAAGATTATGTGCTTTCTTAAGGGTGGTAATGCCTTCCAGAGATACTACTTCTGACATCTCAAAGGTGTGTTAACCTAGATGCATAAGAACGGTGGACAGGGCTTGCTTAGAAACCTCCCCCTAAAAAAGTTATGGGCCGATAGCATGGGTATCCCACCATAAACAGAACAGTTAGGAATGTATGATCAAATCACCCTGTGAGGTTAATTTCCACAGAAACTCCTCCCCCTCGAAATATAATAATTTTAACTCCAATGGCTTAGATAGAAAATGAAAACAAAATCTCTATGCTCTTAATCTGAGGGGTAAAACATAGTGATTTATAATCAAAGGAAATAAGTACACTTATAATTCAAGTTTAGGAATTTCCTTATCCAGGTTGCTCTATAAACCAGAGAAGATGCCTGTGTTTCTATCAGCCTTTAGCACAGGGTCTGGACCATAATGTGTCATCAGTAATACAATAACAAATGGGAAAGGTCAATGCTTAACAGATTGTCTCATCAGATATACAGGAGAAAAAGATTGTATAGCAAGCATAGATGGGATAGTTAAAGTCACTGGGGGCATTCACAGCACAGCCCACAATCATTTTCTAAATAAAGTATTTATAAATGCTCTTTAATTTAAGCTCACAATTTCTGAATATGTCCTTTAAATTTTTCCATCAGACAGTGTGATATCATTTTCATTCTTTTTTCATATTTGTGTTGCATTTTCCTCATTGCCATTTATCTCCCTTATCTCCCTCACATTCTACAATCACCACTCTGTTGTCCATGTCCATGAGTTCTTTCTCTTTTTCACTGGATCCCTCCACCCCATAACAACTCCACCATTGCTGTCATCCTGCTCTCTACCTGTAAGTCTGTCTCTATTTTGCTTGTTAGTTCAGTTTGTTCATTAGATTCCACAATGAGTGCAATAATATGGTATTTTTCTTTCCTTGACTGGCTTATTTCACTTAATATAATGTTCTCCAGGTCTATCCATGCTGTCCCAAAGAGTACATTTTTCCTTTTTATAGCTGAGTAGTATTCCATTGTTTATATGTACCATAGATGTTTTATTCACTCACCTGCTGATGGATACTTGGGCTGATTCCACATTTTGGCAATTGTAAATAACACTGCAATAGACATAAGGGTGTTTATGTTCTTTGAAATTAGTGTTTTGGATTTCTTTGGATATATTCCAAGAAGTGGGATCACTGAGTCAAAAGGCAGATCAATTTTTAACTTTTGGAGGTATCTTTGTACTGCTTTCTACAATGGCTACACCAATCTGCATTCCTATCAATAGTGCAAAAGAGTTCTCCTCTCTCTATATCTTCGCCAGAACTTGTAGTTCGTTGACTTACTGATGATAGCCATTCATACTGGTGCAAGGCGATATATCATTGTGGTTATTTAATTTGAATTTCTCTAATGATTAGTGATGTTGAACATTTTTCATATGTCTATCGGTCACATATATGTCCTCTTTGGAGAAAATGTCCTATTCAGGTTCTTTGCCCATTTTCATCCTCAGCAAAATATCAGCAAACCAAATACAGTAATACATCAAAAAGATCATATACCATGATCAAGTGGGATTTATTCTGGGAATGCAAGATTGGTACAGCATTCACAAATCAATAAATGTGATACACCACATAAACAAAATGAAGGGTAAACACCACATGATCATATCAATAGAGGCAGAAAAAGCATTTGATAAAATACAGTACCCACTTATGATCAAAACTCTTAGCAAAGTGGGAATAGAGGGAACATACCCAAACATAATAAAGGCCATATAAAGCAAACCCACTGCCAGCATCATATTCAATAGGCAAAAACTACAAGTGTTCCCATTAAGATGGGGAGGAAGACAGGAATGTCTGCTTTCACCTCTATTATTCAACATAGTACTAGAAGTCCTAGCCACAGCAATCAGATGAGAAGAAGAAATAAAAGGATTCTAAATTGGAAAGAAAGAAGTAAAACAGTCCTCATTTGCAGATGACATGATATTATACACAAAAAAGAACCCTAAAGATTCCACCAAGAAACTACTAGAACTGATCAGTTAATTCAGCAAACTACCAGGATACAAAATTAATATCCAGAAATCCGTTGCATTTTTATATGCCAATAATAGCATATAAAATAATTAAGAAAGAGAAATTAAGACAACAATCCCATTCACAATGGCTTCAAAAATAATAAAATGCCTAGGAATAAATCTAACCAAGGATGTAAAAGACCTGTACTCAGAAAATTATAAGACCTTGAAGAAGGTAATTGAAAAAGATATGAATAAGTGAAATCATATATAGTGTTCATGGATAGGATGAATTAACATTATTAAAATGTACAAATACCCTAAGCAATCTATAGAGTCAATGCAATTCTTATCAAGATTCTAATGACTTATTTCATGAGCTGGAACAAATATTTCAAAAATTTACATGGAACCACAAAGGCCCCAGGTAGCAACAGTGATCCTGAGAAAGAAGGACAAAGTTGGAAGAATAATGCTACCCAGTATCAAAGCATACTATAAGGCCATAGTAATCAAAACAGCATGGTTCTGGTATGAAATCAGACACATAAATCAATGGAACAGAATAAAGAATCCAGAAATAGACAACGTTATGGTCAATTAATATTTCACAGAGAGAGCAAGCACATACAATGGACTAAAGATAATTTATTCAATAAATGGTGTTGGGAATATTGGACAGATACATGTAGAAAAGTGAAACTAGATAACTTTCTGACACCACACACAAGAACAAATTCAAAGTGGATTAAAGACTTTAAATGTTAGACCCCAAACCATAAAAATTCTAGAAGAAAACATAGGCAATGAAATCTTGGACATTGCTCATAACATTTTTTCCCCTCATATATCTCCTCAGGCAAGGAAACAAAAGAAAAAACTACAAATGGGACTACATCAAATTAAAAGTTTTTGCACAGCAAAGAGAACCATCAACAAAATAAAAACAGAACCCATGGAATGGGAGAACATATTCATGGATACATCTGATAAGGGGTTAACATCCAAAATTCATAAAGAACCTATAAAACTCAATACCAAAAATTTTTCCTTCTTAATAAGAGCTTACTTCTGATCTTTGGCTTATTTTTGTGGTAATGACATTTACCAAACTCGTTGAAATCCTACTTACTTTAGAAGTGTACTCTAAAGCAAAGTAAGGAGACCTTTTGCATATTGAGAAACATAAAAGTGCACTTGACAATAAAATGAAAAAAAAAGAAGTAAAAAAAGATTTTGATTTAAGTGGGTTTGTTAAGTTCAATGAGACTATAAAAATGCTAAAATTCTCTAATACTGCCCTGGCTGGTGTGGCTCAGTGGATTGAGTGCTGGCCTGTAAGCAAAAGGGTCACTGGTTCAATTCTTAGTCAGGGCACATGCCTGGGTTGTGGGCCAGGTCCCCAATAGGAGGCATGTGAGAGGCAACCCCACAATGATGTTTCTCTTCCTCTTTCTCTCTCTCTTCCCTTCTAAAAAATAAGTAAAATCTTCAAAAAATGTCTCTAATACCTGCTTCAGTTCCTGTCTGTGCCATTTGTTTGTACTCATATACTAACATAATATTTTCATATGCATGTAACTTTCTATTAAATAAAACATATATTATCTGAAGAGGAATAAAGTAAAGTATTTTATTTTAACTACTTATAGCATCTTCCTTACAGATAGTACATATTTAGTAAATAATTATCAATTGAAATGTCTGTCAAATCTTTATGGCATTGCCTAAAACATCCATCTCCTCCAATTTGAACCCAACTAGAAAAAACCCATCTTTATAAACTTCTCTTATGCTTCAGTGTCAAATCAAATAAAAATACCATGAAGATACTATACCTTTTTTAAAGCTTTTATTTTATTTTTTCTACAATTCAAAGACTCTCCTTCTCTCTTGGATATTTTTAGGTCTGAACATATCTTTGTACCTGGAGGAAGTAGAGACTTTCTACAGTCTGAAGTTCCCATATCACCAAAAGTAAGGCCTTTTTCAAGATGCTGAGAGTCTTGTGGATTAACTAATTCTTTGTTGTCCTCATCAAGTTTCAGTTTCATTATTTACTGTTGATTTTTCAAAATGTGTTTAAGATCTTGAAACTTAAACATTCCATTTCAATGACATTCCATTTCAATGACAAAATAAAGAGGAAATATCAAAGAGAAACATCAGCAACTTTTAACCTTTATTTTTTCTAGTCTTCCAATGTACCTGTTAGGTCACATCTTTTTCAGTGTATATAGTTTCTTTCCACCTACCAGAACACTGAAGTGCTTTTTGCTTCTTACTAAATCAGGGGATATTTTTTCAGAACCTACCTTTGTGGAGCCTTCAATAACGATTCCATATTTAACATTTTCTTGCTTTTGCTCCTGGGACAATGATATCTTTTGTTTCTTTATTTTCTCTCATGACTGATTGTTCCTTTTCAGTTTATTTTTATTTTTTTTATTTCATAAAAAATGGTTTTCTTAAATCAAAAGAAAGTCACAAACTGCCAAAATGTTTGCAACCTATTGTTCTTCTAAGTAATTTTGATATTTATAACTAATGAGAAGTTCCCACAAATACTGGATTCTGAAATGTGCAGTTTATTTCATACATACCTCCAAAGTTCTCCATCACCAACACCAGCGGCATTATTGGCCCAAACTCTCATCTATCTTACCTAGAATTTTAAGAACTTCCTTCTTAGCTGCTTTCCCTGTATCTTCTGTGGCCTCCTGAAATCTATCTAATACACAGAAACCAGAGTAATGCAACTTGAGCCTTCCCTACACACACACGCCCCATCACTTCAATGGCTGTATTTTTAAAAATAAAGCCCCCAATTCTTGCTACAACCTGCAAAGTGCTGTATAATTTTGTTTGCTTTCTACCACTGCCTCACTTCCCACAAGTTCCCTGCCTACTCTCTGGTCTCCAGTTGTCACTGTTCCACATTCAATTCCTTTAATGCGTCCCACTTCTCATGGTCACTGCAAGGCTTGGCAATAACTGCTTCTAACCATGCTATCTCCTTCCTTACTTAAGTCTTATTTTTCATTCAAATTTTAACTCCCTCATCACTTCTTTGAGGCAACTTTTGTATCCTGACACCTGGCTAACTTGGATTCCTTTACTTGTATGTTGTTTTAGCACCATCTATACTTTTGTTGCAGTATTGTACTTTGTAGCCCTAGATGTAACTTTATGGCATCATTTATTTATTTGCTCAAGCAAGAAATGAAACCAGCAAACTGTTCCTGCCTCTTCTGCTCCCTTAATTTTTCTCAGATCTCATCATTCTTCCCATGCCTACCATAAAGTTTTGCCCAGATTACCTCAATAGATTAGAAATTATTTACTCTTTTCCAGAAATCAGCCATTTAAACTAATCTCTACTCGATCAAAAAATGACCTTTCAGAAAAATTACTTAGATCAAATTCTTCCCTGTTTAAATAAATTTAAAGGACTCCATGGAGCACAGAATAAAGTGCAAATTGTTTAGTTTGATTTGCAAAATCGTTTGTAGAATTCTTCATCTTCACTTGTTTCCCACATGCCACGTGATACCCCCTGCCTCTGATTCCATTCATGCTGTTTGCTTCCTGGCTGCCTTTGGAGCATTTCCATGGGAATATTCTCCTTGAGCTCATGGAAGTGGGTTAGCTGCTCTTGGTCTCATTCACCAAATTAGCTGGGCTTTGTTGCTTTTAGTCTGATTCTTCATATCAACTGGATAGTTACAAAATGTTTATCTGTCATCTATCTATCTTTCTATTTGTTTATCTACCTATCTGTCTACCTACATACACATATGTGTATGCATGCATAAATGTATATGCATATGCATGCATAAATGTCTATACATATGTATGCATGTATTTATATGCATATACACTTTAAATTTAATTTATATATGTTTTCTTTCTTTTACAGGATAGTAAACTCCTAGAGGGCTAGGTATACTTTGTTAACTTTTGTTTCCTCAGAGCCTAGTGTCTGACATACAATATTTATTAGATGTTTGTTAATATCTAATATTTTTGAAAAATAAAATAAAAAGTAAGATTTAAAGATAATAAACTTAAGGGGCCTGAGTATCCAATTCCATTGTGGTGGGCGGATCTCCTACACTACCAAGCAATTTTCAGGCACCCGCTGGGTGAACTACAATTAACCCAACTCTAACACGCTATCTGCTTGGAGATAGAATTAGATTCCACAGTTTAAGGGCTCAGTCCTACAAGACTGACTTCTACTTCAGACACCATTTGCAAGACAAGGTAGTTGTTACCTGTGCTTCTGACAAAGCAGCTAGAACGTTGGAGGTTCCCAGGACCCCCTTTTAGGGTTTGATCATTTGCAAGAGCAGGTTACAGAACTGAAAGATCTGACTGGTAACTCAGGACCAGCCAGATGGAGGAGATACTTACAGAGAATGGACTGAGTCTCCACACCCTCTCTAAGTGCTTCACACTTTCTGAATCTCCTCATGTTCACCAACCCAGAAGGTCTCTCAGTCCCATCCCTTTGTTTTTTGTTCTGAAGGTTTTATTTATTTATTTACTTTTAGACAGAGAAGAGGGGAGGGAGAAAGAGAGAGAGAGAGAGAAACAGAAATGTGTGGTTGCCTCACACGTGTCTCCTACTGGGGACCTGGACAGCAACCCAGGCATATGCCCTGAGCAGGAATCAAACTGGTGTTCTTTGTTTGCACGTTGGCAGTGGATCCACTGAGCCACACCAGCCAGGGTCATCCTTTTGGGTTTTTATGGAGGCATTATTACATAGGCATGATTGATTAAATCATTAACCATTAAAGAACGATTCAATTTCCGGCTCTTTAAGCCCTCCCTTGAGGTCAAAGGGATGAGTGTGAAATCTCTAACCATGCAGTCACATGGTTTATTTTCCTGGCAACCAGTCCCCAGCCCTAGGAATCATTCAAATCACCTCATTGACATTACAAGAGAGAACTTTATCTCTCTCAACACTTTGAAAATTCCAAAGGTTTTAGAATCTCTGTGCTAGAAATAAAAAGATAGATAGACAGATATAGATATATAAAGTATATATAAATAGGAATATAGATATAGATACATATGAGTATATATAGATATAGATTTCTTATTCTACATATACATATATTTAAATATATATTTCTTATTACAAATCATATCACAAAGCAATGCCTTATCAAGTAACTTTAATTGTGATAATATACATACTTGTCTAATTTGCCCTGATATATTATGATATTCTTGAAAGTTATAGTACTGATATTTGTAAACTTTATCAAATGCAAGAGAATTTCACTTGCATTTTTTCATGTGATTCTCAGAACAAATGAGATTGATGAAACATGTGACTACTATCCTCATTTTAGGAATGAATCATTGAGACTCAAAGTGATAAATGACTTATTCAAGGCCATATTCTAATAAATATCATTAAACTCACCTGTATAGTTTTGTTAACCAGTGTTCACCCCCACAAATGCAATAAAAAGAAAAAAAACAAGAAAAGAGTTAAGTGAATCTAAAAGTAGTAACAAAGATGTGAATGGGCAAGTCACGAAAATACACAAATTGCTTTTAAACATATTTATACATAGGAAAAATACAAAGAAAATATACTGTTTTTTCCTCTTATTGGGAGGTGATTCATAAGCTTGACACATAATATTTTGGTAAAGTTGTGAAGTAACAGTTACCTTCATATATTGCTGGGAAGTGCAAAATGGCTTGAGCCTGTGAAGGAAACATTGGCGTAATTTCACATTACAGATGCATTAATCAAGAAATTCTACTTCAAGGAATTTGCTCCACAAATACAAATTTTGTTCTCGAAATGTGCTCCACAAACTTAAAACCACATATTTGCATTTTTGTTGCATTATTTTCAATGTAAAACTAATGGGAAAAACTCATGTCCAATTAGGGACTGGTAAAATAAAATGGTACATACACCCAGTACAGAACTATGGAGCTATGAAAAAAACAATAAATAAGGTCTTTCCTCACAACTATGTGATGATATCCAGGATAAGTCACACACACAAAAAGAAAAATGAGAGAGATAGAGGACATACATTAATCCACATGATAGCTGCAGGGGAAATAGTATGGGCTTATTCAAGAAAAAGCCACTGGGATTACTTCTTGCTAATTCTATGACTATTATTTCTTATCCTTTAGTGGGTAGTCAAAATACATTTACTTAAGATAATATTTGGAAATATTTAATGAGTGCAAAATTCATACACTTTCCAAAAGAATACTAAATGTTCAAAAAATTTAAAAAATATTATTAAACTCTAACCCTATTTTTAACTTCAAACCAAGTATTTGTTACACTAACTGCTTCATATGTTCATATATATATATATATATATATATATCTCTCCAAAACCACATGGTTGGGTGCTTTGCATACAATTACAATTTTTTGAATGAATGTATGAATAAATACATTAGTAGTCTAAATGCAAACTTCACATTTTTGCTAAAATTTTACAATTACTAGAAGATTGTAAAATAATATAGTGGATTTATAGTTCTCTTGGGAATTACACTGTGCCAGAGAATGTTAAAAATAATGTAGATTGAGTTCCATATAAAATAACCCTTCATTTTTTTTTCTTTAAAAATCAACATATGAAGAAAAAGGCAAGTGTAATGCAGGATAAACATTTAATGCTAGGAATTTTAATGTCATGAATTTTAAAATTGTTTAATAGGTTATATATCAGATTTAACTTTCCTTAATATACAGAAATGTTTTTAAATAACACAATTTCTTAGTATTTTTCCATTTTAAATTGAGTTTACATTTTAAATCAGAGTGATTTAAGGTTTAATATGTCTGTAAAGCAGTAAGAACCACACTTGTCTTTCTACATTTCTCTTCATATAAGTATAAATGCAAATTGTGAGAACGAGAAAATTATAAGCAATTTACATTTGTTGTAACCTTGTTTCTATGACAATGGGAGATGACAATAATCTGTCCCTCTGGCAACTAAAAATGTTTTAAGCATCATAAAGGGGCTCCCCCGACAAAGTACTTTTCTTCACACCGAGTGAGAGAATAAAAAGGGTATTCAATCAACTTTAAAATATCTCCAATAACATAGAGGCCCTGGCTGGTGTAACTCAGTGGACTGAGTGCGGGCCTGTGAACCAGACAGTCGTGGTTCGATTCCCAGTCAGGGCACAAGCCTGGGTTGCAGGCCAGTTCCCAGCAGGGGACGCACAAAAGGCAACTGTACATTGATGTTTCTCTCCCTCTCTCCTTCTCTTCCCCTCTAAAGATAAATAAATAAATAATCTTTAAAAAATATCTCCAATAACATAGAATTGTTCACTTTAAAAATAAAGTCGTCATCACTAACACTTCTAAGTATTTACATGGTGGTACTCACCATTGTTAAATTGAAGAAGGAAGGAAGGAAGGAAGGAAGGAAGGAAGGAAGGAAGGAAGGAAGGAAGGAAGGAAGGAAGGAAGGAAGGAAGGAAGGAAGGAAGGAAGATCAAAACCTTTCTTATGCTTAAGTTTTGCCCTGAGAAAGATTAAGTTCAGTCACATTTAAAAGCAAAGACAGAGTTCTTGATTCAAAACGAAGAAAGGAAGAACGAAACAAGACAAAAAAACTAAGTATTGCTATGCATCATTAGTTTACAAAGATATCTTAGCCTTTTGTTTTAAATGGATTTAATTTAATGAGATGGGACAATGTTATTTTATGTTTTCCCCTCAGATTACATATCTTGGAAAAACAAAAAGCTTCTGATCTTCAGACATCATTTCAGTGGCCAGAAGTTTTATTCTCTGCTCTGTTATACAGACATCTTACAGGATTCATAATAATATATTTGAAACTACTTCCCAAAAGGCAATATCCATTTTATTAAACTATGTACAATCATATTCACACAAGCAATTTCAAGAGAAATATATAAAATTAAATGGTTATACATATATAAGCATTTCAGAAGATCATAATTTAAAAAAACCTGTTAACAATAGCCCTTAAAATATACTCAGAAGATTTACATTTCATTTCATAGACTGGAAATGAAAATCTTTTGATTTTAGGTCTTAAAGTCCATATGGTGCAGAAAAGTTGTAAATTAGATACACATTTGGAATGTGGCCAAATATACAGTTAGTGAGTTTATGAACAGCCAAGAGAAAACATGCACACATTCTGCTGCTAAATAAGTGTAAGTTCTATTTTTTACATGGATCACACAAGAGATCACTGAATAGAATTTGTCTTTGTTTCTATTTTTTGTGGTAAATCAGATCACACTGAGAAATTATGTAGATATTGTATAATGTACTATTAGTATGTATGGAATATGATTCCATTATCCCCATGTTAATAATGGGTTAGTTTTTACACTGTTTTAATTTACTGTGGGAGGACCACTTCCTCAGCATATGTAACTCAGAGGGATCCACATAATCCCAGTGCTTGGCTGGATCAATTTCATACACAGTTAGCATCTGTATATTGTCCCATTGTAACAGGTGCAGAGCAGGGGTCTGGGAGAATATCCTCCGCAACCCAGGACTGGGGGAGGGAGAGTGAATGATATGGTGTTTCAGATACTTTTTATTACAATAGCAAGTGGATAGGCATGGCTTTCCTGGAAGGAAGGGGACTGATGCCCCAGGGCAAAAGGAGTACAGGACTTTCAGGATGTGTAGTGACCTGTGACGTAGCCAGGGGAACTTAGAACTTGTGTAAGAAGTGGGAGGCAGAGGCCCCTGTATCAAGAGTCACTCCTGCCCTGATTAAAGTTGGCAGCCAAAAGAGTATACAAGATACAAGGGAACTGGCAAAAGTAGTCCATTATTGGAGGGGCCACATATGAGCTCACATAGGAAGTTCTAGGTCAGCATTTAAAATAAGGGCGGTCTGAAAGAGAAGGGGATTTGGTCCACCATGAGGTCTGTAGTGAGATAGGAGCCATAGGGGCTGTAGCAGGAGGCAGCCACGAAGGGTGGCCATGAGGTGAGAGAAGGAGGAGGTAGCCATGAGCCAGGAGAGATTCTGCCATGCTGCCTGTAGTGAGTGAGGAGCTACGTCTGCTCCTCTGAGGATTTGGCATGTGGCCTGGTGTAGTAAGGAAGTGAGCATGCGTTCTGTGGAGAATCAGCAGCTGTACAGGAAAAGGTTGCAAGGAGAGAGCTGATGGAGCTGTACGTGGATCCAGCAAAGCTGATGAAGCTGCGCAAGGACCTGCCTAACCAGTCATGGATTGGTGAGAGATGTCTGGGATGCTGAACTGTGACTGGGGACTGGAGACTTCTCCTTCTCTGAGAAACTGTTGGGGACCGCTCTGCCTGGTTTCAGGAATTGTAACTCCACCCACTGTGCCTAAGGATGAGTGAGTGACCTCTGGAATGGGAGCCACAGGAGACAGGGTTTGTTTCTGGTAGCAAATGCTACCTCAGTTTCCTCTCCCTTCCCCCAAAGCTTGGTTGGAAGTCCATGACGGGTAAGTCTCCTCACAGTGGGGAGCACCTAAGCCAGACAACCACTTGGGAGGCCATCATGGAAGGGCTGGGGGGGCTGCAACAAAGAGTGAGCAATGGACCCTTGCCCCCTGTCTATGTGATATAGCCCGAGCCCCCCTGTCCTCTGGGAGAAGGGCTTCCTGGCTCTAATCCCCTTAAGCCTGAATACCTGATGGGGAGGGGTGCAGGTCCTTGCTTTGCCAGAGCATTTCTGGGGAAAAAAATCTGCCATCACAAAAAATTCCTGATAAACCTGTGAAATCTGCTCTGCTAAGAGTGCTTTCATTTATATGATAAGGGTCCGAGCAGGAAATGAGTATGTCTCCCAAAGTTTCTGCAACCCCCTTTCCTGAAAGACTCTGACTCAGACTAAGCCCTCAGATTTCTTTGAAATATCATCTACTATTTGATCCTTGCCACCCACCTGTATTCCTGTGTATTACGACCCAATAAAAGCCTCTAGAGGAAGGGGCTCAAGGCCTTTTTTCCTCCGAGTTACTGGCCACCTCTCCTCCCCAAGCAGATCATGTCTTGGTAGTGTTTACTTTCATACGTGGTGAATGGGGGGACTTGCAGGAAAAGTTGCCCCCACAAGGGACAAATTAAGAGGCCACTCTTTTGGGACTTGTGCCTTCCCAGACTTCACCATGATCCAATGCAACATGGTACATGTTTTTCCTGGACAATTAAATGGAGGTGGAGGACAATGTACCCCAGATCCTGAAGGAGAGAGCTGCTGCGAGAGGCTGGCAACTTTGAAACCCACGAGTGTACCTTCCAGAAGTAGTGGAGAACTGTTTGTGCAACTGGCCTAAGAACAGATAAGGAGATGGGAAGTACCGGGCTTGGTTTTGGCTTATAGCCTGGTGGGGAACAAGGGAAATGCTGAGTCTCACAGGGGAATAGAGCTCTGAGCCCAGCACCCCCAGAGGCTGAAATCCTGTGAATGAAAACCTGTTTCCCTCAACACTAATTGTTGGGTCATGCACCAAGACTCCACCTGCATGATCCCCCCTTTTCTTGGTTACATCATTATATGTAATGCCTTAAGTGGTACAATTGAAATACAGATTAAATGATTTCAAATGATTGCTATCTTTATGCTACACTTCCAAATTTACTCTGTAGTATTCAAGTCTTCTGAACACTCACTCATCAACCTCTGTGTATTAATCAAACCCCTCCTGTAATCATTTCCTAATATGACTCCTAAGTCACTTTTTTCTACCTCTACCTGCTTAAATTGTACATAGGAGTCTAGTGTGTAACATTGCCGATACAATATCCTTTTCTAGCCCTGCAATGCCTAAATTGATTGGGCAAGAAAATGGTTAAGAATTAACAGACATTAGCTACAGTCGAATAGCTGAAATTTTAGGAAACGATACATATTTTGCTTCACATCGACTTCCACTAGAGTAAATCTGAAGGGAAAAAATTAACTACAATGAACCTATAACAAACACCTCTTGATCTATAGAAGTAATTCATGTTCCCCACTCTGCATCTTAGCTATGTGGTTATGCCCAAGTTTTTTTCATTGTTAACTACCTACCTGAAATCATCTCTGTCTTGAATGTCTTCACTATTTGCCAGGCCATTTCCAGCTTTTGGTCAACAGTTCAGTCTCCTTCTTCTGATTGTTTCTGGATTTGAGGCCCCTGTTTGATAAAACCATGACTGCTGAATGGGTCACTATACTCCTTGCTATCAAACCCTCACTGACCCCTTATTTTTTCTCATCATTCATTTTCTTTGTTATTTTGTGACTACTTTTAGGCTTCTTTATAGAGGTTCTTTCATGTTTCCAAAGTATCTCCTGTTTTTAATATTATCTCTGCTTGTCCCGCTCAGCAGAGGACTTTGCTTATTTAATTCTCTGGTAAGACTAAAATTATTAGACATAGTTTTTGCAGAGTCATTTCTCTAAACAAACCCAACACCTTTTAACACATACGTCTTTCAATTTCGAAACATTGCTGTATCTTCATAGATCACTCTTCTTAAGCCAGACCTTCTTCTTTTCTGCTTTAGCAAATATCCTTTCTCTTTATTCCTCTCTGTTCAACAATACAATTATTTTATAATTCCACACAGAATTCAAACTGCTATATCAAACGGGGATAGAAGTAACATAGGATCACTATCTCCCCTTCCTTAATATCTATGCTAGGATTTTCTTCATTATTTCGAGGCCTCCGTATACTACAGGAAATTCATTCTGACATTTCCAAGTTGCTGTCAGACAAGGGTATCTAGGAAAGTCTTTTAGTGAGAATACAGGAATGGGAAAAATAAAAGAAAATACTTCTTACAACTCAATTTTGTTACAAAAGTAACATGTTTAAAGTTTAACTTGCTACAAAATGGCTAATTAAGTGTATAAAAGGTGCTTAAAAGCATTACTTTTAAAACTTGTAATGCTATCTCATTTGTTTAAAAAGTTATTGGTGAACCACTATCACTTAAAACTTCCAAGATTTTACATTATAATTGGATGAGAAATTTAGATTTTTTTATCTCAATTTAACTCTCCATGTTAATTATTAATGCCCCTTTACTTTTTCATCATTCTACTACCTAGTTATTTTTCATTCCCCAGCCACAATCACAAATGTCCAACATAATTATAAAGCGATTATCTATCCTGTACAACCTAAATCCATCATGTTTTGAAACTAACAAATACACACTTGAAGTGTCTCTGATGCACATTTAATAATGGTTGGATCTGACTCTTTTATTTAATTCTGGGTCAGGATTTGTAGACTTACTGAAGAAAGTGTGCTAATTATATTAATAAGCCTCTGTACATTTTCAACTTCATTCAATTTAACAAATGCTTATTCATTTTATACATTACTTAGTGCCTATTGCATGGCACTGGGAAACAAAAGAAATAAGATAATTCCTTGTTTTTTAAATTTTATTGATTATGCCACTATAGTTGTTCTATTCCCCCCTTCATTCTCCTCCACCCTGCACCCCCTCCCCCACCATTCCCCCCTTTAGTTTATGACCATGTGTCTCAGGTTCTTTAGATTCTATATTTCCCTACTATTCTCGCCCCCCCTATCTATTTTCTACCTACTGTCTACACTACTTATTTTCTGTAACTTCTCCCCCCTTCTCCTTCTCCCACTCCCCTGTTGCTAACCCTCCATGAGATCTTCATTTCTGTTTCTGCTCCTGATCTAGCTGTCCTTTAAGTTTGCTTTTGTTTTCGGTGTGGTTCTTAATAACTGTGAGTTTGCTGTCCTTTCACTGTTCATCTTTTTTATCTTCTTTTTCTTAGATAAGTCCCTTTAACATTTCATATAATGAGGGCTTGGTGATGATGAACTCCTTGAATTTGATCTTATCTGAGAAGCATTTTATCTGTCCTTCCATTCTAAATGAAAGTTTTGCTGGATAGAGTAATCTTGGTTGTAGGCCTTTGGATTTCATGACTTGGAATACCTCTTTCCAGCCCCTTCTTGCCTGTAGGGTCTCTTTTGAGAAATCTGCTGACAGTCTGATGGGAACTCCTTTGTAGGTGACTGTCCCCTTATCTCTTGCTGCTTCTAGGATTCTCTCCTTCATTTTAATCTTGGCTAATGTAATGATGATGTGCCTTGGTGTGTTCCTTCTTGGGTCCAACTTCTTTGGGACTCTCTGAGCTTCCTGGATTTCCTGGAAGTCTATTGCCTTTGCCATATTGGGAAAATTCTCCTTTTTTATTTGTTCAAATAAGTTTTGCACTGGTGGCTGTTCCTTTCCCCCTTCTGGTACCCCTATAATTTGGATGTTGGAGCTTTTAAATATGTCCTGGAGGTTCCTAAGCCTCTCCTCATTTTTTTTTTGAATTCTTATTTCTTCATATTTTCCTTTTTGGCCATTATTTTCTTCCTTCTGGTTCACTCCCTTGATATGAGTCCCAGTTTCCTTTCCATTACTATTGGTTTCCTGTGCAATTTCCTTCATTTCAATTAGTTTAGCCTTCATATGTTCCTCTAATTTGTGACTAAAATCAACCAGTTGTGTGAGCATCCTGATCACCAGTGTTTTGAACTGTGCATCTGAAAGTTTTGCTATTTCTTCGTCACTTAGATTTGTGGGCTCTGGGGCTATGAGATCTTCTTGAACCATTTTTGGTCTGTTCGTGCCTGTTACTTATGAGGAGCAGAGCCTTAGGTGTTCACAAGGGTGGGGCTGCCCAGGTCGCTGGGTTGTGAGGCTGTATGTGGGGGTGTGGCCAGAGCTGGGAAATAGCGGCCCCCTCTGCTGCCTCTCGCCACTGGGGCCTGCTCATCTAGTCTCACTGCCCACTTCCTCGCTGGTCTATCTGCGCATGAATTTGGGACCACAGTCAATCCCCCCGCCCTGCACCCTCGCTGGGTACACCGATCGCTCACTGGGTCATTCACTGGGTCTGCCCGTTGCAACCCCATGCCTGGGATCCGCCTGCCTGAGTCCATCAGACTGAGTTTTCCTGTGCAACCCCGCTCCGCCAGCTGCTGGCTTCACCCCTCTTGCTGGTCAGGCTGAAGAATTTGTTGTTATCAGACTTCTGAAAAGTTCAATTTTCTGTGTTCTGGCTGTGTTTTCTGTTGCTAATATTTTATTGTCTCTCAACTTGGTTGTGGGAGAAAGCTCGGCATCTCCACCTATGCCTCCATCTTGGTGGAACAAGATAATTCCTTGTTTTAAGAAACATTCCTTATGCTAAGTGTTAGAGACATAAACTAAAGTAGAAGTCAATAATATTTGGCAAATGCTAAGAAAGAAGAAATAGACATGGGTGTGGTCTGATAGCACATATGAGGGACACTTCACTCAGCCTAAAGGGGGCTTTGATGATATGGCATGAGAATAAAATAATTCCACATGAAAGATGACTGCATCCAGAGGAAAGGAACTATGAAATAGTCTCTTGTGCTTAAAAAATTATAAATGTCTTCAACCTAAGTTAAGAACTGAGTCTAAGCAGGTAAGAGAAATATTGGTTATAGAGGGATTTGTATATAACAATTAAATAAACTAATTAAATAAAGTAGAGTTAGTATCTGGATCAAGGAAGGAGAGGAAATGAGATTATGTATATGATGTTTGATTAGAAACTTCTAAATTAGGTACATGCTAAGCTATAAATTACAGTTTCAAAACATAGAATAAATATCTGGGTAGAAAACACATAGCTGAGAAAGTCTTTACCTAGTTAATAAATAAGTGTATAGATACAGATAATGTCATTCACCTTGTACAGATCATATAAGAAGGATGGGTAAATGATAGAACCTGCCCCAAGCATGTTTGTGATGTGGACTTTTCTATAAGTCAACTAAGCAACTGCTTGGCTAGCTGCCTGCTGAGTGATGTGGTACCAAGGACTAGACAAGAGTCACATGAGATAACTAGGCTGTCCCTTAGGTTGTACTGGATGCAGGTTAAGTCAAAGTAGAACATCAACATGCATTAATGTCCTACTCACACTCTAACGATCTAAGAGAAATATAAGACACACACACATACACACACACATACACGACAATCAGTGGGAGATAATGAGCCAGAGTGTCAGAGTCTCAGTCTGCAGGTCTGGGAGACAGCATGGTGGGCAAGAGAGCCTTTCGCATCTTGTAAGGAAGGACCTTCATAGCCAGGTGGGCAGCAGGGCAGACAGAGTTCTCCATTCAGCAGGACAGAGTCTCCTGCAGCCGATGCCGAGGGAGATTGGTGTGGCATGGAATGGGACTCTGGTGTGTGGAGCTCGCCTGTCTCAGCAGTGACCTGGATCCTGCCTCACTTACACCTTGAAAGTGGTGTACTCTATCCTTATGGGGCTCTTGCTAAGTGTCTTGGCACCTCTGCTGGCAAGTAAGGAGTTTCTCCAGGAGCCTACTGATAGGTGGTCCTTCCTGCTCTACAGACAGAGCTGTTCTGACCACGCGTGCAGATATCTCAGGTGTGTCTCTTTCCCGGATGTGTCTAGCCTCACTTGGGTTGCTTCCTTCTTAAACCAAAGCATCACAGCTGACTGGCAGCTATCTCAGTGGATATGAGTGACTCACTTTGTTGTATATACTTCGTCATCTTGACCAGATGACCCAATTTTATTGGTCCTGCCTTCCACAGAGACCCAAGGAATGGCAGCAGGAGATTTAGGAGTAGGATGACGAGAAGAAATCTTGCAATATCTTAGAAAAGGACTAGAGAATTAAGACTAAAATCCAAAGCTGATAGTGCCCAAAAGAGAAAGAATGAGATAAATTTCAAAAAGGCTGTTTAGAAAATAATTGCACCAAAAGGAAAATAAAGGACCAATGGCATTGAATATTTGTCATTTCTAGTTAAAAAGATGTTTCCTAAACATTAAAAAAAGTTTAGGCCTTTTACAGAAAAAAAGTGAATGTAACTACACAAATTAAAGGAAACATGCACCTCAAAAGAGCAAATAAATTATAAGATCACCAGACCAGGAAAAACATTAGAAATAAGTATAACATGGGTTAAAATGGTTGGTGTATCAAAATTCACTATAAATGAATAGGAGGAAATCATTTCAAGGAAAAAATCATTTAAAAGAAAAAATAAGCAAAAAAATAAAAAGAAAATTTATAGAAGGTAAAATACTGAAATTAAAATCATATTAAAATGCCTAAAATTACCAATAACCAAAGAAAAATTCAAATTAAACCAAGAGTAAAACAGCATTTTTTTCTATCAAACTTATCCAATCACTTTACAGTTGGCTAGTGCTGGTGAGATAAAAAAAACCCTCAAACATTAATGATTGAGAGCAAATTAATGAAAACTCTAAAAATAATTATACTTTGGTATTAGGATGAGGAATTTAATGAAGGGGGAAGATTTTAAAGAATAGATTTTTGTGTTACATATGATGAAATCCAAATTTTTTATCTATCCAAAACCTTTAGCAAATATCTTCAATTCTTTTTGAGCCATTTTTTTTCCATTTGGGCATAATGAAATGGTTTTTTTTTTTTTAGATTTTGTTTATTTATTTTTAGAGAGGAAGGGAAGGAGAGAAGGAGAGAAACATCAATGTATGGTTGCCTCTCGTGCATCCCCTGCTGGGAACTGGCCTGCAACCCAGGCATGTGCCCTGACTGGGAATCAAACCGTGATCATGTGGTTCGCAGGCCTGCGCTCAATCCACTGAGCTACACCAGCCAGGGCTTCAAATGTTAATACTGAATAATGAGAGAGAGCATGATGTCCTGTGAAAACCCAATGTATTTGAGGTATGAATGTAAATATTGCTTTAAGCTTTTGATGCTAAGTGCTCCCATAGATGTAGTTCATAACCATCATCTCCTTTGGTTTGTTTGTTTCTAGTTGAGCTGTTTACCACCCACCTTGCATCTGAGGCCCTGAGGACACTTCTCAGTGATGGCCCCTTGACAACCATAACAAAACTTCTATGTAACTTATTCTCCCTGCAGTTCATTGTTTAGTCACTAGTTCTCTAGGATTTTTGTTGCCTTTAAAAAGGTCCATTTTTAGAACCTCCCTAAAGTTTTTTTTAGAAATATCAGTGTTTGAGACCCCTGCAGAATATTGCTATTTATAAATATCTGTTCCTGATGAACTTTACTAAAATAATTAAAATTTTGAATCCTTCTGTTATAGGTTAGTAGTACTTACTAGATAAAAGTATCATAAATACTTATTTATATCAAGATAAGGTACATATTAATATAAATGCATTTCTACATCTTTGGTATCTTCCCAAATATATACTATCTTAAAAAATGTATACACATTAAATATATTATTAAAAAGACACAATTAATTAATTTAAAGCCATAGTTGATTAGGGTTCATTAAAAATGTAAATATTTTTCTAGATTATTAATATAATTTCTCCCCTCCCCATATAGGTTGAAGACATATTATAAAGTACATCAATAAGATAAATATGCATTATGACTACAATATAAAGTCTATAATATTAATATGCTATATAACAATGATTGGTTTTATTTTTCAATATTATAAGGGGTAGATGAAGTAAGTGTACTATATTTTAATATAATTTCATATTTAATTTATTTAAAATTTTAATTTAATAATGTTAATAGATCTGTAGGCCTCTAAAAATCTATAGTCAGAAATAAGAGGCCCTGGCTGGTGTAGCTCAGTGGATTGAGCACGGGCCTGCGAATCAAAGAATCGCGGTTCGATTACCAGTTAGGGCACATGCCTGGGTTGCAGGCCAGTTCCCTGCAGGCCAGTTCCCAGCAGGAGACGCATGAAAGGCAACCATACATTGATGTTTCTCTCCCTATCTCCTGCCCTTCCCCTCTAAAGATAAATAAATAAAATCTTTAAAAAAAAGAAAACCGTGTTGTTTTAAAATTTAAAAAAAAGAAAAAGAAATAAGATATTTTTGTCAAAATATTAAACACATAAACATGTAGCAAAAAGACATAATTATCTAACAATTAATATCATCACAAATACCAGTTGGACATGAACTTTTTTCTTATCTCCCAAAAAAGCGTAAATTAAACTTTAATCTGTTTGTATCATGGAGAAGAGACATTGCTTAAACAAAATGAATGTGAGAACTGGAAAAGACAGATGCTTATGGTAGAAAGAGTAACAAGCACACTGGGCAGGCAAACAGGTTTGCATATTTAAATATTTATACAGCTATTAAAGCCCATAAGGTTATAAAAATAGGTTGTACTTAATTGGCTAAGTACCTCTAAAAATATACAAATAGGTTACAATGCCTGGTACCTTGTATTAAAAAAGTTAATCAAAATCTTATATAGAATGATCTTGGTAAAATCACCCACTTGCCAGAGGACCTTCATATGTTATCTAACATAGCACTTTAATTAACAATTGTAAAATCAACAGGAGAATTCACTAAGACTATCACACTATACATGGATGTGCTAGGGCACTTTGTGTGATATTCCACTGCAAAAACAGCAACTCAACTCAGTTGTATTCATTAAAAATGAATGAGAAAGATAAAAAAACTCTATAATATCTATGTTCTGGGAAATTCATATTTTTTCACTTGCAACAATGTATTATTATATAAACTGTTTAATAGAAATAAAAAGACAAACAGAACATTGAATCATTTTAATTCTTATAAAATTCTCTATTACGAGTTTCTAGTTGTTTCAGTGTTATTTATTTATTTCTTCATTATAATACTCAAATAGTCAAATTAACAGAAACTGTTGCCCAAATGAACTTAATTGTTTCATATCCTGATTTGTGTGCTGGGAAAATCTGTATTACCATATTTATGCCCAGGGATATTAGATCTATGGTATCATAAGTATAAAAATCATAGTGTGCAATCTTTATGTAATTGACTTGCTTATTAACTCAATGTCCCCTTTTCACAACTTCGAAATCAACTTTTTGCATTTTAAAATTAATTTTAGAAGAGTAAGAGTTAAGAAATAAAACAAATCAAAATCCAAAGGTAGGAAATAGTTTAATGAAGTCATTCTTGTGCATCTTTAACCGTCAGTGTGATTACACAATTCTGCTTTCCCTGTGTGTAAAACAAGGCTTTGCTGTATTAGAACTTCTATATATCCACTGTGGTTAGACTCTGTAAAAAGGATTTCAGATAAACTTTGAACAATGACACAGTCAAAACCCAAATGTTGTACATTAACATTGGTGGAATTTAATTCTAGTTAACTAATTATGCCAAAAGAAACTGTAGCTATTTTGCATTTGATCATTATAATTACCCAGGATTTTTTTAGAATCAAGTGATAAAAAGCAATAGAGACATAGGAATAAATCCTGGTGAATTCGATCATCACAGAAAAATTACAAATTAGAATTGTAGTTATTTATATTCTATTGAAGCTTGCAGTGGCAGAATTATTATTATTTTTAAAATATTTTATTTATTTATTTATCTTTTGAGGGGAAGGAGAGAGGGAGAGAAACATCAATGTATGGTTGCCTTTCGTGCATCCCCTGCTGGGAACTGGCCTGCAGGGAACCGGTCTGCAACCCAGGAATATGCCCTGACTGAGAATTGAACCGCGATCTTCTGGTTCGCAGGCCTGTGCTCAATCCACTGAGCTACACCAGCCAGGCCAGTAGCAGAATTACTGAAGATGCACACAGTGCTCTACTATGTGGTACTAGACATGTGCACAGTGGGAGTTCAGTACTTATTAATGCTTCTGTTTAGGTGTATACTCTAAGGAAACCTTGGAACATTTTGTAAATCAATTAAAAATGATTAGAAATTGCATCATTATTTCATTCTGTTTTGTTTTATCTCAGGACAAGAATGGCAAATATTAAATATAGCAAAGGTTAAATAAACTTATCAACCCAGCATTATAAAAAAAGCTAGTTTCATGGCAGCATGAATAACTGTCTACCATACGCTCTAGATATTACTGTCCTGGTCTGTCTAGCTGCTTTGTCTACAATAATCTCAACCTATCTCCAAGGGGCATGGGGACATTTAAGCTCTTATTTTATTTTGTGTAACAATACACAGATAATTAAAAATTAAAACAAAAATAAAAGCAAAAAAAGAAATGTTAATTTAATAGGAGGTTAGGGAAAGATAAGAAAAAAGGAAGGATGGATGGAATGAAGGAAGGTAAAAGGGAAGGAAGGAAGAAAGGAAGGAAGGAAGGAAGGAAGGAAGGAAGGAAGGAAGGAAAGAAGGAAAGAAAGAAAGAAAGAAAGAAAGAAAGAAAGAAAGAAAGAAAGAAAGAAAGAAAGAAAGAAAGAAAGAAAGAAAGAAAGAAAGAAAGAAAGAAAATAGAGGAGAAAAGAATAGTAGAAACATTTTTTTTAACCTCAATGTCTTTTAGAGAGAAAGAAAGTACTGGCCATGGAGGAGGGGCAGTGACTCTTCCTTGGCCAAGAGACTTTTTACATCCCTGGCTTCCTTTGTAAAAGCCAGTGACACATCCAGTCATAGTTAAAAAAAAAAGTCTAAAAATACTCAGACAGGTGAAATCTTCCAGCTTGAGAACCACTGCAGGACTTTGTACCTGATGAAGCTTTGTTAAATAAAACAAATATCCTGGAGTTTTATGGCATGGCACTAGTGGTTCTCAACATTGGCCATGCACTAGAATCATCCAGGGTGCTTTTAAAATGACCAGTGCCAGGGTGAGAACCCAGAGTCTTATTTATGCAGAGTCTGCAGAAGAAGGGCATGCACACCAATACTTTATTTAACCACCCCCTTCTGTCAGAGAGTACTCTTAATGGTTTAAACCACTGCAGCGAACCACCTTTCTGACCAAACTTTTAAATTTGATGAGTCGATTTAATTGATAACTGAGTAAAACTGTGGAACTTCTGCCATCCAGGGATCAAAGACTAGATTTCACTGTGAAAGGCTTTCCAGAAGGGGCAGAATGCCTCTCTGAAGTGGATGATTCCACAATCAAAGCTTAATTTCATCACTTGCCTTAGAGAACAGTCAACTGTCAAGACTTACACTACAGTTACTCCTGTTTGTGATGATGCTGGTGTAAGCAAACCTACTGTACTATAAAATCATTACTTCAGTCTTAAAAAAGAATAAAATCTTGTCATTTGTGATAACATAGTTGGATTAAGAGGATACTCTGCTAAGAAAAATAAATCAGACAGAGAAAGACAAATACCATATAATTTCAATGGTATCCAAACAAACCAAACAAATGAACAAACAACACAGAAACAGACTCAGGGATACGGAGAATAAACTGATGATGCACAAGGAAGAGGGTGGGGGAATTCGAGAAAAAGATGCCAGGAAATAAGACATACAAACTTCCAGTTATAAAATAAATGTCATGGGCATATAATGTACAGCGTAGGCAGTGTAATCAATAACATCTTAATAACTATGTGTGGTATCAAGTGGGTACTAGTCATATCATGGTAATCATACCCTAAAACACATAAATACTTAATCACTATGTTGCATAACTAAAACTAATATACAGTGTGTCAACTAAAACAAACAAAAAAACTCCAGTTACAAGAATGAGGTTATCCAGCTCTTTCTATTCCTAAACATAAATTAACATTATAAGAGAAAAATTCAGTGGGTTAGACCCCAGCAGGGGCCAAGACCAGTGCAGCCAGGTGAGGCTGGTCCCCTAAGGAGAGAGAGCAAGAGAGGAGCCAGCCAGCTACGCCCGCTTCTATCTCTGGATCAATAGCTCCTGCAATTAAACTTGGCTTGCACATTCAAGTTACAGCAGTCAAGGCCCAGCAGGAGGTAAAAAATAAAAATAATGGAACATGAACTTGAAATTTGTAGAGTTCATAAAAAGCAAAGCTTAGGCCTTGGAGTGGAGGGAAGGACCTTATGGCCAAAGTAGCCCAGTTTCAAATGTTAGCATTTCCTATTTCTATTCAGTGTTTATAACATGCAAAACCTAACTCTAACCTGGAGAGGATTATTAAATAAAGAATAATGATATATTTTCAAACATTTTAATTTTAGATTTCTAATTTTCTTAACCTCAAATGGTAATATATATGCATAGATATACATATGATGTAAGTATAGCATATATATCATGTATGTGTATATATGATTTAAATATAATAACATTACAGTGGTCAATATAGAAGATGAATTATTAAGGGAATGCATCACCACAAAAATACAGTCTCTGAGAAGAGTGGTTTTAAGTTCTATATCTTTGATTTTCAAGCAGAAGGGGACATGAGGTACAGAGAGAAGTAAAAACTTGTAACATTCACCCTCAGAAAAGGAAGTAAAAATCCACAGAAAACACTTCATTATGTCACTGTGAATATCATCCTCACAATATACAATGTGTTCTGCTTCTTCTTAATTATAATAGAAAATTAATGCCACATTTTGTTTTTTTGCATTACGTGTACTCTAGATTTAAAGGTTATTTTATTTTTCCAAACTATATGTAATAATTATGGTGTACCCCTACAACTGTCACATATTCATACCAATCTGTTTTGAATTCATGCATTTTCAGAAAGTGACTAAAAATTAGAGTTACTTATGTTTTCAGGAGAATAAATCAGGAAAATTATATTTCACTATTTAGTTTCTTTCCTTCACACTCTGTTTCCTTTTTCTAAACATTATTCGAGAGTACTTAAAATCTAAAAAGGAATTACGGGTTTTAAGTGTATTTTTCTAAATAAGCATTGATTCAGTATTTGTTTTTTATCATATTATGTAAGAGTGGGAATGGTTAAAAGTTTATGTTTCTAGTTACAAGAATATTTAACTTAAAATATTTTCAAATATTTTAAGCAGCATATTCTAAATATCTTCAGAAAAATGGCTGGGAAAATAAATGACCCACAAGAACCAGCTACAGGGCTGGTAATCAAATCTGTAATATTGTGTCTTGAAAAGGAATCACAGGCTGCATACTAACTACCTGACATTATTTTTTCCTACTCCCAAAGAGAATATGACTTTCCCCTGCAAAACATTCAAATTGTAGTTTGTATCCAATGCTCTCAGACTCTCAAATTGTTTAAGACTTTAAAATTTAATCAAGGGATTTCTTAATGGAAACTAGGAAGAGCAACATCAGAAATACATTTGACAAAAGGGTAACAAATTTCTACTTAATTATTTACAATGGCCATATACAGCTACAGAGAGACAGATAAGTAGTCAGACTCGTCTGCATCACACTCAGCTGTCTGGAAGAACAAGGGCATTACTTCGTCCTCACACCACTCAGTTTTTAGGACGGTATCTTTTTGATCTTGATGGAATTGCAAGACTAGGATCTGAAGCTTCGTGCTGGTAATTTATGGCCACAGGCTACTCCGAATTGAATGTTTTCAGGGTGCAGAGAGCCTCCTTGTCATTTGCATACATCTCATTTAGCCGCCTAAAACAGGGTTTTCATCATTGCTAAAAGCTAGTACTTTTAAGTTTTTGTTCTTCTCTTCCTCTGTCTCTTTTTTGTTCCTTTTTTCCTCTCTAACTCCTTGTCTCTATTTCTCTCTCTCTTTCTAAAATAAAACAGATATATTTTCCACCGAGCCCAACATCACAACAAACATCCACAAGAAATGGTAGATTAAAGCAATTTAACCTACTAAGTTTAGGTGAGTGTTTTTCCTTTTTGCTCTTTATTGAGCTAGAATTCTAGTATAATTTAAATATTTCAGTTGTTTTATTCATAGGGAAACCCCTTAGCTTTCATACTTTGGATTACACATTTACTAACTTTCTTCCTACAAATAATTGCCTAGATTTTCTATAACTAAAACATAAAGATACATTTTCAGACCAAGACATGACCTTGAAATTTTAGTGTATAATGCATTTATTATCCTTTACATTTTTAGGTTTGAAATTATAATATACATTAGATTTTTTAACTTTACATTATAAAATGAAATTGAGTATTTTCTCAAGAAATGTCAAATAAATCCATTGGGCTCTGAAAAACATGTCCCTTGAAGAGGAGGTATCAGCTTATTTTTTACAATTAAAAGACACAAAGATTGAGTAAATATTAATACATTTTTAGTTATAGGCTTTATTTGGATGAGTTAAGCTTTTTGAATACAACGGTTCCTAGGAATTTATATAAAACTGAATGCATACAACCCCTGAAATGTCATAAAATATCATACAAATTGCTTGGTTTTTAGCATATGTAAGGGATGAAATAAAGGTAGAAAATAGTGTGTCACAGCAAATATTATTAATGGTATTAATAATTATTAATATTTAAATTTTATTAATGGTAATAAAATTAACGTAGTAGTAATATATAAAATGTAATTTTTCTATTAGCATATTAGAAAAACATGTAATTTAAAATGCATGAATTTTTAAAAATTTCTGGAAGTTGTACACAATCACTGAGTCTTAGAATTGGAATCTTATGAATTGTAATATGCCATCTAATAGAAAATTGTTTTTAAGACATCTGGAACAAGCATCTAGTCATCGAGAGACTAAATATGAAAATATAACTCATATTCAAAATTAAACCCAAATTCAAAATTTTACTGCAAAATATATTATTTTGATTACCTACAATATAGAAACTTATGTATCTTTTATTAAAGCAGAAGTAAGAAAGGTTTTCTTGGAATTTCTTTATTTCTTGCTGAGGACACACGTCTACATGAACTAGAAATCTCACATTCCCCATAAACAAACTTGCTATATTTTCATGTTAATTTGGTCCATTATAAAATTTATACTGGTTTCAGCATCTTATTGTACAGCAATATGGAAATAATAATCACTTTTCAAACTTAACTCTTAGTGTTCAGAATTATTCTACTATGTCGAACTTTCTTTACCACAATAGCCATCCCAGGAATTCTATTCCTTGGGTTTAGGGAGTTATTACAAAGGCAGATTCAAAACTGACTTAGTGTAGGATAACTGAAAAACATTTGCACTTAAGAAAAAAAATTATCTAGCTCCACCAGAATTCCTAAGCAATTCTATTATTGGAGGAACCATGAGGAGCTTCCATAAGAATGCCTGGTAGCGCTAGACAAAACTGTAGACTTAGCAAAAAAATAAAGTGAAAGAAGCATAACTTTATATTCCAAGAACTGTGCAGCATCAAAGATATCACTCTTCTTGTGAACTAGCATGTTGTTGGCTTATCACACTTTTATAGATACAGGCAGAAGGCATGAGACTCCTGGGTCAGAGACAAAGGACATTATTATTTTATTCTGCACCACACAACAGTCAGTGCCCCAGTTTCCTTTGCCCCCCACATTCCATGTAGTTGGAGGGAAGCTGAGCTCAGGTACATGTTGCATACAGCTGGCTAATGTCATAGCTGAAGAACCCTGGGTTTACGAAACCCCTATCTTTGAAAAGTGGCTGTTAACAAACCTGTTCACACTTTTGCAGGAAGGTAACATATCTTTTAAACTGGTCTATAACCAAACTTGTCCACAGCACTGAAGAGGACACTATTTCTGTCTTCTAAGGTTACTTGCTGTATAAACATTCTTGGAATTTAGTGCAGGACAAAAGCTGATTGATACATAAACAGAAACATCCAGGGCAGTTGTCTCCCACCCTTGGTGTGAGTTAGTTAATAAAAACCTACATATAACTTTATTGCAACTGTTGGGTCTGACAACTAGTACAAGTGGTTAGAATTGACAAAGCTGTTTCATGATTATCCAGAGAAATATAAACACCTCACATGTATTTGTCACCAGCGATTTTAAAAAGCTCCCATTAAATTTATCTAAAATTTCTAATTATAGTATGTAATCATTTTGCTGGTCTGATACTCTTGGGACGATAAAAGGATCAGTGTAACTGTTATGTGAATAATCTAATTGAAACATCCATCCATTTTGCATGACATTCAGCCTTGTTATAATTAAATTTGTCCTAACAAATTTAGAAATCGGTAGTTATTTTTAATCCTTAAATGTCTCCTGTCCTTTTTTCCTTCTCATGTTCTCTTTGTACCATTGAATCCATCTGTAAATGTTTTCTTTCCCTTTGCTGCACCTCAGGAATAGATAAGTTCAGATCTTTGTGTCTATTCCCATTTTCTATGATGCTCAAGTGGTAGCTATAAAGTGGGGATAATGTCTTTCATATTCATGCAAGTTCAACTGTTCAGTAATCTGATTTGTGCTGCTTTAAGCTATCAAAGTCTTTCAGGAACTTTAAAGGAAAAGCACTTTCATTTAGTTATTTAGAGTCCGTGTGATTAGGGCTTATTTGAAAGGTAAGTGTGGGTACCATACAGAAGGAAAGGTCATAATCTACAAGTTGAAGAAAGTATTTTCATATCTAATTAACAAAGGAGTAGCTGACATAAAAATTTAAAAAATACTAAAAGTTAATAAGAAAAGAAATGGTCAAAGGTTATAAACAAGCATATCATAAATAGCACAAATGTTCAATAAATATGTGAAAATATCCTCCAACTTAGATATCAGAAAATTTATAATTATAACTATGAAATAGCATTCTGTGCTTTGGCAAGAATTCAGATTTGCAAGAACATGAAGCGCGGGTATACTCATGCTCAGGGGCTGTCATATGCTGCTTGTGGATTGAAACTGATATAATTACTCTCAAAATAATTTAGCGACATCTTGCAAACAAGTAAAGCCTTATACATTTATCCCAGAAATCATGGAAAGGGGAACTTTAGAATATTTTTTTTAAAAAATGCCATGCAACTGGAAACAACCTAATATCTGCCAAAAAATGGTTAAATAATTTTTCACTGAGCAGAGTATACAAGGCATTAGATACATTACAGCAACGAGCATCAAAATTGGAAATTATAAAATATATACATTATGCAAACATTTTTATAACACAAATCAAAAAGGGTAAAATGAAAGTTGTAGTATGTATAAAAGTAATATGTACCTTATAAAAACAAAGAGAATGATAATAAAGAAACCAATTTGAATAGTGTGTGTGTGTGTGTGTGTGTGTGTGTGTGTATTTTCTGTTTTTCTGAGAGACAGGAAGGAAAGTAGACTGGAAAACACACACACACACAAGACTTGATAACATTTCCTTTCTACAAATGGAGAGTGAGTTCACATATCCTTAATTACTTACCATTATGCTTCATAATTCACACACATCTCTAACACTTTTTACATACCTAGCATCTCACGATTAAAAATGGGCGTGAAGTCAGCCTAAATATATAAACCTGGTAAAGAAATGGTAGAGACCTGAACACATGCACACACACAGATGCAGGTTTGGGTTATAAGGGTGGGTGCATTTTCACTAGCTGACGTTATACAATTTTTAGACAATTGCACCTAATCTTCATCACAAAAATCTATGGGGTTTTTTCTGACTACGATGGTCCTTGGCTTTTAAGTTTAATTCTCTCTTAAATCTCTTAACACACTTTCCCCTCCCCATCCTTATGAAATTAAAATTTTAGACTCTTAACTCTTCTAGGTTTTTTCCTGAATGTTATGGAGATTGGAATGCAAAATTAGTGTTGGCTTGTAGATTTCAGTAACTTTTTTTAGATGTTGATGCTAGTGGCAAGTATATGACCGACCACCTCTGAAGCAACTGGCAAGCTGGAAAACTTGCAGTCATTGCCGTTCCCATGTGTTTTCCTTGCATCATTCTACATTCGCAGCATTGGTAAACATGGCTGATTGTTTTAGGGTCATTACATGTTTTCTTTAAAACTGGAATATAGTCTTGCAATGGTCATTTTTCTATGAAATGTATCCATGCTACTCAAGTTTTTTTTTTTTACCACAAAATTTTATTTATTAATTTTAAACATCATTTTTTTGCTCTTGTCTATATGAAACTTTATTTTTTAAAATATTGTCTTCCTTATTTTTAAAATTAACACCACAAAATGAGTTAACCTTGACTCTAGCCATATATTCATTACCCAGCTCCCACTAAAGCAGTGTTTTTGATCAGTATATTTTACAATCAAGATTAAAAGCAAAAAAATAAATGGATGGATTCAACTGCAAAACTAACACAAGTACACATGCATGAAAAATATATCAAAATTTATCTTTTGAATGTACATTTCTTTAATCCTCAGTATTTTTTAATTTTATTTATTTTTTCTATTTTAATTAATTTTATTTAGTTATTTTTCAAGTTTTTAATAGGAGACAAATACAGGGTACAGCAGAAGTAACACCTGCTTGAGTGTGATTGGTAGGGTAATATTATGGGTATAATAATTTATAGTTTTAATTTGAACATTTCACTTAAAATGTCATATGGTATGCTTGAGTGTGATATTTTTCTTACAGAATTACACACTTATGATTTTTATAATAAAATATTTGGTAAGAGAAGAGATGCATTATTTGCGCCACACCCTGTAGGTGACTTAGGTTTAAGAAGGCCAGTGATAAAAAGAGTATTTTAATTGTTCTAACCTTCTGGTATAGTGTTGATGTTGTTGTGCAATACATCTGTTTTATAGACTAATTAATTATTAATCACTGAATTTTAAAATGACTTTTGCAAAACTACATTAATATTTCATAAAACCTTGCTGAATTGTGTGTTATCTAAATACATGCATTAGACATTTTGTGGGTTCCACTGGTGATTGTTAAAAATCTCTGTATCCTAACACTTGTGTGTATGTTAGTATTGGATGTGATTACATTAGAGAATTTGGGGCTCAAGTGTTCATGTTACTGGTGATTTTCAAAATTGTGAAATTCGATTCACAATCACTACAGACTTTCTTAAAACCACAGAGAATATGTAAATGTTAATGTCTGCAAAAATGACACGCTCAACATCATCACAGTAAATATAAAATACATAGAATCCCCTACTCTTGTGTCTCTAGATTTTAAAATAGAATGGAAAAATTAGGTTGGTTTCGATAAGAATAGATTCCATATTGAAAACCGTTTTAGCCTTGGCTGGTGTGGCTCAGTGGATTGAGCACTGGCCTGCAAATGAAAGGGTCGCCAGTTATATTCCCAGTCAGGGCACATGCCTGGGTTATAAGCCAGGTCCCCACTTGGGGGCACACAAGAGGCAACCACACATTGATATTTCTCTCCCTCTTTTTCTCCCACCCTTCCCTTCTCTCTAGAAATAAATAAATATGATCTTTAAAAAATTAAAACATAAAACTATTTTATACCCGTATTTGTTACTAAACCATAAATTTAAGTGAAAATTTTACTTTAAATGCCATTGTACAGGAGGCATATATGTACTTGCCAAAACTATATTTAAAGAACCTCATAATAAAAATATAGTAATTTTCTGATAAAAACTTTTAACATTTGCAGCTTCCAGGGAAAATATGAATGCTTTTATTAACTATTTTTAAGTAGTAAAATTGTATTCATTCCCTCATAGTTTTTTTTTTTAAGTAGAAAATAGCAAGGGGTATTAACAGATTTTTTTTTACCCAGAGCACTAGGCAGTACTTCTGGTAGAAAGAAAATACAAACTATGTTTAAAGAAAATATAAACTGTTTTTAATGTTAAAAATTTTTGTGTAAATATTTGCATTTTAATGCACATGGGTATATATACATGTATGCATACACATGTATACATGTGTATATTTGTTTATGTATGTGAATTGACAGATGACATAGAGATAATAGATGAGAGGTAGATAGATAGAAACACATATAGCAAATTTTGCTTAAGAGTAAGATATTCTAAAGCAGAGATTCCTGAAATAAATTATTGTTGCATAAAAACATAAAACGTCTTATAATTAAGCTCATCCAGATATTTTTAACTGTTGAAGGAATTTTGTAAAGATTACTATAGGTGTGACATCAAATGGTTTCCCAGAACCCAGGGATAAGACAAACACAGAAAATAAAATGTAAGACATTGGCTTTACTATTATATTCCTATTATCATCTCAAACTTCTCACTGTTTCTCAATTATCACAAATTAAGTTGTGGTTGCTTTTATTTAGTTAGTTAGTTTAAATAATTATTTTATTGTTGTTCAATTACAGTTTGTATTTCCCCCAGCCACTCCCCCCCACTTTTATATTTTAACTAAGGTCATTATAATTACAAAATTTTCAGAATGTGTAAAGAATTCCTCCTCTTCACCCCTATGATTATTTCAACCATCAAGCCCCCATTTTTTTGTCCTGTAGTATTATTAAATGACCTCTGCTTCCAGTTTCATTATATTGTCACCTAATCCATTTTTTTCCTAAAATACATCTACACATATTAGTCTTCTTAAAATCCTGCTAATATCAGTATATCTCAGCATGGTTTAAATGCACTTTATTGTTAAGGGGCAAACTCCCCTGCACCTTCCTTTCCAGTAATTTCCCAATTGTACTCTCCACTTTTGACATGCATTACACCTCCCTATATTTGTTCACGCTGATATCTCTGAATGAAACACCTAACCCTTTTGCTCCTCTTGTTTCCCTTTCAAGCTTTACTTCAAACGTTACTTCTACAGAATGTCTCTTCGACTCACCTGAGCGGGCGAAGAGATGTTCTCTTTTTTCTTTCCTCCAAAACCTCAAATGCACAACATTCACTTAGCTACCACCATGCCATTTATGTTTCTATTTGCCAAACTTTGATGTTAGTGTTCCTTAACAATTATGTCTCTTTTTTATTAAATTCAAAGCCTCTCTAGGGAAACATCTCCATCTTTGCATTTAGACTTTCAGCTGGGCTAAAACATCGTAGGCTCTGAATCAACAACTATTGAAAAACAGAGTTAAGTAAAACATCCACACCAGAATATCAAAAATATGAATTATGCAAGTTACTAAGTTCTAAATTTATATTAATTTATGTATTTATACATTAATATGAACAACTAGAGAAAGTACAGTAAGGAACATAGAAATTTTCTGAAGCGCTTATTACATAAAACTGTTAAGAACAGATGCTATGCTTGATCTTAGCCAAAAGGCCAAGAAGTGATGAAGTGCATATTATAAATACAAATGTCTGTGTCCCAAGGGCCAGAAATTTTGATTTCTGTCCTACAGGACACAGAAATCTGTATTGTGGTTAACTCCCTACTTGATTCTTTTGCATACTAAAGTATGAAAATAAAGTCTTATAAAATATTGTAAGAAAAAATGGAATTATTTTAAAAGACTAATCGACATTTGAAGGAAACTCTCATCCTTGTTTTCATGATGTGTAGAGCTGAATTATAGAATTCTAAATCTCTGAATCTTGACCATGAACAAGTTTTCTCATGGGTCAATTTTGCTGCCTTTGCATATCTCAAGATGGCATGTATAACATTTTTCTCCTACTATGTAAGTTGCTTAATAGTTTTAGCAGCCACAGTTGCTTGATGATTTAAGCATTAAATATGTTCAAATGGAATACACCTTTTCCAAAATTAAATTTCTGTTAGCAGAATTTGAGAGACAACCAAGCTTATATAATGCAAACATTTCTCTGTCACGTGTGTGTATGTATACTAAATTTAATGAATTTCAGTAATCAGAAAATATGTAATGGAGGTAAAATGTCTCTGAAACTTGAAATATATAATATCCTTCTCCAGAATACAACTAAAATTTCTATATTAGATCCATGTTCCTAAATGCATTTATTTCATAATTAATGAAGTAAGATAATATAAACGTGTTATTTTCTTCACTTAGTCTTCTCTTTCAGTGGAATATTCGTCTTGCAAAGATGTTTATATTTCTGTATGCACACACATGTACACACATTCACATACTGCTACTTAAGTGCCATATGATACTTTTAAAAATCTTTTGTCTTCCAGATTGTATAGACTTTTACTATTGATTTGGCTTATCTAACTCATTTTCAGAAATGAAATGAGTTTTCTGATTAACTTGACTCATCCTTAAATGTTTAGATTAAATGTCCCTTAATGTGTCTGCTCACATCTGGTATTCCAGATGTTTGCTATTATAATTACATAAAAATTGACACAGCATTTCCAGGATGATAAAAAAACAGTGAAGAGTGAATAAAGGCAGAATTTTATCCTTTCCTGCTTACGATTCCCTAGACATTGGGTATTCTGTACCGCACCACTCAAATCAATTCATCAAAACCTAATCTAGCCTTAAATAACCTACGGTTTTATATAGCATGAAGTAAATTTCCCATTCAAAGATTCTTTTGAGTGCAGAAATTTTCCCATAAGAACTTTCTAAAAGAAACCAGTTGGAAATTTTTTTTAGCATGATGATTTAAAAAAATAAGAACTGGGGTTTGATATGACAGGGTGGTGTCTGGGCCAGGCAGCCATGCCCAGAAGGCTTAGCAGCTACATAGGAGCAGTTTGTAAGGAAACTTCCAAGTTACAGGTATCAGAAAAGAGGCTAGTGAGGCGAAGGTGTCACTTCAGAGGTGACAGCGGTCATGCAGTAGGGAGGGATCTGGTGCATGGGGCAACATGGATGTTTCTGGGTGAGTGGTGGTTAGGTGTTTTAGAATGAGAATGTGGCAGGAGGATTTATCATGCTCCCTCACATTAAAGAGAATAAAACTGAGGCACAGAAATTTGTCTTTTTAACTTATCTGAATTAATAAGTAAGATGCCCAACATGAACAGTAGCAAGAATTTCTGAGCTCATGGCTCTCTATTTAGCAATTTTAATGAAAACTACTGTGTAATTTTATATATATTTATTCAATACTGGTTCTTTGCACAAAGCCAAACTGGAAAGTGTGTATGTAGGCTTACATTTTTTTAAATTTTAGTACACTCTGACATAATGAAATAATGGACATAAATAATAAAGATTAAATGAATAATGAGTAATGCAAACTTCATTTATGATTAAGCAAATTCAGGAAGGTAAGAACAGAATCCAGAAGACATAATTTGATTGCTCAAATTCTAATATCATGATTAATTAGTTAAGAGAATTATGGTATTTTAGACCAAGTGTAGTAATATTTCACCATGTTCTGCATACTTAGTGTCCAGTTCTGGACATCTATGTTAAACAAATATTGGCACACATTATATATTGAAGAAAGCAAGCAATTCAATTCAGGTTAATATATATCAGCATGCTGATAATCTGCCAAACACTTTGCTAGACAATTTAGAGGGTTTAGAAAGCATCATAGGAAACATAATTTGTGAAAGTGAGACTGTACTTACCTCTGTGTGAGGTGGACTGAGGTTGGAAGGAATACATTACACTGTATTTCTTCTGAATATATAAAAGGCTGAGGGCCCATGGTAAAGACACTCATTTAAAGCAATGCCATAGAAAAGAAACTTAACGGAGTATTTTATGAGGTGGCAACTTTCCTATTAATCTACATGTTCAAGCAGAGGATTGGTGACAATGTTTTGGCACCCTGAAAAAAAAGACAGGGCTGCATCTTATCTGGGGTGAAAACCTCTTTGCAATTCTAAATTGTGTTTCTTCCCAGCTGTTCTATGGCAAATGCAGAAATAGAACCTAGAGATCCTGTCTTTTGTTCTTTCCAATACACTTTGACTTCTCTGGGTGATGTTTACCAGCCTGTGTCCTCTCCCTCGGCGGCAGATACCGTATTACAGCCACTTCATGTCAGGAAAAGAAACAGTCCGTGAAATGCGTCCCCACTATGCACACTGTATCTTGGAGACTGGCGATACAATAGCTCTTCTTTTCCAGAAGGATCAAAAATAATACACCTGATATAAAGAACCATGCAAAATTCAGAAAAGAGGTTATTATTTGAAGTCTAACTAAAAATTATTTTATTTACTCTTTGAAAAAGTTATGGTTTACTGTTTCTGATGTCCTCAGGCATAATTAGATTGTATCTCTAATTTATTTTACTTATATTGTAAAGGTGTACTGAGTATTTTATTTTTTAATTGAGGTAACATTGGTTTATAACATTATGTAAGTTTCAGGTGTACAACATTGCAGTTCTATGTCTGTATATGGTATTGTGTGCTCACCACCAAAAGTCTAGTTTTCATTCATCACCATACATTTTCCCTCTTTACCCACTTTGCCCTCCCCTCTGGCAGTCCTCTGTTGTCTTCATCTGTGCATTTGTTTTGCTTCTCCCTCCCACAGGTACAATGTTTAATTGGATGCTCTAATTCCATTACTCTAGTGGTCCCCAGCCTTTCTGGCACCAGGGGCCAGTTTTGTGGAAGACAACTTTTCCACGCACTGAGGAAGGGGGTGGGTCACAGGAGGCAGAACTCAGGCTGTGATGCCAGTGGTGTCCTCTGCCGGCAGGTTGAGGGTCCCTGCGTTACACGATTCATCAGAGTTATTCCCAGATTTTACATTTGATTCTTATATCAACTGTATATGGTAACACTAGCAGGAACTAGATTCCCAGACAAACTGAAATAAAGAACAGCAGAGTTTTTTCTTCATATCAATGTGGAGCTTATCTCTAAAGTCTCTCTTGGCTCTTTGATGAGATCTTCATTGTCCTGTTAGTTCATGCTAATGGGACTTCAGCAGTCCTAGCTGTTGAACTTCCAACATGTTCTGTCAGTTTCTTTGATTGATGTTCTTTTTTTTAAGAATTTTATTTAGTGATGTTCTTATTGTTCTTGTTCCCAAGTTAAGAAACATCTTTGTTTCTTCCACGATCACTGCTCAGGTACCTGGAATGAACCTCATGTTAATTCACAGAATCTGTGTATCTATTATCTGTCCACGTTTTATTCTTTAAAAAATTATTGAATTCATTGGGGTGAGCCCAATGAATTCAATAATGGGATGAACCATTCAATAGTTAATAAAATTATATAGGTTTCTGGTGTACCTTTCTATAATGCATCATTGGTATATTGTATTGTGTATTCACCACCCCAAGTCAAGTCTCCTTCTATCACTATCTATTCCACCTTTACCCTTTTCTACCTCCTTGACCTCTGCTTCCTTTTAGTAATGCCATGTGTCTATGAATTTTCTATTATTAATTAATCTCTTCACTTTTTTCACTGACTCACCTACCCATCCACTCCTCAACTAGCTGTCAATCTGTTTTCTATATTTATGAGTCTGTTTCTATTTTGTTTGTTTGTTTATTTTGTTCATTAGATTCCACGTATCTGTTAAATTACATGGTATTTATCTTTCTCTGACAGGCTTATTTCACTTAGCATAATATTCTCTAGGTCCATAGATGCTATCACAAAGGGTAAGAGTTAATTTTATTTATGTCCAGGTAGTATTCCATTGTCTAAATGTACCACAACTTTTCTATCCACTCGTCTACTGATGGGCAATAAGGTTGCTTCCAAATCTTGGCTGTTGTAAATAATGCTGCAATAAACATATGTTTGCATATATTCTTTTGAATTAGTGCTTTGATTTTCTGTGGCTATATCCTAAGAAGTGGGATTCCTGGGTTATGACCCATTTTTAATTTTTTGAGGAAGCTGCCTACTGATTTGCACAGTGGCTGTACCAATATGCATTCCCACCAACAGTGCTTCAGAGTTTCCTTTTCTCTGCAACATTTTTTCATTTACCACTTTGAAAAAAATCATGGCTGTACTGTTTCTGATAATCTTAGACAAAAAATTAGATTATATATATGCATTTTGTTATTTAACTTACACTGTATTGTAACACTATTTTCATATGCTCACTGTTATGGGAATAGTGAAGATTTGGAATGAGAATGTAATACAATGTATTCAATTTCTTTTTCAGTTGGCTTTTAGAACAATGTGGAATATTAAAAATATGATCAAACTATAATGTAATTGTTTCATTTTAATAAGTTAGGGACTTTATATATGCTAGACAATATTTTAATACATCATATACTTTTCTTATTTAAGCAGGATTTAATTATATGTGATCATATTTTTATCAATATTGAAAGAAAAATTTATATTTACCAAAAAATACACCAAGCTAATTGGTCATTGTTTACATCCTGATAATTTTCAAGGTAATATAGCATTTTGAAATAAATTTAAGACAATTTTTGACATGAATAGTTTAATATTTTCCCAAGAGAAGGAGGCTATATTCACAAAATCATGTTAGCCTTAAGCTATCCTCAAAAATGACCAAGACAAAGTAATCTTTCACTAACTTTCATATAATTATGAAAAATAACAAAAATCTAAAAAATTAAAATTATTTTGAACCTGAAACATTTCAACTTGTACTTGAATATTACATATTCTTTAACATATCAGTTTCCTCTACTTCAGCAGATGTTTTATATGATAGTTCAGCCAATCCAAGTCTTTGCTTAGGGAAAATGTCCTGGTTAGCAGGGGTAACTGTTCTGTTACACTACACAGATGTGAAAATATATGGCTGCAAAAGAATTCCAAAGTAGCCCCAACTCGAGGATTTTAGCAATGAAAACGCTGTGGAGATGCCCTATACCAGAAGCCACCTGGACGTTCTGTGTCCACCCGCTATGCAGTTTTGTAAATGGAGATGGTGTTTTATAAGGGGGGGAGAGTAGCACAGTGCCACTTGAGAGAGAAGTTCTCAAGGACTTCCTTATTCTTTAAGGAAGTCTGTATAAATCATGGGCTTGTTTCATTGATTATAAAGTGGAAAACTGTAAAAACCCAAGGTTAAAAATATAAAGATGATTAATTTGCAATCAGTTTAAGTATTTGTAATTGTGATATGTAAAATTATTCTCAAAAAAACGTTTTAGAAAATGAAGACTAAAATTGACTAATTTATTTCACTCTAGAATTCATTCATTATAAAAGGGGTAAAAATATCAAAAACTCAACTTCGCTGTTGAGAACCAGCTATCCTGGGTTTCAAAGAATACATGGTTTTCATTAGCTACTTTTATATCAGCATTACACTATGTAGTTTGGGAAATAATGCATACTGAGTGAACATATGCTCCAAAGTCATACTGTGTACTTTCATTCTTTACATGAGTATCATTAATTAGCTGACAAATAAAAAGTCAATTACACTAGCTTTATTGGTTTAGATAATAACATTTTCTCCAACAACATTACTTAAGTAAAGCAAGACAGAAAGGAAAATATAGAAATATGTACATGATATAAATGTAGCAGAAAGAACACTTGACTTTAGTCAAAGATGATTTACAATTACTCAAGTATGTTAGGTGTTACTGTTTTCATATATAAAATGTAGAAAATAGTAGCAATGCTACATAACTCACAGTGTTATTGTATGTAAAAAATGATTATAAAATGGAATTGTTAGAAACTATAAGGAAGCATACAACTACGTAAGTAATAAGTGAAAAGAAAATGATTGCAAAGGTCAGTTTGCTTGAAGTCTGTAAATGTAAAGTGCTTAAATCTTATTTGAAGGGTAAGTGCTTCTTAAAGGAGGCAGGTTCAAAAAAAACAAGATACCACTCTCAGCAGTCTCAGAGGTTTAGGTGTAAGCAAGTGACCTCGCTTTAGGAGACCCAGTCTTTTGCCCGACATAGTGAATCTAGAATAAGAGACCCTAGAGAAGGGAGCAATTGTAATTTGTGTTCCCAGCGCCCATTCCGGGAGGTGACCCTGGGGACACTGACTGGTTCAGGATCAGAGGCAGGTGTGGCAGACTCATCAGCGATATATGATCACTGCGTCATTTCTGGAGTGTGGCTCTGGCTCAGGTTCCCAGAATCCAGCATCCCTTGGATTTAGCCCATCTTCTGAGCCAGGCTCCCCAATTTTCTTGTGGTTCTTAGACCTAACATTCTTCAAAAATGTATTGTTTTCTTTTTATGAGACAGTCAGTTTTTGTTGCTTGCCATCAAAAACCTGGTTGTGTTAGGAAGAGTCGTTTGGATAGAAACATGGCTGTAGTAATATAATTGATACTCTCTTTTAGGGACTAAAATATGGTTATTAGTTTCATGAGTTTCTCTTTCCTAGAAAACACATCTTTCCTCTTATCACTCTGATCTTTTAGATATCTTAAAGTATTTATACATCTTGTGGTGGTCTGAGACCTCTTCTATGATGCCTTATCTGAAATGGCCATACTCAAAAGAGTCACTCCATAATTTCTCTTATAGCCAAAATACCTATCAGAACGTAAATTATATTATGGTGGTCATTGTTTTGAAAAGCCTATTAGAGGTGGCCTGTACCAAAAATAGTGGCATGTACCAAAAATAAGAGGGTTGATATAGTACTGATGCATGCTTCAGTGTCTAATGTTAGACTTTTCACCGCAATGCAGTGCTTCATACTGTTCGCCTGTGTAATGGAATTGATGGCCTATTCCTTAGAACTGATTTATTTGGCCCAGTTTGCATGAACTGATTCATTTTGGAACATTCAACAGAATAGTCGTTATCAAAATAATGCTGCATAGAGAACACATAAACACATTATTGAATGAAGAATGAACTGAAAGATGATAAGTTCTCAAAGATGATGCTCACAGCAAGAGGATTAAATTGCATAAAAATCAAGTCACTGCTCTGAAATACATGGTGCAATAAAAGCTTGAGAGAAAAATGTAAGACAAACTCAATTTCTCAGCTATTGCCATGAGTCTAGATGTACATCCTACTGTTACGTGAACAATTGCCATGCCTGGAGGGAACTGAATGAATGCCGGCACCTATTGGCAGATAAAATAAAACCAAAGCTTATTCTTCTATTATGAGGCTCACATGCCATATGCTACAAACTAATACATTAGGTTAGCATAATGAGAAAAATAACCCATTTTACTACTGCTTGTTTACATTGCAAAGCAGTAACGCAGTTGTATAAATTTCCTGTAATTCTTTTTTCTTGCAATTCTTTGAAATGGAAGAGAACACAGTCATGTAGAAAATATAGCAGCTGATTTGCTTGGTTTAGAGTATAAGTACATTGAACTTTGGCTTAAATATTATTCTTTCCATTTTTTAAGATCTCCCAAGCTATATGCTGTACCTTTGCCATTGAGTACAACATTCTTTATGTATCATTTTTATGAAATAGAAGAATAAATAAAATATATGTAAAATGTATAACACCAAATATTTTATTTTTAGATGAGTTATTTTAATAAATATATCTTAACTACATAACTTTCATATTAACTTTATTACTGTATTTACCATATAATAAATATGAAAAATGTCTAACAGTTCAAGTTTTGAGGCAAGGGATCAATAATGTTTACTATTAATTGACAATTGATACATGGAACACTTGGAAACTTAGAGGTCTGCATAACCATATGTCATTATTTCTGACAAATAAAAGGGAAGATATATGAAGACAAAATAAATTGCCTCAGATAGAGGAAGCAAACTTAGTCCTCCTTTCCACTTATTCTTGGCAGAAATTCCATGGATATCTCGGAACAGAAAAATAGACAGGGTAGAGTGAGACCACCAGGAGAGAAAATGAGTAAAGTGCATGTAATTATTACATACCTAGACCTCTCCTCAAATGATCCAGACAGCAATGGGTCCTGCACTTAGCTACACATTGTGGAACATCCACAGAAATATAGGACATAGTCCTTCTTTTCAGAGAGCTTAAAATTCACATGCAATGCCAACATATACAGCGTTAAAGTATAGAAAATAAAAACTCAGCAGAAAAGCATGCAATGTAATGTAAATGGGATGTGCCAAACTACTGTAGGACTCCTGAAAAGTTGGGAAGCTTTGTTCGGAAGATTGGAGTAGACCAGTTCATGAGGTATGTGAAGGGCATAGACAGGTTAGACAGAGGTGTTAGAGAATGCCACAGAAATAAACATCAGAATAAGCAAAGACAATATGCTAGCCATGAATATGATTTGTCTTCAGGAGACATGGTCGTATGGTCTGATGAAATGTAGCAGGATAATTTGATGTATGTTTATGGAGCAAGGGATAAAGCTCATGGAAATTATTTTAAAAGAGTAGGTATTTAACTTGCTCTGGTAAATAATAAGGAAATACTGAGGAAAACACAATTTCATTACAAGCTAAAACATATTAATATATTCCTGGCTACTGCCTAGCCATAATCCAGGATGTTATCTAGCTAAAATAATTTCTGCTGCTTCACAGTTTCAAAGGGAGGGGAAGACTCCAGAAGTTGTATTATCTAGGATTGCCTCACTATTATTAATGTTATACATTGGTAAGATATTCTAGGTATATCAGCTAATATCAATATGTGGTTTCTTCATTTTAACAATGGTTTCTGTCTTGCTTACAAATTTATTTTAGGACATTAAAACAAAAAGTGAATATAGAATTTCTTATAAACTGGCTTTGCCAATTGATACTTTTAAACTTTTATTTCTCTGACACCCTCCCTCCTACATCATATGTGTAGCAATGGTAAATAAATACACAAAGAGATATTTTAAAATCCTAATAAAACAGGCATTTCCAAGTATTGGAAATAGAACATATATATAAAGCAAAGAATAGAGTGTAAATCCACATGTACCCCAGGTTTCAAGTGTCAGTGTAGCTGAAGACACTTAAAATTTGTCTAAGTAATAAAAATAGAAAACTCACCATTCAAAAATGGGAAGGTCATGCTGCTCACTTTCTAAAACCAAGGTTAAACAGGGTTTCCATTGATGCCAAAAGGAGCCAAAATAAGTTAACACCAAACAGGGCATGAAGGTATGACTTATTTGAAAACTTGGATTTCAGAGGAAAACGGGCAAAGATTCAACATAAGACCAGGAACCCAAATAGTTCATCTCTGGTTAGGGATCTGAATTTACAATAATCCCAAGGTCTTTGTGTTGTAGGAGCTCCATGTTGACACTCGAAGAATTGGCTCTGGATCAGGTGCCTTGTGGGTTAGTTGATTTAAACCCAGTAGGCAACACAGATTATGAGAAAGAGATAAAGAGAAGAAAGAATCATTATTCTAATCATGGCCATATACCACAAAAGATAAACCTGAAAAATAAAAATTCTAACAAACTATTAAAAATAGAAAATTACCTTAAATAAATTTACATTAAGTTAAATAAGAATGAGACTACGTAAAAAATTTAATGTCACTAAAGAAGTAAATGAGTTTTCATGTTGTTGATAGATTTTTTCTTTTCCTTTTTTTTTTTTTTTTGCTGTGTAAAAACATTTTAGTTTAAGGTAGTCCCATTTTTTTCTTTTGTTTCCATTGCCTGAAGAGATCTATTAGGAAAAATACTGCTATAAGCAATGTCCAAGATTTTACTGCCTATGTTTTCTTCTAGGATTTTTATGGTTTGGGGTCTAGCATTTAAGTCTTTAATCCACTTTGAATTTATTCTTGTGTGTGGTTTACGAAGGTGATCTAGTTTCATTTGTCTGTACATATCTATCCAATTTTCCCAACACCATTTATTGAATAAATTATCTTTAGCCCATTGTATGTGTTTGCTTTCTCTGTCAAATATTAATTGACTATGAAGTTGTAAGTTTATTTCTGGGCTCTCTATTCTGTTCCATTGATCTACGAGTCTGTTTTTATGCCAGTAGCATGCTGTTTTTGGCTATTATGACCTTGTAGATAGTTTGATATCAGGTAGCATGATTCCTCCAACCTTGTTCTTCTTTCTCAAGATTGTCGTGGCTATGAAGGGTCTTTTGTGGTTCCATATACATTTTTGGAATATTTCTTGTGGTTCTGTGAAATATAACATTGGTATCCTGTTAAGAATTGCATTGATTCTATAGATTGCTTTGGGTAGTATGGACATATTAATGATGTCATTTCTTCCTATCCTTGAACATGGTTATGTGCTTCCACTCATTCATATCTTCTTCAATTTTTTTATCTCCAGTCGCTTATAATTTTCTGAGTACAGGTCTTTTACATACTTGGTTAAATTTATTATCAGGTATTTTATTTTGGGGATGCAATTGTAAGTGGAATTGTTTTCTTAGTTTCCCTTTCTGACAGTTCATTATTGTCCTATAGAAATTCAAGTGATTTCTAGATATTTATATTGTGTGCTGCTACTTTATTGAATTTATTGAACAGTCCCATTAGGTTTTTGATGGAATCTTTAGGATTCTCTATACTGTATAATGTCTTCTGTAAATAATAACAGTTTTACTTCTTTCTTTCCCATTTAGATGCCATTTATCTCTTCTTCTTGTCTAATTTCTGTGGCTGGAACTTTCAGTACTATATTGAATAAGATGAAAGCAGATATTCCTGTCTTGTTCATGATCTTAAGCTGAATGTTAGAACATATTTACAAATAATACATCTGATAAAAAGTTATTATCTAAAATTTATAAAGAACTTATAAAACTCAACACCAAGAAACAAACTATCCAGTTAAAAAAATGGAAAAAGGACCTGAATAGACGCTTCTCCGAAGAGGACATACAGATGGACAATAGACATATGAAAAGATGTTTAGCATCACGAGTCATCAGAGAAATGCAAATTAAAACCACACTGAGAAATCACCTCACACCTGTCATAATTGCTGTCATCAATAAATTAACAAACAAGTGCTAGTGAAGATATGGAGAAAAGGGAACATGTGCACTATTGGTGGGAATGCAGATGTGGAAAGCAGTATGGAGTTACCTAAACAATTAAAAAATGGAACTACCTTATAACCCAGCAATTGCACTTCTGGGAGCATATTCAAAGAAACACTAGACGCTAATTTGAAAGAATATATTCACCCCTACATTCATTGAAGTATTATTTACAATAGCCAAAATTTGGAAGCTGTTCAAGTGACCATCAATAGATGAGTGGATTAAAAAGCTGTGGTATATTTCTACAATGGAATACTACCTGGCCATAATAAAAAAACAACTCTTACCCTTTGTGATAGCATGAATGGACACAGAGAGCATCATATTAAGTGAAATAAGCCAGTCAGAGAAAGACAAATACACTATGGTTTTGATTATATGTGGAATCTAATGAATGAAGTAACCTAACAAACAAAATAGAAACAAATTTATAGATACAGAGAAATGCTGATAATTATCAAAGGTCAGGTATCTTGGGGGACATGAGTGAAAAAAGTAAAGATATTAAGCAAAAAAGAAGAATAAGAAACAACTCACAAAACAGAGACAGAAAATGGGGATGGGGAAGGTAAAACAAAAAAGGTAAAAGGAATAAATGATGATGGGAGGAGACTTGATTTTCAGTGGTGAACACATAAATACAATATACAGATCATGTATTATAGAAATATACACCTGAAACTTATGTAATTTTATTAACCAATATCACCTTAGTAAATTAAATTTAAAACAGGAAATAAGGAAATACCATTTACAAATTTATTTACGCAGACACTGTACAGAAATAAGCCATTACTAGATGATGATGAAATAAAAATTGGAAATATGAGAAAAATATAAACATTGAAAACAAAAGCTCCAGATCAGATAAATTCCAGAATGTTTACAGTTGAGGTTGATCATGCTAATTGGATCTGATTTTAGAGACAAGTATTTTGTTGGGTTAGAAAAATCACATGCTCCAGGAAATGAGAGATAAGGCCTTACAATCTGGAGGCTGCCTTAACAGTAAGTTTTGAGGGTTTCAGTAACCTCTGGCATTCCAGGATATTCTTTTAAGTCAGTGCTTCGCTCACTTTAGTGTTTGTTAGCATCACTGTTAGAGTTTCTCATTAGTAGACCTAGCTTGCAGCTCAAGAATTTACATTTCTCATAAGTTCCCAAGTAATGCAAAGCTATGTTATCTGTAGGAAAAAAATAGAAAAGAAAACCAGGCCACTATTTAAAAAGCAGTTCTTTATAGTCAGGTTGGCAACAGCTAAGGCTAAGTGCCTGATCATGTAACATCTGTGAATGAGTACTATCACATAGATTCATATGTCAGATGAATAAAGCCACGATTCATCACGCAATAGAAAGGGTATGCTGGGATCACACCCTTGAAAATCCCGAGGTTGTAATTAAAGTACATGAACAGGTACTTTCATGTTACCTACAGCTGTTTCATGGTTGCCTTACCCTCAGCTTTACACCCATAGCCTCGGACAGGGTTCCCTAAGACTCCCTACAAAAGTGCATATTAAGTCAGCTCCGATTGACAGGTGAATAAGTCATCATTAGAGGAAAATTGCTTCCAAACTGCAGTGCTTTTCAGAATGGGACCTGAAAACAGTTGGCGGGGAGGAAATGTCCTTCTAGTGGGGAGGGCTGAATGCAGTACACTTCCGCAATCTACTTTCTGAGAAAATGGCCTAAGGTTATACACTGACTCCTAAGCAGACGTGAGTGGCATGGCCAAGCAGGACAAAGAACAAAGGAGAGAGAATTGTAGTCAAAGGAATTCAGTGGGAATTGGCGTAAAACACACACATCTTCCAGTGTCATGGTGTCATGTTACTACTCACCAGAGAACAATGTTGGAGATCTTAACAATGAGGCGAACTACCTGATTTGTTCAGCCTATGCGTATCAGCATCTCTCCTCATGAACTCCCATGCATACACACATTAACCAGGTCATAAACTATGTATGCGCTCAAGGACATATGTTTCCTTTCACCTATAAACCTGCCAGCAGAAGGTTTGATAGAAGTTTGATAAAGGGCTCTGAGGCCTTTATCTCAGCAGGATTCTGCAAATTGACCTCTGGTGTCAGGTTGAATATATTGAACCCTTACTGCTTGGGAAGGTGCAACAACTCATTCTTACTGGAATTGACACCTCCTTCGGATAGGAGTTTATCTTCCTTGCCTGCTGCAGCACTTCTGTGAGCATTAGTCTTTTAGGGTTAAGAGTAACCTTGACTTATTGGCAGGAGATTTTGTACGGCATTGCCTTAAACCAGTAGGCCAAGTTTATGACTGAAGAGGTGTGACAATGAGTTCCTGATCATAGAAGCCACTGCTGCTATAACATATCGTATCACAGAGAATAACTTGCATGAGTAGAGTGATGGACTTCATATTAAAGTCATCACTAAAAAATAGCCCAGATGAATGCCTTGTGAGTTTATAAAATACTATTTCCAGGTATTTGCTTTGAACCACAAGTTTAGCTATAGTGATATGTCCTCAGAAGCTAAGCACTTGGGTCTAGGGGCAATGGGTAGAAGGAAGATGGGCTCTGGTAAACATTCCCAAAGACCTACTTGGGAAACAAACAAGCAGAAATAGTATAGCAGATTTGGAGGAACTAATTTGTGAGGATTCACTCCACCACATATTAAAAGAAAAATCATTGGTATAGCTTCACAAAGTGTCAACTTCACAGCATGTTAAATGACAGATTGATTTTATAAAGCAATCAACAATAACCTTTGTAGGTAGTGAACTAGAATGATGAGTTGCTTTTATGGAAAATATAAACTGGGATTCTTGCCTCACGTTAATTTTTGCAAAAGAAGGCAGCCATGGGCCCCAGTTTTTTCTCCTTTCCTAAGGCCTTCTCACAAAATCAAAACGAAATAGTAGCAACAACAGCAAAACCCCTACAATCTGAAAGAAGATACTTACTGAGCATATATAAAAAACCAAAAAGTAAATTATTTGTTCTTAGGAGCCTGTCCAATAATAATGGACCAATAATAAAATGACAAAAAATCTAATGGGAAAATTGACAACCACAGATACCACTTTTATAGGAGGAAATCTGAGCAATGAACACAAAACATGTTTACAGCACTAGTAGCTTAAAAAGGGGAAATTAAAACAATTAAATGCCATTTTAATTTATTACTATATGGATAAGAATATTAAAATACTCAGCAATGCCAAGAACTACCAAAGATGTAAAAAATAAAATTAGTAATGGTCTTATGCTTCTATTGGAAGTGTGCAATAATAGCATTTCGGGAAGTAACCTGGCAATATTCAGAGAAGCCTAAGAGGCCCTGTGTCATTTCAAATGATGTGCAGGTGTAAGTAACTGTAAACCGGATTACAGTGGTTTAATCAAGCAAGGGTTTTGTCTCAGACATTAAAGTGAAAATTATCCAGACAGGCGTCCCAGAGCTGGAGCAGTGGCTAAGCATGGGCTCCAGGAGCCAGACCGGTTTTGTCACTCTGCTTTCCTTAATGTGTGCCTTCAGCACCTCCAGAATCCTTGCCTCAGTTCCGGGCAAGGAGATTAGGGAGGACTGAGTTGGCACCAGCAGTTTATGCTTATGTTACATTGGCCAGAACTATCTTATAACTTAGCCATTTCTCACAGCAAAAAAGTTTGGGACTCAGAGTGGTTTGTTTTTCATTTCCAAAGTCGAGAAAGTCAAATGTAAAAGGGGTCATAGTAGTTTGAGTTAGCTGGTTTACAATACTCATTTCATAAGCATACTTAAACTTCTGTGCGAATGTATGTGTATAGATACATACAATATACGGCCTGGTGCCTTGCTACTCAGTGTGTTGTGACCTCTGCAAACTATCAGAAGAGATGCCACTGAGGAATTTTCTGGAAATACATCATTTCAGGTTCCATTCCAGATCTACTGAATCAGTATCTCCATTTTAACGGAATTCTATATGTGTCTACGTGTAAATTAACATTTGAGGAGCATCACTCTAGAGAAAGCCTTGCATATGTAAACAGGGTATGTTGCATTTTACATGGAAAAGTAGAAATGACCTAAATGCCCATCAACAACAAATATTAAACATATTCAGGTTTCAAAACATTGAAATAAATATTGAACAAATATTTTTGTGAATAGCTAATTCACAGAGCAGTTGAAATGAATAACTATGATGATTGGTATCAATCTGGGCAAATGCTAAGAGCATAATATTGATTTAAGATGACAGAATGAAAAATTAAATCAATAATATGATATAATTTTTCTATATTTTTCAAAGTACAGAACACAATTTCATATGGATACATACACATGTAATATATGTATGCCTATATATATATATTTAAAATATTTTAAAGATGAATGAAAATGTTCATCAAATTTATGATAATGATAAACTTGGGGAAAATGGAAGAAAATATTATTGAAAAAGAATACAAAGTAGTTTCAATCACAGTTGTTATATTTTATTTCTTAAGAAACTAAAGCAAATGTGGCAAAATGTTAAGAAACACATGTTTGCGTTGGTATCTGCAAAGTTATTTTCTAAGCTTTTTTATAGGTTTAAAATATTTCATAAAATATTTTAAAAGATAAAGTGAATGTGGATAACTTTATGAGAGGATAGTAATGGTATAATTCTTTTCACCATTTGTTCTGAAATGATTTAGCAATAGCTGGGTAAAATGAATACATTATTTATGAAGATTAAGTAAGTCAGCATTAGAGCAACATGTGTAACTGATTTTATGATAGTGAGTGCAGAATATTTCAATGAATTTGCAGCTCTCTCCTTGTAATAATGCAGTTAGGAAACTCAAGAATATATATATAAATACATGCATGCATATTTTAACAAGTATGCTTCAAAACTGCTAAAATGAATGGAACAAATGCAGTGAATCTGAACATTATGCTTGATTCTAAAAAGAATCAGAATGAATACTTATGGAACCTGAACGCCACTCTCCCAGCCTCTCCTAGTCTCTCTATCCACCAGCTGTTTTGACTGGGAGGGTGATGTTTATTATTTACTTGTATCTTTTGAAAACATTATATCTGCTTGAAAAGTTTGCATCCCAGGTCTTGTCATTATGTTTACTGCATTTTCAGTACACAACTTTCTCTGTGTTATTAGTGCTTAACATTAACACCAGAAATAGCATATTGTTTTACACTGTAGAAAACAAATTTTTATCATAGCGTACTCCTAGATAGAAATAAGCCTTTTTAATAAAAAGAGTATTCACCCAGTCTCTCTACTGTGTGTGCCATTTCACATTTATTAGCAGCAAAAAAGTAAACTAACAGGAAGAAAATGTATTGATATATGAGGACACACAATAGAGAATAGGAGTGGATTTTGAATCAATTCCTTGCTATTTCTACTCTGTTCTCTTTGAATCTTTCAATATATTCACAGTATCCTGAAATGAAAACCCAAAGACATAGATTCCTACTAAGATATGAATTTTTTTAGTTTATCGTGATATTGACCTCAAGTACCATTTCTTGTCTTCTCATAACACATGTTACAATGGTTGATTATTGTAAGAAGCTAATCTGTGGCTAACTGCTTGTCCATCTTTACCTGCATACACAGATGCCTGGAGATGGAGCATCCAGAGGATAATTATAGAGAGAGCGCTGGCAAACTTTTAAGTTGCTAACCAAGAAGGAAAAAACTAAATCACCATTAGTCGCACATAATATATTTCTATTCCTAGTAAATGCAAAAGGACCACTTAAAAACTAATAAACCTAATGAGTATTCAGTGAAATAGCAAGATTAAAGGAAACATACCAAAAAATAGCTTTTGCAAATGCCAGCAATAATCAGATAGGAATTTACACACACACACACACACACACACACACACACACATACACAATTTAAAATAAAAAAAGAAACTACTAGCTATTTAGGAATCAGCTTCAGAAAGTAGAGAAAGGTGTAAGTGAACAAAATAACAAAACAGTAAAGAAGTTTTATTGTAAAAGGACTAATAAAAGGCTATTATATTCATGGAAAGTAAGAATCAATAACACAAATGTGTCAATTTCCCTGAAATAAACATGTTACTTCAAAACTATAATAAGTACATACAGACTTGCTGCATGGAAATATGCTCAACACATACTATTGGTTGAAAAAAGGCCAGGTGTAGAATAATATCTGATTATTTATCAGTTATTACAGTTGTATATACATAGAATACATAGAATGTGCATGCATTTTTCTTCTTTCCTCTGTGTGTATTTATGGAGGAATGGAAAAACTCTAACCCTAAACTCTTAATATTGGCCATTGCTTGGAAACAGATCAGTGAGTTGGGGACAGGAGAGCTTTTTATACAATATGTACTTCTGTGTGGATAACATTTTTATGATGACCATAGTTTCATATTAGAAAAAAATCACAACAAAATTGAAGAAACAAAATTGTACTATTTCATATTGGGGAACATAAAACTTTTATTTTTAGAAACCTCTGACTGTTTTACAAACCAGTTCCAAGAAAAGCAGTAGGGGACCTGGTCAGTGTGATTCTCAGTTAGAGCAACATCCTGTAGACTACAAGGTTGCAGGTTCGATTCCAAGTCAGGGCACATGGTTAGGTTGTGGTTTTGGTCCCCTGTTAGGACCAATGATGTTTCTCTCTCACACATCAGTATTTATTTCCCTTTATTCCCCTCTCTTTAAAAGTCAATAAGCATGTCCTTGGGTGAGGATTAAAACAATAAAAAACAAGGGCAATAAGGTATGCTGAGTAATGACACCTGCCCCCTGCCCCAGAGGTGTTGACATCTTTGGAATCTGTAACTATATTACTTTAGATGGTTGAAGGGACACACAAATGTAGATTTTGAAGTATAGGGAGGATCCTTGGTCATCCAGGTGGGCCCAGTGTAATCACAGGTATCCATACAGGAAGGAGGCAGAGAAGATTTGACTACAGAGAGAAGAAGGAAATGCAAGGACTGAAGCAGACTTTGGGTGAAGCAGCTATGAGCCAAGGGATGTCAGCGGATTCTAAAACCTGGAAGAGGCAAGACACAGGTTCTCTCTCGGAGGCTCCAGAAAGAGTAACTCCAGTCCAAAATTCGATTTGAGCATTGCAAGACTGATTTTGAGCATCCAGCCTCCAGAAATCAGAGAGAATAAATTTCTGTTGTGTTAAACCACTAAGCATATGGCAATTTGTTATAGCAATAACGAGAAAATGAATGCAGGCAGGAAAAGTGCACTGAGACAAATGATATGTAGTTATGGTAACCAGGTAATCTGCATATCCAAAAACCTCTTAGTTGATGAAATTTCAGTGCCTAGGAAGAGAAAAAAGACAATGAGCATCACCATGGTATAATGAGTCAACATTTAAATCACAAGCAGAAAATTTAAATTTAAAACCTGGGATAAAATTGAGTCAAAAGTTGAAGCCCAAGATCATTGTCAAATAGGTATCGAGGGTGTAATGTACACAACACTTGAGATATAATCTATAGAATCAAATCCTCTACTTCAGCCCTGGCTGGTGTGGCTCAGTGGATTGAGTGCTGGCCTATGAACCAAAGGGTTGCAGGTCTGATTCCCAGTCAGGGCACATGCTTGGGTTGCAGGCCAGGTCCCCAGCAGAGGGTGCATGAGAGACAACCACACATTGATGTTTTCTTCCCTCTCTTTCTCCCTCCCTTCCCCTTTCTAAAAATAAATAAATGAAATCTTAAAAATATGTAATGAAAAATAAATTGTGCCTTAACAGAGTTTGCAATCAGGGAAAGACAAATAAATCACTAAGTAATTTTAGAAAGATCTGTGGTGTGATCACTTGCTCTGACATCATTGATGTAGGTTTAATTGAGAAGTACTGTTAACCATAAGAACAGAAGCTCTATGACCCTCGTGGAAGCCACAGAAAAAACCTAGATCAGAAGTGGAAAAAGGATTAGTTCAGAGTAGTCATAGGGATTAAAGGTCAAAGGCATGAACTACATGCATCTATGAACTCTGGAACTCAAAGGACTTTCAAGGTTGACCGAGGGCTTTGTCTAGCGGAGGGAGGCCTCAGGTTGCCAATATCTCAAAAAGAACAACGCTTTTATTCTCCTAAATAGAGCGTTACTCTTTATGAGAAAACAAAAACAAAATATGCTGAACACATCAATGTCAAACAAGTATTCTTAGCCTCAGTAATACCAGTTGGCTTCTGATTATGCGTATCACATTGCCACCAATCTACAGCTAACATGGAGAGAGGAAGTAAAATGCGCATGCATGCACACACAGATATGCAGATTTGTTTTACACAATATTTAGAATTCTATCAAGGTTTTGGAAAGATAATCTACTTATTCAATGTCCACACTTGTTTTTATCCTGTAGCATTGGTTTTAAAACATAAACTTGGGAGATGAGGGTGAGGTGGTCTTGTTAATTTGCTCCACAGCCGTTTCAGTGTCAGGCACATATTATACACTAATTGGATTCCTGGTGCATCTTTAAAAACTAATTTCAGAACACTAAGTAATCAGAGGCTTTGTCTTCGATACAAGACAGTGCATCAGCAGAAAGTGTTTATTACTCAGCCACCTGTGTTTTGCACAAAGCAATTTACGCAGACACAGTGCCTGCCCTGAGGAACTGTCTAAAGCCAGTCCATTGTAACATTGAAAGGTAGTCAGACAACTACAATAATGACAAACACGAGCTTCTAATGTTATTAAAAAATAAAAGAATCCACTTTGTAATGTCATTTGGCCCAAAAGATGAGCTCATGTTCTCTTTGGGGAAAAAACATGACACAGGAACTTGCTAAATACTCAACATTTATCAAATTAAATAATGCATACAAAAAGACCGATTTAGATTTAAGAGATAGAAAAAATTAAAATGCAAATATGGTTTCTTGATTAGAGTATTATATTCAGCACGCTTTATATAAAGTAGACTTTAGATAGTGTACTTATTTGAGAACTAGGTTCTTATATATCTTTCTGTAAATCCCATTAGATTATGACCTATTTGAAGATGGGACCAAGAGAGAGAGTGCTGCTCTTCTTAGATCAGTTTTCACATTGTGTCATATACTATAGACCTTAAAGAAAAGTTGAGGATGTGTAAAAGCAAATGCCCTAATATAGCATTGGAGCTGGTTTTCTATAAGTACAAAAGTTTCTGTTTATGCATCCTTACTAGGCCTGATTAACACTTGTGGAAATTTTTTAATATGTTAATACGCTTCAGTAGAAAGGATATACTAGATTACTCTGACTTTTCTTATAACACTTTCCAATAATACAGATTTTCCCTGTTTGCCCAATATCTTACACTATTAAGTATCTCTTATTTGCAAAAAGAGAGATCAAGTTAATTTCTGTTTGAGTCCATTTTGCCAGTACATAGTACATGAATGAATGTATCACATAACTCCAGGGGTCATCACTGGCACAGACAGAAATATAATTGGAAATAATACCCCTGTAGCTGTGTGTTGTGATGGCCCCGAGTCAGCTGGTACAGCATGTGTGACTTTCAGTGCAGACGATAACTTTTCTCACCAGCTGATGTGGTCAGACCTCATACCCACTTAAAGCAATCTTTTCCCTGGAGTACTAATTCTCTGTTCCACTATACAAGTGTTCTTTTAAACTATAAACATTTTTTCCATTTTCAGTGCGAAGAAACAGATTAACAAATAAACTACAAAATTAGAATACTTATGGCATCCTCATACATCTGTTCTAGGGAAATGTAATTATTTCCATTAAGCCATGGAATAGCTTTATTCAATAAAGTTTTGATACCAGAAGTCATTAAATTAATTGCAATTGTTCAAATCAATTTAAATATGTTGATAATCTATATTCAGATTTTCACTGTGGTACAATGTTTTGAAAATTATTCTAAGTTTACTTTCTACCTTTTTAAGAGTTTTATGGGGAAAGAAGAATTTCAAAGTACATAAAGTGAGATCAGTTATCAAGTCTTTCAGTATCAAGACACTTGGGGGAATTCTCATGAAACAGGTAAGAGAGAATGTTGTGTAATCAGTTACATTATCTTAAATATTCTATACAATATTTAAAGTATATTAGTGATGTGGACCATTCTGCCTGCTTTTAGGAATTGTAACTCTACCCCCTATGGCTAAGAATGAGTGAGCGACCTCTGAAATGCGAGCCACAGGAGATAAGCTTGTCTCTGGTAGCAAATGCTGCCGCAGTTTTCTCTCCCTGCCCCCAAAGCTTAGTCTATGTTGATGACCAGTAAGTTTCCTCACATCAAGGAGCAACCTAAGCCAGACATGATCACTTGGGAGGCCATCATGGAAGGACTCTGGGGGGCTGCAACAAAGATCAAGCAATAGGCCCGTGCCCCCCGGCTATGTGACATAGCCTGAGTCCCCAAGTCCTCTGGGAGAAACGCTTCCTGGCTCTAATCCCCTTAAGCCTGAATACCTGATTGGGAGGGGTGCAGCTCCTTGCCATGCCAGAGCAGATCCCAGGGGAGAGGGTAGGGGTGAAATCTGGCACCACAAAAAATTCCTCAAGAACCTGTGAAACCTGCTCTACTAAGAGTGCCTTCATTCATATGTTAAAGGTCCAAGCAGGAAACCCTAAAGTTTCTGCAAAACTCCTTTCCTGACAGACTCTGACTCAGACTTAACCCTCAGATTTCTTTGAAATGTTATCTACTGTTTGATCCTTGCCACCCTGTATTCCTGTGTATTACAACCCAATAAAAGTCCCTTGAGGAAGGGGTTCAGGCCTTTTTTTCCCCTGAGAAACTTGAGTGGTGGCCAACCACTCAAGACCCTTCCCTTTGAGGGATCGGCCACCTCTCCTCTCCAAGCAGATCATGTCTTGGTAGTGTTTACTTTCATCTGTGGCAAATGGGGGACTTGCGGGAAAAGTCACCCCCACATATTAGAGGTAGATAGGTAGGTAGATAGGCATATAGACAGACACACACACTTCAAAGAATGGAAGAAAAACAGAAGCAATAAAATAAATAAATAAATCATAAAAATAAAAGTTTTATTTCACACCTACCTAGGCTAAATAATTATCCCCAATGATATCAGGTCGTAATTCTCAAAGCCTGAGAATTATGTAAATGTACCTTATTTGGCAAAATCATCTCTGTACAGGTGATTAAATTCAGGATTTTGCAGTAGGGAAATAACCTGGGTTATTAAGATGTGTTTTAAATGCAATCACCCACATCCCTATAAAAGGGAGGGAGAAGCAGAGAAAACTTTGAGGACAATGAGGTGTGAGGACAGAGCAGATGTCTGAAGGGGCTGCAGTGATGCACTGAAAGAGGGAGGGAGAGGCCAGGGGTCCAGGAATACAGCCCTAGAAGCTGGAAAAAGGCAAGGAAACACTTTCTCCTCTAGAGTCTCCAGAGGTAGCAGGCCTTGATGCCAGTTAGGTTTTAAACCAGTGAGACACACTTAGGACTTCTGACCTCCATCCAGAACTGTAGGGAATAAATGTGTGTTGTTTTAAGCAATTAGGCTTGTAGCAATTTGTTATAGCAGCCATAACAAAGTGTTATACCTTCAGGTAAAGAGCCAGAGTCTTTAAACATTCTTCAAATGCTTTCCCTCTCTTCCTTCTTTAAAATAATTAGATAATTCCAAGCCGAACACCTTCATGAAGGTTTAACAAATTAATAAAATAACATTTAAGTGTGCCTTTCCATTTATTGGATTTACTTTATTTCTATTTATTGGATTTTTCTTTAACTCCAGGCTTACAGTTAGGTTCTTGCTTAATATTCCTGCGCTGTTCTCAGAATTTCTCCATATGCTAAGAGAAATAAGCCAAACAGAGAAACACAAATGCTGCATGATATTTACTTCTTATGGAATCTGAAAGAGCTGAATTCCTCAAACAGAGAGTAGAAAGAATAGTGATTTTCAGGGGATAGGGGGTGGGGAAAATAGGGGAAATGTCAATCAAAGGGTATGAACTTCCAGTTATAAAATAAGTGAGTTCTGGAATCTCAGGTACAGCGTGCTGATTATAATTAGTGAGGCTATATTATTAAATGTTTTCCCTATAAGAAAGATAATGCTAATCATATGAGGTGATGGAGACATTACCACAGTTGGGTAGTTATTTCACAATACATAACTTTATCAAATCATCACATTTACACTTTACATATATACAATATTATATGTCAATTATATCTCAATAAACACAGAAATAATAAAAGTGGATGACAGGTTTGAACACACCTTCAGGTTGGAAAGTACAGATGGCCCCTGTCTTATGAAAACAAAGCTGAAGCAAAGAATAGAAGTGATGGTTATTAACATCCCATGAATTAACTTAAAACTTGTCAGGCATTCACAGCAGTTCCTAGGAGTAGCTTGGGCTTTTAGAGGCCTCCCTGCTGCTTGAACTTAATCTCCATAGCACCCCTCAAAATTTCCAGAAGCAAACAAAGAATTTCTTGTCCTTGCTATGCAAATGCAACTGCAATATCAGCATCCCTCCAAAACACAATCGGTACTTACAACAAATCCTATACAGATTTCCTTAAATTGCCAGTGAAGTTATATTATTTAATTGCATGAGACTGTGTTCATTTTTTCTTCTTACACCCAGGAGTTGATGTTAAAATCTTTTTTTCACACTCAAAACTGCAGTTTCTGACATTTGTATGTGACTTATAATTGAGAAATGTATGAGGTGACAGATTCAGAGGCTGAGATTTATCAGCAATTTAGCCATCTACCCAGGTTCAAGCCTACCAGTAGAATTGTTTCTGTTCATGTTTTTGTCAACTTAGGTGTTTATTTACTTGTGAAACACAACAGAGGTTTGAATTTTAACTGAAATTCAAATCCCCAAGTATTTCTCGAAACCTCTTTAAAATGATTATAAGTCAGCAACAAAAAAATTCATACACAGAAAATTTCCTGTCACACACTAGGCAATGTAATTAAAGGTGGTAGAAATTACCAATTTTTTCAGTATACAATAAACCTGTTTTAAAATTAGGAATTTATGGGAATAGGTTCCTACATGATGAAAAACTTTGACAAAGATGCCAACAGCTATTAAAATGAAAGTGTTTTGGCAGACTTCAGAGAAGAGTTATTTAATTTTCAATGATGTTTAATTTAATTATGACAAAATCAAAACAAGAATTTACCAAATAGTCAATACAGACAGAATCATGCTATTCTCTGGTATTACTGGGAATAGTGTACTGAAACTTAAGGATGCCTATATTACATAATGAGCCCCAAAGTTATCATAGTGTTTTAGAAGGATGTCACAGTCTTATAACAACTGTCAATTACCTGAGGTGACTCACAAAAACTGTGGTACTTACAAATTGAGTTAGATTAAGACTCAAATTCTAATTGTGACATTTTAAGACGAAAAATGGTTAGGAATTCAAAGGGTGGCATTATTAATTTTTGATTCATTAACATGTTCTGTTCTTAACAGTCTTATCCAAAAATTGATAGTATGTTTCATAACTAGATGAAGTGTGAGTTTCAAGAAAATATGACAGTAAAATTATAACTAAATGCTCTAGCTAGATCTCAGTAGTGTTCCAAGGATTTAGGGGCCACCACAGGTGTACCTATGTAAACTAGTGAGAACTTATCAAGGGAATGAGGATCTCATTAAAAAGAGTCAGGAGTATGAGGTTTATCATTGCACTTCATGCTGGGAGTCTTTATGGATTAAGTTTTAATTTTATTAAATAAAAAATAATGCATTTCCATGAGAGGTGTCAATGTATAAGTGGTCGTTCAATGTGGAATCCACTCCCTCCATCTTCCTACAGAATACTCATTTTGAAAGTTCCTAAACTTTAACTCTTTCAATACTGTAGTTGAAGATACACTGGAGACTGTAGTACTTCCACTAAAATACATCTCTCCTGGGTGGCTTTCCCAAAGGCACACGAAAGGTTGTGTCTTCACTCTTGGAATGGAAAAGTTAAACACTGTCTTAGTTACATCCACATTGACTGGTTATTTACGTATCTGAAAATAACCCTTTTTGAACTTTGGACATTATCAACACAAACTATTTAGTTGAGAAAGAAAGAATCCACATTTGAGCATAGGTCCAGAGAGGGCTATTTAAAATATTTAACAAAAGAAAATTTCATATAAAATATCATCAACTCTTAAATACAGAATTGTTAGAGCATTTAGCCAAGTGTAACTAAAAAAGAATGTTTCAGATGGTCTTCCTGCATCATGGAGAACTGCATCGCACTTTAGGTTTTGTCTCACCTGTGCTGTTTTACTCCAGTGCAATTGTTTCTTTGAAGCTGGGTACTTAATGCTTAGTTTCCCATTTCCCCATGTCAGCAAAAATAAGTACCAAGCTAAGATAAACGTCAATGTCCACTACATTCCCAATCTGTAAATCTGAAGTTCAACCGAATCGAATTATATGGATAGCTAACCAACAGTTTTTTGCAGGTTAAATAAGTGCCCAGGGTTATATGTTCACACTGATATTTCCTGCCTGTGAGAACTTTGTCAACTCTGCTGGTTGCTCTTCTCAATATCTTTTCTATAATAAAAGTAAAGATAAATCTTTGTTTTGCTCGGTAGCTTTAAAAACTCTATAATTTTCAGGAACCTAGCAAGCCTATTTTTATCTACCCTGAAGTTATGGCTAGATAACTCTCGCTTTCCTTGGTATGTGACTTTCCTATGGAAGATCACGCTGCATAGTCCTTCTTTTCTTCTTTTTTTCATTTCTTACAAAATATTTTCATCAAAGTTGAAAATATTCATAGCTTTAATATGAGAACTCTAGAAAGCTTTTATAAAAAAGGATTTAGTCTTTTTATAAGAAGGGTTTTAGTTTTTTTAAAGGAGGGTTTAGTTTACCATCTTTCTATGTAATACCTGGTCCCCAGAGACAGCAAATTTCATGTCATATCTATTCTATAATTTTATCCACATTTCTTTATTTTTTTGTCTTAGATACCATCTACCTCGTTTCTTGTTTTCTAGAAGCTTGGATATTATCTAAGGAATTCTATCTATGGATCTTTGGGCTTTAACTGTCTCATACTCCAGCACCACTATAAACCTTATCTGACCAATCTAATTGTAACAAACATTTTATTACATTTTTCTATTATTTTCATTAGTATCACTCCTTAATTGTTGGCTATTATATCCAGCTGAGCAACATGATATATTTGCACTAAATTTGTTTTTTATATAATTTATTTTGTCTTCCTCAAATTAATAATATATTTATTTTAACTGTTTTTTTTGGTATATTAATTCATTCCTAAACACTCCCACAGAAATAATATCTCCTTTCATATAGTTAAATACATTAAATTTTCTATTAGTTTCTTTTCTTTCTTTCTCAGAGAAAGTTTTTTTTAGAATCCTCCTGCTCCAGCATGAATCATTTCCTGCCATATGATTGTCATTCTGGGGGTTTCATTGTACATGTGTCATTTCTCAAATTAACAGTTCTCCACAAATGTTTCACATTCATTGCCTCTCAGTTCTTATTTAGGAGTGAGGCACAAATATCCCCAGGCACTGCAGTATATTAACTTGTGGTCATTATCCTATAATGATTAAACATGGACCCATCAGCCTAGTTGAGAATGTGTAGATGTTTCTTCCTGAGCTTCTAGGTTTTCTTACTTCAGAGAGGAATTATCCAGTCTCAGAATGACTGGCCCCAACTTGGAAACTAACCCAAGAAGCAGGCCAGGAGTTCTCAGTTAGGTATGTAGATTTGCACTTCAAGGATGAAGTGTTCCTCTTTGGAGTTCTCTGTTTCAACATCTCCGGACAGGAAATGTATAGGATATTCATGAGTGTTGTCTGGCTTTGCCGGATGGATGAGAGAACCTTTGATAACTCTTCATAGGACAGTCTTCAGGTCATCTTCCAGCTGTTGAAGCACAGCACTACCCCTTTTGTAATAACCCACTCACATCTCCGAGTCATTCCGTGACCAAACTTGACTATCTTCCTGAGAGGTTAGGTGTTAGTTTTCTCAGTTCTGCTGAGTTCCATTCACATTCCAGTTTCAAAATTATGGTTGACATATATGTTCTATTGGCTTCTTAACTCTCTTTTTAATGCTTATATGTTTATGACTTTTAAAAATATTTAGTTGTTATATTGACATTTTCCAGATAACATGGGAACAAAACATGTGCTCAACCACCTGTTTATCAGGCTCTGTTGCATTTTGAGTCGATCACTAGTGAGAATTTCTGCCTAACTGTTGTCCTCAGTAAACTGAAATTGTCTTCATTTCTTTCTTATTATAAAGCCATGAAAGATTTTTCTTCTAGAAGATGGGCAGCACCTTTGCACAATTTCACTCTCTTCAGCACCAATCACCTGGTTGACTCTAAGGTAATTTAGGATTAGTGGTATTTCCATCTGCAACCACCAAAACAGGAACTTTATCTAAGTGATATAGAAACCATCACTATAAATGCATTAACTGAAAATTCTTTCCCTCAGTCTGCAATGGCTTTAACTTGAGTCTTTAAATATATAAAATTTACACACAATTTTCTATAGAACTCCCACTTTCCTAAAACATGTTATGTTGAGTCTCTGTTTGTACTTTCTTTCAGTATAAACACATTTACATCTCTATTTTTTTCTCTGAAACTCATAATGTTGCTGTTTTTTTAGGTAAAAGATACTCACTGTACTATAATGAGCCACACAAATGCATTAACTCAAAACATGAATTCAGAATCCTTGCTAGAAAAGTAATAACATTTTTGTCCAGCATATTATAACACTGAAATTACATGGGGAAAGTAGAAATTTCAAGCTCAGGGTTGTGAAGAAGAAGGAGAAGGAGGAGGAGAAGGAGGAGGAGGAAGAGGGGAAGGGGAAGGAATAAACTAAACTGCGTGAGTCAAGGAGAGAAATTTCTTTTGTGTCTGAACAACTAAGGAATTGGAATCAGAGGATATAGGGAGAGCGTGGGAAATGAGCCAGAAACACTGAGTTTATTTCGTATCAATTTAAAAATAAACAAGGTAACAAACTCTAGACTTGAATTTCAGGAAAGGGAAAAAGAAAATGGAATCAGTAAAAAATACAAAGAGGACTTTAATTATATCCTTAGTGTTTTATTTCTTGAAAAATAAGTCTAAACTATGGCAAAATGGAAGAATATATTAGACTATATGGTAGGCATATAGATATTAGTGATGTTTTTCTCTACCATTATGTGTTTGAAACACTTCATAATTTAAGAACATGCAACAACAAAATAATATGAACTAGTGCTTTTGAATTGGAAAATCATATCCATACTTTACTTAGAGGACTAGGCCTATTATTGAAAGTTTATGAATATGAGCTTGGTCTGACTTTTCCTAAAACATGGGACTAAATCTAAGACTCATCCCAACTCTGTCCAAAGTGGACATTGTTTTTGTCTGAGAAGTAAGTTAAGATGAGAAAGAAATTATAAAGATAGAAAAGAAGCCACAATTACCTTCTTTTAGAAAAGAAAAGCAGAATAACCTATATACCAGCAGATATTAGAGAGTTGCCCCCAAAATTGTAATGTTTTTTCCATTGTACCATGCTGTACTCCCCCCTCTCAGACACGAGTCTTGTTTTGTGTATTTTGTATTTTGTTTTCTATGTCATGTCTTATTTCCTCATCTATTTATTTACATGTCTTATTTCCTCGTTAAGTCTATAGTTATCTACATCTATCTATAGTTGTAAACTAGAGTTGATAATATTATCATTTAACATCATTTCTGATTTGTCATTGTAAAACACAGATTTTCCTCAACTTAATTAAGGATTAGAAGATCGTTTAATTTATTTATTTTTAGCACAGCATGCCTGTTGTCATCTCACAGTACCAATATCTTATGAAATACACCTTGAAAATGATAGATTAGATTATCCCCGAAGGTGCACTCAGGGGCTAATATTAGATGATTCCATCATTTCCTTGAAATATGCCCCTTCCTGTGCTGGTGGTGGATGTTCTGCTGCAGCTTATTAAACAGCAGATGCTCAGGTATCCTGCTGTCATCCAGGGAGCAGGTTTATTTTGTAGCAAGTGACACTTCCAGATGGTGAACTGGATTCAGCCTAGCAAGCTGTTGATGAAACGGCTCCGGCAATGGTGTAAGGCATTTGTGGGCAGTCCAAATTTCATTCAAAATTAGATATTAACACCATGTTTTACACATTCAAATGGTTTAAAGCTCAATGCCAGGGTTCAGCTTTGTAAAAGCCATGCTTCTTCATTAAACTTCATGCATTTATTCTGTTTGCATGCTATCTTGATAGCAGACTTTGTAAAAGGTTATCAGTTCTGACCCACAAATAAAAATGGACATATCTAGTCTACTAACAGTGATCCACCTGTTTTAGCCCATTCACATGCAGTATTTTGTCTACTCTGCGAAGAACACTAGATGTTTCTGTATTGCTTCTAATTTTTGTTTATTTTGAAATAAAATAATTATTTAACTTTTTAAACTGATTTTAATTTTATTTTTTCAAAATTATGTATTACGGGCATTTTAAATTTTATGATTTAGGTGTAATTGCTAAGATAGAGCCTGAAAATGATAAGAGAAAATGTGAAAGCTCCTACATTGAAGAAAAAATTTATAATTGAGTTTATTAGGGTGACATTGGTTTGCGAAACCATACAGATTTCAAGTGTACACTCAACAAAACATCATCTGCACACCGCATCCTGTGCCACTGCTCCAAAGCAGTCTTTCTCCATCCCCTTTCCCACCCTGACACCCCTTCCCTCTGGCTATTACCTCACTGTTGTCTATGTCTCTTGAGGCGATTTTCCATTCTTTATATAAATATATCTAACTATAATAGAGAATTGGTCTCACACAAGTGTGCATTGGGAGGAATAGATTGTTCCTCCTGTGAAGAGATTTAACTAATTCCAAAGGGAGAGATTTATGCATGTGGACATAATATACAAAAATATTTCTTTAGGGTAAGTTATAAAAGCTTCATTTGATAAGCACCTTTGTAATTGTTCACTACTTTTAATGCTCTAAAGCAAAACTAACAAAACAAAGTTAATTGTTATAACACTGTAAAAGTTAAAACCTTTTTAAACAAGTGTATTATTTTATTATAAAGAGTATTTTCAATTTAAAGATTCATATCAGCATTAATTTATTATACTTTATGATTTATTTACTGTAGAAGAAAACATTCTTTTCCTCTGGACAAGGAACAAAAATAAAATAAAAGACCTTAAACCTACCTCTGTACATAAAATGTCAGTAATTAGCTGACAATAAAAAAGATTACTGTTTCTCTTTGTTTTTGATCATATTTTCTGTATTAAATTTAAGATTTTGAACAAAACTGTAACTTACACTTCATTGTATTCAAGAAGGAATAATGTAAAGCTATTCAGATGCAAGAGAAACTTCACATAATTTATATTATATTTTCAGTTATTAGAATCTATGTTATGTAAGAGTTCAAAAGATTAATTCATAAGAAATATGTAGAAAATATTAGTGGCTTTACAAAGTCATTTTCCAAAATCAATATAGCCTTCTACATTACAGATTCACACTCATCCTTTTTCAAATAATCCTAATTACCATTTCATATCTAAACATTAAAAAGTAACCTATTTCAGATCAATATTTCATGACAGATGCTTTTGGTGATAGCTATCCATATCTCATAGCTTTTTTTGTTAAGCTGACAACAGAAAATTAACTCTGCTTTTTCTTGCTTATGATTTGTCCTTGCACATGAACCAGCAATAAAGATCAGGTTAAAAAAAAATAACAAACTTAAGCTAGAGAAACTGAGATTGTTTTAAACAACATATCTTTTCAAAGGTATAAAAACCCTGATGGTTAAATCCTTTTCCTTTGCTCCTTGCAAGCGCTGTCTAATGCATTTATTTCCCTCAACCTTTATTGGAGAATCTGTCTATTAAATTAAACTACGGAAACACAGGGCAGATGAGTCTTCGTTCAGGGAACTAATAAACCCACTAAGTCATGAACAGTACATCAGATGAGCTGTAGTTTGTCACCTTTCTTACACACCTGGGAGGCATCGTACAATTTTTCCTCTGAAGAGGACTTTTTTCCTTGTCCAGAGGAAATACTTTTCTTACACTGGCTCTAAATAATGAGGCACTTTAAGGTAACTCTGTGCAGAGGGACTGCTGCAGCAGAAGTACATCACGGGATGTGTGCTGTTAGAAACTCAGGCGTATTACTTTGAGGTATCAAATGATGCCACCCCGCAAAAATTTCTAACACTCTATCTGTTTGGCATGCAGCGAGGTAAGTGACAAATGAGGACTTTCTAATACAGCCTTGCTGTCTTCATGTCAAGGCCTGTATGAAAAAGAAGTCTGCCTCTCATAAAAACTCTTGTGAAATGCTTGCATGTACACGGATTTGGGAGAGATTATAAATATGTTCTTATCGCATGTGAGGTTACCTTTAATAGCACATTAAATATAGTTAATAAAAAATTCTTCTGACGGGATAAGAACATAGTCAGTTGAACTGTCAAAGGAAGAGGAGAAAGGAATGAGAATTTAAGAGAACCCCACCTACTTCAAATTAAATAATAATGAAATAAGTAGAGAGATTTGGATATATATGATGTAACATATATTTGTAAGACATGCAAGAAATATGTAGAGATCTTTTAAAATATATTATATGAACCTCATATTGTTCAAGTATATATTCTGATAAATTAGCTATTTTAAATAAGACATCACTGTACAATTTTGGGGGGTCTGAGGATATTTATGTGTGTATTACAACACCAAGAAATAGAAATTGTTAAAATGACATTTACCATGAAACATGAGTTTTGTGATACTATGAGAACTGATGACTTCATGTGATTATGTGAAATAATTCTAACACTTTTAAATAAATAAAGCATGGTGAAATAACAAAAGGGTCGGAATAAACTCTTCATTAATATTTTATTAGCTAATGTAGGTGTTTCTTTTCTGTATGTGTATTTGTAGGATAAATTCTGACAAGATTAGAGAAAAAAGGCCAATAGAAAATTAAACCCATACAAGTTTAGTCCATATATTTCCAACTTGAGATAACATTCCTTATGACAGTTGACCACAATTTGAATAATGATAATTTTAATAAAGTATCAATAAAAAGATAACATTGACAAGTGCCATCCTATATTGAGAGAAGCGGTTGAATAGAGTCAAAATACATTTGACAGAATTAAAGATCTGTAATTTTCAAAAAATAACTAGGTTGTGGCCAAGACAGAAGTATAGGTAAACACAGCTCACCTTCTTGCACAACCACATTAAAATTACAACTAAGCTATAGAGCAACCATCACTCAGAACTGCCAGAAATCAAGCTGAATGGAAGTCCGACAACAATGAAATTACAGAAACCACATCCATCCAGACTGGTTGGAGGGGTAGAGACATGGAAAGGACTGGTCCTGCATCCATGTGTGGTGGATAAAATTTGAGGAGAGATATCTTGAGAATGAGGAGTCCCAGCCCCACACCAAGACCCCCTAGCCCAGGACTCAATTCTAGGAAGGTAAGTCCCCCAAATTTCTGGCTGCAAAATTCAGTGTGGATTGATTCAGTAGAAGAAACTTCTGGAGTTCCAAGCACTTCCTCTTAAAGAACCCACACGTGGACTTACTCAGACTCACATCTTCTGAGCTCTAGCACCAGTACAGCAGCTTGAAAAGCACCAGTAGCGTACAGGGAGAAACCAAATTATCTGGCATCAAGGGGAGTAGAGGCCATTGTCCCCTTTCTGAACCTTTGTCCAATAGAGCCACAGAGTTGGCAGGCTGGTGCCTTACCTGAGACTCCATCAACCTGGTTGACATTGTTTGGCCTGCCTTGGATATCCCCAGAAACTCCATTCCACTCAACATACAGCCCCACCCAAGCTACTTTTCCATGTTGAATGGTTCATCTTGGCCCATGCTTCACAACTTCCTAAATACTCTCAAACCACTCATGCAATTAAACAAGCAATAGTCAGCCTCAGTGAACCCCAATCATCTGTACCCCTTCCTGGGTGACTCCAGGCCTGGTATTAACAACAGGCAGCCTAGATTCACAGCTTGGCTTTGCCTTGGAATCTCCAAACACACCACAAATAGCAGCTATCTAAGATTGTCTTATAGTTCAGGCAGGGTGGCCCTGGGAGAAACACAGGTGGGGACTGAAGTTGGTCTACACTACCCAGTAAACCCCAGTTACATCTTGGGGGGAAGTGACTTCTATACCCCTGGCCCCAAGCCTGGTCACAGCCATTTAACATGTCCAAGTGACCCACCAAAGGCTATAAATATGTTAAATGACGATGCCAGGGATTAGCTGCAAGGCTGTGGCTGTACAAAAGAGCCCAGCAGGTTCCTGCTTCAAGTGTCTCTTTCCCCAACTCACACCTGTGAGGGAAGGGATGAGGACATCTTACATGTCTCTCCAAAATTTCTATACACTTTGAGTTCTGGACACCATTCCAAATCCCTTTTTGGGACCCCCCCCTCCTGGCTGCACCCTGTATCACTTGCATCTAACTGGCTTGGGTAAACCCCTCCCATTGACCTGTCAACAGCAATCAGAGCTCAACTACAAGAAGAGGATTTAATAAGCTCACACTAAGGGCACACCCTGAGTACCCAGCTTGGGATATAGAGGAGGCTGTGCCACTGTACCCTTCAGTACATCTAGTACATTAGATGACGTTCCAAAAAGAGGGAGTGCATAGCAGCTCTACCTAACACATAGAAACAAACAAGGGAGGCTGCAAAAATGAGGAGACAAGGAAACATGGCCCAAATGAGAAAAACAGATCAAAACTCCAGAAAAGGAAATTAAGCAAAATGGAGATAAGCAATCTATCAGATACAGAGTTCAAAATACTGATTATAGGGATTCACAAGAAACTTAGTGAGGACATCAAGAGCATAAAAATAATCCAGGGAAAAACGAAGGGTACACTAACTGAAATACAAGAACAATTTACAGGGAAACAACAGTAGAGTGGATGAAGCTAATAATTAAATCAATGATTTGGAATATAAGGAAGCAAAAAACAATCAGAACAAAAATACAAAAGAACCCTCCAAAATGAAGATAATGTAAGCAGACTATGGGACACTTTCAAGTATTTCAACATTCTCATCATAGGCATGCCAGAATGAGAAGAAAAAGAGCAAGAAATTGGAAATCTATTTGAAAAATAATGGAATACAAATTCCCTAATTTAGTGAAGGAAATAGACATGCAAGTCCAGGAAGCACAGAGTCCTCAAACAAGATGGATGCAAAGAGGCCCATTCCAAGACACATCATAATTAAAGTTTCAAAGAGAACTTTAAAGAGAGATCTTAAAAGCATCAAGAGAAAAGCAGTTAGTTACCTACAGAGGAATTTTCATAAGACCTTCAGCTGATTTCTCAAAAGAAATTTGGCAGGCTAGAAGGTATTGGCAAGAAATATTCAAAATCATAAAAAGCATGGACATGTAGCCAAGATTGCTGTACCCAGCAAAGATACCATTTAGAATCAAAGGGCAGGTAAAGGGCTTTCCAGACAAGAGAAAACTAAAGGAGTTCATCATCACCATACCATTATTATATGAAATGTTAAAGGGACTTATTTAAGAAAAGGAAGAAGGTCAAAACTATTAACAATCAAGTGGCAATAAATACATATCTATCAACAATTAAATATAAAAAACAAACTAAGCAAACAAGAAGAACAGGGACAGAATAATGGATACAGAGGGCATTTTGATGGTGTCCAGGTGGGCAAGGGTTACTGGGGAATGTGTGAAGAGGTGAGAGGATTAAGATAAATAAGTAGTTACAGAATAGCCATAGGGATGTAAAGTACAGTATAGCAAATGGAGCAGCTAAAGAACCTATATACATGACCCACGGACATGAACAATGGTGTGGGGATTGCCTGAGGAAGTGGGGGTGCTGGATGCAGGGGTGAAAGGGGGGGTAAATTGGAACAACTGTAATGGCATAATCAATAACTATAATTGAAATATTATTTAAATGTAAAAAACTAATTTATATATTTAAAACCAAAATTTACAATTAGTTAAGTGGAAATAGATTTAAAATGTGATTAATTTAATGTGAAACAAGTTGAATTCAATGGCCGTTAGCACACTAAGAGTTTAGTGCAAATAACTAAACATAAAAAGCTCTGTTATTTACACATTAATATTTTAAATACACTGTTTAAATAGTGAAAATTTCAAAAGTATCATTACACTTACCAGTTTATAAGTTAAAATTAAAAATTGTCTGGATTATATTAATAATTGTCCAGTCTCTCAGAATAATCCATTCACCTTCTTGACAATTACAAAGCACTTCCTAAAACTTTGATCAATATAATCTATAGGTGCAATGTCCTTGAGAAAAATGGCACCAGAATGGGGGAGAAGAACCACCTACCTGAATGGCATCCTGGGAATCTCAATAAATTACCATGTGTAGAGAAATAGACTATCTTATGGAAGTTTAATCACTGGCTGCTAGGGAGTGAGTAATATATTTACTTATTCATCAATTCCACTTACAAAGAACATTTGGAGTATGTTTTGGAGCATATATCACTTGTCAATGTACTCCAAATGATAGATAAACTGTTGGTGACTTGATAATATTAAACCAGAACAAAGAACACATCTAAGCAGATGCTTTAATGGAGCTTAGTTTTCTATTTCGAAGAAAATGTTTTGAATTTCTTAAGGCTAACTTTGCACTGTAAAAGGAGTTTTGTTTTTATTTCAGAATAACAGTAAAGTAAGTAGTCATATGCACAATAATTCTCAAAGACTCACAGATATAACCAATAAGTGAGATAGAGGAATTCATGGTCAATTTGCATTTATGGAAATGCTAAAATTGTTCAGAAAATCATTTAGCAGTTGTAGGAACTCTCTTTGAATTTTGAAACTTCTCTATAAGAATATTTTTTTTTGCCCTGGCTAGCATAGCTAAATGGATTGAGGGTAGGCCTGCAAACCAAACAACCCCTGTTCAATTCCCAGTCAGGGCACATGCCTGGGCTGCAGGCCAGTTCCCAGCAGGGGACACGCAAGAGGCAACCATACACTGATATTTCTCTCCCTCTCTCCTTCCCTTCCCCTCTAAAGATAAATAAATAAAATATTTTTAAAAAGAATATTTTTTCTCATAATGTTTATGTATGCTAGCTTCCTATGCTGCCTAAAAAGTTTAATTTGGAGGCTTTGGAGATAGGTTAAGAGTGATAAGGTCATCTTCTGCTATTTAGGATAAAAACCAGTTGGTATTTGAATGCTTTTAGGACTGGGATTACTAGTTTTACAGTCAATGTTTTTTTTATTGCAAGTAGAGATGTCTTCCCTTAGCAGTGCTATAGTTTCTATATAGGATTGTAAAAAATTGTCATTTCTTATCTGATCTTGGCTATCTTTCCTAGTAACTTTGCTAAAACAACAAAAAGCAGCCAAACACATCATTTGTCTGAATATTTCCACCAAGTGCCAGTAAAACTACAGATTTGGTAAGCATGTAGTCTGCTACTGAAATTATGACAGGTGACAGCTCTCCAAGTGTTTTGCCATGTCCTGACATGAGTCATCCTCTTCCCAGCCAGGACACTCATGCCACCTCTCCACTTTTTTATAGCCATGCCACTACCCCATGATTTGGGTTTTTCTCTAACAGCACTTCCCTTGCAGATATCATTCTCTTCTGCCATAAAAAACTAAGTTGATTACAAAGAGACCACAGAACACAGTAGTTTAAATAAAGGTTATTTCTCTCAGACTGAAAAGCATTGTGACTTTGTGAAGTTCTTTCTATGAAGGAGCCCAAGTTCTTTTCATCTGGTGCTATTGCTTCCCCCACAGTACTGATTTCATCTACAGGTCCAAAAGAAGTCATTTTTAAACCATGTTTCTATTTCAGCCTATGGAAATAGGGGCATCTAATTGGGGACAATTTCTTTTTGAGCAAGATACTCAAATGTCATGACGATTACAACTACTAGCATGTTCCATTAGAAAGAACTTTGTCATTTGGCCACACATATAGTTGAAAAGGACCCTCCGGGCAGATTCCTCTTTGAGGAGGGACTTGATGAGCTGGCCTCTTGAGAGTGTTTAGAGGCGTATTTCAGCTGTCAGACCTTTCAGGTATTGCCTGAGTTGCAGAGTCCTTCATTCTGTCTAAGGGCAAGTCTCAGGCAAATCTATATGCAATGACTAATCCTTGTGGGGATATAAAGTCTGGTTTCCTCACCAAAACTGAAGACAACTCTGAAAGCTATTCTATTTCAGAGGCACTGATGGGCTCAACCAAAGCTTGGCTGGGGCATGAGTTAGCTCTCCGACCACACTTATTACTTCCTTGTTTCCACAGGTATTTTTTCCCAAACCCTCCCCTTCACAATTAGCCTACACTCTACACTCCATCTCAGAGTCAGTGTCCTGAGGATCCAACAATGATAAGGTATTTAACTAACCCATATATGATCCTTTCTACAAATTAGCTAGCCACACCAAGACGCATATAATAAATGCCCCTGCACATGTCTTCTACCTGATTCAAAGTTGCCACCAATATAAAAAATTTTCCCAAATGAGGAAGTTATCCTCTACTCTCATTTTTATGACAGCAATATCAAATACAAAATGAGAATAAGAAAAAAGGGTGGCTTTAATCCCCGTGCCTCCTTAATGATCTATTTACTGTATGTGTATCTAAAAGCTACTGCCTGATAAGAGTAACCAGATTGCTTCTCATCACTTTGTTACAAATTCATGTCAGTTTAGTAGGCAATAATAATACTACAGCCTTTCCTGCTTCTGTTTGTAAGTACTAGCTTTTGTTTAAATGGCTTATGTCAAAGCCAATGCATCATATATCACTAGAGACTAAATAAGGAAGCCTTTAGTCAGCCTAATAAGCAATGCTGGTAAAAGCAAGAAACACAAAGGGAAAGAAACATGAGGCCTAAGAGTGTTTCACAAGACCAGGGGGATTTAGCCTACCCCTTCCCCTTTATAGGACAAATGAGGAGGGGGGACCTAGAGAGAGATTGCCAGTGGGCATGAGAGTGAATAGCCCTCTAAAGGAGAGGAGAAATGCTTCCAGAACCGGGGAACAAGCAAAGGAGGTAAGTTGCTGCCAGTCAGAAGATAAAACTTACTCTGACAAGCCTGAGCTATCCTTTCCAGCCACTACATTTTTTGAATCAAATGAAGGCAAAAATTTTAATACACTCTACATTTCATAAATTACCATAGTGTGTTTTGCTGTTTTGACCTTTTCAGCATTCCTTCTATAATTTGATTGGACAGCTATTATATTTGCTTTTTGTTTACAATGCTTAGCCTGGAAGGAAGAAAGATATTGAGCCAAACAAGCAAAATACTAAAAAAAAAAAAAAGAAGAAGAAAAGAAAGCAAATACACAGGACTTAATTAGAGGTATAATGTGCTGCAAGTCAGGGGACTGAAATGCCAGTGAGTCTGGAACTGCCTTATGAATTTCTTGATTGACAGAGGCAGCAAGAGCTGTGAAAGTGGTAAGTAAAGTGAGGACAATTAAACCCAACTATTGTTATTATTTAAAGGTCATTTACATTAAAGTATCCTTTAATGTATTAAGTGTAGTAATAAAAACATTTGACAGATAAATTCACAATAAACAAATGTGAGATGTACTGAATTTGTAATGGAATAGCTTTGGATAAATAAAATTTGGCAGGATAAATCCGATCCATCAGGTGACATTTCTTGAGTGCCTAGAATGTACAGTACATTGGCTTAGGAACTGAGTACAAATTAGTATACTACGTATTTCAACTTACATTCTCCACTGAAACTGCTGACCAGGAAAGTGTACCCACGTGAATCCACACAACTGACTGATTTTCCCTGAGCAACAGCAACTCCAATGAAGAAGCAGGCAGTGGATGGCTGGACTGATTAAGGCTTGAACTTGGCTGGTTCCTGTGGTAGAAAGATTAGGGGATGAAGAAGTGGAGGTTGTTCATAAGATGGTGGTTTGTAAGATAGTGTGAGGTGGTGAGTTCCAGGAGGATGATGAATGGGATATACAATATGTGAAGAAGAAAAAAAGACACAGAAGACTCTAAGGAAAATATGCAGTGTTGAAAAAGATGAAGTAGAGATTAATTTGGAAATAAGTGTAATACCAATGCTGTGAAGTTACAAATTCCTATGACAATAACAAGTTGTTTTGAATAATTAATGTTTACAGTAACTGTAAAAATAAGGTTGAGTGAGTCCATATTTTTTCTGTCAATATTGTTTGTTTTTCTAGGCCCTTGGCTTTTTCATGTAAAATTTTAATGCCCACTTGTCAATACAAACTGTCTTGTTGGCATTTTAATTAAAATAGAAGGCAGAAATTAATTAAATTTATAGCAACAGCCAAAATTGTATTATAAAAAATAACTGGTCTGTGTAGTGGTCAGAAGACAGGTGTTCTGGCCTATTCTGTGTCACTAATTAGCTATATGACCCTGGTCAATTTCCATAACATCTTTTGCCTCTTGACTTCAGTTTTATTCATTTGCCAAATAGAAAAAAAAAACAGCTGACTCTTATACCCCTCCAAGTACTAAAAGCATGCTATTTTCAAAGATGACCCAAGGATTTCTTAACCAAAATGTGAATATTGCCATTTAGAAGTTCATCAAAATTTTCATATGTGTTCCTAATGTAGAGGTGGTATAGCAGAATAAAAATATTTATACTTTGGAAATATGGTTTATAGTTAAATTGTGTTTCCCTCCAAAATATATGTCACAGTTATAGTCACTAGCAATTCAGAATATGACCTTATTTGAAAGTAGGATCATTGAACATGTACTTTGTTTAGCTCAAATGAGGTAATACTGGAGTAGGGTGGGTCCCTAATCCAACATGCAGTATTTCTATAAGAAAACAGTCATGTGCCCACAGAGACCCACAGGGAGCATGACATGTGATGAAAGAGAAGGAGGTTGGAATTATGTAGCTGCAAGTCAAGTAATACTAAAGATTTTTAGCAAACCACCGAAATATCAGACTAGGCAAGGAGGAATTTCTCTACAGGTTTTAGAGGGACTATGTTCCTATTGGCCCATTGATTTTGGACCTCCAGCCTCTGGACTTCTGAGGAAACAAACAAACCAAAAAAACTCTTGGACTTCTAGCACCCAGAACTTTAAGAAAGTTAAACCACCCATTTGCGCTGCATTGCTATGGCAGCCCTGGAAACTAGTACTTACGGAATATAGATTTTTAGCTAAACTCTGTTGTTTCCAGTATATTTGACCACGGTACTTAACCAAATGAGCTTTAGTTTCCTCTGATGTAAACTTTGGATAGTAAAATTTACTTTATAGTATTCTTTTGTGAATTACATTAGAGCAAAGTACATATAAAAGTAACTCAAATACTGTTTCACCATAGTAGGAATTTCACAATTTTTTTTATATAACTTACATCACTCGTGCTCAAATTTAAACTGTTGGAAAAGTTTTGTAAAATTTAGATTTTTCAGCTCACCCTGATTTTATACATTAAAATTTCTTGGAGTGTTTTTATGAATTTATATTTTTAACTTGTTCCTGAAGTGACCGGCCATCATCTACTTTAACCAACCTGCCACCACCCTGAACCTGTATTTGGGGGGTCACTTATTTAAATAAGAATGGTTTCACTGTAATCTGAAAAAGCCTTTTGCATCTGTAATACAAAATTATTGTTTTTAAGTTTGCTACACTCTTAGGAACTATAACTGGTTTCTTGAGGTCTTTTTAAAAATTATTACCTCTTTAAAATTCTCTGTGGAAAGTAGTTTGTATACATGGCTTGTAAATTAGAATTTTCAACCAAAAATTTTAAAGGTTGCATATAAAATAATAATCTTAAAAAATAATTTTTATAGTCTCTGACAGTTTATCGAGAAATGCACAAGTAATTTATTTTTAAAGTCTATGAAATAATTTTGGTAACACACATTTCACAAATTTGAATTTTAAGTTTCATTGATATTTTTTCAGGAATATTTTTATTGTCATAATAATATTTATATTCTTAAAGTTTTATAAATAGGCTTACTAGGTTTTTCCTTCTGCTGTGTATTATTGAACTTACATGATCAGGTTGTTGAATAGTTTGAGCTGCAGGGTGTATGTGGGGGTAGGGGTCAGTTCACTGTACATGTTATAAAGTTCATTTTAAAATGTTGCATTTTTATTGAATTGTGGATGTATATAGATACATACATGTGTGTACCTATATATAAATCTACATAGATCTATATATAGATACATAGATTTGTATATAGATACACACATACATAGCATATATATGTGTCTATCGACATAGATCTATGTATAGATACACACACATACATGGCATAGACTCAAAAATCAGTTCTTAGAAGTTAGTAATGAAAAAGTTATAAATACAACAATCTGGACTTGCTATAAATAACTAGTGACATGTATGCCAATACTAGTATAAATTATGAATCTGCATGAGTGGGAGAAAATAAAACTGGGTGTGATAATTTTACATACATAGACTAAAATGACTTAGAAGTCAGGATTGGAAAGTGAATTATATTGAACTAGAAACTCATTATCTCAAGTTTTCAGTATGTTATCAGTTATGAAAATCTTTCAAAGCAATCTTCTCTTTAGTAAATCAATCATTTTTTCCCCTAGAACTCGTTCTTATTTTGAAGTCCATTGTAAAATTGACAAATTTGTCATGATTTAGTTACCAAAATCATGGACACATCAAAGTTTTATTCTTTCAGGAAATCATAATCAATTATAATTAAGACATGTTATTTCAGAGAATTATTCCTAAATATTATTCTTGAAGATAAGACTGAATGGGGGATTAGCAAAATGTTTTTATCAATAAAAATATATGATAGCAGATATAGCACTTTATATTTTAATTAGATGACTGGTGTGCAGAATATAAACAGCTATTGACATATATATCAGTATATAGTAGGTAAAGATTTTTAACAATTTATAGTCAATTCTCCTTATTCTCAGTTTTTGTATTTGTGAATTTGTCTACTTTCTAAAAAGCACCAAATCGTTCTGGTGCTTTTGTGGTCACTTGAAAACATGCTTAAAGCAGCAAAAAATATGTGTCTCCTGACCTGGCATTCCCAGCTGAGATGATACAAGTCACAGTCCTGCCTTCTAGATCCAGCTTTCATACAGGGATGACCTGAGGATGGAGACAGCAGGGGGTAGTGGAGTGAAATGCGTGAAGGTCCAGCTCAAGGTGAATGTTGAATTCTAACTTTGGCACCTGTTAAGTGGCAGAGCCTCAGGCAAGTCACTTAACGTGTTGGAACCTCAGTCTCTCTTTTGCAAAAAAAAAAAAAAAGAAAATAGAATCAACCAGGATAAATCATTTTTTAAGATTGTGTGAGTTTTGTGTACCTATATGTACACATTGCCTCTAGGCAATGATTCAGTATTTGTGAATTCAGTTTTTGACTACTTTATAGAACATAACTACTGTGCATAATGAAAACTGATAATATATTGTCTGTCAATACAAAACTTTATTAAGAGAGAAAAATATTAACTAAAATATTCAAACTTAAAACTAATTCCAGGTCCTTTTCCTGGCTCTCCAGCAAGCTTACTGTATAGAAATTTGGAAGACTCCTGTGTCAGCAAAAGGATAAGCCAAAGAGTAAAATTTACAAAGATTGACAGGTAAGTGTCTATCCCAAAGTGGTAAAGTCCACAGTTCTATAACAAACTGTGAACATCAATTTTTTAGTTAAATTGTAAACATCTGACTTCTGAATAGCCACTGGAAGTGAAGTAAAAGAATACCACAGCAGAGGATAACAGAATAAACAAGCAAGGAAGAAAGAGAAACTGATAAAGTATTAGAAAGACATACAGAAAAAACAATAGATTTAATCTAAATCAATACTATCTGTGTTAACCATCTAGTGCTGGTTAACAGATATCTCAAAATTTACAGGCTAAACTGACAATAAATATTCATTATTTCTCACACTTTGTAGGTCAGGAGTTTGAGAGCAGTTTAGCAATGTGGTTCATTCAGGATTTCTTATGATGTAATAATATTCAAGATGTGGGAAAGTTCAGTCATCCGAAAGTTTGACTGGGGCCGGAGGGCTGTTTAACATGAGTGGCAGTTTGGTGCTAATTTCTAACAAGAGGATTCAATTTCTTCCCAGGGTTACTTGAATGTCTTCATAACTGGTGGCTCGTGTCCCCAAGTGCTCCAAGAGAAAGCCAATACAAGAAAATACAATGTCTTCTATACCCTAGCCTCAAAAGAAATATAATTTCCTCAGTATTCTACTGGTCATACTGGCTTATCATTGTTCATTGTGGAAGGTGTCTACACAGGTGTGGATATGAGGAGACAAGAATCATCAGAGTTCAGTTTGGAGAATGCCTATTGTATCATCTGTAAGAGATACAGAAAAGTTAGAGAAAAAGTTAAGTTGGGGAAAAAAAGAACCCAATAAAGAAACTTTCTAAAAATAAAAGTAATGTTTTTAGAAATTTAAATTTTGACATCAACTAGTAATAAGTCAAATGAATTTTTTAAATCCAGAAATTAGAATTTTAAGGACTATTTAAATTTTATTTTATTTATTTATTTTTATCTTTAGAGGGGAAGAGAGGGGGAGAAACATCAATGTATGGTTGCCTCCCCTGCTGGGAACTGGCCTGCAACCCAGACATGTGCCCTGACTGGGAATCAAACTGGAATCCTTTGGTTGGCAGACCCATGCTCAATCCACTGAGCCACACCAACCAGGGCGATTTTTTTTGGTTGAAATTTTAGGAGCAGGAAGATAAGTATTTATCTACTAACTCCTCTCCTCCTCCTATCTTTCAAGGCTTGAAATTTACCTCATGAAGTGACTTTCCTACAGTAACTTTTCTATATTTCTAGGTTATTATTGACTTGTATGGACAGTTACAGGGAAAGTTAGATCCCCCTCCACCATCATGAGCCCAGAAATGGTGAGACATGAGAATATCTGTAGGTTCACTAAGGTGAGACTTGGCTGCTTCAGATGTTCTATTCTTTCTATGGAAGGTGTTGTGGAGGACAGTTAACACTTCAAGAACTACTGAGACAGCTAGTTGTGTTAGGAAATTAGGTGATGGCAGTAGCAGCTACGGATCTTCATTTGGTGAGCATCCCAATTCGGGAGGCAGATGGGACCTAGCAAATCTGTTGGAAGAGCATATAAATTACATTTCGCGCATTCCATCCTTTGCACCACGGAAATCTGTTCATATTCTCAATAATAACGTGAAAATAAAATCGCCACACCTTTTTACCAACAACAGACGTACAAATCCAGTCATTTACATCCTGTTGCAGATTCTAAAATGTGCTACAGAGGGTTCGCAAACCATAATACAATTCCTATTGTTACAGCTGCTCCTAAGATATAACTGATATTTCTCTTCCAACCAATTCTATATTACCACCTCTTTCCCACCTTGACTGATATTTCACCTTGCTTAGTGAAGCAGTCACATGAACTAGATCTTCATATCCAAAGGTCTGAATGTGATTGTGCTGCTCATGTGAAATTGAATTTCCTGTATAGACTTGCCAAGAAATGTTACAGTGAAATTTGCTAATGTCATACATTTTTTCTTACATCTTCTGTAGTGGAACACGCCAGCTTTTCTTGGTCATCATGGTTAACTATACCAGAGAGTCCAGTAATTCATTCTTTGCCTGTTAATCCTCTTGAATGAGGAGTCCCATATAGCCTAGTAATATATACAGCTTTCATTCCAGAAAGACTTTTGTAATTTATCTTGGTGTAAATTACCCTGATGGTAGAAAAGAAGACCACTATTTCAGCAGAATTATTGGGTGGGAGAGATGCTCTACAAATTCTACAAGTTGATACTGGGAGGCATAATCAGGAAGTCAATCACATTTCCTCCTCTTCTCACCTAGAGCCTTTGGAATACAGCTTCTTATATCAGCCATTGGATCAGCTCATATACCATCTCCAGGAGAACAGTGCATTTGAACTCAGTGTATTTTCCATAATGACCACAACAATATTTTCCATTCCACATGCCCCTCTGCTGTGTAACTTTATCAGTTTCCCATCAGGAAGTGGAGTCTAATCCTTCACATTCCCTCCACCTCCATGATTCTGAGCCAGTCAGAGTATGTTGAGCAAATATAGTGTAAGTGGTGATCATATAGGCTGGATCATAAGAAGTTTTTCAGTTCCCATGTGTCTCTTTTACAACACGAATATTGGATGTTCACTCCTAGGATGCACCCAGCAAGCCCAAGCTGCAAGGAAAATGCATGTGTAGAGTCTCCAGTTATCCCCAGCTGAGTTCTTGACATCCACTCCCCATCATGTGAGTGAGCTATCAGCCCCATCAACCCTCTGCAGCCCCAGGAACAGTCCAGCCTCAACCTCAGCCCAAATACCCAACCTAAGCCAACTGAACATCACCAGTGAGGACTTTCTATCGGAACCTAGTCAGCCAACAGAAGAGAAAAGTAGTAACTTGTTCAAGTCATCTTGTTTAAGAGTGATTGATAGGTGACCAGAAGGGCCTGAATCACTTCAAGTTGACACTAGCAGAGATTTCAATAAGCCATTCATTATTCTGTGAGAAAAAATCATTTTAAATAATAAAAAACATTGTAAGATCATAAAATCCCACAGCTGTGTACATATTATCAAGAGTCGCTTTCTTCTATGGTTACCTGAGTTAGAAGCAATGCTGTGTGGATGGGATGTTGTCACTGGGTCAGGCATCCCAAAGGTCGTGATCAACAAATGGCAAACCCATATCCACAGTTTGTATCCATTTCAGTGAAAGGAATTTGTCTTCTCTGAAGTTCCAGATGCAATCTACCTGCCACAAGTTGGTTGTCCTGAGTAATAGTGCCCTATTAAAGAGCCAACCCTGCTCTTTATTTCAATGGTTGGACATTCTGTAGCAGGTAATTCAATCCTCACAATGGTAACCCACAAATTCTGATGGATACATAGCTTCCAGCTATGCCACTGCAGCTATTCTGCTCACAGGCCCAGTTTGCAGGTAATGTAATAGCCAAGGAAGGAGACTTGGTAACAAGCACAGTATAAGTCATCTGTCAGCTTCTTCCTGAGAGCCTGCTTTGTGATGAAACTATTCTGGTAGGCACTGACATGGCACAAACAGATCTTTATACTGTTTCCCTCTCCAATAAGTCCATCTATATCACTCTTCTTCAGCCATTCTAATTCAAAGTCTCACATTCTTATTTCTTCCCAGTCATTATGTACTACAAAGCATTTCACGTATATTCATACATTAGATAATATCTCCACTCTGTACAGAATGGCCGATTGAGCATTTTGCACATAGCTTTGCCCTTTGATGCGATTTAATTTGGCTGCTATTTTTCAGAGCCACCTATGAATGGGGGTATAACATGGGAGCAGCCCTTTTCCAGACAGTATATACATGTTTGGGGGTCTGTCTGTTAGCCAGGAGTAAGCCTCTCCTTCCTTTGTCCATTGGTCAAAAGTTATCTTCCTTAGGATATAGTTGTGAGTTGAAGGATAAACATCAGATAAACAGAAGTAAGTGACAAGGGAGTCTGAGCCATCTGTTCATTTAATTTACTGACACTTCCTGAATGTTTCAGCCTACACCTAAATGTGTCAGTTCCATTAAATATGTGATTGCTTTAGCACCTGCTTAACCTTAAGACAAGCTGGATTCAAAATAACTTACTTCATGGTAGAAATTTCTGTTTTCACAATTTGGTGGTGATTGTTGGTCACATGCTTACACAAAATCAGTTGCTCAGATAAAAGCAGTTGCTGGCATATGCAGGCAAAACTATACTTTTCAAATGGAGGTGAATTCTCTGCCCTGGTGGGCAGGGCTTTGGTCCAGGAATCTATGTGATTATCCCATATCCAGAACTCAACACAGTTTCTTATCTACCACTGATTCTTCTAGCATAAATCAGTCAATAGATTAATGGATGCAACAGTAGGGCAACCTGCTCTGAAGACTGGCTTTATGAACCTCTTTTAATATTAACTGAATTAAGAAGCTCCTGATCAGTTGTTTAGAGCTGTATTCTCAAACCAAGTGCATATTGCATTGATAATGCAAAGGGATGTACCATATATAATTACTCCTAGAGTTATATGCTTTTATGAAGTACAACTTGTCTTAATGCAGGATAAATTATCTTAAGTGACAACTTAATTTAATGCAGGATGTCCTGGAATAACCCTAATTTCTAATCCCTAAAAATTTCTCTGATCTAGCAGACCTGTAATTTACATGTAAGTATTACCACCTTCTGACACTAACACACTGTCAAAATCCTCACTTAAATGTAAGATAATTTTATTGTTTACCAATCTTTTAATCAGAGCTTTGGTCTCATTTTCAAGAGACTCAGCCTGGTGACTAAAAAATTTAAGTCTCAAAATCTACCATGGAGACATTTTGGCTTTGACAGCCTACCTTAACTTGGCAATTAGCTTTTTGTAAGATCTCCAAAGCCAGAAAAATCAAATCATACCACATTATAAATGTTTAATAAATTTTGGCCTTGTACTGATCAATTATACTGGCCTTACACTTATACCTCAGGTGAACATGACTAACTATAAACTTATTGACTGCAAAGATTATTTATAAACACCCCACTTACTTAAGTCCTATTTTGTTCAAATAATGTCAAGCTCATTCCAAAATTCATCCTGCAAATTGACTTTCCAGGGCCATTGCTGGTCAATTGTTTCAGCCCAAGTTCCCTTGAAATTGTGACTTTCACGAAGACTTGCATGCTAATGCTTCATTGCTGGATGAAATTCAAGGTAGTAAGATGAAGGTAAAAATGAAAGTACAGCAAAGATGGAAAGAAAGAAAATGCAAGGCTTCCCAGTTTCATAGGGATAGTACATGGGCTTGGGCTTCAGATCTACTGCAACTGCCACTGCAGAAGAAATGATGGAGACAGCCTAGCCTTTCATTTAGGAGAGGTGATTAGTGATGAGGCAGAGGAGGCCTCTGTGTTCATATCCTCTGCTGTGTTCATGTTCTCCTTTGGTCAATTGTATCTTCAAACAGCAGAGAAGGGATGTGGGAATCAGTGAATCTAGGTTGCATTAATTGGGCCCAATAACATAAATTAGAAAGACTAACTATAAATTATGAACATTGCTTGTGGAATTGTATTTTGTTTTTTATTGTCAAATTACTCCATTCATGTGGACTAATGGTACTTATTGGCATCATTTCCTTCAGATATTCTGAATGCTAGGAATTTACATACATTTTTTCTCTGATCTTTACTCCAACTATAATACAAGTATTCTCTCCAGTTTTGAGATACCATAACTGAAACTCAGAGAGGTTAAGTAACCTGCCATTATCAGGTAATTAGTCTGCAGTTTTATCTAGGTCTGTTTTTCCAAGTTCAAATTTCATGTGTTCTCACCTTCATTGTGAAAACTTGATAAAGGCAAACTTTTGCTTGTTTATTGTATTGGTAGCATTAAAACCAAGTCGTGAATATCTATTTGGTCCCCTTTAAATCTTGAGAATTAGGTGTGCGAGCAAGTTGGAGCTCTGAGAGGCTAAGCATGATGTCCAAGTTCACATTCCTGGGGAACACAAGGTTCTGCCACTAATGTGAACATTTAATAAATCACCACAAGGACTCCAGGAGCACAGAAACATTTAAAAATGTGCTTCAATGTTATGCTTTGCCTCACGTTTGCCAGGGCTCATGGCTCCCTTTAGCCTGCTAATTTCTTCCAAGGAAAGGAAGACCAAACTCCGTGAAGGGCTGCCATTACACAGGTTTTAATCACAAAGCATTCCTAGTAATGCAAAACACAAAACGAATGTAGTGACTCATATTGTCCAAGAAGAAGGAGGCTCTGTAAAATTTTAAAAAATGTTTTATATATTTATTTTTAAAGAGTGGGGAAGGGAGGGAGAAAGGGAAAGAAACATCAATCTGCAGTTGCCTTTCACACGCCCCCTGCTGGGGGTCTGGCCCTCCACCCAGGCATGTGCCCTGACTGGGAATCAAACCAGCAACATTTTCCTTCCCGGGCCAGCACTCAATTCACTGAGCCACAGCAGCCAGGTCTATACTTTCTTTTGCAATTATTACTAAATTAGCATTCTTTTATTTCATTCATAGAAAGTTCTAGATGTAACATGATGGTCTGTGGTAATAATATGGGTGTTAGAAAGGTTTGTAGTGAGGTGTGCAAGAATAAACATGTGTTCCAGAGGCAGACCAACCTGGACTGAGGCAAAAATTAATGAGGTTTTCTAATCTCAGTTTTCTAATACACAAATGGAGACTCTTAACTGGCATACAAAATGGAAATATTTCACTATATCAGTGACAGGAAAACATTTGCAATGGGCTTAGTAGGTGTCTGGGTCCGGATTGCTTCATATCTGGCAGTCCTGTGTTTAATTTCAATGTTTTAAATGCTTATTTTACCATTTTTATGTTTCAGAAAATGAAGGTGTTTATTCATTTTACTATCACTATTCTTACAGTCTTACAAAGTTAGACACTAGGAAAGTTACCTTTCAGTTCCTGACTAATTAATCTGAGAATGCCAAATACATGAATTAAATTCCTGTCATCATAAATCATTCACTACAAATAAAGAGTTGTTTAGGGTTGTATAAAACATTACCTATCTATCAAAAATGAGATTACAGGGATTTTTAAACTCTGCACTTCGGTAGCAGATAGTGTTTAATGCAAATCTCTAAACAAAGTCATTTTATGGTAGAGGATGCAAAAAATGAGCTCTTGACTAAAAGAAACAAGTAACCCGACACAGGAGAATGACCCTCTTCCCCATTTTTGTGGCAGCATGTGAAGTGTGTTGCTGTGAAGTGAGCAAACAAAGTCACATGTGGGGAGAGGCAACAGCTGTCTCCATAAAGTCTTTGGCCTCCTGCGGCCCTCCATCCTGGAGGCAGCCGTGGTGGTTGATGGCTGCCCACAGCGCCATCCTTTATTGCTTCATTGCCTGTGTTGCAAATGCTGACAACAATTTAGCAGCCGCAAAGAAATTATTTGATTTACTCAAGTTCTTCAGCTGCCATCCCAGAGTCTTCCCTGTCCTTGGTTAAATGGTGCCCTTGTAAAATTGCAAGGCAAAAAATAAACTGTTTTCCCCTTAGCCAAATAGACGTAGTGCTGTGATGTGAAATAACTAAAAAAATGTGATTTGGGGAAATTACAGTTCCTTGTTTAGTATGTATTGTGCATGCCCTACAGCCTTCCCTAACCAGTAGCTCCCAATTTCATTTAAATTGTAATGATTTTCTTTAAGGACAATTAAGTTGCCTAAGAGCAGAGCATGCATGCTAATGCTGCAGAGCCAAGGCTCGGTGTAGAAGAGAGTAATAACTGTTTATTAATATGATAATTAAGTGTTAATGCTTAGCAACCTAATGATATCTGTTAAATAACTTACACTTTGGAGCCAAATCCTGGCAAATGGAATTCTATTAAAAATAACAAAATGCAGTGAATATAAAAATAAATGATGCTAATCTGCCATTAAATCACATGTATTTTCTGATTTGCATCTCATATGAGAGATGTCCCCTATTTTCTCTTTTCTAGCAAATATGTGAAACCAATATAATTATCCATGCTTATTTCTGAGTATTATATGTCTGTGGATGTTTATATGTATTCAGAAAGAAGAAGTAATAAAAATTAGAGATAACTAATTTTAGATTATTCTTTTCAAAACCATCCTTTTAAAAAAGCATGCATTTTCTGGATTTTTTTGAAAAATTCTAAAAAAAAAAGAAAAGAAAACATCCAATATGTGGTATTCCAAATTTTAACATTTTTAATGGGTTCTCATTCTCCAGGCTTAAATTATCTTTCAACTCTTTCTAAACTATTCCATAAATAATAAATACTTCCAATTTCATCAGTATTTTCTATTTTACCTTTTTAAAAGTCACTTTTAAATTTTTAAATCTATATCTTTATTTTTCATCATTATTTTATCTTCAGAGTAATACACATTTGAAAATGTGACTCGCTTAGCCATCTATTCTTTTTTAAAGATTTTATTTATTTATTTTTAGAGAGAAAGGAAGGGAGGGAGAAAGAGAGAGAGAGAAACATCAATGTGTGGTTGCCTCTCATGCATCTCCTACTGGGGACCCGGCCTGCAACCCAGGCATGTGCCCTGATTGGGAATCAAATCAGTGATCCTTTGGTTCACAGACCCACACCCAATACACTGAGTTACACCAGCCAGGGCTCTATTCTTAATTTAACAGAGTTTTAGGCAATACCAACTACTGGGAGAACAAATAGCAGTTGCGATTGTTCTGACAAAATGGATAATAAGGAAAATTTGTTTTGCAAGTATAAATATAATAAACAAAACTGCCATGGGTTGCTTCCTTTTGCAAATTGTCAAACTGCTTCCTAAGTTTAAATGAGACATCGCAGTGTCTTATTCATTGAATGATATGTGGTCTCTGGTCTGCAATCTGAACCCAATAATCTTCCTTCCTTCTAACCCAAAGGAAGAAAATATCTCATCTAAAGACACTCCTGAAATCCTCTTTTTTCTTGTACTTTCTCAGACGTCTCTTTTCATTGTTTGCCTGCCCATGTGGTAACATATGCACAAGCCGACTAAGCAGAATCCTTTGAAAAAAGACCAAATGCCTGATGAAGTTCTTTGCAGAGAGTGACATGGACGACTATTGAAAGAACTGAAGGAGAAATAAAATGTTTAGTTGATCAAATAAAAATGAGGACTAGAAACACATTAGATTTAATCACGAAGCACTCCTTAATGGCCTTTAAAAGGGAAATATTCTTAGAGTAGTAACAGCTAGATCACACTGCCATGGACTGATGTGTGAATTAGATTAAATTAAATCCAAAGAAATTAAAACAAAAATATTGTTAATTTTCATGAGGCATAGGTATAAAGGGATGAAGAGGTTTACGGCATTAGCTAGAGAGAGAATATAGACTGGAGAACTATTTTAAAGGTATGTGTTTTCTTAAATATGTGTAGATGTTTAAGAAATGCTCTGGAGAGACTGGTTAAAGAGTAGCAGGAAAGAAATAAGAAGCAATCAGAAAAGATCCCTGAGGAGGTAGGAGGAGACGGAACCTAGAACTGGCCTTGAGATACTGGCCTTGAGTCCTACAGTGGCACCTCTGTGTCTGCAACCAAAGAAAAGGGGTTCAGATTTAGTGTTTGTATTGTGAAGGAGGGAGTCTCATACTGGATCTCATCAGATTTCTTGGTGAAATAAAATAATAAAATCACTGTTATCTAACCTTTTCTTTACCACAAGTAATTTTATGTTTGGTCTATTTCTCTTCAAAATTCTAAGTAGTGGAGTTTTTAGTGTACAGATTTTCACACACACCTGTTATTAGTCTCCTTTAGTCTGCAGACCTCTCAACCTCAAAGGTTGTAGTTGGTCTACTTTGTCTTTTCTATTTCCAATTTCTGGCTTGTTATTGTCTTGAGTCTTCCTTTGGATCTCTAGGATAGTGAGGAATTCTTTTCAGTTTGGACCAGGTTCATTCTTTTGGCCTCTGGTCAAAATTATCAGGATAATGTTGTCTATCTTCTTGCAAACTGGCCGATATCCATAATACTAGCTGGACAAGACTTCTACCTCACGTCTAACTCTTCTATTCTGAAAGGGGCATGTGTCCTGCTCCTCTATTAACACATGCTAGATATTCTGTTTTTCTACTTCTTCTGTCAGACATTGGCTATCTGTGTCTTATCCTTTATAAAGTATGATAAAGATGAAATATGCAGATAGAAAAAGAAGATTGCTTTTGTCCTAAATGCTAGTTAGCTATTTATGTTGAGGAGTTAGGACTTTTCTTAGAAGTCTTCTGTTATCCAATGCATGCTTCCTAAGCAACAAATGAAGAAAAAGGATCAGTTTGATTAATTTGAAGTTTAAATGACTTCTTATTTGATTTTATGATTGAGTAGAGTAGAATTTGTACAGAAGGTCTTGCCATGTAAAAATAGTAGAGATAACACCTTCCAATAAAAAGGTTTTCAAGTAAGGTCTCGGAGGGGGCCTTCAAGGTCAGGAAAAGTTAGAAGATGAAGAGGTTTGAAAGGAGAAATAGCACATTAAAAGTTTTCCTTGTGAGCTTAATTAACGAACACATGTGTCAATGGTTAGGTAAATTGACATCTAACAGGTGAGTTTACTGAGACACTAAGTGCACAGAAGAAATGTATCCCTCAGTGCCAGATGTTTGTGACATATTGTATTTTTGCTTAATAAGATTCCATAATATCATTTTGTGGCAGCACACTCACTAGAAATCGCACACACTGCCTAGTCCAATGAGATAAATTACTTTAAGTGGAACACAGTGTAGAAGAAATGAAGAAGCAAAACAGAAAGCTTCACACTACTAGAAACATTTTTAAATAAGGAAAATATCTCACTTCAAGACATCAAAGTGAGCCCACATATTTACATTTTCCCCCTTTAGGTATAATAGAAATTATCAAGTAAATATGACAAATTCTATAACAGGGTAGGAAAAAAACGGGGTTAGCACTAGACAAAACTTGTATTAATCACTGTGATATAGGAATCAAATGAGATTAGTTAGAGGAAAGAGCCAATTTGTTTCAAAAACAGTTGATTAAACATATGGAAGGAGGGACAAATGAAATACGTGGACTTATTTCCACCTTCAAGAAAACAGCACGGACGCGAACTTCGAAGGAGTCACTGTCCTCTGAGAACATGTGCCTGTGCAGGTTCTTTACGTGTGTGTTTTGTGGGTGGTGGGATGGAAGTCCGAAAACTTCACCAGGATCAACACTGTTGGTGACTTACCTTCTTGGGGACCCTTGGTAAGTCAAGTGGATAGTCCAAGAGAGAGAATCCAGTTCAAAAATATAGGTAAGCAGTGTGCCGATTAAGTATTGGATTGAGACCACCCCAATACATACAGAAAAAACACTTTCAGGAAAGCCGTGGAATTTCCAAATGAGGCTAGTCTCCATATTACCTCCTTTCCTTTGTCCTACTCATAACTCACAGGCAAAAGGCCAAAGAGTATGGAGAGTATAGAGCAAAGATTAGATAAAAGGCTTAGGGAGTCCCATTAGCCTCCTTCACTGAGAGCAGCCGATACTGATGACGTCTCCAGGGGAAGTGCGGAAGTGAGTTTTGCCCGCTGGTTTCTTTCAGTGGAAAAAAATGCCCTAAGATTCATTTGGAGGAGAACGCTTCAAGGATAGGAGGGAAATTCAACTGAAAAGCAGCCTAAAAATTCACTATGGTGCTACTGTGCTCAGTATCCAAAATATGTAAGTGAATACATTTTAAGAGACAATGTTGTACCATAGTTCAAATTCATAAATGTCTCATTGCCTGCACCCATCATAAGAAAACGAGAAAGTATCAATAAAAAACAAACAAAACAACACAACCAGCCACTTAGAAAGTTAACAGCACTTCTTAGTAAATCTGGGATCAGAAAGTAATTCAAAATTAAACTACAAATTTACACTACAAGGAGACTGCAGCAGAATGAGAGCTCGTCTACCCTTCAAAATGCCCGAGAGGCACCGCGCGCTGAAAGACAGCAGCTACCATGCAGAGCCAGAGCAAAAGCAGAGCTGCAAACCAGAGGACTCATCGAAGGTCTGTAAAGAGGAGCAACTGTGCCGAGTGCCTGTCGCCATCCTGACAGCACACACATACACACACACAGAATAGCCTCTGGCAAAAGGACAAGCGGTTCACCTCTTCAGAAACTGAAATACTGATAAGGTGAGAGCAAAGGTTGCTAATGGAGAATTAGAGCCTCAGAAAAAGCCCTCTCAGTTCTGGGGATCTTGGGGAAGCCTTCTAATGATCAGCTACCTGTCTGTTCACCCTAAAGCGAAGACTGCTAGTTAACCCCAGCTTTTCCCCATAGATCAGGGCCCCTGCAGCTTCCCCAGTGAGGGAAGGTCAGAAATCATCCTGTACATGCAGCAGAAGAAAAACACATACCACCCACCTGGTGCTTAATTATTGGATAAAAATGGACAACCAGAAGCTACCAGATAGAGATATAAAGAACACTAGGGACGTATCAAAACAACAAAAGCTGACTCCAGGGAAATATGCAATTGAAAAAAGAATATTAAAAGTGTCTAATTGGTATACCCAGAGAGATTAGGAAAAAATTAAAGCGATATCTTTAACACACAAATACAACACCAAGGGGGAGAAAAGTTCAAAGAACACGCAAACTATATAAGAATATGTGATTTGTGTACAAAACAAGAGACTTTTTATTTCATTCATTCAACAATTATAGGATGTTTATTGTGTGTCAGGGTGTCAGGCAAATTCTCCTCAACAGTTGAAAATTGCTTAGTTGAAGAACCATGCTGACAATTCAAGCTTAAATTACCTATATCACTGAGAAATTTTAAAAAATTAAATGCCTAATAATGATAAAAATTAAATGCAAATGTTAAAAAACAAAAAATAGAATAGAGAAGATAGTGGGAGTAGATAAGGCAAAATCTCAAGGCAAACGATATTAATGAAATAAAGAAATTCAGTATGCCAAGCTGCTTTTGGCTCGTCTGTGAGTTTGGTGAGTGAGCAGGCTCCTCATAAGCTGTCAGAGTTTTCTACCACTGCAGCCAGGCCCCCATCCCAGGGGTACTGACCCAGAATCTCCAGGGGTCAGGGCACTAATAAAAACCTAGGCCTCAACCAGGAACGGAGGAAAGCAATGGAAGGAAAAGTGAAGGTGTGGACTTCCAGGCACCTGGATGTTAATAAGGAAAACTTGAGTTTCAGGAGCACATGGAGTGGACCTCCCAGACCTCCAGGGCCTAAGGATTTCAGAGCTTGTTCAGGGCCGGGAGCAGGTTCCTCTGTTTCTGCCTGAGTTCTTCTGCTCTCTTTTGTAGTATTAGTTTTTCTAAATTTGACATACAAACTCTCTGAAAGAAAGGAACTGATCGGTGTCTTATGAGTACTCACTGTGTTTCTCTAACCGCAGTCATTTGAAACGGAGACTGTAATTTCTATCACATAGCACTGCTGTGAATATTTAGTGAAATTACAGTATAAAGAATACCTGGCATAGTGCAATCTGCATACTGGGAACTCACTGAAAGGGAACTATTAATGCTGGTGAATTTGTAGCTACTACTGATGAATATTATAGCCAATATTTAGGAATGCTATTATCAATACAATTAATATGGCTGCTGTTTTTATTACTACTCTTAGAACTCTTTAGTTGGTTATCAATGTGGCTAAATCATGTAAGATAAAATGCTTAAGATAATATATAATCATAATTAAGGAACATTTTTCTTTATCAATAGAAGAAGCTATAGGAAATGGTTGAAAAATTTAGAGTGTACAAAAAGCACTGGGAAATCTTGTCAAAGAACACAAGTTCCTCTCCCTATCTGTTCTGGGTCTTCAAGTAATTTGTACAGAACCTATATTTCCAGATTCTATACTTGGAGACCCACTTCTTGCTTATGAGTTGTTGAGAAATTAAAATATCTTTGTCTCTGAGTCAGCTATTTCTGGTTGAGCCATTTATTACATCTTAAACTATTAATGGAGTTTAATATTCCCATCTTTACTCTTACTTTAATGCGAAAGGAAGAGAGTTCTGCTGTAGGGAAGTCAATTACTTCCCTCATTACTACTCATTACTATAAATACGATGAACGTAGAAAAATTTCATATTACCATAATCCTTGAAGGTACTTGTGGACACATTTAAGAGAAAGGTTTGCAGAATATGTGTGGTGTTTATAACTTCACAGGCATGACTGCAAAACTCTGCAGCTGGGTGTCTTTGATTAGTGCTTGTTCTGTGGCTGTGATGGCTCCATACACAAAAATGGGCTGAAACAAATTGAGGTGGAAAAGGTTGAATGCAGTTGAACTGCCATTTCAGGTTCTTGTTTGGGGCTCTGTAAAAGCAAAGTTGTTTCCTGTAGCTTTCGGTTAGCTGCTGTGCTATCCCGAAACCCTTAGTTCATTTATTCACCCAGTAAATAGCTACTAAGTACCTACCATGTGCCAAGAAATATATGAGATTAATTAATCTTATTTTTACTGGAGAGTTTAAGTGAAAATTTACAGAGTTCAATATTGTCTTGACCTCAGAGAATAACATCGCTGTTAGAAGGCAAAACTCAGTGTGACTACTTCCATTTGAATCCTATTTCAAATTCTCTCTGCAAGTCTGTCCCCCGGGGAAGCAGGGGCTAGACTGGTTCTAGAAGTTTTCATTTATGAACCTCAGCCAGATACGTTCACATTATTTATTTATCAGATCAAGGAGCCACACAAATAATTTCACTGTAATCTATAATTTTATTTGTTTATCAAAGGATTTGCTGTATATTTAAAGCCTCCATGCTCTTTCACTTCTCCACAGGTCATTGGTTAGTAATAATGGTTATTTCCTCTGTACTTTTGCAAAACAAATAGGTCTGGAATTATTAAGATACAGTTTAATATAGCAAATGTATATAAGCCACTACTAATATATTCAATAAAATTGTATATAATTCATAAGCTTGTTCCAGTAAAACATTTGAAAAGATTTAGTATTCTGATTTTTTAAAAAATATTCAAACTGTTTAAATATAAAATCTATGGGGTTTCCTCTAAAAAATTCAGTGTTCTGCCTCTCTGTCACAAATATTTTACCACTATTTCTATAGGAAAATCATATCTGATTTATATCATTTTGATTTAAATTACTTTTATATGTCTGTAACATACCTTATGTGTCAAGACTATTCTTGTCTCAATTTTTTTGGCAAATCCAACTCAGCTCAACACTTCTTCAAGGATATCAACATTACAGGAACTGCATCATCTGAGAGAAACAGAAAGGAAACTTTGAAATGACCTGAGCAGATTACAATGGCTGTGTGAATGCAGTGAGGTGCAAGTAATAAAACTGGTGGAAGGAAATAAAACTGATCAGATATGCAGATAGTAATCTCTTAATGAAAAATAAGTTCAAGGAAGACCTAGGGGAGATAATGGGAAATAGAGTGAATAAGGCTTTCCAGACAGAAAGTCATTTTGATAACAAGTTGATTCTAGTAATTAGAAATTTGGATGCTGAAAATAGCAATCAAATACAGACAAGGAAATGATGGTGACTTGAGGGTTACGACTTGCTTGCAGAATAAATACTGTTGGCCCTCTCAAAGTCACCTTTTTAATTCTAAAATAGTCTAAATAAGTACCCTCTTTCGGTGAGTCTGGAATTTAAAACATGAAAGAGTCAACAGGAAGAATTAAAAAATGTACAATCTCCAAGTGGGTAAGAACTTACAAGAAGAGAAATTCTCCAGACCAAGAGAATATGATGGAAGGACATAGTGAAATTATTGTACCATAATATGTGTAGCAGTTTAGAGAGCGATGCATTATTCAGTCTGTTTCATTTTATCCTCGCATCAACCTAGTATCAGAGATGAGGAAGATAAAATCCCTTCAGCTGATAAAAAAGCTTATATTCACAGAGGCTAAATTTTTCATACTGTGTCTACAGCCACAACTTCTCGTTTGGTTTCTTTTCTTTTGATTCTTTCAGCTATCCCTTTTTTTTGTCAGAAAACAATAAGTATCATAATGATCTGATCACATTATTATTCTGGCTCTCTTCTGCCTACCTCCCAGCACAGAAAAACTGAATGGAAGCAGCAAGAGCTATGTTTTGTGCAGACACAGGGTGGGGCAGAGGGGCTCCCAAACCAGAGTTAAAGGCCATGCCTGAGTTGCTTTCTCTCTGTACTGCAGCCTCCCTTCTAAATTTTGAGGCATTTTTTTTCATTTAACCATCTCTTGGGGATTGAGACCACTAATAATATACTCTCTTTCCTTCCTACGTTCTAAACTAATAGACATAAAATGGTGGTATTCAAATTAAACATGTCATAAACACTAGTGCTAGTTAAAGCAGATCAAGGTGCTAGTTCCCTTTTCATTCATTCCACCAAAACAAAAGATGTCACGGTGTACATCTTCTGGTTCACCACAAACATAAGGTGAGTGAATCTGAATGAGCAGGGGCCTAAAGGGACCAGATGGGTACGATGGGCAACAGTGATGTGCCTGCCAGTAGGCAGTACCCCTTACTGAAATAACAATACATCAATTTTTCCTGAAATCTTAGTTTGTATTACTTAGATTCCCATTCCTGTCATTTTCCCCCAGACTTTAGGTGCGGGCAAGTGAACCAAGACTGGTCAACTGGGGCATCCCGTTCTTCCTGTGCATAAGGTTGGGTGTGGAACACAGACCAGTAAAATCCATTCGGAAATATTTAGAAAGTGGGGTTGTGCTCTGGGAAAGAACAGAACTTTCTAAATCTACAGTCAGGACAACCCTGAAACATTGAGACCTCTTTTTTCTTAAATAAACATTTTTTTTTGTTTTGGCTAAGTTTAAAGGTTTGTGTTTTCTTTGTTTTGGCTTAATTAAGCCGGTTCGAGTTTGCTTCTCTATAACCTTTTCTTTCTTTTTTTTAAAGAATTTATTTATTTATTTAGAGAAAAGGGAAAGGAGGGAGAAAGAGACGGAGAAGAACACCAATGTGTGGTTGACCCTCACGTGTCCCCAACTTGGGACCTCAGCAACTGAGACCTATGCCCTGACCAGAAATCTAACCAGCAGCCCTTTGGTTCGAAGGCCAGTGCTCAATCCACTGAGCTACACCAGCCAAGGCTGTAACTTATTTCTTAAAAAGTCTAGACAAGATGAAGGTCAGGATGTTGGAATCTTAGTAATTTTAATTTATTATAATTAAACAATATTATTTAATGCAAACTTAAGATGGTTCCAGTGATTCTGGTCTCTTATTATTCACAATCTGGTGTAATCCCAAAGAGAAAAGGAAGAAGTTTCCAGATTTAATAAAAAAAACTAAAGGGAAATATTAACTATAATAACTACTTTAAATACGCTTCAAATAAATTACTATATGTGAAATTTGACATGTACTTAAATTAAGAGTAAATTTTAAATGGAATAGCCAACAGTAAAATTATTCTATACTCCAGCTATGACAGACTTGGAAAGACTATGCTAATTGTGGTTTAGGGTCAGGGATATGTGATATGCAAAAGGAGACACTATGACATGGTAATGTCAGCAAGTTAAGTGCTGTCTCCAACATTCAAGTTGTGGTTAAAGCAGGACTGATAAAAATTTACCATGAAGAGATACAAAAATAGTTTGTTTATAAGCAGTAGCTGGCCAAGAACTATTTAAAAACTAAAGGTTTTATTTTAATTTTCATTACCAGTTAGCCAGCTAAATATACTTTGCTACCCCAATATGAAGGCTAATCTTCAATATTTATCATTCATATCCTGCCTTGCTCATGCTTTTTAGCTATATTCAGACCTTCTGAGCTGAGGAAATCTCAGCTTTTTGGTCATTAGTGGTCATTATCCTTAAATGAAAATGAACTGGAAATAACTTTTATATCATTCTTATTGGGTAATTTAAAGGAGAAAATGAGAATATTAATGTTGAAAAAGTAGAGTGTAATAGTCAAAAAGCCTGTTGAAGAGAATACTGAGTTACAAGGATCACCGGACTGGACATGTCCTTGTCTAATGTTTCACGTAAGGTCTCTACTATTCCTCCTACTACCAGCAAAACACCCATCCCTGACTTCCAAAGCAAAGACAGGGAATTCTGGCCACTACACACGATCACCAGTTAGCTCCCAGTAACTTCAAATACCAGCATTCTGTAACTGCCAGCTATAATTATTTATTAAAAGCCCGATTTATGCTTGAATTCTCCATTTGTATCTAATAATTTAATCTACCCTTTACTCTAGTCTGGACCAACCATTCATACAGCCCTACTTGCCGAATACTGCCTTTATTCTTCAGTGAAAATGGAGCATGCAAAGGTATTGTCATCTCGTGGTAACCTTAAGCCCTCAGCTGAGCAGCAGGTGGGACTTAGTGAGTCTAGACTAAAACAGTGATGAAAATAATGCACTAACCAGCCCTTGAGACAGGAAGCAGAACAAAGCACTCAGCACTTTTCCCACATAGACTTGGGTTACGAGGTACTTTCTGAGATTCAGACGCATGCCAACCCATGCTACCCCATGTCAACGCACAGCACCCCTCAGTCATAAGCACTGACCATCCATGATGCCAGTCCATATTTGAGGGTTGATTTACTTCATCCATATCTCTCATTGCTGCAGTTCCTGTGGCACTATAACCTCCTTAATGAACCTCATATCATAATCTAATATTGCCAATGTACATTGAAAAATACCTACCTGAATGAAAGGAAGAAGTTGCCCCCTAATTTTTGAGAGAATAGTAGAAAAAATACCCATCTCATTTTGTGAGACTGATATGCATGATAAAGTGGCAGTTCCCTAGGCAATATCCTTTCCCTTTTTGTACATCTAACGGACAGCCGAAGTTGTCTGAGTAGCACCGTACTAAGGTAAAGGGGTATATCCCCTCATCTGTGAGGGAACCTGAAGGTATATCCCTCTACCATAGTTGAGTGCATCACAAAGACATTTCCGAAGATAAAAGAGGACAGAGGAAACTGAAGTTCAAGGGGAATGACTGGTAAATCTGTCCCAGCTAGTCCAGGAACGATCATCTCTCTTCAAAGTGCTGCCCAATATTTTCCCATTTACATTTTATTGGCCAGAATGTATTGCTTAGGCCACACCTAGACAGGCAGCAGCATGGACAATCAAGAGTTTCGCTGAGCACATTACTAAACCAAACTGAACTGGGTTTCTTTGAGTAAAAAAGAAGGGCAGAATGGAAAAAAGTCGTGGAATTTCAGTAATGATAGACCACTTGTCCAGTCTTTTCAAGAAGTTACATTGGTATATGTTGCAGCATTCAGATTATGGTATTTACATAACACTAAATTGGCATTCTGTCCTAATTTCTTAAAAGAAAACTAGGAAAATTAACTAATCCCCCAGTGAAAGCTTTTGAATATTGTATTCTTAACCCAAATGTCCTTATTATGTATTTTCCTCAGGCATTAAGCCATTTTGTTACATCTTACAGCAGCAATAATTCTCTATTCCATAAAAAATGGAATTTTACAAGCAGGGAAAACAGTTCCATAAATTAAGATGAATACCTGCCTATGCTGAAACAACACATTTCTTTCTTATTCACCCTTTTGTAATGTATTTGTCTTGGAATCACTCTCATTTGGTCTTAAATTTACAACTCCTTTTTATGGGTTGAAAATCTTGTGAAAAATTGGTTGACACCTAGAATATCAAGCAGCAAGGGATTTATAAGTGAAACGCACATTTTAGATACAAATGTTTTCTCAAAACATAGATCTCATTCTAAAATGTTTCTGAATGTATTTAGTAAGTACGAGTTTTCTCCCAAACACTTCTTCAGAGGTTATGGTGTGTATGTAAACACATACATACATGTACATATAGTTACCCATGTAGTTGAGATTTTTAATTATTTTTCCAAGGCAAAATAATCTCATGGGCATATTCTTCTTTATTTAAGAGAGAATTTGCTAGTATTAATACAAATCTATACATGGCAATTACTAAAGAAGACTCATCTGTAGAAAAAGTTGTAGAGCAACAATAACTTATCCTTTCATTTTAATTAATTTATTGAATTTGATTGTTGTTTTAATGCTACAAGTGAGGCAACTGTATCAGAATGGGTAAATACTTTTTATATTTTCACAACCAGACACTTCAAGGAACAATGCAAATAGTAAAGATAACATTTGTAGAAGTATGAATTTCTAGCATTTCTTCTCTCCTCCTACATATAAGCAACTATTAAATTCTAAGACAACTATAAAAATTCAAAAACCACTAGATCTCCTTAAAGTGTATATGGCTTAAGAACTTCAGTTTCAAGGTTCTGAAATATTTATCTTCTGATATTCTTAGGACAACTCTTCACAAAACCAATACTAACTTATTTTTACATGTGTGTAATTTAATATCTCTGAACTGGTATAGTTTCTCTGCAAGTAGTCAGATTTCATTCATAATTATGTATTAAGCAATTGTTGTATGCCAGGTCCCAAGCTAATTTTTAAAAAGTTTAATCCATAAACTTTAGTTTTGAAAAAAATCTAGGTTTGCAGTGGGAAAAGTTAAAGCTAAAACTAGTTACGCATTTTTACTCCATGTGACTAGTCATGAAAGGCAAGGACCATCCAAGAATACTCTATCCAGCAAAGCTATCATGTAAAATGAAAAGGCAGATCAAGTGCTTCCCAGATAAGCTCAAGTTAAAGGAATTCATCATCACTAAGCCCTTATTATATGAAATGTTAAAGGGACTTATCTAAGAAAAAGAAGATGATCAAAACTATGAACAGTAAAATGACAACAAACTCTCAATATCAGCAACTAAACTAAAAACAAAAACAAAAACAAACTAAGCAAACAACTAGAACAGAAACAGAATCACAGAAATGGAGATCACATGGAGGGTTATCAGCAGGGAAGGGGAGTGGGAGAAAGCAGGAAAAGGTACAGAGAATAAGTAGACAGGGGGTGTTAAAAATAGTATAGGAAGTGGAGAAGCCAAAGGATTTATAGTACAACCCATGGACATGAACTAAGGTGGGAGATTGCTGGAGAGAGAGAGAGGATTACAGGGCAGAGGGGAATAAAGGGGAGAAAAACATGAGACAACTGTAATAGCATAAGCAATAAAATATATTTTTAAAACAATGCTTAATGCTTTATTTTTATCTCAATTTCAGGTTAAATACAGAGTTAGGATTACAGAAAAGTCTTAGAAAGCTACTCCTGTATTAGAGAATCTTGATTTCATCAACCAGTATTTTTAAACGCCCACTGAAAACTATGTTAGGTGCTTAGGTACCTACAACAACAAAAGAATGGAAAAAGGCACATACTATAACTTCCAACATTTAAAATTTAGGAAGCAAAACAGTAATTATAGTACAAGGCAAAATGAAAGGTGCAATATGTTTGTTATAAAAGTGTTTTAGGGGGGAGAGAGAGAGAGAGAGAAAAGAGGCAAGGGAGTGAACACTTTCTTTGGGACATCAGAAAAGAGCTTTTATCTATGTTATCCTCATGACAGCCTTGCAGAGGTAGACATTCTAATTCCCATTTCATTAATGAGAAACTGTAAAAATTAAATAACTTTCAGGGTCTGCATCAATCTAAGATTCTGAAAAACACTGAGGAGCAAAGTACTACCCCACCGAAATTTCCCTCCCTCATACCCTCCACATAAATATTTTCATAAGAACAAGAAATAAAGCCCTGGCCAGGTAGCACAATTGGTTGGAGCATCGTCACTGATATGCCAAGGCTGTGGGTTCAGTCCCCAGTCAGGGCACATACAAGAATGAACCAATGAATGCATAAATAAGTGGAGCAACATCTCTCTTTCTCTCCCTCTGGCCCTGCATACAAACTTCCTCTAAAATTAATAAATAAAACAATTTTAAAAAGAAATAAAGTTTTGTTGGGTTATGTCACTTAGATTTGGGGCTGTTTGTTATTGCAATTTAATTTGTAATATACTCTCATTCAAAAGTGTTCTGGGCAGAGGAAAGAATAAATAAAATTGTTTAAATAAATGCATCAAAAGTGAAAAATGAAATTTAGTTTCCCTAGAGTATACTACCTGTGTAGGGTAGTATTGTGGGGTGAGGTTGTAAAGGCCAGTTGGGTCTATGTGATGAAATTACTTCAGTGCCAGATGGAAGGCAGCTATGCTCAGCTCAGGAGATATAAATCAGTGCTTGGGAAGCAGGCTCAACATATCATATCAAGATTAATCATCAGCAAGCAATGCATAGAATAGTAGTGCTTTCTAAACTAATGGATCTATTATCCTATATTTTAAAGCTGTTCCTTTCATTCTCAAGTGGATACAAATAATCCCTGTACCACATATCACTGCTCCTAAATCTCCATATTCTGGAATTATAGACAAAGTGGTAATCTGTGAGAGAGTCACTACAAAGCAGAAAATAAATTTCCATCCAGGTCTATGACAATGCTATATAAAGGACCAGAAAAAGACTTTGGAAGACAATAGCAGAACTAGTAAAAGTAGAACCTCACTCAATATCTAATATGCATGTCCCCCAACACTAGCTCCTCCTCTCACAAATAATTGAGATACATGTAGACTCTTTGCAAATTGAAAGTGGCAGATGCTTTATATATTTTTCCAAGATCTCTATAATAATAAATGGTCAAGAAGAATCATTGCTGAACTAGACAGTCTAATTTACAAAGCATACTCCATATTTTAGTGTAATTTATTTTGTTTGAAATTAGGAAGATGAACTGTGATACTGATTTTTTTTAATTTATTGATTTGTACATTTTGCTAAATGCAATCCTAAGAAACCTTAGGAACAAAAGATATCAATCCATTTTTCAAAAACCAACAGCTATTTGTTAAAACACTCTTTGGAATTACTGAAGAATGACATATTCTCTTGTAGCTCCAAAATTGTTAATGCAATTTTGTTAATAATTTGGTGATGACTTTTAAGTGTATTTCCCAGTCAATGTAGGTGTAATAAGCATTGTATCCATGATACAATTAAGATATTAAACTTTCCAAGATGTTTCATAGTAAAGAAACATCTATAATTGATTGGAGTTAAAGAAATGTATTTCCTCTGAGTAAATCTTTTGTTCACTGTTTCTTTGAAAACAAACCTAGTATTGCCCCTTTTGTGCTACACTAGAATGTTTACACTACGGTTTCTGAACCTTTGGCACTGTTGATGTGTTGGGCCTGTATTTGTTTACAGTTGCTACATTACAAATGACAAATCTGGTGACTTATAGCAGCACCCGTTTATTACCTTGCAATTCTGTAGGTCAGAAGGCCAATAGTGTGGCTGAGTTCTCTACTTAGATTTGGCCCGAGTTCTCATCTAGAGGCTCAGATCCTCTCCCAAGCTCATTCCTATCATAGGAAGAAGTCAATTCTCTGTGGTTGTGAGGGTAAATCCCGGTTTTCTTGCTGATGTCATACAGGAACTGCTCTTGGATGCTGAAGGTTGCTCTCAGATCTTTGACCTCAGGCATCTAACTCTGGGCAGTAAAGAACTTCCTTTACTTCTGTTGAATCCATCTCATCCTCCAAGTTGCTTTGATTTCCTCTTCTGTGACCATTAGGAGAAAACTCTCTGCTTTAACAGGGATCATAGGTTTAGCCTCCTTGATTATCTCCCTGTCTCGAAGTCAACTGTGCCATAGAACCATAGTCACAGTGTGAAGTCTCATCATATTCAAGGTTTAGGGATTACATAGGGTGTGTACTCTGGGAGGGGGTGATAAATCTTCAGATTTATCTTAGAATCCTATCTACCACAGTGTAGAACAATTCTTCCAGGTGGGTGCTGTTGCCTGCATTGTAGGATATTTAGCAGGATCCCTGGCCTCTCTACCTTCTAACTGACAGTCATACCCCTGTCCCAGTTATCACAATCAAAAAGGTCTCTCCAGACCTTTCCAAATGCCCCCTGGGGAAAAAAGTTAACCAGTGAAAAGAATCACTGGTTAAAATCCTAACCTACTATCATGAAACTCAGTGTAAAATAAAAAATATGCATTGTCCTATTTTTTAAAGTCTAGTAAAATGTGGATTTTGTCAGTTTGTTAATACAATTTTGTTAATAATTTGGTGACGATTTTTAAGTGTATTTCCCAGTCAATGTAAGTGTAATAAGCATTTTACTCATGGAAACAGCATTGGTTGCTTTGCCAGCTGAACAGCAACCAGGATTTTAAAAACTTAGGCAGACAGGAGACAGAGAAGTGGAAACTTTAAAGAACTTGGACTCCACTGAAAATAATGAGATAACTCATTAATAAAAGTCACAGTTGGGAGCATATTGGCCTTTAAGTTCTAGTTTCCCTTCAATTTGTTATGAATTTGCCACCTATGGAATTTTCTCTGTTTTCTTCAGTTTTATAAATATATTCAACATGGAACATTTTTTGGTTTTAAGTTACACAGTTTCGCAACTAACTCTGTAAAATGGAGGTGTCTTTTATTAGTTCTAAAAAAGTATCTTTTGTGAGTTTCTGGGGATAGCCTCTTCAAATGTTCTCAGATTGCTAAAACTTTCATGTCCAACCTCTCATAATATTTTTGAATGAAGAATTTTATAACATCCCCTTTTGACTTTTATTTCTCTAGGTTAAAGAACTCTAATTTTAAAAAAACTCTACTTACATAGTGGCAGTTTCTGGCTTTATACTTCATGACACCTCACACTTTTGTGACGAGGGGACAGATTACTTTCTTGAAGCCTTGCAGCCAAAGTATGTGCTAACCAGCTGTGGGACTCGAGACAACTTAAATTTGGGTCCTCATTGTCCTTATGCTAATCTGTACATACTTATCACATACCTTTAAGGAATATTGAAATGAATTAAAGATGTAACCTAGCCAAGGGCCTAATAGTTACTTAGCTCATACACGTCACTAGTAAATGTCCTCATTCTTTACAAAATGTGTGTTGAAAACTAGTCTGTGGTGATGCTGAGGATTGAAAGGTTGAAAGCATGTGCACGAAAGAGGCTGGTCCTGTTTTTCATCAGTCTACTGATTTTTGTGCACACATAAAGATGAAGGAGAGAGGGACAAAGATGTTAACTGTGATGTTCTTGCTCCACAAATAAGAAAATCATCGAGATTTTGGAAACCACTACACAGGTTTAGACATTAATAGTGATTCCCAATTGTTCTGTCTTTTCAAACTGGTAAACAATAAGTTAATAGTTCATATCTTAACTATTGGTTTAATAGTTAGAATATGTCTTATGTGGATGACTTTACAAAATACAGAAACCTAGGTCATAACCCAAGATATTCTGATTCATTAAGTTTCTAGTGGGGAATATTATATGAATAATCAAAAAAGGTCACAGGTGTATTTGAAGCATAATTCAAGTACCAGGCGTTCTAGTCCCGTGGTCAGAGATTTATGGCTACATATGGCATTATCCATCGACCAGTTTGGAACTACTGCCTAAATTTTATTACATTGTATGGGCTTGTCTCCATGTGGTACTTTCTTGTCTAAAGTGAAATTTCCAGAAGTGCATATAATATTTCAGGTCTGGATGTATTATTCTTTTATAGAAATGTACATTAATATTTTCTGTTTTGTGTTCAACACTATTCATCAAAAATTCTCAATATTCTAGCATACTGTGATGATATATACAAAGCAAAGCTCATAGTAATTATTTAATCCTGAAATATGACTGATTAGTAGAGAATCATATTAAAAATGAAGTCATTTTTAATATTTAATGTAGACATTTATATTCTAACACTGTAAAGTTCATATGCTTTTCCTTCCTCCATTTATATAACTTCTCCTGCTCCTCTTTAGATTTTGCTACTCGTATATCATTTCATTATCCAGAAATTCAGTGACATCTACACATTTAGCAGGTTTACTAATCCCTTTAAGAAATTGTTTTTTTCTTTTTTATTTAATCTTTATGCATCTTTAATTACCATTTAGTCCACTTATACCTGCAGCAAATACCTCCCAGCAAATACCACACCGTTGTCCATGTCCATGAGTCCTTTTTATTTTTGCTTTGTCCATATACTCCATCACCCCTTTGTAGCTGTTGTCTGCTCTCCATCTGTGAGTCTGTCTCTGTTTTGCTTGTTAGTTCAGTTATTCATTAGATTCCACATATGAGTGAAATCATATGGCACTTGTCTTTCTCTGACTGGCTTATTTCACTTAGCTTAATGTTCTCCAGGTCCATCCATACTGTTGGAAAGGGTACAATTTTCTTCTTCTTTATGGCCAAGTAGTATTCCATTACGTAAATGCCACATAGTTGTTTTATCCCCTCATTTACTGATGGACAATTGGGCTGCTTCCATATCTTGGTGATTGTACACAACACTGCAATGAATATAGGGGTGCCTATGTTCTTTCAAATTCATGTTTTGGGTTCCTTCAGATGTATTTCCAGAAGAGAAATTGCTAGGTCAAAAGGCAGATCCATTTTTGATTTTTTGACATATCTCCCTACAGCTTTCCACAGTGGCTGCACCAGTCTGCATTCCCAGCAACAGTGCAAAAGGATTCCCCTTTCTCCACATCCTCGCCAGCACTTGCTTGTTGATTTGATGATGATGGCCACTCTGACAGGGTAAGATGGTATCTCAGAAACTGTTTTACAGTACAATAGCTAGTGATTATGCTCCCATAAGCAATTTTAGTAATTCTTCCATCCACAGCTTTTCTTCTGTTTATAATCTATGTTCACTGACTCTAACTCAGTCTATATCCATAATCTATTGTTTCCATGTTTCTCATAATCCTTTATTTTTTTAAACAATGTGTTTAATGTTTCCAAAATTTTTTCAATGTTGTTAGTCTAATTTTTAATTTCTAAGAAGTAAAAACTTAATACACAACAAAAACCCTTCAATTCTTAAGGTGATCTTCATTTATAGAAGTTTTGCTATCTTTCTCTAAATATGATACCATTCCATAAAACTCTTCTAGTACTATTTTTATTGTGTTCTACTAAGTGGAAATAAGTATACAAATGAGACTAACTGGGCCATAATTCATAGTTATCCCAGGAGTCCCTCTCAGGAATAAAATTAATAGGTATTCTTAAAGTATTTATTAATTATATGCTACCATGTTTTTATTATTTTACCCTGACTTTTTTTTCCTCCAAATTCTTGATAATTGTTTATTTAGTAGTCTCCACTATTTTCTTAAAATCCTGGCTTTAAAATGTTTTTAGCTCAGCTATGAGGAACACAGCTGTAAGGTATACATTTTACATGGCAACTCAAGAATGCCCAGACCAGCCCATTCTGGGTGATTCAGTTGGTAGGATCAATGTCTTGCACAGTGAAAGGTTGCAGGTTTCATTTTGAGTCAGGGCCCATGCCTGGGTTGTGGTTTGATTTCCCAGTCAGGGTGCACATAGGAAAAACAACCAATGGGTTGTTTCTATCTCACATCTGTGTTTCTCTCTCCCCCTTCCTGTCTCTCTAAAATCAATAGACATATCTTCAGGTAAGCATGAAAAAATCAATAAAAAAGAATGTCCACGACAATGGTTTACCAGAGGCATCTTCCCACTCCAGCCTACATACTACCTCCAATTTTGTTGGATAATTATAGCTGCAGATCAAGGTATAACATGCTGTGTGTAGTGTATACAGACAAGTATGTCACTGAGCTTTGTGCTGAGCTTTGCAAATGGGCATCTTGAACTGGATTTGATTTGTTTGTCAAAAATGAAGAAACATTACAGTCCTTCGACTTTCAGTGTCCTGGGCCAATTAATACCCATTGTAATGCAATTTTGTATCTGTTCTTTGCTTTCTTCTAATGTTTCTGTTTCATTCTGATTCTAACATTCACCATTTTCTCTAGAGAGTGGAGATCAGGCTGTATCAGTGAATAAGACACAGGATGTAATTTGAGGTTTTGTAGTCTAGAAAAGATGCATGTGATGCCCTCATTATAATGATGGACAGAATCCTAGAAAGTTAAGCATGCTAACATTTGCATCCTTAAAAAAGGCAGGGAAATAAGGCTGTCTGCCTGTGACTATTTGTCAAAGGCACTAAAAATCATTCTTTAAAAAATTATTCAAGGCGAGAGTTGTTTGGAATTTTCTCCTTTAAATATAAGAAGTATCTTCTTTATTTTTTTAGGATAATGATGAATCGTTTCCAAAAATATATTCTTTTGAATTGAAATGTTTCACACTTGAAGAAAGCCTAAGGCAAGTGAAGTGTAGATATCTGAAATTACCAAGTTTTATATGCTAACATGTTATCAACTGATATATATGTATGTTATTTGAAAAATGTAAATATTAGTAACTATTCTTACTTTCTCATACAGAAGTTTTCCCTCAACTTCTAGGAATATTAGAATGACTTTTACACTTAAATCTCAGGACTCAGCTATCAGAGCTGAGGTCTAGGCAATGGCACTCAGCACGTACCCCCAGCTCTCCATCCCTCCCCTCCCCACCCCAGCCTTCAGCATCCCTGTCACATGTCTTCTAGGACCCTTGTCCTGCTGATAGGCAAAGAAGGTGTCCGCGGTGGTATGATCTACAAGAAATGTTCATGAAATGGCTTTCCACCTGCAATGTTTTCAGCACTGACCTCTTCTTTCCCTTTCCCCCCACAATTCCCCACTGCTTTTGTGCTCCTCTCTTTCACACACACACGCACACACACACACACACACACACACACAGCGCACCACTTTTATTTTGGTGGCCATTGCCCTGCAGCCCTTATTGCTGTCAAAACCACATGGGCTTGGGACCAGGGCTGGATGGACAGACACCTCCCCCTACTCACCTTTCCTGTGTGTGGTTGGAAAAAAATTTCTTTCTGAGTAAGCAAAATGCTACTAAACAACAAAAATCAGGACTCATACAATTAAGATGACTTAGCACAGAAGACAGGACTGGTAAAATGACGATAATTTACAGGAATGAAAGTCACAGAAGTGAAGTGGAAATATCCCTAAGGTTAAATATTTGCTGAATTCCATCATTAAGCAAAATATAGTAAACACTTCAACACCTTTTAAATTAACTTATGGTATCTCATCACAGGGTACCATATTTGAATAGCAGACATAATGAAAACATATCGAGAGAAAAAAAGGAGTCATTAAAATACATGTAAAATTGGGACTAGGGTACATAAATGTGTTTAAGTAACTGTGTTTCAAACTGTGAGCTTTTCTTTTACGTAGTATTTTGGTTTATGATACTGTTTGCATTTGACAGACTTTCCAAGTAATACATATACATCTTAGGCATAATCTCAGGAGTTTCAAATACTTTTATTTAGTGAGATAACTACTTAGGAAATTATAAATTTAATGAGGAACTAACATTTAAACTGACAAGTATAATATATTGAAGTGATTTCTGCACATTTAGAAGAAAGTCTTAGAGAAAATCTTAGAGAAATAGCCTGAGCTTCGAAATGAGAGTGAAATAATTTTGATTTCGGTTCTGCCACCAACAGGTGGTATAAATTTGTCATAGTATTTAACCTCTCAAAATACTGCTGCTCATCTGCAAAAGTTCCTAGAGGCATGAAAAGACATGTGTGAGAAATGGTATTTGTGAAGTACTTTGTGGAGTACATAGCACATTGTAGTCATTCAATAGTGATTTCTATTATGTTCAATAGTGAATCATTTTTTCCAAGGTGACAGGAATGGGAAGAAACATTGGAAAGGTTTTAAAGACAAGACACTGTTGGGACTTAACAGAGGATGGCTTTTCTATGCTGTCTGCCATAACATTAATGAGCTCTAAGCTGTACTTGTCCCTTATCCCATAACCCTTATAGAAAGGGGTACAGCATAAAGAAAATAAAAAAATTATTATGTTCATTTAAAAATTTTAGTTAGATAATGGAGATCAAAATATGACTACCAAAAGCAGCTTATTTGAAATACAAAAAGTGACTTTGAATTAACTACTTTCAACTCACCTAAGTCCTATCACTTTGATTCACATATACTTTCAAATAAACCAGTACTGACTGGATAATTTTGCTAGGAATTAGGACAACTGCAACTACATTTTAACAGGTTTTCTGAAAATATGTCTTGATCTTTCCAATGATTTGCTTGGAAGAGATTACTTGAGTTGAAAATAGGGAAATACAGTTCATTTCAGGTTGAAATGGGAAAATGAAGAGTTTGGAGCCCTGCTACTTGGAAGATCTCCAGTTCTGTGAACCCTCTTATCATGCATGGTAGGACCTTATTATTTTATCCTTTTCTACAGCGTCATGGAAAGACATATTTGCAATAAGTACAGTGAGAATTATTCAGGTTTTTTAGGAGAGGTTAGAAATGGGTGAAACTTTTAAGAAGGGCAGAGTTCAGAAAAATAATATATAGGCCTGACCAGCTCTTAATCCTTTGTCCTATTTTCTAACATGCGTAAGTATTCAAGCTTGTTATGGGAATATTTGGGAGTGTTTACATTACTTACAAAATTGTTTGTCAAGAACGTAATTACTAGGTACCTATTAGGTTTCCTGGACTAAGCTGGGAGATAGAGATCATCCAAAAAGAAAAGAAGAAAATGCTGCACACTCTCTTCACCTCTGAGAAATTGATTTACTGAGTCAAAAGAAATGAATATTATGTACTGGTTAATATGCATAGAGTACATTTAATGAAATAGAAGATGTCAGAATGAGAAGAGCACATGACTAAAGGAACTGGTGGGGCTAGTGGTACATGGAAAATGTGGATCTTACTCAGAGAAAGCTGAAGGCTTTCTGGATAAAGAGATGCCTTCATTGAGACTTCCATGCCATGAAGAAGTTGAGAAAATGAAGACAGGTATAATGGCCTTGCAGTGGGGGGCAAATAACAATCTCAGGATGGGAAAGAATCAGCTCTGATAGAGAATGGAACTTTGAACTGATTAATTAAACACCAAAAAATACATTCATAAATGAGAAAATGCAGAGATACTTTTTATTGACAAACGGAGTTCTATCTGTCCTCCCATTATGTCTCCATCCATCACAGAACAGTGGTGTTGGGAGACTAAGACTGAATCAAACATAATTAATTTGCTCAACTGCAAGTGTTGGGTGAATTGTGCCATCACTTCAAGGGCACAGAGACATACGTTGGGGCCCTGTACCCTTCATATCCCTTCTGTCCCTCTAGGTAGACAATGATTTTATAAACCTTCTGCATTGTTAAACAGAGGGAACTGTCCAGATAAGGTAGTTCAGAGAAACTAAGATTTAGATTCCAATGCATCAAGTTTGCTATACTTTCAGGGTGAGTAGGCTAATGTGAAAGAAAAATCATTGCAGGACAAAGATGAGGAAGACAAACCACAACATTCCTTGGCCACGTGAAAGCGAGTAGTACCCTCTTACATAGTGAGAGAGCCTTTATTCCCAGGTGCTGGACTGGGGAGAGGTGATGACTGATCACTCAAAGCTGGCATACACTTTTAATTTTATTTTTAATTACAGTTGACATTCAATATTTTATAGTAGTTTCAGGGGTACAGCATAGTGATTAGACAATGATATTATTTACAGAGTGAGCCCCATGATAATTCAAGTGCCCATCTAGCATCATGCATAGTTATCACAATATTACTGAGTACATCCCTTTGCTGTAGTTTGCATCCCTGTTATTATTTTGTAACTTCTAGTTTGTACTTAATCCTTTTACCTTTCTCACCCAGCCCCCTAACATGCCATCTTCTTTGATAACCATCAATTTGTTCTCCACATCTATGGTTCTGTTTCTGGGTTTTTTTTTTCAACTTTGTTTTTCGGATTCCACATATAAGTAAAATCATTTGGTATTTGCATTTCTCTTTCTGCTTCATTTCATTTAGTGTAATGCCCTCTAGGACCATTCATGTTGTCATAAGGAGTAGGATTCCATTCTTTTTTATTACTAATCTTCCACTGTATGTATGTACTACCACATTTTTATCCACTCATCTGTGGATGGGTTCTTGGGCTGCTCCCATAACTTGGCTATTGTAAATAATGATGCCGTGAACATAGGGGTGAATATATCTTTTCAAATTAATATTTAGGATATTTTTCAGATACATCTCCAGAAGTGAAATTATAAGGCAGTTCCATTTTTTTTATTTATTTTTGAGGTAACTCCATACCACTTTCAATAGCAGCTATAACAGTCTACATTCCCACCAACAGTGCTGAAGCATTCCCTCTTCTCCTCATCCTTGACGACATTTGTGGTTTGTCGATTTATTGATGACGGCCATTCTGACAGGTGTGAGGTGATAATTGTGGTTTTAATTTGCATTCTGTGATGATCAATGATCTTGAGCATCTTTACATGTGTCTATTGGTCATCTGAATGTCCTTTTTGGAGAAGTGTATATCAGAGTCCTGGAAGCTGGCCTAAACTTTCAAATAATTACACTGCAGATCACATCCAGTACCTCACAGAGTTTGAGGTTTTAATTCTCAAATCCAACTTCTGGAACTCAATTTGAAGGTTTGTGGTTGTCCTGCATCAAACAAGTCTTTCGGCACCATTTCTTCCAGCAGCATGTACTCACTTCATGTCTGTGTCACCGTTTGGTATTCTCACATTATTTTAAATTTTCATCATTATATTTGTTTTGGTGATCTGTGATTAGTCATCTTTGCTGTAACTACTGTAATTGTTACCGTTCGTAGACATTGCATGTGTTCTGACTGCTCTGCCAAACAGCGCTTCTTTCTTCTCTCTCCCTATTTCCCTCTCCTCTGGCCTCCCTCTTCCCTGAGACACAACAGTATTGAAATTTGGCCAATTGATAACCTACATGGCCTCTAAGTGTTCAAGTGCAAGTGTGACAAGTCGCCCAGTTCAAATCAAAAGCTAGAAGTTATTAAGCTTAGTGAGGAAGGCATTGGAGAGCCGAGACAGGCAGAAAGTGATATCCACTGTGCTGGTTCAACAAGTTAAGAGTGCAAAGGGAAATTCTTGAAGATTAGAAGTGCTACTCCAGCAAATGTACAAAGGATAAAACAAACACACAGCCTCACTGCTGATATAAAGTTTTAATATTTTTAATTAAGGTATGCACATTGATTTTTTTAGATAAAATTTTATTGCACATTTAACGGACCATGGTTCAGGGTAAACGAAATGTTTAAACGCACTGGGAAACCAAAGAATTTGTAGGACTCACTTTACCAATATTGACTTCATTGCAGTGGTCTGGAGCTAAGCACACAGTATCTCCGAGGTGGTCCTGTATTAAGAGTAAGATTAAACTACACACGGAATTTACTCACTATGAGAACAGGTAACACTTTGTTTTGTACTACATTAAATTAAAAATCATGTTACTCACCTGGACTCATTAAAATGGTATGACATACTTGCTTAAGTTATGTGGAAAATTAGTATTTCTAAGCCATGGAAAGAATTATATTAGAGGTTTGAATTTCGATAAGTTATATGAACTAAGATACAAAATAACAAATGAAGACAATGCAGCTTTTACTAACAAACTATCAGCATTGCAAACTGCAAGTATAAGTTACACTGAAAACATTTTAAAATGTAAAAGAAAAAAATACTATTGAAACAAAATCAACAAAATTAAAATAGAAAAATATGCGTAATTAGATACTCAGTGTATGTAATCCATTTTAAAAAGTATTTTTTACTGTAAAGTCTTTCCTTTTTAAGATATTTTTAAAGATTTTATTTATTTATTTTCAGAGACAGAGGAAAGGAGGGAGAAAGAGAGGGAAAAAAACATCAGTGTGAGAGAAACATCAATGTGTGGTTGCCTCTCGCACACCCCCAACTAGGGACCTGGACCACAACCCAGTCGTGTGGCCTGGTGGGAATCAGCTGAAGACTTTCTGGTTCGGGCCAGTGCTCAGTCCACTGAAGCCACGCCAGCCACGGCAAGAAGAAATTATGTGATAATTTTCAATACATCTCCGAATCTCATAAAATACAAAGTCTTGGTAATAAAGCACATTTTAAATAAAATGTGCGTATACTTTCAAGCACGTATAATTTCTTAGATTGTTTTTCCAAGCTTTTAAAAAGAGTTTCAGAGAGAAATAAACCATTTTCCTGCTGGGTGATATAGACCTCATAAAAGGTTAATAGAATGCTAGAAACCTGATCAGTGTATGTGTTTGTCTCACTGTAGGTAGCTGAGCTGTACAATATTAAGCACATAATTCTATGTTGCAAGAGGAACACATGTGGCCCGTGGACCTGCTGGCTACTGTGTGGCCATGCCATGTATGTCTTGATTTGGTGCTGAAACCTCGGCAAACCAGCACCAGAGGCTGATACCAGCTCCTCCGACCGGGAGTAAGCTGTCTCTAATTCACTGCGTTCTTTTCTGTTTATTTGTTTAAATGACAGAAAATTAACTTTCTTAAGTGATAGAATTAAAGAAAAATAACTGAATGAAAGAGCAAACACTCTTAAAACTATTGGTGCAATAAAGTTAAAAGCCTAATGAGAATGCCCTCAGATTCATTTGAAAACCACTGTAGCCCCAATAGTTTGTTTTTTCTTTTCAGTATTTATGAAAGGAGGGAGAGAAGAAGTAAGGAGGAAGAAGAATGGGGGGAGGCTGAGGGTGTGCAGACCTGCAGCGGGGCCAGAAGACAGCAAGCGAAAGCTGCCAGAGAGAAAGGGGCTGGAGGGCTGGGTGGGAAAGATGAGGGAATTAAGCAGTACAAATTGGTAGTTTCGAAATAGTCATGGTGTTGTCATGTCATGCACAGAAGAGGAAGTGTGGTCAATACTAGTGTACTAACTATGGATGGTGTCAGATGGGCGCTGGAAGTAGTAGGAGTAGCATTTTGTAACAAAGTATGTGACTGACTAACTGCCGTACTATACACCTGAAATAATACAAAATAGTAATAATGTAAAGGGTAATTAAACATTTAACAATAAATTTAAAATTAAACATTTTTTAACAGGAGCTGATCTTTGTGGTCCCCAAAGTTTAAGCTTGTTGTAGGAATGTTTCCAGAAAGAGTGGAAGTGGGCGTGGACAACAAGGATGATGTCCTTGTTGGGCGAGCACTATAAATATTATCATGCAAGTCAGACCGATGAATTCACACCCAAATTGAAACGCACAGGACACGGAACCCGCAGGTCTGCCGTTGGGGGTTGGAGTCCCTGCACCATAATGAGGCTCGGAATCAGACCATTGACAGTGTCTGTCTCCTTTGTTGCTCCATAATTTAAGGCTGATTCCAAACAAGGAGGAGTAGAGACGAGAAGACTCCTTCCTCCAAACAATTAGGAGTAGAGACTCCAACACATCAGAAAGCAGGAGTTTCAGGATACCTGCCAAGCAGGCTGGGACCCTGCACAGGTGTTGGGACCTGAGGGAAACTGAGGGGAAACCAGAATGACGACGGGACTGGGCAGGCAGGAGTGGAAGCACTGGGGGAGGCGGGAGCTCCAGGAGGGTAAAACTCGGACCTCACCCTGCCATTGCGGACTGCTGGTGAATTCGCAGGCTGGTTGCGGGCCCCAGCTGTGGGTGTACCAGGCTCCCGTCTACTTCAGATAATATTCATTTAGGACTGGTGGGCTGCCTGTGGCAAGCAGGGCTGAGGTAAGAGGGAACCACGCCAGGGGTCCTTCAGGAGAATCCCAGAGCCCTCACTGGCACTTCACAGACTTGGGAGATCTTTCCGTTTCGTTTTTTGTTTTGCCTTGTTTTTATAACTGTTTTTTTTGCATTTGTTTTCCCACATATTAGCAGTGATTATATGTAGTCTTTCCAACGCTGCAGGAAAGCCCTAGCAACTAAAATGGCAGAACAGAGATTCTCTGTCTTCAAGTGGCTTTGCAAACATAGAAATTTACCTAGCATTGAATTCATTTGTTCAGCTACAAGGTGACTTCTTTCTTTTAACTGGTGTTCAATTTCTGTTGAACAGTAAAGCAAAGAAGACTGTCTTTATGCTCAGATATTCTGTCTGAGGAGCCCTCCCTCTTTTAAACAACAGGCGTATCACTCTTATCCTGGGAGACTGGTGTGCAAGACAGCTGGGGAAAGTGAGCAAGAAGTCATCACAGAGCGGTGAGAGATGGCATGTTTACTCTTAACCATGCAAAGTGACAGACAAAATAAGATGTTTGCTAAGTTTATCCTCTTAAGGAAGAAGTAGTCAGAAGACTGGAGATGGTTCTGTGTGCAAACAGCACAGGTGATGCTGTATTATACTGATGTAAATCAAGTCCTTTCCAGGATCTATTTCTAAATCTAATATTTTCAGGCAGTGTGTCTATATGTGTGTATATTTATTTTTCCAGGTAGAATTGCAGTGTTGTTTTAATTCCTTCAAAAACTTATCTCACAGTGGAAGAAATGGGAGCAACAGCCACAAGAAAGAGAAGAAAGCTATAGTGTAGGATAGTTTAGGATACAGGCAGATTGGGGTTGAACCTAGAAGAATCCAGAGCCCTAAGTTTAGGAATAGGAAGGACCGGATGTGACTTTAGTTTTTGCTAGCCAACATGTGAGAGAACCCTGAAATCCCAGTCTTCCTATTTCAGGATCATTTATTTTTTTAACTTGTATTTATTGATATGAGAGGGGGGTTGATTTGTTGTTCCACTTATTTATGCATTCATTGGTTGGTTCTTGTATGTACCCTTACCAGGGATTGAACCTGCAACTTTGGTGTAACAGGACCATGCTCTAACCAACGGAGCTACCCGGCCAGGCCTTCTGTGTCATTTCTTACTGGGTACCCCTGATCAGAGTTTGGGACCCTCTAAGGCCTGAATCCTGGATCCTGGCTACTTCCATCCTGGGCTCCAGCTATCTCCACAATGTGCATTCAAAATTAAACCAAATCAATACATTCAGAAGAATTTGATAAAAATCTATGTTCAAGAAACAACAGGGTACTATAAAAATGAACCCTCATCTGAGACGGTGAAGAACCATTAAAATTTAAAAGTTTGATTAAGAATTTTTTTAAATGACAGTAAACAAAAGAAAGAAGGAGTAAGGGAAGCTCTTCTCTACTAAAAAAAGGACAGGTAATAAAAGAAGAAAAGATAACAGTATTAGAAAATCCCTACTTTGTAGTATATGACATAATTATCAATTCAGGTCTAAGATCATCAACAGCTATTAGAATTACTTGGTGCCATTTTATCAAGTAATTGAAAATTTGAATAGAGCCAATATAGCTTCCCACAGATCATTTACTAATAGAAAGGAGGAAAAGTTCTCTAAAATGGAAAGGATTCTAGTTATTTCCTGCATAAAATGACCATAAGTATCACCATGAATAGTGAAATACTCTGATGTTGTGGGTCTCCTGATAAAATTGGCTCTGAAAAACCACACCTCACCTATGAAATGTTATTTCCCAGACTGTTTAGCTTTAATCAAGACTCTGGCCCTGGCTGGTGTGGCTCTGTGAACACTGGCCTGAGAACCAGAAGGTAGCTGGTTTGATTCCCAGTCAAGGCACATACCTGGGTCACAGGCCAGGTCCCCAGTAGGGGGCGTGTGAGAGGCAACCACAGGCTGATGTTTCTCTCCTCTTTCTCCCTCCCTCCCCCTCTAAAAAATAAATGAATACAATCTTTAAAAAAACCTCTATTCTTGTGCTATACAATGTTAGACACCAGACACATGTGAGTATTCCACATGAATTGTGGCTAATCCAAATTAATATGTGCTATAAGTATACGTACCAGATTTGATTTCATAGAAATAGTACTTTAAATCAAGAAAGTGAAATGTATGAACATTTTTTTAATATTGGTTGCAGGATGAAAAGATGTGCTTTGGATATATTGGGATTAAGAAAAGACCTTATTAGAATAACTTCATTGCATTTTCTTATTTTTTAAAAGAGGCTATTTGAATATTTAAAGTTGCATCTGTGGCCCACATTACTACATTTTGGTTGAACAGCGCTGTTTTAGATCCTAGTTTACAAAAATACAGGTCACAGAGAGTCATGGTCATGACCGAAGAGAAAACAATTAAGCAAATCCAGATTCTGGAATAGTCTATCCTACAACTGTCCTAAACTAATTAGAAGTAAAATGTCAAGGGAAAAAAATGAAGGAACTGCTTTAAATGAAGAGAGTGAAGACATACAACAGGAAAGGCAATGTGAACATAAATTAGATTGAATTGTGTTTAGACGAGGGAAAAAAAAACAAATGGTTATAAACGTCTTTCGGGGAATGAGTAGAGAAATTTGAATATAAAATAGACATTATGCAATGTTATGGAATTATTACTACTTAAGCATGATAATGGCATTGTGGTTATGTAGGAGATTGTCTTTATTCTTAGGAGATGCATACTGAATGATTTCACAATGACAGGTCTATAACTTTCAAATGGTTGAACATAAATGTGAGCAAGAGATCCAAGAAAATTGAAAAATATATTAAAGATGACTGAATCTAGGTAGAGGATTGTACTATTCTTTTATACAAAAAAGTTTTCTTATATTCTTTCCCTTTGGCATACGGCTTAACAGCCTGGTCTAGCCGTGGGTGGCCGTCCTGCCCGATGTTACCAGCCTTACTCAGAGTCTGGCTTCTTCAGAGACTGATGTCAAGATCCGCATCTTTGACCCGGGATGGAAGAAGGTAAAAGTGGCCAGTTCCCCTTCTGTGACCACGTGGTGTCAGGTGAATGTGATCAGCTCTTCTCTAAAGCCCTGGAGGCTTCCTGTATTTGTGCCAACAAGCACAGGGTGAAAAGCTTTAGCAAAGAGAGCTTTCACATCTGATGCGGCTCCACCCCTTCCACATCCTCCTCATCAACAAGATGTTGTTGGGGCAGAGGCTGACAGGCTCCAGGCAGGTGTGTGGGATGTATTTGGAGAGCCCCAGGGCACAGTGGCCTGGGGCCACTTTGGCCAAGTCATCACACTGTGGGCACCAAGCAGCAGAACAGGGAAGAGAAGCAGCAGAACGAGAAGATTCATGTCTCTAAGAAGTGGGGCTTTACTGAATTTAGTGAGTATGAGTTTAAACTTGGCTGAAAATCAGCTTGTCCCAGATGGTTCTGGGGTCAGATACATCCCTAATCATGCCCCCTGGACAAACCACGGCCCCCACACTCATGAGAGTTTGGGTGCTGTCTCACCTTACATCTACCAATAAATCCTACTTCCTGTCAAGAAAGAAAAAAAAAAAACTTTTCTTATTAAAAAGGCAAGTGTTCCAAAGTTTCAAATGCAAAAAGGGAGGCCCAGAACTTTTACACTGTCTGTTCCTCTGTTGTAAACTATTTTCTTCCATATGTATTTCTTACACTGATTAAAAAATACAATATATAAATGTATAATATCAAATAATGCAGGGGTGGGCAAAAGTCGGTTTACAGTTGTGATACACCCCAAAATTGTGTATTCTTGTATTATTACCTATTCTTGCATTAGTTATTAGTAGTACAATTGTAAACCTTTTTATGCCCACCCCTGTATAAAACTATCAGAAGCTTCCTCTAGAAAATAATTATACCTGTTTACATTAATATTGATTCCATTCCTTCCTTTCTCATCTGTACTCGTTTACAACTGAAACACCAGATGCAAAATGGTGGTAATTGCACCAGTTGGCATCCCACTAGTATAATTAACCCTATAATTTTTGCTCATGCAAATGTAAAATAATAATCAAATAAAGTTGTATTGATTCTAACATGAATTTTTGTTGTAATTAAAACATCCAATTATGAAAGGAGAAATTGCTGCTCTCCTCACTAATAGATTTTTCCTTCAGCTAGACTTCTCTGCAGCTTTTTGGCAACTCTGCAGAATTAGGTTTTAATGCTACATTATCTTTTTTACTTGATTTGAAATTATACTCCTTTGTCTTCCTAGTAATAGAATTAAATTAATAATCTAGCAGTTTAAGTGCAGATCTAACATAAAGAAGTTACTACAATAGAATCCTACTCATCTCAAAAAATTGCAACTATGCATAGTATTGGTTACAAGTGAGATAAATAAAGTAGAATTTAACAAATTTTATTGGTAAGCAAGTTATAATTAGGAGCAGATACAAAATAAACTTCAATAAGCAACATTTTCATATTTTAACTATAAATGAAAATATTGAATATTCAGTTACCTTAAAATGTATACTATTGTTATGTGGAAAAAGTGCTACAGGACACACATGGTTTTCTTTGTTCCTATTCATCAATTTTTGCAATAGAAATTTACTTAAGTGTTGAGGTGCTTGTATTCCTATTTAAATAGGAAACAGAGCAAGCTACCTCTTATTTTACCTTCTTTTTTTTTAAGTCCTGAGTTTACACAATCTCGGCCACCATTGATTAATAAACAGCTTCTCAAAAACTAGAATTTAGAAATTAGCACATGGAATAAGTTACTGAAAAATATTCACTTCAAAACTAACATAAAAGAGGAAAGAAAGAAAAAAGAAATAGAGAAAGGGACAGTACAGGTAATTTTGTTGCTTTTCTAAAAAGACAATTGTAAAGTGTGTGCCTCACAAAGTGATATTTCATTACAGGTTTTTCTAGCTAATTCTAATATACCTTTTGCAAGAACCTGATTATAATTCTGAGATTACATTAAATGCAAAGATTAGTTTAGTAAATGCAAAGGTTAAATTGTTATATGACAAATGTGAGAAAACATCTTGAAAACATGGTTAAAAATTATTTCATTCTAATAACTACTTTGATGATGTATTAGCACCTGAAAATCACAACAAAAATACTTATTATTAGCTAAATTTTACAACTTTTAATTTTATTTAATATAGACAAAACTTGTTGTTCCATTATGAAATTTATAAAATAAAAATCATAACATAAACCCATACGTATAACACTTTCAGGCATTTTAGTTTTGGTGTGTAGAACCAGTAAAGTCCTCTAGATGGCAGTATTTACCACAGTTAGAAATTATTTTAGCAATACTTTAAAAATGATTTTCAAATGAGTTAAGCAATGTACAGTTAAAAATTCATTTTTAGTATTCAATATTTCTTCAGCATGTTTTCTCTGAATGAATATTAAATTTAATTTAAAAAGGTTTTGTTTATTTATTAGATTATTACAATTTCATTTGTGAATTTTCAGAAACCATTAGATTTACTCAAAAACTTTAAAACATATATGTTATTTATATCCTTTGTGAAAAATAAAATAAGTTACTGAGACAATGATGAAAACCATCTCAGCAACTAACCAGATGAGTTACATTACTAGTTTTGTTCAAGTTTGTATATAATCATAGATTTAAATGAAGTTATAGATGCTTTATAAATCAATATTGATTTATAACCAAGGGAAAATTTTACCTCCTATTTTAAATAATTTTAATTTTATTTTTGACTTGATGAACAGTTCAAATTAGTCACAAAATATATAACAGTCTCAGAAAAGCATATTTTGTCAGATAGCTTGTTGGTAGGATAGCCTTTTTAATAATTATGAATTAATAAAGATATATAAATCAACTTTATAGGGAATATGTTACACATTAACACATTAATCTAATATGTAATATATTAAGCTAATAAAAATGCTTCATATATGCACTGAAGAATCTTACAATTTCTGAAAACAGAGACAGACTGGAATGACCACAGTTAAGCCCAGTGTTTAGTTTACATATTTGCTGTGCCTGCTATAAAAATAGAACATTTGTCACAAATGGTTAGAAGAGAAATTAATTTCTGCAGATTTCAAGGGCATAATTTGTAACATATTTTGTTTATTTTCCTATAGGTCATCAAATAAACTTTAATGATAACTTATTTGGCTACTTAGAAACTTTATTGGATATAAATTTACTTAAACAAATCATAATATATTAAATACAAATGCTATCCGTATAAAGCAGGGTTTCTCAACTTTGACACTACGACCACTTTGTTCCAGATAATTTGTGTGTGTGAGTGCTGGGGGCAGGAGAGTAGGGAGGCGGGGGCGGGGGGACTGCTGTGTACATTGTACCATATTTAGCATCATCCCTGGCCTCCACCTCGCCGCATGCCGGCAGCGACAACCACCTCTTCACCCATGTTCCACTTGTGACAATCAAAATGTCTCCCGACATTGCCAAGTGTCCCCTAAGAGGCAAAATTACCCTGTGCTGAGAAGCACTAATACAAAAGTTTGATTATTTTCACTCTTCTTATTCTTTCCCACAATGATAAAATGCTAGTCATATTATTACAGTTAATATTTTAGCATTAATTAATCAGGAATAGATAGGGTCAAGCAAAAATATCTGATTTCTCTGACTAGCTCTTATATTTGTTAGGATTCTTGCTTGTGAGGAGTAGCTTTTTTTTACAAAGGCTTCTAGGTTAGCTCTTAAGAAACAGTGGCAGGAATGTAACTGGACACCAGCAATGAACTGGGACCAGATAATCAACTGCCGTTAGGAGTTCTCCATCTCTGATTCCTTCCTTGCACCATCTTCACTTTCTTATTCTTTCTCCCTCTACTTTTCTGTTTTTCAGTTTTACGTAATGAGAAAACCACTACTTTTAATCACTCCTGAGTACACATCACTTGGTGTTCACAAAGCAATTGGATTGATCTTGAAGTATCTTGATTACAGACTTAGGGTCTTTGATGAAAGGGTTCATTGGTCCATCTTGAATTTAGTATCTTTATAAATATAATCAGATGTTGGCGGAATGGACGGGTGCATTAATTTCTGGCCTAGTGGGAAAGTCCTTACTGTGTGAGGACTTTTGCTTACCATGTGGATGGCATTTAGGGAGAAACATTGTCCAAAACAGAGGGACCCTTGTGAGCTTTGGAGAGGACTCGTAGGTGTGAAGGCACATATTCTGTCGCCTGGTTGACAGCTTCTGTACTCATCACTACCCTGGTCCCCTCACACCACTTAGCAAGTGACCCAAGAACCGCTGTTCTGCTCCATTCAGAACTGTCCACCCCCAAAGGGTGCTTTTCCTCACTTCCAGTCCAAAGTAAAACCAAACTTTAGCTCAAGATATTTAGTCTCTGTGAGGAAGCAAAAATACTAAATCAACTTAACATATGAGTGATGTGTAAATTCCTTGAGCCTCTGAGCTGTATTTGCATCAAAAGAATGATTAGTAACAATTATTCCATACATGGTAAAAAGCATGTATGATCCTTTCTCTGTTCTCCTTTTGCCCACTGCCCTGTGTGCCAGGACACTTTGTATTTAAGATGCCGCTGAAGTCCTTGCTATCTAAAACGTGGCCCCTAGAAAACAGCATCAGGATCCCCTGGAAACTTGGTAGAAATGAAGGACTTCAGCTCCCAGTTTAGAACTAATATATCAGAACCTACATTTTAATTTGTTAAGGTATCCAGGTAATTTGTATCCTAATTAAAGTTTGAGAAACACAGAATCAGTTTGATAGTTACTTAACTCACAAAGGCGTTAACTTTAGTATATTGTTAAGCTTACAATAATAAACTCAGTAAAAATTCTGCAACAATATGAAGATAAACACAATTGCATTATTAGTATATTTATTTATGCATACTATCAAAAACTTGCCATTGAACCCTGGCTGGTGTGGCTGGATGGGCCCACCTGAGAACTGAAGGGTCACCGGTCTGATTCCCAATCAGGGCACATGAATGGGCTCCAGGCCAGGTCCCCAATAGGGGCCTTGTGACAAGCAACCCATCAATGCTTCTCAAGCACATTGCTGTTTCTCTCCCTCTCTTTTTCCCTCTTTCTCCTCTCTCTAAAAGTAAATTAAATATAAGAAAACAACTTTGCATTGAGTATTTGAAATATTGAGATTCACGTAATAAGCAAAATATTTAAAATATAAAATATAAAGGAGAGATATTATGAGAGTTAGCAAAGTGGGAAGTAGTCTCAGGATAGTACATCTCTATGTAAAAAATAAATAACAACAACAGAGAGTAAGAGGCCTTAGCTGATTTAAGCTTGAGGCATACAGGGTAAGTAGGTTTACAGTTTGTTCATATGAAAAATAATACTCTAATTAATAAAAATACCAGAATAAACTCTGTGTTTCGAGTACTCACAACTGTAAACCTACTTTTGCCACACTCTGTACATACTTAAATATCTCCGAGCTGAGAATATAGGAGAGTTTTAAAAATACAGTTTTTTAGGTATTTTTATATAGTATGTTTGTATCAGTTTTTTTAGTGAAATAATGAAAACAATTATGGTACTAAATTTTTCTTTTTTGTGGTTTCTAATATTTCATGTAATTCTCACTCTCCACCTTTTTGCTGCAGAACGGGACGTGCACCAGAAGTGCTGCCTGGTGTCCAGGACCAGCCCATCTGTGACAAGATGCCAAGGTGTTGGCCTGCTTCCACGGACAGGGACCAGTATTACAAGAACACAGTCCCATTATTTCAGCACAGCCTGTAAAAACACCTCCACTGGTATAGTTGTTCCTTCTAGAAATTGAACAGATACATTTGCAATTAGGCCATAAACATGCCGATAATGCACTCAGACAGGGGTACTCACTTACTCTACAATTTTATACACCACATACATATTTTGGTGATGTAAAGAAATGTTTATAAATTTTTGAAATTGTAAGACATATTTATTGCTTTTATTTTACAAGTGATATTTTATAAATGATATTTTTCCAAGAAAAGTCTCCTAATTAGACTTATAAATGCTTATATAATGTCTCTTATAACTTCTATTTTTAAAAATACATCTCTCTTATGATGTTGTGTCCTGGCTTAGTTTAAAGCAGATTGACCCCATTCCATATAGCCAAGAACTTTCCTTGAGGTTCTTTTAATCCTTTCAGAATATTCTGCCCATCTGTGTGGGGCTAGAGCACAGTAAATTCACAGGCATAGGGTTGAAAAGATGATACACATTTTAGGACCTTTTAAAGGATCATATTAATGTACACAACAGAATAAGGTTTTTGTTTAAGAAAATATATATTAAAGAATGATGTATATGCTTACACAACTTTTATAAGTAGAGTGGTATTGACTTAAACCCCAGACAAAGCATACCAGCATCTTATAAAAGCTGAGCAATCCCTGTCTCTATTACTTGGGTGTTATCAGTGATAGGGAATTGAGCCAAGCCTGCAGGAGTCAATGGGATATGCGTAGTCTCCCTGAGTCATCCAAATTCAATTAGAGGAGGACTGTGGGTTGAATTTGGTTCCTGAGAGGAGACTATAAGAGAAAAATGAGGCTTATCCATCCTGCCCTATATTAGTAAGTCTATTTATGTGCACATTATGTAATAAATTGGGCTCCTAGAAGAATATCATGTGAGTTTATTTAAAAAAAAAGAATAGAAGGAAAAAATTAGGCACACAAAAGTGGGGGAGGAGAATAGGAAATGAAAGTTACTAGAATGATGTTTCAAGTACTATGAAGTTCTATTTTCAACGTATTAACTCTTTCATGTTTCCTGAGTGACTACTTGAGCCATATTTGTGATGGGGAAAATATTTGTTATAAAAGCTGTGCCTTTATATAATCTGAAGTCTCAAGAACCAACAATGGAATTTTAAAAATTCAACATTTTCTTTGTTTATACAGTATTCATGATAAAATAATGGCACTTGAAAATGTCAGTTTATATAGAAATAACTGTTAGAGCTTCAAACCTGACATCTATAATCATTGCCAATCATAAAAATACAGCAAATTGGAATGAATTTAGTTCAGTCATTCGAACAGAATGCAGCTTCTTGTCAGCTGCTTTTCTTTATGACTTGATTACTTTATACTGTTTCTTTAAAAAAAAGCAGGAAAAAGATATTCAAAGGGCAGAGCTAAGAGTGAAACAACAGAATTATTCAAGGGCCTTACTACACTTCGCCAGTTTGCATAGTGTTAAAAGCTATTAATTTTCTTTCCGTGGTGTTAACATTCTGCATTGTCATTTCCTAAAAAGTGATAATACAAGTAACCCTTAGCATTCTTCCCCACAGTTTCTGCCCAGAAGCACAGTAGAACAGTCTAGGCTCTTGTAAAATGAGGATAACACCTGCTGTGACGTCAGACCCCGTGATTGATTGATTAACATCTGTTAGACACCATATGACATTGGATTAAAGGAACTTTAGAAGTACAAAGCACAACAGTATTTACTTTTATTTTTTTTATTTTTAATTGGAATACAGAACTAGTATGTTAGAGTTGAAACTTTTAGTCTCAAAATCCTTGAGAAGGTCCTTCGATCATTGCAAATACCACAGTCTGGCTTTTATGTAAAAATGTAGCTTAAAGAAAAAGTTACAATCTCTGTGTGAAATGTAATTTTAAAATGGTGACTGGTAACTAGAAAATCATAATGAAAATCCAATTAACAAGTCAAGCTGCTTGATAACTTAGATTATTAAATGTCATTACATGGCAATTGTTTAAATATATAAACAGAACAACTCTAAAATTTGAGTCTAAAATAACTGTATTAACTTGACCTCTGTTTCTGTAGAGCTCTGCTACAGGGTTGTAGAGCTGTGTAGATAGAGCTTTCTATCGTATTTTAGTTCTCAGTTAGCTGGTCTAAGGTAACTCAGCTCCACAAGTATCCCGTGACTGGTATACCCAGCAGCGAACACTAAGACATCTTTACTGTGGTGCACACAGCACAGTTCCGAAACTGTGTTCTCATCAGGTATACCACTGGTGAGAATATAATAATTGGCTACTGTAGAAAACATGCAATGACAAAGATGGATAAGGATTAATTAATGAAATCTAACTGGAAGCCTAATGTGTCTCCTGGAAGATCTACTTTAGAGATCATATAATTGGAAATCTACTATTTTATTAAATTCACTGAAGAAATAAGTGACTAAAATGCATCGAAACAAATATTTTCCTACAAAACTAAAATTGATGAGTAATATTTCCTTTATTCATAGTATGTAGATAGAACTTGGAAAATAGGGTAGAAGAGGTGGATTGCGAGTAGCATTCATTATGGAAATGTTTTGCATACAGTTTTGGGCAGAAGACTCAAGTCATGACAGCAGAGGGTTAGAAATATGACCCTTTATATTTAAGTTTCTTCCTGCATATTATTTAATAGTTCTCATTCTGGAGTTCAGCAGCTGGAATATAACAGGGCAAAAGGTAAGCTTCAACTATTCTAGACTTAACAGATAATACTAGTGTGATTAAAGCATATCAATAATTTAGATATTCCAAATAAACATCTAAATGATAGAACACACTGAAGTCAGTAGCTCTATTTTTCTATTATATTGAAATTCCTTTGAAGAGTCTAGACAGACCTCATTAGGGGGATTTTATGTGTGCTTTCTGTTCATTTAAGTCTTTCTGTCATAAATTTAATCGTGATTTTTGTCCTCCTCTTCCTTAACCTTCATCTGTTTTCATACTAAGATTTCACTTATGAGCATAGGATAATAATGGGTTCTGACTCCTAGCAAAGCTATCCCTTAGCAAACAGAAATATTAGTCTGCTGAAACATGACTTTGAAAGGACTATAATATGATTAGAATAAGAATGTAAGATAACTGTGATGTGTATTAAGTCAACTGGAGAATGGCTGTGCAGCTGCTTATTGTAAATGTATCAGAATGATGTTTCATTTATTATTTTAAACAAGTTCAGGGTATAAAATAGGCGACAATTGGAACAATGCCCTAACTCTAATTGTAGATTTTGTGAATGACAAAATGATCATTCACAGAATTATGATAAAAGAAGCCTCCTTTAACTCACTTGCATTATTACATGAGGTGATATTTTTTATTTTAAATACTTAAGCAGTCCCTTTTATTCTTAAAATTTTGTATACTCGAATCATACAAAATACTATTTTATTAAATAAGAGAGTTTGGCTATTTAAAAACAGTATCAATTTACTGCCTGTGAGAAACCTGTTTTATGTTTAACATACAAAAGATTAATCTACTTCACAGTGAACTTTAGACACTACATATTTACCACGAAATTGACCTCAGAAGTTTGAATTGAGAAGAACTTACATTGTCCTCGATGTGGGGAAATTTTTATCATCAAATGAGTTGGTTAAAGAGTAAAATTGTTTATGCAATACCTAAGTTTGTTTCGCATGCTTAGTGATATTTTCACTTTTAAGTATCTAAAAATAAGTGTTCATGTTGAAAAGAGAACCATTTTATCCAAAAAGGCATTTTTGTACGTGCCATCATAGTGCAGAACTGTGTGAAGAGGCATGCACGCATCCACAGCTCAGTGCAGAATGGGGCACACGGAAATTGAAAATAAATGCCCTTTATCTTCCCTGTAAGTTAGAGCCTGTTATTATGCTTTTTAGACCTCCTCAGACAACCTTTATGGGTCATTCAAAACAAATACAATTTTGTTCTAGGTGAACTGTTATTATTACAGCCTCGAACTTCGGTGTCTGGTGTTGTAGGTAACAACCCATTACGCAGACCTTCGCGGTTTACTGATTTTAAAAGATCAATCATATACACTGTTTTCGGGGCCAATATTTAAGGAATAAGGTCAGTCTTTTCCGGAGTCATTCCATCCGGCTCTTGTACGAAGATGAGAAACGTGTGAGTATACGCTAGAAAACTGGAGTCAGAGGAATGAATTGCACAGGGAAAGACCAGCATTACGTGTCAAGTTGATATCAGCAGAAAATGCAGGCGGAAAGGAACGGCCCCACAGCTTGGGGAAGCAGCTGGACGGGACTCCTTCCAGCCCTTCACAGGCAAAGTTTGCAGTTAAGTGAGCTGGAGCGAGCAGTGCCGCAGCCGCGCGTCTGGGCGAGCTCGGTCCGCAGGCTCCGGGCGCGGCGGGAGCACAAGTGCCAAGACAGCCACGTTCGTCCGCCGCAGCTCGGGGAGAGGAGACTCCGCGCCGCACGCCGGGCTGGCCAGGGGGAGCCCAGAGGCTGCCACGTTCCCTTTCCCCGGCAGCTCCCAACACCCTACAGGCCGGGAGTGCTCCAATATATTTTTTTTCGGGTCTCGACTGAGATTCAAATATTCTCTGCCCCGACCTCTCGCTATCCGTCCTCTCCGCCCTTCTTGCCAGGGTCCCTGCCAGCCAAAGCTTTCGGTCGCAGCACCGGGCGCGACGTCCGTTTAACGTGCTCCGGGAATCTGCCAGCCCCGGGCTCCCTTCCGAGGGGCGACCCTGCGTCTGGGGCCTCCGACCCCGAGTTGACTCTTCCATCTCTGCATTTTGACCCTTCCATTTAGGAAAGCGAGTACGAAATATGTGCCCAGAGATAAGTGGGGGTCCCCCATGCGCCCGCTGCGGTGCCCAAGGCTTCCTGGCCCGGCGTCTGCAACCCCCCACCTGCCTCCCGTAGCTCCGTGACTCGCCAGACCGCCGGCCCTCGCCAGTTCGCTTCCCAGAGCCGCACCGAACTACCGCCAGCTCTGCCTGCGCCCGCCTAAGGCGCGCCGGCGGTTCCTCCCGGGCGGACCCTGCTGGGCATGCTCTGTGCGCCTCCGGGAACCCAGCTCTCTCGGGGCCAGGATCGCTTCTCCGTGTTTTCGCGGCTGCCGAGAGGGCGCTTTGGAGGGGAGGTTAGAGACAGTCAGCGCCTTGTTCGGCGCCCCCTCCCTCGCGTCCGGCTGCGGCCGCCCGCACCGCAAGATGCGGGCCAATCGGTTACCGGGGGCGGGGCTTCGGCTGTCACGCCCTCCCTCTGGGCTTATTGAGAGTTATATCAAGAAATTCAGTTCAGAGAGAGGAGAGAGAGGAGAGGGAGAAGGAGAGAGGGGCAGAGGAGAAGCGAGAGAGGGAGAGCAAGCGAGACGGGAAGAAGCGCCCTAGAGTCTCTGAAGCCAGTGAGAGCTAACCCATTAGGAATTTTGCGGGCGGCTGTCACCCCGGAGAGCAGCCAGAGAATCACCATCACCCCAACTCTGACGTTTTCTGCAAGAAGTTAGAGACTTAAGCAGTGCTGACATCGGAGGGAAATGGTATGCTTGATACTGTGGAAAATACCCCTGAGCTGAAGAAGTGCAACTGGATGTTTTATGTGTTAAATACCAGAGGAGCCCAGTCCCCGTGGGTAATAGAGACAAAATGTAGAGAAAATAACGACAAATCCGTGAATTTGTTCTCTGGAGTTGCTAATTTGCCAGCCTGAAGCAACACATTTCACAAGGAGGAAACGTTTTGCTGCTTCTGATTTCTTCTCAAACTGGTGCTACCAGATGCATGGCTTTCTATATGTTGGAACAAATCATTCCTAACTGCAGCATACCGGGAAAGGGGAAAGGTTGAGGCAACTAACGTAAGTGTAAAGTTTCGCATGCACAATCGTAAATTCTGTGTTCAGATATGTCCTCAGTGTAGACGAGGGATGTTTGTAATTGGGTATAGGGTTGGGGCAGAGCTCACCTACTAGGATGTATCTGCATCCCTACCTGCATCACTCTGCCGGAACTAATCACGGACATCAGCCTCCGTGCAGCCTAATGCAGATAAGATTAGAGCCTGGGAACCGACCAGTTCTACTCAAGTGGGTAGCTGCCTGGAGCCTTGCACCCATTTAAATTGCAGTTAGGGGAGCATCTAAGCCAAAGTCTTTTAACCTGCATTATTCGGTTGCAGTATTTATGTGTGGCAGATGTTACTAATATTATAACCAGAGATCGGGGTTAAGAAACTGCATTTTTCCTCTTCTTTTAGGCTCTGTAGAAAATATTGTGCTGTTTGTTACATGAAAATATTACTGCGTTTCACTTACATTTCAACACTCTTCTTCCACCTCTAGGATAAGGAATTCTATACTATTATATTGTAAAGTTTGAATGTGTTTATTAATGTTAATGGGGCAATTTGACAATATGGAGAAATGAGAGCAGGGTCTGGATTAAAAAAAAATGAAGTCTTGGTGTTGTGCTTTTAGGCAATGAGGATCTGTAGTGGCCGGAGACTGCTGATGCTGCAGCAGCATGCTAGATGCTTGTTCCCAGTAAGATTGTATTAGAAGGCAGTTAAGGAACTGGGAGGAAAGAAGAAGAGTCTTTTTAGAAAAAAGAGATGACTCAGTATGGCAGAGAAGAAAACACATCACAGTTGGCATGTGACAAAGCAGTTAGCAGGAACCACAGCTAAATACTTAGTGTTTTTCACTTGCACAAAAAAAAAAAAAAAAAAAAAAAAACCCTGAGGGAAGAGGGTTAGAAGCCAGGAGGTAGGTAAGCCAGGGGGAGGGGAAGAGAAGAACAAGAATGCACGTTTTGAATTAAACAGTGTCCTGAAAAACAGTGTGGGTGAACACAGGTAAAAATAGCAGCTGTCCTGAATTCTAAAGTAGATATTTTCATTTTCTGTGGGCAAGTGCAACAAGCAGGGGATACTGAGTGTTGTTTTTTAACTCTGTGGAGAGTTAACTTGCAAACAGTGGCAGAGCCAACTGCCGTGTTTACTAATATGCAGTGGAAAATGCGTTGTGATATTTCGTGACTGTGTGTTTTTGTTTACTGAAGAATAATATTGTCTATACAATTGTGTTGACAGTGGCTGTCTCCAAATAAACGATGAGATGTAATGCATCCTCCAGTCCATGCACGCCTCCTCTTGCAATTTGTGCACCATTCCTCAGTGGAAACCTTTAAACCCTAAAATTCAGGAAAAGAAAATAAATACATTATCATGGACCTGAGGGATTTTTACCTGTTGGCTGCTCTGATTACCTGTTTAAGGCTGGATTCCGCAATAGCTCAAGAACTTATTTACACTATTAGAGAGGAATTGCCTGAAAATGTGCCCATAGGAAACATACCAAAGGATCTGAACATTTCTCACATCAATGCTGCCACGGGGACCAGTGCCAGCCTTGTCTACAGACTGGTTTCTAAACCTGGGGATGCCCCTTTGGTGAAAGTATCCAGTAACACTGGGGAAATTTTCACAACTTCCAATAGAATAGACAGAGAAAAACTCTGTGCTGGAGCCTCTTATGCTGAGGAGAATGAGTGCTTCTTTGAACTTGAGGTGGTGATCCTCCCCAATGATTTTTTCAGGCTGATCAAAATAAAAATAATTGTTAAAGATACCAATGATAATGCCCCCATGTTTCCATCTCCTGTCATCAATATTTCCATTCCAGAAAACACTTTGATTAACAGCCGCTTTCCAATCCCATCAGCAACAGATCCTGACACAGGCTTCAATGGTGTACAGCACTATGAATTGTTAAATGGGCAGAGTGTTTTTGGACTGGATATTGTGGAAACTCCGGAGGGAGAGAAGTGGCCGCAATTGATTGTTCAGCAAAACTTGGACAGAGAACAGAAAGATACCTATGTGATGAAAATCAAAGTAGAGGATGGAGGCACCCCACAGAAATCCAGCACAGCCATACTGCAGGTCACAGTAAGTGATGTCAATGACAACAGGCCAGTGTTTAAGGAGGGCCAAGTGGAGGTCCATATTCCAGAGAATGCTCCCGTGGGCACCTCTGTGATTCAGCTCCATGCCACTGATGCTGATATAGGCAGTAATGCTGAAATCCGGTACATTTTTGGTGCCCAGGTCACCCCTGCTACCAAAAGGCTCTTTGCTTTAAATAATACTACTGGGCTGATTACAGTTCAGAGGTCCTTGGATCGAGAGGAGACAGCCGTTCACAAAGTGACAGTGCTGGCTAGTGATGGCAGCTCCACTCCTGCTCGAGCAACTGTTACCATCAATGTCACTGATGTAAATGATAACCCTCCCAACATAGACCTCAGGTACATTATAAGTCCCATCAATGGCACGGTGTATTTATCTGAGAAAGATCCTGTCAATACCAAGATTGCCCTGATCACAGTTTCAGATAAGGACACAGATGTGAATGGCAAAGTGATCTGTTTCATAGAAAGAGAGGTCCCATTTCATCTGAAGGCAGTATATGACAACCAGTATTTGTTAGAGACCTCTTCTTTGTTGGACTATGAGGGCACCAAAGAATTCAGCTTTAAAATTGTTGCCTCTGATTCTGGGAAGCCCAGTTTAAATCAGACTGCCCTGGTAAGGGTTAAGCTTGAGGATGAAAATGACAACCCACCAATTTTCAACCAGCCTGTAATTGAGCTGTCAGTTTCTGAAAACAACCGACGTGGGTTATACTTAACAACTATTAGTGCCACAGATGAAGACAGTGGGAAAAACGCAGACATTGTTTATCAGCTTGGGCCGAATGCCTCCTTCTTTGATCTGGACCGAAAGACTGGAGTTCTGACAGCCTCCAGAGTCTTTGACAGAGAGGAACAAGAGCGATTCATTTTTACAGTAACTGCCAGGGACAATGGGACCCCTCCCCTCCAGAGCCAAGCGGCTGTGATAGTTACTGTTCTGGATGAGAATGACAACAGCCCCAAGTTTACTCATAATCATTTTCAATTTTTTGTGTCTGAGAATCTGCCAAAGTATAGTACTGTGGGGGTAATCACAGTGACAGATGCAGATGCTGGTGAGAATAAAGCTGTGACTCTTTCTATTCTAAATGATAATGATAATTTTGTGTTGGATCCCTATTCTGGAGTCATAAAGTCAAACGTCTCCTTTGACAGAGAGCAGCAGAGTTCCTACACTTTCGATGTCAAAGCCACAGATGGAGGCAAACCACCCCGGTCCTCCACTGCGAAAGTAACTATCAATATCATGGATGTCAATGACAACAGCCCAGTTGTCATCTCTCCACCTTCTAACACTTCTTTTAAGTTGGTGCCCCTCTCAGCCATTCCTGGCTCCGTGGTAGCAGAAGTTTTTGCCGTCGATATCGACACTGGGATGAACGCCGAACTTAAGTACACGATTGTGAGTGGGAACACCAAAGGCTTGTTTCGGATTGATCCGGTCACAGGTAACATTACTCTGGAAGAAAAACCGGCTCCCACTGATGTGGGCTTGCATCGTTTGGTGGTCAACATAAGTGACCTGGGCTACCCTAAGTCTCTGCACACGCTCGTGCTTGTTTTTCTTTACGTTAATGACACCGCTGGGAATACCTCCTACATCTATGACTTGATTCGCAGGACTATGGAGACACCATTGGACAGGAACATAGGGGACAGCAGCCCGCCCTATCAAAACGAGGACTATCTCACCATCATGATCGCCATCGTTGCCGGTGCTATGGTGGTCATCGTCGTGATCTTCGTCACCGTTCTGGTGCGCTGTCGCCATGCATCAAGGTTCAAAGCAGCTCAGAGGAGCAAGCAAGGGGCTGAGTGGATGTCCCCAAACCAGGAGAATAAACAAAACAAGAAGAAGAAGAGGAAGAAAAGGAAATCTCCCAAGAGTTCTCTTTTGAACTTTGTGACCATTGAAGAGTCCAAACCCGATGACGCAGTTCACGAACCTATCAATGGGACAATAAGCCTGCCCGCTGAGCTGGAGGAGCAAAGTATAGGAAGATTTGACTGGGGCCCCGCCCCGCCCACCACCTTCAAGCCCAACAGCCCTGACCTGGCCAAGCACTACAAATCTGCTTCTCCACAGCCTGCTTTTCATCTTAAACCAGACACTCCAGTTTCCGTGAAAAAGCATCACGTGATCCAGGAACTCCCTTTGGACAACACCTTTGTCGGGGGTTGTGACACCCTTTCCAAACGCTCTTCCACTAGTTCAGATCACTTCAGTGCCTCAGAGTGCAGTTCCCAAGGAGGCTTCAAGACAAAGGGCCCCTTACACACCAGACAGGTAAACGAGCACTTTTACTGGTCTATAAGTACTGCATACAAGTGCCCAGTCAACCAGTATTAACGTGCCAGTGTGTCTATTGTTTTGGTCTAACTTTAGCTTAGTTATAAAGAGGGAAAAAAAAAACTTGACCCCTTTTTTCTTCCTCTGGGGCTCTGTCAAGAATTTTTAGGACAGCTTTGAAATCTCTGAGTTCTGAGAATTATTTAACTTCCCAGTTTCCTTCAAATGGCAAAAGATGAAAAGAGGAAATTATTCCAAAATGTCCCAAGATAATGTTGGCTGAAGAAGAAAACCTGTCCAGACATGCCAAATTCTGCCCCTGGGGTTGCCAAATTGACTGCTTCAAGATTTTCACATTACCTTTGATCTAAAAAGTCACCTTCAAACCTCAAATATAAAATGACGTTTGAAGGTCTGACGGTAATTAGGTTGGAGCTGTGGTTGCTAAAGGGGTTAATTTTTTTTTAGTCTCTAAACAAGAGAGTAGAATATTAAATATACATCAGCTGTGAAGCACATGATTGTTGATAGATTGCAACTAAGCCATATAGGAAGTCTTCTTTTTGATTTCAGTTGATTTTATTGTAATATAGTAAATTGGGTATTAAGTAGAAAGGTTTGTAGGTTGTCCACAATGGCCAAAGTATTCTTGCACAGAAAAAAAAAAAAAGAAGGAATGCTTTCTTCCTTATCTAACTGATTGATACAGAAAGAATGAATCCATTGTAAATATTCTCTCATCTTAGTAATGCATAAGTGATCTGTCATAACTCATTTTAAACTGTGAAATATGCCATATGAAGAGGGATTAAGAGGCTGAGAAACTCATATTTCAACCAAATCCAGAATTAGTTTTTCTTAGGTCTAATAATTCCTTGTTAATAAAGATTTAAATGCAGCGCTGTCTAATTTATTTCACTGGTACTTGTCTGTTGCCACAAAATTTGAGTGTCAATAATAGCCTGTAGATGGCACTAGGGTATCATGTCACTTGCGCTGGCCCGGTGCCAACCCCGCAGTAGCAAGGAAACCCGGGAGGGAGGGATCAAGCTGGTACTACAGCCAAAGAGACCTTTTATTTCATGATAGTTGTTCTGGAGTAACTAGCATTTCAGTTCATTTGCTTGCTCTTTTGTGATTAGCTCTTACCACACCACCTTATTCCAGGATTTCACAATCCAAGTTCAATCTTTGTGGTACTGAGTCCATCTATGGTGATGGGACATCTAAATTTGTTAAAAATAAGGAAAATAGAGTTCAGAAAACCCGGTAAAGCAAAATAAATTTGCAGGTAGTATTTATTGACAGTCATTTATTAGTGATAGAAAATTCAAGAGTTCCCCATCTTTGTGTGTGTGTGTGTGTGTGTGTGTGTGTGTGAGAGAAAGAAAAAGAGTGGAGTGGGGTAGAATGTCTTACTGAAACTTCATTTTCTTCTCACCTTCTAGTGTTTATTGCTCTGGAATGACTTTAAGATTTTAAGGTAATGAGATATTTATAAAAGCAATTTTGACACTGAATCACATAGATACTCTCTGATCATTAAGTACAATGCCTATGATTGTACAACTAAAATCTCCATTCCTCAAAGAAAAAATACTTAGGACGATTTAAAAGTGTACTTAGAGCTTAAATGTACAGAATTAAAAGAATTAGAGTCAGTAGAGAAGTTCTAGAAGAGAACGTAAAGTTATTAGATATAAGTTGCAGTCAGAATGACATTTTCATGTTAAATTTATCAGTTTTTTAAAAAGAAACTAAAGTTATAAAATTTAGAACATTTCTGAGTTTACTAAAGGCTTGTAAAAGTTGGTAAATAGTTAAGAAAAGTGATTTATAAAATTAAGTGGACTTAGATATGAAATCTCTATTTTATTAAAAAGAAAGAAAATGGCTTTTTATGATTGACTTTTAATGCAAAGTTCACTCACAATATGCTGATGATACTATGTGATTTGCATCATATCTTGAAAAATGAATATGGTTTAAACTCTTCATATAAAAGCAGAAATTTTTTCCAAAGAAATATACGTATATTCTTCTTACATGTTACCGATCCACTTTGTCTGACTTTGCCCCAGAAGTTGAAACTATAGTTCAGAGACATGAACGTTAAGTGCATTTTAGCAAAATATGGCAAAGATCTTTCGTTGAGGCTTAGTCAGAGAATATCTGTTGGTATGATGTAATCTTTGAAACAGGATGCTGAGTAACTCTCTAACTGGGACTACAGTGCAATGTGGCCATTCCTTGAGACCATGTGTCACTGTGCAATTCTCTTTGTAGGCACTTTGAAGTTCACGTGTAACTATAATTCACTGTTATAATAAAGAGCTGTTGCAATGGCTTTGCTTATACCTTTTAGAAGTTTGCACGCTGAGAAAGAAAAATTGTGACGTTGGAGAAAAGAAATATTGGGAGTAAGGGAAGGTGTTGGTGATGGCAACATGTACAACTTTGGTATAAAGAGGCATATTTTCTGTGACTGAGAACATAAATTATATGCCACTCTTTTAATTTTTGCCACTGAACGATGTGATTATTTTCTGGAGGGTGTTCCAGTTAAACTAAGAAGTAAACATTCTGTTTTTAGTTCATTCACTTCAACTAGTGGCTTTTATACTAAATGTGCTCCTGAAGCTACATAATTTTTGGAAAGTGGGGTTTATTACCATGAAAGCTTTCAAAGGAATTTATAAAGTAACATATAACCTATGAAGGATTTTAGTTGAGTAGGCGCAGACTGCTGTTAACGGGAACACCTTTTCACTCACGGTGCTCACTGGTGCGTGCGAAACAAGCAGGATTCTTGAGTGAGGGTTACCAAACCTAAACATTGTTCATTTGAATTGTCTATACAGTGAATACACAATGTCCGACATCTACACCCTGGCTGGGCTTGTTTGTAGTGCCTTGATTCTTATTTTGTCTTTTCCCCCCCTGTTGTTTTACCTCACCTGACCCTGCTAAGGTCATGGGAAACAGTTATAAATCACATTCGTCACCCACTCTACTTTACCAAGCTTTCATTGCCCTCCCCTATAACCAATCTGTCACTGCATTGTCTTCGGATTATTTTTTTCTGAATTTTTGGAAGTACCTTTATACTATGTTCTCAAATTTTAGGCTTTCTTAGAATCACCTGGAGGGTTTCTTAAATCAGGTTGTTGGGCCTCAGGCCAGAGGTTCTGATTCACTACCGCCGGGGTCCATCCAGCCTGAAAATTCACATCTCTGACAAGGCCCTGGGTGATGTTGACGCTGTTCGGCTAAGGCACCAGACTTTGAGAACCACTGCCTCAGCATATTGGGACAAGACATGTCAGCTTGCTTCCCTTTCAGATTATTATTTCTGGAGGACCTGTTTTTCCACAGCCCAGCTCTCAGCTCTCTATTGACAGCCATTTATTGTAGCTAGAGGCTTTATAGTAAGCTGTTCATTTCGGTTTCCTAACCCAGTTGACAGGTTTAGGGAATTAATTTCCTTGGCCCCAGTGTGTTTTTGCGGGGGTATAAATGAAAATGTTAAAGGGGGAAAAAAGTGACCTATTTACATTTGACAACTTCTTCCAGTAAAGGAACCATCTGATACTTGAACTAAAGTTTTGTTCTAGAAAAACAGTCATGTTTAATTTTATAAATGAAATCCTCCTGTTAGAGCTTAAACATCCTTGCTTCGCTTTTCACAATCTAGAGTATTTGCTCAAAAATACGTTTGTGTATATAAAGTATTTGCTCGAACATACATTTGTGTATCTATTGGAGACATTTTACATTGGTAATGTGTATGCATGCTACACTCATTGTGTACATGTGCTTTTGCAGTATAAAGGGAATTGCTTCCATTCCCAGTCATTTAGAGGTACTATATTACATTTATGATTACTTTTCATTTTTGAGTAATCCCACTACAACCACTGCTGAAACGCTGTTATGTCATGTAAAATGCACAAGACAGTCATAGAATTGCTATTTAGAACTGTGAGAAAGAAAAATGCAATTGAAAGTGAGGGAGGAAAATGTTAACTAATGTGAAGCTGGCAAAAACTTCAAGATATTTTAAACGACTACATTTTGCGGTGTATTGTGCTGGTTGAAAACCAGTGGCATTTGGAGAAAAATCGCTCCCCAAGATACAAGCTATATGTAAACTCTTACCAGTTGTGCTTTTCATTTCTACTCTTTCCTTTTGGCTAAGTGCTCTGTGATCATGAAATCTGTTTATGAGGCAGAGGACACTCAGACCCCTTGCAAAATGACTCAGAAATTTGAAACACGATGGACCAACCATCCATTCAAACTGGTTAATTTCCTTACCTCTTGGGATTGTGAGACAAATATTTGATAATTTTTGTAGCTTGATATACCTAAGCTGTACCATTTAAGGTGCAGTTTAGCGTTATTAGTAACAACCTTAAGGAAGGTAAAAATAAAATGTCATCATTGTGTTAAGCATAGACGTGTCTGTGGGTTCCTGAACATGCATTAACACAGAGACAGTAAATTTATGTAGTTGAAATATTCTATTGTCTTGTTTTCTAAATGTTGTTGCAGTTAGTTCTATATATAGAAACACTGTGAGTTGATGTTCCCTGAGTTTCAGATGAGTCATCCTCATAGTGTCACAGACAGGCTTTGGCATCATGGTAATGACCTCGTAAATGTTGTACTGGAAATAATGTTATATTCTTATGGTATATGCATAGTCTTATTGGTTATGTATTCGACTTCTCATAAAAGCACAAATAAATTAAAATATATGAAATAGTAAAACAGAAATTAGATTTAATGCAAGACTTCGCATCTAAAATGATACCTTTTCATAAACCTTTGTAGATTATGTTGAATCTTGAAGTTTTGTTTCCATATTGAATGTCTATAGATTACACTCAAAATATTGCCAATGGCATTTCAGTGAATTCTTTTCACAGTACATTATTGTACGTGATAGTACTGAGGTAGGAAAGTCATGCCTATAAATCATATTTTCTATTAAGCTTTGCTCTAAAATTATTTGTATTCTACTATTTAGAACTTTTTATGTGTACATGTTGGGGGGTCTCGGAGAGCACAGAAATCCACTGGGCACTAAAGGCTACATCAGGTGTGTTGTCCTGGCAGCACCAGCCAGGACATTCCTGGAATCAGGGGCCTCCTCAACTCTGTTGTTCTTTTTCAATAGTTTCCCAACCAGAGTTGAACTTTTAGCTCGCAGTTAAAAAAGACAAAGGCAAAACTGAGTCATAAAGTGTTTACCACAATTGCTTAAAATCTTGGAGTGAGCTATCCCTGAAATTAGTCTGGGGTCTTCTGGGAGGGATTCCTTTAGTAAAACTATAAATTAGCCTCTTGATAATATTAGCAAATCAATTAATATCTTACATATTCAACATGGTTGGAAACTAAGTAAGAATTATATCATGTGGATTTTTAAGTTTGGGATTTCTTGACAGCTGATTTTATGTTTGTTATACTTTCCAGAATTTGTTACATCTCAGCTTCTTAAAATGTGTATCAGGTTTGTTGAAATATAACTGTAATCATGTACCAGCTATTAGTGTGAATTTGTGAGTGCAAGTCAGCAAGAGGCTTACTCTGACGTTTTCATTGTCTGGAGGCATAGACAAGTCAGCTACTCAGTAAGTAACAGGGCTGGTACACTGTGGCCCTTTTAGCAATCAGGACCCCAAATCTGCATCACATCTCAGAGGCAAACTCAAATGTAGACATATAATCTCTCATGTACATAAGGAGGTGTAGTTTACTGTTTAAGATTTCATCAGTTGTTTCAGAAAGCTATTAAGTCTGTCAAACATTTCATTTGTAAGGGAACACATGCTTTTTGTCTTTGTTTGATACAAACCTATTGGGCTGTCAGTCATAAAAAACATAGAACAAGATATATTACCATAATTGACATTTTGGTTTTGATTTTATGTTCTTTTTTTCTTAAACCAACATTCATTAAAATAAGAAATTCTTAAATTAGCTAAACAATTACCCTTCCTGAACCGTAAGGTGTGATGGGAGAAATAAACTGGAAAAACAACCCATATTTAATCTCTCACTTTCATGTTTTCATCCTTAAGACAAGAATAGTGGCAGAATCTGTCACATTTTCTGAGCCATAGCATATAGCTTTAAGAAATTCAGAACTCGAAGTCATTTGCTCGGGATCTGTACTTACATGCTTGTTCATTATTTAAATGTTATATGAAAATATTTTCCCCCAATCTTTAACACCTTGATCCATTACAGTGACATCAGCACACTCATTTAAACTGATGGACTTGGGACCACCTGTACTGCTGGGAGTAGTGTAGATATAAGCAAGATCTCAGAGGCATATTTGATTCTTTCTCTAGTCATTTTACAGCTATTATTCTGGAATTCCTTGAAAAAATATATGAAATGACTTTTATTGAAGGGAATCTCCTACAGCCTTACCACTCATGAATTTATATAGCTTTTTAATTATGTGGGCTGCAGGAAAGAACAGAAATCTGGTCAATTTTAGCATGTTTGTGTATCTAGTATTTTAACATTCTTCCACAGCTTGTCTTTCTATCTGATCATCTCTACATTTTCCTATTACACTGCTTTGTTAATATCCAGTCTGTGGCCTTTCTCAGTCTGTTAGCAGTTGATTAAGAAATACTCTAATCCCTTCCAGAATATTGAGAAACTAATGGATTGCAGAGTATTTGGGTCTTTAAGCTTCAATTGTAAATGGTTATGAAGAATTGTCATTGAGCTGATATTTGCATATATCTCTCTCAGCATGAGTTACTTTGCCTCCTTTTTTTAGTTCTCCTAATCTTTAGCTTTCATTCTAAGAGTATTTTAGTTGGAAATAAGCATGCCTGTGATAGAAATTTGGAATTCACCTCTAAATGAATGCCATCACAGACAGGGAAATTCTGGCACATTTTGCATAGATCTGTATGAACACAGTGCACCCTTCATAAGCTCTTAGATTGCAGGAAATCAGCACTGAAAATTAAGTGGGGTTTTAAAGATTTGCAAAGTAGAGAGCTTTGTATAAATCTTGTATTGCAGGTGCCTATTAACTATAAAGTAAAAGCTTTGTAATACAACTAGCTAACACATTTCCTTCTACATTAGGGTGATTTATAGCCTAGGGAATTAGTCTTTCCTGTTTTCTCCAAATAACAGAAACACTAGATGTGTCTGAAAGAATAAAAATCTAAATGCATTCCTTAGGACAAACAGATTTGCTCTGTGACGACTCTAGTCATCAAGGTAGGCAGTGCAGGCCTTCTCCTACTTACCTGTGGCAACCTCATGCCCACAGTCTGGTCTTCGGCTCTCCTGAGAAGAAACTCTCAATTGCACATATAGTTGCTCTTCTAAACATAAATTATATGAAAGCCTTATGTATCTATAAAACTATAGCATGACCACAATGAAGAGGGCTGGCTACTACGTGAGTGCTTTCATCCATCCCCATAGGAATTGCTTTGAATCATTTCTCGAACTGTATTTTTAGAATTCATCTTCACTCCACTTGTAAATAGTGTATATTTGTAGCACAGGATTTCATTCCAGACTTACATGGGTTTCAATAGATTACCTTTACTACAGTGTTTGTAAAATGTCTCTCCTTTCTTAAATGATTAATATCTTTGGTGGCCCTGTTAGATATACATCAGTGGAAATAGTCATGCATGTTTTTAAAATATTTTTAAAATCATGTACTTTGGCCTACTAGAAAAAGTATATAATCTCAGTGCCATCCACAGTGGGTACAGTGGACTTGCTGAGAATCATCATAGATGATTGATTTAAAAAAACAAAACAGTTTTTGTGCAAGACAATAGCAGCCACAATTCAGAGAATGAGGTGGTTTTTTTCCCCCTCATTAAACAAACCTCAATGAGGAGAAGAAGGAAACACAGACATATATGAAATGAAGCCGTATCTTTTATAGGAAGAAAATGTCTTCTGCTGACAGTAGTTCCACAGTAGATCTTTTCTTGAGGAAAAAAAAAACTACTGGTGCTTTTTTGGATTCAGAGGATGCAACCAATCTGTGCCTCTGTGTGATAGCAGCTGCATGCTGAGGTCTTTCAAATACACAGCTACGCAGGATTCCGCAGGACACTTCTTGTAGGGCGCAAGTGATAAATGGAGACAAAATGGAGTGAGTTCTGAGTTGTGAGTTGATGTGTCATATATTCATGTCATTGAACAAATTTTCACATTGGAAGCCTAGAGTCACAACAGCCTTGTCTCTGTCTGTCAGCTGCGAACACACCTGGATTGGTGACTTTTTGCAGCTCCATTCATTGAGTGGACGATAGTCATTTACATTCCTTAGTACATAGCTGCTTTCTTAGTGTCTTAATAGATTTGTAAAGAATGCAGAATTATTCCTGCATATCTTTTCTCCAGAACAAGCAAACAAAAGATTTTGTTCAAGAATATCCATAAAGTTTAAAGTAAAACACTCACAATGTGTTCTTTCTAGCTAGAAATAGCAAATCTTTATTTATATTTTTTCTTTGCAATTTTTGAATTTGGTTTTACTTACTGGTACCATATAGAATAGACGAATAATGTTTCATTATTTTATTGATCCATTCAAATTTCCAACCTAAAGAAGATGTTAGAATTTTTATGAAAATTTTTTTGCTGCAAAATTGAGATGAGTATCAACATTACATTGAGTGTAGTGAAAGTGGACAGAGTCTTTAGTAGTTGAGTTTGACATGAACTCATTTTCATTTTTGTTCTTGACAGCAAAATCTTCTGCCAAGCAGCAGTGGCAAAATATGAATGTTGAATTTATTAATTGACTTTTCCAAAATGATAATAATTAAGCAAAATCATTTTGACACCTGTTTTAGACAATTGAAGTCCCTGTTTTAGACAATTAAATTCTGCTTTAGCTAGGGGTTGTTGACTCTGTGGTGGCACTAGGAACAGTGCTCCTCGGTTTTAAACTGTTCCTGCAGGGTCATCCTCTGCAACCCACGCAGTGTCCGCCTCCCGAGGTTTATTCATAATTCTTCGAAACATGGCCCTGGTTCCTCATCGTCTTTCAGTCTCAAATGGCAATTCGGTTCAATCAGAGACTGATATGTCATGACATAAAACTTAATAGTTAAGCAGTATATAAGAAAGTCCTTCAATGTAAGAAGCTATCTCTGACTTGGCTTTGTATTTCCAAGCCTAAACCTACAACATTGCATAGAAGAATAAACTTAGTAGTCATTCATTAAATGTTGACCTGTCCTGAGGGATCAGCTGATATTGGAATCATGCTTTTATATATATATGTATAATATTTCCACGGATTTAATCTCTATAATAATCATAGAAAGATGAAATCACCATTCTTATTCAACTTATGTAGCTACTGGAAATCAGAAACTGTTTTTCTGAGTCACATGACTAAAGCCAGTAGCTTTTATTTTCAGTCTAGAAGCTCACCTCTGCACAGCTATTTCTTACCCATGTGTTGCCTAGTTCTACTTGTAACACAGTTTTCTGAAGGCAGATACGAATTTAAAACATTTTCTTTATTTGGAATATTATTTGTATTGGAAAGGACTAGAGCCCATTTATTAAAAACCTGTATTACAAGGTAACTCAGTGCCCCCAAAATTGTTTTCCATATGTTACCACCCCACCCCCTGGTTACCTAGCTCTAGAGCATAAGATTACGTGAAAGGGTGGGTAGCATATGGCACACAAAACCCGTTCTGGATGTACTATTGTGTCAGAGCCAAAAATGTATAAAAGTGTATATGGACAGAATTCTGAATGTCGGGTTTCAGTTGTCCCTATTTTCCTATACAGCAGCTGACGACAGAAGTTCTAATTAGATTAAGGATGGTGTGTGTGTGTGTGTGTGTGTGTATGGCCGAGGAGGCCCCATGCTTTCTAGTCTAAATTGCAAGCTCTCTGGCACCCTTCCATTCACATTCCTGGAGGCCCAGCGAAGACCCACCTAATATAACCTAGTCTTCCAGATGAGCAAGTATAGGTATTCTTAGGCTCTTCATTTTGCCCGTTTAATTTTTTTACCCAGTAAAATATACATAATTAATATTTTTATATCACTTATCAGTGTTTTGATGAATGATTTATGCATATAGATCAGAGAGAGAGAGTGACAGGGAATGAGAGAGCGAGTAGCAGAGAAGCAGACGGAGTAGCAGTGAAATTAGAAAATTGCTGATTCTAATGTCCGTGGTGCACCCTCCCTCAGTTTTTGCACACTGTTCTGTCTGCCCACCCTAACATTGTTCTTTATACTATGATATTAGGGGAAGAGAAACAGGAACTACATGAACAGGATCAGATTTCTTTTCTTCTAAGCCTCCTCATCCAAAAATTTTACTTCAACTTTTGAATGCTTAGATTAGTGAGTGATTACTTTTAAATATAATGGTCAATATATTTACTTTGATATCTTCTTAATAGAAACAAGTGTTTTGGAGGAGGAAAAAGTCGTTAAATTTCCCTTATTAGACTTTTGAGTCATCCAGACAACAGCCTGGAATCATGTATGAATTCTATAAAAAGAAGCAAAATAATAATTGAATGGTGACTACAGCGGTGTCTAGCTACTATGTTAATTTTAGAAAGATAAATTTGGTGTCTAATAAAACTCATACTAATAGTTTTTCAAGACTCAAATAGACCTTTGAGATTATTTGGCCTATTTAATTCCTTTTCCAGATAAAAAAAATGAGACTATAAAAAGTAGTTTGATATTCAAAAATTTAAAAAATGACTTAATGGACTGCTACTTAAAGACCAGGCAACATTAGACACAGCATTTAAATGCACTGGTCTTTGCTTCTCCAGTCTGTGTAACAGAGGGGTTCGTGCCTAACCCATGAGGATGTTATGACATCAAGTGAACAGGTCCATGGGCACATAGAAACATCTGGCCCATGGTAGGCAGACACTCCAAAAATCAACCTGTCTTTTGACCCTTTTATCACAGATGCCAGCTTAACACCGAGAGAGTTGCCCTATTTCACTTAATACATGCCCTCTTAGCTTGGTGTATGGTGAATTTATGGACTCTCAGTTTTGTTATGTTTCTTTTAATAAACAAAATGTCTCTGTTAAATCTGCTTTTAGTTTAAAATACAGTTTATTGGTTATTTAGAATTTCTGAAAAGTTGCTCTCTGTAACAGCATCGGTGTATAGCCCCTGGAATGTCATAGTTTTTATCTTGGTCCCTATTGTTTCACATTTGTATAGTTGCCTCATCTTTCATTTTGAGTATTTTACCATATTCATTTGCATGTTGTGTTTTAAAATCATTCTGTTTCTTGTAGTATTAGTTAAAAATTTGCATCCTTGTCAATTACCCATAGGGATTCCAGCCCTCTGGGGATTCTCACCTTATATACATCATTCCTATTAGAAAACAACATATACGAGAGTGAATCTGTTTCACAGTAGTAGTTAACACAGCTGGAGCCATTGGAAACTTGCTGGGTTTTGCTTCCAATTATTCCATAGACTGGAAAGCATCTCTGGTGAAGTAATGGCATCCATGGTATAATCAAACTAGTTAAAATGACTTGGAGTGTTTTATTTCTGGGATTCATCAAATTTAGGCCAGAAGCATAATAACCATTTTTTACTCTTTTTCATATTTCACAGCCCATATATTCATTTACACATTTTTAATATCTGAATATGAAGTTTATAATGTTTGAGAACATAAGTAAAACCCCAAAATAAAAATAAAACCCAAATAAAAATAAATATGATAATACCTGAAAATGCTTTTTCTTTATGTCCTTGGCCCAAAATTCTTGCCTTGTGTTGGAATAGCTAAAAATCATCAAGATAAACTTTATGCTTTGGAGCAGAATATAATGGGGATTTGTTATTATTTCAGTTAACTTTATCGACTAAATAAGAAGTAGATCTAGTCATGTTTCACTTGGTCGCATAGTGACTGAGATTGTAGCAATTAAGTGTTTAACTTCTTATTGACCTCTGCTACACTCTGAGTGTGATTTGATTGTTTTTGGATTGGCCTTTTTGTTTAGTTCTCATTTCATATATACACAGCGCCTGAGTAAGAAGAAAGCACTTCAAAATAAAACAAACAATGACAAGAGAGCTCTTCATGCTTGGGAAAAACTTACATAAAACGTGACAAAGTAACATGATTTCCTTTCGACTACCACTTGCTTTATGCTAAGATGTGCTGTCCATCTTACAGCTTGAAGATCCTAAGCAGGTGGGGACATAGTGTGGGCACACCTTGTGTGTCAAATGTCATGGGGTTGTAAGGATTACAGCATGACATATAGTGTATGTTCAGTAAATTCTTAATCCCACCACAGGGGCAAACATAAGCAGGCAAAATGAGGGTGCTAAATACATTTTAACTGTCAAGAACTGGCTTTAAGGATTTGGATTCATTGTTTTATTTGAAATACTTTGCACTCTCATGGCATCAAGTGCATGTTACCGGTGTACTATATATGTAGCTAAATGTAAATTAAGAAGACCACCATTCTATGTTGTTTGTGTCAATAACAACTTCAACTCTTATAAGGCAGAAGTAATTGTGCATCCCAGGAAGTCTATGTAAATTCCAGTTCACACAGTGACCAAATACTTACATGAAAAGAATTATATTTCTTTTACTGTACCTTTCACATCTTGATTTTACTATTCAGCAATGTAAAGGACTTTTTTTTCTTGCTAAACTTTTACCTTATTTGGACTCTTATCTTATTGAGCTCAAGCCTGACAACTAGACAATATCCATTCGGCCTTATCACTAGACTATGAATCATATTATATTTTCCTTAATGGATACTAAGACTTATTTCAGAATTATATGCTATAGTCTTAAATGTGTATTCTTTTCAAAACTCTGATATATAACTGTGAAATTTTTCTGCTGCCAAAGAACTGCGATATGATCTTCTGATATATATGTAAATTAATATTTTTACTTTATCAGTTCTACTATTTAACAGACATCTAGTAGGTAACTGCTATGATCTAGGAACAGTGTTAGAAAATGGTCATCTTTTAAAATAATAAATAAAACATCTTTGCTTTAGAAGATTCCAGTGGATTTTAAACATGATCCTTTTTTTTTAATTCTCTTTTTAAAACTGCATATATAGTTTTAAATCTATGTCATGACTTTTCTGAGATATATTTTTAAAAGTCTCTCCTCTTTTTTAACTAGTGCTGGAGACTTGGTTTTTTGGTAGGGTAATAAAACTCTAAGATCTATTACTCTAATTATAAGAATGCCAAGTTTAAATTTATCCTTTCATTAATTTAGAGGGAGATATACTTTTTTTCCTTAAAATCACACTTCTCCTACAGGCAAAGGTGTTAATAAAATAGAGTTGCAAGTAAAACTTCATTTTTATAACTTTATTAGATTAGCATATTTGCCATATTAAAAATCACTTTAAAAACATGGCACACACTGATAATGTTGAATAATAACCCAAGGTGGAAGACAGTATTCTCTAAAAATGGAGTTCCACTGATTTAGGGGTCCATTTAAAATAAGTATTTTAAGTCATGATATTCTGCAAAAGAATGTTCAGCCTTCACCCTTTGAAAAGAACATGACCTTAACATAGACATGGAACATAGATGTTAAACTCTGGCTAGAATAAATGTTTGAATTAATTGGCTTATACCTCCAGATGGTGCTGATTTGGGCAAGTACAGTTTCTTATGAATATTTATTATACTATTTCAAGTGGTCAATATAGTGACTTAAATCTTGAAAACAGAGACCTTTGTTATATATAATTCTTTTAAGTTGAAAAAATTTCATATCCTAAAAATTTGGTGTCCTTTAATCACAGCAGAAAATGTTATAATTGGGCTTTAGATTTCAGGCAAGACAGACTATGTTATTTTAACTTAACCTTTTCTAAAACACTAATAATTTACATATGGATGAATGTTTATATGAGCTGGTCATTTCAAAATTTCAACATAATATGGAAGTAAAAACTATTTGTATTTTTGAAAAATAATGCATTTAATGCCTGACTTGCACATTTTTGTGTGAACATATTTTTAACATAATTTTTATTGCCAGAAAATGCACTATTTTAATTGCAGTTAGGCTTCAGTGATAACCATCAAGCTGGTGCCAAAAAGATCTTTCCAACTTTTCTGTGGCTACTTAGGCAACAGTCTCCCAAGTAATTACTACGATGCAAATAAACTACAAAATTGAAAGCTAAAAAATATGTAGATTTAGCAATAAAATGTATAATCTTATTAAGTATTTTAATAAAAATAGCAACAATTTTTGGAAATAATATACTCATCGATATGACCAGTCATTAATTAAATGTAATCCACTGTCCAATAATGTGAAAATATGTACCATTTGGAAAGCTCATTTAGAACGCACTAACAGAATATGTTAAACATAGTAAAATAGATACATTTAAATAAAGGTTGGTATAGGAATAATATGAATGTTACACTTGTCAATTATTTATATAAATGAGAAATTTGCAGTCTCACCAATACAGCTACAATTAATGTGGTATTTTTCACATAGTTTCATTTCTTGCTTAATATGATTTCTGTGACTATGTATTACCAAAGAAAATAAATCAGTAGGAGTTATTAAAACAAATACTTAAATTTTACCATTTTCAAAAACTTTTATGCACATTGCTTTCTAATTTTTGGCAACAATAATATCTATTCATAACCACTTATACTTTGCTAAACTTTCACTTAGCATCTTGAGAATTAAATCTTCTCATCTGCAAATTGGATTATTGGATTTAGTCATTTTTTATCTTTATTACTAGAAATAGAGCTTCAGCATTTGTTAATTACTTAGAGAAATATCAGTCTTTGTCAGGTGCCCTCTTACCACACAACATCCAATGACCTACTTCTTTCTATCATCATTTGATATATGCTCAAACAGCTCCTAGTAATGTTAACAGTGGCCCAAGAAAAAGCAATTACAAAGTAAATCATACGGTTCAGGCTCTCTCGACAATGAACGATTTGCAATATTTTCATTGTTTGTATGATCTGTGTTATCACACTCTTGCATTAGGGTTGATAACATAGCATTGCCTTTATCTTCTTTGCAGTTTCTGCCTGATTAATTTTTTTTCCTTCCAAGCTAGAAAATTAAAAAATCTCCTTCTAAATCAAAAATCACAAAACAGAAGAATTATAGAATCTGAAGCTGTTGGTGTTCATAGTTTAATTATAAAATTACCAACTTAAAATACTATTTGGCTACCATATTTTTAACAGTAATATATTACACTAGTTTTGTTTGATTATTTTTTCTGTAGTAAGGCATTAAGATGACATTAGTATTTCAACGTGTGTGAGTATTGGAGAATATGCCTAGTTTGGGTATGATATGTAAGCATAGTTTTTAAAGCATCAAACAGTGGTAATTTTTATTGATTATTCATTTGTTATCAGGAAAAGTCCCAGAAAAGCTCATTAAATCTAATAATGCTCATTAATTTCTATTGGCAGCCTGTTTATTCAAAGACAAAATCAAGTTAATTTGAAGGAATAATGTAAATAATCAGAACTGTCAATCTACTGTGATTTGTGATGAAAGAAACTGCATTTCAAATCCACTGAAGTAGCCCCCAAATATACCACCTGGATTTTGAACAAGTGCTATGTGCTCGTTGGAACATACATTAAACCATGTTTTGCCATAAACTATGTCTAGTGTATTTTCCCCAGAACATTGCAGAAACAGGGCCTTGGAGGATGGTTCCGAACTGGGCTGTAGGCTAGAAATGCTTAGTCCTCTCATATATTAGTGATTTCTGAACCTCAGTATTTGCTGACATCTAGTACTACTAGATGTCAACAAATTGTGCCCTTTCATTCTGTAAAAAACTATGAAATCTCAATTCCGCTGATCTTTTTGACGGAGATATTACAAAAAGACTATTTTACACTGTAGGTAGATGGGTTTAGGAATTACTTTGCAAGTTTGGGAAGCTGACATAAGTGGAGAAGTCGCAGGTTAAAAAATGGCACAAAGCCACGAGACACTTCATTTTTCTTTGCATATCGAGCAACCTTATTCTAATGCTCACATCCTAAATGTGCAGCAACAAAGTGGTCTTCCCTACCCATACGGCTATGCGCACATGATATGTTTTTAGATAGTCATTCCACAGACATAGTCATTTGGAATTGTATAAGTGGAGAGTAGTTCAGGACTCGAACCATAGCAGTGTTACATCAGAGGCTTTGCTTGTAGTTGTTAAGTAATACTGCCTTTATGATTGAAATTTTATTTCAAAGGAGAAAATTGTGGCACATCACAGATAATCGATCACGCCAAAAATTAATTCTTTATGTAAAGGTAAAAAAGGACATTTGAAGTTTAAGTTGACATTTTCTTTTTGATTCCTTTAGTGTATACATTTCACCACTGAGCATGTGGCTTGATGCAACCATACCTAAGTCATGTGTGGTCCTTTACAGTTTACAACGAACCTTCGCAGACAGTACATACTAAGAATAGTAGTAGCATTTATATCTTTTAGGCAGGAGGATTCTGTATACTTTTCACATACAGTGGACTTTTCACATAGCAGTGAATATCAAACATTTTGCTCATCTCAAAATAGATCAAACGTTTTGCTGTAGTCTTTAAAAAAACTACTCACATCAAATAGAAAGGGATCTGGAAGAGGAGGTCAAATCACAATAACAAAAAGATCTCTCCTCTCCATTAGACAAATATGATGCTTTTTAATTTAAAAAAATTCAATCTCTATTTCTGAATTGGGTGAAGCACCAACTTCCTTCCACTTCTGCACAAACTTGCCATCCAGGGTCAGCATGGGCCTTCCCCCAGCCCAGCTGTAGCACGCTGGGAAAACACGGGAGCCTGCCTGTTTATAAATGTGTCCAATAAGTTATTGTACAATTGTTTGTAAAATTTTAGCCCTGCAGTATGTTTTCCAGGTTTTTTTACCCTGCAACTACAAAAAGTATTAGTAATTTTATACCATGTTTTATTACTGGCTTGTTGGTGCCTCCTTCCTTAAAATTCTAATGATAGGTGGTAAACATTTATCAACTGTGTGTTGGGCTTTCAAGTTCTCCCTTAAATCTGAGAACCAGTGAGAACCATTTTAGCCACATAGTCAAATAAAATTTGTTTATTGCAGATGATTGTAATGGGTGCATTTTGATAAAACTTCTAGGTGAGTAAGTTGCAATTTTAAGTTGAGGGGCATTTGAAGGTTAAAATGAAATAGTGGTAAGTTATGAACACACAGATTTTCCTATTCCATTTGGTAAAAGAAATTGATTTTTAAAACAACATGCTAACCTTTCTGTTTATTGTGTATTTTGTATATATCACTAAATCACTCATGAATGTTATTCTTATTTGGAACATAAATTCTATCACAGTCCCAGAAACTAAAAATAAGATCTCTTCTTTCAGAAAGAATTTCTTGATATGAGACAAGCAGATTGACATAATTTTTAAAACCTACTGTTTTGAAGCTTGAATTGCTTACGCTTCGGTTGTGTGGACTCAGTCACTATTTAAAGTTTAGTTTGATTTTGGAGCAGCAGCTTTTTCTTGATGACCCTTTACTAATAAGCTTTCATAGGCAGAAAAATTTCAGTTGTTCAGTAGTGAATATGTTGACCAAAAGTAATTTTTATATTGTTAATTAGACAAGAATTTGGTAAGAGCATACTTTTAGATCAACCATTGATGTAAGAAAGCTAAGTTCACCTGTTGATTTGTCAGTGAACTGGAGTGGCAGGGTTTTTTTAGTTTAAATTATTAATGTGAGGTATCGGAAGAGCATAATTCTTACACATGAAATCAAAGACATACAAGCAAGTTTATGTTAACTCCATAACTTGCAAGAATACAGAAATGTTGTCACTAAATTTGTTAAAAGAGTCATTTTTAGAGAAATGTTTTTTATGAATGATCTTTTGTGATGAATCTCATGTTTAATGAAACCAAACATAAAAGCAAACATTTTCAGTAATGTCCTTTTCATCAGATTCAGGTAGAAGAGTGCCAAATTGTTTTGGTTTCACAATAGGTTGCAGTCTTGTGATCGAGTTCTCAGCTGGGGTTTGGCAATGAAAACTCTGGCATGCGTACGTTAGTGTTCTAACATGATGTGTTTATTTAGCTTCCTCGATGACTTAAAATATGGCTGAAATTCTCTTTCATCTTGGGAACTAAACAGACAGGGCTTTGTGAAACAATTAATTTTGCATTGACATTTAGGGTTTTGGTAATAATTTGCAGTGACTTTATGCCTATTGGTTATGATTGGGACAGGCAGGCTTTATCCAAATAGAAGATGCAAGAGCCAAATTCCATAGTCTCAGCATTGGAAATTTCTGTTTTGAGGAGAGCAGAAGCTTTTTAGCATTTACTTGTTCCCTTCCTCCACAGTTATGGATTAATAAACAGCAATTGCAGGCAATGGAGGAATGACATGAGAGGATTAGTGGGGCTGGACAACATTGCACAACTGAAGTTCAAGTTCTGTAAAGGTTTTTCTGCTGTGATATGGTAGAAAAGGCAAATCAACACCAATTCCTAGCCCGTGCACATTCAGAATTCCAACAAAGTGGACAAAAGAGAAGTAGAAAACAAATGTGTAATTCAAGTTGGTATTTTTGGTCAAATATATAAATAATTTTTCAAAAATATCAATAATTGTATCAATGGATTGGCCCAATATTATATATAGTATATTATTTTGAGCATTTAATTACAATCACTTTTACCTCTTAAAAATATTCACAGGAAACATATGCTTATTCTGGAACCACAGTAAGAAAATTAGATACAATAAATACACAGTGAATTTAATATACAATCATATACATATTGCTGTCTGAAATGTCTCTGAAGTAAAAAGATTTTTCCATATCTTGCCAAAAGTTTTTTTTTTAATCCTCACCTAAGGATATGCTTTTGACTTTAGAGAGGAAAGGAAAGAGGGACACACACACACACACACTAATATGAGAGAGAAACATCAGTCAGTTGCCTCTCTTGAACACGCTCAGACCTGGGATTAAACCGGCAACCTAGGTGAATGCCCTGAACAGACATCAAACTGGCAAATTTTTGTACATGGGGCAATGCTTCAACTAACTGAGCCACCTGCATGAGACCTTACCAAATGATTTAATAGACATTGTTAGCCCTGGCTGGCAAGCCCAATGAATTGTTTTGGCTTATGAACTGAAACCAAAAGGTCACTTGTTCAATCCCAGTCAGGGCACATGTCTGGGTTGCAGGTGGGGTGCCCAGTTGGGGGTGTGCAAGTGGTAACCAGTTGATGTTTCTCTCACTCATCAGAGTTTTTCTCACTTTCTCCCTCCCTCCCCTCTCTCTCAAAATAAATAAATAAAACAGTCAAAAGAAATCCAGGGAAAATATTTAAACTACAGACTTTTGAAGGCTCCCCTAACTCCAGCATTTGTTTTCCCTGCTTATAAAGCTACACAGCAGTAGAATCATGGCAATATCTTCTAATGCTAAGGCTGTGTATTTACCTTTTCAAACTATTGGGGGACTTTTTAACTATCTTTATTGCGATTTTTTAATAGTGGCACTTTGATAAAATTACTATTTTTAAATTTTGATTTTGCAAACTGTTGAATGTGCTTTTACATAAATTTCTGGTGTGGACGATAATCGTGAGATTTTTTGAGATGTTTATTCAGTAGAAGGTGATTTACTTCCTTTAATTGTATGTATTCTTTTTCTTTTTTAACCACAAAATGTGTTTGGATACTGTGCATGGATTGGCAAAGGGGAAGGATAGCAACATGGAAATGATTTACTTGGTGTTGCTTTTACAGATCCATTGACATAAGCAATGGATTCTAGTAATTCATAGTATTCTATTAAAGCTTGTTTTTTCCCCTCTGAGAATTGTAGTATTAAAGCCAAAAAGATAAAAAATATATCAAATTTAAGGCCATTATTTGAAAATGAGAAATGACAAGCTTATTAATCCCAATGTTTTTGAAGTTATTATAGATGAGCCTTTGATATACATTCAAATAGAATTATGAAGTCTACTAACCATAATGATGGAATTCTAGATGTAGATAAAGTGATTGTCTTTAAACTTGCAATAAATTTGCTACCCAATTTAGGAGTCTTCATAGCTTGTGAAATCTTGTGTACATTCATTTAACTTCAAAATATTAAGGCTGCATTAGTGAAAGAATATTTGGAGTTCTGTTATTTAGTTTCTAAGATTCTGAGAATATGGTCAAGAGACTGGAGGTGTTTTAACTTGGTGTGAATGTGTGCACACTTTACATTTAAACAAATTGCTGCTTTGCTGCTGTCACGGTCTTAAAGCACATCTTAAAGCATAGAGTGCTGAGAAGACACAGCCATTTACATAATTAACTCCTGCTTCATTTACAGGCGAAGAAATAAGATTACTCTTTGGCAATCATGTTACTTGAATTATATTTAATCTTTTATTACTCCAAAAACATACACCCACACACACCCCCTAATGCAGATATGGACAGCAGAAATCCCCACATCGTGAATACGTTTTTTCCTAACATAAACCGGATGTTAATAGCTCCGATGGCATTTTCTCTCTGATGGGAAAAAAGTGCCATAGTTAGGAAGGCAAAAATTATGCTTTACAGCTTTATGGCCAGCACTAAAAATAGATTAAGATTGTGTTTGTGAGTGCTCTTTACATAGCATTCCTAATATCAACTGACTACTTAAAAAAATGTATGTGCTTTCATTCTGACCAATAAAAGGCAACTTGGTGAGTTATAGAGATTGACTGGGTGCTTGGCATGTAGTGCTGTTCCATTAAAACAGTGGGCAATTGGGACTGGGCAGATTCAGGAGAAATTCACTTGTCTTGCTTGTTTTTAGATGTGCTTTTAGATATGTTGATATCCCAATATTCTTAAAATTAAAAAATGCAACACCAACTCATATATAATAAGTTTCCTGTTATTACTTTTATAGTAGCAATGTACAAAAAGAATGATGATGTCTTCCTAGTCATTTTATAACCATGTTCTGATGTTACCCAGGCCGTTATCTAGGCATAGATAAATACATTATTCATTATTTAATTGCAAAATGTATCTTTTTACTCATTGTTGCTTAAGTAAATTTTAGAGCATGACCATTGAGTGATCCCCACACTTCACCATTCAATGATAGGTAGATATGTTAGATTCCTTTACTGTTTTTTCTTTTATTATTAAAAGAACCCTATAGATAATTAAACATTTGTTTTCAGTTAAACAACAATAACCTGGTTATTTACATTCAGTTTTACCTCTGCAAAATAGCCACATTTTTATATACTCCAAACGGATTGTCATGTGTTATATGCTAAAATGATGAAATGTGGTGGAAAATAATCTCCCTTACTTGTGCTAGTGTATGAATGATTAAAATGTAAACATGTGGCATCACATGTTCCTATAATACCATTAATCTGTAGATAGTATTCATAATTCATAATTCAGTATATTGTATTGCTAATTCATGAAATAAATTCTTGAGATTCATCATAAGCATTATTAGTAAAGAACTATTGGGAAAATGTTCCCAATTGAAAACTGATAAATAAAGGTATTGTACAAAATAAGTGTATTGCAGAGTAGATAAGTTCAATGTATCTTTCTATTTTGATTTTAAATTAAGTTTTTATATACTCAAAGAATTTGGCTCAAGAATTAGGTGATATATTTTAGAAGATTTAAAGTAGCCAAAATAATGTTGCAGTGTGTTATATTGATAATTTATCAACACAAGTTATTACTGTTAATTATTAATAGACCTTTTTCTTCCCTGTGTTAGTGATTTAAGTTGAATGAGAATTTAGTAACGTGTATAGGGATGCATCTTAATATCTATATTTGCTGAACAGTGTTAATAACACAATTAAAACTTTTCCTCATTAAAATGGACTTTTTGTACATTATAATTTGAATTAAGTCATGGATATATAAAGTATTTACAAAGTTGTATATCAAAATGTATAACATTCCATTTTTGGCTATATTTTGTAAAACCTATTTGGTGTAATCAGTATGACTCTCACATATGTCAAATCAAGTATTCTATTTATTTAAACAGATATATACCTAATGTACTTGGAAGCTTATTGCACTCATATAATTGTATATATTGTGGCTTCAAAAGTCTGTACTTATCCTTGCTTTAAAGAAGTAGTATGTGCATTTCTTTCCAATTTATTTTCATTAATTATATTAAGGAAAACCTCCTTCACTAAATGTACCTTAAAATTCACAATAAAGTTTCAGAAATTGTTTTGTACAATGTTGAGATTTTGTGTTGAATTTGTTTGTGAATTTTTTTAAAACTTGTTCTCTGTTTTTTTTAATAAGGATTCCTTGAACTCACTCTTACTGATAAAATGAGTTAAAGCATGTGATGTGATAAGGAGCTAGTCCCTGTGTAATCAAGATGCTGTCCTCCTAAGTGATGAATTGCTCACACCTGTGGTACCTGGGCTAAAAGACACAAAATGGGCTTCTCCCTCAAACCCCTAGTCACTCATGATGTCCGCTTCTCAGCATTGGAATGTCAGGCAATTTGCACTTTAACTGAGTGTCCGAGACTGCAGAGAAGCAGTTTCACGGAGGTAATGTGGAGAAAATATATGCAGGTCTGTTAATGGAACTTTTTGATGTTGTAATAGAACTCGTTGATGTTATATTTGCAGGATATTTAAGAGTAAAAGTGTTACTCTTCACGCGTTTGACCTCCCATCAAAATATAAGTCTAGGCTCTCAAATATAGTAAATATAAGCATCTGCCCTGGGTTCAGGTTAGCTTACTTAGGAGCAGGCTCACTTATTTTGCTAAGAATGTTCAGATACCTGGGCTGAGGACAAGCCCCGTATCATTGTGAGTTCACTGCAGTATTTAATGTCACCTTGAAGCCTATTGGGGTTCGACCTGGATGGAGGCTATTTGCTCAGAGAAACACATGTACTCCACATCACTGGGCCAGAACAAATACTGATTTGCTATGTGTTTTATGTTTAGATTCCCTATGATAAGAACTTTGGAGTTAAGTTTTCATAGCAAATATATACTTTATATATAAAGTATATACATATATATATGGTGTTTGTGAGTGTGTATATATATATACACACTTTTTGTATACAAGCAGAAATGAAAAATTATTTATGTCATTGAAAGGTCCAAATACAGTTTATATAAAAGGGATGCAACAATACTTTGTAACAATACTTACTTGAAATAGCAGGGATGAAAATTTACTAATTATAAGTGTGGAGTGAATGTCATGAAATTGCTGTTGGTCTTAAAGTCACCCTTATTTGAGCCCAGAGAAATTGAGCCCATTTTGTCCTACGTGTTAGGTTTTGTGTTGTTTTGTTTTTACAGATGTCTTTCCCTTGAAAACAGTAAGTTGGTCAGGCCCATTCAACAAAGGTCGTTGAATGAAACTATTTTTAGCTTACATTGGCATTTTGATGCTGCTCACAAAACAGAACACTTTCTTGTTAAACTTTCCATTCATGTAATGAATAGTATTTTGAATATTGAAGTCCTCAAATCTGAGGACTAACAAGAGCTGGGCAGGTGGATTATTGATATCTCAGCTAAATATTAAACATCCGGGTATAACAACATACTTTTTTCTATTTTCTTAATCCTCACTCAAGGACATGTTTTTGGTTGTTGCTGTTTTGTTTTGCTTTTCGAATTGGTCTTTAGAGAGAGAGAAAGGGAGAGTGAGAGAGAAACATCGATGTGAAAGAGAAACATTGATCAGTTGCCTCCTGGATGTGCCCGCCCAACCAGGGATCCAGCCTGAAACATAGGTATGTGCCCTGATCAGGAATCGCAACCTTTGGGTGCAGGGGGTGCTGCTCCAACCAACTGAGCCACCCCGCCAGGGCCACAGGTGCTTTTTTCCCATCGGAGAAGAGAAAATGTATTGTATTTCCCTTGTGATGTTTTTGAAATTGTTTCCTATTGTAATGATATGTAGCAGTTCTACTCATTCTTTTTTTAAAGTATATTTTATTAATTATACTATTACAGTTATTCCAATTTTTCCCCTCTTTGCCCAGTAACTCCATTCCTTCCAGCATTCCCCCCCAACTTAGTTGATGTCCCTGGGTCATGCATAGAAGTTCTTTTAATTTGTATATATTTTTCACGAGATGTAATTCTTTATAGGTATTTTGCTCATATTTTTATTCTGAAATAGTGCATATTTTGTTACTATATTAAAACATTTAATGTTTTAATCACATTAAACACATAAGGTGGTCATTTTCACCACTTAAGTAACTTCAAAAATGAATTCTGATAATAACTTGGAGGGTTAAATAAATATTATTAGTCATATTTTTAAAAGAAATGTGTGCTTTTTAACTGAGTACAGTCGGGGGGAGGAATAAATAGTATGACTTACAACAAGATATTGTGACAGACAAAACCAGCTAATATACCTGGCTGGTGTAGCTTAGTGGATTGAGTGCGGGCCTGTGACCAGACAATCACAGTTCGATTCCCAGTCAGGGCCCATGCCTGGGTTGTAGGCCACTTCCCAGCAGGGGGTGCACACACACAAAAAAGGCAACCATACATTGATGTTTCTCTCCCTCTCTCCTTCCTTTCCCCTCTAAAAATAAATAAATAAAATCTTTAAAAAAAACCAACCAGCTAATGTAGGCTATAACTTTAACTTTATTATTTGACTAAAAACAAAGTGCTTAATATCAGAGATGTATATGTATGTATTTGTCAATATCTTTATATACAAGGGTGGGGAAAAGTGGGTTTACAGTTGTTCATATGGAAAAAAAGTCATTCAGCTTATGATTATAATAGTAATACAAGGATAAAAATCTACTTCATGTACTCACAACTGTAAACCCACTTTTGCCCACCCCATACAGACAAAAATAGATTTTAATCTATATGAATGTGTATATAGAAGAATGTATGTGTATACATTATGTATATAGATTGAGAATGGTTCAACTATTCTACACTAAAGGTTTAATTTTTGTTATTTATTAAATATAATATATTACTTATTTGTTATACAGTCAGAATTTAATACATATTTAATGCCAATAATTTACATTTGATAGTATTTGAAAAATGTATCTGCTTCTAATTTTAAAGTTTTGAATAGGCGTATCATTGAAATCTTGTCACTAATCAATATTTAAAAAATCTAAGTATAACAGGCTGAAGTCATTATTATTACTTTAGCTGCTTTTGATACTTAAATATAGTTCCTTTAACAGAGCAAAACACTGCTTAATTTTTTTAAACATGTACAAGTTACCATTTACTAATGAATATATAAATAGATTTGTAATTCTCCAGTTTGTGTAAATGAATCACTATTTTATTTTGCTTACTTTGAAATACTATGTCAGGGGAAAAAGAAGGATTCCATACTTCATTTCCTTAAAAAATAGTTATCGATCACCTATACTAAGGCGCAGGTTTTTGGCGAATGTATCTTTACACATAATTTGATGCACTTCTCATGCTCTACTTACAGCCTTCTAAATAGAAGATCTATAAGGTGACTGGGTGTTGTTTTTTACCCTTTTTCCCCCCACAAGACTTAGAATTTTGTATACCAAATCAGATTTAATAACATCCTGCAAATTCAAAAGAAATCTGGCAGAATTTCTGGTTCATAATAGGCACTCCAAAATACTTTATAGATAAGTAAATATTTCAGATGATGGAGTTGTTTTTTAAATGTATATTAGTGATTATAATCTTTTTTCAAATAAAATGTTAATGAGGTTATATCATAAAATGCACACTATGGTTAATTTTATTATTTGATTTCATTTACTTTACATCTTAACATTCCTGCAAGCTTGAGTAAAGTGTGTTTGCCATACAAGGAGGGAAATAATTTATTTCAAATATCAACTATATATTTAAAATAATAAATTGTCCTTATAGTCCAGAAAATTCATTATCCAAATGTTTGCCATGATAATATACTTATGTATTTAATTAAATGGCATATACTTTTAAAATTGTGAAAACCTGTAATGGCAAATGTTTGTTTTCTTTTAAAATTTTTGAATTACTTTATTTGCATTATTGCCCCATGCCTTATATGGAAGGGTAGCAGTAGTAGAATAATTTATTTATAAACAGCAACTATTAATTAATATAGTTAAGAGGCTATTCTTAAATGTAAGCATTAAATGCATACATGTAATATTGTGCCTTTTGGCAATTACTTATTTTAATTATTTTAGAAATTGTCATAGACTTAAGCATATAAATGGTTATTAATGTTACACTTAAAGTTGTTACTTTAAATGTCATTTTAAAGCCAGCAATGCTCAAACTTTTGGGTTCTGGGCTCCTCTGAGTATCAATTTTCCATTGTCCAGAAAAATTAATATACCAACATGTATTTTATTGCAAATTATTAACATTTTCCATATAACGTGTGAAACCCATCCATAATATTTTCCCGCATCCGATGGCCCTGGGTATAACGAAACATATGGAAGTTACTAAGCTCTTTATTCAGCTGCTACTAACTACCCTTGAATACAGCTTGAGTAAATAAAAATAATTTAATATTCTTTTCTTAGGATTAGCTATTTTTTAGAAAATGAACTCTTCCAACCAGTTCTTCTTATAATAATGACTAAAACCTGGAACTATGTTTGCTTCCTTATGTTGTACAATATAAACATGAGACACATTAAAACATACATTTTGCCATTGGAATGCACACATTGATCACATTAATGAAATGTTCTCCATTGAATGTATAATCAGTGCTGTTAGCAAACATACAAATAAGTAGCAGACAGAGCCAGCCAAACACAACTGGGCATAAATGTAAACTCTCTGATGTATGCAGTTCTCTTTATTTGTTAAATTGGATTTATTTTTTATATTTGTCCATTGTCCTTTTATGTCTATAAAGTGCACAAACAATTCCCGTGGTGTGACTGAACACAGGTGTAATTTCCTGTACAAACGCCCTCATCATATTTCCAACTTGAACTTTGCCTTACATTTTCTTCTTGCACAGAGAATAATAAAAACAATACATTTTTTGCCTGTAGCCATATAGATTTATAAATTAATTTCACATAAAATAGTGTGTTTGAAATGTTGAAGTTTGGTTTCTATCCCCATTTCTGAGAAAATCAAAGCTCAGTGTGTGACTTTTTCAAGGTCGTACAGCTCCTATGTGGCTTACCCAGTATTTTTGTAAATCTTTTAACATTCACCCCAGGAATCAGGATTGATTTGAAAAAGAGACAAAGGTATTTTAAAGAGCAAAATAAAATGTTACATAAGCATACATACAACATTTTTTCCTAGAATTCATTTTTGGAACTATGTTCAAAACTTTAAATGTTTTTTATTTATAATATTTTAATAGTACTTGTCTTAGATGTGGGATACTTTGCACAGTACATTTGTACTATCTGTAGTGTTCTCTAATCCAAGATCATTCCAATTCTGGTGAATTAGTAAAACTCTCTTCTTTCCTCCCTTTCTTTCTCCCTCCCTCCCTCCTTTATGTCTCTCCTCCTCCTACTCCTCCCTCCTCTTCTTCTCTCCTTCTCCTTCTTCACTTCTGCCAGAAAAGAGAGATGAGAGTAGTTTTTCTTATCACTGAGGTATAAGACATTCTAGATAAGAACTCTAATAAATACACATTTTATGGATCCTGACAATTGCTCTCTTTCAATCCATTTAATGAGGGTTTTCTCTTCCATCTGCAGTTCCTCTTTAGATTTAGTGAATTTGTATCAGTACTCACAGTTACTATACCAAGTAATTATTATGCATTAAATAGATTTCTATGAAGCAAGTGTTATCCTCATTTTGTTAAGAAGGCAACTGAGTTTCATAGACAATAAGTAAAGAATGCAGAATATTTGTTTCAACTTCACAGTAAACTATTACAGATTAAGCAGTGCACTGCTTTGGTTCCACTTCTCCTTAAAATAGAGTGATCAATTTATGTATTGACAACTTATTGATGCATATTTTAGATCTCATATAACTCATTTAGAGTGTGTAATCCCGCCATTTTTAGTGAGTTTGGAAAGTTGCGCATTAATTGCTATAAATCGGTATTTGAAACATTTTCATCACCCCAGTGAGATTCCTTGTGCCAATTTACTGTTTGTTGATCTTCATTTTCCCCATTCTTACGCCCCAGACAACCACTAATTTATCATCCGTCTGTACAAATTTGACTTTTCTAGAGATTTTACATATGTGGAATTAAACCATAAGAAACCTTGTACTTTGCTTTTATATGATCTTTTTGATACTATTTTAAAATAAATATACCTCTACATATTATTGTAATTATTAATACTATGAAAATATAATAACATCTATTTATAACCTCATGAGCTTGAATCATTCCCCCCTGCGACTTTTCTAATTGGTGAAGATTTTTATTTTTCTCAAGATCTGATAAAATCAGATAACTCTTCATGAGATGACAAATTATTATCGCACCCAAAACTGGTGTTTGCGTCCTTCACTGCCAATTCAGTAACAGATCACCTATTAAATAGCAGGTTGATTAATTACTTTTAAACATCTCAAAATGTATGCAACCCAACAATCTGCAAGCTATTGTTAATTGACACAGTGAGGCTATATTTACTGCAATTTTAATGGCATATTGTGGCAGCGGTTTGGACGGGGCTCTGGTGATCTCCTGTCACAGGAATTTCCCAGTCGACACACACATTTTAGGTTTCCTCTCTCAATTAAGTCAGCATCTTATCTTCCTTGATAAATAAATATCACACCCATTGTTATAACTACAGTTGGCTCTCCTGGGAGAATTTTCATTCTTTGTATTAATGGGGTCTCTTCATTATGCTTTTGAAGAATTTTGTTTTCCACTCAAATCACTGAATGGCTTCAACTACTCCACTCTTGTCATTAAGTTACAGAACCATAAGACTTACTAGTCCTCCCACTGTACATTAAATGAGTAGTAACAAAATACCACTTCCTTGAAGTTATTTATAGAGATCATCAGAAAACACAAAACATGAAGTTTTAAAGTATAATTTATCTAGTAAAATGATGTTTGAATATTAGTATTTTGAGAAGAAATGATATATTGCAAAACAGTACGTGATCCAAATTATATTTGTTTTTATCTTGTGCCATTCCTGGGTTTGGAGTAGCAAATTCAATTCCTCAATTGTAATTTTTGGGCAAATATTTAAATGATTTTATTCTCTGAGCAAATATCAAACAAATAATATGAGGAGATGACCAGATATGGTCAATAACAGAGAAATAATTCATCGAAGATTCATCATATAAAGAATGAAGTACATAGAGATAATGTTCATGAAATTGGAGTTACAAAGCTTATTTTAGTCTGCAGTGGTCACCATTAAATTTTTGTCTTTGTCCCACATGTTTTATTTTGAAGCCAATGATTTTGTAGTGTCTCAACATTTGTGAAAAAGAGAACTATTAAATGCATTAACATTTGTATAGTGCTTATATGAGTGCAATAATCAATAAATTAACATATGAAAGGCCTTAGAATAGTGCTTGGAACATAATGAACATGCATAAACTATTTGATAAGTAGCATTGCTAAAATTCCCCAAAGAGTCCTCTCAATTTGATTTCAAAAACTCATTTTTATTTAACAGTATTCTATTCAATCAGATTTAAAAAAAAATCCTGTTTCAGATCTGAGGAAACCTAACATAATCTAAGTGTACAAAATTTGGAAGTTCCATTACGTCTTGCTACTATGTAGGTATGTATAATTTAAATTATAGCGGCACTGAAGTTAAATGTTAGCCCTGTTGATGTAATAAAATCTGAATTAACAGACATATTTAAAACTGGTTTCACCTCCATAGAAATCTGGACAGAATTAGTTGCCATGTTTGCTAAAGGTTGTTTCCGGGGGGTTACAAAAAGATCAAAATGAAACATTAAAAGACCATTTGTAAAACATACATTAACTGCAGGCCTTCTCTTTAATCCTTACTTATAATTAAAGTTTTCTCCCCTTATAAAAAAGTGAACTAAGAATATATATTCAAGCTAATCTACAGTAATGTAGGCTTTGCATAGGAGGATGTTTATTTTCATGATTTATTTCTTTTGTAAAACATCATGTTTTAGATTTTAACTAATAGTTAATGTTGTTGGTAGTCATGTTCATTTCTTAACTTCATTCAGCACTGGACTAGACTTGAGATATTGTGCTTACTTTTCTGCATTGATGTTAACGTAACCTTAATAGAGGAAAAATTAATGTGACTATGCCAAAGAGCTGTGTGAGTGGAAGAGATGAAGTTATAAAAGATGAGCACGAGAAGTTTTTTTTTTCTTTTCCTTTTATGTGGCTGTGCTTTTAATCTCCTTTAGTACATAGCATGACTCCTTATATATAGTTGGCTAAAGCCTCAAGGAATAGGAATCTCTTATGATACTAACCAATTTGATATGGGATCAACTTACCAGATATCATCATGTCACTAGGCTGAAAGATTTTATCCTAGCTGTACTCTGAATCTGGCATGCCACTGGGTATCTGTTTGATTACAAACAAATGTGACTTCAGTCAGGCGTGCATGGATACAGTCATAATGCTTTGAACTGTAATTGGGTTTTCTTGTGCATAGTTTCAGTTTATCTCTCCAGTTTTCATAGAAGCCAGTTGGGTATTGATGGAACGAGGAAAGAGCAGTGTGGGGAAGGATACTGCAAAAGAACCGGGCAGAGAGGAAGGTTCCAGTTAAACAGTTTTCCCTCTGGCTTCTCAATAAAAGATATCGGGAAATCTCAGGAAAAAACATTTTTTTACAAACACATGTACTTTATTTATGCTTGGGACAATAATTCACTGAGCAGGGTATTTAAAGTAAGTGATTTTAAAAGTTGCAGTTTGGTATACAAAAGTAAGGAAAGGAATATGCCTTTAATAGAATATCCCTTTAAATAACATCTGATGAATCTATTTCATTATAAATGCTACTTTTCTGAGTTTACCTACCAACACTTAGTTATTCAGCTTTCCTTCCATGTCCTGAGAAAGTATGAGGCCCTTCTGAGACATTTGTAACCCCATCCCTCTGGTTTCAAATTCATTTTTCTTAAGCCAGACTGGGTATGTCGTCACCTGAAGCCCAAGGATCCTAAAAATATTTAATAAAAACAAAGATTTATGGATTGTACATTTATACTTTTAGAATACATACACATGTACAGCCAGCAGGGTTTATAGAAAAGTAAACATTTTAAATTGGGATGGTCAGAAAAACTTCACAGAAGAGACTGAAACTTAACAAGTGTCTCAAAATTTAGGTCAATAGTAACATATTTGGGGGGTGGAGTTTAGTCTTTTTGTATTACTTTAAAATGTATTCTCTCAATTAGTCATAAAAAACATTATGGGTTTATTAAGTCAGATAACCACCCCCAAACACACACATATTAGCATTTACTAAATTACAGTTGAATGAGAGAATGCATGGTAGAAGAAAAATATAAATTATATTCTTAATATGTGCCAGGAACTGCATTAATCTCTTTTAAATCTTCCAGCAATTCTTTTAATTATAGATTAATGTGTCCCAATTTTTACAAGAAATCCAAGCAGTGAAATGAGTGGGGTCACACACTTTTTTATTTTTTTATTTTTTTATTCTTTTTAGAGAGAGGGAAATATTTTATTTATTTATTTTAGAGAGAGGGAAAGGAGAAAGTGGGAGAGAAATATCAATGTGTGGTTGCCTCTCATGTGTCTCCTACTGGGGACCTGGCCTGCAACCCAGGCATGTGCCCTGACTGGGAATCGAACCGCGATACTCTGGTTCGCAGTCCCGCACTCAATCCACTGAGCTACACCAGCCAGGTCAGATAGGTTCTTGAAGGAGCATTGGGAGGAAAAGAGGGAGAGCCCTCTTGGAGAAGCCTGAGGCAGGTAAAGGGAAGACAACTGCGTGTAGAAGGCTATTAGGCAGGTCCAAATATAGGGGCTGCTGGTTTGACCAGGAAGAAATTTGTTCAGAAAAGTGGTTAGAGATATGTCTAAAGTGGCAGAGCACAAAATAGCTTTGTAGTTGTACCCACTGTTTCCAGTGCTTTCAGCCTAAGGTTTGGGTACAGGTTCCTAACATCTCGTTAGGTTACACATTGTTTTCTTTAAACACGTCGGATGTAGTTTGGGCCAGTAAGAAGGAATTCAAGATGGTGAGTAGGGCATGAGCAAAGTAGTAGACTGTAGAGATCAATTCCTTAAATTCACTCAAATACTTCTCATTAATTTATTGAGCGCCTATTGGATGCTAAGATATGGGACATACAGTGAGCAAGGCATCCTGCTTGTTTTCAAGAAATTTATATTTTTTAAGGCATGTATATTTCCAAGACATCTATATTCTAGGCAGAGAAATAGAATAGTTAAAAAACATGTTGAGCATAAATTTATATTACTTATGGAATTAGGATTTAGCTTAGAGTAAATACTAAAAGCTCAAAGAATGAGTTATATTCCTAAAATGGAGTATTTTTCACAGCATTTACCAAAGTATTAGTGGATAGTAATGCATCAAAAACATATTTTATTGCTTTGAGAGATTCATTCAGTCTTAAGATATCACGTATGAGTAAGACAGAAGTCAAGGCCTTGAGAACTTCTTGTAAAATCTTTTCTTAAATTTTTTAGTAGACTAGAAAGTAAAAATTAATCAGTTTTACTCTTTCCCTCTATTTTCTATTTATCTATATGATGGTTAAATTAAAAAAATTAGCTTTCATTTGACATTTTATAATATTACTGGGAAAGAACAAGAATTTAAGGGATGCAAAACACTAACAAAGCTATGTGTATACCAACTAGAAAATAGGAAAAATAGGTTTTTGCTATGTTACAAAATATATCATTTAAAATTATAGAAACAACTTGAGTTACAAATAGTAAGACTTTTCACATTAAGAAAAATATTTGTTGACAAATCTATATTCTTTAATGTACTCCAGCATTTCTATCTATAATTCAAATACTAATTTTATATTAGAAGTTTTTTACCGAGTTTTGACCACCCACCGTGCTGGATTTAGCATTTTTAAAGTGGAAATCCATCATTGTATCTTAGAAACTACATTATTCAATTTGCTAGTTCATCTTTCACAAAAGCATCCAATAATTGCTCATTTTGCTTTCCATATTAAATTCACAATAGACACAATAAAATAAAACATTATGTCTTAGTGTAATGTATCAAAGTCTAGGCAAACTTTTAAAGAAATCTGGTTGTTTCAAATTGGGAAAGATAAAAATTACTCCCACTACTATCCATTCATGAACTCATTAACTGGACAAACACTGTTAGTGCATTCACAAGGGGTCTCTTTGCCTGTCTTATTTTTGGTCTGCCTAATGTTTTGGGGATGATCATTTACCTATTTGAGACACTGGCCCCAGTGCCATCATGACAGCCAGCAGCAGAATTGGATTTCCAAGTGCCAAGTGACAGGAATTGATGATAACTTTATGCCTCAGGGTCTTTATCTGTAGAACCAGGAATTTTTAGTAGGATTTCCAAGATTCTTTGCACATTAATATTCAGTGAAGGCTTTCCCAGATCATCTTGAATATTGTCAGCCTTACAAAGTGAGATTGGCAAATAAGCTTTTAATTGATGAATGTTCATGACAAAACGGCATAAATGTTTGATGTGCCTTTGTGACAGTCTCTGAAGTTGCTTTATTTTAAGAATATTTGTTTTATTTTACTTAAAATATGCTTTAGTGAATTACTTGACAACTATTAATTGTAGTTATATAAACATATTAAAATATTATGCTTTTTACCTGAAGCCAAGTTCTACTTTCTTTGAAGTATTGGCTTAGTAACTTCTTTTCCCCTTCAAGATTACTAAACTTTACCTAGAATGTTCTTTTATCAGATTGTCATGTGACTTTCTCCTTAGCTTTGTTCACATCTATGTTCAGTAAGCCTCCAATGCTGTCTTTCTTTTTTAATCATTGTCTTGCATCACACTTATCACAACCTGACCACATATGAATACATTTATTTATTTTTAAGTGTATGTCTTTTAACAACTAATGAGAAATATTTCTTTTATTTAAAACAGTCACTGCATTTTTTAAGATTTTATTTATTTATTTTTAGAGAAAGGGGATGGGAGGGAGAAAGAGAGAGAGAGAGAGATATCAATGTGTGGCTGTCTCTCACGCACCCCAACTGGGGACCTGGCACGCAACCCAGGCATGTGCCCTGACTGGGAATTGAACTGGCGACCCTTTGGTTCACAGGCCAGCATTCAGTCCACTGAGCCACACCAGCCAGGGTGAGAAATAAGTTTCTTGGGAAGGGTTTCTTTATTTACAGTAAGGCTCTATCCCAGTTGCTTAGATTTACTATACTGTCAAATAAAATAGAGCCTAGTCACATATGAAAATTTAAATTAATTAAAGTAAATGATACAAGAAAATATTTTCTGAGTCATACTGGTCATGTTTCAGCTACTCAGTAGTCACACATGGCTAGTGGCTGCTATATTATACAGTGTATACATAGAAAATATCCATCATGTGAGAAATCCTATGGTTGTTAGCACTATAATATGAACATTAAAATATATAAAATTAAAAAATGAGTGTACAAATCCAAAATCTTAAACAAAATTTAGTATTTTCAATTAATACATATAACTTTTTATTTCTTTAGGATGGAAATACTAAGAAAATGTAAAGCAAATATACATTTTAGTTTCAATAAAAATTTAGACAAAATATAGAAGATATGAATGGGAGGGCTGAGTATTTGTAACAGAAAAGATCCCTTTAATAATAATATTAGTATAGCTTTGATGGCATAAGACAGTGACTAAAGCTGATAAATTATCAACAAAATTATTATTAGTAAAATCAGAAATCTCACATAGATGCCTAGAAATAGGTATGACAAATATTAGGCAGGTTTTTACTACTTAAGATTTAACTTTATTAGTAAGTCACAACATATACATTTCCTTGTTAATTTGAATACCAAAATTTCTTATGAGATTTTTAAAATTAGATTTTAGTCTTGAAACTGACTTGCTTATCGGAAGAACATTGGCTTTGAAGTAACTCTGTTGTGGACATAGTTGCATTTTCCCTTAGCTTACACCAATAAAATACAAATAGATCTTATTTCTAAATTTTATTACAATCATTAGGCATAGACATGTGATAACTTTTTTATGATTATATGTACCTAAATATAAGGTTGTATAAAATCTGTGATTCAGCTCAATAAGAGTAGTTGTCGCGTTGTACTTTATAAAAACAAATTTTTATAGCTATACCATTTGAAGGTGTTAGATGTCTTCTGCGAGAAACAGAAGCTATACCTTAAAAAACGCATTATCTAATCTTCGCAGGTTGGAGCAGATCACACTGTGTAAATCAAATCCATCTGTGGAAACTTTGGTGCACATTTCTATGCGCTGCCGTCCCTCTGTCCCCAGAGGTGCCACAGGGCTGGAGGAAAGACGGTTCTGATTGTTTTCATTTACTGAAGAAAGAGGCTTTTCTTCAGAGATCAGAGGATCAGAGAGTCATTGTGTAACCTGGAGAACTCCCTTGGCTCTAGGTTTTAAGTCGTTGGGGAATATTTGTTCTTTTGTTTGTCTTTCACAGCTACATGGAACAGTATGGCCACTATGTTAAGCTTTGATGCTTCTGGAGGATAAGTTAGATATGAAACGCAAGACAGAGAAAGACAGATGCATGCTGCATTTGTATTGAAGAGTTGAGGAAAAAGTGTTAAAAGTGCTTGGATCGGCCTAACTGAAACAAATGAACAACGAAAGCACTTATAATTTCATAGCCCACTTATCAGTGGTTCTCTATTTTTACATTTTAACATGTTATGTACCAAATAAATTGTCCTTAATGTTTTAGTTTTTGCTTTATAATATTGTTTCTGAGCAGACTTCAAACAGCTCAGACTTAATAAAGCCCAAGAATTGTCCATGTCTGAAGCTTAATGGGGGATCTATTATTGATGTTCATTTGGGGGTTGTAGCAAACTTATGTTAAAAATAAACATTAATACATCTAATGATTATTACACTTGTTATTATCCAGTTGATCTGGCACCATGGAATAACTTTCCCTTTCCTTTTTTTCTTTACTCATTCTAATGTTTTCACCATGTAGTAGATCATGAAAACTTACCTAATTCGATTTAAAGTCTTGCTACTAAAAATGCAAACTACCTATGAACCAGAAACATCCGACTTACCAGGGTGAGTCAGATGACTTGCTGAACCTGCATTTCAGCAAGATTTTCAGGTGATTTTTGAATGCATAGTAAAGTTTAAAAATCAATATTTTGATGTATGAATTATATCACAGTAGATATTTTCTAATCCTAGATATATTTTTGATCTCTGAAATAAATTTATAGTTTTCTGTTATATAAAACCACCAGGTCATGATAACTTCAATGTCACCGTACTCAAAGGAAAGTCAGCATAAATTATTTTAACATTATACTTATCTCTCAGAATTCGTATTGTTAAGTAGATGCCCTTGGGATTGAAGAGAGAGTGAAGAGTATAATTTTTTCCAACGGCAGATTGTTTCATATTTATTGGTGCCTTAATTGTGTTTTTCTATACCAACAACTTTTAGCTTTGGAAAGTCTTAAATGCTTGTTAAAAAATATGTACAGCTATTTGAAGAATATGAATCCTTGGTAGAGTGTCCCCATGATGCTAAGAGAAGATGCTTCAGCATACTTGAGACCTATGGTATCAGTATGTCTGAAAACCCTTAAAAATAGTAGATTAAATACCTGAACAAATTAAATATTTCAAATGATTGATTTGGGTTTATTAATTCTAGATTATATTAGCTTCATGTGTAAAGATTTCTTGGTTTACAAACAATTACATTGTTTTAAGGTATACTTATTTTAGCTATTGTGACCACTTACAGCATGTTGTATATTTATATATTAATATATCTTCATACAGAGAACTATAGTCCTGATTCATGATACCATGCTGCCCCCTTACACCCAAGTTATTATCTTTTAACTTATGTTCATCTTCTCCCAGATCTAATTTTAGCCATCATATAATTTGAGAATAGTTACTCTGTCATTTTTAATGATTGTTTTTATTTTGTAGTCATCTATACATTCAACTAGTTTTAATCCCATAAAATATTTTGGAAAGGAATACCATTGAACTTTTTATCAAAGGCTCTACTTCTGGGATTTTCTTAAAACTCTACTATACATTATACAAAGTAACACATATATTTAAGAACCTTAATTATAAATAGCAACTAACTATAACATTCACTCATGTATTATTATACATGAGCGAATATGTTATATATGCTAATAATGTATTATTTCACTCTGTGCAAAGAAGTAGACAATTTAGTTTTTAAGTTGTTGTTTTAATTGCTCATATAGAGTTGATGATGGGTTTTTGCTATTCCCACTAAACAAATAAAATAAAGGAGTATTCAAATTTAGGGAATGAGAGTAGACTCTATATTGCAGAAATATTGTTTTTTTCCCATAATTTGTCCTTGGTGGTGGTGGTTTCTGTGTGTGTGTGCATGTGTGTGCATGTGTGTGTGTTCATGATAAGAATACTTAGCACGAGATTTACCCTCTTACCACGCCTTTTTAATTCCCCAAGACCTTAAGTTGTGTGTGTGTTTAATGAACTATAGACATACATTTATTTTAATTTCTAGTCTCTCTGGATCTAATGGATCAAGAAATTAGTGCAACATTCACTCACTGCACTCAAAGACATTGCTAGATATAAGGGACTGAGGAGCTAAGTAAGTGGACAAGTAATTATCATAGAAGGAATTTCTTGACTATGCAGTATAGTCATTCTGTGGAAGGAGTTAATACAGTTAGCCGAGAAGACCAAATAGAGATGCTTTCAAATGAGGTTTGAAGGATGAATCATATTTTAACAGGTCAGGAAATGTCACTCTAAATGAATGGAAAGTAGTAAAAAATGTACTATTTCTAGAACCTGTGGTTTTATTTTCCAAGACAATAAAATTACTTTCCCCAATATCATGAGAGGTGAATTTTGCAGGCCAGAATGATCATTTACAACTTATCAGCATGCCTCACGCTGCCTATGCCTTAGTTTACAAATCCTGCGTATCCACAAACTCACAGAGATCCAAATGGGGATCAAATAAGATTATCACATGGACAAAAGGCATAATTTGTTCAGAATTAGCATAGAATCCATGACATGAAAAGACATTAACCCCTCTGTCTATGATAACCTTATTTTTCATAATTTTTACTATTACAGAGCTGTGTGACTTTTGTTGTCACGGTGGTCCTGAGAGGACGTTCAGACCCCAAGTACCTGAAGGAAGCTTTAGCATACATTTCTACTAGTCCGGTGATTGTGAAATGAAAACTAAGGAAAGAGACACTGTCCCCTTTCTTCACTGGACATAAAACAGAAAATTCAGCTAACTGCACAATTACTAGATGTTTTAGAAAGAGGCAAATGTAGCATTAGGGCACTACCTTTCTCAACACTGTGCACTTAAACAAGAAGAGAATTAATTATCAATGCATGATAGAATGATTTGCAAATATCTTTTCATGTGGGAAGATATTGCAAATCTATATCTTAAATCATAATTTTTAACCACTTAAAGAATTACTTTCATGAAATGACTTAAATTATTTTAATTGTAACAATAAACTTTTATTATAAATGTTAAAATGAGTCAAACTGTTTAGAACCATTTCGTTTTCATCTCAAACTTCAGTCATGACTTTTTTTTCATTTGTTTTGCTTTTGTATTTTGCTTTTGAATAAAGTATGTAATGTATGGGATGCTTTGTAATTAAAAGTGACTGCCTTTATCCTCTGTGGCACTCTCTTTAACAACATCCCAAAGGCCCAAGAGAGACATGATACAAATATCAACTGTGATATTTCCGGTGATGTTTTGATTCAGAAGAAGAGGAAGAAACAGACCGTGAATGCGGGAATGTATCAGAGATCCAATTCATAGCAGGGTTCGTGAAGAATATATTTACCTATACTGACCAAAATTCTACCAGATATCATAACTTAGTATTTTTTTACTTTATAGTTAGGAGTCAAGAGTTAGAGTCAGTAGAACTTGATTTTATTCCTGCCCATTACTTGCTCTCTGATTTGGAACAACATTTTAGCCTATTTGAACCTCGCTTTCTGAAATGTATTGCCTTGGGATTAAAATGCAGCGTGAAGGGCTAGGCACTCAATACATTACAATAATTATTTTCTTATTATTGATATTGGCTATAGGAGTTGTAACTTGAGTTGTAGCCATCATTCAAATTTGCAGATAAACTAATTAAATCCAATTAATTTCTCTGGACATCTAGCTAAGAAAACTGCATTGAGGAAACAGAATAATTCTTTTTGTTAATTTTCCTCTTTCAAGGCATTTAAAGGGAAGAAATTTTAGCATTTAGTTTCTCCCTGCAATGGCACCTTCCAAACACTGTGGAAGTTAGGAATAGTAGCAAGAAGATTGGGGATGAAGAGAACTAAAGTATGAGGATTCCTGAAAATAAATATATATTCTTGTATATATTCTGACTTCTCCAGGTAGGACTAAGAAATATTTTATTTAACCTCTTTCATCCAATGATTCCTTTGTCGGGGTGGTGAAAATTTACTGTTGGCATATTGAGGGATGTTGGTGTGATAAGAGTTGGCATAGATCAGTTTACCTAAGTTCAAAACAGCAAAGATTTTGGTTGTATTCTGAATGGGAAGAAAAGTGAATAGAAATTTTCAGGGGAAGGATAGCATGATATGACATAATTCAAAATATTATTCCAGTTACTGTGTAATTGGATTAGTTATTCAGATTATTGGATCAATTATTCAGATTACTATGTGGTATGACTTTTGTAGGTAAAGGGTGATGACAAGGTAAGAGATAATGGTAGTTTTGACCCGAGTATAGAACCAAGGAGGTGATAAAGAATGGAGACCTTTGGGATATTTACTACATCCCATATTGGTTCTGTGGAGGAAAGAGACAATTTGTGTCTAACTTCTTGACTCCTTTGTTTTAGGCCTGGACAAAAGGGGAAATGGGAAATCCTAGGGCTGGAGTAGATTTAGAAGGGAAACAAAGAGTCCTGTTTTAAGCAGAAGTTTAAGATGCCCATTTCATATCTAAGTAGAAATATCAGAGAAGTATTTTAATTTATGAGTCTGGGAGGCGGGAAGGCTAGGATATTTGGGATCCATCTTTATATAATTCAGTTCCCTGAAACTAGATGTCAATGTAGGTAGCATGTGAGAGAAGAGATCCAAGAATACCTCTGAGATAGCCCACATTCTCAAAGGAGGGGAGAAAATAAAAGGCAGAAGAAGGGGAGAAACAAAGGTACTCAGTATGGTGAGGGGAAAATTGGGGCCACTGGTGTCCCAGAAACCAAGTGAAGGAAGAGTTTCTGGAGGAGGAAGCTATTATCTGGTAAATCCTGATGAAGGGGCGTGATGCCATTAAAATACAGGGAATCAACCATTAGAAGGTAATATTTGTGGCCTTGAGAAGAATGGCTCTAAAATCCAATCTGTTATAGTGTTTTTTTCTTTTTTATGCCCTGCATTTTCAGTGACTTCTATCTATGTCCCTTTGATTTCATGTCTCTTTGACTTTAAAAGAGACCTATCTATGTCTCTTTGACTTTAAAAGAGACAGCTCAGCTACAATGCTCCTTCATCTTTCCAGAATTAACCCACCTTACTCTGATTTCACACCCACTTACAGAGCAGACACCCACTGGTACTCTCACCATTTGTAGGATACTTTTATGGAATTTTCACTTTACTCTGCCTCCATTACAGAATTACCTATAAAAATCCAAAAGGTATTCCGTCTTAACAAGTGAATTATTTTAACCTCCAGTGCTATGCCGTTGTCTTCATGTTAATTCCACAAGCTTATTTCTTAAATGACCCATATCCTTTCCCACCAGTTCCTCTGATCTGTCTCTCCCAAGCCTCTTGCAGTATGACTTTCTCTGCAACTGCCCTGAAATCGCTCCGCTTAATGACATCAGTGATTTCCTGGAGGAAGTGGCTTTTTATGATTTTTATTCTCTCTATGCAGCTTCTTAAAGTAGGAAGTTGAAAAAATTATTTACACTATTTGCAAGTTTGATTTACCATGACTAAAATTTCAATAATAAATCCCCAGGGGCTGCTTTTTTTGACTTAAGATTTTCATAGACCCTTGTTTGAAAGCCACTGATCTAGAAAACAAGCATTATGTTAATGTCTTTTACAGAGGACAACACCCAAGGTAAAGGCCAAGCTGACTGTGTCCTGCATCCTACACATCTCCCACTATGAAATTCCCCATTAATTTGAAATTGATTTTTAGTAATTAAAATCACAGTTATATTAGCCTCTTGACACAAATTTAAAATGACGAGCTTTAACTTTATAAATGATAATGCTTATCGCTGTTGATGGTGTTGAAAGGTAACAATACAAGTCTATAAACACATTTGGAGTTCCTATCCCTGAATATGAGCCAGCATCATAATCTACTTATCAGTGAGAAATGTTCAGGGAGTGTGAAATTCAACAAGACAAGCCAAAGAAAATGAATTCAGACCTGCCTCAGAAATGCCAATTGACCTAATCTTCCCAATCTATTAATTCTGAAGGTGGAAGGAGCAATAGATGGAAAGCCTACAGGGCAATCATAATAACACAAGACTTAGGAGCATCTCACGGAGTTAGCTCAGCTCCCAGAGACCAACCAGGGAATTTTGAATAGTTATTTTACATGTACATAGGCCATGCAGAGTTGTACAGGTCAACAGCAAAAATCCAAAAATCAATACCAAAAAGTGAATTAGGGAACTTGAAACCATAAATAATGTGATGAGTTGATTTAATACAAGTGGCTCCTGGAGTTGGAGGCATCCTGTGGTAATATCAGAATTGCGTCTTCCAGAGAGCAGTACCAGAACCCAACAATGAGCTCCACTAGCATTTGGGAGACAATAAAACTTTGAATCATAATACTTACACAGTGTTGTCATTGTAAATGATATTCCTGAAAACTAGTGCTGGTTACATAGCTTACAGATTGTGGTTGTGGGTGGAAGTTTACAGTCATTAAGCATTTCTAGTCTTTTATTCTCCAATTAGAAAGAACAAAGTAGAAGGCATCTGTAATTAAGAGATGGAGCTGATTGTGAGAAATATTACAGATTATTAAAAAGCATTTCAATATGTCATACATAAATCAAATACTCATTAGCAAAAATCTAACCTTCCAAGCAATAAAATTTTACAGAAAGAATTTCTAAGAATAATGTCAACTGGTAGTTTACAGAGCTAAAAGAAATTCTATTCTAGGTAACTGACCATAAATACATGCAATGATGGTTTAAAGTTTTCTCAGGTGCATAAAATATAGACCATGGATATCTTAGCAAACCAAAGTTTTAAGTCTCTGTTGAAATCGATGTTTACTTTTCCACTGTTCCCCCTTTCTCCTTAATCTCGACTTTAAAATAGATTTTAAAAAGATAGATGATAGAAACAGATGCCCAAGAGATGTAACAAGGCACATTCAGGAAACTGGGCAGAAATGTTTTAAGCTAACTTAATTTTCTTTTATCATTTTATTCAAAATAGCAACTTTTGTATAAAACCAATCTGTGGAATACATGCTTTGTAAACAATAGTCTCAAAATGGCTTCTGGTGTTTTTAGCTTTAATTTTAATGGAGTATTATAGGTGTTAAAACTAGGTTTGATATCAGTAATTACTATAATAATATAAAATAAATAAATAGCAGTTAATACTGGAGACCTCTCTTTGCCTAACCTGGTTCATTAGGATGTAGTTCTTGTAGTCTTCATTTGACCTGTAATCTAGTTAACAGTACTTTTACAACCTACTTCATAGTCATTTAGCAGTTGTGTGGTGAACAGACTCAGGTTAATGGCTCGTGGATAGATCGCTGTGAGTCAGTCACAGACACTGACTCTCATGGCAAGCACGTTTTACCACTTCTACCTACTTGAGTAAGCCTCAATAACCCCATTATAAGAACTAGTTATGCAGGTGCTGACATTCGTGTCTGACAATTCTGCAAGTGAGTACTAGGTCTGACAATGTCTATGAGCATCAAACAATGATTAGGTGCTCTTGAAGCTCAGTTTACTCTTCTGTAAAACAAAAATTTGCTACCTACTTCATAGGAGTTAAAGAAGACAAACTCAATACTGTGCCTGGCACATAGTAATATATTCACTTATGTCTTCATGACTCAAAGGTCAATTGTGTAATTCCTATGTGCCACAAATGTGTTTAGTTGGATATATGGGTATAAATTTGGGTATTTGTGCACAAATTATGTTTAAATTCTCTATCCTCACAGACATCACAATAGAACTGGGAAGCAAATTAAGCAAGCCTTGAATTGCACTGCTTCTCGTGAGCATACAGTACCAAGGTGTTTTATTGCCAAGGTATCTATTTGTTGCTCTATTGGAAAGTCTCCTTCATGAGGTTGTTTTGAGAAATTTAAAAATGAAACTATTTTTGTAAATCTTAACTCAGTGCCTGGTACAAAATAACCATAGAGCAAATGTTGCTTATAATTAACATGTTTAGGAGATTTAAAAGATTTAAATCCAGTAGGACTTAACTGGCAGAGATGGAGGGAGGATGATTAAGGAAAATTTAACAACATGTGTGAAGTCCGGGGGAATGTGAGGGACACTGAAGAGGAGCTAGAAAGACTGAATGTGGCACCGAATCCAGCAACAATTAAGTGTAAGAGGGACAGAGTTCAATGCCCACACTACATGAAGGCTAAGTTAAAACATATACACATTGTTCTAAATTGCAGTGGAAACTCACCAAAAAATTTAATGTGAAGAGTTGACATAATCAAATGTAGGAGAAACAGTGGTAAGAAGCAGGTACTACATACTAGAATGAACAGTTACTGTATGCTAACTCCTTGGCCAGCACTATCTCATTAATCCTCTCAACATAAGATAATGATTGTCCTCATTTTACAATAGAAGAAGGTGTGATATAAATAAATAAGTTGCCTGAGATCATGCAACTATGCTGATGAAAATAGAATTTTAACTTAATTTAGTTTAACCTTTAACCTATGATACTTTTCCCCCATCTTAGTGATCTCAGCAAGACAAGATCTCTCTCAAAGTTTAGAGAGGTAAAATTGGAGTCAGCAACAGTAAGAATTCAAGAAAAATACCTTGTGGACCAAGACAGTGGCAGTGGTGAAGAGAAAAAGTGGATTTGGGAGATATTTAGAGTCAATAGTATTTAGTACATAATCATATATTGTGTTTGAATGAAAAGGATGATTCAAAGATGACCTCCAGACATAGCTTGGACAATTGCATGGGCATTGCTGCCCTTTATTGAGCTAGGGCACACAAGAAGAGCACTGATTTTAGGAGTGGATGTCAGACATTCTGGGTTCAATTTTGGACACATTGAGGCTGAAACACATATCTGAGCTGAGAGGTCAGTAAAGTATGTCTTCCTGTCTGAAAGCAGAGATCTAAAGAGCATCAGTGGTAAACGATAAGTCTTACCCTACAAGAGGTTATTAGAGAAAAGAGAACAAAGAAGTTGAACATCAAAGTGGGGGAATAAGCACCACAATGTAAGACTTAAACACAGAAGCATAGAGTTTCATATTCAGAGATGGACAGCAGAATGGGGTAGGTGTGAAACTGTCAGAGGTAAACTGAAAGAAGGAAGGTAAGGGTGTCAAAGGCTGCCAAAGTACTAAGGTAACAGCTAGAAAGTCACCTGGATTTGGTGAAAAGACTACTCTGAGAGAGATTTGAGTGCAGGAGTGGTGGAATTCATATAGCATTCAGGCGACTGATCAGCAATTGGTGGTGAAGAATTGAAGTGTGGATAAATATAATTTCTTCCAGAAGATACATTATGAAATAGAAAGATACAGAATCTTGGAGGGGTGACAGGTAGCAAACGGTTTTATTTAAAGAAAGAAAAGTTTAATTACATAATACTCAAATAATAGATATTCTCAATTTTAATTTTAGAAAGCAAGTATAAATTCTGAAATTAGTAGGTCAATATCTACAACTTAGTATGACTTATGAGTATTCATCACAATAATAAAGGTACTAACTGAATGCTTACTATGAGCTGGACACAATATTCCTTTGATTCTTATAACAACATATAAAAATGTGTGACTGTTATTTCCATTTTTAAAGATGAAGAAATTATAACTATGAGTGATTGCATAGTACCTATAGTAACTCAATAATTGCACTGCCTTTCGTCTCTGACAACAAATCAGTGCAGCATTTTTCAATATTTGTTTGTAATGAGATCACAGTAATATCTTATGAGGGTGGGCGGAACTATCCTCACATATTCTCAAAAAAGGAGAATGCCTATGTTTGCCGCAAAAAAAGAGAATTTCCACAAAAGGACCAGGTGCATAATGGGATAGACAAGGCTAGATAAAGGGGGGGGATAATATCTTCTCACTTAACATTGCATTGTAGCTATGTATTCATTTTTGGTTGGTCTAAAAACATTAGTATTCAGGAATAAATGATGCTAGGTAGTGCTTACTGTCAGTTGAAGCATCTCTAAGTACCTTTTTCTATTCTAATAGAAATTCTTTATTATTTTTGCTTTTTTGTTTTTATTTCTGGAAACCATTCAAAATCTTTGAGTAATGCTTTACTAATATAATGGAATTATTTTAGTTAAAAACTTTAACATTGAACTGAACGTACCTCTTTCGAAGAGGGAATAAATGAAGAGAGCAGGGCCAGATCCCTGAGCAGATCATCTGGTTAAGCATGGGGAACTGAACCTGATAAGACTGATGGAACCCTGAGTGATTTGCTTTATGCTGGTTATAATTCCCTACTTCCCTTATTAACTTTCTCTGCATCACCGCTCTTTTGAGTTTATCTATCTTAATGAAATATCCATCTTCTGTTCTTCTTTCCTGCTTTACATTTTAAACTTTGGAGGGGATTGAAACTAGTTGTCTCAGCTGGACCCACTCACTAGCCAGAGGCCAACTTTGCTTCCAAGTAAGAGTCCATGTAATTTCCCCCATTAGGCATTTCTTTCATTGTCTTCATGAGAGCAATAAAACTTATCAGCTAGCTCAATCAAACACATCAGCTGGAAACATTTTCCTGCTGTGAATGAACAGACCAGTCAAGAAGAAGAAAAAAGAGTTTCTCTGTATTTTGCTGTTAGAACAGTCTAAATCTGTTGTTTAAACATTAGATAGGGTTCTGCATCTGCATATTGGCACATTTCTCAAATCTAGTGCTGGCACTTTATTGAAGCACTGTTCATTCTCTTTATAATTAGCTTAAGGCATGATATTGGAGGTATGAGTTTTAGGTGAGTTTTGAGACTTGTAGAAGTATTTTATTCTATCTGTAACAATTTGAACAAATACTTCCTCTCCAGCAACTATTAAGCTGCCATCCTTGTTTTTATGCTAAGGGGAATGTGCTTATGAGATCTTTCTCATTCATTTAGGCCACTCCCTGCACCTTGGATGGGAGGATCATTATTAGTGGTGGTACCATGAGCAAGTGTAAAGGGAGGGCTTAGGCAGAAACAGATGCAGAAGCGGGAAGCTCATGACCACACACATAGACCACACACACATGGGGTGCTTAAGTGAATGCATGCATATCCATATATGTATGGTATATGTATCAACAATATGAATATGTGGGAATATATGTATATATATGTATGTATATATGCACGTATTTATATATTTACATTTCCCATCACATTGTCCTTGTTTGCTTTAACCCTGTACATGGTGTTCTTATGGGTAGTTAGGGTGTTTATGTTCAAGAGTTCAGATAGCTTATCACCTCAGGATGATTTATTTATAATGAATTTTGGGTTGTGTTAGGTAAAAGCCAACCAAGACCCCATTATTTCTGGTGTCTTAAAATTTGCTTTTTTCCAATATTGATAATTACCTTTAGTCATTAAAAGTCTAGCTTCTCTGAATAATATTGTAGACTTTTCCAGCAGAAGTACCGTTTCGTCCAAGCTTAGAGGACCATTTAAGACATGTTGAGTCAAATAAGAAAGGGTGTTGGCTTCTGCTCATATCAAGATATATTGTGAAAATTTGTTCAAAAACAAGTTTCCCTGCAACTTTTCCAACTATGGAAAAACCGTCTGTATCAAAAGGCATTTAGCTTTGTTTATATCAAATCAAAGAATAAATATTTTTCTGAAATAAAATATGCTTAATTTGTTTTCAAATTTACAGTGACTTTTTAAACATAAACTGATAATTTAATAAATAAATGGTAAAACAGTTTAAGGTAGAAATAAGAAAGCTGGGATGGAAACATCATCGTAATATTTAATGCTACTGGACTCCCCTCACAGACACATACATAAGCCCGGCACAGCTCACTTTCTGCTTACCTGAAGAATGTAGCTTTAGTTATTGGTTCAATGCAGAGTTACATTTATTATCAGGAGTGTCTATAATCAGGGATTTCTACAGATAGGACCATTGTAATAAGCAAAAAATTTCTTTCCTCCCTCCATACCTCCCACATGTGAATGTATATATGCATGTATTTATCTACCTATCTGCCTACTTCCTACCTATTTGCTACGAGTAGTGTATTTAAAAATTAGCATTCTATACACAAGACAAGTTGCATTATATCTGGAATGTGCATGTGTAAAAATAGATGTTTAATTTTTCCATAAATAAATATTATTTTAATTTAATTAATGTTTTTAATGCAAACCATATGGTCTGTGTGATATTAAAGATGCTTTTAATTTTTATTCCATCTAAAATAAAATATTATGAATAAATTAATTATAAAATGTAAAAAATTATACAGATTGTTCATTTCATTGCCCCCTTTCATGAAAAGCTATATTTGACAAAGAAAACCTGTCATCTAAGTTGTTGAAAGAGTTAGCTTTTGGCTTTGCACAAAATTATTTTTTAAAAAGCACAAATAATTCATGCATGCAACACTCCAGATCAGGCCTCTTGGAGGAAGTTAATGGTTTGATAAGAGGATGGCGGCATTCTGTTTTATTTTTGTCTTATAGCTAGAGGCATAAAACAAAGTTTTCTGCCTATAAAGGGTACTTAGAATTTGAAATTTAAAACATATCAGGCATACACTTCTGCTACCTTGCTAACCTATTTTCCAGGGTCATTTTCTTTTAAGTACAGTTAAAATTTTTCTCTGTTGAACTGAAGTATGTACCAGAGGCTTTTGGGATTTGAGTTCATCTTTCTAGACTTTTATCTAGAGCAGGTAGCCTAAGTGAATTTTCCATCTTGTGAAACTCCTGCAGGGAGGCCGCAGAGGGGAAAATGAGCTAAGTACTGAGAGATGCTCAGTGAGTCCCTATGTTGTGAATCAGGGTTACAGTTGGGGAAAGTATATATAATTTGCTGATCTGAAAGATGTATCCTTCAAGGGCTAAGCTATTCGCCTTTACATTTTCTGCTTTACTACTTTTCACAGGAAGGTGGATTCAATACCTGTACTTCCCAGGTGATAAAATTCTCCACCCCCCACACTTGCTCCTGGGTATTTTTATATAACAAATTGCAAGTTATATTTATCTAAGATCATTATAGAAAAAAGTTTTAAAGTGGATAACTTTCAATTCTCCCACCCCCTACTCCAATTTTTGGCCCTAAGGTAGTCATGGTGGTCTAAATTTCCCTCCCTTTGATTTATACTTAAACAAAGATTTGTTATGATTTTTATTTCCCTGAGCTGCTAGGGCCAGGGTTGCAGAAAATTTGAGGGACTTTTTGCTGTTTGTTGGCTGGTTTGTTCCTTTCAATCCTCACCCAAGGACACATTTATTGACTTTAGAGAGAGAGGAAGTGGGTGGGGGAGAGAGACAGAGAGACAGAGAGAGAAACGTGCACCTGAGAGAGAAACATCAGTCACCTGCCTTCCAGTGCATGCCCCACCCAACCTGGAATGAACCTACAGGCTGGGTATGTGCCCTGACTGGGGATGGAACCAGGAAGCTTTGTTTGTTATTCCTATTTTTATTTTTAAAACATTTTACTGGTTGTGCAATTACAGTTTTCCCAATTTTCCCCCTTTGCCCGTCCCACCCAGCACCCTCACTGCCCTCAGGCAATCTCTCCACCTTTGCTCAAGTCCATGGGTCATGCCTATAGGTTCTTTGGCTACTCCATTTCCTCTACTGTACTTTAAATCCCCTTGGCTATTCTGTAACTACCAATTTGTACTTCTTAATCCCCTCGCCTCCTCACCCATTCTCCCACACCTCCATCCCATCTGGTAAGTATCAAAAAGTTCTCCGTATCCATGATTCTGCCTCTGTTCTTCTTGTTTGCTTAGTTTGTTTTTAGATTTGGTTGTTGATAGATATGTGTTGGTTGCCATTTTATTATTCATAGTTTTGATCTTATTCTTAAATAAGTCCTTTAAAACTTCATATAATAATGGTTTGGTGATGATGAACTCCTTTAGTTTTTTCTTCTCTGGGAAGCTCTTTATCTGCCCTTTAATTCTACGTGATAGCTCTGCTGGGAAGAACAATTTCAACTGTAGGTCCCTGCTTTTCATGACTTTGAATATTTCTTGTCAATCCCTTCTTGCCTGCAAAGTTTCTTTTGAGAAATCTGCTGACAGCCTTATGGGAACTCCCTCGTAGGTAACTAACTGATTTTTCTCTTGCCGATTTTAAGGTTTTCTTTTTATCTTTCACCTTTGGTATTTTAATTATGGTGTGTCTTGGCGTGGACCAGTTTGCAGCCAGCTTTCAAGTCTGGAGCATAGGACTATGCTCCAGTCCGCTGAGTGACACCAGTCTGGGTGACTATTTGCTTTCTAAATTTTAGCTGCTAGTGGCTGCAAAAGAGTTTCTGTCTGCGGTTTAAATGTAGGCTACGAATTTGTTTTACTTGGTCCTGGAGTATTTTACGTTTGAATTATTTGCCAGTATTTAAGAGTTTAGAAACATTTACTTTCCTAGAATGTTGGAATGAGCCAGAAACACCACTTTATTCTTGAAATCCCACAAAAGAATTGAGCCCGGCCACCACCTTACAAACAGCAGGCTCCCTCAAATTTGAATGGTCCCCATTTCTTGAGATTAAGTCTATTGCCATTTTTCATCTTCCATTTACCTTCACTCATTTACTTGAACTGTCTGCTCATTGTAGTCATTTGAATTTTCCATCCATTCTACAGGAAGGGTATAGATGTTGCAAATTTTCTGCTAAGTCTTAGAAATAAGTGTGTGCTTCCTGGAAGGATGCATTAAATACGATGCCAGGGCTCTGTCTAGCCTCGGCAGCAAAGTATGCCTTCAAAAACGGCACTACCGGCTTCAGGGCAGGGGCCAAGAGCAATGGTACCAGATGTAGTTGACATTAACACACACTTGAGAGGAAGGGCAGCCAGGCTGCCTGAAATAGTCCCATTAGAGCAATTATGAGGAGAAGCTGAGGCTTACTGAACTTGTTTTGTTCAGACCGATTAACACACTGAGTTTTGACTGTGTAATAATCTAGTTAGCTTTAATTTACAAATGAAAAACTGAGATTCAAAATCTTTCCTGATGGGATAAAACTAGTAAGCAACAATTTTGCCTGAAATAGTCCTATTACAGCAATGGGAAGTGAAGCTGAGGCTTACAGTACATTTTTTTCCTCTCTCAAACAGATTAGCACACGGTTGTTGATTTTGGTTTTGTAGTAAGCCCTATTTAGATACACAAAATTGAGGTTCAAGATCTCATCAGATGTGATACAACCAGTAAGTAGTGGTCTTAAGTTTTGAATGTGCAACTTTGTCTATTACATTATGTTCCCTTAGCATTTTGAAGACATCCACATTTTCTTAGAACAGCCAATGAAATTCAGATACCTGTAGCAAATAATTAGATGCTAAGAGTACGTCCTTGACAGAAATCAATTCCACTGTTCTCATTTATTGGAGACTGATGATGTGTCCCTCATGCTTCCAGGTACATTATAAAGGTAATCTCATTTACTACTACAATTTCCTCATTTGTAGGAAAGTATTATAATCATCACTTCATAGAAGAGGAAATTCAGGTTCAGTGGCCTCCGGTAATATATCCAAGATCATAAAATTAGTAAATCACTGAGGCAGGATTTAAATCATGAAGGATAATTTCTTTACTGTTTTGTTTCTACATGCTACACCATTAGAGTCCTGGTTAAAATATATAGTAAAATAAAATAGGGATAGAAGCATATTACCAAACATAAATTACTGCCATCACAATTTCACCTGGGTTTAGGTGCTTAGATTTTGGATGAGATCATAGGTAGCTCCATAGTTTGGTTCAAGACTCAGTTTCACTTCTGACATATATACAAGAAATATATCATCTTCACACAGAATTGAATGGATGAGATCGACAGTTTTAATGACTGGTGACAGTCTAACATACACAAAGTCTTCTGTTAATAGGAATGGGACACCACCCCCCACCCTGAGCTAAAAGTCAACTGTTCCCCTCATTTTAAAGCTTTACCCCAGTTTGTAGCTATTTATACAGGCCTTTGCTTAATGTAGATGCTCCATTTTGTATTTTAAATGCTGTTTGGGTTGCAGTGCTTAAAATTAATGGGAAAAAATCATTTCTTAGGAAATTTTACTTGGAAAAACGAAAATAAAATATGACAAAAATTACTCACAACATGGGACCAATTCATGGTAAGTGGGTTCTGGTGTGCTATTTTTTAACATAAGAGACAAGTTATTTGGGCCCGGAGTTGTCAAACTATCAAACCCTTTGATAGTTTAAAGGATGCAGTAACCATATATATTCCTCAGTCATGATTACATGTGGCTGCTACACAATCCCCATAGTTCTCGCTTCTTACTGAGGTAAATATATTTCAGTATGTATCCCCATTTTACAATGTTTTAATGTCGTATTGCAAAAGTTTAGTTCTTAAGAGAGGACTTCTCAAAGAACACCCTTTGCTTTGTAATACCCAATGTTATTTCACATTTTAGACTTTTTGCCATTCTCCTGAGACTGCCCCTCGCCATATGTGCTATAGAAATAATGCTTTTGCCATAGTGTTCACCCAATCTCTAAATAATTTTTCGCAATTTTTTAAACTTTGACATGAAATGCAGTCCTTTCTGTTAAAAAAACAATTATGAAGTCCCTTCACAAGTAAATAGTTATTGATTATCTATAGTAGTGTTATAAGTGTTACCATTTCTTTATGGTGGGCATTAAACTACCTGACTATGTAAGTGTTAAACTTTTCTTAGTGAAACATTAAATTCCAATACAAAATACCAAAAAGAACTTTGCAAAAGAATGTAAGTAACATAAACTAGTGTTTTTACAATGCTATAGCACCAATACCTCTGAAGAACATAAAGGAGTTCTTGTCCTCAAATAGTGTATTGTCTAGAGTGAAAGACCAACCTTTAAATAAGCAGATAACTATTGTATAATAAATAGTATGAAGGAGGAACAGAATTACACCATGCTCTCTAAGCATGTGAGGGCACACCTAACAGAGTCCTGAGATTTGGGAGCTGGGTGTGTTGCCAGCATCATCATTCAACACAGTGAGATCCAGCAGAAAAAGAAGTAATCTCGTGATATTTTCAGCAATGAGCTCATTGGAAGAAATATAGAAGAGGAAAATAAGAGCTAAAAAGATTAATTCAGTTGCTCAAGACCTCTTAAATGGTTAGTGAAACCAACTTTTATTAATTTATTCACAGAAAGTTTCATTTTTAAATAGCTTGCTAGGAAAATAAGTAGATATGTTGTTGGGTGTTTTTTCAGTAGCCCAGGGTTTCTAAGATTCTGTGTGAGTTACAGTGACAGGGTGGTTCCAGTAGCTGCAGAGTACACTTAAAATAACGTTAAGTTTACAAAATAATCTTGGTTCATAGTAGAGCTTTTCAGTGACAGTGATTAAAAAATAACACTTCAGAATCTGTTATAAGTTTCTATTGAAAAGAAACCACAAAAAAGTGTATGCAGCAATAATTTTATGAGTTAAATCTGTGCCAGAGCTTCCTGTTACAAACAAACAAAAAAACCCCACTTTTCTCTTTTCTGTACCAGAGCACTGGAACCCATCAATGTGTAAGTTTTAAATTTTCTTAATGAAGCATTAAATTTAAATTAAATTGCCATGATATGTTCTGTGTATATATATACACACATATATATGTATATATGTAAAATATGTTCTGTATATACACACATATATGTGTGTGTGCATGCAAATGTGTGTATATGTACATACACACATACATATACACAATTTGAACTGATGATTTTAGAATGTTACAGCTTTGATTGTCTTAAAGTGTGAGTTTTCAATAATTTCATAACTCTTGCCTCATGTTTTAATTCTTAGTTTTCGTGTCAAATGGCAATCGTGTATGTGCCAGATATACCCGTGGCTTCCATTCACAAACAACCATTGATTTTCCTGCAGTGATGCTGATGAATGCCGGTGTCATTGATGTGAATTAAATAATGTGTCTGTACCTCAAGAACTCATACTGTCCTGTGAAAGTGTGAGGAATGGGAGAGAGTAGGCAAAACATATATTTGTAACTACTTGTTCAACAAATATTCACTAAACAATTACTGGAACTGTTGTTGCTCATCCTTAGGAATACTAAAATGACCCAGACTTAATCACGAAAGGTGCCCCCCAAATTATTTTTTTAAATGTTGTAGAGATTCAGAGGAAATCGAGCTCATTTAAGTTAGGGATAATAAAATGTAATTGTTAAGATAACATTTTAAATAAATATTGGTCAATAGTTGACAATTTTAGCCTTTTTTAATATTTTTCATCTCTATTCTCAATATATCTTTTTAGGGTCACTGAAATCCTTTTTAGTATTCTTGGTATGGATCTATTTCTCTCTTCATATTTCCTCTTCTTCTTTGCTTATTTTCCCATGGTTATGAACATTCTGTATCAGTCTTTAGAATCAATGTTCTTGAACTATATCAGTATAAGATGATGATATGATGCTGAGGCTTAGCAGGAAGATTATATATTGAAATCATTTCCAAATCAGATATTTTACATTATAAGAAAGCTGCAAGAATAAAGGTTTTGTCACAACTTGTCATAATGTGAATATAGATTGCTACTTGCTTTGGATAACAAGTGATTTTTCTACCAAAGTTGTCTACAACATGGCTGCCTTTATCGGAATGTTCTCTTCTCTTCTGGCATTGTATTTGTCATTTTTAATATGAGCTCTTGTTATCTATTGCTGTGAAGCAAGCAATTTGTTTCTGCATGAAATAGTGGGGATGTGACCTCAAGCTTCTGAAGACAGCCCTGTCTCCTTTTCACTTATCTATGGATGTATTACATTGCTTTCTGACTCTTTCACGTGAATCTAATTCTTGGATCCATTAATTTTAAAATGTTAGCTAATAAACTGGATTATGAAAATAACCCCAGACAGATGAATTTAAGATTGGTCATAGAATAATAATATTCCTATGGTGTAATCATAGAGGAAGAAGAAAAAAGAACCCAATATTTAGTTGAAATGGGACAGACTAACTTCGGGCTATTTAAAAGACTATTGAAAATAAATTGGAGGTGGATAGATGTCAAAGCTGGGCCTCAGTCTGTTTTTTAAAGCCAGTAACTTAAGATGTTGATTTTCCAGCCACAGGGGAATGTCAACACTTGTAAAGAAAAAGATATTGACTTAAAGTGAATGAGTTAGAAGGCTACATCAAAAGCTTTTTTATGGTTAAGTGAAAACTTGATGAAGAGTGACTTTCTCCTTATGAAATAATGCATTGGACTTTATGTACTAGAGAATTATATATGCAGTCCTTACCAAAGTCTTATTGTTTTTATCTTAAATATTACCAATCACACTATGAAGTAAATATAATTATTATCTTCCTCATTTTAAATAAGAGGACATAGGACCACAAAGGACTTAAGTAATTCACTAAGGGCTATGTAGTTATTAAAGAGTAAAAGCAAATTGAAACCGATATAGTCTGGCTGTAGATTCTCTCTGTGCTTAACCATTTTATTAAACACATATAGCCCCATTTAAGGTCAAATAATGTAACCTAAATATTTTGCACTTGGATTGGACAAAGGATTAAAAGTCACAATTAATTCCTCTGAATTTATTACTTTAAAATAGAGTAAGAAGTATTGTTCTAAGGCAAGAAACTAAATTAATTTCTAATGGCACAGTGTCAAAGAATTTTACTTTTCAGGGACCATTTTTTCTAAATTTATGTGAATATTAATGTAATGCAAAGACCTTTTCCAAAATTAGTTTACCAAAGAAAACATATTTTCTAGATAATAAAAATAATAATACAGTTGTCTATTAGGTAAAAATGAAGTCAAAGATAAACTTGAACTTTACTGACTTACTATATGCCATTTTATTGCAAAATCATATCATTTTAATCCTGATAGATAAAAGACACTTTATTTCTCCTATTGCCACTATATAATTTAAAATAAAAAGCACAATGAAACAATCAAAGCAAAGCAAACTCAAAATCCTTAAAAATTCTTACTGATTATGCTTTATACATGACTCTAGTAAAATAAGTAGATATTTTCATTTGATAGAAAATATCAATTATGTTGTATTACCAAACTAAAACCCTGTACTAACCAAATAATTGAAATAAACTTGTTACACTCACAGTGCAGGAACATACTCAAATATCCACATTTTGTAAATTATGACACTGAGTTTCCAAAGAGGTTAAATGACTTGTTCGTGGCTGTTCAGGGCAGTAAAACTAGGCTCCAGTTCAAAAGGATGCCACGAGTCTTTTGCATCCATCCTCTCAGTTGTCCTCTGGACGCCTGACCTATGCATACCAGAGGGCGGGGTGCAGCCCTGAGCTAAACCAAGGCCGCGCCCTCCTGGCACTTGCCCATATCTGATAGAAGGGAAAAACAACTCCCATCACATTGCATGTCAGTTCCTCAGAAAGTTACCGAAGATAGATAAAGAAGAACAAGGAGCCAGGGGTCGTGGTGGATGTGAATATTAATGTACATTGAGTGGTCAGCAGAGTCTGTGCTGATAAGAAAATGAAACAGAAGTCATTGCAAAGCCTCTGGCCTTAACCATTCAGACCAGCTGATCCCCATACAACAGCATCTCTTACTCAAGAAGAAACAGATTCAGTAAGTCTAATTAATCATACCAGTTTAAATGTGCTTAAATCATTACTTGTAACGAATATATTGTCTGTAACATGGGTAGTGTTATGGAGCTTCTAATTAATAGAGCATGATAAACTGTTAAGTAATCATAAATCAACAAATCAGTCATTCAAATATGATTTATTATACTAATGAAAAATGCAAATACATCCTGAAATATTATTTAAATTCACCAAGAATTCATATTAAAAAGATAAGGTAATAATGGTTATCCACCTCTCAGAAATAAATTAAGAAGTATGTAAAAGCAATTTAAGTTTCAAAAACCAGGCATTCTTATGAGAACCAATGGCAGTATAAATTGGAATAATGTTGCCCCACCTTGAGAGACAGAGAGAGAATAGGTAGATGATAGATTGATAGATAGATAGATAGATAGATAGATAGATAGATTAAATGTTCTTTTTTTTTGTCCTGGATTCAGTCTCATTTCTGTCATTTTACCCTAAGGCAGTCTTGACAATTCATAAAATGAAGCAATAACAGTTACTGAGAACACAAATGAGGTAGCTAATGTGAAGTTTTTTTTAACATAGAACATAGTAAGGGAAGATCCCACAAAATATTAAGCATTACTATAATGGTATGTTCTGCAGCCATAAGTTCAGCTTTAGAATTCAATGATATGCTGAAATTTTTGTTAACGCATGGGTAAACAAAAATTGCAACTTATAAAACAATATTTATAGTATGATTTCCCTTTGTAAAGGCAATCATATTTTATCAAGTATAACTAAACTTAGGCTTAGTTTACTATTTAACCGACTTGTTTTAAATTCATTAGCACAATTCGCTAATGAAAAAATCAAATGAAAGAAATAAACAATACACAAAGAATTAACACAGTTTATTTCTGGGTGATAGGACTTAGTGTAATTTTAATTTTTAAATTCATTTATTCCCTCACACATTGTTTTTCACCCCACATTATCAAGGACTACACTTTGCTGAGGCCGTGTAGTACTTTACATTCCATACAGCTGCTGTCAACCAGATGGTCAAGATCTCGGTCTGCTGGGGCTTCCATTGAGGTATATAGTCAACAGGTAAATAAATTCATTTTAAGGTAATTTCCCTAGGGTTAGTGTTATAGAAATACAAAACAGTAATGAGTTAGAAAGTGACTGCATACAGAGATAGGAGCAAGAGTGCTTATATTTAAAGCGTGGCCTGAGAATATCTAAGCAGTTAAGAGATAAATTGAGCCCTGGCTGATGTGGCTCAGTTGATTGGAGCGTCATCCCATAAACTGAAAGGTCGAGGGATGGATTCCATTTTGGGGGCACATGCCTAGGTTGTGGGTTCAGTTCCTGGTCAGAGAGCATAAAAGAGGGAACCAATAGATGTTTCTCTCTTGGATCGATGTTTCTCAACCTCTGTCTCTCCCTCGCTTCTTCCCCTCTCTCTAAAATCAATATGCATGTCCTCAGGTGAGGATATAAACAAACAAACAAACAAACAAACTGAGACCAGGGTGACAAGAGGAAGACACACACTTAAAAGAGCACAGTCTGATGACAGGCCTGAGGGAAGAACAAGCCCCGCCCCTGTAACACAGGGGACACTGCCCGAGTCGGGTCCAGGCTGTCGGGAAGTGCTGTCAGAGTTCCACAGCCAGAGTCAAATGTTGGTCGGTTCTTCTTAGAAATGAGAAGGGCAGAGAAGGAACTTGGAGACACATTTTAATTGCTTTCTGTGGGAATCCTGGAACATTCAGGCGATGACAAAGAGATATCAATGCACACAATTATGTCTTAGTTGATTAATAACTTTTACAAACTAAATCCTTTCAACTTTCAGCTACATGAATTTCACAATAAGGTAAGGGGAAAACCCTGTCATTTATTTCCTTCACAAAATTCAGAAACCTCTTTTACCTTTTGCTTAAAAGTCTTGTAGGTCATCACTATGCTTGTCTTTATTGCAATGGCCTGTTTTTAGTGAGTTAATGAACAAGTCAAGGCCTATGTTTTTGGCAGTTTTCCTGATTATACATAAGAAAAAAATAACAATTAAATGATTAATTTTACTTGAAGAATGGTATATTTCTAAGTGAGGATATATTTTTTGCAAAACATTATGCAGTATTTAAATTCAGTTACTTGATACAACAAGTGTTGGAATAAAAGTATACTTTTTGAGGGTCTGCTTTGGCATATTAATGACTAAAACCAGAAATAATATTTACTGTGTGAATATCTTTCTACAAGATAAAATAAATTGTTACAGTGATTTGAAGTTAGGGAGTTTAATGTTTTTGATATGACCTTGTTATAAAAAACCTGCACTGGAATTTTAAATGGTTAGAATATGACAGAGAAGCAAATTTAATATGGAAAAGTTAAGGTACATATAAAGGATAATTTTAATAACTGGGTTTGACAAATGAGATTAAAGTATCTTCTGAAAGCACCATTCAAGGTTTTATATTATGTACATATTTAAATATGGCTTTTAAATAATTTTGCTGCATATTATAAGTTGAGAATAGCTTGATTCCTCTCCACTGAGCACTGATGGCTTTATGTACATTGTTGTACACAGCTCTCTACAACATTTGGTCATCGATAATGATACTTAATTGTATCCTCAAAAATGTGTTAAGAGATAGATACCATGTTAAGTGTTTCTACACGATGCACTTTTTAAAAGCATATAAATTTTATAATACTATGATATTAAAATAAGATAGATTGATTCCAAAATTATGAACAATTAGTGCAGTTTTCATAGAAAGCAATGGTCTTTCTTGACTTCCACATGTTTTCTTTATCAAGGCTGAGGGGGATCTGTGTGGGCCTCTTTACACTGGATTCCATTTCATTCTCACTCACGCACATAGAGTGGCTCCTCTGACCAAATATTCGAAAACTCAAGTTGGTTACTTCTCTGATTTTATATGCCAAACTTAAAAGTGTTACGAATGAAATATGGTAAAAAATTAATTGTCCTGGCTACTCTGCATCATGAGTTGATGTGGGAAAGTCGGAAAACAATAAAGAATTACAAAGTGCATACATGATTTTTCCTATATTTTCACATTACCTTTTCTAAATATCACTGCTAACTTGAATAACTTTGTGTTATAGTGGCTTAAAACCAAATGCTGTTTTCTCAGTTCAGAAGTGCAGGTAGTTGTATATTCAACAGTCACCTTTCTCTGAATATATTATTACTTAAACAGTAATCTCTGGGGATGCTGTTTTCCTTTCTCTCTGATGTAAAGAAAGATGTTAAAGACTCTGAGACACCTTATCTTCTCCACTCACTCGGGGGTTTTAGAAGAGGACATTGAAGTATGGCCAGTTTTATTTTCTGATGCAGACTCCTGCAGGCCCGGAAATAGGTCAAAAACTGCTGACCTGCCTCTGTGAACACTTCTGGTGAACAGATAGAAAAGGCTTTTGATGGTTGTTCTGTGAGTTAGGAGTCTAGCAAGTGGAAGTCAACACTGCTTGTGGTATTCGTTATGTGAACTGTAACAAAAAATATTTCACAGCAAAATTTCTAAGAGAGTTATATCTAGTCCACTGTAACCAACCAAAATTTTGAAACTAAAGTTCTAGAGAGAAGCTTTCAACAAGTCAGATACTTTAAAACTTAACATATACTTTGAAATACTTCAATTTTATGAGACATTTGAACTATAATTTAATCCAACAAAGATTGAATGGTATATGTTTCCATTTTATAAATATTATAATCTACAAATGTTAGTTTTGTGCAAAGGTACATTGTTTAGGGTAGTTATCCAGACCAATAAGTATAAAAAATGGAAGGAGTAAAGCCAAGGGAAATTTAGCCTGGAAATAAAAAAAATTAATTACATTAAATATTATTGGCTTTATAATAGCTTCCCAGAAGAAATGGCAAAATCTCTACCCCTAGGGTCATTTCAGAAGGCTGATTTGAACAAAATGCTTAGACTGTGGACTGGGCAAGCTAATCATTTTAGGCCCTCACCAATTTCCAAGCACTATGGCCTGCACATAAATCGTTTCAGTTGTCAATTTTGTAAGTCCAGAGAAAGGCAAAACCCTTTGTTATCCCTGGAGAGATTGTGTTGTTGCTATTATTACAACATGTCTCTAATTGTAAAACTAATGGGAAGAGTCACAAATTACAGACATTTGGCAAGAGGAAGCACTTTTGTTTTCTATTATTCTCCCTTATTAACTACTAATTCCCTCTCCCTGCTCACATTAACCCTGCCTGGAAGTCCCTAGACATTAAAGTGTTTATTATTAGGTCCTGGTCCTCTATGTACTGTCAGTGGTACTTTCTATAGCCAGCAATTCACGACCATCCATGATAGCCTTGCATGTGGGTCTGTGATCTGCAGAATGTGACCTATTTCTCTTGGAGTTCAGTGGCTCTCTTTGGATTTTACACTGAGATGAACAGCAAGAGCCTTGGACACTGGATAAATTACATTTAGAACAAGGAGGAGGAAAGAGATTTCGTTATTCACAAGAGGCCGAAATAGGTGGGTGCTGAGCTGGGTATTTCTGTCACTGAAGAGCTTTAAGCCTGGAAGTTGCAGAATGGCAGCAAAGCAGACCTCTTGAATAATTCATCACTGCCCTACACTCTTCTGAGGCCGCACGCTTATTTATGAACATAGATTATACTGTTATTGATTGCAATCCTCACAGAGGCATTTCATTAACTGGGAGGTTTGTCTGTTTGCATGAGCTCTGCTTCTGTGAGAGTTTCCTTGTATTTGGACAGGATTTATAGCTAAAGTAAAATTACGGAGAATTGTCGAACAATTTTGGCTCCTTCTGCAATCAGGGAGGGAATTGGTAATGGTTTCCTCTGGAAACCCTGATTATTAAATCATTTCATTCCATTAATTGTCCTGTGATCTGAAGGGGTGAAGAAACACACCCAAGATAAGCCTTCTTCCCAAGAATCTCTCTACCTACCTCCTTTATTACTGTTGTTCTGGTTAGATTATCTGAAATTTCAGATAAATGTTCCCATGGTACTGGAATTTCAGAGATGCTTAAAATACCTAAGTGACTAGAAAAATTGCTCCACTCCGCAAACTAGCTCCTAATGACATAATTCAAAGGATGTGAGGATTCAGTTGTACTCAGTGCCACATGAATGTTCAGAGGGAATCCAGAGTCTGACTCAGTAGGACAGAGCAGGTGCCTGTGAGCAAAGTGCCCTTTCTTAACCGAGATCCTGAGTGATGTTCGTGGCTCATGGTACTGCAGCAGCTGATAAAAATGCTAGAGGTATCCCCCTACTTTTTGAAAGCTCCTGTTAGACCAATTTGCTTTTATGGAAGACTTACATCAGTGTCTGTTTTTTGCTAACTATAAGAAATCCAAAGAGGATTTTTGCTTTTAACAAAAAATGTAAAAAGCAAAAACAGCATTCAGCATTTGTTTTGCAGGAATCCATTATAAAGGGAGCGCTCAATCCCAGCAATGAAAGTGGCACTGCTTTTTCTGAATGGCAGTGTTCTTTTAGGTTTTATGTGTCATTTGGTATGATTTGGTAGGGTTTTTTTGGGGGGGGGTCTGGGAATGCTGGTAACTGCTTCTTCACTTCATGCCACTTTGGTTTACAGACATTTGCATAGGCATGTTGTATTTGGGGGTAACGAGGAGAACTGGTCTTCATTTTTGTTTCATTTGGTTGCTGCTGTGGACGATGATTTCTTTGTCTGAAGTCTATGAGGCTGAAGGAAATGAATCACAAAAACCCAGTGAAGTCAGGATTTTCAAGATGGCAGTGGCATCCCTCCAAGGAAACTCTTCAGAACGTTTATCTGAGCTAGAGAACTTTGCCAGTGGAGGAAATGGGAGAGACGTTCAGATCAGGGGTTGATTCACTCGCACAGCTGCCAACACAGCCCTTAAAGTTCTAGCAACTCTACGAAAATAAGAGAAAAAAAAAGAATAGCATTAGCAGATCAAGGATTCTTTCTGACAAAAAGAAAAAACATGTTGGCTACATAGTTTACTTATTTGTTACAATTTTGGTTTGCTTTGCACTGTTGCTTTGCACTGTTGTGTAGTGTAATTGTTTATTACAGTATTAATTTTCCTTGCAGTTACACTATTTCAATGTAGGTTTATTTTCTTTTTTCAAAATTAACGTGTTTCTAAGAGTCAATGATAAAATGAATCAATTCTCTAAGAAGACGTGTCATTTATTAAGCAAAAAAATGATTAACCACCTGTCTCTTCAGTCAGTTCTACAGTTATACGAAAGAGTTTGATGCAAATATTTAAATAATTTGCAAATCTAAGATAACATAGGTTTCAAATTTCTGGTTTCTCTGACCTCCATTATTTCCTACCTGAGGTCAAAGAACTCATTGCTTTCCCTTTTGCAAATTCCATGTGACTTCAAGAAACACTGTGAAGGGACTAGTACTCCAGGACTGAGCCAGAAGTTGCACAAAACTGGCATCGGAGTTGGGTCCCGTTATTCCTGTGTTAAAACAGTAAACCTTCAGCAATAAGCGTTTTCCTGTAGAATAAATTCTGAATTCTTCACCATGGTTTACATATCTCTATATCTACATAGGTAGTTCCACTCTTAAGTTTTCCCTCTACGTCCCACATGGGCCAAAATCCCCAAGTCTTATTCAGTTAGGACAGCTGATAACTGGATGGCAGGTTTCCTTTCTTATACCTTCCTATTAAAACCGTTCCCTTTGACCCTGCCTGGCATGGCTCAGTGGGGTGGGCATTTTTCTGCAAACTGAAAAGGTGCTGGATTAATTCCTGGTCAGGGCACATGCCTGGGCTGCTGGCCAGGGGCGCGTGAGAGGAGACATCAATGTTTCTCTTCCTCTTCCTCCTTTTCTTTCCCTCTCTCTTCCTTCCATTCTCTCTGAGAAACTTAGTGAAACATTTCCCGTCCTTCTGACAATTTCCCGTTGTGTGACCTTGAAGAAAATTTCTTGTTTTGCCTATTTTCTTCATTTGTAACATATGGATAATGATAACAATTACTTTCATGGTACTTTTGAAAATTAAAGATAACATCACTGGGCCAGTGCCTGTTTTATTGTCCTTGAATAGAATGATACCTTCGATCTTTGGGAATTTGATATTTTTTAGTACAAAGAAATGTTTCCTCTAGCTGATAGGAAATAAACCAGTATAATTTCGACATGGTAGCTTGTGTAACTTTTGCCTAAGCCATGCATTCAGTATCCCTAAGATTAGATAGACTTAGTAAAAACACCATAGAAGTCAAATCTCATTTACTATAGCTCATAAAGGATGAGACAGTAACAAAGAGGTTTTTTTAAAAATCCATACATTGAGGCCTTTCATCCACTGGGATAAAAGCCACTGAAAAAGAAAGTCAGAACTTCTAATTCCTAGTCTGTGAGCTACATAAACATTCAAGCAAGGATATATGGAAACAAATTGACATTTTATTAGCTGATATTGTGTGAAGCAACATGAAGAAGCATATACATTTACTTTCTTTGGACCTATGTAAACACTAATATTTATAGCCTTATAATGTTTCTCATGAACAGTAAAAGGTCTAGTGGTACCGATTTTGTCAACTATAAGAGTGTGCATATGATGTGCTACAAAAAAGATATTGTAATTCTTGTTCTTTTGGAAAACACAAGATTCTGACATTCAGTTACCTTTGTAAGAAGTTTACTTTTAAAATTGCTTCATCTCATTTGGCATCTAAACTCACCAGATGCTTTATGATTTTATGTTTTTAATTAATGTCAACCCCCAGGTTGTAGGGAGAATTGTCTGATTTTCCTGCCAGAGCCCAGACTGAGAGAATTATGCTGGCAGTGAAGAAATGGTGATGCCCATTAAGGTTTCAAACTCAAGTTTCAAACTTCTCAAAAATCTGTGTCTGCTTATGCATTAGTTTTAAGGTTGCCTTCTGCTAAATTCCCTTCTGATTACCAGAGAAATATATTTAGTAAATATTATGGGCTGAAAATTTACAACATTCATAATTGTGTTATTATTTCATTATCTCACATGGAATGTTTTATTTCCTGTCAAGGTTTTATTCAATAAAATAAACTATTTGGAAATTACTTTTATAAGATTGTGCATGGGATTGAGAGAAATAGAGGTTATGCACAGTATCAGCCAGTACTATAATTGTATATGTGTCATTTCAGAGACTTTTAGAAAACTGAAAAAATTTTAAGCACCTGTGAAAAATAGAAATAATCATTCTTAGGTTCATTATAATATAAGATATATTCATTCATTTGAATAATTGGACTCTCTGCCATCATGGAGACATAGGTAGACACACTTCCTCTCCGTGCACAACCATAAGACAGTTAACAGCCAATCTAAAAACAAAAAGAAACCAGAATTGCCAGAAAATCCAACTGTATGGAAGTCTGACAGCCAAGCATCTAAAGAAGAAACATCCATCCAGATGGGTAGGAAGGGCAGAGATGGGCAGCCTTGGCCGAGAGGATGCAGGGAGGTGTGGTGATGCGGTGGCAGTGGTGGCTGGCAGAGTGGGCAGTCCCACACTGACGTGTGGCAGGTACGCCTTGGGAGGGACAACGGGAGCAAGCAATCCCAGCCCCAGGCCGGACAACACAGCCCAGGGTTCCATCAGTGGGAAAAGAAATGCTTATAACCTTGGACTATAAAATCCAATGGGGGTTGGGGCAGTGGAGGAAACTGCCAGTCTCTCAGGAGAGTCCATTTAAAGTGCCATAGGGTCCTAGAATGTTCACAAACCCACCCACTCACCCACCCAGGGCAGCAGCTAGAAGGGTGCCAGTTACTTATGAGAAGTGGGGGAAGTGACTGGAAATGGGGTGAGGGCTGAGCAAGTGGCATGGCTCCCTCTCCAACACCCCACATACAGAGCCACAAAGTGGCAAAGAAGTCTGCCCCACCCTAGTGAATACCTAAGGCCGTGCCCCTTATGATATATCAGGTGCACCAACACTGAATCAAAGCATCTCTACCTAATACACAGATACTCAGTGAAGCTGCCAAATTGAAGAGACAAGGCCCAAATGAAAAAAAAAAAAAGATCAAACTTTGGAAAAAGAACTAAGAAACACAGAGATAGCCAACCTATCAGATGCAGACTTCAAAACACTGATAATCAAGTTGCTCAGAGAAATGCTTGACTACGGCCACAAAATAAAGGAAGAAATGAAGGCTATGCAAAGCGAAATCAAGAAAAATATACATGAAACCAACAGTGAAAGGAAAGAAGTGTGGATTCAAATCAGCAATTTGGAACAAAAAGAAGAAATACACATTCACCCAGAATGAAGAAACTAGAATTTAAAAAAAAAAAAAGGAGAGGTTTAGGAGCTTCCAGGGCAATTTTATATGTCCCAACATCGAATCATAGGGGTGCCAGAAGGAGAAGAGGAAGAGCAAGACATAGAAAAGTTATTTGAAAACATAATAAAGGAGAATTTCCCTAATCTGGCAAAGGAAATAGACTTCCAGGAAGTCCTGGAAGCTCAAAGTCTCATGAAGTTCACTGAAGGAAACACACACTAAGGCACATCATAATTACATTACCCAAGATTAAAGATAAGGAGAGAAGCTTAAAATCAGCAAGATAAAAGAAGAGAGTTACCTACAAAGGAGTTCCCATCAGACTATCAGCTAATTTCTCAAAAGAAACTTTGTAGGCAAAAAGAAACTGGAAGTAAGAATTCAAAGTCATGAAAAGCAAGGACCTATATCCAAGATTAGTCTAACCAGCAAGGCTATCATTTAGAATGGGGGGGCAGATAAGTTGCTTACTAGGTAAAGCTAAAGAGTTCATCTTTACCAAGCCCTTATTCTATGAAATGTTAAAGGGATTAATCTATGAAAAAGAAGGTCAAAATTCTGAACACTAAAATTACAATGAACTCACAACTATAACAACTGAACCAAAAAAAAAAAAAAGAAACTAAACAACTAGAACAGGAACAGAACCACAGAAATAGAGATCACATGGGGGTTATCAGTGGGGAAGGGGAGAATAGGGGAAAAGGTATAGAGAATAAGAAATATAATTGGTAGGTGCAAAATAGACAGGGGGATGTTAAGAATAGTATGGGAAACGAAGAAGTCAAAGAGCCTATACATACAACCCATGGATGTGAACTAAGGGGAGGAATGCTGGAGGGAATAGGGGTACCTGGTGGAGGGGGACAAATGGGAAAAAATGGGACAACTGTAATGGCATAATCATTAAAATATGCTTAATAAAAATTTTAAAAATACATAAATAATACTACTTGATCACTTAGTATGCCTTAAAGGAATGAATATTTCAAAAATGAATAAGAGAAAACCCAGCTGTCAAGAAATGTTTACTTTAATAAAGAAGATTTTTAGGATTATATAAATACTGGGAATGGTAATTGGCCTGAGTGAGACATACACAGAATGTTGGGGTAAGGACAAATATAAAGACAATAGATATGATGTAGTTAAGATATATCAATATTCAGAAGGGAGTGTATTTATTCACTTAATCAATTAATATATGTCGGGCATTGATCTGCATAACCAAGAATACAGGGGTTAACATGGAAGATTACCAACTTATTTTCTAAAGCATATAAACAAATAAACAAAATATCCGATAATGTTAAATACTCTGAAGAGGCAAAGGACATTATTATATAGGCTAGATTCCTCATGACACAATATTTGAGGTGAGGTTTGAAGGAAGAAATTGGCCGGCCGTAGGAAGTCAGCAAGGTGGATGGACGTGCCAGGCTGGAGGAACAAGCTAAACAGTTCTGACGCAGGTGCAGGTTTTGTCATTATTCGAGGGAGTGTTAAGGTGCGGATAGAATTTAGACACCTAAGCTAAAGCCAGATGAAACTGATATTGCTTTTTTCATTCTCACAAAATAGCTTCCTTGTTGGTTATTTTCAAGTGAGTCCATTGTTTTCTTTCTCTTTGTACAGTTTCTTGTATTCTGGATATTTCCCTTAGGGTATCTAGCTTCTGTCAACAGTGAGTGATTCCCCAGTAAATACAGAGGGAAGATGGAGCCTGCCCCCAGGGCCTTAAAGAGAAGATGACTTAAAAATGAAATCACGTAATGGAACACAGCATACATCTAACACATGCTGCATTGTTATTAAAAATGCAAGAATGTTTGTTGTCCATACATTTGGTAATTACCACTTAACGTTATGATCCAATCTCAACATAAATAACTTTCATTTTCTGTACCTGTCTATCCCATTTGGAGACCTCCCCCATGCTGACGTAATGCTCTGGTTCCTGAACAGTAACATCAGGTAATCATGGAAAAAGAGCCTAATAACAGATTTTAAAATATTTGAAAAACCGAAAGCATTTAATTATCTCTGAAAACCTGAGAAGATTTGGCAATGATACTGGAATTACTTGAGCCTGCTGGCCTATTGCATTTAGTTCCAGACAGAGAGTTAGTTTGCTTCTGAAAAATATCTGATATAAGTTTTTACAAAACAAGTTAGTAAGAAGTTGTAACATATGCGATAGGCTGGGATGGGATGCCAAAATACAAAATTAAAAATTATGTATATATGTACAGGTACATACATATATATACACACATATATATATATAAACTCAAAATCCTTTGAGAGTAGACACAGGTTAAAAGAATGTAATGAAAATTAGGTAAAAATAAATAATTCTAAGATAACGTTTCTTAACACAAGTTACCAAAAGAAGATGGTATCTTTCTTGAATATTTTAACTCTAGTGGTAGATTATTATAAACATTTATTTTTCTGTTTTATATAAGGAGGACTTTTTGTCATTTTAAGTTTCTGTTTATTTTTACTCCCTTCTTCCTCACCTTTCTTTCAATTCAACACACCACTGATTTTAATATTAGGCATAAAACAATCTATACCTTGAGCACGATGCCAAAGCGGGTGCATTTTCTTTTAATTCTAAGGTCACAATAAGGCCAAATGAGACAGTTTTTGCTTTTGTCATCCATGCAAAATGATTCCCTTTGGTGATTCAGTTATTTCAGCGTGAAATAAATTTTTCATCAGTGCCTATTATGTTGTAAGTAGATTTTTTTTCAGAAAACGGTAAGTCTTCAGTCACTGTGGATAAAAACACTGTGGAAGAAGAAACTTCTGGGTAAGCAAGTGGAATTAGAGGCTAGATATTAAAGGCTTTATATACATTTTCCCCCAGGTAACCTACGTCATTGTATGAGGTCCATCAACACATATGGAATGCCCTGAATGCATAAGGCATTTTAAAGTATATGAGGATGAAAATGACGCAAGTTTTATAGGTGAAAAGCTCACAATTTTACAAACAGAAAATATGTTTAAATGAGTTGTTTTGTGCGTTGTGCGAAGTGCCAACTATATTTCTTTTAAATATTGTCGAAGGCACAACCTATAATGTTAGAGAAGGGAGGTTTAACAGAGAAGCTGGTGCTGGGTCATAGGGCCACGAGGTCCCAAGGCAAGCGTGGTGAGTGGAGAGACAGCAGGTCGGGGCCCACGGGGCAGCGATTAGGGCCAGTTGGGGAAATGTCCAGAGCACTGCACTGGGGTGTGGACAGTGGGGCGGGGCTAACGTGGACCGGAGCAGTTGTCCTGGGACATCCTAGATTTATTCCTTCTAGGTATATAAAATGTCAAACATTTTCATCTTCCTCATGCTCATTTCTGGAGTATAATTTGGAAAGTGGTTCCCCCAAATAAAGGGAGTTTGAAAATAGTGCTAGTGACTCTTTTTTCACATTGACTGATGGAAAGCTTTATTTTTTATCTCTCGTTTGATGCGGGGGGAAGGTGCTGCTTTGTTTTAAGAGTATAAAACAAGACAACGTGCCTTTGAACAGAGCTGGTATTGCCTTCTTTCCAAAGCGCATCAATCATTTTGAGGTGGCAGATACTTTTTGAGATGCTTAGGTCTATCATGTGTAAGAAAATTTAATTTCAGTGGAGCTTTAGAAATATTCTGTTATTTATCCACAGCGATGCTGATTTCAACTGATTTACTGTTGTTATTGCAAGATTGAAGAACTATTTAGAGATTTAGGTTAGAAAAAATATGTTGTGCATAACCTTTTCTTCATCAATGAGGTAAAATTAGAAGTCTAGCAATGTCCTTGCTTTTTACTCTGAAAGGTACAGAGAGGCCTGAGCCACAAGTAGATTTCTGGAAGCAATAGATTTCATAAACTTGAACTAAATTGTATCAGGCATGGAGTGCTGCCAAATTCTAATTCATTAGTTCACGGCTTGGCAGAGTTCTGTTTCCTGTCAACAGTAAAACATACAGGTTTCTTTCTGGGGGTATGGGATGTTCTCACTTCCAAAAGGCAGCTTGTGCTTTCGTTCAGTGTAAAAACAAGTGTAACAGAAATGTTTTATGCATTCTTTATTTATAAGAAGATGGATTGGGGGGGATTTGTGAAATATTACAATTTCTCCCATGTCATTTGTGATCAGTGTTTTAAGAAACAAAAAAATATTCTGAACAATCTTTTAATCCATTCACATCATCTTGAAAGAAATGAATTGCCTTTTTAGGCACAGTGATGATTCAGAAACCCTTAGTGATCTGGGACATGGTGCCTTAAAAGTGAATCTGGTCCAGAACTGAGTGGATATGGCCCCTTCAGCTCTGCTCTGGTCGTTACACCAGAGGCCTTCACAAGGCATTAAAAGCCCAAAGCCCGCAAGCTTAATGATATCTTCCTCCTTTTTTGTTTATGATATTTTTCTCCTCTTTATTTGTCTCAGTTTTGGTTGGTTGAAAAAACGAAATTTTTTCTCCCTGTAAGTATTGAGCAAAAAACTTTCCAAGCTTCTAGAAGAGAAATATTCCCTATCGTTAGTCACTGTGTGCAATGAGGTTGTTGGATCAGATGGAGTCTTCTAGTTTTAATGTTATAGGATTTCAGAATGCAGGGCTTCCTCCTAGACTGCCAGCCTAAGTTGGAATCATGCCCGATTCTTTCAAGCAAGTCATCCAAGTAGGTGCAGCTCTTGGTTCTCCTGTAGAACCTGAACCCATTCCCTTTGTATTGCTCAGACACCTACACCCAAACCAGTAACCAACAAAAGGAAATGGCAAGGGAGATAGGCAATAAGGTCATGATCTTTTACTATATTAAGTATGAATATCCTTAAAGAGGACAAAAGGCAATTTTTGCAAGTATTTTTGGTCACTTGCACAGATTAATATGCTATTTTGTATTAAAGTGTTCAGATAAAAACAGTTTTTAAAATCCAAACACTATACAAATGCATTTTTTATTACTACTGCCATTACCTAGTTTTAAAGTTAATAATCTTGGAATTTTTATAGAAGTAAAAGCTTTTAAAGTAATTTTATTTTGCATAGAAGTAGACATTGCAATTTCTCTGTAATCATAAGGTAACAAGTAATCATAAAGAATAAAAAAATTATGGCCATTGGTATTTATATTTGGTTTCTTACTTAATGTTACATTGTTTTGTATAAAACTAGATGTTTGGTTCAGATTTGTTTCTTTTTTTTTCTTGTAAAAAATAATGATGATGATAATTACAATAGCATATTTACCAGGTCCCAACAGTGTGTTGGGCAATGTGATGAAAATATCTCATTGAATTCTCACCCCACGTGTAAAGTGGGCACCATCATCATACACGTTCCATGAATATAATGAGTCTTAGGAGTATTAAAAATAGCACGTCAGTGTGACAGCACAGTCCCAGCTGAGGCGGTCAGCATCAGGAGCCCATATCCTGGCACCTGCTGTTTTCATACTGACAGGTAGGTTTTTAAGGAACACAAGCCCCGAGAGGACAGATCTCCGTCTTAGCACTTTTCCCACCTAACTATCCATCTTAACATTCCTTCAAAGGTCCTAGTGACGATGTTGGCATGTAGTTACTCTAAAAATATTTTTGAGAGGCTACGGTGACATGCAGTGTGAGGACAGGAATCTGGGTGCTCAAGTTTGAGCACCAGCTTGAGGGTAAAAACCTTAAATTTCACTTCAAAGGTATCTCATTTTTCTTAATTTTCCTAAAAGGCTTCCTTGATTGAAGCCTTTTAGTAGATGCTCAGTAAAAGTTTGTTTCATTGGATGATTCCATTCTTGATTACAATGGAAAAGATTATACAGTAGTTTTATATCACAGAAAGAGAAACTTACTATAATACATTTTTTAAAGATCAGAGGGACTATTCTATTTATTATAGTCCTCTTTGGACAGTTTTTAGTGACTGTAGTTTGCTCAAACTACAGCAATTTTTGCAGTTCAACATGTGGGCCCAGACCTCTAAGAACATGAACATCCAGGCCTTAGTTTCTCTTAAACTTTTAGTGGTAAATGAAAATGTCTATAACAGGCATAAAGATTGTAGAAAAGGATTTCAAAGGACATAGAAGAAAACCATGATTGAAGCAAAAAAAATTGCTAAGTTTAAATTGCATATGTTAATGGGTTCATGGTGGTGATTTTAAAGAGAATGTTGGTTTCTTTTGCCTTAATTTTTTCACTTAAGATTAAAATTCATGCAGGCATTCTAACAAAATGCTGGCTGTTGCATATAACAAGGAACAACATAATTACTTTTCTTTCCCTGTCTCTCATTGTCCTTGTGCCTGTTGCTGTTTACCTGGGGGAAGAACAAATGTGCATCAGCTGTTAACCTGTGTGTGCGCACGTCAGCTGTTAAGGTCCAACGAATATAGGAAATTCCTATAATTGATCTCTAACTGTCTGAGGAGAGCTTCTTCACACAAAGAAATGGTCTTGAACAAATCTAATTCTGTATGTTTCTTTCAAATGGCGAAGGGGGAGAAAAAATACAAATTTCAATTAATGTAATTTTGCAAAAAAAATTAAAAAGATATAGTGGTATTTTTAACATCCTAGATGTGCTTATAAATTCTCAAAGCCACTGAGATGCAATGACTTCTGAGGACTTTAAGTATGTTAAAAAGATAGACCCGCATTTAAATGCTGATCTCAACTTTACACTGGGGACCACTAAAAAGCCTTTCAGAAGAAAAGACCAGGATCAGCAAAACATGAAATCATTACAGCAGCAGACTTTCTAGGTCTGCTTTATATTATATTTTGAAAAGGACATTTGTTTAAGGATATGAGAATCCGAGCCTGCATGTAATGCATGCTCATTTACTGGGGGGATGACGGGAGGGATTGCAGGGGAGGGGTGGGATGAGTGCTCTGACAGTGAGATCACAGATTGAAAACACAGGAGAAATGGCCCAGAGCCTCGCCATTTCTCAGTGATTCATCTGCAGAAGCATTCCTCTGATACCTAATGAGGGGAGATGACAAAAAAAAAAAGACAACAATGAATAGACCCTGCTTGTAAATGTGTTCCTGAAATAGAAGGGAATTGTGTTGGCTATTAAACAGTGACATTCGTGAAATAGCCCCAAAATGAATGCCCTTGTTTCTTTCAGAATTACTCTAGCTTAGTTATTAATACTTTTGGGGAAGAGAGGAAGAAAGGAAGATACAGCACCCCCTTCTAGCTCATTAACAGAGCCATGAGCATTAGCCAAGAGGTCACCTTAAAATGAGGTAGACTCTCCCTCCAGGAACAGTGCAGCCCATGTGGTCCAATGAGACCAACAGCCTGTTGTTTTGTCCCAGTCGACACACTTCCCCACTTTATATTTGTGATGAGAACTTCCTCCTGCTCTTTCCTCTTGCCCCACTCCCACCCCTGCTGTTAAAAGAAAACACAGTAAGTAGATTTGAATAATAGCAAAGATAGAACCATTTTATTTTTCCAAAAACGACCATTTCCCATTCAAAAAATAAACGTGTGATAAAAAGTTTAAGCTTCCTATTTTCAACTGTTGAAAAAAAAGAAATTAAATGAAAAAGAACACTAAATCTAAAATCAGTGGCATAAGAAGGCTTTCACGGAAACTGTAACACTTGCAAAATAGATAAGACGCTGTGGGCTGGATGAGGAGAGCAGAGAAACGGTCCATTAGAGCATCTTCCCTACATTGTTTATCTACTTTGTATGTATAAAAATGCTTCCACTTGCCTCTGGGCACTCTATAACAAATTCAGGACCATGAAAAAATAAACTTAAAAAAGAAAACCCAAATCACAGTTGTTCCTTGCCAAACTACAATCTCACTTTCTATCAGAATAGAGGAGAAAACAAAATATAAAAGCTTTTTACTATTTACTTTATGAAAATGTTTAGGGGAGAAGAATGGCTCTTAAATGGAAGTTTGTTTTGACTGAAGCAGGCTTTTCTGGCAGAGCACTTTTAATAAAAGAGAGAGAAGTCGCCAGTTATCCACAGGCATTGGAAGCATTTCATAATTGGAACCCTTTCATAAGCCCCTAATGTAACTAACCACTGCCGCTTCTAAATGGGAGCAGTCTCGAAGATTCCTGGAAGGATCTATTTTGGATAGGGTCATTTGCCGGTTTCTGATGTCCCATGCATATTTTTTGTGCACTTTACAGAATTTACCGAGCAGATGATTTTTCAAGATTTCCATTGACGTAAATAACGGCAGAAAGCCTGAATCAAGACGTCCACCAGAACAAATCAATGACAATCATTCTGTTCTGCTTGTTTCATTGGGAATTTGGCTGCAAAATTATACTAAGAAATGGTATTTGGAGGAAAGACCATATGGCATGTATGGTATTCTCTAGTGTATAAATCATCACATCATTTATCCTCACATTAATGTATATGCATTTTATATATGCTTAGTTTCACAATGTCTTCATTAGTAAAATAAGTTATCATGAGAGTGTAGCTTTGTTAGATAGAATCTTAGGAAACACTATTAAATACAAGGACTTCTGCTGTTATTCAGTATCAAATATAAGGGAGAGACTGTTTTGTATGAATTTCCTGGAAACATTTGAAGACATTTCAATGTCATTTTATGTTGACTGAAATGGAACGTAGACTATTTCCTCAATTACCTGCCTAAAACATTCAGCAAAGAGACCTATTAAATCTGAAGATTAAAGGCAAGCCAGCTTTATAGCAGACAAAATTAATTCTTAAACTTATTACCTTGCAAGTTAAGAGCAAAAGACTTTCTGATTATAGATATTAAGACCATGTAATGTCATCCTTCAAAAGCACGTGTTAATATAAAATCATAAAATATGATTTTGGTGTCATTTTATTGACAGATATATCATTTCTTCTGAAGTTTGAATAATGTCATTGAAGTGACTTTCCAAACACTTTAGGAAGACTTTTCATTCATTGTACTAGTATATTTTATATTCTATAAAAATAGTACAGAAATCATGAAGTAGTAACTTGACTTTGAGCTGCCCTAGTTTGCATTAATGCTTCTCTTAGTCTTTGTCCATAAAGGCTCCTGTTATTTATTCCTGGATATTATTTTATTTTTAAAAAATATTGTATTTATTTATTTTTAGAGAGAGGGCAAGAGGGAGGAATGGCAGGGAGAGAAACATCGATGTGAGAGAGAAATATAGATCAGCTGCTTCTTGCACACACCTTGACCAGGGACCAAACCCAGAACCCAGGCATGTGTCCTGACTGAGAATCAAACTGGCAACCTTTTGCTTTGCAGAATGACACCCAACCAAGTGAGGACTGAGCCACACCAGTCAGGGCTATTTCTGGATTTTAGGTTATGGAATATTTTGCACATCTGAATGTATGAATGAGACTTCAAAAGATTTCCTTGATGTAGCTCACTAACTTTGTACTGCAAAGCCTATTGTATAAACTGTAGTGTGGATGTTAATTTTTTTAAAGATTTTATTTATTTATTTTTAGAGAGTGGAATGGAGGGTGAAAGAAAGGGATAGAAATATTGAAGTGTGGTTGCTTCTCATGCAACCCTTACTGAGGACCTCGCCTGCAACCCAGCCATGTGCCCTGACTGGGAATCGAACCGGCGACCCCTTGGTTCACAGGCCAGCAGTGCTCAATCCACTGAGCCACATCATCTAGGGCTGGGTGTTAATTTAATAGGGTAAGATATCCTTTCCTGTTAGGCATGAACAGCCTCTTCTTGTTATTGAGAAATCCTATTTTGTGTAATTAAGACTCTCGAGCTTCTGTGTTACTACATGAGGTGCCTAAAATCCCTCAACATTCCTATCATGCATGAGAAATGAAGAACCAAAAAGACTGACGAGGTAAAATTATTATTTTACAATACTTGGAAGAAAACTAAAAATGTTACTGGAGAGATACTTCACTTATAACCACCTTGCTCCAATGAAATCATGGGTTCTTGAAGAATTCTATTTCTTTGGTGTTTGTAGCTAAAATTTAGACAGTCATCCAGAGAGAGTTTGGGGTAATCATCAGGCAATACATGTTGGGATGGATTTTTTTGACTGTCATTATTATATTGTACCGTGATATGTAATCGATTTTTTTCTTTAAAACCAGTTAGGGAGACTAATGAAGGTCTGATTTAACACAACTCTCATTTTCTCTGTTTTATGTCAAACAACAAAGGTGATGGGAAATCTGAAAATCTGTGAACACTCCCACCTCCCAAATCAAATCTCCAGATACACTTTACTTGTAAAAGAGAAAGATTTGAGCCATTCAGGGTCTAAAAGAAAAATTTTTTTAGGAATTAAAAGGGTCAAAATGACAGGTGGTATTTCCGTAATTGACAAACATAAGAGAAGCTTTAATACAGAAGAACGTGACTGCTAAGACAGCATTTCCCATTTCATCTGACTTTCGGATTAAGAAGGTATAGAGAACTGCGCCCCCTTTTTGTATTTTTTTCCCTGATGCCCACCACACTCACTGTTGGCAGCAGTGAGAACAGCGAATGGTGGGGTCAAAACAGACCTTGGTCCAGCAGCTTCGGTACTTGAGTTCTGGCTAGGAAAGAATTCAACTATAACATAAAGTTTATTTAGAAAGTCACAGAGACAGAAATGAGCAGGAGAAGAAATGGCTTGGCGTGGGGTGGGGGTGGTAGGTTTCAAAAGAAAAAGAAGGGCCCATGGAGCTTAGAAGAGAGAAGGGTAAAGGCAGCAGCCTGCTGGGCTGGGGGTGGGGGAAGGGAAGGAGAAAGGGGAAAGGTGCTAGGACAGCGGGCACACTAGGGCTATTGAGGGTGGAGATTTTAGAGGAGGTGCCAGAAGAGGATCCTGATGGAATATTCATCAGCGTTCCAGGTGCACTTTCAGGATCATGGTGTCTACTGATGGGTCAGCACCAGGGTCAGGGGTTGTTAACACCTGGTCCTGAGGTCAGCCACAGAGTCCCTTTTCTGGTTTTGCTGCTTTCCTGAGCCTGCAGTTGAAACACACCTGAGGCCTAGATGTATTTGATGTGGGTCAGAACTTCATTGTCCAGGGGTCTAAATACTTAAGGACTGATGTCCCTCCTCCTCATTTGTTCCCCTTGTGAGGGAGTCTAACATACATGACTAGCTACATGCCAAGGGAGGGAAGGGCAGGGTATGATCCAAACCAAATGGCCAGCAATATGAAAGGTCAGGGGGTCTAAACCACTTGACCAGCGATATGCTGGGGGGGGTTACCCTGGGGGCTGGTCCTTGTTTTCCAGTTTTGCCTGTTGCTAGGCAGAGGGGGCTTTCTGCCATGGTGACCTTCTATACCTGACCCATCTTCCTTGTTCTGCTCATGTCTGTCTAACTGCCTTCCATACTCACGTTCTATCAACACTTTAAAATGTTAAGTAGCATGACTCAAGGAACATTTAATATGATATACAAGGGTATTCTCTGGGTAATCTATTAGCATTCCTTTACAGTGAATGGTTAAAAGTGTCCAGATAGGGACTTAGAATCCTTGACATTTTTACTTTTTCAATGTCAGTTTGGTATATAGCAAGTTCCTAATGTTCTGCACATTTAATACGTGTACTTATTCCCAGAACTATAGTATTTTCTACTATGAATATTTTATAAAATGTATAAATGTTTTACTAATTAACTAAGGTGGTGGAAGACGAATAGATACTGTTTTTTTTTAATTTGGACTGTATCTAATTTAGTTTAGTAATAACACAATGATAAGATATTATATGTAACAAGGCTCTTCTTCTAAGATGAACACTATTAATTAGGATGAAAAACAAGGGTGGCAAAGAAGATCATCGTTCCTAGGAGACAGTTACAAGTTTCACACAGTACCATCACCCTCTTTGTCCTTCACTTTAGAACATTTTCTTCTTTAAATTGTTTTCTGGTAAATAAGCCCACTATCATTAAAGCAAATTAAATATCGCTTTTCAGAATCGTGTGCCAAAGCCAGGAATGGGGATCGTTGCTCTAAAGAGTTCTATTTGCATTTCCTCTTTATGTTAGAAAGCTCTGGAAACGCACCCTTCCTCACCTTTGGTATGCTAACTCGAGTTCCTCTGTGATAGTTACTATTACCTTTCAGGGAAATATAAGACTTGTTTCCTTATGGGAAAAAACAGGAAGTGTGTTCCCTGGCAGTGATTTTTCTCCCAAAATACACAGGCAAGATGCTATGACTCATCTAATTATCTCTAGGGATGAATTTCCTTTCCAGTTTTCTTTTCATAGTCTACCTGAAGCATGCAACAGCTGTGTTATCTTTAAATGGCTTTGAATTCAGTGGGACTTCAGCTCAAAACTTCTATCATCGAGAAGTGACGTGTACGTGACGTTTCTCATCCTTTCTTTCACCCCCCAGTTGGGTTTATTGTTCTGTCTGGCCAGCTGTGTCCCTGTCCTGTCTTTCTTTATCTTTTGAGACTTTCCAAAAGCTCTAATTCCTACAAAGAAGAAACATCTTTGCAGAAGGCTATTCTACTGTTTTCAATTCTAATGCCACAGATGTACTTTATGCCATAACATTTATATTACATGCATTTCTATTTTACTCTGGATGTATTTATGCCTTATATTATAAACATCTACATTATGAAGTCAGTGTGACCAGAACCATTTTTCCAGTAAGTGGCAGAGAAAATACTATACAAAAATTCAAACCTAGAGCAGACCTAACTTAACCACAAAGTTTCTTAATTCTAAACCTTAGATTCCTTAATATTAAATTCTATGGCTACCTCATAGGATTGTTGCAAAGCTCAGGTGGATATATTTATGGGAAGTATAAAGTGTAAATTGTGTAAAATGAGTAATTTAAACCAGTATAATCTATTGCTGATACCACGTAAGATAATAATGACATATTTGATGAGACATTTTTATTTTGATGTACTTATATATTTTATAAGGAATACGTGTAATTTTTAATGTCTATGTTTTCTCATCTTATTCTCTCAGAAATTTGTCATTTTTAAATTTTTCAAGAATTTCAGTTTCTGAAGCCATTTTTAAATATTTAGTATTATCTATCTTTAATATTACTTTGTACTCCCAAAGCTTGTCTTTGTTCATTCTGAACATTTTCTTGAGCACATGCTAATGTGCCAAGCACTCTCCATTGCTAGGTGGAGAGTACTGAACCAGGATGTCACTTTTATTTTCATTTAAAACTCAAATACCAAGTATGAATGGGGCCGTTGAAACTATTGCTGACTTAAAAGTCACAAAATTGAAGTAAATGTGAGCCATCATTTTTAAAATACCAGTTTTTAATATAGAATCACTTTGAACTCTTTTTCTAAGTCTTTGATGCAGAGCAATTTTATTTCCACACTGAATCAATGTATGATTTTCACTGAGACTACTAATGTTAATAAATGGAACCATATAAAAGATTATTGAAACTTATACATTCACTAGACCATACATAAAATTTAACTCGTTTTAATTTTTCTAAAATCTACAGTACCAAAACAATGGAATAAAGTGAAATTGTCCTCATTCTTGATTCAAAGAAATATAGTCTGATATTTACAATACCCCCCAGATTTGCATATCAGAAACATTCTTCTATTGATAATAACATAAAATAGTAGCCATCAAAACCACCACAAATACTTTCTAGCTCAGAGTGTATTTACGTAGTTGGCTAAAATTGTCCCATGCAAACAGTTCAGTCTTAAAGCTGAAGTGACATTTTGTAGATTAAAAACTGTTGATGTGGAACAGACTCCATATAATGTTGCCAGACAATAAGGGAAGATAAAGGTGGTGCAATCACTTTCTTGAGACTCAGGATGGTGGTGACCTGCAATAATCCCAAAACTCATGCACCGTTCTCCTTCCCTACTTCTTTCTTCTTGTTACTAAACTTACATGCCTTCTGCTTTCCAATTCTTATTTCTTCTTTTCCCACTGACTTACAACATTCAGCCCAGCATTCCTATTGCATACCTTTGTCTCTCTTTTTATTTTTGTCTCTCATAGAATTTGTTCAATTTCAAACAAAATATATAGAGACATTCTGAACTTCCTTCCTCTGGACTCTCCTAGCTTCTAATTTCATATTAGTTTTTTCACCATTGTTAGTAATCAAGTTCCTTGTTTTTTTGTGATGTCCCAAATTGTTCTTCGAATGTCCTTTCCAAGAAACCATCGAATACCAAAATAATAAATATTGCCAACAAATGTGAAAAAATACAAAGCAAAGAAAAAGTAGTGCCATAAAAATGAACCAGAAGAGAGTGTACGTCCCAGGGGATCACACAGATACAGAGTGTACCTTGCACACTTGACTTTGAGATTTCCAGGAGCCAAGATAATGAGAGAAATGTGCTACACATGATCCACCATGTCCAGAGCATGCATATCTCAAAATAAGAACAAACTGCTTCTGATCCTGAGAGAAACATTTCTCCTGATGGTATAAATAAAAATATTAATGGAGAAGGCTTTTAAGAAATACCAGTTATAGGCTCTGCCCTACATTAAAAAAAAATAAATCAGAATCTGTGTGGGTGAAAACCAAGAATTATCCTTTTTAAAAAGCACAGGGTAGTTATTATGTGCCCCCAGCATTGAGAGCACCTGACCTAGAGTAGAAAGAACATGTTCCTAGTCGTGAATCTGGTGTATACGAGATGTATGCACTCCTCGGTATTATTCCTCTGGGTTTTCTTATTTCTAAACCAGGGAGTTTGAAGTAGATACTTTAAAAGGTTGTTCAGGTTTGCAATATTTTTCTCTTTATTCTTCCAACAGAGGAATTTTACCTCTAATAGTTCTCATGTTGCACATTTTCCAGAGAAAGCTAAGATATACATGGATTGCCACCTGTGGCCATCATAATTAATGGTCAATTCTGGCAATATGAGCCAGACACTTTGTATGACTGAATGCTGGACCCCAGGAGGTACATTTAGTCTTTCAGACAGTAATTGACTAAAAGTGCTCTTGTCATAAATCAGTAGCCATTGACACTAGCAACCCTGTGCTTTTGTGATTTAACCCTTCCTTAAACCCCAAGAACACTGTTGTTTTAAAAAATAAGGTGACGGGGAATGAGCCGAAAATGGCATTTCTAGTAACAGAAGGAAAATTAGCTGTTGGAATTACTTTACAGGGGTTGTATTTCAGATAATAAAAAATTCAATCCTGTGCTAAAATAACCACAACATACCAAAAAAGACTACATGCAAGTAACTCAGATGGTTCATTTATTAACTGTTTATCATTTGTGACTGAATATCAGCAGTCAGGAACTGCTTGGGTGTTAATGAAAGCAAAAGGACTTTATTTCAAGGGTTCATATCCAGAGTCAAACCGGGTGCTGTGGAGCAGATGTCGTTCTCCGGTGCAACCTGAACCTATTACAGCAATTGCCTCTTGACTAGATTGGGTAACCAGATGTACAAGTCACACACTTGGAAAAGCAAAAGTACTCATTGCCACAATTCTTTTAATTTTAAAGTAATAGTAACGTATCTGATATATGTTCAAACCCTTGGTGATACTGGATGTTAATGACCACTGCAAATTTAAGGAAGAGCAGATTACACAAATAACTCTCTATATAGTTTCATTTTTAGTCACAGAGAAGGGGAAGAAAAAGGGATAACATTAAAGAATTTTATATTACCACTCTGTTAGTTTCAGTGGTAACTTCTGTGCTGGAATCAAATGGGGAAATTGCTCTGATTGCAATATCCAACTGTGCAGAATAGCTGAGCGATTAAGTCCTGTTAATAGTGCTGAAGAGTCAGTAGGACTTCTCACAGATTCAGATGGCAACATTGAGAAGTCAGAACAAAAACCAAATTATTTTAACAAAGTACGTTTGAATCACACCTAGTGTGACAGCTGATGTCAGAAGAAAGTCTTCTGTTAATGTTTTGGTATAGTTATGTTATTACTTGGGTGATTTGACAGACTCCACTGTGGTATATACAAAACAAGCCATGGCAGGTGTCAAGGGAGAGGAAGAGGCACGTGTGATGACATTGACTGGATTGTTTGCCCTGGAGAATCAGAGCGGGAGTGGCGTTTGCTTCCTAATAGAGGTATCATCTTACTGCTGGATTCTCACCGTGGGAGGTCCCTTCCTCAGTCACAGAGCTACACATAGTATTTGTTGATATTGTTTCATATTATTTTACATTAAACTATACTGTTCCATTCTGTTTCCTTTAAGAATGTTGTGTAATTTGATCGAAGTGTGTAGTTAGTCTGATTTGTACAGGTTATTTTTAGTGATATATTAACAGACTATCATTAAGTTCAATTCTTTAGATCAACAGATGGCACAGACCGTAAATAAAAGTTGAACACACAAAAACCATCATAACCATTTTTAAACACATTATGCAATTTACATAACTCATACAAATAATGGACATCATGTTTTGAGTGCTTATGATGTGCCAGACAAGGTGCTAAACAGTCTAAATATTCCAGATCACTCGGTCCTCACAATAACTCAATGAAAAGAGCTGGCGTAATTTTTGACATTTCATAGAGGAGGATACTATGGCTCAAGGAGACAGAGTACCTTGCTCAGAATCTCTCAAGTAAATAACGAAGTTGAGACTCAAAGTCACTTTATATAATAAGAAAATTCATACATTTTCCACTGAGCTAAAATGGACTTTCACACAAAATCTTTCTCTCTGTCTCTTTCAGAAAATTTATTTTTCTTTACTGTATGATCTGTGCATGGCTACTGAAAATAAAACCAGAGTAAGATTGTTAAGGAGCATTTCTTTCAGCCTCAAAAATGTTTAGAAATTTTGCACATGGAAGTGAACGGATTCTCCATCTTTTGTGGGTGTTTTTTAAGTTGCTCTTTTTAGTGAAAGCCAAGTAATAGATTATAGACAAAAACATTAAATAATCCTTGTAGTTGATGACATTTTTAGGCCAAGCAGCCTTTTGAGTAGCTGGAAGAGACCATCAGTGAAGAAAGAATTCCTTTTTATTTCTGTATATTAATAGCACATAAGTAGCTTTAGCAGATTCTGTAATAATAGTGCTACCTCTCACTATTGCAGACAGCTGAAAAAATGTGGATAGGTTAAATGTTCTAAAATGTATTATAAAATTACATGTCATAGCAGCTGAAAGCCAATTTCCATTACAACATAGCTGCAATATGCAGAAGTTGAGTCATCTCTATTTTGGTAACTGTTCTTTTTCACTAAAGATAATTCATGCCATATTTTCATCCTCATGATGGAGGTAAAAGGATCACCCAAAGTTTTGACCTACAAAATTGGGTTTAATAAAGCAGACTGAGGAAATAATGATAGTCTGGTGTTTTCATTGAGCTTATAGTTGGAGATTTCAATGGAGAAAGATTTCATTTAAATAAAATACTAGGCTTTATTCTTACATTATCACTGAAATATGACTTGGCTGACATGTATCATTCCCTGGCTTATCATAGGCAATTATAAAATATTTATTGAGTATCATGAATAAGTGAGAAATCCTGTGTCTCACAAAGATGCTCAGTAAAGTTGCAGGGTAGAGAAGCATAAATAACCTCCATATGTCATTTATAGAGTCTTTATGCATCATCATGTTGTGTAAAATTTGGAGACAGAGAAAATAGAGCCACAGGTACTTTACTGCTTTTCCCTATTTGTTATTATTATTATTATTACCTAATTTGTAAAATGTCAAGTTAAGTTCCAAGTGACTGATTTCAGTTGCAACTTGAGTGTCCATTTTAAGAGATTAGACAGTGCAATCCATTGAAACTCCAACATTTAGGTAGATAGTTTAGTTGCCCTTCATTTCTAGTGGGTACAATTGAACATAGCCTATCAAATTCTCAAACTGTAATATGCTAGGTCCTTCCCACAGCCTTGACATTAACTCGGTTTGATGCAGCAAACTCAAAGAACCAACCACAGGTAGAGAATGTGATGCCATCTGTAACACAGGTAGTCTTGAGGACCAGGTGCTGTCGTGGAGGACTGATTCGTTCCCTACCTTACCACATATAATTAGAGTCTAAGAATATTCAGCATGAGTGGAGAGAAAGCAACAGCAGTTGGGGCACCAGAGCAGACATGTCAGATAAGCCCTTTCTCGCTTTCAAGGAGCAGAAAACGTTATTGTAAACAAGGATAGCATAGCGCCACCGCAGTCAGCACTACCCGATCTCTGTTCCTCCCTCTGTCCAAGTAAACATGACATGAGAGAAAGTAAATATGATGGGAAAACATGCCACCACCTCTCTGCACTTTACATATGTACTACAATTTCTCCCACTTGTATTTTTCTACAAGTGATGTTTTTAAATGACTCGTGATAAGTTTGCTGCATGAATTTTCTAATTTTTTAAACTATTCTCATTGTGCATCCTTCCCTCAGGACCACACAGTTTATAGATCACTAATCGTTCCTCTCATCTAAATACTGCCCACTGGTGTTCTTACTGTGAAATTCCCTTGGTAGTGAAGTACTGGTACTTGGTTCACTGTCCTTATAACTTTAGAAAACCTTAGGCTTTCTGTGCATCAAAGGGAAACAGATTTTAAAAACTGAAGCAAGAAGACAGAAAATGCCCTTACAAAATGAGATCTGTGGGAAGAAAGTGGAGGGAGATGTAGAAAATATAAATTGGATACACACAGCTGGAGTTTAGATTATTTTTTCCCAAGCTGAGCTTTGAAGCCAAATGTTCAGTTTAAGCTGTGAGACCCCCCGAGTGCCTTCACCCTCCTTTAAGTCATAGGATCATAAACCAATTATCAGGGTAAAGACTAGAAAACACTATTTACTTATTGTAACAGTGAATAATGGACATTTTGATATTTTTCAAATTGTGTAGTATCTTATAATCAATGCCATTTTAAAACGAATAGATACCATATTTAATGACATGCAAAATTATAATACCTTACACAATTGACTACATCTTAGAATCAATGAAATGCATTCTTATTAACAAAAATGGTTAATAGTAATCTACTCTACCCAGGAATGATTTTCATAAACCTATGCATATTGTACAGGTGAGCTGGAAAAATCTCATCCTTCACAAGTCATTATTACCATCTTGGAACTTCAGCTTCTTTTTGGTTTCTATGGCAGAAAAACCAACCAGCACCACTTGATTTTTCTCTCTACAATTAGTCGTTTGAAAGAGTTTTAAGCATAAATTTGGAAAAAGGAGTCAAGGAGGTCAAATTGCCATCTCACCTGAGCCAGATACCACTTTTGTATTTAGAAGCCCCTGGGGTGCACTTACAGATCGCCTGTTTGCTGTCACACGTGTTTGTAGGTTTATATATGCCACCATTTGGAAGTATTTTCAGATGTTCTGTAGCAGAAAGCCACCCTGCAATTCAGCCTTGGATTCCTTAAGAATGTGCTTTTGAAAACAAACAAAAAAAACAGGCTTTAAATGAAGAAGCACACATATGTTAGAGGGAAATGCAACAGGAGAGATTCGGGCACGGGACCAAAATTTCAGTGACTCTGAGTCTCTAAGGTTATCTTAATGCTTCATGAGCAGAAGGGCGAGTGATTTCAGGTCCACCTGGGGTGGCCGTGTGTATGAACCATGGTGCATTGAGTGCCAAAAAGAATGGCTTATTCTGGATTATTAAAACAGCTAATTCTGTGATAAAGGGTGATTTATATCACTTATTACAAGTTTGTGTTTTTATCTAAATGAAATGACCTATATCTAAGGCGCTCAGGGAGTATTTTGAATTTTAAATGCTCCTGAATGCTAATCTTTGCTATATTGGAAATGGAAAAACAAGAGGATGTGACCATTAGGGCTTTTGTTTTTCGCCTCATATATATTTTTTAACATTTGTTTTTATAGTTATTTTGGAAACATTGGGAGTCTGTCATAGAAGATTTTATGAGAGATAGAAACTTTCATTAGAAATTAAATGGCGTAACAGAAAAATGTCAGTATTAGATATAGACATTTTAAATCATCATCAAAATACTATTGATGCAAAATTTCAAGAGTGAGAGTCATCCTGAGAGATTTTAAGTTGCGTTTTAAGAGACCTAGCTGACTGTGCATACTCACAGGTATCTTTTGGTAGAAGTCTTTCCCATACCACTCTCACTGTGGACTTTTTCAAAGAACTCACGAGACCTCCATTTTTCTAAACTAAATTAGTGCATGACAGTGTCACTCTTTCTAATGTTGCTTTTGATTAAATTAGTGCATGAAGGGTCTAACTTTGGCTATTAAGATATTTTCTTAGTGATGTCTTTTTACAACCTTTCATTTGTAGATGAGCAACACAAGAAGAGGTAATGCAGTCATTCAGATGAAACGCAAACTGCCTGCCAGGGAACCTGGGTTGGTTCCAATTCTCCTCTTAAGCAAATCTTTTATCTCCCTTTGATATAGCCCGGGGTTCTGTAGAGCACTAAAGTAATGAAAAGGGACGTCTTTTTCTCTAATATTATGACACAGAATTTAGATTTTAAATTATAGAACTGTAGAGTTAAAGAAGACCTTCCAGTCATAAAATCCAACTTTTTAGGCAATGTAACAATTTTGGTTCAGAATTCCTTAAGAGTCTCCTGCAGCCTCTATGCAAATGTATATACCATTTTTTTAAGGGTAGCCTATTTCACTATGGGGCTTCAGTTATAAGTCAAACTAAAATCTACCTGTCTGTTGTCCCTCTTTCTACACCCTCAAATAAAAATGGATAAATAAACGTTTTTCAATGTAAGACCCACCAAAATTTAAGGCAGCTTATCAAGCCCCCCTCTCATTGCAGATACATCCACAAGTCATGTTGTAAATTTATTTTCTGAGATCTTGCATTTCTTGCTCAAAAATCTGATACATGAATTTTATAGGGGTATGGAATTGCTTATATATTGTCTGACTATGGCAGAGCACTTTTGAAGCTTTATTTCTTATGATATGGGCACCTAATCTTTGAATTTATATTTTGAGGAGAATCACTGAATTGTCCTACAAGAAAGTGTCATCTTCAATCCTACTAATAAAATGAGTATGACAGGAATTCAGAAAACACATGATGGTTAGCATAGACATCCCACATGTAATTGAATCTAAGTAGGTCCTTAAGTAACATATAGAGTTTTAACCAGAAGAAAATATCAGAGGTATTATCCTTCTGTCTGACACAACATTTTGTATTGAAGCCTTGAATTTTATTGAGTACATGCTACATTAAGGGCCTAGATTTTTTATATATATATACTTTGTCAACCATATCTGTAGTCATATAATTAAAATTACTTAGTTTTTAATGCTATCTTCTGTACTTGGCATGACTTAGTATTAACTTCTATGTACTTTTATTTTTTAAATATTTTATTTATGTATTCTTGGAGAGAGGGAAGGGAGGAAGAAAGAGAGGGAGAGAAATATCTATCGGTTGCCTTCTGCACACACTCCAACTAGGGACAGCCCGTAACCCAGGCAAGTGCCCTCACCAGGAATTCAACCAGTGCCCTTTCTGGTTTGCAGGACAGGGCCCGACCAACTGAGCCACACTGGTCAGGGCTAACTTCTATGTTCTTGATTTTTACCCAGTATTTTATTCTATTACACTTATTTTGAAATTTTGCTGTCATCATTATTGCTATAAACTAGGTGATTTATATCTTCTGTTTGGCACACATGCCTTCTTTATCTTAAGTTATTAATTGAAACATAGTAAACTTTATTTACATATATACCAGAAAGTAAACTCAAATGTGAACCCCTACAATATTTCTAGCTGGAGAAATCAGGAAAATTTTCTCTAATAGTATTATCTTTTAATTGTGGATTGGAATATGAGAGGGAAGAGGAATGGGGAGGAGTGTATTTCAGGTAACTTGAGTATGTTCCCGGTGGTGGGGAGGCACTGGGTATTATGGTTGAATAGGGACATTGGTTGCCAGTAAGGAAGAAATCATCGAAGCTGAAAATATCCATTCTTTCCTTGCTTCCCACGATCAAAAAAATCAACTTTTGCCCTGGCTGGTATAGTTCAGTGGATTGAGCGTGGGCCTGTGAACCAGGCAATCGCGGTTCGATTCCCAGTCAGGGCACATGCCTGGGTTGCAGGCCAGTTCCCAGCAGGGGACGCACGAAAGGCAGCCATACATTGATGTTTCTCTCCCTCTCTCCTTCCCTTCCCCTCTAAAGATAAATAAATAAAATTTTTAAAAACTCAACTTTAATTTTCTAACTCTCTGATTCTTTATATGTGTATAAAACTTACAATGAGAATTTAAGTCATATCTACAGTTACATAACAATTTGGTCGAGAATTAAATTGGACTAGACACTTGTGTTCGTAATTTCTGTGGGAAGAGCGCACCTCCTTCCTGATAGTGACAGCAGAAAGTCCGGATAGAGAGGGACTGACCTGGGGTGCGATCACAGAGGCAAATGCACAGGTAGATGGTATGTGGGACTGAGTTTTCATTGGAAGGTGTCCTGCTAACAGAACAAGGGCAGGTACGCAGGCTGCTACAAAATCTATCATAACTGGAATGATATGTTCATCGTATTCGTAATTTCATAATCTGTCTCAAAGGCAATTGTCCCCAGCAACAGCCAAAAGCAGATAAGGTAGAAACTAAAAGTTGTGTGAAACATTAGATGAAAACATGTATTTTGTTTCTTTGTATTTTATTTATTCCCCAAACTTGTTCTGAACTTTCCACAATTTTACTTCTACATTCTTCTATAGTTGTTATTGATGTTTTCTAATTACAAAATTTTTAAAAAATTATGTTGCTGAGATTTTTGTAAATGTAATATTTTCAATCCTGGTTTAATCTTAGTTGCAACAGATTCAAGAGTTACCAATCAAGATGTCAAGTTCAGACATACACACCAAAACTTTGAAAGAATTTGCCATATTAAATGACACGTTACCCTTTCAATTTAGGTATGATGCTTATAAAGTATGCTTTCTTTCCTTTCAAATCCATATTTTCTAGGAGCAATAGAGAGGCAAAATATCTCTGATGATCTATCTGTAGAGATGAATTTGTCACAGGTGAGACTCCTGTGATACGGCCACTTCCTTCGCCCTTTCTACAATCCTTGCTTTGTGGTAAATAATACACTGGAGAACAAAGGTGCAAATGATAGTTTAAAATATAACTCAGAATTTTATATCTATATTATAAAATTATTTACATGATAAATGATTTACTTGATAAAATATATCCTCTGGCTCAAACTATATGTAATGTAAATAAACACACATTTGAATTAAACATCTAAACATTTGAATTAAACACCTTTTTAAATTTTAATAGTTATTTTTGTATTTTAATCTGATAATATTTTATTGTTTTTAATTAATGCCTTCAGTTTTCTCACTGGAAAAGGCATCATAGAATATGAAAACTATTATAATATCCTTTAAACAATATGTCATTTGGAGTATTAGATCTATGGATATTAGGTAAGTCATACATAAAAAAGACAATAATTACTTCATTTACTACATTTAGAATTGAGCACTTATATATAATACACATATTATAGCTTTTCATTTTTTTGTTTTGGCTTTAAGCATTTATTCATCTTCGGTGTGTTTTGTTTCTAGTAGCAAGATGGTAACAAAGATACACTGAAATAATTCTTTTCTGCACAGCTAAGTGACTGCATCTATCTCATGTTCCTTCCTTTGTGTGTGCAGAAAGTGAAAATGCTCATTCATAATAAGAAAATGTAACTCTGGTAGGCACCAAGGTTTTAATATTTAATTTTCTACATTATAAAGCAGACTCTTCTCTGCCTTCCCATAAATGCAGAAATGGATAAGATTAATTAAACATTAAACCATTATTCTTGGTAAAAGAAAAGTCCATTGCTAGTCATGTTTGATATACTTTCTTTCCAAGGTGATCTTTCCAAAGTCTAACTCTCATCCCTTTAAACATTTTTGAAATAATTAATAATAAGAAATGTGGTCACTTCACTGTCATTTTTCTCTTTTATTTTATGCTTTTATTATTGTGAAAGACTTTAATATGAATTGTGGATTGATTCCAGACTAGATAATTTATTTGATATTATCAAACCTGGCAGTTATTTGGTAGTAGAACTGTCTGGAAACATTTTAAAAATCACTTTTTTTTCTAGATTTTTTAGTTATAGTGAATATATATGATTCTATACATATTTAGATGTTTAAACACTTAATAGCCAATAGTATTGAGGTTTGTGATTATACTATTTTACCAGTGACTCATTCTTAATATATTCACAAGGTTTAAAAAAAACACCAAGAAATGTGGGCTTGAAATGAAGCCAGAATATTGGATTGAAAAAACACACAATTTTCATGCATATAATTTTTATCATTCATTGTTTGTTACCTTCTAACATGTATAAACATAACTTATAATTGCTTAAGCTTTTTTAACCATGAGCATAATTACCTAGAACATAATTACAGCATTTGTGAGATTTTTTTCATTACAGAGAGGTTTTCTTTGACTCTCTCTCCTTCTTCTGTCAGGCAAAGTTATTAGCTATTTTCTCTGTCAGCTGATGATGTAACTTCTGTATTTTATAGCAATATGGAAGAGAAGCCATGGGAACATTCAGCATAAAGTACAAATATAAAAGAATTGTTAATAATTATTATTCATTGTTATGTGACAAGTGTTCTCAGAGGGTTGACTCCTATCCTAAGGTAGATATTGAGTAAAAAACAAAAACAAACAAACAAAAAAGGTTGTTAGGTCTATTAGGGAGGAGAGTATGTCTGCCTGCCACTGGGAAGAGACAAAATAATTAGATAGACCAGGGTCAAACTTATTTCTCCTCTTCTTTGTCTGACCTTTTTGAGAGTAGATAGGGTTTTAATAAATCATTACATTCATGTACTAGTGAAAATTCTTTGGCCAGGATTGAAGACTAGCTGCCTGCCCTCTTCTCCTAGGAGGCATCTCAGTATTTACCTTCAGAAATCTCAAAAGTAAGACAAACTTTACTTCTTTCTTTCTAAACCATAGTCAAAGCAACAGTTTACAACCAATAATACAAACCAGGGGTTAAATGCCAAAGGGAGCAAATATAAGGGTGGTAATAAACCCAGGGAATGATATGCATTAAATAAAATAAATAAACCTAAGGAAGACCTCTGCAGTACCCAGCTGCAATAACTTTGATTAACACTGCTGTGTTTCAGCACTGGGTCATGCAACCCTTTTGACACCTTTCTTCTGAGATGTCATTCACATTTCAATAACTTTTCAGCATGGGCTTGTAAATTCTGTCTTTTCGTTGACTTTGAATGAGGCAAGTTGCTTATGAATGCAGCTTGAGGTGTCACTCAGCCATACTTGCATTGTGTTATCTTTGATTGGCATGTCTGGGGGTTGCGGAAAAATTCCAGCATATCCAAATGTGCTGCTCTAAACACTGAACATTTTTACACAAGTGTTTTCTCCAAGAGAATCAGCTTATACCCTTATGATGATAATCTGTTATTGCAATGTTCCTTCTCACTACAGATGAAGTATATCCTAAAGGCGTATAGGCTCATGGGACTTGGGAACTCAGATTGCTTTTGGAATTCTGATCCCACAAGCCTTTGGGGCTACAATTTTACTAATGTATCACATTAACTGCCACATGCAGAGCCGATCTAACAACCTAATTACTTTGATGAGAATACCTGTGTAATAGCCTCCTACTTGGCAAAAATCAGTAGTGCTAAAAAGATCCCAAAGCAAAATGCCATACATATAAACAAGTGATTTGCAATAAATCCTCATGGGCAAGAAGTGCTCTAGTCCTCGGTCTTGAAGCTCTTGCAACAGATGATACAAGCTGTTGGTATCCACACTAGTGCCATTAGAAAAACTATGGCTTGATATGTTAATAAATATATACGTATATCTAAAACAAAAATATAGAAATGCATAAAAGAACTGACTCCAGAGATGGCTAGATTAAAGGTATGCTCAAAATGCCCTTCCCTACAGCAGGAGACGTTCATTGGTTGTAGTGTAGAGGGCATCCACACAGTCACACACACAGTAGTACCCTGAAGTGCATTAATCAGGGAAAGAGTCAGTACCAAGGTCTCCCAAACTCTCATCATCCCACAGAGAAGGATGCTTAGAGTGGATGTAGCTAGACTGATCATAGCAGGAAAAATGCTCCAGGAGGAGTCTTCCACCCCACCATCAGAACCATCTGGACAGCTATGTACAGCTAGAATTTCTGGTCAACAAAGTGGCTTTGGAAGAAGACTCCCTGAGAGAACACTGTGTCCATGTGCTCTTCTGTTGAGTCTCCGTGGTCTGCTGGGCCAGCTTCCTGTGAAACGATCCAAAACAGGAAGAAAATCTGCCTTCAGGGCCATCTGGACTTGTCTCTCCTCATTTAGAGACCAAACTCAATTAATTCACCATTCTTCTGGATAAGGGCTACCTTTTTATAATATTTAAAAATATTTCTAGGTCCGGGATAAAACAATTGTAATTTATATTTTACTCATTGAAATTTCATGTTCCCCACTCATCACATAACAAAGATCAAGTGACTTTAGGACATAAAAATAGTGCTTGTCATGAAATAAAATATTGTGGGCTGAAATAGTTTGAAAGTAGTAAGGAGGTTTGGGAAGTACCAAAGTCAAACTTCAACTATTTCAAAAACTGGCCTGGAATCAGCCCTATTTCTTCTTAGAGAAGGGAAGAAACTTGCATATTTTCTTCTTTATCATGTCTGCCTCCCTGCTGCCAGGAGAAAAGCATTAATGCCTTACCTAATGATGAGTTAATCAATAATGGATTAAATAGGCCTATGTACTTATACTTGACATCGAACCATCATTTATGTTATTTTCATGTTTAAATGTCTGATCTACAAATCAAATCTTTAAAAATGTATGTATAAATTGATATCACGGCTACATTGAGCTAGTGAGTGCTTGTTTAAAAGAGATAAAATTTCCCTCTATTTATGAGTACAGCTGGTTCTTGCATAATGTTTTGTTCGAAGTCATTTTGTTGTAAAGTTGGTGAGATGCTGTAGGAATTTAATATAACTTTATTAAATTTATTGAAGTAACATTACTTAATATCATTATATAAATTCCAGGCATACAACTTCAAAATACATGTATACTCCACTGTGTTCTCACCATGTGAAGTGTAGTCTCCTGCTGTTAGGGTGTAATTGACCCCTTTACATTCTTTGTTTCCCTCTCCTTCTCTGATAACCACCATTCATTTGTCTGTACCTGAGTTTGTAGTTTTTGTTGTATGTCACACATGTGAGTGAACTCATCCAGTTCTTACGCTTTTCTGGCTGACTTATTTCACTTAGCAAGACACTCTCAACGTTCATCCATCTTGTTGCACGTGACAACATTTCATCTTTTTCTGTCCGAGTAGTATTTCATTTTTTATTTATACAATATCTTTTTTATTTAAGCATCCATTAAAGGAAATTTAGATCGTTTCCATGTCTTGGCCATTGTAAATAATGCTACCAGGAACTTAAATCTTGCCTATATCGGTTAGCCTATGGCACAATTAGTTTTGCTACGCATTGTTCCACTTGAAATGGCAGAAACTATTGATGGCATTACTGAGGCCTTATTATATACTAGAGTTTAATAGAGAATCTCCTATTGGTTGATTAAGATAGTTAAATAAATAGTGAAATAGGTTCAGTATAGCAATTAACTTACTACAGTGCAACAGCTAAGATCCGCGGTTCTGGAACCAGACAGGTGAAATTTGCATCTACTACTTACTAAATACATGACATGACTAAGTTTCTAAAGTCTCTTTATGCCTCTGTTTTCTCATATGGGAATTGGAATATTACTAGACAACTAGGAATATTAAACGAGTTAGTACAAGTAACATATTTAAAGCTGGCACATGAAGAGTGCTCAGTGAATGTTAGCTATATTTGATATTAAATATTAGTGAAGAATTTGGATTATTTTGAAAAATTTGAAACAAAAAGTAACTAAAACATTAATAATGCTGAGTTGATAATTTATAATAACTATGTATATTTTATGTAAAACATTAGGCTCTTTATTTTAAACATGATACCTATTTTATTACATAAACCTTTTGGTTTCTTAGAACTTTTCATTCTAATAGAATATTACCCAGCCATAAAAAAGAACAAAATCTTACCATTTGCAACAACATGAATGGACCTAGAGGGTATTATGGTCTGTGAAATAAGCCAATCAGAGAAAAACAAATGCCACGATTTCACTTATATGTGAATCTAAAGAATAAAATGAAATGAACAAACAAAATTGAAAGAGACTCATAGACACAGAGCAGACTGGTGGTTGCAAGAGGGAAGTGGGGTTGGGGCACTGGGTGAAAGAGATGGAGGGATTAGGAAGTACAAATTGGCAGTTGCAAAACAGTCCTGGGGATGTAACGTGCAGCGCAGGGGATGGAGTCAGTAATATTGTGATAACTACGTATGGTGCCATTCGGGTACTGAAACACCGTAAAATATGATTGTCCAACCATTCTGCTATACACCTGAGACCAATGCAAAAATAATACTAAAAGTAAACTGTAATTGAAAAACTAAAATTAAAAATAAAGGGAAAAACTCATTCAATTATTTATATGTAAATACATTAAGGATAAATATAAAAACAGATGCATGGAAATTCTTAATTTAAAATGCAGAGAATGTTGCAGCAATAGGAGATTAGGATACATAACATGCTAAACAATATCCCCAGTGTCCTTAATTTATATTGGTATGCTATATAGTTACCTATACCCCCATATACACTTCAAGAAAAATCTTTTTTAAAGGACCCTATATATGGCCAAACTAGAAGGTGGAAAAAAGCAACACTCCTCTGAAAAGACAAATTAAGCTAAAATGAATGATAGTGTAAGAGAAATAAGCCAGCTGAAATATATGAGAGGTGATTATCACATAGTCTATATATTACTGAGCTAAAAACTAAAAAGGAATAAATTCCAAGTGCACCATAGACTGCATGATGGTGACATGCATTAATAATGAAAGAGATAAATAACCTTGTTTCCAAAAACCCCAGTATTTACCTTTACTTCGTGTATGCCATGTCCAAAATTATGATTCTTCTGTGGCTAAATGTTTCTGTAACAAAGCGGGGAAGAGAGATGCTTCCTTTTACCCCATGTATTTGTTCCCTCCTGTCTCCGACCAGGTAAAGTCACAGAGCCTTTATTTTAAGGTATACCCTCCATGTGTTGCCTAAACACCAGGTGTGGGTAAGGGAAATAACTACTAAGAATAAGGAATAAAGAAAAACGTTGAATTGTTTCCTAACAAGACTGCATTATTCTTCCATGGTCGACACTACTGCCCATGCACTGCCTTCAGGCTGCCAAGTCACAAAAGAGCTGAAAAATATAACACCAACGGTCCAACTCCGCGCCTGCCTGCAACCCAGTGGCACAGCACGGGGAGAATGGATCTAGGAGGCAGGAGGAAAAACAGGAGGAAAAAAGTGGTGAACATTTAATGAGTGCCTGCTTTTTTTCAGAACTGACACTTTACATCCATTCTTGCATTAAATTTCCCACATCTCCGAGTTCTTGATTTTACAGACAAAGAAACTGATGCTCAGAGACTTGCCCCAGGTCAGACGTTCCATGAGTTGCTGAATCAGGATATGTGGTCTGCACTGACTTCAAGTCAGGAGCTTTCTATGTCCATGTGACCTGACTTCTGGTTCAAGGCTTATGATTGGCTATGTTGACATAAACAAATCACTATCCTAATTTTTTAATTTAGGGGCTTGCACCACAGCCTATCTGGATTTTGGGAATATTTAAATTAGTAAAACCCAATGAGGTAGATCTCAATACCTTCATGTTACCAGCATGCATGCATCCCATGAAAGGTACACAGAAATCTCTCAACACCAGGGCAAATAGTTCTAGTCCTACTGGGATAAAATTCTTGAACAATGCATTACTCTTCCCAGTCATCTGAAGTCTACTCTACACGGCAATGACCATGAGGAGATGGGGTGCCAAATCAAAGAGGATATAAAATTTGTCTTTTATTTCCATTTCTTATTTCCTATATATTTCAAAGAAGATTCCATTTGCTTCTTCCTTTACCCCTTCTCTGCACATTTTTCTTTTTAAGACCATGTGTGTAGAGTATATTCATTTAATTAAAACTAAAGAATTACTGCAGGTGAGGTCATGATCTACATCAACAAAAAGTACTAGAAGAAAGGTAGAGTTGATGTGTTAGTAGATATTAGGTTATTAACTTTAATAAAAATATAACTTGAAAAGTGTCATGGGATAGTCATAAATTAACACTGAGTAGCCAACAATATATTTATTGTTTTACAGCTAAGAACTGATTAAGAAGCCCCGTAGGAGATTCTACCATGTTACTAAATTAATTTTTAACATCTTTTTCTATTTCAGAAGATTGAAAGATGCTTGAGGAAAGAGAACAGGTTATTTATAACTCTTATTTTTCATTACATTTACAGTATTCCTGGACATATATCGGGTGTTCAGTAAGTGCATATTAAAGTCTCTGAATGCATGTATATGGCTACTACATCTGACGCCCTTGCTAGTCATTTCTCCAACTGAATTTAGAGTTTATAATTGTTGTATTTATTTGTCATGAGTAACAAAGACCTGAGCATTCGTACAATTCAGTTTGATCTTCCTTGTCCCCAGGGGATAACAGTGTGGCATACTACAAATGCCATTGCTTTGCAATATTTAGTGGTTATAGAATGTATACATTTTATTCTAAGACTAGATTCACCATTATTTTGTATTAAAAACAAACACAACAGAATAATTGTGTATATTACAATGAAAATAAAGACATATTTAGTCATGGTTAGGCATGATAGCAAGCCTCTTTGATTAATTTTCTCCTTTAATTTTTCACAAGCAGTGTATTTTGAAAATTTGGACACTATTTGGGGCAGTTCTTTAATACTGGCTGTCTAATTAATCTAAAAAATTGTGAGCACTAGTATATAACATATATATGAATAAAAAATTTGGTAACCTACTGTGACTGGGTGTCTTACGAAGGAAAATTACAGAAATCAACTAACAGGTATTTTTATCACTCCTTAGAAAAAATTTTCTTCATATTTTGAACAAATTGAGTCTCTAATAACATATTTCCTTAGACTAAAGATGAATGAGATGACAGATACTAAGTTCCACTGCAGGCACAAGCTCTTTCCTAATTATACTTTCATAATTTAGTCATCATACTAACTCATACTGGGTGCCATAAAATTTCTTCAGAAAGACATATATCTGAATAAGGAAAATCAAAGGAGGGCTTCAGCTAGTGCTAACAATGAAAGGAATAAAAACATAGGTAAAGAAAGCTTTTCTCTCCCAAGTGCATATTTATAAAGGATGCAGAAGATCTTTCTTTGCCTTACATTTATGAATAGACTTGATATGGTGTAGTACAGCCATATTTTGATTTGATTTAATTTGAACTGGGGACAGTTTAGAAGAGAAAAGGGAGATTTTGGTGTTTATATCTCATAGCATTTTTATAGGAACTCTGCCGGTATATAAATGCATTTGAAAATAGCAAAATATGGTAGCTTTTGTGTTCTGCTCCTGAGAACTTATCTTTTGTGAATCAGTTAAGTATATAAAGATATATAGAAAGAGGTCCTTTACTATAACAAGTCTATAAAGATAAGTAGATTTTTGTTCTTCCGTGTTTGAAAGGAGGAATCAAGTAAATTTAAAAACAATTATGATAATACCTAAATAAATAAATAAATAAATGAGAAAGGCTTAAGAAAAACTAGGGAATTTGCATACTAATTTTGTTTAGTTGTGTTTTGAATATCTGTGTCACTAACAAAATAGTAACAAAATTGTTTCTCAAAAAAAAATCAGTTTCATCATTGAAAAAAATGTCCGTGTTATTTTTTAAATTATTTGCCAGATAGCCCTGGTATGGTGAAGCTTCATTTAGCTGAATAGGACCTTGGCTTCCTAACTATTAGCTTCATAATGAGCCTCAACTTTTTCATCTGCAAAGTGGTGATAATGTATTGTTCATAAGAAAGAACCTAGTAAATATGTATAATATGTTAAAGAGATGAAAGTATTAAAGACATATCGACCTGTTTTATGAAGCATCTTTACTATGTAAGAAAATTGCTTGTTGCTTACAATTATATGCAATATTTTATTTATGTAGACATAAATTTTCTTTATTGCAGTTGGAATAGTCACATCTGTATTCAGTTATTCATAAATAAGAAAAAACAATCAAGAATCTAGAGCATGGCCCTGGCTGGTGTAGCTCAGTGGATTGAGCACAGGCCTGTGAACCAGAGTATCTCTGGTTTGATTACTAGTCAGGGCACATGCCTGAGTTGCAGGCCAGTTCCCAGTATGGAGTGTGCTAGAGGCAACCACACATTGATGTTTCACTCCCTCTATTTCTCCCTCCATACCCATCTCTCTAAAATAAATAAATAAAATCTTTAAAAAAAAGAATCTAGAGCAAATAATAAATGTTGGAAGAGGTCTTGTCAATAAACTTGACTTGGCCGTCTTAGGACAGATCTAAGTTCTTCTTTAAGACACTGTGTATAGCGTGTATTCATCATGATCAACTATACCACTTTGGGAAAAAAACAGTTTAGAGCTAGCTGTGGAAATTGAGGCCAAGCTCAATCACATGGGTTCTATAACATTACATATATTTACTTAATGGCAGAGCCCAGATAGTGCCAAGTCTCTCACACTTTCAAATCCAGACTCCTTGCCCATCTATAACAGAACAGCAATATTCATGCCATGGTGCCTCAAGAAGATTCCATCCATGGCTGTTACACAAGTACTTTTTCTAATTCAATACTCTAAAAGGGTATATGTTTAAGCAGCAGTCTTTTGAGATGGCTAATCATATGTAAAAAAGATTAGATAGTGCTCTACAAGTAATGTGGAAAAGGACAGAGAAAAATAATTATTCTATATGATAGTAGAAGAAAGATTAGGGAACACAATAAAGACATTAAAAGTTAACATTGCTTCAGGCAGCAATATGTAGTAATTCACTGGCAGAACACAGAGCAGATTTCCCCATTCCCAATACAGTAACTCACGGGGCCTGCAGGTCTAACACATTTTAAAATGACAGCTCATGCTTATTTTCTGCTGGTAGGACAAATAGTTGGAGCAAAGCAGGAGTAAAAGCCTATGTGTCCCAGGCTATCCTTAAGGGCAAATACATTTTATTTGCAAAGCTTATAATATACATTGATCTTATACTTTATAGCAATTCCTAAACTTTAAAAATAAATATTTACATAAAGGAATAGCCCAAAAGAGGTAAAGATTATTTTATGATAGCTTTGTATGCACACATGCGCTGCTGTCGAACTCTGATTTGTCTGAGGGACTGACTTGGTCATTAATTAGTGTCTTCAAGACTTGCAGTGGGAAGTCAGTAGTTGTTAAATAGATTAATAAGTAGATAGATTCTGTCAACAATAGAATGTTTCTTCTCAATGGAATAGTTCCTCTAAAGCCATTTCCTCTACTGTGGTCCAAGCAATTTCCACAAAATAAGATACTTTTCATCTCCTTTGGAACATATGCTGGCTGCTTATTGCAAAATCTATAGTTTTTGTGCCATAATATATGAGAAAGTGACTTGAAAACAGAAAAGTATTATCTGATGAAAAAATATTATCAATTTACTTCAGCAAGATTTTAGAGAACATGTGACACCAAAGTTCAAATATTAATAGAAACTTATTTTTGTCATATTGGAACAATTATTTCTGTGACTAAACACTGATACAATGTGGTTGAACTATGTGTAAAGTACTATGTAAGCAAAAATAAGAGGAAAGTGCATTTGTGCTGGTGAAGAGCTAACCATTATCACAAAAGCTCAAACTTTAAGTCTTTAAGCTTGAGTGGTGCAAAGACTAAAGGAAAAAGAGAGGGAAACAAAATGATGAGGGTTAGGTAGGAAAAGCCAAGTTGTTCAGTTGTAGGAAAATGATTTAAGCAATTATTTCTAACCCCTAATTCCAGGTATTAGTTGTAAATGAAGGTTCACATTCTTAATGAATAGTATTTGCATCCACAGGGGTAGCCTGCATATGTAATAAACTATATTGCCCCTTTCATTATCCAATTACATGCGGACCAAGACTAGTTACAATGGTATGAGTATAAAAGCCTTTTTGGCACAATCGGTCTTCTTTAGGGGCTTCATTCAGACCAATATTATCTCTTTTAATGCATGGACATGGTACACGGTAGAGTTTAGAAAAATTTTCCCTTAATTCACACTACTACATACGTATAGGTTTGGGGGGAAAAGAGAAAATCTGAAATTCCTCATATATTTAAATATATTTTCTGTGCTGGGTGATAGTACAGAATTAGTAAATAAGTAGGGTACAAGTTTGAGAGTAAGATGAATCCATAACTAGTGTTGTTTTCTGCATACCTACTAGATATTACCTGAAAAAAACATAAACTGATAACATAAACTAAAAATGACTAAAATGGTTCAAACACAGTGCTCCCACTTCATCCTACTCATGACCACCTGGCCCAATATCTTTCACACTGATTCGCACCATTTTTTTTTGAGGTCCTGAGAATATTTGCCTGGCTCATTCCTCCAGACCCTTTTCTAGCTGTGTAAGAACAATTGCAAATAAATCGCTGCTTAAGCATTTCTAAAACATGTAGGTTTTTATCTCTCAGGAACTATTACATCTTTTGGCCAAAACAATGACTGGGTCTAAGTTCTACTCCTAAATGAAACAAATGAATTTGTGTCATTTCCTTATGTAAGTTGTCACACTTCCAGATTGCACAAATTCTTAAATCAAAATGATTCTAAATTTTCTTCCATGACTCTTTCCTGTGCTAATTATTTCTGACTAGTATTTTCTGCCTTTATCAGTCTTACATGAGACAGTATACTCTAAGAATTAGTGTGAAAAGTATTTTAATGACCATATTTAATTTTTTAAAGAAGTAATATTGAGATGTATATGAATAATCTTTTCTTACTAAGGCAAAGTGTTCAGAAGGAGGCGGAGGGTGGTGTTGATCTAATAACTCTATGCTCTCGTGGAGAGTTTATAGAGAATGTAAGGAGGTGCATCATGTATTTTATTCTTGTTTGAGATCCACTAGATCCAAACACAGTTGATTAAATGATGATCATCATTAAAACTATAATAACAACAATGGCAATATTAACAAACAAAAACAAACCCTAAATCTTCCACAACTTTGGGCAAATTCATTTCATAACGAACTTTCAGATGGAAGCCTTTTATTTTTCATCCAGGATAGCCTCGTTGAAAGGACATTTGGTTTCTTACTTGATATATTCTAAATGTGATCTTAACCGTTTGTGCTTTAATTCACTATTATAAACCATCTGCTTTGGCAAAGAAGATGTTTTAAATCCCAGGCACAAATAAATTTGTGATAATATGATGCATTTCAGGTCATATAACATTTTTATGACTGAATAAACTAATTTAAATATTATTTGTTTACATTTGGATGGTGACCCTGGTAAACTGTGGTAACATCCAGAAAATCCCTAGGTAGGAAAAGGTATTTATGATATAGTTGTAGTGTGAAGGTGCATGCAATGTCATAGATATAAATATTTAGCATCTAGTTAAGTTTCAATTCTGAGCCTGGCTGGTGTAGCTCAATGGATAGAGCACGGGCCTGTGAACCAAAGGGTTACTGGTTCAATTCCCTGTCAAGGCAGATGCCTGGGTTGCAGGCCAGGTCCCCAGTTAGGGGTGTGTGAAAAACAACCACACATTAATGGTTCTCTCCCTATTTCTCTCACTCCTTTCTCCTCTTTCTAAAAGTAAATAAATCTCTAAACGTTTTCTTTATCTTGAGTTTAGGCCAATCTTCAACTGAATACTATTGTCCTCTATGGCTTCTTGTTTTCCTAAAATGTTATGCCACTTGGAAAGTTAATCTGAGGTGTATGGGAATGTTTCACCTTGCTTGACTTGTAGAAAGTCATATTTACAATAGAGTTTTCACAGATGAGAAGAAATGTTGGGAGCTCACTTTAATGAAGCACAGATAAACAAACAGAATCCATTGTGCCATATGGCAATTATGCCATACAGTTGAATTTATTACCAAATAAAACTGTTGACTTATGCATTTCACAGTTTTTAACTATACATATCTGGCATTTTTAAAAGGGGTTTCTTTAGGGTTATTTGCCTAGACGTCTATTTATAGACGTCTTATGCAAGAAGTATAAGAAAATGAAATTCAACTAGAAGAGAGAATTAAATTAAACTAGTCCCCTCTCAAGTCTTGTTACAAGTTCCAAGAATTATGAAGACTTTTAACCTAAGAAATACAATGTTCAATCTATTTGGTTACAAATAGGCATGTACTTGTAACTGGTATCCACAGCAAAAGTTTCTGCAGCATATAATATTTTATTCCTACAGAAAAAGTAAGTATCTTTACCTTAAAATTGTTTAACATTGCCAATATGAACTCTGACCTGTCGAATACATTGCTAACTTTCACTGAGTTTAGACAAAATGTTGAAAATTTAATGCCCATTTTCACTTGTGTAATGATGATATATTTTTTCTAAAATTATATACATTCTAAACCTGATCAGCCCATCATTTACCCACCTCTTTTACAGAAATCACACTAGCATGTCCTTCTCTTAGGCAGTCACTGAATAGTTTCTGCATTTTATGTGGGTAGTCTTCAAATCCACAAGTAAGTTATATTTGAGATCTGACATTTTTTATAGCTAAAAAATCCTTTTTAATTTGCACCCCTAATTAGGTCGCATTAAAGAAAGTGCTTCTTTTTAAAAAATCCAATATATCTATTCATCTGTGAAAGTGGACATTTATGTTATTACTTCAGATAAGATTGCTCTCTGTGGTTCAGAGGCTCTTATGCACTTAACAAGAGCAATTGCACAGCACGCACACATAGACAACCTTATAAATAGCATTCGGTGTAACTTTTATTTAAGCTATAAATTTATACTTTATACTTTTTTCTTTCTCACTCTTACTTCTGTGTGTCTCATTTTTCAGTAAGCTACTTTCAAAATAAACTGAAAACATGATGCTCAGCGGTGCTTATGCTTAGAAGCTATCACAACCCCCTTCCCCAAGAACAAAGCTGGATGTGAACATCCCTTACTTCCACTTGGATATGCAGTTTGACTTTCTCAATGGAGTTGGCAGTGGTCCTAAGGCTGAAAGGGAATTCTTCAAGGGGGACAATAGTGCTTTTCTTTGGCAGTAGGAAAAGATGCAAGGGAACACAATTCCCCCTCCTCTTGCCTTCAATGGCTCAATTCAGCTGGGCCCGTTCACCAGGATTTTCAGTGATTGGTGAAGAAAGAAATACATAAAAATGAGTCTACAGAATGCTCAACCGGGATAACTCACTTATCTATAACCTGTCAAATCTGCCACCAATTAGTGTCAGCATCATAAATTCTTTATTAATTTGTTGAGACATATTTTTTCCTGTTTGTTAAGATTGGTTCTATTATCAGAGTTTATTCTTCGAGTTTATAAACTTGAAAACAAGTGCCTGCTCCATTCTATACATTTCTTTCTTTAAATGGATAATGTAAAACATGATAATATAAAGTTGTGAATAATATTTGGCCCATTTTATGTGGAAATAGAAATTCTCTGAGAGGCAACTTTAGTAATGGGTTGGCACAATAAATTTGTTAGAAAGAGTTTGACACCTTGATTGCATTTCTGAAGTGCAGTTGTTGTTGCTTTGGGGAAAGTATGTGTGTTGGTTTCAATAGAGCATAAAATGTTATGTTAACTTCTTGTTTCCCTTACTTTTAACTTAATAATTTTAATAGTGTTTTTTTCTATTTGATATAGGTAGGAAAAAAGGAGTTAACATGTTTGCTTTCATCAATATTTCTAGTCTTATTTCAGTCAGCTCACTTTAGATTAAGGAAACATCAGTTACTACTTTGTATTTGATTAAGCCTTATTTCCAAGACAGTATTTTATTTTTATGAAGTTGAATCCAATAATAATTTACCCTCCCCAGGTCCCAAGAGTGGAAATGTTTAGCACTTTATTTTTCAACTAGTCTTTGTAATGTTTTCTCTCCCTCTTCCTTCTTCTCCACAACCACTGGATAAACTTATGAAGAAGTTGGGGAAATTGTGAGTTGTATTTTGGAAGTTACATTGGACATTGTCAGGATCTCCTTTTGAGGTATACAATAGATTTTTAAAATAAAGACATATAATTAAAAGTAATTTATAAGAATGAAAATAGCCCTGGCTGGTGTAGCTCAGTGGATTGAGGGCAGGTCTGCAAACCAGAGGATCGTGGTTCAATTCCCAGTCAGGGCACATGCCTGAGTTGCAGGCCAGTTCCCAGCAGGGGACACACTAGAGGCAACCATACATTGATGTTTCTCTCCCCCTCTCCTTCCCCTCTAAAGATAAATAGATAAATATTTTTTAAAAGAATGAAAATAATGCAACAGTTTTATCGAATTCCCTCTGATTCTGTGTTTGTATTTCCAGCATTTTCTGGTTGATATTTTGATCGACATTAAATTATTTAGGTTTGGGATCTCCATCTAGGCTTGGGAAATTTTCACATACCAAAAGCAATAAGAAATTGTTTTTCTTTATTTTTTTATTTATTGATTTGAGAGAGAGAGAGGAAGGAGAAGAGAGAGAGAAGAAAAATTAGTTTGTTGTTCCACTTAACTTATATTCACTGGCTGATTCTTGTATGTTCCCTGACCTGGGGTCGAACCCACAACCTTGGCACATAGGGATGACGCTCTAACCAACTGAGCAACCCCCACCGGGGCCAGGAAAAATAAGACACTTTTTGAATAGCAGATATCTGAGAGAAAGGGTGTAAACAAAAAAGGTCACATGATTGACTTATCCGGGAGGAATGATACAATGACTGCATTGTGAGATAAGAGCTGATAGCATTCTTATTCCTCTGGTCGGAAGCAATTGTTTTAATGATTTTTAAAAATTATTAGAAATTTATATAATCTCTATCTTTGTTGCTGAAATGGATACTTGTGGGATTTAGCTAACTTTGCCAAAAATCACGTAGCTGGCAGCATTTGAATTGCAATCCAGAAAGTATGACTAGTGCCTTTGGTCCTAATGACTATAGGATGCTGCTTCTCCTTATTTAAATTGATAAAGGGCAAAATTTAAAACAGGGTATAATTATTACTCTCATTCATATATAAAATGAAAAAATGTCATAGATTTTGTTTAATGCATTAGTTAACAAGGGAACTAACTACATTTCATGCAAAGGAGGACCCGAAATGCCACGGATGAAAGTCAGATAAGGAATAAGTTTGAATTAAGTTTACAAATGGCAGCAAAGTAGGTCCATATCCACTGGGGCAGAATCAACTGCATTCTGTTGGGCACAATTTTTACTTTTATGGATAAGAATTATGTGTATTGCTAATATTGTAATATGATACTATAATGTAATTACTGTATTAATTACACATTAATCACTTTAAATGTCCCATTACTTAAAGAACTCATGGACTTTGTTCTCATGAGATACCTTTTTACGCAGGCTAAAAAAAATGCAGAACAACAGCAATAGAAAAATATTTGCATAGAAAAGGGTTAGGAGCTGCAGACACAGTCTCTTTGTCCTCCTGCTCCTGGGTGCACTGCACAGGACATACGTTGTCTCCAGGGTATTTGCAAAACACCTCTGGGCCAGGAAGCGCAAAATCTTCCCATGATGGGAGGTATCCTGTTCACACCCTAGCATATGACCAGCATTTACCTAAATGAAACACCAAAACTAGGTGTACTTCATAAATGCAGTTATTGCTGCTTAACAATGGTAACAGCTCCATATACCCTACTCCAAAACAATATATAGACTCAAGGTTATGGAACAACATTTGTTCTAGGTAATAGGTTCATCAACATTGGGTAAGTAGTCATGGGGATTATCAGGTGGTCAATCCGAACCAGCTGAAATTAACCCATGCTGTGCACTGTCATTTTCTATAGGTTTTCTTCCATATGTACAGAGCTGGGGAAAACTGAACAAAGACAATGAGATAACAGTGAAGTGGAAATGCCACTTGGGTTAGATTCGAGGGGATCAGGATACTAATGAAATTTCAAAGTATTTCACAATTTTTTCATGTGACGTGTACTGTGAAGTCAGACAATTTCTATGTAATACTAGTATAGTGAGATAAAAAGGCAAAATTCAAGACAATCTTCTTCGTGCGTCTATATAGAACCAAAGTTTCTGATACACAGACACATTTATTATTGACTTCCTTTTTTTCTTTCCTCTCTCATTCTAGTACCTCTCCATTCCCTACAGACTGCAGTTTGCAAACTAAAACTCACAGGAAGGGACTGTAGCATAGTTCCGTGGTTTATTTAAAACTTGAAAAAAGTATACCATGGGCTCGTGTGAATCATGCACTACATTGCTTTAAAGATGGTTACAGAAACGTTTCTCTGCTTTGTTCATTTCTCGCATTCCTTTCATTCAAATTTTTCTGTGTAAAACAAAACAAAAGCTGTGAGAGCAGTTTAAACTATATAAACTGGCAAATAACGCACTGAAATTAAATGGAAATATATTTCCCACAACGTGAAACTTGGAGCTTTGTTAACTGCATACGTTCTCAGTGGAAGTTGTAGCCCCTGAGGGGCTAAAATTGGTTCCTGGAGGAGAAGAGTAAAAAAAAGAGTATCTTTGTGTGTACGCAGTGCAGATATATGTACACTACAAAAGTAGACATACACTTTATCTTCAGTATTAAAATTTCAAGGGTTTGCAACTAAGAAAAAATATTTTAAAAGTCTATTTACAGGAGAAGTGAATTAAAAAGATTGACAAACACTGTAGGTTCTTGAAATGGTAAATTACAACATAATGAATAGATTATTTTGTCCACTTTATATTTTACTTTGAACTGACCAGTTGCTTTGACTTTGAGAAGATTGAACTCAGACTTTGTGCTGTTATAATTATGCTGTTATGTCCTCTAATTTCATTCAACAAGTAAATAAATAAAACTTGGGTTGCATTGCAAGAAGCATAACTCTCTATGATGTACCAAACTGAACACCTTGACTTTTAATTAGCTCTATCCAGGAAAACAAGTGCTTTTTATTGCTTAGCTCAGTGATTGCATTTCTCAGTGTGATCCAGGTGTTTGATGAGCAAAGTTTGGCAGTTACTGTATCAGAAGAAAACATCGTTTGGCAATGCACACACTAATGTGAGGTGTTCTTCCTGCTACCATATGGAACAAAAGTAATTATTAGTGATGGAAGGGAGAGCGATTTAATCACTTGCAGTTTGTTAAGGAGTATTCCTTATAGTTGACAGTGTGGTTTAGCTGAAGTTATAAGACAGAGAATATTGGAAATCACCTGTGTTAGGGATGTAAAAATGGTTTTCCTTTTTTTCTTATAGGAATAAAGGCATAAGAAAGAGAGTCACAGATATTTTGTCTAGTTTTTGTTTAGATAAAGTTATATTTACCTAAATAAGATTATAGGTTGATAATCTTATTATCACTTATGTTCACTATTTAGATTCAAAAATTAATTTCCATAAAGTTTTACCCTCAAGACAAAATATTAATAAGGAACTAGATTCCAAGAGTAGAAAATAAGATCACACCAAGGTCAATAATACTATTTTAACCAGAAAATTAAATATAATAGTGAAATTGGGCTAAAGTCATAAGGCAAAGAAATCCCCAAAAGATAACAGGACATTTTCTTTCATAAGCCTTAAAAATTTTTACATTTTAGTCAAATAATAAGAAAATATTATTCAGTTTTCTTCAAATGTTTGGAAAATGTGTAGCTTCACTTATTTTTTAAAATTTTTTATAGATATTTAATAGTTTATATGCTCTGTTGGGGCCAGCAAAGCAGGGCCCATGAGAATCCCTTTCCTGGAAGGGTTGTTGTGCTGAGGGTGGAAGAACGTGCCCAGAGAGTTGGAATGCACTAACGTGTGGCCCTTCTGCACATGACCTATGTGTCCTTGAACAAAGTGCTGCCTTGTGTGTCGAATTACACCTTAGCAACTATGTCATGGAAGTGCTTTGAAGTGTGTGTGTGTGTATATATATATATATATATATATATATATATATATATATATATATGGGTTCACTTATATGTAGGCTTTTTCTCTATAAATACCACAAATGTATTTTTGTTTCTGATGAATTTCTTCATAACATTCTTTTCTCTAGTTTACTTTATTATAAAAATACAGTATATAATACATCTTACATACAAAATCAACTGTTTGTGCTATTATCAGGGCTTTTGGTCAAGAGTAGGTTACCAGTAGTAAAGTTTTCGGGGAGTCCAAGGTTTTATATGGATGCTCAACTATGCGGACTGGTGGTGCTAGCCCCTACGTTGTCCAAGGGTCAACTGTATATAAGTCAAAGCTCAGCCACTTCCTGAATGTGTATGTTACTTAGGCGCAGTGAGTTTCTGTTTCCTTATCTGTAAGAGAAGGGTCATACCAACCTGGCAAAACTGTTGTGATGTTACACAGAACTGTGTAGTATCTGGTACATAAAATGCCTTTGGTAATTGTCAGTCATTAGGAACCACACAATAAGAGCCACAAAAATGCCTCATGTGGTACTGTCCTTCTTTATAAAGTTCCTTTCTCTTAGAATTGCTTTTTCAAAGGCCTCATAAGGTAAGCACAGGCAGGTATTTGTATTTAACTTTTAATTCTCACAGGAAATAGAGTAATTATTCTGTGGTCAGGAGTTTTTTGCCTTGCTAAAAGGGTAAAGAGAAGGTGGTCATATGCTCACTGGATATTTTGGGAAATTATTTATCTCAGGGAACCTGGTTCAGATGCATCACTACCAGCTTGCATTTCAGGGGCCACCTGGCTTATCATCTGCACAACAACATGCTTTGTGACTTTAAAAGAATCATTTTCCTACTGTAATTTTCTGCACATGCACATTTTGGCAGAGTGCTTTTCCATGTGAGGAGCTTCAACCTAGATTACAAGGACTCTTAAAATGTGCACTTGCTTAGATGTCGCTTTGTCAGTCTACTTATTATTAAATTCCTTTGTGTGCATGTAAAGCCTCCTCAGCTAAATTGTTAAGCCCTTGAGATCAAGGACTCATCTACTTCTTTAAATTTTTATGGAAATGCAGTGTACAAAGGAAGTGTTATGTACGTAGGAAGGATCTCTTGTTATGGTTAAATATAATTATGTTATATGATGCACTTCACTAGGCACATTGTCATTTTACTAGGAATTCATCACAAAAGCTTTGATTTTTCATTTTATAAATAAGAAATCAAAGCTCAAGATGCAAAATGGCCAATAACAGAGAAAGATAATAAATATTTGAGCTAGCTTTTTCCATTACCCCAAAGAACTATTTTGATCTAATATAAAAGATTTTACTATCTCTAAAATAGGATGAAAATCAATTTGGCCTTACTGGAGATAATTTTTGAAACAATTCTAATGTCATTTTGATACAAAATATTAGAATTTTCTACAGACTTTTATTCAAATGGGCAGTATAAATATTGATTGTGGTTTAGAAAGTATTAAACAAAAATTTTAGAGAAACTTTTAAAATCAGTAGTGAAGATTTATGTGTGCCTACAATAGAAAATAATCCTGACCTGGACTGAATTTTATAAGCATACCAATTGAAGATAGATGCATTTGAAAAATGAAATATGTAAAACTGTGTGTTTAGGCTACATTATTGGCTTACTTAGGAAAATGAATTTGATCATTTTCATAACACACAATTACCTAAATCTCATTGGTGAAATAGAACTTTGAAATAAATCAAAATCATAGCTGGTGAAATACTGTTAGGTTATGGGCCTGAATGAGAGAGAGGGTTGGGAAGTATTGAAGAAGGAGGAAAAAGAGCAGAATCAGAGAACCTTCTTCCTATAAGTTATTGCTCACCTATAAGATATTGATCACCTATTGTTTTGCATTTGTGAGATGAGATTGGTCTCCATTGCCTCTTTAAAATTGTGGACCTTTGAGATTTTACAGTGAGTTAGATATTATTGAAAGAAAATTTTTAGCTCTGGCTGGTGTAGCTTAGTGGGTTGACCATGGGCCTGTGAACCAAGGGATCATGGTTTGATTCCCAGTCAGGGCACATGCCTGGGTTGCAGGCCAGTTCCCAGCAGGGGATGCACGAGAGGCAACCATACATTGATGTATTGCTCCCTTTCTCCTTTTTATCTCCTATAAAGATAAATAAATAAAATATTTTAAAAATAAGCAAATAAAGTATATTAAAAAAAGAAAGAAAATTTTATAAAATGTGTATATTTTAAAATTTTATACAGATGTTTTCCAGACAGGGGACTAAACCTGCTTATCTCATTTCAAATGGCCTACATGATTTTGATGAAAATTAACTATGTATGATGAAGCAGTGATATTGAGTCAAACTATTAATATTATGCTAAAATATTTTGGTGACTTAATTAATAGTTTTGCTTTATATGTTCATATTGTGATGTTATTCTTCATAACATCAAGTAGAGTAAAACGATGTATTCAAATTTATTAAGATACTCGCTTTGTCCCCACCCACTCATTTAATGCAATACCTGGTTTTAATTAGACTTATGGATTTATTTGATGAAGAAATGGTAATTTTCATGGTTATATGTGTGAATAGCAGGAGCTATTCCTTGTGTATTATTCTTTATTTTGATATATTGTATCAGGTTATATCCTATACAATGGAAATGGTATAAATGGAAATTAGCTCCTCTTGTAAAAGATATGTTATTTTCATTCCAAAGCGGAATTTTTTACCTTGAAGTTGACAAAACAAATTGTTTATAGTTTTGGCATGAGTGTCTTTTTGAGTCACATCTGTCTCATCACCATTAACTGTCACAATTTAAAACATTATATATTGATTATTAAGAATAATCCTCAGTTCCATACAATTATCAGCTTACAAGTAAGGGATCTCTGCATATCATTTAATTATTTTAAAGGAAAATATCCTGCATCAGAATTACATTACCTTAAATGTACCATATTAAAACTAGAATTGTTGTATGGCCAAATTTATTCATAGCATAAATTAATTCTTAATTTATGCTAAAATTAATTCTTAGCATAAGAATTCTTAGCATAAAATTCTTAATATGAAATTCTCACAACTGATGATGAACCTGCTGCTTTCTACTTAAAGATGATATAATCCTTTGTTACATTTAATATAGAGCAAGTCCAGAAATATGGTTGTTTAATATCATCTTGACACTTACATTTATCTTGTATTTTATTTAAAATACTCTTTTAATATAGAGCACTCACTACATGTAGCACACAATAGATGTTGCATGAATGAATAAGTGGAAACACAGCAATCACATGTAAAGCAGGGCCCCGAGAGTTTTCATAAGTGACCCAACATAATCCTTATAACAACCCTGAAAAAAAGCAAGGGTGCATTTATTGACTGTCCTGCTCAGGTGAGGCACTTTAAGAGGCATATTTTATTTCACTAGGGATTGATCACAAATCCTTTTTTTGTGATAAAATTTAAAAAATAAATGTAACTTCTTGTGCTTTTTTTGTATCTCATAAGCTTTCTTAATCTAACAGCATTATCATCACTTTACTGATGAAGAAACAGATTTGAAAAGTTTGTGACTTGGTCAATGACATCATTATTTTAGTGGTCAAGTATTGATAGACATTCTGGATGACTCAGAAGTCATTCAAATTTCTGTGTTTATATCACAAACCATTATATATATATATATGCATATATATACATATATATACACATATATATGATTTTTATACATATAATATATAATGCATGAGGTTATTTACTTTCATGATCTAAATTAATATAATGTATTTGACATACTATATGCATTTATCTTCTTCTTTTAAAGATCTTATTTATTTATTTTTAGAGAGACAGGAAGGGAGGGCAAATAGAGGGAAGAAAACATCAATGTGTGGTTGCCTCCCACATGCCCCCGATTAGGGACCTGGCTTGCAACCCAGGCATGTGCCCTGTCTGGAAATCGAACTGGTGACCCTTTGGTTCACAGGCCAGTGTTCAATTCACTGTGCCACTCAGCTGGGGCTCTCTTCTTCTATTAAGATGGTGTACATTTAAGGAGTTGTGAAAATATAAGCTATGGGACTTAAAAATATTCTTTAGGTATGTATAAGTTTAATGGTGAGGGAAAATATGAAAAACTGCTTGTTTTTGTAAAGCAGAAAATAAAAGAAATAAAGGACCAAAAGTCATTGCATTTCTTAATTTAAAAAGGTGCTGCATCATCCCTCCTCCCACTCAACAGCTAAGGTGCTGCATTTAGTCTGTAAAGTCAGAACAGTGCCTAAGGCACATCACAAAAATTATGATGACTTTCACATTTTAATTAAAATGTACTTATTTATTTCACAAATAAGCAAGTTTTATAGTTAATTCGTGTGCTCACCTCATGTCTGGGTGCACAGGGATCTGCAGCTAGGGCGATTTATTTCAGGACTTTACTGTTAATGACCCATTTCTCACCCAGTAACCTGGAATGCAGTTTTCAAAACATGTAGCAAAGAATGTCCTGCTTTATGGTCTAAAATAAAGCATTGTGCTTCCTGTGTTTTATTCCCAAAGTTTAGAGTTTCTTTGCTCAATAGTATTATTTTAATTTACTAACTTACTGACAGATTAAAGAAAACACATTCCATTTTTCTCATTTTTTAAAGAACAACAACAACGAAAAGAGTACTATCCTATGTGTTTTTGGTCTTTTGCCAAACAGTGTAGACAGTTTTACACAATCTTTTTTCTAAATTAGTTTGTGATCCAACTATAGAAAAGAGACATAAAATACTGAATGTGTGGAACAGGAAATCCTAGGAGCAGAAGGTTGAAAATGTGAAAGTGTATTAGCAGCAAGGTATGTGACCATGGACATGATGGTCTGAGGGACCAGAGAGGGTTCAAGTTCAAAAGTACGACGATCTTGTGAAGAAAAAGTTTCAAAAGAGCATTCCAGAGAAGAGGAGTTGGTTTGTCTTGCAGTGACGTTGAATTGATTTAAAAGTGAGATCAAGGGTTCCCGTATAGAAAGAGAGAGATCATAAATGTTAAAACCGTTTCATTGTATAAGTAGATGTGATTTATATGTTTAGTAAACCAATGGCATTATTTATAAAGTGTCATACTGAGCAAAATTGCAATCAATTTAAAACTCATATTGTTATTAGGAGGAAAGGTGGCTTAAAAGGAGGGGAGGGGAGGGGTGTCATGTAACAGCCCCTAGCTCCTGTCATTGACAGGACTAGTCTGAAAATGCTCTAAGGATGCTTTAAAAATTCCCTGTGAATGTACCAATTTTGCCCTAGAATTCTGACATATTTGAGTTTCCAGCAGTTCAATGCTTCAATGGGATAGTTAGAAGTAACAGAGATAATGCATTTCTTTTATCCTCACAGTGAAATCTAGCCTAAATTCAACATGATATGTTGAAAACTTCAGGACCCAGATTTTAGATGAGGTGCTTTCAGTAGGTTTTTCATATGAATCAAATGAATTTAATGCCACTTTTTGAGAGATATCCTTGAGAGGAACACAAGGCTTAAATTGTTGCTGCATCTCACATGGCAGCTGACAGCAAGGACTTACTTTGAATATGTCACATAAAAACGATGTATTAGTGAAGTGATCTGATTACCTTCCAATGTTTGATGTCACAGTCTTAAGATCACTACACCCCAACCACTCCGTAACTACTTTAATTTGATCACAGTTGGCCCCTTTGCAGTTGGATTCAAAGTAGTTCACTTAGCCCTGCACATGGCCATCCAATTGGCTGTGTGGATTCCCCGTTCAGAGAACTTCAATGGCTCCCCACTGCCTACTCAATGACAAAGATTCTTCAGTTAGGCATTCAAGTCCCCACGTATTCGGAGTGCAAGCTAAATTATCTCTTTTCTTGTCCATCATATATCATTTCTGTTTCAACGTAATTTGAAATACTTTTCCAGACTGCATATGTAATAAAGATTTGTTATAGAAAATTAGGAAAATATTTTAGAAAAAAAAAAGAGAAAAAGTCTTTTTTGGCCACTTGAAGAAAATCAATATTAATTGCTAATATTGTTGGAAAATTTGAAATTGCATTGAATTTAGAAGTGTATATTTTTTTCTGAATGCTGGGTAGTTAAGTTAACACCTTCTCTGACATACAATATGTACATTTTCGTCAGCATCTCGGATAATTACTCGCAAATGAATTTATGAAAGTGGAATGAGTGAACCATAACGTATGGAGACTTAAGAAGCTTTTCAATTTGATCCACACCTTCACCAGGAGGGCGGTGGCAGTGACGGCCTCCGAAAAAGGCATGAGGTGCTCGTTTTCCAACCCTTCCCACCCATGCGCTGGCATTCGATGTTTTAAATTTATGAGTTTCCCATGGATTTTATTATTTTCTCAGTACTATTATTTTATATTTTTATTTTAAAGAACCTAATATATTATGTATATAATAGTTGCCCATATACATGGCATTTCCCCCACGTTTTTACTTAAATGTTGCTACATGTTATAAACATTTAAAAATCCTCGTGTGCAGCAGGTTGTTATCTGTGGACTTTTCGGGCCCTGGTGCTCTAGGCTGGGGATCCCGGGGGTTTAGACCCCGCACTTCTCAAGGGGATCCAGCCAGTTGCTTAATTGTCCCTCCGATGCTGCTACGGATAAAAATAAATAAATAAATAAATAAATAAATAAATAAATAAATAAATAAAAATGCTTGTGTGGTAGAGCTCTTTTATGGTTATTTCCTTTTACCGTGTGTTTAGGAAATATTTTAGGTGAATATTTACCTATATATTTTCAGTATATCTTAAGAACTATTAAAATGGCATTGCTCTACTCTGATGAGACTTAGCTTTTATATGTGGAAAGAGAAAGAAATACAACATTATTATGCTTCAGACAAATGTATCAGCTGCCCAGGTACTAGCTATTTAATTAACCAAGAGTTTCTATTGTTAATTTAATTGCGAACTAAATTCATGTATATGCTAATCTCTACTTCTATTATTTTTCTTTTAATATTTTCATCTTTTAAATATTAATTGATATTATAATGGACTCAAATATGTTTTATACCCAGTAGTTCAGGTCTAATTATTATCTCTCTTCCCTAGAATATGTCATTTTGCATTATTTAACTTTATAGATTAAATTCAGTATATTTTGGTCATATCCATCCCCTCTGTATGTTTCTCCTAGGTAGGAAAAATAGGTTGCATGTGTTTTTTGTTTACTTTGAAAGGTATGAAGGATAAGTAAAAATGATAATTTTCTCATTCAGTATAGTTCCTTTTTATTTGAAAGTGATTCCTTTTATTTTGTAGAATTTTTGCTTTTGCTGTTTTACATTTAAAAACACACATGTCAGAGTAACACTCATTTTCTAGTGTCCATGTTTTATATTTGTGTATCATTCCATGTTTGGAATATGCTGAGTTGTAGGTATAGTTTGCCCACGTTACAGATGAGATCACTGAGGCTCCGAGAGATCTCAGGATTGCAAAATGAAAAGAAACTAATGAAGAGTTTAGTTCTGCCTGGTTACAAAGTCCATAATTATTTGTCTCATAACTACTGAGAAATCAAGGGACCAGAAGTCTGATTCTAGCAGCATCACAACTGCACTGTGCAAAGTCCTATGTCCTTCACACTCGATGTATTTTAACTGAAGCTCTGGAAAATATGCAATTGTTTGATCTTTTAATGTAGGAGATTAATTTTGAAAATGACCTCTCTGCACATTTATGATAAAAACTGAAATTTTATTTATTAAAACTGAAAAATATTTCACTACTATAGAAAGAAATATCCTTGCAAAAACTCCTTATCAGGACTGAGATATTGTGATGCTTATAGATTTTCAGTTATTCGGCAACATGAGTGTTCTACTGAGACATGATTCCATCGCAGCACTCTGTTCCATTCTGTAACAGCACTGCCATTCCTTTGAACAGTATTGTGTCCATTGTTTGGTTTTATTCTTTTCTTCACTGTTTTATTTCATTTCCATGTTAACTCACCAGTATGCGTCCTGCAACAAAACTTTTGTCATAACCAAAGATATTATATCATACATCTAGAGTGAAAAAATCAATAGATTTTCACTCTGGGGTTAAAATGTTCATTGATGATACAGAAATATTAGCTGTGCACATTAAAATAAAAACAGTTTTTTAGAGTTACATTGCTCAAAATTGGTCTACACTTTCAGTTCTGGGAACACATCTATACACACTTATACACATATAACATGAGTGTGAGTATGCATGTAAATACATGTGTATTTAGAGGATGCTAAATGAGTGAGACAAACTTATATCCTACTTCATTGGCAACCCACTTTTTACATTTTAAAGGAAAACTCATTTTTAAGAAATTGTTATTACCCTAGATTTCAGAAGAAAAGCTGACATCTAAAAACCCCAGTGCATTTACTATTCACACATGTACTCCATTAACCTCCTGTATGTACAGAAGCCGATTTAATGAAGGATGAGTAAGTGGTAGTACGTGTCGCAACTACAGCTTTTGAATAACACTTTCTGGCCTATAATCACATGGAATCCAAAGTCTTTTCTCTGAAAGCACGAATGAAAGGTAAATATCGATTTTTGCTGTGTTGTTTTATGTGGAAAACCACATCGCCGGGCAGCGGTGGCAGAGGCTAACAGTAAGGAAGAGGAGAGCGTCGTCGGGGAGCACTGAGTCAGCACTGCCGTCCCTGGGCCTGGTGTCCAGTCTGATGGACACGCTTTGGCGTCTGCTCACTCCCTTCCAGCGTTAATCATTTGTGAGGCGCTTTGCACTCTGGAGAAATGCACCCAGTTTTTGAGTGATTACATTTCTTTCCCAGCACTTTTTTCTCTTAGTTCGCACTGTAACTTCCACTGTGCTACTTCTTTGGAGAGCTTTTATGTAAATATCCTGCGAGAAGCCCAAAGTGCAGATGTTCAACCTCAAATCAACAGGGTGAGAAAGAATTATTTAGAGCAATTTGTAAGCAAACATGCGAAGAGTAAAATTCTCAAAATATGTATCAATATTAGATAATAAGCAAAGGTGTGAGAAAAGAAAATATAAAACATATCTGAGGAAGAAAGGAACAATTGACAGTCTTTCTGGAAGAAATTTTGGGAAGGCTAAGTGAGGTAAGTTAGAAACTTCAGTGATTTCTTTTTCCATACTTATTTCTGCAGTTGCTTAGTATTAATTCTTACATTAAATTAAATTATTTCTCAAATGCATACATATAGTTCAACACAATAATGTTTCCTGCATTTCAGCAGACTTTGATAAAGTTAATATGATTAAAATATATAAATATTTTCTCTATATAGACTATACTTCATGTATATGTTTAAAGGTAAGTTATTTTGTGTTCTTCAACCATTTTTTTTCATTTTGGGAAAACACCTAAATAACACACATGAAACAAGCTTTGGTACATATTGATCATTCAGTAAGTTAGCTCATTATTGTTTTGGTTATCACTACGTGTACTATTATTTCTTAGTCAGTATTATAATGAGGGTCAAATAAAGCCAATACAGTTATTATTTAATTAATTGATAAGTTACAGGTCAGCTGACATAAAATATACATTAATGTTTTGATGTCAGGTTCCTTAAGGTCTGTGAAGGAGCATTAACTAAGATGTCAATCACTTCAGAGGTGAAGGCAAAAAGCCATAGACTTGGTGACATGTCTACTCTAATGTTTTATTTTCTTTTAAATATAGTTCAATGATTTAAAATCTCTAGGAAGAGTGTATTTGAACTTCTAAGGAGGTGCAGTAGGTGTTATACAGCGCCATGGCACACGGGGACCCATTATTATATTTCATTGTCTCTTTTTATTACCTGAGGGTAAGTGCAGGCAATAGAACAAGGTGTCAAACTAACTTTTAACCTCTGTTAAAGGAAGAAGTCAGATGAAGAGCTGAAAGGTATTTCTAAGTTATTATCCTTAGAGACCCCTTGCTTGCTGTCCCTTCACAGCCACAGAGCATGAATGTTATCCAGTCTGCGGTGTCAGCCCCTCATATCAGGGTCTACTTAGTCCTGTTGTGTTCTCCACAGGACCCTTCACCTGAGTGCTCCTGCTTTATCTAATGCATTATAGATGAGTTAGCTTCCCCCACTGTGCCATCTAGTCAGATGAATTGTGCTTAAAAAAACACAATATACTCCGTTTCTGAATATTTAGAAAAAGTGATTCTTTATAACCTTTCATTTACAATATTCTGGATCAAGAGGCGCATTTACTGGCTATAGTACACTTCCTTAAAATGGATATATATGGTCAGATAGTAAAACATTCATATTGGAAATGATTGATATTTATCTCATTTGTTTGAATTTTTGTAAATTGAATGGCAGATATTTAAAAGTCCATTGACTGTTGACTTAAATTGAAGGTTTTCAAGTGCATCATGTTAGTTATTTGAAAGACAGTGTACCTAAAAGAGAATACGGTCATTTATCTGTCAAGCCTCCCTGTTCAGGGAGTTCTCCGTTAATCTCTCCTACGACCAAAAGAAGGAGAATGGGAGCATCAGTGCTGATGGCCATGGCAGGACTCACATCTTTTCTAGGTTTATGTAAATTGACTCTACCCTCCCTCTGACTTTGTCATTGTTTAGTTAACTAAGATGACGGTGGTGTGAGGATAACGATGATATGAATTCATGAATTTCAGTGTAAAATTCTAGATTCAAAGTGTCCAACTGCAGAGTCTTTAAAAAGATGAACTGGCATGACATTTATTTAGTGCAAGTGTTTTGTGATTTATTAAATATATATATATCTCACTTCCCAAAAAACTGGAACAACTATTCTACCCACTACCACCCACTTTCATCAGTTCTTTTGTTCTTACTCTTATTGCTGTTTTTTTAATTTATCACTTATTTTATGTTTATGCAATATTCAGGCCTTTTTATTTGCACTTCCTAAGAAAGATATTTTTTTCTTACTAAGATAATTTAACCAGTCTTCCTTATGTTCCCCAAATAACAAATCTACTCAGTCAGATAAGAAGAGTTGTTCTGGGAATACGAAGTTTCTCCATGTCCCTGTCATTTTTGTTTGTATCGCTCCTTTAAACTTCTTCTACTCTAACACATCTGGCCTAAGGTAGAGATGCCAAATGTAAAGCTGGGAAAACTTGGCTTAAATAAGTTTAATCAGAAACAAGATTTAGATAAAGAACTCAAAAATATGCGTGGACTATAAAATACATTGTCTACAATCAGATTCTTCTGATTGTAAAGAAAAATAATACTGCCTTTAGGAGACTTTAACAAAGATCATCTTTAATAAAATCATATTCTGATTTTTTAAGTTTTACTTAATTTTAAAGGATTTACACATTCTTTCAGTTCTATGGGCTAGTCCTGTGTGTGTAGAGATACAGCCCTAGACAGTGTGTCAGAGGTCACTTAGTCCCCTCACTTCACAGGTATGAGTGCTCACAGAACCTCATGATTCAGAGATGATGTAAGCATTTTGACATTCTGTAGATTAATATTTATTTACTGCATAATATTCCATAGCTCTACTTAATTATTTAGAATCATTTCTTCCTCCTGGTCTTTTGTGGTCATTGCTGCCTCTTGTTTTGTATGTTCCTTGGCAATGATACTATTTTTAGTCCTTCACTGATATGCTTCAGAATGAGAGATTAATTGTGTGTTTTGTCTATATGTTATTATATGTGTGTGCATGCTCCTAAGAAAATCTGCAAGAGTGAATAACTGCTCTACCTGCTCTAATTTAAAAATTAAATATTTTTATTCATAAGTGTGGGTAACACATCAACTTCACTAGGATGTTGTTTGGGGTTAGCTAATTAAAAGCACTCAGCACAGCTGAGGCTGGTACTGCTCAGCTGGCCAGCATGTCCTCCAGCAAACCCAAAGTTCCCATGGTCCACCTCAGTCAGGACACAGGCCTGGTTGTCTGGTTTATTCTCTGGCCAGGGTTCATACAAAAGGTAACTGATAAATGTTTCTTTCTCACATTAATGTTTCTCTTGCTGCTTCTCTCCCTCCCTTCCCCCTCTCTAAAACCAATAAGCATGTACTTGGGTGATTTTAAGAAAAAAGGGACTTAGCACCGCCCTGGTTGGGGAGCTCAGTTCATTGATGCATCATTTGGATTGGGCAAGGCTGTGACCCCAGGTCAGGGCACATGCAGGAGATGACCAATGAATGCGTAAGTGGGTGGAACAACACATTGATGTTTCTCTCCCTCTCTCTCCCCTCCTCTCTTTAAAAAAATTAATCTTAAAAAATCTCTAAAACAGTACTTAGCACATTTATAGTACTCTGAACTTCTTGTCTGATCACGTTTCTGCATAAAAGTAAACTATTTAGCTTTTCATTGATTGTGCTCTTTGGTTTGATAAAAACAAAATTTTCTTTAAATCACAAATTTATAAGTGCTTTTTTACTCAACAAATTGCTTTTGTATGAGTTCCAAGAAGTTTAAATTAAAATAAATATAAGATTATATTACTTCTTTTACAGAAGGGAGTAACTGTAGATCAAATGTTTATGAAAGCAGAAAGTTCACTTAATTTAGATTAAAACTCTTCATGTAACACCTGTCTTAAAAATATGAATTACTACATTAGTCATAACAAGTTTCTGTTTTCTAATATTAAATGCTTAGAAATTACAGTAATTTTTAAAAGATTTTATTTATTTATTTTCAGAGAGAGGGGAAGGGAGGGAGAAAGAGAGGGAGAGAAACATCAATGTGTGGTTGCCTCTCGAACACCCCCTCCTGGGAACCTGTCCTGCAACCCAGGCATGTGCCCTGACTGGGAATTGAACCAGCAACCCTTTGGTTCACTGACCGGCACTCAATCCACTTAGCCATACCAGACAGGGCAAATTTTTTTCATTTATAAAACATCTGATTGCTACACTTTACTTTAATTTGTTAGTTTATTTTTAAATTGACTGGACCCTAAGAATATAGATCATTTATTTTGTAATGCAGAAAATATTCTAATTTAATTCAATGCAATAAAAAATTAACATAATAACTTTTATTTAAACCTACATTTAAATTTTGAAAATATTTCAATTTTAAAAATTCTTAAAATAGTTAAAAATTATATCAATTACACATTTGATAATGAAAGCAAAGTACAAAGAACTATCTGATTTTAATTTTACATAGTTTTAAAAAATAAACTATTTTTAGCAGCTTTAAGTTCATAGCAAAATTAAGCAGAAAGTACAGAGTTCCCATACACTCCTTGTACAGACATTTAGCCTCCCTGTTACCATCCTGCACCAGAGTTTTATATACTTTTTACATTTTTTTATTGAAAGAGAAAGAAAACAGAGATAGGTAAATAATGCAGGAACACAAAATCTGTGGCACTATCTCAAATAAGGTTGTTCTATTGTATGCTATGGTTATCCTTAACCTGTGGTGTCAAAGAGAACCTGTGATAAAAGCCATTAAAGAGAGATGAACAATATCTGAAAGTTGTCTTTTTGCCCACCTGATATAATTAATCAATACTCTAGTTCTTGAGTTGCTGACGATTCATATAGTGTCGTTATATCCGTCTCGGGGGAAATCAGTTTTCCATCTCGTAGTGCGACGAGAATGTACTTTAGGGAGACACGGTTTAAATAAAATGAATATATTTTAGTAAATTCTGAAATTCTTGTGGGTCTAGAAAGTAGAATGTTTTTGAAACGATTTGGTAGAATTGTACTGGTTGTGGCTTTGTTGTGCTGCTGTCGAGATAAAACTGTTACAGTAATACAGTTACAGCAACACTGGAAAAGGAAGAAAATGCAACATCAGAGACACTCCTCCGGACACCCACACGATTTATCTCGTATTCCTTCTTTATTCATGGCTACTCTATGTATATGTTAAGTAAATGTTTTTTCCCAAAATAGAACAAAATCTGTTATGTTTTTAAAGAAAAACTTATTCTATGTTTTGTCAAAAAGGAAACACTGACTATTATGGACTTGCTTATTTTTAGCAGTACTTTAGCATGCATAATTATGAAAGATAGCATTCTGCTCATTACTAGCCTTAAGTAACCACAACTTCAGCTTTGGAATGGGAAAATTAGATTTTTCCTTTTAGTAAAACATTTTTAGTTTTTATTGAGTTGTGACTTTTTGTAAGTATAAACATCCACTTGCAGTGATTTGGACCCTGTGTTATTATATAACTAACTGAACAATTCATGATAAATAAGGTATTGTGTCAGACTTTGTTTTACATTCAATTAGCCTGGAAAAGGAGCTCATCATTTCTTTGGTGACAAAGACTAAATAGGTGACAGGTACTTTGCTAGTCACTTATGTACATTATCTCATTTAATCTTTCCAACAAGGAGCCTGTTAATGTGAGCTGAAATGAAGAAAGCTAACAATGCTTCTAAAGCCACACATCTATGAATGATAGGGGCAGAACTCAGTAAAACATATTGCTCATCTGATTAACACTTTATGCTAGTCAAATAGGTACCCTGTCTTCTGTATTAGCAGAGAGGCCGCCATCATGGGCGGTGTTATCTGACATTGTTTTTCCTCTGTCTAATTTACTCTAAGTACACATATGGACTATTGCTGAGTATCTTAAATGTGCTACCAGTTTTAAATATAACAAAATGTTCTCTGAATTTTATAATAATTTAAAATAATCCATTATTTTCAAATAATAACCAAGAAACTCCCTGAGTTCAATTCCAAACTATAATAGTCCACATAAAATACAAGTAAATTCAACATCAGAGCATATAGAGGTTTTAAGAAACTCTAAAATACTCCTTGGACACAGCTGTATTCTATGCAGTCTGAGTAATTGGAATGCACATAACGAACAGTTGGTTGAATCACACAGAAGCCAAAGACTGAGCCTACTTCTGTGCTATTCATGCTTCAGTGAAGGTGGTAAAAATGAACCAAACAATTTGAAAGAATATTTGTCTTTTGGAAAAAAACTCTCAGCTGGTAAATGAAAATATATATACCATAAGGAAAGCCAAATATTTCACAATTTTCCCATCAGCTGAGGGACACAACTTGATTTTCAACTAAGGGCTGCTTTTCAGTACTTAAATATTGTTTCTTTGTTTTAGTCTGATATTTTGGCTAGATTGTGGGCTAAAAAGACATACCAATAAGATACCTGAAGGCAGTGGACCACATTTAGTTGGAGAGGCAGTGATGTGGGATTTTCTGAAGACTGTAATTTAGAAAATTCAAAAGATTTGGAAACTGGCTAGAGGAGATTCATGATTCAAAGAAGAGCCTTGATGCTATTTTTAAAAAGAAGATAAGGGCATTTTTGTTCATTTTATTAAGTGTATTTATGCAGGAAAACAAACAGCATGCAAACAAAAACCAAGCTAAAAATGTCTGAGGTCTTTCTTTGTGGACAACACAGAAGTGCTGGAGATGGGTTTGCATCTTGGCATTTTTTTGTCACCTCTTGTAACTTGGGCATTACTTAATCTTATTTCTGTCTTGTGTAAAATTTTAAAAAAGCATGTATTTCTTGGAATAGGATTCAGAGTTGAATGCTATAACATATCTACAGTATTAAACACATTGAATGCCTTCCATAAATGTCAGCTTCATTCTGTCCTCCCCTAAGTAATCCATGACTATTATCTTGTTAGCAGAATTATTTGGACAGTGTTAAGCTACTTCCAGCCTGGGGGTGAAAATGATGACTGACAAGAAAGTTCTGTGGTAAAATTTTCTCAGTTACCAGAATGGGAAATTAGAATATGAGAAGTAAATAGCGAAATGATTGAAATATTTTTCACTAAGTATTCTCACTAATTCATGATTTTAATTCATGCTCGTGATTGCTACAGATATGACTTAAGAATTTCTTATTCTCCTGAATTTTCAAGAGAAGTTTTAACTGCTTTCTTGGGAGTATGTTTTCTAAAACTTAATATCACAGCCATAGATTAGGAGAGTATAGAGATTTTCAATTATATAAACAAATGTATTGTTTGTAGGCAATAGAATTCCATGGAGCAAAAGAATGGAAAATTCTTATTCCACTTTCTTTCTCACCGCACCTACCTACTCCAGATCTAAATCTCATCTTTTCTAAATTTTCATCTTCCCAGTTCCCTCAAGCCAGAAAGTAAATTTGTCAGGATAAATTGCATAAGTAACAATGGAACTAGATAGCAATACCAACAAGTGGCCCAGTCGTCAAGTCTCTACTGTTTGTAACTGCATAGTTACTCTTGCAGGCAGGTATTGACTACAGGGATCAGATTCTCCACAAATCTGTTGTATTTCAATAGGTTCATTGGTATTCTAATGAAAAAAAGAAGCAGGGTTACTAATTTTCATAGAAGATGATTAGCATACTTTTACCTGAATTACGTTATTCTGAGGTGTTTTTGTTTGTTTAGAGATTTGCAATTACAGTTGACAATCTTCATTTTGCTCTTTTAAAGACAAATAAATCAAATTTTATTTTTCATTAATTATTAAATTAAATGTTTCTTATAGCTACTTCCATTGGGTTTCAAATGGTAGCAAGTGACATTTCTATTTTAGGGGTCAAAACATTTTTAGCTCATATTTTATTAGTGTGATACCAGTATTGTGTAATTACTTAGTTTTGAAGGTATCGTGGGTTTTTCCCCCTTTTTGCCTTGCAGCCTATTAGGCAGCATCACTAATTAGCAGAAATTCCAGTCAGAAAGTGAATCCGATGTCTGGTCTGGCCTCAGAAATGTTGAAGCCAATGTAAGAAAGTGATTCTCATTGCCCGCATTATTGTTTTTCTGTGAGAATCCTAATGATGTTGTAAGACTCCACATTACAGTTGGAGATTAAAGGGATTGGTTTCTAGGATATTTCTCATTGGGCTCTTTATGGGAAATAAAATGAAATAACATTGGAGAGAAATCATGGTTTTTGATTCTGCTGAGATGACAGCTTCAGCAAACAAGCCACGCTAACATCAAGGAAGGCCGGGGTGGCAATGGACATTGAAATTGTGTCCTCAGTTAGGGGGATTAACTCCTGGGAAAGAGTTATGATATGGCAGTAGTTCAAATCTCTATGGGCTCTGAAAAATGAGGTTTTTGCTTTTCTTTGTTAGGTTTTTGCCTGGATTCTAATAACTATACATGCATTCAGGTACATAAGTCATTTTCTTTACGATTCACTACAGGTTTAATGAAGAAATTAATAAACCATGTTATTGAAGTTTTGACTTTGCTACAGATTCAGTCCTATTAATTTGTAGGCTCAAAAGCTAAAGACTTAAAATCAAGATCCAGCAGTGATGCAAGACTGGGATCACTTTTGATAAATGTATCATAAGCCAACTATATATAGACCTTTGATGTGGATATTAAAACATTATAAATTCCATAAAATAAGAGCAAGCTTGAGTAAGTGGGGAAAGTGCTCTTTATTACTTTGAAGGTAAGGTTAGAATGAAAGTAAGTTTATTTAAAATTGATAATTTCGAATAGACCCTCAAGTCAAATCAGTGCAGAACTATACCACTGTTCTTGACATATGGCCAAAATCTTCAATCTTGTTTTTGTATTTTAGATATGAGTTAAACATACTTCCTTTAAGGGGTTACATTCTGCCTTGGGAAAAAAAAGAAATTATAAGACAATCTGGAAAAACAACCTGCCTCAGTATCTAATAAATATGACTTAAAACAAAGCCATTTTATTGAGGATAAAAGTAGATGATTATATTGATTTCTCATGAGTTGCTTGTGGGTCAATAGTATAAAGGATATCAGAAAAAAATAAAGGTAAGGTGTCTATGACATACCTGCGGCCATTTTAACCATATATTGCTACCAATGTGCACCATGCCAGAATGTGAAATAATCTATTGATTTTTACATGCATGTTGTGTTTAATGCTCATGTAGGTATTAGTATCTTCAATTGTCAAAAGAGGCAACTGATAATGGGTATGGCAGGATCAGCTGTGTTGGACTCAGAAGAAATGACCTCACCGCAACAGTGTAGTGTGTCCTTCCAGGAGACTGTGGAGTCACAAATTGTGTTGGTGCCTGAGTACTTTGTATCTGATAGAAGAAGCAGGACTTCTACCATGCAGAAAATATAACCAAGGGGCAGTCCACAGCAGTGAGAGTTTGGTTAACAGCTCCTGAGTTCAGAGTATTTCCCTTCGGGCTAGTGAGCCTGGGTTTCCTTATCGGTAGAGAGAAATGTCAATATCACCTTCTTATTGGTAGGTGATAGTCAGATAAGAAGATGCCTGTGTCTTGCCAATTACGGAGCCTATTCAGATACTGACTTTTGATTGTTATTATGCACATTAAGTACCCCAGGGAAGCACACGTCAGGAAGCAATTCTCACAGGCACTCTGACCCTGCTGTCTGCGTGCAAGCTCACAGCCATTCTATTTCTCAAATTACTCCTTAGGGATGATTAAAGTGTAAGACAGTTGTCCCTAGTAATCGGATTAGTGTTAGAGGATTTACAATATGAGAAATTAAAGTGAATGTGAATAAATTCAAAGGTTGTGGCTGCATCCCGGAGTCTTAGCATGTGAGCGACATCTGCACACAACAGTAAAAGAACAGCACTGGCAGCAAGTCTGCAAGTCATGGCAGTGCACACATTCGACAGAACGCAAGGATGTTTGTAGTCAAAGTTTCGTAAACTTTAGCTTTTGTAATTTCTAACAGTGTGGGTTTCAATGTGCAAAATCCACACTATTAGCTTCATCTCTTGCATTTTTATGAAGATTTTTGTAGCGCTGAAACATAGATTTTATTTTGAATTTTAGTTTTATGTACATTTATAATATCGAAGTCATTTAAATAAAGAACATATGTGAGCTTAAACTGCATTGAACCAAAGGGGTGTAGAATTTATTTAAATTAATACTGGAGTTCAAACATGTTATGAATTTACAAATTCATTGGAGGGGAAACAAAATGAAGCATTTTACAAAGCAGAGGAGAAGGAACTTGAAACTCAGTCATTTTATAACCACTTTCATATATAACATCAAGGGTTGAGGAAAAGTACAATAAAGTTCTAAAAATAGCATACTTCGAGATCTGCAGTCTAATGTTAAACAAAAATGATTTCAGTGAAAATTCTAGAATTACACTTAATTTGAATACTGGTTCTACTAGTTCCTGGCCATGTGACCTAGTCCAAGTGATTTAACCTGCCTGTGATTCCATTTCTTCATCTATGAAACAACTTTTATTTATTAATGAAATTTTATATTAGTCTCCTAAATTCTTTCTGTTTAAAGTGTTGTCTGGGTTCCAGCAACATTAGCATTGCCTGAAAAGCTTGTTAGAAGTACAGACAGATAGAAGAAGTTTTGACTTTGGGTGGTAAATACATAATGCGACTTACAGGTAATGTATTATAGTTTTGTACACTTGAGACCTATGTAATTTTATCAGTCTATATAATTGTACCAACCCAAATAAATTTAATAAAAATAAATTATTTATGTTATTAAATGCAATCAGGCCACACCCCTGAAACAATGAATCAGAATCTGCATGTTCACAAGTTACCCCATATGATTCATGTACATACTAAAACTGGAGAAGAACTGCCCTAAACGTTTTCATCTGTCACTTCATTAGTAATCATGTCATTCATTCATTCACCACATATTTAGTAAGTACCTATTTGGGTTTCTTAAATTCTTCCATTCTCATGATTTGCAGTTATAGTCAATGCAAAGGGGCAAAAGTCAATTTGAAATGGCCAGCTAAAATCTCAGCAAATTAATTAGCATCATTTAAAAACTCCAGGAATAGGTAGGGTAATGAGTAGATACCAGATATGAGCTTTGTACATTTTCACTGGCATAACTCTGTGGACATCTGCAAATGAACAAAATATTAACGTTGAGATGCCGATAAATGGAAGAGGCAATGTTCAGGTTCCAGAGGATCCAATATTTGACCAAAGAGATGTTTTTGTTTTTATTTTTTGTTTTTAAAATGTAAAATGGTTCTCTTGTATATTTAGAATAATTTTATTTATAACTAAATAATGATATTTTAGTAGCCATTTTCACACTGCAATGACTTTTTATACAAAGAAATTTAAATATTTCACATTTTTTATTTCTTGAAGGCAGAATGAAAATTTGTTTAACCTTCATATACCCATGGCCTAATAGAATACATAGATATAGTATATGTTTAAAAAATAAAATCATATTATATGAAACTTAACTGAAGCCTTTAGACTCACTCACCGAAGGCAAACATATCTTCAGATGGATCACTGCTGTCTCATCATTGAGGAAAGAACCACGGAGGTTATGCTCTTGGGCTTTGGAAATAAGTAGCAACCAAATAACAAGCCAAATAAAAATATCATCTTTTATAAACAGGCAATTATATTTCTATGCTTGTATATTATTAAAGTGAAAAAAGACAAGTGATATTTGAATATCTAATTATACCTCCTCCACACACACTATTTTTTCTCGTTATTATAATATTCTGCCTGTAAGTGTAAAATTGGATATTAGGACATAATGCACACATTATTGATGATCTTTACTCTTCCAGCGTTTGGCATATGTAGTCTGAAACAACCTTGAAACTTCACTAAGTGGAAAAATTTTAATGAAGTTAATGAATACACAAGAGAAGTATAAGAGAAAATACAGTGTGCTTATTTATATACTTTTATATAGAGTAAATTCTATCATCCTTCTCATTCTATTTTCTAATTTTACAGTTACTATTCTTAGCCTCCTTGCAGGCCAGGAATTAAATATGATACTATCAAAGTAAGTGTCAGGCTGTGATCATTTACTTTTTTGCAGTGTTTTGTTTGCTGAAATAAAACAAGAATTGTGTTTTTAAACTGCTCAGTAATATATTAAAAACATATAGGGTGGGGCAAAAGTAGGTTTAGAGTTGTGAGTATGTGAAATGCAGAGTTTATGCCTGTACTATTATTTATTACCATCGTATTATTTTCCATATGAACAACTGTCCCCCTACTTTTGCTCCACCCTGTATATTTGATAATTCAACAGATCTCACGAAGTTTAGGGTCTCTCATTCTCAATGCAAACACTCTGAACCCTGATATTGTCACTAAATAAATACCTTCTCATCTGTGAGATAAAGTGACAATTACACTATTTGCCCAATTCTTCTTAAGACCCCCTAAGGAAGAATGACAACTCTTCCTCTTCAGAGCAGTCTCAATTTGCCAGCCTGTCAAGACCTTAAAAGTTACTACTTGAGATACTTAACTCATTGTTAGGATTTACCTATAGCTTTGGCCAAAATTCTAAGTTATTTTATATCAAACTTTTAAGAAAAAAAATGGGAGAAGATATAAGAGAAAAAAACCCTCTTTGTCTCTATTGAATTCTTTATGCAAGATGTATCACCAGCACACAGTAGATGCTTGATAAAATTTGATGAATAGATAGATGGCCTGTAGATTAATCTGGATTTAGAAAATCATTTGAACTTGTTTGCATATGTACCCCTAGAAGCTGGCTAAAGTTGAACCGCAGTCCAAAATGATTTGAAATCCAAGGGACATGGGTTAATGTAGTGTGTTAAACATTCCCATGACCTCATTCACAAAACTAGAGATAAATGTCACATCAAGCCACTCAAGCAGAAATTCTTGTTCTTTAGGAAATGACTGTGGGAGGAAAGAAACCAAAATGATGAAATAGACCAAATCCCCTATCTTTCACTTTGCAGAGTAGCTGCAATTCCTAATAGTGAGGCTCAGCAGCTTTCGGGCTGATCAGGCATTTTGGTGCTATATCAAGAGAAAATTTTGACAGTCTTGGCTCACAGTTTAACCTCCTTCAGAACTGTTACGATCTGGTGGGGGGCATATCCATGGAAGACTAAACATCTATTCTGTTTTAAAACCAGCCATTCTCTCATAAATAATAGCTTTATTTCATGCATGATCCTCTTTTGGTTCTGTTGCTGCAGAAGCAGCCAACTAGGCAACAGAGGAAGCGAAAGTAAACTAACACATTCCCAGCTCTCTTGGCATCACTAATGAAAATGTCTATGATGCTTATGATGATCCAAAAGACATCAGAAGAAAAAAAACACATGCTGGCCAGTGCAGTATAAGTAAAGTGTGCGTAACAGAAGGATGGAGCATGGGCAGCCAATTCTTGCCCGCTGAGATGAACACAGCCCGAGGGCGACTGCTATGGACCTGGAGTGTGCAGCAGTGCGTGGAGGCGAAGAGATGAGCATTTAACACATTTTTAACACTCAGAACTTGCATTTACCATTTATGATCTAGTAATGGTTGAATTACTTACTATATTAAAATTTATTTCTTCAAGAAGATTAGAAAGTATAAACCTTTCTTTCTATAGATTAGAATATAATAGGTTTGCCACATACTTGTAAAATTGGTACTAAGAAGATTTATTCCTATATCCTTTAATCTTTTCTCTTACAGAGTGCACCAAATAAAATTTTAAGGCCTGAAACTCAGAAGCCTATGGAGGGTTTTAGGGGCCACTCAAGACCCTTCTTTGAAATTCAGGCAGTTCTGGTTGCACAGTAGGAGAGGGCCTTAAAATGACTCCACTAGCTGAAACCTTGCAAAGACAGCTTAATAACTGATGGGGAAATTATAATTGTTCTCTCACCTTTAATTTTTTTCAAAACATTGAAAACTCTTTTTTCTGATTGTTCTACATGTATACAGAAATGAACAGATTTTACAACTGATATTTATTTAGTATGCTGTAATTTAAAATCTTGGAGAACTGTGTAAAAAGACTTATAAAGTGTAGTTTAAAATAGTGCTTGCCTTTTTCTCATTGTCATATAACATAGCACGGAGCAAGCATCTTTTTTCTGCCTTGGTGAATTGTCGCACTCCTTTCTCCTTTCAGATCAGCTAGCAACACTTCATCCTCTGCAGTGTCAATGTTTTGAAGTATCTCTGAGAGTTCCATTCTTGTGAAGTTCTTTGCTGGCATTACTTCTGGGACATCATCATCCTTTCCATCACAGCCACTGTGTTCATTTATGTCGATAACTTTGCCTGCACTAAGTTTCTCATACTGCGGATCTAGAGTCTCTTGAACAGTAGTAGAAACAATAGTCCCACTCAGTAATTTCTTCTATAACTCATTTATATCCTATGTAGATTTTATTTGTGGTGTTATCACATTACTTTATTCTGCTGCACCTTCGTGTTCGTGGGCCAATTACTTCTTTTAATTATGTATTTTTGTAAAACATCACTGGAGTTTATCACTGGGAGACAGAAGCATACAGAACTATACGCTTTGCTGGCTGTGCCCATTGAAAGAAATGTCAAGATTAGTCACAGATAAATACATAGTAATTTGTGGACTGAAAGGCTAGCAGCAAAATTTGTCATGTGTGACTCTACAAAGTTTATATCAGACACTATTAACAGACTGTAGTAATTGAAATTTGAATCATGTTGTTGGGGGACTGGTATTATTTAACTGAACCATCATAACTACACATCTTATATATAATAAATGGGCACATGAGCCTGCTCATATAGATAACTTATTAATAAGTGAAATAATTTAAAAGCTTTATACCTAAAGAATATATTCTTTCAGGCCCCTTATTTAAAGAAGAACCTTAAACTGTATGGTAATATGTGGTTTGTTTTCACCCACAATAATGCCTATACAGGATTTACTTGAATCAAGTGTTAGTTACCATTTCTATTAGTTATAAAGATGACTAGAGAGAAAACTGTAGGCTATATCATGCTTTGTCTTTCAAGATTCACTAGTGAGGTCCTTTATGGGTCAAAGGTTGTTTGATGTTTTATTCATCTTATATATTTTGAAACTTAACATTAACAAATTAACTTTATAAGTGATGGGGTTCTTCACTTATAAAGAATTCATTCTTATCAACCATGCTAATAAGAAAATATGAATTTATATTGGGAAATATGTTTACCTCATCTGTTATTTGCATTTTGCTCTTCCTTTAGAGATGTACATTTATTCAAAGGATGAAATCAATTATTGGTAAAATCATTGGTTGGAATATTGGAATATTAGCCATAGAAATGGGATATAATAGGAGGTCTCAAGGTATTATTTTTAAATCGATTAAGCACATTCACTAATTTATCTCTCCCTATTTGATCATGCTGCTGCCAGTTACTAGAATTAGCACTTTATCAACTTGTTGGTATGAGATGAATATTGACAAAGTTTTCAATGCTTATTTGTCAACAATGCTTATTAGTTCTTAAAATTAAGTGATTTCATAAAACATCTCTTGTAAATACTTGAACTTTGTAGTTCATATTGCAGTTTTCTACATGTACTTGAAATATGGCCGGCACATAGTAGGTGCATGTTAAATATTTTTTCTTTTATTTTTGTCTTTGTTGATAACCCTTCTTTAAGGACACACAGACTTGCTCCTTGTAGGTATTAGAATGCTATGGAGCATTCTCAGGGTAATGTTCACCGATCTCTACCTTCATTGTCTTTGTATTGGGAACATTTCCATCAAGAAATCATTATACAGCATTGGTGTAAAGCTTCATTCGTAGAATTTTTTTTCTCCTAAATGAAAACACATAGTAAAATTTTCTACTATTTTACCCCCAGCAGTGAGTTTACATGTGACCAAAACTTTTGGCTGCCAATCAGTAAATATATTCCCAGTTATAAGAATAAATGGCAACATATACCAGAAACTAGCAGGGCATAACATTTTAATTCAGGGCCTACATTTAGGTGGAATTTGCATGAGCTGGAAAATTAAACTAGACTAAAAATTACTTTTAAATTGTCAAATTTAAACTAATCGCTAAACTAAATTTCAAAATGAGTGTTCCTGAGGCGTGCTAGTAAATCGAGTCATGTCACATTTATAGTTGGAATCTCATAAGGGCAGGCCCTGAGACAGCCCTGGTATACGTGGATGCAGTTCTCGGAGCATCTCATACCAACATAGTGTAGACTCCGACATGCTACCTTTAAGGCATCTTTTGTGCCCTGTGCTCATTTTTCTGCTGACCATTTCCTTATTTTTTTCTTTTCAGTAGATGAACAACACTCAATTACAAAAGAAATAAAAACATATTGAGCTTATGAGTTCTCATAATGATACTTAGTAATGAAAAGCCACAGAACTGATTATTTTCCCATAATTTGTTGTGTATATATCATTTTAAATGATATTTTCTTTTTCTACTGGCATATTAATATTTTAAATAATACACAGACCTTTTTTTTTCTTAGTAATGCTGGTGACACATATTTTGTTGCTCTAATTACTTATTTAAAGCCGGTATAAGAATGCTTCCCACCAGACCTTACTAAGTGTATCTAATCCAGTTATGTTTCTAGACTGACTTTTGTTATTGTAACATGATTAAAACACCACACTAATTATGCAAACTCTATAAAGTAGAATTCAACAAAGGTAATAAATACATTTTAATAATACATGTTACTAATCTGTATGTTCAGTTGAGTAGGTTTAGAATATACTTTCAGTTCATGGAGGTTAACTGTACATTTTTATAGTTATTTTCCTTAATCTTATAGAGCTAAAAAATGAAAACCCTTTCTGGAGTCAACAAAGATTCAAGAAAATTTTCATTAATTTTTAGTTTTGTAATTTAATTTTGTCATCCAATGGTCATTGGTGCTAATTCAATGCCAATTGGAGGCGCCAATTTAGTGTGCAATGAAGAAAATTTTAATCAGTGCAAAGCAGCTCAGTTGTGATACAGCATGGCTGTGAACGTAGCCTGGCTGTAGAACTGGCAGTTCAGGGCCCAGACCACTCTCCAGATTGACAGCTCTGCTGTGCTCCTAGATGGTCTCTTTTGTGCTGTGCTGATTTGCTCCAGTCTGCTCTTTTGTGTTTCAGCTCAGCTGAGGAGACAGGGAAACAAAGTTGTCTTCAATGGGAAAAAAAGTGTGCTCCCTGAGCCAGCAGGGAACAGCTTATGTGGACAGAAGTCCCAGCCTTTAGTCTGTGATTGATCATACAAATGAGGACTCCAAATCCTCACAGTTTGATTGATCTAAAAGGCGCTGTTTTGATTGGTCAAAATAAAACCACTTTGATGGACAAAAGTTATGCAGCTGTGATTGGATGGGGAAAGCCTTAATCCTATTGGTTAGTGTAGGATTCCAAGGACTCTTTTATAAGGACTAGCTCAGATGGCAAAAACATAGTGCACACAGTTTAGTGCAGAGGCAGGTAGTCCAATGCTGGCTTCTCCCTGAGATGCAGTTTTTTTGAGAAGCCCCTGGGTAGAAATGACTGCTAGACTCTGTTTTTAAAAATATGAGCCCAGTTAGCCACCCAGAGCCCCTCTAAGTCAACATCTCTTTTTTCCTCAAGGTTCACATAAATATTTGGTACATTGGAAAGTTCCAAAGATATTCTAGTATTGATTTTTGAATTTGAGTTTTCATTTAAGAAAACAAATCAATTTCTGAAGTGATAGATTTTTAGAAGTTTGCTGGTAATTTTTAATTCAACATAGCATGGTAAAACTTTTTGGTCTGTAAGGATTCAGGAATTTGCTAATAGCTTGAGTTCTGAGAAATAGATACTAGTTTCTGAAGCAACATGAAGACTAAATATGGATTTTTAATTAGATATTTTTCTCCAAATGATTTCTGAGAAAATAATTGAAATCTGGAATAAAGGATAGTAGAACATAAAAAGATAAAACAATTGAAGTTTCTATTTAAAACTTAAACCATGAGTCAGAGAAATATTAAGCATAGTATGTGAGTGTACAGGACCCACATTATACCTTCTCAGAGGCCAAACAGGGTCATTGATTAAAAGAAAGTTAACAAAAATCTGATAAAGGAAAGTAGTTGAAATTCTGGTTCTTGCTATTCAATCTCTAAGAAGCTATTAAAAGTAGAGTAGAAACATTACATATCTGATATTATTAATAAACTGAATACTGATGTTAGGTCAGGATTTTACCATTTTAAAACCAGAAGTCTTTTATAGTGCAATAAATACATATTATATTATATTTGTAGAAATTTTAACATACCCCAAAATTAATCATATAAAACAACATGTTATTCTATGAAACTCTTTGGTTCAATGCATAGCAAAACAAAGGAAAATCATCACATTGCTTAAAGTAGTATCACCACTAGTAGCCATTTATTACATGTGGTTCATTCTTGAGTTACAATTGCCCTGTTTTTCCTTGTCTTTTCCTGTCTTTGAGTCAGTCTGTCTGTCCCCAATATTGTAAATTGAACAATGTTTAAAGTCTAGGGCAATTAGGTACTTCTTTTCAAAACAGTATCAGAATATTATTTTACCATCACTACTATCTTAATAGAAGAACACCTCACATTAAGTTAGATTGATTGGAAAAGGGTTGCTAATCAAAAAAGCTACTGTACATTTTGCAAGATGATGTAAAGTTACTTCACTAGATTTCATAATAAGATTGCACCGATGATTTTGTATATGTTTATTATATACACAAATACATAGGTCACAGTTAATATTAACTATATATTTTTCACAGAATTTAGTTTCAGATTATGAATCTGTTAACACTTCTATTACCCACTCAGAAAACTGACTATTTGTTGCTTGCCCCCTTAAAAGCTATTAACATCAGGCAATTGATTCTATAGGAGTTTGCTTAAAATTAATAATTTGCTTTCATTTTCTAATTTTTTCTAAAATCCCAAACTCTTTTGCTGATTTTGATTTTCTACTACCCCTTAATGCAGAAAGTGTCACAATTATATGTCAAGAGCATTAGACTGAAAATCTAACAGTTCATAGAAATACAATTATAAGGATGGTGGATAAGGAGGAGGGACTTTTGAGACTTGACTTGTAGGCAAAAAAATTTCCTAATATAGTATGTGTCCATTGGATTTTTTAAAAAATTTGATTCAAATAGTCTTTTTACATATTTCCCACTAAAATTCTAAAGTTGATATTCTCAAGTCTAGATGAAATATATGAATAGGAACAAAATATCACAGTGTATTGAATAATCAGTTAAAATTTAGAGAGCTTTGGTAATGATTCAGGAATGATAAATCCATGTTTTAAATTACTACAAATTTTATTAATTTACCAAGATACTGTTTCTTTTCTAATTTAATGAAACATTTTTATTTTATGTTTTATAGATTTCTTCATCTTTTTTAATTTTTGTTTTATTTTTTCCATTACCATTTAGTCCCCTTAAAACCCCTCCCCCTCACAATCACCACACTATCATCCGTGTCCTTGAGTCCTTTTTCCTTTTTGCTCAATCCCTCCACCCCCCTAATCTCCCCACTTATAGCTGTCATCCTGCCCTCTATCTATAAATCTGTCCCTATTTTGCTTGTTAGTTCAGTGTATTCATTTGATTCTACATATGTGTGAAATCATTTGGTATTTGTCTTTCTATGATTGGCTTATTTCAGCTTAATGTTCTCCAGGTCCATCCATACAGTTTCTTCATATTTTAAAATGATAAATAAGAATAAAGTTCTAAATACTATAATTTCTTAACATTTCTTTTGAATGTGATAAATGTATCCTACATTCCTTGCGTTTTGTATCCTTGACTCCAAGCTCCTTATGCTGATCTTTAGTGTTTGATAAATTTTAGAGTCATGATAATTATTCTATTTCCATGGGGACCTTGTTAACCACATATGAGCCTTGGACTTTGTCCACTATTGAAAAGTGACACTTTTTGAGTTTCTTACTTGTAGGTCAGATCCAGACTAACCACTGAAGAACCGTTATAAAAAAAAAACTGCTTTCTGATTTATTGCAATGTTATGAAAAATTTAGATATAAGTGTGAAGAGGGGCCCTAGATCATAAATAGTACTTTATTTTGATATTCCAGCCTCACATTCTTCTAACAAAGGACACTTAGTAATCTAATTCATCAGATGGGTATTGAATTTCTAGAACTTCCAAGGTGCTGTGTTTATAATTTAGGAAGATAAATATGACACAGTTCCTCCTATCAAGAGGTTTGAAGTCCAATGGGAGGATGAGATATTGTTCAGGAGGAACTATAATAAAAATAATTTTTATGAAAGTTCACAAGTTGGAAAAATTACAGAAGGGATATATATATATGCATATATATACATATATATATGGCACATTTGAGCTTTGAGATTGTCTCATTATGGTCAAATACCATTTAAACATGCAGAAAGAGAAGGAAGGCATTGTAGGAAGAGCAGCTACAGAGTGGAAAAACACTAAAGTTTTTTGAGGAGGAGTCTGTCAGTTCAAATTCTCCAAGGGAAATGGGCCATATGATGGAACAAGACCAACAATAAAATTATTGAGGATGAAGGAGAAGGAGCTGGTGAGATAAGGAGAGAGCCTTGAGACTAACGCAGGTCTCGCACCTGTGAGAGAAGTGGTAGGGAAGGGAGCAATGGGCAGGAGAGGCCCAGCACTCAGTGCAGGTGAAAACATATTTGCCGGGCTGAAGGGTTAGCTGGGGTTCAAGGTGCTGGCATTCACTCTCACACCACTCTCAGCTGTGGGTGGGAAGCAGTACTGCTTCAGTACTGACCGGTGAAAGTTGGAGGCTGTGCCCACATATGGCTCCTGTGAATGGTCTGAAGGAGACCCGAGTGACTGAGGTCCACAGACATCACAGCCATCTGCGGGGATGCCAAGTAGTCTGGTTGGTTGGAACCTGCAAAAGATAACGCAGGGTGAGAGCTGAGATGACATCATGGAGGCCCTAAAATGTCATGCTATTTCTAATGAAAAGACTTTGGAAAGTTTTACACTTTTATTACAATATATAGAAATATCATTCATAAATGATTATTCTTGAGAGCTAAACTAATAGACATGTGATGGATTTTTCTAAAGGGTCAGGTTGGCCGAATAATCAATCCCCCCAGTATCTACTGTAAAATAGTCCCTCTTACCCGTCGTTTCACTTTCCGTGGTTTCATTATCCCCGGTCTACAACAGTCCAAAACATTAAGTGACAAATTTCAGAAATAATGCATTCATTTTAAATTGTGCGCCTTTGTGCCTAGCAAGGGATATCGTGTGAGTCCCACTTTCTCCCTCTGGTTGCAGCTCCTCCCTTCAGCCAGTGACTCCAGACTCTGTGGTGTGTATATGCTCCTCACTGGTCAGTTGCTTAGCGGCCAACCCGGTTATCAGACCCACTGTCTTGGTCTCCTCGTGCCGCGTTCAGGTAACCCTTACTTAATGATTGTTCCAAGGCACAAGAATAGTGATGCTGGTAACTCACACATGCCAAAGAGAAGCCACTAAGTGCTTCCTTTGAGGGGAAAAAGTGAAAGTTGTGAACTGGAGGAATGAAAAAAATGCGTGCTGATGGTGTTAGGATCTACAGTAAAAACAAATCTAAGCTCCACGAAATGATGAAGAAGGAAAAAGAAATGTGTTCTACCTTTGCTGTCACTTCAAGCTGAGGAGGTAAGTGCTTAGTGAAAATTAAAAAAGGCATTAAGTTAACGGGTGGAAAACATGGACAGAAAACGTTCAGATTTTTGGCAACGTGTTGTGCCAGGAAGCACTGATCCAATGAGAAGTCTTCAGCAAGGGAGCCTCCCAGAGAGGTGGCACCATGCCACTTACTACAAGTGAGGATGGCCATGATCTGGGGACACGTCGGCATTTTATCATCTCACAGTAGGACAAGAAGGATGAGTCAGTATAGTACAAAATGGATGTTTGGAGAGAGACATAACTTTTATTACTGGATATTGTTATAATTTTATTTCATTATTAGCTATCATTGTTAATCACTTACTGTGTCTCATTTGTAAGTGAAAATTTATCATAGGTATGTGCATATGGGAAAAACCCTATGTATGTATGGGCTCAGGGCTATTCTTGGGGTGACGAATGTCCTAAATCAACTGAAATAATGATGTCCTAAATGTTAACATTAAGTGTTAACAGCTGTAACAGAAATGCAGTATCAGAAAAACAGGTTGACAAGTGGAACAGAGACTTGGGGAGAGAAAACAAGGAGGACGAAATACTGGGAGTGAAGAGGGGTAATGGGAGGTAATTCTAAGTTTAAATCTAGATTTCTCAAAGAATGTTAATGTCATCTGTTCATTTATTTATTCAAAATATTTATTGAGCATCTATTATGTGTGCCAAGTAACTATTTTAGACAGCAGAGATATGTCAGAGAACGGAAAGAACAAATGTCCTCTTTGAACAGAGTTTACACTAAAGTAGGATGAGACTTAAAAAAAAGAGTTCAGTTGGTTACTTTTCACTTACTTATCATCACCGTTTTATCAAGTGATGATAAGTGTTATGAGAAAATTAAACAGAGAGTGCAGAAGGTTAAGGAGTTACCAGGGAGGTGAGAGGAGTGGTCGCTCTTTCAAAATGAGTCGTCAGGTACACCTCATCAAATGATTTAAAAAAGGACAGCACAGGAATAGCTGAGGAAGCAGGCAAATGGGTATCAGCTGGGGAGAGAGTAGAGGGCAGAAGAAAAACAACAAGGGCAAAGGCCCTGAGGTAGCAGATTTCCTAACATGCTCAGTAAACAGCAGGGGTGATGAGAAATTAAATTAAAAAAAGAGAGTGACAGAGCCAGAGTGATAATGATTATGGGGCAGAGGCAGTCTCCTTGAGGATATTACATGAAATTAAAGATCAATGATATTTCTGAACAGAGGAGTGACATGATGTCACTTTGATCTTCATCTGCTTGCGCGTTTGAGAACACTCAGGAAAGCCAGTGCAGAAGCTGGACTTTAAAGTGAGCCTCTTCTAATGCCCGACAAGAGATGTTAGCAATGAACGTGGTGAGAAGCGTTCCCATTTTAGGCACATTAGTCAGATGAAAATCAGACACTAAACAGTTACCCTGTTATTACCATGCATATTTACTTCAAAGTTTGAAGCAATTATAATAAACATATGCCTTATGTTATTCTGAATCGAAAAATAAAACCCTATATGGTACATAAATTGAATGTAGCTGGTGATCTGTCTTGAATAAATAAGATGTACTATCATTCCTTTTTCACTATTCAGAAAGCTTTGTTTCACGCAATTTTATGATCACTTCTATTAATAGTTTTCACAGAGAGGAGAGTTCTTTGCAGATGCTGATTCATTTGTCAGAAACACTGTTTCTCTCCTCAAGGTTTAGCTCTTAGTTCAAATACCACTTCAGCTGAGAAGTCTTTCCTGCTGCAGACAGCCTGCAGCGCAGGTGTGTGTGACCACCCTGTTGCCTCAGCCCTCCCTGTTCGGCCGGTGTTGGCCCCGTTCACAGGGCTCGTTTCTCCACTCCCTCCCTCATGTGACCCAGATGCAAAAAATCACAAATTTCCCTTAAAACAATTGATTGAATGAAATCAAATTATCTATGCTATAGGAAGTGTAGGGGTTTGAAAGTAGGCAAAGAGTATAGAAGGCAATACCTAGAAGCCTTTTGTACCCTACCTAGTGAGCAGTAATAAAAGCGACATCTGTTAGTTTTCTTTAACTTTGTGTAAAATCAAATTATCCCCAGTTGTTCTTTTTTCCTCTTCAGAGCTGACTCCAATAATCCTTCTTTTTTTATGCGCACATAGGAAGAACAATAATTTTGTTCCCAAAAGAAAAACAAAACTTAACTAAATTTAGGATGACTGAGAAGGTTTAGGCAAAATGAACTATTTCAAAAGAGAGAACTTGATGTGGAAAATGATACACATAGGTGATTATATTCCTTGGTGTTCTGAAATACTTTTATCATGTGACTATCTGCTTGTAAGCATTTTATTTGGACACAGAAGCTGTATGGCTTTTTCTTGTCTATCATACTAATACCATAAGGGAATGAAAATAGAAGTGTCTGTGACAACTGAGCCATTCCCCACTGGGGTGATGAATGGTACCCAAAACAATGCTTACACTGGGGACAAGCAAATCCCGGCTCTGCTCAGGTTCACAGAATGTCCCATCAGGGACCAGGGCAGTCTGCTGTTCACAGGTGTAAGAATAAACTAATAAATGTTGCGAGCTGAAGTTCCTGCAAGGTTCTTTCCTTCTCACTCTTTTCTTTTGAGTTTAAAACAATCTATTGTGTATTAATGCTAATAATTCTACTATGGGGGCTACTTTGCCCACAAAGTCCCCCCTGTCAGCCACAATGAAAGTGAAACTACCAAGACATGATCTGCTTGAGGAGGAGAGGTTGCCAATCTCTCAAAGGAGAAAGACCAGGAGCCCCCTGCTGCAGGGACTTTTATTGGGTTTGTTTGCACAAGAATACAGGTAAGGATCAAACAATAGATAGCATTCAAAGAGCTATGAGGGCTTATTCTCAGTCAGGGTCAGATAGCTAAAGAGCCATAAAACTTTGAGGAACAAACTTCTTGCTTAGACCCTTATCATTTAAATGAAAACATTCTAAACAAAGCAAGTTTCACAGGAGTTTACATATTCTTTCTTAGGCCTGATCACCTCAGAATCCTGCTCTAGCCAGCAAAGGACTGCACCACCTTCCCCATCATAGGTTTTTAGGCTTAAGTGGATTAGAGCCAGGAAGCACTTCTCCCTGAAGGAAATGGGGACTCGGGCTACGTCAGAATAGCTGGGGGGTGAGGCTCCATCACTCCCTCTTTGTTGCAGACCCGAGTCCTTCTATGATGGCCTCCCAAGTGATCGCATGTGGCTTAGTAAAGGCCCACAAATTGCATAGACTAACCAACCAAGCACTGGGGGCAGGGGACAAGCTTTGTCTCCTATGTGCCTCACATTCCGGAGGTGGCTCACTCATCCTTAGCCATGGGGGGCAGTTACAACTCCTGAAACCAGGCAGAGTGGTTCCCAACACTCTGCACTCTTTATTCCTTTTTAATCAGAGGTTATATATCATACCTTAGCATACATTAGGCTACAGTACATCCTTTAACATTTTTCTTATATTGCTTGAGTTTTATATTTTTTCCAGTTGAGTGTGACCATTCTATAGTAATTGTCTTGAGTTCTCTTCCCCTGGTTAACCTTATAAATGGCATTACCTGTAGGTACTTAAGTAAATAAATATCCTCTTGTCTGGGTTTCAAGGCAGGACTATTTTGTATTGAATTTTACTTCATAAGATATTCTATTATAGGAGTATTAGATAGATAGATAGATAGATAGATAGATAGATAGATAGATAGATAGAAATAGAAAGTTAATTTTATTTCAATGAAATGAAATACAATATACCAGCCAAGTCTTGAATCAGGAAGGCTACAGTTCAAAACTGGTACTCAGGTTAAAGCCTGAAGCTTTAGCACCAGAAATTAAAAACTCTTAAAGCAATTCAAGAGGCTGATTTTTAGTAGAAGTACTTCATTACACTGGAAATAAAAAACACATTTTAATGGTGAAACAAGGGTGTCTCATGGGTCTAAACAACATACATATATAATATTCTAATATTATAAATGGAAGTAATAAACATCTAGTTAGCATACAAGAGAACTATGAATATCAAAATTATGCATATTTAGAAAAGATATTGTACTATATGTAAAATAGTTTTACATAAGATATAACAGTTGTAGAACTGTTATATTATTATTGCAGTTATATAATAGGTAAAGTTATTAAATTATAATGGTTTAGAATGTGAGTAAATAATTGGCTGATTTTCTTTTTGCAGAAAATTATTTTGTCTTTTTAAGATCTCCTGGGATTCTTATATTTCAACTTCATTTGATAGCTTTAGTTGCATGTTATCCCACTTTCCATCAAAGGAATTTCTAATTATGCCCAATAGTTTTTATCTTCTCATTGTTGTTGCTTATAATATGCGATATGATGTTTTTCTGCTATGTCTTTCTTCCTAACCTGTAAACACCTTGTAGATTAGGAAGAGTATTTTCATTAACCACATAATAATCTTTAGTAGAATAAAAAAGGGTGGTATTTTAGTCCTTTCTTGCAACTTCTCTGCAGTTAAATTGATTGGATACATGTGTTTCTGGGTAGTAATTATGAAGTTATTGACAGCATGAACGAAAGGTAGCTTTGAAATGCGGCTTGATATTTACTGTCAGTTCATATTGCTCAGCATTCATCTAGTAAAAAAGAAAATTATCTTTGACAGACATTTACCAAAATTCAATTAGTCAACTTTTAACAGCCTCATGTGAATTATCAACTATTTAAATTAGTTCCAGAGGTATTCCAATGACCAACACTTTGCTGCTTGATATATGAAGTTTCCTTATAATATAATTGTGTCGATACATTTAAAGTGTCGATACATTTAAAGTGTCGATACATTTAAAGATGCCTCATCCTCCTTTTTGTGAATTCTTGTTTCTTTCTGCTGTTCTGATTGAATGCTTTTCCTTCTGTTCCAGATCATTGATTTGATTCTCAACTTCATTCCCTCCAGTTTTGGTTACTTATAGATTTTCTTTTTATCACTTAATGCAACCTTCATTTCTGCCCAGGTCTTTTTTATGCTTTCAAGGTACCCAATGAGTTCCTGGAGCAACCTGATAACCAGTGTTTTGAACTCTGCATCTGATATGTTGCTTAGCTCCATTTCACTTAGTGTTTTTTCCTGGAGGTTTTTTTAATGTTTTTTTCCCCTCATCTGGGCCACATTTCTTTGTCTCCTCATTTTGGCAGCCTCCCTGCATGTGTTTTCATGTATTAGGTAGCGCTGCTTTGACTCCCTATCTTAGTAAACCTGTTAAGTTGTATGGGGTGAAACCTTAGGTAATTGTCAGGGTGGGACTGACATGTCACCTCTCTGTGGCTCTGTGTGGGGGAGGTCTTACAGAGGGGTCAATGCTGCTTTTGCCAAGGAGAAAGCTGTCTCACCACTAGCGCTTTATTTTCTCCACATATGTCACTGGTGCCCTTCCCTCTGTTGCCCTGATGTTGAATCCCCAAGTGGGTGAGTCTGTGTGAGTCCTAAGTCCATTGAGGGCCCTTAAGGACACAATTTCTTCTGCTGCCCCAATCCCCACTAGTTTTACAGCCTGAAGTTATGGGGACTTGTCTTCTTGGAGCTGGGAATGCTGGGCTGGGTGGTCTGGACTGGTGCTGAGATCCCTGGCTCATGAGGTATCCCTTCCATTTTATATCCACCACACATGGATGTGGGACCACCCATTCCAGTCTCCATGCCTCTCTTTGCCACTGCAGGTCTCCATGTCTCCCTGTACCTACCCTCCTCGCACCTCTCCAGCCTCTCTGCACCTCTCCATATCTCTGCCCCCTGTACCCATCTGGAAGAATGTGGCTTCTTTAAATCCTTGGTTGTCTGGCTTCCACATAGCTCAATTTTTCTGACAATTCTGAGTGGAATTTGTTTTGTAGTATAGTTTTGTTTTGTTTTATTTTGTTTGCTAAAGTTGTGGGTGTAGGCAAAGCATGTTGACCTATGTGTCCATCCTGACTGGAAGTCTAGGAAAAAATATTAATAATAAGTTTGCTGGATAAAAGATTCTAATGATTTTAGCTTTGATAGATATATTCAAATTATTCTTTCATCATTGTATACATTTAAAGTCCTACAAAGATTTTGCCCAGTGTATAAAGGATCAGTTTTAAAATTTTAAAGTCTTGTCAATCTAAAATTCAAACATTATATTAGAGTGATATCCATCGTATTTAGTGAGTTTAGCCTTTTAAATTTCATCTTTTATGGTTTGGAAGATACTGTTTATTCATTTTGTTTTAAAAAATTCACTGCCAGTAGCTAGACATAAAACAGGCAAATGGCTTTACTAATCAATTAAATCTGCCCATTTTATCATTATTAAATAATTTTTCTTTTCCTGTTTTCTCTATTATGCCCAGAGATAGGGCTCTGGGTAGAGAAAGTAGAAAAATCTTGAAAGAGAAAGGGCCTTTTGTTTGGGATATTAGCAGAATTAGATATGTAAATCTGAGTTTTGAGATTTTTTTCAAACTATATACCAGACTACCTAGAGTTTAAAAGCTTGATAAAATATGGATGACCTCTCTCATTCTTTCAATAACAATCTCTGAAAAATATGGTAAGGAATCTGCATTTTAACACTACCCATATAGACAAACTATAATGTGAGTACCAGTGTAAGGGGGGGGAGTAAACAGAAACAACTTATATTCAATTATTAGATTTTACACTAAAGAGCTAAATCCAACAAATAATTAGAAATACAGACTACAGTGATTTCTGGAGAGATACTAAGATGCATAATTTAAAGAGGAAATGTACATTAAGACTGAACATAATTAGTTCTCAAAGTCCTCTGCATAATTTAATCAATGGCAATTGCAATGCTTAGATGAAATAGAAGTTTTCACATAAAACAGTTGTTTACTTGTTCTATATAATCACTCTAAACAGGCACAGCAGGTACATTCCTGAAACAATTGTGAGCCTGAAGAGAAGTTTAAAAATAGTAAAAGCAACTTTCATGCAAACTGTAAGGTGTTAATAGTTCTCACACTGGAAGAGAGAAGGCTGTCCATTTCTCTTTACATTCAATGTTATTGATTTCAGAAACCCCATAATATCTGTTGACAGATTTAAATTAACTTCCTTTTTTTGAACCTGCAGTGGTAAAAGGAACCTCTCTTTTTTTCACAGCAATTATGCTTGGTAATACTTAACATCAGATAGAGACTAAGTATTGTGATTGATGCCTTTAAACTTATCTTTGCAGAGACACAAAATCAAGGAGCGAATATGCCTTAATTTAGTTCATAATAAAACAAAATACAAATATGTAGCCATTAAAACCTGAACATAGAAAACAATCATATTTTATTTAAAATACATATTTTATATATATAATGTATCCTATCTTGTTCCACTCTTCATATAGTGGGTGCCAGAGCTGATAAAAATCAAGAACTTACCAATTATTTAGAATTCTCTTGCAGCATTCTGAATCTCAGAATGTCAAAGATGGAGGGAAGTTCAATGATATCTGTCAAAGGAGATTCTCAGTCCTTTATTTGATGTAACAGTGAGGATATTCACACGCCCAGTACTCATATATTCCTGTGAATATACCCTGCTTTTGACAATTCCAGGATTTTTCAGAGCAGGAGAGCAATTAGCATCACTGATTTTTTAGCAAGTAATCTTCTTAAATCTGTTCCCCATTAGTACTGTTTATTCAAGCCTCCATAAGGATAAAAAAGCAACAAATTAATTAGATGAAAGTTCCTCACGGTAAATACATGCAATGATTTCTTTACCACAAAAAGTTCTTTGGTCTGCAAACAGCAAATTCAGAAGAAAAGGAGATGGTCTATTATAGGGTGCGAAAATTCCTAGTATGAGATCAAGCTGCTCATTCCCAGCGTGGACTGGGAAGTAACAGCGAGTGTAGCCTGCTCAAAACTGGCCTGATCAGCTCAGGCAGATTGTAATTCTATTACTGTATAATTTGGAGTGAAGGTTGTTCTTTAAATTTGTAGATTATTAATTATAAAGTACTTGAATATAATTTTTAAAACAACTGTAAGTTGAATAGTATTTCAAATTTATTTTTGTTATGTTGTTATTTTATCTAAACACTAAAACGTCAATGCAAAATAAAAGGGTTGCCCTACATTCAACTTGCTTCCTTTCATTTGGGGTTTTGGAGTAATTGGGTGGCTGGAGAAAGATACTATTCTCATATATGATATTCTCTTCATTGAGTACTATCTTTTGAGAGAAAGGATTGGTACTCATTTGAGAACTCCACCGGAAAAACGATTACTAATATAACTTAAACTTTTATAAAATAATTAGACTAAATGCAAGATTTAAAATATGAGCATTAAGTGCAAATCAAGTTTTCTTTAGCTTTTGCTTTTATAAAAACATTACTGTAAAAACATCCTCAATTTTAAAAAATGTTAAGAAAAGTTAAACATTTAAGAAAGGAAGCTTTGTGTGGTTTAAAAATAAACTGGGTGCCCAGTTTTATTTTAGCTTAGTGGAAAAGGCCTAAAAATGTCTCTACCAGTCTCTGAAATCAGCTACCAATTTGCCCAACTTCTGACCACAGAGCTACTTAAATTTTTTTTTAATTCTTTTAAAATATTTTTCAGGTTTTAGTCAAGACAAAGAGTAGATAGATATCCCTGGCAGTATTTAATAACTCTTTGGAAGCAAGAGGCACCCCACCAAACCCCAAAAAGGGTGCTTGGGATGCTAACTCTCCCAACATCCAGAGATACTCTCAAAGATTAGAGAGAGAGAGAGAAATTCCCTGACAGCTGGCAACAGTTAATTTGCTAATTGCAAATGGGGTGTACCCATATTTCTGTCCAGCTATATATTGGGGGCTCCCAACCTGACTGTGGCCAAGTTGACTCCCCGGAACACAAAACAATTCAAACAAGAGGCAACGGTCTCTGAGAGAGAAAGGGTCAATGACCAATAGGTACCTGAAAGCAAATTCCCAAGTCACAATTCAATAGCTAATTCTTACAGATGTTTTTCCTGCCAATCTGAGTTTGGAAAGGAAAGGACAACAGGAAAGTTGACTAGGCACTGCAGATCTGGAGGAGCTGACTTTGACAAGAATTCTCACCCTTTGCTGGCTTTAGCAGTTTTCCCAGAATCCCATCTGTGGGCTCTAAAGCAAACGTGAGTTCCAGTGGGTATTATCCTAGTCACCAGGCAAGATGGGTGAGGAAGCATAAATTTCCTCCGCCCTCTATGGTGAGCGCTTGTCTGAGACCCCTTATTCTGTAGCATACCTAATATGGATAAACTTATTTAGCTCAAAATTCTATACTCTGGCCACTGTAATTCAAGACTGTTTTTAGGAAAGTTAACCTGATTGTTTAGCCCTAAAGGAAACTTTCATTCACCTGAGACCTCACACTAAACCAAATTGGGCTCCTATGTTGAAACTAGTCTGACTCTGAACCCAGTCCAGTTTCCAAGCTAGACTCAGTCTACCCCGAATCTGTCTTGTTTTTAAGTCAGTTCCATTCCAGAAAAATAAGTGTTTTAAGTCTAGAAGCTCAGAACTAGGATGAGAAAGGGACTTAACCCACCACCTCCAGAAGCATCTAGAAAGCAGAGCACTGAGGGGCTCAACAGGCCCCGTGTCAGTTTGCCCATGGCTCCTGGGGGCTTGGTCCCTCTTTGACATGAGAACTGTTGAAAGGTGAATTGAAACATATCAAAAATTGTAAGTTTAGATGAGCAAACATCAATTCAAATTGGGAAGCATCCCGTCTAGCAGATAGAAAGGCGTTCTGAGACACTGTACGAGAAGAAAGACTGACAGGCAGAAGGGAGCAAGAAAAAGGAAGTTCTATTAGATAAAAGAGCAGGTTGGTTATTGCAAAATTAGTTTCCTTTAGGGAATGAGGGAAGTTTTTTCAGGAACACTCCCTAACTAGTGTTAATCAGGAGATTCCTGAGAGACTGGTTAAGGTTCCACTCTGGGAGAGCTGAAACTGTAATTGAGTTTTGGTTTGGTGGCCTGAGACTTAGCATCAGCGACTCCATTTTGGCCCTGTTGTCTTATTTTTCACAGTGTGCAACTAAGTTTTGTCTAGAGATCTTTAGGTAGGATAAATGTTTTAAATTCAAACACTTACAATTATGTGCTCAATTATTTTGAGATGACAAGTAAGATACAAACATATTTTGATAGGTTTAATCCTTCATATTTTCACATGTTGTGATGGCATAAAGTTGTGGTGTTAGTGGTTTTACATGTACAGTTATTAATGAGTTCAATGTGACATTTTGATAAGTATTAGAAAGAATATAATTTTTCCTATATTCTGCTGTTAGTTTTTTTGTTAGTTTATTGTAAACTAATCAACACACTGTTCAGAAATGAGTTTGAGGTCTGGGATCAAACAGACTTGTTCTAAGGCTGATTTTGCCACTTACCTGTAAAAACAGGAACATTTTTCTAACTTTCAGTTTCCTCATATGTGGAATGCAGATAATAATATCAAAATCTTATATGCATTGTGGTTAAGTATAATAAATATGTAACTCTGAATTTCTACACAATAAATTTTAGTTCTCCCTTTGCTAGAGAACATACACCAAGCATCTTTGAATATCCAGCTTTTAGCATAAGGCACACTCTATGTAGCATGCTAAACTAGCTTTTGTTGATAACTGCTTTTTGGGAAAAATAAATGTGCAATAAATAAGGGTTATCTAAAAATCATATATTAGACTATCCTCTTACCTAACACCTGAAGGAATTTTAAAAGAAAATTTAAATGAAGTAATATTTATTTATTTATTTTTTTAACATATTCTATTGATTATGCCATTACAGTTGTTCTATTTCCTCCCTTCATTCCCCTCTACCCTGCACACCCCCTCCCCCACCATTGCCCCCCTTTAGTTTATGACCACGTGTCTCAAGTTCTTTAGATTCCATATTTCCCATACTATTCTTGCCCTCCCCTTATCTATTTTCTACCTACCATCTATGCTACTTATTTTCTGTACTTCATCCCCTCTTCTCCTTCTCCCATTCCCCTGTTGCTAACCCTCCATGTGATCTTCATTTCTATAGTTCTGCTCCTGATCTAGCTGTCCTCTTAGTTTGCTTTTATTTTAGGTGTGGTTCTTAATAACTGTGAGTTTGCTGTCCTTTCTGTTCATCTTTTTTATCTTCTTTTTCTTAGGTAAATTTCTTTGACATTTCATATAATAAGGGCTTGGTCATGACAAACTCCTTGAATTTGATCTTATCTGAGAAGCGCTTTATCTGCCCTTCCATTCTAAATGAAAGCTTTGCTGGATAGATTGATCTTGGATGTAGGTCTTTGGATTTCATGACTTGGAATACCTGTTTCCAGCCCCTTCTTGCCTGTAAGGTCTCTTTTGAGAAATCAGCTGACAGTCTGATGGGAACTCCTTTGTAGGTGACTGTCCCCTTATCTCTTGCTGCTTCTAGGATTCTCTCTTTCATTTTAATCTTGGCTAATGTAATGATGATGTGCCTTGGTGTGTTCCTTCTTGGGTTCAACTTCTTTGGGATTCTCTGAGCTTCCTGGATTTCCTGGAAGTCTATTTCCTTTGTCAGATTGGGGAAGTTCTCCTTTATTATTTGTTCAAATAAGTTTTCCACACGTGGCTGTTCTTCTCCCCCCTTCTGGTACCCCTATAATTCGGATGTTGGAGTGTTTAAAGATGTCCTAGAGGTTCCTAAGCCTCTCCTCATTTTTTTTTGAATTCTTGTTGCTTCATCCTTTTCTGTTTGGTTATTTTTTTCTTCCTTCTGGTCCAGTCCTTTGATTTGAGTCCCTGGTTCCTTTCCATTACTATTGGTTTCCTGTGCATTTCCCGTCATTTCAATTAGTTTAGCCTTCATATGTTCCTCAAATTTGTGACTAAAATCAACCAGTTCTGTGAGCATCCTGATCACCAGTGTTTTGAACTGTGCATCTGAAAGTTTGGCTATTTCTTTGTTGCTTAGATTTATTGGCTCTGAGTTCTTGAGCCATGTTTTGATCTGTTTGTGCCTGTTATGTATGAGGAGTGGAGCCTTAGGTGTTCACCAGGGTGGGGCCACCCAGGTCACTGGTTTGTGATGCTGTATGTGGGGGCGCGGTCAGAGGAGGACAATGGCAGTCCCCTGTGCCGCTTCCCGCCGCTGGGGTGTGCGCGGTCCGTCTCACTGCTCACTCCTTCACCAGTTTATCTGCGCATGAATGTGTGACCATGGTCAGCCCTCAGTGGGTCCGCCTGCTGCTCCACACTGTGACCTGGTGGATCTTTCCTGCCTGACCCAGCTCTGCTGCTGACTCTGCCCCTCTTACTGGTTTGGCTGAAGGGTTCCTTGTTGTCAGACTTCCATTGAGTTCAATTTTCTATGGTTTGGCTGTGTTTTTGTTGCTAAGACTTTGTTGTTTTTAAACTCAGTTGTGCGGACGGCAGTGTGTCTACCTACGCCCCCATCTTAGGGGAAGTCCTAAATGAGGTAATATTTATTAAAATATATTGATTTTATTGATACTATTTGTGGGGGTGACTACTTTCACGAGGTCTCCCTGGTGCCACTGACATGCGTGAGTGAATAAATATGGCCAAGACATGATGAGATCTGCTTGGGGATTGAGGCATGGGCTATGGCCAGTTTCTCTGGGGAGAAAAAGGCCTCGAGCACCTTTCTCCATAGCCTTTTACTGGCTTGTAATACACAGGAATACGGGGCGGCAAGGATCAAACAGTAGATAACATTACAAAGAGGTCTGAGGGTTTCAGTCTGAGTGAGTGTCAGGAAGAGAGTTGCAGAAACTTTGGGAGACATACTCATTTCCTCTCGGACCCTTATATGAATGAAAGCACTCTTAGCAGAGCAGATTTCACAGGTTTATCAGGAAGTCTTTGTGGTGCCAGATTTTTCCCCAGGGCACACTCTGGCCAGGCAAGGAGCTGTACCCCTCCTCAACAGATATTCATGCTTAAGGGGATTAGAGCCAGGAAGCACTTCTCCCAGAGAACATGGGGACTCCGGCTTTGACAAAGCCGGGGGGCCAGAGTCTATTGCTCTCTGTTGCAGCCCCCAAGTCCTTCCATGAAGGCCTCCCAGGTGATTGAGTCAGGCTTAGGTTGACCCCCGCTGTGAGGGGTCTTACCCATCATTGACTTCCGACCAAGCTTTGGGGGCAGGGAGAGGAACTGAGGCAGCGTTTGCTACCAGAGACAGGCTTTGTCTCCTGCGGCTGGCATTCCAGAGGTCGTCTCTTGCCCTTAGTCACAAGGGGTAGAGATACAATTCCTAAAATCAGGCAGAGAGGTCTGCTGCAACTATTGTTTGTGATAGTGCTGTGTAAAATTAGAAAATAATTAGCATTATTTAGAATGCTTGTTTCACACTACTTTCTTGGATTATTCTATTGTAAAATAAATATGTGGTGCATATAGAGGTATTTGCCTGGGAACTATCAACACTGAATGTTATGTCACCACAACTGGTTCTAAGCAAATGAAACTAAGAAAAGTGCTGTAAACTTTGAGCTAAGGATGCCAGATTTTTACTGAAACTAACTGAATGCTATTCTAACATGGGATCATGGCATTTAAGTCATGAAGAGACTTAATGCTATCCAGGAAACTAGCTTTCCATTTTTATTTAGCTTAATTTGCATGAAATCGCCCCCTTCCCACCCTAGCTGTTAAAACCCTGGGCTTCTTTCCACACACCAGTGACCGACACAGCACATGTCTTCACTGCCTGATGTAACCCGGCCTGGGAAGTTAGTACACGCAGATTTTTGCATTGCTGCTGTTTAGTTTTGTTTAGCACCGGTGATCTTTATATTATTCTTATTTTTTTAAGCAAAATAAGGGTAAAAGAAAGAAATTGTGTGGCCCCTTTGACAAAAGAGATGACACTTTTACACTAGTAAAGAATGGCATAATTAATAAAATATATTTTTAAAAAAGACTGCAATCCAGTAGGGTAGCAATAAACCATACGTGGCAACTGAACACTTGAACTGTGGCTAGTCCAAAATGAGACATGCTACAACCGTAAAATACGGTAACTCCGAGACGGTACACATGCACACGCACATTATAAAGATGTCATTAATATTATTTTACATTTATTGCATGTTGAAGTAATGGTATTTTGAATACATAGTATAAAATAAAGTACATCATTAAAATGAATTTTATCCAATCTTATTACCTTATCAAATGACAGTTAAAATATGTAAAATTAACTATGTGGCTTATATACATCTACGGGCTAGTTTGGGTTTAGAACTTAAGTTGCCAGTTGAGATTCTATGCTCACTAACAGACATCTTCTCCCATAATTAAACTGAAGGACAATATAAAGTGAGACGGCTAGAAATTTGAATGAAAAGATTTTGGCTGGAATTGTTCATTAAAAAAAGAGGAAGAAAAGTAGCAGATGAGCCTGGCAGGCATGGCAGACCTGGGTGGTTTCCACGCCTTAGCCATGATTTCACTCTCAGAACCAGTTCCACGCCGCTAATAGGCAACATTGCGATTGAGGATATAGATTCATTCAGGGAACATGGATATGTTGGGTTTGTTCTAAACATACTGGTGAAGTTGTAGGAGATGAAAAGGTTTTCCGCTGTTCGTATCTCTGGCTGGATCTGAAAATTAAACTGACAAAGACACTTTATCAGGAGAAATGCACATGTGTTTGTTTAAGTTTTGTGTGGTTTAGGAGCTTTCATAAGGAAAAGAAGACCAAGAGAAACAGAGGGACCTGAGCATTCTTATTCTGGGTTACACGAGAATGGGCAGTTGTGAAGAAAGAAGGCCAGCCAAGAAGTGTGAGTGTGAATGGGGAAACTTAGTAAGGCGTGTTTGTTCTGATTCTTGTTGGCATCGGATTGTTCTTGGAGGTAAGGATGCTCCTCTCCACCTGGCGGAGAGAGGGTGCCTGTCACAGGAGAGTCTGACGACCTTCTTCAGAGAGAAGGGTGGGGGAAGGTCAGAGTGAACTGCTTCTGCTGTTTTCTCAAACTTCTTCAGCTTAAAATACTCACTGTGTCAACATGCTACATTTTGGGGTTGGCATGTCCTGAATCGGATCGAGGAACATTATAAGCATACGTCCTTATAATCTGATTAAGTAAATGTTGCATGACCTCAAACGGATGGTAGAAAAATCCAGTACATTGAAATTACTATAGGGGAAAAATTACTAGGTGTATACTAATATGGAAACTGAAGAAGTGGCTTATTTTATTTCATGTGAAATATAAATGTCAGTTATTCGTTCAGCAAGAAAAAACACTGATTAAACCCCTAGGCACTTTTAAAATAATATAATAAATAACAAAGATTTTTTGTATGCTAAGATTCATCTAAGATTATTTATCCTAGTCCTTTGAATCACACTAAGAAAAATAGAAGATGCATTCTGCATATATATACTTTAAGTTGAAGCATATTTTGTCTTCAGGTTGTAAAACAGGCCCAAATATATAATGATTGCCAAGTATTTTACAGAATTTATAGGCTTAAAATGCACAAACCTATCATTTCTATTAAAATTTTTACGGGGAACAGCCCTTAACCCTCACATCATTAAGTACACATATTATCTTTTTAAGAAGTAACTTTCTTAACATAGAGGTGCTTTGTGAAAGAAAACATGGCAATGTGTAGATCTTAGAGCCGCGTTCTCCTTCCGGAACTTCGTGGTCGTTTGTACTTTCACTGGCAAATTAGGAGACGGACTCTTCTTTCTAACCATGACTTCTTTTCAGTGGGATTTTAGCCTTTCAAAATATATGCTGATTTTTATTTCCCAAGTTGAAGTCTAAATACTTAAATTAATACATGCTTTAATGCTTAGTCTTATTTTTTTCTAAGTATAAAATGAAAGTACCATAAAAGTATTTATAAGATCAAAAGTATTTTCATAGTAAGTGAAAGAAAATTAGATATGTGTGAGAAAACCTGTTCTGCCTCCCAAAACCATATGGCTTTATGATTTTCCTATCAATTATTTGGGTCACGATTTCTTCATTTTTAAAGTAACAGTGGTGGTAGATAATATTTGCCAGTGGAGACTTTGATGTTGAGAACTAAAATTTTGTTTTAAAGTTTTATCACCTAAACCATTCCATGATGGGTTATGTAGAACATTTAGCTCTCACAGATGCCTGTATGTATGTAACATAATTAGGCAGCTTGCAAATTCAATTCTATCCCACCCTGTTATATTGGAGTTAAAGTTTAGTTAATATCTAAAACAAGAATATAATTTTAGACAACTGAATAGAATTTGTGAAAAAAATAGTTACATCTTTAAGTGAAAGATTATTTGTTTTCAGGTATTATCTTTAAAATTGGACAAATGACTTTTTATAAATTCTTGTTCTCCTTTGAGAAAGCTCAGTTGTATGGGGAGAATATTTACATGTTTCTCTTTCCATTTTATCTGTCACAATCTGGTAGCCTTTCAATAAAAGAATGGTTAAATACATGATGAGCATCATGTAAGCATGCTTCATTCCAGTTTTCTGACAAGATACCAAACCCTCTGAGTTTTATGTGAGAAGCAATCCCAAGATCCAAGGTCAGCACAATTCACCCAAGACAGCTGACATATTTATCATTCTCTCTTAAATTAAGTAATCCCTTAGATTCATTTGGATTCCATTTCTACAGATGTACATATCAATTATCTATCTATTATCATTTTTCATGTGTCTTTTTACACAGACATATGCACACCTATACAGACACTCCAACACACATGTATATTTTCTTTTCACGTACCCTAAGGAATTGTTGAAATGTATGCTATTTGTATATGTTCATAGCACTAGGATGAAATACATTTCAAAAGTGTACAAGATCAACAAATTTTATCTTTTGATAATGTCTAAACCTGGAAAAAATATGAGTGAAAGAGACATTTATTGTGATTACTAAACTAGAGTCTCACATGTCTAGGATTATTGTAAGTAAAATTGATTTTGTCCATGATTTGATTTTAATCTAGTTTAGCAGAGCCATATTCTACAAGGAACAGATATTTAATTTAGGGCATTATAATGAAAATACTTCAGTTCAAAGAAGTTTAATGCATTTGATGTGATAAAAGCATGAACTGGTTATTAGGTTTTTGAAAATAGTTATTTTTTGTTATTTTAATACTTAAACAATTTCCTCAGCTCATAATATATTTTATTAAAAATGAAATATTTTAAAATATTTTATTTATTTATTTTTTAAGGAAAAGAGAAGGATAAAGAGGGAAAGAAACATCAATGTGTGGTTGCCTCTCACATGCCCCCTGCTGGGGTTTTGGCTGCAACCCAGGCATGTGCCCTGACTGGGAATCAAACCAGTGACCCTTCTGATTGCAGGTCAGCACTCAATTCACGGAGCCAGACCAGCCAGGGGTTCATAATATTTATATTAAATCTAGAAAAATATTTTAGGCCTTTGCACTGGTGGTACTGAGACTTATTATCTTAAATGTTGCTCCTTTAAAAGGAGTAAATGGTATTTAAAATTTGCTGCACAGGTTTTGCTGTTTTGGTACTTTGTTTGATCTGGAGATTTTCAGAGAAATCACTTACCATGGAATGAACTGGTCTGTCTGGTTACCGGCTGCAGTTGTAAACAAGAGTCTATGGAAAACAATCCCCTGTAATTTTCCAGTCTACTGTTTTCCAATACTAAGGAGTTAGTACACTTAGCAATTTTGAAGAGGTGTCTAGCACTTTAACAGTTGGGAGCAGATGGGACTATTTTCTGAGGTTAACTTTGAGTTCTGGAGAAATATCCAAGCAAAGAAAAGGGACAAAAGGGAAAATTCAAAGGGTGGAGTATCATGTTTCTTTTTCTATTGAATAATTTATGCCAAAATGTTATCCCTCTCCATTTTTCCCACAGACTCTTGATGCTATATAAATATCATGCCGATTCATCATATTCCCTGTAGTTCTGGGATCAAACCTGCAACCTCGGCATATGATGATGCTCTCACAAACTGAGCTACCCAGCCAGGGTCCATATCCACATTTTTTGAAAAGTTAAGCTGTTCTTCCTTTTCTGTAAACACATGATTAAAACTATCTTTTAGCTCTAAACCATTGATTTGCTTCACAAACATTTTGTTATATAAAATTACTAAGTCAAAACAAAATGGCTGTAGGCATGCAGCATGCATTTTGTTGTTGCTTTTAATATGAAGAATTAAATAGGACCTGAGTCCTAATGGGAAAATCAATAATATGGCATACAGGCAAGGACATGACCATCGTCAGAAAGTAATGGCTTTTTGCTTTAGAGATCTTCTTACATTCCATGAGCCTCAGGTTCATTTAGTAAGCTAAATTGGAACCTTAATAATACTTACCTGCAAGAGTTATTGTGTGTATTAAATTTATGCAATATGGGGAAAACATCTCCCCAACTTGACACTTACCTGGACCTTAATAAATGGCTACTTCTAATATTTATGCCTCCTGACTCCCTTGTGGTTAGACAGTCCCTTGTGTGAATAGTAAGCAATAAATTATGGGCGGAATGGGGTTTATCTCGGTGGGCCGGAGCATGTAATTGCTTGTGTGATATTGTCCAGAACTCTTTGTTTGTCTCTACCATGACAACCAACACTGTTACAGGTAGTAGTTGCTCCATCAACTAAGATTCCAAAGTGAGTACATCACAGAGCAGAGCCTCTAGCTGACCAGCAGTGGACTTGTAATATAAGTGAGCAATAACCCCACCTTGTTTTGCATTAAACTACTAAGCTGGGAAGACTATTTTCTGCAGCATACGGTAGCCTATCCTGATTTACATAACCATTAAATAAGTGTAGAGTATAATACCAACATTATTCTAATTCTTTGAAACTACTTAGCACTTAATAGCAAATTCTCACCTTGATTAGGAAACTTTAATGCATGTTCCATAGATTGCTTCTCTTATCTTTTAAGAGAAAAGTAATGAATATACCCCATTGTTCTTAAACACATTAGAGAAGAAAATCTACATCGTTAATTTAATTAAGCTGAAGCATGTTTAATTTATCCACAATTATTTTAGGACACCAATTTCCTCCTCATACTTCTGATTTCAGAATAATTTTGCAGTTCACTAGATTGCTGTATGAAATACATGTGTACAGTTTTACAAGTTTTTTTAAGGAACAGTTTATTTTAAGACCAGAGCTCCAGATGTTGTACAGAACACACAATTTTTTATAGCTCCTGTTGATTATCTTTTTCTTTCTTCTCAACATATATCTCTGCCTCTGCAAATGTGAGCTAACAATATACAATGTGCAATGCACAGTCATGCAGTGAAATGGCAGGAGATATGCTAGTCTCTTAGACTATCTGAGATGGTTAACATTGTGAAAGAAATCTTGCATCCTCTGCAGATTTCTCCCATACCATTCTTGGGAACTGCAAAGAAGGCTTTTGTTTTGTCAGATGACTGTAGCATACTTGTCTCCATTCTGATAAACACTGGAATTTTTCCTGCAACATGTCAATGGTTTTGGGCACAAGCTACAAGCTTAAATGTGTTGTTTGTGTGTGTGTGTGTTGTTTTTTAATCTATCTATCCAATCACCCTGATTTCCTGTCTCTGTTCAACTATTTGCTTGGGACAAATAAGCTTGATATCAGTACCTCGCATTCCTGTCGCTTGGGGCCTGGTGACCCAATGTAAGACATATCACCCAAGCTGAAGCAAGGGAGCAATTCTTCCGGCCTTGTCTTATCAGTAATCTTTGACTTCCACCAGCTGGAACTGCTGGAGTGTTTCACTCCATCTCCTGCTCACTCCTCAAGATTCAGGAGTAATGAGAACACCCCGGCTGTTACAGCCTGCGAGTCCAGCCCTGAGATTGCATCAGTTCATTTAGCTGGAGCTTTTGAGGCACTTCTTGGCAGGAATTGATTTCCTTATTTTGGTTCCTTTGCTTTTGGATTCTGCCCAAAAGACAAATCCAAGGAAGTGAATTCTGCCCTTACAAGGTCTGTTTCAGGTAATTACCTGAAAACGTGAGAAAATGTCAGGCAGTAGGGAGGTTGTTTTTCTTTATCTGTAAACACACTATAAACATGTCTGTAATACACTTTCAAAAAAGTGTGTTTGTTCTTGGGAAGTTGTTGAGAAGGTAAGAGGCATGAAAGAAAATAAGAAAGTTAATTGATTTGCCTTTCAAAATTTTTCATTAGAAACTTCCTAAAAGACAGGGATTCAGAAATAACAAAAAAGTAATTTAAAAAAACGTGGCACAGATTTTTACATGAATCTTGCCTTCATCAGTCATCATGTCCTTTCAAATATATTTTTGCCACGTTTCAAACCATAGCTTCTTTGCATACGAATATAGCAATTATTTTATATCTGTGGTAGGTAGATGTACAGAGATAAGATTAATATATCATACCTGCTCTCAAAGGCCTTGCATTTCAATGGGTATTAGTTTTTTGCTCATTTGATTGTCTTCCCAGCTGACCTGCGAGGTTTTTGTAGAAGCAGCGAAGTGAAGAGCAAAGCTATTATCTGTTGTAACTGCTGTGACGCAGGAAGCACTACTGGGCTGCTGCTTAACCTGGGGGAGAGGAAACAGTGGGGAAAGTCACTGTTTCAAGGAGAATGTTTAACCTTTTGTTTTTGTTTTTACTGCTACCAAACAATTGATTCAATCTTTTCTTCACATGTGCCCTGACAATCTGACATAATCTAACTGCACAGGAGTACAAAAAGAGTAATTACATTTTGAAAAATCGTTGGACTTCTCAGCTGTGCAAGATGTGGCTTCATTTGGTTTTATGATGGTGGTGATGATGGTGAGGCTACTACTCCTACAAACAATAATGATAATAATAATAGGACAGACTGGATCTTCCTTGCCAACCAGATGCTCCAACTTCCTCCACAAAGTCTTAATGCAGGAGCATTCTAGTGTAAATAATCCTAAAGGAAACCTTTACAGAAGGGACACCTGAGAAAGTTCATATACTTTGATCCATGAGGAGAATCCAGTCCACATCACCCAGGAATTGCTTGCCGATGAAGGGAATTCATCTATATTATATTTGATAATCTACCTGGTTTTGAGTCAGTGAATGTTGCTCTCAAAGGGACATAGAGAAACTAATTTGGGGATAGAGAAGGAAATGGAAGCAAAAAGGCTTAATTGAATGTCATCATATTTCTATTATGTGGTGACAATTGTCAGAATTGTGATGCAGGTGGTGAGAATGGAAATGAAGGGATTAAGAGAGTTGTCTCAAAACAAAACAAAAATAATACCCGGGACTTAGAGAGTGATTAGATATGGCAGACAAGTGAGAAAAAAGAATCAAAAACATTTACTATTCATGAGTTGACACAAGGAGATAAAAAAACAAAGAGAAACTAAAAAACACACACACACACACACAAAAAAAAAACAAAACAGGTGCCTGTGGTTGTAAGGGTCCCAGATTTGAAGTTGAGCTTCCCACTTCTGCAGTGAGAAGTCAGGGAGATTGCTTTCCATTATTGTCTTGCAAGGACACATGGACCCACATGTGCCTGGATCCTCGTCCCAAAGCAGCCATGTGACCACACTCGGTCCTGTCACTCAGGTCTCAGCTCTGATGTTAGATGCCCTCCTTGACCAAGCCCTTTATCCTCCTGCCCTCCACGGCATGTTGCACACCCTGCTGCATTTTTCATTTTAACATCTATTATTGCCTGATGGTATATTACAGGTTTTTTTATTTTTAATTTCCTATCTGCCCATTGGAACGTTAGACTCATGAGGTCCCTATCTTTGTTCTTCATTCTCAGCACCTGGAACAACACTAGCACATAATAGGCAGCGGGTATTTATTGCAAAAATGAATGGGAGAGTTTCTAGGCAGCAGGCGGTTACACTTGAATAACGGGACAACCATGTTTGCCATTGCAGAATAACGAATGAGGCTAGAGCGGGAAGGAGAGGGCAGCGATGGGCGCCTTAAATTTGGCTGCAGGGCGCTTGTCTCTCTGTGACGGCTCAGACTCTCCTGGGGGACAGCTGTGTGACGAGAGGAAGAGGAAAGCAGTGGGGAGTTAGTGCACTTGGAATACCCTCATTTATGCTGCAGGTTATCTGCTAAAAATGCCCTTTGGACACCTTTTATTCAATATGTCTTGAAAGATCCCTGCTTTAAAAAAATTACCCCTAAAAACAAGTACCTCTGTTCACAGTTATGAGAAAGCTGTCATGTCTTTGCAGGTCAGCTGTATCCATTTAGCTTCAGAATGTGGGTTTCCCCGTGCCAGATAATGTCTCATCTCTAGCTAAAAGCCCTTTTTAAAGGTGTAGTAATGTATATAAATTTATTAATACAATTATTTATTACTCTTTGAGGGTCAGAGGTTGAGCCAGTTGCACAATGTTACTATTTAACATAGATTATAGGCCTGCTGTAATTGCTATTTAAGATTAACCACTTCTTCAAAGCATAAAGGTCTGTTTGCTCTTATTTACAGTAATACTTTTATGGTTGGAGATAAAGTATGTGTAATTATAAGTTCAATTGCAGCTCCTGGTTTATCAGTAGCAGTGTCTTAGGCTGGACCATGCCCCTGAGGAGGGCAATGCAGTGAAAAATGAGGATCATGCCGAGTACAAAGGAAACTTAAAATGAGACTGGGTTTAAATTCACTGCTGGGATTTGCACACTTGGCAATATGAGAGCAAGGGGTCACCATAGTAAGATAAGAAGCATTCAGTCCTATCCTTCAGGGATGCTTAGATACTGGCTTTGTAGCTCTTGTTTAAATGCCTAGAACTTTCTCTTGGATGATGCATACATCCCCATGTGAGCGTGTATGTATATGTGTATACTTAGACACACAAAAACACAGATGTATGTGTATGTTGAACAAATAAATTTATCTATATACTGAGAGATAAATGTTGTGAACTCCTAAAAATTATTTGTCAATAATGCTATTCTTTTACAATGTTTTGATAAAAAGAGAAAATGCTAGATCATGTAAAATGTAAGGATTTAGAAATAATTTTATTTTATGACTTTAAAAGCTATTTTTTAGACATGCTACTATTTAAATCAGATATAAAGTCCCCATAGTGGGACTATGTAAATAAAATTCAACTTTTGGATTTTTATTTGTACATTTGTGATTGCAGAATTTGAGAGGTTAATGCTGTGTCAGGAAAAAACAAAAGACTCCATGAACTTGTAAGCACAAAACAAGAAAGGAAAAAAAAAACACCACATTTTATTTGTGTGTATATTATGTGCCAGGCATATTGTTTGACCAATTGTTTTTTGGTGATAGTACCACTTATGCTCACAGTAAATATAAAAGCTAAGTGTCATCTCTGTTTTTAAGAAGAAAACAAAATGCCTGAGACATTCAGTAATTTGGTTATGTTAATTAGTCATAATTGGTAAAACAGGATGTACACATAAGTCTTTCTGAATTCAAATTCCATCTTTATTACTTCTGGACTTACCCAATGTTCCTCCCTTTCCCTTCTTTCTACAAAAGTAGTGTTACCTTGTTTTTTGTTTGTTTATTTTATCTGTTTTTCTTACACCAAAATTTAGGAAAAGGCATCAAACAGTAAATGTAATTTAGTGCTGGGAATGCATGATGATCTCTCAAACACAACAAATTCAGAGCTAATAGGTCTGGATAGGGCACGTTTCTGCTTTTTTTAAAAAAACAATTTTATTTATTTATTTTTTAGATGGGGAGGGAAGGAGAGAAGGAGAGAAAAATCAGTGTATGGTTGCCTCTTGTGCTGGGAACTGGCTTGCAACCCAGGCATGTGCCCTGACTGGGAATCGAACCACAATCCCTTACTTCGCAGGCCCGTGTTCAATCCACTGAGCTACACCAACCAGGGCCACATTTCTGCTTCTGATGGCCAACTATGGTGCTGATGCTCTATGGTCTATAATATGCACATTTAGTTTATTACCAAGTTTTGTCATGCGGAGAACTTCATATCCTCTCAGTCATTTCCCTAGATCAGTTTCCAATGGATAAAATATTTATTTGAATGTAAGAAAGATAGTTTAATTTAAAAAAACAACTACTGTGCTTTTGGGATTTTGGTCATTTATTTATTAATTCATTCAACATATACATAGTAACTACTTACCTGTAGAGACACTGTGCCAGACCTGGTCCATCTATAACTACCCCAAAGTCACCTGCTGTGTGTAAAAGAGTGTAGCCACTACTCAACACTTCCCAATTGCTGTCATGCAGTGACATCGTTCAGCATTACCTGAAATATAATTTTTAGAACAAAAATTTTCAGATTTTTATAAGAAGTCATTCATTTAAAAATATTGGTAGAGTTTTAGCTGTTGTTTGTGTGTATAATAAATCCAATCAGCCTATAGCACTGTCACTTCGAAATGCATTTTCCATGAGAGTTTATTAGTTAATATGTTTTCTATCCCTAGACAGTGAGTTCCTAGAGAGCTGGGATTATCTTTGCATTTGCGGAGTTTAGGAGATGATATAGGTTAATAATTGTTTGATAAGGTAGACAAATGTATTCATTTAGGAAGCAACTGATAATACTTAATAAGTTGGAAAACCTCCGACCAAGCTTGAGAGAAGGCATTTATGAGCACCTACTATATAATGGATATCGTGAGTTAGTAATGCCCTTTAGTAATCCACGTCTACTTGTTGTTAGATGAGTGGATACAAAAGCTGTGGTACATTTACACAGTGGAATACTATGTGGCTATAAAAAAAAAAAAGAAGGAAATCTTACATTTCATGACAGCATGGACAACCCTGAAGATTATTATGCTAGTAAATAAGCCAGTTAGAGAAAGACAAATACCATATGATTTCACTTACATGTAGAATCTAATGAACAAAATAAACTGATGAACAAAACAGAAATGGAATCATGGACACATGAAACAGACAGACAGATGGCGGAAGGGAGGAGGGAGGAAGGAACTCTATGAAAGAAGGTGAAGGGAGCAGCCAAAGAACACATATGCACAACCCATAGACACAGACAACAGTGTGGTGATGGCCAGAGGGAAGGGGGGAAGGACCTGGGTGGAGGTGGGCAAAGGGGGGAAATGGGGACATTTGTAATAGTGTCAATAATTAAAGTAAAATTAAAACAAAGAAAAAGAAAAACAGCATAATTTTTAAAAGTGCATGAAGTTGCATCTTTTAATTAATACATGTTCAAAATAACTGGAATCTTCAGTCTAATATATCTGACTTTAAACTATAGTGGTTTCAAATGATATCCCTATGAAATATAGTGCAAAATATTTCATCTCGCTGAGCCTTGTTTTCAGATATAGTCAGGAAACAAAATGATAAAAATGTTATAGAGCTTTTGTAATATTTGAGGTAATATATATGGTTTCTTTGAAGAGTGTGTGACATCTAATTAGATTTTAATAAAGAGAAGGTAAAATTATAGCTTTTCTTTTTTTTTTGGTGTGTGCTTAAAGCCTGTGTTCTGTCTGCTAGACCTCCAAGGCTACTGTTGCACAAAAGCATATCAATGCTATTGAATTCTAGGAAACAGATGCAGTGGCTTGTTATACATGCACACGTTTGGTTGTTTTTAAGTAGTCGACATGCTAGTGGGCCCAAAGGCTACCAAGACTAAAGCTGTGTTTCTCTGTGGAGTCAACTTTAGCACCTGTCTCACAAGTTTCTGTCAGTCACATGCAGACTGCCTTGTTAATTCGATGTAGCAATGAAACAGTCACTATACTAAGTAAAATGATGTAGTGAATCATGAATTTTGACCTGGAGAACACATATCATAATTCACAAGGTAGCGCTGTCAAGCCACAACTATTTCTAACCTCAAGAGGGCACATCAAATCAATAGCTGTGCCCTGAGTTGAGAAGCATTGGTTTTCAAAGAAGTCACTATTCAACCATAAATGTTAAAAAGATAATACTCAATTGTGGTGATGATATATATCTTTTAAATTAAATTTCTATGTGGTCATAAATTTGAGAATATATGACCAAGAGGTTAGTAAAATAAAGTTTCAGAAAAAAATATGTAGTTATAGAATAAAGAGTTGTTCATCTGTGTATCCCAAATTCCTTACACAGTACACAGCTGATCCTTGAACAATGTGGGGGTAGGGACACTTACCCATGTACAGTCAAAAACCCACCCATACTGTAACTTTTGCGTCCCCCCCCATACTTAACTACATAAGTTTCTCCTTGGAATTCACCGGGGATTGGTTCCAGAACCTGCACCACCCCCGAAATATGAAAATCCACTTAGCTGGTTACCTACATGGACTCCCAAATACGGATCAAAGAGTACAGATTTTTTTTATCTTGTTTTTTATTGATTGGTTTTTTTAGAAAGAGAGAGAAACAGAGGATGGGACAGAGAGAGACACTGCTTTGTTGTTCTACTTATTTATGCATTCACTCATTAGTTGCTTCTTTCATGTGTCCTGACTGGAGATTGAACCCACAACCTTGGCATATTAGGTCAATGCTGTAACCAACCAAGCTCTCCTGACAGGGCAGTACAGGTGTTATTTTTTGTTGTTGTTGTTTGTTTGTTTTTTAGTCCAGTTTTAAGTGGACCCTTGTACTTCAAATTTTGTTCTTCAAGAATCAACTGTATATAAAATAGTACCTACACCATCAGTGCTGGCTTAAAAGCTTAAGTGGAATCCACGCACCCTGTTTTTGTGGTAGTGCGGTAGGTCGATGATGAAATGAAGATACTGATGAGGATAAAACATCCTCTGACCCTCACAGAGTGCCAGACTCCACATTAAGTGTTTTACATATGGTTTTCCATATAATTCTCATACACCCCACTACTAAGCTGACATGTTCATTCTCATTTAGCAAAGGAGAAAATGAATGTGTGAAGTGGTTAATTAATCAAGGCTTACGCTGTTACAGAGCCACCATGATTTGAATCCAGACACTCTGACTCGAGACCATGGGCTCCTCATTTTACACTTTGTTGTCTCCTTTGAAGGGCAAGGAAACTCTAAGGGAGGCTAAGGGTCTTCCTTAAATAACTCCCAGAGACACAGTTCTACCAAGAAAGCTTCATTATCATTAAAATATATTTTTATAATTTTTTGAAGATTTTATTTATTTATCTTCAGAGGGGAAAGGAAGGAGAGAAGGAGAGAAACATCAATGTATGGCTGCCTCTCCGGCGTCCCCTGCTGGGAACTGGCCTGCAACCCAGGCATGTGCTCTGACTGGGAATTGAACTGCGATCCTTTGGTTTGCAGGCCTGTGCTCAATCTACTGAGCTACACCAGCCAGGGCTATCATTGAAATATTGAACCTCCCTTCTTTTCTTTGTAAATATGATGAATAATTGTGTATCATTTTGACAACAGAACATCAAACAAACAAACAGAGATTCAAAAATAGACACAGAGGTACAGAGATAGATAGTATCTGGTCAGCTAGCTAACTAGAATAGATATAGTGATCAGGTCCAGAAATAATTACATTTTTGTTAATTAGACCCTTAGTTCTGTTTATTGTCATCAATTTTTCTAAACAAATAAGGACTTGTCTCTTAAATAAGTAAATTGCAGTTCTGGACTCACTTAGTACATTAACCACCTTATGAGAATTGATACCACCACTTTAAATATTCTAGCATCCTGTGGCTTCTCCTTTTAAAATAATAGCACTGAGTTTTATAGATTCTACATTAGCAAATTTGTCTAGTTTTGCATGTTTTTTCTAAAATATTATTTTTATTTGTTCTGTACTGCTTGCTCTGCTTCTATTCAGACATTATTATACTTGGAATTTAACCCCTCCTTCACCCAGAACCCCCCACTCCCAGGTCCAGGACATATAATTCCATTTGAATCTAACCAAAATTTCTAGGCCGGAGTACTGTGTATTTAAGAAACTTGGAGAACGTGGATAGGATGACTCCTGATTCTGCTCACAGGACCTATCCTTATACATACATATTCATCTTAAGATCTGAACAAATGCACCAGGATTTTCAGAAAAACTATTTAATATTTACAAATTGCTTAGTACTTCCTAGAGTTCATTTTGATCAATGATATCTATTGCAACCATTACTCTCATATTTGATGACTCAACAAAGGTACTGTAATAATATCAAAAACATCAGAACAAAGGAGAATCATGTTTAGTAAGTATAGTATTTTTCTCAAAGGGAAAAACTCATTTAGGATCAATGTAGTTCAAAGGCTTTTAAGTGGAGATAATAAAATGTGTATTACCAAATTGAAACTGAGTTTCATAATAGGATCAAAATCACGGTGAGAACTTTTAGCAAAACTCCACACTTCAAAATACTTGTAAAATTGTGTAGTTCTCTGAAGGTTTCGACAGTAGGATATGCTTATACCATATTTGCCCAGGCCAATACGTCCACTCATTTATCTACATAAAACTGCTTTTATTCCTGATCCTCTACTGAATGCAAGTTGCAGTTGGGTAATATGGCAGAGGCTGGGACATAAACATTTCTGACACTAAAGCATTGTGGTTTTTCTTTGGGTGAATTGAGTCCTGCTATTTCTACTTTTAATCCTTCAAGCTGTTTTAATTTTAACAAGTTTTCTAATGTTTAAGAATCACAATGTTTTCTTTCTTTTCTAGAGTGTTGAATGTTAGTGTATTAACTCTGTGAAAAACTTACATAACCTATCATATGTGCATAAGGAAAGACTACTAGAAAGATGAAGGTTTAATAATACTAACATCTAACGTCTAAGGCTACTAGTTAGGTCTTTAGAGTTCTTAGATGAATTATTTTCAGACAAAGGCAAGGCATGCTTCAGAATTGACAGTAACAAATCCAATGTCTTTTGAGCCATTATATGCAAAATCTCAAGCGCCAGTAAGTTTATGCAAAGTTCTGTCTCTGGCTTATGTGGGTGCGCATATGCATACAATAGGGTGCAGTTATGTTCTTATTGGGAAATTAAAATATCTAAAAATAGAAATGCCACAATTTCAAAATAGCAGTTTTTTCTTAATGTACTATTCTGTTAGCTAAGTTATGTGCTCCCCATTTAAAGTGAATTATTATTAATATTTTGAAGGTTTTTTGGAAGTGATTCTAAATACATGGTTGGGAAAATATAAACACATTTTGTTTTGCCCCTGCCCTACCTTGCTGCCACCCCTGCCTTTTTTTAACCAGTTTATCTGTTACAAATAGATTTTTTTATTTGTTTCTGTAGCTGTGTGGGGGAAATCAACACTTTGCATTTTGCATTGATGATAGTTAACAGGTACTGTAATTTCAACATATCTTAGAGTTGAGGGTTTTGTCCTCTGAAAGGAGCATAATAATAAGGTTTTTATGAATAGTCAATGAGTTAACAATGATAAATTGTTGTAAAGTTCCGCCCTTTTAAAACTGAGTTATAACTGACATATATTTTATTAGTTTCAGGTGTACAACATAATGATTTGATATTTTTATACATTGTAAAATAATCATAATAAGTCTAGTTAATGTCTAGTAAATGGTTTTAATAAATGTTACAATTATGTGTCATCTGTATCATCAAGACAATAATGTAAATGACAAATTGGCCTAAAAGGAAAATCATACATCATATACATTATTTTAAGAGTGAATCACAAAGATATTTTTCATTATTTTGTTTGTTTGTGTTGGTGCATGGATATAGAAAGAGAATTCAGCACAAATTCACTTTTTTTCAGATAGATTTCAGTCTGTAGAAGATTAAAAATGAGTAAGAATATATCTATATCTATCTAGCTAGCTATTTATTTGGAAACCTAATATCTTTTATGTGCATTTTAGTCTCTGACCTTTTCCAGTATGCTTTATCTTGTTTTATGCTGCTAACAGAAATTTCCCAGAGCAATACACTTTGTTCCCTCCCTTCTATAACACTTCACTGTCCTATGCCCTGTTCCCTCTGTGCTGTTTGTGGCTTCTTTCTGTTCTGGAGTTCCTAGAGGATAGAGCAAAAGTGAAATTCTAGACATATAAGTAAGTATGGCACTTATATGACACTTGTTTTTGGACAAAGCTCTACCCCAAATTACCTTTTTCCTTCATTTTTTAAATAAAACAAGTTAGACCACCTAAGTGAAAAATGAAATTCCCGCTTTCTTTCACTTGTAGATTGTGCCCCAATGCAGGTTTCACTCAGATGATCTTTATTTGCTGTACCTTGGGATTTCTCCTGCTTCTGCTGGCTTCTTTGACACCAGGTGCCTCCTGACCTCTCCTGCCTTCTCAGACTATGGCCATGTATCTAGATCACTACCCTCCCCAGTTCTAAAAGAACTGCTTGCTTGTCTTGTGCATATGAGCAGCACCATGTGCATATCTGGAGAGCCTCAAATCCATTCTTGTGTAAAATGGTACAATCTACTGCTCAGGCTTGGTAACTCATTTTAGTAAATAACGCACCCCTTCCTCACACCAGGAACCCTTCATTCTCCACTCTTCCCCTCACACACATGGACCACAAAGCTCAGCTCTTGCTGCCTAATACATATCTCATGGACTTGTATGTAACTTTATATGTGATTTGTATAAATATCTCATTTTCTTCCATCATGCTTTCACCCGCCACATCCGCCAGTGCCTTTCTTCCGAATGGCTGCAGCTTGCTCCTGACATGTCCTCTTATATCCTCTCTCAGCTTAACCTGAACTTGTGCTAAAAAATAAATAAACAAATAAACAAACAAACAAATGAGCCACCAGTGTGATCTTTTAGAAATATGAACCTGCTGGTAAAACTTTCCATGGATTTTCATTATTCTTCAGATAACCTCTGGATCCTTAAGGGGACTTACAAGGCCATCTGAATGCTAAACCCTGCACCCCACTTCATTTTGTTTCTGAAGGCTTTCAGCCTCTTCTCCCTCTTAACTTGAGGGCATGCATTTTCCTTGCCTAAGATCCTCTTCCTCCTCTTCCCCTCCCCACCTCTTCTTACACCCCTTCTTAAAAGGCTAACATCCCCTCTCAGTTCATGGTCATTTCTCAGGGTGTCCCCTTAGCTCCTCCTGCTGGGGCCCTTATTGTATATGGTGTATCCTCATCATCCTTGTTGCTAATTGTCGTCTCCCAGCATATTACAATGACAAGTAATTATTTGGAAAATTTAATGCGGAGACAGCAAAACCAGTCTAATTCCAACCATATCTCATGTAGCTGAGTGACTTGGTGTATGCCACTTAAAGTTCTCTGAGTTTTATTTTCCCTATCTATAAAATATGGACTACAACAGCTTAGTTGTTTAATCTATTTACCCTGCTACCAAGATATGACCTAACAAGTAATATGATAGCCTAATGCACATGAAGAGAAAGAGAGTAAAATTGAAAATCAGATGGTTTTTGCCTTCCAAAGCTATAAAAAATGACCAGCTTCTTGATGATGGTTCCTTGTGTTGTTAAACCTTTCATTCTACTTATGGCGTTTTAATCTTAATCCTTACTGTAGATCATGCAGACCCATCTCCCAGAAAGTTCTAGAAACAAGGATAGTTAGCAAATAAGAGTTAATTTTAAACTAGAGTAATGTTTTATTCCCTTTTATTAAAGTGTTTGCATTTTACAAGCAACTCCTAGAGATGAACTGGTTTAACCCAAAGGCTGTAAGAATGTAATTTCATTGCCAAGGTCAATCAGGGAGGTGATCACTTTGGACCAGGTTATATTTAAGGAATCTTGAAAAATTCTCTACTATACCTATGATCTGAGTAGAGTCTACTCCAAGTGCATCTTCATTTGTACAATTAATACAATTCAAAAATCAAGTGAAGGAATAAGATTTCTAATCCCCCACAGATATGTATCTATTGCTTGTCAAGCATTTAGTTGTAGTTTTTATTATAAACTCTTGACATGTTTGTAAATGCTAAAGATTTTAATTAAAGGAGACAGCAGAGTGATATTGAATCAATACTTGTTGCCTTGTATCTAGGGCCAGAGAAGCGATGTGAAATAGGAAATCTGAGAGAATGTAAATGCTGTGGGATCTGCTGTGAAACATTCCTGCTCGTCAGACAGATGTGATTAGTTTAGAGCAGAGACTTTTCTGCTGAAAGAAGACAACTTGCCTGTTCTGTGGGTTTCATATCTTACTCTAGGCAGAGTCACTGTTATGATCATTGAAGTACCAACCCTAAGCTGCCATTAAGTTTGAGCCAAATGACAGCATATTTTAGAAGTGCTTTGTACAATAACAATATGTAGCTGCATACTGCTTACAGATGAGTAAGCTGGTGACAACTTCACTCTAGACTGAGTTCTGCTCTCTTTTTTCACTCTTGCTTAGGTTTAATTTTCATGAGCTTGCCAAGAATATAATTATTTGTGCTTCTTATAAATACCCAGTGGAGATTGCAATGAGTGTCTTTCTTAGAAAAATGGAGAATTTGCAAATATAAACTAAAGTACAAATGTGGTAGAACTGAGTGGCTGGACACACTGATTTTATTTATAGCAGTGTTGTGGGGTTTTCCCCCTACTTTCTCATGAGTGTGTGGTGAGTTCAAACAGATTAGATCCAAAGAACAAGAAATTATTTAAACTTATTTAAGGAACCCTTCAAAACAAATGCTATCAGATCATGGGGCATCTCATGCAACCAAAATGCGATGGGAAATCTGCCTGCAAAGGGAAAACCTCTAGTGAAGAAAATGATATGTTTTGATTTTTGAAACTGAAGTGTTTTATTATTTTGTGCCATACTGTGCACCCCATACAGTAGCAGACAGGGATTCAGAAGAACCTGTAGGAAATCTTGTGACAAACATTTAAGGTCAACTAGATAACATTTCCATTCTCTGATTCCCACTGAATTTACTATTGTTCATTCTGAATTCATTGTTCTCTGAAGGCAAGAAGCAGAACAAACACTAACTGTTGGATATCTTGTCTTGCTGTCTATCTGCAGAATATTCTGGCCACATGCAGTTCTTCAAATATGCTACAAAATAATATTTATGTTTATACATTTTCTGCTTTCCCTGAACATACCATTTTCCTACAGACTCATTAAATTTCTTAAAATGCTAATGTTTAAGAGATTCTCAAATTGGCAGTTATTTCAATAGGCTGGTAAGATAAATACCTCCCTTGTTTGAAAAGCTAACCCTGAATAAAAGATGGGCATACTCAGCTAGCTAGCAGTAAGTGGTTACTGCCTTGTCTAAAAGCACATGACTTTTTATAGTTATCAACCAGCAAAGATGCCTACAAAAAGGTGTTAATAAATTCTTGATGTATATACATATGCCTCTTGGGCTTCTGCTCCACCAACAGTGAGGAGAGAACTATAATAATCTGCCCCTTGAGGGAACTCTGTTCTTTGCTGGGAAGAAGAATCTGATTGCTTTTCCATGCTTGGAATATGCTTCATTCCTTCTATTATAAATTGTCCAAATATGATATTCCATAATTTACAGATTCCTACTCTTAGCAACATCATCCCTTAATTTAAGTGCATGTAAGACAGGTCATCAGGACTGTTTAAATGATGGACTCAAAATCCTGGTGCTTTTTAAAATGATTCTATCCATTTGTCTCTAGACAGAATGTAAGGGAAGGAGAAAGACTGGGAGAGAAACATCAGTGTGTGGTTGCCTCTCATGCACCCCCTGTGGGGGACCTGTCCCACAACCCAGGCATGTGCTCAGACTGGGAATCCAACGCGTGACCCTTTGATTTGCAGGCTGGCACTCAATCCACTTAGCAAAACCATCCAGGGCTCAAAATCCTTTTTAAAGCAATGCACTAGGCCAATGAAATTATTAGTTCTATGTCACTTAAATATTATTTGTTTTTACATTTACACACGTGTTTTAGTAGATTCAGAGAGCACAGTATTCAAGAAAGCTCCTTTCCTTTAAATAAAAAGTGCCAATTAAAGAAAGCTAAAAGTTAGGAGAGCAGACCATTTTTAATTTTGGACTATTAAAATATCTGATTACGATATGTGCACATTTAAAAAGCACTTTATCTTTCAAAGGCGACTAGAATTTTTGGAGTCCTAAGGCTTTAAGCACTTGTGGCCAGTGCAAGCCCTGCGGGTATTTCAGTATTGAGATGTCTTCCAGTGGTTTCACTTTTAATTCAAGCTGTAACAGACCTCTGCATTTCCCGGCAGTGTGACAGAACTATCCCAGCAGCAGATTCAATTTTAGAGACATGATATAAATACCTACTGTGTTCAAAATCTGTGTGATTCACTGAGCAGAACACACCTGTGAGTAAGGCAGAGCGAGGCCCTGCCTGTTCACTGCCCACAGTCTAGGTGGGGGCGGTGTACAGACATTACTGAGATTTTAATTTAAGACAAAAAGCTTCAGAGTTAGCAGGCCCAGGGGAAACTCCATTAAGCACACATTTGTTCTAATCCCCTCCCGCCCACACGCTGTCTTTTTTTGACCAAGCCTGATTTCTTCCATTTGCCCTTTTTCCTCTGAGGCTACAAATATACACCTGTGTGGGAGTAAATGCCTAAAGTTACTGCACAAACCCATAAAACAAACAGAAGGAATAGGCAGCGTGTGATGCTCTCAGAAGCTTGTCCTTACTCTCCTTTGCACCTGACAGTGTCACCTCAGGCTCTGAGCATATGGGCAAGGGTGTGTCTTCAGAACTATTGCACGTGTATGAAACTTACTGTGCCTTCCTGTGAATATACAGTGTTTGTGAACCACTTGGGAGAGGGATGGGTTTATGCAAGTGAAAAATACACCCAGTCAAGCTATTAAGCACTGGTTTCCATAGCATTTTCAGTCACTAGGATATGAATGAGGCACTTTCATGTTAGGCTGTAAGACAAGCAAGTGTTTGGATCTTCTTTTGAAATAAATTACTTGTCAAGATCTCCTTTAGGGATCAATTTCACTATTTGAATCTTTGGAATCACAGGTCTTTGAGGTCAATGGTCAGGAATAAGGAATGGGCAACATATGTTAATGACAGAAATAGCATGAAAGTTGCTTTTCTATTACTGGGAAGAAGTGCAAAACCAGAAACAACCATTTCTCAGGTAATTAATCCCTTTGAATTGACTTTTCAAAAAAATTAATTAATTGTACTATACTTTCACTGTTAGAGAAACTGGAAATATAAGGATGAGTAATCCTAAGTATTAATCTATGTAGGTCCTTAAATCAGCCTTCCAATTTGACATGAGCATTTTCATCTCACTCTGCATGATATTTTTAAAATTGAGAGGGTTGACTTCTGGAATAAGTAGGCATATATTTAGAGCACAAGAGCTTGGTGGTGTGCAGTCAGACCCTATTTTCCTCGGAATGGCATTGTACATTTTCACTAATATGTTTAATTTTACCTAAAAGCATCACATTCTTTTTCTGTATCTCTATGTGAAGTCACATCAAGAACTTCTTACGGTGAAATTGTGAACCAAACTGATAATAAGTGATGATGGGAAAGAGAAGATCTTCCGGGTGTCAATTTCAATGAACAGAAGGAGGGAGCGCCCCTTGTATGCGATTGTATATTTTGCATAACTTAACCTTTAAAGTGTTGTGATATCTATCTATCTATCTATCTATCTATCTATCTGAAGTCAAAAAGAAAATGCCAATTGTTTCTATTGTAGATGTCATTTTGTTTAGATTTATAATTAGAATTACCTAACTTGAATATTTGGAAAGTGTTTTGTTTTTTCTTGAGTGTGATTCAAGGAGGGAAGAGAATGGCACATGTACTTCAATGGGTGCTGCTTACTATTCAAGTCACAGATTTCATCCCAGTGAAGCCCATGAGCACCACGCCCTTTTGGAGAAGTATTAGAGTAGGTGTTAAGAAACCTGGCTGGTTTTAGCCCTAGTTATATAACCAAGAGGACATCACTCTCCCAATGTAAGTGCCTCTCCTTCACTCCCCATTAGCATGTTATATCTTATATACACATTATAACCCATATGCATCATGTGCTTACTGTGCAGACAGGATGATACGTCCTCTGCCTGCATTGCTACTTAAAATATCCTATCAGAATATTTACTAGATTATATTAATTTTTTGTTCATGACTCTAACTCTCCTATGTGACAGGGAATATGTCTTATTAACCTATTAGATGCTCAGTAAGGTTTGTTAAGTTAAACTGACCTTTTAGACCCCCTGTTTCTCAATTGTTTTGTTTTTATTAGTCAAATAAAAATGAGATTCTATCTTCTTCTTATCAGAGAAAGGAGGGTTTCCTTCATGTTTTCTCCTTTGCTGTAACAAGTTATGATACAGTACTTTTTGCTATACCTCTCCTGTGTTATCATAGATCATTGCTATTTTGATTTTATATTTATAACCCAAATGACTCAGACACAGAAAAAACATTCCCTCCATAGGCTGTTCTTAGTGATAAGTGAAAACATCATAGAATTTTATTTCTATGTGACACTGAAAACACACAGTGAATCCACAGGATTTGCCAAATAATGTTCTTGACATTGACCATCAACTAGGTCTTAGGTCGTTTTTAAAAAGCGACGCCTTTTATGGTTTTACATTTGTTTTTTTGTGACTGCTATTAACATGTTATTAAGCTCCATCAGTTATGTCATACAGAAAAAATTTTGTTTGATTGACCAAGATTTGTTAGTCTGCCTCTGTTAATCTAAAAATAACTATTGAGCTATTTTCTAAAATGGTCTTAGTGTCTATATCATAAAGCTAAGTGTGAAATCCATTAGCAGCCCACACTGAAGGCTGATTGCTAGAGTGTAATCTTGGCAAATATTTTTAACAACTGCTAGTGAAGCCCACATAGCTAAGAGGGTGCATTATCTAACAATGATATTCTGAGGTTAATTCATCCTTAACATATTATAATAACATGAACAATAGCTCAGGCCACTTGCCATGGATGGAATTATATATAAGCTGTTGAGATGAAAATCCCCTACTAGTATAAATTATCTTTGAAGAATTTTGAATCTATATTTAGGGTGATTCATAGAATGAGTTACATTTAGTTAAATATTCTTCCTTTTTTTTCATTCTTTGACCATCAATACACCTTCTCTATTCAGGAGGAAGAGAGGAAATAAAGAGGAAAAAAAGAATTAAAAATAAGTAAAAAATAAAAACAAAACACAACAAAAAATAATCAAGGGACAACAATTACCAGAGTTTGATGAAACATTTCCTTCCACAGTGCTCTGGACAGTGAAAAGGAGGCTAAAAGATTATTCCTTTTGAAATGGAGTACTAAAACATTTCATTATATTTTAATTAAATTTTAGTAGTAGTCATGATAAGGACATTAAAAACATTTAATTATTGATGCTACAGGGTGGTGAGTTTTCCAATTCCATGCCTAAATAGCATATTTAAAATTTAGAGTTTAGCAGCCTTTGAGGTCATTTAAAACATTTTTTCTTAGTCTTGGTATAGCTTTGTCCTTTAATATTCTTGCTAGACAGTGTCATTGAATTATCACAAAAGAAAAAAAGGTTGTAGAGCAGAGGTGGAAAATGGAGAGAAAGAAAAAGGTTTTGAGTGACTGGAAAGAGCAGGTATAGTGGGCTAGACACATTGAAATGAGAAGCGATAGGTATTGAAAGTATTAAAGACCACGAAGGGGAAAAAAACCCTTGGGAGGTAATTGCACAATATACTATCTAGTTTATGATTGAATGTAGCACTTATGTACAAGGTGATGAATGAAAGAGGGAAGGGAAATCTGAGTCATATTGTGGAACAATTCAAGTTCAGCTGAGAACGTCTACCACATCAGGCATCAAAAGTTGGCTATTTAGAACCAAAATGATAAGGGTGCTGGACAGAGGACTCTGGCTTGTAAATGTTCTTTTACCTAGAGTTGTGTTGAGGGTACCCCTTGCCTCTTGGAGTTCTGAGTAATGTTGTTCTGTCTCCCTAATATTTTTGTATCCTATGATGTCTCAGTCATTTCCCACAATTTGTGAATTCCCCAAGACTGGCATCTCCATTACCTGCTTCATTTCTGCCCTCTATCTTTGTACAGAGATACCAGATTTTTTGGTGTCCACATTTTTTTCAAACAAATTCATCTGCAACAAGTTTTTTTAAAATTTTTAGTCCTTTGGAAAAGATTTGAGAAGCCATACCTCTAAGTTTCTTCTCTTTACTCCCTGCCTCCCCTTTCATTAGGAGTAGTTTCTCCCCCCTCTCTGAAATTCTGATATAAACAGACACCTAAGCCCTTAAGGGACACCCCCACTGTCTCCATAAATTTACTCATTTTCTAATTATTAATGTTCAGTAAGAATTAATCATAGTCTTTTCCTGTCTCTGAAACTGTAGTGTAGTCAACAGTTTTTGGAAGATTCCATAATGTCTGCCATTCCACTTAGGACATTTCATGGAAAGAATTGTTTTAAAAGGTTTAGCCTGGAGCAAGCTTGGGGCATAAATCTCCTGGGGTTAAACAGAGGGGTTATTGCACTTTGGAGGTGTATGGCATTATATTGTGCCCAAACGCAAGCTTTCATACATGTAGGTAACACAATTAATACTTTTGAGAAGCACTAAGAAGTCCATTTGGAGTTGGCATTTTAGGTATCATTTTGTTGGCCACCAAAATATTATGTGAATTTCAGTTTCTTTCTTCTAGTCAAACTAGTAATGGGATGTTACTATAAGATTATATTTCTTACTGTTTTCTGAAGCAAAGAGTATTTTAAACCTTCCTTTTGGAGATAATCTTGTGATCTTTATCCCCTCCCCACACACACACCTTTGAGTAAAGCTTTGCAATAAAGAAATTTCACAAATTGGCTCAATTTCCTATTTAAAATTGTGGGCAGTTTTAGTTTCCTGCCTAATATCTGTGCCCACTGTTCATTTCCAGTAGAATCCTGATTGTTTTGATGTTCCACGCCCGATTGGCGTGGGGGTGACACCTTCCTTGGTGCCAGGGCTAGAACTTTGTTCAAGTGAGCTAATTCTATCAATTATTTTCCCTAGATTAGGGATGGATTGACCTAAACCAGTTTAAACTGATTTGATGAGAGGTTTGTGGTGTGCTGCTTCATGTTTACATGCATTGAAAACAAAACCAGTACTACTGTATTGCCAACAGGCAGGTTACAGATACATAATCATGGTCATTAAAACTGGGAGCCATTCATGACCATTGGTGATAGGAAATTCATGTTAGAGCAACTACAGAGAACAGAAGTATGTTCTCTGTAGAGAATTGATAAGGTAATTGATGAGTCTTAAAACATTATATCAACCAACGCTGACAACTGCTCTAACTCTGGATGCTTATTAGACAAGCCAATGATTGTTATGTACTCTAAGTCATCTCTACATTCTTTCTAAACCAGCCCAATTACTTTCTATTATTTGAATTCATGGTTTCAGCTGTTGAACATATTTATTTGTGTCCCACAGGCCTTGCAACTTTATCACATTTTACCATTCTATTTCCTAGCGCTTTTTCCCCTGTATTTGGCACTACCCTCCACTTTGTCACAGAAATCTTAGATGTTTCCCTTCCTTTTCCTCCTCACTTTCCATACCCAGCTTTTCACTTTGTCTTCCTGATTCCAAATTCTATCATCCCTTTAATTCGTGCAGTCCTCCTATGTCAACTTCATCCGGCTCACTTCAATTCGCAATCATTCTCTATGTGGATTGTTGCCATAGACGCCAACCGTTCTCTCAGCCTTCCATCTCTTCCCCCAACAATTCAATCTCCCAAATTACTTCCAGGAAGAGCTTTCTAAAATATAAATTTGGCATGTCATCTTACTGCTAGAAATTTGTAAGCAATTTCTTATCCCTTGAGGATAAAGCCCTAAGTCTTTTGCATATTTAAGACTTTTTTCTTTTCCTTTTTGTATATTTCCTAGCATATTACTGTATGACTCTCATGTTCCAATTTCCTAAATTTTCTAAGCATGATTATTTTTTCAAAACTTGATGCTTTTCAAATTGGCCACCTTTTATGAACCCCCTCTAATTTATAGTATTTGCATATGGTAAATTCTTTTTAATCCTCAGTGATTGACAAGGATTACATTTATGTCATTTCTACCCTAACATTCCTTAGGCAGCACTTGTCCTTTCTCTACAAGGCTTCCGCAATGTTGTTGCATACCTCTAATAGAGGACAACAAGGCAATTTCTAATATTTATTTTCTGGACCGCTTCCCTACTAAACCCTACGTACGCTCTTGGAGCTAAGCACCATTTGTCATTGTGTTTCTGATACTGTCATTGTGCCTGGCACATAGTAGACAAGCAATGCTTGTTTCTAAATGAATAGTGAGATGGAGAATTGCTAATGTAAAGACTAAAGGCTATCTGTATATGACATGCTCAGTTTGTGGGAAAAAAATTCAGAGAGCTAATTGTTTTCTTCGCAGTTATCCTTGTGATAACACAGGACCATTTTATAATTTGTTTTGGTCATTTTGTTTTGTTTTTTACTTGAGATGACTTTGTAGTTTCCTATTGTTTTACTGCTTAAAATGTGTTTAGTAACTGAAGATAAGAGAGATTTGTCTCAAATAAAAATTCAATCAGAAAAGCAAAGTGGAATTTTGACTGGTGTGGCTCAGTGGATTGAGCACTGGACTGCAAACCAAAACATCTCCAGTTTGATTCCCAGTCAGGGCACATGGCTGGGTTGCAGGCCAGGTTCCCAGTAGGGGGCATGTGAGAAGCAACCACACATTGACGTTGCTCTTTCTCTTTTTCTCCCACCCTTCCCCTCTCTCTAACAATAAATAAATAAAATCTGTAAATGAATAAATAGATATAATATTTATTAATATTTTATACATTCTTCAAAATTATTGGTTATAATGAAAGGAAATATTCCAGAGTGAATATAGGGTATTAAAATTAAAAATTTAAGTTTTGAGGAATATTTTCCTTCTGATATAAAATTGTTTTTTATGATATTAGCAGTTAATTATTTAACCCAACTATAACTTATTTTATTTGAATAGATGAATCTTCATAGTTTCCCCCAGTTTAAACCTTTTAGCAGCCCTGGCCAGGTGGCTAAGTTGATCAGAACATCTTCCCATGCACCAAAAGATTGCAGAGTCAGTTCCCAGTCAGGGTGCACACCTACGTTAGGGTTTAATCCCCAGTCGGGGTGCATATTTGGAAGGCAGCTGATCAATGATTCTCTTTCACATCAATGTTTCTCTTTCTCTCTTAAAAAATTAACCAGCAAAAGATAACAAGTGGTTCTTACCTTCAATGCTCCTCACCGCCCCTATTGGGTGCTGCTGTTTTGGGCCTAAGTTAAAAATTCCGTAAGTAATTGGCTATTAAAAAACATATTTCTAGTTTTTCAATATGGTCTTGATGTTTATGTTTATAAATAAGTCATATTAATGTGTTTATTATTGTTTAAGTTGTTTATTATTGCTTCACTATTACGAAGAAGAGTGGATTATCTGACTAGGTCTTTTTAAGTATTAGTTTCGTAATTTCATCAGAAAATTAGATACAGTTTGGTTCAAATCTAATTAAATCAGTTGAGGCTTATTACTATTTAAGTTGTTTATTATTGCTTTACTCTCATGAAGAAAAGTGGACTATTTGACTAGGTATTTTTAAGTACTAGATTTGTAATTTCATCAGGAAATTGAATACAGTTTGCTACAAATCTAATTAAATCAGTTGAGGCATGTGTCTGTTGAGGTGACCTGGTATGTTATTGCCTTATGAGCTTTTACATTAAAAAAATACTTTAAACAACAAACCAAATTGCATTTTCCTAAAACACCTAAAAATATACATGTACAAACAAAAAAATGCACATTTCAATTACCATACTTATCTACAGTAATTATGTTTATGACCACTTTATTCTTACACTTTAAGTCCTGTAGTAATCTTCATATAACTCTAAAAACTGTTTGAAATTAGTAGCTTTTCATAATGCAATCAATGCTATAGTATTTTCACTCCAAAACCATTCATCTTAAATTACAGTTTAATTCATCTTATAATATAAAGCCCCAAACAATTTCTTATACCCACAGCCAATGTCAAAAGCTGTTGCCTTGGAATCTAGGTGAGTCCTTGAATTCAAGTGGAATTTTGTGCAACTTATTTTAAGGTATTTGTGATTTCTGTTCCTGGTTTAAAGGCTATCTTCATCATTTCCATGTAAACTGTTATTTATATCTGAATATTAAGCTTCTAGGGATTATTTTCTTTATAGGACTATCTCACAGCTATGTTCTAGTATTTCTGATCTGTCTTCCAGCCCCTCACCACTACCATCTTCCCATTCCACTGTAATGACCATTTCACTCTCTTTATTATAGAAATAAAATGTCCTATATCCCAATATGCCAAACATTGCTATGAGTGGCATTTCCCCATTGGCTAAGAATTAAGGTTTATGGCATAGACTGCTCCATATTTTCAAGCTTGTCTCGTTTACTGGTTCTCATTAATTTCTTCTTGCTGAGATACTAAGTGTAACAGTAATGTATTTATTTCATTTAGAAAATGAAACAGTCCTGAACCCTGACCCATCTCATCACCGTGCTTTATGACAGTGTGCTTGGAGCCAGAACAGAGCTTTCAAATGTTTCTGTCACGTGAAAGCTGCAATGTCGTTCTCACAGAAATAACTCTCCTAGCATCAGTCAGATTTGCACAACACAGCAAGGACGGCATTGTGTGCACAGCATAAGTCTGGAAATTTCTGTAAGATGGTCCTTCCGGATTCCGAATCAAAACCACAGACTTCTGTGTTTATACTTTGGAACATAGACTTCTCAAAAAATGGCTGCATTTATGAAAAATAATAACCACAAAAATTTAAAAATAGCATATTTAGAATTAAAATTTTATAGTGGATTTTTATATCTGTTCATAGAATACTTATAGTAAGCTGCAGGAGGTGTAAATATCCCCAGGCTTAGGGCCATATATGCGGCAAGAAGCCAAGTACAAAATCATTTCTGTGTAAGCCAAGCAAGTAATATACTTCAGGATTTAACATTGATAAAGTGAATACCACCAAGTTTCAATGTTATTTAAACTTTAATTGAATATTAGTTAAACAAATATCAAAAATATTTCTTGATTTGATTTAGATATTTCAACCACAAAACTACAACCAGCAAATAGTGTAGTATTTTGTGGAAAGTTGAGGGGATGTAATCAGAGAAGGAGGGGTGCTCTAAAGCTGCTTTTTACTAAGTCTGTGGGGTAATCTGAAAAAAAAAAAAACTAGGTCCTCCAGCCCAGTGCCCGGTATATGCTAAACCCCGGTTTTAATTTCAAACCCGTAATATAGTTTCCTTGGCAGTGATGCACAAATCCCCATCTCATCAGATGAAGATGAGCGCTGCATGATGAGGGTGCGTTCTCTGGAACAGCTTCTGTTCTACTACCCCTGCTTCTCAGGCCAGGAAGGCTTCTGTTTAGAGAATACACCCCATGTCAGCCTTAACAAATGCAGATCCTTATTGAAAATGTGCTGGTGCCTCACATTATTATACAAGTCCAGGGTCATTAAATTTTTATCACATAAACCCTGCTGTCTGCTCACAGAAAAATGGAAAAAGTTGGTAAGGGATGATCACATATTTTATTAGAACCTCCTAAAAAGGAAAAATCAACCTGTTTTAGAGCAGGGGGGAAACAAAATAACCACATTTGATTTAAATCCTTGCAAAAATAAATACATTTAACAAAATGTCAAAAACCCTGAAATTGACACTAATCTACTACAATTCATTTTCACATATCCCTTGAATGTCTCAGTTTCCCAAATTTCCTTGATGGTTTGATCCAGTTGCCCATGATATGATTTTCATGTTTCTCTTTGAAAGCTGACATTAATCAAGGGATATCACAGAGAACTAAAGGCAGCATGCTGTTATTGATTTCAGTGTTGACTTATCAAAGGGCTGAGAGATTAGTGGGTTTAGAGCTTTATGTAGGCAGAGAAATTTGAATGGCTGGAAACCTGATTTGGAAAGAGTACTTTAGCTACTACGTGCAGATAAAATATGAAACGGTGTGGACAAAATCAATTTCATGAGTACCCACCACATTTTTGTCAAATGCCTATGCATTCCCCCTAAAAATATTTCTTCTTACAGGTGTGTCTGTATGCCTTTTGTTTATTGCGAGATGCAGCATTTTACTTTTTAATTTCTTTTTAGATTTAGAACAGAGTATAGCTCTACTAAAATTCTCATGTTCATTTCCAATTTCCATCAATGGCATGAGTAATCATTTTGAAAAGAGAAAATGTATCAGAACTTTGAAAATATGTAGGAGTTGTTCTTTCTTGTCATATTTTAACATTTTATTGTTCAGAAAAGTTTTAGATTTCTGTCTGTAAGTTTTCAAGGTTATAATCAGAGTGTGGTCAGATAACTTTATAGCAGATAAAAAAATTAACCAAGGACAACTGTTAGGATATGTACTAAGCTTTTAAATATTGTATTATTTTGAGTAGAGATAAGACAAGAGTTGTTGTCATTGGCAAACAAGCTCTAGAGTGTGTTCCCCAAGGAGGGATACAATTGCTCTGATTTTTCTTTCCTCTTCAGCCTTTAGAGATTGTTTTAAATTTGGTGTGAGATTTCTTGATATTAGTAAAGTTAATTACTTTTTTAAAATTTGTCTTTGGTGCCTTATCATAATTACCATTCATTTCCCCTAACAAGTTAATATATAATTTAATTTTATTGACATATTTTAAAATTAATGTGTAAGTAATATTTTATATTTATCTCTTTGAAATATTCTTTATTTTTTGAAGTCCAATTCCTGAGTTTAGAGACAAGCTCTGCAACCTGTTACTCAATAGCTTCCATGAGACAGCAATTCTCTTGAGCAGGGGGCTCTTGGCCCTTCCCCTTTGAGGGATTGGCCACCTTTCCTCCCCAAAGCAGATCATGTGTTAATAGTGTTTACTTCCATCCGTGGTGGACGGTGGTGGGGGGACTTGTGAGGAAAGTTGCCCCCATAGACAACTATACTTGAACAACAATAAAATAATTTAAAAAATAAATGAGCATACAACAAGAAAAAAAAAGGTTTTTGAACATTTGTTTTGAAGTTATTTTCCATTTACTTATCATTGGCAAGTTTCCACAAAATTTTATGAAGACGAACTAAAAGACCAGACGCACTGTCTCTTTGATAGGCATAATTTCCAAAGGTAGTTTCTCTTAACTCCTTAATAATAAATCAGAAACAATATAAATATTCTTATCTATTCAAAAAGTTTAGTAGCAAGGAAAATGTATCAGACACAGATAATGGAAGAAGAAGTCAAAATAACCTAAGAATGAAAAATCCACTATTTTGTGAAATTATATTTTGAACATAGACTAACAGACATTTTGGAGGGATGAAAGTGTTATTTAAATTGGGTTTTTACAGGTTGCAAAAGAGGTAAGGATTCTGGAAGAAATTATTACTATAAATTGTAGAAAATATGGATAATTTGAAACTTTATTATATATGTGTATAGTTTAATTTCTGGAAATAACTTTTTCAAAATATGTTTGCTCATTACAAATACTATAGATGTTTCCAACTTTAGATGATACCGTGGTTTCAATATCATGTCTTTTCTTTACACCTGCTTTCAAACTAGTTTGTGGCTGCAAGAAAAACAAACCAATGATATAGCACTCTCAAAGCTTCCTATAAAATGGTTTGATGGGTTTTTTTTCTCATTTGTGCTTTGGATGCAGTTAGTTTGAAACGGAAGTTCTCCTTTGTTATTTTACTCTCAAAATGGCATTTTCGAAGCCACAGGGTATGATTATAGGGATAGATGTTTTATTTCCTCTATCAGTGTTACTAGGAGTTTGAATATATTTCTGTGAATGAGTTGTTTAAAATTCTAAATAAACTTACTTTAGGAGCTCGGATGTTTTAATATTATACTTGCTACTTTTTATTTTGTTTTCAGAATTTAAAAATTTGATTTTGAAGTTAAATGGTAGCACCTTTAATGATTAGTGGTAGAAGAGTGAAGGCACAATTGAAATTTACAGAGCGCCCTCAACTTTCAGGTTAAAGGCCCTAAGAAGGTATGGAGAGCCAACTGTCCATTCCCTTAGAGTAGGTTCCGCAAAAGGCACAGGATCTTGGAGGAAGCACCCTGACTCTCAGCTGAAGCAACATGCTCTAGAAGAGTGCTGGGTCTTGGAGACTCTCCTCAGCTTTCTGATTTATTCGAACAATTTGTCTTCCACTTTATCCATTTGTACCCATGGCAAATGTTTTGCTGTTGATCTAAAGTTACAATCCAGAGCAGAATGTGCCTGGGGCATTTCCTCTTCTACTCACACATGATAAAAGTGTAGTGTCTTTTAATAATGGTATCACTAAGCCAGCAAGAAAAGTGGCTGGTTCAATGTCCCAAGGCCTTTGCTAATTTTTACCATGTTGTATGATAGGAACATAAAGGGTTCTGACTTGTTTCCATACATTAGTTCTTAAGTTGAGAGATGTACCTCAAAAGAATGAAAAAATAATAATAGAAAAAAAACTGAAATATTTTGAGTTTGGGAGTTGAAAAATGAAGAATAATGAAAGGTTGCATTAAGTGAGTATTATTATTTATGTTTGAGTGTTCTCACCAGAATTTTGATGTGTTTTCCTGGCTGGAAAAGCGATGACTAAGCATAGTTCTATAATGCATATTGATCATTCAAAAGTACATTGCAAACTAAAAGGCAAAACAACTTAGTCAAGGCTCTTAAAACACATGCAGGGAATTATGCCAGTAAAAGAAGTTGCTTTCTAGGGAAGATAGGGATGCATTAGCTTTTGAATGAAGAGGTTAACCACTGAAGAACTATTTTAGAAGGAATGGAAAAGCAGCAGATATTGAGAAAAGATAGACAATTCTCCATGATGGAGAGAAAACCTCCATGAGAGTCTACAGGCTATTTACAAGAACTAGCTAATTAGAAAGAATAAAAACTTGCAAAAATTATATTATGTTCATTTTAAGAAGACACTATATTTTTCTCATGCTTCCTTGCACAGCTTTTTACATATAAATCCCATCTAGGGGAAAATTGGAGGAAGATGTCCTCTCTTTTTGCTCTTCCTTTTGATAAAAAAATTACAAAAGCTTTTTAAGAATGTTATCAAACTTATTTTTCATCTGTCTTATATTGATATTATGAGTGCCATCATAGCAGACTTTTTTTTCTGATTCATTTTTGAGTAATTAGTGTTTAACTCAAATTATTTATTGAATAAATTAAGAAATTGATTGGAAAATATTAAAGAAATTATTTAAAATTGGAATTTATATAAGGTATTTTTAGAAACTACTGTGATTTTAGGCCAACATGAATTTGCTAGAATTATCTTGCTGATGCAATTTAACTCTAGTAATCTACCCTAGTTTAGGAAAGAATAAAGCTTTTTAAAGATGCCAAATAAGCCCAACCCTCATTTAAATTTGTAGGTAATCCATAAAAGTGACACTTATTCTAAGGTGTCAGTTTGGGTGTATTGTGAACAGTTATTTAAATAATATTTTTGGGAAGCTGGCTTGTATTTAAGTAAAACGTAAAATATTTAGAAAGAACATATTTAGAATGAAAGTACAAGAAAGGACAGATTAAAATTTGCAGTTTCATAAGCCTCAGCTTACCTAACTTTTAATACACATCTTAATATTTTCTATGAATTGTATATTTTAAAAGTGAATTCATGCCACATATATACCATTTCCTCTACTTTAAAATATAGAAAATCTCCTTATCATAAAATAAAATGATTTGGTTACTATTTTAAAGAACATAGCTCAAAAAATTAAGATCAGTATGCACATAGTACACTACACAGTGATAACCCTAAGACTATATAATATGATGTGATATATTACATTATACTGTATTCTATTATATGTCATTGTACTTAATATATGTATATTATAAAAGCATATAAATATGCTTTGATCTATTTTTCTTTATTCTAGAAATGTTTAAAATAGATTTATTGGGGTAAAATTCACTGGAAAGAAAATATACTTGTTTAAATGGCAATTTGATAAGTTTTGATATGTGGATACAGTGGTGAAATCAGCACCAAAATCAAAATAGTAGACACCACACACAAACTCACACAAGTTCCTTCAAGCCTCATGTTCACTCTTTCCCATCTTTCCACAGTAACTTTTAATCTACTGTTGCAGAAATGGAATTGCTTTTAAGTTAGCACATAGTGGGCATTCAAAGATGAAAATTAAGTAAGTCAGTATGAAGTTTATGCCCCAAAGCAATTCTTTTCAGAAAGGTTAATTTAGTTAAACTTTGATACCAATGCTGGGAACTGGCCTGCAACCCAGGCACATGCCCTGACTGGAAATCAAACTTCAGTCGTTTGGTTCACAGGCCCATGCTCAATCCACTGAGCTATACCAGCCAGGGCTGTTTTTAATTTTTTAAATTATTTAAAAAAACTTTATTGTTGTTCAAGTACAGTTGTCTCCATTTTACCTTCCCACCACTCTTCCCCACCCCACCCATCCCCACCTCCCACCCTCAATCCTACCTGGCTTTGGCTTTGTCCATGGGTCCTTTATACATGTTCCTTTATGACTCTTCCATTTCTTTCCCCTGTTATCTCCCTCCTTCTCCCCTCTGGTTACTGTCAGTTTGTTCTTTATTTCAATGTCTCTGGTTCTATTTTGCTTACTTGTTTGTTTTGTTGATTAGGTTCCACTTATACGTGAGAGCATATGGTATTTGTCATTCACCACCTGACAGACATTTCACCAAGGAGGACATACAGAGGGCCCAGAGACATATGAAATGATGCTCAGCATCACTAGCCATCAGAGAGATGCAAATTAAAACCACAATGAGATGCCACTTCACGCTGGTCAGAATGACCATCATAAACAAATCAACAAACAGCAAGTGCTGGCAAGGTTGTGGAGAAAAGGGAACCCTAGTGCACTGTTGGTGGGAATGCAGACTGGTGCAGCCACTGTGGAAAATAGGATGGAATTTCATCAAAAAAAACAAAAACTAAAAATGGAACTGCCTTTTGATGCAGCAATTCCACTGCTGGAATTATATCCTAAGAGCCCTGAAACACCAAATCAGAAGAATCTATGTACCCTAATGTTCAGAGGAGCGCAATTTACAATAGCCAAACCCTGGAAGCATCCTATATGAGTGTATCAAAAATTTGTGGCACATTTACACAATGGAATATTACACAGCAGAAAGAAAGGAGGAGCTCCGACCCTTCATGACAGCATGGATGGAGCTGGAGAACATTATGCTAAGCGAAATAAGCCAGGTGGCAAAAAACAAAATTATACACTTTTGAATGTGCCCCTGCAGTCTAAAGAGAAAGTGATTAAAAACAATGAAGGCCCTCCCTCAATAGCAATAGAGATTTTGAATGCTTAAGAATGAGTAAGGAAACATTTATATTATTTTTTCTTGGACATCCCATGAATTATATTTAAAATGACATGGTTTTGATGTTTCATTATGTTTGTCCAGTATTTTAACAAGGACATATAACAGATGGCCTGACTTGTAATGGAAGAGTTAAGATAAAACATACTAAACCATTTTCATGTGTCCATTTAGAAGAAAAAAGTTAGAATGTAGCACCACAATAAACAGTAGCTTCTTCTTACCTAGGATATGTATACATACATAGTCACACAGACATCGCACATTTATTGACATTTTGCTGATATAAAGAATATAGAGTGCACATTATACAAATAATTACATTTAACTTCATGATTAATTCTATATATCCAATTGACTGTTATGGAATATTTTTATTGCTTGGTGGAAACAGTGTTAAAATAAACAGAAGTAAGATATTTCAGAACTTCACTTATTTATCAACAATGTAAGCACTTATTTGTTTAATCAGATAATTGCTTTTGAATATAGTCAGTCCTGTGTATTTCAGGGTTCTGCATCAGCAAATTCAATCAACTTCAGGTCAAGAATTTTCAGAAAAATGTTCAGTTGTTGCTGATGTGTACCATGTAGCTGGGCCTATGACGGCTGCGTCTGTACTGCACATGTGCAGAGTCTTTATTCTTGTCATTATTTTATAAGCAATACAACATAGCAACTATTTATATAATATTTACATTATACTACATAACCTAGATATGATTTAAAATATGTGGGAGGGTGTATGTAGGTTATATGAAGTACTACTATGCAATATTATATAAGGGATTGAGCATAGAAGGATTTTGTCATGTGTGGGAGAACCTGACATCAGTCCAAGGAATGACTGTACTGAAAGAACATTTCATCAATTGTTCTGCTGTTTGCTATGTAATGGCTAAAGACAGGAAACATTTTTGTTTATTCTTTATCAACAGTTTTCTATCACCTTCCTAAGTATGAGCAAGAAAGCAACAAAGCAAGCTCTGATATGTAATGTTTGCTAATTGCTATGGCATAAGTCCTTCCACCATGGCTAATTTCAAGCTACCAACATATTGCTGAACTTGGAGTTGAGAAGAGATGCACAGAGTTCACCATCAGATGCTATTTCTATCATGTGGTTAACATAGATGGGAACCCTCGAGTATTGCTAATCATAAACATGAATAGAACAATGACTTTAATATAATTTATTAAAATAGAAGTTCATACATATTAACTTTTAATAATTATTATGTTTAATAACTGGCTCACAAAATTCCTGAGTAGTGAACAGGTTTCAGCAGCTTTAGTGCAACAGGGCTTACCTAGGGCTGCATTCCTAAGCATAGAGACTATGAGCAACGGCCACTGAGTTTTATGGTAGTTAGCCTATTCTGATATGATTGTTTGCTGGGTAGTAATTAGTCACCTGTTTTGGGTCAGTTTTTTTCTAAAGTCAACTTAAGTTTTCACCAGATTGTCAAGTCCTATGTTTCTTGATCTAAATAATTTAATGATTTCCCATTATCTGTTTACATTAAAATACTACACTGACTTAAAGGTAATGACAAAAATGAGATTCTGTTGGCTTTCCAGTGAAGAATTAAGCACTACATAGGCTAACAGTTGCATGCACATTTCACTTTTTTGATGTTCCAAGGCATGGGCAACAGTGATGGCAACCAGAGCTTCTACGCTGACTAATACTTCTCCTCCTCATCTTCTTCTTGCTTTTTATTCTTTCTTCTCCTCCAGATAGAAAAGAAAACCTTATACAGTATTATGGGATATCCTTTAAAACAGTCTGGTTTGTAATTGATAATAATTTACTTTCTTTGTTTACATTCTTTCTGACAGTCTCTGACTTTGTCTAAAAATTACATTTAAATATACATTTGTTCCAGTCCAACTTGTTTTTCTTTTGTTTACCAAATGCTTTTCTTTAGTTATTTTCCTCTCCGATGGCTGCTGGTAGCCATGGCAACAACTTATGGTTAGCTACGGGAGCTTCTTCATCCAGGAGCTTTGAAAAGACTGGCCAGATGCCAGGCATATGTGCTGATTCAGAACTTTGAGAGGGTCCATTAAGTTGTCCAGTCTTTGATCCAAATTCATACTTCTTTGCTCTGTTTTATTCCCTCAGGCAAACTGTCTTTCATTCACTTGTTTCCAAATCTTGAGTTGGTTATTGTGTCACTTCAAGTTAACCGTTTAAATGAAGAGATTCACTTCAAGCATGACTTTGCTTTCATCCTTTCCTATTTCCTGGAAGTAGATTATGAAGGCATAGAAAAGATGCAGCATTACTATAGAAGTTTGGGATGTCTTTGAAGTTTTGAAATTGTGTTACGAATGCTACTAATGTGATTGCTTTTTTATGGGTAAAGAAAGGCACATGGCAGTTGGTAGAGAAGAGAAAAAAAGGGTGGGGGAATTGCGTACTAATTTGGAACAGGTGTTGATCGTTTTTGCCTAGATTAATTGGTGTAACTATAAACAAACTGTCTTCTAAAATAAAGATTTGAAGCTAAAAAGGCTAACAGAAAGGCTTGCCATGAGAGCTATCTTAAGTCCCTTTCTGGAACAGAAATGTGAGTAAAACAGAAGTTTCAAAGTGGTTAAGAGTGGTTGGTTGGAAATAAAAGCCGAAACAGAAAACTGCATTGCAGTGATTGGTTTGATTTGGTGAATAAATTGCTATTTTCAGATTCAATTTGTATCAATAGGTAAAGCTCTGTATGCCTGCAAACCTGCCTAGTCAGTAGCAGGGCACTGAAGCAGCTCATCTTAAGCAATAGGTTTTCCTTTTTGACAATAATTGCACCCCCCATTCCTGAAGCCTCGGCTTAGCAGAGGAGCCTTTGATGTCTCATCAGCAAACAATACTGTTTTCTCTCTCTAATAAAAAGAACACCATAGTTTATAAATTTAGAGGATATCTCAGAAAATTCTGCCTCCTTGTTTTTAAAAGAGCTGAGGATATTGAACTGCTATAGAAAGATTTATCTTTATTAAATATGCCTAAACACTGAAAGTAGAAGATAATGTTTTCTGAAACAAAGGTACAAAACCAGATTTTGTTTTTAGTCATACCTTGGAGATACTGAGGTTGGTTCCAGACCACCCTAACAAAGCAAGTATCACAATAAAGCGAGTTGTAATTCTTTTGCTTGTGGAAGTTCTTGCCTTCAGTCATTAAAAAAAAAAAGAAAGAAACAACAACAAAAAAACCAAAGCAAAAACGCATGAAATGCAATAAAGGGAAGAACAATAAAATGAGATATGCCTGTATTTTATAATGTGTAGTATAGCAGATTGAGTTATGTAGGTAAGTCTTGCATAGTTTCTGGCTGAGAAGAAGAGTAGCAAAGTAAGTTCACACACCTGTCACCACTGAGGGGTAGGGGTTTAGGTGGAATACCTTAGACGTCCTAGGCTCTGATTCAGGTCCCTAATTTAATAGCATCTCCTGGTTTATCCCAGCACTTAGAGGCTGGAGTATTTTTTTATGAAATGGAGAAATCTTCCATTTGGAGGTTCTAATGCACATAAATTAATCAATTCATAAATATATTTTTCTAACTTAAAAATGCAAGTGATATATAAGTATATACAGAAAGGACAAAAGTTCATGTTTATAAAATTAATATCATAATTAGAATAAAAATGCCACCTCCACTCCCAGTAGTGCTTTAAGAGTAGCATATAAACTTTGAAACCCAGAGGTATGAGGGAAAATATATAATTTATTTCAACAATACTTTTCTAGTATCAAAAACTTTTATGGGTACTTGAATAGGAGAAGCAATGCTACTTGTCCTGTAAGTATGCATTCAGATATTTAATGACATTTTCTTGTTATATTCATTTATAAAATTCTTATCGAGGGTCTGATATTCAGGAAGTGTGCTAGATGAAAGAGAATGAAAGAGATTCAACTATGCCTGCTTCCTGAAGCATTCTGTCTAAACTTCTAAAGAGGGCTTGTAGGTATAGCAAAATATTCTTCGCTGTTTGATAGTAATTGTACAGTATAGCAAGTCCTCAAATAGTGTTTAATTCAATGTTGTTTTGTCATAGCATTGATGAACTGCCACAGGAAGTTAAATCTTACTTATATCAATTATCCTGCAGTAAAACTGGTTTTGTTATCAGTAGTTTCATTTCCACAGAAGCTATTGATGACATACAGTGAGAACTTACTGTATATCAGTAGAACATAAGAAATTCTCCCTTTGCTTCACGAGTTTGAAATGTGACTAGGTCTGCACTGGATAACATAGAAATGAGTTGTACCCCGGATGGCAAGACACTCAAAGGAGTCTGAAACTTTGAAAAAGGGTGGTGTTTCTTTCATTTTACATAGACAAAAAAAAATAGAGGATAGGAATGCCAAGTTATCCAATGCAGATATTTATATAATGAAGATACTGACATTTAATTGTATAACTTGTTTGAACTCTCTTCAGTTTTACTTGTTTTCTCATCTTTAATATCACTGATGTTTTAACTACTGATAGAAATCTCATATATTCCAATTTTGTAGGCTCAAAGCATTTCATACAATGAAGGAAAACATTTCCTAGTCCATGCGACTTAGGTTAATAGATGGCAGACACATGATGTAGTTAAAACCAAACACGTTGTTACTGGTGTCGTGATGGGTCTATCATCACTCTGCAGACATGCACATTACAACAGTCTGGACTGATGCATTCGACCTCTTGTCAGATACTTGTTTATTGACTGAAATCGACTTGGTGTTTTTTTTTTTCCTGTGGGGATTTGGCTCTTGTATAAGTGCTACATGCCAACCTCATATTGCACTGTTTTTATTTTTTCCAGCTGCTTTCTTGATGGGCAGCCTGTTTCCAATTTCTATTTTTGCTTTGCATTTTGTTTGGGAAGAAAGGAATATATGCATTTCATCTCCTCTTGTGGATATACTTTTCCAGGGGTTCAACCCTTCTGACAGATATTTTGCCTGTTTAGTAATCCAGACAGATATGGATATGGCTTGGGTTGCTATGGATTCAACAAAGCTTTATTCTGGTAGTGAATCCAAAGATAATTTTGTCTGTCAATGGACTTCAGCTTCTATTTAACTGCAGCTTGTCAGTGGCTGGTGGTGAGGAGGCAGGTGGTTGGAGGCACTGGCATTAGTCACACATGAGGTGGCGAGTCAAACTGGGAGAAGTGAGTGTCGCCCAACCAAATAAAAGTGGGTTTGTTGTTGTTTTCCTCGGTGGTATTTTTTACAGATGGGTTCTGCCTGTAAGAAGTACTTGGCTTTTAGGAAAAAGAAACATACCACACACACATGCTAAAACAAAAAAGTACCAATACCTGTGTGTTCTGAAAAATGAATATAATAGAAAAATCAAAGACCGCTTTGTATAACTTAAAAGTTTTAAGTCACTTTTAGAACAGCTAAAAAAGTTAGCTATTTATAGCTAACTTTTTAAAAAGTTTGTAAATGATTAATAGAGTGCGTCTAATAAAACAAGTTACACAAAAGCCTCCTTATCCCGTTATGATACCCCATCCAGACACTTCTCTCCCAGTCGAATGTCACATGAGCTCATTGCTCATGGAGTGTGCCTGATTTTGCTTCATCCCTTTCAGAAATCCCCTGCAGTTTCCTCTCTACATTCTGAATAATCCCCATCTCTAGCTTCTCTAACATGAGTCTCCATTTCCCACTGCATCTACATAAATTTGAGATTATTCTTCCTCTCCTTAAGTCCTTCCTGAATATTTACTATGGCCAGGGTGACATTCAGGCCCTGGGAACACATCGGTGAAAGAATACATGCCTCCCCTCAAGAGTTCATAATCTTTTGGGAGATCCATGAAAAGTAAACATTACAGTGGAAACATTTGGATAGTTTGTTTTTTTTTTTTAAAGAAGAGCTACTGTCTGAAGGTATTGGGGAAAGCCTCACAGGCAACTATTGGAACTGATATTTTCAAAAGGAGAAGATTCTCATATGAAGTTTGGGTGGAGGCAGAAAAAGTAATATGAGGAAAAAAACGACATGAACAGCAGGGTGGCTCCAGAAGCTGTAATTAACATGGCACGACTCCTGGGAGAAGAGAGACAGCGGCAGGGTCAGAGGATGGTTGTCAAGGGGTAAGATATTTATGAAATCATGAGACCAGGAATGTTCTTATTTGCCAAATAAATTAAGTTCGAATTTAATTTAAGATTTTGATTTTGGGTTGGGTAACATGGTCATATTTAAATTTCATAAAAATATTTTAATATCAGCATGCATTATTAAATTTAGAGGCAGACAGACTGGAACACGGCATGGTGTTGCAGTCCCTAAGTGAGGGGTGCAGGAGAGCTGAGGTGTTTAGGAGACAAGACGGTGCATGCAGCTTGACCGCATTCAGAGAATGAGAGAAAGGGGAAGGCGGAATAGAGCCGTGAGGGCCATCTTCCAACCCTGGATCCATGGACACAGTGCTAACAGATCAGGTACTAATTGTGGCTAAACCTAGGTATGACTCAAGAACACAGTAGTCTTGAAACCCATCCAGTCAATCAGAAGGGCCAAGGAGACATGTATCTGCCCTTTTTGAGATAGGATGACTCCTAGTTTATTGATCCTTTTACAAGTCTTATGGGAGAATATGTTCAATTTACTCAGTAACTCATTATTAGGTCACCCCATTTACTGTAATCTTACATAAGATATTTTGCTTATTTATGTTTCTTTTGAAATGCAATCTGCCTGTCTCATTTTTAAATTAGTTTTACCCACTTATGACTCTTCTTCTAACTAAATGGCAAGTTTTAGAACCCGATGATGCTATTTGCCTAACATAACTTTTCTTATTCCAAACATAATTTTCACATAATCAACAATTAGTCATTATTTGCTAAATGGATTTGCAAGACATTTTGGTTATTATAAGGCAATGTCAAAAAAGTGGCAACACATGAGGACACATTGCATATTAGTAATAGATGAGTTGCTTCAAATCAAACAAAAAATTGTAAAAACATAAGCAGATTAACAACAAAGTTGGATTACTAATAAAAAAGACAAGTATAAAATGCATCTGTATGCAAATCTTGACTCTGAAGCCCATCTGAATTGGTTATCTGTGGGTATTTAATGTTGTTATTTTCTGCCACCTATAGCATTAGTTCTAAATTAATATGGACTTTCTGAAATATCAATCTAAGATTATTCTATTTGCAATTCTTTTCTGTGTACAACAAACACTTTTACCATTTTTGTCCTCACCACTACTGACACATGTATGTGTACTATGTATTTATTTACTCATAGACTGTTTATAACAATAAACTTCTTAAGCTACTGAATATTTATGTTTGTCTTGTAGAAAGTTGTCAAAAACAATCATTGTTTTATGCTGGATATATATTTAAGTTTTAAAAATGCTAAAAGCGTAAATGGATTTAACTATAATTCATCCTATTGTTCCATTATAAGTGAAACGAATGTAAAAATAGAACCATTTTCTCAGTAAACCTGGGATCATGGGCACATCCACAGTAACAGGTGGGCCCCATTCCTTTTTCCCCTCATGGCGCCCATCTGCTGGTACCCATCTGCCTTATCTTTGTAAACAGGGATATTTTTTAAACTGTAAGGGGATATCAATGTCTATAAATTGTTTAGAGAGCTAGATTTATTTAGATTCCCAGAAGTGACCGTGTAATTCACTTAAAATGATACTTCATTTATAGTAAAGCAGAATGAACGTTCAGATATCTAAAATGTTTTGTGTTGTTTAAATTGCATTTTTGGTTTATACAGAGCCACTTTTCTTGGAGCAGGGTTTACTTATGAAATCAAATTGAATTCTATGCTATTTCTGTTCAGCAGATCACAGTTCTCCCCTAAATGAAATCATTCTATTTTTCTAAACAGTAAAAAAGGACATGGCCAGCTTTGTCTGGCTGCATATGACTCATATTAGCCCATGTGTCAGCAGCTTCTTCGTATGCTATGGCTATTTCAATAGCATTCACATTGTTAAATTCAGAACTATTGGAGGTTGCATTGATTGTATTGCCCTTCAGAGAGTGCTAGAAATGCTCTCGGAGGACAAAAAATGTCTTGTATAAAATATCATTGAGCACTTAATGGGTGCCCTTGGGTCCTATGTAGTAGGTGCTATTATTGAAAAAGCATGCAATGCAAGAAGTACACTTCTGAAGGCTTGTATGGCAAACCCTCATGTAGATCCTATAGATAAATGTAATAATATAAAAGAGAAAATGCTCTTATATCAAATCAATATTGTTATATGAGACCATTGTTAAAATATTAACCACGAAAAAAGTCAAATGGGCTTGTATTCTAATTTTGATGAGAAGTACCTTTGGTGATTTTATGGGTCAGTGAACTATTGGAGAGAATATGGGGAAGTACAAATAAAATTTACTGAGTTGAGACCAAAGCTCATTTTCAAGAAGTTCATTTGCTGAGCTCTATAGAAGACTTGCATGCCTGTAAAGCTTGAGGTAAATTGGCAAGATGATTGGGAAAATGACACAATAACTTCCTCTCTCTAGAGGCTTTGAGCCAATTCGTTTATTTTCGAATTCAATTTATCAGATTCATCTCTTAAATTATACAGCCTGCTTTTCCTGAGCAGCTCAAATTGTCTTACAGACATTATCTCATTTGTCCTCATAGAGATGGGGGGTTATTCTTGAGTGAGTGCTTCACGGAGTGAATATGCTAATGGGTGGAAATTCAAAGTAAGTGGTTTTAATCACTTACTTACAGCCTGTATCGCCTACTGGCTTGGTGACAATGATGAGTAACTTAACCTCTGTTAGTCTTATTTTATCTATACCATGAAGAAATATCCATACTTTTCACTTAGTATCATGTGGAGTATTATAAGAAGTCATGCCAATGCTCAAGAAAAATTTTGGAGTTCTTCTGAAGAAAGGACAGGCACTAAATTTTGATAAATTTAAGCTACATGAAAATGTGTTTTCCTGTAGAATTAACCTCATCTAAAGGTAGCTTATTCTTACAGATATCAGAATGATTTTAATTATTGAAATGTGTTTTGAAAACATTTGTTGAGCTCTATATATTCATGGGGAAGTTTGCTGGTGTGGGAGTGACAGGGATGAATAAAGTGGCTGCTTCCTTTCTGGAACTTGGATTCTGACGGGGGGACAGACTTACTAAGAACTTTAATAAGACGGAAAGAGTTGGGAGCTATAACTATTGGCATGAACAGTGAGCCATGGGAGCCGAGATGAAATAGAGATTCATTCTGCCTGGGTGGAATAAAAAAGAACAATCAATTATGCAGGAACAGAGATTAGAAAAGGGGTTTGGGGCCAAAATATAAAGGACTCAAATAGAAGATATAGATTAAATCCTGTTAACAAAAGCATTAAAGTTTCAAGACTCTCTTGAATGTGATCAATGTATTTAATCTGTCCTATGTATTTAAAAAGGCCTTTGTGAAGGTGATATGAAAAAGCAGATTAGAAATGAGTTGTGGAGAGAGACAGCAACCGAGCAAGATAAAACCAATGAGATTTGGTCATTTCCAAGTTGAGTAGCTGGGTGGGTAGTAATACCATTAACTAAATATCAAAAGTTAAGAGGGGAAGGAAGGGTAAATTAAAGATGAGAAAAACAAAGTATAATTTTTATAAATCAAGTTTCATATTCTTCTGAATCTCACATTCTAATCTTTGCTTAAAATCCAGGCTATATTTTTACTATTCACTCAAATATTTGCAGTTTTGACAGTTACCCATGTTTAGACAACAGCAGAGCCTATTCCTGCTGTTGGCCCACAGGGGCCCACTGTGCCTGTCTGAGGAGAACAGGGGGAGAGGGAGTATATGAAAGTGCAGACCCAATCTGAGTAGTATTTAGGGGTTATTCCCAGGAGAGGTGCTGATGGAGACAGCAGGAAAAAAAGTAAATGAACAGCCAGAAGTGAATACCACCATGGAAGCTCTAGAAGAAAATCTAAACATATAAGGTGTAAATAAAGCATGGTTAAATGTTTTAGAGATATCAAGGAAACCTGTTTGAGATCAATACTTGCTTTGTAAGATTAAGAATTTATCTTTGGGATTGACAATTAATTGTCACTGTGGCAAGCAATGGTTATATTATGGTAAGAAGAATATAAAGTTAGACAATTAATTCAAGAAGTTTGGGAGCTTCTTCCTCTCCTTCAAGAGGAAGTAGACTCAACAGAGATCTTTCACAGTGGAAGATATTTTAATACATTTTCAAGAAAAGAAATGGTGGACGGAGGCGATGGAAATTTAGAAGGTGGAATATAGCTTTCTTAGTGTAAAACTGCAAGAAGTAGGAGTGTATAAGATCAAAAATACAGATCAAAACTAATTGAGCCTCTTTTTCCCAAGAGACTGTAAAGAAGTCAGCTAGTAGTGGCTCAGAAATAGATCAACTGCTGAAGGGTTGGCTGTGGTGGGGGGAAGGGGTGTGGAGGGGTGGGTATTTTGAGTAGGGTGGTTATAACTCAGGACTTTCTAAAAGAAATGGGGAAGGAAACCAAGTAGATGTGATAAAGTGTGCCTGGTAGTGCTAAGAGAAGAGCAATGCTATTATCAAAGGAAATCCTGACTTTGGGTAAGTGGAGCAGTAGAGAGAATGCTCTGGGGGAAAAGTTTAAGGATATCCACTTTTTCTTAGCAAGGGAATGAAAGTTCTGGAAGATACAATCAAGGTAGAAAGGATATTTCACAAGGAAGTAGATAGCCGTTCAAGGATTAGCACGGCATTGTGTGTGAGCTTCCTATGGCAGTTCCTATTTCTATAAACCATTTTTTTAAATACAAAGGACATTAATATAAGACAATCTTACTGACTAGGCAGACCCATAACATCTGTCTGTGAATAGGATTCTAGCAAGATATACTGGTGTGTGTTGGAAGTTATAGAAAGTAACCTTCCTTTTAGTGGGGACAAATAAATTGCCTAGATTCAAAATTGTTCAGTTCTGACTGCTTTCAATCTGAGACAGGAGCAAGCAGACAGAGTCAAAAATGAGCTTCTGACAAGAGCACTGGGTTCCACACTGAGAATGAGAAAAAGAACATGGGATCCAGAGAATGCTCGCCCCTCAATGGCACCGCTGTCCCTTACAGCTCCTGTCTCTCACCCATGTGACTGTTCCTGGAATCTCTGAGCTCCCCTAGCTTTTTTCATTGGCTGGCAAATAGCACATATGCACAACTTGTTTCCCCAATTCAAAATTGATTTTATGCTGAACATTTTATTTCTCTTATTTAACCTCTGATGTTTCTATTATGTATCAACTCTGGTTAAAAGTCATCCAAGGACAACCGGTCCGGGATGACTGAGTCTCATACCTGAAGAATGATAGGCAAGCAGACCCAGGCTATACATGAATCATAGGTAAGGTCATCAAGAGTGGCTTTCAATGATACAATTATGTTATAATTATAGCAGCTTAAAATTAAAACCTAGATTTACTTCCAGGAGTGTATATCAATGAAAATGAATCATAGATGTGGAGAAGGAATTATGTATCAAGTTTATCTTAATTATCTTAATAGATATGTAATTAAGTACATGGTACATCCATAGTATGAAATTATGATTTTTAAACTTAACATTTAATGATACATGAAAATGCTTATAAAGATAGCTAAACTGAAAGCAGAACACAAAAGAATGACCCATATTTTAGGAGACAGAAATGTGTGTGAAAGTGTGTGTGTGTGTGCATTACATAATAAGCAAGCATTTAGGAAAATTCCTGGGAAAACTACAATATGATGTTTGCATTGATTATTTCCAAATGGTGTTTTCATGGGTGATTTATGCATTTCCAGTATGCTCACCTAGGTATGCTAAACTTTTTATGTTACCATGTATCAATTATTTTTAAAAATTATCTTTCAGGCAAATAGCATATGTATTTGACATCTGTACAGTATCAAGTGATGTCTCCCCAAAGTCTCCTCACTGTCTACAGCCATGCAGCTGACTTCCTCACCCTTTTTCCTCACCCCTCCAGTCCTCTTCCCTTCACTACCCATTGATCTCTCTTCTGTGTCTATGAGTTTTGGTTTTATTTGGTTTGGTTCTTTCTTTTTTAAAAAGATTTCACATATAGGTAAAATCATACGGTACTTTTTTCTTTCTTTTCTGACTTATTTACTTAGCATTGTAACCTCAGTGTCCATTTATGTGGTCACAAATGACAAGGTATTATTCTTTTTCATGGCCGAGTAGCCAGCCATTGTCTATATATGCCACATCGTATTTTAACCATTCATTTATTGATGGACATTTGGGCTGTTTCCATATCTTGGCTGCTGAAAATAATACTGCAATAACCATAGGGTTCACATACCTTTTAAAATTGTTGTTTTATATTCTTTGAATAAATACCAAGAAGTAGCTGGATCACATGGTATTCCTATTATTAATTTTTTGAGGAATCCCCGTACTGTTTTCCACAGTGGCTGAATCAGTTTACAGTCCCACCAACAGTGCACGAGAGCTCCCTTGTCTCCAGATCCTCTCCAGAAGTTGTTCTTTCTTGTCCTTTTGATAACAGCCATTCTAACAAGTGTGAGGTTACCTTACTTTTTTATTATTATAGTTTTGAAACATTTGAAGTCAGATAACATGGTCCCTCCAGCCTTGTTCTTCTTTCTCAAGATTACTTTGCTTATTCAGCATCTTTGTAGTTCCACATGCATTTTAGAATTATTTATTCTAGTTCTGTGAAATATGCCATTAGAATTTTGATGGAGATTACATCGAATCTGCAGATTGCTTTAGGTAGAATAGTCATTTTAATAGTATTGATTATTCCAATTCATAAGCCATATCACTTTTCTAATCATGGAAACGATATTAATAAAAATGAATGCTTACATTATTACAGCTATAATGTCGTTATGCCACGATTTTATGGCACACACACACAATTACACATACAGGCACACGTGCACACTTTGACATATTGTGTGGGTCTTAAATGAATAGAGTGACTTCATCTAGTAATTGAGACCAATTATCTCTTGCAGAAGTGTGTTCTTTTTTCCACAATTTGTAATGCCAACCAATTTACACTTAGGCCTTTTAAAATCGATCCTCTAGGCCTTTCATGAAATAATGACACTTTAGATTTTTCTCAACAGCGTGACTCTTGAATCTTTTTACATAAAAAAGGAAATGTGTGTCTATTATTGGGTATTCCAGTATTAACCATTTGATTTAGCTGGAACAAGGGGTAGGAATCATCACAATCATGGGAGCAGCAGGTGGATGAGTCAGAGGCCGTCTCTGCTGCTCCTGAGGTGGAAAAGAACATGATTCACGAACCATTCCATTTTTGTGCTCTCCTGTTCATTAGTCCATGAATAGTATAAACTGGGTGAGACAATGATTCAGAATTTCGTTATCAGTGTTCATTCAGTAAGAGGGATCTTAAAGTCCCATGGTTTGTTTTGCTTTTTCTTCCCTTCTTGCATCAATGGTAAATTTTGTAAAAGGTAATTAAATGCTGTTGGTAATAACTCGCCTATTGTACCTTGCAAAAGAATGTAACTCATTATAGGAGACCTGATTGCTAGGTTTGTTCTCCTTCTTTCTCTTTTTCTCTCTCATGCACACCTGCATGTGCACACAGATATAATACCACATATTTAAACATTGTTTTGCTGATGTGACTATGACAGAATTTCACCAAACCTCATTGTCACCAATAACACAGCTATAATTAAAGATACTTTAATAATAGAGAGATAAGAGGTATTGAGCTCTAAATACGGGCCAGGTGCTGTATAACATGCTCTACACAAATTACTCCTTGTTGATGGCTTTCAATATTCATTTGGTAACATTTGTGCTGAGTAATAATTTATTTTATAACTTTGTGAAAATTAATTTATTTACTTTTTATAGCTTAATATTCAAAACAATAATTAACAATGGAACCACTATTTAAAAATCTGTCAAATCAAGTATTTCAGGATTTAGTACTTTAAAATTTTTAAGCAATAGTTGTTTTTTTTTCAAAATTGTAAAAATAGAGAGGGGGAAGAAAAGAAATGAAAGAAGGAAGGAAGGAAGCTTAATTGTCTGCATAGAATGCTCTACCTAAAAGAAGGTTCTGCATCTATTTTTAGTTTCATGTTTTAATTGATAATTGAACTGAAATTTGTTCTCTATATAAAAGAAGAATTGCTATGCTGCTTTTGCTGAGTAACAGGAAGATGAATGGGAGAACAGGCCCTTTGTTATTTTGAAGTACAGTGTTGCTAATATTAGTAGCCACCTGACCATGTTTTCAAGGAAGAAGAAATTGACTGTGAACACCTCTATCAAGAGCAAAAGATTTTAAAGAGCATCTATTCAGCTCTCCAACCATTAGGAATGGTATTAAGTTTTAAATCTATTGACACTAGTATTTTTCTCTACACGTTTAATTTGTGAGTCATAGAGGTGTCTCTGATTAAAAATGAAATGCCTCAGATAATATTACAAGGGTCTAATAATGTTTTGTATGGAAACAATCTTTGGTGTAACTGATAGACTGGTGCTGTAACACAAGGCATTTAGTTACTGACATACCAAAAATACACCTTAGAAGTAAAGTCACCCCTTAGGTATTGATTTAACAGATATCTAACAAAAAGTACTTTTAGCAAAACTTCCATCTCTTCTATATTCCACCATTTTTGTTTGAAAAATCTAGTAATTATTTTACTATCCCTATTCTTTGAAGTATTCAGTAAGTAATAAAGTTCTGGATTAAGTCTTTTAATGATATTCTGGTCTATTTAGCTTTTGACTATAGGTGTAGAATAGGAAAACAGATTTTTCTGTTACTTCTTGGTTATACAGATAAAACATGTATTTAATAATTATTGTAGATGACAGCTCTGGAAATATACATTTGACATGATTTCATCATAGAGTTGATGCTAATAACATCATAATTAAAAGAAACAGTGACATGCCATATGGAGAAAATGTGGCAATATATTAAGTAAAGTTAAAAGTTGCTTTTGCCCACATGTTGTGCACGTCTTAACTTCCTTTTACTTAGTTTTATATTGATATAAGGAATTGTATTAGGCCCCTACTGTCTGTTACATAAATCTTCTGATAACTATCAAAATGTATGTAAAATTTTTTGAGTCCATAAGGTAAAGGGCAGACTGTGTGAACCAAGTACTCAATCTTTCTGACTCAAACAAATGAAAGTCAAATAACCTCACATTTGAATGTACCTACTAGTTTCTACCTCATGCCAAAGGTGACTGACTTGTGTTTGAATTGTTTTCCTTAAGTTGTTAAAGTGCAGTGGAAATGTTAATATGCCCTGAGGTGTTTCTCTGGGTCAAGAAACCATTTCATGAGCCAGGAGTTGTCGTAACTTGGGCAATACATATACAAGTAAGGAAAATAATGTTGCAAATAGACTGGGATAATCCATTCACTATAGAATTATAACAGGGCACTCATCAAAAAATGGCAATCCTCACAATCTGTTAACTAGTATTTTATCAGTTTGTAAGCTATAAAAATGACATCTCTGATATTCCTCAATGTTTTCCCGTTGACTTCCACATGTATCTGCTCCATTTGGACCTGGCACAGTTCTGTTACTCACAGTGCTGCCGTGCTCTAAGTGGGGATGGCATCCTGCCTTACAGGCTGGTAGGCAATAGAGAGAAGACAACTGGTGGAAAGTACCTCCTCCCACCCACTGCACCTCAACATCATGCATTGCAGCTTCTAGTTTAGCTAAGAGTTAAGGTTTGGAGTCCCATAGTTTGGAGTGTGAACCCATGTTCTATATTACGTAACAGACTTTGAGGAAGTTATTTAACGTTTTGATGCCTCAGTTTTATCTCAAAATAGCAATTATTAGAACAATAATGGTAGCTTATTTTAAGGAAAATCTAAGCCTAGATATAATAATATGTTTAAAGCCCATAGTACCATGCCTACTAGTTAGCAAGTCTTCCTAAAAATCTGCTTCTGTTGTGATAGTTCATTAACCTGATTAACTTATGCCTCACATTTTCTTAACATCAATTAGTTAATTCACAGATAGGTAGCTTGGGAAAATGAAATCCTAAAGGATTTTACATCCTTTCTCTTTAGAGAGAAACATATACAAAGAATTAGTAGCAAAACACAAGCAGTTGGCAGTTGAATTTGCTGAGGGAGAGAAGCAAGGGCAGAGTGAAGGCTAAAGAACTTACTAAAATGGGAGAACAGATCAGACAGGATACATACATGAAAAAAGTTTAACATGTCCATAAATCAGTGAAAACACTAGATTCTAACAGCAAGGGAGGATACAGGCTTTGTGTGCCTTAGATATTTTTAGGGCTCTTTAAGGAGAATAATACAAATTAATTACAGGGCCTTCAAGCAGGCCTATGCAGGTGAGGAACCTTGAAGCTGATGTATTAACTTTGTTATAAATCCACTTCTGTGTAACAGAGAAGAATTTAAGTATAATGAAATGAGTAAAGTGGCCTCAAATTATGGACAGCTCTGAAATCTTAAAACAAGTTTAAAACTATATTAGAACCGTGTTTCTCAAAGTATATTTCCAGGACCAGCAGGATCATCCTCATATAGGAACTTGGTAGAAGACAGATTTTAGGGCCTAACCCCAGATTGGATTTATAAAGTTTGAGACCAGCAGCTTGTGTTATAAGAAGCACACTTGGAGATTATGGTGGACACTGAAGTTTGAAACACCATGTTGAGAGATGGGCTCTGGCTACCTAGTATGAAGCTGGGCTAGGTAGTGGCATGCTTTCAAAAGTGGTTTAGGCCCATTATAGCAATGTAGCATTGGCTGAATTAGAGGCAGACAGGCAAGGGATGATGCTGTGACATTGGTAGGTAAACAATTCAAATAAGACGCTATATAAGAATCTGGAATTTTGATTGCTGCATGTTGAATGCGAATGAGGTTTATCTTAGGATGAGATAAACACCCTGTCCGGATGTACAGGTTGCTTTGGACAGCAGCAATGAAGTAAGAAAGATGGCTTGCTGGAAGGAGAAGAAGGGGTTAATGGATGGGAAAAGGACAAAAGATTTTGTTTCAATTGTAGTTAGAGACCCAAACTAAAACAAGTTCAATGCGCATTATAAATTCTTTTCAGTTGTGACCTGGAGGTGTCTCCTGAAGTACCAATTTGACTGCAGAATTCATTCAGGACTCACATCATCCCAGATTGAGTGTCCCAGGGAAGGGAAAGAGGAGGCCTTCACGCCATGGGCTGCATGCAGCATGCGGCATCAAGACGTGAGACTAGGTGGGTGCACAGGCTTGGCCTCTTCACGTTCTTCCAATCATCTGTGCCCCTCACACTGGAGATGAGCGCACAGCAGCCCTGGTGCTCTGAATAAAATGTTAGCCGGGGCAGGGAAGATCTGAAAATGAGCAAACCGTAGGACCACTTGGAGACATCAGAAAATGAAGTTTGAAATTCTACAATAGCACAGTCTTTTTTTTTATTTTCTTGTTCCCTTCCACCATTTGTAAGTAAAATGCAGAACTTAGAGAAGAGAAATAACAGCTACACTACCTAGAGTTGTGTTAACATTTTATCTTTTTCCCAATTTCTATTTTCAGAAATTGTATTTTATTTAATTTTTTTCTGCTATCCTGTTATATAAATAGGACCAGTTTTATTATCCTAATATTTGAGATTAGAAAAGACAAAACCAAAAATGAGAAATGACCTCCATCAGATTAAATTTCTTTAACAAAGTATTTATTTATTTATTTTATTGTATTTTTCCATTACCATTTAGTCCTCATATACTCTCCTCCACCCACAACCACCACACTGTTGTCCGCATCCATGAGTCCTTTTTCCTTTCTGCTCGAACCCTGTACCTCCCTACCCTCTTGACCTGCTCTCCATCTATGAGTCTGTCTCTATTTTGCTTGTTAGTTTAGTCTGTACATTAGATTCCACACATGAGTAAAATCATATGGTATTTGTTTTTCTCTGACTGTCTTATTTCACTTAGCATAATGCGCTCTAGGTCCATCCATATGGTAAAACTTTCTTCCTTTTTATGGCCAAGTTGTATTCCATAGTGTAAATGTCCCTTGGTTGTACTATCCACTCATCTAGTGATAGATATTTTGGCTGCTTCCATATCTTGATGGTTGTAAATAATACTGCAGTGAACATAGTGGTGCTTAAATTCTTTTGATTTAGTGTTTTGAGTTCCTTTGGATATATTCCCAGAAGTGGGATTGCTGGGTCAAAAGGCAGAGTTAATTAATATCCAACAGAGGAAGCAAGCACATACAATGAGCTAAAGACAGTTTATTCAATATGTGGTGCTGGGAAAATTGGGCAGATGTGTGCAGAAAAATGAAACTAGCTCACCTTCTTATGCCACAAACAAGAATAAATTCAAATGGACTAGGACGTAAGCATTACACTTGAAACCATAAAAATCTTAGAAGAAAACATAGGCTATAAAATCTCAGACATAGCTCATAGCAATATTTTATCGGGTATATCTCCCCAGGCAAGGGAAACAAGAAAAATAAACACATGAGACTACATCAAGCTAAAAAGTTTTTTTCACAGCAAAGGAGACCATCAAAAAATAAAAAGACAATCCACAGAATGGGAGAACATATGTGTCAATACATTTGATGAGGGATTAACATCCAAAAGTTATAAAGAAAGGAAAAAACTCAATACCAAAAAGCAAACCAATTAAAACATGGGCAAAGGACCTGAATAGACACTTCTCCAAAAAGGATATACAGATGGCCAATAGACATATGAAAAGATGTTCAATGCCACTAATCATGATAGAAACACAAAAACCACAATGGGATAACATCTCACACCTGTCAAAATCGCTATAATCAATAAATCAAAAATGAAGTGCTGGAAAGTATGTGGATAACCACATACTTTCCCTTTTTCACTGTGGGTAGAAATGCAGATTGGTGCAGCCACTGTGGAAAGGAATATGGAGACACCTCCTAAAATGGTTTGAACTTACTAACTCAAGTATATTAATGAGATATCTAAGTAAATGTTATCTAGTAGCCAAATGGCTTAAAGGAACCAGAGTTAGTTGCAAGCACTGGAAATACAGAATTATTATATTTTGTGGATAACAATATAATACAAAATAATATGTAATTAACACTGTCTTCTCCACCACAGAAATAAACTAAGAATTTTATAGATTGTACACTAGCTGGGTTTTTTTCTTGTTTAAATTGTTTACACAGAAAAGAAATGTAATACAGCTCTTTTCCCAGTGGGTAGGTAGTACTTAAAAAATTCCACAATTGGTTATAGTGCTTTTTACTTTCCGGTAACTTTGAATAGGCTCCAGCAATTTTAACTGCTATTAACAGTATAAAGAGAAACAAAGGATTTGTTGAGAACTTCTACTATTTTGTTCCATATTATTATGGTTTTGTTTTATTCTCTTATTCCAAAATCTACATATCATATCCAATGGTGACTGGGAATTATCCTTTTTTTAATTAAAATCTGCCTATTTTATTTGTACTTTTGCAGCATATACTTAATAATGTATTTGCATTTTATATATTGCAATACAATGCATCCATTGTAATATAATGGATGGTAATATGAACGGTGAAATAAGCTCCCATTAGAAGGCTTCTCTTTGTGTATAATCACAGAAGACCAGAAGCATTTTCCATATACCAGTTGTTTCCAAAGCAGTGATATAATTGCATTCTATGTGTTTAATGGCATAAAGTTGATATATTCATGTTCTTCCCACTACCCTTAAATTGGCTATTATACCTGTTAGGAAGGACACCTGAATAAAAATGTAAGCCATAGGCACAAGGACTCAGAGTTGTATGGATCCTGGGGCTTGTCATACAAATTGCTCTTCAACAGTAGCCAAAACGAGGAACAAAAGCATATATCACCTGCATACACACATGAGGATGCTTATTCCAGTTCAACTGCATAGACTGAACATAGTACAGTATCTTTTTGCTGAATGAGCAAATGGAAGTTATTTGTTCCTCCTTCTCTATCTGCCATGTTCCCAACTGCTCAGGAAAGTCAGACAGAGAATAGTGAATGTTTTCCATTATGCCAAAAACGGTAATAGAACAAAAATAATTTCTAAGCCAAATTAATATAGTGTTTCTCTGTATTCAGAAATTTAAAAATCCATTCATTAATGCCTTTTTAAGTTGATAAATATAAAAGTAAACGTTAAATATTTTTAAAATCTCTCATAATCCCACTATTTTACCAAGTTTACTATTTTTGTTTTTATTTTTGTTCAGTTACAGTTGTCCTGCCTTTTCCCCCTTGCTCACCAAAGTTCCATCCCCCCCATTTCCACAGTCAATCCTCACTCATTGGCTGTGCCCATGAGTCCTCCGTGTTCTTTTGCTTGCCCCTTCCACTTGTTTCCCCCAGTATCTCTCCCCCTATGCCCTCTGGTCACTGTAAGTTTGTTCTTTATTTCCAAGTCCCTGCTACTATTTTGCTTACTTGTTTGTTTTATTGACTAGGCTCCACTTATAGGTGAGATCATACAGTATTTGTCTTTCACCACCTGGTTTATTTCACTTACCATATGCTCTCCAGTTTCATCCATGCTATTGCCAAAGGTAGGAGTTCCTTCTTTCTTTCTGCTGCATAGTATTCCATTGTGTAAAGGTACCACAGATTTTTGACCCACTAATTTACTCATGGGCACTTAGGGTGCTCCAGCCCTTGGCTATTGTAAATTGCGCAGCTATGAACATTAGGGTGCATAGGTTCATTTAGATTGGTGTTTCAGTGTTCTTAGGACATAGTCCCAGCAGTGGTACTGCTGGATTGGAAGGCAGTTCCATCTCTAGTTTTCTAAGGAAATTCCATCCTGTTTTCCACAGTGCCTTCACCAGTTTGCATTCCTGCCAACAGTGTGCTAGGGTTCCCTTTTCTCTACAATTTCACCAGCACTTATTGTTTGTTGACTTATGACTGCTATTCTGACCAGTGTAGTGTGAAGTGGTAACTCATTGTGGTTTTATTTGCATCTCTGATGGCCAGTGATGCTGAGCATCCTTTCATATGTCCTCCTTGGAGAAGTGTCTGTCCAGGTCCTTTGCACATTTTTTAAATAGATTGTCTTCCCGGTGTGGAGTCATATGAGTTCTTTATATATTTTGCCACAATTATTGTTTCAACTCTGTTCATTTAAGATCTTCATGCTTATATATAAATGTGATAACAGTTTTATAATCTTTATGTGTAAAAATCATTACTTTCAACTCAAAATTATACCTTAAAGAATTTCAAAAGTTGTCACATTTTTGCTATTGTTATTTTGATGTCTACATAGTATAATTCATGCAGTAACATTGAATTGATATTATAAAATATGCTAACTTTTGTCATACTTACTGTTTCTATAATTTTTTTTTATAAAACAGCTCTTTTTATTGTTCAAAATGTATTAAATTGTTCATGAAAATAGTTTCAGAATAGGTTTTTATGCTCTTTGGAGTATATCAGTGTGACATACACATGCATCAGCAGTGCTGCTGAAGCTTGAGGATGCACAAGTAATTTGGGTCTTGACATTGAAGCCAAACTAGGCTTAGATGGATTTGTTCCTTTGAAAAGTACTTTTTTCTTTGAAATTATATCTCCTTTTGATTTGAATTATATATTTGCAAAAAAATGTATGGACTTATGTTTCCCTTTAAAGTTATTAATATTGTTATTTGTAAGTTAGTAAATATATGGCTATTATATATAATCAAATACATATAGAATATATACCTATTACATATTCAAATATAATATTATATATTAATATTTATTTTGTAATAAGAGCAAATAAATGAAAATTTCATCCAAATTAATGGCCCCAAACACACTTTTATCATAACTGACTTTAATCCAACTTATAAAGCTAAAAAAAAAAGCTATTTTTAAATACATCACTGATCTTTCTTCCAAGTTACTAAGTTCCAAATGATGTTCCATGGTCCAGTGTGGAAGGAGCTGTATCAATGCACCAGGGATATGGCTAAAAATACTTATTTCCAGATCTCATAACCAAATCTTTAGAGATTGGGGTTGGGAATCAGTATTTTTAATAAGTTCCCCAGGTACTTCTGATGATTTCAGGTAGGATCTGGAACCAGTGGCTTGGATTACCAGATGCCCAGTTTGTTTCCATTCCTGTTTTATATTTCTTACATCCCTCCACAGTCCACTGTACATGCTGCATATAGACACTATATTTTTAGAGCCTGCATTTGAGGTATTTTTATATTTCTCCTTATAAGCTTCAATTTTAATTCATTCCTTAATGATGCCTAGTACTGTTTAGATTTATCCTCTAACCCTTGTCTATGCTTATTCTGGATATAGTGCAGGAATAAATATTGTGAAATAAGCAGAAGTTTATTATTTAAGAGACACTGAAATACCTTATTCATTCTTTCCTTTCACTAACAGGATGACAGTTACTAGTTACCTAAATTCATTCCCTTGGTGAAAATCAGACTCGTGCATATTAGTTCCAGAAGACATTGTGCAATGCACATATTGACATGATTGTGGTTTAATTTAATACAATTGTCACTGTAGGAACCACAGGGCTCGGAGAGGAATCTGATGGCAAGGAAACACAATGAGCCAATAAATGTGGGATGCCAACCACAGGGTGAGCGCAGGGGATGTTTGAGGGGAATGAAAAGTGCCCTTGAACTTTTAAAGTCAGAGTGGGAGGGAGCTGGCTGGAGGAGTTCTGAAGACAAAGTGATGAACGGGACAGACGAGGTGCACAGAAAAGCCCACCCAGCTCTTGTTGCAGAGGTTTACTGCTACCGAAGCATGCTTATCCAAACCTACAAACAGAAAACAGTTCCAAGTGAACTCAAATTCTAAAAGAAAGTATCCCCACTTCACCAAATCAGTCTCCTCTTTCAATCACCCTCTTTTTTCATAGTGATCATAGTTTCAAGGTTGGAAATCTTCTACTAAATCAGCAGGGAAAGCAAGTGAATGTTCCTAAAAGCTTAAATGTCTGTGACTGGGCTTGATTTAGTCTTTCAAATTCCCTCCAATGTCCTGTGTGAAATTCTGAAACAGGAAACACTTGTTGCATCGTCTCTGCCTCCTTTGTCCACCTCTTGCCAATAGGGAACTTCTTCAATGTCTGCTAAATTACAGAGAGGAGGAAAACAACCCCATAAATAATTTGGAAAATAATACTTGTTGTTAGGTGGATCACTTCAGAATACCCCTTTTTTGCCTTGCATGTTGACATTCAGTTAGAGATATCTGACTTGAATATTGGGACATAGTAACGTAGCAACACAACAATAACAAACTTCAACAACAGTAAAGTATTTATCTATTATTGTTTGCCAGGAATAATGACAGCCTTATGCAAAATATGTCATTTACCATATTTTACCATGTATAATGCACATTTTTTTGCCCAGACTTTGTGTGGGGGAGATAAGGATGCACATTATACATGAGTAGTGCCTGAATTGCCTTATATCTGCTCTTGTGTTTAGTAATTATTTGTTACATAAAATTTCTTGTACCATCATATGTTCCAAAATAAATGCTAAAAAGTCCTTTATAACCAAAAAGTATTTAAATGTAAATAAATTTAAAAAGTTGAATTAAAAATTTTAAACAAAAGATTTTTTGCCTGAAAGTTTGGCCAAAAAACATGGGTGTGCATTATTACACATGGGAGTGTGTTATACATGGCAAAATACGGTAATTATTTCACAAATCCCATAAATCATCTATTATTCCCTTTCCTCACATTATGCTAATACAATCGAAGCACAGATTATTTAACAAACATCTCCAAATTCACACATTTACCAAGTAAAAGAACGTGGAGTCTAAACTGGACTCTACAGAAGCCTACAATCTACTGCTTACTGCCAAAAATTTTTAAATGTATTTGTTTAAAATATGTTCTTTATAATGAAATGCCTGTTACAGTGCAAGGTATAGATTTCTTTCTTAAGACATTTATATTTTGAGTGAATACTTTAATATAATCGAATTAATAAATAGAATTGTTAAAAAATTTTCAATCCACAATGAGGAATTTACCTGTATGTTTGCACTCAGCTAATAAATATATTACAGAGAAAAAGTTAATTTTTTCCTCTGTGACCTAGTCTCTTCTGTGGAATAAATCAAGGCTCTGATAACCCAAAGCTGCAGAATAGGGACATTTTTCAAAGGCTTTTTTCTCCTCTCAGTTTCTCGAAGAACTTCATCAGAACTAATGGGACTGTGAAGATTTATCAGCATCTCGGTCAGGTCTGTTAGATCTCTCCAGCACACAGGAACACGTACATCCATCCGCCTCCCCTGGAGATTGCTGCAATGGGGAACTTATGACAGATATCATGCCTTTTAAAGAGACTATTTTTTTCAATAAAGGGCCTTTCTTCCTAAGCTATTTTCTAATAATGAGAAGCAATCATTAAAATAGTTCCCGTAAAGTGTTATTTAATTTTGTAGTTATAATGGATAGACTAGAGAGTGAAATATCTGAAGAGTGTATCATGACTAATTTTGCAGTTGGGACAGACTTTTTGACAGCAGAGGAAGTAATGAATGTTTCTGCTTCATATTATATTGGTTCTCTTTTCATCTTTATTTAAGTAATTGAATGTGATGTGCCTGCATGTATTCTAAGTCCAGTAATATTAGGTCTACTTAATAATATGTGTATCCATCAGGGGCTGCTTATGATGAAGAAAAATCTCTTACGTAGATACTCTCAGATAGAATAAAAGAATAAAATGTAGGAGTAAACTTCTGTCATTATAGTTCCTTAAAATAATATGCTGATAACATGTTAATAATAAACATATGATAGGATGAGGAAATGAATCAATTAAATCTATTTTTCCCACTTCTTAAACTTAAACTGTTGTTAAAAGCTCAATGTAAGAGCTTCCTTTGGGAATGTAATTTGATGCAGCTTCTATGGAAACTAGTATGGAGATTCCTCAAAAAACAAAGACGACAGCTCCCATAGGGCCTGGCGATCTGTCTTCTGGGTATCTACCTGAAAAAAATGGAAAACACTTATTTGTAAAATTATATGTACCCCTCTGTTTATTGTAGCATCATGCACAATAGCCAAGACTATTTGACAAATGATTGGATAAAGAAGTGTGGTACATACGTACAGTGGAATACTACTCACCCATAAGGAAGAATGCAATACTGTCATTTGAGACAACATGGATGGATCTTGAAAGTATCATACTAAATGAAATAAGCTAGACGGAAAAGGACAAAAACAATATGATTTAACTCATATGTGGGATATAACGTGGAAAGCAGTAAATTAACATATGAAACAAACAGACTCAACAATATGGTGGTTTCAGAGGGGAAGGGGCTGGGATGAGGATGAAGAGGGTTAAAGGGGGTGAAATACATGGTAACAGAGGAGAACAGACTCTGGGTGTTGAGCACACAATGCAATACACAGATGATCCAGTATAGAGTTATACACTGAAACCCATATAATGTTATTAACTAACATTGCCCCATTAAATTTAATTAGGTAAAAAGCAAAAGAAGGAACAGGAAAAAAAAAAAAGAAAAGCCCAGTATAAGGAACTAGAATGTGAAAGTTTTGGGAATAAGTGATATTGTAGAAGTCAGAAAATATCTTTGTTGCATGAAAGTTATTTTTAAAGTTACTTTAAAACATAAATTAATACTCCTAAAAGTAAATTTACTCTATGTAATGGATTTCTAAATCATGTACACTTACATTTTATGTGTATGTGTATGCAGTTATCATTGTGAGAAAACTCCATAGATGAACCAGGTCAATGAGTTTTGATTGGAAGATTGTGGAAGGTGAGTCTGATAAAGGCCAATATGATGCAGAATGGCATCATAAACTTACATAAACTAGTGTGTGCCTTTAGTAAAAACGTCTTTGTCTGAAATCAGTTGTCATATTTAACTTAAAACAACAAGTAAACAAACAAAAACAGGCTTCTTATCCACACAGAAGCTACAGAAATGCCCAGAGATAGATGTCTGAAAATGAAAGAACTAGATAAATTAAAAATTAATGGACTGATCAATAGGTCGCCTTCCAACACCATACATAATATTCTCCATTAGATATAAAAGTAGCGCACACACCTGATAATTATAGTCAGATGGCAAATGAAAGGGAGAATGTTCATAGAAGATTAAATTCTCCCTCTCTTTATTTCAATGAAAGTTGTTATGAGTAATTAAATTTAGCACATAGTGAGTCCTATTTGGGAGCCAAATAGAGATGATCAATGGGCTTAAAAAACTGATAATTAGAGAAAAAATAAGGAATGAAAACATTCGATATCTTTGACTCTGAAGTAATCATTAAATGATTTAAAAAATAATAGTAATCTTTATAACTGACTCAAGTTAAAAATTCAATATTGAACATATTTGACTTAGTGTAAAATCTGATTTTATACCACATTCTGATTTAGTATTTTATTCTAAAATACATTCTGATTTAGTATGTTTTATGCACATACTTAGATATGTATTTTGACATAAATTTGAAAGTTTTTTTTCATTTAAGTTAAATTAGGAATCTTTTGAACATCTTATAAACTTGTTATAGGCAATTTTAAAATCAGTAAAATATTTTAGTATGTGCTTATTGACATATCAAATTAGAATTTAAATAAGAAGCATTACTCTTAATGATTGTTATGGTTTCCATATTTAAGTGAATGATAGAATGCGGCTTTACATAAAACTAACTGTTTTGAATCTTTTTAGTATTTTCCCAAAGAAATTCTGAAGATGAAAATATACTATAGGAAATCTAACTTGCTTACTTTTTGTATTAAAGTAGTTTGACAGAAGCGATTTCTAGGAACAAGTGAAAAAATTAGCATCATTTCAAATTATGCATATATATACATATACATATACATATATATATTTCAAATGGTATAATACAGAAGAAACCTACAGTAATTTGTACAAGACATTTGAGGTATAATAAATATGCTGAAAAGTATTTCTGACAATAACTGCATTCTTACAAAGCTTCCTATAGTCACCTGTATTGATATAAATGCAAATGAGGAGAAGTAAAACCTTAAAAAGCTTAATGTAGCAAATCTTTCCATGATTTTTGGAATGACCCTTAGTTGTCCCTGGATGATTCTTTTTTAAGCGAGGTACCTGGGACCCACTACTACCACGGGACCCACTCCGGTCCCTCCATCCCACCAGGAGCATTCAGCCTGCCTGTTCCTCTTAGTTCTTAGATCCCGTGTTGTTCTCTCTCTGTCTTTCAGACACAGCCAAACAACTCTGGTCCTAATTAAACCAAGGGGATTGACATTCTCTCCTAGGTACTTAGAATGCTGTACCAAGAGCATTTTCAGACCATGCCAGCCAGTGAACAAGCCACAGCTTTTCCCATTTTGGGATTTCTCTACCCTTGTTTTGTTAGCAGTAAGAAACAAACTAGGATTTGGATTCCCAGCAGCACACTGTAGCTCCTACTCCTGATCCTTTGCTTCTTGTGAAATAATTTTCAGGAACATAATTTTAAAAAATTATGGCACAATTTTTCAACATTCTACACAGTTTTAAAGTTTTTACTCTAACCACTGTGGTTAATAGGAGCACAATAACGGTACCTTTGAATCATAGTTCAAACTTCAAATCTCCCACTTTTATTTGAGTATAGTGATTACAAAAACTATCTTATCAGCTTTTAATTGAGACAGACTTAATTTTGTGCAAAACCTATGTGACTTCAGGAAGATATTTCACCTTTTTAATTCTTAATTTAGTCTTTTGTAAAATGTGGTAATTATAAAAGCTATTCTTCATGTGTCATTTTGTATATGAGTAAAGGATGTTAATTAAGCACCTTGAAAAATGATAGGATCATATAAGTACCTAGTAAGTGCAATTCAGTAGTAACAATAAGGATTATTCCATATAAATGTTTTTACCACTTTAAAAGCTTCAGAAATTAGTTTTCAACTTTTTTCAAGAAAAATTTTGTTATGTGTCGGCTAGCTTCAAGATATTTAAAATTATTGTGAATAAAATCAATTGATTATGAATTAAATCTAAAATCCACTTTTTAGCGTGGATTAGAATTAAGAATGTTATTAGTTTCCTTATGTACAAAAATCTTGATTCTATTTCTTGGAAAATTTATTTTCTCAGAAATATGATTATATTATGAAAACAGAGTCAAGTTATTTATTCTTTCATTGGTAAGTTTACTTAGTTTAAAATTTCAAAGGATGTAAAAGACACTTGTAAGGATAGCGTATACTTTGGAATTATAAGTGAGTGTGCACATCTTCTTTCACGTCTTTTGTATGATCTTCCTTGGTGACTTTCACCCATTATCAGCAACTTTACAATTTGCTGCTGGCTCTGAAATCATTTCTAAAAGTTGTTTGGTATCTCAGGCCCAATTATGAACTGGGCTTGGAAAGATAAGTAAGAGTTTGACAGACTGAGTAGAAAAGAATGAATGTGTAGCCTGAACAATTTCAGGCTGTACATTTGGCATAGAGGTGGAACCGAACGCGGTTCATTTGGAGAGCATGGCATTCTAAAGGGTGATTGGCTGGAGCAATGGCTACGAAGGGTGAAAAGGAGGCTGGTGAGGGATTCTGAGTCTTACTAAGGTGTTGATGGTTTGTCTTGGTTTACATTTGAATTGACCACCATTGTTTGAAGTCTTTACCTTTGTTTTATTTTTAACTAAGCTTCACTATGATTTTTTGTCTCTTAATAAATAAATAAATGGGGTTCTTTTGAATATGGCCCAGTATTCAGTATATTTTCCAGTATATTTAACATAATCCAACCTTAAGGCTGTTGCCTCTTGCAAGGAATATTTAAAAGCCTATTAATTATCTCCCGTATCTGCATTCTCTTCCATATCTAATCTAGTTTTGCCACCACTTCAAAGCATGATTCTGTTAAAGTTACCACGGTCTTTTCTCCTCCACACTGATGCTAGTGAAACATTTGAATCTTTTTGATTCTGTATTGAATTTCCTATAAAATGTTTTACCTGTGAATATAGTAGCATGCCTTCACCTAATTTTTTGGCTTTTTCAACCACAATTTTACTACATATACACCACTTTCCACCTACATGGGACTATGCACATTTGGACAAGCATACTTTGATGAACCTATAAGTTTCCACAGACATTTACTTATTCAGTATATTTTTGTGCGTATTCTGTGTCAGTTTAGTATTAGGCTCTGAATATTAGTATAAAATATATTATACTTTTGATGCTATTTCTTTCTTTAAATACTCTTTCACAGAACAAATGCTTATTAAAATTATCCAAGTCTTTGTTCAAATGTCACATTCTCAGTGAAGCCTGTCTCACCTACCCTATTGAAAAGTGTAATCACTCATTCCCAGCATGGGCACTCAGAGTCCCAACTAACTTTCTCTTCTTTTCCTTTTTTCCGAGTGCTCTAAGCATGTTCTACATAAGGACACATAACTTATTTAGTCTGCCTATTGTAAATCATTTGCCTCCACTCTCTGGAATGTTGTATCTTCAAGGTAGTATCAGAGCATTTTCAGATAGCAGTATGTAGACTATCTGTTCTCTCTAACTTAGTTGAATATGTCTGATATAAGCTATTTTCCAGTCATTTATAGAAAGAGATTGATCTCTGCCTGAAAGGAGAAGAGTTCAAGAAACTGCAGTGCTTTCTGTAGGAACACATAATTCTACACATTCTTCTTTAGAGTCGCAGAATACCACCCTCATGCACAAAACAAAAGGTAGAACCGACACTAATGTTGAACAAGTTTCCTAACTTTGTGACCCAGCCCCAAAACTCAGGGTTTGAAAATTGGCTGCGGCTGTTCCTTTCTGTTCCTTAGTTCCGTTCCGTTTTGTTTTGTCTTTTCTTCCCTGAACGGTGAACACATTTATGCACCAGCACTCAAGGAGAGCCTCTGTCTGCAGGTGCATTTACCATCTGGGGAGCGTGCTGCCCTTGTTTTGTTAGCCTCAGCATTTTGGTGCTTGTGAATATATCACTGTCCACCTCCTTTGCCTTTCATATTTGCCGTTGTCTTATGCTTCAGCGTTTCTGATGCCCTTGAGAAGTCGTAACCATGCTTTACATTTGAAAGAGTGCCAGCTCATTTAATCAGGCAGAGTTTGAGAGGCATGGCTGAATTTATTCTATCTAACATTTAATAAAAATAAATTTAAACATGTGACTTATGTCATGACATGCTTAACATTACCCTTCTAGGTTTGAATTCCAGAGTTGTCGGCACCCTTCTGGCCTGGAAACTGACATGTTATCCATTGAGCGAGCGCATGGGTGCCAAGGCTACCAATGTCTTCCCAGGGCTCTTGTTTAATAATTAATTTTTCATTGCAAGCATGTTCAATAAATGGATTACAAATCTTAAGCCTGTTTGAAAGGTTTCAGAAATTCATTATTAGTTTTAAAAGATGAATGCACAAATTATCCCAGGGTAGATGGGGCATGCCAGATATAGCCAGGGCCTGGGTAGTTTTAGCCTGTGTTTCTATACAATATAGAGCAGGGAATATCATTTTGAATACAATGTCACAGAATCATCCAGAAAGTGATGCTTTTCAAGGGAAGCTCAAAAGGGGAGATCAGGTGACAAAGTCGTGCTTTGAATATTTTCATGTTTTATCTTTCTCTCAGGACTTCTCAACCAGCAAGTCTCTGGGAAGGCTGAAAGGCTATTTCTGTAGTCAGCACCTCAGTTCAAGCTGCTCCACAGAATAACATTATGACTTAAATAAAACGAATCATATCAGCTCACCTCTTAATTTACTTCATTAAGCATCACTGTCAGCTCTAAAGGTTTCCACTCCAAACCCACCAGTTTTGCGATTCTGGGCAGGAGTCCTGGGAACTGCATTTTTCCTTGGCAATCTCCTGCCCTTTAGGTTCTGCCAGTAGGGTGCGCTAGAGGGATGCCAGTTTGTGAGGAGGCGGGGGCGGGGGGGGGGGGGTGGGGGATGGCTTCCTTCTCAGTTGGTTTTGTTGCCCCACCAATGGCACTTGACCCTGGCCGCAGCCTTTCCCTGATTTCAGTGGAGTTTTTTTCTTTGTTTGTTTATTTGTTTTTATTCCTAAAATTAGTTTTATCTTGGCCCCTTATGTTATCAGGAGTAGATAGGTAATGCACTCCCTTCAGAGTGTCTGAAGAAGTGAGTCCAGTTCTGTGGGGCTCTCTGCCATGCTTCTAGTTCCTGAAACCCCTAAGCTCTTCCCTTTGTGTCCTGAATATTTAGGTGTTTGATCCTTCCCACTTATTCACAGCCATGTTACTGTCTTTTTAATTTCTTTTTTCTCAGTTTTTTATTTGCATCTTTAGCCATTCAAAACTTGACTAAAAAATCTGTATGTTGAATTCTCTTTGGAAAAAATAGCTAGTATGATTTGTGTTTTTGTAACTAATGCTTGGCTGTTACAAGTGCTATGGACCATAAAAATATGTTTAAAAATAGAACTAGCTGCCTGTAGCTTCTCAAAGTACTTTATATAATTGAATTATTAGATAATTCTGATCTCTTCTGTCTTAGGCCATCAAAAATATTTTAATGCACATATACATTCATATACAATTATGTATCATATAGTACCCAAGTACATATATATATATATATAATTTAAAAATATATAAAATCAGAGTCCTCAGCAGGTTACCTCACAACTTATTGACCTATCGATTTGTCCCCCACCACACCCTTCCAAGGTTTCCAATGTCTCTTGCATTTCAAGTCAAAACATGAGGAATAAAGACAATAGAATAACAGTGGCTGCGGCTTTGAGAATCTCTCCTCCTGTTGTGGGCCATACTAGTGAACAACTGGGCCATCCAGTCTCTCTGCTCCCCACACCCTCAGAGTAAATGAGAAGCTCCAGGTAAAATGTTAAAGATATCCATCCCCTATTAATCTCTTTCATCATTGTACTAACAATTTTGCTTTCGGAAATGGTTACTCTTACTTCATAGCTTCATAGCCATGCCTCAGATTATACTGAACAAAGGCTATGTCAGGAATTTGTCTAATTTAAATCTTTCCCCAGATGAAATGAGGCTAAATATCTTAGATTGAAATATTTCAAGAAATTAGAATTATTGATGTTTTATTGTTCATATTCAGTATATAAAGTATCAGGTAAGTAAGGAGAATAAAATAACTTCCTCAGTTTATCATTTTTCTTTATTATGTATACATTCATTTTTAGTGGATGTTTTACAAATGTCTACTATGTATTATGCAACATATTAAACACTAAACATTTTTAATATATTTGATTGATTATGATATTACAGTTGTTTCATTTTTTCTCCCCTTTATTCCCCTCCTTCCTGTACCCCCTCACACCAGCATACCCTCCCCTTAGTTCATGTCCATGGTTGTACATATAAGTTCTTTGGCTTCTACATTTTCTATAATGTTGTTAACTCCCCCCTGTCTATTTTGTACTTACCATTTATGCTTCTTAGTCTCTGTACCTTATCCTCAATTCTCCCCCTCCTCCTCCCCACTGATAACCCTCTGAGTGATCTCCATTTCTGTGATTCTGTTCCTATTCTAGGTGTTTGCTTAGTTTGTTTTTATTTTCTATTTTTAGGTTCAGTTGGCGAGGGTTATGAGTTTGTTGTCATTTTACTGTTCATACTTTTGATTATCTTTTTTCTTAGGTAAGTCCCTTTAACATTTCATATAATAAGAGCATGGTGATGATGAACTCCTTTAACTTCACCTTACCTGAGAAGCACTTTATCTGCTCTTCCATTCCAAATGATAGCTTTTCGGGACAGAGTAATATTGGGATGTAGGTCCTTGCCTTTCATGACTTCAAATACTTTTTTGCAAGATTTCTTTTGAGAAATCAGCTTATAGTCTTATGGGCACTCCTTCGTACATAACCGTCTCCTTTTTTTTTTTTTTTTGCTACTTTTAAGATTCTCTCCTTATCTTTAATTTTGGCTAATGTAATTATGATATGCCTGGGTGTGTGCTTTCTTGGGTCCAACTCTTTTGGGACTCTCTGAGCTTCCTGGACTTCCTGGAAGTCTATTTCCTTTGCTAGGTTGAGAAAGTTCTTCATTATTTGTTCAAATAAGTGTTCAATTTCTTACTCTTCCTCTTCTCCTTCTGGCACCTCATGATTTGGATGTTGGAACGTTTAAAATTGTCCCAGAGCTTTCTAAGACTCTCCTCATTTTTTTGAATTCTTGTTTGTTCATTCTGTTCTGGTTGAATGTTTATTTCCTCTTTCCACTCCAAACTGTTGATTTGAGTCCCAGTTTCCTTCCCTTCATTGTTGGTTCCTTGTATTTTTTCTTTATTTCACTTTGCACAGTCTTCACTTTTTTCTCTATTTTGCAACCATACTCAACCATTTCTGCAAGCATCCTGATTGCCAGTGTTTTGAACTGTGCATCTGATAGGTTGGCAATCTTTTCATCCTTAAGTTCTATTAGATTTGGAACTGTAATCTGTTCTTTCATTTGGGGCATATTTTTTGTCTCTGTGCACCTGGTATGTTGTAAGGGTTGGAGCCTTAGGTATTTGCCAGGGTAGGGCAGCCCATATTGCTGCATTATGTCTGTCTATGTAGGGGAGGGGTCTGAGAAGGAATAATGCCACTTGCTCTGCTCTGACTGACTTTCAGTCACGTCCCCTACTACCCACAAGCAAATTGGGCCCTTCTGGCGCTAATTCCCAGGTTGCCAGGCTTGTGAATGTTCTAGGACCCTGTGGGTCTCTCCAACGAACTCTTCTGTGAGGCTGGAGGTTTCTTCCTCCACTGCAACCACCACAGGTTTTTACAGCCACAGTTCTGAGGCTTTATTTCCCTGTGCAGAAATCCTGGGTTGCATGGTGTCTCCCACTCCCCAGTTTAAACAGGCATAATTTTTAATGGAAAATTCGTTGTAAGATCACTCTTTGCTAAATAATAACCAGTGTGAGTAATTTAGAGAAAATTATTTCATACATACTGAAAATTATTTGTGTTCCCACTAGAGTTCATTTCATAGAAAATCTAACTTTTAGTATCTAAACATTAATCTAAAACTTTTCCTTTATGTGGTAATTGCAGACAAGTTTTTATTTTGTGTATGTTTTTCATTGACATTTTGCATTTTACATGTCAGCTGTAGCCCATTTTAACTTTTTTTAAGGAGTCAAAACTTTGAATTATCACTCTTACTCTATAGCTCTGACTTATAGAATCAGAGGATATAGAGGATATAGCTCTATATTCTCCTGAAAACAACTGATAAGCAAGAATAATGATATGCCTTAGCCCTAGAAGATCCTTGATAATGAAATTTTTTGGTTTGTTTCTCTACAGTTCTGTGTTTTAGGACATGAATTTTAATGAACCCACGTTGTTTGTGTTACTAATCCAAATCCATCCAGAGCTTTATTTCTGGAATAAGCCATTAATTACTCAATGTTTTTAATTCAATTTAATTTTATTTTCAATTATCCTCCATATTCAACTAAGAATGTCAGGGGTCAGTAAAGTGAAACAGATACTGGTTTTGAAATTAAGACTTCATCTTCCTACAGGAGTGTGATGATACAGCAAAGAATAAATAAATTAATACTACAAGTATGAGTTGCAAAGAATAAATAAATTAATTCTACAAAGAAGTATGAGTTACTTTGAGTCTGTGTCTTGTTAATGTGGCCCTAATGCAGTAGGTGTCCTGTAGGGTCCAGGGACATAGTCTCCCTTGTCACCCAAGCTGGGTACTCAAGGTATGTCCTTTGTGTGGGCTGAGTACACCCTCCTCTTATAGTTGAGCCTTGATTGTTGTTGTAGTTCAGTGGTAGGGATTTACCCAGGACACTCAGCTGTAAGGTTTGGCTGTGACCACTGACAACCAACCTCCACCCTCCATGGAGGATCAGCTGTGCAGGGACAGGGTGGTGGTGCTTTGATATGGTCTGTTACTGTTCACTAGGTACACTGGCCCTGGGTTTCCTGAGTGATACAGGCTAAGGCCACCCCCAACCTGTGGTTTGCCAGTGACCACCCTACCTGAGCCATAAAGTAATGTGAAGTGGCTGCTACTTGTGCTGGGCTTGGAGATTCCCAGTTGAAGCCAAGTATGAATCTATGCTGGCTGCTGCTAGTGCCAGGCCTGGGGCTAACTGATGCCAGCTGTTGATTTTTTTAGAGGATTTAGGAGGTGGTACAACATGAGCCAAAACCAACCATTCATATGGAGGGCATGCCCTCCATATGAATGGGTCCACCCAACTTGGGTCCGCCCATAGGATGGGTAAAGTGGAGTCTCTGGGGATGTCTGAGGTGGGTCATACAGTGTTAGCCAGGTTGATGGAGCTTCAGATATGGCACCAGCTTGCTGGCTCTGTGATTCTATGGGGAAGGGTTTAGAAGAGGTATGATGGCCTCTGTTTTCCTTGACACTATAGAAACAAATACAGGGAGGCTGCCAAAACAAGGAGATAAAGAAGCATGGCCAAAATGAAAGAACAGATCAAAACTCCAGAAGAAGAGCTAAATAAAATGGAGATAAGCAATCTATAAGATCTCGAGTTCAAAACACTGGCTATTAGGAAGCCCCAGGAACTTAGTGAGGACCTCAACAGTATAAAAATATTCTTTAAGAAACAAAGGATATAGTAATTGAAATAAAGAACAATTTACAGGGAAACAAGAGTAGAGTGGATTAAGCCAAAAATCAGATCAATGATTCCGAACATAAGAAAAGGAAAGACAACTAATCAAAACAACAAGAAGAAAAGAGTCCAAAAAATGAGGATAGTATAAGCAGCTTCTGGGACAACTTCTAGATAGATGTCCAACATTTGCATCATAGGGGTGCCAGAACGAGGAAAGAAAAAGCAAGATATTGGAAATCTATTTGAAACAATAATGAAAGAAAACTTCCCTGATTTGCTGAAAGAATTAGACGTGCAAGTCCAGGAAGTACAGAGTCCCCAAACAAGATGGATACTAAGAAGCCCACTCCAACACACATCATAATTCAAATGCCAAAGGTTAAAGATAAAGATAGAATCTTAAAAGCAGCAAGAAAAAGAAGTTAGTTACCTACAAAGGAGTCCCCATAAGACTCTCAGCTGATTTCCCAAAAGAAACTTTGCAGGCTAGAAGGGACTGGCAAGAAGTATGTAAATCCATGAAAAGCATGGACCTACATACAACATTGTTCTTCCCAACAAAGCTATTATTGATAATCAAAGGGCAGATAAAGAGCTTCCCAGATAAGGAAAAACTAAAGGAGTTCATCATCACTAAACCATTATTATATGAAGTGTTAAAGAGGCTTATTTAAGAAAAAAGATCAAAACTGTGAACAATAAAATGGCTGTGTGTGTGTATATATATATATGTATGTATATATATACATACATACACACACAATTTAATCTAAAAATATCAAGTTAGATTCCTTCTCTGTTCTTGAGGCAATAACAGTATCTTTCTCCATTATGCCCCCACTTCTAGCATGTGATGTAGAACACAGTAGGAGCTCAAGAAATACTTAATGAGGGAATGTACCAGCAGATGACTGAAGCATTTGTTTTCCTATGGGGATGTTTACCTGCTTCTTTCTCTTGGATCTAAAGTTATAATCTGCTCATTGGTAGATCATGAGTAACAAAATGTTTTTGAAATGGTCCCAGGTCACCATCTTAACATATTTTTTTCTAAATATCTAGAGTTTGTGATACTGTTTGACAGAGTTTGTACATGATAAAATTAGGCAAAAACAAAGCTTATTCTACCAAATGTGGACTTATAATTTCCATCAAATTGGAAGGAAGTGATATTAAATTAAAATGTGTACTTTAACTTAATTATATAGTATTTCCTACAGTTTGAAATGTCAAGGTAAAAGATTTCTCCTAATAATCAAGTGGTGCACTCCAATAATATTTTACATTACCACTTTCTCTTGTTTTCACTTGTATTTATGCTAGTGAAACTTGTTACTACCTTTCATGAAAATACTTATTTTCCCCTCAGGAAGATATTTCATTTCCTTCATGAAAGTGTGCTTTAGTTTACTTTTGAAATAAAGACTTTATTTTGTTTTTGTTTCAGGTGTTTTGTTCTTTTCGTTTTCAAGTCAACCTCATTTTTAATGTTCACTCAAAATTATTTCCTAGGCTTGAGTTCAGGTAAAAATAGCAGTTAGTCAAGTGAAATTGTAATGAATAAATAAAATTTAAAGTAAACTGAAATAATAAAGAGTGCTAAGTTTGTTACAGGAAAAATAAGTTAAAATGATACTTTAAAAAATGTGTGTAACCAGAGAGTGTTGCTTTATGCCAGTCTCTCATGATTCTTTATGTATGTAATATTTATTTGCCTCTCTTAAAAAGTGCTCTTGTCCTCTTCTGGTATATATACTGAAGACTACAAAAAAGCTAATTTCTATAAAACAGTATTAATCCTATACTTTTTGTTATGACACACATGATCAAATGCTTGATAAGAACTAGAGTTATCCTTGTCCATTGCAATGGGAAAAAATGTACCTCATCTATACTTCTCCATTAATAGTTTTAGGCATGAATTAATTAGTCTTAAAAATTGAGTTCACACTTGCTGATCTTACAGAATGATGCCAAACCAACTGAACCACACTGCCCAGGGCAAAAATAGAAATTTTTAAATCAAAATCAAGATGACTAGGGGTTGGAAGATGCAACTTATATCAGTTACCCAATCCATAATGAAAATACCAATTGTATATATATATATATATATGGACCACTAAGTGCTGTCACTTGAGCAAGTGCTGGGGGGTTGCTGCATATAAGTGTTTAAATTATTTTGGGCTCTAAAACGTTATGCTACTTTACTCCTCGTAATATGAAGGTATATACATGATTATTTGAAACTGCATTCAGTTTAGCCTTCATATTATTAGTCACATTCATTGAATTATTATCAAAGTTTGTTAAGGGGCTAGAAAACTTAGTGAACACTCACAGAAAAAGCAAACCAAGGCAAAACGAATCAAAATCTCACAATGCTTTTTCTTCAATTGAAACTAATGAAAATCTTTTTTTAGGCTTCAAAAAGTTGCTGATACATTTATTATACTACTATGGCTTGAAAACTTATTATTTTTCATCAGTCTTTGAAATGTGCTATTATAGAGTATTTTATTTGTTTCTTCTAAGGAAATAGGCCAGGCATCCTGCAGGATAGTAATTTTGAATTGTTCTACAGTGCAGGTGAAAATATTGCCAGTCTGAGGAAATATTCCCCCTTGTTCCATTTTTTATTTCCCCATTGTGCTAATGGCTCACCCTGCTCTTTACTATTCTGGGAAAGTGTGAGGAAGTGAGTGCTATACCAAGTGCCTAGTCAATTAGACACTCTCTCACACATAGGCTAAGCATGTACATTTTATCTGTAATTTATATATCTAAAATAATTCTTAAGTATACAAGGTTGCTAGTTCATATTTCATGGATAAAGTGATTTAGAGCTGAATTGAAATGAAAGTCTTTCTGGGAAAGAGTTTGAGTAAAAAAGGACTTAGGAGCATGGAGTAATTTCATAAAGTACTATTTCCACAATCAGGAAGGGGCATTCATTACTTGATAAAATTACTTGAAAATAAATTTTGGTCTGTTTTGCAAATAATTATATTTGTAAAATCATAAGAAGCAAACTATTGGAAAGATGAAATTGAATTGTAGTCCATTTCATATCTTCCATCTCTGTGTTAAGGAACTTGCCTGTTCCAAATAGCAATAAGACCCAGTCTTATTTCATAAGGTTATTTGGGGGTATTAATGGGTTAAATGTGGAAACATATTTAAAGCTAATTTTATGTGATATCCATAAACTAATTTGGATATGATTTTAAAAATATTCCACATTCTGGTTGCTACATATTATTTCAGTTGGAATCACAATCAGTTCACAATTTGAAACATATGGAATATTTATACCAGTACCTATTCACTGTGAGTGGTAAGCAAGTATAAATCTTTAATTTCTGCACCTAAGAAATCTCTTTTCTAAAACTCTCCTATTCTCTCAGCAGCTCGGCTGTTGCTTAGTGTGTACATTGTGCTCTGACGAAGTTTGCTGAGAATCTCTTTCATATGTCAGCAACTGTGCACACCATTTGTTTGCCCTGAATAGCTCCCCATGGTATTCTCTGCAATTGCAATGAATTCTTACAAGTCCTCTTAGATTTAGGTCGCCATGACACTCCCTACTTAACCTGAAGCTGTGAACAAGTCATCTCATGATTCTGGGCATTCATTTCCTGATCTGTAAAAAGGAAGGGGGATAGATAATTACTCCTGTTGTCACTGGGAAGACCCGAGTTAGGGGGCTCCCCCTTCTTGGTTTTTGTCTCACTTACAAGAGAATTCAGGTGAGAGACAGCACATATTGTGGAAATGAGGTAGCAACTTTATTTATGATACCCACTTGTGCAAGAAACTGCAAGTGGGCACCCTGCTAGTCTGAGTGTCCAACTATTGGGATTTTAGGGATTTATTATGCTTGTAGCCCGCTTCTAGGTTTCCCCTCCTCTTCCCCTCTCCAGACCTTGGAATTCATACAAAGTTTCGAAAGCTTTCTTTTCCACATAGTGGAAATAACACATACAGAGTTTCAAGGGCTCCTCTTCTGAGCTATCATGGATTTTCTTGTGGTTTTTGGAACACCTAGAAATCTTACCTGCCCACACTCAGGATTGCTAAATGAACGGGTTAGATACGTCTCCCTTGCCCTCTCTGCCTTGGTTTGCTAACTATCCTGCCTAACACTATTGCATCCAGCTCTGAAATTCTAATTCCCACTAATTCTTTCCTCATTTTTTCATTTGTATTCTTACCCTGTTCCTCCATTTACATTCCATATGGGGAATATTTTATGTGTTCTACTTTCTAAATCATTTTAAAAGCACTCAGAGTACTATGTGAAGCAATACTCTCCAATATAATGAAAATGTAATAAATATCTCAAAAGTCTGTGTCATTCTTTCTGTCATGGAATGTAATACCTTTTCATATTTCTTGTTAGAACATAAAACTTACAAACATGCTATTTGGTGCCTAGTAAGAAAAAATTGTGTGATGACTTAAAATTTTTTATATAGTATTTTGAGGATGGAATAGGAAGAGAGAAACTGGAAAAAGTGCTTCGGTGAGATTTTATTTTATAAACATCAGACAATATGTTTAAAAGGGTTAGGGGTAGGATTGAGGGTGGAGTGGCAGGGGTACATCGAGGGAAAGAGGTGTCAGGAAAATGGAGGCAACTGTACTGAAACAACAATAAAAAAGTAATTTAAAAAAAGTACAGAATTGTATTTTTACCTTGCATCTTAACCAAATTTCCATGGCCTCAATATACTGATGTTTATTTCCTAATCAGCTTTTATTTCTTGGAAAACAGAGGACTTGAATCAGGTTTTAGAAATAACAATTCCATTTAAAAATATTTTTGGATATATGCTGTCATGGAGTCCATTCTTAAATTAGTTGACATTTTAAATAAAATCTCTATTTAAAGTTTCAGTTTCAGAGCCTTTTCTCTTGATTCAAAATATGGGTATATTGCCTTGCCCACTTATCTGGTAATTATTATTTAAAAGAAAATTACATTAAAAATGTGGAGCATCTTTTCTAATCACAAGGCTATAGCATCCCAGTTTTGCAATTATGCAGTTCTTTGTAATATAAATCCTGCCTACCAATGATTTAGTTGATTAAAAAATAATGAGGTACATATCATCTGACTCTTTTTTCATTTTGTAAATTTATTGGTATAATATACATTATGTAGGTTGTTGAATGTGGCAATTCACTAGAAAAGTGCAAAACAAGGTCAAATTGGAATGCAGATGAGGTCATAAACTTTTAAAATAGTCAATAAAACAATTAATGTATCAACAGCATGTGCTATTAAGCAGCAGTGTAATGATGCCACTGTTCACACCAGGCTCCTCTGAGTGTCTATAAACAGGCAAGGAAGCTGGGCTTTACAGGCATTTCACATGCGTGCTGCAGAAAAACACCAACACGTAGCCTTGGAGGCATTAGCACATCTCTACTTCAAATGTTTTCAAGAAGCTTAAAATATATATATTACAAAATACACTCTCAAGTAATAAAACCGAAACATGCAAATATAAATCACAGCCCCCTTTATAGTTTATTTAACTTAAAAAAATTTAAAGCAATACACATTTATTGTGATGAATTTAAGCAAAACTGGAGTGTAAAAGACCAGAAGAAAAAAAATTCTCAGGCCCTGACCAGGTGGCTCAGTTGGTTGGAGCATTGTCCTGGGCACCAAACGGGTGGGGGATGGATTCCCAGTCAAGGGAGCATGTCTAGGTTGTGGATTGGATCCCCAGTGGGGGTGTGTCCAAAAGGCAACCAATCGATGTTTCTCTCTCACATCAGTATCTTTCTCTCTCTCTCTCTCTCCCCCTCTGCCTCTCTCTCTAAGATCAATGAACATAACCTCAAGTGAAGATTTTAAAAAATGTATATCTCTCCCCTCCATGCCCTTTATGTAGGTGGGCTTTATTAGTAGTTTAGTTTCAATTACCCTTCAATTCCTTACCTGTAATATTTATTTATATATTAGATACAAATAGAGACACATACCATGGTATGTGAAGACACATACCATGTATAATACATATGCCTATTTATCTACTATATATGCATTAATATTATAATAACAGAATCATGTGCCATCTATTTTCTCTGCATATCTACTTTTTCTGTTTCACTCTATTATGTGATGGTTTTTTTTGTTTGTTTTTAACACATTTGACATTATTGAGAATGAAGTACATTTTTTCATGGAACAATATATCTGTTTTACTGGAAATATTTTGCTGTATTTTTTCAGGCATCTGAAACCACCCTGGTTTTAGTACCACTAAAAACCTATTTGAAAATTACTATAAAGATTCACTATAGAAATTTTAATAAGATGTTCGATTAAATTTCTAGAGTAAAACATGTAACTAAAGGTCATTCTCTTCCCATTAATAGCATAAATGGTCTATCTAGTATTTGTATTTTATTTATTCCAATACCACATCTTAAACATAGTATCAGGTAATCCTGAATTATTTTCCTGGGTGAAAAAGATTATTCAGTTGCATTTGTTTTATCATTATCATGTATTCATAAAATGTCAAAGAAAGTTAAGATAATGCCTATATTTTTGTTTTGGCTGATGTGATGAAAAGACCTCACCAATAAAAAATAGACAATATGTGAATTTATGAACTTTTAGCTTATATTCATTACTAAGGGAATGGATATAGTGCTATTGACCAGATAAGAATTTATGAGTAGGATTGACTATCATTCTTCTACACATTTTCCCTCCCATATTGTATAAAGAGTGTGCATCATTGTACCGACACAGAACAGCGAAATACATACCACTCCAACGTACAGGTAAACACCCACACCCACACGAGTAAACATCTATTTTTCTAATTTGCATGCTTTTGTAGTAGAGAGATGATAAGCCATTATCAATCACCTTGTAGGTATTATTCCAGAATTTGAACAGTACAGCAGCCAAGTATCATTCAGTGAATAATTAAATTTTATAATCAATCATGCAAATAAGCTATGTTGATGCCTGGCAGAAATCATAGTGTGAGAACTTTGGTATAGTCTGCAGATGAAAAATAAAACAACTTCAGTCTTGTTAGCACTTAAAATTTCAAATTAGCTTAAAGAGAAAAAAACATGTATTATATAAGATTTAACTATATATACAATGCATTTTACTAGGCATTTTATTTGTTGATAGGCTAAATTATTAATATAATTTAAATATATAACATAATCATACCTTATTAATGATAAATAAGTTACCTTTGTATTATTTCATAATGAATTAATTTTTGTATAAGTGCTCAATGAACTTTTATATATCTTCAACAGTCTGCTATTATTGCCAAGAACTGATCTTGGCACTGTAATAAAAAATACAGAAAGAATAAATATTCTTGTCAGGATGAAGAAAATATTTCATTTTATAATAAGCACCATGAAAAAAGTAAACCTGAGAAATAAGATTAAAGACTATAACATACAATAATTTCTAGACAAATCAAGGAAACTTTCATAGGAACACGAGCATTGAACTGAGATCTGAATGATACAGGCAAGCAATGATTTGGAGGAAATGTGTTTCAGGTGGAAATAAGAAGTGCAAATAGCCTGAAGCAGGGATGCTCTGGGCCAGTTGAAAGAAAAAACAGATAGCCAAGAGAACGGAAATAAGAAGACTAAAGTGGAGGATGTGCTTATACAAAACACCTTTACAAACCAATCTTTGGGAACAGTAAAAGCAATTACTAAAGATATAATTATTGAAAATAGTGACAAAATATACAATGTTTTCAATTATACTTAAATTATTCATTTCATAATGCATTATAGTAGATGGATTTCACTTCTATTATTTATTTTCTCGAGTCCAAAAATATATGGCTCCATTTTAGAATTTTAGAATGTTGAAAAATAGCTTTTTATTAGATCACAATATTTACTCTCTTTCCTTTTACAAATTAGGAAATCCAAGGCCAGATTCAGTGATTTTTCCTGGGTCAATCAAGCAATGACAGGAAGGGCTCCACTATTAACTATCCCTGATCTCAGGCCAGTATGCATGGAAATACTCGAGAGGTGGACAAAATATTGGTTTGAAAATGTAGATTATAGGTATCTTAAGAACATAGGACAATTTTCATGGGTAATCAAATGTCTTAAATAATTTAAAAGCAGCCCCAAAAGATGGCAAATATTAGTCCAGCCATTTTAAAAGAAATAAATAATGAATAATTTCCTTGTTCTCGGTGTCACAATGAGGGGAAAGTGAGCTAAGCAGATTTTCTTGGTGGTAGTTAGTATTTAATAAAGTTACAGTTTTGTGTACCTCTATCTGACTTCATGACATTTGGAATGTTGTTCCTTAGTGTGAATATTTATTTGCCTAGTATAAATATACAAAAGGTATATAGCTTATAGCAGGATCTCTAATTATGAGCATTTGTCTCATTTATTTAAATGGTATCTATTAGAATAAGATGTTCAAGATGAGAACGTTTGCAAAAAGTACCTTTTCAATAGAATGAAAGTCTTAATTATATTAGCAAAAATAGGAATGAGTGTATATACTAAAATTGTACGATTTCTGTTGCCAGAGCACATGTTAAACTCATGTTTTAATTACAGAATATTTTTGAAGCCAACTGCTGCATCTCTAGCAATTCTGAGAACACTATCCATTCCCAATTACCTTCCAAAAAGAAGGATAAAGTAAAGCGGTGAATAATCCAGAAGCATTTATATTTGCCTAATTACCTTTCTACTATTTCTTTAATCTAAAAAGTTTTCTCACACATACACCTAACTTCTGATATACTTTTTTTCACCAATTAGAAATAAACCTTTGAGACATTTTTATATTATTTTAATGACCCAACTCTGCTGGATAGTGAAAGAAAATAAAGCATTCTACCACAGTTAATAAACTGCAAATTTTATTTTACTAAGTGACATTTTACAATTTGATAGTTTTTTTCTCTTTAATGGCAGTGACCACTTTGAGCAGAATCTTCAACACCTAAGGAAAAGAATAATTCACAGGAATCAGAAAACAGTCTATTAAAAGCCATGGGTATCTTTTTCCCCTTTCATTACATGATTTTAATGGAAATATGTATGTATGAAGAGACACAAATGTGCTTCTGTAAGTATATTATCCCTTTCTGTTACAGGATGGCAGTATTAACCCCAGCAGGGCTCTCAATCAAGTTAGTCTGTAGTTCTACAGCAACTTCTTAATTTACATATTTTTAACAACTCACAGGAAGGTATGGTAATATGGTAAATACTTTTCACTGCCAGTGGCAAAAACTTAAACTGTCTTAAACAAACAAACTTATCTGAAAAGCCAGACTGTACAGGCTTCTGCTATCATTTGACAGGGATTCTGCCCCATATCTCTGCCCTTTTCTTGGTTTGTCTTTGCTTTGTTTAAGATGTTTCTTCTGTATGGTTTTTCTCAGGCAGTAAATTTTTTCCAAATGTTCTTGAGCTCCTATCCAGCATGCTATCGGGAACATTAAGAGTAACTCCTAGCCTCCACTCTGATTAGACAAGTTTAGTTCATTGATTCACCCTTGAACAGTCACGGGTGCCCATGGATACCATATGTGGATTGGCTTAGGCTTGGGTTATGTATCTGCCTGGACATCAACAACTGTGTGAAGATTATAGTTAAGCATGTTGGTAAAGTGCTTGTTAAGGGGCCCACCTGAAGGCCAGTAGTAGGGCCATTCTTCCTAAACTCTGCTAATGCACGATCTACAAAAATACCAAATGCTACAATTTCTGTCATTAAAGGAAAGAGAAACAAACAGAAGTACTTTTATAATGAGAATGAATGTTGGGAATTATTTTTGCTGTTTTTCATATAATTTATTTCATAGGTATGTTTATGTACATTCTATTTTTAAAAGTGCTTTAATTACCATCAATTCTATGTTGCATCAATTTCATCATGAAAGACTGCCAATTATGTTTTATTGAATTACTCAATATTTTATAAATTAAATTTTAGTGATTACATTTTCATTTTGCATAAATATCTATATTCACACAATGTTTAACATTGATATGCAGAATGTATTAATTATTTCACTCATTTTATATTAATATTATTGAAGATTTACTATTCATACTGTAGAATTAATATAAGACTATTAGAAGTGTGCTTTTTCATGGAAGTTCATAAATATAAACCAACTAGTAATTATGTTTTACCTGAAGGCACCTGCCAAATTCTATTTTTGAACCTGTGTGATCAGTGGCATTAGGATTTCTAAAATTTTAATGACAAATGATTGTATTAATTAATCCAGAAAATACTTATTGAACCCCCATATGTAATATACAGTCCAAAAGCAGTGAGAAGGAACAGAAAAAAGTCTCTTTCCTCCCTGATCTTATAGTTTATTGTAGGGAGACAATAAACAGATAAGCAATCAATAGTATTTTAAACATTTTAAGCACCATAAAAATTAAATTAAAAAATATAGCAAGGTAAGTGGATAGAGGCCAGGATAGTGGGTACGGATGTGAATTAGGTGGGGAAAGAAGGAATCTCTTGAAGTGAAAATTTGAACAGAGATGAGAAATGAGGAAGAAGCAGATCAAGAAGATACTGGGCTCATGGGTGAGGTTGTTGGAGGCACTGGTAGAAATGTTCAAGGTTTGGAAAAGGGACAAGTGCAAGGACAAACTCGGATGGTTTGCTTCTGGAGCAATGAGGAAGATAAGTAGGGGAAGAATGTAAGAGCAGTCCTACTGGTCACAAGGACCATTCTTACTACAAGGACCATGGAGATCCTGGTAAGAGGTCTATATTCACACTTTAGACTGTATTCTGCAAAGGGTAGCTAATGCATAACATTGAGCATAAAGGTGACATGATCTTACATATCTAAAAGGCCTATCTGAGCTTTTGGGTGAGAATAGGCTATGAGGAGTATGTCTATTTTATGTTTCATACTCAAATATGTTTTGCCTTTCATGATGCATCATGGCTGTTTTAGCAATTACTTGAATTATCTCAACAAAATTTTACAACTCTGTGAAGTAGAAACTGCCTTTACCCACAATGTACACATCAGATTGAGACTGTAAGAGGTTCAGCAAATCCCCTGCTGCTAAGAGCCAGAAATTATACCAATGTATGCTTCTGTTTGACAATAAAGCCGGAAGTTGCAGTCATGTACATTCATCCTCTTCTGTACAGAATAAGGGCCTGGTTAGGAGCATAGTCACCCAGGGCAGTGAAGATTCAATTAAGACACAATTGGCAAACACAAGGCTCACTGGCCCAATCCAGCCCTCCACCTTGTTTTATCTGGCTTGGCACCTTGTTTCTACCCAGTGGCAGCACCAAGTTCCTTGCCCCTACTTAAGGAGTGCTTACTTTTATACAGTTCTAACATAACATTTGGCCCTTTGAAGCAACTGTGAGGCTGATATGTCCACAGGTGAAAATGAATTCCAAACTCCTGAATTAAGGGATAAATACAACAGTATTTATTTTAGTAAACGTTAATTTTTGAGATGCATTTAAAAAATAAAACAAGTCAGAAGACTCTATAGAAGCCAAACTTCTTACAAATTCTGATTATGCTTATTAGTTTAGAATTGTTTTCTTTCTTAGAACATAATAAAAATTGGAAAAACTGAGTTTTCTAATTATGAACAAACTATGTTTACCAGTAGTTAAAAGCCACAAAATTAAACATAAATTATAACTATGCAGTTGTAACCTACATAAAACAATATATAGCATTGGGCTTATGCTTAAAACTAGAAAATAAGATATATTTATTCAGAGAAACTTAATAAAGTACTTTTCATCTGTAGTAACCTAAAGTCTCTAATGAAATTATTGACCGTGTTATTTAAGCCAACCACCATATTCTGTGGTCTAATTCATCTTAGAAAATTACTGCTTGCATCAGATGCACGAGGGGAGGGGAGGGAAACGCCATGATGTCCATTCCTGTCTTTCCGCCTTTTCAATGAAGCAATGTGTGGTTTTTGTCTATGTCACAGCTGGGATTGCAAACATGAAATTAATGCAGGGAGATAGATAGATGGATAGATAGATAGATAGATAGATAGATAATCTCTCCCACCATTTTTTAAAGATTTTATTTATTTATCTTTAGAGGGGAAGGGAAGGAGAGAGGGAGAGAAATATCAATGTACGGTTGCCTCTGGTGAATCCCCAGATGGGAACTGGCCTGCAACCCAGGTATGTGCCCTGACTGGGAATTGAACCTCAATCCCTTAGCTCACAGGCTCACGCTCAATCCACTGAGCTACACCAGCCAGGGCTCTCCCACCATTTTATACATACATTTTTTATGATTGTATGTATATGTAATATATACCTGTATGTATAGTATAATAGCAAGAGGTTAAATGACTATTTCCTCCCCCCAAAATCTTATGGAATGTTAAATGAAATAATTTAAAGTTTTTTTAAGATAATTTTTGACCTGAGTTATTTTAACTAAAGTTGAAGAGGATATGTTCTTACTTTGAAAAACCCTAATTCCAGTCTTCAAAAGCATGTGTATGTATGTGCCCAGGTAACCTATTAGGTGATTGAAATGCCAGTGGTGACAAAGGAATTTGCTCTTTCTGAGTGATTTTCTTGGGGCATTACTTCCTTCTCTTCTATTGAATATCACTAACAGTGGTTGGAATTGGATTTTTTAAAGAGAAATTGTAAGTGTTCACATTAGAACCAATGTTTTCTGCATATATGCCTTCTCATTTGTTTATATATATAATGAATGTGTGTTAAGAATACATACAAATATACACACACACAATCATAGCAATTTGTGAGTGTCTGTGTAGTATAACTGGTCCCATACCTCAAAGGTCCAAGTACCCACTGGATAAAAATATCTAATAACACCTTTTTGGAATCATTCTTTAATGACAACAAAGAAGTTGAAATTATCAGATCTTGTGAGCAGATCTCCATTTGTCTGCTTCAGTATTGGGACAATTTATTAATGTAAAAACCTAAAAGCAAAGGAGAGAAATGTGTAATGACTTCTATGTAGTAAACATTGACTAAATGAGCAAGTAATTTTTGCATGCATCTAAGATCTCATTCAAAACTTTCAACAGCCTGTAAGCTAGGCATTGGTGCCATTTAACAAATTATGAAACTGGTTAATTTGCCAAAAAAAAGATGTGAAACCTAAACCTATCTGATCTCAAAATTACAGTTTTTATATCACCTAATTGTAGAGAAGTATACTTTTCATGAAACTGAAGCCAGGATAGAGCTCCTGTCTGATTTGTTATTATAAGAAATAAAGAAAGAGGATTGTATTTACACTATTCCATATGCAAGAAATATAATAATGAACCTAAAGGGTCTGAGAAAACAACAGAACCATTTGTCTCCAAATTGCAAGCTTTTATATTGCGTGAGATGCTCCTAGAAGTGGAATGACCCTTTCTCCAAACATTTATTGAAATCTTCATTGATAAATACATCTGTCTCTTTTTCCATGAAATCACATTTTATCCTCTAATAACTTTTCAATTTTAAAGATTCAGTGAAAACTCTTCTCTTGAGTAAATGAGGCACACAATAGAACATACGATGCATTTATGTGTACACCAAGATCAGGAATTTATTTTGTTATTAACTTAAAAAACTTGTTTCTAAAATAATTTTGTTTGAAATTAAGAAAAAAATGATGTGGGGGAAATTGAAGAATGTAAGTCTATTCTTTTTTCCCAGATTTTCTGCTTAAAGCATACGGATTCACTGTTTGTTTAAAAGGCAGGGTTTGGGGGAACGGTGTGCAGAGCAGGCCAATTTTTACAGAGGTAGTAAAAATGGTCTCAGACATTTCTTAGGAGGCGGTAAGTGGGGATGAGTGGGGGGAACGGTACTCCTTCCAGGAGAGCCTGGAGTAGGTAATGCTGGAGGACAACGTTCATATATTCATATGTTCAACAAAAACAGGTAAGAGGGCTGCTTCCAATCCTACATTTATAACTAAATATTGACTTATAATGTAGCTTCTGTATCCTAATACTCATGTTTACTTTTATATGACTTGTGTAATTCTGGCTTTTGGTATATATTGGGAGCATATTCTAAAGGAATATATATGTATTTCAAAGGAATCGATATAGGGAAGTTATTTTATTTTTACTGGTAAGTCAGTTGGACTACTTTTCTCTTATAAATCCTACCTATGTCATAAGTTTTAGCCCAATGTTCCATGTTAGTTTCCAACTTTACTGTTTCAGTTTATTTTTAAATATTTAATATTATTTGCAGTTAACATGATCATAAGTCAAGAAAGTTGGTGGATATATATTGCGTTCTGTAAATAGTGTTCGAATTTATAGAATAGCAATAATTCAATTCATTAGATAATCAAAAAGGGAAGCTTGATCTATCCAGCAAATCTCTCATTTAGAATGCAAGGACAGATAAAGTGCTCCTCAGATAAGATCAAATTCAAGGAGTTCATCATCACCAAGCCCTTATTATATGAAATGTTAAAGGAACTTACCTAAGAAAAGGAATATAAAAAAAGATGAACAGTGAAAGGACAGCAAACTCACAGTTATTAAGAACCACACCTAAAACAAAAGCAAAGTAAAAGGACAGCTACATCAGGAGCAGAACCATAGAAATGAAGATCTCTTGGAGGGTTAGCAACAGGGGAATGGGAGAAGGAGAAGGGGGGAGAAAATACAGAAAATAAGTAGCATAGATGATAGGTAGAAAATAGATAGGGGGAGGACAAGAATAGTATGGGAAATATAGAATCTAAAGAATTTGAGACATGTGGTCATAAACTAAAGGGGGCAATGGTGGGGGAGGGGTGTGAGGGTGGAGGAGAATGAAGGGGGGAATAGAACAACTGTAATGGCATAATCAATAAAATATATTTTTAAAAAGAAAATATCAGATAGAAAAGAAAGAGAAGTTGATTTATAATCATACATAGAAGTGGGTTCTCATTTTCATTAAATAAAAATGTTCCATTAAAAAAAATAAGTGCAGATTGGAAGTTACAGAATAGTCATGGGAATTTAACAGACAGCACAGGAAGGAAATAATATTATAATAACTATGCATGGTGCCAAGCAAATATGGAAAATATGGGGGGGATGCTTTGTAAAGTATATGATTGTCTAACCATGATGCTGTACACCTATAACTAACAAAAATAAAATTAAATGTAAATTACAATTGAAAAATAAAAAAGGGAAGCTTTTTATTCTTTTCATAGAAATTCTATAATTAACAAGATGTTTAGGAAAATGTAAAATTTGATGTTTAAATTGAATCAAATTTTAGGTAAGTAATTAAAAAATAAGTTTTTCTGAAGTGCATTTTTAATAGAATTTCTGCTTTTTACTTCTTTATGTCTTAGTCTTACTTTTAACTTTTCTGGAAATTTCTTTAAGGTCAGTACTTTATACATTCTATTAATAGATATAACCTATAGCATACAGCACTTGCTTAAAATAGACTATTAGTAGCAAAACACATGGAGCTTACTTTAATAAGCATCGTATGAATGCTGACTATGATGAAACAAATATAGCTTATGAAACAGCTTGAACCATCATGGGTGTTTTTATGATTTTTTTAGATTTTGCTTTTGATTTAAACCGAATTTCACCTTAATGCTCTTTACTACTAAAAGATTTTTATGCTAATACTTATTTGGCAAATGTTTATTAAGTACCTACTGAATGCCAAATATTAAGCAGAGGGTTGAATATAAAGCAGTAAAAAAGCATATATAAACCACAACTTTTATGGTTTTTACAAAATTCATGACTGTTATAATTTCATGAGGCTCACTTTTTAAAATTTAATCTTTATTGCATTTTTCCATTACCATGTAGTCCACCCCACCATGCCCAGCAATCACCACACTGCTGCCCATGTCCATCAGTCCTTTTCCTTTTTGCTCAATACCTCCACCCCATCATCCCACTCCTATGAGCTGGCATCCTGCTCTCCATCTATGAGTCTGCCCCATTTTCCTTGTTAGTTCAGTTTGTTCATTAGATTCCACATATGAGTGGAATCTGTGGTATTTGTCTTTCTCTGACTGGCTTATTTCACTCAGCATAATGTTCTCAAGGTCCATCCATACTGTCGCAAAGGGTAATTTTTTTGTGTGGTTTAGTAGTATTCCATTGTGTAAATGTCCCATAGTTGTTTTATCCACTCTTCTATTAATAGATACTTGGGCTGCTTTCCATATCTTGGCAATTGTAAATATGCTGCAGTGAATATAAGGGTGCTTATGTCCTTTCAAATTAGTGTTTTGGACTCCTTCAGGTATATTCCCAGAAGTGAGATTGCTGGGTCAAAAGGCAGATCTATTTTTAATTTTTTGAGATATTTCCAAAGTGCTTTCCACAGTGGCAGCACCAATCTGCATTCCCACCAACAAAGCAAAAGTGTTCCTCTTTCTCCACATCCTCACCATCACTTGTTGTTTATTGATTTATTAATGATAGCCATTCTGACAGGTTTCATATTATAATTTTAAATAAGTGAGCATGCAAAAAATATATAAGTGCAAATTTTGATACAGACTATAATAAGAATAGAGGAGATAAAGAAGGATAAGGTGACTTACTTTAAATCAAATCAGGAAATTGTATCAAGAAAGTAATATTATAACTGAGATGGAAATTTCTAAATACAGGGTAGTAGTTTAATGGTTAGAGAACATAAGATATGTTGGCTAAGATAATTAATATTCATTTAATTTTAAGTTAAAATGGTTTTAGATAGAGTAGTACATGATTGCATTACACTTTTGTAATATTTCCCTTGCTGTCTTGTATGAAGTGGTCTTGGGCTTAACTTGGTCTTAGATTGTGGCAGAGCAGAAGGTGTGTGTGAAATGAAGATCACCACTTGATGGATTAAATGGGGATGATTAGAATGATGAAAGTTTTAAGTATGCCCCCAAATCTGGGCAAATCTATGCAAATAAATAATCAGTATTTCTACTTCTTGCAATGGAAAACTGAGGTACAAACAAGTTGTTGAATGTATCAGAAGTTAAAATAAGTGGATCAATAGATAGATGTAAACATATACATGTGTGCATTTGCAAATGTCATTATTTATTTATCTATTCATTTATTTAAAGTGGATGTTTTTGCCAAATAAATAGTATTAAAGTGATGGCAATGGACAAGATCACCTTCAGGGGGGAAAACACAAACAAACAACAAAAAAACAAACAATTGCTGCTAGTTGAGCTATTAAAAAAAAGTACTAGTCAGTGGTTAAATAGAAGAGGATAAGAAAGAAAAATCAAAGAGAAAGAGGGATATGAGAAAAGAACTAGCAGGTGGTGATTGAACAAAGCCCAAGGAAAAGAAAGAAGAAAAGGGAGCCGGAACAAAAAGGGGAAGGGGAAGAGATTCAAGTATAATATGGTCAATGTGTCAAATGAGCACTGAAAACTATGTATATGTGATTTGACAGACCTGGAGGTTATTGGTGGTTTTATAAGTATAATTTTTAATGTTATAAGGGAGAAAATTTAATTAGAATAAGCGACTCAAGAAATCTGAACAAAATTAAGAGAAATGAAAGCCAATGTTATTTTAATGAAATGTAGAATAAAATACAATAGGTTGTGTTTTTTTAAAAAATGGGAGTCACTGTAGAATAACTTACATGTTAGATTGACATGTTTTTAGATTGGGAGGCTGGTGATCCAGGGGAAAGAATTCTTCAAAGGCATAAAATGGTAAATTGGTTCTGTAACTGATGGTTATATCAGCTTTTAGTAGGAAAAAAATATATTTTCACCATCATTAATGAGCAAGATGATGGGAAAAAGTAGATCAGGATCATGTAGATTTGTAAACTTTTTGAATAAAACATAAGGAGTTTCTGTCAACTGGCCTTTATTTTCTCATTGAAATGTGATACAAGACCTCTCTTTTTCATTGAACTCTACATAAAGGTATTTCGTTACAAAAGTAAGGAAATGACCTGATTATATGAACATTTGCAAGTCTATGCCAGTCAAAGACAGTTGCAACTTCAAGGTTTGTAGTTTTATATTTTTTGTAGGCTTTAGCCACTTTGTTCTAATAAGGACATTCAAGATCAACTCAGTACTTACAAAATGTAGTTTAAAAAAAATCAAGTCATTCTATGCTAAACTAATATGGATATAAACCATAAGACTGAAAAATAATTTTATGTAATTCTTTATAAGTATAAATATGTTTATTCTTTATCAGTTCAGATATGTATGGTGTATTGGCCCTTGTAACTTATAGATTTGTAGACACACACACATATATATATAATTTATATCTTAAAATAAGGAAACAATGTATGCATGGGTCTTTTATCTATGACTGACTTCTACTCAGGAAGACTGGGTGTATAAGTTTTGCAGATGATGTGGACAAATTAAAATAGAAGTACATGTTAATGTCATAATAAATTTTGCCTTTTATGAACAAATTATCCACACAAAAGATACCTGTCAGAAGTTTATAATATAGAATTCAGGTAATATTATCTACTTTTCTTATAATCATGCAGAAATTACAGTAGCTTTTATTTTGCACAGGCATAATCCTGGGTAAGAAGAAAATCCGTGTTGTTTTTTACTCCACACTTTTGGTTAGCAGAGCAACTTTACCTTAAATATGTAATAAGCTCTATCTGAAAATTAGCATATAAATGGACTCTTAAATTTCAGCATCTGATCATAGGTCTGCTGTTTTCATGTGGTTAATGACAGCAACCATAACACAACCGAAAACTAATCAAAATAATAATACAAGACAAAAACAAAAATACCTGAAAGTATACATCTAAATCATCACTCCTATATTTGGTAAAATAATCTTGAATATTATAGCTTAATGCAAAATTTGGATGGCTTAGTGTTTTTTTATTCATGTTAGTAAAAGATTTTTAGAATATAAGTTTTCAGCAGATGTAAATGAAGGTTAATTTAGCCTATTTTCATTTCATTATTGACACCTATCTGGATTATGTGCTTTTTTTCAAATACTGCAGTACTGCCTTTTATTTTACCACAGTTATTTTCTACTGGAAATCTGGTGGCATGGGAAATTTCCCATAAGGAGATAGCACTTCACAAGAAGCACTATTGCCCAGCACTCCTTTCTGGTAGAAGCTGGGTTCCTAGTGGAAATGATGCTGCTATTAGGATGATCTGAAGTACTCTGGAGAGAGACCTTCTGCTCAGTTGTCATTCAAACTGGAACCTGCTATGACAGTTGTCAACAGTGCCCTTTCTGATGTTTCCCAGTTGTGTTTCCATTTAGAATAAGCACTTAAAGGGACACCTGCTAGGAAAGCCAGAACAGAGAAGCTGCGTGATTCTGGCAAACATATGCAGACAATAATATTCCTTTCCTACCTTGGGCGACAACTTAATAAAGACTTTAAGACCTTTAAGACAACTGAATCTTAAGTAGACACCCCTTTTTGTTGTTGATGAGAGAGAAGGAGATGGATACCAGCATCAAAACTGTCTCTGTGTGCCTACAGCTGTGATCTGGGCATTGCCACACTTCCCTGCTGCTTTAACTCTCCAGCCATATGTGCCGTTGAAAGTACGGCCCGTGTGAAAGTGGCATGTGGGCTGTCTGTCATCACTCTGCTCCAACACACTCTGCAAGCCAGTTTTTACTGCTTCCTATGAAAATTAGTCAAGATCCTCCAAGGTGCAAGCATGTAGATAGCATGTATTTTAAAGAGATAGAGAGGAACATACATTTCAAGAAGAATAAAGTATTATTTATTCACAATTACCTAGGGGGGAGTATAAAGACTTCAGAAATGTATTAATAAAATGAGAAATAAAATAGCATACCTCAGATGTATTCGAGGTTTTAGTGAGTTAAAGGAAATAATACTCCTAACAAATCACTCAAACATGATAGATTAGGTGTTTGGATCACTGGGGTTGGGGGACTATGGTCTAACCTTCAAAATTGGGGAAACTTTTAAATGGAAAACAAAAATGAAAAAGTAGGCTCAAATTTCTGACAGAAAAGTCTTCCTTTGTTTTTTGTCTTTATCCTCAAATTTATAAAATAAAAAGTGATAGAGCACATGGATCTATAGATAAAAAAATAAAGGTAAAATAAACTCTCTTAACCCCCCCAAAGTCACATTTGTCCTTTCTCTGTTCTTTGATTACAGATCAAATGTAATATCCTGGACCGGATATAGGTCATACAAACAACAAATGAAAGCTTATATTTTGTTTTCTCACCTCCCTGGACTTCCAGCTCAAGTGACTTGCCTCTAACCTTAGCGCTGCCTGCCTTGCTTAAATATTGACTTCTCGCTTCCATATTGGTCTCGAGCTTTGTTAAGTTTACTTAATTGCTATGCCCAGTAAAGTGTAGTATGCCTGGTTATAAGGTGTGTTATTTGCCTGGGGGGGGCTACACTTTATTCAATGAAATAAAAAATCATTTCAATCTCGAGGAATTATTTTAATGGTAAAATTTTAGGCACTGAGAGATTTCATAGAAGAAATAAGTTTTAGACAAAAGGCCTGTACAGCCCTCCTCAAATATCCCCGTGTAAGAGGTGCCCAGTGGACCTTAAACTATATCTCGTTTATGTGTTCCTTACACTGACTGTTTTATATATGAATACTTTTTAATTCTATACATTTTTTCTGTTAATTCTTTAAGATGAATAATCATTTTCTGCAATAATTATAGCAAAATAAAAGTAGGGAAATAATTGTAAGTGAAATGCAATTGCTGGTGAGGAGATTTTAGGATGGAAGGATATTCGCTAGACTGACCGAAGTAGATAGAAGCCATAGTCACTTTGAGTATTTTTCCTCAAAGCACAAATGGAATAGCCCCTGTATCACTTTGGACATGCCTTATCTTTCTGAAGAAATATTTTTCTGTGTCTTCCTTCTCTCTCCCAATCTCAAGTGCTCGTCCTTTTTTAAAAAATGTAGAAAAACTCACTTCTTATAGACTTTCATTTGATTAAGTATAGCACACTGATTACTAAATTGCTCTTTCATACAGTTTTACTTAGAAATATATCACTTTTCATTCACTGTAAAGTTGCTTTTGGAGGGGGATGATATCATAGCACTTTGTATATAAATATATTACTGCTTACCATATATTACTGCAATTATTTCTATTTCCCCTAAAATACTGAGATCTCCTCAAGGTCAAGTTCATTATTTTTGCATTCCTGGCACCTAGTTATCCAGTTCCTGGCACATAATGTGCAGTTGATAGAGTTTTGAGAACATCCATGAATATAGAAATGCCTGTTGAGTGATTCTTTCATTTATTTTTCTTTCACCTATTTTGTTCATCCCTGCTCTACGTAAAATGTTCAGCATTGTCTATATATTTTTTGACTATTTCAAAAAAATCTTTCAGCTTCCTGAACAGTAGTTATCCTATGTCATCAGCAGGGTTAAAAAGCGTGTTCTGCTACTTGGATGCCCTAGGGAAAGATATGTAACTGATCTGTGTTCCCCACACCTCTCGAATGGAAATAATAATGTCTATCTACCTCCTGATATAATTTAAAAGCTTGTAGGATACTGCCTGAAAGTTAGTAAATGTTGGCCAATGTTAATAATTATTGTTCATTTTTATCCTAACAAAAAAAAAATCCATTGAGATAATTTAGTGTTAGAATAGGTGGTCTGTTCCTCCTCACAAAAGATAGCTTTATATTTTATTGATATCTCTTCAACTGAGGTAACTTCATGGTAGCAGAAATACTCTTGACTGTTTTTTGAAAGACTTATTTTATTTTTTAAGACTTTGTATTTATTTTTAGAGAGGGGAGGGAGGGAGAAAGAGAGGGAGAGAAACATCAATGTGTGGTTGCCTCTTGCATGTCCCTCACTGGGAACCTGGCCTGCAACCCAGGCACGTGCCCTGACTGGTAGTCAAACTGGCAACCCTTTGGTTCACAGGCCTGCGGTCAATCCCCTGAGCCATGCCAGGCAGGGCCTGATTGCTATAATTCAATAACTTGAGGTAATTTATGTTTCTGCTTTCTATATCATGGCCTATTTATGTCTTTTCTGTTCATAATAACCTTTATTGGGGTAGACAGAGATACTTTGAAGGTATTCATCACAGTAGTTCATGGGGAAGATGTGGACTTTTTAGTGGAAATTTTAAACCCACAATTTTCTTTTATTAGTTTAGTGCAATGTTTAATATTCTCAAAATAAACAAAGGAAAAAAAGCCTAAGCATCCCTAACATCTCTAACAAAACAGGCTTTTATTAGTGTCATATCAAAAGTCACTTAACTATTATGTGGTTAAAACTGTCTTGTTTAAACCAGATTATGTCACAACACTTGCAGATAAGGTGAATAGTTCATACCATCCTGCATGTGCAGTCTCTTATAATTAAACTTCACAATATAAAATTTCATTGTAGAGCTGCTGAGACTCTCAATTGCATATGACCTGAAAATTTCTACATGTGCAGTTTGTCATTTATGAATGGGTTTTGTTTCCAAAATATGTGGTTACAGTCAATTGTTTGAAATTAAAAAGCTGTTTTACTATAGACACAATATGTACTAAGACATGGGTGAAAAGACTTCCAGCCACGGTGGAGGCATATAGGTAGAAATGCTTTGCTTCCTCACACAACCGAAAGAAGGATAACAACCAATTTCGACACAATAAACAACCAAAAGTGCCAGAAAATCAAACTGCATGGAACTATGACAAGCAAGGAACATTCGCACAGACCAGTAGGAGGGGAGGAGATGGGCAGCCCATCAGGAGGACTTGAGTGGAAAGGCAGCAGACCACACAGGTGACACGGGGCTGTCTGAATGGGAAACCAAAGACTCAAAACTAACTGTAATACTGGGGGAAGGTTGCAACAGCGGGAGAAACTCCCAGTGTCACGGGAGAGTTTGTTAGAAAGTGGGGCTAGGGTACAACAAGTAAGTGGCATTTTCCCCTCTCTGACCCCATCCCCACAAACAGCACCACAATGCAGCAGAATGGGTTACCTTGCCCTGGTGAATACCTAAGGCTCCACTCCCTTACAACTTAACAGGTGAGCTGACACAAAGAAATATGGCCCAAATGAATGAACAGATCAAAACTCCAGAAAAAGAGCTAAGCAATGAGGAGACAGGCAACCTATCTGATACATTGTACAAAACACTGGGATCAGGATGCTCACAGAACTGAATAAGCTCAGTCATAAAATGAAGGAAGAAATGAAGGATATCCAAAGTAAAGTAAGGCAAAATTAGACAGGGAACTGACAGTGAAGGGAAGGAAACTGGGATCCCAATCAACAATTTTGAACAAAAGGAAGAAATAAACATCTAACTGGAACAAAATAAAGAAGCAAGAATTTTTTTTAAAAAAATGATGAGAGGCTTAGGAACTTATGGGACAATGTTACGCACGCTAACATCTGAATCATAGCAGTACCAGAGAAGAAGAACAAGAGCAAGAAACTCAAAACCTATATGAACAAATAATGAAGGAAAATTTCCCCAATCTGGCAAAGGAAATAGACTTCCAGGAAATCCAGGAAGCTCAGAGAGTCCCAAAGAAATTAGACCCAAGGAGGAACACACCAGAGCACATCATAATTAAGTTACCTAAGGTTAAAAATAAAGAGGGAATCTTAAAAGTACTAAGAGGAAAAGAGACACTTACCTACAAAGGAGTGCCCTTAAGACTATCAGTTGATTTCTCAAAAGAAACCTTACAGGCGAGAAGGGGCTGGAAAGAAGTATTTGAAGTCATGAAAGACAAAGACCTACATTCAAGATTGCTCTACCCAGGAGAGCTTCCCATATTGTTCAGAATGGAAGGGCAGATAAAGTGCTTCCCAGATAAGGTCAAGTTAAAGGAGCTCATCATCACCAAGCCCTTATATATGAAATGATAAAGGGACTTATCTAAGAAATAGAAGATCAAAAACTGTGAACAGTAAAATTACAACAAACTCATAACTATCAACAACTGAACCTAAAAATCCAAAACAAAAACTAAGCAAACAACTGGAATAGGAACAGAACCAGAGAAATGAAGATCACATGGAGGATTATCAGCAGGGAGAGGAAACAAGTAAAATGGAGGGAAAGGTACAGGGAATAAGAAGCGTACTCGGTAGGCATAAAACAGATGGGGTGAGGTTAAGAATAGTATAGGAAACAGAGAAGCCAAAAAACTTTGCACATGAACTAAAGTGGGGGATGCTGGAGGGTAGAGGAGTGCAGGGTGCCCAGGGCACAAAGTGGAGAAAAAAATTGGGAAAATTGTAATAGGATAATTAATAAAAATATATTTAAAATAAGAAGTTAGATGAGCAAGCTAGCCCACAAGTGGGCAAATCACAAAACTACTAGTGGAACCTAATTCAGTAGATGTAAGTAAACATCAAGATAATTACATGTCTACTTCTAGAATAATCTTTACATCAAATGCATTACATTTTCTAAAGTAACCGATGACTTATCTGATGTGATAGGAAGTCATACAAAACATTGAAAATAAGAAAGATATTTGATATCAGATATTACATCATCTGTTGTTAATGATTAATTCTGTCTGGGTTTTCTGTGTCTTGATAGATAAGCTTGACCTGTAAATACAGAGATATAGTTGTAACCATGAGTAGACAGTTACATATAGTAGATTCTTATTACTATTATCTCATTTTTTAAACTGGTTACAGTACACAATCAACATAGATGGAAACCACTGGTCAGACCATTATCCTGTTACTTCTCTCTCTCTCTCTCTCTCTCTCTCTCTTTCTCTCTCTCTATTTCTCTGCTTTAGGACCTCCAATGTCAGTCTGTCCTTTTCTCTTCCTAAGGCTTCCTTCCTGTAGCTCCTAAGTGCATGAGTACAGTTTCTCCCCTCAATAGCTGACTGTGGGACACAACCCAATCTCTTGAACATTTCTTTTAATAAAATATCCATGATGCAGTGTTTTGTTACTTGAGAGTTTATGTGTGTTCTTGCTTGTAACAACTTACATAATGAGAAAAGGTAAAAAAATAAAGACAAATCTTTAGCTTTCTGTAGAGCTAAAGCAGTAGTTCAACATGAGTGATGGAACTTAGGAGAAGAGATAAGCACAAAGGGGTTGGATGCAAGGGCTGTGCCTTGGGGAAGTCACAAGGAAAAACAAAACTCAAAGATTCACAGAGGGCTCATTCTCCCAACAATATTAAAATTCAGTGAACTAGGAATGGAATTCAAAGGAAGCAAATTAGAAGTTTTAGGGTATGATTACAGCCAGTAGTGTTAGAGTTGATTGGAAAGGAGATGGGCATACTACTTGGAAAATAGGGAAAGAAAGAAAGTTCCTGAGGCCACTTTTAGTTTAGCTAGTTCCAGATGAAATTTTTTTGGAAGATCTGTTTATTTTTAACTAGGGGTGTTAAAATCCCCTAGTACAAGTGTGTCACTGTCTATATCCTGAAGTCCTCCAAGATTTTCCTTATATATTTGGATGCTCCTATGTTGGGTGTGTATATGTTTATGTTTTCTTGACCAATTCTTCCCTTGAGTATTATGAAGTCTCTTTCTGTGTCTCTTTTTATGGCCTTTGTTTTGAAGTCAATTTTGTCTGAAATAATTATTGCTACACCAGCTTCTCTTTCCTGCCAATTTGCTTGAAATACTTTTTTTTTTTTGCCAACCCTTCACTTTCAGTCTGTGTAGCTCTTTTGTTCTGAGGTGGGTCTCTTGCAGGCAGCATATTTGTGGATCATGTTTCCTTATTCATTCAGCTATTCTATGTCTTTTGAATGGAGCATTTAATCCATTAACATTTAAGGTTATTATTGATAGATACTTATTCATTTTCTCCTCTTTGTATCTGTGCTTTTCTCTCTTTCACTCTTTTTTTCCTCTTCTTAAAGCAGTCTCTTTAGTGATCTTGCAGTGCTGGTTTAGTGGAAGTATATTCTTTGAGTCTACCTTTGTCAAGGAAATTCCTTATTTGGCCTTCCGTTTTAATTGAGAGCCTCACTCACTTGTAGAGTAGTCTTGGTTGCAGGCCTTTGCCTTTCATTACTTGGAATATTTCTTGCCATGCCCTTCTGGCCTATAGTGTTTCTGTTGAGAAGTCAGCTGCTAGTCTTATCAGGGTTCCCTTGTGTGTTACTTCTGGTTTCTCCCTTGCTGCTTTTAAGATTCTCTCTTTGTCTTCAAAACTAGACATTTTACTTACAGTGTGTCTTGGAATGGGCCTCTTTGTGTCCATCTTGATTGGGACTCTGTGCTTCCTGGACTTGCATGGCTTTTCCCCTCTCCAGGGTCAGGAGGGTTTCTGCCATTATTTTTTCAGACAGGTTTTCTATCCCTTGCTCCTTTTTTTCTCCTTCTGGTATTCTCATGACTTGAATGTTGTTGTATTTTATGTTGTCTTTTATATATAAAGCATGAACAAAGACCTTACCTAGTCTTTTATTTTCTTTTTTTATTGTACTTTTTAAAAGGGAGGGTGGTAGGACAAGTATAAGTCACAGAGCTCAAGTTTCCAATAGAACTACCAATGACTCAAGTTGAACTTGAGACTTATTGTTTGTCAAAACCAGAATTGAAATTTTTGTTATCAATATAATGGAAATTAGAACCGTATGAGCTAGGTTTTTAATTGCACATTTTGGAAATGTCCATAGATCTCAACAACTAGGCCAGAAATTAGTATTTCAGAACTTTTTATAAATGATGCTCTACTAATTAGAGAAAAACTAAGTCTGTCCCATGTGCTTAATGAGTACAGTAACAGGCCATTTCTTAAGGAGATGAATATTGCAAACAGAATCTGCATGACTTAAATGATGTCTCCCTTCAGGATTCAACACTAGATTACAGTTCAAGGCAAGGAAAGGTCCACAAAAAGAATAGTCAGGGCTGGTATACTTTTGAATACAAACTATTATTTTTTTCTGGGTTTTATGGCCATTGTTTTTCATCCTCTTTCTTTTACTACTATTTTGTGTCTGTGTATATGTATTTGGTAGAAAAATATGATTAGATTAGTCTATTTCTGTGTAAGATCATCTAGGTTTGGGTATCTTTTATCGACTGTATTTCTAAGAACTAAAACAATTACATTGTGTAAGTAATTTGATTTCTTGCATTATGTTGTGTGTGTGTTTGTACTAGCAACACATTAAAGTGGAGTGCTCCATAATCAATATGGAGTCATGTAAGATTAGAAGATAAATAGTTGTAGTAGTTTAACATAGTTTTCTTCCTTGGTATTAAGACTATTTGCACTCAATGGAACTTATATACCTCAAACAAAATTTATTATAGTACATCAATTGTATTAAGAGCATGTTTAATGATCTAATATTATCACTTGGTATAGCACATGTAATATGATGTAAAGAGTAGCCCAAAGCCTTGACTGTAATATGAGTGGTTCCTTATAAAATGTGAAACCAAGGAGATGTTTATTTTTAGTCTTTTTAACTAAAATATTTTTGTATTCTAAGCCCTCTTGGATATATTATTTGGAAAGGCTTTTCCTGTTTTATTATTCTTGTTTTGTTTCTACTCTTCATCAGGACAAATACATGTTCAAGGACACATCTGAAGGATGGAATTTATGAGCTGCCTGTTCCAGTGTGCATTAGATTTGCAGTCATTGAATAGATTAGTTTAAGCAATTAAAAGAGACACCATACAAAACTTACATAAGCATATAGTGATGCCAGGAGGCAAGTACTGGCCTTGGGAGAAAATAAATCAAATAATCAGAATAAGATTATGTTGTTATTCCTTTTCAAAAATGCAAGAGACAAAGCATAAACTTTTCCATGTATTCATTTTTGATCTTATTTAACATTTTTGAGAAGACAGGAAAAATGTGGTTTAAGAAAGGGATTTTTAAGGACACATCAGTAAACATTATTCTGGAGGCTTTTGTTTGGTTTTGTTTATATTCATTTGCATATTATGGACTGCTGTTTGCATAATAAGACCACTGTTATTTCTAGTCAGTCCATGGATGATTACACATATGAATAATACAATTGTGTATCCTTTGTGATACACATTATTGTAATCTATGAAAGTATCCTGACAATTATCTGCACTGAAGACCAGTGAATCATGCTACAGAGTGTTAGATGACTATTCTACAGTATTATACTGACATTTAAAAAGAGGAAGATTCTGAAAACACATAGAGTTTGTCCAAAAACACTTTAAATCTGTAGTGCTGTGATTAGAAAGCTGATCTTATGCAAGGCCAAAGACCTGGACAACTTGCCTCTTAGATCAATATCTATGACGGACACAATTGCGCAATGATCTACATAGAAAAGACAGCCAAGCAATTAGACTGAGTAGCAGGCAATTCTGACACTGATCATTATAGGCTAGACAGAAGAATTCAATATAGGCTAGCATTCTTTCTTTCTTTTTTTTAAATGAAGAGACACCCTCAGAGACTTGTAACCATAATGGAGAAGAGAAGGTGAGGAATAACATAAATCTCACTCCTGCTTCCATAAGGAAATGTTAGGAGCTGTGTCACTATCCAGAAAGGGAGACAGAATGAGACCTCAGAAGATGAAAATGGGACATTTGTGAGAAATAGGGCTAAGCCTTTTTTTTAACTCCCTAATTTCCCTGAAGGACTGCCAAAAAATACCTCCTGTGCTTTGTCATTCTCAGTGTGCATGTAACTTCATCTGATACTACACATTTCAACAAATTATTTTTTAGGTTCTTCTTCAGTGAAAATTATGTGAGAGTAATACTTATCACACTATCTCTAGTTGTTATGCATCTCGCTTTTCTGAAATTCTAATCCAAATTTCAAGAAGTGTCAACCTGGAACAACTTTGATAGGTGTCAGATAATGTAGTTTTCCTTTGCAAGAATATCTAAGGCAGGCTTAATTTTCTATTTTCTCTTCTTTCAAAGAGTCTGTATTTATAATTGCAGAAAAGAAAAAGGGGGAATTGGGTGTAGAGGGCTAGCTTAATAACATACATATATACATATACTTGGGAAACATAACCAGGAGATAAAAATGCCATTGTTATCAGTATTATTTTTAAACTGGTGAGTTTTCTAACCAATACTTCTGCAGTTAACTTTATCCTCAAAAAATGAAGTATAGTGAATTAGGTTTTTAGAGGCTATACATGCCCCATTTCAGAATTATATAAGAAAAAAAAATCTAATAGCTGATATTAAGAATAGATTTTGTTTCTATAATTGATTCTGTATATATCTGGGGAATAGAATTTGACAAAATACTGTTTTAGATGCTTTAGGTCAAAACATCAATATTTTTTTAGATTTCTGGTAACAATTTCTAGAAAGTAAATTCACATAGCACCATGTCTCCCTTCAATAAAAATGAATGATTATAATTGAAAAATGCTTTGAAACAGGATATTTGATTCATGTACATGATCATGTTTCAGACAGAAAGTGCTAGGCAAGAGATTCAAATTTAGATTTCTCAATCATATTATTGAAGTTAAAGAGTACATTATTCTTTCACTTGACAGGATTATGCTATGAACATTAATTATCAGAAATAGACTATAGTGAATTCAATTTATTATTGCTTAATAAGCTTCTGCATGTAACACCGAGCAATAAAATGATAAAATGGAAAGAGTCTAAATATATCATTTGCTTTGGACAGATCTGAATTTCAAAAAGGGTTAAATTATGTTTTTTTCTTTTAAAGATTAATGAACTTAGTAATCCTCTTTAGCAAAGTATGAAATAGAAAATTATTTACAAGATAAACATTTAAGGAAAAATGGAATCACTAAAAAGTTTTTACAATAACAAGAATATTGAGCAAAGTTCATTTAAACTTTAAAAATAGATTGATAGTTTACTAGACTGCTACTGAACTAAATTAGCTCTGGCAGGATGACTTTTGCTATGTTTCAGGGGACAGAATACTTGACCATGTTCTAAGTATTAAATCGAAGGGTTCCAGCTATACTCAAAAGGAGACATGGTGTAGTGTGGTTACAGGCAGGCTTTGGAATGAGAAGGTCTGCATGGAAGCTCAGCTCTGCCAATGTCTAGTTAAGTGTTCTTCATAGAGTCATCTACATTTTCTGCGTCTTTCTATAAAATGGTGGTAGTGTATTAAAGGATTGTTATAAGAGTTAAAGATTATATATGTGTGGTTCTTAAAACATAAGTGAATAAAAATAAACATCCTTGACAACCATCTTAGCAAGCCGTCTCTGGGCCTGTGATGTGGGCATTTGCCCTTGGACTATTTGTATCAGTGACTTTTATGTAGGCTGTAGGTTATGCTTATTGTATTTGCACTCAATGCAAAGTTGGATTGATAGATAATGTATTAGATGACTGGAACAATCAAATTTTAGAAAATCTTGACTGATGCCATCAGCATGAAATAAAGTCTTCTACTCAAATACAACAAACCAACAAAAGAACCAAGGACAAAAGAGTCATGATTGACAACTTCTCATCTTAAAGACTTAGGAACTCTTAGGTTGATTGTAAGTAGACTATGAGTCATCTTGTGATGAGAATGCCAAGAAAAGCTAATGAAATTTGGGGCATCATCAATAGAAGTATACTGTACAAAGCCATGGAGGTAATACCTACATTTCTCTGCACTGAGAAGAACAATGTGTAGGTAATGTAATGTTCTGAACATTGCACTTCAAGAGACTTAAATTTAGAAGAAGACTAAGAAGTATCTGCAAGTGATGCCTTAGGAGGCAAGTTAGTAGGTTAAGTGTTATAGTCACCTGTAATTATTTCAAAGGCTTTCGCATGGAAAAAGAAATAGTTTTTTTTCAAATCGTATATGACAAAATGTAGGATTAATGGAAGTTATATAAGCAGGTAAATTTGGATTTTCTGTAATGAAGAAGATTCTAACTAAACTGTTAAAAATGGAATGCCTTCCCTCATGAGGTGTAAATCCTTTGCCAGTGCAAGTGTTTAAGCATATGCTGAATGCTTTCCTGTTAGAAGTGGCTAAGTCTCCCTCCTTCCACAAATGTACTAAGTAAATGCTAGATACCAGAGTTGCAGAGATGATAAACAAAAACTAGTAAATGGCCCAAGTTTTGAAATATGTGCCAGGTTGTAATGAAGGAGTATCTCTTCTACTCCTAAACCTGTAATTATCCTGTAACTGTAAAATTCATTAATAAAGTTTATCAGGAAAAAATAGAGTGATAAACCTAAATCTTGATGTCAAAATACTTGGATTTATATTTTTATTTTAAACAGCATTTATTATGAGGTAAATTGTTACATATTTTATATTTGTATTCTGTTTTCATATTGCATTTAGGATTATAGTAGTTATATATTTGGCTGATCTATGATTTTACATAGCCTTGCCACAAAAAACATGCATTTATGCCTCAGTATTTGGGAAAACTGTTACAGTAAAGCAGTACTGTTGAAAACAACTTTCTGCAGTGATGGGAATGTTCTATAGCTAGGCTGATACAATTAGATGTGTGTGGTCCCTAAGCAATTTAAATGTGGCTAGTGTGATTGAGGAACTAATTTTTGAATTTTATTTAATGTTTACTAGTTTAAATTTAAATAACTACATGTGACTAGTAGCAACAGTATTGGACAATGCTCTTTAAACAACTGGATTAATTTGATATCACTAAAATAATTATACCTATCAATTAATAAGCATACATAAATAATTAGACTAAAGGAGCTGATTATTTTTTAGAATTATAAGGACTTAAATTCATGCTACTGTTTGTGGTGATATTATTCATCCAGCATAACTTGGAATCTGTCTCATCTTTGAGAAAGTACAGTATGTATGCTTGAATCTTTAAATTTCATTTTTCTTTTTTTAAAGATTTTATTTATTTATTTTTAGAAGGGAAGGGAAGGAGAGAGGGAGAGAAACATCAATGTAAGGTTGCCTCTTGTGCATCCCCTGTTGGGAACTGGCCTGCAACCCAGGCATGTGTCCCGACTGGGAATCAAACTGCTATCCTTTAGTTCACAGGCCCATGCTCAATCCACTGAGCCACACCAGCCAGGGCTAAATCTCATTTTTCTAATGTCAGATCAAGAGCTATATTCGGATAGTCCTGCGTTGTTCCTTTTCTTTCCCATTAGTCTATGAGTTAAGCACTGAAGTTTGTTTTTCATGTTTATCTATTCATATATTGTGGGTCAGGCTAGCAGCCATTTTTAGTTTGCCCATATGGCTTCATGCCTTTGCATTTTATTTGATGACACCTCCTGATTATAAGTTCCTAACAGCTCTGCAAAGAACATGTTTTTAGTTTTCTTTTTTTCATACTGTTTATTATTCTCTCACCTCTCACTATAGAGGTCATTTCTGAATGTTCCATCGAATGTGCCACCTCATGTATGAACCCTGTGGTGCCCTCATGCCCCTACAGCAGAAGATGTGTGCGCTCAAATTACTGAGAATAGTTTCTACCTCACTATGAAGGTAGCTTCACAACCTTTCATCTAAAAATCATAGAATCATGGAAATTTAGAGCAAACCTGATTTTAAAAATATTTGAATATCTCTAATGTTTTGATATGAAACTGTTTTTATTCTTGTTACTATTCTCTCTAGGAGATATTACTATTTCCTAATGAAGGATTCTATTTTCTTAAGGAAACCATCATTATTGAAAGTCCACACATTCCCCACTGAGTGTTTAACATTATTACCACCTGCTTCATAAAAAAAATCATGCATGCAAAGTAGTCCCCAAATGCCAAAGGAGCCAGCAGAACAAAGATGGAAGCAGACAACTCCAGCCTATTTGTTCACAGAGTTTTAACAGAGGCCCCTACTTACAGACATGTCATCCTGGGTGACTGCAGGGCAAAATGGATGTCCACACCAGTCACCCTCTACCCACTCCAGACCATCCATTTCATACTGGCCTAAAAATGGACCAATGGACTCCAAAAAGAATGCAGAGGTGGTGGAGGGTAACAAAGAGTCCAGATACTAGGAGCTCTAGTGCCAGGGGGAATTAATGGTGGTTCTTGATTAACCTGGAGTCTTCGCACACATTCTATAGCCTCCCAGGAGAAAGGAGAAGGGGTCAGAGGTTCAGGTGGATTAATTTTAAAATGGAGTCAACTTTATCTTCATATCACCATATAATATAATATATGTATATTATATATCTTTATTTGACTCTTAAACTATGTTGCATTGCTAATTTCTTATTTAAGTGACTATATTTACTTTTTAAAAAAGCTGTTTTAGCTTCACATTGAGGGGAAGATACAGAGTTTCCATATACTCCCTACCCCAGGACACATGCAAAGTCTCCCCTATTTTCAACATCCCTCACCAGAGTTGTACATTTGTTGATGAATATATATTGACACATCCAAATCAACCCAAGTTCTCAGTTTATGTTAGGGTGCTCTTGGTGTTGTGTATTCAATAGGTTTGGACAAATGTGTAATGACATGTATCTATCATTACAGTGCCACAAAGAGTATTTTCACTGCCCTAAATATCCCCTGTGCTCCGACTGTTCATCTTTCCCAACCTCCAACCCCTGGCAACCACAGAGATTTTACTGTCTTCATAATTTTGCCTTTTTCAGAATGCCATTTGTTGAAATCATGCAGCATATTGCTTTTATAAATGGACTTCTTTCACTTAGTAATATGCATTTACATTTCCTTCATGTCTTTTCATAGCTTGATAGCTCACTTCTTTTTAGCACTGAATAATATTCCACTTTTGAATGTATTAGTTTATTTATTCATTTACCCACCAAAGAACATTTTGGTTGCTTTCAAGTTTGGGCAATTACGAGTTAAGTTGCCATTAATATCAATGTACAGGTTTTTGTGTAGGCATAAGTTTTCAAGTTCTTTGGCCAAATACCAAGAAGCACAATTGCTGAATTGCCTTGTAAGGGTATGTTTAACTTTGTAAGGTGCCATCAAATTGTTTTTCAGGGTGGCTACACTATTTTGCATTCCCACTATTGATGAATAAGAGTTTTTGGTGCTCTACATCCTAACCTGCATTTGGTGTTGCCAGTGTTCCATATTGGGCTGCTCTAATAGGTGCATTGTGATATCTCATTGTTGTTTTAATTTATATTCATTTTTATAAAAAATGTTATTTCATTATCTCATTTGGCACTAGATACAACTTAAAAAAAGCAGGTGGAGAACACAGGGCAATCATTACTATTTCCGTTGCTAAATGAGAAAGCCAAAACTGAGAAACATAAGAGACTTGTCCAAGAGCTGTGTACGTTGAGTTGCAGATTTGGGAGAATTTGATCTTTTCATGCTTCATTCCCCTAATCCTCATGTGAAAAAATAAATACCATATGAGTATAAATTACAGATTTTTTAAAAATATGATATACAGTTCAGCTATTTCCTTTTTTATGGCATGAATCAATAGTGAAAACACTTTCAGAAGGATTTGGGTGGCCTAAATTTATTTTTGAAAACTTGTATTTTATTGATTATGCTACTATAGTTTTCCTTGTGTTTCATCCTTGGCCCCATCCACCCAGCACCTCCCCACACTACTCAGGCAATCCCCACACTATTGTTCATATCCATGGGTCATGTGTAGGTTTTCTGGCTACTCCATTTCCTATACTGTGTTTTACATCCCTATGGCTATTCTGTAACTATCTATTTGTACTTCTTAATCCCCTCACCTCTTCATCCATTCCCTCATCTTCCCTTCCCATCAGTCAGCCATCAGAACACTACATATCCATGATTGTCTCTGCTCTTCTTATTTGCTTAGTTTTTTTTTTAGACTCAATTGTTGATATATATTTGTTGGCATTTTATTACTCATAGTCTTTACCTTTTTTATGTAAGTCCCTTTAACATTTCAGATAATAATGATTTGGTGATGATGAATTCCTTTACTCTTTTTTTTGTCTGGGAAGCTCTTTATCTGCCCTTCAATTCTAAATTCTACCTTTGCTGGGTAGAGCAATCTTGGCTGTAGGTCCCTGCTTTTCATGACTTTGAATATCCTGCCAATCCCTTCTAGCCTGCAAAGTTTCTTTTGACAGATCAGCTAACAGTCTTACAGGAATTCCAAAAATGTAAAGTACTTGCATTTATTTGCATTTTTTATATCTCCTCTTTTATTTAATTGACATTATTTATGTTTTGAAGAAATATATCTAAAGCATATTTTGTATAAGAGCTTATGTTTCCACTTATTTTATCTTTTATTTAATGAAACGACTATAGCTGACATTAAAAATAATCAAAGATTATTCTATTAATATGATAATGGTGTACCACCTTCACTACATTAGTAGGGCATAATGAGTTACTGTGATTAAAAATAATCATTCATTCATAAGCATATAGTAAATTATGAAACCTTCAGGAATTGATTAATAATAAATTGATAACGTGAATTATGATGACTCTGAGGGGGAAATAGAACAATTTAACATAGATAGGAAAAATAAAAAATTGTAAAAGGTCACAGTTGGAGTGTTTGACTGAGCAGGTTGATTTTGGGGGATATACGTAGGAGGCTGCAATAGCTTGATGAGTATAATCTGGAAAAGCTTCCTAAGCATATGGAGTGATGAGGGAAATGGCACAGAAATGCTAGTGAGCAAATATGAAAATTGGATAAATCAGGGGAAAAGCCTGGGGGAAGGGAATTGCCTGAAGGAAGAAAGAGGACAGATGTAGAGATGGTCACTGTATTTTTTTACATCATGAGATTAGTTTGAATATGCTCTTTAAAAGAATAAGCTACTATAATGTTTCAGTAAGAGGTTAAATGGGCTGGAATGGTTAAAGAAGATTTTAGATGATAATTTTTAGTTTCAGCATATTGATTAAAGTAGAATTTAGGATTAAAAGTGTCCAATAATGGGTAAGCCGAAGTTTTTAATTTTTTATGCTTTGCATGGCATCGTTGTAAATGTGCTTATGCATTTACAACGTATAAAGGATTTTTAAAATGCTGTATTCTTTTATTTTTAAAAACAAGCATTTAAAATGTTATTTTCTAAATTGTACATAAATTTATTGGCTTATTCTAATTATTTAATGTGTTATCTCTAGTAAATGAAAAACCATATATTTTATAGTTTTAGATTTTTTGCTGATGATTGCTGGGGAGATACAAGGTGTATGGTTCTCGAATGCCCTTGATTTTACATGTGCCTCGGATCTCTCACTCAGAAAAATTACTATGTTATTTAACCACAAGCATACACTTTTACTTGAAAAGATTATTTACATATAGGAGCTTGTTCCAAGATTTGAAGGAATCTTTTTGGAATGACATCTTGTTCATCATTCTGAAACCGGACAGGAATTTTTCCAGGAAAGGACTCAAGAGATTACAAGGAAAAATTCCTTAATTGAAGATCAGTTAGAATTCTAAAAAAAAAAAAAAAACACTTCTTTTTTTCATATTTCCCCCGGAAAATCAGATCATTGCAATAGATTAACTATTAAAAGTACATAATAGGTCCACATTGTTTTGGGGCAATCATTTGAAGTCAAAGAGTTGAGGTAAAGAATTTGACATTGACCCATTTGGCCAAAGCCAGGCGCTGTTCTAGTTCTGGGTCAGATGGATACAATTTATTTGACTCTCTTTGCTGAAGAATGCAATCACCACAATGCATTTTTCTTTTATTTTTGGTATTTTCTAATATCATTAGATTCATTGTGTCGGTCCGTAGCTAGTATGCCTAGTCATGTTTCAGAGAAAGCAGCACACATAACCACCTTGAGAAGTACTCAGTCTAAACCTAATCTTTAAATGCATCAGAGAACATTGTGTTCCCAGGAAAGTGATATAGAATAAGATTTCCCTGTCTGTTTTGTACTTAACCTATTGCCTATAAAGATACACATTTTACCTTTGTTTTTCTGAATATAAGCAGCAACTGAGCTTGTACTCTTTATTCATTCCGTGCAGTTATAAAACTCATTTATCAACCTGAGAGTTTCTGTATTGTTTGAAGTATTAAATGTGGAAACTATTAATTGTATCACTAGTAGTTTTAATATTTATGTCACTATGATTTTAATATGTTACTTCACATACAACACAAACTCAGACTTTCTCTAAAAGAATATTTATCATGTTAAACCTATTTCCCCCCCAAAAAGCTGCCTTACTCAAAATTATCACTGTGCATAAGATCAAGGATATACAAGATCTTCTGATTTTAGATTGATCAAATAAGTCTGTATGTCCACTGTATATCAACTCATTAAATTCTACTTTTATTTACTCCCCAAAATAAAAATAATGAACATTTGGAGTTTTCACATACAGATGTTGTTCCCATCCTCTTTACTTTTGACCAACAAATGTGTTTTTAAGCTTATTTGAATATTTTTATCATACTATCTCTGCATTATTAGAAAATAAAGGCAAATAAAAAGGTGTCATAAAAGCAAAGGTTTATCCATTTAGTATACTTAGTATGGAAATCATTGAGAGTATCTAAGTAGTGAAATTTTTACCATTACTTGGGCTTTCACTGAATTCAAAAACATCTACTGAATTTTCAGCTATGGAAAAATACTAAACCAAATAGCAAATATAAAATGTTGGAGATAAAAGATTGTACTTTAGAGCCAATGTGTAATGTGGGAATTCATATGGCATTTTACTCTTCCGGAAATTGAGTCTCCTCATAGTATTATAGCCCAATGTTTAATTCTCCTAATTACTCTGTGTGTGTGTGTGTGTGTGTGTGTGTGTGTGTGTATCTGCTTGTAATTGAGATTTTTCTTTGGCAGTTTCTGTAGTGCTTGAGAAACTGTTCTGCCTTATATCCAGTTTTGTAAGTTTTCTTAAATACTCAAAGACAACAATTTATGTTACCTATTTACTTTGATAAGGATCTTGGAGAATGATACATGTCTTCATTTAGGATATTAGAACTCTAATCGTGACTATCACCAAACTTTAAACGTCAAATATCCTTTTCTCTAATAGAGACAATATTTGTAATGAATTTTAAGTAATTAACTGCCTTACAACTTTTTATAAAATATTCCATTCATTTATTCTTAGAGAGAGGGGGAGGGAGGGAGGAAGAGAGGGGAAACATCGGGTGCGGTTGCCTCTTGTGGTTGCCTCTTGTAGTTGCCCCTTACTGACCTGGCCCAAAACCCAGGCATGTGCTCTGACTGGGAATCGAACTGGCAACTCTTGTTTTGCAAGCCAGCACTAAATCCACTGAGCCACACCTGCTAGGGTGCCTTACAACTTTTATTAACCAAAGACATCTATAATATAAACATCGTTTCTGATTAACATAAAAAATATCTAGTGTTACTTTTCTCAATTGATTTAATTATATCCAAACAAAAAATACTTGAACTTTTAGGCTGTGCAGGTTTGCATTTGATAAACATTGAAATTATATTAATTTAATTTAAATGTTTCTTACATTTTGAAAAGCATAGACTTCTATTTATCCCTTTGAGAATGCTCTTAGGATTCCATTGATTTTGTCAGTTAGCTCAGGCATTAGGCAATTAATTTGGGGGGAACAGTAAGGATGCAAAGAGACTTGTCCCTTGCCATCATTGTGCTCAAAGTTTAGTGGACCTTATTTCAAGGATGTAATCCCCCTCTTACATAAATAAGGGGCTCTTCACTTGTTTTTATAACACTCCTTAAAATGACACACCAATGGGTTATTTCAAAATATGCTTTAAAACATATCCCAGTGTTTCTTTTTTAGTTCTATTTTAAATTGCATGGTTGTAGAAAAAAATATAAATGGTTACTTTTTTGTACTACAGTCATACTAAAGACAAATCACTTGAAGAAATAATGGTACACAGAAGTTACAAATAAATATGCATGATCTCTCTATTATATATCTATCTATCATTTTTCTATTCATTTAAGTGGATTTTCCACAGCTGCTACTTGTAAAGAATACTGGTAAATTGTGTAGTTATTCTACCAGTTGATAATCTGTACAGTTTAACCTTCCATCAAAACCAAGCTATCCATACTTGAGAAATGTATGTTTTTTAATAATTTGGAAAAAATCATCACTTTTTTATAACATAGCAAGTTAATTGAATGCTATTATTAAAAACTGATTTAATGATTCGATATCCCTTTGAAAAATTTTTTTTATTTTATTCACTGCATTAAAGTTGTAATGAATGCTACTATTGTCTGTTTTCTTAACTGCCCCAATATAAATTCTGTTAAGGTAATAATTATAACCTTACAATGGCTAGAGTATTATAGCTTCTAATAAAAATTATTTATAATTTTAACTTTTACTTCATGTAAAATTAATAAAAGTAAATAATAATGTGAGAATGACCTCCATTATTTCTTGGGCAAAATGTAATTAACGGGAGACCATTTCTTTTCAAGTACCCATGTGGCCCTTTGAAATTCTTTGCAGTGATTGAATTCTTATCATAATTTTTTACAGAGCTTTCAAAATGACTGGAGAAAGAAGTAGAGAAAATAAATCTAATTGTATAACTTTGATGGGAGTCAACAAAGTACTCTGATTTACACGAGGTCCAATGATGTGTTTGAAAACAATTACATGCCCCCTATTATAATTAAAACCATATTTTTGATTATTTTCTTTTAAATTGCTCCTGTTAGATCTTTACAGAATACTGACATCTAATTTTGGCTGATGACCAACAGCTCTTTTGCAATTACATGTCTTTTAAGTGAACGTGAGGTCAGCAGAAGTGTTGCGATATCAGTTCAGTTGAAAAAAACTGAACTTTATTGTTTGTCAGTTCACGAACAAGAATTCAGACTCTGGGTCTGTTTGCTTTATGCTTCTTTGGGTCAGAATTATGCTCTAATAAGTGTTCTGGTTTGTTAGATGCTTTCTCAGAGTACTGAGTCAGTAAGAAAAGGATATAAAAGTCCTCAATAAGTCAATAGGTTCAGAAACCATCAAGAACTTCTGACATAGAGTCTCAAGCATTTCAGAAGCTCTGCTTATTTTTGTTTCACTGATTGAGACTTGATAACTTAAAGAAAAGGGTAATCTAGTTTGTTCATTCTAGCTCTTAGGATGAAAAAAAATTTTTTTACTCAAGCAATTTCTTCATTGATATATATGTGTATATGTCTTTATTATATTATGGGACAGTTTACAGTTGGCCAAATATATTAAGAATTTCTTTTGTATTGAGAAATGCTCTTGGGATACTATAGTTATATATATTCATAGAAAAATCATATACAGTGTTGTTTTTATTTTATAAAAATTTAAAATCATACTTATTGCATGGCACCTGCTATAGTATTCATTTCAGACTTTGGAAGCTTAAATGCCAGCTCCTATATGTGCCCCATTCTATGTGAAGGATACTATATTCAGATAGGCATTTTTATCATGCTTTAAATATTTCATGATTCTTGGAGTATTTAAGGATGCAACTCTGTTATTTAAAATTACATTAACCCACATATACTCTTCCTATAGTGTATGTTCTAACGTGCCATAAACTGGATCACTTGTAAGTGATCATTTAAAACTCAAGTCCTAAAAGTGGAGGAAAATATAAAGGCTGAGTTTAGGATAGAAACAACATCAAGTTTCTAAAGGACAGCTAGTCAAACAATATGATGGCAAATTTAAGCAGCTTCATTTCTAAGGAACATGTCAAAGCACAAAATACAGCCTGACAGATCTCGGCAGAGAGCAGCGCCGCCTCACTGATGTGGGCAGTCCTCTGAGTGACACTTCAATGGGCATGGGGAGAGCTCCTATTTATGTTTAACTGAGCTTAGAAACAGCAGCAAAGCTCTGTGCCTAATATAGAAATGCTCTCAGAAGATGCAGTCATTTTATGAAAAAGCCTAAGAACAAAAACTTAAAAAAACATACATCAATGAATAGTATGTCCTAGTTGCACTTATAAGGGAAATGAATGGAGTAATTTTTATTTATAATGAGAAAATAAATGTGGGTTCTTAAATATTAACTGCTATATAGTACATGCTTACAGAATGTAAGCCACTTAAACCCCGGTTATTGAGTCCTTATCTTTCTCTACTCTGTTTATCTTCAACCCCATGTAATTTAAGGCTTACCAGGAAAACAGTGAACAATGAACGTGTATAACAGTATATCACTGCTGCTCCCTGACTATTTTGACATGTGGAGCAATTTTTACTTTTTTTGATCTTATTATCTGTAATCTGTGAAATTAGTAACAGAAATCCCCTTATGATTCCAAATTTCTAAACACTCTATCTTCATGAATATTTTTCTCATTATTAACTTGCATCTCAACCAGTTGCTTTCTTTCAACTATACTAACCTTTTGTATCACATTCAGTTTTTGTGGTTTTTATTTCTACTGCTTTCTAACATAGGGAGATATTTTAAACTTGTACACACCTTTATTTATAATTATTCCTCTTATAAACATCAATCATATTTCTTACTGATTTTGGAGCCAAAATTCTCCATTTAGATGATGTATGACAGGTTTTCCAGTATCTTATAATTTTAATCATATTAATCTATCAGCAAAAGTTAATACCTCCTCTGAAATTTATACTAATTTCCTTTTTATTTTCTTTGCGTTAGTCTGCTTGGGTTTCCACAACAAAATACCACAGACTGATGGATGAAACAACAGAATGTATTTTCTTACAGTTCTGGGAGCTGGAAGTCTATGCTTGGTACCATCACACCGTGGTTCTAGTGAGGGCTCTCTTCACGGTGGTAGATGGCTTTTTTCTGGTTTTGTCCTTACATGGCGGAAAGGACTAGGAGCTCTGTGGTGTCCCTTCCTATAAAGCACTGTTCCCATCACAAGGTTCTCACTCTCATGACCTCATCTAAACATAATTATCTCCCAAAAGTCCAATCTTCAAATACCCTTAAACCGGGGATTAGGGCTTCAACATAAAAATGTTGAGGCAGTGCAATTCAGTCCATAGCAACTCTTCTGAAGTATTTAATATCTCTTACTCTTCTTTCTTTAGGAGAGGATCTGTTTTTAATACCCGAAAATGCATCTTCATTTGCTTTCTTTATCAAACATTTCAGTAAGGTCATAGAATACTAATAGGTATCACATTTGCAGATTATGTAAAACTTGGAGGTGTAGGACTCTGTTCGAAGGATATCTTGAAAGCTGGACAAAAATACGGGTGAAAATAGAGTTCAGTGCAGCTAATGGCCCAAGTATGTTTGGGGGATTATGAGGCTTATCAGCACATGTCAGAAAGATGTTAGGATTTTAGTTGCGCAAAGTCTCAATATTAGTCAATAGTGTGATGTGACTGCCAAAGTGCAAATGCAATTTTAAGCTACTTTAGTCAGCATACAGCTTCCAAAATAAGGGAGATAAAAACCTCACTCCATGCTGATCCAGCTACAAAGCACAGTTGCATTAAATTCTGGGTGCCCCATATTCAATGATATCTTTTAGGGCAAATTAAAATCATGCCTTATGAATATCCTCTGTGAAAGCATAAAAGTTTCAGTTTAAAGAGACACAACTCCAAAACCAAGGCTTCAAATTCTTCATAAACTGGACTCTAATACTACCCATTAAAAATAATTCCTGTTTTCTTGGAAAGACAAAAAATGACCCAAATATAATGATATGTGGGGATATAAACATAGTCAAATTTTTACATGTATTTAAGTTATAGCTATTGCCTTTTCAATATCACTTTGCATCAAAAAATTGAACTCAATTTAAGCCACATTATTGGCAGTATTCACCAATGTCATCTTGGGACCCATCTAACATGTCATCTCCATTGTCCACTTGTTACAAATCAGTACTTTTTGAAGTTAATGTTCTTACTAAAAGTTTGAACTTCAAGCCACAATTAATCATAGAGCCATTCAGTCCTTAAGTCACTAAATGCATTTTGAGCACCTTGGAGCCTTCAGACTCTGTTGGAGGGACCCTCAGGGTGACTCAGTGAGCAAAATAACAGAGCCCATCCTCCAGGCTTTTAGTCCTTGTATTTGCATAATGAGAGAACAACTTGGTAGGTTTTCAATTATTGCTTAGGTGTGTATTTCTCATTGCCACAACAGATACATTTCCCCATTGAATATTTGAGGTGGTCTTTAAAATATGTCATTATAAAGTTATAGAATACTTGCAGATTTTAGTTCATCTCTGAACTAATTATTAAACTGAACCCTCCCATTTCTTCTAAAGGTTTCACTTACTTCTGCCCTGGCTGGTGTAGCTCAGTGGATTGAGCACGGGCCTGTGAAGCAAAGGGTTACCGGTTCAGTTCCCAGTCAGGGCACACGCCTGCTTTGCAAAGCCAGGTCCCCAGTAAGGGACATATGAAAGGCAACCACACATTGATGTTTCTCTTCCACTCTTTCTCCTTCCCTTCCCTTCTCTCTAAAAATCAATAAATAGAATATTTAAAAAATAAATAAAGGTTTACTTACTTCTGTAAGCGTTCAGAAAAGTAATTGATTCATGTTCTCAATGGCTGGTGTGTCTTCCTCACACAGGGCTCACAACATGGAAGAATTCTAGAGGCTCAACATATTCTCTGTCCCTTTGTTCTGAAAATAGTTTTTCAAAAAAAATTACCTCACATACAAACATGTATGGTACTTGATGAATCTTCAAAAGGAGGCATTTGTTGGTCAAAAGCTACAAACTTCAATTTATAAAATTAAAAAACCCTAGAGATATAATGTACCACATGGTGACTATAATTAATAATGATAATACTGGTTTGTATATTTGAAAGTTACTGAGAGTAAAGTCTAAAAGTCCTCATCACACAAACAAAAAAATGTTTACCTATGTGTAGTGATAGATATTTGCTTATTGGGGCAACCATTTTACAATATATAAATTATTATGCTGTAGAACTTAAGTTGATATAATATTATATGTTAATTGTATTTCTATAGAAAAGAGTCAGGGATGATGAAATCTCTTCAGATACAAATCAATATTTGGGTGGAAGAGTTCAACAAATTTTATTTATCTAAATAATAAGTCAATAACTATTTTTAGAGTTTCAGAAAATTGAGATAACTCATTTGGAGAAGAAGATTACCATCACCAGAAAGTCTAACATAGAGCAGGGTGGCCAAATTATGTTTATGTATGATGTATGTATGTATGTATGTGTGTATGTATGTATTTACCCCACCTGCCCTCCTTCTTTTTGCCTTCATTCCCTTCTCCCCTTCAAAGTTCTGTGAGTGACTATTTAATTCCCTCTTAATTCAACTTTCTCTCCCATCCAAGTACTAACCAGGTCTGACCCTGCTTAGCTTTTGAGATCAGATGAGATTGGGCGAGTTCAGGGTGGTATGGCTGTAGGCTCTACTTTCTTACATAGTTTTTAACCTGATAATGGGCTTCTATCAGTCAGATCAATGATATGCTATTGCTCAAGGAAAGACAGGTTGCAATCAGCTGTGACTCAAGACGTCTGATGAGAGGGAGTTTAGGATGGGTCTCCCAGTCTAAGTGTACTTGGCCTGTGAGACAGAGAAGTTATTGGAGTGATGTTACATTTTTCATTGAAACATAGGTGGCATTCATGAGTTGAGATCTGCTGTAATCTTTGACTCGGAGATTTCAGCCAAGTCAATGGAAAAGAGTCTACGTTCCCTTGCTAGTACACTCCAGCACTCTTGTGTCACAGCGCCCATTAAAGCCAATGCTACTCTTCTAACAACCCAGAAACTGCTCTTTCCATCAGGTTTAGCTTCTTCAACAGTTAGGTTAAAAATCTGTAGGAGGCACTGTAGTGAGGACAGAGTAGGTTTGAATCATTTTCTATAATCACTAGCCAGATGGCCTTGTGGAAAGGATTTAATCTCTTTGAACACCAAGTTTGTCAATGAAGTGTAGAAGATTGGTTTAATCTTACAGGAATATTCTAAGATTAGATATGTGTGTATATATATATATTTATATATATGGTATATACAGACATAATGCTGTACATACATAATTATAAATGTGTAAACATAATATCCACACACTGAGTCATAAGTGACAGTGCCCTAAGGCATGGGCTAGTAGCAAGAGAAGACACAAAGTAGATATTTCAAGGAGCTATAGCTCCTAATACTTGGCTGTGGCTACTGCTCAACCACACTGTTCTAGATTGTTGATGCACAGAGGTTTCTTCATCTGTTTTTGCTCTGTCCAAATTGTGCTACCAAGAGAGGCATCTTAGTTGTCACATGTCTCTGAAATTTCAGTTGTTTTGCCAAACTGACAAACTAGTATATCCCAGTTGGAAGCGAAGGGGAAAGGCGAAGGAAAGATGACTATTATTCCTTCCAGTATCTCTGCAGGAAATAAAACATGCTTTACTTGATTTTCTGAGTCAATTATCTTATTTACTATTTAATGAAAACTCACCTACTAGAATTATGACCTCAGGAAGAAAATACACATACTAGATATACTATATAGAATTACTGTGAGGAAAACTATTTCAAACATTAACTGTATGTTGGGTTTGTTGAAAGGGAAGCAAAAATGGTAAGTGAAAAGTCATGAGGACTTAGTAGCACTGACTCCCATTATTTTTAGTGGTGCAGGGTGGACCATGCGCTTGTGACGAGAACCGAGTAGGCAAAAAAGAAAGAATGGACACATTGATGCAGTTAGAAATAATTTGTGTAATAGTTTTGCAATTATTATTCTGTACTCTAGAATATCTGCCAAGATATTTTGGGAACACATAGATATAGTATAGATAGGTAGGTAGATATTTATATGTATGCACTTATATAGTTTGTATATAAAATACTCATTGTGATGACTCACCTTGTGTTTAAGAGACATAGTGGAATGTTCAGTCATTAACTGAGCAAGTTTTTTAAATTATATTTTATTGATTATGCTGTTATAGTTGTCTTGGTTTTCCCCCTTTCTCTCCCCTCCGCCAAGCACTTCCCACTCTCTCAGGCAATCCCCACGCCATTGTTCATGTCCATAGGTTATGCCTATAAAGTTCTTTGGCTACTCTATTTCCTATACTGTACTTGACATCCCCGCAGCTGTTCTGTAACTATTTGTACTTCTTAATCCCCTTACCTCTTCATCCGTTTTCTACCTCCCCACTCCCGTCTAGCAACCATACAGTAATTAACTTTTTTTCTCTTGCTTTTAAGAGTTTCTTTTCATTTTTAGCCTTTTGTCTTTTAATAATAATGTGTCTTGGAGTGGGCCTCTTTGTATCCATTATAATTGGGACTCTGTACTTTCTGGACCTGCATGTCTATTTCCTTCGCCAAATTAGGAAGTTTTCTTTCACTGTTTTTCAAACACATTTCCAGTTTCTTGCTCTTTCTCTTCTCCTTCTGGCACCTCTATGAAGAGAATGTCAGACCTCTGAAAGTTGTCCCAGTGGCTGTTTATACTGTCCTTATTTTTCTATTCTTTTCTCTTCTTATACTGTGTGGTTGTCTTCTGCTTCCTTATGTTCCAAATACTTGTGAGCATGCACTGTGTTCTAGGCATTGTAGTGCAAGGAAGTACAGGGATGTGCAAGAATGAGCAAATTCTACCAGGTCTCTTGCTGGAAAGAGCCTGTAGTAAATAGTTATAATATTGTGGCCAGCGGCTTTAATGTTAGTGTTCATAGGTAACATTTTTTCAAAACATATTCCCATAGATTGGTGATTTTTCTTTCAATGAAACTTTTGTAAGGTCTAGTGCCTATAGTAAATGTTTATATGTATATATTTATGCCAAGTGGCCAAGAGATAGTGGAAATTATAGCGTGTGATTGGAAACCCTTAAATCTCTGACCTGATATTTAATACTTTACTTTTCTTTGGCTTCAATTACTACAACCCCGCTAGTTAAACTATTTTACTCCATTATGAGAAGGATTTTATTTTGAATGAGATGAATTAGAAAAAAATGGACTTAAGAACAAGAACCATATTTCCAGAGCATATAAAATATGCTAGGTACTTTCATGTGCTTGGAACGAACCTTTAGGTTACACTAATTTCTAAGCATGTCTGCAAGGCTGTCAAATAACACCATAGTGGGGAATATCAGCTGAAAAATTAGGGAAGTGCTGTAGATACAGGGAGTTGACCATCATGCATTAAACACAGGAAACAGGATTTGTATCAATTCCTGCCCAAGGTGCCTTTCCAGGATCCACTGCTCCTTTGCTGCAGAAGTGTTTGTGCTCCACATGCTGTTAGCATCTTGGTGTTTCATGAAGGACACTCTAACCTGTGTGGGAATGGCACTAACAACCATGTGAGAAGTTTATCTACAGAAAAGTAAGTTCACACGATGCAACGAAATTCACAGAAACAACTTGCAGATTCACCAGGCCTTTAGCAAAGCCAGCTTGCTTACCTTAGCACAGATGCTCACCCCTATTTTAGTTAAAATCATCTCTAGCAACAGATGAAAGGAATAATTACAACACGCCCCATGTTTATTTTATAGGGAGAGGATTAACATACAAATTCACCTTCTCCTTTGAAATTTTCTTTTAAACAGCTAGATCCCTGCAGGCGCTTAGAAGATAGAATCTGTGTCTACATATAAAAAGGGAATGAGGGAAATTAAGGTTGTTATCAGGAAAGTGTAACCCCAAACTCCCCTCTGTTTAGGCAAATGCTACAGAAAGTTCCATGAGGAAAATATAAATGCAGCACCATTGGTTCTGTTTGGTTTCCTCGGCAGACATAACTTTGTCATTTTGACGTCTGTGTCATCAGAGATACTGGCGCTATTAGGAAGTGACGACACAGGGAGAATGTTGTGCTCAAACACTTATCTTTGCTTTTTTGTTCCAGCGAGCTCCTCCAGCATTTAAAGTGAAACACCCCAGTTACTCAGGTGAAAACGGGATCTTTGGTGACAGTTTCCTTTGTGACTGCTGCTCATTTCTTGTTTGAAGTTATGAGGTCAATTATGTTCACATTTACTCTTTCTGATGTGAAAGAAAACGTCCGGTGGTTCAGAGAAATATATTCCATTTTCATCATCTTCCCGAGACACCATTCAATCTGGTCTGCTTTGGGAGACTTCCACTCCTGGCACACTGGGTGTGTCCCTGTATGTTTATCTCACTGGTAGTAACACTTGCCATCATCATAAGCAAATGGTATATACATCTGGTGCACTGGGAAGTGAAAAAAAGATAGAGGAATATATAAATACTTAAAAAGAAATCTTCCATTATTATGAAGGGTTTGTAGATAATCTGTATGTGGCGCTGGACTAGATGCTTCAGAAGTTAAATGTTCATTACACTTAACTAAGTGTACTTAACTAAGGCTTTACAGATAACCAAACAACAGGACAGAATAGAAGACATTTCACCTAGTAAACATTGAGAAATATTAACTAAATGATAAAATTCAATGTTTTCCTTGCTTACAAGCCAAGGGTTAAGTATATCTCATATAAAATTGACATTCAACCAGCTGTCTGTTGTACTGAGAAAAAAATTAATACACAATGGGAAAACCTGTCCCGTGCCATATGACAGATGGGTGGGTACATAGCTCGTGGAAGCAGAGTTATTTGTTGTTAAGGAGACAATTTTAAGCTCTTCACATGGTTTTAATCATTTTAGAAAGTTCACAGGATCACCTGTCTTGAGTGTTTATTTTTCTTGTCAGGGTCCTGGCAGAGCTGAGGAGATATTTTCCAGGAAGTATTTTCAGTGTATACATACTTAGGGTCACCTTCTTTATATTTAATATTCTGCCACTTATAATCATTACACATTAAAAGGGTAAGATTTTATTAATCCAAATATATACAATGAACTAATATGAAAATAAACAGTATTTTTCAGAACAAAACTGATATTTTCATTTAAGAAAAGCACTGAGAATTAAATATATAGAGACAGATACCATTTATTATGAATCTAGTATTTTTCCTAACTTTAGATAGTCTACATAAATCATCTCAAATTTATAAAAGAATACTACATGACATAGCATGGCAATAATGATTTTATAGATGAGGAAATTAACATTTCTTTTTTTAAATTTAAACTTTATTGTATCTTTTCCATTGTCATTTAGCCCCCTTATATTTTTATCCCCCAGCAATCACCACACCGTTGTCCATGTCCATGAGTCCTTTTTCCTTTTTGCCCAACCCTCTACTCCCTCCCCCCTTCCTCCAACTGCCCCTGCTCTCTGTCTATGAGTCAGTCTCCATTTTCCTTGTTCGTTCAGTTTGTTTGTTAGATTCCACATATAAGTGAAATCATATGGTGTTTGTCTTTCTCTGACTGGCTTATTTCATGTAACATGGCATTCTCCAGGTCCATTCATACATTCACCAAGGTTTCTTTTTTTTCTTTTTCTTTTTATTCTTTACTGTTGAGCAGTAGTCCATTGTGTTAATGGCCCGTGGTTGTTTTATGCACTCATCTACTGATGGACATTTAAGAATAAACACAGTGCCACAAACCTCATAACCATTAAGTGATGGAATCTGTATTCAAATCTTCGATTTGATTTTGCTCCAACCTATGTGCTCCAACACAGGAGAGAAGACCACCAACTTCTGAAGGAATTCTGTGGATTAAGTTGGAGCATACACTACTATTATTTTTAGTAATAAGTGAAATCCTATTTTCTTCTTAACATACAGATATTTTGTATCACTATGTATATAACCTAATTTAATATTTACAGAAATCCTATGCTAGACATCACTATTTTCCATTTAAAATGATAGGCTTATTTACTGAGATTTATTCATGTTTCCATAGTTATTTAAAAGTTAATAGAATCTTTCCAGCTGCCCCTTTCAAGCCTTTCTTGGTAAATTAGGTGAACTTTCTGCTGCCTTTCTAACTTCAGGGTTTTCCTTTACTTCTTGTGGCAGTTTTAAGCTTTTCCTGAGCAGGAGGAACTTGGTTCAGACTGTCCAGCAAGCAGTTGGCCCCGTGGAGACCAGAGAATTCTAAGAGCCTGATCTGGTTTGACCTCTTTGTTCTCTTCCCACCCCACCTCTAACCACTGGACACACTACCTTTTGTATAACTGAAGCTACACCGAGGTTTTCCATGGTGATAATTGGAGAACTGGTGGCCTTGGTATGAAGAATGTGAGGAGGGAATGTGAGAAGACATCAAAGGTTGGAAGGAGAGGGCAGGAAAGAGTAGACAGGGAAGGTGGGAAGTATTCAGGCAAAGGCCCTGGGGGTAGGAAACCTCTTGGAACAGGAAAAGCAACCCAGAACCAGGAACTCAGAAGCCAGAACTTAGAATTCAGAACTTCGGCTTGAACTGTAGAACTTGTAATATAGAATGGGGAGATAGAACAGGGGTGAGAGAAAAGCACTTGGGAGGGCTTCCTAATACAACAGAGCTGGAAAGAGACTCATCAGTTTCCCTCATAATGAGGTTGAAAACTTGATGTATAGTTCCAGACCTTCTGTGCAGGGAGTCTTCTGCCCTTATTTTTCCTCCATTCAGACAAAGGGAGGGCCCAGGGCCTGTATTTACCTCACTCCGGTTCCCCCTCTTCACTTTTAAGCAGTGCCACCTTCATCCTTTTGGGCCACTGGGTATGTGGGGTCAGTGATTTTGTGGGCCTCCTCAGTGACCCCCATACCTCACGAACCTGTACGTAGATTGATTCTGCCCCCCTTTCAGGAAATCTTGTGCTGGAGTTGCTGATGGAACCGATGAAATGTTTACTATTAAAAAAAAGTTAATAGAACTAATCTAACCAGTGGATTCTGTTAAATTAAAATAGTTGAAAGTTGCTTGGATAGTGTTTTAATTTTGAGTCTAAGAGCCTGTATCTTTTTTTTTTTTTTTTTTTAGATATACATGTACACAGCTTATATAGCACTGGTGCCAGGCAAAATTGTAAAATGTAGGAGTTCCTGTTATTGAGTCTTCTCTCTCCTGACAGTATCACTTCCCCCTTTATCTTGTTTTTCTACTCATTTTTCCAAAGCTCTTTTCTATTTGTTTCATTCCAACTAGTCCACTAAGATGATAGCTGATAAAAGATTAGGCTCTTCCTGTCCCAGTAGTATTTACATTTGAATGGGGGTCTCTTGCTGATCAAAAAAGCCTCCAAGATGTAGAAAAATACATTCTAAAGGTAACAAGCAAGGGAGATATTTTTAGACAAGAACATCTGGCTTACCCCTCTAATCACGTCCCATAAGCTGCCTACTCCATTTATTTGCAAGACCTTGGCTTTGCTGTTTACAGTGAGAAGGTTCTCTGTAATTGCACACGCTTTTTCAGAGGTTTGAATCCTGTCTAAGAGATGGTGTGATATTCTTACCTCACTGTTTATTTTCTCTCCTAGTTCTGCATTTTTTGATGACTGGAAAAATTCGAGAAGGCTTTTTAACAATGATGTAAGGCCTTAAACAAAAATAACAAACATATATATATATATTTATCTGTTATTTTAGCAGATTTGGAAGAGAATAATTTGGCTGTCACAGGATGAAAGACTTGTCTAGAAATGCCATCTTTCCTTCGATATGTTGTGATATGTACCTAAAAAGGAAATAGTATACTGTATGAATGCTTAGATATAAGGAGAAAAATACATATAATAAAGAATCCAGCTCCCTTTTGTCAGTTCACCTGCATAACTCTCTCTTCATGGCATATTTAGCTAAGCTAGTACATTTATGTGTTTTATCACCAAAAGAATTGAATAGTTTAATTAAGATAAAGTTTTTTTTTCTTTTATGCGTTGATTTAGTATTGCCATGTGCTAGATTAAATGGGGTGTTTCACATAATAGTTTTCCATACAAAAATAAACACTCTACTGGATAGTTTCAAACCTAAAATGCTGAATGATATTCAAAAAGACTTAGTATTTAAATGTGGTGACTTTATATTACAAACAGAAAACAATTAAAAGGGGCATTCAAACACAGTCTGAAAGTGACAAAAATCGGGGAAGAATCCTGAAGAACTTGGCTCTCATTTGATCATTTAATATCTTGGTATTTAATTGCTGAGTATGACATTTTTTTCTTGACAAAATGTTAATATTTGCCAGTGATTTTAATATTTGAATAACATCTTTAGACATTTATCTATTTTTTACTTTATGTTATTAAGTTTTCCAAATATTCTAAGGATACTTTAGTAATTTGGAGCTTACAATTAATGATAAGCTATTCACTGCATACTATATATTTTTTGCATTACTGTGGATACTCAAGGATGAAGCAAAAAGCATATAAATCTGTATTCTACATACAAACCCTGCATTCCCACTTCCTTCCCAAGAGCAGGCAGGACTAATTTTGAAAATTAAAAGGGAAATACATACTTACAGTAACTCACATAGTGACAGGTTTCTTAGCAGTCCTTAACTGTAATTTTGGCTTAGTGGTCAATCATTAATCACCAAAAATTCACTTCATTTCTACTTTAATCTAGGAGCTACCCCAGTATAAACTATATCTATATCTCCCCAAGTAAATATTAACATTTATTTAGTTTGAGGTCTCTAGATAACCTGTTAGCATGTTCAGATGAATATGGTTAACCAACCATTTCTTCAAAATTTCCAGTTTGTCTCAATTGCCACTATTCTCCGAGTCATACAACTTTAGGTTACAAAAGTATCTTTGAAAAGTTCGTTAACCTTCTTATTCCCACACTTCTTGAAGTTTTGTCAATTCTACTTCTGTAATATCTCTCACATCAATTTTCCCCATTTTTTTTACTCCCTACCATATTCTATTTCCTTATAGGTTAGGTAGTTGCAATAACTACTTGACTTTCCTCTTCATTCAGTGCTTCATATTCAGTTCACCCACCTCACTGAAGGCAGGTTGATCTTGTTAAAGAGCGTCTTTTATTATGTCAGCCCTCTAACCCTATTGCTCTCTCCTCAAAAGCATAAAACCATTCCCCTAGTTGTGCCCAGTCATCAGCAATTTCACCCCGATCTACCTTTCTAAACTTTTCTCAAATGTTTCCCCTGAACATAGCCTAATTTCACAGCAAATTAAATTATTTATTCTCCCATATAAAATGATCCCATACTTTTTCTTCTCAAACAGCTGCTGATAATGTTTTCAACCCTCCGGATCTAATCCTTTAATCTTTATTCAAATCTATCTCCCTGAAGTTTTTTTTCTGATCAACCCCTCTGCCTATCACCAACAAAAAGATTAAATAAGGTGCATCAATGCATTGTTCTTTAAACTCGTCAGGGTTTTATTCTCATCTTTATAATGGCAATTATATTCTGCCTTGTACTGCAATAACCTTCACAGTTGTCAAACACTCATATTTCAGAGTGTTTTTTAGAGGAAAATATGTTTCTAAGTTTATAATTACAGTAGAGTTAGTACTACAGCCCCTGTCTGTGACTCTTGGTTTCCTCATCTGTAAAATGGATATATCCATTTGTTACTATCAGGGCTGTTTTGACAGATAAATAAGGCACTTTATGGAAAAGCACTTTAGCATAGGTATGTGTGTTTTACCTCTCACTATGGGGTACCAGACTAATATATGAAGGGTGAAAATTTTAGATGAGTTGTCTGACCTTGACTATTACGGCCATTGCACACTACCTTTCTGCCTTGCCAACCATCTGTCTACCAGAGATGTTTCATGGTAGGGTAAACTTGCAATTCAGCACAGTTGAATTACATGCCCTGAAATTAATCTAGTCAATATTATTGGATCAACATTTTATAACTTTATGCTAAACTGTGACTTTCAAACTATTTTTTTCTTATTATTTTAAAGTTCAGGGGACTATTTTTATTAAGGATGAAAAATTCATGGCAAAAACACAGCATATTTATTGAACAAATATTTCGTTCAAGACATATGGTGGCTTCATTGTACAGAAACATGTCAAATTTTTTTAGCTATTTTTAAAAGATTAAAGTTAACTACACATTATCCTCCTCAGGCTATTACATTTCTATTAAGAATTATTTCTAAAATATATAGAATTTGTGGTATGGTGAGAAACAGAATAAGATATATTTTATTGCCATAAAATTGATGAAGACTTTATAGTTTTTTTAAAGATTTTATTTATGTATCTGTAGATTTATTTAATATCTGTATTTATGTATCTGTATTTATGTATCGGAAGGGAAGGAAAGAGGGAGAGAAACATCAATGTATGGTTGCCTCTCGTGCATCCCCTGCTGGGAACTAGCCTGCAACCCAGGCATGTGCATATGACCTTTTCCAAAATAGTTTTAAGGAAGCAAATTAAATAAAATTAAGTGCTTATAAAGGAAATCATATAATATTCTTTGGATTTTCACATGTCTTCAATGCATTGTAATTACAGCACAGCTTAATGAGTACCTATTCCATACTCGGCCATTCATCACTCCGATATGGTCCCATTGCCTAGATTTTATATTTTTATGCCAGAATGTGATCCCTAAATTATCCACATATTTCAAAATTTAAAAAGTAGTTGAATTAAAAATGCTTATAGTAGGAATACAAAATATTTTGCTTGTATTCATAATTATAGCTAGAGGTTTCTCAATTTTACTCATCTAATTGAGGAAACTTACCTACATTATTGTATATGATTTCTTCAGGACTATTTATTTTGACCTATATATATTTTTAATTTTAGGTTTAGTTTATGTTTATTATTATTATTATTATTTAATTAAGGAAGAAACTGAGATCCATGGTTTGAAGCCTTTTTTCATTTCTAATAGAAGAATATTAATGTACCTAAAAGTGCTACATTTGTGCCATTCCAAAAAATTAATATAATTTTATATATATTTAAAACAATTTCTAATTTGCCATTTGATTTATTTTTTACCTATGGGTTATGATAAAAATGTGGGATTTAGATAACTATTCAGAAATTTTCTAGATGTCTATATTTATTTTTAGTTCAATCCTATCTTGGTCAGAGAACCTCTTTTAGTACGAGTTGAATTATTTTACATTTGAGACTTATTTTGTTCCAGAGTATCATCTATTTTGTGCATGTCCCAGGTACACTTGAAAAAAATGAATATTACACCACTTTTAGGGAGTGTCCCTTAAAGTCCATTAGTTTATTATGTTGTTAGGATCTTCTGTAACCCTACTAACTATCTCTATACTTGCAGTTCTATTTCCTTTTATTTTATGTATTCTGAAGCTGTTAGTTGGTGCAACAATTTTAGGATTATTATGTTCTTTTAATCCATATAAAATTATGAAATGACCCTCTTTATTTCTGGGAATAAATTTTTGTTCTGAAATCTCCTTTGCCTTTTCTTTCGTGAAAGCAGTAAGTGCTGTGTACCCTGCCTTCATTTTAAGACAAGTTACAGAGGCAGGAGTAACAAGAACACCTAACCTCAGAGAGTGAAAAATACTATGTGGGAAAAGCGGGTTGATTTGGATTTTCCAGTCTATATGTAACAATTTCAGATAAGCTAAGAAGCACTCTGTAGAATCTGGCACTGCTGAATGTGAAGCCCGATGCTACTAATCTGCAAATTTCTACAAGTTACATAACTTTACTGAAGTTGAAATTTCTCATCTTATATAGTAAAAGAATACAAGCAACCCCATAGTGTTTCTGTGGTGGCCAAATAGAATAATGTATGTAAAATGCATAGTCAAATGTCTAGCACATTTATAGACATTCTAAAATGATTGTGGCAGCACTAATTTTTACTATATTATCTGACAAATAAAGACAGATGATAAAACTGGAAAAATATATTAAGAACCATAATGACTATAACAAATATTTATATTCTCAACCTTATTGCCTGAGGAAAAGTTTACATGATCTGAACAGAAATGATTCTGTCTATCACATAGTTTTATAAAATGGCTTATACAAACTGTGTATCACAAAATTTTATAGAATGGCTTACACAACTTGATCTACAAGACATTCAATCACTGATACACTATACAATAATGAGCTGAAAAATACATCAAACTATTATTTAAAATTATCTCAGGTTTGACTTCAGGAGATTAAATATGATTTCCATTTTTTAGATGACACCAAATTTCGGAAGATTATGAATTTTGTCTGAGATCTCACTGTCATTAACTTGTAAAATAAAATTGCAGTTCAAACTCATGTGTCTTCAAATTCAAAGAACTAGTTACTTATATTATGTTACTGATATCTCTTTCTCACTTGCCTATTTAGTAATCAGTTAATGAAAGAGCCAAGTATTAATTTAGGTATCTTATGTCTACATACATACATTTCTTCTCCAGGTACTGTTTTATCTTACTTGAATTTCACCCATCAATTTTGTCTGTCTAGATCTGTTCCTAATTTTAATTTTGTCACTTAACATGCTGGCATGACAACCCTAAATTTCTTCTTCCAGAAATTCAGTTCAATGTGCCTTTAAAAAAATAAAAATTCTTTTAAATAGCTATAATTATTCCCTACACCTCCTACTTTTTAGACCCAGAGTATTAATTGGAAAACAAGACAAAGCAAACACTGAAACTCAGAAAAATACCAGATATTGTCAAATTGAAAAATGGCTAAGATTAGGATCAATGGATCCTTGATGTTAAACTGTGACATACATGCTCTGTAAAAAAAAAAGGAACTTCCATATGAGATTGAGTTTGCTAACACCTCAAGAAATAACTTGCATAAGATATTTAGGAGATACCAGGTACCGTTTTAGATCCAAAGGAATGCTTTTCCATTATTAATTTTACAAAGTAGAAGGTTTCATAATACTTCAAATAATGTTCCCTAACTAACTTTGGAAGCATTAGCATTTCTTTTTATTTCTTTTTAGATCATAACTTAACATTTATTCTTGTTTTCTTAATTTCTTTTTAGATAAATATTCTTATTTTTCTGGTACTTTTCTGTTTAGGTCTACATTGTAATCAAAACAATGCACCACACAACTGTTATATAATTATTATCCACAGTTAAGAGTTTGCTTTCTATTATTTCATTTGAGTTAATAATAACTATTCACCTTGTCAGAGCTCATTTTTTTTCATGTTATTTGTACCGTCTGTCACTATGTTATTATCTGTAAAACGCACACCTACACCTTGTTTCCTGCAGTATAACTAGGGAAGCACAGGGGCCACTGGATTCAACTCAGCCCCAACTTTGTCAATCTTTTGCAAACTTTAAATGCTCAAGTGACAAAAATAATTGAACAAATTAGTGAAGTGTAAAAATGTAAACGCATTTAAATTGAGCACAAGTGTTAAGAGGAAATGTTACCACCATAGACTATGCCCTCAAATCTCCTCTGCATGGAACTATTGTGCTTTTTACTTTATCTCTTTTTTTTCTCTCTTATGCCTCTCCAAGTTTTACTTTTTTTTCCCTGCATATTTTGGATTGGTGAAGACAATTGTATACCAGCCAACTTAGTGAAATACATGCAGTGCCATGTTGTCAAGCCATTCAGCTGAGTCAGACAAGTGGACTTACAGGGCAGCAGTCACAAGGCAGGCAGTGGGCCTGCAGGAATTAAATACGTTGAGTGTACTTGTTTGTCAACCTTGGTTTGTATTTAAATAATTCTCAAGATTTTAAAAGTGATTACTTTTGGTTGGGGTGATTACATTGTAAGTGGATCTTTATCTTCCTTTCTTAGTTGAACTGAGACCCAATGCATCTTCTGCCCCAACATTTTCTGTCTAGCTATGTTTGTCTAAAATTACTGGATTCTGAATATTTCATATGAAAACTACTGTCATGCTTTAAACAGTTTAATTAGAGCTGAGGCAAATTAATATAAATTTTCTAACTAATAGTTACAGGATCCGAGGCACTTCACAGGATTCTAAGATTTGATGGATGATGCTTTTTTCTGACTTGTTTGCCTGACGTCCCACCTGCTGCAGTGACTTCTAAACAGGAGAACTGCACATTTTGTCTTGACAGGAAAACAACAACTGAAAATATCTCTTACCCTGGGTTGAGTAAAGTACTTTTATAAATCTAATTTATGAAACAACTAGAGCATGCTTATTCACAATTTAGATACTGGGGTCTAAATAAATCTACTTTACTATTGTAGCAGTATCAAATCCTGAAAGTGGTTTTCTCAGTGGGTGTCAAATTTGGCTGTATTATTTGGATTATGAAAGAATATCACCTACAACATGATGATATATACTGTTGACAAGTCATCTTAATCTTCTGTGTTGATTTTTATAAAACAGTTACTTATCTTATTGGATTGAGAAACTAAGAAACAAACTTTTTTGATCTGATTCTTTAATACTATATTTGTTGACAGTGCTGAAAATATACTGATGTCATAGATGAAAGACACTTTAGATCATAGATTATCATTGGAAGAGATCATTTGCTTTCTGACAAGAAGAGACTGACATGCAACAAGAAATGACACAAAAGGTGGGACCTAAGAGGGCAAACATATCATGATGATTTATGGTAAATTTGAGTATTATTACAGATCTCTGGGTGACAGGCTATAAACCATATGCAATATTTCTAAACAATTTTTATTTAAATATACATCTTATATAGCTTAAGAATGTTTTGTAGTAACTCAGTAAATATGGTTATGTTACCTATTTCTATATTAACATATTATATAAATACAGTATATTTACATATCAGTGCAAACCTCACTTTTTCCAAGCAATTGGCTATTTTCTAAATTTTAAAACATTGTTAGATATTCTAGAAATGGTTTTAGAGACATATTTTTCCTTCAGTTATACTGCTATAATTTTACTATGTTTTGAATTGGCAATGTATAACTTAAAAGAGCTTCATAAGTCTAGTCTAAAAAATAATAGGGTATTTACACCCTCAAGCTTGGACAAAAATGAAAGTTTGTTTTTATAACTTTCTAAAGTCAATGAAGTAATTTTTCTTCTTATAAATGGGTATAGACTATTAGAAGACAGTGCTCTACAAATTGTTTATATAAATGGGTCTTCTTTCTCTTGTTTTGCTTGTAATGTGGCTCTTGACTATTCATCTGAGTTTACAGCTATAGCAGATATATTTTAGAAGCCACTGTGAAATCAAATAAATATAAAGGAATTCAAAATTTAATTTCTTTAAAAAGATTTAGGACTGAAAGACAATTGAAGGCATGTTCTTTGCTAACTCTGATATTTCATGGGAGAAGAAACTGAGACTCGGGAAACCTAAGTGAATTTCCCTGAATATGAAACACCGAGCCAGTGCCAGAGCCAGGGATTTTACTCCAGGCTGCTACATCTTGGGAATCAAGAGTGCTCTGCTACTCTCTCAAGCAAGATCGTGACTTAGGCTTTGAAGTCTCAAGAAAGACTCCACAAATCCCTTCCTGTTATGACAGCAAGTATTAATATTTGTGTTCAGTTGACTACTGATTTCCCATCTCACTAATTTCACACATATTCCATTTCTAGTAATATGCTTCATTTACACAAAAGGCATCCATATACATTCATCAACCTTAATACTCATCTATTCCTTGTCAATGCAAGTAAATTCTCTCAGTCACTCCAAAGTAATTTGCTATGTAGTCAAACAGTTGTAGGGAGTGGAATGATAGTAAGCATAGTCCGTCACTTCTAGAAACATTTGCATAAGAACTCAAGTTTTTATAGCATTATATTAGAATATACATATATGGATGGAATCAGTGACTGATATCAGGTATTAACGACTTGATAGGAGGAACTTCTCTATTTCGTGGATATCCCTACAGTGCAGAAAACTCATGCCACTTGCTAGGCGCTTCCTACACTTGAAAGCACTGGAAATCCAATGAGTGACAACATTTTTTCTTTGATTTCCGTGTGTGTGTGTGTGTGTGTGTGTGTGTGTGTGTGTGTGTGTGTGTTTGCTTGTCCCCATACTCTAAAACTCATTAATTTCAGAAAAAATTTAATGAATTGCATTTTCCTACATCTAGGATATCCATTTACACTGTCCTAAGGATACAGCAGAATCCCTCTGAGTAACTATAGGATTTTTTTTCTCAAGACTCCTCAGTGATATATTTATAAACCACTGAGGAGGAAGATATGCTTAGAAGGAAATTTCTTATTACTTCCTTTTCTTTATACTTTGTTTGTTGTATAGATCCTATTCATTCTGAGAATATATATATGTGTATATATATACACACACACATATATATGTATATTTACTATAATGTGGTTAGCTTGTCTTTGTATATTAATAAGGATGAAAAAGACAAAGCAATATTCATTATTGAAATTAAACTATATAAGGAAAATTTAAATACACAATATTCTATTCATAATTAATGTAATTTTTACAAAGCTCTTAGCTGATCTCTGTTTTTAAGTAAGTCAGGTAGGGTAGGATGGGAGTTCAGCGAGCCGCACTCAACAAGACAGAGCTGGGAAACATTAGTTGATGTGGGCAGAAAATATGGGCGTTCCTTTTGAAAATTTTAAAACCCTGAGCACATTCAGTGTGTGCTACCACTTAATGCATTGTCCAAGTATTTCCTGCACATCCAATTTTTATGAGAACCTTAAAAGGTTTCTAGTAGACAGTTTAATCACATTTCCTCTCACCGCTTGTATGTATGCTTCTTATATGGAGGTCATTGTCATAAAAAGGAAACTTGTTTGGTTTCTCAATGTGCCTTTTCATTTCTATTTTGGCAGGAGTGTTGGGGGAGGCTTGATGAACACATCAAAACAGAGAACATTTACAAATTTATGCTATTGCTTGATTTTGTCAAATATGTGCTATTCTTAATAAATATACAACACACCTTTGTATGTTTGAGGCTTGGCTCCACCTCCTTTTCTATCATCCAGAAATAATAATAATAATAATAATAATAATAATAATAATAAATAACTGTGAATGATAATAGAGGGATGACAGTGGGGCAATTCCTCATAACCTTTACGAGATATGTGTGGTCAGATAAAGTAATCTTTTAGATTCTCATACTTATATTCCCTCACTGGCTTTTGCACTAGATATCCTAAAGTTACTGAGCAAAGACAACACGAAATGGAAACAGCTCTGAAAGCAAAAACCAAGCAGTGTCCTTTCCAAGTCTCCTCTTCCCCTGTGAATAGTCTTTAGTTGAAGCTTTTGCGGCCCCTGTTGCTGACAGGGCATAGGAAAGTACTAGATCAAAATTATTCTTCTTGAGAGAGATTTTATAACAGGAACAATGGAGGAAATAAATTTTGGTCATTCTGTAAAACCTACTCAAAGTGATCTTTAAAGTTACAAGTGGTTCGCAGGTTTGAATGATCGTATCCTTGGAATGAAAGGAGAATGCTAAATAACCTTACTTTTAGGGAAAATAAAAGGCATATAAATCATTGGTTCAATGTAGTTCTTTCAAAATCTGTGCAAGGCTAGAGCATACCATAGGAATATAATTCAGATTAAAAGACCATGCCTATATTTCATAAGGTGAAAATTGGTTTCTTATTAATATACATCATCAGAAAGCAGAGAAAAATCCTTAACTTAACCAGATAGCTGCCAATTAATGCTATGAGACTATAAGCTACACTTTGTCACAGATTAGGTTCCACATCACTTAGGAGCATGGTGAAACACAATACCTCTTTTGTTTTTCTATTTTACTACCAAAATTATGAAAAATTTTGCATGATGTACTTAATGTGAAGTTTTTCTGCCTCATTATATTTCTCAGTAAGTTCCAATATTTCTCTGATAGTGAAGACTAGATACTATTAAGAATAAATATATAACCTAAACAACAAAACAAACAAGCAAGCAAAATATAACCAAAGACACTGAAATAGAGAACAGGCGAATAGTGACCAGAGAGGAGAGGGGAGGGAATTTCAGGGGAAAAGGGGAAGGATTTACAGGAACAAGTATAAAGGACACATAGACAACAACTAAGAGGCGTGGAAATGGGAGGGAGGTGAGGAGCACTGGGGAGGTGGGCTGGGATGGGAGTAAAAGACAGAAAACTGTACTTGAACAACAATTAAATAAATAAATGTTTTAGAAAACCAATTTTTAAATATATAGTTCAGTGGCATTAAATACATTCACCGTGTTGTTATAACCACCACCACCATCCACTCACAGAACTCTTTTTAAAAATTTAATCTTTATGGTATTGTTTTTCATGACCATTTAGTCCCTTTATAGAACTCTTCATCTTTTGAAATTGAAACTCTGTCCTCATTAAACAATAACTCCCCATTCCACTTTCCTGCAGCCCCTGGCAACCACCATTTTATCTCTGGTTTCTGTGAATTTAACTGCTTTAGGGAACTCATGCAAGTGGGTTCATATAGAACTTGTCCTCTTGTGACTGGGTTACTTACTGAGAATAAAGTCCTCGATGCTCAAAAATAAATAAATAAATAACAACCTGACACATTCTAAAAAGTGCATTACTATATATTATATCACATGAATGTTTGTGTACAAAATTTTTGTGATGTAGAGCAAAGTTTAACCTATTAAAATATAAAGTTTCTAAAGTTTTACAATTTTACGTAAAAGGTAAAAATAAAAGGTTAAATTAATATGAATTATTTAATTCAATTGTAAAGCAATATTTGATAGAATGGAAGGTTACTAGTCATAAAAAGTATTAATACATTTAGTAAATATTGCTTTTAAAAATATTAAGATTTATTCTGTGAAATTTGACATAATATTTTTAATTATAATTTTGACAGCATGACTTTAAATTTTTTTAAGAAAAAGAAACCAATATTGTTCTTTGGTTAAATAGTAACATGCTTAATGGTAAATACATTTAAAATGTCAGATTAATGTTTCGTGATTTGTATATTCAGTATGGAAATTATTCTCTGTTCAAAAATATATTTTGAGCATGAAAGATGGCATTGAGATTTTTCTTACCATACATGAGACTGTGCAACTGTAGGCATACGTAGACCTGATTCAGAAAAATCATGAACTGTGGAAACACAAAGCCATTTTGTCCTCCTTATGTGGCTTTAGAAGATTTATTTAGTATTGCGAACTTCCATTTCCCCATCGGGGAAGTGGAAATAATAATGTTCACTTTGTGTGTTGTGAAAACAGGAAATTCTAGACGCAAAGCACAGGTAGAGTGCCTGGACGTTGTACTGGATGCAATAGTGAGTGTTATTATTGTGCTCGTAATCTTCATGATTCCACTTGTTAAAGTAGAGGCCAATGAAGACTTTGTTAACGTGGAAAAATTTCATAGTACTTCTGCTCCAAGTTTTATATTTTAGTAAATGAGAGAACTGAGACTGAACTCCCTGACCCTCAAGGCTACACAGCAAATATAGCAAATGGAGAAGAAACACATGTCTGATGACTTCCAGTCTAGTGTTCTTTCCATATGATTCTAAGCAAAGAGAATAAATATTGTATGCTTTTCTCTCCTAAAATGTTTCCACCCCTACTCCGAGGTGGCAGGGGTACAGGGAGATAGAAATTCAAATAGGACTTCAGATTAAAGAATTTGATTGATGTTGATTACTTCAGCTACTTCCTTTTATTTTGTAGTTAACAAATGTGCATTTACCAGTTGTTGTATGCTGAATTGTGCTTCCCCCAAAAGTGTATGTTGAAGTCCTAACCCTTAGTATCTCAGGATGTGAGTGTGTTTGGTGATGGGACTGTAAAAAAGGTGATAAAGTTAAAATGAGGTCTTTAAGGTGAGCCTTGATCTAATATGGATGGTGTTCTTACAAGAATGGGGGATTAGGACATAGATACTGAAGGTGAAGACTATGTGAAGATAGTAATATGGTGAAAGCTATAAGCCAAGGAGAGGGGTCTCAGAAGAAATTATCCCTGCTGGCACCTTGATCTTGAACTTCTAACCTCTGCAATTTTAAGAAAATAAATTTCAGTTCAAGCTACCCAGCCTGTGGTACTTTGTTGGTAAACTAGGTACTATGAACCAATCATTCTTCTGAAAACTTTATCTGCATTATGCCATTCAGAGTTGAAACTCAAAACTAGTCATTCCAACTCTTGTGGAAATTTTAAAAATTATTTCCTCACATGTAGACCTCATTCTTTTTCTGAAAAAATTAATCCGACAGTCAGGGAGAATAGTGACACTCAGAACCCTGTCATTAGAAAGCCATCCTAAAGTTACTTGAATAGTCTTTCGAGTTTAGTCCTGTGAATCGACTTTACCTTTGTTTGAACTTCTCTCAGGCAAATCTTTATATTGTGCTTTAGTGATTTTTCATGACTCCCAAAAGGTAAAATGTTAGTTCTGATCAGATAAAGACCCTATTTCCAAACACTTAGGACTCACCACACAGTGTAGTGTATGGCACATGTAGGCACTTCATAAATGCTCATGGAATTATAATGACACCTCTTCCTCATGCTGGTCTGACTACCTATGCTGTTATATAGCTAACCATTGCCTTCGTGGAGAAACAGTTTTCACAACGTGATCTTTTAAACACTTCAATAATTAAATATTCTTGGATGGTCTCCAAGAAAGACTAACCCAGACCAATATTGTTACAGTGTAATTCCAGAATGATAATTCTGGTTCTTGGTTGTGGAGATCATCCTTGGTAGCTAAAGCTAATTAACGTAGTAATACAAATCTTAATCCATGCAGTTTACAAGAGAAGAACCCAATTAGACTCATACAATATCAATTAGGAGAAAATGACAAGTTTGGGTTAAGAGCCCGGTGACATAGCCTGAGGTACGTGTGAGAGGGAGGGAGTAGCAGGCACCCTGCCCAGTTACTGGTGATGGTAAGGATTATTTGGAGGGTATTTCAAATGTTTTTATAACTCATATAAAGAAAAAGATACAGCAAAAAAGTGGTGATTGATTTATGTAGTTAGTCGTGTCAGATACTAGAGAACAGTCAAGAAAGGGAATAGGAAAGCTGTAGTAAGAGAGATCATTTAAGGAGTACCTGCTTCCCCACTGCCCAGAGGAGGTGGGAACCCATTGAAGGACTGGTTTCCCAGGGGAAATTCACTATGTTGGTTAATGGCACTTCTCTGGGAAAATATGATTTAGACAGAAAAACAATCTTTGGAAACGTAGAGATGTAATTTAAGTATCATCACTGCTTTATTCAGATTATTGTGGGTAGATAATAAATAAATGAAACCCTGCAAAGAATGAATGATTAAATTATCATGTCTGGAGGGGAAAATTTATTTTGACAATTATAGAAGACTGTAAGGAAAATATTTTATGCTATTATCTGTTTTATCACATATTATTTTATCATGGTCCATCTGTATCTATAAAGAATTTGATAAAATGAATATGAATAATTTTAAAAGGAGCCAAACATCCTATTAATGACAGAGGCATTAAATGGGTAATGTATAAGGACACATTATAGAGAACACACAAAATCAACTTAAGGTTAAGTAGAGGATCAACAAGTAACAATCGATAACTACATAATTGTGTTAACATCAAACTAAGAAATAAACAGGGTGCTGAAGCTGAAGAATTGTTTAAGGGGAAATAAACGTTTACATTCCAGTGTTACTTGGTTAAAATAAATCTGTATGTTGTGGCCCCCCACACATAGAGCTCTGAGGGAAATGATTGTATAAAATTAGGGGAAACCTTTTATGAGGTGCTTATTGTCAATGCAGGAGAGAGACACAAATGCAAATGAATGATTTTAAGGTTCAAAACATGGGCAAGTGAGTTACTTTCACCATTGGAAGCAATTTTTCATTGTAAGAAGTACAATGGCTGGCACAAAAATATTTAGAGATCATATCTTTAAATTTCTGAATAAATAATCATCTATCTATCTTAACACTGTGTTTCTCAGTTCATATAAAATAATTGATAGTTGAATCTAATTGTAGATAATAGATTTAAAGATTATTTGATGGTACTTATGCCTTTAGTTTTATAATTCATCTCCTTTCTATTCTTTAATTGACAATTTCAAATAATTTTCTGAGATCTTTAATAATTTTTATAAAAATTATGTTTATAGTTGTGCCATTGTTTGTAATGATGCTACTTTGTGAGTTTTGAGGAATATTAAGGCTATGTGCTCTATCCCAAGCATGACACTTTGCCATTTGCTATATTGTGTTCTATTAGTCAAAATCCTCAGACTTACATAACATAACTGTACCAGCCAGCTCGCAAATTTAAATCAGAGCAGTGAAATTTTTCTAATATTTAACATACTTGTGTTTTTTTAATTTTTTCTTTGTGTATGCATACTTAATGTATATGCATATGCGCATGTATGAATATTTTTCTCTTCATTTATGTGTTAATAATATAACCTTCAAAATATTTGTGGGAGTGATTATATACATTTTCTGATGATATGTTTTTTGTTTTTTATTAGTATGTAATGACATTCTTTGTAGATTTTTTAAACAAAGATCTTCCCTAGTGCATTTAAATACTTACAGAATCTCATTTTAAGTAGCATTGCTTAGATTATCAAAAATTTTACACTGTGCACAGATATAATTATAAAAAAGGGTAGATTAAGAATATATATAAAGTGTAGATACTATTTTTTTTACATTTTCTCTTTACATAATGTACATGCTTACCTCATTAATATATTTGTAAATAATAAAGCAGAATTGGAATATTTTATTGTATTCAAAGAAGTACTACCTCAAAGAATAAATATATAGTTTTTAGCACCACACTCTAACCAACCAAGCTAACCGGCCAGGATTATATAGTTCTTAAATAAATACTATATTTGAGGACATTCTGAAATAAGATACAAATATGCCTTAAAATTTTAAACTAGCACTTTGATTTTATGGGGGCTAAGGATAGTGGCTTATTGATTACAGGAGTTTCCAATGACACACTCCTTGTGAGAAATCTGTGGCTACTTGTTCGCAGATTCATGGCCACGATTTCCAGAAAGTTTTAAAATCATACAAGTTGAATATAAGTTCAGACCCAGTGTTGAATAGTAAGTAAGTAGACAGTGGTGAAACACTTAAGGATAAAATAAAATTTAAGCATGGCTGTCTTATAAGATGCAGGTTATCTCTTCATTTCTGTCACTTAGTTTTTTTGACAGTCCTGCTTTCTGCTTTAATTCTGTGCCAACATGAGTGTGTGTTTTTGGAATCTGGCATATGGTTAAAAGCTCTTTGCAGGGACTAGATAAAACAGAAGGATCCTACAGCTTTAAACCTTTTTTGAACATGAAATTACTCAATTTTATTGATATGTTATATGTTACATTTAAACACTAAACAGACAATAATTGTATACAACAGGCTATATCTACTATGATGGAAATATTTGTGAAGATACATTAATAATTTTGTTGATTGCTGGAATCTACTTCATCCTCATTAATAAAGCAGTACTATAGATATGCAATGACCAATATTTGGATGCTATAGCTCTGGCAAATAATTCACATCTGTACTTTTTAGCCATTTAATTTGTGTCTTCCAGCAAATTACTTAATCACCCCATGCCTCAATTTCCTTATCTGTAAAATCAAAATATAGGTGTCATGGATTCTGTTGGATGCACTGAAGAGTTTTTTAATCATACTTTTTAATTACTTAGAATTAAATCTGGCACATACTAATCAATGTTTCCTATAAGTATAAGCTTTACTTTTTAAAACTGATTTTAGAGAGAAGAAAGGGGAGAGAGAATGAGAGGGAGAGAAACATCAGTGTGTGAGATAAATATTGATCTGCCGACTTCCATATGCACCTTTACTGGGAACAGAACCCAAAACATAAGAGACCAAACTCACAACCTAGGCATGTGCTGTGACAGGGAATCAAACCTGCAACCTTTCAGTTTGCAGGATTGTACCAAACCAACTAAGCTTAATACAATGTAAACTTTTAAATTTGAATATTAAAATAGTCCCGATCCTATTGAACTAGATATATGTCTTAGTTAAGTTGAAATATTTATTGAATTTACAAAAATAAAAATATTCCAATGCAATACTTTCAGAAATAACCGTCATAAAACAGAGCTTACATATATTTATGTGCACAACTGAAAGATGTGCTGCACTCATTACACTTATTCTTTATAGTCAATATTGGATGCACATAAGCTATCAAACATGCCAATTAGACAGATGCTATGTATATTAGCCAAGTGTAGCATATCTTAAATATTAATTTTGTGAACCTGAAGAAATTGTATGAATTATTCCACTCTCTGCTTTTCAGGTAACAGACATATAATAAATTATCTACTCACCAGTGCTTTAATCTTTTCACATTGGTACACAATTTTCAGTTATCTGAATCATGACACACTAAGGATGTTAGAGACTTAGTTTCTGATGTCAGCATTGTAGGGAGCCGTTTTGCGTAGCGTGGGAATGTAGGTCAGCCTCCACGTGGAAAACCAGTGGGGAGCAAGTGGCACATAAAATCCACGCCCATGGACCAATTTTCCCATGGGGAATCAGGCCTGCATTGTGCCTAGACTGCTATGAGACTGGCTTTTGCTAAAATCCCCTCACCATGAACTGAAGCAGAGAGTGCTTACTGTAACTTCCTACTATCTGTGTTAAACCTCCCAAGTATGGAGTGTAACCAGTTCAACCACATTTCTCCTTGGTCTGCAACATCTTTCTCTTTGAAGTAATTAGCAACATTCTTTCCTTTGTTATCTGTAAAAGGTAATCACTTTCAGGGAACCTGTGCATAGTAAATGAGGACCATCCTCAATATAATGTACCCAGAGAAACAATAAAAGCCTGTACAGGCAGGGGCTGGGGCCCTCTCTCTCACTTATGGAGCAGCCATGCCATCCCTTTTCTCCACAGGACTTCTGTTGTCCATGCCTATTTGTTCAAAGCATCCACAACACACATGGATCCTGCTGGCCAGGATTCGCTAAAGTAATAAGCATATACTTCTAGTTCTGTTTTTTTAGACATTTAATAATATAATGAAGGTATCTTAAGATTAAAAAAAATAAATGATTTAGAAAAACATGACTATCATAATAATATCCCTTCATAGTGTCTTCCTTTTCCTGAGAAGGATGGCAGAGAGCTATATTTTGATTGGCTGTTATCACCTGTAAAACTGAAGACTGTCAAGTTCCTCATATCTAATACAAGAGTGGAAGATTAAAGGCATCTGCAACACTAACATAGGAACAGATTGAATTATATTATAAATCATCGTCCCATTGACAGACAATTAAATCCAGAACTTTCCAAGCACGAGGCTGTGGCAATGTTTGTCCACTAAAAAAGTTATTCAAGCCAAAAGCTCATAGGTGATATGAACATAAGGAAGGTACTTCTGGGTGAGTTGCTGAAATTAATTTCCCCTATTACCTTCCTTCCCACACATACCCTGTAAAATCATGAAAATTAAAGATAGAAAATGCCTATTAGCACTTTCTGAGACTGCTCTCCAGACCATTTGGAAAAAAAATCAACCATTCCTTGCTTTCCTCCATTGGTGGGCAGGAGGAATTCTTTGTAAAAGAAGGTAGAGATGTAGTTCTGAGGTTAAAAAAGAAATAGCCAATCATTTTTTAAATTCTAAATGTGAAACTTGACATTCAGAACTATATCTGTATTTTATTTATTGTAAAACATGTGTAAAATATTAAATAACAATTTTTGAAAAACTAAGTTTGCATCACATTTCATTTCTGCACAATTATTTCATCAGTGCATAATCAATCACAAGACTGGGTGTGATAAATTGAAGAGATGCCATGGATTCTCTCTGTAAAGGGAATACAAGTGCTGCTATTATATACATGAGATGAAGGTAACCCAAGTAGCAAGTCATCTCAAAGCTTAGTTGACAAAGTTAACATAATGTTTACAAAATTTTGAAGTTTACATATCCATTTTTGTTCTCCCAATAGTACTATTTATCTAGCAAAATTTTGGCTTTAATTGTTCTCTAAATCAGTTGGTTTAATGAAATGAATACATTTCAAGAGATTTTAAATAACTGCTGGAACTATTACTTTTAAGATGGTATTATTTTCCAAGAAGTTTTGCTAATCTGACAGTTTACCGCCACTGCACTCAATTAGGAAGCATTCACACAACGAGGTACCAAGTGCTAAGTTACTTCTTGTACATTCAGAGTTGACATTCTGAAAGGTAGATAATATGTTTTGTTTAGTCTTTTTCATTCTTCCTGTTGTTTTGAGTATGCATTTTGCTTCTGCTTTATGTGAGGCATATATTCCTGTTTACATAGATATACATATTCATGTGGCAACTTTTAACCCTGTTAGGACTACAAAAATTGACTTAATATTTATACAGTTTTGGTAAAATCAAGGTTACTTAACTAATATAAGAGAACAGATGTCGTAAACAGTTTACCCTAGTTTTGTCAACTGGATAAACCAAAAGAAGCTATTCAAGATGATTGAATTATCTGACTTACAGGGAACTGTTCCAAATCTGTATGACTTTTTCTTTAGAAACATCTTCTTTCTTATGTAAACACAACACCTGCTTTCCTAGTGACTATATTTAAAGGAATTTAACACAACTGTACTTGAACAACAATAAACAATGTGAAAAATCTTTTCTATAAAATATCTTCTATAAAATGTAAAGCATAATTTAAATGATATTGAATTTTAAAACACATCCAATAGTCCTAATTTACATATTTTGAAAATATATCTACTATCTGAAGTTCTTTAACTAATGGTTTACGTGAGAATTCTCTAACATAACGCTAGTATCTGCTCTAAGATTAGGCTTTTTGTGGTAGAGAGTTTTTCAAGCTGAACCAAGGATTTACACCAGCATATTTGTTGGGGTCTTTATGCAGAGTAAATTTGAATTCAGTACACACAGGCATGTCTTGCTCAAAGTAGAAGCCCCATTACTGAACACTCAGGCTCACTTTTAGATAGTTCTATGTAAATGGAAGTTTTGAAGATTCCAAGTAACCCTATAATCTGGCTTCACCATAACTGACTATTGAAGCATTCATATGAAAGGGCATTTTTAAAAAGACTGATTGAAAATATACAAACATTCAGGAGATTTTTGTCTTAGGATGCCTTTGATTTGGAAAAGGAGTTATTTTTGGCTGTGAAAATTATGGCTCACTGGAAATAGGAATTCACTCAATAGAACTGATTTGGAATATAAAATGCTACGTAATTTTCAACATATCCATGTTACATAAGTGTAGAAAGCTGCATAATTTTACATTACATGGGTTGAAGATTGGGGATTTGTGTTTTGTTTTCTGCTTTGACAATGGCCTGTGAAGAAGATGATGGATTACAAGGTGGTTACAGGCTTTAATTTTTTGATTGAAAGAAGGGATTGTATTTATAGAAGGTCATTCAGCTCTTGTGGGAAAGGTTATTAACATAAAAAATTATGTGCTGAGGTAAACCACCTCACTCAGACAGTGAAATTCATCATTCAAGACTTGCATAGGAACATGCAAAAATACACTGTAAATTCAGTATCTCCCTTTCAAGGAGATTAATGCTACAGCTAAGGAATTTTCAGAAAGCTGTGATAAAGATCACAAGGATTAGTGGCAATGAGAATGCAGTTGATTTTTCCTTTATTTACCTGGAAACTGAATCCATTTGAGGCTATCTTCTTTATTCTTGCTTTATACGCCTTTCTTGAAAACACAGTAAGAAAATTATCTATTTCTATTATTCTTGAGTAAAAGTTGAAAGTGTGCATCTTAAACTACATGGGATCAATAAGTCAAGTCTCTTACAAGACAAAGAATATCCAAGTAAATGCAAACACTGTTTACATATCAAGAACACATTCCTCTGAACAATAGTATGCCAAAGTTCTTTCTTGCAATAGTATTGTAAGGGTAATAGACAGCATATTATTTTAGTTATACTAGGGGGCAAATGCATTATCAGTCATATGAATATGTTTAGCAAATTAAAGAATTTCAGAAACATTGCCTTAATCCAGCAACTTTCCACTAATTTGCCACCACACACTGGTGGGCCTCGGGAATTTTTAAAACATGTAATACCTGGCTAAATAGTCAGGAGTAATGACCTCTTTTCCCTTAGATCGTCAAATAAAAAAAATAACAGTCAACACAATAACCATTTGGAATTAAAACATGACAACAGCCAACATAACTATAGCTGTCCAGTGTGAATGAATAAAAATGATATCAATTTTCTTTGAGCAACAAAATTATGTATTTTCGTGTGCTGAAGAATTTTAGTAATTATTTTATGTATACTGTGAGATGAAAAAGATTGAAAATTGCTGGCTTAATATGTTGTTTTGAAAAATTAGCATCATGCTAGTTTTAGAACTTAATAAGGAATAATAAAGTATGTTATATATACTTTATACATTTTACTATTAGCACAACCTAACTTTATTGAGTCCCTTTTATTTTTCAAATTCGTTCACATCTAAATCGCATTTGACTCTCTTAGCACCTTCCCTGACAGGCAGGAGAGGGGTTATTATTCCCATTGGGACATAACTACTTGCTTGTGGCTTTAAAGAGAATAGAATGATTTTTTTTCCCTCTGGAGCACACTGAAGCCTATGCCTACATGTAATCTGTCTGAGCAAAACAATCCCAAATATTCAATACTTCCAATTACCTGTAGCAAATCTATAGAGCTCTGTGAATGCCAGTGAATTGCATTTCCAAAGGAGAATTTGATATAAAACACCCTAGCTATAGTTATTAAAAAACAATTTTATGAATTTTCTACCTGCTAGATACTGTACATGGCACTGGGACATCAAAGAAAAAAAGACACACAAACACATTATTCTACAGAAAAATGGATGTTAAAAGTGTTATATTTGCAATGGATGCAAAAGGAAAAGAGTAAGGAGAGTAGAAGCCAATGACTTGGTCATGAGACAAGTTGGTTTTAAGATGTGTGAAGAAATCTTAAATGGAATATTTAGTGTATATTTAAAAATTCACCTTGAATCAGCCCTTGCTGGTGTAGCTCAGTGGACTAGTGTCAGCCTTTGAACCAAAGGATAGCCTATTCGATTCTCAGTCAGGAAAAATGACTGGATTGTTGGCCAGGTCCCTAGTAGGGGGCATGTGAGAGGCAACCACACATTGATGTTCCTCTCCCTCTCTTCCGTCCTCCCTTCTCCTCCCTAAAAAATAAATAAATAAAGTCTTTAAAAATTGTTTAAAAATTCATATTGAAAAATAGCACAGTTGGTTTTGAAGCAGTAAATTGGGTTGTTATCAATTATAGCTAGTTATATAGGATATGATCAAAGGTAGGAAACTGCATGAAGTTCCCCAGAAAATTAAGAAATACTGAGATTATAAACTAACTGAGAATGTAGATTTGAGAAACATCAATATAAATTATGCTTCCAGTGGGAAATATCCTGAAATACAGAAAATGATTGAGAGGTGGACAGATTAGCATTATGGAAGGCAAGGGGGAGGAAGAAGCCAATGGCTTCCCAAGAGTCATTTCTGTCAAATGCTAAGAAAGCACTTGGTGGTTATAAGAGAGAATGAGGATGGAGCTGTAGAAGAGGGTAAAGTAGGTGGGGATAAATGGTGATAGGAGACTTGACTTTGAGTGTTGAATACATAATACAATATACAGATAATATAATACAGAAATATATACCTGAAACTGATATAATTTTATTAACTGATGTTATCCAAAAATATTCAATAAAAATTTTAAAAAGCAAAGCCTGGAAGAAAGGCAGTGAGGAATTTAGAGCTATTGAACTCAGTATCATGAGTATGAGTCTTATCTCCTATTTCTTTTTATGTTGACCCTCCACAGAAGCCAACTGCCCTGTTGGGGACCTTCCTGCTGCTCCTCCACACACCCAGGCACACACACCACACACAAATGCACACACACACACACACACACCCTGTCCTCCCGAAGCTCCTACCCCTGGGCAGCTACGGAAGAGCTGTATTTTGCTTTCTAAAGTGCCCCGTTATTGTTTGGGTTATTACAGACTATTTCAGGTTACAGGATTAATTTAAACATCTTTTTGTCATTATGTATAAAAATGAACACAAATTAGTGTTGATGCTTTTATCCCACCTTTATTTTAGGGCTCTTGGTAATCAAAATAATAAGAAAAGGATACTGTGAGAATAGTCCAGCAGAATTTATTTTCTTTCTCAATGAGAGGAGTGAAAATTTCTACTTATTCTTGTTAAATAGTTTATAAGGTTGAATTAAATAAAATATTTTGTAAAAGAGCTTGAAATTGTAATAGAATGCTAATATAATATCACAGAGCTATGCTTCAATAGTATTGAACTTTAAGATGCAATCATTAAAATATGTGTGTGAACATGTGTATATATTTCTCTTTTGCTAAATTTATTTTTCTTAAATCATGTATTATTTTTATTTGTGAGTAGATTTTTATTATCAGTATTATTAATATAAAGAGAAATATTTTATAAATATTATCTATATATTGTTAAATCACTTATAATTAGTGCCCTCTTCCACTTCATAAGACTACCATGAACTTAAATGTTAAGCCTAAATAGTTGGAATAAATATATTTCTTTTTAAATAATTGTGTGATCAGAAAGTATTATCACCTGAAAAATAACTATTATTCTGTATTCTTCTAAAGAACACTATCCAGAAAAAAAAAAACAGAATGTGAAAGTGCCACTGCTTACTAATTCTCATTAGATTGTATTCATCCCCCAGCTCTATTTTGAGATGTTTATGTATGTTGCTGAATACATTTGGAAGATACACAGAATTAATCAAAATGACCATAATTAATATCGCTCATATTTTTCAGGACATTATTTCTTACTTTTATTCTTTTAGTGCGATCATTAAAAATATTCAGCTCATAGGAAGTTGGTTATTACAAAATGTTTGTTGAATAAGAGAATGTGTTTATTTGCAAGAATCTTCATAAAAGATATAGCATTTAATGTACTTCTTGGAGAGAAGATCAAATTATATGTTATATCATTTTTCCTCAGAAAAGAAATACTTTCCAGTTATGCTTCATATTTATTAATATGTATTAACCACAACAAAATTTTGTATATCTCCTGTAATTTATTTCTGGTTCATTTTCATACCTCTCTTCACCAAGGGAATAACTTCATAAACATAAATCAAATAAATGTTAGTATTTTAGAGATTCATCTAAGTGCTTCAGTTCTACAACCTTAGGATTAAATAATAAATGGTAAAGTGGTTTTGTCAAAGTTGTATTAGTTTAGAGCTTGAAGACAAAGAAAGTGATTAAAAAATGACTATTATCAGTGACTACATCTATAAATCTTTCCTGGTATTTAAAGTACATTCTCTCAGATATTCTCACACCAAACCTATAAGAAAAAAAAACATTTTTGAGACTTTAAACATGAGCATATTTCTCATATGACTTGGTTTTGTTTATTAATATATACATAATTTTAATTAAAAATAAATTTCAAAACACTCTAGCCTTTGACATATTTATAGCTGGATATATTCCATACTTACTGAAGAGTTTCTATCTAAATCACTGTGATTAGTTTAATTTGGCACTAAATACTCTAAATTATTTCAAAAAGGTACTCAGTACACCAACTTTTGTTCTGAAGAGAAATGGAAGTGTAGTCAATTAGACCATTGATAGCAGTGTGTTTGTCTATGAACAGAAATAAAAGTGTGGTCAATTAAATCATTGATAGCAGTGTTTTTTTATGAACAAAAAGTTGTATATGGAACATGAGGGTGAGAAATTTTATGTTGGTTTTATTTTTTCTTTTATTTATTTTTTTATTGATTATGCCATTACAGTTGTTCTATTCCCCCCCCTCATTCCCCTCCACCCTACCCCCTTGTCCCCGCAATTAACCCCCCTTTAGTTTATGACCATGTGTCTCAAGTTTTTTAGATTCTATATTTCCCATACTATTCTTGCCCCCCCATCAATTTTCTATCTACTGTCTATGCTACTTATTTTCTGTACCTTCTCCCCCCTTCTCCTCCTCCCACTCCCCTGTTGCTAACCCTCCTTGAGATCTTCATTTCTATGTTTCCACTCCTGATCTAGCTGTCCTTTTAGTTTGCTTTTGTTTTAGGTGTGGTTGTTAATAACTGTGAGTTTTCTGTCCTTTCAATGTTCATGTTTTTTTAACTTCTTTTTCTTAGATAAGTCTCTTTAACATTTCATATAATAAGGGCTTGGTGATGATGAACTCCTTGAATTTCATCTTATCTGAGAAGCACTTTATCTGTCCTTCCATTCTAAATGAAAGTTTTGCTGGATGGAACAATCTTGGTTGTAGGTCTCTGGATTTCATGCCTTGGAATACCTCTTTCCAGCCCCTTCTTGCCTGTAAGGTCTCTTTTGAGAAATCCGCTGACAGTCTGATGGGAACTCCCTTGTAGGTGACTGTCCCCTTATCTCTTGCTGCTTCTAAGATTCTCTCCTTCATTTTAATCTTGGCTAATGTAATTATGATGTGCCTTGGTGTGTTTCTTCTTGGTCCAACTTCTTTGGGACTCTCTGAGCTTCCTGGATTTCCTGGAAGTCTATTTCCTTTGCCAGATTGGGGAAATTCTCCTTTATTATTTGTTCAAATAAGTTTTCCACTGGTGGCTGTTCCTTTCCCCCTTCTGGTACCCCTATAATTCGGATGTTGGAGTGTTTAAAGATGTCCTGGAGTTTCCTAAGACTCTCCTCATTTTTTTGAATTCTTGCTCCCTGACTCTTTTCTGTTTGGCCATTATTTGCTTTCTTCGGGTCCACACTATTGATTTGAGTCCCAGTTTCCTTTTCATCGCTATTGGTTTCCTGTGCAATTCCATTCATTTCAATTAGTTTCGCCTTCTTATGTTTGTCTAATTTGTGGCTATAATCAACCAGATCTGTGAGCATCCTAATCACCAGTGTTTTAAACTGTGTGTCTGAGAGTTTTGCTATTTCTTCATCACTTAGATTTATAGGCTCTGGGGCTTTGAGATCTTCTTGAGCCATTTTTGGTCTGTTTGCACCCGTTAAGTCTGAGGAGCGGAGCCTTGGACTCCCAGGTCACTGGGTTGTGAGGCTGCATGTTGGGGTATGGTCAGAGCGGGGAAATGGCGACCCCCTCTGCTGTTTCGAGGATGAGGAGCAGAGCCTTAGGTGGTTCACCAGGGTAGGGCTACTCAGGTCGCTGGGTTAGGACACTGTATGGGGAGGCGGGGTCAGAGCAGGGAAATGGTGGAGCCCTCTGCTGCTGCTCGCTGCTGGGGCCTGCTGGGTCCCTTCGAACCGCCCACTCCCTCGCTTGTCTGCGCACGAATGCGCGACCACAGTCAAATCTCGGCCCTGCTCCCTCGCAGTTTCCCTGCGGTGGCTTGCTGGGTCGTTCACTATGTTCACCTGTTGCAACCCTGTGCCTGGGGTCCGAGTGCCTGAGTACGTCTGACCAAGTTTTCCTGTGCAACCCCGCTCCGCCAGCTGCTGGTTTCGTCCCTCTTACCGGTCAGGCTGAAGAATTTGTTCTTATCAGACTTCTGAAAAGTTCAATTTTCTGTGTTCTGGCTGTGTTTTCTGTTGCTAATATTTAGTTGACTCTAAACTTGGTTGTGTGAGAAAGCAAGGTGTCTCCACCTATGCCTCCATCTTGGTGGAAGTTATATGTTGGTTTTAATAAAGTAACACATATTCAAAATTATCAGGAAGAAAAGAACAAATGGGGTCAAGTTTTAGCTGTGCTGAAGTCCCTTAGTCAACTAAATTATGTACATCATCTTATAAAGGTCTGAAGTTAGAGATTGATATTTGTGTGGAAAACACTATCTTAAGTTTTAGGGTAACGTATCTAATGATATCTCACATATATACTGCCTTTTGACCTGAAGAGGTGGAGGAGAGCCTCTAAGCTAAACTGCCCATTTTACAAAGACTCTGGGCTGTGAAATGATAAAATCGGGTGGGGATAGAGCTGAGATTCAAGTCCGGGACCCAAAGTGTTAACTGACACTATCAGCGAATTCTGGAACTTTTTTTCATACTCTATTTTATTAATTTAAAAAGTCACACATTTTCACACTTAAATTTAGATATAGTACTATTTTCACAAATGAATTTAAAATAAAAATACAAAGCACTTTATAAAAGCATCTTAAAATAATGTATTCAAGAAATAGTGTTTGTTGTTATTAATATACTAAAAATAAGCATGCTCTCTCTCCCATTTTCTCTGAATATGCTATTAAAAACATGGGTTCTAGCTTCAGAATCTGTTTTAAAATACTTCCTAGTAAAAGAAGTATAATAAACCACTAAGCTTATTTAAGAATTTGCCTTGAAAAGACAGTATTCAAATCTGCACAGCCTTGAACTTGAATTGACTTTTGTGAACTCTAGATTTGAATTTGTGAGTTTATTACCCAGTTTCTTTTATTGGAAGTTGACTTGCAGACTGATGTTAAAGATGGGCAAGGCTAATATTATGTTAAAAGTTTATTTTTGGAAAGCATGGAAGGATGTAATTCTACCATTGCAAATTATATTCAGTTTGAATATTTTAATTTCTCTTTTTTACCACAGACATTTCAAAATATAATTATAATTCTATGTAAAACTATTTTCCCGAAATATTTCACCTTAAACTTTAGTATAGTATATGTGCCTTAAATAGCACATTTAAAAATTATATATATATTTGTATAAAACATATAATTTATATAGTTGAGGGTAAAATCTTTAAAAATTTTTTTTTGTTTTTGTTTATTTTATTTTATTTATTTATCTCTAGAGGGGAAGGGCAGGAGAGAGGGAGAGAAACATCAGTGTATGGTTGCCTTGTGTACATCCCCTGCTGGGAACTGGCCTGCAACCCAGGCATGTGCCTTGACTGGGAATCGAACCATGATCATTTGACTCACAGGCCCACGCTCGATCCACTGAGCTACACCAGCCAGGACTAAAATATAGTTTTTATATAATATTAATAAAACATTTTTGTGAAATAATACTCCATATAAAAATATATGCAATCATCTATATGAACAAACAGAAATAATGTACATCAGATATGCATTAATAAGCACGGTATGTGTTGTATATGTACACATATATGTAAGTGCAATTCACATATGACCACTTGGACATAAAAGAGAAATATTTATTGTGTGGAGAGCTCATCACTGTATAACTGAACTCACTTATATCTTAGGCTCATATAAATTTTATTTGCACTTTGATGCCAGTTAATGAGACATGTGATTAATATGTTGTTCTCTAATAAATTAGTCTTAATATGGTGTATATGATACTCTTCAGAACTCCTCAAATTTTAACCAATTCACAAAGTGCATTGACTTATCTGTTCTTAAGCATTCAGTGACTTGAATGAAAATGAAACTCATCATTTTTCCTTTCTGAGTCTTTCAGTTCAAGTTGGAAACATAACAGAAGACCTCATCTTTAAATCCATAGAAGCAAAACTAAAAGAGGACCTCTTCCATTTATTTGTAATATAAAATATCTTAGACTATTTTCTGTGTTGAGAAAACACTAGTTTTTATTTCTCTTCATGGTATAAATATAATTAAATAAATATATGAAAATCCTCAGGGATTTTGTAACAACAAATAGTAAACTAAAATGAACTACAAAACAATTGTCTTAAAGAAAAACATAGCATGCATAATTAGGATTAACCATGGCACTGACATTTCTGATATCACATTTCTTTCAATGTCTGAACAGAAGTTAGTATCTCCCTTTAAATGTCTGCAAAATTGCAAAAGTCTATATTACCCACATCCATTTACTTAAAATGCCGAATTAAGTTGCGATGCACAATGCCTACTGGCATTAATAGAGCTTTGCCGAAGCAATATGGCATGCAACCCTTTTGTAATTTAAAACCTTTCAGTGTGTTATTGCTTCTTGTGAAATGGTTGTACAGTAAGGTATACAAGGAAGGGCACAATAGGGAAAGTGTAAAGTACAGAACATTAGTGTTTAAATATACTTTCTGAGGGATTTTATTTCTATGCATGCACATAGCAACTAGGTCAAAAGAGGTGCATGAAACCAATATGCCATCCATGAACCATTTAAGGAAAATGCAATGTGCACAGACTAGCTACAATTTGTGGTCTGCATGAAGGTGGTTTTGCATTGCTATTCCTTGGTGAGTAATGACCTAAAATTTTATTCAGTTTATGTATATTAAGTTAGAGAGCTTGGTAGTAATTTCTTATGAAGGAATTTATAGTTGAGTGTGAGAAAATACAGGGGTTTATACATGTATTTATGTATTTAACAAAACTGTGTTCATTTTTATGGTCCCAACACCCCAGAACCTCTGCCTTGAGGACTCTTCAGCACACTCAGTGTTCAATTCACAAAGGGTAGCTCTGTTACTGTATATTTAGAGGGAACTTATCCAGTCACGTGGTATAGGGCACTATGTTAAATTCTTACTTCGATTAACAAAAATTTTACAAGGTTACAAAATTACTTTTCTCATTTTCCCCACTCTAAATATTTTGTTGGGAAAAGGAGACAAAATTAAACCTAATATAAGCTCTTTCAAAAGCTGAATGATTATTTTTGGAATATGTCTCTATTTTTATCTCTGTGCATTTGTGAATAGTCTCTTAAGAAAAACCTTGAAAGTCATTGCGTAGAAGGAAAATCAACTGAGCAAGCATTCTCAGGGAATGGACAATATATATAGCATTGCTAAAATTTAGAGGAACCAAAGATATGTATGGCAATAAATTGCTCTCAAATACCACTTAAGCAATAACACAGTGAAAGAATGTGATTTCTTGGTTATGGTACTTGGCACCTATACATTTTATTAAATTGGTATGATTGTTTGAAAAATGTCAGCCAGCCTATAATAGAAACCATTAAATTTTGGAATAGCATATGCAAGAAGAATTCCTAAACAAAGAAAAATGAAATAAAATGACTCATGTGGTACTTCAGCTTGAACCACTTCCTGAATTTCCTCAGACTTTAATTTCACATACATAGATATTTTTTCCAATTCCCCTTTTACTTAGACATGTTAATATTTTTCCTGATTATAAAATATTCCTTATATCCTAACTGTTTTGGAACAAATGGGTTCCATTTATGTATCATTAAATAATAAATTGAGTAAATATTATACAAATGCTTTAAAGGTTACCTGTTTGCAAAACCAAAGTGCACAATAAGAAATACATATTTTTATCTGTTACTATCACTAACTTACAGGGAACTATAATGGAGGGGAGCAAATAGGACTATTTATTGTCCTGTGGCAAAGGCTATATAAAAATCAGCTTTTATTTTTTCATAAATCCCTCATGGTACAGTCAACTCCTTGCGGTTTATTGAGCAGCAATGACTACTTCCACCTGGATAGACTCTCTACAAACCCAGAGCAAAAATAGACAGGCCAGTTGGTACAGAGGAGAGAGAAAGTGTTATTGAGCAAGAGAGGAAGAGAGGTATTTTGGCATGCGAAGAAGTGGGGAGAAAATGTCTCTGGACTAAATGGGGATTGAGAGAAAAGTAGAGGAGAATTTGTGCAAAGTGAGAAGGGTTAGTTACATACCAAGGAGTCTACTGCTCTGGAAGAATCAAGAGTGCAGGCTTGGCAAAATCTACCAGGTACAGAAATGGTACAGGTCCCAGAAGTTGAACAGTAGAAAAAACTTTTTTATTAATGAAGTAGGTCAATGCAAACTTATCCACTTAGGTAACATATTACTGTAAAGAATTTGCTTCTGGCCATGAGTTGCTAATGTTTCTTCCAGTTGAAGAAACAAAACCTGTTGAGGAAACCCACTGTTTTGTTTAATGTTTCTACTGCAGATACTCTCAATCTAAGGTACCAATGCACTTTATTTTTGTGATAGCGTTTGTAATAAAAATGCCAGTTTGGTAATATTAGTTTTGCATGAACTTGTTGGGGACAACACAAAACAAAAAAGAAAACAGGCACAAAGAAATTTTCACACAGAGAACTAGAAACCAAAATAATCTAGGTGAATGCATTATTGTAAAAGTCTTGCATTTATTCATTTATTATTTTTTATTTATTATTTCACTTCACTTAAAATATTTAGAAGATACCTAGTAATGCTGCAAGCACTGTATTATTTGCTGCAGATAAACTGTTAGCAGGAGTTAGTTCCCTTTCTTCTCATGAGGTGAAAAAGAGCAGAACTGTAATAAAGGCAGTAGAGAAGGAAATTGGAGCCATAGTACCATAGAGGGAGAAACAATCCCATTTCCTACCTGGCTTTAGAAAAACATTTTCCACTGAAAGAAGAGGATTGACCTAGAGCCAAGTCAGAAAGAACCTAAAGCTTAGGGGGTACCTTTATTTCTGAAGATGAATAACTTCAAGATGTTATAGTTTATAAAGCCCTTTCACAGCAGTTACCAACGATCTTGATGAGGTGGATAAAGCAGATTTTTAACAAAATCATGCTATTTTTTTCTATCTGCTTATTTGTTTTCAGGTATTTGAAAGATTTAGAGAAAGTTGAGTGAAATAAGAAAAACACCTGTCTCTGGAACCCCGAATTAACATATGCTAATATTTATGTCTCCAATTTTTTAATGTATTTTTTAAAGAAGAGAGGTAAAAGTACTTTTTAAAAATATACAGACTCTCAGTATTCTACAGATACAGCTGATATTCCTTTTAAATACTTTTACTATTCACTTTTTTTCTCATTCTACCTTGAAATTTATATGCATTCTAGCCATCTAAATTTCAATGATTTGATTAAGTATTTATATGCCATTGGATTTTAAAATATACACTGTGTTTTATTTTAAGTCAAAATAAATATTACCCAAGATGAATACCTATGTGTTCATCACAATCTGAATAGAGTTTCTACCTTTTTTGCAAACATATTTAATGATGACCACAAAATTAACCAATACAGGATACATAGAAGATATTAGAGAGAAGGCTATAGATACAGACCCAGGGCTTTCTGGTTTGAGGCAGAATAAGTTTTTGGACATCAAATAATTATAAGAAATTTTCAGAAATAATAAGAACCTACTCTCTGAATCCTTTAAAATACACATTTTATCAGTTTCTAGAAATACTAAAAAAATGTGCTGTGACATAAACCTGTTTAGAAATGCTCTGAGAATCCTGTCCTTGCCTGCCTTTAAGTGGGAAATTACCTCATGTTTCTGATGGAGAAAGTTATTTAGAGTCAGGGATCATTGAAGAACATAGTTTCTGAGAAAGTACTCGGGACTCATCTGCTCTAGGCTACTGTTATTTTAACAATAACAAATGATTCAATAAGGAGAGCATGAGAGGAGAGAAGAAAACCATGTGTGTGTGTTGTCCTGGAAGCTGGTGGCATAAATGTATCAAGAAGGAAGGAGTTACGTGTGTGTCAAGTGAGATGAGGACTGAGAATTGCCCTTTCAGTTCTAATGTGGATGTCACTGATGATCATGATAGATCAGTTTGGGGGCATGAAGGTTGTGGGAATTTGATACATGTGGGTTCTCCAAAGCAATGTATGGAGAGAAGTTATAGACACCAAGTGTAGACAATTCTTTGACATTGCTTCTTTCTGTAAATGTAAATTTCTTATAAACCTTTGAGACTTTTGCATCAAAAGTTTTAAGAATGTTTTACAATTCTTCATAAAAGGAATTCTTAAGTTCTTAAAACAAGTAGGAAAAACATTTTAAGTGGGAGTTTCTAACAGGTAGAATTGTTGTTTAATGAAACCCATAGCACAAAAATATAAGACTACTGCTTCCATAATGATTGCACAAAATTTATAATAAGTCTGTTAATTTTTAGCAAACAACTTTGATTTTGTGAGATGGTAGGATGAATAATATAACATTGCTGCTACTATAGAGCTGGGTAGAAAATGTAAAGAACAAACCCCTTTTTAGCTGTATCTTACTTATTTCTGTAATTTTTATAAAACTTTTATTGCTTTTGCTACTGTTGACATTTCTCCTTGATATTATCACTCTGAAATGCTTTCTTAAAAATTTGTGTCAAAAATGAAAGAGTTAATATTCCTGATAATGAAGCAAGTTTGAGTAGGTACTTCTATAGGCATTTGAGAACAATTTTTCAGGAACTGTAAAGGATGTTTTGAGGAGAAAAGATTTATCTCCATATTGAAAGAGAGTCTGTTAACTGTAGGTGATGAAAAACTTCAAACTGATTTTAAAACAAAACCAAATGTGTTATGTGTTAAGTGATTTTCACTTAATATGTTTGTTGTTAATTGAGTTCTATACCTCTCAAGTTTGATTTACATATGTTCCTGCAATACTAAATCTGATTTAGCAAATTCAGCTTAACTATATTTTATTATATAGTTATTCATGTCAAAGTTGGCATGCAGAAGTAGTTTTTAGTCAGTGAGATATTGTTGGAATGGAGGGACTTAATTGAGTTCCAACTCTATTCCAAACGCACTCATTAGGAAGGCTAGGAGAGATGGAATAACGTTAAAAGCTCATCCTTGGTACCACCACGATTTATAAAGCACCTGTTTTATTATTTGGTAGTCACTCATTTTGTTAAGTACAAATCTATAACTTTTCATCATTGGATCTACTGTTAAGTTGAATACACTAATAGCTTGTGTCCCTATTCTCAAATTCATCCTTACATACTCTATGGTTAAAGCATTGTCAAACTATTCACAGCTCACAAGCCATGTCATGAGAATTCATATCTAGGAACCTTTGCTTATGCTGTTCCTTCTGTCATGAATTCATGCTAACCATGGTTCCTCACTCATCCATCTTCAAGACTCTGACCATATATCAAACCCAGAAGTCTAGTGTTCTCTATGTTCCTTAGCACCTGTGCACACATTTTATTATTTTTACATATTGTAGTGTTATTTGTTTCTATATATGGTTTCCCTGCTAGAGTCATGGTATGACCAATATTGAAATACCTTATCTGGGTGAACAATAAAATTCTGACACATTGAATGCACTCAGAAAATGATTAAAAATAAAAAAAGATGAATGAACAAACAGTAGAATATGTAAATAAATAAGCAAATGAATGGACCCTAGGGAGATATGACAGAGTAGAAATAACTTGAATATTGTCATTTAAGGTGCTTTTACTGGGTAAATCTTGCACAAAGAGCATTGAATACACCTGAACCCTTGTCTTTCCTGCCTGTTAAAAAAGATTATTATTTCTACCTCTTTGCAGAGCTTTCTTGTGGGTAATATATAAAACCTTCTATTTATATCAAAGTATTATACAAATATAGGTTTTTTCCTCAAGTTCAGAGGCATTATTATATATCCATAAAAATCACTTAACCTATGACAAGTTAAATAAGGAAATTGAGGAACAAATGGTAAAGAGCAAGAGAAGTGAGGCCAGAATTTCCTGTTAATGTTCTGAGGCCCCAACAAAGACATGTTAACCTTAATCCAGGGATTCTAAACTCTGGCTGCAGATTAGAATTATATGGATATTTAAAAAATATTTTGCCTGAGCTATAATTTTTCCAGTGTGAGTTTGGGTTTAGTCATGAACATTTCTTAAAAACTCCCCAGGTGATTCTAATACAGCCAGGCTGAGAGGTACTGGTGGGCCGCTGGAATTGAGCAAATGTTTCTAGGGAGAAAAACTGCATAATATATGAGATGTTTTTAAAAGATTAATCATCATGAGTAGATATGAGGAGAGGCTAGGGACAAGAGCTGAGTGATTAAAATGTCTGGAAACATCACAGATGAAAACAACTATTTTAAGGTCTAAACTGTATTTCTTTGTTTGTTTATTTGTTTTAGAAAGTTAAGGAAGCCCATGTGTAGAGATGTCCGATAGGCCTTCTTCATTAACAGTTGTTCAGACAAGCTTAGTGTCATTCTAGGAATTAATACTGGCAGAGCAGTATTTGTGAAACTCCATCTAAAAGTTGCATAAGTTGCAAGCAAAGATTAAAATGGCAATCACCATTTCTTCAGTTAGCCATGAAGAGTTCTTAGGGGACATGTTTTGAACAGGGTTGATATTGTTTGCAGAGAAAACACCAATAAAATAATATTTTTCATGCCAAAGTTTCTAATATGATTTTGGATTTGAAAGCGATACCTTCCTAGTCTTCCACATTGTCACTTCCCTTAAACACATATACAAAAATAAATGAGATAATTGTTTGATATATTCAAAATGAAATAAGAGCATCCTCATTTTTTTAAATATTTTTGCCTCTTGTCTGGGTTTAATATTAGTTCAAAAAAAACTCTTTAAAATGTAATGTGAGTGTTTTGGCATTCTAGTTAGAAACAATATTGTTTTCCCTAACTTACATCATAAATTTCTTTGTGCACATTGTGGTCTTATGGGAGAGAAACAGTTATATACCAACAATGAATTTATTTTGGAAGCACTAGAATCTATTTTATTAAAGAAATCCTAGGAAGCCCATTGTTGTGTTTAATAAACAGCCTAACTGCAAAGATTATAAATATTCCTTGTCTTGAATCTAGCAAGAGATTGAAGGAAGAAGGAAGCAAGGATAACAGGAAGTAAATATCTTGTTTTTCCATAAAAATACTCTTGCGAATAATATTGGAAAGAGCCATTTTAATATTTTAACAAAGAAAGCCCAAGCCATAATTTAAAATCTTATGTTCTACTATTCACATCTACTTACAAGTGAAATATTTTAGTTAACCTATTTTTAAAAATATATTTGGTACAGAAAAAGTGCAGTAATATTTTAAAACCTTAAACTTTTAGGTTTTTTATTTGTATCTCTTTCAAATGCATCATTTATAAAGGCCATGCATGCCATAGATAAGGTATAGAACAAGGACCCAGAAAGCTGGGTAGCGGCCCAAACTTGTTCAAAAATATTTTTATGGTTGATTTTCTTCATCTGTAGGTGGAGAAAAGGATAATATCTTTGTCATAGGTTAACATGTGTCATATACATAGACTATATATACACATATTGCTTTGGTAATATTGCTCACAAATAGTATCATGTGAGGTATTATTAAGCTTAACTATAAGCTTTAGCTACTAAAATCATCAACATAATAAATTAATATTGCTTAAAAATAAAGTATAAAAATAAAATGACTGCATCTTAGATATTTTTAGTTTTAGTGAAATCATTGTGACAATTTACCCTTGGTTCATTTTTTTATGTTTTCAGTAAAAACTTAATATTAATGCATGTACTTATGAGTATACAGTTGACCCTTGTTGGTTCAAATTGTAGTACTTAATTAGTCTCTTAGCAAAAAACCATATCTCTCAATAGACACTCTAAATGTGGAGTAGTTTGTCACAATTATTTGGTAATCTCTTTCAGTGTAACTCACACAGCAAAAGTGACAATATCCCTGTCACTCCTCAGAAATGTCCCAGCTCTGCGGGTTTCCACATTCAGGAGAATGAAGAAAGCCATTACGAGGTATGCCACATCTCTATAGAGACCACGCTAGTACTGAGGAATATGTATTTTCCTAATGATTTTGAGTACAAGTTAACTATCATAAATACTTTCTTTGGTGACCTCTTTTATGTTCATATTTTTATATTAGGACTTTTTAAACAACTTTAAAAACTGTTTTAGAGCAAAAAGTAAATGATGATCTTTTTCTTCTTTGGTAATGGTCCAACTATTAAAGATAGCATAGTGTTTTTGTCATTGACTGCAAAGTGTTGGAGAAAATAATAGGCAACTCTCAGAGTTATACGATCTTAATTCATTTTCATTAGTTGAGCTAAAAGGTACATCTCTCATTTGAAAGAGTGATTTACTTAATCCTCTGATTTCAAGAAAACTAAAGAAAACAGTGTTAAATATAGTTTAAATTGGACTTTCTATTAATCTTTTCACTTTTTTTCTACTTTTTCTCAGCTTTTCTTTTTAACAAGTCTATTTACTGTAAAATGCTGATTCTTTCTCTTTCTTTCTTTCTTTCTTTCTTTCTTTCTTTCTTTCTTTCTTTCTTTCTTTCTTTCTTTCTTCTTTCTTTTCCTTTTCCCTCCCTCCCTCCCTTTCTTCCCTCCTTCTTTTCTTCTTGCTTTTTTTGGGAGGGCTATTTTAGCACCAACTATTCTAACCTGGCTGGATGCAGAAATCTGTTCCTTTTAATTTTATTATTTTAAATTATGATTTAAAGCACACACAAAATTTACCATTGTAATCATTTTAAGTGTGTAATTCAGTAATGATAAGTGTGTTCACATTGTGAAATAAGTACACATATTTTTAAGGAATGTATTTCAGTAGTTACATTTGTTTCACCTCTTTTTCATAGTCATGAAATGATGTAGATAGATAGATAGGCAGATAATCTATGTGTGTGTGTACATGTATGTGTGTTAGTGTATATTCTATTTTTTGTTATTGCTAGGTTTCGTCCCATTCACTTCAAGGTGTTGTAAGCACTTTGATTTTAAGTAGCAGTAAAGTGGGAGATTTTTGCACTTGTTTTTGCCAACTAAATAAACCTATTATTTTCAGAAGCCTTAGTAGTAATGTAAGTCAGACAAACTATTGTGAGTAATAGTAATAAAAATTGTAGTGACAAGTACCTCCTGTTTGGACATACCATTATTAATTGAGGTAGAAAAGGTCAACTGATGATTTCAACAGCTTTATCCCTTCGTTAGTCCTTCACATATTTGTCTTATTTTTATTTATTCTTATGTAGATCTAACTATTCAGAGACATCCTTCCAAATTACAACATATGTTCTTCTTATTTGGCTTTTATTTTTGTCTTTACCTCTCTTTCTTCAAAATTTTAGTCACATCACATTTGAGAGAAGATCCATACTTTTTCTACTCCTTTGATTTTTCATCATTACTGTGTGTATTTTAAGTGTATAGAAGACAGAAGTTTCTCCCATTAATCACCCTTATTTCATCCAGCAATAATACAATAACCCTTACTCTCTGGCAGAAATAAGTAAGTTTTATCCATGAACAAAGAGTCATGTAAGCCTTTAAAAAGCCTACCAAAAATGTTCTAAAAGCCACTGAAATCCCAGTGGATTTCAATTTCTACAAATGAGATATACTTTTAAAGCATTTCCATGGCATGCTTTTTTTTAAAAAAGATTTTATTTATTTATCTTTAGAGGGGAAGGAGAGAGGGAGAGAAACATCAATGTATGGTTGCCTCTAGTGTGTCCCCTGCTGGGAATTGGCCTGCAGGGGACTGGACTTCAACCCAGGCATGTTCCCTGACTGGGAATCGAACCACGATCCTCTTGTTCACAGACCTGTGCTCAATCCACTGAGCTACACCAGCCAGGGCTCTATGGCATGCTTTTTGAATATTGAATCCCTATGTCCCAGACTCCACTTTGATTGTCCAAGGGAGAGATGGAAAAACTGTTTACTGAAGATTACCTTATTTTTGTAAAGAAATGAAAGGATCTATAATTAAAATAATTTTCTATGAACCATGATTTTTCCCCATCCCTAAGTATTTATAAAGCCCAAAACACACAACACAGTTCGTACAGGGTTTATTTGACTAAAGTTCTAGGGAATGCTGACAAGAAAAAAAAAGATGTTTTGAACTGTGCTGTTAATTTATGTTATTATTCAAATTATCAAATAATAGTAAATTTAAATGTATTGTGCTGTCTTTCTAAACAGAGCAGACAAACTTCTTTTAGAAATCAGTTATCCCACCAATTATCATTTAGCCATCATACTCCAGACCCATTATGCTCAGAATGATTGTAGACCAGGTCATCAGTAAGGTCCTCTCTCTCTTCAGTTGTCTCTGATACTAAATAAAGGTGGTGACAACCACTGACACTTTTGTAGCACATTCCTGTGCCAGGTTCTATCTCAGTGTACTTAGGAGTATATTCTACCACCATTTACATTTTATTCTTCATAGTTAACATTGCTGTTGACCATAATATGACTGGTTTCTTAGGTACGTTTTTTTTAATGCAGACAGATAATCTCTGATGTTTCTATCAAATAAAACTTAAGAACAGAAATGCCAGGTTTGGAGTTCTGTAAAGCATTCTGTGAGATAAGATTTTGTTATAAGTGCTTAATAATTGCAGACAAATAATAATGTTTTAATAACCAGTTATTTAAAAGTTATTAATCTAGTATTAATAATTCTTGAGTATTAATAATGAAAGTTGGTTGAGCAACTGCCCGTGAACCACATGGTTGCCAGGTCAATTCCAGGTGTAGACACATGCCTGGATGGCAGGTTTGGTCACCGTTGAGTCATGCAGGAAGGGAAACGTTGTTGTTTCTCTCTCACATCAGTGTTTCTCACCCTACTTTTCTCCCTCCCTTCCCCTCTCTATAACAGTGAATAAATAAAATCTTAAAAATATATCAAAAGTGATCATAACCTATAAATTGGTACCTGAGATATGCTGTTATTATTTTTCATTTTACTGAATAATGTACTAAGCCTGGTAAATGAATGTATCTTACTAATTTTTAATTTCTCACAATGTATACTTTTTGTTTTAAATAGCTTAATAAAATAATAAAGAGGATGTTTGTCTTTTTACTATAAAAATTTTAATTGTATAAAACTATACTGTTGTTCAAGTAGAAGATAACATTTTGGGCCAATTAATGTTGGTTAATTTGAATGAGGTTATTAAATTTGTATTATGACATCAGATATAAAATAAAACCAAAGCTGATATAATTTTAGCAAGTTTTAACCACACAAGTTATTATTAATAATATTCTTAACCTATCATTCTTAACTTAAATATAATAATTATTGCTTATGAAGAAATGTTAATATCAGATATTGAGCAGTTCTTGTACCAGACACTATTCTAAGCACTTCATATGTATTACTAAATTTTATCTAACCTAAGATATTACTGAGTATAAAACCTGCTATAATTTATGCACCACTAAAACAACTCTGTCAATTAAACTCTGGTAAGTACTTATTTATGATTTATTTAATATGTATTATACTTTAAGATATGTTCAAGTATAGCTATAGATCATTTAATCCTGAGAACAACCTTTTTGGGTAGGTACTATTACTATTTTTTTCCACTTTACAGGTGGGAAAGTAAGGCACAAAAATTTACATAATTTGTTCAAATTCACACAGATAGTAATTAGTGGAGTTGGACTATAACCACCAAGATATGGCATCAGAAACTACAAGGTTAACTACTTGGTGATTTTTTTTAAAATCACAGGCTCTTTGTCAAGGACCATAATGAGTATGTATTCATATTACTGACACTAAATTAAAGACAAGAAATATTGAGTAGCTTGTTCTAGGTCATGGGGCTAGCTAGTGATAGCCTAGAATGAGACTCAGGGTTTCTGATTTTGGAACAACTACCTTCAAGGTGCATTAAATTTTTCTAGGCAAGTGTCCAAGAAAGTAGCTCAAATTTAAAATGTTTCTTACATTAGATTTTAAATAAAGTATGGGATTTAAACTATGATGTTTAACTTTTCTCTTTTGGGCAGGTCTTCTGCCATTGGGTACACAGAGCACTCTAACAGTTAAAATTAAAGCAAAGAAATGAACAAGTACACATCATTTTCATACTATGGGTGCATATCACCTTTACTAAGCACCTTTGAGCTATAAATTGTATTGCCATTTCTTATATTTAACTCCCTTTACACATGAAACAGCACAGAAAGTAAGCTTTCAGTGTCTACATTCTGTGTATACATTTCAGTGTCTATAATCTGTAGGCAAATGTCTCATAGTTGCTGGAATTCACACAAGGCTACATTTCAGTACCAGTAGCTGTTCTCTGTCACTGTTTTTGATGCTTGAGCTGAAGTGTTTTTGCAAAATGGTCTAGTGTTCAGTGTATGAATTTTTGAGATAAGAGTTTTTCCTTGTAGCAATGAAATCTGAAAATCAATGTCAGATGGAAATCTTAACTCTCAGAGTTAAGGAGATTGGTAGAAGAGCTTTAAAATAAGTGTGAATTTTAGCTGGCAGACTTTGAAATGGTAGTGGTTATCTCAAGTGTGAAATTCATGGCTGCAGATGGCTGATGAAGATATCCCGGGAGAGACCACTGCTCTAAATCTCTGGACCTAAATTGGGAATATTGTTTTGATATAGAAAAGATTTCTGACCTTTTACATAAATGTATAAAACAGGTTTTGCTGGATACAGAAATTCATAGAATTTAAATTACCTTTGGTTTCACAAACCTCCCAATTGTTGTCATTTGATAAAAGTATTTAATATTGTACAGTATGTCAAAAGGAGAGTGAAAGAAGTGTGTCATAAGAAAAAGGGGCTAAAATGTATGAAACCATTACTATTGCTATGTGTTATGTATTTCACATTTATAGCCCAATTTAGGACAACAGTCTTCAGGTAAATGTTACTTTTCCCAACAAAAAAATGAGGTCATGGGTACACCTTGAGTTTGAGTCATGAAACCAAAGGCACAATGAAAGGCATAACTACAAAGGGCTTAGTGTTTGTGATACAGCTTAGAACACCATTATTTACATTAACTATGCCAAGTATGATAAGAGCAAAATGGTAACATAATCTGGTGCTGGAGAGAGAGAGAAAGTGAGAGAGAATTGTGAAGCCAACACATTTTTTCTTTATACCTTATTTGGTCTTGTTTTTTCCCTTCTTTTCTTTCCTTCTCTTCCCTCTTCTTTCTTTTTTCCTGCACTTATCACAGACTAAGCTTAATGTAAGCAACCAGTCAGGATCTAACAGAATTTAATATATAGATTTTACAATAAATACTTGCATTTTTCTATTCATGATGTATTATGTAGTAATGTTACCCACATATACTTAACTTCTAATAAATAAATATGTTCAGTACCTACACTAGCTATTACAGTTGTATCACCTTTTAAATTCAAATTATAGGTTAACCACTTGGTGATAATTTTTGTCATATTTGGGAGTAATAAAATTATGTATTTCATAGATTTTCACTAATGACACAAAATAAATCCATAAGCCACTTTATTTTTTCTTCATAACAACTTTTTTCCTAAACAAGCAGTACTGCATCAAACTGAAATGTTTTTGCACAGTGAAGGGAACTATCAGCAAACAAAAAGACCACCTACTCAATGGAATAACATACTTGCACATGATACAGCTAATGCAGGATTAAAATCCAAGCTACATAAGGGATTCAACTCCAAAACACTCCCCCAAATAATTCAACTAAAAATATAGATGGCCAACCCACATATGAAAAAATGTTCCACATCACTAACCATCAGGGAAATGCAAATTAAAACCACAGTGAGATATTACATCACACCTGTCAGAATGCCTACCATCAGTAAATCAACAAAAAAATATTGTTGGTGAGGATTTACATAAAAGGAAACCCTCATGCACTGTTGGTGGGAGTGAAAGTTATGGAAAACAGGATAGAGGGCATCCAAAATTATAGAGCTATCATTCAATCAGCAATCCCACCTTTCGGTATTTATTTGAAGAGAACAAAAACACTAATTCAAAAAGATGTATGCACCCCAATGTTTATTGCAGAATTACTAGTAATAACCCAGATATAGAAGTAACCTTGCTGTCCATCAATAGATGAGGATAAAGAAGATGGAATATTACTCCACAAGATAAAATAATAAAATCTTGCCATTTGCAACAACATGGAAGAACCTAGACGGTAATATATTAAGTGAAATAAGACAGAGACGTCCTCCCTCCCTCTGTTCCTTCTCAACTTCCTCCCTCCCTGACTTCCTACCTTCCTTCCAAAATATTCAGCAATTATATCAAAGACATTGGTGTATTATATGCTAAATTTGTCATCCTGAGCAGACAAACATATTCCTCTGTGTCTCAGATGTTATAGTCTAAGGAGACATAATCTTATAATATTCAATGTTTCCATAGAGTTTAAGCAGTAATAAAGGAAGGTATGTTCCAGATTAAAGAAAAATACATAACAGGATCAATTTACCTAGCAGAGGAAAGTATAATAATGTTAATATAAGAGTCTAGTAGGTGAATGACCAGGAGTGGTGTGATGTGCAGTGGTGGAAGTAGACAAAGCTTCCAGTAGACATCATGTGTGAAGGCCAGATGTTAAGAAGAGGCCTCACACCACTGAGAAAAGTTCCACTAGTTATGTTTCTTTTCAATCAGAGCTCTTTCTGGATTTTGTTATCAAGTCCTCTTCAAGATTGCTTCAAAATACAAGACTTCAAACTTCATTTTCTTAGTTAATGTGTTACCCACTTACATATTTACTTATTAACAACAATGACTATGTAATATTCCTCAGTGTGAATTTAATAAAGTGCTTCCCAGATAAGGTAAAGTTAGAGGAGTTCATCATTATCACACCCTTATTGTATGAAATGTTAAAGGGACTTATCTAAGAAGAAGATCAAAACTATGACCAGTCAAATGACAACAAACTCACAGCTATTAACAACTGAACCTAAGAAAAACAAAAACAAACTAAGCAAACCACTAGAGCAGCAACAGAACCACAGAAATGGAGATCACGTGTAGGGAGGGGGAGAGATGGCGAAAAGAAACAGAGAATAAGTAGCATAAGGGGTATATAGCAATAGACGGGGGAGGTTAAAGAATAGTCTAGGAAATGTAGAAACCAAAAACCTTACATGCGCGACCCATGGACATGAACTACATGGGGGGAATGCTGGTGGGTGGGAGGGTGTGTGCACAGTGGAGGGCAATGAAGAGAGGAATAGCATAATCAATAAAATCTATTTTTTAAAAATAATTTAATATAGTTGACTTTAAAGCTTCAACACACAATTGTAAACTCAGATATGTATATTTGTATATATATTTCTACAGATTTGGATTTTAAGCCAAATTTCATCTATAACAAATTCATTTATACTATAAGTACATATAATTATTATGTATAATAAATGTGATGTAAGGTTGCATCTGTAGTTATATGTACACATCTGATTTTATAAATAATAATTAATAGCCTGTTGTTATTAAAGAAAATACACATTACTGTTTTTCAGAAGCTAGCTAAATGTACTTGAATAATGAACTCCAGTGGAAATTCATGGAGAATTTTTCAGTTGGATTCTCTGTATTCCAACAACAGATATAAATCAGCTATCAAATCTTCCCATGGCTCAGTAGCTTTTTTCAAGTACTTAACCCTATAAAAAGGACGGCCATCACCTTCTACTGTTTATTAAACCTGTTCTGCCAGTTTCTTCCTTACCACGGAACAAGTGGGCTTGGCTTTATTCACAGGGAGAGCCATGTTTGACAGGTTTGCTGAGGGTGTCAGCAGTGGGCACAGGCTTGATGGACAACACCAACACTTGCTGTGGCCCGGCTCCTGCTAATTAGTTGTTTGAAGCCACTCTGTGTGCCACAGGCCTGGTCTTATCATCCAAAGACCTCTCTGCAATTCAGAGTGACGGCTGTGATGCAGCTGTTCATGGAGAGTGGAGTATACAGAGAGAGAGGCAGAGAGCCTTTTAAACAAGTGACAACTGCAGTGTCTTTCACTGAAGGATCCTGAAGATGATAATAAAACAACCAAAATGTGGAATATAAAAATGTGTAAACCAATGATATGGTGGATCAGCACAAGAGACCACACGTGGAATGACAATAAACAATATCAGATTGTGGGAATGAGAGAAAAATACAGCTAACTCATACTCTTTTTTAACTCAACTGAATTACATGTTCTTCTGATTAATGGGGTTCAGGCACTTGCTTATGGAACTAACATGTGTGGACTTTTCAGTGATTCTGCAGGTCTGTGGATAATAATGAGGAAGTCTGCCAGAAAGCCTCATGTTTAAACTCCTATAAAGTACATGATCATAAAATTTATTGAGATGCTAACTATCTCAGGATATGGAAAACACATTAGAAATAAAGGTAATACCAATATATGTGAGAAGAGAATCGAAATGGAAAAGATAATATAGAGAATTGATATATGAAGTGATAACTTTATTTTAGAAAAGTGTACCTACATTGAAATGATAATGAATAAAATTATTTTACATTCATTGATGATGGTGAAGTGTAAGATCCCTTTATAACTATGATCTTAGGATTTGGAAATTTAAAAAAAAGTCAAAGTATCTACTGTTACAAGACCATGCTGACTAATTAAATTAAATTAGTGTTTTTCACAAGAGCATTTCATATTATAAAATACTCACTCTAATTTCCAAATATTCACCAAGAATAATGTTTTATAGAAAATAGCTAAAATTTTATCAAATAACACTATTTGTATGTATATATTGTAGGGTTTGTTCTAAATTATGATGCAAGCTACAAAAATTTGATAAAAGATGTTTAAATTTAAAATGTTTTTATTGTTGCACTGATTTTATATACTTATATAATATAAATATTACTACTATACTCTATTGACACATAAAATGATATATCAGAGGACTTGTGAGGTACTGTTTGGTGTATCAAGAAGTAATGTCTTGATTTTTGTCACCAAAATCAAGAAGTAATGGTGACATTACAGCATGTCTTTTTATCTGTTCTATAGTACATAATATTGTTAACATCAGTATAAGAATGCTTTACCTATTTGAAGTGTTTGAGATATACTTATTTATGCAAAAGAAAAATAATACAGATAATAATATTATGAGATATTACACAGTCTCATTTGACTTCATACTTTATTCTAACTCCATGCAATTTTGAGTTGTAAAATGTTAAAACATTTACAAGTAGAAGCAGCATAGAATATAATTATTGAGGAAGAGCTACCTGAACTTACTTTATTTTCCTAGGCATTTCAAACTAACAATCAATGTACAGTATTGCTGTATCTATGTGTGTTTGTGCTGTATACATTCGATATGGGTTAAATATAAAAAATTAAGCAGAGACTTTCTCTTTAAATTTATTTCTTCAATTTTAGAATTATTGGAAACCTAGGCCATCGTTCAGTGCCTACAGTACATTATGAGTGACATCGATGGGTTTGGGGCCAAAGCCACTAGGTGATCAGGGACAGCATCTGAATCTAAATTTTTGAAAAATTCTCACACTTGATAAATATCCAATGGGTTTTATGTGTAACATGGACAAGACTGAGGGTAGAGATTAAATAATGATCATAATGATCATAATATAAGTCATATCAATAATTAGTGTCTTGCAATTTGAAGATCAGGACCAACATTTTCTTAGCAGAATGGAAAAGAGCAGAATAGAATAAGTTGTATTGAATTGAATAACCAGTTACAACAGAATAAAGAAGAGAAGAAAATAAAAATATTAGAGTCTATGGCATATAAAGTAGTTACTACTTTATATTATTATTTCACTTAACTTTTATTTCCATTGTATATGTTTGTGGAGGTTTGAGTGTTCATACTGGGTTTCTTTGTAAAATGGGTTGCTTATTGTGAGTTTCAGTCAAAATTTAAAAGCCATGATAAAAAGGAGCTCACATACACCACTGATCACTTATCAGTGAGTCTTAAAAAAATATTTTTACTGTATTAACTGAATGAACCACTCTTTAGGGTAAAATCTCCTGTAGCTGTGGTTCTTGGTTGAATAGAGGAAAGCATATAAAGGCAAATGACTTGTCCATTATTACACAGCCAGTAAGAGGCAGTGGCAGAATTTACATCCAGAGAGTGTAGTACAGGTTGATGCTCCTGACAAAGATGGTGGCAGGTCCAGTATTTGTGAGTAGCCTCCTGACTCACAGTATAATACAACACTCTCTCACTTCATCAGTTACCACTCCTGTTAGCCTAAATCCCCATCACAGGTCAGAGTTTATTGGCCTCATGGATCATTTGGCTCATAAAATGATCCTTGTAAGAAGAGTGTCTAGGCTGAATGAGTTTATGGAGTTCCTCTCTTAATAATGCCCCTTGGGGCCCTGGCTGATGTAGCTCAGTGGATCGAGTGCGGGCCTACGAACCAGACAATCGTGGTTCGATTCCCAGTCAGGGCACATGCCTAGGTTGCAGACCAGTTCCCTACAGGCCAGTTCCCTGCAGGGGATGCACAAAAGGCAACCATACATTGATGTTTCTCTCCCTCTCTCCTTCCCTTCCCCTCTAAAGATAAATAAATAAAAATATTTTTAAAAAATAATGCCCCTTGGTGATTTATAATAGGATTAATGTCTAACTGCACTTAACCAATTTAAAATGGATAAACTTGTTTATATATTTGTAATCTACTCACTGGTAAAATAATTTGACTATAACATCATATTCAAAGGACATCTATTAATATTATACTGCATATAATTTATTTTGATAAACATTGGCTTAAATCACCTAGACATTAAAATTAATTTTCTGATGTTATAATTAATATTCTTAAAATTTAAGTGAGCCCTCAATTTTTAAACAAGATGCATGTCAGAAAATAATGCAAAATAAAAATGAGCATGTGATGTCAAAGATTTGCATGTGTATATGCTATCCACAATCTTGTTAGAGAAGTAAACACATTTAAAAATTTCTGATTCTATCTTATTTTAAGAAAAAATACTTAATGATTATGCCTATTTTTATATATGCATATTTTACAAATAGCACACTTTCACAAAGCAGAAGTTCACAGACTCTTGTTGAGGTGAAATTCTTGCTTCTTTTGGCACTGTGACTCATTCTAATGTGTCTGCTTATATTTTCTAAGCAGATGTATATGTATCTTATTACAAGTATAATATCTTATTTTTTATGTCTGCTAAGAATTTTTAAAAGATCAAAATGAAATTAATTTTTCTAGTTTCTATCTACTTTAAAATATAATACAGGCCAAACACAGTGCTGTGTTGAAATAATTGCACAAACACTGTTGTCCAGTGAGGGATGACGAAATAGAGCTGAGTTTTGGGTAGCAAGCAAGCCTAGCTCCTTTGTCCTTAATGTACAAAGGTTTGACTTTTATATACAATGACATTTTCTAAATTTTAATGTATAAAAAAATTGCTAAAATTTTATATTGGCCACAAGTATATCACATGAAATTCAAGTACTGCTTATATATATGAAATATAAATAATTTCAGATTGGTCACTAATATTAAAAACTAACCAATTAGATTTATAGAATAATCTGAGATTAGAGGAAGAATTCATTCATTTCTTAATACATTTTAATTTTTAGTATGCTACCCTAAATACCCTAAATATTGAATATTGAAATAAAATAAGGGGATGCCATCTCAATCAGCATTTCATTTTTGAACCTGTTCTTTAGCTTTAGAAGGTGGTAGTTCCCTGATGCCCTGGAGTCATAAACTCACAAATAATTTAAAAGGGAAGCAAAAAAAAAAAAAAGAGAAAGAAACATAATGCCTGCAGTTTTGATAATGATTTATAAAATAATAAAGTTCATACATTTAAAATATGTGTCAGTTTACCCCACATTTAGCAACAGAATATAATTTACAAACATTATTAAATGAAAGAGGTTTACGATTTTGTCAAATGGATCCCATCACCTTGTACCATTTAATAGTTAAATTCTACTGGTGTATATTTATTTTCATGTTTTTTTGCCAGGAAGCCAAACTGCTTTCAAGTGCACTTTCTGGCTAAATTAACCAAACTTTGACTTGAAGGAGTGTTTAGGACTTAATACCTATTGAAAACAAATGGATGGTATAGAATTTTAGCACAGCTCATATTCATATTTAATTTCAAACAATTTTTAGACTTTCATATTGTCAACTCTTTATAAGAGGTCTGTACTATTTTCAGAGTGATGACTGGTTTGGTTTGGTTATTCCTTTAATGGCATTGTTATAAGTTTTATAGTTGAGACTATCAACATAAGAAACTTCCAAACTTGTGGAGAATTTTTATGAGTTTATTTGAGCCGAACTGATGACATTTGCAAGGAAACAAAATCTCAGCGGATTGAGAAAATCTGCCAGAGAATGGCAGGTTTGCACCTTATTGTAAATAAGCATCAAAGAAGAAGACATAAGAGGGTTATAGGAACCCACTGTTGATAGTTTAGGGAGGTGGGAGAAAAAGTGGGTGAGTCTCTGAGACTGGTGAAAAAGTAACACTGATAGACACAGACTTCTTTTACATTGGTGAGTATAGGATAGTTACAGCATGCAGAGATGGTATGAGGGAGAACAAGAAAACTTGAGGATCTGTGGTCTCCTGCTCTGGTGGGAAACTGTACACAGAAAGGTCTAAAAAATTAGATTACTCTGACATGTCAAAGATATGTTATTATAGATGCCAAAGGACAATAGCCAAGCTCCGTGAAGGTAAAGATTCACCTTTGTCGAGGATGATACAAGACGAGGACAAGACCACCAGCCATGACTCGTTGTTAGTTAGGGAGTTTTAACTACAGATCATCCTATGTGGTCACTTTAGGTCTCCGAGTTTGTAAGATGTGCCATGCAAGCCTCCCCTGAGCTTGTCAGCTTGTGTGCACACCTTTTTCATCCACAAGAATGAAAAACAGCTGCTCAGTCTGTGGAAGAAAAGCAAGAACATTTTGGGTGATCTGAAGTTGATTCAGCATGTATTTAGAAAAAAACAATATGGGGATTATCATCATAAGTATAAACAAACATTGATACAATAAGGAGAGGGAAATTTAAGTTGTAGATGTAGATTGAAAATAGATAGATGGTGATACTATAGAATGTAACACTATGCAGTAGTGAAAATAAGAAACCACTGATACATGTAATAACATATATGAATCTCAACAGTATTATACTAAGTGGGAAAGAGACATAAGAGGCTACATATTGTATAATTGAATTTCTGTGACATTCTGAAAAGGCAAAGTTTTTGAGGCAAACCTAAGATTAGTGGTTGTGAGGATCTGTCATTTGAAGGTTGAGTATTGACTACAAAGGGTCTCAGGGGAAATTTTTGAAGTGATAAAGAGGTTCTGTGACTTGATTGTAGTTATAGTTTGTCAAAGAAATATTGCATTGGATGGAGTTAAACAGGCAGAGGCTAGTTTATTCAAGATTGCATTGAGGGAGAGAGATGCAATGCTCAACTCCTCTGAAACAACTGCAGGAGAGTTTTCAAGTCTTGAGGTGAGCCAGTGGGAAGATATTGAATAGCGTGAGGTGGTAGGTTGGTTCTTAGGCCATCTGTGTTTGCCAGTGCTACTTATCACATGTAGTGTCCTTCTCAGAGACTGGGTGATATAAAAGCTTTCCATCTTGATGAATACATTTCAAAGCAGTAACTTACAGGTTTTTGAGGAACATATTCCTTACTTGTAAAGTTGTCATAAAAGGAGATTTTCTTTTCAGAAGGGTGGGTACAGAATTTACAATTGCAAGTTTTTTTTGTTGTTGTACTATGGTGTTTGTTGTTGTTGTTTGTTTAGAAAATACCCTAAGAGAAGAGAAATTAGGACCTAGAGTCAGACACAAGACTGTCTAAAGTGTAGTCAAGCTGAGGAGAATGTCAAGGGCAACTTATTCAGGCCCCATGACTGTGTGTGTTTGTCAGAACTCTACTCCTAAAAGAATGAATTTCACTGTATGCAAATTATTTCATTATAAGCTCAATAAACCTGACATTTAAAAAAATGAAGCTATGAAAAATGTCATCATTGGTGTAGAATTAGAAGAGTAGAATCATGATGCCATAGAGAAAAGAAAAAGGGAGGTTATAACCTCACAGGAAATAAGTCCCTTTCTCTTCCATGTACGGAATACCAAATATCTTCTATGAGTGACATTGTAGCTCATAAACCTAACATATACACAAGATAGCAGTTCTCCACTCAGAAATACAAAATAGTGACCCAAACTGCTGCAGATAAAATATGTTCACTTGCATGTCTTTGTGTTTACTGAATTGCTAAGAAAAGCAAAAAGCTGTACACAGAAAAAAAAACCCTATCTGATTACAATCAATACAGTGGTGTAGCCACATGATCTACCACACTTGCTAGCCCAACCTCAATGAATTGGAGCAATTGTCCTATTCTTTCAACAAGAGATGTACATAGTTATGATGAAAAGCATCTCAGCAGGAGTGATCTTTGCTTTTTATCGTGTGCCTTTTTCTCAGAAAGCAGCAGCATAGAGGCAGGGGAAAAAAAGGAGAGTTTCTGTATGTCGACTCTAGTGCTGCTGAATGCTTTATTTTAATTCCAGAACCAGAGTGTCTACTCTCCTTGTAGTGGTGACTGGAGGACAAAGTTCTCATTTTCACTAGGGTGTTAGTGACAAGGGTTGAAGATGCAGGAAATGAGGATCTCCATGAAACAGCATGCTTTATGTATCTTGTTAACACAGAATGCACAAGTTCCCCTCTTCCCACCCTTTTGTCATTTCATTGAAAATACAAAAGGCTTATTTAGCCGCAGTCCTAGGGATAAGCATAAGAGAACCAATCGATCAAAACAAATACTTCTTTTCTGAGGCTCCTTCGTGACCTTGGGGAGTGTGACAAATGACTAAAAGGAGGGGACAGACAGAGGTTGCATGATAAACCAGAAAATGATGTGCCGCCGAATGATGAAGAGAAATAAAAATGGAGAGATCTAGACATACGTTTAGTTTAAATAAGACTTGATAAATTCTGTAACTGCTTCGTACAGCCTTGGCCCCAGATCAGAGCTTGTTATGGTTCTTACCACATTTGCTTTCTCAATACGATAGTGCTTACAGCTATCTACTCAATTATGGCCAGAGTTCCTAGCAGTTATTGATAACCACACCATAGACTTCATATCTCACCCCACACAGGCGGCACAGTGAATTTTCTAACCTGCACGTATCTCTCCAAACCAGGATGATGATGACTCAGTTCTACAATTGAGCTTGTGATTCTCACCGTGGTGAAACTTCTTGTGTCATTTTTATTTTTAGCTCCTTGACACAATTACAGAAAATTATGGTCCGAAAAAAATCACATCTTCCATGAGGAAGAGCCCCGACTGCTTTAAGAGGCTCTAAATATTGAGACAACTCATAAACACCATGCAGTGGGTTTTTGGGTGGGGACGTGGAAGATAGAAATATGTTTACTAAAAGAAAGAAACAAGACTGCAAGACAGTTTCTGTTTTATCTTTCTCATTTTCTACTCTCTGTTTCTAAACCCTGCCTTTTTGTTCTGGCTGCTACAAAAATCTACACTGTTCCAAAGTCTACCTGTCTCTCCCAGATCAGCTCTCTGTGATTCAAGTATCTATTTCCTGCATGTGAACTAAGTTAGGAACATATAGTTGAGAATGACAATTTTGAGTAGCTACTTTCCCATTTTCCTCACTGAGATGCAAGTGAATAAAATGAATTAGTTTTACAGCCAGAGGTATTTGCAAGCTGAGTTCAGTAAAACCATGCCATCATAATTTGATATGTCAGAGTGACTTCAATACCACAAAATATGGGCCAAAGTTTCACAAAACTCTATGTAATCGAATTTTTCATTATTAACCACTTCACGTATGTAATTGTTTCTTCACTTAAAAGCACTATTTGGACTTTAGGTCTGTAACAGTTGAATATTTAGATACCATTGTATATAGAAAAATGATATTTAGATTCTACCATTAGATTTTCTAGTAGTTTTAGGATTATGGGTAGGCTTTTACTTCCCAACCAGTGACCAGTTTACTTAAAATGCAATAAATGATGTAAAACAAAGATATGACTACACAATCCAGGCAATATTTTATAAGACAGCTGTTACATGATGGTCACTTCTGATACAATTTAGTAATTAGTATGTTGCTAAATACTATTTTCATATATTGATATAACTAGTACCAAAATATAGCAGTAGCTAGTGTTAATACTACTGTAATAATTTTGTATTTTTATAAATGCATGTTATTTATGATGACACTCTAGAGTTGCAAGCCATTAAGTTCTTTATCTGAAAGTTAAAACTGCCTTTATTAACACCTCGCTATTACACAAATATTCTCATGCTTCCTTCCCTACTTTATGTTTGTAAAAAGTATCAGCTGTAGGAAATAGAATATAGCACTTCTTTTTTCCCCATGGCAGAATGTGTGTCTTCATTTTTAATGCATGAGCAGGCCACTTGGTTCATTAAGCTCAGTGGTGCTGATAGTAAACTAAAGAGGAATGAAAGGCTGAGGGCCTGGAAGGCCATCATCCCACTAATGACACGTAAGCTGCTCAGCTTTATTGGGAGACTGCCCGACATCCACTAATAGAAGGCATGGTCCAGGATGTGAACTTAGTGTTGGAGTGCCAAAACTACAAATCTAGAAAAAAAGCACTGCCTGGAAGCATGTCTGGAATAATTTAAGGAATTGTCCAGCATTGTGCGTGTGTGTGTGTGTGTTACTGTATTTGTTGGTAGGTGATGAGAGAGAGAGAGATAAATAATGGAAGGAAGAAATATTTAGTTATCTCAAGACAACATCGAATAAGAATAGCCATTCTATCACAGAGATGTATGTATCTCAGAGGGCATGTTTTGGAGAATATCCAGATAGTTCAGTGTCACTTTTAGATTTACGAATTATAACTCCTGTATGTTAAATAATTTTGGATAAATGTGTACTTTTTTAAAAAGGGACTTGAATTCACAGCTCTTCAGATGCCCATATCTTCCCTACCACAGAGCTATTTAGGTATTTACTAACACGCAGTTATCATCATTAGCACTATGATTTCTTTTATAAATGAATATAATTGTTCCCAGTTTCCCCCTGCTCATGAGGAAGTGTACAGAAATGTGCCCTTTGAAACAGGGAAAGAGAGCAGATTCTCTGTTCAAATTGGGCTCGTGCCCAGTTTAAACAGAGAGCCACTCAGCTGGGGGTGGCAGCTTTCATGGCCTCTGGCTCACACAAACCCTCAGTGACTTTTCACAGCCATTTACAATCAAGTCCCAGCAGGCTCACAGTGGAAGCTGCAGCTGCGGACCCTGGGGACACCTATGTGGTCCCCAACGCCTCCTCACAGACACCCTTCTGATTTTGGCTCTGCTTGTTTTGTGTGGGGAAATTGGAAAGCTGGTAGAGAATGGACATGCTTCTCACCACATTTTCTCTTCCTCCTTTCGTAAGTACTCGGAGAGAGGTAAACCTTTTGGAAACTGTTCAGGTGCACACTGAAAACACAGATCAGAGTTTGGGTTCAGTGACCTTTGCCCTTTAAGAGGGCAAAACACAGAGCTAAATACAGAAATCCCTTTGATAAGTTTAATGATCCAACAAAAGCAGATGAATCAACAGAAGAGGAACAGTAAGAAAGCCAGCTTTGATCATTGTATTGGCGTTTATGCTGAACATTTAAACATAGTATGCGAATTGATCCATGCTTAAAGCTTTGGCTAATGTGGACTTCAGTAAGAAGTAAATGGTTGAATGTCTTATGATACTAAGAAGTTACTATTAGAGTAGGACATAGAATATATAGAAGATATGGAAAAGTCTAGCAAAGTAGTCTTAAATGGAAATGACTTTTTTAGATAAAAATATTTTTTTGAGAAAGGAGTATAAGGTATTTCTTGGTCCAAGGTGTTCACAGCCCTTCAGAGATCATTTACTCTTCCAGGCTGTAACACATTATGTTATTATAATCTCTCCAGTTGATTTCAGTTATCATTCCTATATGTTTCAAAGTGTCTCTAGAAGAGAAATTAACTATGTTACCCACTGAAAGGCTAAAAGGCCTTGATACAAATGGAGACATCTTAGAGTTGAGTGACGTCAGAGAGTGAGTTGGAATGTTGTCTGGCTTGGCAATACCCATACAAATGCCTATTCCCTGTTTCCACTTGGATCTTCTCTCCCTTCCTTACCAGTTTTCCGTTCAATGTTGAGCCCAGGAACTTCATAGTTTTAAAAGCTACTAATAAAAAATACACCTTGGACCTTAATGTTAATTAAGCACACTCTTTTAATGTCCCATATTAATATATAATTTATAGACAATATATAGGTATTTTCTTAAGAACTTGGGGGTTGAACATGTTATCTAGAAAATGCCTACACCCAAGTTTTCTAGAGCTTGAGACAGATCCTACAAAAACATCAATACTGTATCGTTGTTTGAACTATGTGAAGCATGCCCTGTGCAGAGCACATAAGGTGGAAGAAGGGTGGAAGGTGAGATAGATTCAGGCTGACGTGGCAAAGAATGACTGAAGGAAGAAGAAGGATTTGAGGAGAGTGATAGAGAACACTCTCCAGCTGTCTGGAGATTGAAACGCTAATCAGGAGAGAATATTATGGGAGCAGTGTGGTCTAGACAAACAGGGTGGCTGTGTGAGGGGTGAGGATGGGAAAATTTAGGGATTAGGGCCCATAAATGCATTATCAGGAGAGAAAAATGTTTACATTGGATTCCAGCCCACAGTCAAGAAGTGATAGGAAGAATCTTTAATCCATTTTATTACTGATATGAATTTGTAAACCAGAAATTATCTAACACTAAAGACTTATTGAGATAGGCAGCAGCAGAGTGCAAGAAATGTTTCGAGAGAAACAGCATGTAGGCTGTCATTTTTTTCTTAATTCACAAAACATAATACAGGACTTTTCTCCTTTCAGAGGGTAATGCTTTAGGGGATGGGAATAAAGGGAACATAGAAAAGAGAAAACATTTTAGTCATTGTGGCAACACAGCCTGTCCCCTTTGTTTTCACCTCTGCTCCTTGGAAGGCATTCATTCTGTTTCCTGACCTAAAAACAGTGTACGCTTGATTGGTCTGGGAATGCATTTATTTTATGGATGGTCTAGTTGACTGCTGACATGACCTTACCTAAACAAATATTATAATGAAGGGAAGCCATGTAGCATTGGCATCCTTTCCTTATTCTGTCCTTTATTTTACCATCTTCTCAAAAATGAGCATAAACACTAGGAACCCACTCTCCCAGCACACATCCAGAAAAAAGTCAGCCTAATCCACAGGATTCTTTTAATATTGAAAACAGAGTAAGTCACCTAGCGTGCACAGGATATCACACTTACATACATTAAGAATCAGAAACAAGAATAAAATAAGTGATGTGATATCCACTACATTGTGGGTGCTTTGAGGACACAAAGAAAAAAGCAACTAGATTCTGATAGATGTCAAGTGGTAAAAAACCTGTGCAAGGTGATATATTAGTTCTTTCTTGAGTGATGATTAGGAGTTCAGTAGTGGAGAAAGTGGAACCAAAGGCCCTCGAGGTGAAGAGTGCAGCAGATTAGGAGGGGAGGCAATCCAGAGTGAGCACACAGTTATGTTGCAGAGGAAGTGGTCATCTGCAGGGACAGGAAGAGCACTTCCCAAAGTGTGTCCCAGGAAATGGTGTTCCAGGAAAGCAACAACCAAACAAGCAAACAGAAAGCCGGGGATAGCAATAGTAAACATCGAAACCTCCAGGTTTTGTTCCTGGAGGGCTTCTTTACCCATTTAATAAGCTAGCATGTTTCATTATTCTTCCATCAGACACAATAGCTATTTCAAGAGCCATCTACTGCAACTAGTATTTCCTGGAATACAACTTAGGAAAGGCTGTGTTAGAGCATCTGCAGTCAGTAATGAAATGTGCCTATTATTTTTAAAGGAAGAAAGATGGGGATATTTAAGATTTCGTTGTATGCTTGAAACTATGGCAAATTCTGTTAAACTAAGGAATATATGCTCACATACATTGGCACTGATTTTACAACTGGCGATATATCTATGACATCACAGGCATACAAAAGATGAATACAATGCAGTGTAAGTCTCTAAGTAGCTGACAATGTGTGCATGTTTTACTGAGGAGGGAAGGATTACTTCCACCTCTTAGAGGAGCTGACCACTCCTGAAGCAGATGCCTTTTGATCAGTCTTAGAGGTGATGTAGGTGCACAGGAGGGCTTTCTCAGCAGGGGGAGCGGTACCAACTGAAGTTCTGAGTAAAGTTCTGGGGGGTATGGAGGAGCCCTGGCTTGACTCAGGGTGTGTACCGTGCTCTGAAAAGCAAAAGATGTCTGGCATGTCTGGAGGACTTCACACAGGTTATTTTACTTACAACTTAAAAATATTAGCAACTCCCATTTCTTACAGAGGAGACTACTGAAGTGTAGAACAGTTTAGCAATGTATCCAATGTCACACAACCAGGGTTAGTGCTGAGACCGGAACTGTGACTCCAAAACCTACAGCTGTTGCTGCAATGTAAAACTCAGCGTTATCAAGAGTTTATAAGCAGTAACCAATTTATTGAGTTTATTTGTTGAATTATTGTGATATGTTGTTAAGGGAACTAGCGGATATATTCCATGACCCTACTACCCCATTACCTGCCTTCTACATATTGTGTCAATTCAATACATACCCTGTCAGTTATTTCTTCTAATATTGCAGGTGGGAAACTTTATTTCTTAGGTAGAAAAATCAATCAGACCTTGAGACAGAAAATTTTTCATATCAGGACTATGAAATATTAAGTACAGTAGAACCTGGGAAAAGTACCAGAATAAAATTATATTTGTTTTGCTTTAAAATTTGCTTTCATGTCGAGTAATATAATTATTTGCTTTCCTACAATTTTTTTGTGGTCCTGTGAAGTTGCAAGATCTTTGTGCTCATGACTGCCAGCCTTCAATTACTGAGAGTGGACCATTTGAAAGGCACGTATCTCATCCCTCATCAGCTTCCCTCCTATTAGGCATTGTTGCTGTCACAAGTGATAATGTCTAATGTTTGAACTTCATAGGATGATTTCACCCAGGGGCTTCTTAGGCAGCTTTTGGTGTTCCACACACATTCAAAGGAATGCCCCCACTATAGCTTTCTAACAAAGTACTAGTCATATAGTAAGCACTGTGTATGCAAGCAGTGTTTTATCATTATTGAACTTCCTTTGATTTATTCTTTAGTACTTCAATAGCACAATACAACCAATCTCTGGTTTGTTCCATTCACTGCCATCATGCATTGAGTTGAGTGTTTTGCAGCTATTTTTTTCTTTACCAACAACATCTCCTTTCTCATCCTGTGTCCTGAAGCATTTGTTGGATTTGTCCTTTGGCTCCAGGATTTGTTTGCATTCATTTGTACTAAATTACATTTTTTTTTATTTTGTCTTCAAGCCAAGCCACTTAAATTACCTAAATGTGTCAGTAAGTTGTAAAGTGTGTCTCCTTTCATTTCCTATTCTGCTTTTTAATTTTCTAGTATTAGTAATTGTGCAACCTATTGTAAACCTAATTTGAATGTTTTATATTCAGTTTGATGCTTGATATATTGTTTTACAAATGCATGTTCAAGAATTCCTTTCATGTTTCCTATCCCTGGATCCAAGAAAAATGAGTAAACCATCTTTTGTTAAAGATAATTTTTAGTTGAGGTTATTTTTAAAATGAGCAAGGTGGGAAAATGAATTTTTATATATTCATGTTATTAACCCTAAATTACCATTTGATACTTGTAAGTGCATTGGCTTTTCCCCAAAGCTATTATGTCATCTGGAGGGTGTAAGTGTGTATGTTTCATATGGGAAAAAAAAGATAATTGGTAGCCGACCACTGGGACCAAGAGCGTTTTTTCTGCCAGGCCCTCTCATTTCTAGCCATATTGTTTTTAACCGTTTTCTTTCAATATAAGAATGCATTTTAGAATAAAGGCTGGTCTATGACTGTTGCCAAAGCAATTATGTAGCCAGGTGTGAAATTAGCTTAAGACTTGTACTTGTTTGTTTTTCTGCCATCCTTGGGAATGCTCCCACTATTATTTTTTGATAGTGGAAATTCTTACTATTCAACATAAGAAAATTTAAAATAAGAGAAACATAGTTATTAATTCTAGATTCAATATTTTTTCATTTGATTTCAGAATGAGTAACTGTTCTCTATTTTTTTTTTGAAATTAGCTCACAGCAAATCTGCTAAGTGTTTTCTAAAGTGACTGTCTTCTCCTCGGAAGGGGCTTAGCTTTTCACAAACAGCTTTACTGTTTCTATAGTGATGCCTCTTCCTTGCTACACTGAATGACAATGTATCACAATCTTAGGTTATCCACACTCACACGTGCATTTCTTGGTTTAACTGTCTTCTGTGTACATGATGTCCTGTCCACTGTGGACGTGAGCATCCATTAGAAAAGGAAATAAAGAAACAGTTAAGCTCTCCTTCTAATGTTCTTGCTTATCATGTGTTCTGTTTTTTTAACCTTCCTATCTCTTTTTTCTCCCTCCATTTCTATTCTCTTTCTTAGTAACTATCTTTGTTTACAAACAGATTTACAAATACTTTCTTTAGCTTAAGTCATAAAACATGTAATTTTCCAACTATTTCTCATTCCTTTTTGTGAATTGTCATTACCTTTTACTTTCTCCGTTAGAACATAATCTTTATTTTGTATTTTGTTATTTGTGAAGCTAATTCTGAAATATTTAAAAATCTCTTGGACTAAAGGTGTGAACTGCTAATCAGAAAAAAAAGAGTATCGTATTAAAAGTTTATCTTCTCTAATTGTTGTTGTGTGATTAACAAGCTGAAAGTTAATTTAGGCACCCATTAAGGTGAAAGGGCTTGGGAGAGTCATCGATATATGGAAAGGTTCTCTATTCTTAATGAGGTTAGAAGAATTCCCTGACAGATGAAGTATTTGAATTCACAGAAGCCACTCACCAAAATAAAAAGAAAAGAAAAAAAAGGAAAATGTGGGTTCTAAAGAATTGAAGAATAATCTTTTTCCCTCTCTGAACATCAAACACCATGTACTTGAAAGCACAGTCCAATGGAGATGTTTCATGACCAAAGGTGTTGGTTTAAGCATCAAACCAACCTGACCCTAGGATGCCTGCAGGAAGAAATTGGAGAGAAATGATCTGAATCTTTCACAAATATCTGAAGCTTGGATTGGGCAGAATGCATATACGTGTTCCCAGAGGAAATCCCTGAAAATCTGTTCATGAAGCCAAGGACTGTAAGGCTTATAAGATTTTATTTTCTAGTGTTTTGACCACTTCTGATATGGGCTTCTTCTTGAACTTTAAGTCTCTTTGGGAAGCTTGTAGAGGTTTAGGTGCAGAGCCAAAGTTTCCAGGATATAAAGTAGTCCAACAGTACTTAGATTTACATTTCTTCAAATTTCTCTTTTCAGTATTTTAATAGTTATTTATTTATAGAATATAGTATTGTTTTAAAAAGAAATATATTTTAATGGTCAAAAGGATGTATATCTGTTTTCCTGTCTTTAAATAATGCTTTCTTAATTTTTCAACTTAGCTAAAAGTTAGTTAAACATCTAACATTTTTAGGAACTTTCATATGCATTGTCTTAATTGATCTCATATCTGTGAGGTAGGTATTATTATTTTAACATTTAGTTATAAACAATGACAGTATCTATGAGGGATCTGATAAGAAGTGGTAAGTGCAGACAGAATTGGAAGACACTGTCCCAAATAGAAACAAATCTCAGATATTAGACAATATTCTCACATTGAAAAGTAGGATATGTAAAACTATCAAACTTTGCTTTTTCTTCAAGTTGATTTGCTCATGACGTTTAAGATGTTTTGATCTTCAGAAGTCTCTTTTTTCTACTGATTTCAAAAATAATTTCTCTAACATAGTAATACCTTTTTAAAAATTATTCATTTTAGTTTGACCACTGATTTGGTCACACACACACTTTAAAGTAAAATCATTGTTGATGCCCATGTCCACAAAAGTAGAACAAAAAATCAAGTAATATCAAACACTAGAGAAACTGACATTTTTCCTAATTCACTCTTAAACATTAAATTCATTAATCTTGGTGGACATGCTAAAGAGCAGAGAAATGCATTTTACCTTAGAGACAAGAAACCAGATTAGAATCAACAATATGGAGTGCCGTTGTGGTTTGTTTTTACTTCACTGCTTCGAAGGTAAAGTAGAATGCTATGCCGTGCATTCTTTCTTAATCAGCAGGCACTATACTTGATGTACGTGTGCACTCTACTCTTGGGTTTATCCTGAGGAGGACAGATACACAACAACAACTGGGGAGTGCTTTTTTGTTTTATTTCTTATTTCTTACTCTCTGATTCTTGGTGATAGTGTTCACTTTACTTCACAGTCAGAAGTCTAATCAGTTCTGGTCATCGGTTTAAGTAAGACCTGGCGATACTTTAGTGAATGACTTTACCAACCACTGAACACTGTGTCAGTTCCCACTAGGAATGAATCACTTCATTATCATTTCTAGAATAAGACAGGAAAGCAGAGTTTACAATCCACAATATGGAATGCCTTGATACAATGTTGTTGTGGGGTCAGCAATATCTAAATTTAAAATTCAACCTCAACCTTTTGTAAGAAATAGACTTATATTATAATTGGATGCCTTTCAAGAGAAAGGGAAGATGTTAGGATGTGACATGATGCCTGATACATATTATTTGTTTACAGTGTTCAGGGACAATGCAAGTCTATCTTCCGGGTCTCCCAAAATGTTCCACTAATGGTAATAATCTCTAAATTCCAATATAAACGGATATGAAAGAGCCAATTGGCCATCTGTGTAAACATGGGATTATATAGAAAAGACAAGGTAGCATGTGATTTTTAGGTTAAGTGAAACATTTTCCTTGTTGACAATTAAAAAGACATAGTGAAATTCTTTTCACTAAAATGGAAACTGCCTCCAGTCTCTCCCGTAGAAAAGTGGCAAACCGCTTCCAGCAGCCACTCACCCTTCCCTTTGTATACTCTGTGTATCTGGTGTCCTGTGCAGGCAGTGAGAGTCCAGTGTGTTGATGTTTATTAAATAGCAGGGTGCACAATTTCCTTCCACAGTGCAGAAGAAGAAAAGCAGAACATATGCTTGAATATTCCAAATAATTTGTTAGAAGATGCATGTGGATCTATATCTAATATGAAATTAATTTTCCACACACACAGAGCTCTGTAGCCAGATTTTTACACAGTGGGTTGTGATATTGCAATTTCTCATTCACAAGCCATGTGTTTGAATTATACTACTTGAATTATCAAAGTCATCTTGCTGTTTGAATGCCTCTGGCATTCTATTTGAAAAAATTTTATAATCAAGTCTAGCTCTTTCAGGGGTGATGTTGATACTGCCCCTGTAGGTGGTACAATTGATGTTAGTGGCTTGAAGCTAAATTTTCTATTTCATGTATTTATGAAATATTATTTCTCCAAAAGACATTGAGTTCTGGTAGTCTCTCTCTCTCTCTCTCTCACACACACACACCCATACACACACACATATGAACACACATACACACTTTTTTACACACGGGCTATTACCTTCCTCATCTGAAAACTCCATGGGAAAAACAATTCAGTAGAACTAAAAAAAAATTAAAATATTTAAAACTATTATAGAGGATGTGATACTTAAATTCCTCAAACCTCTAGATGCCCAGTTAAATGAGTCTTATCTACTGAAATGAGTCTTAATTAATGTTTAGCCTCAAAAGAATTCTTCTATCAGGTATATTTTAGTGAACACCTATTTTAAGCCAGATATCTCCCAGGCATCCCCGCTTATCTTATTTATTTCTGACAGCTTTGTCATGTTATAACTAATTTTGGGTGGTAGGCATGTAAAGCTGAAGACGTCCCCTGAATTATGCCATGTGACGCCACTGCTCCTCATCCTCCTTTAGCCTGGCCTTTCTCTGTTACAAACTCTGATAACGACCCGGAGATAATGTGTCTCATCTTTGCACGTTGTACAAAATAAAATCTACAAGATAGATGACAGAAGCAGGATAAAGAAAATTTGTGAGTGGAATAATAAACATAAAATTAACAGTTTAATGTGTGATGTTCTACATTTGTGTTAGAACTAAAAAGAAATATAATTAGAAAATGAATTTGACCTAGCTTTGCAGTGAATCAAAGCACAAACTTTGGAGTGCTAAATTGATTATAATTCATTGTAATTTAGCAGGTTTAGACTCTCACTGAAAAAATGTTAATATTTTCTTAGACCAGATGGAGAAAAAAATCCTCTGGGTTCATATTAACAGCTTTATGGATTTGACTTTATATTGGGTTGATCAAATCATATATGACTTTACATTTAATTCTGGGTTCCAAACTTCCTAAGACATGTTGGGATGTATTGAAAGGAGATATACTTGGACAGTGATGATCTGGATGCCATATCCTATGTGAGAGAGGGATGAGATATCTGGAAAATGAGAAGACTTGGGAAGCTGGGGGAGAGCTATGTATGTTCTGCATATCTTCAAATCTTTTAAAAAAATATTCTCTTGGGTAAGTAGAATGAACCACATCTATGGTATTCAGTAGGACTGGTGCGTGGAGATTAGGAGAAAAGCATGCCACATTAAATGGAAAAAAAATTGCAGCAAAGAAAAAATGTCCCAAAAGTGGTATAGATTTTAATTAGCTTCTTGGTTTTGGAAATACACTTCTATTAAAAGTTAAACTGGACTGTTTGGCATTCACCATCTCTTTCATTTGAAATGTTTAAGGTTTCCTACTTAAAATGAAGAATGATGTAGTGAGAAAAAATAGCTAATGCATGTTTTAAATATATAAAAATGACATTTCTCTTTCTGAAACTTTTTTTATACATATAATGTCAACATCTCATAGCAAGCCACATAAAACAACAGAATTACATTTACTCATAAAAGTGGGTAAATTTTTTTCCTTGTTTACCAAGAAAAAAAATGGGACAGAGGTTAAGTTTATTTTTTTAACTTATCAAGGTGATATTTTTCAGAATAAATGGAAAAAGGAAATGCATTATATTATTATACATATTGAATAGTGACTTTTTAAAGACTATGTCCATGTACAAATTAAGATATTAGACTGAGAACTCAGATTTGAGAGATTTACAAATTTCAAAGTGAGAAAATACCTCTTTTCTAAAACTTTTGTAAAATATTACACGGCAGCCCAGGCCAAGTAGCTCAGTTGGTTAGAACATCATCCCAAACCACCAACATCATGGTTCAATCCTCAGTCAGAAGAAACAAACTGATGCTTCCCGCTCTCTAATTCCTCTCTCTCTCTCTCTCTCCACCCTCTCTACTTCCTCTATCTTTAGAATCAATAAATAAAAAAGTTTAAAAGAAAAAAAACTGTGCTGTATTTCTCTATATAATTAGTCTTTCAGTTGCCGTCATCTCTTCAACCACTGCATACTAAGGTTACTAAGGCTTCCAGATATTTTTGAGAACTGGTTCTGTCATAAGAGCACATTACATAAGCAGGTTTTAACTAGAGGGCAGTGGAGGAAAGAGCACCAACCAATATATTTGAACGTACCTATTCAGTTTGAAAGATTTGAAATGTGAATCCCACAAAATTTGATCTGTACCTATTATCAGATATCCTATTGGTTCTTATGCATGCTTTTTACTTGGTCTCACTGAAGAATCAGATATCAGAAAATAATAAACAATATTATTAATAAAAGGAATATAGATGGAAGTATTTTTTAGATCTCTGTTTCACTCAACTTTTCTTCATACTGTTTGTGGTCTTTTTAATCGGCCATTTCCATCTTTTTTTAAGGACTGTGTGATTTTATAAAAAATTATCACATATACTTAAACTTTTTCCAAACATTATACCATGTTAGGTATATGCTGGAGACACAGGAACAACCAGATATGGTAAAATTATTTCAGCTTCATTCATCTAAACGTGAACTGAAAATGACAGGTCAGCATTTAAAAGATTAAAAAAAATAGAATCTTATGTTTCTGTATGAATTGGTTCAGTAAAGAGATAAATGTAATTTAATGTCTTTATACTCATCTAGATCCAATCATTAAAAAAAATGTGGCACATAAGGAAAGGCATATTTTATCCTCTTGAGATAAAAAAAATTACCAAAGATCAGCAGCATCATTAATTTTGACACTTTCCTTGGATTTGTCTCATACTTTTGGCCTATGTCCTAAATTGAGACTCTTCTATATCTGGCACTGTGTAAGACAGCTTCACAAGAAGTCAAGGACTAGTAGTAGATGGAAAAGTTAAAATAATCAAAACACTGTTTTACAGAAACACTGGAGATATGTGTAGAGAGAATTATCACTTGTTCCGATGGCGGAGCTAGGAGAATGTGTTACATGGAAATGAATGTTGACTTGTGTCTGAAAGGATGAGAAGTTTTCCATGCAGTGATGGTAGGGCAGGATATTTCTTGTTCCCTTATGAGGGAATAAAACATGTAGAAGAAAAAATAAGGATATGAAATAACATTGAGAAGAAAATCAGTTTGATTTTATATAACTGCCAGGAGGTGGGTCTTGAAATGTGTACGAGGGAAGATCGAGATAGGATCAATATCTGTGATTAATATAAGTAATATGATGAATATACATAAAAAGAAACAATCTGTTAGTGACCTGGACATACAGATATGGCAGAGGCCACTCTGGCAGCAGTATGGATATAAGGATCTCAAACCAATTTGGAAAGAACACGGTCACAAAAAACACTAATAACTGCATTCTTAAGCTGTGAGGAACAGTGACAGAAAGGAGGAAACTATAGTGATTATTTTATTATTCTTATCCTTTCGGTTTACAGAGAAATAAAGATAATTTTGTTTTCACTAGAGTTCAGTTCCTCTTTAATAGACCTAAACTTCCTTTTCCTTCTCTTACTTTTTTCTATTGAAAAATACTTTTTAGTACATAGTCTGTCTTCGGTCTTCTAGTTACTTGAGAAATAGTAGTAAGAAAATGAAGGAAAGAATAATATGAATGTGTAAGTTTGTGTGCATATTAGGGGCAGTTTAAAACAAGCTTTTACAAATTTAAGTGGAAATAAAAAGTGCTTGACCAGCAACAAAATGTCAGTCAAATATATAATAGGGCCTGTATAAAAAAGTAAATGTGAAGATACACAGAGAACATCCTCAGCTTTCTGCAATAATATTATCACTGTTCAAATTATTTCTATTGGATCACATCTTATGGGCAAGAAAAATAGGTGGGGAAATAAACAGGATAGCAATTGAAAACTCCAGCCTTTATAGTCCATAAACTCTGTGTTCAAACCCTGTCTCTGTTGCTTTCAAGCAGTAACACACTAAGTAATTTAACTGACCCCTTTATGCTTTAGGTTTTCTTTTTCCCTTGAAAGCTTGCAAAAAAAAAAGCAAATGTGTATTTAGCATTTGACCCATTGTAGACTTTCAGTCAGTGTTAGTTACGACCTGACCAGTGTGGCTCAGTTGATTGGGCATCATGGCGCAAAGCTAAAGGGCACTAGTTTGATTTCTGCTCCGGGCATGCGGCTGGGTGGCAGGTTTGGTGACCAATGGGGAGCGTACGAGAGGCAACCAATTGATGCTTCTCTCTCACATGGATATTTCTCACCTTCTTTCCCCTCTCTCTAAAAATAAATAAGTAAAATCTTTAAACAGAGTTAGTTATGACAATGGTGATAATTAAGGAACTGTGAGGACATGGACACTATTAAAACTCCTCACTCTTGTTACTATCATTAATTATTAAACTCGGCGTTAATTTAGTCATTTTACAATCACGTTGTCAAATGCTCTGTCTTCAGTAAGAGCCAGAGTCTGAGGAAGGACATCTTATTTTGGGCAGCCTTGGTTCATAACTGTCATTTGTAGGTCAGAGCCAGAAAAGGCATATAATATATGAATTCTTTGAATAAGTAAACTCATGAATGAAAATCTTGTGTGTCTCAAATGAATATAGAATTTCATGTTTAGTTAGTTGACTCAAACTTACTTAATCATATATTTTATTTTCCCAAAGCATATTATAGTCTGTGTGTGTATGTGTGTGCATGTGTGTGTATAAAATAAAGACTTTAAGTGTATATTTACCATGCTAGCTTATAAGCTCTTCAAAGGGATCCAGATTTTTATTATGTTTTTAAACACTACAATTCTTGGCATGGTGCCTGACACATGGTAGGCAAGTAATAAATACCTGTTCACTAAATCTGATGTTAGCTTTATGTTTTCCAAGTTCTTGAAGTCAACAGGAGTTACCAACTGTAGTCAGTTGACTCCTGCTGTACCCTTTTACCATATGTCTCCTAATCTTTGTACATAACAGCATGTTTATTTCACAAACAGATTTCAAATGTCTAGGATCCATCTTCGGTTCTTGTTCACTCTGGATTCATGTCTGTAGCATTCTTTCCTCACACCACGACAGAAAAATAGTAGCAATGCTTTCTGTAGAACGCTCAATACTCCACACATTTTGTTTCCACATTTCTTTATTTTTTTCTTGCACATGGTAGGTATTCCTCAAACATTTGTTAAAAATAAGTAAAAACACGTTGGTATATTTGAGTATATTCTTCTGTAAGAGAGTATGAAAACCACAGCTGATAATTTAGTGTGATTGTAGTATTCCACGTAATTGTATAATATCTTCTATGAAAAATTTGATGATGGCTTGAAAATGAGTCAGTATTATCAAAATTCACCATGTAAATAAATGTAATTATAGAACTAATTATAGTGTTTTGTCATGGTAAAATTACCTAATTTGCCCAGTTTGCACTGTTATCTTCATAGACTAATATTGAAGTTAGCCCTGCTAAATTGGTATTGCATATTAGTTTTAGCAGCAGTTTCAGGAACCCATTATTAACTGTCAGATGTCATATTATATCAATGAAATTTGAATCACTCCTTACATTCTGGCATTTATATTATGACAGTAAATCAGTCTAGGAAACCTATTTAGAGAGTGACTTTAACTTTGGCTAATTTATTATTTAAATGATATACATCTTAGCAATCTATCAATCATTTATGTGAGTATACATTATAAAGCTTTTAATTAATCAGAATCCATTAAAATCCACATCTATTTATTCAGCAATTCATAAAAATAAGTGACAATTTAATATATTTTATTTTAAGGGGAAAAATGGAGATCATGAAAATCAGTGTTTTAATTTTTTGAAAAGGTGATAATACTTAGTGGAATCAGAAAATATTTATCTTAGTGTTCTTTACACGGCCCCCCCATATTTACATTAAAAGTGATTTTAAAGGCTTCCTTTTCATAGCAAAATCCAAGTCATCAAAGAAAACTGATAGCTCGATATGCATCTTGGGATGATGCATTTTGGTTGGTTGTGAATAGCCCAGCCTAACAAACTATTTCCCCCTCCACTGTCATTTATTCAGCAGCTTTCAATCACTGAGCACATTTCCTGTTTCTGAGCTTTTTATAATATCGCAGCTCTTCTCATCCCATATCCATACTTCTGATTTGTCTTTTACATTTTACGACTCCTATAAAATATTAAATCATACAGTGTTCAGGAACTCAGCATTGAACCCTAGTTTCCCTAAAGTGAGGAAACATTACTTAGAGATAAGCAATTAGGTATTTTAAATATTTAGATACCCAAATATTATTCTGCAGGCTTAGTCTCTCTTATTGAGACAAATTATTCCCTGGTTCTGCATCCATAAACATCACCAGAGAGAACATTAATAATCATTAGGTATGTGCCTTAGAAGAAATTGGAAAATAGTTTAATGGGATTTTAACTTAAATGAAGACCAACCGGAGTAACACTTACTTTACGACGGATCCTCAGGGTCTGACAGAGAACCACTAACAAGGAAACGGTCACTTATCTCTAGGTTTGCTCATTTTTGTGTGGTTTCACGAATAAAACTCTCAAAATGTAAAGGTGGGATAGTCATTAAATCCTATTAAAAACCAAATACAAAAATGCAGCACAAGAAATTTATTTGGTCAATACCATATACAGCTCAAGAATCATACAGATCTACTTTTTGAGTATTAATATTTACTTAATCCCTTCACCTTTTACCTCCAACCCCTCAACCCCCTCCCCTCTGACAGCTGTCAGGCTGTTCTCTGTATCTATGAGTCTGTTTATTGTCAGAATCATTGTTTTGCCTTAGGCTTTTGTGGGGATGACTTTCCTCACAAGTCCCCCCCCCCCCCGTGTGCCACGAATGAGAGTAAACATGCTGAGACATGATGTGATCTGCTTGGGGAGGAGAGGTGGTGGATCCTTCAAAGGGGAAGGGCCAAGAGCCCCTTCCTCAAGAGGCTTTTTATTGGGTTCATTTGTACAAGAATACAGGTAAGGCTCAAACAATAGATAGCATTCAAAGAACTATGAGGGCTTATTCTCAGGGTCAGATAGGTAATGGTGTTACCAAACAAGAGGTCCGAGGGAGGGGCAATACAATATTCGGCCCACGGAGGGATGCCGAAAACTGCTATACAACAGGGGCCCCTTCCCAAAACAAAATACTAATATCTACTGGGCTCTTCTGTCCGCCGCCAATTGGAAAGACATCTCTCAATGCCAGAGATTTGTGAAAAGGAAACAAAATGTTTATTTAATGCTATTCAGGCCTAATGCCTCCACTAAAATAGCAAAGTCCTTTAGGGTATACACCTACACCCACACAGCGCTCCCTTCTCCCACTGTCCCAACTCCAGGTACCGTAAATCAGGAAAAGAGCACACATCTGTGTTGCAGGCCGCTGGCACCATCAGCTGTGTCACCGTGCAGGCAGGATCTCTCTCTAGTTAATTCAAAGTACTGTGGTACCCTCTCACGGTCCACTGGCAAGAGTTCTTTGTACCCAGTTCTAGTCAAAGTCTCTCTTGCTTTCCCAGGCCAATTGGCCAAACGGGGCCCCCCAAAGCCGCGTGGGCCTCTTCTACCAAAGCTGTAGGGGTTCATACTCCACCAAAAGCATGTGGCTTTCTTCTTCACCTGGCTGCAGGGATCTCCATTCTGGCAAAGCTGCGTGGTTTTCCCTTTCACCTGGGCAGTTATCCCCTCATGTCCCGGAGCCAGTCTTTTCCAAGCTCCCACACCGGCCTTCTCACTCAGGGGTACAGCCTCTCGTTCCATCCTGAGTCCTAGCTACTCCCTTCTCCCTGGCTCCAAACTTGGCCACTACTATTTAACATATCTATGAAACCAGTTAAAGGTTATAGATATGTTAAATAATCATTCCAGAGGTTAGCTGCAAAACTATTGCTATGCAAAACAGCTCTCAATGGCCCTACTCCATTTGTCTCCTCCCCATGGGGGGGGTGTTTGAGGACATATTATATGTCTCTCCAATATTCCTATACACTTTAAATTCTGGACACCATTCCAAATCTTTTTTTGCACCCCCCTCCCGCTGCACCCTGTATCAATGGGCCATAAAACTTTGAGGAACCAACTTCTTGCTTGGACCCTTATCATCTAAATGAGAGCATTCTAAACAGAGCAGATTTCACAGGTTTATCTGGAATTCTTTGTGATGCCAATTTTTACCCCAGGACAGACTCTAGCAAGGCAGGGAGCTGCACCCCTCCCCATCAGGTATTCAGGCTTAAGGGGATTAGAGCCAGGAAGTGCTTCTCCCAGAGAACATGGGGACTCAGGCTTTGTCAAGGCTTGGGGGGTGAGAATCCATTGCTCCCTCTTTGTTACAGCCCCCCCCAAGTACTTCCATGATGGACACCCACATGATCGAGCCTGGCTTAGGTTGCCCTCCCCTGTGAGGGGTCTTACCCGTCATTGACTTTGACCAAGCTTTGGGTGCAGGGAGAAAACTGAGGCAGTGTTTGCTACCAGAGACAAGCTTTGTCTCCTGCAGCTCACATTCCAAAGGTTGTGGCTTGCCCTTAGCCAGAGGGGGTGGAGTTACAATTCCTGCAACCAGACAGAGGGGTCCACAAACAGGCTTTCTGGTTTTTAAAAATGTCAGGAATTTAGTATGTCTCTACTCATAAGGCATGGCATCCATATACACATGAACATGGTTTTCCCTGCAAGATTATATATTTCTCTAAAAGAGTGATAGGTATAGAAATATTTAAATAGAAACCGATTCTCATTTAACAAGTACATTTATTCCTGCTGTTCTTCTTTAAAAGTTTTTATTTCTCTTTTCTCCTATCACAGCAAATCAACCTACCCTACATCTTCTATCCTCAATTTGTTTTTCACTTAGTAATAGACAGGTAGGTATAAACAAAGGACCACTTTCAAAGAAAATTTTGTTGTAAAGAAATAAATCTGAAACAACAAAATTTAGGAATAACCTTTAATTTTGCAAAAGCTACATAAATTTCTGGTTTGAATCCTTTTTTTTTAAACTTATGAGAGTATACATTTCAAGGGACATATTTTAAAACTCAGCCACTGAATTTTGCCATATATTGGTTCTGGATACAACTGCCATTACTCAAGTGTGTACTGGAGAATTAGCGTGAACAAAGCAGAGAGTAAGAACAGTCTCTGCCACTCTGGATTGAGCGTTGCTCATCTCAGTGTCACAGAGAAATGCCTCCGTGTTCCCCAAACAGCACTTCTTTGAGAAAGAAATAGACATTCCTAGCACATTCCATGTCCTTCTGTGTAGTGTTTATCAGGAATCCCTAAGCAATAGGAAGGTTATTCTGTGATGTGTCTTAGCAGAGACTCACAGAAAACCATCTACTCTCTAGTGTCTGGGGCATCAGACCTTTGAAAAGTTAAAGAACTAAAACTGCCCCAATAAAAGAAAAGCTGATAAGGATTAGAAAACATCATCTTTTTGAAAGGCTTTAATTACATACAGTTATTGAATCATTTTGGTAATAAAAATATCACAACTTATAATGACAGTATGTAAACAAATGTTTTAAGTTATAAAGAAAAGAGTTGCCTACATACAAAAATGAGAGAATATGTCATTCTGAGACTGAATGCTCTAATATATTATTAGCATTCTCTTGTGACACAAATTCACTCAGACACCTCAAGTGTCTCTTAAGAAGCATAATGAGCACAGAGGATTTTAATGTGCCTATATATAACATGCATAAGGGTAAATAACTTGTACCATATTTAAAATTAATTTTAAATTTCTTTACCATGTTCTAAAACTACTGAAACCATTTTTTTGCATTTTTTATTGTTGTTCCAGTACAATTGTCTCCATTTTCTCCCCGCTATTCCCCACCACCCCAGCCATCTCCACTTCCCACCCTTGATCGATCGTTTTAAAGAAAAAGAATAAATCTAAGAGAATAAAAATGTCTGAAAATTTTGTTTTTGTGATACATTCTTGTATGTGAATGTATTTGCAAAACTTAATTGGAAGGGTTTGCTTTCAAGATCTTGGCTCATTCCTTTCCCTTGTATTTCTTCTTGTTCTGTAACTTGTCCCTCCTCCAACTCTCCACCCTGACAAAGTGATTGAGAACATGTGTTGGGTTGTCTTCCTTAGCACTTTTGTTAGCAACTGTTCTTTTTTTGGTACTTTTTAGGCAATTGGTCAGCTTTCAAGTTTATTTGAATTTTTAAAATGACACACAAAATGAAACACTGTAGGATCTGATTAATGCAAACAGTTTAACTTGTGAAACACAAACAAACAAGCATGCAGACCAGCCACCTGCAAAATGCTGAAGGAGCCTCGAGATTTTTGGGAGAGAGAACATTGTGGGAGATATTTTTGAGGGCAGAAAAAAATGGGTAGAGTTAACTCTAGGGAAAAAGGAGGCTTTCACAAATTTGGATAGAGTTAGTGTAAATGAAAAGATGTAAATGTCTAAATCCATCTTGCATGTGCGTTGGTGTGATATAACAGGATGTTGAGAGTAAATCATTCATAATCATTTTTTATTAATTGGTTTCGTGTATGACAACAGTGCAAAAGAAAATGACATAGCTTTTTAAATAAATTTGATCTTGTTTCAGAGCACGTAATATCTGCTTAACTGGTTTTCCTCCCTTCTTTTTGAAGGGAGACAGGTACATGTAGCGAGCCTCAGAGACTGAAGGTCAGTGACTGAAGAACCTCAGAAATGTTCCCACTGTTGCCAAGAAAATGAGAAACACTACCCAGAAAGTCTGCACTTTGATGTCCTACACAGCCTGATAAAATAAAAGTAATGTAATTACCAATAATGTCAAAAGTCCCCCAGAAATTTTGTCTGTTAAGTAGTTTTTACTATGGCTTACTATTTTTTGTGTTGTTATTGTTGCAGCTTGATGTCACCCCAATAAGTCAGTTTCAGAATGTGCTTTAGCCAACCATTTTATTTTATGAAATGGAAACTCAGTAAGTGGATTTTCTGGAATTGTCTCAGTGATCCCCTATGATTTGCTAGGCAGCACTACATACAATGTGTTTTTCTTCTCTGTTATTTTAATTCATTCTAAAAACCAAACTCTGAGATGGTTATTATTATTACCATTTTAAACTGATGACCAAAAGGAAACCTAGAAAGATTAAACAACTTTCTAAAGGTTACATGACCGGAGGACAGAGGCAGATTTAGAATCTGAGTAGCCCTTTATAGACTTAGTTTTGTTTATTTTTTAACCTTACTCCAGCCCTCCGAGACATGCAAATTAACCTCTCAGTAGGAATCTTTACACATTCGAATTACAGCAACAACCTAAAAAGTTTGGTATTGTGACTTTGAAAATGTGACTTTCAGCAGTCCACTGTTAACACAGGTAAACTATCTGTGTTCAGATAACAGCATCTTCCTTCAGTGGAAAGCTATATAAGCAATGCCCCCAGAGTTATGTTTTCCCAAATATTTAAATACAGATAATAAATTTTCTTTGATATTTGGTTTTTCATTCATAATTATTTCGCAAAATGCTCTCACTTGCCACTGTCCTTTTCCACTGGGATGTGCTAGAGGATGACAAAGTGGAGTGAGTAGGAGAGGCCTATTCATTGAGAACCTCAGACACAGACACGGCCATGATGCCAGTCGTAGGGGTTCTTTTCTGACAGAAGTGTGTTCGTTTCATGAATCCAAATTGCTCAAGTCATAGGATAGAGTAACACTTTCTGCTGGTAAATTATTCTATCTTTTATGTTAAAGATTACTGACTAGGCATTTACAGAGAAGTTGGGGAAAAAGGTAGTGGAAGAACGTTATAATACAGAGTGACAAACGTAATGAAAGCTATAAAGAGAAGACCCTGAATACCAATGAACCAACCCAGTCTGCAGTATCTTAAGAGAGTTTTGGGGACGAGAAAGCCTCAACTGAAACTTAATAAGCAAGGGGACAAAAAAATGGACTCCATTTCCTTAACAGTTTACATTTCAGAAAGTTTAAAGCAATTAATGAAAAGAATAAACAACCAGTTTTCTTCACAGTCCTATAAGCCTATAAAAGCTAAAAGCACCTCAATATAACTTTCAGTAAAAAAAAAAAATCTACATTTTATTGCCATTTGGGTGCCGGCTGTGTACAGAGCAGAAGAATACAGGAGTTTTGTGATAGGAAGTGACATAGTGATTTTTAAGTCCTTTGTTGCTGCGTAACAGAAGACTATGTGTTCAGTTAACAACAAAAGGTTTTTATTCTCAAAATCATTAGACTCAGTATATTTTACAACCCTACAACAACCTGCCATAAGTATGTACCACCATATACATCTTTCCTGCTTACAATTAAAGTTTTTCTGGAGTCATTCTTCTTGTATACACTTCCTTTCAAACTAATAGAATACCAAGATGTAGAAAAATGTTGAATCATGCATTATCTCTTTATCTAAAATTGTTATATATTAGTAACTGAGGTTTGAGAATATATTATTTAAATGTCTGGAAAGTCCAATGAGGGCACTAGAGCAATGCTGTTAATACTGTTTAGAGTAATACGGCTATGATTGGTGATGGCATATTTCTATAAAGCTGAATGCAAAACAAACAATAGATGAAAATGTTAGCATCCATGTTTGGTCATAGAATTGTTCTTTTGTATTTACTTCCACATTCCATCTTTTGTACAATGAGAAACTGCAAGTGTTAAAGAAGAAAGTTCAATGGCACTTGGCAAAACAAACTTTATTCAGGACCACAGTCATAGGCATAGGGACCATGGCAATGAGATTTGACAGCAGGGGAGAGAGAGGAGGCTCAACTCTAAATATAGCATGGGCACGTGGGAAGTGGGAATTCTAGCCAAGGAGTTTGGTGGGGGATCAGTGGGTAGAACATCACCAAGAAGACACATCCAGGGTAAAAGAGAATCCTGGATAAATCAACCTAACAGGCTTCTTGTTAAACGCTGGTAAAGTACTCAGACATCCCCTGGGAGGCCTTGGACGATGAGGAACGTAAACCGATTCTTTTTATTTTTTATATTTCTTATTTTAAAATACTTTATTTATTTTTAAAAAGAGGATAAAGGGGGAGGAGACAAAGAAGAAGAAAAACACTAATGTGCTTCTTCTTCTTCAACAAACCCAAGATAAACATGGATTTGTTGCCTCTCACACACCCCCCGGCCTGGGGACCTGGCTGACAACTCAGGCGTGTGCCCTGAATGGGAATTGAACTGGAGACCTTCGCATTTGTTGGTCAGTGCTCAATCAAGTCAAAGAGAGGGGAGAGAGTTCTTGCTACACTGACTTAGCAGCATTCTTTCTAAAACTGGGTTTTACAAGAAAGTCTACAGGTGGGCTTCAAAGAAGGTTCAGGAGTCTGACTAAAGTTTAGTCAAACTATGTATTTTTGTCACAAGACATTAAAGTTTACAATGATTTTTCCCACTGTGCTTTAAATCCTTAATATCCCATATAAACTTGAATTTCCTTCCTTGTTTGGTGATTTTGTTAATGATAACATGTCATATAAAGAATAATGTCAGCACTATTTTGTTTATTTAAAAGCAATGCCATTTCATGTAGTAATAGATAAAGTAAAGCCCTGGAAATAGTAAAATATTTTCCTAAGTTTAAGATAGTGAGTGAATAGTATGTAATGGGAACAACCTAGCTCATTGGAGGCATTCAGTGTCCAGAGTGGAATAGCCTTTGACTGATTAAGTGGGCAGAGTCTATTGACTACCTTATTAAATATGAAATCTATTAAACTTAAGTACAACCTTTCCCCCCTTCAAATGTTAACTTCAGTGCCAATGCGAGAGTAAAACTCGTGACATTTAGAAAGGAGAGAGAATCAGATGAGATTTACCAGAAAGAGGATACATAAATAATTGAATAGAAATGTCTGTAACAATGCAGCTCTCTTAGATAATGTGTGACGAAATATTTCTCTATTTTCCAATGGGGAAGGTTCTAACAGAGGGCTCAATCAGCTGTTCCTTAGGCACTATAATCAGGGAAATTTTGGAGGCTTCCTTCCAAGTTCTGATTTATCACCCAGTATCCCAAGGGCCCTTCCTGTGATTGCCTCAGCACTGATATTTATGCTGGATGAAGCCAGAGTGCCACGCTTAACATGATATTATCCTTCTTGAGGTCACAAGAGTGCTATCTTTCAAGTACATTTGGGTGATTTTCACACCATCCCATATCTCACTAGAGGCATCTCTTTTTTGAAGCTTAGAAGGAGTCTACCAGGCCTGTTAATAACATCCAGCAAGTCTCAGTAAACATGTCTTTTCCCAGCTGCGATGCGAGTTCACAGAGGAGGAAAGTCAGTGTAAGAAGTGGTATAAATTAGTGCATCGGCTCCTAATACTAGCTGTCATGATTTCCTTGAGGGGTCTAGCAAAATGTAGCTTTCCGTGCCTGATATGCTTTCTATTATTGTTATCTACCCTCTTCAGAGGTGTGAAGGAATGACCTTTCCCCCAGAAATGCCAAACTGATTCTTTTAGAGAGACTCGTTGCTGCCTCTATAGCAACAGACCTCTGTTTCGGGCCTTTGAAGACTCTGCCATTGCAATCACAGGTACAGTACTTCCCAGGAAGAAACAATTGCTGGGAGTCTCCAAAAGGCTCGCTCGCACACTGGGGCAGGGGCTTTGCCACAGCCTCCCCAGGCACAAGCTGCCAGAGCGCTCCCTGCATGCTAATGTCTTCAGATAGCAAGTCCTTACTGTCCTTGTTTACATCTGTAAAGAAAGGCTTTCTTTTTGCTGGAAGTTTGCAAGCTGACAGCTTTAGAATGTGAATTTTTCTGTGTCTTTTCAGATCAAGTACAGCAACACTGGCAGGAGCTTCCCACACAGCCTTCTGTCAGTTTTAGGCAAAACTTGAGCCAAAGACTGGTGTCAGCTCGGCTCATCAGCTAGCTCTATCCAAGGCAAAAGGCAGCAGGCCCTTCCCAGCCCCGTAAGGGGCAGAAGCGGCATTGGCAGCATGGCTGTTGCCAAGGCCCATATACGTTGTGATACAGTGAGGTCTTATGACAGTGTGTGCTCACCAATGTAGTTCAAAGTTAGGAGTGAAAAGATTCTCCCTTGTGATCCCTTGCCAAAAATAGATGGCATTTAGGATTTATATTACTAGGTTGGTTTGGACATTGGCATTGTTGGAAGATGGAGAGCTTTTACTCAGGAAGCCTTGACATTATCATTTTCCTGTTCTTTGCCTCAAGCTAAGTGGTTAGCTAATTCTTGATTTTTATATATACTTCTGTGTATTCCAATCAACCTTGGACTGAAATAGACTGGGGACTGAAAATACTTCAGGAAATAATGATAAAACTGGGCTGTAAATGTTTGTAATTTTTTTAATTTAAAAATCCATTATATTCGAATGGCTTGGAACATCTTTAAGCCATAACAAAGCCATATGTTTTATTAGCAGGATTATATTTCCTTAAAGCAGAAGGGCCCCAAAGCAGTCAGCAATTATATAGTCCCCCCTTATCTGCAGTTTGGTTTCCTGTGGTTTCAGTTACCCAGGGTCAAGTACCGTCTGGAAATATTTAAAACACGTTCAACTATAGAGGGTCCCCAACTACCCACATTGTCTACCCCAGACATCCAACCATCAGTGTCCCCATGGCTGGATGATCCTCCTTCTGTTGCCTCCTCAGAAGGCCAGCTGTGTCCTGACTCTAATTCGCAATGGCCATGCCATTCACTGCATTTTATCTCATCGCATAAGAGTACAGTACAATAAAATATGTTGAAGGACCGCATTCACATAACTTGCGTTAAAGGCATATTATAAGTCTTGTCTTTTATCATTAGTTATTGTTGTTAATCTTACTATGTCTTGTTTATAAATTAAACTTTGCCATAGGTTTGTGTTTATAGGGAAGCCAGTATATATGGCCTTCAGCACTATCCACATTTTCCGACATCCACTGAGGGTCCACTTGGAAAGTGTCTCCGAGGGGTAGGGCTTTCTGCTGTATTTAACACTGGCACCTGCATGTGTCGCTCTGTGTACTTGTTTCTTGGATTACATCGTTATTCTCCTACTGTATTTTCTGAAAAGACTTTTGAGATTTCTGTTTTAGAAATGTCTTCACAATCAGGTTAATAATGCAAGAAAAATTACATTACTTGATTGCTTTATATTATTTCACCAGGCACAGTATTACAGACCAATTAAATAACAAAATTTCTTCTCTTGCATTGAAATGATTTTTGTTTGTGCCTGAAAACATATGCAGATTTTTGGTTTCTGAGGCCATTTAAAGACTGGCTGTAAAAGTTAAAGCTAGTTTTTATGAGATACTGCATAAAACTATCTACCTAATCTAAATGTTACCCTTAAACATCGTTTTGAGTGAAATGTTTGTTAAGTGTTGGCACTTGAAAAGCTCTTCTCATTCAAATGAAGATGTTAACAGAAATTAATATGAGGACATGCCAGGTGAAAAAAACAATGAATCAGAATTAAAAAATGAAATGTTAATAATGGTAAAATAGTGCTCTGAACAATAGACAGTTTTTCAATGAATGCAGTCAAAGTTTGGATATATAATTAATAATTCAAGCCAGCAAGAGTTTTGTTTTTTCTACTTTTGAATGCACAACCTAGCAAAGCAGCCCTTTATTGTTTTTCCTGAAAGTCATGATTTATTGAGCTCACAAATTCAGAAAGTTGACATTGATAAAACCATGGGTGAATGCTTTGTTTTGAAACATTTTTCCAAATATCTGATATTTAGAGCACTGAGTAGTATACTCCCCAAAGCTCATTTTCACCAGTAATTACTATAAAATATTAAATAAGTCTATGCAGTGATTATGTAGACACAATAAAATTGATACTGGAGAAATTAGGAGAGAAGATGGAAGGGCTTTATGAGGCACTAAGTGTCTGCTCTGAACCAGACGTTCTCCTGAGCACTATGAAACCAAAATCAATGCAGGCGTGAGGAGTGGTTACTAATCAGGGAGGCAGACATGTAAACAAACAATTACAGCACGTGAGGATTATTAAGGAGGAAGACAACAGAGAGCTCTAGGAACATCCAGAAAGACCTGACAAACTGTGTCTTGGGCAGATTGGTAACTCGAAGGGAGCAAGGCAGAGGAAATTTCAAAGGTGTGTTGAAATTTGAGCCGATCCTTAAAATATGTAGCAAAGGAGTCAGGCAATAAAGGGAGAATCCCAGATGGGGGAAAGTATATACAAGCACCTGAGGCTTAATGTGAATATAAGCAAGACAACATGGCTTGTGTCCTGTGCGAACATGACAAAAGGTGGATTTAAAAGGACAGGAATATAGCTCACACGCTACCTTTTTTTGCACTAAGAAATGTGGGCAATCTACCTGTAACAAGGAAAGACAATGAGATATTTTAAGCAAATATAAGAATCAAATTTGATTTCTAGAAGAAAAATTATCGTAACAAGTTTTCGAAAGTGACTATCCTTTCATTTGTTCAGGTTTATGGAGCTGGTTAATTAAGGGCATACCCTCGGAAATATAATCTCCTCTAGGAACAAAATGAGAAAACAAATCATATGAAAAATGAATAAGTTTACCATGTTTAAATTTTATGAAGAGGCAAAGGTGACTTTAATATTTAATTGTGTTATTCATCCTAGTAATGATATTGTTTTAAAAGAGCATTAGCTAAGTGGATTGAAAGAAAGATTCCATATATTCTAGTCCCAGGATTTGACAGTGTGGTGGTCCTTGGGTTCTTATACACAAGGTAAGGGATATGCAGTTCTCGTGCTGAGAGTTTGTTTTACTCTGCCTCCTAGTTTGAGGTGCTGGGACTACTGTGTGTGTAGGAGGCAGGCGTTACCAGCCTGTCTGAGTATGGAGGAAGAGGCGCTGTACCTTCCGTGTACGGACCACACTTCCAAAAATGTAACCGCAGGCAAAACATCTATGAATTTTTAATGTCTGCTATATTTTTGCCTATCAAATAATAATATGCACTCTGAAATCACTGCTCTTTTTTGAAATTGGACAGTTATTCATAAACAGAGGGGAGGAAAAAACAAGGAGAAATGAACACAAAACCAGAATAAAAAAGGAACATGTTTAGACTTCTGATACAGAATCTACCTTTTGTAGTAGGGCACAAGGAAAGCAGTATAAATCAAGGCCTGTATCTGTTCCCTAGTTACCTCCAGGAGTGGCTGTTTTTAACAGCACAATTTGCTTCAGTGAACAAGTAGAGCAGCTGCCTTTTCAAGACTGCCATCTGCTTACCTAACACCCTTTTCCTCATCTCTGCGACCCCCACCCCATATATGTCCTTTGCTAATCAATACAACAAAAACAAAAAATTGACTGCTTATTTTCTAAGGAATTTCAGTAAACAAATGTACCAATGAAACAATGTTCATTGGCCCCCAAGACAAAAAAGTCAATTGAACTTCAAAAGTGAAACAGATTGAAGTTTTGGTGAAGCACAAGTCACTTGATAGGTTCTGACCTCTTCAAACACTTTGCTATAAAAGTGTTAACACTCTGAGATCTTGGAATTGAAGACAAATGTGGAGAATTTTCCTTTTTAGCATGTAAAGCCAGATGAACTTAGCTGATACAATTAAATTCTTGAAAATAGAAGCTTAGCTCTGGCTGGTATGGCTCAGTGGACTGAGTGTGGGCCTTTGAACCAAAGGACCACTGGTTCTATTACCAGTCAGGGCAGAGGCCTGGATTGAGAGCCAGGTCCCCAGTAGGGGGCATGTGAGAGGTGACCACACATTTATGTTTCTCTCTCTCCTTCTTCCTCCCTTCCTCTCTCTCCAAAAATAAATAAATAAATCTTAAAAAAATAGAAAAAGTAGAAGCTTAAAGTAAAAATAAATTAATTATTAAGTAAAAAAACTAAAATATTATAGTATTATTTTAAAGTGAAGAGGTTGAAAGTTTAAGAGATTGAATGTTTATATAGGGACTGCTAGATTCTTTTTATTAAATTATGTGAAGTTTTGAAAAGAAAAAAACTTCATTGAGCTTTATATGAAAAAAAATAAAGCTTCGAAGGTACAGGCCCCTCCACTCCAAGGTAAGCCCCTCCCTCACCAGGGAAGGGCATGTGCACGAAGTTTCTAGAGGAAGATGTAACTGGGGCGATACCTTGCTGGGGGTGGCGAGGAGGTACGGAGGAGAGCAACAACAAGTGTTCACATTACCCTGTCTCCGAAGAAACACAGGAAAAAGATATCTTTCAATCATTTGCTATGGGTTTTAGAAAATACTTTCCAGGCATAAAATGATCATTTTCAGAAGAAGCCTTTTGTGTAGGTGGTAACTCATTTGCAGGTGATCTGGGACTAATTGCTGTTCTGTTGCGTATTTATCCTCTAAGACTGGATGTCTTCCGTATGTTTCAGTTCCCATTGCTTTTGTGAGGTAAAAGGAGATCACCTTCGACTTACTCACGTTTCCTGTGACGTTCAGCATATTTTACTCTTTTACAGTGATAAAACGGTGATAAAATACTTCTCTTAAACTCATCTGTCATCTGTCAACCTGCTTCAGTGTACTAGAAAATAGCAAAATAGCATCACTTTTCATGCTTCTGTTTTCACATGTTACTGAAGACGGTATAATACTTATTTGTGTGAAGCATCAAAGGACTCAATAAGAGAATCCTGTATTCTTGAATTTGAAAGTAAGACAGTGTTTTTTAAGCCCAAGTCCCATAACGATCATGTATTCAGATGATCCACCTTTTCCCATTTCCCTCTCTGTAGGAAGAAACTGAGGGGCCATTGTCTTCGCTGTTTTGAGATCTATGATTTTATCTCCTCATTTTATTTTAGGGTAACTTGTAGAATTCCTAATGTTTCACCCATTCAATAGATCTCATTCATGATAATATTTCTCACTTTGCCTGAGTAGGTAGGTGCATACGTGTTTATTTATACCAATATAAATACACATGAAACATGCATGCATGTTTATTTTTCCAGTATAAATACACATGACATTTCATTTTCCATACAGAGAACAGGAAACAAGTACATAAACCAAAGGTTTGAGTTCCCTGTTCAACAGCTCACTCAACTTGCCAAGTTGCTTCACTTTTTAAGCTTCATTTTTTGTCAGTAAGCTGGAATAATAGTAGTAATAATAGCACCTCATTCATAGAGGTGCTATGAATATACGTCCTATTTAACATAGTGTCTAGAGTCATCACTCAATAACGGTTAGCTATTATTTTAGTCCTGTCTCAATTGAAAAGTTGTTTATGTTTTTTTTCAGAAAGCCTAGTGAAATCAGTAAATGGGTGAAGACTACAAAAGCATAATTGTGCTCTTTAATAAGAGTGGTCCCATCACAGCAGATTGGGAGATTTGCACTTTGTCAGCACTCAGCACATATTAAGGAAGCAATCAATCAAGGCACTGTTACAACAAGGCAAGCCCTGATCCATTATTCATTTCTGAAATACTAGTTGTAAGACAGAGGTCTGTGTGTTAGAGCTGACTTACCATCTGATCGCGTGTTATCATGTTTTGCGGAGTGAGAGGAGTGACTTTTCTCTCATGGATCAAGCCCATACTCTTACTGCTGAGTAAAATATGATGAGAAGGACATAATCCCAGGTCACAGGCTAGGCATCTTTTCATTAATATTATTAGCACAAAGTCATTCTTACTCTTTTATAATTACCTCATAATTTGTCACCTATGAAGTAGAAGATAGAGGAACTTGGTGTTTCCTAAATTTTTAAATTCCATGTTTATACTTACATTAAAAATATATTTAGGTTCTCATTATTTGCAGTAGGTATGTTTTTTTCCAAGAAAATTCATTTTATTTTTTTATCCTTCATTTAAAATTTTTTATTGTTGTTCAGTTACAGTTGTCCCCATTTCCCCCCACGACTCTCCCCTGCCCGGCCCACACCCACGTCCCACATTCATTCCTCACCTCCCCAGTTTTCTGTGTCCATGGGTCCTTCATACATGTTCCTCGACTTGCTCCTTCCCCTTCTTTCCACCACCACTCCCCTTTGGTCGCTGTCAGTTTGTTCTTTATTTCCATTTCTCTGGTTCTATTTTGCTCACTTGTTTGTATAATGTTGCCTCAAACACTGAATTAGTGAATACTGACTGAATCTTTGATTTTACAAAAAATTTAGGTTCCTTTGAGCCTATAACAAAACTTTGATATATTATCAGTGCATAACTTTGTTTTAAATCAATTGCAAAGAAGATTCTTGCTTACAGCACCTTTTGATACTGAAGCAGAAAAGCAGAGCATCACCCTGTTTGACCTCAGCTGGAAACGTGCGTTGGACAACTGCAAGCTCCGGGCACAGCCACAAGTGACTACAAAAGCATTGTGATTATTGACTGAAGGCTTACAAATATATTTCGGCAAGTAGACAACTTAACAAAACTGAATCCATGCATAATGAGGACTGACAGTGCCTGTAAAACAATCTGTATTTTCAAAAAGATTCTACCTTTACACTAGGATAGCAGTGGTACTGATATCTGTTATATTAATAACAATAAACATTTATTGAATAAATGTCAGGTCATGCTCCGAACTAAGCACTTTATATTCATTTAACAACTATGGCTATACTACTCTTTTACAGACAAGTAAATAAAAGCTTAAAGAAATCAGGGCAAGGTCACACAACTAGAAGTGAACTAGCCAGCACTCAGACCAGTCTGTCTGAGTCCAGAGACTGCAGGCTGTTGACCTCCATGTTGTTCTTCTCACTGTAAGGACTCTACTATTCAGTTATTCCCAGTAGAGTAACAATTAGTGGCTAAAAGCACAGCATGTTTCATTTTAGTGCTTCTTTGATCTTTGAATCTCATGTTCAAGGCTTTACTTCTTACCTTTGAACACGCTATTGAATTATAAAATAAAATTGCTTTCATTGTATATATTGTGAAGGCACATACTTCTCAAATTTTGACCATCTAAATAATTCATGTTTTTTCTCCCTATATATGATCCCATTAAAATGATTCATGGGTGAGTCATGTTCACTTATGACTCATTCAGAAATTTCATTATTTAAACACAGAGAATGCCTTGGACTAGCCCCTCTAAGACTGTTTATCCATAGTAATATTGGATTAGTAAAAAAATGCCAATAGTCCCTTTGAATCTACCTTTTAAAGCAGTGCTATCTTGGGAAAACTGTTTCTGGGTGGGATGATGAAGCTATGTATTCCAAATATGTTTAGTTAGAAACTCACACTCACTTGATGAATGGCAGGTGCAGAGGCAACTTCACCTCAAAGCTGGAGACTGAGAAAAAATAAAGTAGAAGGAACTCCAGAAGTTTTGGAGCTGGTGAGAGTGGGAAAAAGGCAACAGAGGGTGATCAGAAGTTAGGGAAGAGAGAAGTAGTTGAGAGTAAGTAATGAGCAGACCAGAGGAACTCCTAGTCATTCCAACACCCTATCTACCAGGGGAGCCTCTTAGGGCTAAGACTTCTCCCCACTTAAATAGCATCGTGTTTTACTGCTGCTGACCTTGGATTTTGGCTGGTGAGCTAACTTTTTCACACCCACTATATGTTACTCTTGACCAGTCTTTCTCATCTCTCTACTACTCTTAAGAAAATTCTACAGATTTCCGTTTATGTTGTTATCCGTCAAGTTCAAAATTCATAGATAATTAATGTATTCTTAGGGAATTATTATTAATAATGAAAGTGAAAAACAGTTTTAAAAGCATTCTTCATTCCCCCCCATTCCTGCCCCTGCAATTGTCGTCTTTCAGGTTTTACTATAAATAAAAATCATCTAAGGACTGATTTTTTAAAAATTGTAGATCCATGTATTTCACTTCAAGAGAGTCTGATCAAATAGATCTGCAAGGAAGTTCAGGAATCTACATTTCTAATACTTGTATCACATTCTAAGAAAGGTGATGGAGTCACCTTGAGTCCTGCCACTTAGTGCTGAAAAGGAAATGAAGCTCATACATGCAGGTTATCAAAGGATCTTTACATACGAATAGGGAAAAGTGAATGGAATCAGCACTGCAGAGAGCCCCAAAACAAGCTCCACACATCTGATTACACAATCAGTTACAGGAGGTTGGCAGTCATGGGGTAGTCTTTGGGGGAATTGTGTTGAGAATTTAGCTTGGGAGAACTTAATGTTCTCAGCTAGAATGATCAAAAGAACAACGTGAAAAATAATCCACAGTAATCTGTCATGATCATCTCTTCATCTTGTCTTTCATCACTTCTAATTTGTCATCAAATGCCCTACCTTGATTGAGTTTAAGCAGATTTTTTTAAAAAGATACAATTTTAAAAGGGTGATTAGCTGTGCCTCTGTCAAAAGTTTGAGGGAAAAAATTAATTAATTGTTGTGTACCAGGTCACATAGCTGGGTGGTACTTTCTGGGAGGATGTCCCTCTATCAGTAGGTGAGCAACATTATTACCATTAGAATAGCCATCATCACACATTGCCACCATTTATCCAGGATTAAGTACTTTTATAAACTAAATCACGCCCTAATTTAAATATTTAACCTAAACCCTTGATGTGATTGGGGATAAGGCCTCCTTTATGAAAGTAATTAAGTTTGAATGAAGTTCTAATAGTAGGGCCCTGACCCAACAGGATAAGTGTCTTTATAAAAAGAAGAGAGACTAGCTCTCTCTCTTTCTTTCCATGTCCGCGGAATTTGTGAAAGGCCATGTGACAGACACAGAGTAAAGGCAGTTGTCGACAAAGCAGGAGAATTTCTCTCAGCAGAAACTAAATCAGCCAGTATGTAATCCTCCATTTCCCAGCCTCCAAAATTATGAGAAATAAAATTCTGTTGTTAAGTTGCCAAGTCTATGGTATTTTCGTATGGTAGACCAAGGAAACGAAGACAAGGGCATTAATATATTCTCATTTCGTTGTACTAGGAACTTGAAGAGAGTTAGTATAGAGCAAGTCTAGAGAAGTTAGGTAACTTGCCCAAGGTCATACAGCCAGTAAAAGTCATATTTGTTTGGACTGTGTTAGATATAACTCAGAGAGTCTAATACCCAAACCTAAAATTCTAATAGTGCAACCATACATAATTCTCATATATTGATGTAATTCAACTTTTCATTTTTATTAGGAATATATTATTAAAAATTTTATTTTCAGATTACTTTTTATCTCATGTAATTTATTTCTTGGGAAATATAGTAATTCATAGTGTAAACTGACTGTTACCTGTTGAATAGGTATTTCGCCAAAATGTATTATTATTTCTGTTTTAAAGTGTTTGTGATTCTGTGTGGTACAGTCAAGAATTTTGTAATCTATTCAGAGGTACACTTTTTTTTCTAATAGGCTGAAATATTTCTAGACACTAATGCTTTTGTGGCAGATTTCAAAGGAACATCGTCTAAGGGCAGTATGTATTTTAGAAGAGTTTCTCAAATGCTTTCCTGTCCTTTGTCACACTTTGTATTTTTAAGTCCTTTGAAAGTAGGTATAATGCCTCACATTCAAAAGATGTTAGAAGAACCTAAACTAGATTCCTATTGGTTTAATTCAACATTTCTTTGAAAACATGCAAGTTGGCAGAGACAGAATTTCCTCAAGGAGGTCCAAAATTTTAGTTCATGAAAGACTGGTTTGTCTACCAACATACTGTTTCAAAGCATTTAACACTGTGATGTAACTTGACAAGAACATTGGGCCCCACACAAGATATCTGAAAGATCAGCTGGGTATATTTTCAAAGAGAAGAATTTCCTGTTAAGATCAACTTTCTTGTTTGAACTAAAAGTTTCCAGTGTTTGAACTTCATGTACAATCACATAAGAATTTTCAATCGTTGCGAATGGGAAAATCAACAAATATGTGGACTGAACATTGGAATGTAATTTCACTTCAGGAGAAGGAATTATATATGTTACCCTTAAGTTAAGCTTCAATAGATTTTTAAATAATTTATTTTATTTTACATGACTTCCTGAACACAGGAAATAATAACCATCATTTGCTGTTTATGGCTTCTTTCTTTGTGTTGCTCTTTTAACTTATATTCTAATAGTTCAGACTTTTCAACCAAACTAACTTTCTCTAGTGGTGTGGCTCTAACATTCTTGTGCAATCAGGTACAATTTCTGCACCTCCAGCTCTACTACCATATGCAGCAGTGCAAAATTACTGTCTTTCCTTGGTAGGTGGTAAAATGGAAAAGACAGCTATCTCAGGGAAGGAGGACCCCCAGGATATTGAGTGGCCATTAGGGACAGACTTTCCCCTCCCTGAAGAGTGACTCAATGCTAAGAGAGAACCTATGCTCCCAGACACCTACCCAGCCTGGTATGGTATTTATGCTAATGTTCCAGCACCACAGGCGGCAGCAGTTCCGAGAAGTTTCCATTGGCTTTGTCTCTGGTATCTCTTCTTGAAGACTTTCAGATGCTAAAAGCAACATTATCTGGGGACTCCTTTTGTTCCCAGTCTTTTTCCGATTTTCTTTCTCATTGACAGTAATTCCTAGCCTTAATTACATAGCTCCTGATCTCTGCTTCTTTGCCTCCTCCAAAAGGCTGAATCACATGCTCTTCCCTGAGGCTAGATGTGGATTCACTGACTCTCAGAAACCATTAAAGTATTGCAGCTCTTCCATCCTGCTCAGGCCGAAATGTCATACTTAGGTAAGACCCACAAGACTTGAATATCTGTTAATACCTATCTATTTATCTATCTAATCTCATCTCTCTGTCATCATCTGTCTGTATGTGATATCATCTCTAAATATCATTATAGGGGTTCCCCAGACCAGTTACATATATGCTAACCAAGTGAAAAGTCATTCACAAATCCAGTGTATCCCAAAGAAGTTGTCTTGCTACCAGCATTTTAGTAAAAGCACTATGACTGATACACATTGCCATTATTAACAATGCTGTCACACTGAACTGAACAGATGAATGTCAGTGTATTCTTGTACCTTATTTACTGGTTAGTGGTAGCAGTGATACTGGTGAAATCATACTGTATTAACAAAAATACTACTGATACAGGGTGCAGCCAAGGTGGGGGACCCCCAAAAAGATTTGGAATGGTGTCCAGAATTCAAAGTGTATAGGAATATTGGAGAGACATATAAGATGTCCTCACACCTCCCCCCAGGGGGAAGAAACAAATGGAGCCAGGCCATTGAGAGCTGTTCTGCATAGCAACAGTTGTGCAGCTAACCTCTGGAATGGTTATTTAACATATCTATAACCTTTAACTGGTTTCATAGATATGTTAAATAGCTGTAGCTAAGTTTGGAGCCAGGGAGAGGGGAGTAGTTGGACCCAGGATAGAATTAGGGGCTGCGCTCCTGAGTGAGGGTGCCTGTGTGAGAGTTTGGAAAAGACTGGCTCCGAGACATGAGGGGATAACTGCCCAGGAGAAAAGAGAGCCACACGGTTTCAGCAGAGTGAGGACCCCCTCTTGGTGAGGTGAGGGTCATGTGGCCCCCTCTTTCCCAGGTGAAAGGGAAAAACCACGCAGCTTTGCCAGAATGGAGATCCCTGCAGCCAGGTGAAGAAGAAAGCCACATGCTTTTGGCGGAGTGCAGACCCTTCAGCTTTGGTAGAAGAGGCCCACGCGGCTTTGGGGGGCCCTGTTTGGCCAATTGGCCTGGGAAAGCAAGAGAGACTTTAACTAGAACTAGGTACAAAGAACTCTTGCCAGTGGACCGTGAGAGGGTACCACAGTACTTTGGATTAACTCGAGATCCTGCCTGCACGGTGACACAGCTGACGGTGCCAGCGGCCTGCAACACAGACGTGTGCTCTTTTCCTGATTTACGGTACCTGGAGTTGGGACAGTGGGAGAAGGGGAGCGCTGTGTGGGTGTAGGTGTAGAACCTAAAGGATTTTGATATTTTAGTGGATGCATTAGGCCTGAATAGCATTAAATAAACATTTTGTTTCCTTTTCACAAATCTCTGGCATTGAGAGATGTCTTTCCAATTGGAGGCAGACAGAAGAGCCCAGTAGATTTTAGTATTCTGTCCTTGGGGGTGGGGGCTGTTGTTCTGTAGCAGTTTCTGGCATCCCTAGGTGGCCCAAATATTGTATTGCCCCCCCCCCGGACCTCTTGTTCAGTAATGTTACCGAACAAGAGGTCCGAGGGAGGGGCAATACAATATTTGGCTCACCTAGGGATGCCCAAAACTGCTATACAACAGGGGCCCCTCCCAAAAACAAAATACTAATATCTACTGGGCTCTTCTGTCCGCCGTTAATTGGAAAGACATTTCTCAATGCCAGAGATTTGTGAAAAGGAAACAAAATGTTTATTTAATGCTATTCAGGCCTAATGCCTCCACTAAAATATCAAAATCCTTTAGGTTGTACACCTACACCCACACAGCGCTCCCTTCTCCCACTGTCCCAACTCCAGGTACCGTAAATCAGGAAAAGAGCACACGTCTGTGTTGCAGGCCGCTGGCACCGTCAGCTGTGTCACCGTGCAGGCAGGATCTCGAGTTAATCCAAAGTACTGTGGTACCCTCTCATGGTCCACTGGCAAGAGTCCTTTGTACCCAGTTCCAGTCAAAGTCTCTCTTGCTTTTTCAGGCCCCCCCGCAGCCAAAGGGGGCACCCCAAAGCCGCGTGGGCCTCTTCTACCAAAGCTGCAGGAGTCCGCACTCCGCCAAAAGCATGTGGCTTTCTTCTTCACCTGGCTGCAGGGATCTCCATTCTGGCAAAGCTGTGTGGTTCTTCCCTTTCACCTGGGAAAGAGGGGTCCGCACCCTGCCAAAACCACGTGGCTCCCTCTTTCACCTCACCAAGAGGGGGTCCTCACTCTGCTGAAACTGCATGGCTCTCCCTTCATCTGGCCAAGCGGGGACCCTTCATGTCCTGGAGCCAGTCTTTTCCAAGCTCTCACCTAGGCGCTCTCACTCCGGAGCGCAGCCCCTAGTTACATTCTGAGTCCAAGCCCTTCTCACTCAGGAGAGCAGCCCCTAGTTCCCATCTTGAGTCCTCCTAGTTCCATCCTGAGTCCCTGCTAGTTCCATCTTGAGTCCCCTGCTATTCCCTTCTCCCTGGCTCCAACCTTGGCCACGGCTATTTAACATATCTATGAAACCAGTTAAAGGTTATAGATATGTTAAATAATCATTCCAGAGGTTAGCTGCAAAACTGTTGCTATGCAAAACAGCTCTCAATGGCCTGGCTCCATTCATCCCTTCCCCCTGGGGGGGGGGCGGTGAGGACATCTTATATGTCTCTCCAATATTTCTATACACTTTGAATTCTGGACACTTTTCTAAATCTTTTTTTGGGGGCCCCCCTGTCTGCACCCTGTATCAGTAACACTACCACGGAAGAAAAATGAGTTATCCAAATACTTGTATATCCAATGATTGTTACTCAACAGATAATAAAATAGTCATAAATGTGTATTATATACTAGAAATGTTCATGTATTTGAACTTCCAACTTAAAGGAAATCACACGTAGAATATTTGGTAGTGAAGTTACTGTAAGGTCTTTGTATAACAAATTAAGATAATTTAATTTACTCTTCTCTCACATATCCTAATGTCCTCAAAGTTCCTAGAGGTGTCTACACTGCATACTTATGAAAGGATTTGAGCTGTAGAGCACATATATATTTAGCAGTTTGTGCCAGAGCATGAACATCTATTAATACTCCCACATTAAATTAATTTAAAATATATATTCCAAGGTCTACTGTTATTGCTTTTGTAAGGGTAAATGTTTGATTAATGATTTCTTAGCAAAAATATTAAAATTCATTTTTCCTTTGGTCATGTAAGGCAGCAATAAAACGTGATTGGCCTACCAAAGATCTCTTGGTGAAAGCTGAGCTGAAAATTCAGTTATAAAATTTTAAATGTAAGCTATTTTTAAATTATAAATGTTCCATTATTCTAAATATAGCTTATTATTATTAAGATTAGTATTATTTTAATTTTATTTATTTATCTTTAGAGGGGAAGGGAAGGAGAGAGGGAGAGAAATATCAATGTTTGGTTGCCTCTTATGTGTCCCCTGCTCTGGGAATTGTCCTGCAACCCAGGCATGTGCTCTGACTGGGAATCAAACCACAATCCTTTGGTTCACAGGCCCATGCTCAATCCACTGAGCGATACCAGCCAGGGTTTAAGCTTAAAAATTCTAATATCAATTAATAATATAGCCCCATAAAAAGGGAAGCGCACTTTTTCAGGAAAACTGATACACCTTTTAATGCAAATATTACTTGTTTTTTACATAGTGAATTTTTGTTGATATGCCAAAATGCTTACAGGAAATTTGGGTACCTGGCAAGTCATGGGTGGTAAGGTATCAGAGATACTGAAACAATCAAACCAAAAAGCACAGGATCACAAACACATGAACACACACACACACACACACACACACACACACACACACAGTAATTGAGTTTGGTACAAACACATAGAAATACACTATAAAAACCTGTAGGCATAAACTAGTAGGTGTGTTACCTAAACTGGCCTCACGATCATAGTTGAAAGGATACACAACATATTATGGAATCAACTTTATTATAGAAATTTTAGAATTATGAAAATAATTTTTATAAGCTTTGTTTTGGAGACAATATCAGTGCAAATCATTTCTAAAGGCAAGGATCAATGAGTAGGTTTAATGGATCAACCTTCGAAAATCTGTCATATGTAAACATACTTTATACTTATCTGAGTATTTTCTATATTAATTTCTTCACTTGTTTAAAAGAAAATTAAGTCTTTATTGGAATTTTGAAGTCTGCTCGTATTAAATCATCAGGAAACCACTGTAGTGTGTGGCATTGTATGTGTTTGTATAAGAAAGAGATTTTTGGAACATGTAAGACAGATCCTATTCTATTCATAGGAGCTCTTACTTTTATAGTATTAGCACAAAATCAGGGAAAACAAAAATACAGTTGTTTTTTTTCATAATTTGATGAAATGTTTAAAATGTTTTCTCTGTGTCAGTAATAGTCATGTATTTTTCACAGATGAAAGTTCATTTGATGTAAAAAGACTCCAGCTGAGTATAGCGCCAAATAATTTGCTTTGTTAATTGAAAGACAAGACAGACAAAAACAAAAATTAGTAAAATGGAAGAGAAAAAAGGAAAGAAAAGGAATATAACTCTCAATGAATTACCAGGTGAATCATCTTTCTAAAAATAAAGTGCAAGGAAATATCCAAAATTATTTTAGGTGATATAATTGCTTTCCATTTCTAAAATTTTAGATGGGTAATTTAAAAAAACAGGTTCAATATGGTATTGAAAAAGCATACATGTTTTTTTTATCATTCAGCATAATTAGCTTCTGCTTCATTATTGAGCAAAATATCTTAACCAAGTGTTATCCACATTTGGGATTTTCTTGTGTATTTAGGAGACATAAGATTTCAGGTTTTAGTTATTGTTGACAAGGTATTTATATGTTTAGTGATACTTTTTCCCAAGTATTTACAAAAAATCATCTGAATGTATACCCAGTGCTCCGTATTTTGTTCCCAGAAAGCTTTTATGCACTCCTGGTACAAAAGCTGATTTTCTGCCCCTCCCTTTGTCCCCATTATCTATATGTGTTTACACTGTCCACTGTAATGGCCCCCAGAGGAAGTATTATGGTCCATCACATCGATAATCCATGCTTAAGACTCTTTAAATATGTGATAGCATTATCAGCTATCATTGTACTGATCTCCATTTTAAGTATCTAAATACATACTTACCAGTTTAACCTGTGTCTTGAGAGGTTCCTAAGTGTGTATTTATATAATAAAGTGTACTGTACAATGCAAACTGGCCTTTTCTGCATTGTTATGACTGTTTTTTTTAATCAAAATAAACACAAAGTTATAGGGGACCTTTAAAGAACACTCTGAGTTGTAGAATTAAAACTTTTTCTTTGCAGGAAATTGTGTGGTACATGGCAAAACAATGTTGATGACTTTGGGACTTTCTCTTATGTTTTTAATTTATGAGTCTTAGAATCAAAAACTTTAGAAAGCTACCTAAGAACCTATAAAAATATGAGAGATGCTTTGAGTATTCTCTTTTTCACTTCCTTTTTATTTTACTTTTCCCATCACCATTTAGCCTCCCTATACCCTATTCTGCCTCCACCCCCTAATCCCCTCAGAATCACTGCACTTGTCCTTGTCAATCAATTCTTTCTCTTCTCTTTTTCCTCAGTCCTTCCATAGCTGTTAACCTGCTCCTATCTATGACTCTGATTCTATTTTGCATGTTAGTTCAGTTTGTGCATTAGAGTCAATGTATGAGTAAAATTATATGGTACTTATCTTTCTCTGACTGGCTTACTTCATTAAATTTTTTCAAGTATATGGATATTTGTGGCAGAACAAGTTATCTGTTCATCAATAACAATGGCCATAAAAAATAAAATATAAAGGAAAAAATAAACATTCAACCAGAACAAAATGAAGCAACAAGAATTCAAAAAAAATGAGGAGAGGCTTAGGAACCTCTGGGACAACTTTAAATGTTCCAATATCCAAATCATAAAGCATCAGAAGGAGAAGAGCAAGAGCAAGAATTTGAAAACTTATTTGAACAAATAATGATGGAGAACTTCCCCAGTCTGTCCAAGGAACTAGACATGCAAGTCCAGGAATTTCAGAGAGTCCTAAAGAAGTTGGATCCAAAGAGACACACACCAAGACACATCATAACTAAATTATCCAGGATTAAAGATAAGAAGAGAATCTTAAAAGCAGCAAGAGAAAATGAGAGAGTCACCTACAAAGGAGTTCCCATAAGAATATTAGCTGATATCTCAGAATAAACCTTACAAGCAAAAAGAGGCTCAAAAGAAGTATGCAAAGTAATGAAAAGCTAGGACCTACAACCTAGATTACTCTATTCAGCAAAGCATCCATTTAGAATGGAAGGGCAGATGAAGTGCTTCTCAGATGGGATCAAATTAAAGAAGTTCGTTATCACCAAGCCCTTATTATATGAAATGTTACTGGAACTTATATAAGAAAAAGAAGATCATAAGTATGAACAGTGAAATGACAACAAAATCACAACTATTAACAATTGAACCTAAAACAAAACAAACTAAACAAACAACTAGAACAAGAACAGAATCACAAAAATAGAAATTACATGGAGAGAGGAAGGGGGGAAAGTACAGGGAATAAGAAGCACAACATAGACAGGCGGAGGTTAAGATTAGTATAGGAAATGAGAAGCCAAAGAACTTATATGTGTGACCCTTGGACATGACCTAAGGTGGGGGAATGCTGGAGGGAGCAGCGTGCAGGTCAGAGGGAAATAAATGGGACAACTCTAATGACACAATCAATAAAATACACTTAAAATTTTTAAATAAAATAATGTGTTTAAATATTGTACATTCCACAGCGAATTTCTACAGACTAAATATTCTTGATTAACATGTTACTTATATCATGTGATCTTTTAGGAGCTTTTGTTGAGAGTTTTTGGAATATTGTCTTCAGTTTTATTTCTTTAAAACTTTATCTACTGATTCAATCTAGAAATCGAACTTGTATGTAATGTTAGAGATGAGAAATTTGGAAAACGAATTAAATAAAAGTACGAGGGGGAAATCCCCCAAAATGGAATTATCTTTTGGAGGGAGGACCCTTTGAAGTACAGGCTACCCTCACTAAATTAGTATTCCAGGAACCCATTTGTGTGAGTGTACCAAGTGGTGTTATAAGAGGCTCCGTTTGGCTTCAGTGAATTTTTTTGAAGACTTAACATGTGTGCCCATTTCATGATGGGTGATTGATTTATGTGTGCACCTGCCCACACTGTGCTGAGTGTTCAGCAGTTTTTGACCAAAAATGACATGACCCCTGTGCCCCACCTTCTCTATTCACTAAATTCTACCCTGAGTGACTTTTCTTTTTGATTTCCCAATTGAAAAAATTCCTCAAAGGGAAATCTTTTGCTGATGTGGAAGAGATGAAAGAAAAATGGCAGAAGCACTATAATGCATCAAAATCAAAAGGTTCACAAATTGTTTTGAACAGTGGAAAGAGCATCTTGATAGGTGGATTACATCAAGTGGAGAGTGCTTTAAAGATGACTGAAGTTTAAAATGTAATAATACATGAACAATTTTTATAAATACATTGTGTTTTTAGGGTCCCCTTCATATCTATTTTTCCCTAAATTAACTAAATTGAAATCTATCGTAAAGGAATCACAGATTTTCACTCCCTTTACTACTCTTTGTCAACTGTCAGATAGATGCCCTTAAAAACGTGTATTGAAAAATAGACTACCAGTGTGTATTTTAATCATGTGTGTTAGTTCCACCACACATTGAGCATCACTGGGGTAAACTTGGCTGTTTAATCCAGAGATGCACATAGATAGCTCCGCAAAGGGGCATTTATGGACTTGTACTTCAGTGGTGCCTACATCTAAAAGCCAAGCACTGGCATCAGCTACCATCTCATTATGTCTTTTTCTGGGCTGCTCCACTGGCGGACCCCTTCTTCCTTATGACCTCAGCAACAGGTCCAGCTCACGGGATCTCAGCACACTGTCTTGTCCAAGAGTCTCCAAATTGGACCTGCCAGTCACTCTTTCACACAGGGGAAAATGAGGCACACTCTCATCCCTGAACAAGTATCAGTGCCTGGGTGCGGAAGCGATGTTTTGAATGGTCTTTCCCTTGGCTTCAGACTCGGGGAGTGACAGTGAGGAACAAGTCTGCAGAGCAAATTTGGGACACTCTTACCTGCTCCGGCCCGCGGAGCAATCAACTGGGGCTCGACCACCTACCTAGAACAAATGAGTTGGGGGGACAAGAGGGGCGAAGAATGGCAGCAAGACAAAAGATACTGATCAAGCTGCAAACTTTATTTTTCCGAACTGGGTATATATATGGGGGGGGGGGGGGGAGAGGAAGGAGATTAGGTTGCTTGCTATTGGCTAGCTTGAGACAAAGAAGGGCCCGCTTATTGATTACTTGGGTGCAACTGGTACTCGTGGACACCTCATGTGCCTGTAGCCGATTGGCTTTGTGGAGAGCACAGGTTCCTGTAATCAATGCAATGTTTTTAGCTAGAAGCCAGGTGTAAGTTTCCCAACACTTACCACAAGAAATGAAAGTGTATTCCAACCTGAAATTTATGACAAAAATCCAAATCATGTGATCTCTGATATTATAATGTCTAGACTCCATTATGTTTACCAGAGCATATTGTTGTGTGTATGTACATGCTCCCCTTTAAGAGACCTGGTCTTCTAGAAGAAATTCAGCTAAATCAGGCAGATATTTTTGCTGGTGATGTTATGATATGTTATGATGTTTATAATATTTGGGTTTTCCCATCTGTCTTTGGTACATTTAAAACACAACCACTTAAAATATCAAATCAGCGAATGCAGTAGACTCCTACTTAATGAAGGTGTTGTCAGAATTATCTTTGCTGAGGGCATACTCATGCGTGTAGCTGGCGTCCCAAATCTGGGTCTACCTGAAATTCACCGCTGATAGTAATTGATTTCCTTCCTTCAGTCAGGTTGATCAAGAGTGAAGTGGCACTTGGTTACACACAATCTCAGCCACTGTAGTTTTGCTATTGCCTGTCAGTTCTTACATTTTCCATAGAGTCTGGACATGCTTCTGAATTTAATTTTGAGGCAATGACTTATCACCCCCCCCTCCAATGCATCTGAGTTAGGGAGATATCCTGTACTACCAGATTGAAAATGAAAATGGCCCCCTTTATCTTGATCAACTGTGTACCTTTTTAATGTTTAAAATAGTTTTATAATATTTCATTCTCCTTACCCAAACATTGAGTGACGATATTGTATTCTTACTTCCCAAACATTAGGATCAATAAATGGACTAAAAAGTAAAAATAAAACTAAAGTACAGTTAAATGAAGCTACATTTGATGTTAATAATATATTACTCTGTGTGTTTAGAGGGGTCCAAGGTAATATTCCTACCCAATATTCTTCCAACCTTTTCCAGCTCTGGTTTCTCCCAGTAGACGTCTCAGTTGTCCTGGGTTCTCCTTTCCCTCATGCTCACCTTTCATTCTTCTCTAATATCTGTAATTTCTGCTGTAGAACATCATTATTTTTCCCGCATTGTCCTAATTGAGTCCCCCATCATCTATTGTCTGAATTAATGAAATGATTTTATGTCTACCCATGTAAATTTCTAGTGAGAAAAATAAAGCAATAAAAAGATTTATTCAGGGGAGACTCCATGAAAAAATTTCAGATCAATGTTTAACCATTAACTTTGATTGCAGGTATGTATGAGGTACAGGGAAAATCTCTGGATGTCTCCATTAATATTTATTAATATAAAAATAAGAATTGTTTTCTGAAGCCCTTATATGTTAATTCCCAAAGAAAATGTGTAGGGTGACTTAATACACAGTTTAAATACAGCACATTTCTAAAATTGCTATTATTATTTTCATTATTGTCATGAAAAATGTTGATTATGAAAAACACAGAAAAAATATGCTATTCTATAGAGATCTGATGTCTGGTGTTTTATAAACTGTTGCTAATTCTCAACTTTATTGCTAGATTCTATGTTATGGAAATAATTTTCAAGAGGGTACTATGTGCTGTTTTAATTGTAGTGCTTACAATTCATTTAATTAAATATAAGAAAAACAGGCATGTGAGTGGGAAAAATCACATAACTGTCATACAATGCACATAGTTGAAGAATCCCTGATTTTTTTTCCTAAGACTGAGATGTTTGTCAGTAAGAGTTTTATATGTGCTTATAGTTACACATTTCTTATTTAGAGAGCTGCAGGCTATTGTAAACTCAATTATCTTTTTGTTTTTCTTTTTTTACTTTGCCACCTGTCTTAAAGACACCCTGTCTTTTAAAACTATTTGGATATAAGCAAAATGCCTCAATTTAATCACACTGAATTTTAAGAAAATAAGTTATCTTAAAACGATAAGATTTTTTATGCTATAGTTTTTATTTAGTCTGCTCATGAGAGGCAACAATTACATGAGAGTTTAGACTGAGAAAAGCCACTGAGGTATTGTTTTCAGCACCCAAATGGTCTCCGTGAAACAGAACATCTAGGGGTGTATTTTCTTTTAACTTGACTTCATTTCTCCCTAATTAGTAGTGTGCAATGTACCATTGTGATGCCTGCCTCACCCCTTTGGTTCTTGCACCTCCCCTTGGGGATTTCCCAGCTGTTTTGCTCTCCTGTTGTAATTGAAATCTTACTTGTTCCAGCCTGTAATTGATAGTGAACCCAACCATTTTATGTTTGTCATGCAACAGATGTACAAGAGAAACACTCAAAGTGGCATATGGACAAACTGCCCTACTAGCATGAAATTAGATCCACCCTTATAGCACCCTTCCATGCTCTCAACATTCCGTGGTTGTCTACTCCCTGCAACTGCTTTGTGCTGCATGAGTCAATATAAAAATCACAGTATTCATCAGTCATATAGTAATTCTACATACACAGGAGGGCTTCCCTGAATCATGGGGTTTAGTTAACAAATGTAACAGTGTTCTCCGTATACTTTTGTCAAATCTGGTCACCAATTTTAAATAAAAGAGTTAAACTTGCATGCCTATGTCTATACCTGTGAATAAATCAAGAGATGTTTGTATTTGTTAACTATTTTTCTTAAATTAAAAAAACAAAAACTACTGGCAACTGCAAAATGAACTTCCAAATCACTTAACTAGTTATAATTACATTTGTAATTTAAGAGTCAGAGTCTTTGCTTCAAAACAAATATTACTGTGTATTTCTAATACACAGTATTGAAGAACCTTTCAGTAATTGATTTCATATTATAGGGTGTATTATTTTCAAAAATAGTGAAGATTGCTTTGTAGTATGTTCGACTGGCTTTTGTGTGTATATGTTAGACACTCCTGGCTGACTAGTGTGTAAAAAGATAGGACCTTGACTGAGCAGATTACAGTCTGGTGGGAATTTCCCTCATCTTAGGACAGCAACACCCTCTACAGGTAGAATGAGATGTCTAATCGCAGATCCATTGTCCTAATGCTTTTTGGTAAGTACCTAATGAATTGTAATCCAGAAAGGAAAAAAATATATAGAAATAAATTGTTTGGATAGTGGTGAATCAAAAATATAATGAATAACAACTTCGTATTCAAAGTATTTTTTCAATTTTTAACAGAAATGGATCCAGTCTTTGAGAATATGAAAACCAAAATAGGAGGAAAAAATAATTGACCAGTGTTTTGGACATCCTAGGGTACCAATCAAGGGCCTTAGAATCCAAGTTAGAGCACCAGTGGAGACCTGAGAAGCCAACTGGCTAACTGGGGCAGAAGAATGAATGACTAATATAGTGTTAGAGAGGTATTTTTGAACACTGATTAATGAATGATATTATACCGAATAGATTTAAAGATAAAGAAGTAGAGGCAGGGGTATGGATTCAAGGGCTGTTTAAATGTCTCAGTCATAGCTCTGGCTGGTGTGGCTCAGTGGACTGAGTGCCAGCCTGTGAAACAAGGAGTTGCTGGCTCCATTCCTAATCAGGGCACATGACTGGGTTGCAGGCCAGGTCCCCAGCAGGGGGGCTTGTGAAAGGCAACCACACATAGATGTTTCTCTCTCTTTCTCCCTCCTTTCCCCTCTAAAAGTAAATACATAAATAAAATCTTTTAATAAATAAATAAATATCCCAGTCATATATCAGGATTTAACAGCAAGCCAGGGGAGTACCACTGCACAGGGAGACATTTCAGAGGTGTCCTTCCATGATGTTCCTTTAATGTGAAGGAAAGAAAACGTGAAAAACACCCCAGGTATTTGTAGTCTGACTGACTGGAAACTGTTTTAGTATTGGTAAAGTTGGGAGGAATACTGGAGAAAAATATGCAGACTTTGGAGATAAAGTAAAGAAACTGGGTACATAATATCTTAGAAATTCTGATGCTATATCTAGATACTGTATAAAGTAACTATTTGAAAGCAGTAATCAGGATATAAGTCAGTTTAGACACAAACATTCAAAAGTAATCATTGCAAATTAACCAGTTATATTTTAAATATGTTTAAATCGTCCAAGGAGGAAATTTTAATATAAATACATTGAGGAATTAATAATATAATGAAAATGCTTTTAATACCATCCTTCCTTTAAATACATTATGTTTCTACAAAATGTGTTAGAGAAAATGAATAAAATCTCTTCATTATACTTTGCAGTTCATAACAGCATGGATTGGGTAATCATTAGAGGAGGTTAGCTTCCTTGCTCCAGTTGAAAATTTATTTGCAGTATCTTTTTTTGTTCTAAATTATTCAAACAAGTTACATTATTTTTAAAGGGATCACTTCTCTCTTGAATGAAATGCTGTTATATTATAAACACAACAGGGAAATGAGTTGTTTTAAGAAATTCTAGTACATCATATTTTCCATTTAAGTGAAAAAGAATAGAAATGTGACATTTACATTTAGCTGTGTTTGTAATAAGACATGGCTGTATGCTCATATGTTTTATTTCAATGGTAACATTCAAATGTAAATATTCATATGGGTTTTGTGTACAACAGAACTTCCCGCTGGTCTAAAAATTATGTTATATTGGTTCAATTTTAATGAGCTAAAACAAAAGGTTGTCAAATATATCAAATATATTTTAGATATTAATATCAAGGCAAGTTTTCTGTATCAAAAGCCTGAGTAAATGTTACATATTCTTAAAGTGTATATGACTATGTAAAATAATATTTTATTTATGGTAAATTCAGAATTTATTTTTTCCAAATCATCAATAATGAGCATTTTCTAAGAGTTTGTTGAGTGCGAAATTTAAAGTGCATGGTACTGCTGAGTTTGACTAGCCTACATATCTTGGACAGCTGTAGTGGGCTTAGAGTGGACTTTTAGAAGAGAGCATGGAAATGCCTTCCCGGTTAGAATCCAGTGAGTTGTCAAGATTTACAGAAGAGTGAAAAATGAGCAAAAGATAATGTAGAATGAAATATACATTCTGTAACATGAATATATATTTAGAAACCTGAAAGTAATGGTAATGAGTACAAAACTGGAAAATTTGGCATAGTGGATTAATTTCAGTTTAAATTTTTTATGCTTTAATTTTAATTTTTGATGCTTAATTTTTCCTTTATGTTTCCGTGAAAATTTAGTATTCAGTTTCATTTATACCATCTTCTTATCTCTATTGCATTCTCTGGCACTCTAATTAAAAGAGAAGAGGAAGAAGCCCTTGGTGTTAACTTTCATGGTTGTGTATTTGGCAGTCTTGTAGGGTAAGTGTAACTGTATCTGTTGCCTGGGGATTCTCTTTATCTTCCTGAAGCTTGTTTGATGAAAATATTGCCAAACTTCATAGCTACATAAAGATGGCTTGGTAAATTGCTATTTGTAGAGAAAGTGACTTAAGCACCATGAATGGAGACATGCCATACTTTGTGCATGTTTTTAGTAGGTTGTAGAACAGGGCAAAATTTGAAATGAGGGACCAAAAAAAGAGAAAGTTTTCTGTCTACTGCATGGTTTTGTTCTTCACAAAGTCCAGGAACCATTCTAGGCACCAATGAAGCAAAGCAGAAGGGGGGGATGGGGAATAAATGATGCTCCAATGTCAAAACACAGCTCAGCTTTCCTTAGATAACAAAGATATACCAGCAGACACAACCATTTACTGAAATAAATGCTGATGTAGGTGCACAGAGAATAGAGTTAACTTCTCTGCCTTTATGTGAGGGGTTAAGATGAAGACATAATAAAGGAAGAAAACTATGAGTAGAATTACTAAGAAGGTCAAAAAAAGTTTGATAGGCAACAGGACTAGGTACTAGAATGACCTTTCAAACAAAAGGAAGAATATGTAATAACATTTTTAAAGAGATCATATAAAATGATATTTAAGTATAAAAATATGATAAAAGTAATACAATTTGTAGAATTTGCATAACACGGATTATGGATATTCCAGCCCTCTGTTTAACTAGACTGTTGAAGAAAAGATCTCACATCACATTTTCATTCTCTTTAATTCCCAAGAATTGTAGCACCAGGAAAGAGGAACCATGGGTATAAGAGAAATGGCTTTTCATTTTGAACTTCAGTGCTCACTACCGTGGCCAATATCAAATTCAAACAAATACACAGTTTCTTTCAACTGTTTCCCCATGTGACCAAATGTTCTCTTACTTTTATTTTTATCTATTCTGTACACAGCTGCTGTTTTCTTTGTTTCTGATGTTTCGACTCACTTAACATTACTTTTAAGCTCAGACCTCAGTATTTTTCACACCTGGACAAAGAAATGCTGGTTGTTTTTTATTTCCAATTCATCTTGCTTTTGCTTTTCTATTTTTATCCCAAATTACATGTCTAGGGTCATATTCAAACCTCCCTTTCCTTACTTTTTATTTTTTTTTAATATTTTATTTATTTTTTAGAGAGAGAGGATGGGAAGGAGAAAAAGCGAGGGAGAAACACCAATGTGTGGTTGCCTCTCATGTGCCCCCTACTGGGGACCTGGCCTGCAACCCAGGCATGTGCCCTGATGGGAAACCGAACCAGTGACCTTCTGCTTCACAGGCCTGTGCTCAATCCACTGAGCTACACCAGCCAGGGCTCCTTGACTTTTTATAATGAATGAATAAATTTTTGCCCTTAAAATTTTTCTTGAATATGTGTGTATTAAATAAATTGGAGGAAGGAGGATAATAAAAGTGAGAGCAATCTTCCCTTTCAAGTTTATAATATATGACTGTCTCCTACCATTTCCTGTGCAAAAGAAATAAAGTCCATTGATTTTAAATTTATTATTCAGGTGCATATAGGCATTCTAGTATAAAAATAGTTGTTGTGATAGCCAGGTGGTCAGGAGAACACATTTTATAGCAACATAACAAACCCCCAAAGGAAAGTTAACCCAGCATATAACACAGATTCAGTGCAGGGGGGAAACAACTGCACAGCATCCATCAGTTTGTGCCGTGACCTTTGCGGAATCCACTAGCGAGTGCTGTGTTATTGAATCACAATGACAGACCCAAATAGGAGTGTCGTGACTTTGCTACGTTCTCTGGGTCTTGCTGTATCACCATCACCAAATTTATATTCTCTTCCTGGGGACACTTGGGAAGATTTAGAGGCTTTTAACCTAATCTGAGTGGCTCCACACCAACAGCTGGAGCTTTTCCCGGAGCCGAGGCCTGACTGTGTCAACAAGATGGTCTCGTCCACAAGGGAGTCCAGCCGGGTATGTGGGAGCTCTGGGATACACCGTGAATTAGTTTTATATGCTCCAAGGAGCAATCTCCTATAAAAACAAACTTCAAAACCTGCCAGAGGAAATTGTTTTCCATTGGAACACAATGTTTTCCAAAGCCTCGTGGTGATCATCTTTAGCTACTGTGTCAGTTTGGTAGTCAATCCTGAGAACACACCATGCCTAGCTCTCAGAGTTCAGTTTCAAGACATAATTGATGGCCAGTTGACTGTACATGTCACATTCCTGTAATAATTGTGGAGATGCTGTTTCACAATTATTTAGGGGTATTGTTTTTAACTTTTAAATAGGCTAACTAAACAGATAATTCTGACCTCAACTTAAAATAGGGGTGCTCCTATCACTTTTAAGACATCATTCTATTTAACATAGGTAGCATCCAGATTAGAAGAGAAACACAGAACACCCTGTAGTTCATTAGCCTTTTGCTGAAGTATTCAATGGTACTGTAGGAAGCTTCACTTTCACGTATATATAAATATACCTGGTGGCATTTAAATAGGATTATGCGTTTTGAATAACGCGTTATGTTTCTTTACCAGAAGTATTCTTGCTTGAAAGACCACCAGGAAGGTTAATTCTTGGGTTCCCCAATGTATATGAATTTAGCATCTCACAGCAGCCTGTTAGTGTGCCATAGCTACATACATGAACAGCACAATATGATGATTTTTGTACTTCCACAGCAAACACCTACAGGGTTTGAGAGGGTTTTAGTATTATTCTAGGCTTTTACAAATTAAAATATCTGTAAATTGTTATTTGGGGCACGGTTATAATATGTAGGCATGGAAAAGTATGTAAACACTTAGATAATTAGGCATGTGAAATTTATATTCAGAAGAATGAATTGGCAAACATATGTTAAGAGGACACCAGAGTTTAAATACTGTGTGTGCATAAGGATGTTATGTTATTGCAAAGGACTGGATTTGTCAGAGTTTAATTTTTTTACTCTCCCCAGAGGGTTATTTTCTCCATAGAAACAGATATTTTCGTAACAAGTAACAACTGAATTGAACTTAAGTATTTGTCAGCTAATTGTCAGCTATTTAAGCATCACAAATGAAGCAAGTCATGTTTAAGTCATTTCTATGAGTAATCATTCACTATCCATATTTTCCTATGTGAACCAAAAATTTGTTCAAATTTCAAGTTTATGAAAATGTTTTTTTCTTGCCTGTATTATTAATTTGAAAGCTGGTGGTTATATGCTTGTAAAGGCCTACTCTGCAAATATTATTTGATATACCTTTACTCATAAAATTCTGACCTCTTTTCTGCATGAAATTGATAACAAACTCAAAACTATAAATAGAAATAAGAAGAAATGCAATAATCACCATTTATTGAATCATTGGTCTATTAAACATGATGGATTCTGTACCCTACTTAAAATAGCCTCCCAAGCATTTTGAAGAAAACAAAGATAAGAAACAAGGCCTACCCTTCATATGGTGATACTCTGTAAATTGGAAGGACAGATACATAATAGGCAAACACAAAATAGAATTTGATATTGGCCACAAGGTGGAAGAGAATGTATGAGGAAGATGAGATTACAATCCCCTCTTCCTCGCAGGGAGGGAGGATAAGTCAAGATGTTATGGAACAGTCAGCACTTCAGATAATACCAACACACTGCCTGCATTTGTACCCACAAAAGCTTGAGTAAAGGAAAGAGAAAATACATGAACAAAACAAGATCTGTGTTCTAGGCAAGAGCTTCGGTTCAGTTTTTTAGAAAGAAGGAAGAAGGAAGTAATATGGGACATTTTCCCTAAATGTTACTGTGAGAAATCAGAAAAGATGGTAGAACAGTGAGGTGAGACCATCCGTGCTCTCTTGGGGTACATTTACCAGGCGTTAATGGGCAGGATTATTGGGAAGGGGAAAGGCTGGTTGGCTGAAAGCCTGCATAGTGACATTATATATTTAAAGTAAGGGCAATGAAAATGAAAGAATGTTTTGAGATACAAGAAGACTTGACAACTCATTCTTTTTTTAAAGATTGTATTTATTTTTTAGAGTGGGGAAGAGAGGGAGAAAGAGAGGACGAGAACATCAATATGTAGTTGCCTCTCAAGCACCCCTTGCTGAGGACATGGCCCATAACCCAGGCATGTGCCCTGACTGGGAACTGAACCAGGGACCCTTTGGTTCACAAGTCAGCACTCAATCCACCGAGCCAAACCAGCCAGGGTGACAACTGATTCTTTTACAGTGTGCAGTGGCGGGGCATTAAGATTCTGCAGCAGAGTGGCTTGGGGCATGTTGATTCCATCAACAAATACGGGACGCATAGGCTGGTAGCCTATGAAGTAATTCAATGCTGTGCCTTAATGTTGGACTTATATAGCATCCCTGAACTAATAATTGAGTATCTCTGAGTTGGTACTGATAGCCATTATAGGAAATTCCTATTATAGGAAAAAATACACATCTTTATGTTTGATTGATCATTTGGGAAAGGCATTTAAGCACTCTAATCTAAATTTAACCAAATAGTACCATCCTATTTACAGTAAAATAGAGAGAGATTGAGAAATGGATTATTACTCATATGTACATACTCATCCATGTAGGTGCATATTCAATATACACATATCAATACATATATAAATAATTTATATAAAATACTCAGATATTCTACAGATTTGGTTTTGCATAAATATCTATAAAATATAAGTAATTAAAATGTATCATTATTAAAGATAAAGCTTAGGAAAAACATATAGTATTACAGTTAATTAAAGTGTTGACGTGTCTGCAAGATGTTTTAGATATGTTGTTGCATCCAAGGGCATTTTTAATTGTTTTAGTTATTGATCACCTTTAAATACACTGAATTCAATTCTATATAGAATTTGGTCATAAGTTTATTGTAAGTTCTAGTTCTAATGATTATAATCAGACAATATAATTTTTCTTTATAATCTCTAGAGAATTTTTTGTTATCTCGGGGTGGGTGATGTTCCTGTCGGCCAGCTGTGCTCCTGTACACATATCCCTCGTGTACTGCTATAATGTCAGAGAAGATGTTCCTTCTGAGGTGGTTGACCAGTTACTGTCATCCTTTAACTCTGTGAAAATCGTAGTGACCTCCTGTGTTTTAGTCTGAATCCAATAACACTCTTAAGCATCTGTGTAAAACAATGACCATATTTGAAATATTTTCCCAGAATGCTGTACCCTAGAAAAGGAGACATATAAAGAACTGTGTGGTCTTCTTTGAGCTTTTGCTTTTCTACGGACATTTTCATTATACTACCCAATTGCCAGGCATCTGACTCTCAACGATGTAGAATAGCTGCTGCCAGCCATGCTCTTATACGAAGGTGAAATAAAATTTGAGCATAAGTTTCCCCCACAGATTGTAACCCTGATACGAATACAGTGACTCACACAAATTTGAGGCTGAAAGCTAGCCACTCATCATGACACCAATTAATTTGGACACATCTTAATATACAGGCCCGTTTCTCAGTCTCAGATTTAATTTGGTGCTTCAGATGAAATCCTATTTGTGAAAATCAAATAGAGGTTAACTGAGATTAGGCTGTTCTGGTGTATAAATGTCCTTAGCTTTGACATGCTGCCAATGTGACATCTAGGTTTCATTTCTGTCTCCACGTCTGTTCTACCTCTCTGTCTCAGAGATCATTTCCTCAGGCCAGTTAACAAACACAACAGGTACACAAGAATTAGTATGCCTGTCACAGCTGCTATCATTTTGGAATTCCCTTGTAACAACTCAGAATATAAAAGACAAGGAAAACAGTGCCTGCTTAGTGCAGCTTAATTTCAAGAAAAGATTGGTGTCTGGAAGCCATAACTCATGCTTTATACTGTCAGTGTAAAAAAATCATTTTAGCCTGAAAGAAAAGAGGCCTTAGGCATATTTAAAAATGAAGAATGTTATACAATAGTCAATACAAATAATAACACAAATTTTGAGTCAACAATTTAGTATGCACCAAAGATCTGTGTGACTGAAAGAGGCACCACTGTGCAAGAGGTAATACTCTCATTTGTCGAGCACATTCATCCATGCAGAACTTGGATCTCTGTCATTCATAGTCCTCCTCAGCCTACCAGAGTCTGCAACAAGGTCCGGTACACATTCATCTACTGGTGTATCGACCTACCCTAGGAACCTTACTTTTTTAATAGCTGCAGCCCTTTCCATTCTTTGTGATTTCAGTAAATACTTTAACTTTGCTATTTATGCCCCAGGCACAACATCTGTGAAAGGGATGATTTAAAAAGTTGAAATTTAATAAAGAATATTATTGAACTCTAATGTATGAATATGCTCATCACTTTGAATTCATTCTCTTCTTCCTAGAAGTGAAAAAGTTTTTAAAATATTGCTTATGTTATTGCGAAAGTAATCAACTCTTCACATAGGATATCTTGAGTTGCTTTGCATATTTATGGGCCACAGATAGATTAATATATCTAAAATTCATGCATTCTGGACTCATAGAAAGGATCTAACAATTTTACTGTATTGCTATCTACGACTAGAATACAGGACCTTAATTTAAATGTCTTCTAGTTTATATGTCATTCATCTTGTGATCTTTTTTTCATAATGTAATAATTATTTCAAAAATTAAATCTTAAGCATAAACTGCTAAAATGCTCATCAGTGAGAGGCAAAGTTCTTGTTGAATATTTTTCTTTCTAGTTACAAAGGCTTACTCTGGCTTCATTTAAATTGAGGTTTTATTGACTTTTTGTAAGTTTGGTTTGGCCAACTTGGGTTTTTTTTTGTTTTTTTCTTCCCTCAACAAACTTAAAACCAAAGGTAATATAAAGTTAGAACAATTTTCCTTCCTTTTATATAATTTGTATATATTTTAGCCTAAGGGTTGAATGTAAATGAGTTATTTTTTAATATAAACTCCATACTTGTGAATAAAGATTTGATGAGTTAAAATGGGCTACAAACTTCAAACTACCCTACAGAACCCAGAATTCTAAGAAATCTAGTTTTCAACATAGCAAAAGGGATTTCTTCTTTCACTATTCTTAAGTTAGGTTAACTAAATATAACTTCATACTGTAAATGCACCCTTTTCAGTGTCCAGTTGCGGTATGTTGGACAGATGGATACATTTGTGTAACTGTCACCATAACCAAGATGTGGACAATGTCCCTTCTCCCCAGTACCTTCCCCATGGGCTCTATTGTCAACCACTCGCCCAACCCCAGCCGGTGGTAACATCTACCGTTACCTAGTCTCATATTTTTGCCTTTTTCATGATGTCATATGAACATCTTACATTATGTAAGCTTTTGAATATGTCTTTTTAATTGCCTTATTTTAATAATGCCATTATTAACGTTATATGTTTAATAATGTCATTATTAATTTTATACATCTTATAATATCTAATAGAGACAAACTTCATTATCATGTGCACAAAGTAGGAGGTGGACTTTTTAAACCAACTTACACAGATGATAAAGGAACATCTTTTGCCCAAATTATTAGCAATATTTTGATGTAGGGCTTATAATGGCATTTAAGAACAATCACTGTGGCTCTCTAGGGTACATTTGCTATGTTATTAAAATTTCTTTAAAAATTAATTTCATTGTACTTGACTCCCTGAAAATTTTGTCACTTTTTTCTTGATATACTGTATCAGTATTTTCTGAGACAAGTCAGTGATTTATGGACATTTAAATTATTCTAGCTTTTCTCTACTGTTCTATTGTGTACTATCTGATAGACTTTAAAAAAACAGTGATTTTCTTAGATGATTGATGATATGTAATATTGTTTGTAGATGCCCCTGGTTTTACCTTTAAAAGTCAATTAAATAACGTAACTAGGAGAGAGATATATCTTGGTAGAGAAAGTATGTACTTTTTTTTTCCTAAAGATTTTATCTATCTTTAGAGGGGAAGGGAAGGAGAGAGGGAGAGAAATATCAATATATAGTTGACTCTTGTGAGTCCCCTGATGGGAACAAGCATGAAACCTAGGCATGTGCCCTGACTGGGAATCGAACCGTGTTTATTTGGTTCCCAGGCCCACGCTCAATCCACTGAGCTACACCAGCCAGGGCTAGAAAGTATGTACTTTTAATAACTAGGCGTAAATTTGGTATTTATTTCTGTTTTTAGTAATGTCGTTAATAATATTGTGAGGACTCCGTGTTATAAAAGCATGTGATTACATGTGTACTCTACCCCGATAATCCAAGATAATTCTCCCATTGCAAGACTCTTTACTTAATCACATTTGCAAAGTGCCTTTCATCATATAAGGTAGCACTCACAGTTCCCAGGGACCTGAATATATTTGGAGGTCATTATTCAGCACACCACACCCCTGAATTGCTCTACTGAAACCAAAGCTGGTTTAAGCAAATCAACTCTTTATAGCCTCTGAGCTTATTGCATATTCCATTTGCCTAGAATATTGCCTCTTTTCATCGTTTTGGTTCAAACACCATGTTCTCTTCTCCTTACTCTATATTCTAAAAATTTCTTCAACACTCATTCTTTAGGTTTGTATTATTTTCTTCACAATCAATATAACTCTATTATTTTATGTGTTACCTAATTGACTCTAACCCTATAAGGTAAGGTCTCTGTCTTGTTCATTGATGCAGTCCCTGGATTAACTGTATTGCAAGAACAAGGTAATATCTTAAATATATATTGAGTAAACAATATAGTATCCCAATTAGCAAAGTGAATAAACTGAGGCACACTGAGGTTAAGTTGTTTAAGATCAGAGAGACGGTAGTGGCAAAACTGAGATTTCATCTCATATTTGTCTAACTTTAAAATCCACATGTTTTATGTTATCTTTATTTTTCAGTGAAATTTAAATTTTACCATGATGTTTATAGGTATGTGTATACATTTGGCACAAGAAGAAGAATGAAACCTGGAAACGACAACATTTGTGTTTTTCTAAGGAGTCCTGGAGAGTAATATTTTTATAAGTTCTATTGAAAAGTCTTTTTGTTTCTTTCCTAATATTGTTTATTTTGGAGTCCATTTCATGACCATATGCTGAATTCAAGCTCAGGGAATAATTTATGTAAGTCTTTGAATATCCATTCAGTATGGTCCTTAACATAAAACTTATTTTTCAATCATTTCTAAAAGTGATTCTGATGTGTAAAAAGTATTTATTCTTTGGGTAGTTTTATTAATATCTGTAAGGAGTCTTTAGGTTTTAATCTAATACTAAAAATATAATTCTATATATGTAATGCTTTCTTTTTCTCTATTTTTTCAATTTATTTGTATTGAACTTATTGTGGTAATATTGGTTAATAAAATGATATAGGTTTTAGATGCACAGTTCTACAGCACATCATCTATATATTGTATTGTGTATTTACCATTCCCAAGTCAAATTTCCTTCCATCACAATTTTTTCATGATCTCATCTTTTTATTTGTTTAAAGATAAACATTAATGCTTAATCAAATGAGTGTGATCAACATGCAAAAGATTACTAAAATATTTATTTTAATAAGAATGCTTTCCTTCTATAGTGCATGTCTTTATGATTTCTTTTGGCATCATTTATGTTTATCAAACGGTTTGTGTATCTGTTAAATTCTTAAAGCACTGCCCTTATGTGGAGCTGCTTGGGTCTACTAGAAAAGAAAAATCCTGCCATGATGATTTTGTTTTGAAACACGTAGACTTCCACCACCAAATTGGCAATTTTGATTTAGCCAAAAAGATAACCAAACAAACTTATTTTAAGTTTTTAAAAAGCTTTTGTGACTCTTTCTGCTTTTAGTGTTACTTTGGGTGACTATTATATAGCAAGGTTTAGGTCCCGTCCTAAATGCTGCCCCAGGATTGAGAAAAATACTGGGTAAGAAAAATATACAATGTGTCCAAAGAAAGAAAGGGCATTCTTAGCATTTGTTTCAAGTGTTGTTCAGACTCAGGCCAAGTGGAATGAAAACATTCTGCAACCACTTTACTCTTTCAAATGATTAGAAAATACTACTAAGTTTATAATCAATTAAAATTTAAGTTAAAGAAAGACATGCCTTTGATTTTAAAATTGTGAACATAAATGTCTTAAAACTTATGGAACTATTTTATTCCTGCATAGTTTATCCTTCATTCTTAATTCATTGGCTCTGCTAGTGACAGGCGCACCCTATAGTTTGAGATACCTGGTGGTAGGACACACAGACAGCTACAGAACCCATCAGGTCACTTGGGCGAAAACTTTGGGACAGATTTTTGACTTTCATTTGTGATGTTTCTGGAATATGTTCTATTCTCTTACCTTGATTATTTTGTTGAATTGGAAAATTGAACACAATAATTCTATATCCAATTGGACTTAACATCTTTGAGCATTCAGCTATGTACATTTTATTTCAGGCAATTGAAGGTGAAGTTAAATATGTATTAAAAGCTATCCTTGGCAATTCAAAAACAATAAATTTATAAATTTTGTTGAAAATATATTAGTTTGTTAAAGAAAGGATTTTAAAAATAGATTTAAAATAGTTGAACAGGGGGGGGGGGGGGGGGGGGGGGGGGGGGAAAAAAAAAAGGGGGGTCGGGGGGGGGGGGGGGGGGGCCCGCTTGATTTAATAGTTTTAAAAGTGATTCTACTTTTTGTCAACAAGTAAAACATATTTTTGATGGTCCAAATTTAATTGATGAATGTTGACTGTAATAAGCTATAACAATATTTAGCTGCAAAACAAACATAGCCCTGTTTAAAAAATTGCTTTCAGGCCCCAGTCATCTGTGAAGTCCACATAGTGCTTTGCTTTGAGGAATGCTATATAAATATTGCATGTTTTATAAGTTTAGGTTGAATGAATGAACACATTAGATGGCATAAATGCATAGAAATCAGATAATCTGACATTTTTAATAACTGATATATAGCATCAGAGAATCAGTTCTGTTCATTAAAATAAGCCTTTTTATGGTTCAGAAATAAAATATACAAATATCTTGAGCATTTTATGAGCTCTGATTTAAATTATTTAGACTCTTTATTATAAGAACACAGTTGCTGAGATGAACTACAATATGCTCTGTGAATAGGGTGAAATTTTAGGCACTCTTCAATTACCAGTCTGTTGCTAAAAGACCAATACATTAGCACTGGCAGTTGAAATTATATTAGAATGTCTTATGAAAATTCATTATCGAATGGAATTCATCAGTTAACTCTTTATGAAGAAGCAACTTGCAAAATTATTTTCATTTTATAACATCTCACTTTTAATTATTTAATCTATTTTTGTCTATATATCCATGATTTATTTATTAAAGACTGTCTTTATCTAAGTGAATGTTTTTAAAAAATTATCTTTATATATTATACTTTAAATCTTTTAATATAAAGTTAGGTATATATGTATTTACTGTTTTTCTTTGTTAGAACATGACTCAGTATGCTGCCTTTATTAGATACATTATATGAAAACCCTGTGATCATCAAAATTATCCAATTTTTACACTCTAACATTCACAAAAACCGAAAACATGTTAAATGTATATTGAAAGTAGAACTGTACTTTCTACTTATTCATAAAAATGACTTCAAATTTCTTAATATGTATAATTTTAATACTGTTAACTTACAATCTAATGGAGAATATGACATGTAATATACTTCTATTTCTCAACAATTTCGTATTTTTGAATTTTCACAATTCTTTTACTAAATGTATACATAATTATGTATTACTATCCCTTCAAAACTTATAAATTAGTTTAAATACATGGTAAATTTTACAATATAGCTTTATACACAAATATATTAGAAAAATCTATGGAATACATATGTGAAAATTCATATTTATCCAAAATTCAGGAATTTAATTGTTTTTATAAAGTAGATTTGCTTAAAGTAATAATAAAAACCAATAGTAGATTTTACGAATTTAAAAAATCTCAGGCATCACAAATTCAGACTAATCTCTTGTTCTGAGTAACTGTAGCACTGTATGAGGAACATCTCTAATTTTGGTTCTAAAGCATGTCAAGGATTAAATGTAAGTCCTGAATCTATCCATAAACTGTGTACATTTTAACTTGCAACTAATTTAATCAGGAGTCCATTTCCTAACAATTATGTATAAATGCCATTTCACTGAGCATGCTAAACACTAAGATCTGAGTGCCAAAAGAAAAATAAATACACAAAATAAGTAAATCTTATACATATGTATGTGTATACAAATTGAAAGTCTTAATGCTTAGTATATATGTGTGTGTGTAGCCATTCTTGTTATATAGTTTGTAACGGGAGGGCATTATACTCAATGAAATAAGCCAAATGAGAAAGACAAATAATGTATGGTATTATGTGTATATGGAATCTAAAAATAAAAAAAAATAAAACCAATTTTATAGCCAATTTCACAGAAACACAGAATAGATTGGTGTGTACAGGCTGGGGCAGTGAAGCAATGTAAGGACTTGGGGTAGAAGATGAAACGGGAGAGCTTAGGAGGACTGTCTCCCTAGAAAGGGTCTAGGAAAGGAATGAGCCAAGACAGGGCTGCTGTTAGCTCACCTGGAAGTAAAGGGCCTTGGAGACGGGATCGGGCGGGGGGGGGGGGGGGCGGGTAAGCCCTGGTTGGGCTATCGCTGCTCAACCTAGCTTCAAGCCTCCTTGGCACCCTTAGAATTCAGGAGGAAATAAAAAGTTCAGCCCCGGAAGGGGAATGGCATGCGCTAAAGTGAGCCCACACTGCATCTTTGTTTTGAGGGTTTTTTATCTTTTTCCTGCAGGTAAGAATCAGGTTTGGGTTTTAGCAGAATATTCATCAGTCTTCCAGTTCCATTTTAATATGCCGATGTGTCAATATGAGCACATGGGGTTTGGGGAATATTCTTGGATCTGCTATAATGTTTTGTTTTTATCTTGGGTATGTTTGGTTTTTAAAGGGGTTTTTGTTATTTGTTTCCCTGACTTCGTTCATCCTTGGGTGTAGCTGGTACAAATAGCATTAATTGAATCTTTGTTCTTTATTGCCCAGGCCAGGATGATTTAAGCTACGTGTTCTTTGGTTAGGGAGGAGAGATACAGGCCATACCCTCTCAAGTGTCCTTGGTGAGAGGTGATAAATCCTTACAATTCACCAGCTGACTGTAAGCTGACAAACTGTTTGGCCTTGTTTGATTTTCTTTTCTCAGTTTCCCCATTCCACTCACCTAGGAATTTTCCTAGCTTCTTGCTATACTGCCTCAACTATAGTTAAAAATGTAGTATTATGTACTCGAAAGTTGGTGTGAATAGATCTTAATTAAGCATTCTATGTTAACAACGTATAGTGATTGATGTGTTATCTTGATCTAGTACTCTACAATGTATATGTATATCATATCATCACATTGTGAATTTTAAATAGATGTGATTATATTTGTCAGTTATTACCAAATAAAGTTAAAAAGAAAAGAATTAAAAGTCAAGGAACAATTGAGCTGAAATACACTGCTTTATGCTGACAAATTAAAAAATCCTGATATAAGTTGAGGCATAGAATCCAGTAACAAGGGATACAACCCCCCAACGATTTATAAAGGCAGTGTTTATATAGACTGCAATTATAAGTTATCAGTTGGCATAAAATCACATAGACAAACACAGTAAGAAATCTATGGAAACAAATGTGGAAGATAAAAGAACTGTCTCCAGGGCAAATTAACATGTTTCTTAGTGAAATTTTCTAGACATGTTGCTAATTATTTCTGGTTATTTTATTAAGGCACATTGGGAATTGAATTCACCACAAAAATCCTCACATAAGGGTAACAATTTCATATGGGGGCAATTAACAGATGTTTTCATTTTTAAGTTGGGGATTCTGGTCACAGAGTTTGCAGAACTGCTATGAAATTAGGATGACTTAATAAAAAAGTTCCTGCATCATTTACCACTCCAAATTTATTTCTTTGAGAAAATAAATAGCCTGGCTTACTCTCTTAAGGATGCCATTTAAAATCCTGCCTTTTCCTATGAAAACAGACGAAGTATTTGGTGGAAGATACGCTGTGCCTTTGCTAGTGAAGTATGACTCTTATGAGTTTGGCTTCCAGAGAGTCTCAGAGGGATATAAATGGTCCATTTAGCTTATGTTTATATAAACCCTATGACTCTATGAGGTTCAAAAAGGAATAGCTACTATATTTCTGTGATTCAATTTTCCTCTTGTTGCCTATTTCTTTCTGATCCTCTGAAGTCTCTTCATTTTTTCCTAATCCAGAGTCTAAGAAAGCTCTGAGTGGGAAAATATGGTCACACTTAGTTATCTAGTGTAAAACACTGCTTTCTGCTGAACATGAAAATAGAGATGAACATTTCCACCTTCAGCTTACAATTATACAGCAGAGAATTCAAGGTCACTAGCATATAAAAGATCTACAAAATATAAATAACTAAAACAGTGGAATTTGAAATGATATTATAATCAGAACATAGTACCCATAGTTTATGACTAAAGTAATTTTATCAGAGGAGGCATCATTTTAATACTCAGTCTGGAGTTCAACAGCAGCTAGAAAGTTAAAGGTATTGGCAGAAACAAAGTGAAACAAAAACCCTACTAAGACTAGAAAAAGTAATTATTTAATGTGTTCAATGGTTAAACAAGACAAGGTGAACATCTATTTAACACTCCATGAAGTGGATCATCTGCTTTTGGAGAATTGCAAAATGGGCAGAAGGCAGAACTTTTTTATTGGGTAAAGAATGAAGAACAAGGAAGAGAAAAAATAGGAAACATCTGATTGGCTGGGCCCAAAGAGTCAACCTTGTCTGGGGTGAGAAGGCCTGGAGCTGGCTTGGTGTTTGGGGATTAGCTGCCTGGACAGAGCACCTTTCTGGTCACCTGGAGCGTTTACAGGCACACTAAATGTGTTTCACCTTCAGTTTGCTGGTGAGGTGCCACAGGCAGGAGCAGATTTATCCTGGGCCTAGAAACTTATTTGGATAAATATGTCTCCTTTTTATCTTATAATAGTACAGTGTCGTGTACAGTATATAATGTAAATTATGATTTAATTTGTATTTTTATGACTAAACACAATCATTGAAAAAAACAGATAATCACTTTAACCTAAATGTTTACAAAATAATTTGTTGGAATAAGATAAACATTAAAATTTGCTGATTATTCATACTAGGTCTACTTATCTTAAAAAATTACTTACTTTGAATTACTGTTTGACTAAAGAGTAACAGGTAATCACTGCTTTTATTTATGTTAAAAGATTCATAATTATATTTTCTGTTGAACTTTATGTTCACCCATTCCAGTAAATTAGACTGAAGAGAAATTGCAAAACATATTTTAGCAAGATAAAATAGTTACTCTCCATAATGTACTTATTATAAGGATCCCATGAAAGTCTAACTAGAAGTGTTGCCCCTTAATTTAATAGGTTCCAACAGTAAAACATCTCCATATTTATTTGCATAGTAAAAGTCATTAAGTTTAACCATTCTGGACTATAGAGTGAATAAATAATATAATAAAAAATCTTTCTCTACCGTCCCTTCAAGGTTGTTCATTTCAATAAAGAATCCAGCAAGATAGCATCTTTTGAAAGCTTTGCTTTTCCTCATCAACTATTTTGGGAAGAAGCAAGTGGAAAGTTTTTGGATGGGAAAAATAAATAAGTCAAAGCTTGAGGGGGCAGCCTTGTTAAGATTTGAGAATCTGGTAGAATCTGCAAACCAGCGATTCAGGTAGCTTTCTTTTTTCTTTGTTTGAAATGTGGACCCCACAGCCATGCCCTTTGTGCTCAGTTAGAGGAACTGAAGAACTGGAACACATTTGCTGGTTTGGGCAGCTGGAAGGAGCCCCTTCTTTGTAGAGCACTTTGCTGTCACCATGCATATGGACACGCATTTGAAGTTTGACTTCGAAACCTCTGACTTTTCATTTTAAATAAGTCATCACAACTTTTTGACGGAGAACACGGGTCCCTCTTTCCTTCTGCTTATGTTTCTGACTTTGTCAGCATTGGTAACATGGGAGAAGAGTACTATGAGTTATTAATTAGTCTAATGATATGTTCTGGGCAGTGGTTTTTCCACTTCCTTTTCTGTCGGCACTGTGCCACAGCTTAAGAGTTTATATCCAGTCATCTTCTATGATCATGTAGATAAAATAATTATTATTTAAAATTTAAATACTGATTAAAATTGGAGTTCGAGTAGATCTTCAGAGAAACATCATTATCAAATATTTTAAATTATAAAAGTAAGCAACAATATAACATATAGCTGGTAAAGGCAGCGATACAACTATAAAAGAGAATTGAAGTCCTACTTCTTTTTGACACATTTTAATTAAAATATGTTTTGTCACTTGCCTAACTTGTGTCCAAGGCTAGGAAAAAAGGACATATGTAATATACCTGAATTTATGAAGACTTTGTTCCATTTAACAGTAATATAATAAAATCAACCAATATTTTTAACTTTGATATTAGAAATGTATTCTTAAAAATGTTACCAATTAAGAAGCTAAATTGAGACTGTCTTTTAGGAAGGAAAGTTTGCATATTTTATATTTGATATCAATAGTTTATTTGGACATCTTTATTTTGATCCCCGATGAAATAGTTCTCTAGAGTGTTAAAAGGGATTCCTGGAATCAATTGTTTATCTACATAAAATTCAAAATGTAATTAAATGCTTAATTTCATTGGAATAAAATTGCTTAAGTAATTTTATTCAAAAATAAAATAGTATTACACTACCATAAGTATATACTAATAAAATAAGAACTGAATTAGAAAATGCTAAGGTGTTTAATATACTCATTTAAGTTGCCTCGTTAGCTCAGTGGGTAGCACTTCGATCTCATAATATACTCATTTAACTTCCATTTGTTAGGTAATTTTATAAAACACAATGTGAATTATTGCAAATAGTTAAATAGTTGGGCTATATTTAGCAATATGTATCAAGTAGATAGATGTGAAAGAAATGGGGAGGGAGGAGGGAAGGGAGAAGTGAGGGGGAGAGAGAAAGATTGATTTTATACAAATTAAAGTTCCCAAAGTAGTATCCTTTAAAGACAAAATGATGTCATTTTTTAATCCTCACCCAAGTTCATATTTTCATTACTTTTACAGAGAGAGGATGAGAGAGAGAAAGATAGAGAAAGAAACATTGATGCAAGAGAGAAGTATCAAAAAAGTATTAGTCTTCTGCAGGCTGCCTTTTTAATAGAGACAATGAGCTTCCAAAACTTTATGATCTTGACATGTTGATAATGCAAATGATAATTACTAGTCAACTGAGTTCATACTCTAACCATACAATACTACTGACACACCAAGATTCACACAACCATGACTCGTTTCATGAAGAGAAATAAGTTCCTTTAATTACCCATGGGGATTGAAAATATTGGTAAAGTATACCTAATTTTCTGAAAGACCTACAGGGGAGTTTCTCTTTCTACTTTCTCTAGGGTGTACACAAACCAGGAAAGGAACATTAATGCTAACTTAAGTAAGGAAAAGGACACTATTTTTAAAACTGTGCTTTGAGTGTGTCTGCATGTGTGTGTGTGTGTGAGAGAGAGAGAGAGAGAGAGAGAGAGAGAAACAGTGAGATTGTGCGCTTAGGTTCTATCTCTGGACATATTATCACTTGGTTGTGCTCTTACTGAACTAGGACTGGTTTAGTTTGAGTTTGTTTGTTCTGTTGACACCTTTCCCATCTTTCCCATCTTTCCCATCTTATTGAGGGCTAGAGCGTGGTGTTCTAGAAAAGAGTGTGAAGTCCCCTCAGATATACATGCTCCATCCTGAACACCTAGCATTGATATGAATTTGGAGCAGTTACTTAATTTCTTCACATCTTAATTTCCCAGTGTGCATACAGGAATTACTATCCCTTGCTCATGGACTTGCTTTGGAAAATATAATACATGTAAATCCTCTGTTACAATACATAGCAGTACTCAGTAAAGTTTTCCCAAAATATTAAAATGATATAGAAAATAAGTGCATTTGTATTAGAATCATGTTATGCCACAAGGAAGACAAGCCCAATAAAATATGTTCTTTTCAATTAACTGTGGCTGATAACCTTTGCATCCCTGTTCCTGGGCACCAGATGTGGTGGACCCTGGCCAGCAGAGTCTGCCTGTTGTGGCTGAGGATGAGAATGAATGCACAGGTGACAACAATCCTGTGGAGAAAAAGGGAACAGGCAGGACTACTCTCTCAAGGGAAGAGTGTCTATGGTTCCTCGGCCACTCTCTCAAGAGGAGAGCATCCCGACCCTTGCCTAGACAGGCTTTTATTGTTTTCTTGGGGTCTTACATCAGAGAAAGATTTATTATTATTACATAGAATATTATTGTCTACAGTTTAGGTACAATCAAGAAAATGAAAATAACATGCACAGGGGAATGACCATGAGCTGATTAACTCTGTCCTTGGGAAAACTCATACAGGCTTTGGAAGTTACCTTGAAGACAGACAATACACATTTGTTGCTTTAGACCAGGGTGATGGAGTTTTGGCAAGAGCAAGCCATAACAGTCTGTATGCAATTTCTAGGCCTGATTCCCGCGGGAAAACTTGGTTTGAAGTTCTGTCTCCTGCCCATCACTTCGCTTCTGTAGGTTTTCCATACAGAGCTGAGCCACATTTGTCAGACTAAAACAAACCGGTCCCCTACAATTAATAAAAGTAATGCCTATGAAAATGATTATTTCACTGGGTAATTAATAAAATGCATTTGGATATTTATAATCAGGTAGATAAATGTTTTTGTTTTTCTATGCATCAAACCAGCCTTGCTCCAGACATGGATGGTTATTACCTAATTGAATAACTATTTATTTCTATGCAAATATTAGACTTTAAAATACATTGAGTAAGTTTTAATTTATCTTAATACATAGAAAATATGAATAGATTCATATTGCATTTATATGCAATATGAATTAAGGAGACTTTAGAATTAATTAGGAAATGTGCATCTTTTCTCATAATCCTTCTTGATCTGAACAATTTAATAAATTTCTGATAGTGAAAATTATAAGTAGAAAAGAAAAAATAAGCTGTAAAGAGGTTATACTGGTTGGGGCTTAAATTTCCATGGCAATTATTTACAATTACTGTGATATAAGTTATTAAACAGGTTCTGAAAACACTTATTTAGTTGGAGAGCACTACTTTTTAAATATTACGTTTTATTTTATTAACTAAAGGAGCCTTAAGTTCTTTCATAACATGCAATGTGTTGACTTCTGAGAAGGTAATAGGCCCTTGTCCATTTTTTCCTGTGACCATGGATAAGCTAATCATTAGTGGCATCTGCATGTTTTACTTCGCTGCTACATTTACACATCAATGTGACCTTGTTTGACTAATTACAGCTGAGCTGGTGGTAGCTTGCCTGTCACTTGCTCCAATTCTTTCTGCTGGTATCGTAAAAACCTACGTTTGGTAGTAACCTGCACTGTTTTTCAACTAGACTTCCAATTTTGTATTTAGGACATTTTTTTAAAAAAGAGGCTGGGCTGTTTAAACCTGACTTTCACTATATTGTGTATAACAAAGCACCCATTTCTTGTTATTGTTTTAAGAATTGAAGGACCATTGGTCAGGTATACAGCATGGTTAATAATAATATCCTGCTATGGTAATAAAGAACAGAGTAATAGGCAAATTATATGCAATACCCTTTAAAAACCATCATGAAATCAATAAAATATCCTAAGATCTCTTTGTTTTTCTCTTTTTATTTATATATGGTTGATACATGATATTTATCTTTCTTATCTTTTCCTTTCTTTCATTTAATTCTTCTTTCTTCCTTCTTCATGTCCTTCCTTCTCCATTCATTTATACCTTCAACAGATATGTATTATCAACTATGCACCAGAAGCTGCTTGGCTATAACTGTTGTTTTTTTATATTCTGGTTAAAAATATTACACATCTGCTTTATTTTTAATGTGGGCCTCCTTTGCTTACATTCAAAGTAGGTACTGTATTATTGCTTTAGGAATCGCTTTAGAAATTGGGAGCGTTGGGATCCCTTGAGGCAGTCATCTCTATTCCACCAGCCCATGGGCATCAGCCCATGCTAGCACACTCCTCATTTTTTGACAAGTGAAAGAGTTGGTGCTTATGAAAAATCAATCCCCACAGCCATCACTGACTCCATTCATCATGCTCCTGCCAGAGAAGCGGGAAGTGAACAGTTCCCTGTGAACAATTTGCATTTAAGATGTGAGAAATCACCTCGATTGTGTACAGATTGCCTATCCTCACCGAGGCTGCTCCTCCAGAGAGTGGCAACTGTGAACACAATTCACCACCAGATTGGGATAGTGTTGGAACAAGCTCGTGTCTGTGAACAGTTGCCACTGGAACTATAAATGCCGCTGCTGTGCTTTTATAGGGGACAATAAGGGGGGAAAAGACAACAAGGAGGTCTGAGCCAAAGGAAAAAAATAGCCAAACTGACAAACCTACTCAATGATTTCTGCAATACTATTTTTGATCCTGTGACAAGTAAACTGGGGCCACCTTGTCATAAGCTTAGGCTTTCAATTGTCTCCGTTCATGGAAATAAGATTCCAGTTAGATGTAGTGCACTGCACTTTTCTATTTTCTGGTCTTCCCAGGGTCTCTGTCTTCCTCGCACTTCTTCAAATCCCCTCAGGCACCATAAGTGCCTTAGGCTGTGAAATCAGAATAGAGAATGAGTTGCTCCTAGACACATCAGACACATTTTATATGCAAATAATTTCTTCCTGGGTATCATCAGAGTACAATAATTTGAATGTTTGACATAGTGATTTACCAGTGTCTATAATATGGCAGTTAAATATTAGAGTCCTTCTGACCCAGCAGGATTTGGTTGGAGTGGTGACTACACCTTCCAAGTTTTTCTTTTTCTTTGTTCTGTTTTTCCCTTGGGTGCCTAGCTTAGCATTACCCAGTTCTTACAAAATGTGTAATACAGTGATGAAGAATTTTTGTTCCCATATTTTGTATTTTATAACCTTTTGTATTTTGCACCTTTCCTCCAAACTTTAAAAAAATTTCTTATAGGTGTTATGCTTTTCCTGAAAATGTGACTCATAAGAAAATATTGAAAGAATAGGCTCAATCTATACATAATTTTATGAAGACCTTCATTATACTTTATGATTTTCTCTGGGTTTGATGAAGCGATTTTGAACTGCAAACTTTGTTACCAAGGAAAAGAAAGAATGAGAGAGGAAGAGATAGTTGGAGGAAGGAAAGCTGAAAGAAAGGAGGGAGAGAATGTTACCAAACAAAACTGGGGCTTGGCCGCCTACACTGGAACACAGGCATATTCCGAAGACAAAGGTTGGTGGGGAAAAGAAAAAATATCCTTATTAAAATGTTGCACGATATGGGGGGGGGAGCCAGGGTCCAGGATCCCTTCTTTTGTAAAACAAAGAAAAGCCTCCTTTGTTCCCCAAAAGGCTGAAACCCATAACTATGCCCAGAGAACCCACTCCACCCTTATCTGTCCTTTGGAGCACAAGGCTGTTAGGTAGAGTGCTGTCTGCTTCACGCTCCCTGGAGTCTGCACGGGAGGCCCACACCACCCTCGTCACACCACAGCTTCCCATGCAGGGGCCCAGAGGACTGCCACCTGGCCATGTGCCTTCCAAGGCCAGCAAGTCATTGAGTGGTCTGGCTTGCCCCTCTGCGCTGAGCAACCCAGAGGAAGAGATGGACCAGGCTCAGAGCTTCTTTTAAACCTCTGCTGGACACAAGCTTCCATGTGCTCCAGAAGCGTCCAGCTCCCCAGCCAATCCCATCCTTTTTCCAGGCTAGACTGGCAGGTCTTACTCCAGTGCAGAGCCTTTCCCTGCTCCCATCCAGCAGAAGAGACTAAGAGGGTTCTTGCCTCTGTCCATCAGCTTGGCGTGGACTCTGTGGATGGCTTCCTTTTGCTAGTCTCTGCCGGGGTTGGTCTGACCTCAAGTGCTGTGATAGGTTTCAGGTGGCCTCCTCCTAGGTCCCCTACCCTCTCTGGGGTCCGGGCAGACCATTTGGCCAGATGTACCTGTATCAGGAAGGAGAGAAGGAAGGAATATGAACAATATTGAAAATGACTGCCAGTGAATAAAATCATTTTCAACTATTGGCAGTTAGTTTGGTGAAATATTTTCAGCATAGGAAAGAAACAACATTATTAAGAAAGCTGAATGAGCATTCCTTAAAACATCTTTACTAGTTACTACCTCATGATTACAAAATCTTTGACAATCACACACCTGTTACATAGGTAGGTGCTTAAGGTGGGACTATAGGGACCTCATTGGCAGATTCTTTTGTACAATAGTCTCAGTCCTTATATCAATTATTTATTTATTTATTTATTTATTGGTGAAACAGCAGGAAAACCTCATTTCACTTTTTTTACTCTGTTAGACCAAGACCCAAGAGGCCATAAACTAAAAATTGAAATGAGTATCCATTATATTTAGATATTTAACCTTTTAATGTTTTTGCTTCTTTACTGAAGTAAAATAACATGTTCTTAACAAATTAGAGGCAACATTTGTAGGCATGAATTTTTTTTAACCCAAACACTTTATGCTAAAATAATGTTCAATAAAATTGCAGTCAGCCTTTGAAAGTTGCTCTTAGAAGGGGTTCCAGTCCATTATTAGTGGTAGTTAAGATAATAACCAATAAGTATAATTAAAAATTTTCAAAATATATATGAGCTAAAATTAATTCTGTCTTTTTTCAGTTTCCTCATCTGTAAAGGGAGATAGCAATACATACCTTGCAGCATTCCTGACATTGCCATAGAAAGCTCTTGTTTAGCTTTCATAATCATGCTTATTTTTCTTAAGTTTGAAGTATTTCATCAAAATAATAGCTGCTACTTGAAAATGTTTTCCTCCCAGTTAGTGATAGGATTCATCAACTCTCTGGGCGTCTTTCAGATACAGAGTTGTAGCCCAATATAGTAAGGTCTGTCAAGAAGATTGATAGAAATAAAGGCTATTAGTGTTAGAGCTTTAAGTATGTGTTATCACACACATTCTTCTTTCTGTAAAATGGCATAAATAATTATAACTACCGCTGATTGAGCAAGTATATGCCCAAGTACTTTCCATTGATTATAACCCAGTTACACTAAGAAGTCTATTATTTTCTGCTTTTTAACAGATAAGGAAACTGGATGCTGAGATGGTAACTTATGCATTGTCACATAACTAATAAAAGACAATTTAAATTTGAGTGGATTTATCGAACTGTGAAGCTCCTGAACCTTCTATACTGACTATTCTTCATTTATACATTATTAAAAATATGATACAGGCAGAAGATACCTTAAAGAAAAAAATCTGTATTTATATTAATCCTCTGCTTCCAAAAGGAAATTTAAGTTTATAATAAATTATTCCAAGCTCATGCTCAAACCATTTTATAAAGTGAACAGAAAAAAAAAGAAAGAAGAGACTGTGATATCAAGTGCTTATAAAATATGAATGCTCAGTGCATTTTTTCTGCATGGTTCTGCGATGGATGGTAAATAACAACAACAGAACATGATTCTATATCCTCTAGTCAGTTCAGATAGTTACACCCACCTGTGTGCTTAATTCTCTTTCCCTTGGTGTTTTACACCACTTCTTATTGCTAAGTCTGTGTGGTCTTCAATAATGTATTTATTATCCAAATTATTATTTCAATATGTTGCCTTCTTTAGTCACCAGGGTCAAGGCCAAAATGTAGAATATTCTTAAAGAATTTAACAAAGCTACAGTTATATTGGCTTTGTTGAATTTTTTTCAGTGACATTTAAATAAGTATTCATTATCTATTGTTTTCCTAAGGACTGACGTAGAAACTAGAATTATAAAAGCTAGTGAAATGGGGTCCCTGCTTTCAGGACACGGTAAGTATAGCAAAAGCACAATTGTGAACTAAAAAATGTACTGAAATCAGAAAGCATTAAATCGAAAGTTATGCTGATTGCTGAGAAATTTTTACATGCTTCAATCTTTGCTAAATACACACTAAGAAGTGTCATCTTTATGATGTTGAGTCTTAGAGACAGAGAGCCTCACTACCATAATTTGTACTCATCTTGAATTTGCTGATTTTTTTCTTTTGCTTTGGCCAAAGACTTGGTTATAATTTAGCATTCCTATTTATTACAGAATAATTTTTAAAAATCCAACAAAAAATAGATTCCACAAAGATCTCGTGATCTTTATCATTTTGCCTGGTTTCTGTTATGATAAAAGTATACAAATTTTTTGTAAACTTTAAGATGCATTCAGTGTATTGACTTTGCAGTCATTTTCGAATCCAGACTCCAGGTACTCTCCCCTTAAAAATAAAGTAATTTTTTTGAAGTTTTTAAATCATACAGGTACCTTTAGTGTAGTTTCTCAAAATGTAATTTAGTGTGCATGCAAATTTCTTAGAGTCCTTAAAAATGCAAATCTGCCTTCCACAATCCTGGGATAGGGCCCAAGATTCTGCATTTTTATAAGCTTTTAAATTTGGTACATGTAGCATAGGGTCTGTCCTTTAAGAAAGAGAACCCAGAGGAATCCTGACCTACCTACATTCTGTAAGGCTGATAGTATATGTTACCTCTGCGGCAAATTAGCTACCAGTGCTTTATGGGGACGAAGGAAGAGGAATGTTTTCCATAAACTTAAAGTTAAGAAGATTGGATTTGAAATCATTATCAGGCAAATATGAGGCACTAGGTTGTATTACTTGCTCTCAAATCTGTTACCATTTAGCTCGAATCTGCTTTTTTTTTTGTTTATTACTTCAGTAAAATCTGTGATTCAATTGATCTATTATTATATAGCCGTTTTAAATGATGTGCTTGTAAAAGTAGAATTATATATTCAATCTAAATGATCAATTCACACCACCTATATTAATTTTTTGAGATCTACATGGTATTGCGATGATATGTCATTGTTCTGTGAGAACTTAATTAAATCAAATTTCAGCTGCTCTTTCTTCAGTGTCAGAAAGAAATCGAGATTCCCCAGAACAATCTCCATGTCTTTACTGTCGCTGAGACTTGTTATGCTCAGTTGGAAAGACATATGGACAATGATCATGCTGTATATTTTTATCATTTGATATTAGCTTTTTTTTTCCAGGTCTGGTCACTTGCGTAATTCTGGATGCAAACAAGAGGAAACTAGTTTAGAATACTACTAAATGGAGACAATAGACATTTATTGGTCTGGTCTGATATAGCAATGACAGGTGAACACCAAATCTTCCCACCACACTCACCTGCATATCCAGCTCTCCCAGGATAGGAAACAGACAACTGCTGGCTTTCTGTTGATCCGCATCCTTTAATCTTTTACCATTAACGAGTTCAGAAGAGTTTACATACCCTTCACAATTTAAAAAGTTAAAAAGACGTGTTCACCTCTGCAGAGTGGAAAATGAGTAATAGGTTTAATTAATGTTTATTCATTAAGATTCTGTGTCTTGCTTTAAATACTATACAGAATTTAAAGTTCTCAGGACTTGAAAAATATATTGTTTATGAAAATTATACCTTTTTTGTCTCATACTGGATACCTTTCAAATCATTTGAAACTATATTAGTAATACTTTTAAATATTTACAGTTTTTATATTGTGCATGGTGTAATGTTCTTTACATATTTTATGCCATTTAAAACTCATTAAACACTATTTATTGTTTCTACTTTAAAGAAGGGAACTGTAGCCTAAGACATTAAGTAATACACACATGTCGAAGGACAGATACTGTTAGAAAGTTTTCTGATCCCAACCTCAAGTTCTTTTATACTATCCTGTAATATGTTCAAATATATGTCTGCATGTATGTATTTATTTTTCTTTTTAAAAATTTATTGGGGTAACACCAGTTAACAAAATTATACAGGTTTCAGATGTACAATTCCACAACACATCATCTGAATTTAAATAAGAGGTAGACCAGAGTATGATTATTATTTTTTTAACTTTTCAATTTGAACCTATTGAAAAATGCTCTGATTAGAGTGTTGCCTCAATCGATATATATATCTATTTGGTGATGATTTAAACTTGCAAACAATGCAATAATATGTGTTTATTAGGTTTCAAAATCTATACACTAGAATAGAATATGATTTTTGAAGAATAAAAAGAATAATGGGGGAATAATAAAACTATGGCTTTTAAACCTATGACATGAAATAATTCTGAAAGTTACAATATATTTGCATTTGTATTTCTGTATAAGATAAAAATAGTTGAAGATAGTCTGACTTTTTTTTACAGAAAGTTTACCTTTTTTTAAAGATTTTTATTTTTTTATTTTAGAGAGATGGGGAAGGGAGGGAGAAGGAGAGAGAGTGAAACATCAATGTGTGGTTGTCTCTAGCACACCCTATACTGGGGAACTGGCCTGCAACCCAGGCATGTGCCCTGACTGGGAATCAAACCAGCGATGCTTTGGTTTGCAGGCCTGTGCTCAATCCACTGAGCTACACCAGCCAGGGCCGGACAGTCTGATTTTATACTGCTAAAAATGTCATAAAGCTAAGGCTCAGCTATGAAGCCAGCTTAAGGAATGAGTATGTAGGGAAAAGGAAAACACTAAAGTGCCTGTTATGGTACTTTTATAATTTAATTTACAGGTATGTGGGGTAGAAAGGGGGGGATGTGATGGGAGACAGAATTAATAGATTTTTACAATTACAAATGACCCTGCTTTCCTTTTATAAAATGCATAATAATTGCCCCCACTGGTTATGTACATACTAGTTGCCAACATTTAATTTTAAATAGGTTAATGAATGCTTGCAAGTAGATATTGTGCTTAGCACTATCCTCCTCCATCTCACCAAAACAATAGGGTCCATCACACGAAGTTTATCCCAAGTTTGTATTACTATTATTCCAAGTTTATATATAGAATTCATAGTTGGAGTGCTTCACTCTAGGTTGTGTAGCAAGAAATTACAAACAGCAGTTAGAGTACAAACCCAGAAACAGTTCCTCTAGTCCTGGTATTAGTTATTTAATTATACTAATGAGTATAGGTGGGTTGTAAGAACAGTTTGTAGAACAGATGACTAGCTGCTAAATTCCATAACAACTATGACAAAGATAATCATACATAGCCAAGATTACACTGGGGGAAAGTGTTCAGCTGATGGGCCTGTTCCAACGTTATAACTAATAGTGTGATTCATGTTGGAACCTGGCCTGGATACAAGTCTTCAGGAAGAAGTGGTTATATATATTTCAAGCATCTTCTAACTTTTGAGTTAGTCAACATGAGATCATACCCCCTGGGGCTACTTTGTATAACCAGAGCTCCAAACTGCAACTAGTCTGCTAACAGTGAACTCCTCACGATGCCAGGCTTCAAAAAGAAAAACAATTAAGGAGCTACTACCTTTTGCAACAACATGGATGGAACTGGAAAGATTTGTGGTGAATAGGAGGATTGAAGGACAAATATATGATCTCACCTTGAAGGAAGTAAAGAATAAAACAAACAAGCAAAAGAATAAAAAAAGAATGAAATAGAGAACAAGTGGGCATGACCAGAGGGGAGAGGGAGGAACTTAAGGGGAAAAAGGGGGAGGGATTTGAGGATGAAAGAGTGGGACGGGGGGGGGGGGGGGGGGAAAAACAATTAAATTGAATTGTATTTGTGATTCAAAGTAAGCTTTGACATAAATGTTTTAGCAGCGATGTTTATACATAGATGAACACACATACCTACGTGTGTGTTTGTGTATTTTTAGATAGATACACGTCTATTCACAGCCCTACATACACAAGAGTCTAAAATTTGACAGTTTATCTCCTGGATTTGAATTATGAAACAATATATTTTGCGTGCATAAAAGGCATGCTGTCAGCAGCTAGAGCCACACTGGCAACCCGTTGAAAAAGTTATGTTTTTTCTAGAATTGATTGATGGTTTGCTGAGGAAAAGAACGTTGGGCTTTGGGAAAAAATGTCATGAAACAGAAAATAAATATGAACTACCGTGGTATTTGGCAACCTTTTATCAACTCTGCTAAGCCAAAGGGCAGTCTGCCAAACCTCAAATACGACTGTGTTGTGTCCAGAGTGGATAAAAATACCACAGCAAAGTAAATAAGGAAAAAATGTATGTGCTATCATCTCAATCTGGAATAAAATACAAGGCAGTGGGAATATTGACAACTTTTATGTTATAAACATTTTTTTTTCTTTCATGAGATGTATAATAGAGGGAAGGCGAGGTTACAGGCCCCATGGTCAAGTGCCTGGCTGGGCATCTGTGGTGTAGAATCCATGCACTAATGTCTGCCCTGTGTAACATAAGGAGATTAAACCACATCACTACTCACCTCTTTCCAGAAATAAATACCCATGGTTCCAATTTTATAGATTAACACAACATTTTATTTTTATTTATTTTAGTTTAAAAGCTGCATCTTTCTTAAAATTCTCTTTGGGTGCCGAGCAGTCATCCTTGGATTCTCCAAAATGTCCTCAAGTACAAACTTTTAACAGTTATTTAGACGAGGGCTACTGAGTATCAGGAATAAATTTTACTATAGAATTAGTTCACTTTTTCACAATTAGGATTTAGAAATATTCTCCAGAAATGTGCTATATATTCTGTGGAATTCTGTAGTATGTATGCTTTAGGAAACACTGCAAAATTCAATTTTTAAAACTTAGAACTATTCACTGTATGTAAACTGAACAAAATTGGTGTTGTATGGTACCATCAAATCAAGCATTTTAGAGATCCTAAAGAACATGAGTAAACCATAGCTTGTTATCTATTGAAATAAGTGGATGGTAAAATCAGATACATTCTTATGGAAGTACCCCCTTCCCTGAACCCCTCCGTTCAGTAAGCTTAGCCAATGTCCTTGGAAACTCCAAAAACATTGCTTAGAGGTAAGCTGACCACATAGTCCAGTTTGTCCAGGATCAGGCTCACTATCCTCATGTAATTATTAACAGTACTCCTTTTCACTCCCAGAAGTGTCTGAAAGTGAGTAATTAAGTAGTTCCTCATCCTACTTTTAGGAAGCATAATCCCTACAAATGATCTACAGTTGAACTTCAGGTCTTTAAAACTGTTGCGTATCAGTTATATTCTCATTTTCCCAAAGAAAATATAACAACTTACATTTAGGAAAAAGAGTGTATGAGCTACGAATAAGAACTAACTTGACTCTTGCAAGAATAATTCCAAGTAGTTAACAACAAATGCTTTGAGCAGTCATTGGACAAAGGAAGTTTTCCCTTTATTTCTTTCCATGTATGAATTTGTCAATACAGATTCTCTTGCAACTCTGATGGGAAGGGGACAGAGGCAGCTGCCGTTTTCCGGCAGTGCTTGTGAGACCACGTGTCCCTTGCGGTCATCTTTGCTCTAATGAGGGCATAAAAGGGCATAATTATTGCTAAAATAATTAAAAATTTTATCTTAAAAGTAAAACTATCTAGAAATCATGCAAAATGTCATGAAATGTATCTGTATACTTTGTTTGTGCGGCGAACCCGCTGCTCTTTACATGTGTGGTGACTGTGGAGACACATTATTATGACCTAAATATTTAGTAACCTTTATGAAAGTAAAACACTGAAAAGTCTCTTAACCCAGAGATGAGTCTTACAGCTGAATTATTTGTGTTTGCCCAAAATACAGAGCAACAAACTGTGACAGCCGACTGTGAGAGGAGAAGAAGGGAGAATTAGATGCATATAAATCAATCAGATACTGAGGCTCTTGATTGATAACAGTACAGTCGCAGACCCAAACGCTGCCGTGACAGCAGGGTTTCATTGACAGAAACCATGAAAACAGCTGCCTGTCTCAAAATCATGTTGTGGTCACTCAGCAGTCTCCATCAAGCTCAAGGCTGTGTTGTTCAAGTAGCTCCTGGGCCCCAGTGAGGCAGAGGGGACTGGCTATTACACCAGGCTAATGTCACAGATCACTTAGCAGCATGTTCTGTCTCAGCCGTTGGAAAATGCCTTCCTAGTTTGTGGACTATTCCACGAACCAGCACAGTTAGGCTGCACAATCCCAGATACTATTTGAAATATTTTATTAAGCAAAGGAATCTAGCTGATGGTGCCTTCTGATAGGTCAAGTTACTTATAACATTATCCACCCAGTTTTCCACAGAGCAGCCCCCTGAACCTGTTTTCCCTGTGTATATGAAGTAAGTCATTAGTGTAGTGAAATTCTAAACAGCCCAGAGTGGTAGAGAAAAAAGGGGAACTAAAACCTTTTTTTTTTGCGTTAGTACTGGAGATAGCCAAAGAAATGGAATTGTCTTTTGAAAATGTGTTTTTGTGATTTTTGGGGAGTTGTATGAGCTCTACTGCCTTGGTGTGCCTCCTGGAAGCTCAGTGTTAGACAGTAAATGTGCAGTGAGGGTCATTGAGGGCTTGCTGCCTAGAATAGTGCAAAAGTGTTGTGTTTAAAATTAGAGGTAGACACTTGTTTCATCAAGCTGTTAAATGTTACCTTTTGACCTCATTATTACTGCATCGGTTTTCTGAGTAGCAATGCACTCTTCATCTCTGCATTTTCATAGCTTTATATTCAGCTGTTTATTGCATTGGGAATTGCATGTTTATAGAAAGCAGAGAAAAAGAATGTATGTTATATGGCACAGGACTGAAAACAACACAGATTAGTTGTGTACCTCCAGGGACAGTATGTCCCTTCTAAAGAGGCTGACATAATTAATTATACCCATTTATTTCACAGAAATGAAATTCAATCTTGACTCCACTGTGTACTCAGAATTGATCTCGTTTGTAAGACTAGACACAGCACTTCAATAATTCAAACTAGAAGTTTATCATTAAATTAGTCACATCTTCTATGCTTTAGGAATTGACTGTTAATTTAAAGCCAGTTCTCTCAGAGCCTCACTCCCATATATACCTGGTTAAATTTAGAAGCAAAAGTTCCATTGTGATCATTTCCTTGCACTGTCAGAGTGCTGGTGAGCTCACTGTCACTCTGTTTAATTAGCAAAACACCGCTGACTTTGAAATAAATGAAAAATAATAATGAAATTTAAAAATGCTAAGCAATGGATATGTTAAGATTTGTTTTTGTTTGTCTCAATGATTTTCTAATGCTACAGAAAGAAAAAATGTGAATCATGTACTAATGTTTTAAAAAATTATTTGGTACAGTTTTTGAAATTTACTGCTGAGAGAAAAATAAACTACTTTTAAACTTTACAACAAACTACAGAAGTAGACATTTTTAATAACAGAGTATAAATGGATACACCTGCCATGATTTTCAGTTGAGTAAGGTTCTGTAGGTCATATAAAATATGACATTATGATAACAGTTATTCAATCTCTAATCGCATAATATTCCTAAGCTAATATATGTGAATTATCTTATTTGTATTTATTAAAATAAAATCATGCCTCATATTAATTAATTAAATTTTTATTGTTTAAATATACTATATGAGTTAATAGCCTTGTGCGTGTTAGACCCTGTTCCTATATGATACTGCAGAGTCAGTATGTTAAAAAAGAACTCACCCTTCTGGAATGCGTGGTCTTGATGAACATTCTTTGTGTGACCAAACCTAAGTCAGGCTTATTACCTTCCTCCTAGGCTCGTCTGGGTCTCCTTGAAATACCCAGTTTTAGCAAGAGTGTGCTGAGACACTTTAACCAGAACCCTCACTTGCTTGATTACCCTGGATATTCAACCAGGTTTCTCACCCTCCACCACACCCCAGGAGATGTCTGATCACCCTGCTTGTCTTCATCAAGACTCTAGAAAAGTCAATTTAACCAGAACCTCTTTTACACTCATTTTCCAGCTATTGACCTTTCACTCTGGTCCTCAGCTAAAAATTAGCACCAGCCCATGTTGTTTTTGGAATAGAGCCTAAGCTCTCTCTCTCACTTAGAAACTCCATTTCAGTGGTCCCTACCCCTGTCAATATAGTCCTGAATAAAGTCTGCCTGACCACCTTTAACAAGTGTCACAGAGTATTTTTTTCCTGTAACAGTCTCTGTGATATCTTAAGATTTAAATTAGCTATTAGAACTACATTTTTGAAATTTGATAAATACTGACTGAATTATTTTTAAAAGCAGACTAAGATAAATCATAAATAACTCTAAGGGAAAAATCTGATTAATGAATTCTGTGCATAGTTGTCATTTTGTTATATTTCCTACCATAAATTTTTGTTAAAAATATATGTATATTTTCAGCATTATAAAAATTAAGGATTCAATGTATATATACATTTTTAAAAATCCTAAATCATGATTTGGGATCTGATAAATTATTTATCAATATGCTCATTTAAATAAACTTTTCTGAAGTTAATATAGTCAGTTTTAATCATGTATGGATAAATAGCTGCATGGATATCATTTTAAAAATATTCAAAGAACTTCCAAAACACACAGGCCTATTCTCCATTTGCTTATTAGTATATTTTAATCTTTTTTAAATTTGAAGAACATATACATTGAATTAATATTTAAAAAAAATAACCAAAACTATCATGGCAATTTTGAATATTTGGGAACTATATATTTTCTTGCTTAAATTTATATATTTGTTTGTAGAGATTTCTGCTTAATTTTTAAGTGTTTTTCCCTTAATCCTCAACTAAATAAAATGATAAATTCTGAGACTCTGGCAATTTGCATAACAATTGGCCACAAAGAGTAATTTATTAATATTCAATGAAGTTCTAATTTGCACAATGCCTGCAGCAATATGTAAACTTCATTTTGCTTTAAGATGGAAATTTGTTACAGTGCAAATATCAGTAAGTATAATTTTATTAATCAGTCCCAATGAACATTTGATTCTGTGACCTTGACAATGTCTATACTTCTGTCCTAGAATGCACATGAAAAAGAAAATTAAGGTTATTGTACTTTCTTCTGGTCCCTACTGAGCTACACATAATTCTAGTTTTCTAACACACTGTAGTCAAAGGAGACTTTATTATTCAAAGGAAAGCTAATATTATTGGTTAATCTTCACTAAAAAATGCAGGCTTGTTTTCAATCATGTTCATTAATTTAGTCAAGTAGCATTTGTGGAATGCCTGTGGTTTTCAAGGCAATTGGTAAGGTACATGGAATACATTCAGACTTGCTTCTGCCCTGTAGAGCTTTCAGACAGCAAAAAGAAGATGCAAACATAACTTTACATTTTTAGTTAAGAAGGATGCATTTGCTGCAAACTGAGAGTGGAAATGTTACAGATGCATTTTGGTTTGAGCAGAACTAAATAATAATAGTGATAATAACAGGTAACATTTGTTGAGTGCTTCTGAAGGGCCAGGTACTATGTTAAGTACTTGACATGAATTAACTCATTTAGTTTTGACAACAACCCTAGAAAGTAGCTATCATTATGATCTCTATTTTAGGCTTGAAAAATGAAAAACAGTGGAGTTGCTAAATATATTTGTACAAAGAGTAATTTGACTTATATTGCAATTTAAAATTAAAGTTTGAGTTTTACCAAGATTTCTGGCTAATTGAATGTACTAACACACTCAACCAAAAGTAATATGCGCGTGATGCTCTTCTTGACCAAAATCCTGTTCTCAAAAATTCTAGATTGGCTACATACTTTTCATGTATTCCTTTGATGTGCATGTGTGTGCTTCAGCATCTATGATCTTCCCCATCTAGGCACTGAAGCTTTATGGATGAGTAAGACAAGCAAAGCCTTGTACTCTTGATTCTTATAGGAGAGTGCTGAGGACAAATGATAAACAGTAAACAATATATGCATAATATACTTTCAGGTAGTTGTAATAAATGCTGGACAAGATGATTAATCAGGGGATAAAGTAAGATTAGGCTTTATTTTGAATGGTTTCAAATGTTTAGATGATCAAAAACTTGAACAAAATCAGGAGAGATTTTTCTCAACAGTATAAAGGAAAATTCTTCAGGCAGGACTAGAAGGTCAAAAAAGAGATTAGTATTATGGAAGAAAGGACAAAAATAGAGTTACATGTTAACAAGATCAGGAAGATTGCAGTACCTGCACAATATTGTGAACTTCAGTGCTACATGTGATGGGAAAACTATGGGAATTTTGAGGAAGTAAGTCACATGCTATGTATTATGATTTTAAAAGATGACTCTGGCTTCTAAATAAAAAAAAACAGATGATATAGCAGCTACAAGGAAGGCAGCGAGATGAATTAGAGGTTCCTGTTCCACTCTAGGTGAGTTGAGCCAGGAAGGTACAGTGGGATTGATATAGTGTGATCAGATTCAGGTAATATTTAAATATTTGAGCCACTAAAATTTCTGATGGAATGGAGTTTTAAAGTTGTCACTCAGATTGCCAAATGTCCAAATTTCAAAAAGACTGAAAAAATGCTTCCTTTGTTTGACTGGGTTTCTAATATTGTGAATTAACATTTAAAAGAAGGTAGGATTTTAACAAAAATTATTAGAAGATATCATTTAAAGTTACTTATCATTTCTAATTGTATACCAGTGGTTATATAAAAGACAAATAGAAGCTGATAATTTGAAGGCATTCTTATTCCCTGAGAATAAATTATGGATGAGATAAAATTAGTCTTTATATTTCTTAGAGGGTGATTATTGAATATTGCTATCTATTAGGGAAAGCTCATTTTATTATATATTGTATGACTGGCTAGTCAAGCAAGTCATGGCTCATAGGTGACTCATCAAGCTGTTAAGTTAAGGGTGATATGCCTCTAATGCACCACAATTTCTCTTTCCACCTTTACTGAGGTATAACTGACAGATAAAATTGCAGTATATTAAAAGTGCACAGTGTGATGATTTCACATACAAATGTATTGTGAAAGGATTCCCACATCAAGTTAATTAACACATCCATCACCTACTATTTTTTGTGAGAATGCTTAAGATCTATTCTCAGCAAATTTCAATTACACAGTACGGTATTATAAATTAGAGTGGCAATGCTGTACATTAGATGTTTATTTTTTAAGTTAAAGTTTTACACCCTTTTACCAACCTCTCCTTATTTTCCTCACTACCAGCTCCTGACATCTATCAATATAGTTACTATTTGTATGATTCCGACCTTCTGAATTCCTCATATAAGTGAGGTCATATAGTATTTGTTTTTCTCTACTAACTTATTTCACTTAGCATAATGTTCTCTGTTTTCATCCATGTTGTCCCAATTGGCAAGATTTCCTTCTTTTTTAAGGCTGAATAATTTTTAGCCATATATATGTATATATAGTTATATGTGTGTACATGTATATGTATATGTATGTATGTGTATACACATATACACATGTATATAAATGCACACACATACTATATATATTTTTTTATTTATTTCTTTTGCTCCCATGTCTTCCTACTGTGAATAATACCGCAGTGAGCATTGGGGTGCAAATTATCTCTTCAAGATCCTGATTTTAGTTCCTTTGGGTATACCCAGAGTGGGATTGTTGGATAATAAGGTTGTTTATTTATCATTTTTGAACAACTGTTATTCACAGTGATTGAACCAATTTATATTCCCATGCACAGTGTACAAGGGTGTTCTGTTTTTTCCATCTTCACCAGCGATTGTTACCGCTTTTTTGTATTAGTTATACTAACAGGCGTGACTTGATATCTCACTTTGGTTTTGATTGGAGTATTTTCAAGTGCCTTCAGTCCTGCACAGTCTGCACTTTGCTAGCCATCTGTCCTTGGCATGATGTGTGTGGCGACAGGCTCTTCACAATAGGCTGAATGTCTCTCCTTCTTCAGTCAGTGTGTTTATTTTCTTGGCCATTTGTTTGTATAAACTATCTCCTATACTGTCCAACTTAGAAAAGAGCAATAGTGGGTATAAATTCAGGGATTCAAGATAAGAAAAGAATTTAAAGTAGTAAAATGTGATTGCGAAATGAACAAGTATAACAGAAAACATGATAAAACATCTTTAAAAAAGAAAAACAAGAATAAAAATCATACAGTCAAATAATTCAAAAACATTTTTGTACCTTTATATTACACACTGCATTAGTAAGTTCTAATGAAAAGTACCTTCCTTGGGAAGAAAATATTACGGGTCTAAGATTAATGTTTTAGATACAGGGAAGGTGACAAAATTAAATGAATGAAGCAGCCTGGAGCTCCGAGGTTTATGTTGAGCAGCTGCTGAGGGTAGTTTTCCATTAGGCAAATCTCTCCTTCAGCATAACGGCCTCTTGTACCAGAGATCATGTCAAATATGTCTACCTTTACGCAAATACACAGGGAGCCACCCTTCCCCTTTCTAATTGTGATGGAGGAACTGGACTTTTGTCTCTGGGACTTCAGTCTTTTGTGTAGATACAATGTGAGTGCACAATTAAGCCTGCCAACAGAAAAGCTTATGCTCCACATAAGGAATTAAGTTGAGAAAAAGAGAAGGTGGGATTCTAGACATTCCTGAAAGAGGTCAAGGTCCTAGAGAATCATTGCTCATGAAGACATGGCAGTTTTAAATGAGATCTCTCAGGATATTTCATCTTTAACAATTGGCAACATATTACAGTTGATCTATATTTAGAACCAACATTTTGAAGAGATGGTCATACATATCGAATGATTGTGTTTGTGTTAGTAAAAAAATTAGTAAGTTTAAAATAATAGTAATTAAAAAAAACAAGAAGAAAAACATTCTCTTTAACTCCCAAGAATGTCTTCCTTCTCCTTTTTCTGTTCTTTTCTCCTCCTCCTCCTCTCTTTTCTTTTTCTCTCTCTTCCTTTTTCCCTGTCTCCCCTCCTCCTCCCATTTATTCTATTAAAAGAATTATTGAGTTATTTCTCTACATGTGGTATGAGAACACCATGTGTGACCAGATAAGACTAATAGATGAAGCTGCAGAGAAAGGTTGCAACTAAACCGGGAAAGGGCATTAAAGACCATACGGAAAGTTACAATCTCCTGCTTTTTTGTCGCTATACAAGGATGGCCCTTATTTTTAAAAACTCCAGTCTTTTGATTATTTTAATATGCATTCCCTTTAAATGGGATCATACTTGTGTGAAGAATTATATTATATACAAAATATACATATTGTGTGGTCAAGGGCAATGGTAAGTTGTTTTGTAGGAAATAATATGTTTTATTTACTATAACATACATACTGATTTAGTAATGTCCTCTTTTACCGCTTGTGCCAAATTGTTTTGCAAATTAAAATTTACAAAGATGGTTTACTCAGAAAGTTCATTACTGGAAGAGTAATACTTTATATTGTATTATAACTTTTTTAATATAATAAACTTGAAGTAGCCAAAATTAACTCTTACAATTCAGAGAACCATGTCACTATGGCAAACTGGTAAAAACTAATTTGAAACTTGTATACATTTGGATCATGGGGTAAAGATTAATTTTAAATAACTATATATCATCACCATCTTGCATTTTTATTCACATTTTCCCAAGAAATCTAAATGCATGTAGGTTGAATAAGTCTTTAAGCCAATACAACAATGATGGTTGAAAGTACTCAAAAAATTAAATCAGTGCTTATTAAAAATTAGCTTCCAATGAACAGAGACTGGTTACCTATGTGACAGAGTCTTAGTTACTTTACATGACATAGAACTATCTCTGGATCCTTTTTCTTTGTTTGTCTCTCTATCTCAATGTATGCATTAGTTACACCAAATTTCTTGAAACTCCTCCAATGAGAGTTATCATTTCATTATTTTTGTCTTTGCACCTCATATTCTTTGCATGGCAATTTCACCCACATTGCCCACCTTTAAAGTCTTCTTTTGCCACCCAGATGAATCTTCCCTTTCTCTTTATAGTTTTGCTTAGTATTTCCTTCTTCTCTGTGCTGATTATTCCCTTCCTGAATCATTAATGCACTTCCATCAGCTCTTCTTCTATAAGTAACACAATATACTATGCATATGTGTTTACATGTCTGTCTTCTCTAGACTTTGTGCTTCTTGAAGGCAAGAACTATTTTATTCATCATTTTTACAAACAGTGTGTGATAGAAGTTCGATAAATATTTGTTGAAATAATTCCTTAGAGCAAAATTACATTTTGTATAATACTAAAAAATCTTTGTCTGTTCGCTGTATAATTTGTGTATGCTTCCTGTGGGGAACATGGAATTAGGTTTGCCTTTCCTCAGTGCCATACCCAACTAAAAGTTGGTTATACTGAACTTTTCCAAAGGAGAAGGAGAGCTGTTTGGGGAAGCTGCCACTATCTGCAGTAGACTGGGGTAATGATGGTCACTAATTAAAGAAACAAAATTAATGGTTCTAAGCAAAATTACTGCAACAATGAAAATGTTACATTTACTTTGTTCCATGATGGGTTCACATGTTTTAGGACAAGGGGCTGCAGCATCATTTTTTTCAGATCTGAACACATTACAAAAAATATTATAGTGCTATATCAAAGTGGAGCTGGCTGAGGAAATAAGCTTACTTCACCAATTCAAATGGATCAAGAGTGGGCATGACACATAATTGCTAGCCAACTGCACATGAAAGCCAGAGTGCCTCATAAGCCAATGGATAGTAATAACCAGTAGAAAATGCCCACAAAGGACCGCACTAACTTGTTATGAAAATGTCATATTGAAAGCCTGAACTATAGCTTTTGTTGACTGAATCACTGATTAACCTGCTAATGTGGCCTATAAAAAGGAGGAGAAAGCATGCACACAGCATCCTAGGGCATTATTGGGCAACATTTACTGCTTCCCAGAGGAGAGAAGAGCTGAATCCCTCCAAACACAATGAACAAGCACACAAACAAATTAGGGGGCAAAGCATGAGGATACAGCGGAATGCACTGTTTGTAATAACAAAGGGATGCTGTTTTATAGCCACAGTAAAAGTTTAGTTGTAGACAAAATGTGCACAAACATTCCTCCTTGTGTAATTACTTGCTTTAAATTGACAGTGTCTTCATGTTTTACCATCTTTCCAAGACATTTTTATTAGCTTGATTGGCAATGAATACATAGAGCCCACTTCCTAATCATTTGAATGTGAAAGAATGCCTTGTGGAATGCAGGAATGAGGAGAGCCACAGGCACGCAGGAGGCATACAAATACCACACCTAATCTGAGAACACTGCGTATCACCAGGAAAGGAAGAGAGTAAATGAAGAAAGAATGCCGATATTTTCCTCTAGTCATTGATTGAAGTTATTTGATTAAAAAAGGTATTTATAAATTATTTGTCAGTTGATACCTTTCATGAAAGTGTTGACAGTAAGTGTATGTTAGTAAATTTGCAAAATGTATTTATAAACAACATTATTTATTTTATCTTATAATAGATATCATATTAAATAAGCTTTTTGTTTTTATTTTGGCATATATGTATATTTTTAAATTTAGTTATTGTTCAAGTACAGTTTTCTGACTTTTACTCCCATCCCAGCCCACCCTCCCCTGTGCTCCCCACCTCTCTCACATTTCCACCCCCTTTAATTGTTGTCCATGTGTCCTTCATACTTGTTCATGTGGATTCATAGGAATAAATAAGCTTTTAAGATGCTTGATTACCCTGCGTTAGCTGGCTTTGGACTCAAAACCCTCCTGTTTTCTTATTTCAATTAATGTGCGTGTGTGTTTAAGTTAATTCCATTTGTCAGATTATTTGATTAGTGACCCTAGAACTGAAATCTAATTATGTTCCATCCCCTTTAAATTTATTTATTAAAATACTATAGATGTAGCCTTGAGTGTTTTAGCAAACTCAAAGCAGGAAAAAAAAGACCCAAAATGCTAATAGCAGTGCAAAGGGTTTTATACGGTTTCATTGCTTAATCAAGAACCTCACAGTGCAATATACACACAAGATAAAAAAGCAAGTTAGCAGGCGGCAGTGCCATATTGACAGCAGGGGAGGTAAGGTCAAGCAAAGTTGAATGGCAACATTACTGATAGCCATTCTTCCTTGTAGATCTAAACTGTAATCCACAGAGATTGTTAAAGCCTCAGGTGGAGGCTGGGTGATAATGGTGGCTGTTATCCTAAGGAACAGATGGGAGAGTGAGTGACACCTATAAATGTGCAGGCTGTGTTGCTTCAGTGACAAGATGTTAAACCCTTCTGGCACTGAAGTAAAAAGACAGGTGTCTTGACACCAAAAGAAGTATGGAAACTCTGCCTCCAGCCATGTGTAACAGTGGAGCCAATTCTTCAAGCCTAAGTAACTGAAAATCTAATTGGGGTGTATTAATATGGGAAGGTTGCTCTTACATAGTTCCTATCCATGTTTCTTCCCTACTTCTGTGCCTTTTAACCTCCCTCTCCCTTCCTCTCTCCCTTTCTTCCTTCCCTCTTTTCTGCCTTATAAGTCTCTTACCTTTCATCTAATACTGTAGTAAGTTAACAAGTCATCATTGCAGTCTACATTTCTGATTTTAATGGGTTCATGCATATATGTGAAAAACTTCTCTTTCTTATTTGTTAGAAAAATAAAACAGCGGTTTTTCTTTGCTCAAATGATACATGACAGTGAAGTTCTTCAATTACCATTATGTCTGCATTAAGTGCAGTGTGAAGTTAATCACGTATACATTTACCGTTTATTATATTTGTAATTAGCAATGTCAGGTTTAGAGATTCATGTGGCCAACAGGGAAACCACAATTGTGTGAAAAACAATTTAATGAATGTACTTACTTTAAATTCCATTATCACTCCAACAGATTACTTGTTTTAAGAGGTATTAAAGGTAATAACATTTAATCTACTTGCTTGAATGTAGCAGCATTTGGGGGGGAAGCCGATGAAAATAAAGCTTCAACAATCAAGTACAACAGATGTTAAAAGTTTCAGTACAATTCTTTTTGAAAGAAATTAGCTTCTAATAGCCAACTCCTCACACCCTCTTTCTCTTCCTTTGGATTTTAAATGATACAGTCGTATATTTTTCTACAAAAAGATATAAATGTGATGAAATAATAAATCATATTATAATACTCCAATTAAGTTTTTGACACTGGTAATGAATAAATAAAGACATTAAAATGTTGAAAGACATAAGGGTTGTTTAAATATATTTCAGTTCAGTGGTAATGTGAGTGGATGGCACCACTCGAGCCAATGCTGTAATGGTATTTAGAATTAATTATACCTTGGGTCCTATATTTTTTCACCTGTAAAGTCAATGACTCATTTAGAGTATTACTAATTGTTTTCCAGCTCAATTTTTCTCAACTGTATCTCCTTAAAAGAAAATTTTATCTTTTCAGCTATCCATAGCAAACTGAATCCATTCCACACACTTTTGAAATAAATCTAATATATCCATAGCAAACTGAATTCATTCCACACACTTTTGAAATAAATCTAATATTTGATGAAAAAATCATAGGTAAAAAGTATAGTTTATTTATAGCATACCTGAGGCATGTATGCAGTCAAGGTTAATTAACAGTAGATCAGTAGATCAGTTTGAGTTCAGGAAGATGATAGACATTCATAGACACATGCAGGCCTTGATCCCAGGTGTTCAAACTGTCCCATGACAGTGTATGATAATGTGCTGTGTTGAATATTTGTATGTATTACATGTGCAGTAGAGTTAAATCGTTAACTTGGTAGAAAAAGCCAGTTTTAATCTTTTTTGTTTATTTGTTTTGTATCACAAGGATCCCGTCATAAGGGAATCCAATAGACTAAGGGAAAATTATTACTTATCCTTTGGTTCAGTGTTAAAATGATTTCCAAATTATTTTAATTATTCCACTTGACATTTTAGATATCAACACAGTGTTTGTAAGTACTCACAGTATTCTAATTTGATGTTTGGATTACTCTGCCATCCAACCCTTAAGTACAAAATCTACAAATATATGTGTGAACAAAAATTCTGATCACAAAATGAACTCTATACATGAGTGTGCGCATAACTCATAACACATGTATTTTATGTAACATGTGACATATACCAGTGCATGCAACACAGATATATGACGGATATGCACACATGTAGGTATATATATATATATGTATATAAATGCATGGGATATGTGTTACATGAATTCACATGTATAGAGTTAATTTAGTGATCAGAAATTTTCTAAGGTAAACTATAATGATACAACAAATTATCATAACCTTGGGTTTTATAATAAGTTACATGTATATAGCCTGTCTTATCCTAACTGTGTAGAATTAATATGCACACATGTTATATATTTAATAAAAATGTATGTTTACATAATTTTCAATTAGCATGTCCTTATAATAATTTATCTAGTTGTACGTATTAATACAGTTAGTTCCCTACTGTTGAGGAATTTTTCATGTGACCCTGGAATAAATCCTAAGGGTGATAAACTGACCAACAAGAAAAATATATTCAATAACTGCATTACAAAAAACCATATATATATATATATATATATACCTTAATATACCCTCAGAGTTTTGTGAAGTGAAATTTGTAAAGCACTTTGATAGAGCAAAGCAAGCATTCTAAATAGGAAATTATTGATTTTCATTATAAAATTCATAGCTCAGGTCTTTAAGAATCTTAGAATAAGTATCTATTGACTTTGGGTCAGTGGAACAAAGATTTGGTGGGGTGTAATTCAATCTGTCTGGGTGGTAATTGATACACTATAATATTGATTTTTTAGGAAAGTCCACACAATGGGACAGGAATAACAAGAGTGAAATCTGTATGTTTAGAAAACTATTACAATACAATATTATTATAGGTGCATATGTGAATCTCAAAATCTTTAAATTCCATCATAGTTGGTCATTTGAATGTTACCACAGCCTGGAATTATTTCGCTGAAGTGTTTATCAGTGTAGCTTATTAAGAGCTCTCTTATTAACTTATATGAACTTAATTAGTTTTGTAAAACACTGCACAAGTTTTAATATAGTCACCATTTCATCACCAATTCAAAACATAAAGTCATTGTCAAACAAGTCCTTTGTTTTATGACTTACCAACCTTGATTTTGCTGTACTTATTTCAAATGTATTAATTCCTCATGTTTATGTGCAAAGGCTTGCTCTCACATTTTTGCAGATTAACAGAGCTACAATAGAAACTGAAATCACTCTGCCTACTCTTGCAATAAATCCAGTGCGTGGTGAAAGATGATAGCTAACTTCACACAATAGTGAGTGCCTTGTTACAGGCTTGGAGCTGGGGAATTTGCATAGCAATAATAAATTGCCTATTTAGAAATTGTCTCACATTTGAGTATTAACTTTCCTATATTATCTTTGATTGATTATTTATTGAAATTTAACACCCACATAAAGCCTACATCCACTAAGATAAAATATAATTTCAAAAACAAATTAGGTAATTAGATTCCTCAGTGATTTAGATTTCTTCTTTAATCTTGTATAGTTTCACAGATTAAATATGCCTAAAGATTTTTGGCCATATGGAAGAACATTGTTAAGAATTATATATAAAAGTGGGCACATGAAAAAGAAAGAGGGATATCTGAGATATGGGAGAGGTTGCGTTGCACATTATTGGATGTAGGATAGAAATGTCAATAAATACCAATGAGAGAGCTGGTTATTCACTTGAATAAAAACATTAAATAAGCATCTGCCTCACATCATATGTAAAAACCAACCCCAAGTGCACCAGAGACACATACGTGAGACAAAACTAGTAAATATTAGAATTTTATGTAAAAATATATCTGTGTATTACAGGAATCTTTTTAAAAACACACAAAAATATAAGCCATACAGGAAAGATTAATAAATTCAGCTATAATAAATAAGTACCTTTATTTATGAGAACTCACCAAAAAATAAAAATGTCAAACTATTCACTGGAAGATATTTGCTATTATGTAACTTATGAGTGATTACTGTGCAAAGTATGTAATGAACTCTTATTAATCAGTTAAAAAACACTAATCCATTGGGTAAAAATCATTGAAATAATTTTACAGAAGATAAAGAATAAAAGTTTTATGACTATATATGAAATGCTGGGCACTAGGGAAATGTCAGTAAAATCCCAGTGAAATACCATGTCACACTTATCAGACGAAAACACAACTGACAGTCTGACAATACCAAGTGGTCTGCGTGTGGCTTCAGTGAACTTCCTTATTGTGGAAGCAGAACTTAGTAGAGTCACTTTAAACACAGTTTAGCATTACCTGGTAAATATCCTAAAATTCAGTCGTTTCTCTATGAGACACATGGCCCCAAACAAGTGTGGTTGGTAACAGTATTTTAGCCTTAACCATTACTCAAAATGAACAGAATATGTTATTGAAGAATAAACACATTTGCTCACTGTTCATTTTGCTTACTAATCAATTTAGCAAATATTTGTCAAACGCCTATTATATGTTAGATATTGCTCTGTAGGTGAAAGATATTGAAGCAAACAACACTGACAAAAAGGCTATACTCATGGAGCTTGTATTTTGTGAAGGGGTCCAGATAATGAACAGAAGTAGCAAGTAAATTATGTGGTATATTAGAAAATAGCACTTATTAGCAAGACCAAAAAACAGAAATCCAGAGTGCTGGGAGGAAGTTCTAATCTTAAATTTTGCTGTACTAGTGAAGAATATAGAGCCAGAAAAACGTGTAATCCATTTTGAAGTCTGGAAGTAGCTTCAAATGCAGGCTAGGTTCTGAGCAAAAGAAACTCCTACATGAACAAAAGAAAAAGGAAAAGAAAAAACAATCACTGTAGATAGATTAGTTCCTTATCATGTGTGGACTATTTTGATATGCTGAAGATAAAAATTTAAGTTTGCTCAATTGCCAAGGAAAGAATCACTTCAGTCGTCCCTCAAACAGCATGTGCTGGTTGAAATAGAAATTCTTGCAATGGTAAATGATCTTGCTAATGGAAACTAGAAGCCACATAGGAGATTGTCTTGAGATAGAAGAGTTCTGGTTGAAAGTCTGGGCTAGGGAGTCAAATATACATTTGCAAACATCTCAGCTTTGCCAGATGTTACCCAGCTGAACTTGAGCAAGTTCCTCAGGGTTTGAATTACCCATAATCCACAGGGGCTTTGTGAGGTTTAAATGGCACAGCATCCATAAATGTCTTGGTTTAGATTCTAACACATGGAACTTACCCATAAATGGGTGATGCTTGTGGTAATTGTTGCCTGGGTGTTTGGAATTTACTGAGCCTTTCTGGTGAAAGCCAGGAAAGGAAGAGCAGAAACATTTTTAAGTCTAGTAGATTTGTAGGAAACTCTGGATGTGCTAGTCAAAATGGAAGCCTTATCTCTAGGAAACCATGCCTTATGGGGGCAATTTTGCCCATAAGGTCCCCCCATTTGCCATGGATGAAAGTAAACACTACCAAGACATGATCTGTTCAGGGAGGAAAGATGGCCGATCCCTCAAAGGGGAAGTCCCCTTCCTCTAGGGACTTTTATTGGGTTCATTTGCACAAGAATACAGGCAAGGATCAAATAATAGATAGCATTCAAAGAACTATGAGGGCTTATTCTCAGTTCAAGCTCAGATAGCTAAAGAGCCATAAAACTTTGAGGAACAAAATTCTTGCTTGGACCCTTACCATTTAAATGTGAGCATTCTAAACAAATCAGGTTTCACAGGATTTTACATATACTTTCTTGTGCCTGATCACCCTGGGAACCCGCTCTTTCCAGCACAGGGCTGCGCTGCCTTCTCCATCATAGGTTTTTAGGCTTAAGTGGATTACAGCCAGTAAGCGCTTCTCCCAGATGGAAATGGGAACTCAGGCTATGTCAGAATAGCCAGGGCGAGGGTCCATCACTCCCTCTTTGTTGCAGCCCCCCAAGTCCTTCCATGATGGCCTCCCAAGTGATCGTGTGTGGCTTAGGTTGCCCCCCCCCCTCTGAGGGGTCTTACCTGTCTCTGACTAACCAACCATGCACTAGGGGCAGGGGGCAAGCTTTGTCTCCTTAGTGGCTCACATTCCAGAGGTTGCTCATTCAGCCTTAGCCGTGGGGGACAGTTACAACTCCTGAAACCAGGCAGAGTGGTTCCCAACAATGCCTGTGCCCTGTGCTACTGGGAAAAAGAGACGTCTAAATAGGAATCACCCACTGATTTCATACAGTAAGACTGCCGTGCAGACAGTAGTAGCATGAGTTTAGTTTGCTGGGCTAATTTGCTTTATTTTATTTTGATTTTTCCCTTGAGCCTTTAAGATATAGACTAAAATTTAAGGAAAAAATAAAATACTATTTCTCTTTGTACCCTGGGAGGTGATATACTGAAATTTCAGCCTGAATTTAAGAGTGGAAGTCAGTGAGCTGGCAAGCATCTCCAGGACTTAATGTTAGAACAATAGGGAGGGGTTGAGTGTATCAGGCATCATTAAATGCATCAACTTAACAGTCACATCTCTCTGGTATGTATATTATTATCACCACATTACAGATGAGGAAGGTGATAGTCGAATAAATCAAATAACTTATGTAAGGTTGCCAAACAGTAATACGGTGAGTAGGGATTTAAACCCAAATATGAGTGTCTTGTCTCCATGATGTCCCTGCCCTTCAGACATGAGCCAAAATGCAAATGCAAACAACAAATGAACAAAAAGATATTCTGTACATCCAATCAAGCATTGTAGCCTTATATTTTGAGGGATATTATCGAAGACTTTATCATGCTGTATTAGTTATAGAGAAGGCATATATTCCCTCCGACAGTAAGGAGTTCTAGCACCCAGCCCCCAAGTGGCTGTGGAGACAAATCTCCCCAGGTGATTCTGAAGACTAGACTAGCACTGGGTTACAACTCAATACCAGCATTCAGTAATAACTAAAATAAAGCAGCAAATGCAAATTTAGTATTTTCTTACCATTTAATTAAGGTAAATTTTTCTCAAGTGTGAACAACTTTACTGTTTCTTTACTGTCTGTCTTTGTACTCAGTGTTTCCAATTTAAAACAATAAGTTATTTGCTGTCTTTAAGTCATACATTTACACAAATGAGATTTTCCCTGAATCTGGGGTGTCAGGCTCATTTTCACCAAGGGCCACAGCAGCCTCATGATTGCTTCCAAAGGGCCGAATGTAATGTTAGAACTGTGCAAATAGAACTGCTCCTCAACTAGGGGCAAGGATGTCCTTCTGCCGGGTGAAAACAGCGTGCCCGGACAGGTAAAACAAGATAGAGGGAAGGATTTGGCCCTTGGGGCTTGTGTCTGCCACCTAAATGAAGCCAGCCCTCCCTTCCAGAAGTGTTAGGGCAAGTGAAAGAGGATGGCTGTTTCCTCCAACAGGCCAGAGAAACCAACTGGATGGCATAAACTGCAAGAAATACAATTTATGATTCACAGTGACTTTTTAAAAAATAAGAAAGTTTATACTTCACTTAATTATATTACTGTAATTACTAGTCCAATGATTCAACAATGTCACTGAGAAACCCAGAACTTTCTTCTAAATTCTGCCATTTGGCATCAATGTCATTCTGGTTCTCCTTGTGGTTACAGGATGGGTGCAGGTGACAGTCTGGATAGTTTGTTGTGTTTTTTTTGTTTGTTTGTTTCATAAGCAGGGTTCCACAAAAGCGAACCTCTTCTGAAAACATAGGTCTTCTCTTCTGATCCCATTGGGCCAGCACATATGATGGGTCTAATGTTTGATCAGAAGCAGTCTCCAGGGTAATAACACAGGGCTGATTCTCATGAGGATTTGCTCCCTGGGGCTTATCGTTGTGCTCGGCTGCCCTTGCTTTGCATGGCTGAATGTAGCAGAGGCAGACACCTCCATAGCAGGGTTCTGTAATTAAGAGGAAAAGAAATGCATATTGGCCAGCCATTCAACTTACCACTGAGGCTAATTAGCTGTGTGACCAGGAAAACATTGATTAGGCTTCTCAGAGCAATCTGAAGGTACACATTAAAACTTTAAGGAACTGAGAAATTAAATGAAGTAACCCACATGAAGTAATAATCTAATACCTGGGGTATGTTCTATGGTGAAAATTGTTTTCTAGTTGTATTATAACAGTATTATCTTTATGTCATTATTTCTAAACTCCAAAATTGATCATTGCTCTCTCTCCCTAGCCTCTATGAATTAGATAAATACAAATCTCACGTAGTTAGATTTTGTTTTTCTTTCGTAGAAACCACAAAACCTCAACAGTAATTACTGAGTGAAAGTCAGGAGCAGTCACAGGGGCCTGTTCAGTGTTGCTCCCCAGCTGAGGAAAACAGTGGGATAGGGAATTAGCACTCACATTTTGCCAGCAGATTTCATTGGATTATAGAGTAAGAGAAAGTAGATCAGGATGGTAGACAGGCAGAAATGTCACCATCAGGCTGCTGATGTCTTGTCACTTACCAATGGAATGACATTTTCTGAAGTACAGTAAAGCCGATGATACTGTACTTGCCTGGACAGATACAGGCTCTTTGAGGTAAATGTTTCTAGGAAAACTCTACCTCTCCATGTTAAAAACTAAGAGCAAATGTATTAATAAAATAAATGTAAATCAAATCAAAATTGTTTTTAGTGAAATGAAAAAAATAATTAAGTGATCTCTTTGGCCAAAGGCCCTGTAAAGGAGACTAAAATGATACACTCTTCTAAGAGATCAGTTTGAACATATCTATCACTAATATTTAAAATACTCATGTCTTCTGAATAAAAATTCTACCCACTAACTTTTGAAAGTCATAATTGATGATACAGATGATATGGATTTATGTGTTATCATGGTGTATTATTTTAAAGCATTAGATGAACCTATAATATCCAATGATAGATAACTAGATATATAACACATAATTTAACTCTGTAGGGACTGTTATTCCCACTATTGGAGAATATTTCACGTTATGGCTAATGAAGCTGCTAACATGTTAAGTGAATAAAGTAGGTATAAAATGTATTTAGTGTTATATTGTCTTTTAAGAGAAAAATTGCAATAAACAGTATTTTATGGGTTTTAGAAGTATAAATTTTAATAGTGAAAATATGAAAGAGGAGTTTCAATAGTGAAAGAAAAGAAAAAATAGTATGCAATAAACCCCTTTATAAAGTTTAAAAATTATTAAAAATAAATATATATAACATAGGGGCTACCTATAACTTATAAAATTATGGACATTGTAGTTGAGTACAATTTTTTTGAATTAGTATTGTGTATTAGTATCTGAAATATGCTTTAACTTAACTTTTTTTAAATTTTATTTTCAAGTACAGTTTTCTGTCTTTTACTTAACTTTTATATAAAGGTGTTATTTGTAGTCTAAATGTTTTAAATTGATAAATTTCATACTTGCCTGAATGCAAAGTTGTTGCTCTTTTTTAGAAAACATTTATGGAGACATATATGAAAAAGTTTTACATTTAGAAGCCTTGGGAGAAAGGCCTATATGAAATAATGTAAAAACATTACTTGAGCATTAGTAATATTCTATCAAAGTGTTATAGATTCAGTGGCATATAATAGAAAATGACAACAAAGAATCATTTAAAGTATATGAAGGTTTACTCATGTTAATATGCACCAGGCCTGGATCTGGGTGGTCTGGGGTTTCTCGATTGCATCTTGTGTGCTCAGAGACCTACTACAAATCTCAGCATATGGTTTTGCCCTCAAACTCCATGCAGGTCATAGAAAGTTGTTAGAATGCTAGCTTGCATTTCTTTGCTCAGGAAAAGGGTGAATCTAATTTCTGTATTGGAGACTTCCCATTTGCCTCACACCTTTCTACTGGCATGCCATTTTGGCCCGAATTTAAGCACCTAGTGACATCTATACACAAGGGATACTGGCAGGTCTAGTCTTCTTTGTTTGTTGGCAATGTACTACCTAAATATTACAGTATCGTTACAAAGAAGGAAGAGAAGAATAGCCCTTGGTGGAGGAAACCGGCAACTTTTCCAGTACAATTACATATTTACTATCAAATCTTGTGATAAGCGATCCTTCTTGTAATGATATTGTGTAATCTGAACTTTTAAAACATATTTTATTTATTTGTTTTTAGAGAGAGGGGAAGGGAAGGAGAAAGAGTGGGAGAGAAACCTCAATGCGTGGTTGCCTCTCATGTGTCCCTTATGGGGGACCTGGCCTGCAACCCAGGCATGTGCCCTGACTGGGAATAGAACCAGTGACCCTTTGTTTCACAGACCCATGCTCAATCCACTGAGCTACACCAGCCAGGGCTGAACTTTTTATGAAGTTATCCTCATAATTATACAACCCCATTGTAAACATTTTAAAATTGGAGGATTTGTTATATTTCAGCCTTACATGAAATTTGTTTATTCACTGTATAGCAATCATTAAAAAAAGACATATAAAAACATGCTCAATGTCATTACTCAGAGAAATGCAAATTAAAACAACAGTGATGTATTACCTCGCACCTATCAAAATGGCTATCATCAATAAATCAACAGACAAGTTTGGTGAAGATGTGGAGAAAAGGGAATCCTCACAGGCTGTTGGTGGCAATGGAGACTGGTGCAGCCATTACGCAAACAGTATGGAAGTTTCCTCAAACAAAATTAGAAATGGAACTGCCTTATGACCCAGCAATACCTCTTCTAGGAATATATGTGAAGAAACCAAAAACATTAATTTGAAAATATATATGCACCCCTCTGTTCATTGCAGCATCATACACAATAGCCAAGATTTGGAAGCAGCCCAAGTGCCCATCAGTAGATGAGTGGATAAAAAAGCTGTGGTACATTTACACAATGGAATACTACCCAGCAATAAAAAAGGATATCTTACTTTTTGCAACAACAGGGATGCATCTGGAAAGTATTATGCTAAGTGAAATAAGCCAGTCAGAGAAAGAAAAATACCATATGATTTCACTCGTATGTGGAATCTAAAGAAGAGAGCGAACTAACAAAACAGAAACAGACTTATATGCAGAGAACACACTGACAGGTGTCAGAGGACAGGAGAGTTGAGGAGAGTCTGGAAGAAAAACGTGAAGAGATTGATCAAAGAAGAAAAACAGATACGTACAACAGTGTGGTGATTATCAGAAGGAAAGAAGGATGGGGGAGGTGGCTGGGGATGAAGGGGGGATAAATGATGAGGGAAGACGATGACTTTAGGTGATGAACACACAATCCAATATACAGATAATATATTATAGAAGACTAACCCGAAACCTATACAGTTTAATTAATTGATGTCACCCCAGTATGCTCAGTAAAAATTTAAAAATAAATCTATAAATATATTTAAAATTAACAAGTAAGTAATTTTTCATACTGTTTGATAATATTCAAGAAATTTCAATGCTGCTATGTTGTACCTAAAGTAAAGTAAGGTGTAAAGGGGTGATAAATTTTCAAGGGAAGTATATATAATGTGAAATGAAAAGTTTCCCATTGTAGTTTGACTATCTTCATTTTGTTACTTTATTCAGGAATATATTTGGAGATTTTCATCTATTTCTTTTCTATGTCTTAAATTTACTTGAATGAGTTAAATAATAGCCATTAAATTCTGTGAATGTTCTTGACAAACACCAAAGGTTCTGATTTTTGTAGGGGGCATTCATTATTTATTTCAATTATGTTTATTTATTTCCTTCTATTGTATATGAAATTGTTTATAATATACCTGCCTCGGCATGTCACTTTAAGGGGAACTATTCTGCTCACGGCCTGAGCCAAGGCATGATCCTGGGAGCTGTGTAATTTTTTTGCCAGGTGACCTTGTCCTGGTAGTGTACTGAGGCTAGTCAGTCACCTCTGAGCTATAGAAGAGGGTGACAGGATAAACAAGGACATACAGATTCCCTCTCAAGAGAGTGTGAATTAAAAAATAAAGAGGAAATTGACTGAGAACACTACAAACAAGAGCAGAAATGCATAGATGCAGAGAGAGGCTGGAGGACAGCCCTTTGGGGCCATGTGAGGGCCAGTGCTTAGAGGGAAAAGAAATAAAACAGGACACAGAGTCCAGAAAACATGGACTAGAGGGGAAAGCCAGAGGCCGTGTGCAGAGAGAAGTCGAAACGCACGGAGTGAATAAGACCACGTGCATGTGCCTTCAGAGAAATAAATGGCCTATGGAGTTGCTTTGATTTTCGTCCTGGACCAGCCCTGCTGCTTTAGAAAAAGTTAGCATTCTGCAGTGTGAAGAACAAAAGTATAGCACATAAATGTGAAATTGTTTAGATTAATTTACGTTAAATGAGCCATAGCTGTATAGTGGGTCATTAATTTAGAAATATTAATAATATCCATTACCATTTGACAGAAGAGAAAGCTTATTTATCTGACTGAAGTTATGTGTAATTACCTCTTGCAGGACACACTCCCCTGTTTGAGATATTCTCTCTAAATAAATTCTAGACTAGTGCTGTGTCATAGAAATACAATATGAGCCCAAAGTGCAAGCCACAAATGTAATTTTAAACTTTCCATTAGCCGATCTTAACAAAAGTAAAAGGAAATAAGGGTAAATAAATTTTAATCCATTTATTAGATAATTAATTTTAACAACATATTTCATTAATCAGTGTGTGGAAAACATTATCACTTCAACATGAAAGCAGCATACATATATCAATGAGATATATTAGATTTTTTTGGAATCTAATGCATATTTTACATTTAGAGCACATCTCAGTTTGAACTAATCACATTCTAAGTACTCAATGGCCACATGTAGCAACTGGTCTACCGTATTGGGCAGCCTGATATTACCATGATTGATAACATTAGCCTGCAGTCACCGCATGACCAATAAGTAAATCAGCCAGTTGACAGCCAACATCTCCCTAACTCTCCTTGCTTTTTTCGTTTTTAATAGACTAGTAAATAATTTATGTTATTTGTGACTACGCCATTAAAATTTATTCTAATTCTTAATTTGTAGAAATTAAGAATTTTCTATTTCATAAATAGAATGAATACAAACTCTTAATATTTGCATTTGTTGAAGGGGAGAAAATTGGGATGGGATGAAAAAGGAAATACCAAAGTATAGCATTAGGTTAAAAATGCAAGACGTAACAGAATACAAAATGGTAATGTTAAAAAATGGAAAAGAATGAAAATACTAAATTCTGAATTCAGTATATTAAATATATTGGAATTTACTTGAACAAAAGAATAGAATCAGCTCTTTATTAGTTCTTTTCCATACAGGAAATAAGCTCATAATAAGGAACCACAGGTGTTTAAAGCAAATTTTCAGATAGCGCCTGGAGGCTGTTGATTGTTCAAGCCCTACACACGGCTATTTTTATCCTAAGCTGATCATTATGTGATTTTTTTATTGAAATGGCTTAATATTGTGCACCTTGTGTACTAGTTTCATGAGTGATATATTACTTTTGTAATTATATTTCAGATAGGATGTCATTTAAAAAATTTAACCCCTGAACACTTGTTAAAATATATAAATTCATGTATTTTACCAGTTTAGGCGACTTAAGTTATTAAGTCCTGACATGGCAAAATATATATTTCATGTAAAACCTGAGATCATGTAAACCTAGCGTGCACTTTCAAAATTTTTTTTAATTGCAAAAATGTTTTTTTCTGCCAAGGACAATATACATGTGCTAAGCTAATACAGTCTTCCGAGACCAAGCCCCTACTAATTATACTTTCCTATGCTAATTTTTAATTCCTTTGTAATATCAGTAGCAGTTTTAACACCTTGTCAAGCATTCGGGAACTTCCATCTGTGCAGCATAGTGTATTTGTGAAATAAACCCATCTGTACAGTTGATTAAAAGTTGGATTGATTCCATGTTCTGACTTTGCCCTAGAAGAGGTGAATCCTCGTACAGTTGTAGTCTGTAAGGGCAGGGTGTGGAGTGATTTGACACGCACAGAGCTAATAAAACAAAAGTCATTTTCTGTTGATTCATTAATTTTGACTTAATTCCAATTTAAATACATCAAATAATGTTTGAATAAAGTCAGTGTGATCACTTGACTCAATTAGAAATAGGAGTTTCCTTTCTGTGGTTCCTTTAAAATAAAAGATATAGCTATCTACAGCAAGTTCTGCCCAGTTTTATGCTACTTAATGTTGCCATTTCATATGACGCTATTTGTGGGGGAGTTAGAATAACAAATTCTTTTGAAATTCTTAGCTCTATGCTATTATTAGCAGGGACTAAAATCCCACAATTACAACTTCTTGTCATTACTTCAACTGATGTTTTATTTGTCTTTTAAACTGCATGTCATCTAGTAAAAAGTAAAACAGATTTTTAACTCATTCAGTCCAAAAATATTTATTGAACACCTGCTATGTGGTGGGTACTGTTTTAGGCACTGGGGATGAAACACTGAACTGAACAAAACTCATTCCCATGCCCTGACTTACCTTCCATTGTGGGGAGACTTAAGAGATAAATAATTTTATTTGAATCTGAGCTTCATTGGCAAGTTAGGTATGCATAGTTTAGATTGATGTAAAATACTATTTTAGAACATTTATCACAGCTTTGGCCACGTAGCAGACAATAACTGGAGTTAGTAATCTGTACCTGCAGTGTTATTCCCGTGTAATTACAAACTTTCTCAATTACCTCTTCAGTAGTCTCTCTAATTAACTGAATAACATATGAAAATATACTATGAAAGCCATCATCATGAGTCACACATGGAAAAAGCATCACTCCTGCCATTCTGGAGGTATGATATAGAAATATCTGCAACACGAAGGAATGTACTTTAATTAAAACGAGAGGTAAAATACACAGTTCAAACCTAGAAGAAAACATTTTTGTATATGTTAGTTGGAGATGTTATCGGGGAGAAAAGAATATGCCTTATCTGTTTGGGCTACTGTAACAAAACTACCATACACTGGGTGGCTTATAAACAACGCACATTTATTTCTCACAGTTCTCAAGGGTGGGAAGTCCAGGATCAGGGCATCCACAGATCCAGTGTCTGGTGAGATTCATTATCGGGTAACAGCCCACCTCTTGGCGAATGGACAGCAGTCTTTTGGGAGCTTCTCCGGAGTCTCTTCTATGAGCACTAACACCATTCATGAGGGCTCCCTCTCTATGAAGCACATCCTGAAGGTCCCACCTCTAAATACCATCACACTGGGGCTTAGGTTTCAACATAACCAATTTTGGGAGGAAATAAACATTCAGCCTATAGCAGAATATTTAAGTGGGAGCTGGAAGAATGGAGAGGATTTTAAAATGAAGTTTTGTGAAGCCATTTCAGGGAATAAAATAAACAGCAGGATCCTGAGCCATGCATGTACCAGAAGACTTCAGATAAAAACAGGAGTAGAATCAGTGGATCTCCCACACAGTAAACTAATGAACCCCGTGTAACATAGGAAGCTTCAGGAGAGGCTTAGATTAGCATATTTACAAGGATTTGTCTCTATCTAAAGGGGAACTCACATGACATGTCTAAGAAAGTCTTAAATCCAGGGTCATTATGGTCTGGTTTGCCTGGGGCAGTTCCCTTATATGCCTGTTGGCCCAGTTTAATTATTAAAAGAGTTTTATTTATCCCTCAAAATGATCCTATTTTAGGAAATAAATTATATACACTCTACCCAAACCTGAAAGCAACATGAGACATGTTGAAAATGTAAAGTGATTTAATTTTACAGCATTCATGCCCTGCCTTCTGAGGCACTAATAAATCTTATAATTCTACTTCTTATTATTCAAAAGTGATTTTTTTCAAAGCAAATAAATATTATGTCATTTTGGAAAGAAACACTACGTTTGTTCATACTCCGCAAATCAAAACTGCTCAAGTAAATGGAGCTTCCTTTGTAAAGGTTTAGCAGTAATCAGAATTAAAAAATAGGAACTTCATTATCATGCAGATAGAATCTAAAAATTACAAAGGATTCCAGTGTCATATACTTAGAAAATAATATACAAAGTCAATCAAGTGAGGAAAAGTAACAGTTGAGTTGAGTAAATGGAAATTTTCCCGGGAGAGAAGACCCAAACTCAAGTAGGTGAAGCGACACTGTCTGATTGAAGGGCATTGAACGTGAGCATTGGCTGAAAGTTAGGAGGGCATGGGTAATTGTAATTACACACAATAGAGTTATTGCCTGTGGGGTACTGGTTTTACTTGATTGTAGGCCACTTTAATGCTTAGGTGATAATAACAATACGTCACTTAGAGTATTCTAAGTCACCTCTTGGGATCAATATAAAAACTCTAGGGCTGAACAATGCCCAAGTGTTGGTACCTTGATGAGGCACAATAAATACATGGGCCTCTTTTATAGAACAATTAGGACTAAAATGTATACACAGTGCATTATGTTTGGCATGACATCCTCAATCTGTACACTTACATGCTTTGGAAATATGCTATATATCTTTTAAAATCTGCTGATGAGCTCCCTGCAGAATTCAAATCTAGTGAAGAAGCAGAAAAAAGAAGTGACTCCACAACTTCTCCCCTCTGCCTTTGCACCTTGACAAACCATCTGTTTGGGATCTGCCTCTTTCCTCTCCTCACTGAAGCAGACGGTGATTCATGCAGGGACAGTGCAAGCACGTTAGTTTTGCAAGGTGGCTTTTTATTCCCTCAGGTAGAGATGGGGTGAGTCAGACTTTGATTCTCATAATAGCAAGTCTGTCTTCTGTGATCTTCAGTCCCTTATGAATACAACTAAAGAGACTCAGGAAGAGTCATATTCTGCCACTTGAATGAGATCATTATGAATATATTGGGACATTTGTCTTGTTTCTCGATGAAAATGTTAATTTAGGAACTTGCAGGAATAGGTGCAGGGGCAATTATTCAAATAATCCACTGCCATTTGATATGATAGACACTCACTCTATATGGCTATTGCTATTTAGATTTAAATTAATTAAAATTGAATGCGGTGAAAAATCCAGTCCCTTGATCACAATAGGCACATTTCAAGCATTCAATGACCATGTGTGGCTGGAGGATACCATATGGATAGCACAGATATAGGACATTTTCATCATCAAAGAACGTTCTGTTGCAAAGCACTGACTAAGTATATCATTGTCTTTTGTGTTTGATGTGACAGCAAGAGTCATACAGGGCTGACACACCAGCTCCATGTGGTTGAATGGATAGTTCATATGACCATAAAAAGGGAAATTCTACAAGTGATATACTTCGTGTAATTTATTCAGTTCATGTCAAATGAAGCTAAACTTAAGAAGGTTGCTGGAACCCTTTTGTAATCAACTAAATTTAAATGACTGAAACTATTTTTTGAGACTTTTATTTTCCTGGCCTACTTCCCATGAAAAACTGTGAATCTATATGTCGATAGTGGAGAGAGAATAATGGCCAATATGCAAGGTATGAATATTGATAGTCCTATGACATTTTAATGCTTTTGATGCTGTGCCAAATGTTATATAATTTGATATTTGAGAATGAACAATGAAAATGCGGTATTTCTAACTTATAAGATTAACTTTAACATATTTATGGATATTTAATATTTTTATTTTATTAAATGTTCTATTGTGTATATGCATTAATACCTAACTTTGTGATATTTAGAAATATTATTATGTAAATAAAGATTAAAACCATGTCACAAGTCATTTATATATGTTTATATGGTATAAATATGAAAAATTAAAAGACAAATAATATTTCTGATTGGCAATTTTCTCAGAGACAATTCAGGCAAACATTTCAGTAATAGAACCTATAATATAAAAGAATAATATACAGATTTTATTTGCTTACAGTTTACAAATATAAAAGCATCCAATAATAATTTTATAAATGAAGTGAGAATAAGCTTGAAATTTAAAAATTGTATGTAAATAAAGCCTGCCACTAATAAATGGGTACAACTTAACTTTGGATTGCAAATTAGCAGGCAGCAGAGGCGACAAAGGATGCGAGCATGAAAATGGTACAGAAACGTGATTTCTTTATCTACTGCAGGTGTCTTGAGGCACATGAAGTGACTGCTAGAGCAAATCTGATCAGATTTATGCATGAAACACACTGCATTAATAGAGCTGCTTTATTGCATTTGCCAGGTGGCTTCTTATACATCAAGCTATATTTCTAAAGCTGATAATATTTTTTTCCAAATTCCTCAGGCCAGAAATGCTGGCTACCTTACGCCTTGTACTTAAAATCAATTATTCCATATTTTTGTGGGGTTTTAATTATGGGTAATTTCAATTATGATAGTCTCCTAAAAATAGAAAAGCTATAGACTATTTTTTGTTCTTCCTTTTCTTACAAATCAATTTACATGGTTCAAGATATCTTTGCCTTTCTAGAAATACTACCATAATGCTAGCTGTATGTATATATCAGGTTCTCTTCTCAGTGGTTTATATGATATTTTTTCTCATTCCATTCCAAAGGGAAGATTTTGTAATTCCTAGTTATAATTAGGAAACAGAATTATGGGGGTAAATTAATTTTCATAATGTCCATAGGTAACAAAATTCAGAGTCCAATGTTTGAATCCAATTAGAACTGAAAATACAGCCAACAACCTTTATCAAAACACTATACCATCTCTTTGCCTTATGACAAGTCCTTTATATTTTAGTTTCTATTGCTAGTTCTGATGTTAATACAGTGAAGGTGGTAGTAACCTTGCATCTCGTACTCTTAGCACTTATCATGATTATAATTAAATGATTAGTATTGTAATTAATGGTTTAACATCTACCTTCCTTGTCAAAATATAATACCAAGGAGAGCAGGCTGGGACTATGGTGAACATTTTGTAAGTATTTATGAACAGAACTAATTAAAAAAAGACTGAATGATAAAGCCTGAAGATAGGAAACAAAGAAGGAAGGGAGGAAGGGAGGAAGAAAGGAAGAAAGGATGGATGGAAGGAAGGAAGGAAGGAAGGAAGGAAGGAAGGAAGGAAGGAAGGAAGGAAGGAAGGAAGGAAGGAAAGAAGAAGGTAGGAGAGTGAAGAAAAAATTCGTTCATCTCCTGTCAGTCAAAATCTAATTAAACAAATTATTAAAATTCAAATGACTGCTATAGAGAAGTGCAGGAATAAAATAGGGATATGAACCTAGATAGAAAATAACACTTAGATTGAGTCTTGAAGGAAAAGTAGGAGGTGATTCAGGTGAAACTGGGGTAATGAGGTGCAGCCCCATTTGGCTCAGGTTAAGAATCCAGGATGTACAAATGCCCACATTTGTATTTTTAACTTTCTTTGGTTTCAGTATTTAAAATAGACAACACGTCTGGGTTTATGCTTGAAGGACCAATAAGGAAAGAGTTTGGCAGGATGTGGGAGAGAGACCTATGGTCACTGCAGGAGGCGAAGGTCCCTGGGAGAATCTGTGGTCTTAGCTGGAGGAACACAGTGACTGCAAGAGCAGCCTATTCTATGTGCTGACCTATTTATTCATGTAGGGAATATGAGGACTATTCCTTCTGTCTCAAGTAGTATCATTTCTGCCCTTTTACCTAACAAGCCTGGATAACTTGTCACTATTTATGATACAAGCAAACCCGGTACAAATGGAGTGACCCTTAATTAGCCACCCCTACACTTCCTTTAGAGATTTACTTTTAGAATATTACAAATCACAAAATGTTTTGATATATGCAAATGACTTTGGCTTCTAGTCGTTTATTTTCAAAAGGAAATACTCCACCCCCACTAAATGAGCCTCCACCCCTCCTAGCTACAAGAAAGACCTAGCTCAGTTCTCAAATTTTCAATCATGGTCTTCACGCACACTTTCAACTCTAAAGATAGGGAGTTTGACCGGATAAGATTCCCCAAGGCTCCACGATGCTGTGGTTTTTGTTTCCTGGAAAATCGTCTCATCAAAAGCCAGGGTTTGTTTCAGTGAACACTTAAAGATACCATCTTCCAAAAAAAACAAAAAAAAGCAGCACATTTTAACTTCAATTACAGAGTGAGGTGATCCTCTTGATTTTCTAATGGCAATGCAGCTACATGTGGTCTACAGATCAACTTTTAATAGCATAAGTATATTTGGGTTCATAGGATTATAACCACTCAGTTGTCAAATGGGCTCCAAAACACCTATATAATTGCATCTGTGAAAAAGTATAGTTGTTAATGATACTGACGAACTTCAGGAGATTGCATTCCCAAATATTAATTTTTCTATATCACCCCTATTTTCATTGTAGTGCTACACTCAATTAAAGCATCAAGCACTTAACCTATACTTGTGAAAAAAGCAGTTTATGATGGGTGTAATCATATTCCCATAGGTCCAATTATCTCAGTTGGTTCCCAATTAATCCGTGGAGTTGTTAGGGCCTCCTTTTAATTAGATCCCTTCCTTTCAAAGAACAATCTTTTTTTTCATATTTCACTTTATTATTTCCTTTACTGGAACCCTGCAGGGCGGGGATACTACTTTGAAATGTACTTGTTTATTTGATAGCTAGTTAAGATTTAATAAAGATGATATTTTTAACCAGAGCCCGCTTCTGAGTGAAGATATAAAAGCAAGCCTTCTCTATGAAAATTAAATACAAATATGTACAAAGAAAGATGAGGCATACTGTGTATATTTTAACATTTTTTTCTCACTAAATCTCATTGATCTTTTGCATTATCTCCTTGAGTATGAAAATGAGCATAGAAAACAATGGCTTTTGCATTTGTTTTTTCTATCTGATTTACCTGTTAACTATAATGCTTTTAAGGACATCAATTTATGATTTCATTTAAGATATAATAAAACTTGCTCAGGAAGGAAGACATTGGGTATACAGTGACATTTTGCCTTCTAACTCTCCTCCTGGCCCTATATAACATCTGAAGGATATAAGGATGCTTTGTTAGCAAGGGGTTTCTTTTATATTTGCTTTCTGGTAGCAAGTACTCTATTGCATTCTTTTTTTTTTAATTGATTATTCTGTTACAGTTGTTCTATTCCCCCCTTCATTCCCCTCCACCCTACCCCCCCATCCCCACCATTATCCCCCTTTAGTTTATGACCATGTGTCTCAAGTCCTTTAGATTCTTTATTTCCCATGCTATTCTTGCCCCCCCATCTACTTTCTATCTACTGTCTATGCTACTTATTTTCTGTACCTTCTCCCCCCATCTCCTCCTCCCACTCCCCTGTTGCTAACCCTCCTTGAGATCTTCATTTCTATGTTTCCACTCCTGATCTAGCTGTCCTTTTAGTTTGCTTTCATTTTAGGTGTGGTTGTTAATAACTGTGAGTTTGTTGTCCTTTCACTGTTCATTCTTTTTAGAGTTTATCGAGAAAACTCTTTGAAATTGTAGATTAAAATCTGTATTTGTTTCATTTTTTCCAACCAACTTTCTAAGCTATTAAAAATATTGTCTTTTGTAAGAGTAAAACTTTCTCATTAAATCCAGAATTGATATATCTTTGTAGGACGAGAATTTTCTGTGTCTTATCTTGCATACTTTATTCACTGGCACAGAGTGCATTTCCCTGAAGAGAAGGAAAGTAAACCACTTTATTTTAGATTTATCGACATTACAAGAATATAGCAAGTTAAGTTTCCTGAGGACTGAATTACTTCAAAAACTTTGTTGTATATGAGCCCTGGCTGGGGGTCTCAATTGGTTGGAACATTCTCCCACACACCAAAAGATTGCAGATTTCATTCCCAGTCAGGGCACAGGTTTGATCCCTGGTTCAGGCCTCTGTGGGAGGCAACTGATCAATGTTTCTCTCTAGCATTGATGCTTCTCTGTCATATAAATAAACTATAAAATTAAGGTTTTGTTTGGAAAACCTGGCTAACCACATGAGATAGGAATTGAGTTCAATTTCCTTTATTATGTGTTTCTCTTTATCTTCTATTGCTGTTGGCAGAAAATTTACACTTTTAATGGGCAGCCATATTTTTCCAGGATGTCAACAAGCAATAAAAGTCATAAACATACAAAAAATAACTTTAGATATAAATTCAGTACTAAAAATAGATCTTTCTTGACAGAAGTCTTTTGGAATCCAAAGTTTCAAATTGAAATCTTTAAACCTTTCTATTTGCACCTGAAGAGTTGATTTGTGAACCCATATATTCCTTCTCATACCAACTGTTTCACTTCATTGCTATTACTTTTCAAGTCTATCCACTCAACTAGACTCAGGAGATATAGGGCTTTGACTTGGGAATCTCTGCAGTGTCAGCTCTTTTGTATCATCTGGTATATTTACACGGCTTTCAATGAATGTTTATGGAAAGAAGAGAGAGAAAAATAAGGATTGTTTTTAATATCTATGTAGTGGGATTGCTCCAGAGACAAGACTGACTACTAGAGACATTTTTTAGCACTTCAGTGGGCAGGGTGGGAATCCACTTTATCCTGAATTCTACCCTCTAGTGAGTATTAGAAAAAACTCACAGAGCTTCTGGCCCTTTAGTGTCAAGCTGTTCAACATAAGCAAGTCTTCTACTGAAGACTATTAGATGTACTATGAGATGTACTATTAAATGTACTATTAGATGTACTATTAGTCTTCTACTGAAGACTATTAGATGTACCATCAAATGTACTATGTACTATTAGATAAATTTCAAAGAATTAGTGGATATATTGCTATTAGGGAAACCAGAGTTTGCAGTATTTGAACTTACATAATAAATACCCGAACAAGCATTAATCAGGCACAATTTAGATTATCGTGAGTCATAAATTTTCCTCAGATGGAAAATTGAATGGAAAGTGAATTGCCAGGGTGTTGCTTAGTGATTGAGGAATTCCAAGAGTGGGATATCTTTAATGGGTTTAGTTTAAGATAGCACCTTAAATTTAATGCATCTGTACATTTCTAATAACATTTTCTCTTTGGCCTTATGGGAAACCAGCTCCCCAGAACAATGGTTGGAAGTCACTGTTAGTGTGTTTCAAAGATTCCTTTTTGTTGGCTGCTTTGTCAACAATACCCCCTTCAGATCCTCACAATCTTTCTTGAGATAGGTTTCTATTTTAATTATGTTTTTAGACTCTGCATCAAACTTGGAAGCCAGTTTACTTAACGTGATTTTAAATATCTCCATTCAAGGTATTGGTTATATGGCTTACCGTGCTTGACAGCTGTATTCACTTCTTTTGCGTATAGACACCCACTAAAGGTTCAAGTGACAATGACATTAGATGTTCAAAATGTTTACTGAGTGAAGCCCCTATGGGGTACTGTAACATCATCTTGAAGTAACTGATACGAGTTGTGAGACATGTACTTGTATATTGAGGACATGGAAATGTCAGTTTGTATTTGTGCTTGGGGTCTCACATAGTAAACTTCAGTATTCCAGCACCATTGATACCTGACCCACTGTGATAACTGCATTTACCAAATACAGGGGAGTTGGAGTGCGAGGATGTTTAATGCTATTAAGACTAACAGATTCAGTATTCTGTATTCATTATTCTCCCATTCCTCCCTCTTCTCTCTCCCCTTTCCCTTCCCCTCTCCAATTCTGCCATTCTTTGCCTCCTCCTTCTTTTCTTCGCCTTCTCTTTCTTATTCTTATTTTTCTTTCCTTTTTTTCCAATTATTCTCCTCTCTGAAATGTCATTTCCAAGCTTGTATCTGTGGACTTTTCTTGTTTTTTTCTTTATTAGAATTATTTGCACAGTGAACTTTTAAAATGCTTGTAAAAGGACAGTGTTTTGCTATATCTGGATTGGGGTCTTGGGTTATTTTACTTTTCCTGCTAAGGCTGTAAGGTTTGGAAACGAGTGGGTCTATGCTATACTTGTGTGTCACGTCCTTGAGAGAGCAATTTGGCTCCTTTCTTTTGTAAGCAGCAACCACTTCTACCTTGGCAGGCCTGTGGCCCGATGCACATCTCCTCATTACTGGGTATCTGAAGAGCTGCCACTTCTAAACCCTTTTGTACATTTCTTCTCTCCTCTTCCATCCTCTCCTCTCCTTTCTCCTTTCCCCTCTGGTTCCGCCCCCTCCTCTCTCCTCCCCTTTCCTCTCCCCTTTCTTCTTTTTCTCTGGCAGTCATCTATACCTCTTGTCACATCACAATCTGAAAAGTTATTAACACTTTATGTCAAGCAAGTAGAATCCCTATTATTTTATATTGTGACTGACCGAATCAATCCAAGGACATGGGATATGGCCATTAGGGTCTCAATTTAATTCATGTAGCCACTTAGGAACTAGGCTTCTTCTGGATTTTACATCTGAAGATTCTGACAGACTGGTCTCAAACTAACAGGAAATAAATTGCAGTTGTTATTAGAAAAATGATACCACTAACATTACCTGATATTTGAGGGTGAAATCATCTGTACCAAGCATTGTTTTAAACAACATGCAGCCGTGACTTTATGCACCTTGTTTCTCCCGGCTGCAGTGCTGAGTTCTCTGCCCTTAGTTAAGGAGTAGTTACACTGATACAGTCCTAAAGTTATGTTTGGCCCTTTGAAGGCAACCACAAGGCAGATATAGCCCACAATGAAAATTAGTTTGACACCCCTGGTCTACAAGATAAATTCTGATATTGATCTCCATTTTATGCATGAAGATATTGAGATTCCAGAAGATTACATAAACCTGAGATCCTGGAACAATGAAATGAAAACAAGTTTTAAAAGTATGTAAATAGTTACTTTTTACATGGAAGATATTTGTTATTTTCAGGTAGAGGAACTGAAGTACAGCTATTGAAATTTGTTCTCTTTCATGAACATTGTTTCTTTGTCTTTATTATAGTCAATATTATGACTTTAGTATTCTATTTTTATGAGTGCATTATCATTTAAATATCTCTTAAGGATAATTTAAAATAATAATACTTGGCTTCAACAGTAAAGAACAGGACCAAGTAACCTTAGTTTTACTTCTTAGAGAAAAATTAAATAACATATTTTGTTTGCAAATTAACAAAGGCATTGAGAAACTAACAAAGATAATGCTCTTAGGCAAGGAATGCTCTTCTTTCTTCTATTCTGTGGTCATAGTGTAGGCCCATGGCCATAGTCCATTTTCCCCGTGGTGATATATCCAAACGCATGCACTCAATCTGTGCACAAAGTTTTTTGTGAACTCTAACTCTATCAATAAATCAACAAACAAAAAGGGCTGGCAAGGATGCAGATAAAAGGGAGCTCTCCTGCACTGTTGGTAGGAATACAGATTAGTGAAGTCACTGTAGGAAGCAGTATGGAGATAGCTCAAACAAATAAAAATAGATCTGCCTTTTGACCCAGTGATCCCACTTCTGGGAATATATCCAAAGGAACCCAAAATACTAATTCAAAAGAACATAAACACCCCTATGTTCACTGCAGCATTATTTACAATCTTCTAGATATGGAAGCAGCCCAAGTATCCATCAGCAGATTAGTAGAGAAAACAACTATGGGGCATTTCCATAATGGAATACTACTTGGCCACAAAAAATATAATTTACCCTTTGTGACAGTCTGGATGGATCTGGAGAACATTATGCTAAGTGAAATAAGTGAGAGAAAGATAAATATCCTATGATCTCAGTCATTTGTGGAATCTAATGAGCAAACTGAACTAAGAAGGAAACTAGAGATGGACTCATAGACAGGGAGCACAGGGTAACTAAGGGCATGGGAGATTAGGAGGTAGAGGGATGAGCAAAAAGGAAAAATAACTCATTGTCATGGACAACAGGGTGGTGACTGGGGGGCAAGGGGTATAAAGGGGCTAAATGATAATGAAAAAATATAATTTTTAAAAGAAAACAATATTCTAACTTACTGTATTTTTATGCTATTCAGGTTTTTAGTAACATATTATATATGCATATATTTATAGGTATATTAATTGAAAATATCAAGAAACCAAGATTTTCTTAATAAATGTACATGCCACTAACAATGGTGCAAAGCTGGGTTATTATTTTTGGCATCAATCACTTCTTTGCTCAGAAATCACTGAATGTGTGCAATATTGAGGAAGCTGAAGAGATCCAGCTCAGTCTTATTGCTTCTTTGTTATTGAACTTGCCTTGCATATGACTTTGAACTCTGTTCCATTGATTTGTTTTTGAGGATGCAAAACAATTGTGTGGCTTCTTTCTTTCATTATTTCCTTTGTTTCATCTGGGAAACAAGATGTTTATAAGCTAAATTATAAAATGATATTATGAAAATTCCTATCACTTTTTCCAAATCATTTAAGCATTAGCTTAATAGTGGTACAACTTAATTATCTATGACCATTCCGAAGTTTGGAATTGTAGCATCTCATATAATCTCTATAAAAAGTTTTACATGCAGATGTTAATGGCTGTAACCCAAAGGAATTAAAGTTAATTCCTGAGTCGTAAGCTCCTTGTGGTCTGGGTGATATCTTTTAAATATATTGACTTTTAAAAATTCTTTTAAAAAGATTTTATTTATTTATCTTTAAAGAGAGGGGAACGGGAAGAGAAAGAGAGGAAAACATTAATGTATGTTTGCCTCTCGTGTTTCCCCTACAAGGGTCCTTGCCTACAACCCAAGCATGTGCCCTGACTGGAAATCAAACTACTGACCCTTTGGTTTCCAGGCCAGCACTCCATTCACTGAGCTACACCAGCCAAGACTTAAAACTCAAATAAAATTTTCTCTAGAATAAGGGCAGAATGAGATTTGAAAGCTTTTGTTTGTTCTTAGGTACACTTATGAACATTTGTGTGTATGTGTGTTTGTGATTGATTAGTAGGTTTTATTTTCACTATATAGAACTTGTCCATTCTCCACTTCTTTAGAAATATAGTATAGAAAGTCCTACCTATAATTACTCAGTTTTCGCTATTGAAGAGACCTACTTTTTAATTTCCGAGACCTACTTTTAAACAAATTTGAGATCTACATCAGACAATCTTGACCCGAGACTGCTTGGAAGTCAGTGTTATGGCTGTCTTCCCCAAAGGACCTTGCAGTCAGCCTTCATGATATCATTCTTACCAAATGCCACTCTTTTAATAAGCATGATTTCTGATCTTTCCATTTAGTGTGACAGCATAATTTCTTCCTGTCTTGGAATTATCTTTGGCATCCCTAGAAAAATGGGGTAGGAGATGATCACAGGTATAAAATATTTGGCCATATCAGTTATTTTTTAAAACTGGAATTAAAGTGCTATTAACCTTAGTGGAATTGTGTTAATATTAATCCCACCATATTTTCATTTCCTTTGTGCTTTCATACTTCACAACCTTGCTACTGAATATTGACTTTTATTTGGGTCTGGGTTTATCTTTCAATGCAACTTCTATTTAGTTAAATATAAGTTGCTCTTTTTTGCATGTTACCTGGCCCAAATTCTGTTTATTTTTCTACTTTTATACCTGTTTATTATCTCCTCCTTTACTTATACATATAGATTATAAAGGAAATATATGTTCTGTTCTATAAAATTGCTACATATGTATATAAACACAAAATATGTGTGCAAAAATTACTCTATTTTTCCATGTATTATGCACACTTTTTTGCCTGTATTTTTTAGGGAAAAATAAGAAGGTATATTAAACATTGGTGTAATGATTACATACCATGGGTATAATAATCCCACATATAAGGGACACAGTGGTGAGCATTATACATGGCATAATACATGAGTAGTCTTATGATTCTAAAACCTGTTTATTATACATTTATTTTAAAGGCTGTATACTGCATTTAAATGCATATTGATTTATAGTGAATATTAAGTAATTTTGTTCAGTTCCTAACAGTTCTATGCTAATGAATTCAGATATCATTATTTGATGTGGTTCAGTGAATTTCCATAATCTATTTCATAATATCAAATAAATGAATTTAGGATATACACTATAAAAACAATCTGTTTACTTTTCATATTTTACCTTTATCATATCAAGACATGTAATAAGTTTGAAAACTGCATTTCAGAGAGGAAAATGATAAGGAAAAAAAGAAAGAAAAATAAAAATAAGAAAGAGAAAAAGGACTAAAAGAAGGAGGAAGGGAAGGAAAAATGGCAGATAATTATTGACATTTAAATTTCTAATCCATTTAAGAACACATGAAGAAATTCGGCAGGCCTGTGAACCAGAGGATAGCGGTTCAATGCAGGCAGGTTCCCTGCAGGCCAGTTCCCAGCAGGGGACGCAATAGAGGCAACCATACATTGATGTTTCCCTCTCTCCTTCCCTTCCCCCCTAAAGATAAATATATAAAATCTTTAAAAAAAAAAGTTTTGTGGAAAATGTATATTTTAAAAAAAGAATACATGAAGAAATTCAATCTAAGCCTTTGAGCTATTTAAGTTTTTTTAATAACGGAAAATTGGAAGATCTTACTCTCTTACTTATGTGCTGAGAGTTAGGTATAATCCTGTCTTCTGTACTTCTTTACTTTTTCATCTATGCAAGAAGCTTTCAGTTTTGTTTGTATTGAGATACTTGACACTAGCGGTACATATGAGGAGGGTGACTAATTGCAGTTAGGTATTTTTTCATAATAATGAGACTTTTTTTTAATTTTTGGGGTAGGGAGAGTTAATAGGTTTCCCTATATGTGTTATATAAGTTTGACTCTGTCTTTTAAGTCATGTTTGAAATCTAATCCTATATTCTGAAAGGTAAACTCTAGTCTACTTTTCATCATTTGCACATTCTCGAAATTTTCTTTTTGTTAAGGAGGACACATAGAAATCGAATGTGTAAAATGGAACAACTCAATGATGATAATTTAGGTAAACCAGGGGCTGAACTCTTAGAACTAACTACACTACTGTGTTAGTTAATTTAAGCTATGCCTTTTGCAAGGAGGACTCAAAATAATTCAGTGACTTAAAGAATGCAATAATATAAGAATAAAGTAAAACAAGCATTCTACTTTAAGGGTCTATAAAAGCTATTCCAGGTCAATGAATGACTGTGCCCCATGAAGTCATTCAAAGACCTAAGGGAGAGGGAGTTCTCACTTCTTCAACTGGCATTTTCCAATGTCACTCTGGAAAAGGCGAAAGGAAAGAGTGCTGAGGATTTAACCTGCAACTGGTCCAGAAATCAGTCACAGGACTATACGTAGCTGTTGAGAGCGGAAGGTATAATTAGATGGACAATCTTCCCAGCTAAACAGAGAACAGAATTTGGTATAAAATTACCACTCTCTGCCATAGTCTGCTTGGCACAGACACAAATATCTATTTTGCAAGAGTGGAAGGTTCAGAAATGAAATTCAGAAACATGGTAACTAGTATTGGCATTCCTTTGATATGCATCCTTAGATTAAGACTGGAATTTCATCAAAGATTATTCTATAAAAGGATCCCATTAATCTCATCGATATCAACATCAAAGGATAGGGAGCTTTTTTGCCAATATTCCTCATTTATCTTTAATAGTGAGCGTGAGCAATGGTGTATTATCTAATAGAATTCCTAAAGTTATTTACATATTCAGATATTATAGCCTTACATGATAAGCAAGTCAATAAGTTTACAAAATACCTCATAGTTTAAAAAATCATTTATATTAATCTTATTCAAGATTCCTTGATTTTTAAAAAATTTTCCCAATAAGCTAGGATTTGTTAAACATATGTATATTTATCTTATTCATAGTACTCACAGTTTAAAAATATATATTAATTATGAATTTAACAAGCTTTTTTCTTAGACACTAAACTCACTGCTTTACCCATAAAAGACAGTTAATTATGAGTTTGTAGATTTAAATCTAATTTTAGACTATTTTTAAACAGCAGCCATATCTTTATTCCTTGACTAATATAACTCTTCACTCTGGACCTTCTTCAGGTCCAATATATTAATCAATAGATGATTATATTTGCCAGGCACTTGTTATTAATAAGGCACCGTGTGGAGAGTTCTGAGAGATCGAAAGGGCTTTGACATGCACAGAAGCCACTTGAATGCACAGGCCTTACTAGCCCGTTGCCATAAAGACACATGAGTCTCTGATTCCGAAGCATGTCTTAGAGAATTTCTTTGTACATGTCAATTTCTGATTTATTGGAATTTCCCCCTTGTGCTCTTCCATTGTTTTGTTTATCTTTGTTTTCCTGGGCAATACTTTCATATCTAGAGGGTACACTTTTCATTTCCTCAACTGATAGACTTTGGGACCCCTCTACCTTTATCCCCCAATACCCTAGGACCTTTATTTCAGATAGCTTTGTGTTTTTTGGAACACAGTTAATATGCATTCCAGAAAACCAAAATGCTTTTTCTTGTTAAAGAAGGTTAAGCAAATGAGATCTACAATGTACAGGACATGTACATATTTTCTTAACAAAATAAATGTATCCCTTTCTTCAACAGAGTGTTATGTAATACAGTAGAAAGATGACAGGTTTTGGTGCCAAAACACTCGTATTTGTTCCCAACTTCACTACTTCATTGCAATTGAACAGACTTATTCTGTGTTCCTGTGATATGTCAGTCAGTCACCTACCTATGTACTGTAGGTCCAGAAAAGAAAAACACAGCCCTAACTCCCAAGAGTATTTTTAGCCTGCTAACTGTGGTAAAGGCAATTTAGTCAATATTTATAGGTACCAGTTTCCTTCTCTGTAGAAAGGGGATAATATGTGCTTTAAATATTCTTAAATATTATGAGAAATGTAATGATTTTGTTAAACTCTCATAATCATAATGAATATGAAGTTTTATGTTTCTACTCTGAGATGAGCAAATTTTTGGTTATATGGATTAAAGTAATTTTAAAATTTTAAGATTAAAATTTGGGGGATTATTTGAACTGGGAAGAACTAAACTTTTCATTTTAATTTCTGATATAAATGCTTGATATATTTACACTTACATCCATTTCATCAGGTTAATGTATTTATTACATAATTATAAAACTATGTGAACAGCAATTACATTTCTTTATGAAATTCTAAAAAAATCAGAACTCCTAAACCTTTTTAAATTAAATATAGTATGTTGTATTTTTAATACATTTGTAAAATACTTCTTGAAAGCTCTAGACAACCCAGATTTGCTTCAGAAGTGAGTTTACTCCTTCCCTACCCCATCATCTCTCTCTTTGTCACACACACACACACAACTCTTCCAACAAAGAGAACAAAGAAAAGGTTAAGAAACTATTTAATTAAAAAGGATAAGTTCAGAAAGACATAGATGACAACAACATGTTACCAACAACTAGAAGAAAAAATAATAATTTGTCTCACATATTGATAATCAATACATTTCTAAACCTAACATAAAAACTATAGATTTTATAGTAACTTTAACAAAAAAGTTTTTTTCACCATATTAATTTGTACTGTGTGTTTTTGACAGTTTCAGTGGGCTGAATGCCTTATGTTTAAATAAGGTATCACATATTATTATATGCCTTTTGCCACACTGCTTCAAGCAGGAATACAGTATTATTTAACTAGAATGACAAAAAAAAGTTTAAAAAAAGTAGAAAAACAGTCTGCTCTGCTTACTGCACCCCTCCAATCAGGCTCTATGAGCCACTTTTTCTGATTGGATTACACCTTCTCATCATTTTTTAATTTTAAGTGGAAAACCCCTTTAACAAAAATTGTATTGAGAATCTACCAAAATTTTTAGAACTAAGGATATGAATCTCCTAAGATGCTTTTCTTCTTATCAGTTTACATTTGAAAGTACTTTGTGTATTAATTTATTTATTTATTGTCATCAGCACTAACCTGAAAGAGTAATTTCACTTTTGACTACACACCTGCCTAGCCGATCACTAGTTTCAAGAATACAGTTGGAAACGTGATGTCCAGTATGGTAACCAATACACACATGTGGCTTTTCAAATTTAAATTTTAGTTGATTGAACATTAAATACAGTTAAAAGCTTAGTTCCTCCATTGTACCTGCCACATTTGAACTGTTAAAGAGCCACAAGAGTCTGGTGGCTATAATATTAAACCGTGTATAGGAAAAATGTCCACAACTGCATTGACAACAGGACCATACTGGAATGAATAACATTTTAGTTCCTAGCTTTTGAGAGCTCGCCATATCATTCTACTTAGAATTGTTAATATAACACAGAAATGTACAATTATATATTATGGGTACATGAGCAGTGGAAGTTTTTCTCCTGTATGGTAAGGGCATTTTAGTAGTGAGAGGATTTTTTAACTCATTTTTGGTTTTATTGTCTTTTTTCATTACTTAAAACAAAGTGAATCATTGTTATTTCATGTCTTGACATTTATAACTTAGATTTATACATTACAAACCTCACTCAAATCTCCCAGAGAAAATTTCTCTTTGAAGTCATTGGGAGATTCAAACAGGAACAAAAGATAAAAGAATTTGCCAGGGGGCAAAATGTATTTCTTTTTATGTATCACTAAAATGAAATAAAATATGTTTGATGAATTGCTGGTCTATTTGCCCTTCTTTAGAACTTGCAAAGTATCTATGTTCTTATGAAATATAGATGCAAAAGGAGAAACAAAACCCACCTTGAGTCCCTTAAGAGGGAGCAGGGATATTAGAAGTCATATGGAAGAACTTGTGAGAATATAAAGTAAAAATATTAGAATGTCTGGGCCTATTGTTAATTGTTTGTTATAAGCTATGGTTTTATGCAGAATTAAATGTTACCCGTGTTTCTAATATTTCATATCTTGGGAATCTATCCTCATAAATCTGTGCTCGCTCAGTCTTAAACAAATTCTAAACATTATGCTTAAAAGTAAGACACATTATCTGGCCTCAAAGGGTTTACATATGAGTTTGATATGGATGTTTTCACTTCTGCTTCCCTATTGATAATGGTTTATGGCTCTGGCTATGCTCATTTCACTTGTATATTTATTCTGAAATTTTATTTCTCATCCTGCTTATGTTTATTTTAGGCAAAACATATTTAGATTTAAAATTTTTAATCCAAGATACATTTTTTATTTTAATGGTTTACTTAAGCTGATTTTATGTTATATTTTGTTATAGTAAAATTTCATTTAGCTTTCCGTTTATCTTTTTATGATTTATCTTATGTGTAATTTTGTTTTGTGAAGATAGATTTTCTATAGTAGGGAGGAGTGACTTTTTATTGTCATAAAAACACAGGCAGTTTCAGTGACAGGAGGGCACAGAGAGAAGCAGAAATCGCACTTCAGCGTTTAGACCCCTTTCCCACAATGAGGACACATCTACTGCCCTCCATCCCTTCCACTAGCACAGGTAACAGCCCCCGTTTGTCCCCTGATCTCAGTTTCTGGAGCTCTAGTCCTCTGTTGGGAAGTTCCCACTGTATCCTCAGTAGCATTCATTCAGTGTCCCCATCTCCTCTGCTCCACATAAAATTAAGTGTATCTTGTGGTTAAAAAGCTCTGGACAAGATGGCAAAGGGGGTCACATACAAGGTGACGGAACTAGACTAGACTTCAGGTGGTGAGCACAAGACAGATCATGCAGATGTTGTATAACTTTATAAAATTGTTCAGCTGGAATTTATATAATGTTATTAACCAATGTTACCCCGATAGACTTAATTTCAAACAAGCTGTATCTTTCTCCGAAGGACAGTAGAACCACCCTTGTTTAAAACAAGGACATACTTTAATTTGCACGTTGGACTGAGAAGAAGAGACATACAAGGTTGTGTCTCAGCACCTGGTTGGTAAATGCCACTTGTCTCCAGGGCTGATAAGACTTCCCCACCCTCCTGTATAACCTCTAATAGGCAAATGTCAACTCAATGACAAGACACAGAGTAGAACAAAAAAAGGATACTTGATTTTTCTCTGACCCAAGGAGGCTAGTAGTTGGCCCAACACCCATAAGCAATATTAAACTTTTGGTGCTGTGAGGGGTAGAACCACAGCCACACCAGAACAAAGAAAGTAATGGAGAATGCGGAACTGAAAGAGGCAGGACAGTGGCATCCTCTCGTCATCTACAGATAGAAAGAGAGAGAAAGATTTTCTGTTGTGGAGACACTAAGAACAAATCCAGTGGTCTCCATGAAGTGGCAGGGCATTGCCTTTTTCCCACAGAGCCAAGACCTGGGGGGACATCTAACCCTGTCCTAGGGAAAGAGGCAGGGATTGTTAGAAAAGAGCCACAAATGGAAGAAGCCACAGTGGAGAGAAATAAGCAAGCCATGAAAGAGATTCACTCTTACGTATCCTATTTTTATAATATGGAATTTATTTAAAACATAAACTGACTAGTATTTTCAACTTCTTTTCTTTTACTTTCCTGCTTTATGCCCCAATAAATTGGTGGATCAGTTCAGGAGTGACTTCATAGAGGTGTGGCCCATGCAGTTGCACAGGGTGGTATAAACAGCCAGACCCCGTGCTTGCTTTAATGTCACGCTGTTGCGGAATTGGAATCTTTAATACATTTGAACAAGCGGCCCCACATTTTGTACTGGGCTTCAAACATTATGTAGCGAGTCCTTATTAATCTTATCTATACCAACATTCACCAGATTAGTCTTAGAGGCAGCTCTTATTTCCCCTCCTATTCAACTTCCACATTCCATGAGTCATCGAGGGTTGTACTCATACTTCTTAAAGACCTTTTAAATCTTTTTTTCTCCATTCCTGCATCCATTTTATTATTTTAAGACAACATGGTCTCTCACCTGATCCATTCTAGAAGTCCTAAGGTCCTTTTGGTTCTCTTTTTATGACACAGTCTCCATATTGCTATAAAAGTTATATTAAAGCAAAGAAATAATCAAGATTGCCACTTATTTAAGTGATTGTAATTACTCAAGGCAAATTACATTTTATGAAATTATTCTATTTTATGTGTGTTTCCTGAGTGTAGCTTATGTAATGTATTTAATGGCATTTATAATCGATTTTGTAATGTAATTTTTTTCTTATAAGAATTTCTATCATTTTCTTCTTGTTTAATAATGTTCTTCCTCTTTAAGAATAGATAATATCTATTTTTTAGAAGACTCATTTACTGTATTCCATCTGATTTATGTGGAAGATAATGAATTTGTGTGTCTCTGTGTGCATGTGTGTGAGGGGCAGAGAGAGAGAGAGAGAGAGAGAGAGAGAGAGATTGGGAGGTTAAAAATCAATTTTTTTGTACCTGTACTTTATTTGTGCTATTCTGATTCTGATCCTTTCTTCTTGCAAGATGTTTTTGTTACAGAACTAGCATGAAGATGGATTAGTGTCAGGTCTCTGATTATCAAGTAGATTTTTGTCTACTAGTTCATTCTCTTTCTGAAGTACAGCTTAAACCCAGATGTATATAGTTGGTAAGGAGTAGGTGTCCAACCTGTAGTACAGACATTGGTCCTGATTTAAGGCATTGTGCAACTTCACTTTAAAATATATTGAAAACACCTTCTTTTATAAATATTACTGACTTTTAAAAATATTTTATTTATTCATTTTCAGAGAGTGGGGAAGGGAGAAAGAGAGGGAGAGAAACATCAATATGTGGTTGCCTCCCCTGAGCCCCATCCTGGGGACCTGCCCTGTAACCCATGCTTGTGTCCTGAGTGAGAATTGAACCGAACACCTTTTGGTTTACAGGCTGGTGTTCAATCCACTAAATGTCACCCACAAGGGCAGAAAACACTTTCTAAATGCTGGCGTTAAGCTACTAGTAGGAGTAGGAAAGACGATGTTCTTCATGAATGATTGTTGATTATGATGTAGTGTTTGTTGATATGGCTCCTGGAGTGAATGCAGGAGGGTGAAGATAGATTTGATCATTCTATCGTCATAGCTGTTGACTATAAAAAATGCGGGCAGAATTAAAAATAAGCACACCCACTGTTATATATTGCAAATGTTGATGGAATGCTCCATGCACCGCAAAAGTATTACTGGTGGATCATGACATTTAAGAGGATAAAATTTTGTTGGCTAATGAGTTAGTTATCTAGCTGAGCAGTTCATGTCTGTGTTTGCATGGGTATCCTTTAGCAATATTATGTTTTGATGATGATAACAGTAAATGGGGGTTCAGACTTCACAAAAGATTATACAATGTGTATTGCTGTATTCTTTTCCTGAGTTCCATGAGCAACTTCCAATGAGTTGTACATAGAGTGTGCTGTGCTGGTGCACAACACCCATGGGCTCAAGCAGAGACAGAATAGCAACAGTTTTAAAGTACAGTTATGGAGTGCAGTCAGGAGCAGAGCAAACACACACTAGCATTTGAAAATACATGGTTCCTTCTAGGGAATTAGCTCAGTGATACGTGCTTGCATGATCTGAACAGTTTCAGAAAAGGAGAAAGTCCTGAACCTTCTACTGTGATTTGTTATGGTTTGACTACTGTTCATTCATCCACTTCAGGAATAAATTTGACTTTTGACAACTATGTAAACCTGCCAATATATACATAAAATAAGATCGATCCCATTAAAGTTGCCTGAAAAATAACAAAATATAATTCTCAAAGAATGCACTTTATTTCCATCCATTGCTGTTGGTTTCGATCTTCATAATTCATAACATCTGTTTAAATCATTACAATAGCTTTGTCAATGTCTCATTGGCACTCCGTAGCTATCCCGCCTTGAAAATTTACAGTGTATTTTAGGCTATATCAGCAATTTAAGTTTTTCTGCTTGAATGTGCATCTTCAGTACCACTGAACCCAGAATATGAAGGTGTAATGAATTGGCCTTAATGGTTTCTTTACCTCCTTAAATGCTTTTGTTTTAATTGGGTTATACCACACTCTACTCTGAACTACATCAAAAAGTTCACAGCGTTGATTCTAATGGTCTCTTTATAATTACTGTGCAATGAACAAGGTCTGACAGTGCAGTTTTAGAGGCTAGATGCCACAATTAGTGATTATCTTCATGTTTTTATGAAACAGAAATACTAATTAAGGGTTTTCTTAATATATAGAAATTGTATATGCATGCACGGGCTTCAATGTATATGTGCATGTGTGTGCATGCCAATTAGACAAATGCTTGGCAAAAATAACATTTAGAACATGTTATTTTTATATTATACATGTCTATGCATATTCAGGGATGGCAAAATAGTTTTACAGTTATGAGTACATGAAACATACAGCTTACTGTGTTCTTATTTATTAATGACTGTATTGTTAATTACTGTATTATTAATTATTATTAAACATTTTGGCCATCCCTGTATATTTGCATGTATATATATACACACATTGTAGGAAAAACTATGTAATAAATTCTCAAATAATTTGCCAGATGCTGCCTTTCCAATTTTGTATATATTCCCATAAGTATATCTAGCACTTAGGGATCATCTCTCCCTCTCTCTTTCTCTCTCTCCCTGGTCTGAAGTTTGAACACCAAATTCATATTGGTAACAATTAAAATGCTCTAATGAAAAGAGTTAAAGTCATGGCATAGACTTACTTAACAGATTTAGGCATCCTGTTTTTTATTATAGGTACATCCCTGTGCATAAAGTCTTTATAAAATTGTCTTAACACTGATATAAAGGGGGGAAGGAGCAAGGAATCTAACAAATCCTAAAAGTTGGGGAGGAGAGACATCTGCATTTAGCAATCTGAAGCACTTATTATACAAAATGCCCAAAACAGTTATTCTTACCACTTCCAATATTGGTTCTCCAAAACGTTGATTTATATTTTAACCAAGGTAGTGAGAAAAATTTAATCTAGTTTTAGTGATTTAAATTTGCCTTTCCTAAGTAAAAATAGTACTATTTATTTTTAAAGAAGTTTGATGCCAAGTTCCCTATCAAAAAGGAATAAATAATATGTTAACTTTGTAGTAAAAAAACTCCAAAATCTCTTTTATAAAAATTAAATTGTTATACTTATTTTTCTCAGTTCTCTTTTTAGAAATTTCAGCTGAATTTGTGTGATTATCTATTTTAGAGATATTTTACTAGTAATAGTATTAAACCATATTTTGATTCCTGCTGCAGCATCCATTTCTTTATTATTACTTACTCTATTCATTCATATTCTCAAAAACTAAAGTTAGTTAGAGCACACATGTATACCTGAAAATTCCTTTTATTTTTTAATAACAATGCAATATTTTAGGTATTATAAACTAAGTGCATTACTAAGAAGCATTCGCATTATATTCTTTGCAATTTGAGGTTAGAAGAACAGACAAGTGAAAGGTAGATGAAAACACAGGTGAGGCCATGTGAATGGAGACAGAATATTCCAAAAAAATGTTTAGCGACTATACCAATGTTATGGGAAAAAGAGTAAAAATAAATGTTAGTGGTAGTATTTCTGAGAGTATAAAAGCTCAACAAAGATGAACAGAAGGCATTTAAATTTTAAACAGGGGGCAATTAGAAGCCAATGAAAGGATCTAAGGGGGTAATAATGTGTTTGAGCAAAGTAAAAATGCTCTCCATGTTGGTAAATCTTAATCATCTCTTGCTGTGATAATTAATCAAACAGCTAAGCCCTAGCCACTCACCTGCTTCAAAACATAAATCTTACTTTATGCGCACAACAAATTACCCACTCATGCATGCATAAATAAATATACAAATTCTCCATGGGATGGAGGAGATGTTCAATATCTGCCTTTAGTGGAAATAATGACTATTAATTTAAGGTTAGGGCACTATAGACAAACTGTTAGCATTCCTGTTTTGTCTAACCACATCCAACACAGCCACGTGAGGGGCACGAGCCTGTCAGTGCACTGGTGGAAGTGCTCCCACTGTTCCCAACAGTTGCCGAAACCACAAACATTTCAATCCTATTAATTCAACACGAAAAAGTCATTAGCATTGTACTGAGGGTTTGAAATCAGCTCATTCTGCCTGTTTGAGCTCTTAAGTCAAATTCGGAAATCTTCGCAGAAGCAATTTACTATTTGTTGAACACAGCCTACTATTGTGGTCAAATTTTGAGATAGTGCGCCTTCTGCTTGTCTTATAAGCAATGATGAATTTAACTCAAGGAAAGTAAATATTAGAGTTTTGAAAGTAGAGGTTTTTTCTGTTTCTTATGAATGTCTTGAAGTGTAATACTTAGAAAAAAATCAATAGCAATTTTAAATAAATAGGACTTCATCAGCACCTGTCGTTTAATCATTAAATATGAGGCATTCTTCTAATTACTGCAGGTACATTACCCTCTTTATCCTCACAACAGCCTTATGATTTAGGTACCATTATTCCCATTTTCCAGATGAGGAAACAGAGGCATAGAAATAAAAACAAAGCATTTAAAAACACTTAAGGTTACATAGCTAATCAGTTACCCATCCTGAATTTGGATCTATAGGGTCTGACTTTGGAGTATGCAGTTATTGCCTAAAGCTGAATGTAAAAAAAAAGAAGAGGAGGAAAGAAAAAGTGAAAAGAAACTAAAAAAAGGTTTTACTCTAGGATATTTACAGGCAATCTCACTTTATTCCTGGTGGTGAGGACGTAGCTAGTGAATTCCAGAACCAAAATAAATTTGAGATGTCAGGTCTACGAAAGTCGGTATATCAGTGGTTGGCCTGGGACTGGACACCGTATTTTCTTTCTTTTTCTAAATATATTTTATTGATTATGCCATTACAGTTGTCCCATTCCCCCCTTCATTCTCCTCCACCCTGCACACCCCACCCCCCACATTGCCCCCTTTTATTCATGTCCATGTGTCATAAGTTCTTTAGCTTCTACATTACCTATACTACTCTTGCCCTCCCCTATCTATTTTCTACCTACCATCTATGCTACTTATTTTCTGTACCTTCTCCCCCCTTCTCCTTCTTCCACTCCCCTGTTGCTAACCCTCCATGAGATCTTCACTTTTATGTTTCCACTCCTGATCTAGCTGTCCTTTTAGTTTGCTTTTGTTTTAGGTGTGGTTAATATCTGTGAGTTTGCTGTCCTTTCACTGTTCATCTTTTTTATCTTCTTTTTCTTAGATAAGTCCTTTTAACATTTTATATAACAAGGACTTGGTAATGATGAACTCGTTGAACTTATCTGAGAATTTTCTTTCAGTCTGAAACTCTGTCCAGATTTACCTTGGAGAGTAACTTATTAAAAATAATATAATTATTTATATCTGGCTTTTTATCCTACTGTTTGTGTTGAGGATAATAAAGGGTATAGGTGGAGCTATAATGAAGATTTATTCTATTATTTAATATTTGTTTACTACACAAAATAAAACTACATCACACTTAACTTAGTTACATCTGTAACTAAGCAAGTTTGGGGAATGTATCTTCTGTGTGAACATGTACTGGGTATGGTAAATGTTGGAAGGTTAATGCAATCACGATTATTTCATTTAAGAGATTAGTTATATGCCTTTCATTTAGTTTTGGGCTTCTCAAAACACAGTGATCCACTGATATTCATGATTAACCCTTACTTCAAAGTCATGCTTTAGAGTCATATTTATAGTTTTTGGCATGTGATCCAAAAATATAGATTGCTTAACTATTTTATAAATAGAATAATATTTTTGTTCTATCAACTGTATTTAGTCTTCATAGAGCAATAAAATAGTCTTCTAGGAAATATGAATGGAATGTTATGAAAGTAAGAAATATATATCCCAGGAATTGATGACTGCTTAAATAATAGTTTATAGTTTAGATATTTCAGGCACAAGTGTAAGACTTGCATTATTTAGACTTGTAGGGCTCTCTGCTTCTATTCATAGTGCTGAGAAAGAATTTCAAATGAACATAAATAGTGCCAATTGTCTTGTTGACACCTTTGGGCTAACTATTTGTATACTTACCATTTCACATTTTCTTTCCCTTTGCATCTTTGTTTTCTGTTTTCTGTGGACATGTGTATATATATATATATATATATATATATATATATATATATATATATTTATTTATTTATTTATTTATTTAAGTAGACTTTAAGCCACATTCAGGCAGGCATGATCTCACATAGATTTTGTTTCTTTCCTTACAGATTAAAAAAAAGTTCAATGAAAGTGAAATAAAATATGTACCTGATTAAAACAATAAAAATAACACGAGAAAATATTAGCTATTTAATTAGTTAATTGTAAGGTATGTCCTATTATGACTTCTGCACATTGCTGAGTGCTTTCTGAAATTATTTCTGCACCATCATGGAAACTGATACACCTGCTGTGTGCACAGATCCTTTGCAGGCAGTTAGTTTACCTCAAACGGAAACTTGACCATTCTTACCCCTTTCTTACATCCAACCAGTGATCTCCATGACAATAGTCTATTAAGGTAAGAGTGTTTAAGATAGCATTCCTAGACACAGGTTTTGAGAGTCTGTGAACTTCTGACATTGATTGCAGAGGTGCGTGTGTCTCAGTCTTGGGGCAGAAAACCTACAGCTTTTAATCAGGTTGTGAAAGAGATGCCCAGCAATGGAAGTGTCAAGAACCACGGATCTATCTGTAAGGACTGGAGAGCTGTGTGTAGGCTAAATGTTTCCATTTTGAATAATTCTGCTCCCAGCATGGTAGGAAACCAGAGAAATCCAAAGTGGGAGCAGTTGTGTGTTTGTATATGGCAAATAGAAACAAGGAAAGAACAAGAATGCTAATATGTTAGTGCAGTGTCTATTAACTATAATATGATGTATAAATACATCATAAAAAATAAAAACCTGTTATATCTTTTTGCTGATTAATTGATTTTTTTAAATTATTCATTAACGTCATTTTTATGTTTATTTTATGCAAGGCACTATCCTGGATTTGGTGAGATACAAAAATATAAGCTCCAGTGCTTTTTCAATCAGGGAAATTATATTTTATATTGCCTTTTAAGTTACAAAATGATCCTAAAAAATTACTGGATAAAAAACGTAGTATTTAAGGGTCAGTTTAGGGGGAAAAAGTCTCTGGCAAATTGAGCTGTTAGTTATGTCTTCTCAGAGCCTGCTAAATTCTGCATGATGGAGTGGACTCAGATGTAAAGAAAGTGTATGTTTCAGAAATGGGAACTCCAAGAGCACACACTGAAGTGAGCCTCCCCTGGGCATCTTCCAGGCGCACTGAAAACTAGTGTAGTAGAGACCAGTTTTCAGTGTGGGAATAAGCATTTATAGTGGCAATTAGCTGCTGCCTTGAAAATTATTTTTTATTAGAAGGCTGTATCAGTTTTCCAAGGCTGCCATAAGAAAATACCACGATGACAAAATACAAAATAAGACTCTATGGATTAAGCAACGGAAATGTACTCTCTCGCAGCTCTGGAGGTTAGAAGTCTAAGATCAAGGTGTTGGCAAGTTCAATTTTTCCTCAGGCCTCTCTCCTTCACCTGCAGATGGTCACCTTCTGGCTGCGTCGTCACACAGTCTTTTCTCGCTGGGCACACATGCTCATCTCTCTGTGTGTCCAAATTCCTCTTATAAGGACACCAGTCAAACTGGATTAGGGCCCACCTTAACAGCCTCATGCTAACTTAATTGCCTGTTGAAAGACCCTATTTCCAAATAGTTTGGAAATACTATTTGGAAGTACTGGCACTAGGGCTGAAGCATATGCATTTAGGGGGAGATACAATTCATTTCATAACAAAGCCAAAAGTTCAGCTGTAAGAAGATTAATGTTATACTGTGTTAAACTATAATAGTATATTACATTTAATGATAATGTAAGATATAGGAATAAAAATTTAGTATGCCCAATTAAGTTTTATTGACCATAATGGTTTAGCATATATACTGAACATTTTTAAATGGGTTACATTTTATTTAATCTTTACAATGATCATATGAGAAAATAAGGGCAGTCTCACACAATGATATACCTGAGATTCAAATTCATGCAATTCTGACACTTAATACATTGCTTTTTCTACTACAGCTGTCCTCACACCTGTATATCTCCAATGCGTGCCTAGTCTAGAAGACTTGTGATTCTCTTCATTTTAGTTTGCCTAAGTCTCACATGTTTCTATACATGTACTGTTACATATACATTTAAATACATGTAAATGTATGTAATACTGTATAACCTGTGCTTGTTCATAAATATACTCAAACTCTTGTTTATGAGACCTTTCTGATATTGCATAAGCCTCTCCTGTTTTTAATTGTTTGAAACCTCTCCTATTTTGATGAAATGAGCTTTAGTTGCACAAGATTTTGCAAGTGTGTGATAGTTAAATTTTACATTATATTTTGGAACATTTTGGGAGCACATTTTGTCAAATGAAGGTGGAGGAATCTGCCGGAGATTTCACAGCTGCCCTAATTAGCTGATACGCTTTTGAAACTTCGAGAATCAATAGCACAATCTGTTGTAGATATAATTTTGCAACTAACAAATATATGATATTTTGGGTTCATGGAAAGTGGCCAGAACTATATTCATGCAAGTAAACTAGCTATTCCTTATATTTTAGCTAATCATGTTAATCAAAATAACATATTTTTTTAGCCTTAAGATATTTCAGTGTTAATCAACTTAGCCTCAAAATAGGTTTGGGAGCTGTGTTATTAGGGAGTGACTGCATTTGACAGTTGTTCTGAGAGCAGGATTTGAAATGGGGCTGGTTTGGAAGCCTGGCTTTTCCACACATTAGGTGGTGAATCTTAAACAAGTTACTTTCTTATCTTCTTTAGACATGGGCATCAGACATGCATTTTATAGACTGATATGACATACCGAGCTTTCAATACATTGGGAGCTCCTGGCATGTTTACTTAACATTCCATACATAGAGCTGCTTCTATTTATTTTGCCACATACATACGTTAAACACTTTTCAAAAATTTGCAGTCGAGTAGTGGTAGATGTCAACTACTATGGATGTTTAGTATAGATTATTAGTATGCTAAAACACTGATAAATGGACAAATTGCCAAATCTGAGGGTACAGTCCCCAAGACTGCCTTCATTTCTGAAACTACTTGCAAATTTGGGAGGTTTAAAAGCCACTCTCTGATACAATGTATCAGGGGAGGTCTTACAGAACTCAGTGTAAACCAAGATACTCATGGTTAGTGTTTATTATAGGTAAGGAATACATACTCAAATCACACACAGAAAGACACTCATAGGAAATAATCTAGGAGGGTCCCGAATCCTCAGGATATTTTGTTTTCTTGACATTGAGGTGGTGCAACAGGCAGAGAGCATTGCCAATGAAAAAAGCTCTCTTCAGCCCCTGGTGTCTGGAGTTTTTATTGCAGTTTCAAAACATAGGCCTCATTGATGATATATTGCCCATGATTGAACTCAGTCACTAGGTTGCTTGATACCAGGTGACCCAAAGGCTCCACCCTAAATCACATAGTTGGTCTTCCTAGCATAGCCAGCCCTCTACCTGAGACTCTTGGGTATGGCCAGCAACATCCTAAGGTCTGGTCTGGACAGCCCCTGACTTCAATAAAAATGCTGCAATCAGGTATGGCATGGATTACCTCCTAGCACCTGAAAGCAAAAAGCCGTATCTATTCCTAGGCATGGCCAAATTATTTACACCACAGTTTTTGTTGCACTGTTATTTTATAAGAACCCAGTAAATAGATTAGGAAAATAATATAACATATATTAGTGAAATAATATACAATATTTTACATAATATAAAAAATACAAAATGTTGCTATTGTGAAGATTTTTGAAGTATAATGGTCAATAGTCAATGTTATAATAATCTTTTTAATGTTATAAAGACACTTGCAAGCTGAAGTGACAGTTCTGTGGGCTTCAGAACACTAATGCTATAGAAAAGCCACTATAGTTTTCTCTGTGTATAAAAACATCATTAAGTTTGAAATTATCATATATACCTACAAAGATTAGAACACATACATGTTACAACATATACCTACAAAAATCTTCCAAAAAGTATTGAGCTCTGACGAGATAATTAAAATGTGTGCTTGATTGTTCATTTGTAGTGAAAGAGCATAAATTCAACAGCTCATAGCTGTCAATTTGGGGAATGCGTTTTTTGGCACCAGATTTTTAGTTTCTATGTTTGTAGTCGAAAGAATAATAAATATTGTCATAAAATATTATTAGTGTGGGGGAAGGTGATCTAAACAATTAACTAAATGTGACTGAGAAGCACTTTGTAAATTTAAAAATGTGGAAAGAATAATTTGTGGCTATACTTCATAAAACTACAAGGTTGAGTTGTAAATTTCTATCCTAGGATATCATAACAGGACACTGTGAGATGTGGAAATACTCATGGTAGAATAATTATGTAAACAAAAACACTCCCTGGTGATTAAATTTATGAAATTATATGCAGAAGACTTTCAAGGTGAAATTCAAAGCCACGGAGCCAGGCCTTAAATCTGTATAAACAGTCATCAAGGCCAATGAGGCTTTATTTGCTTTCTTGATGGTATAACTAACACCTATTTCTATTAAACTATTTAACTTAGTAAAATAATACGTATATGTTTAAGTTTTAAGTTTCCAGTTTAGCATTAGCAATAGGAATTATCACACATATCCATATCAAACTAAAGTGAGCTATGAGAACTAAGTACATAAATGCCAATAATTAATACTTGTCATAAAGTTTATCTCATATATCCCTGTTAGAAAAATTTGAAGTTGTGGGTCAATTAAAAATGTTAAATTAGTTTTCATATATTTATTTATATGCAAATAAAAATGGTAGTTTTCAAATGAGCCCATTCTGAATTCAGATTCAATCAGTATTATATTAACCAAAATTTGGAGACATTAGCAATTTAGCAGAAATAAAATGTCAATTTTGACTTAAATCTAAAGAGAAAACAAAACATGAAGTAATTTTGTAGATATTTAGGATTTGGAAATTTGGCTTTCATGACTTGGAAAAAATTTTTTTCAATGTTCAATTAGTTTTGCTTTATGGTAGTGAAACTTTTTCTCTTGCCTCTAGTTAGATGCTATCAATTACTAACTTCAAATTATTTGCCAAAGTGGGCCCATATAAACACATCTAGATATTACTTAAACCATTTCAAGGTACATATTAAATTACACATTGCATCACAGATGATTGTAGCAGGTTGACTTAAAATATTATTTCCTGAAAACCTAAAGATTGCATTTCATTTTAAAATTAAAAGTATATCTTGAATGTAAGACAGAAGATAAACAAGAAAAATGCTTTTTGCAAATATTTTGACTTTTCAAGACAAATATAGTAGTACTAATAGCCTTTCACATATGGTGACATTCTGATGTCCCATGAAATATAATAAAGCATCATCAAATATTTTAAGAAATATAACAATGTCTACATATAATGACATAAAATATGCAGTTTTATTTAATATTATTATAACATTTCAAATTGGGTTTTCAAGAAAGGTGTGGAAGCAAAATCTTTTGATAGATAGGACATGTAATTTAATATTATGATAATACTCATTTGGGTTTTGGCTATGGCATTTATAAAAGATCTCCTTTGACTTCCTTTGGGTTTTACTGCTTCTGAATTATTGAAACTTGATTCATTTATATGAGATATGTTTATCTCAATTCAGTTCAAAGTGAATTTCCTTTATTTCCCTATGCAAGAGCTCATATTGAATATTCAGGGGGACTATAATCAATCATGTTGTTGCTTGCAAAACACATTTATAAATTTAATATTGTACAGATCATTTACATTTCTATTAAATAGAAAACACAAAGTTTTATTTTATTAGGCTAATGAAACAATATGGAGTATAATCTGAGCATACGTGATTCAAGAATTCCATAATGCTAAGTAAAAGAATATGCATTCAACATCTAAAGGCTAAAAATAACCCCAAAAAGCCATCCTCTCTGTTTCACTGGAGCCATATTTAAATACGAATTGGATACAAACTGTCTGACTTCAATACCATTACTATATATAACTATGATGCTTGTACAGAAGAAATTCCACAAACTTACTTAGTAAGCTATTTCAATATCTAAAGCTTTTCATTGCAAATAAAGCAAACCTCTAACTAGGGTTTATTCCTCTGATTGCTACCACCCCTTCTTTCATAGACTTGAAAAATTACCAGTCATTTTCTTAGAAGATTCTTTTCTAAGCCTAAAGATTTTTATTGCGTTACATTGAACTATACCTCTTTGGAGCTACACTTACTGATTCTTTGAGAGGTAATATAGTTATATACCCCTGACCTCATGGAGTTTAGAGATTAGTAACCATACAAGTGAACAATTGTAGATGTAATAACTAATGTAAGGAATTGGAAGCCTACCTGAGAGGAACCCAGCTGAAAGTGAAGGCAGGTAAAAAACTTTTGTAAGAAGAGATGCTTGGTTTCTCTGTTTCCACTCCTGATCTAGCTGTCCTTTTAGTTTGCTTTTGTTTTAAATGAAGATCTCAAAGAGAGTTAGCAACAGGGAAGTGGGAGGAGGAGAAGGTACAGAAAATAAGTAGCATAGATGGTAGATAGAAAATAGATAGGGGGGCAAGAATAGCATGGGAAATATAGAATCTAAAGAACTTGAGACACATGGTCATAAACTAAAGGGGGGGTAATGAAGGGATGGGGGTACAGGGTGGAGGGGAATGAAGGGGGGAATAGAACAACTGTAACAGCATAATCAATAAAAAATAAATTAAACAGTCAAAAAAAAAAAAAAGAAGAGATACTTGGGCAGAGATCTGCCAGTAGTGTAGTACCTAACTAGATTAATAGGTGAAGCAAATGATTCTCAGAGTGTTTCCCAAGTGTTTTCCCAGACACTGAAGCAGTAGAGGTTTAAAACAAAAATTGATTTTAATTGTGAAAATTTGCAAATGTGTTATGAAAATATAGGAATATCAAATATTTTAAATGACAAAAATCTTTTTAATGTCCCGGTGGGGGATTGCTGGGGGGAAATAGAGACAACTGTACTTGAACAACAATAAAAAAAGTGAAACTAAAAATAAAAATCAAAATAAAAGTTCCATGATGTAAAAAGAGAATGGATGGATAAGATAGTGTTAGTAGAATTAAATATTTAAATGATTCGAATTTTGAAGAAGATACAGAATGCCAAATCTCTGTAGAAAATGTACAGTGGAGACACAGGTCCACTGTAGTTTGTAAAATAGGTTTAAAAATAAACCCAAAGTAATGGTATGACAATTATTAAGAAAACTTTTCCCTAAAATACATATAATACTATAGACTTTGAGAGCAAAGGACTCAGGTGGAATAAGTGCCATGTTTTCTTCTCTCAAGCATTCAATAGTCTAGTTAGCAAGTTAGACAAGAAAAGAATGACTTTAGCACAATTTGGTAAGTGCTAAAATCTTGGTCACATTAAAAGTCAAGGAATTTCAGGAAAGGCTTCATGGAGGAGTTCAACCTTGAAAAATTAATAGAAGTTGGCCAAGAAAATTTAGTCTAATAAGTAGTTGAAAGAGTTTTCTGACAGAAGAAGCAACAATAGCAATGTAAGTTGGTAACTAGAATAAATAGTAAATCGTCCAACGTGGCAGGACGGAAAGTGTGCAGAAGTTGGAGATGAGTGTGCATAGTTTTATAGTTATGAAACTATGCATAAATTAAGAAGTTTAGATTTCCTACTGAATTCAAGGGGAAGGTTTGAAGATTGTTAAATAGGGGAGTTAACACAGATTGACTTGCATTTTATTCAAATGTCTCTGGTAGCATAAAAATAGTGAATTAAAACAATGCATACTTAGTTACGTAAGTGCACAGGACTCAAAGCAAAGAAGGTAGTTGATTATCTATTGTACTAACACAGGAGTGAATTGATGGGAGCCTGAGATAAGGGGCTTTGTGGTCAATTTTTAACCAGAGGGAAATGTTGGGGAAAAGATGTCTAGCAGGGTTTCAGCGGGGGTATGACGTGATTGAGAAGGGCATGACACTGTCTTATTTCACCCATCAGAGGACCACAATAAGATCAACAGGTTTGGGAATAGGATGCTGAGTTCACCTTTAGCCATGACAAAGGCTAAAGATCTCCAGGACATCCAAGTGTGTATGACATAGACACCCAAGTGTGTGAACAGTTAAATTTACAGTGCAAAGGCTCAGAAAAAAAATCTAGATGATGCATACACATCATCAACAAATAAGTGGTAATTGAAAATTGAGTTATATCTCCATTTGAATACCTTTATTTCCTCTTACTGCTTGTTGTATTAGTAAAGACTTCCCAAATGAAGTTGAAAAGGAGCCATGAAAAAGGACAATCTTGCCTTGTACCTAGCTTAGCGGAAAAGCTGAGTCTCACCATTAAGTATGATGTAAGCTGTGTTTTTTTTGTTATAATCTTTTATTAATTAAATTGAAGAACCTTCTCTCCTATGACACCTTCTTAATTATTAAAAGCAGTCTAGAAGTTAATAGTGTATATGTTGAACAAAGAATCAAACTTAAAAGGCACCTTAGCAAGATAAATGTAAATTACCAAATTTTAAATAAAGAATCAATTGCACAAAGTAAGAGTGGGCAAGCTTTAGCTTAAAGAGTATTCAAAACTGGAGAATTGAATTAACTGTTATGTCCTAAGCAGTAAAACTGTAATATGACAACAGAGAGAAAGACAAACACACACAAAAAGAGAGAATATCAAAATTAAGAATAAAGTATTTTTAACAAAGCTTTAGCTTTTAATAATTGACATGTCTTCATATTTCAAAGCTCCACACAGATGAGAATATAGTTTAGGGTTATCAACACTACAGTACAATTAACATAGTGAATTGTATGTACACAATGTGATATAAAGTATGGTAAACAACTAAGATGCTTTAGAAAAAATACAGAAATTCTCTTTAAGTTGAAGGACTTATTATGTAAAAAGAGAATTATGTTTATTCTTATTACTCTAGATAACCAAGTAGGAATTATGAGGGGGCACATTTTTACTTAATGTGAAAAATCATAGAGGTGTATTTTAAAATAATATATAAAATAAATTTACAAGACTTACCGTTGTCAGTAAATAAAATGCCTAACTTTTAAAACAATGAGTCCTTTGCCACCACCACTATTCTAGAAGTGTCTAAAACTCCAACTACTAGTATTTTTTTAGTCTGTAATATTATATAGGCCTTAAAGTTACTTAAATTGTTACTTAAATGTTTCCCAATACTGGCACCCCACAAAAAATCAGAATGCTTTCTATTTTGAACCCAAGTTATATTAATTTAAATATAAAGCATCATTTTTGAAAGAAAAAAAGGCAAAATAAGGAATCACAGAGAGAAAAGGAAAATAATTCAGTTTTACTAGTCATATCTACATATCTGTATCCACATCTATCTATATCCTTAGCTGATAACACACACACAGACATAGTATAGTATCAACTACAAAAGTACAATGTTTTCACTTGACTTTTATAGATTTGTGGGTAAAACTCAGTATTCCAGAGTCTATTCTTGTGGCATTTTTCCCATCTGTGCGATAGTTTCAGCAAATCTCTGCACAGTTTTTTTTTTTAATGAGAAATGTAGCCTAGTGGGAAAGATAAAAAGTAAACAACAACAGAGGCTTAAAGATCATTATTAGGCAAATGACAAAGACACTAACTTATGACCCTTTATGGTATTAGAAAGAGGTCGTAAGCTTAATATGTACATAATTATTTTATCCAGAATTTTGGATTTTATAAAACAATTAAGAAATGAAATATGCAAGAAATGAAATGAGCAAGTAGGCTTGAATTAAATGAGAATAGAAGCTTCTTCCTATTAGTGAATATATTGAGATACTCGATACTAAATGCCAGATTGGATGAGATATCTGGCAAAATATGTTCAAGTCAGTTCATTCTTTAAACGTTGTTTAACACATACTGTCATCCACAAATTGTGCTAGAAATTGGATACCAACAGGAATAGTGCTGTACTTAAGGTCTTTGGTTTGGAGGGGTTGGGGTGTGGGGAGGGCACTGGGGTACTAATTCAAGCTACCTCAAGTTTTGCAAGATGATTGGAAATAATTCTGGGAATAGGTGGAACAAAAATCTCAGCAGAGCATTGGAAAAGCTGGGTCTCACAGAGATGGGAGTGTATTTTCCTAATCACAAGAGACGCAGAGACTCAAAAGTACCGCTAGGGACTAGAGTAGCAAGCATTTGTGGATCTTCACTCCAGTGTCATTCTGGAAAGAGATTAGTTTGCATGTCCATTTTTCCTACTCTCTGTGATGGTGTGCTCCTACTTGTTTTATCATCTAATGGCTTTATCTTTTACTTTCCATTATGCAAATGTTCGCTGTCTTAAAGGTTTTGCCAGCCCTCCTCTAGTTCAACTCAATTTCCTCAACCTCTTCTCTAATTTTTCACCTTCTTTTCACCTACACGTCTGTTTTCAATTGTATAATCTTTTTTGTTGCCTCGCTCAAATTGTACAGAAATTTAAAAAAACACACTCTTCTGCAAATCGTGTGTGCAGACATACATACACACATTATTCCTTCTACCTTCTTTCTCTGTCTCTCTGTCCTTTCTCCTCCTTCCTCCTCTCTCCCCTCCTCCTTCCCTTCCCCCCACCTCTCTCTCTCCCTTATGCTAGGGAAAGTTTGAAAACATTTTTAAATTAAAAAAAGAGAAAAGATTAGAAGGTGTCCTATCTAGCTCACTCATCTAAATTATTTATTATTCCCTGGCTGGTGTAGCTCAGTGGAATGCGAACCAGAGAATCGAGGTTCGATTCCCAGTCAGGGCACATGCCTACGTTGCAAGCCAGTTCCCAGCAGGGGATGAATGAGAGACATATATTTATTTTAAATAAATAAAAATCTTTTAAAAATAAATAAATAACTTATTATTCCTACATTTCATTGTATTAAGCTATTTTTAAACTCTGTAGGTTGTAGAAAAGTATTAATAATGGAAATAATCCTTAAATATGAGAAATTAATTATTCCAGTAGTTCCATTAATGCTATTGATTATTGCCCTGTGTGCTGTGATAGTTTTGCATCTATTGTAAATTAAATTTTAGCATTCCTGTGCCCTATATCTATCTCCTTTGAACAAATTGTAACATCTTACTGGTTTCCTCATTCATTAAGGAGCTAAATAAATTATTTGACAGGCTTTTTTATGCTTGTAGGAGCCATGAATAATACTCTGTTTTAAAATTTATCCTTTGAAGCTTTCTGTTTATTTTTTTGTTTTTATTTTTATTTTTTTATTTAATTATTTTTCAAGTACAGCTTTCTGTCTATTTCTACCATCCCAGCCCAGCCCACCCCGCCCCGTGCTCCCCACCTCCCTCCCATTTCCACCCCCCTTAGTTATTGTCCCTGTGTCCCTTATACTTGTTCCTCTAAATCCCTCCTTTTTCCCCTTAAATTCCCTCCCCTCTCCTCTCTGGTCGCTGTCCCCCTGTTCTCTATTTCAGTGTCTTTGTTTTTATTTTGCTTGCTTGTTTGTTTTGTTGTTTAGCTTCCTGTTAAAGGTGATATTTGCCAATGATACCTCAGACAAAGGTTTAATCTCCAAAACATACAAAGAACTCACACGACCGCACTCTAAGAAGACAACTAAACTAACCCAATTAAAAAATGGGAAAAAGACTTGAACAGATACTTCTCCAAGGAGGACATACAGAAGATCCAGAAACACATGAAAAGATGCTCAATATTGCTAGCTATCAGAGTGAAGCTTTCTCTTTATACTAGACCTAGGGGTTATTGTTCAGCTTTTGAGAGATAGCTATCCCGCCGTATGAAGCTGTGGCTGGGAACTAACTTCAGGGAAAAGGATATTGGTGACAAGACCATGCAGGACCTTGTAGAAAACTTTGAAACTTTGGCGTTCATTCTGAGTGATAAGTGCCAAATTGATTGGTGCTTTAAAAGGATCACTCTGGATGTGGTTTTGATAGGAAATGGGAGGGCAAGGGTAGAGACCAAGAAATCAATTAAAAGGCTATTACAGTTATCTGGATAAGAGGTGGTGATCCTTTGGCCAATCAACCAAGTGGTAAATAGAGCATTTTAATCAGATTCTGGATATCTTTGAAGGTAGAGCTAATGGAAATTGTTATTGAATTAGGTGCAAGGCATGGGAGAAGGAGAGGAATTAGGCATTACACCAGGATACTGGACTTAAGAAATTAGAATGGTGGAACTTTAGGGAGTATATTGGGGATATTTTTATATAAGTTAAGTTTAACAAACTCATTAAATTTTTAAATATGGATGTTGTGGAGGAAGCCAGACAATGAGGAGAAAAATCTGGCAAGAGATAGAATACTGGGTGGGAGTCATTAGCATCTACATAGTATTTTAATTCCAAACACTTATAGAAATACAAAAAGACCACCCAAATGAGAACTAAGAGAAGCTATTAATTCAAAGCTTATAATATCAAGGGAGTCCATCACTATCACTTGTGTTTTGCAGGCTTCCTGACAATCGGGGAGTGGGAAAAACTTTATAGTAGGAAGAAAAGGAAGGCTTCAGATATGCTCTGAAGGTCATATCCGAAGGTCACTGCAATGGACAAGCTGGATGTGGACTAACTTGAAGGGGGGCCTCTTATATCAGGAAGGCTTTTTTGGGCTTTTTCTGTTTGGTACTAAGTTGGAAGAGAAGGGGGAAGGGGAAAGTGGAAAAACAACAAGCATTTGTTGACCAAGTCTGACCTTTCTGGAACAATTGTTTCAGAATTGCAGTTTGGCTTCCTGAATATCTGTGTGGTTCAGAATTCTGCCCTCATATCTGGTCTGGCCATTTTCTGTTGTCATATTCAGTCTCTCACACTAGATAGAGTGACCCTGGGAGTAAATGTGGATGTAAAAGATAAGAGTGGGGTGTAAAGATTTACACTCATGTCATTGTATATAGAATTATTTTGTTGCTACATTGGATGGGGCAGCAGAATGGTTTTCATGACTCCTAGTGGTGATTTCAAGTCCTGTGCTTTTTCATGTTTCCAGTGGTGCTACTGTTCCAAGTTTAATTCTTCTCTGCAAGGACACAGCCAAGTTAAATGTTGTTGACTCGTGAAATTATCTGTAGTAAAAATAATCAAATGCATTGTGTGCAAATCTTAAGTATTAGATTGTTTTACAAAGATAGTTTAGCTATGAGTCAAGGTCATTTTGGAAAGTCAGGGAGGTTTGAAAGGGGCAACTTTTAGGAACCGCCAGCATCATAATTGATTAGTACTGCCATTATTATAGTTTTGCCCACTTTTTCTTAGTTACTCTTTTCTTCTTTCATCCGTTCTGTTGTCAGACTTTTCTTCCCTAAAACTGTGGCCCTTTAAAGAATAACTTCCAATTAAGCAAAGCTATGTACTTTAAAATTTAAAGGGCTCTCTATGGGGTGAGCCTCACTCCCAGCCCTCTGGCATAATGCTACATTTAAAAACTGCCCAACTGTTGTGTGGTCTTTTACTGTTGCTCCTTAGCTCTCTGCTCTCCAGCACTGCAGCTTTTCATTAGAATTCTGGGCATGATTCATCATGTTGGCACCCCTCTCCTTCCTTTTATTACCATGCCCTTCCTTTTACCCCCTTCTCTCTCGCTTCTGCTTGAATCTTTTGTTATCCAGCTTCTTTTACCCTCCTGTCCTGCTTCCTCGTCCTTTGTCTTCTTCCGTTATGATTTATGAATATGCCCTGTTCCTTCCTTCTCCAGCCCATCTGTTTCCAAGTGAACCGCCTACTTTAAACCACGGTCAATATGTTGCACAACCTCTTGACTTTATTTGTAATTAAATTCTTAAGTAGAACACTGAGATAACTCTCATTTATAGTTTCATTAAATGCACACAGATCCTTTAGTGCAACGTTCTTATACCATTTCCCTGAATTCATAAAATCTAATGCTGTCCCTTTTAGAAAATTTTATTTAAAATATTTTAATTAGACGTGATTTTCCATTTCATCAAGAATGATTTATTTTCTATATGACATTACATATGGATGCTAAAGTTAAATGGAAGGCCACATAGTATAGGACAAAGAACTAGGCAGACTTGGAATAATAGTTAAAAGTTATCTAGTTGCATATAGTAGAAAGCAATCCAAATTACTTAAGCCAAAGATAAGATTGTGAGGGGATTTAGTATGAGCATGTATGGGTGCACCTTACAACACAAGAACAGAAATTAGAATAGCAATTAGCAAGAGTCAGAAATAAGACTCTTTCATTGTTTAATACCATGTTTGTTTTCTTCTTTCTTCTGCCACTTGTCTTTCCTCACATGGAAGAGAACTTCTGTCTTACAAATCACACGTTCAAAAATTCAGCAGACACTGAGTGTTCTAAAAATATAAATTGTCCCATAAATTTCAGGAGCTTTTATCTGAATCAGGATATTTTTGTGGGGCAACATGTCACATTATAATGAAACAAAAACACTAAAGTATTCAAGATCTAATATAAGTATAACCCAAGAGATTATAAAATATAGATTAGCATTTCTCAAAGCAAACTGTGCATTCCTTAAATATCAATAGGCAATAGAAAACACACTATATTCAATAAAAACAGATATCATTGCCATAGGAGTCAATAGAAACTTTCATATGTTGATAAGTATTATGAAGTCCAAGATGGCAATCTACAGTATGTTGAATTTCCAAGATCTATTTGATCTCAGTGCACTTTTCATGGTGCACTTTGCATGACTAGGTATTCTGAGGACCCCACTTCAGCAAACATAACTTTGTCTCATTATTCATCCAATTTGCAGTATATTTATTCCCAAATTAATAAAATATAACCAGTACAGCACATATAACGGCAGAATTATTCATATGTCATTAAAAGCACTTGAACTTCCTGCATACAAAATTTTTATATTAAATTAACACTAATGGTTACAAACCATCACAATAGGAACCTTTTGCATGAATGGATTGTTTATGTGTCTGACAGTGACTCTGTCACATGTAGTTGCATTGAATGTCGGTGCTATCATGGATTCACTTATTGGTATTTATCTTATTCCACCATACCAACTTTTTTCTGTGTCTCCCCACAATACTATTGGTACTTTTGCGCTCAGAACATACAATGATTAAGTTATTATTATATTCATTAATGACTCCCATTATTATAATTTTCTCTCTTGTGCTTTATTATGTGCCAGAATTCATTGCTATCATAATTTTACTTAATGCTTTGAGTTTTTTATTGTGATGATTGACATCTGAAAATTAAAAATCATACCACAGGATGTATTTAGTATCTGGGTCTCCTGCCAGATGTGCTCCCTAAACTCCCTTCACCTAATGTTGGTATTCTCAACTACTAAAAATAACTACTGGTGCTGTATCACTAAATAAATGTTTTTTTTCTTTCTTTATGTATTACATAATATAAAAACTAAGAAATGGTCCTAAATTTAAAAAATGTGACATTTAATCTTGATCCTCTGCCTTTTTACTTTAGGCCTCCTAAGAGCTCAAACATGGTATCCTGCTAATCAGGAATCTGAAACACAGGGGAATCCAGGGAGGGGGATTTAATTGGAACTTTAGGTCCTCGGATGCTTCCTTATCCTCTTGAATGGCCATGCTTATTTTTCCTTCACCCATTGGTTCTTCCAGCCCTCTTTATCCCCTTATTTGTTGTTAATTATGTTCTTGCTAAACAACTTCGCCATCGTAGCACAGAAAAGGTTCTAGAGTCATTTTTAAGTTACTATGTTATTTTCATTCTGACACCACACAGCTTCACTGTGGCAAGTTAGAGAAAGGTCTAGAGTTCTCAAATTATTTAAACAAATGTGACACAAATATTTAGCTGTTTTCTTCATTACTATAACCACCTTATGTTGAATACTTATCAAGCTTTATGTTCATATTTAATCCATAATATTAGCACTTAAAGGAGATGAGGAATATTAAAGTCTTGTCTAAGACCCTTGTTTTAGCCACACAGTAGCAGGGCTGGGATCTGAAGCCCACACGTGAGTATCTCTAGGACCAAACTGCAGTCTACTAAACCACCCTTCCAAATTGTATTACATCTGATTAATTTATTATTGAAGTCTATATTATATAGTGTGTTTCCGTTTGAAGGCAAGAAATTAGAAGTTATACTATAGTAATAGTTCTATAAATGTGTCTGAAAACAAAATCTGCAGGCAGGAAATGATTCAACAATCTTCCTTATTGCTCACCCACAGGCTTGGAGCTTGTCTTAACTAGTACGTGGGCTGGCACCTGCAACTGGCCCACCCCCAAGGTCTAGGGCAGCGGTTTTGTGCTTCCAGCCAGACGTGATTAAGATTTTGGAAAGATAAAAATAAATTTTTCTTAAGAAATTATTAAAACTATTTTTACAGGCCATACTTAAACTCAGACCTTCTATCCACTATAGGGTATGCTTTAATCTGCTGCTTAAAGGGACCAACACTTTTTGGTTACTTTTGTCTCATAGCAAAGTTTGGATCATCAAAACTACTAGTTGTGACCCCTCTATAATTTCTTATAATTCTCAGGACAACTTAATCATAAACTTACTAGAAATAACCCTCTGATGATGGCCTTCATACCTCCTTTTGCCTTTTAGCACTGAGCAGTTTTAAGACAAGTGATAGTAGAAAAATATTTATTATCTTTTAATTTCATCATTCATAGTTAAAGATGTATACATAAACATGAGTTATTTTTCAAGTAGCATAGTATAACAGATTATGGGATCTGATTCAGCTGCGTCTGGGGCCATAGGTTAAAGTCCTATCTAAGCAGCCTACACAAGAAGTATTTTGAAATGTGATTTAACCTGTCTGAACCTCAATTTACACACCTAGAAAAATTTGACACATAGAATTTTTGTGAAGTATAAATAGCGTGACATATATGAAAGCATTTTGTAAAGTGTTATATAAGTACATTCCATCCCAATTTGAATAAAGTAAATAAACTAAATAGGCATTCTAGCCTCGTACTTATCTTTGAATTTTAATAAATATATGAGTCCAATTCATTCATATAAAAAATGCAGTTACAATGTTTATTTCCAGGGTGTTTTGGCCCTAAGTGTATTTTAAATCAGTAAAATAGTGAAAAGATTATCATCTTTCTTTTTTTTTTCAGTACTGAACCATCATTAAAATATGATTAATGTGCCCTTCTTCAACTGGTGTTTTCTTTTCCTTTTTATTTTGAGGTCTGAATGTTGTGTTTTATTGATAGCTAGATACATTCCACACAGCAGCCCTTCACCCTGACCTCTAATCCCTTCTCTGCAAGAGTTTATAGAACATTGTAAGTGCTCCATGTTTACACGTCAATAAAAAGCAAGGCTGATAGATTTATTAAATCCCTTTTCTCCCATCTAAGGAAGCTCCTTATGTTCTGCCCTTGAGGAGACATCTGGGAGAACTCTTCATGCCACAGTTCATAACTCTCACGTACGTCCTCCAATTTTGTGAAATATTAAATGTACAGGGGAACCACAACTGGTTTATTCTGTCTCCAATGACCTCACCACTTACTTGGGTCATTTCTACTGTTTACTGTGATGACAACTTCAAGTTCTGCACCCAAAGCTGCAGGGGATAGAGCTAGGGTGCCCCAGGTCCTCCCAGGGAGATCCTGATTTGGAGGGAAGGATGGAAACTGCCTCTTAAGCCTAGCAGGTAGCCCTGTTGGCTAGATATGAAGCAAGGGAGGAATCGGATTAGCAAGATTTGGCCTGTGTTCCTGGGCTAAAAAGTTTTGTGGGGATGGTGGTGCTTGTTCCTAGATCCTGGGGTACTAGAACTTGGCTGCTGGGATGCCATTCCTGGCTCTACAGCAGGTAGAGGCTGCCAACCTCTCTCCCCTACTCCTTCCACCCCTGGCTGCTACTCACTTGAAGAAAGATGCTTCCCTTACCCTTACAGGGCCCAGTCCCCATGAGTCATGAGTAGTTGGGGGTCCCACTGTACCACTAGCTTCCAGCTGTAAAAGAGGCATTGGGGAGCAGGAAGAGGACCCAGAGTTGCAAAGTTGAAGCCTGGAGACAAAGAGAGAGAAAAATCTTCAGAAAGTTTTCCCAGTGCTCTTGCTAGACTCTTGTATCAGAAGAGGCCACATTCCTGCCCATGACACTATATGCCCTGAGAGGATTGCTTAACCAGAGGAAGTCTTCCACTCCCAGGAGAAATGACTTTGGAGTCAGTTCTGGGGACACGGCCCTGTTAGTTACAGCAGCCTGGGGTTACAGAGTCCACCCTGATAGGATCTTGGAACCAGAGTGTTGGCCTCCCCACGCGATCTCTTCTTGGTGTTTTTGATATTCTAACTTTCTGGTTCTGAACCAAAATTAAGGGTGGGGGTAAGGCATGGGGTCTGCATGTAGAAGTCACTTGGATTATTGGCTCAGGGATCTGGATTTGTTAAGCTAGTTCTCAGACAGTGATATCAGGATATCGGTCCTTTTCAAAGGCCTTGATAAAAAGGCTTTGGCTGAACTTGGTCTTCTTGAGCCCCAGCCTCCTTGGGTCTCCTAGGAGGATGTGCCCACACTACACCTGCTGATCAGCAGGGACCTGGGTGAGAACTGCCTCCCTCCCCACTGGAGACTGGTAGGGAAGTCAACTGGTATATTTTTTAGCTGAAAGATAACATGAAATTATTCAAGCTGTTAAACTCTCAAAGGCAATGATTTGTGTTACAATGATTCTGCTCATTTTGATCAGTGTGAGAGTATCAAAAGGATCTCTACTTTTTCTGTATGAGTCTGTATAAATAGACTGCTTATAAAAATCATGTGGGACAGGCCCTGGCTGGTGTGGCTCACTGGACACTGGCCTGTGAACCCAGGTGTCACTGGTTCAATTCCCAGTCAAGACACATGCCTGGGTTGAGGACAAGGTCCCCAGTTGGGGGCACATGAGAGGCAACTACACATTGCTGCTTCTCTCCCTCTCTAAAAATAAATAAATACAATATATTTTAAATCATGTGGGGCTACTTAATGTGCACATATGAGGCATTTAGGAAGTTTGTTCTGAGAATCAGATCTTGGTAAAATTGATGTTAACTTGGTATATATACCTACTTAGAAAAGACCACAATATAGAATATTTAAGAGTTTGAGCGCAGGCCCGCAAACCAGACAATTGTGGTTCGATTCCCAGTCAGGGCACATACCCGGTTGCAGGCCGGTTCCCTGCAGGCCAGTTCCCAGCAGGGGATGCATGAAAGGCAACTATACATTGATGTTTCTCTCCCTCTCTCCTTCCCTTCCCCTCTACAGATAAATAAATAAAATCTTAAAAAAAAGAATATTTAAGAGTTTGAAATGAAAGAATGGCAGAAAAACAACTGCAAGCTGATTATAAAACTTGGCTGAACTTAAAAAATGTCCTGTAAATATTAGGACCATTTGAGTAGCAGACAGTAAGCACATTGAGAATAAAAAAAACTCTTACGCAAAGTTGCACTCATATACCAAACATAACCTGCGCTGATTAAATTTTAGCTTTTTTTTGTTTGTTTCTGAAGTTGTAAGCAGCTGGAAAACACTTTGAAGAGTACCTTAGGAAATAAAGAAGAAAAAATAATTTTATGAACCTTGAGCTTTAAGATAAGAATATTCTCATGAAATGATATGGCCAAATGGTTCCCAGACTAGGACTATTATATTTCACCATAAACAGGAGGGGATCAAATCGAAGGGGATCAAAGTTTATACTGGAAGATCTTCTTATAGAAACAAATCATTTTACAAATTTTATAAAAGTGTATTCCCATGTGAACACTTTGTTTTGTCTTTTCTCAGACCTTTGGAGGAGACCTGTTTAAGTAAAAGATCTTAAGCTTCTTTAGCTTCAGGATTATTGTACCACAGAATTCAGCAGACTGAGTGGATGAGCATATGCGGGAAAAGAACATGTCAATAAGGAAAAAAGCAGGCCAGCTAGGAAATTTTATAACCAGAAAAATCTCTGAGGTAAAAATTCACATTGTCCATCTAAGCAAAGCCAAGGAGAAGAATCATAGCTAATAGATAGAGAATTTGAGTTTCATCAGCAGAACTAACTTTATTGTGATGTGGGTTCATCTGGACATTTTAGAATCTTTTCAGAGACTGACTCCTCACTTATAGAGCCAAGCTCCTATCATCAGTACTTCCTGCCCAAACCTGTCTACTCCCCTCCTTTCTCCACTCCTATAACCCCATCCTATGCTTTCAGGAAAAAGATGAATAGGCAAAATGAATCAATTCCTTTCATCTCTTTGGTACTTTTTTATTGTAAACTATTAAACAGGCCTACTGATTATATATATATATATAATATATATATTTATTATATATGTATATATATTTATTATATATTATATATATTTATATATATAAATGTATCCAAGCCTTAAGTATCTCTGCGAAGGTATTTAGCATACAGCCTATGTGTTGACTAAGTAACCCAGATTTCTGTTTGCACCAGGCAAACACAGCTCATTTTCTGTAGCGCTCTTTATATGAGCAGATATTTTAGTAATCTTTCATACAAAAGCAAACGCTTCCTCAAAATAAATTAAAAGCTCATCATTGCAAATTTGAAAAATGGTAATCAGAGATATAAACTTGTTCTCAATGCTTTGAAGCCACCCTCTTGACTTTCTCTGATAGGATCAAGTGTGGTGTTTATTAATCCCACTTGCACAACACCCAATGGCTCTGATTCTTGGAGTTGTTCTCCAAGTACCGAAGATAGAAATAATCACTATTTCTGTTTTGTTTTATGATATGCTTTAAAGATTCCCGGTGCTCCTTCATACTAGTATTTCTATCAAACCAGATGATGAGAAAAGGAAGAAAGCAAGACATGAACGCAAAATGGAGGTTTTTAAAAAAGTTAAACAACCTTTGAAATGTAGACACTAATGTATATTTATATTGATCTATTGGTTCTTAGTATCTGTTTATTGTTGCATTTATTTGTCTGTGCATGATTTATTGACACCTTTATACTCAGAGGAATTGAATAAAGACAAGACTTTATTACAGCAGGTAGAATGTTGTGTAGGCAGCTTATTATACATAAAGGTGTGCACAGTGATAAATTAGTTATGTATATCATCTGTGTTATAATATCTTACAGTACCATGTAAATTATTGAGACAATTTACTGAGTTAAAATCCAATTAAAAACTATACATGGCTCAAGCATACTATAAATACAACATGTTGACTACTAAATTATGCATCCTCTTATTTTCAGATAAATACATGTCTCATTATTACAAATTCTACTTGATCACCTGATTTTTAAATAGATTTTATTTATTTATTTTTAGACAGAGGGGAAAGGAGGGAGTAAGAGAGGGAGAGAAACATCAATGTGTGGTTGCCTCTCGTGCACCCTCTACTGGGGACCTGGCCCACAACCCAGGTATGTGCTCTGACTGGGAATTGAACCAGCAACTCTTTGGTTCACAGGCCTGCACTCAGTCCACTGAGTCACACCAGCCAGGGTTGATCACCTAATTTTGAAATCATATATATTTGAGAGCCAAGTAGACCCATAATTAGTATTAGTAAAACACAAACAAGATTCATGACTATGAGAAAAAAATATTGATCACTTTGTTGAGGATTTGAAAAAAACATATATTCAAGGTAGCAGAAAAAATAAATAGCTGATACTTTTTAACAGGAAATAATTTAGATTTTTTGACACTATACATATAAAAGTTGGACTTCAAGGAATTTCTGTGAGTCTAAGGGAACTGGAAGATGCTAAGGGACTGAGGATTTAAAGCTGAAGTCAGAAGTATGTGTGCTATGGCAGAAGCAATCCAAACATGTGTTTGTTGTCCTCTGCTCCAAAGAAACTAATTTTCATCCTTATATCTGGGTGATCCTATAATACTAGAAATATCTTATTATTCTTGCTCTCACCAATAGAAGTGATATAACCAAACTCAGAATCAGTTGCTGGTATCTGACTTAGTTATGCGTGGCAGCACTCTGTAAAACACTGTGCTGGGACTGAGAAGAAGTAGCAACCATGGGTTAATAAGAATTTAAGCAATTTAAAATATTTAAGTGTCCAATGTTTTCTTGCTTCTCAAGAAAAAGTAATGCTGTTTAAGTTTTACAAAAAACTTCCTTAGAAGAAGAAAAGTGGAAGTCTTTTATTATACCTTAATTAACTAATTCAAGCCATGTAAAATAAAAAATCATAATTTTATTATAATACTCAGTGCATATATGTTCATATAATCTCAGTGTAAGTGGTGGTGTGATAGAAACTGAAGCAGGTTGCATGAACACCTAGGTAAACCAGATTGGGTAGGTAGATGGATAGATAGTAATGTAATCATATACTATACATTTGGCTATATTAATATTTTCATTTGCATTATTTTTTACATAGTTGGACTATGAAATTGCTCTTTGTTTATAAAATAATATGCAAATTTTAATATGTATTTTTAAAACCACTATTTATCACCAACATCTCTTTTTATGTCAAACATCTATATTCTGATATAAACTTATTATTTATATTATAGATCAGTGATTTTCAACCTTTTTTTCATCTTATGGCACACATGAATTTCTTACTAAAATTTTGCAGCACACACAAAATATATTTTTTGTTGATCTGACAAAAAATAGGTATAATTTTGGTTCATTCACACCAGATGGCTATGGTTGTGTTGGCTGGTATCACTTTTTTAATTTGACAATCTAAGGGAAAATAAGTCAGTGTCCCTCACTAAGTAGTCAGTTATTGCATGTTTTAAAAATCCTTGTGGCACACCAGTGGAAAATTGCTGTTATATATCATTAGCATCTCTAGCTCTCTTTACCTAAGGATATTCAAAAACCTTTAAAAATATATAATTTTATCACTTTAGAATAAATTGTAAGATGAAGGAACGATAACCAGACTGTTTGATCAATTATTCACAAGCACTAAGTAGGGTTCAAAGGATTAAGTACAAAAAGAATATCTAGGAGGGTTCACTCTCCACGCTCTGCGTTCCACAGAGATGCAGTCTGGGACGGCTTCAGCGGGTTCCGTCGACCTCCCAGGTCAGAGACTGACTAGACTCCAGTGCAAGGTGATTGACACTATTCATTGGTCATGGATGTCAAAATGCATTATTCACACCCATACAAACAAAACAGTTGAGGAAAGTAAAGTAAAATTCAGGTTTATTTTGAATTCACATAGAATCATTCAGGTAACCTTAAATCCAACCATTCTTAGCTCACAAATGTACCACCTATCTGTTCATCACATGTTAAAAATTGTGTTAAGTAATGGAGCACCAAGAGAGCACTGTTCCTTTTCTTCCTGTTGCTTATAATAATATTTGTGCACTTACTTAATAATATGTTTAATTTATATTCTCCTTCCTAGACAATAACTCACAGTTTGATAGGATAATTTCTGAACACAAGTTAGTATTGGGAACCAGAACAAAACTCTAGGAAAGGGAGGAAAAACCTCCCTTCCATTAGGAAATGAGGTTTGAACATAGATGTGAAGGATGAATAGGCATGAACTGGATAAAAAGGAGGGCAGCACACTCTTCTCTAGACCTCATTATTATTGAGGAGCAGCAGAACAATTGTTTAGAACATGGGAATTTAGGGATCTACTCACAGTTATGATTTAACTGTATAATAAAAACGTTTTTATAAATCAGAAATATTTAAAAGTAATAAGCCATACAACATGGGTGGACCTGGAGATTATAATGTTAAGTGAAATAAGCCGGTCAGAGAAAGACGAGAACCATATGATCTCACTTATATGTGGAACCTAATGAACAAAATAAACTGATGAACAAAATAGAAACAGAGGCATGGGGGCATGGGACAGGCTGACAGCGGTCAGAGGGGAGGGGACAGAGGGGACTGGACAAAAGAAGATGAAGGGATTAGCCAAAGACCATATATGCACGACACAGACAACAGTGTTATAATGGCCAGAGGGAAGGGGTTGAGAGCTGAGTGGATGTGGACAAAGGGGAGAGAAACAGAAACATCTCAACTAATGTCAACAATAAAATTATAGTTAAAAATGATAAAAATAAAGTAATAAGCCATTGCAGAGATAATTTAAATGAAAGAATGACTAATTTAAATGTCCCTGTAATGGAATTTTCAGGTGACTTAAAATGTTAATCTTCATCATCACAGTTTTAAAACTAATTTGACAATAATTTTAAATTTCTTAGAAAAGTGTTGAATGGTGAATTACTAAAGAAAATATTAAAGGACTGAAGGAAAGGAGATGGATAAAATAATGTAAATATGAAGAATGAAGCCAAAATTAATATGAACCCTTTCCTGGTAAAACACAAAAATAATAGGATTTATTTCCAGATTATTAAGCATTAATTCTATAAAATTTAGATAAATTATTTCAGTCACGTGTCAGGATTAGTTAAGCTCATGTATGTAGGAGACTGTTCTGCATGGCGTGGGCCCAGCCCCCATTGGCAAACATTTACTGCAAAGTAACTTCCTAAAATCCGAGCTAAACCTTCCAAGGACCAGTGTAACTGGTTCAACCACTTTTCCCTTTTCATTTGCAAATATCCCTCTTCTGTGATGTGATTAGTGGCATTGGCTCCTTTGTTTTCTGTAAAAGGTAAAGCCACCTGTGCATAGAAAATGAGGACCATCATGTACTGTGCAGAGAAACCCAATAAAGGCCGGTCATGGCAAGGGCCAAGGCTTTTGCTCCCCTCGAGAGAAAAGCCATGCTGTCCCTTTTCCTCCACCGGACTCCGTAGTCTGTGTGAATGTCTCATTTCATCCATGAGGACACAGACACTGTGGACAGGTGTCCGCATCATGTGTAAGCAAGTGTATTTTTGTGAAATAATCATAGGTAATGAACTATAATTGCATGAGCTGAAATTTTGTTCTTTTCATGTTTGGTTGGACAATGAATGGGAAAACAAGATGACAAATCATTGTCAACCCTTATTTTTGTAGAAAATATAACTTTTAGTACTTTTGGAACAGTTCATTTTGATCTTTAAGTACATCTTTAGATTTGCAGTACCCATAACATATAAATAATATAATTAATAGAAAAGACATCGGTATGTCTTACCATAAAAAGCTTAAACATATCTTGCATTGTTACACTTTCGTTATGGCTTTCGGAAGGTAATTACAGTAAATAGTATGTGACAGTTTCACATTGATCTTGTTTGGATCTCCTGTTTTTCGTTGTTTTAAGGCCATTTGGAACTTGGAATAGCCAGCAAATAATGTTAGTGAAATTTACAGTTCAATGAGAAAGTATAGTTTGACTGCACTATATTTCAGTTTTTGTTCATTTTTAAGTTGATTGTTTAGCACCCAAAATAAATTTTCCTGCATAGTAAATCTACAGTTTCACTGTCCCAGGATGTACCATGAGCTCATTCTTTCATTTGACTCTTTATTAAATGTCACATCAGTATGCCCTTTCCTGGGGACCCAATCTAAAATTTCAAATTCTGTACCAAATATTTCATATTTTTATTTTTGCTTTATTTTTCTCTAACACATACTTCTTCATGATAGTCACCCATCTCCCCCTATTTATTGTGTTTATTGTCTCTCTTCCCCACTAGAAAATAAGATTCACGAGGGAGAAATTTATGTGATTTTTAAAAAACTCCTTTTATCTCTGGCTCACAATATGACACATAATTGATGCTGAGTACATACATATTAATAGTGATCCTCTATGTTCTCAAAGCACAGAAACAAATTACAACACTCCAACGAAACACCCAGATTCACTGTGACTGTGAGCGTTTTATCTATTATGCTCAGGCAGAAGCATTGGTTAGAGAAAGTGTCCATAGCTATCATTTCTGAATTGTGCACTGAGATAGGCAATTAACACATGCTCTTACTCACAACAGCTTTGCTAAATGATGACATAAATGAGCCTTAAAGATTTCAGGTCAAGTATTCATATTCATACAACTACAAGAGAAGAGTGGAAGAGTTGGATTTCCCTTTCTCTCCACAGACCTCACATTTTCTTCAGTAAGTAAATATCTTCCTTTTAATTTTCCATTATTCTAGCTACTACTTTTTCTTGTTAGTGCTAACCCTTTACTCTACCAAGGTAATAATATGGCTTGTTGGGAAGAGGAGAAAACTTTGAGGAAGCAGAAGTGAAAAGCAGAAAGGGAAGGAGAATCCCAAGAAGGATGGTTAGAAAAGTACCTTCTCTGGCTACCTCTGACTTCTCTTTTTTGCTTTTTTAAGTAAGGAGAGTACATTTTTTAAAAGGCTTATTTGAAAATGGTTACAGTTGGCACTTTTAATTTTCTTGATACGTTGATCATTTCAATTTGTAGATTTATCAGACAATGAAGTCTGATTTCCATTGACTTTTTTAATTTTTGAAACTCAGCAAGATGATTTTTTTAACCTCACCAGCACCACTTTCTGCATCTAGCAGCAGGGAAATTCCCCGTGTCTAACCTCCATTAAAATTTTAATAAATACTGTGATTGAAACTGTTATTAATATGTATTTCTATTTTGGATGGATAGAAAAGCTTTATTATATAAAATATAACTTTTTCCAGTTTAATATCATGTGACTATAAAATATAACTATATTATGAAAGTAATGTTCTATTGGAAGAATAAATGCCATTCACTTGTTTTTCCTTTTATTATATACATATTATTGATTATGTTATTACAGTTGTCCCATTTCTTCCCCTTTATCCCTCTCCATCCTGAACCCCCCCTCCCTCCAGCACTGCCCCACCTTAGTTCACGTCCATAGGTCGTATATATAAGTTCATTGGCTTTTTTCATTTTCTGTACTATTCTTAACCATCCCCTGTCTGTTTTGTGCCCACCAATTATGCTTCATATTTCCTGCATATTTTCCCACATTCTCCTCCCTTACCCCCATACTGATAACCATCAATGTGATCTCCCATTCTTGTGATTCTATTCCTATTCTAGTTGTTTGCTTAGTTTATGTTCATATTTATTTTTAAGTGCAGTTGTTTATAGTTGTGATTTTGTTGTCATTTTAAAGTTCATAATTTTGATCTTCTCTTTCTTAGACATTTCTTAGGTAAATACCTTCAACAATTCATGTAATAAGGGCTTGGTCATGATGAACTCCTTTAATTTGAGCTTATCTGGGAAGCACTTTATCTGCCCTTCCATTCTAGATGAAAGCTTTGCTAGATAGAGTAATCTTGGATGTAGGTCCTTGCCTTTCATGACTTTGAATACTTCTTTCCAGCCCCTTCTCGACTGCAAGTTTCTTTTGAGAAATCAGCTGATATTCTTATGGGAATCCCTTTGTAGGTAACAGTCTCTCTTTCTCTTGCTGCTTATCTCTAATCTTGGGTAATACAATTATGATGTGCTTTGGTGAGTGCTTCCTTGGGTCCAACTTCTTTGGGACTCTGAGCTTCCTGGATTTCCTGAAAGTCTATTTTGTTTGCCAGATTGAGGAAGTTTTCTTTCATTATTTGTTCAAATAAGCTTTCAATTTCTTGCTCTTCCTCTTCTCTTTCTGGCACCCCTATGAATCCAATGTTGGAACATGTAAAGTTGTCCTAGAGGTTCCTAAGCCTCTTCTCATATTTTTTTTAATTCTTATTTCTTCATTCTGTTCCAGTTGGATATTTAATTCTTCCTTTTGTACCAAGTCATTGATTTGAGCCCTAATTTCCTTCCCTTCACTATTGGTTACCTGTATATATATATTTTTTCCATTTCCTTTGCATAGCCTTCACTTATTCCTTTATTTTGCATCTATACACAATTATTTTCACGAACATCTTGATTACCAGTGTTTTGAACTCTGTATCTGATAGGTTGTCTATCTCATCATCACTTAGTTCTTCTCCTGGAGTTGTGATCTATTCTTTCCTTTGGGCCCTGATTCTTTGTCTCCACAACTGTTACATTGTAAGGGACAGAGACTTAGGTATTTGCCAGGGTGGAGCAACCCACTTCACTGCTTTGTGGCACTGTATGTGGAAGAGGGTCAAAGAGGGAATACTGCTGTTTGCTTGGCTCTCACCCTGCTTTCAGACACTTTACTCACTTCCCACAAGCAGACTGTGGCCTTTCAGGTGCTGACTCTGGGTGTGTGGGCTTATGTATGTTCCAAGATCCTGTGGCTCTCTACAATGACTGTCCTATGAGACCGGGAGTTTCTCCCACTACCACAATCCCCACAGGATTTTGCAGTCAGAAGTTTTGAGGCTTTAGTTTCCCATGCTGCATCCCTGGGTTGCATGGTTTGTCTTTCTCCCCAGTTGTTCCTCCCTGTTTATCCCCACATAAATGGGAGACTACCTAGTTCCCCACCCACCCCTTGTTGCACATCCTTACAGCCTCAGCCACCTGTCTCTGCCCCTCCTACCAGTCTGGAGGAATATTTTTTTGGGCTGTTATCCTTCTTTTTGGTTGTGTGAGAAAGCAAAGCATATCTACCTACACCTCTATCTTAGCCAGAAGCTCCTATTTGTTTCTTCTTGACCTTCATCGTTTTCCTTCTAAAGTTAGAGTGTTCCCAATTATTCTATGTTATCCATGTTAAAGAAGGATATAATGTTTTGGGCAGCATAAAAATAAATTATCTGAGCATTGTTCTCCTAGTATTAACCCATGAGTTTATATCTGATTTTTTTAAATGCTAATTTCTATTGCTTCTGATTATAAAACATTTCCCTTGGCCCAAAAAAGTAGTTTAAGGTATAATTTACTTAGCCATACATAAATAAAGATTCATATTTGAAGCTATTCATGGTAATAATTTTATTAACTAACATCTGACTTTTCTCTTACTCTCTGGAAATAGTATTCCACAATTAGGCCAAAATATATCATTTTAATATTATAATTAACTCATGTCTATTTAATTAAATTTTTATGCAATGTATAGTTTCTGTTTTATCTGACTGAACAAAGGCAACTGTGGTGTAGCATTCAAAATAGAAAACGAACCATATTTTTCCATAATATGTAATAATAGTTTTAATTTTTGCTGAATTGAAGTTTCTTCTAATTTACATCGGTTCACAGCAGATTTTTATATTTATAGTATGAATAATTTAGGGAAATGTTTTCAGAAAATATACTGTGAATTAATTTAACATCAAAGTAACATCTTGGAAGAGTGGCACGTGTGTTGCCTTCTTCTTTTAGGAATGACACTTGCACCCCTGTTTGAGAGAACAGATAAAAGAATCAAACAGACATTTCAATTCCTAGAATTTGTCAGCTCCATTAAAAAAAAAAGACTATATTAAAAATATCACTCCAGAGAGTGTGTGTAATAAGACTCTGTTAAACAACTATGTTGGCTCTGGTATTTCTAAATAGTTTATATGTTTTTCTTCTTAAACCTGAAACTTATTATTTTCTGAATTGTTATGAGTGAGCTCAAGGTAATATGTGCCAAGTAGCAATAATTGTTTCTGATGAATGTACACACATGCATAGAGACACATATAGAACACACATTTGTGCATAAACTTCATGTTTAGATCTCTCCATTTGTTTTGACTTGAATGATTTTTCTCAGAAAAATTTTCTCTGCATCGAAAATAAATATCTCATTTTTCAGTGTTTCTGACATTTCTGTGCATCTAATGTCTAGAAATCCAGTTCCTTTGTTCTAAAGAATGGCATTCTTTACTGAGAATAACATAAGAAAATAAAATCAATTAAACATCATAAAAAATAAAGGGGGCAGAGAAGCTTACTGTATTAGAACATCCAGAAAATTTTCAGAGAAATTTGGACAAGTAAAATGAGTTACAATTAATTTTTTTAACATAAGAACAGCCCATTTTATTGAGAACAATATAGCACGATGGGAGACATAATTATTTCCCACAACACAAAGTATTTATTATAAAGTATATAATTTAAAGAAAAGGCAAAGACGTCTTTCTAGTTTTTTGTTTTGGAAACTTATGGATAAGGTCACCATATTTCTGGTACCTCTGTTTCTGTACACATAGAAGCTCATTTATAATCAGCATTTTCAAGTGTGACAGGTTCCTTCAAAAAATAAATAAAACCAGCTCCTATTGTCTAAAACAAATAGTGTGACAACTGGAAACATACTGATGTTGGGCAACTACTACCTTCACCTAAAGCAATGACAGGTAACAAAGAGATGAGAAGGTTAATTGGCAGACAAAATCTGAGCTCATGTTAGTGAACAATCTGAAGTATTTTCATTTCTCTGTTTTTATGCAAGCACTTGCTCAACTACACTGATTTCATTATTTAGAACTTATCCCTGAGACCTGAATTTGACTCCTTGCTCTATGCATAGATATGATGTATATGCAACATCAGTAGCTCCACAATTTCACATTCAGAATTAATAGCACTGGGAAAATTTTGGATAGTCATATAAAGGTCAGATTGACAATCTAAAATAATTAAAAAATTATCCAAATGATTTCTGTCTTCAAAGCTTGGTGGAATCCATTTTCCTCTCATAGGGAATCTTATTTTAAAATTATAATATGAGATTCTGCTGTGCTCAAACCCATTACAATATTTATTCTTGTACTTAAATGAATGAGAATCACATATTTATGGACTATTTTATGAAGAAGTCAATCTCTGAAGATTGAGATCAAATAAACTTGAGTTTTAACAAGCTTTATTAATTGTAGCTCCAGTGTAAGTAAGTTGGTAGTAAATGAATAGGTGCTGAGTTTTTTTGTTTGATTTTATTTTTTATCTCTCAGTTTTGAGGAAATAATAACAATCTTTCTTTATTCAATGTAATTTAGTAAATGGATTATATCATATAATTTTAACTATACACACTATGCTGATGATAAAGCTAAAAGAGAACTTTTCCTAGAAATTTAAAACAAGAAAAATAATACCTTGACTTATTTTTAAATTAGTTCAGAATCTCAGTAAAACAAATATAATATTTACTTTTTAATTTTCTCAATACCTATCTCCATAATTATTAAAAATTTAGATCTACAAGTATGGATTTTAGTGGTACCCTTCCTTGTTCTCCATAACCACAGAGGAGAAGCATAGTAAAAAAAACAAAAAACAAAAAACTTCAGCTGGAAAGGGTCCATGTAACATCAGCCATAAACCTGGAAACTGGGAAACACAGACATTAAGTAGAAGTGAAATTGCCGTTTGTGAGTTTGAATCAAATCTGAGCAGGATGTTGCTGTCCAGAGCCGAAGCCAACAAGGGCTAAAAAAAATCAGGTAAGATCGCAGCAGATGTTCCTCGAAACCCTGAGCATGCAGCAGGCTCCAAGAAGCTCCAGGCTGACTGTGTTGAAGATTCAGATAATGTTACCATGGATTATAAGAAAAATATGTAATTTATGGTAAAGAATAAACATATTTTAAAAATGATTTCAACTTCAGTTTTTACTGTAGTAAAATTACGTAGTGTCTACTATTCTTGATTTTTACAATCTTCTGTATAAACATGAACATTAAATAAGTTTTATTTTTTCTAAGTAAAATATGGCTGAATTTCTTCTTTTTAAAAAGATTTTATTTATTTATCTTTAGAGGGGAAGGGAAGGAAAGAGGGAGAGAAATATCAATGTATGGTTGCCTCTCATGTGTCCCTTGCTGGGAACTGGCCTGCAACCCAGGCATGTGCCCTGACTGGGAATCGAATTGCAGTACTCTGGTTCACAGGCCCGAGCTCAATCCACTGAGCTACACCAGCCAGGGCTGAATTTCTTCTTTTTATGGCACTTAATGAGGCTCAAGAATAAGGCTAGAAAAAAAATACACTCTCTCACTGGCCATTGTAGCTCAGCTGGTTGGAGCATTGTCCAGTAGACTGAAAGGTTGCAGGTTTGATTCCCAGTCAAGGCACATACTCAGGTTGCACGTTGGATTCCTGGTGTGGGTGCATATCCTCAGGGTATGTACTAGATGAAAACCAACCAATGTTTCTCTCTCTCTCTCCCCTCTCCTGCCTCCCTCACTTCTCTCTTCTCTTTTCTCCTTCCTCTTTCTCTCTGAAAGCAATGAAAATGTGTCCTTGGGTGAGGATTAAGAAAAAGAAATACACTCTCAATACCAAAGACTCCATGTGACCTTAAGTTAAAATTAGCTATGATATATTGGTTGCTGTATTTCAGGTTAATTTGTTTTGCAATTGTAATTTTCTTCTTCCTCAGTACATATAGATCCCTTTCTAAGAACATTAATAGATAGACTTGGATCTGAACATGATGAATCTGAATCCACAGAACTAATGGTCTTAACAAACATACTTGAGAACATCTTGCTTTTTTATATAATATATGTTATCATGTTTCTCTGCCAATTTATATGTGTTAGCTTGGTTCTTTCTAACAGTTGTGTAATGTTGCATTGAATCTATGTATCACAATTTTCTTAGTTAAGTTACTGTTAACGAGTAGTTTCCAATTTAATGAGAATTAACATAGCAGTGTATATTTTTGTGCCGTAGACAAATAATGACCCTTCCCCTAACAACCATTTATTCTCATGCCCAGAACCTGTATTTTTGTCACCTTACATGGCAAAACGAATTTTGAAATGAGAATAAATGAAGTAATTAGAGATGGAAGGTTCTTGGGGTCTATGTGCTGAGTCCAGCGTAATCACACGGTCCTTACAAGTGGAAGGAAGAGGAGAATAAGAGTACTGGTAGGAGAGGCGACTGTGGAAAAATACCTGAGAGACGCAACTTTGCTGCCTTTGAAGGTGGAGGGATAAAGACATAAGCCAAGGAATGCTGGTGGCCTTTAGAAAATGTAAAAGGTCAAAATCACATTCTCTGCTAGAGGTTCAGGAGGAATGTAGTCCGCCACTGCCTTGACATTAGCCCAGTGAGGGAGGTATGTCATACTTCTGACCCACAGAAATGCATATAATGAATCTCAGTTGGCTTAAGCCACTGGCTTTGTGCTCATTGTTACGGCAGCAAAAAAAAACGTAATATATCATGCTGGTGTTAACATTTCTGTAGATAGCCATTTCATGAAGCAGAGTTACTGAGACAGAGAAAACAATGTACTCTGAGTTTTCAGAAAGGGTATGAAGTCTGCCCAGTCAGGAAAAATAAATTTAAAATACACACACACTCATCTTGTGAAATAAAAATAAGTCTCATGTGTAACAAAGAACATTGTTGTCTTGTCATCTTGTATGCTCTTCTCTTTTAAAAGTTTAAAAGTTTAAAGATTATTGTTTATGCTACCAAGACAATGAAATGCATTCTGTTTTCCTCTGTGACTTTAAGTAAAACAAACTTGTGTCTTTTGCTGTGCTGTACCAGTAAATCATATAAGACAAAAAACATTTTAGTAAAATGTGCAAAGAAAGCTATATATTAATTTTTAGTAATAAAAATTCTAGTTCAGCTATATGTTAAATAGGACATATTTTGTTCCACATCTCATCCCAGACTGTGAGGTAAACATGTATAGTGCCAAAGAAGTAAAAATTACTTTTATTAAACTTGTCTTACTTAATGGCTGACTACTGGGCGATTTTGAACCAGCAGCTATTTAAAAAAAAACAGAAAACCCCATTAGTATTTTTTAAACAAGGTGATACATTGTATTTCTTTTAAATGAAAAGATATTTATTTGCCCTGCAGTATTTAAAGGGTTTTACTTACTTGTCTATGTATATAGGTATGCATGTATGTATTGAATGCTTGTCTCTGTCTGTATCTTTGGTCAGATTAGCCTGAGAAACTACAACAAAGACACAAATACTCTTATCCTTTGACACCCAGTTACCTTGTGTATTTCACCGCTCTCTCAAAATGCATGTTTCCTTAGGTGAAAGGGTATCTCAAATTTGCATCTGCCCTGACTCTTCATCTTCCATTGTCCCATCAAACCATGCATATTTGGTATTGAAGCCCTGAAGCTCTTCGCTAGAAAACTAACTAAATTAGCCATTGCCAATGATTTCTCATCATAGTACTCCCATGTTGCAAAGAAATTCATTTTAATAAACTTATTGAGGTGTCATTGCTTAATAAGTTCATGTAGGCTTCAGGTGTATGGTTCTACGATACATGGTGTGTATATTGCTTTATGTGCCCATCACCCACAGTCAAGTCACCTTCTGTCACTGCATGTTTACTGCTTTTTATTTTTAGCAACCCTTCTACCCTTTCCCCCTTGGTAGTCACCATATTGCTGTCTGTGTCTATGAGTCTCAGTTTTATATCCAACGTATGAGTGAAATTACATGGTTCTTAGCATATTCTGACTGACTGGTTAATGTTTTTTTGACCATTTGTTTGTTTTGTTAGCAAAGCAGCCCATTGATAGTTCGCTGATCAAGCTCCATCCTCCAATACCTGTTAACTCAAATGCGTACTTAGAAAATGGAACTTGAAATAAAATTTGGCTTTAAAAAATATGACAAGATGAATGTGAAGGGCCACAGTGTGTACCATGTAACCTGTCTTGGATAACATGAAACTAGAAACAGAGGCAAATAAATGTCTCTGATTTCTGAATAATTATTTTCTCTGATCCAGTTGTGTTAGAGTTAAGACAAGGAAACATACTTCGAAGTAACTGTAAAATATATTCATGAATACAGCTTATTTTTAGAGTGAAATAATCACTTTAAATGGGTAGTGTCTTACTGTCCTTCACAGTGCCATGATTTCCTAAGTCTGTAAATGTTAATAAGAGCACTATAGAAACTATTATGTTATTTTTCCAGTGAATTGGAAAAGCCTTCTGCCAGGAAGTTGTGCAGTAAATCAATTGTCAAGTCATGTTTTCTACCAGCACATCTAGCTTTATCCTATAAATGAAAAAGCCTGAAGACTGTCTTATGGCTAAAGCTTTCAATCTCAATTCTGATCTTGTCCCTTAACCAGGGGCTTACTTAAAAATGATATGTTTCCCAAAGATACATCAGAGAACACCATAACCACTATGCCACTTTATGGGTAGCATAATCATATCCCTCAAACTAAACCTCTGAAACTTTGGTTGGGGGCAGAAAGAGTGATCTCTATCAAAACAGTAGCTGAATATCATGGATTTTGCTTTTGGGTGTTGTTGTTGAAGCCAAGGATTGTTTTGCTAACATTACTTTAAAGCTGCAGGCTGTGTGGTTTAATTGCCAATTTGATTCTTCTATCACTAAAAGTGGTGTCTGTTATTTGAGTCACACACTTATGTAAAAAAACATCTATTTTTTAACAACTCTGTAGGTTTCTGATGTGAAGAATGAATCGATGATGATGTGCATTCATTGTCATTTCTTACATTCTCTTACTGGAGTATTGATGACTTACTGTCATTTAAAGGCCTCTACATCAATCTGTGGTTTTCCACAGGATTCTATTAAATTTCCTTAATATGATGGAAACATGTTTGGAAACAAACATGTCCTTAATACTTCAGAAACAGTGTTTAAAGGAACATTTTCTGGAACCGAAATTGTTGTCTTGCTGTTTCAAACAGCAACAGACAGAAAGAAAAATATCTTGGAACTAAATCACCAAGTACTTTCCTAAGTTTAAAAGGACAATTTAAAAAAGGATTTTCCCTTTGTTTAATTTAAATATTTCCTTGAAAATAAACAAGAAAATATAGAATAAAAAAGATAAGAAAATTCTACTGTGAACTGATGTTAAGACTGGTGTCAAGAAATTTGTGTGCAGATACATAAGCAGAATAATTGTGCAGGATGAACAAAAAGTTTACCATGGCAAGCATATTAAATCTTATAAATATTTTAAGTTTATTGTTGCACATTGCTTGGCAGCTTAATATAGAGGGATATATTCATGAAACGTTCAATAAATATTAATTGATGGTGATTAGATAAAATCCTGCCAAACATCTCCCTTGCACACGAGAGATAAGTGAGTGACTTGTGCAACAAGGGGAGTATATTTCTTTTCCATTGTTACTAATTTGTCATCTTTAAAATCTCAATAATCTCTGCGGGTTGTTTCCATTGATGAGTTAATTAATTAAAGTTTATTGTCTGAGTTAAGTAAGAGAGCCTGTGTAATCTCATTTATCCCTATGTTTATCAGCACCAACAAGTAAAAGTGATGAGCACTCCTCTGTAGATGCAGAGTGAATTAAGCGCTGACTAAGCTAAGCTAAGTTCACTTTACATTGTCAGCACTTGAGGGTTACTATAGCATAATAATTGACTATATAGGCTGCTTTTTTGATCTGGCACTTGTTTTTTTGTGAGTGCCTCGTCATCATTGCATCTCCTCATTCAACATTATGAAATAATTCAACAGCACACCTATGCAAGTTAAAAAACTCAGTCAACAATGTTCTGTAGTGCTTAAAATGGCAAAAGAAGCTAAAATCATCAACCTGAGCTTGTCTTAAATGGCAATTTCTTAGCTCCCTAGACCAAGTTATTGCTACATGTTTAACAATCAATGTTATATTCCATGGTTGGAGGTGATTCATGAAAAATCCCATGACACCAATTCACAGGCATTTTTCAGCTTCTCCTAAAATAGATGAGATGAATGTTATTTAGGTGTCGTGGGGGATTGGGCGATCTGTTGTTTTCCTCTAGCTAAGTATAATTTAGGAGAAAGTCTAAATAAGCAGCAAACACGTTGAGCCAACACGTAGTTAAGCTTGGGGAAATGTGCTGGCATCCAGAGCTGATTAACATCAGCATGGAGAGCAATCTTTTCCACGTCTCCCACAAACATTATTACAACAGCAGCGGTTTGTAGGCCACATATCTTGTCTTTGTTGTTTATTTTAGAAAATAATGCCCTGCGCCAGTAGAGCTGGCCTCTAGGACTACAGTTTGATAGTAGTCTTTCCCACATGAAAGAAAGAAAGAAAGAAAGAAAGAAAGAAAGAAAGAAAGAAAGAAAGAAAGAAAGAAAGAAAGAAAGGAAGGAAGGAAGGAAGGAAGGAAGGAAGGAAGGAAGGAAGGAAGGAAGGAAGGAAGGAAGGAAGGAAGGAAGGAAATTATGTCTTAGTATGAACGAGTTATGTGTAATATTCCTATAATGTAAAATTATCCCAGGAGTCCTTATTTATTTTCATAAAGAAAGTGAGTTATTGCTTCTTTAAAAGCTTTATTACATAAACCATCACTATAAATTGAGCACTTTCTAAAACAATTTTCTTTGATTAGAGAAAACACACATTTTATATCCCCAGGCTTATAGGGAAAATAAAAATGACAAAGTAAAACTGTGAATTTAACTAAACTTTTGTATTTAAGCATTACAGAACACAAATTTCTATAAACTATGATGGTGAAGTATTTAGCATCAGAAATATGTTTCAACAATATATTTACTCAGATCAAGAAAAGTATATTTTGAGATTCTAAGTAGAAGACAAAGGAGCAAATTAGGTGCTTTGCGTTACTTGAATTTTCTTCCTTAAAAAACACCTTATTGAGATATAATTAACAAACAAAAAGATGCCCATATTTAATGTATACAACTTGATACATTAGATTGGAGATAACTATACACCCATGAATCCATCACCAATGAATACTACCTGCTATCACTTATGTGAGGAATCTAAGAGTCAAACTCATATAAGCAGAGAGGAGAATGGTAGACTGGAAAGAGGAGGAAAATGTGGAAATGTTAGTTAGAGCACACAAAGTTTCCTTCACGCACAATGAGTGAGTCCTAGAGATCTACCGCACGGCACAGAGCCATTTGCATTTTCTGAAATAGCATCTGGAGAATTCTTCCTCTGGAAGAGGTTTCTGTACTACCTACCTTCCGTAATAGAGATGTGAGTTTATATTCCTTTGCTGAAAGTTACCCTTACTAGTCTCTTTTTTTATGATGTCATTTTCACTGTCATCATTCTGTCTTAGTGTATTATAATAATTCTCCATAATCGTAAATGAATTGCAAATCTTCCTGTCCCCTCTTCCCAACTGCCTTTTTCATTTACTTTACTTTTCTCAAATGCCAGAGGCTTACCTTCTTGTCATTTGTACATTTTACATTTAGGGAAGGATAAATCTAACTAAATTTGCTTTTATTTAGATTCTTAATAAAACATGAATTATCTTTGTGAGACAGAAATATTTCAGAAAGAAACAGCCCTAAGAAATGTCTAGTCTTATGGATCATATCAGCTTAGCCTCAGGCTACTAAACTGCCTGTCACATAGAAGACATCAGTTCACACTTTAACTATAGTGAAGGCATGTTACAAAATTGAAACTATACTTTTCCCCCCTAAACATAAGAAAGTTTATTTTATTCATAATTGAATATATCACATTTAATTTCATGGACAAGTTTCTTGTTTTAGGCAAGGTCAAGCATCTCTTCAAAGCTTAGTGTCTGTATGATTCGAACAGGCCTGACTATTCAAGAATAAATCTAATGAAAAACTGATTTTTAAACTGTTCACCAGGATACCCAAAGTGTAATGAAGCATTTAGCGTTATAAAAATAATAATAATCAAGGCTGATACTTTTAGTTTCATCACCTTTATATTTTTACGTTCTGAATCAAAATTAATGGAGTGTATGGACATAAAGACAGTATCAAATAGAACAATATTTCTTAATTTCAATGAATATATCTGTCCATCAAATCTTTGTAGACTATATTGAGAAAAGGAGTGATGTCTTGATCCCATTTACTCTGCTGGATCCAGAGGTGAGCATCAGCAAGGTTGTTTCAGAACTTTAACGTGCAGGTTGATGTACCCTGCCACATAACCGTTGTTCAGTAGGCCAGTTATTAAAACCCTGGCAGTCCGCTATATTAGTTATATAAACAAAGTTTTATAATTCATATGTCAATTCTGAGTCAAATCCAGAGTGGTCCTGTGGTATTGCTTGTAAGATCAAGAGACAGGGAAGCACGGTTCCTAGAAATAAACAGTTGGGTCAAGTGTAATATTGAATAGAACTGTAAACCTTTAACAAAAAATTCTATGATAATACAATGCATTGTGTGATTAAATGTAGTAAACTGAAACGTTAAATGATAACCTTCAATGATGAATAATTGATTTTAGTAAACTGAAAATTTTAAATTCTGGCCTATCTCTCCTGGTATTTATTTTAGGAAATTTTTAATGTCAATAATAATTACATTGCTTTAATATGTATTTAAGGTATAATTTCACCATTTCTTTCCACATTCCTCCCAAAATAAATACATACACATACTCACATATCTACATATATTTATATATACATGTATGTGTAGCGACATATGTATAGATGTATTGATATATAACATATGCTGTATTTTAACATTTTATTTTCAAAACTGATTTTTTTATTACTCTGAGTCTCATTCCATTATGATAGTGGTTCTATTAGGGGTGGGGGAATTCAGATACAATTCACATGACATACATTCCAAATTTATGCTTTTACTTGGAAAACTGAGAGCTTTATCAATCTTGGTTTGACTGTTCTTATTCATATTTCCCTTATTCACAGTTCAGTAGTATGCTGTTTTCCTAAAACTAAAAAAAAAATCTATGCTCTGAAAGGCTTATTTTTAAGTTTCCTTTTAAACACTTTTAGTAATATAAACTTTAGTGCTAAAATTTAAATATCTGTTGTGCTTTATAATTTTCACAGTTTCTCTTTTGGAAAGTGTTTTCTTATGTGAATTCATTTCTTAAAGGAAGTACTTTGTCAAGCAATTATGAGACTTTATATCATCAAGCATTGTGTGAGTCAATGTTGATTATGTTGCCATTTGAAAATAAAGCATCATAAATATAAAAGAGTAAAAATAGAGTCGTTCTCAGGTCCGCATGTTTTTTCAGTCAAGGACACGTGCTTCAGAATCAGACCTGGTACCTGTTCTTTTCCTAGGGTCCAGACTGCAGGCCAGTTACTCATTTTGTTAGACTTCAGTTTCTTTCTTTTTTTCAAATACTAGCAATTTAATAATTGCTTTTTTAATTGTTGTTCAAGTACAGTTTTCTATCTTTTACTCCCGCCCCAGCCCACCCCCCCAGTGCTCCCCACCTCCCTCCCATTTCCACCCCCCTTAGTTGTTGTCCATGTGTCCTTTATACTAGTTCCTGCGAATCCTTCCCCTTTCCCCTGAAATTCCTTCCCCTCTGGTCGCGGTCCCCCTGTTCTCTATTTCAGTGTCTTTGGTTGTATTTTGCTTGCTTGTTTGTTTTGTTATTTAGCTCCCTGTTAAAGGTGAGATCATATGGTATTGGTCTTTCAATGCCTTGCTTATTTCATTCAGCATAATGTTTCCCATTTCCATCCATGCTGTTGCAAAGGGTAGTAGCTCCTTCTTTCTTTCTGCTGCATAAAATTCCATTGTGTATATGTAAACTTCAGTTTCTTTACATGTGAAAGAAAACAAAGGTGTGGGCATCACAGAATTGGGTGTGATCAAGAGTAAAGGAAAAAGTGTGCCCTGTTTTAGAGTTAGAGTTAACCAGCACTAAATGAAAACTTTTGCTGAATTTTTTACTATAATTTTCTTAACTACATTTTTGTGTTTAATAGTATGACTCCACAGAGAATTTCAGAGAAATCAAATTTAGCTCATCAAACCTAAGAAATTTTCTTGTTACTGGTTAAAAAATAAAAGTAAACAAAACCAAACAAATAATAATAATAAAAAACCAAAAAGCAATAGCAAACTCAGTAGTTGATGAAGCCATCTGCAGTTTTATTCAGTACATAACTAAATGGCCAAATCAAGCAATAAGATAATTGCAGGTTTTAGATATTTTAGTTTCTTAAATTCTGTTGAATTAATCTCAAGTATTGGGTGGCCTGATAATTAACAAAATGTAAAATTATTTCCCTGCATGCATTTATATGGAGCTCACACACACACACACACACACACACACAGATCCATGGAGACAGAGGTAGATGTAGGTGAATGTGGAGTGCCGGTGCCCGCAGTAGCCGGCACAGTAGCCATCATGTGAAAGTTGGAGCTAAGACAAGGCATAGAGCACAGTTCTATCCAAAAATGTCTGAGTGCTGGAGTCCGACGCTGCTCATCTTAACATATCTAAAGTTTTCAAAGAAATGTATTATCATGGTGCATGTTATAGCATGGACATATCTTTAATTTTTGCTTCTATATATTTAGGTTGCATGTTTATTCATTCCAGGCAAAACTAGCTTAAAAAAAGGATTATATGAAAAATTTAAACTATGTAAGTAGTGAAAAATAGGGGCTTCTAATTTAATTTTTCATGCCTATGAAATGGAAAAGAAATGTGTATATAGTAGATTTAATAGAAAAAAAAGGGTTTTAAAGCGTGAAAAATAATAGAAAATAATTCATCAGTGTTTGAGAATTATTTCCCTTTACACGTGTTTTTCTAGTTTTTACACCCGACTAAGAATGTTGCTGTATGGAAGAAAACACCTTCATTGTTGAGGTAGTGCAGCACAGTTGCCAATCCAGCACATGTCTGAAAGAACAAATAAGTTTGCTTTAGAAAGCCTTGTCCTCACTTATAGGGGACACTTAATTTGTTTCCTTTGTTGAATTTCAGATTAATCAACCCAATATTTGCAAGCTGGCCTTTGAATGTCCTTTCCTATTTTTCCCCCATCAAATGTAATTATTTACTGGAAATTCTCATGTTATTTCAAGAGCTTGGAGTGAAAAAACAGACATTGTGAATAATTTACTCAGAATTCTGCATTCCAGCTCATCTTTTTCATAACTTTGTGAAGAGCTTAGAACCTCATGTTTGATCAGTGGCTATTATTTGTTTTAATCACAACTGTGCCCTAAGAAGCATTGTAAAATGAGCAACAGAAGGGGAAGGATGACACTGGTCTTTTCCATGGGACCTCTCCTAGGCTCCTGTCTCATTATGTTGAACCTCTGCCAAGAGAGTGGAGTCAGATCAGGAAAGCAGACTCAATTCATTTACTTTACAGGCCTTTGCACGCAGCCTAAATATTGCATTGCAAATAGTGTTCTTTCACCCCAGACGGAGCACTTTGGTTAGTGCCTGCAATACAGATGCCAGGTTCTGCTATGCTAAGTTAACTAGCTCCTCATATCACAAACAACCCTGACAGCATAGAACAGGGAGAGATGCCTTGTTTTGCATATTTCTGAGGTCTCTAAATGAACATGTTTAGAATGGTTATAGGCAATGCTATATGCTACTTTTATTGTTAGGTCAAAAATAAACACACCACACAGCAGCGTTACTTGAAAAGTATCAGCTTAACATGCTCTTGTGATTCCGAGGTCAGAAGTCTAAAGTCTAGGTGTCTGTAGGACCACATTTTTTTCAGGAAGCTCTCTGTGAGAATCCTTGGACTGCGGTGGTCATCTGCTCTAGTCTTGGCCTCTGTTTTCACGTTACCTTCTTCTCTCTGCATATTCCTCCTTTGTGTGTCTCTTCTAAGGGCACTTGCCATTGTGGTTAGGGCCCACCTGGATAAGTCAGGGAAATCTCATGTCAAGATTCTTAAATTAATTATATCTGCAAAGACCTTTTTAATTAATAAGTTAACATTCACAGGTTGTCATAATTAGGACATTGACTACATTTTGGGGGACCACTTTTCTATTCATTATCCCAAACCTGCCATTTAGCAAGTGAGTGTAGTAGTGACTTGTCATGTATTTGCTAGTCATGAGGCAGTTATTTTGCCTCGTACTGTTAAAGACAGTTTAAGATGAAAATTGTTTCTCATCAAGAATAGGCTTGAGAGGAAAGTAGTACTAATAAGGTAAAAAGGAGAAAATGTTCTCTTTATGGGAGTTTAAAATGTGAAAGAAACAGCACTAGCACTATGTGAAATATTAATATGAAGTCACTTGCTTAAAAGTTAAAGAAAATGGAAGTGCAAACCACGTTCGAAAGCAGGGTTTCTCAATCATTCTGAGGGATGATTTTGTTCCCTCTGCCCACTCCCAGGAAATATTTGGTAATGTCTGGAACACTTTTTTTCACCGTGGTCAAATATATGCAGTATAAAGTTTACCTTTTAACAGCTTTTAAATGAGCAGCTCAGTGGCATTAAGTATGTCCACATTGTCGTGAGGCCACCACCACCACCCATTCCCAGAACTTTTTAATTGTCCTGAGCTGAAATTCTGCATCTGTTTAACAGTAACTTCCCTTCTTCCCTCCCTCTGCACAGACCCTGGCAGCCATCATTCTATTCTCTGCCCCTCTGAACTTGACCACTTAGGGGTCTTACTTAAGTGGAATCATATAATACTTGTCCTTTTGCATCTGGCCTATTTCACTTCCCATGTTTTCTAGGGTCATACATGTTGTTGCATACATCAGAATCCCATTCCTTTTTTAAAGCTGAATAATATTCCATTATGTTTATACCACATTTGGACATTTGAGGTGCTTACATGTTTTGGCTATTTGACTAATATTGCCGTCTATGATACATTGGTATATAAATATTTGCTTGGGTCTCTCCTTTCAGTTATTTTGGGTATATATCCCAAAGTGTAAATGTAAGAGCATATGGTTTTGATAGAAGTTTTGACATGGTCACAGTTACCAAGCAATCAAAGACCAAACCTAGCTTCTAATCTTGTGTATTTTCTTACTACAAATTTGTTTTTAGCCTATGAGTCATTGGAATCCCTGACATCCACTGTCAAATGCAGGGCAACTGGCAGTTCTTCTCCAGGCAGGGCCTACCTACCTGGACCACTAGTTGAGTTTCTCCTTCAAAGTCAGCACAAGGGCTTACGGTAGACCATTCAGTCTACAAATTAAAGGTTAGCAAAATGTGGTGGCAGACATTCGACTGCACAGAAGCAGACATACATAATAGACTATGAATAATACAGCTTCCCATGGCAATCCAATTATGCTGTTAGCAAGTCAACTGCATTGCCCAATGAGAATGGTGGTTTTGTAGACATAAACTGAGACGCGTATTAGGGAAGACCCAGCAAATGAATGAGGAGTATGTCTTTGTTTTTCCAGTTTAGAGAATTAAAAGTTATAGACTATTTTCCCAGCATTGATATGAATGGAAATTATTATAATAAGATGGTTACCTTGTGTATTTCCTAAAATACATGGTTGCACTAAGAAAAAGCACAGATTAACATCTGAGTTATATTTTTATGACAAAGATTGCACAGTTATCAGAAAAGCACATCAATGATTACTGAAATAGAGTTGTAATATAAATTATATATCAGTGATCATTAATTTAGTAAAAATAAAAATCATTTCTTCTTTTTTTCAGTGTTATAGTCTTAGAAAAATTAGTTTTAAAAATCCACTAGAGCCCTGGCTGGCGTAGCTCAGTGGATTGAGTGCGGGCCTGAGAACCAGAGTATCGCGGTTCGATTCCCAGTCAGGGCACATGCCTGGGTTGCAGGCCAGTTCCCAGCAGGGGATGCATGAAAGGCAAACATACATTGATATTTCTCTCCCTCTCTTTCTCCTCCCCTTCCCCTTTCTCAAAAAATAAATAAATAAAATATTTTAAAAATCCACTAGATTCACATATCACCTGTAGCTTAATTTGAATCACCAGTGAATTTTAATCAGTGCATAATATTCTGCTTTTTAATTTTCTGCACCACACAAACATTAATTCATAAATTTATATAATGTCTAATGTAATGACATTTTTAAGATTCAAGATGGATAACAAAGTAAATCTATTGTGTTTACTCATCATGTTCATATTTTCTGAGCCATGATAAATACAATAATAATGCAAAGAAAATTATGTTCTAATTGCTTTTTAATATTTATCCTCGGATGCAAATTACATTATTGATTATTTAATCACTTCTAAAATATTAAAATGGCCATAACAATATAATAACCAATATAATCACATTGTAATTAAACTAAAATGTGAACAGCATGTAATTTTGCATTCAAACTCATGGACATTAAAACTTACATATTTTTGTATTTACAATGTGATTATTTTATCAATAAAAGAGTTTTTATGGAGCTAAAACTTTAAAAATGTACCTGTGTTAGTCAGGATCCAGTTAAGAAAACAAATGACAGCAGTCCTTTTAACAGGGAGTTTTTAATATAGGCAAAAGGCTAAACAGATAAGTGGCAAGTGGGAATACTGAAGGGCACTGATGTAGTGGCTGCTGGCAATGGTGATCATCCTTAAGGCTGGAAAAGCAATGGGAAGAGGGTGCTCAGAACCTGGGAGGAGGTACCTGTCTTTCTAGGAGCATGTTTTGAGGAGATGGGACCAACTGGCAAGTGCTCATCTCTCAAGAATTTATATGTCAAGTTCCACAGAGATAGAATCCAAATACCCATAGCTTAGACCAGGGTCCTTGTGGAGTTGGATTCTAAAGTAGTACATCTTCTGAGACATGGTGGGTCTGCAAGTGTGAAAAGCTAGGATCTGAAACAAACTGCAGTTGGAACCAATTTCTGCAACTTGGATAATGTACCATTGCTTGGGCACTACTGTCAGGAATGGACAAGACCTCAGAGGCATGGGTCATATCTTCCCTGGAGCCTTTCCGTGTGCACCAGACTGGGAGCAGGTATTGAGAAAGACGTCATCTCCTCCCTTCCAGTCAGCTAAGCACCACATACTGGCAGAACCTAGCCGGGAGCCAGCTGGCAAAAAAGAAATGCAGTTTGCAAAAGTTCAGCCACTGTATCATAAAGCAGAGACTAGAGGAATAGATTTGGATGGCAAGATGATCACCTATTAACTGGACAGTGTCCAAAGCTGGTTTCAAAACCTCTCTTACACTGTGCTTATAGAATAATATATGTTAAGTTCATTCCTCACATAGCAAGTTACTATCAGCTTACTTGTTAGTGTACCTGAGAGTTTCTGAAGGAGAAAGCAAGATTGTGTCATCTGTGCTCAATATAGAGCCATATCATGGTGATTATTGTTATTGAGATTTATGTTTTAATATCTCAGCCTTGGGGATATGGTATTTTGAAATTAGACCCAGATTTCTTTGAATCAATTGCAGGAAGAGTCTATTTTAAAAATGGATTATTTTATAGAACTTAAGACTCAGATTTAGTGACAGTAATCAGAACTCATGTATTTTGATTGCCAGTTTTAAACTAGTGTCAATCAAACCCAATTAGTGATTAAAATATTTATATAAGTAATAAATTATATCTTTAAGAAATGCTCACATATTTGATTCAAGAAATATTTATTGGCTAACCATAGGTCAATATCGTCCAAATTTCTGGATATGCAAAGATGAATGAGAAAAGACTTTAAAAATAAAATATCTAAAATCCTTTATATGATATATATTTGTCTCTTTACTTTCACTCAAATACCTTCTATAATATTTATTTAAAATAATTAGGCAACATATAGCAATCACAATTTTTACAATGGTGTTTTGCCCTATATGGGCCTTATTTTTTAACCCATTGGTGCATTTACGTGAAAGCAGCCACAAATTAATGCCTCGTATCACCTGAGGGTGTCCCTGATGCAATTGATATAAACCAAAATACCCTCCTGAGGAGTAAATGCAACTTCAGTTGTGTGAAAATGTCTTTCCCTTAACTGACCTTGTAAATTAACTTGCCTGGAATTCACACAGTCGTTTTCTGATATTTTGGTTTATGCTGATCATTTGACAGCCCCTTAGGCCTGTGCTGTGCACAGCCACTATTAGCAAGGTGTTTGCCCTTTGGAAATGCATTTTTTGAAATCACATTATAAACAAGAATTTGTTACAGACACCCTTTATAGAAAATCAGAGGAGGTCCTTTCAGCTCTAAGTTGCAATGTCACCCATAGGTGATTATTTCTCATTTTAGAATATTTTGAACTGATGGTATAAAATCATTTTGAGAACAACAGGGCATAAGTTAGATTTCTCAGCTGGGATGTCCCTATGAGAGTGTCCTATTTTCTTACTAACAAGGCTGCTAAATGCCACCTGCAAATTTCATCTTCATTTCTTTTTAACTTCTCTGATATTTCACAATATTTATGAGGTAATGTGTGGCTGGAGACATGTCAGTGTGTTCTTCTCTCTCATCTAAAACTTGCTAACTGGAACACTGCCCTTGGCCGTGCAGAGGTACCTTACAGACCGCAGCTGAATGTCCTGCCCACCCCTTCCACTTCCTAGTGCTGATACTATGACTAGTTAACCAGACAGTCCTAATAAAATATTTGTCATTGGTCATGTGAATGTATTACAGATTTCTGTTTAGGAGGGCACAATGTGACACCTCTAATACGTAATTCGGAAAATTATAAAGCATGCCAAAAGCAATGTTGCTATTAGGAAAACAGCTGATCCACTCTCATGCATTTGGATATAAAAATGATTGAAAAATTTTCCATAAAAAAGTAATCTTGAGAAGTATCTTGATATTTTGAATTAAAAATGCTAATTTAAGATAACATAAATTGTGAATATTTAATAATTTTATCATGATTATTTATTAGTACTGTCTACATACCACTTTATAAGTCACTTTTACTTTCTATTCTTATCTGTGGGTTCTGTAAGACAGAGAAAAGTGATATTTTTCTTAGTATAATAATGCAAAGAGCTTGCTGTAAAGTAAAATCTAAGAAATAATTTCTAATTAATATGTATATAAATGAGATTTGACTATTTTTTAAAGTATTCAAAATTTATTAAAAGAATGGTAATACTAGAACTCTGTGATAGACACAGAATAATGTTGCTATTCCTATTACAGGTAAGTAGATTAATGTTCATAAAAAGTAAAATATTTTGACAAGATGACATGGTCAATGGTAGAACCTATATTAGAATTTATGCCTCATGCTATTTAGATAAATGCACTTGAAAATACAATACCCTGAATCTTCTCTAAACCTAAAATAAGTCCACCACAGAGATTCTGTTCACATTGTATCACTCAGATTGCACTAATTGTTTCACATTTCCCCCTGTATTATAGGTATCTTTGAACAGTTTTCAAATAATTGATTTCTTGTTCATATCACCACTGTGCCAGTATGGTACCAGGTTGATAACAGTCTAGTGAAAGATTAGTATACAATTCTACTGTATTTGATAAGAATTGTATATAATTGCTTTTTTAGTACATCTCTAAATAATGTGATTATAATTGACCCTTGAACAATGTGCGATTATGGACTCCACAGTCCAAAACCCTTGTATAACTTTGACTCTGAAAAACTATAGTTCATGCTTTGGCATCACAGAAGACTGATTCTAGGATCATCCTCCCCCGACAAAAAGGGCCACAGATGCTCAAGTCTCTTATGTAAAGTAGCACAGATGAATGACATTGTAGATCCTCTGCATCCACCAGATTATCAACTGTAATCAAAAGTAGTATTCGATTTGCAGTTGTTTGAAACCTGGAAATAGAGGACCAAGTCTACATTCATTGAAAAACAGCCATTTATAAGTGGACTCACACAGTTCAAACCCACGTTTTTCAAGGATCAACTGATCCTCGAAATGATATTTTACAGCAAAAAATAATGGTAATTGAAATGTCTATAATAGCTAAGTTAGATCGTTATACTCTAAGGATATTTGTGTAAAATACCATATAATCGTTTATATCAAATTGAAACATAATGTGTAAGTGGAAGGTTATTATTCAGAATGGGTCTGTGTGGACATACTCCATTATATTGGCTTCCTTAAGACAATAACCAAATAGCTTAGAAAATAGAAATGAAATCTAAAAGAAGATTATTTTCCTTAATTTATACCTACCATGTAATCTTTAATCAATATTTAATCAATAGCTATAGAGAGAACATAATTATATTATTTCATCTCAGAACTAATTTTAAGTGTTATATTAGAGATGAGAAATACAGATTATGTAAAGTTCTTCATAACCAAATATGAGGTTTCCAATCTGCCAAAATTTTCTCTATGTTTTTCAATAATTTATATATTACGATCGAGAAATTGCTTTCTCCCTGAAATTCTAATAGATTACACATGAATAATAAAACCATCCTTTTAAGATTTCTTCAAGCTTAACTCACGTTTCATTCAAATTTATAACTTACTTAGAAGGTGACCTGAAGATTAACAAAATAATTGCATGCCATGCGGAGGCTTATATCAAATACACCTTTCCATTGCGTGGGCGTCATGGAGTCTGTTTGTTATTGATTTACACACTGATGTATAAAGTTTTAAATAGAAATTCTGTAGCCCAGTGGTTCATGGCTCAAAATACCCTAGCCAGAGCTTCGGATGAATGATGGAGGATTTTCTAAAATTTCTTTTCCACGTGCATCCCATGTTGCTCAGGTTGAAGAAAGTGGCATGGCATCCTCCTTCCCTCTTCCCCATCCCTGTCAGTGCAAACTCTTTTATTTTGAAATATTGTATATTTTAATAAAAACACATATAATGGGCATTTATTTGGAGGTTAGAGATGAAGATACTCACCAATATTTCAAATAGCGTGACTTTAATACAAAATTTGAAAACATATTATTATCATATTTTCAGTGTTTTGCAGCAACATAGTTTCACAAATATAATGCCTGCTTTCTTTTTCTTATTCTTGTTCCCCTCTAAAAAGAGTCTAATCTGAATGAGTATAGAATACGTGGGTTTATTTTCCCAGTGGTGATTATAGTGATTAAGTTTATTTTCCCTCTGAGATATCAAGACAGATATTATAGTAATTTTCAGATGTAAAGCATCTACGTTCAAGTACTTTCTATAGCTTATCACATAAAAAAAGTTAAAATAATCAGGACAAAACAGATACAGTATTTTTTTCGAATATTACAGCAACAAAACGCACAGACACAAAAACAGGTGTTCTGACAGTGCACTAGGCCAGGTGTTATTTTTTAGCATACTTTAAACTTCATAATGGCAGGGATTCAGTATTCTGTTATTCTAGTTATGTCAATAGAAGCACGTAGCAGTTGAAAAGTGTTTGAATTTGGGTAAAGAAATTTCTTAAAACTTTTAAGTAATTCCTGATAATTTTTAAAACCTCAGTGCAATATATCTCAGGACCCAGGTCATGAGATGCCTGATAGTATTCATGAGGTACATAGTTGAGGACAAATGTCTTGCTTACATTCCAGCATGTGGTTAGATTATACACTGTATACTCATTAATCTACTCTGAGCAGGTACTAATATATACTTCACCTTGAAATTTGTTTTTTATTTCTTGCAGAAAAAATTCTGGAAATAAAACAAGAAAAGCTCTTTTCTGACCCCGGTTTTTACAACTGTTAGTTGTGATATTTGCTAACTCGTTTTCCACTCCTGTTAAATGATGAAATTTTCCTAGGTTACCTTAAGTATTTGGCTTAAGTGGCTTTTTAAATTGCCTTTTATGATATACCACAGTAATTATGCTTAGAGGTTTATTGTCTGTTTCTGAGGCCTTTAAGTTGTTCTAAAGCCTTTGACGTGTCTGTTATGTACCTTAACTGTAAACTTCTGGAGAGCAGGAGATGGCTTACCTGATTCTTTAGTCCTAATACCAACTAAGTGTAATCATTCATGTAAGTTACATTTGTATTCATTGAAAGAATAAATGAATGATTACCGAAGTCTCTTCTGACTCTGAATAGCTATCAAACCTGATTTGAGTTATCACCAAAGTTCCTTCTAATTTTAAAACTAGACAGTTCTATGTTCATCTATCCTGTACTTAATTTTTCTTATGCAGCCTGCCTGATATATTGTGATAATGGATTATTTGATACAAAAATACATATTTTATCAGAGAAAGTACTATTTTAATAATAAATGTTAAATAATCCAGTGTGCCACATTCTAAATTCCCATTTAGAAAAGAATGATACACAGAGTCTATTTCAATGCCATTATTTCTTGTATTACATAGTCTATCCATGTGCTTCAATTACTTTTCACTGGTATGTATCTGTTTTTGTTTTTGTTTTTGTTTTTTACTGTAGGTTTTATGTGGTTCAGTTTTGTAACCAGGATAGATAATGCTCATCAAATTTGGAGCTATTTTTAATTGTCAGAGGGTCAATTTATTGTAATTGAAAAGATAATACTTAGTACATGTTTTGAGACATAGTCTTCTAAAAAAAGGGGGGGAAGGAAGAAAGGAAAAATATTCAATGAAACTCTGGTCTGCACCCTGCTTTTTCTCAAGTCCATAGCACTGTCTTGTCAATAGCTCCCTCTGCAGACCAGGGAAAGCTTGTGAACTTGGCTTAATGATCAGATTATAGAGAATGAGCTCTCAGCTCATAGTTGTCTATTAAAATTTGATCTGAAAGGCAACACCCGAAGACACCTTTCGGAGGTTAATTTTTTAGCAATGTCAGGTTTTATATGATTTCTGAGAGGATAGCTGTAGGCCCTGTCACAGGGAATTCATTGGGAGAGAGCAAGAGAAGGAAAAGGAAGTGATAACTATAGCTGAAGGCTTCCAATCAAGCATAATAAACTCTTCAGTCAGCTGTTTAAATAAGTACACAGCAAATTAATTTTTTTCTTTTATTCCTGCGGAAAATTGATTTCTCTGAACATTTTCCCTCACGAAGGCAGTTTCTAAGCTGTCATGTAGTCAGCGTACTTTTCCTGGTGATGCGAGAACGGTTTTCACTGCCAACGTGCAATTCTTGTACTTTAAACAGCGTGTGCCCCTGACATCAGTATTGTCAGCAGTGTTACCTCATTGAAGAGAGCGGGTGAGGGGATGAGTTCAACCAGACTTGGACGCATTTGCCGTGGGCGGGGTGGCAGGGGTCTGCAGCTTTGAACACCAGAAGGCTGTGCATCGTTTTTAGGTTTTTTTTGTATCCTGTAATGGTTCTGGATTCCCTTAGAAGATGGAGTGCATTAATACACATTAAAATAAAAATTTAGACTTTGAAGATGCACAACTACAAGATGATTCATAAGGATATGATTCATCCTTATGATGAATCAAGGATAGCGACTATTAGAGACTACCTACATATATTGTGTTTCCCTTAGTATATTTCAAAGCATAATTACCACAGTAGAGAACACCTGTTTATTGAACCAATTGTTTTCAATAGCAAATTTCCTTACTTTTTAAATGTCCATAGTTTTTTCAATAAAACCACCAGACACAATGTATTTTATTGCATAATGTATTTATAATGGAGCACATTAACAGCAGGATGCAAAAAAATGCAGGTAGTTACAATGAATTTGCTCTGTGCTTGCCTTAGACATAACAACAGAGTTACCATGAGGCTCAAATGAGGTAATAGGTGAGAAAGTGCTTTGAGACTATGACAGTACTATAAAAATGTAAAGTGCCTGTATTTATTATTATCATTTATTAAGTTTCCATAGTACAACAACTTTCAGACAGTGGTTTCTAGAACCATAACATACTGAATTAGATTAGGGAACGTTGTATTATTAGTGAAGCAATTGATTCAAAACCATACCACACACAAAAGATAGGCACATACTTTTTTTGTTTTAACGTTTAAATATATATATTTACTTTCAGTTTCAAGCTAATATGACCCTTCTACTTCTCCTTTCATGCTGAACAGATATCGAACATTTCATGCACTTGTGCACTTAAACATTTTTGATAAGTAGAAAAGTCCTTTTCAATAAGACATCTTTACATATGGTCCCTAGTCATCAGTGAAAACTGGAGAAGAGTGCGGAGACAGAGCAATTGACACAAACAGATTATAGATGGAGCACATGATCATTTAAGTAGTCTATTTAATTTTTACAAAACCAAGATTATACCAGTGAAGTGGAACAAAGGGATGGGGATGAAGGCAGTGAGCTTCAGGCATTTGTGACAAAAAAAAAAAAAAGACTAAGGCCAACCTATTGACTCAGGCTATAAAGTGCATAAACAGTTGTAGAAGAAGGCAGACTATCATACGTGCTTTAAAGGAAGAAATCATTAAGAAAAGAGAATAGTGTACGTGGATACAAGCGTAGAAGATCCTTCATAAACAAGGCGGCCTTTGAAAGAGAGACTTGGGATTTTGATAACGTGTTGAGAAGTATAGGTAAAGAAACAAATCATTACTGAGAAAGAAAAGCACCGGTTTTCCCAACAGAAGAGAACAAGACTTAATTCCACAACGCAAACTCCAAATTCAAAATAATGAATTTTGAGCTTTATCCTCTAGACCTAAAGTATAGGCAGTGGGAGTTGGAAAATATGAAGATCTAAAAGAGAATAACCTTACAGCACAAACCAAGGGGCATGAAAGGTCAGGAGGCCAGGGCTCTTTGCAACCTCATTCCACAATTAGGTTTTGAAAGACCAATAGATGGTATCAGTAGATATGAATGAGACCTAAGTGATCAAATTAGTGAATAATTGGTAAAAATGTGCATAGCTTTGTTTGAGTTTGTATATTTATTATGTAATTCAAGATGCATGTGTTGTACACATGCTAGATACTAAAGTTCTAGAAGCCATGAGAATAAACAGTTGTGGATATACAATAGGTAACTGGACATTCAAGTATAGAACTGCCAGGATGTCAATGTTAGGTACACAGAATTGGTAGAATTCTACACAGAGTGATACCTGAGCTTAGGGTCGAGGCAAAGTCTGAGAATATGTAGAAATTATGAAGGAAAACAGCTCCAGAAAATATATTTTTGGAAAAAAATGGAAGAAAAAATTACTGTGACACAAAGTAAATAGAGGAATAAATGGAACAAAATAAAAATAAGAAGAAGAAAATAGATCTCAATGAAGCAGAATTGTATACTACTTAACATTTTTCCATGTTGGAAAATAGAAAACATTCCTACCTCAAAAAGCTCTGAAGGTAACTCATGGGTGTCATTAATCTATTACCTAACTAGTATTTCTGACCTTGAGTTAAACATATCACTTAGTTGGCCATAAGCAAAGCCCAGCTTATGTGAGCTTGTGATTGCTACACAAGAGTAACTCAAAGTAACCTCATGGGGCCACTGTAGTTTACATTGAGTTGCCCAAACTGTATCTGCTCCTATGTTATGTGGCAAATCTACATGCCTTTCTTGGGGCACCATTAGGACCCAGGCATTTTGTTCTAAATAGCCTTTTTAAAAACCTCCATTTCTTCATTTTCAGTCTCCACAGATTTAAGTTTAGAAGTTGTAATTAAAATGTTGACACACTGTTTCTGAGAATTTTCCTAAACTAAGTTGTGCCCCTTTTGCTAGTCCTTTACCTTTCCTGGGAATGTGACTCTGAAGAAAAGAGGGAGGCCTCTCTTCAAACCCTGAGTCTGCTACTTATTAGCAAATTATTCACCTAACGAATTACCCAATTATTAACAAATGTAAAAAAATGGTAAATGGTAAGAAATGGTTATACAACCAATTTGAACCTTTACTCATATTAACATAGTGGATAAGATCAATGTTTATTTTCTAGAAAATAAGTACTACTTATTCTTCCTATGATTTTTTGCAACATACAAAAATAGTGATTATTTTTCCCTTTAAATTGTAAACCTTTTATTGAGCCTGCGGTTGATGCTGTGGGGTGACCTTTCTGAGTAACTTGCAATACTGCTGGAGTAACGCCCTGCCCTTGAAGAAGCCAGTCATCCTCGCACGCCAGCTGGACTGTGGCTGTTGATTCAGAAGTCCATCCTCAGTTTCCTAAAAATAAAATAAATAAAACAATTTCCATTAATAAATACATTCTAAGCTCTCATAATTAGTACCATCAGAACTAGTACTTTTTTGTTTTCTTATATATGAAATGCAAAAATTATTATTTTACCAGTGATATGATTGTAAAGTGGCTACATATACATAAGAGAAAACTATTTGTTACAAAGTACGAGAACAATCCTTTTCCTTTCTTTTTAACTTGTTTTTTTAATTAAGAATCATGTTTATTTAAGCCAATCATAAATTGAAATATCTACTCAATAAACAAAGAAAGAGCTCATAGACAAAGTTGATAACTCAATTTCTGTTTTACATTTAAGGAAGTTTTAAACTTTCAACATCAAGATTTTTAATTACAACAAGTAATTTAATTAGAATTTCTTCTTAGGAATGTTAATCAATGACCAAGGTAGACAATGAAAGAATGTGTATCTCCAGGTAACAGGATTTACTGTGAACATTTTAGGTGGATAATTTGTAGTCTTATACTTTGTTTCATCATAGCTCATCAACAGCTACTTTGAATGAATGACAATAATGACTATAATAGTGCTACTATTTCTTGTAATAATGATTAGGAATATAAAAAGGTGCCCTGGCTGGTGTGGCTCCGTGGACTGAGCAGCGGCCTGTGAACCAAAAGGTCATTGGTTTGATTCCCAATTAGGTCACATGTCTGACTGCCTGGGCTGCCTGCCAGGTCCCTAGTTTGGAGCATGATAGAGGCAACCGATGGATATTTCTCTGGCACACTGATGTTTCTCTCCTATTTTTCACTCTTTCCCCCCTCTCTAAAAGTAAATGAATAAAATCTTTTTTAAAAAATTAAGAAAACTGAACGATGCATAGGTAGAGTATATTTTCACTAAATTTACAAATAAGAAACCAAGAGCTGACAAAGTTAAATTATTTGCCAAAGGTGACAACCACCTTCCACTATAAAGATTGTTTGGGATCTAGACTCCCATAAACGTTTTTAAAGTCTGCTTTCTCGTTATTTCTATTGAAGGGTCACTACTGTTCCTTTTGAAAGAACCATCATTTTCATGCCACTGTTCTACTTAGCACATCGCTCTGCCTTCGTACATGTGTAAAGAAACCAATATGCCAATTCCAAGAGCTAAATACAGTGATGATTTTGTGTGCATGGGGGCTAAAGACCACTTTGTCTACCAGGTCAATGACTATTCAGCTGCTGCTGGAGACTCTTGAGTTACTTCTCATGTTGGTATCTCTGCCCTTCAGATCTGAGTTATAATAATTAGGAGCTTTTCAAGTGATTCTGTAGTTTTTACAAAGAATGTCAAGTGTTTGTACATGTATTGGTAAACAAGATTATAGCAATAGGTAGGTTAAATCAGAGAAATAACTAATTATATGGAGTAACAAAGGGCACAATTATAATTAAAATACAGACAATTGACTGTGCTGCAGAAATCAAGTAAATAGTAGCGTAAGCTGTGATTTATTTATTTACTTATTTATTTGTTGTGTATGGTAACTCCAGATTTTTCCCAGCTATGAATAAATCGAAGGATTTTTTTTTCCAATTTTATGCTTCATTTGAAAATTTATTTTATAAAAAAGTAGAGTATCAGAAAAGGCCCTCCCTCTAGCACATTTGGATCTATTCAGGGCAAAAAAAAATCTTGAAAAATCAAAACACTAATACATAGAATGATATTGATAAGTCATTATTTTATAAATTAATCTTACACGTTCCTACAATTAATATATCATTGTGAACTATATTCCTTGGGAAACTTGGATAGGAAAAGGGCTTGAAGTTGAATTTGAAAAGGTGGCTGAAATTGGAGTACATGTGATGAGGGGGAAAGACAATTGGCTTTGTTCTATAATGTTGAGCAAGACGCAGTTCAGTGGAAGAGTCTGTGGGTTCTGTGTGTACATGCGCAGACTCCAAACCTGGGATCTACTTTTCCTGGCTATTTACTACAACACAGGTCTTTTTTCTCCTTACCCTGTTTCCTCATTTATAAAAGCAGAACGATAAGAACACCTACTGTTTGGCTGTGTGAGGAATAATGAAGGGAAGCATTTATCTTTTTTAAAAATGATTTCCTTATTTTACTTATTTTTTAACTTTTTAAATCGTTGTTCAGGTACAGTTGAAGGGAAGCATTTAAACGCACTGTCCACCAACACAGTAAGTGCGAGTGTTAATATCAAAATGTGGCCTGCTAATGCATCCAAGGGCCCAGAGTAAAGAGGTCATGGCAGTAGCAAAATGAGATATTACAATACTCGAGGTTTAAAGTGCAGGAGGGAAATTGAGAGCATTCAGAAACTTCTTTTGATTTTTCTGGAACTAATGCCTGTGTATTTTTTAAGCCAGTGTGGTATTGGATGATTGCACTGAGGGCCACCACTAATGACTGGTGCGAGCAGGAGTCGTTAGTTAAAACACAGAAATTGACGTGTTTCTAGGCTAAACCGGCTGGGCAGTTTGTGACTGTCTGCTGAGCAAAATGAAAAACAAAGACAAATGGGAAGTATCTTTTAGATTTGCCCTCTTCGTTGATGTTCCCTGGATGGTGGGCTTCACAAGCCACCCACCTTCTGAATGGTGAAAGACAGTAACATTGCATTTAAATGACAATTGCCACTGCAGGTAGATTGAACAAGGCTGTGGTCTTTAGAGGCATTGTAAACTGTTTACAGGAAATCCCTGCAGTTTGTTTCTAACCACTCTGTGTAGGAGTGAAAGCCAGAGAAAGCAAGAAATAGGGCTGCAATCCCGTTGCCTCTGCAGCTGCTCATGTAAGACCACGGTTTTCCCTGCACCTGCGATGTTTGCCCGTAGAGAGTTATTTTTCAAGCTGCCTGTGGAAACTGAACAGATCCGCATGCCACCAGTGACATTCAAAGCTTCAATTCTGATGCATCTTTAAAAGTGATTAGATAATGAAAGTTAATTCCAGTTGGAAACACATAAAACATTTCATTTGGAAACTGACATGAGCAAAATTATAACTATAGTAAATATAAAATATGAACACCTAAAGTGACAGTACATTGTGACTTTAATACTTCCATACAAATCAATGTTGTGTTAACACTCAATAAAGTACCCACTAGCCGGGAGAGCAATGCAACAATCGTAAATGAGGATGCTCTTTTGGAGCAAAGCCTCTGAGCAGACCCAAACTCTGAGACTGAGCTGCAAGCAGGGGAAGATGCTGCAAAAGCAGCTGAAGCAGGCCATCAAAGAGTACTCAGTTGGACATTTCTCTCTCTTTTCATTCTTTTATTCTTTAGATAAAACATTGTAGATAGAAAGAATAAAAATGATACAGGATACATTCTCAAAAGGGACGATTTTGTCCCAAGGGATGAAAATGTATTAGTGAGGTAGAACATGGTTGGTGTTCTAATGGTTGTGTGCAGTACCTACCTAAACAGCTGTACAGTATGCATGTGGTTTTCAAATGTCACTGGGTGCAGGCAATTAGGGAAAAAAAGAATGTCTAAAGAGGCTTAACTAGCAATGTCATAATGGAACAAAGACTGAGAAATATTGGTGTACATGCAAGACTTTGAGTCAAGGTTAACTTATTTTAAGTATTTTGATTATGAAGAGACAGGGATCACAGACAGCAGCATCATGGAAACTAAAACCAAAACCAGAACAAATGAAACAAACCCCTTAGTCTGTAATGTGCATATATTTATACTAATGGGTACAATATCTGATAAATTTATCTTTAACTTTACCTCAGCTCCACAGACATTTGTTAAGTGCCTCTTATGTGCCAGGCCATCGTACTTCCTTTGGAATGGAGCAATAAATATTCTTGTATGGGAAACATAAACTGGATGAAAACAGATACCAAACTGTTACTAGCAGTGAGAATGTGGAAAGAAAGAAGTATGGTGTTTCAAGAGTGTGTAGCAGAAAAACCCTTGGAAGGTAGCTTTTGATGAAAGACTTGGGTAAAAAATGGAAGGCAGCCAGGCAAAGAGTGTTCCAAGCAACCATACTGGTGTTACAGAAAACAACTCACCTGCTTTTGGGTGTATGGAGTGGAACTTTATTTATGCGAGTGGACCCAGAGGAGGCAGTCTGCAAATTCTGGGCCCCGAGCTCGGGCAGGGGCTTGTTTATATAGTGTGGCATGCAGAAGCGATTTTACTAAGCTTACATGGCAGAAGCAGGTTTATGGAAGCAAGAAAGCAGGGCTGCTGATAGGGTCATACAATGTTTTTTTGTTCTTACTTCTTAGTTACTTAGTTGCTCACCCGTCCTTATCTTAGTGGCTCACCAAAGGGACCTTGTCCTTCTGACTTGTCCTGGCTTGTCTAAGCAGGCAGTGTGATGTGTTTAAATAAACAAGCAGGTTCCAGGTTTAGAGACGAGGAGGAGGCAGGCAGAAGATGTTTCATAAAAGTGAAGAAGTAGTTCAGAGAGAGATGGAGGCCACGTAAGCCTTGCTAGGCATTTTGGGATGCATCCCAAAAGAAAAAGGAACCCAGTGCACAATTTTAAGGAGGGTGACTCACCTGATCAGGATTATGTGACTGAAAGACTGGATTAAGTCAACTTAAATTTACAGTGTAAATAAATGTCTAAGCACAGATTTTCTTCTAAGTACCAAATGCACACTCTTACAAACTTATAAGGCTCTTCTTTAAAATGAAAACTCCAAAATCTAGAATTCTTGCTTGGCAATATGTCATCTGAACATTGGAGAGGAGGAAAGAGAGAATACAATGGTTTATTTAATCAAATATACAAATGGTGCACTTGGGGGAGACAAAACCCTCGTGACAAATGTTTACAGGGCGTGTGGGACAGTTTGAATTACAACGCCTGTGACATTCGCCATACGTCTCTGCAGTGAATGCAGCAGTCGGTGTTGATGGAATGGCTAGACAGAATTGGAATAAAACTAGGAGTACAACTGGGTGGTTTTCCAGGACCTATGGGATTTCTACTTGCAAAAGACTAGAGCAGCTGGGGCCAGTGTACCAGTGTTCGTGGGGAGCTGAAGCCCTGTGTGAGCTGTAGTCAAGATACCTTTTTAAATACCTGTCTTTTATTTAAAGTAAAGTTTAAAAGGAGTCAAAGATTGTAGGCCATTTCATTCACAGGGATACATTATGCGTTAAATGATTCCATAGCCTTACCTGTGCTCTTTATTTGTTCACAAATGGAGTGATGCAAAACAAACCCTGGCCTCAACATATTTTCTGTAATAGCTGGTGAAAAATTGTGAGAATTTAAAAACCAGAGCTTTCCTAAGATGTAAATAATTCACATGCAAATATAAAAATACACTGCAGCGGAAACTAAAATAAGAAGAAAATCTTTTTTATTATGCACACATGGTTCATACTTATTTTTGGCACATTAATTTTGCTGCTATAGTTTATTTTTAAATTATATTTGGTTGTAAGAGAATTTTCAAAACATTGCGTTTAAATTTGTCTTATTTCCTTGAATTTGTTTTGTGTATTGGGAGAGTTTATTTCAGTAATGTATAGTGTGTATTAATTTCCATTAGTAGTGGCCCTTGGGTTCATTTAGAAAGCTATAGAACTTACAAAATGTCATTAATCAAAATGGGAAATTAAAATGACAATGGATATTTATTTTATGGCGGTAACCCATATATGAATGTACGTCCTGAAAAAGATGTAAGTTTGTTCCAAAAACATTGGTTGGAATAGCAAACTTCTAGAAAACAAAGAATTTTAAGGAATAAATGGATATAACGATTGTGTTTAAATTTAAAATTATATATATATATATATTCTAGCCCAAATAAAATCATCCAGTTTACCTAGGGAATAAACTGTGCATTAAGTATAATGGGCGACACCATTAGTTGATTGATTGACTGGTTGCATTCTAAACTGGCAAGATGCCATTAATCTCTGTCTCTTATCAATGAAAAGACACTTTCTAAATTACCTATAAATAGGATGGTCATTAATTGCAAAGTGAGAAAACACTGAATCAGCACCTAAAGATCCATGGATTGTTTCTGTTGCTCTCAGAGTTAGATTAGTTTCACAGGAAACAAGGACAGTTCAGTATAAAACTGAAAGCTCCTTGGTGACAGACGCCTATGTCATCCACGCTGATGTCAGCTTCCAAGCAACCATACCTCACACGTGGCTGACCCTCCATAAATATATTCCAAAGTAATCAGGAGTTAAAACTGTGAACCTAAAGTCTTAAAAGCATATGCTGATTCTCAACAGAAGAAATAAATGCAGAGAACTAAAATATGAAAACCTGAACTGATCATTAAAAATCTTCAGTAGTATTGAAGAAGATGCAAAAAATTTAATTTGATGGTTTATCCCATGAATCATCCATGTTTATTGAAATAGAATTTTCAAAAGATAATCTAATTTAAAATGTGGTCAAGGCCTTGCAATGTATCAGGTAAGGTAATTTTCAAAAGCATTTGCATACAGATAAAAATGATAGAAACTGTTCTTTTAGCATTCAAAATATTCATTTTATATTACATTTCTGAAAGCAATTATGTCCCTATATATACTTTGATAACATTTAAATAATCTATTAGGGATTTGCTTTTTTAAATCAAATTACTGTAATACAGACATTGCTGTATTCATACAAAAATGAAGATTTCAGGTGTATTAATTCCAATTTTAAACTTCTTCATTTTCAGAGCAATGCAATAATCATTTAGAACAAAACAATTAAACACACATGAGAGGGTTATGTTAGGTTGGGAGGGTACTGCAGTCATTAGGCTAAAAGGTTCTGAAAGCCTATTATGGGTCTGGTGCTTTTGCATGTGTGAGCTAGTGCCTACAAATGAGTGTGTTACCACAATGTGTGAAGGCGAATGTGCAGAATCTTTTCAAGGCTTCAATTCCACCAACCTGACTTTATAGTAATGTTAGTATTAGTGTTATGGGTCAACAATGAACATTAGTTTATAATTTTTACACTTAGTAAGGACTCATTCAAAAACCCATACTAAATTTTTGATAATAAAATTGCATTTCAGAATATAAAATATGTGTACAAAATGACTACAGATCTGATAGATGCATTTACATGATTTGAGTTAATGGTGGAAGAAGAAAATCTGCTTAATCTAAAGATTTATGTGAACATAAATAATGTTTTTATTTGTATGATGTAATCATACAAAGTAATCATAATGGGTAGGCTAAATATATAAATACATACCTTAAAATATATCTTTTACCTTAAAATATATAACAGGCAGGACACTGCCCTACTTTGAATGTTAACTGGCCCTCTGACCTGTCTGACAAAACCATCCCCCAGACAATGCATTTACTATAAATTCTAGATTTTGTTTTCACAATTCCTAGTTGAGAATCCTAAGTGATTTTTTGAAATATTTCTCTTCTTTTCCTAAAATTGCTCAAATTGATCTCAACAGAAATTTTATCAACTTCATCAAGATTTTCCTAAGTGTTCTTTTTAATCTCCATTGAAACAATACTTATTTATCTTGCACTTATATTTCACTGGAAGTTCATATTATTTCATAATAGCCAATTTATTTATATAAGTTCAGAAAACTGTCCTGAAATAAATATATTGAGAACAAAAAAAACTTAATGTTGGTGAGCACCTCATCCACCAGGGGAAGGAAACTGTGAACAGAAGAGGCAACGATGGAATGTCCTGTTGGTTCTGAGGCTTCCGACTGTTCCAAGCCTTACGGTCAGTGCACTCAACGGAAGTGTAGTCAGGGATTTGAAGAACATTAATCAATTAATTGAGAGCCTGTTTATATAGATCACCCTACTCAAATTGTCCCCTGGAAATTTTAAAATTGGTGTTCTGACCTCTATACAAAAAAAAATAATAAAATAAAAATAAAAATTCACACAATAGACAGTTCCTAGAAGAATCTCCCCATCCTTCTCTCTCTGTCACAAACACATACACATATCTATACACACGTATTTATAGTTGTGTTTATACTTATATGTCAGAGTCATGAGTAGCCCATGATTCTCATCACCTGAGTGGAAAATATAGTTACGAATTCACGTTTTCTGATTACTAATCCAATTTTTATCCTTTTTTATAAGAAAATTCTCTTATCCTCATTAAATATTTCTCCCATATAGAAGAAAAATCAGTATGGTTTTTAATGTACAGAGAATATGCTTTGTATTAACACGCCTAGTTTCCAATTTTGGTTTTGCTACTTAATGACTCTTTTGCTTTGTACATGAATAAATTATTCAGTACATATACTATACCCAGAATGGTACCTGAAGACAATAATAATTATGTATGTTTACTATTACTAAGTTTCTAAAACTTGTTTTCTAAATCTTTAAAGTGTTTTTTTTAATAACAACATATATTAAAGACAATAGTGACTCCTTTGGTACTGTGTACAAGGTTTTATGTTCAGTTTTGATTCATGCATTTTAAATTATTACTAAATTCTGAGAAGACCTCCAGGTTTAGAGTAAAGGAGATAAGATGTAAATGTTGTATTTCTGTATGTTTCTGAAATTCATTTCTTTAGTTGTACTTAATTATCTGAACATTTAAAAACACATGGCAATCAACTGTAATATTTATTACAATTTTAATCAGCTTTAAATATAAACCTCCAGTGAAAAATAAAGTGAGAATAAAGTGAACCAAGAAAAAAAGCTAAGACAAATGTTGATGCGGTTACACCAGGAATGAATGGGAAAAAAATGAGAACCATGTCTTGCCACCTTCATAAAATAATCAATTCTAAACCTTAAAAATCAAAGAATGACTTAAAATAATATGATAAAGCTCTGTTAATAAGATTCTATTTATGATTGTATAATTGCAGTTGAAAGTAAAATGTACGGTTGCTAATTTTTAAGAAAAATTGAAATTCTTTTAAAACAAATATTAAAATACAAAGCATGTATTTTAAAATAAAACCAAACTATCACTGAAGAAAATAGTAACTAATACATATTTTTAAAAATATATTTCAATATTCTGTTGCTGCCTATTTACTTTTAAAACCATGTAAAAATGTTTATGTACATTAAAAACAATCTGTTTACTATCCTAGGGCTTGAAAGAATGCAATTCATATTTATAGAATTTTTAAAAAGAATGAAAACAATGTTGACATGTGGCTTTTTATAAGTTAACCTAGACATGCATTTCTACTCATTTCAAGGTACTTAAAATGAAATTTCACATTGATTAGATAGCATTTTAAGAAATTCTATTATCTTAAAATTGCTGTCTGGGCATTGTGTTTATGGTTTTCTAAATTGCTTTATAAAGAAGTTAAGATGACAGTTACTCTGATGGCTGTGTACCCTTTAACGATTTTCTAACCATGGTCAATCCATTAACCTTCAGGGCATTCCTGTATCACTATCTATAGCTTCTCAAGTATGATCAAAAATAAATTTTAATTCACATACCTACCTTGAGTAGTTGGAAGATGAATCAATATTGACATGTAAATAGGTGTTTGTATCTTAGTAGTATAAGGAAAAACAAATAGATTATGTTAGTATTGCTAACTGTGATGCCTGTTTTACAGAAAACTATGTTTTCCTTTACACCTGGGTGTTAGAGTTTTGTGTTTCTAACAGTGAGGATACGTGTAATTTCCACTCTAAAGCATGTTTGCCAGTCAGTTGTAGAATGAGACCCACTTGTGCATACTTACATACAGAATTGTTTTTGTTTGCTAGATTTTAGATTCAAAAAGAAATAAATAGATGATAGTTACACATTGTTAATCCTTGATTTCAATAACAATGTTATTTTTAAAAGGTTGACATAATGAAAAAGTCTGATATTTGAAGTAACAGAACTAAATTAAGGTCTTAGCTCCCACAACAATTTGTCATGTGATTTTTAGTCAATGTATAACCTCTCCAAAACTTTCCAAGTTGTAAGCATACCCATGGTTTATAGTTGTCTGTATGGAAAATAATGCAATAATTAACAAGTAATAATACAAGAATAAACTGTGGTTCACGGACACAACTGTCAACATACTTTTGTCACACCCTGTATTTTAAGTCACCTGAATACTACTTATTTTTAACTTTTATTTTATTAATTAAATTATTCTAATATAATTTTAAATTTTTGTTTAATATCTGTGCAGTATTTTAAATAATGATTTGGTATGATTTAAAAATAACTAATGATGTACAGACTTGATCCAATGGAATAAGATTCAATTACTAATATCAAGTTATATGTCTCCATTGGGCTACAGTGATCATGAAGATCTCTTATAGAAGATGAGAGATTTGGTGAATCACATTAAAATATGAGGCAAGCAATTCTATGTTTTCCAGTGACAGTGCTAAATAATAGGCCACTGATTTTTCACTTTTTTTCAGAAAGTAAGAGTAAAAGTAATAGTGCTTGGGATGCCAAGCTAACCAGCAGGAAATAAAGTTCCTGAAAGTGATTCTTCAAGCTGTGAAGATTGAGATAAAATATATATTAAAAAAAATAGCACTGAGAATGCAAATAATAAATGTCCCTTAATGAAGTCAGAGCTACAAAAAATAGTTTCTATTTGAGAATTAAAATGATCTAGATGCAGCACAATGTTGTCATACAAGGGTGTGGGTACAGGGAGGTTGAACAATCTCCTATTTATTACTCTGTGTAATGCTTGAATATAGACCAGAATAAGTAGAGATGACAAATACGGATTCTATAGGAAAGGGATCTAAGAAGTTGGATCTGTGCACGAGAAAGCTGACATGGAGCTCTAAACTGACTTGCACAAGGGTAAGACCATCTGGGTGACAGACCTACATCAAAAACCAACTACCTATGTGGAATAGGAGGAGCAATGAAAATGAACAATCAAAAAGAAATAGAGTTAAAAATGCAGAGAACACCCCGATGGATGCCAGATGAAAGGGGTTTGGGGAATGGTAGTAAAGGTGAAGGGACTGAACTACAAACTGGTAGTTACAGAATAGTCTCATGAATGTCAAGTACAGCATAATGAATATAGTCAGTAATATTGTAATAACTATGGATGGTGCCAGGTGTGTACTAGACTTATTAAAAGGATCACTTTATAAATTATATAAATGTCCAGCCACTATACTGTACACTGGAAACTAATATAAAATAATATTGAATATCAACTGTAGTTGAAAAAAAGACAAAAAAAAGCCGACTGTATTGGCATCTATTATTACCATTCTGAAGACGGATAAAAGAAGAGTGAGGAAAGGAAGTAATGTCTGCTAGGTGCCAGTTAGCACTCTGAACTAGGTACTTCAAACACTACTTAATCACGACACAGTGCAGATGTTATTATGACACCCAAAGTCCAACTTGGCTAAGTCACTTGATCCCTTAAGGCAAGAGTGCCTCCAAATACATGGATGAAAGGGTTAATCTGCTTCCTAAATCTAGGTCCTAAATGTAGATCTTCATCTAAACTGGACATTTTTGGCAGCACACATAACCAGAAAAGCGAGGTAATTACCTGCAGAATGCTCTGCAAAATCTATTAAATTTGCAACTTTGAAAGCTAGGCATATTTTTAATCCCTTTGCTTATTTAAACATGTTATTCAAAATTGTATTAAACTGATATTTTAATTTAAAAAATCTCTTAAAAAGCTTTTATTAAAGGTCTTTATAGAGCAACATCCAGGCTCCACATCCAGCTGCCAATAAGACCCTCTGATGCTGGGACACGGCAGGCAGCTCGGCCTTCCCCCCCTTCTGTTCCGAGATGGGGGTGGGGGGCAGTACCTCGTCTTTGGGCTCCAAAATGCTCACGTGGTCAGGCAGGAGCTTCTTGGGGCCACTTTTACCCCTTGGGTCCCAAGGAAGCATGGTCTTCACTTTGATTCCCAGCATACCCTGCCTAAGCTGCACATGGTGCATGACAGTGTCAACAGTAGTTAACAGGGTCCCCACTGTGGACCATCAGACCATCCACAGACTTCATGGACTCAGTCCTCTGTTCTTGGAGTTTCCCAGACGCCAGGACCTCACAGCCTTTGGCCCCACTCTCCAAGATGAACCTCACTATACCGCATCAGGCCCTCTGCACAGCAAGGCCTCCTAGGAGTTTGTAAGTGTGGATTCCACCTGGGCAATGGCACACAGACCTCTTATGGCCGCCTTTTCAACATGAAGCTCTGCACTGCCCTCAAGGAAGGCAAACCTCCTCTGAATGACTGCAGTTAATTCCAGTAAAGGATTCTTGGATAAAAATCAAATCATAGGCAAAAACTAGCAACAGGTTTCTGAAAAGAATGCAAAGCTCTTTGTCATCTGTACTTAATTGAATTTTATTCTTTATCTTAGACAGTTGGGATGCATAAAAGTCTACAAAATGCAAATCTAGGATTTGGTCTTAAAAATTTCAGTTTATTTTTACAAATAAGAAATCTGAGCACTAGCCCCTGGCTGTTGTAGCTCCGTGAATTGAGTGCTGGCCTGTGAATCAGAGGGTTACCAGTTTGATTCCCAGTCAGGGCACATGCCTGGGTTGTGGGCCAGTGACCCAGTAGGGGGTGGGTGTATGAGGGGCAACCACACATTGATGTCTCTCTCCTCTCTTTCTCCTTCCCTCATTTATAATACATAAAAGTTTTGTTAAGTTTTTTATATAATTTTAGAGCATCTTAGATAAGTGAGCTAAATATTAATAAAATGTAAGTAAATTATATTAAAAGCAAACATTTATTATAGCAGATAAATGATTTGAACTTATATATCCACCATTGTGGAGCATTTTTTTAATACTAAAGGAAAATAATTATCACATTGTTTTAATCTTTATTATATAACAATAAAGCCCTTGTATTTAGTGAGAAAAAAATCCTATATTCAAATTTATAGTATGTAGAATGAAAACTACAAATGGCAGTTTCCTTGTAGATTATACAATTTCTGAGTATAGCACAGGCTAACATAATGGTTTTCCAACAGGGCCCATTTATATTGCTATTAAATTCTACTCCTGACATTCCACCTATATTTAATGATTTCTTATTTTAAAATAAATTTTAATTTATCAAGACAGAGAAACAGGTGACATACGTGAGATGGGCAAGAGTTCATGTTTTAATATATTTTATTGATTATGTTGTTATAGTTGTCCCAATTTTTGTCCTTTATCCCCCTCCACCTGGTATCCCACATTCCCTCCAGCAATCCCCCCTTAGTTCATGTTCATAGGTCATGGATATACGTTCTTCGGCCACTCCATTTTCTACACTGTTTTTAACCTCCCCCTGTCTATTTTGTACCTACCAATTTGTACCTCCCCCTGCCCCTCCCAACTGATAACCTTCTGAAATGATCTCCATAGCAATGATTCTGTCTCTATTGTTGTTTGCTTCGTTTGTTTTTTTAGACTCAATTGTTGATAGTTATCAATTTATTGCCATTTTATTGTTAATAGTTTTGATTTTCTTTTTCTTAAATAAGTCTCTTTAACATTTCATATAATAATGGCCTGATGATGGTGAATTATTTTAGCTTTACCTTGTCTGGGAAGCACTTTATGTGCCCTTCAATTCTAAATGATGCTTTGCTTGATGGACTAATATACATTTAGGTCCTTGCTTTTCATCGCTTTAAATGCTTCTTTCCAGTCTTTTCTTCACTGCAAAGTTTCTTTTAAAAAATCAGCTGACAATCTTATGGGAACTCCTTTGTAGGTAACTCTCTGCTTTTCTCTCGCTGCTTTTAAAATTCTTTCTTTATCTTTAACCTTTGGCATTGTAATTATGATGTATATTGGTGTGGTCCCCTTTGGGTCCATCTTGTTTGGGACTCTATGTGCTTCCTGGACTTGTATGTCTATTTCCTCCACCAAACAGGGAGGTTTTCTTTCACTTATTTTCAAATAAATTTTCAATTTCTTGCTCTTTCTCTTTTCCTTCTGGCACCCCAGTGATTCAAATTTTGTTACATTTGAAGATATCCCAGAGGTTCCTCAGCCTATCCTCATTTTTAAAAATTGTTTTTCCCTTCTGATTTTCTGATTGAATGCTCTTTTCTTCCTTGTGTTTCAAATTATTTATTAGATTCTGGTGTTCATCCCTTCCACTGTTAATTGCCTATAACTTTTTTTTAAAATTTCAGTTAGTGTAACTTTCATTTCTGCATGGGTCTTTTTATACTGTTGAAGACCCCGATGAGTTCCTTGAACACCCTAATAACCAGTGTTTTGAACTCTGCATCTTGTAGATTGCTTATCTCCATTTTGTTTACTTCTTTTTCTAGAGTTTTGTTTTGTTCTTTAATTCAGGCCATTTTTCTTTATCTCCTTATTTAACAACATCCCTATGTTTGTTTCTATATATTATATAGAGCTGCTTTGATGCCCTGTCTTAGTAGCATGGCCTATTGTAGAAAAGCACACCTGTAAGTAAGATGGGGAGGAACCTTGGGTAATCACTAGGGTGGGGCAACCCATGTCCCCCCTCTGTGGCTTTGTTGAAGGAGAGTTTAGAGAGGGGACAATGCTGCTGCCTGGCTTCTGGAGTTTTGTCTGGGAAGAAGCTGTCTCCCAACACCCGTCCTGATGCCAGACACTTCAGTTTTTACCAATATGCCACTGGTGCCCTTCCAGCTGTTGCCCTGGTGCTGAAACCTAGAAGGAGTAAGTCTGCATAAGTTCTAAGTCCAGGGCAGGACCCTTAAGAGGAGACTCCCGAGAATCCTAGTGTCTTTTGCCACCTCAACCTCCACTGGTTTTTATAGCCAGAAGTTATGGGGACTTATCTTGCCGGCTCTGGAATCGTGAACTGGTTGGTCTGGTGTAGGGCTGGGCTCCCTTGCTCTCAAGGGATCCTTCCTGATTTTTACCGACCACCCATGGGTGTGGGATGCCCATTCTGCTTCTCTTCATCTCTGCCCCTCTCCACAGCTCCCTGCCTGTCTGTGCATCTTTGCACCTCACCTGTTTAGTCACTTTTCAATCAATAAGGTGTAAAATGAAAATTCTTTCTATATACATGTGTTGTCAATATAAATTGTTGCTAGATAATGATTTTTGGGTTGCACTACAGAGAGTAAAGCAGAATGCATATTTTTAAGATTTAGGCAAAATAACTTTGATAATTGTATCAGAAAAAAATTATTTAGAACTATACGGATGATTAAAGATTTATAAATCACTGTCATAAATTATTTCCATAGATATTGAAAATGTTATATAGTCTGTATTCCTTATATTAAACATTTTGTTTGATAAGAAAATCTGTTGTATGATATTTAAAAGCATAAATTATAAATCATCTCCCCATATGTTTATGTAGAATATATTAATATTTAATTTTATATAATCTATAAATAAAATCTCTAAATTTTAGGTCTTGTTCTAATTTCCTAAATGTGTTGATGACAACAGAATAACACCATAAACTAATTTTATAGCGAGGAAATAATACAAGGCAGACAATTAACTGCAACTCTGTAATTATATAAACAAATAATTTAATTAAATTACATTAAATAGTGTAAAATGTTTAAATGAATGCCATGTTACATAGTAATTTGTCTAGATATTAGGTCTATATAGTGATGTCATCATTTAATATGAGAAGGGATAGTGTTTGCTAGAGCTCTTAATAACAAAGTATCAAAACTGTTTGTCTGGAGCAACAGACATTTGTTGTTTCATAGTTCCGGAGGCTAGAAGTCAGAAACTGAGGTATCGGCAGAACTGGTTTTTGTTTTGTTTTTTTCTGGTGGCCTCAGGTGTTCCTTGGCTTGTGGATGGCATTCTCCCTGAGATTTCACAGTCTTCCCTTTTGTGTTTCTCCGTGTGTGAATCCTACTCTGTGTCCAACTTTCTCCTTTTTATGAGAACAAGGTCATATTAGACTAGAGCTTACGCTAATGACCTCACCTTCACTTGATCATCTGTGAAGACCCTATTTCCACATAGGTCACTTTCACGGGTACTACACATTAGGATTTCAAAACCTGGGGGAAACAATCTAGTCTGTAACATATGAACATCACATCCATTATTACATGGCCAAATTTGCCAGAGAGAGTGATACTGATTGATATATATGAATGTGTGAAATAGCCAACATTAGGTGGAATATGTATTCTATTTCAGTTAGTGTAATTTAATTTCCATCTTTCTTTATAAGTTCCTCCTTCTTGCACTTAACTAAGCTATACTCTGCTCTGATATGTATTAAAAAAATTCTTGCCACCTAGTTGGTAAAAAAATCAATAATTTAAAAGATGCTGCTTGAAATTTTTGAATCCCAACCCATAATTAAGATAATAATACTTATGTAGCCTTTTAACTCAAATTTCCATTCTTCTTTTAACAAATATGTATTACATACCTGCTATGCACCACAATTTTTGTTAGGGATATCTTATTACATATTATTTAAAGAAAATAAACAGATTACTTAAGTTGCTTATTTTATTTCAAAACCCCATTTATTTTGTCTTTCAGCAAATATTTATTGGTACCTCCTATGATTCAGCATTCTACAAGGTACTGGAGAAATAAGACCAATAAAGCCACTCCCAAGAACTAGTATTTTAATAATGGGATTAAAAACTAAACACAAAATAAATAGTTTCACACAGAAATGAGTTATAGAAGGAAAATAGCAAAAGCTTGTGGGAGAGTTATGTTGGGGAGAAGTTTGTGGATTAGGCTACTTTTGATACAGTCAACATAGTCCTCTTGGAAGAGTTGCATTTCTGTTGTGTATAAGAGAAACTAAGTAAAAACTTTTTAACACATATGATTATGTTTAGTGTTCTCATTTTCACATTACAGGTATAAATTAAACATTTTGCAAGATGGTTTTTATTTTCAATGTAACTTGTAAAATATGCATCTCATTCCCTTTGTTTATTTCATGTAAGCCTGTCAGCTCAAGCAACCACTAGTTAACTATGAATTAATATCATCTCATGTCTTTGTTGTCTTCCTGCTTTTCACCTTCCACCTTCTTACCTTCTAGCATCATTTGGTTCTGAGATGTGGGGAGAGTGGCTCAGGCCACTTGTTAGGAAATACTGCTGTATAACCTCTGAGAACATCTGCTCCACTTCTGTCAACCCGGCACAATTCACGCATCTTCAATTTGCTTCATTACCTATTGTTTTGTAGAAGAGTGACAAGATACTTGGCCCCCGGGGGGGAAAAAGATGGAAGACCATTCTCTGCCCCAAGGACAGACAATTTAAGCTAGACAAATCAGACATAAAACGCAATGGCTGAGAAACTCATTTATTTTCCAAGTGGAAACAACCCGAGTTTACTTTTTCTCTTTGGTGGAGGTGGCAGATTTACTGATCCAAGGAGTTGAAGCAGTAATAGAGAAATAGAAAATCATCCTTTAAAATTTATTTTTCAGTTTTCCGACCATTGACTAGATAAATTTCATTTCACAGAACAACCGAGATGATTCAAGGAGTTAAAATTGAAACTAAATACAAGATAAGATTAAATAAATCAATCATTATAAAAATATAGGTGAAATAGATCGTTAAAGAGCATGACAGTATTTTGTCTATCAAATCAGTAATCTAAAAGCAGTGAGAGAGCAATTATTAAAAATAAATATGAAACCTTATCGCTAGTCCAGAAGAGTAAAAACCTATGAAATACACTAGCTTTTTAAAAATGTGAGCAAAGAATACAAACTATTTCTTCATTAATAAAAAACTAACATATAAATGTTCAACAAATGTTTTCATATAGAAAGGGAGGGAGGGAGAGATTCTGTGGAGAAAGTAATTTTTAATAATAACTTTTTGTAAAATGTCAGTCTGAAAAACTAGTTCCCTGGGAATTCTTAGGGGACTTTTTCCATCACCACTCCATATTACCAACTACATTTCACCAAGAAGTTCATATCTTCCTCCAAAGTGATTAACTCAAGCAAATGGGCCGCTTAGATTACATGTTTCTAAGAGAACAACAACAACAACAAAAAACGTGCATGACAGTGATGAAAGATATACCAATAATTCAGGGTTCAGGGCCCTTCAGTAGAAAGCACTTGTGGGTTGGGGCTACCGTGTATGTGGGATTGATAAATTGAAAACATACAGGTTTCAGGTCTTGGAGGGTATGTGAGCTGAGTGGAAAGGGAGGTTAGCCAACCTTTCAGGAAAAAAAATCACTGCATTCCAATCTTATTGCAGACCAATTACAATCACTCATGCCACCAAAAATATTGCCGTTTAGTACTAACAAAGGGTTGCCGATGTTTTGGTTGTATAGTTATCACTCACTTTTCAAACCGTTCTAAAAGAAGAGACAGAGAAGAATAATCACTCTACTCTGCCTTAGTGAATATAGGCCTCTGGGAATTGTAACTATAAAATCTGTAGAGACAGGGAGACAAGTAATTTTATTTCAACCTTCTGGAACTCATATCTTTTCATACCATTCAGTGGATTTTGTCCATTGTGCTTATTCCACTGTAAAATTAGATATACGAAGAAATGCATAATTCTTGTTTTTGCTCTTGGTTGTAAATCTTTAGAACAAGCTTAAGCTACAGTTATTTAAAATTGTGTATCATGACCACATTTGCAAGTTTTTTTTGCCCAAAATATTCAGTTAATACTGCATTCAGTAGTGAAACTAAATATAGCTTGCTTTTAAACTATGATAATGGTAAAATTTAATAATACACAATATAACACTGCATAGTGATAAATATGTACTTTATTTGTCAGAAAAAGAATAGTTAGGGGAATATAATGATGGCCCTTTATAAAAACAAGAACAGATTCAAACATGCCTTTTTAGGCATAAAGAGACTCTAGAATTCCCTAATTCAAAGGGGTATATAGGCCAGGTGGTTTAGCTGGCTAGAGAATTACCGGTATATACCAAGGTTTGCAAGTTTGATTCCAAGTCAGGGCACATACAAGAATCAACCAATAAATGCAAAAATAAGCAAAACAACAAATCAATGTCTCTCTCCCTCTCTCTCTCTCTCTTTCAAGTCAGTATAAATGCTCTTAAGTAATAAAATAGTATAAATTGGGAGTTCTTAACCTACAACCCGTAACTCCACTAGGTCCATTGGCCCAGGTTCAATACTTCATGGTTCCTGTAAACCTCAGTATGTAAGGGTTTGCATTTTACTAGAAACATGTCATTAGATTTTCAAAAGGCACTGAGACAAAACAAACAAAACTCATGCTCAGCATAAATAACCATTTTGTATGTTTCTATTCAGTATATTTATATTTTCACTACGGTGGGTGATTTATAAAACATTCAAATATTTGGGAATAACGAGGCTGTGATGAATAATAAACCGTCACATTTGTAAGTGCTTCACACATTGCGAAGGCCTTTATACAGTAACACCCTCCACTTCCTCTTTTCCACCCCCTCCTCCCCAAGTCCCTTCCCCCTTACACAGTCATCAAGCCAGGTGCTGTCTTAGCCACAAACGCATTGTGTCCACAGTTCGTCCCTTTTGCCAGGTTTTTCTCTCTCTTTCCTTCTCGGCTTACTCTGCTTACTTTTTTAGATGAAATGTGCTGATAGTCACTCCCACTAATTCTAAGGATTGATATCCCTGCATACATTATGTACATTATGAGTCTAACATTGGCATTTAGAACTTCTTTCTCTATATCTTTTTGTTCGGTTCACTATATATCAAAGTTTCAGTTTCTCGAACTATAAAAGAGGAGGGGAGTAAGGATAATAACTAACCTCATAAGTTTAGGAAAAATAAAATGATCTTATATATTCAAGTCTTTTTGCTAATACCAGCAATAGAGCAGGTCAGGGCAAGCAGCAATTAATTCCAGTCATCACTAGGAGGTAATTAATGTTATGCAAAAATCTCTACTCCCACAATGCAGCCTATTTTGAACAGGGACTCTGATCAGCATTATTAATAACAGTAAAGAAATAGGTGTTTTCCTGTGGAGACTCTACATGAATAGTATGGTGAACATCCTTGGACATTTTCAATCCTTGGACTCTTTCAATATAGTACAGAAAGATATGCTGTGTATTTCTAGGTAGTTTTAAAAAACCTATCCTTTAACTTCTGGCATTTTTAACAAATGGGGTCATCTCATAGAGCTTCTGAGGGGGGAAAAAAGCTTTGTGAGGCTGCTTCAAGTGCATTTAAAAGATAGAAAACCATAGAGCATCAGGAGCCAGTTGGACGACTTTGGAATATGGAGCAAATGGGACCCTGAGCCAGCTGGAGCTTGGACCAGACGTCCAGCTGAATTCCATCTGGACTCACGCAGGAACTCCCCTCGCAGGCTGTGCAGCATGGAGTGTTCTCTGGCTGAGCCCTAGTCTGGTTCTCTGGCCCTCACTTTTCTTCTTGGGCTGACAGCTTGTCCCACATTTGACCTACTCTGTTTTCCAGCTCTGACTTCTGGATGTGCCCCTGTTGCCATGACTACCAGTCCTTGGTTTTGACTCAGCCTGGCTTCTGGTCATAGCTTCTGCGCCCGCACACAGCCCTGTTCTCAGTTCCTAGCTTTGGATTCATTTGCAAATTTGTTTGTTCCCATGCTTTAGGCCTCTAATTCAACCGTGACCTCCCTGTTATCACTCATTGGAACATGAGGTCTAGACCCAAGGTTCCCAAAATGGGCCCGAAAGAGAAAACATCAACTTGATTATTTGATGTTATTTGAGTCCTACCCATGCCCCTCTTGAGTAGATGGCTTTGAAACAGCACTTCATTACTCACCCTTAGTGGGGAATACTTTTCTACCCTAATCTAATATGTCTCAGAGCCATAAGTAAATCAATTCTGCCAGCATGCATTTATTCTTCCATGAATAGTGCAAGTGTTAGCTTAAATGAATGCATATTAATAATTCAATTTAAAATTATATTGAGCATATGCAAGGGGAAACCACGTGTAGAGGACAATACCAGACGTTAAAAAACATACATAAATAATGGAGTAGGCCAAGTGCCCCAGAGGTACATTTAAAAATGCACAACAATAACAACAGAGCAGAAGGAGATTTTAGGTGGCAAAAAAGAATCTATTTTGTGGACATCATGGAAGAATTTGATATGGATATTAATGAACTAGCAGGATTTCAGCAGAAATATGGAAAATATAAAGGGCCCGAAGAGGATGAGAGAACAATAAGGGGTAAAACGTAAAACTGGTAACAGAGAACATCATCAGGAAAGTAGTTAGGTTTCTGTCTAGGCAAGAGGATCAAGCTGATGAAGGAAAAAAATCGAACAAAGTGGACTGATTGGCTGGGGTTTTCCAGAAGGGGTTCAAAACTTAGGTGAGAAGCCTTCATTTTATTATGGAATGACTCCTAAGACATTGCCTATTTTAGTTATACCTTAGAAAGATTATTTTTATGTTGTGGGCGGGGGAGAGAGAGACTGGGAGGGCTAGGCAAAAGTCTCAGTAATATTCCAGGTTAGAGGGTGTAAGTGCTTCAACAGAGAGAGAACAAAGAAGAATCACTGGGTAGGAGACAACACTGTGGAGCATAGACATGAGAAAGCTAAAATGTTTGTGATCACCATGGGCCCTCGAAGCATATCATTTCCTATGTGCTTAGATCATAGTTTGAAAAAGAAATCGCATTTCTCCTCTTAGAAAGTGAACTGCAAAAAGGAATTCTTTCTTGAGCTTCATAGCTTTGGGTAATCACAGTGTCATCTAGACTGGTGGCTCTTAAAGTTGATGGCGTTATCAGACTCACTGAGCAACTTGTCAATGTTTTTTTTAAATTTAGTGTTAGATGAGATATTTGAATTTTTATTTGAAAACAAATACAAGCAAGTAGCTGTTGGGGAAGGGATCCAAAGGTTGCTGATGGCAGGACCAGAGCGGCCCTGCTCAATCTCCAGCTTCCCCACAAGTCGTAACAAACCGCCACCAATGTGCCCCTAACCTGATGGCACTGCCATACGTTATTTTAATGAGGCCTCCATTAAGTGAATATGTTATTTGTCCTTATATCAAAGAAGACAAAAAATGGAACAGGCTGTAGGTGACATGTTTTTGTGTGCATTCAGGAAACTCAGAAGACAATTTCAATAAAATAAATATTAAACATGTTTTGAAATGCATCTCTCATTTTTAATGAAAATTACTACTGGCCAATTAGACTAAGTAGTATTTTTTTATGCAGCTAAGGGACTAGTAAACTTACCCCACAGTGCTCGGGTTGGATGCGTTCAGTGTTTCCTGCTAGCAGAATTACAGTTGAAGATTTTGGTTCTTTATTTTATCTTGCTCCAAGCTCTATGGTCTCAGCCAAGCAAGAAGCTCCAATTGCTTTCAAAGATGGCTCTTCACTTGAATAAGCACTGCGGGGTGCAGATCAAGATGAGAGTCTGGCCTGGTGTAAGAAGCTTTCACATATGCCTCATTTTATTTTATTTCATTTTACTTTTTGAGTATAGTTTGCATTCAACAGTTTCTTTTTTTTATTAGTTTCAGGTGTACAGCATAGCAACATATATTCATGTAAATTACAAGGCAGTCCCTCTGGACTCATACAGAGTTATTACAGTATTGTTAACCATATTCCCTCTGCCTTCTCTTAAACCTCCATGCCTAGTTTGTGACTACCACTTAGTACTTCTTAATCCCATTACCTTTTTTATGCTAATCCCCAACACCCATCCCTCTGGCCTCATATGCTTCATTGCAGATCAGTTTCTACCTAAGAAGGATTTTGTGGGAACTTCAAAGTATGTTTACATGTCTAATTCACAATAGGACACTATGAATTATAGAATACACCAGAATGGACCTTGTACTTGAAAGAGACACATATTAGGATAAAAAAATTTAAGGATCAACTAGTCTTCAGACCTGCATTATTTCTATGCATCTAGCTCATGTGTCAGAAAATATAGTAATAATTTATAGGTCAGTGGTGTTTGCAAAAAAGGCATATGCATATTCATTTATTCTGTGAAAAGTAGTTTACATACTTTAGGATATAGGCCACTTTTCTATATTAGCAAAGATACTTCCATAGTTATGAACTTTCTTTTTTATGTCTTAAATCTCTTTTTGTCACTACCTAAGATGATAATATATGTTCTGTTCCCCAATGCCGCTCACAAAGTGCTAATTCAGCAGCATTTTTCCCTTATGCTGTCAGGTTCTCCCCAGATTTTTTTTTACTGACATTTGGAAGGTTCCTGCTGCCTTCAGAACTATAAAATAACTGTAAGAGTTAAACTTTTATTGTTGGTGTTTTGGCAAATAGACACCTTAATTTTAAATATCCCAGAACACCAACATTTTATGTAAAATAAATGATAAATCTAAAAAAATTGAAATATCATAAGCCAACAGTATCATTAGGTGCTACAATCTAAGCAGGAATGGGATGATTTAGTTATATATTTATTTATCTCACTTCACATTTAGCCTATGATTGTTAAGATTCTCTTATAGAAACTAGTTTGTCAAAAGATGCAAAATAAAAAAGATATCGAATTGCATCTCTTAACATTAAATATACAGCATCATAACATTTTAAAAGCTATCAGTGAATGCTTGTTATTCCACAGATAGAGAAAATAATATGGCACTTGAAATCTAAAGTATAAGAGTTTGACTTCAAGTCAGTCATCTTAGCCACTAATTCTCTCATAATTTTCCTAACTGATTTTTTTTAAAAAATCAATCTATTTAATTGTTGTTCAAGCACAGTTTTCTGTCTTTTACTCCCATCCCAGCCCACCCCCCAGTGCTCCCCACCTCCCTCCTATTTCCACCCCCCTTAGTTGTTGTCCATGTGTCCCTTATACTTGTTCCTTTAAATCCTTCCCCTTTTCTCCCTGAAATTCCCTCCCCTCCCCCTTCTGGTCACTGTCAGCCTGCTCTCTATTTCAGTGTCTTTGGTTGTATTTTGGTTGCTTGTTTGTTTTGTTGTTTAGGTTCCTGTTGAAGGTGAGATCATGTGGTATTTGTCTTTAACCTCCTGGCTTATTTCACTCAGCATAATGCATGTTTCCAAATTGAATTATTTAGGTCTTATTTTTGGTCTTCTCTTATTTACCCTTTACTAGTATTGAGCTAGAGACACCAGGCCAAAGCCCTGTAGCAACTCCTTCCTTCACTCATTGATCCTTTATCCACCCGTCCATACTTTTCCACTTCCCTTCTTAAACATGCCAGTCCACAAATTTGAAGTATCTTGGTAGACACAAATATGAAATATCTTGGACAATCTATCTAAGTTATAAAAATCATTTGATTCATTGTCATTTAAGTCCTATTTCCCACATTGCCTTTGAATCCATTGTTCTACTTGTTCTTTTGAATCTTGTCTTTTATATATTTGATATACTCTCTCACAGTCACCAGCTGTACTGAAGGGCTCAGTTTATGGAAGCCTTCCTGTCCCCACTCCCCAACACTCTGTGTGTGGGCACACACACACACTCACAAAGCACACACAAGGATAATGTTTTAGCATGCCACAGCACTAACCTAACATGGGAAAGTAACTTTGAGCTATTTTATGGTTAGGTTTGAGTAATTATATCCTAAGGATGGTATATTAATTAATGCCAAAGGACTATGCCATTAGAACTCAAGAACTATATGGTTATAAGTATGAATCAACTGGAAAATGTAGTTTGTTCAGAGTCCACTCTTGTCCTTTTATAAATTGCATATTTGGAATTTAGTTATATCATTCCACTGCTGCATAGGTAGGTTTGTTTTTGGCATCAGTTTGTGTATCCACACATACATTTATTTAGTTTATAATGAACTTGATTATATTTGTGTATAAAACTGAAAGACAATTTTTTCAACTAATTCCCAACTTTTTCATTTGAGTTAGCAGCAAATTTTGGACCTAGGGTTTATTCAACCATGACTTCATGATCTAACCCAGATACACAAGGGTAAACCTCAGGGGACCTCTCAGCGGTAAACCAATTTTAATTAGCAGAAGATCCTTAAACTGCACATTCAAAACAAACTGTTACTCAGAGGAAGATATTGGTGCCATCAGTCAGAGTTCTCATTCACGACTTGTGAAAGGCAGGGAGCTCTGGGGAAGAGCCAGTGAGGGGTAATGAGAAGTGTCACTTAAAGTTAGTTCCTGGAAGTAAAGATCAAAGTGAAGGACACTCACCCTCCTGGCACTAAATCCCATATCAAAGTGTCAGGTTTCAGTTATCTCAATTCGGCAGTTCCAGCCAGGGAAAAAGAAATGCTAAGTTAAGGTTCTAGAAGAAGTATGATTCTTCATCTTGAAATTCCTACTTCTTAATTTTTATTTCCTACTAAAGGAAATAGGAAATGGCAGCATAATTATGGCTATAGTGAAACCAACATGCCCTCAAAAAAGGTAAACATTCATACATAGGCTTGATATTTCACTATTTTGTTTATATTTTTATTTCATTACTGATATCTTCATTTGGATTTTGAAGAATTATTTTCATCTAATACTTTCTATGTACTGTTTTACATTTCGGTTATTCACATGTTATTGCTATTGCATTATGAAAAATAATAGATGTATTTCTAGAAAGCATCACTAAAATATTTGTATTGTGCAAACTTAAACCACTGCTGCAGTTACAAGTTGAACATTAAAAAAAACCTTCACAACTAAAAAATGTATTTTTGCTTCAAAGATGTTTGACATGTGAATTTATTGGGCATTTGGAATCAGATATATGAATGGGTTGGGTATTGTAATCAGTTTGGTATGTCAGTAATCGATATTTGAGCACACTTCTTTCATATTTTCAGCCTCCTTATTTAAACCCAGCCTTATTACTCAGACAAGGACATTATTAATTAATAAGGTTAATAATGACCAAAAAAGAAGCTCAAGGTAGGGTGGGGCTGCAAAATAAGGACCTCAACTCTATGTACTACAAGTAGCCAGGACAGTTCCTACTTCTCCAGATAAATGACAGCTGGTGTTGATAAATAAAATAAATGGTCCCACTTCCCTGAGGGACCCTTAACAGTCTAGAAAGTTTCTCTTCCTACTATATTCTTCTTCCATATCCCAAGCCCCAACCACCTATGGTTTGCTCTAGTGCATGGTGCTGTATTATCATTTTCAACTCACGAAAGCTGGAGAGAGAGAGAGAGAGACAGAGGGAGACAGAGAGAGACAGAGAGACAGAGAGGGAATTTTAAGGGATTTGTCTGGCTCTGAGTATCGGATAGAGATGCAAACTTACCACTTCTCAGGCAGTGTGGTTTAGAATCCCCCAGTAGTTAGTAATTTTGTTTCAGCACATGCAAAAAGCAATGGAACCTTAAATAGTGCCATCATCCGCTCTGCAATTAATAGTTACACTCCATTCTTTTTGGCCACTTGCCCATTTACTAGTCCTACGTAGAAATAAACTGAAATATGCACCCAGCTCCTAAATCAGTGTATCTTTATGGCAAAAGTCAGACAACATTTTTAATGCTCCCGTGGGTGGAGTTATGTTGAGAACAGGAGAAGAAATGGAGAAAGAAGAGACCAGGGCAGGGAAGGGGTGGGTGGGGGTGGATACCGAAGCAACAATAGGAAATAAATGTTTTAAGTCTCTCAGGGAAAATGTAGCAGGATGCATGTGCTTTAAAATGGGAGAAGAAAATTAAAACCTGCTAAAGAATAAGCAAACAGTCTCTTCTCTGCTTCTTCTGCCAAACATGAAATATAATAAACTCTAACTGGAGAGATAAACCACATTAAACTGCACTTGGTTGCAAATGTTCCAGGGTCTGTTTTAGCGCCACTATTTTTCCGTAAGTCATTCTGGAATGACTTGGAACAGTGGTCCTCCTCAAGGGATGCAAACTTGAGAGACTTATAATTGAGTCTGTTGAGTCTGATGATGTTATACCACTTAGTGGATGACTAGTGCATGAACAGAATAAGCCTTTGAGACTGAAATTCTGTGACTTGTTTGATAGTTATTGAAGGCGTTCAAGGCTAGGGATATATTTGATAGTGAAATAAACATGACTGTGTTTTCATGGCGCTTGTAAAGTACTGGAAGAGTAGGCAATTTATTACTGATTTGGCTATTTCTATTTTTCATTTTAAAATTTCAGTCACTTTTCCCGTCATTGGGGATAGGATATGTGTGTGTGTGTGTGTGTGTGTATGTTGTGTTTATTGTGAATATAGATAGTATATGCAAATAATAACAGGCAACTGATTTGACCCTTACACTTAACAAGTATGACTTGAGGCAAGGTAATTAATGAACCTGTTTAAACCTGTTTCCTCCTTTGCAGAAAAGGGATACTCCTTCTTATGTCCATGTTGGATGTGAGCATTAGTACAAAGCAGGTAGGATAGTGGTCAGAAAACAATAAATGCTCAAAAAAGTTAGTTTTATTTCTTTCTCCTTTTGGCTACTAACATAAAATTTCATCAGATCTGAGAAGTCATAGATTACAAAGTACAGAGTATTATTATTTTATATACCATTAATAAAGTAATGCTATCAATTAAATTACAACAGTATTTTCTTAGCACATTGATTATTGAAATATCTTGGATCTAGAGTGTGTGTATTCATTTGTAAGAAAATATCATGAATAAACAAATGTATTTAAATTTTATTCATGATAAATAATAGTTTTAGTGTCATAAATTTTAAAATAACTCATTTTAATAGTATGAAAAGATGAAATTGATAACTGTATGTACATACCTGCATGCATGTGTGACATAAAAGACATGGACATAAAAGTAAATTCATTAATAAAGGATCATGGCTAGACAATGCTTTTAAGAATTGCTTATTCTATAGTTTATGCAGTGGCCTGGGACAAATGACTAAATAAACTGTAAGAATTATATGTACCTTTTAAACTAAAATTATTTTTTATTTCAACTTGGGAAGTTAGAATAGATGTAAGAAATACTTGCGAATTAAAGACAGGTCAACCAACCAGCTTATCTGATGATGTTATTTCCCAAAACGTATTTGATGGTTATAAATAACTTGACAAAAGAAAGACCTTTTAACAAAAAGAAATTCAAGCATTCAAACTCTAGCAAAGGCAAGGCTTTCTTATAGATTTCTTTGACATGGAGAAACTGGAAGTAACATTAGGCTCATAATAGACATCAGTGTGGACAGCTCATCCATACAAGTGGTGCTACTTCTCACTCACAGATGTGTCCATGGGTTTGTGATGCCTTTTCCTGTTCCACTGTCAGAAGAAAGTATCATGGCAGGTATTTTCACAAGTTTTTGGAATATAATACACACATATATATTCATTCATACACACATCATTCAGATCCATTGGATTCCAAAGAATTAATTCAATACCGGATTTCAAATTGCTGTAAAATGCCTCACTGAGAATGAGAATTTTGTTTCAAGTTACACATGGAGTCAGAAAGTTCATAGTTGTTAATCTGGCAACAGCCATTCTTGTGATGTGTTCTGAGCCACCCAGAGGCTCCTTGCCTGCCAATCTCTCTGCTCTCCTACTTGGCATCCTTCCTGGAACCGCTCGGGATAATAGCCATGTGAGTCCCATATGATTAAGGGACTTTATGTGCAGGTGGACAGATGCCAGGTGTTTTCCTTTCATTTGTATTAGCCCTTCACCTAGAAACAGCAGATGCTGTGGAAACTCAGGGAGAGATGTTTGTAGTTAGAAGAGGCTAAGGGAGTTCTCATTGGAAGCTAAAATGATCCACACAAATGAGCTGAGTATTCCACAGCTTGTTTGAAGCTGGAGTAGAAGCTCATGTAAATGGCTATCACGTTTTAGGTCCATTGATCTCTGTGTACTTTAGTCTGGGTACTGAGACAGCCTAACGAATTCTAATGTAGGTGGCCCAGGCACAGGAGTGTAATTAAAATGCACATAGGACTTTGCTTGTAGAAGTTCCTTTCTGTTGTTTTCTATTTCTTAGTCCTCTGTTGACTTGCTCTTCTGCAGCAAGAGGTAGTTCTGTGTGGGGGTGACTTTGCCCTCAAGTCTCTCCATCCACCATGGATGAAAGTGAAACTACCAAGACATGATCTGCTTGGGGAGGAGAGGTAGCCAAGCACCTCTTTTTCTCAGGAAAAAGGCCAGGAGCCCCTTTCTCAATGGCTTTTATTGGATTGTAATACACAAATATATAGGCAGTAAGGATCAAACAGTAGATAACATTTCAAAAAAATCTTAGGGCTTAGTCTGAGTCAGAGTCTGTCAAGAAAGGGGGTTGCAGAGACTTTGGGAGACATACTCATTTCCTGTTCAGACCCTTAACATATGAATGAAAACACTCTTAGCAAAGCAGGTTTCACAGGATTTTTAGGAATTCTTTCTTACGCCAGATTTACCCCAGATACTGCTCTAGCAAGACAAGGGACTGCACCGCCTCCCCATCACAGGTTTTCAGGCTTAAATGGGTTTGAGCCAGGAAGTGCTTCTCCCAGAGGACATGGGGACTTGAGCTATGTCAGAATAGCTGGGGGGTGAGGGTCCATCACTCCCACTTTGTTGCAGTCCCCCGAGTCCTTCCCTGATGGCCCAAGTGATCATGTCTGGCTTAGGTTGCCCCTCTCTGTGAGGAGTCTTACCCGTCATGGACTAACTGACCATCTTTGGGGGCAGGGGAGTAAGCTGAGGCAGGGTTTGCTACCAGAGAAAAGCTTTGTCTTTTGTGGCTTGCATTACAGAGGTCGCTCACTCATCCTTGACCATGGAGTGTAACTATAATTCCTAAAACCAGGCAGAGCAGTCCCCAATAATTCTGCTCTATGTCTCCTTTAAGTGCTCAAATGTTCTTGCTTCCCTTTGGGTTTTCAAGAAAGCAACAGAAATTGTCTTGGAATTCACCAGGTAGATGGCCAAATCTGTCATTTGTTTTTTTTTTCTCTCTGTGTAGAGGGAGATCTCTGGTGTAACTAACCATCATAACAAATCTCTAACTTGGAATTTTATAAATATTTATCTGGTTTTTGGCAGATTATTCTCCTGTTTGTAGAAAACACTTTTCCAGGATTGTTAGTTTAGAGGGTCCCCTTTCAAGGGACTATGGAGGAGGGGATTTTTAAAGTGTGCCCTCCTCCACCCAGTGCTCTCAGGCAGGGCATGCGCCTCAGGTGTGTGCATCACGCCCATAGCCACTTCCACAGTAAGCGAACCTCACTTAAAAAAAGGAAAGGAAAAAGCATCAGCTTTCAGAGGACATGTGAAGACTTTTTTTTCTTTTTAAGAGAGAACAGAGCACCTAACTAAATGTGTTTGTCAAAGAGTAGCCTGAATGCAAAGAAGCAGGAATTTTTCCAATTAGAATGTAATTCCAGAAACCTCTGATGGCATCTTAGCTCTACTGAATATGGAAATTTCAAGCTTTTCCTGTTAATTAACTCAATACACTCACACTGAGAGGGACAGGGCTCCTCACCTCTACGCTGTAATACTCTGTAATACTACACTTTGGAACCAGTGGGTCAGCGACACTTCCATCACCATGCTTGTGCACACAATTGGCTTTGTTCAATGACAGGCTCAGCCAAGTAAATGGCCTGCTTACAAGCATTTAGCTTTGGCTTTACATTTTTTTCTTTTCCTTTTAAAATATTTTATTTGTTTTGCCAACATGCCTGCTTTCCTGGCACACCTGCTTTCCTCCTTAGATACTGTTAGTTCTCTCAGAATCAATTGCGAGCAGCTTGCAACCAAATGCCTGATTAAAAAGTTAGCAGACCTTGAGTGCAATTACTTTAGCACTATGGCATTCAGGCATTAAACCTGGTGTTAATTGTTTCTCATTTTTGTAACGATCCTTATAATAGGATAAAAACAGAAGAGATTATTTCTTGTAGTCAAAACAGCAGAAAATAAAGTCATTCACTCTGATTAATCATTGCAATATGAAATTAAACACTATTAAGAGTAAATACATTTTAGGATATTATTTGATTGCAGAAAAAGCCATCAATCCTTCTGTGTCAAAATGTATCTACAAGTTGATATTACAATAAATTATTCATCCAAACCAAAGCCCTACATAATAAATAATTTTGGATGTATTTATTTAGGGATTTTCATTTTGTTTCTGAGCACTATTTACCTTTATTAATGTTTATCATAAATGTGTATTCCCTTGGTCAATCACTTTATCCTCAGAATGGCTCATATTTTCAAGTAAATTATAATTTTTACATCATTTAATCTAAATATTTTAAAGGGCTGACTTGATATAAAGAGAAGGCATATTAAGAAGATTGTGGGAATAAATATTTTATCCAAAAGTGCCTTATTCTAGTCTTTCATTGCATCGAACAGATTATTTAAGTTTTAGAACTTTATTGTCTAAAATTATTAACATTTTGAAAATAAAAATATGCTTGAAGACATTTAGATTTTATTCTATAAAGTTATTTTATATATGTATGTATGTATGTATTATTACTATTATTACCATTTAAATTTATGATCAGGAAACTGAATTTCCATCACTTGTCAGGGGTTACTCAATGGCTGAACTGGTTTTGACTGTTGAGGTTCAGGCTGTGATTCTGTATATTTTCGTTCATAATGCAAAGGTCATTTGCGACAGTATTCCCTGTAGTTCCAGAGAGGAAGACCTTGTGGGCAGGACACAGCTTGTTGAATGGCTCTCATGATAAAAAAGGTGGCAATATTTGTTGAGACAATGAAGACCGTTATAGAGTCAATTTCACTTGCATGTATACATTCTTTTTTAATTGTTAAAAAACCCAGAGTTTATCTACTTTTTTCCTCCATCTGTCAACTCAGTTAAATTTTCAGTACTATTTTCTCAACAGATTAGTTTTTCCTTTTAATGTTTAAAACAGTCATGGTAGTTCTGACACTGTCAATAATGAACATAAATTTTATGATTATGTATATTGTTAAATATTTTTATTGAACAGGTAGTTGGGTGTGTGTCTGGCCTAAGAGTTATACTAGCTACTAGATATATCAAGTCAAATAAGAAGTGATTTCTAACCTGAAAGAATTTCTACGTCTTCTTTGGATTTGTCATTATTTTCTTCATTTATGATTTTGGTTATAATTTCAGTTAACAAGCTAAAAATACAAGCTACTCCCCCACCAAAAAAAAAAACAAAAACAAACTGAGATGAACAAGAAACCATTGCAAAGTGCCCACCATTTTAGCGACATAATAATTAAACATCACTAAACCCCTGTTTGTGTTAATGTATTTAAGTGGAAGCAGTAAAAATGAAGAGATCCTCAAAAACATTAAAAAAGCTGCTTCAATATCTTCTAGAATTTTTAATGTTAACACTATTTAGGGGTTATAGAGTTTGCATTTAACAGAGGAAAATAGAAAAAGTGCAGGAGACTACTTCTGGAGAGTTATTATTTCATATTTCTGCATGGGATTATCAGATAGTAGGACTATAAGTTACAGCTTCCCAGTACAACCCATGTAGCCAGCCATGAACTCCCATATCCCTTACTGAAAGTCTCCCCTGGGTGTATTGGATCCTTCTGTTATATTCCTACCACATCCAACTTTCTCCTTCATGATATCTAACACATTTATAACTACTCATTCCAATCCACTTGATTTACTAGATTGTAAGCCTTAGTAGTGGAGAGACTGCACTATAGTTGATCAACAAAATCCTCTTAGTATCTAGGACTGTCAGATAGAAAGTATTTATCTAGAATTAACAGTTTTTGTTAAATAGCTGAGTAAAGAGCTCTAGAGAATCTGTTAAATCTATTCTATCTTGGCATGTATTTTGCACATTGACAAATTCTTCTAATGGTATAATTTCAGAAGTGTCTGTTTTATGAGGATTCATAATTCAGATAGCTTTCCTTTTACTCTTTTGTGATGTACATCTCTTGCATGCAGTTTGAAGCCTAGTAATGAAATTTGTGACTAGAAGACATTGGAAGATTTTTGACATATATCACTAAAATAGATTTAATCTGCAGCGGTTAATTTTCAATTTCTTCTTTCACCAGAAACACTCCAGTGGTACTTTTTGTTTTAACAATGTTGCTCTGCAGACATGAGGATAGATTATGTGCATGGGAGAGTCAAATGGCCATGCTCTTGCACTGAAAGAATTTTCTTCTCTCAGAGTTTCCCAGAAAGTAAAGTTGGTTAGCTGCCATATTTGATCAGTTATCACCCAAGCTGAAGTTCCAGTGAAATCTCCAAGAGTTTCATATTGATGAAAAGTTAGTGATCAATTAAGACAACTGAACTGCATTCTGCATGTACTTTTGCAGCCTGTGAAACCTAAGATAAGATGCCTTCTGTAGATACTGAGCTCTATAATCTATGCCAGGAAAGGTACGATAATTTTTTAATTCCAGAAGTTCCACTATCTGTCTTTCCCCGTGAGTCATGCTCGGGCATGGACTAGATCAGAATTATTTTCTGATATGAGTGACATTTCATTTAACTTTATGAGGTTAATTCTTTAAAATATGTCCCTAGAAGTGTCAAAATTAGTTTACATCATTGTTAAGCTACAAAGTAAAATGTCTATATAATGGAGAACCCTTAACAGGTTATGTTTTAATTTTTCTAAAAAGGAACAAAGGACAATTGTAGACCAAAACTTACAAATTTAGACATGCGGAAATATTTTTAAATGCATATGGTTACACAAATATAGAACCTCTCAGGGCTAAATATAAGAATGGTGGTATATGAGTATCGCTGTCATGTAGACACACAAACACACTAAATAGAAGTAAAATGCAACATAATATAAAACTATGCTGTTATCTTTTAAATTCCATGAAATGGCCTGAAATTCTCTTTATTTTGACGAAAAAATATTTGTCTACCTGTTGTCCCTGTTTAATCCTCAGAATTTTAAAAACACACTTTACTTTTAGAGCAGTTCTAGATTTACAAAAAAGTATACACAATATACAAGGTTTCCGTATATATATTCTCTTTTTGAACAGTTTCTCCTAGTACTGTCTTGCATAATTTGGTATATCTGTTACAATTAATGAACAATATTGATGTACTACTATGAACTAAAGTTGATAGATTACATTGGTGTGAGCATTTTGTGTTCTAATATATATTCCAGGTAAAATAATCTTCCTTTCAAATATTTAATTGAACTTTCCCCCATTGTATTAAATACACACATTTAAAACATTTGTTTAAACAATAATTTTATTGAAAATAATTTATTCTAGACTACCAACTGGCCCATCATTTAAAACATTATGTACATAGGATAATATATTTCTGTATTTTAAGATCCTAAATATAAACTTTAGATAACTTAAGATATATATTTCTTTAACCTACAGGCCATTTATTGTCCTTAATTTTAATGTACAGGCTAAATTGTAATGTGTAGTAAGTTGCTTTTTATAAACATTTCATTCTGAATTCTCCTTCCCATATTTGCCCCAGATAAAAATTAGAAGGATTTATTGGGTACCTGCATTGAATCTTTGAATCAAGCAGACTTACAAATATTTACTTTATTACCTTTAACAAAACATTGCTATAATTTTTGGATTGTTACTTTCTGGATTGCTGTGTCCATATTTGGCGCATAATATTTGAAATTTTGTCTCTTCAAAAGTAACTACATTTTCTAAGTGTAATGCATTATTATACTACGTTATTATGTAGTATAATACTAATATATACTAATATATACTAATGTAATATATACTAATATATAGTATACTAAATGAGTATACTACTCATTATTATGATGCTACATAAATCTACAGAAGCTTTTTTGATAGAGGAGTTTACATTTGTAGACACGGATAATAAATTACCCCAGTGCACAAGTAACTGAGATTGGTGACTTGTCATGTTTTGGAAGAAAAGAATAAAAGCCACAGGGCAAGTAGTGATTATAACTGAGATGTGGGAGTGATTTTTGTTTCAATATCAAGCTCAAAGTCACAGTGACTGTCGAAGTAATAAGTGGATATATAGGTTTTTTTTTAAATAAATTCCAGGCAGTTTGGCTGTTCAGAACAAAGACCAATCTACACAGAAGAAAAGAGATATAAAATCTTACACATGCTTATTCCAACTGGGTAGTTTCTCTGTGTTTTTTTTTTGAGATCAATATAATAGTTCTGATTCTAGCAGAGTAGAGTAGGTAGTTACATGTTACATTTTTCAAAGCACTAGAGGCTTGAAACATTTTCCTCCAGCTTATCAGGACATCAGTGTTTATACTCTACAAGATAATGCTTCTTAATATTTTCAAAAATATTTGGATATGTTTTTCCTATTCAACTGATACAGATGCACTGCTCAAGACATATGAACAATGAATCAGCAGAAGCAGAAATCAAGGAAAAAATCCCATTTGATATAGCAAAAACAAAAATAAAATATCTGGGAATAAACCTAACTAAGGAGGTAAAAGACCTGTATGCAGAAAACTACACAACACTGAAGAAAGAAATCATGGAAGACACAAACAAATGGAAACATACACCTTGTTCATGGATTGGAAGAATCAAACTTGGTTTTTAAGCTTTTTCTCAGATTTGTGTAATTCAACTCCCGCTTAGGAAACCTATTACCATTCCTCTCATTCTCTAATACCATACTGCCTTCATTGTTCTTTCTAAATTTATGATCCAAAAAGAACATTCTTATATGTAAGCTGAGAATAAAATTAGAGTGATCTTTATCTAAGGATCAGAAACCATGCACTTAGTTGAGAGCCGTCCTTCAAATTCACCCTCTTTCAATATATTGGAGTTCCTCTTTTGTAACGGTCCTCAGAGATAAGTTGTAAGCCACTGAGTAAGAGGTGCTACATTACTTTGCAATCTCTCTTTTTAAATATGCTATTATTCACCACTAAGAATGGCTTTTAGTTGTTTCAAAAACAAAAACATCATCGAAGGCAAGGTCATGATCACATTGGCACCTGAGCCTATGCCGTGTCCTGTCAGGCGAGCTCTAAAACAACTCAAACATGCAAACTCCGAGATATTTTTAAATATACTGGTATCACTGGTAAACTGTTTAGATTTTAAATACTCACTCCTTGAACTAATTGAGTAGATATTTTATACAATTTATGTTTATTTAAAAGGCAGTTTTCTCATAAGCACAATTTTATATGATAGGTTCCTCACTCAATGAAATATTATTGTTAGACAAGAAATATTTTGTCAGCAGATGAAGCTATGCATTATATGGCACTATTACCATGAAGGGACTGTTTAGAAATATAACTTGTGGTAAAAAAATTTGTCCAATCAATGTTTCTCTTTCACATCGATGTTTTTTCTCTCTCCCTTCCTTTCTTTCTAAATCAATAAAATATATTCTCATGGGAGCATAAAAAACAATGTGTTTATATTAATATGAGTTTTCTTCCATTGTTTGCACTGGAGTTTTAAAATTAGTAATAAAGCAAAGATCTCAGACATCACTGACAATTCCCTTGTCTAAGAACAGGGGAAAATTCACATTCCAAGAGGCTAAGTGTGTCTGTCTATATGAATTAGAGTTTGTGTGCAAGTTTATCATACATGCACATAAATGCACATACACAGTTTTATGAACATGTGGTATCTATATTTGTAAAGTATCCTCATTTTTCCTAACTTATGCTGAAAAATAAAGAAATATGACTTGAATTTCTCATGTTCCTAATCAAAGTTTTTCAACTGCCAACAATATTTTTATGAAGATCCTTTGAGAACTAAAAAAGACAAACATAGAAACCCCTTGTCTTTCACAACCCAAGTGTTTTTCACAATACAATTACAAAGGATAAATGAAGTTCTCAGTCACTTTTTTTTGGCTTGTTAGTTAAAAGAGACAGTGTTTAGAGAATAGTCACCGGATATCAACCAATCTATCTATTCATTTATTCCATCAGATTTTTTACCAATGAGTCCAAGAATTCATGTGGAAGTCCAAGGATGCCTGCTTCTTTTGTTCATGGTCTATATGGGCAAAGTCAGCCCTTTTCCTGCCTGCACTTTTTACCCTTTCTCCACTCTGGAAAAGCATTTCTCAAAGTGTATTGTGTTTACGAGAAAGCCTAGAGGAGAGTTTCATGCTTGGTCAGTAGTATCATCATTGTGTTTTGTTCTGTACGCAGTTCATGTCTTCTAAGTGTACCTTGGAGTTTTGAAAATGTTTTGTAAATTGTGTTCCTCTGTCCACTTTCTCCGTGCAAATCACTTCTTTCATTAACCTGCTTATGAAGATCTGGTTCTTTAATATGACTGTTTCGGGGGCTCCTATCAATTAGTGACTGTTTTATTCATAGTTAGATGACTCTCCTCACCTACAAATCCTATAAATTATAGACTAGCAAGAGGCTTTTTAAAATTTTTGCTGAAGATGACGGAAGGCTCCTCTTTTATGATAATCCATGGGCCACCCAGGATTACATACATATTACAGATTCTAGGACTAGTTCAAAGAACTTCCTACTCCTTCACTGTTTCTAGAACGTTTTTAAAATTTTGTTCTTTATACTACAAAACTAAAACCAAAAAGTTAGATAAATAAAATCAAACTGCAGTGTTGACACAAGATCCATTGGAACAGATCATACTACATTCTAAGTGCAAATTAACACTTCTTCCTGAGGACTTTTAAACAGCCCTACTGCACAGAGTGTTTCCTGGAGGATTTCTATGGCTCATTCAATCCCTCTATTTGTGTTTCATTCTCTAACCTGAATAACATGACCTGTCCACAAAACTGCGAATCGCGAGTTTTCATTCCTGTTAGGTAATTATGACCTTGCACCTGTTCAGCAATATACAAGGGAAGTTAAAAGTGTGCGTGTACGTACATGCATGCATTCACGTGTGTGGTGTATATGAATATTTAAACTCTGTAAAGTCCAGGATGTCTACTAAAGGATGCTTTCTCCTGAAAGAAAAATTGGCCTGTTATGGTTTTACAAGTCTTGTTTTGTATTGAGAATTGTTCATTTGACTGCAGAGAATGCTAGGGAGATACCCATCACATCTTTCGTTAATACTGCTAATACTACGTGAGATAAATTCTGAAATCCTAGACACCAAATCAGACTCTATTTCTGTCATTAATATTGACAGACCTGACATACATGTTTCAGTGATCTTTCATTATCCAAAGAGAGACTCACTTTTTTGTAAGAGACCGCATGCTCTATCATGGAGTCTATATATCTACCTAATAACAGTGATGTTTTGCTGTAATTTCTAATTAAATTGCTATAACTTAACATGTATGCTGATTTTGTAAATATGGTGAGGGGTACTTCCTTTGTCATACAGATTTGCTTATACTAGAAAACTAAATTGGAAAGGACTCTTGCTGAGTCCTTTCTTCCCTATTTCTATACATATAATTTATAGATACAAAAATTCTGCTTGTAGATTCAGGAGCAGCTGTTCCTATTTAATGTAGTCATTTTATATTTTGTGTGCTCAGATAAAGTGCTGCCTTCCTCCTGGGCAACATTTAACTGTGAGAAGTTAGTCGAGGGTGCTTCTGATAGGAACAAAATAAGAATATAAGAAGCAAAATAGCCAACAATGCTGACAACTCTTAATCCTCTCTGCTTGCTTTGGACCCGAGAGGAATCTTCAGGGTGGGGTGATGCCACTGAATGAAGAAGAATTTAATTCAAAATCTTTTCCTTTTCTCTGCTGTCCCTGCAGGGAAAATGATGCAGGGGAGAGATTCCTTTTTATGCATGGTTCCAATATGTGTATTCAAGCATCAAGGCTACACCCAAAAAGAGGACAAAGCATGTCATTTTCCCTCACATTTCTTAAAATTATCCATTGTTTTTGCCCATGAAGAGAATGCTGTCTACCTTTCCCTCCAATCACACTGAGATCAAAAGAAGATGAAAATAAAATTATATTAAAAATTTCATCCTGTCATTAGTATACATTTTCCTTCCATAGATATTCTTAAGAGGTATTTCATGTAAGAGGTATAAAGTAGTAATACAAAAAAAGATAGGTCCTTACTTTGAAGAATTCAATTCACAATAAGGCATGTGCAAACTAAACAGGCTGTTTAAGTGGATGTGAGTTGTCCACACACATTGAAACAAGATCCCTAATCTAAACATGCAGTTGAGTCGTGGAGTGGGAACAAAAGGGGGACAGCTTTATCCTGAAATGAAATAGCTGCCCAGTGGCAGGTAGAGACTGGTGGACAGAGCAGTAAGTACACTGCAGGTGAATATTCCCTGTTCCTCCAAAAGTGCTCCTCAACTTTATATGGCCCGTTACCATCCTCACCTTAGTCTGTTTTTTTCATAGCATAGGTGACAAGCATATTTAAAAAATAATTTTGAAGTCACACTTTTACAGCCATCATCCATGATCAATGAAATTGTTACACATGTTTTTCAAACAGAATCTGACCCTTCCAATTTGTCTCTAAATATTCTAAAATGCAAACATGGAAAAAGGAAAAAAAGGAAAGACAGATAGTGTCAGATTGTTATGTTTCATTTTTCTACTCAACTAGGGCTGCACTCCCGGCAAGCTTCCTGCTGGGGAGACAGAGAACTTTTCCTATGGAAAAGCACCTTTGGCTGATGGATAACAATATTAATTTCTACCTCATCCCCATTAGTTGTCCTAATTCAATTCTGGATAAGCTACTTGCATCCAGTAAATATTCATAATATGCTCGTAAAATGTCAAGTGTATATGTCATTAGTAAAGCTTGCCCACTTTGTTTTCATCAATTCTTACTGAGTTATTAACATTTCCCTAACCACCAAGATAAAAACAAAACGTGTTTCACAAGGACATGCAAAGTGCACAATGATTCTGTTTTAAGTCAAGAATAGCCTGCCCTGCAGGTGCAGTTACTCTTCTAGCTTTTTTTTACTTTTTACTTTTCATATATTGGGAATGGATTCCAATCCAAGGATGGAGACAGACTTGGGGGTTGTTTTGGCATAAACTCAGAATGCATTCCCCTTCCTTCCTTTATCTCCCCAGGTTAACACACTGAAGGTCTCTTGTTCTTGTACTGACCTTGCCAACATCTGCATAATTTGCAAGAATTAGAAGGGGACCGCATTATACAAAGGTTTTACAGCTGCTGGCCAAAAGCACCTCAGAACTGATAGAAGAGTAATGAAATTCTACTCTCTAGGAAGTTGTGAGATATAATTTTGGTCTTGTTCACCATTTGATTCCTAGTGGCTAGAATGTTGCCTAGCATATTGGTAGTTGCTCACCAATGATTTATTCAATGAAGAGATGGATGAATGGGTAGTTCTATTTTATGTTGAAAATCAGAAAATGTGGGGTTTGTTTCCCACTGCAATTGATACAGACAAGTCACTTTACCTTATTGCATCTGAAGACATGTTACAGATTCCAGGAATAGATTATTTTTAAGTAATATTCATCTAAAAATGAATTCTACAATAGCAGAACCATTGTAATGTTAAGTACTTAAAAACAAGAAAAAAGAATAACTCAGTGTATCAGTTAAAAATAATAAAATGACTCAGACATAATTCTGTTCTTCAAATATTTCATTTATCACCTGTGATTTTGTGATAGCAGTTTGAGAACTGCTACTTATATCTGGTAGTGTTCCCATTTGACTGATAATTATTAAACCATAAACCCAGAATCTTTTCTTGATATACCACTTTGGTACTCATCTCTCATAACATGAGTGAAGAAGAATATGTGTGAGTTGGTATTAGTTTCCCCTCAGTTGAGCCTACAAGTAATATCAAATTAAACTACAACCATAGATTGCGGTGTAGGGTGTCTTGCTGTCTAAACCACTAAAAGTTTTGCTCAATTCTGGTTTTATTAAGAGGAATTGTTGTGTACATTAATTGTAAATGGCTAGAGGCTATTGAGAAACTTACTATTTAATTGAATTGGTGGTTTTAGCTGAAAATGTGTTCATCATTTAAAAATTCCTCTTTGAATAGCTTGCAAATGCTCATAACTGTTACTGCAAACATTACGATTAAAATGTGCTCTCTTAAGAAAGATCAAAATGTTTCTAATTAATACTATAATAAATATTTTTATTAAATTCAGTTTTCAGTCTCTCTACAATTTTAACCCTCTTTGGGGTGATTTCTATGCTAATTTTAGAAGAGATATATAGAGTCTGGCAGAAGAAACACCTGCTTGAGTGTGGTTGGTAGGGTGATAACATAGGTGTGATAATTTGTAGCTTTCACTTGGACATTTCACCTAAAATGTCATATAGTGTACTTGAGTGTGATATTATGTTACAAAATTGCATGCTTATGATTTTGTGATAAATTATTTTGTAATAAAAAGGGTGTTATTTCTGCTGGCTCTTGTACACACAGGTATTATTTAAAAAACATATATTCATTGGATTTAATGCAGAGATAAAGCAAAAAGAAGCTTATATATGAAATTTTACCACAGTTTTGCCTCCTATTTCATTATTAGTAAATTCTGGCTGATATGTATGTGTATGCCTGTAGGAGTGTGTGTGTGGACTATTTAGTGATTAGATGAGTAGATGATATATTATTTCTTAACATGGTTAAAGGAACTAAATCAGAATTAGGAATATTTCCTTTAAAAGATAATTAAAGAATTCTCTATGAATATAACTATATTTAGACGATACCAAATGACTTTTTTCTATTTCCATTATATCAATTTAAAATTATCCAGAGAGTAATTATTTTAAATGTCAGTCATTAACTGGTAAATTTGTTTATTTGACTTTAGAATAATTAGCTTAGTGTCAGATTCAGATAGTTATTTTGTCATTTGAGGAGAAGGCATAGCTTTTTAATTGCAGTCATTAAAAAGGTAGTAAAGAAAATAAAGACTGAAAGTTAGAATAACAGAAGAAGTATAGAAAGAATATTTGACATTCTTTAGGTCATGAGAAAACTCACTTCCATCAGGAGATCTTTCCATTCTCTTGGACTAAATTCTAAATTGTTATGAGATGGAGAGGGATGCTTACAATTAGAGCATTTTATTATTACAAAGGCAATGCATAATTAATTTAGCATAGCCAAAATAGTGAGATTTTAAAACACCTTAATTCCATGAACAAACAATACCACTTTAAACAGTCGATGTATACATAAACATGATATATATTCACATACAAAAGCACATTAACAAAAATGCAATTCCAATAAGCAAACCCTTTATTAACCTGAGTTTTACACATTACAGTAGATTGCAAATATTTTCCATGTTAATTAACATAATTTTAAGTATTGTGAATAATGCCACTTTCTGATACTACAAAATCTATTAACTGCCTATTAAACATTTCACATTTTTTCTAAATGTTGCTATTTTACATGAAAAAAAACGAGCTTTACCTCTAAAGTTTAACACACACTAATTTCTCTAGATTAATGGGTTTGGAAGTGAAAGTTTGAATGTGAGTGTTCATTGGTGAATACTATTCAATAGCAGTAAGAAACACGTAAGAGAAGCCTTCAAGAAATGATTGACATATCCTGGGTGGCTAGTTGAGTGATTCTTGAAGAACAGGAGGCATTTTTAATTTCCCCTCTCTTTATTTTCCACTAACCTGTAAGAAAAAAATATTGTACAGGTGCTTGATGATGTTTCTTAAAGCACACCAGGGTGGCACCTTTCAGCTTGCAGGATCCTGGTCACACCTAACTTTTTATGCTTGGTCTCTTACATTTGAGTAAAGTTCAGAATCTCCCGTGAAGGATCCCATTGCTCAGCATTCATATAGACAGGCGGCCCTCAGAGAACACACCGTGAAAGAGCCAGTGAGTTACTTGTTCCCATCTTGTTCTTCCTTGGGGCAAGTAGGGACCTGGAGCAAACCTGTCAGTGATAACTCAGACAAGCAAATTTAACACTCATACCATTAACCAGACATAACCGATAACAACAACAACAATAATAATAGTTTTCCATGGCAGAAAACGGAATGGGTGAGAAATAGATTTAGAAAAACAAAGTGTAAGTGGAAACTCTGAAACAGTCTGCTGATGATAACATGTGTTGTCCCAATTCAGTCAGGCAGGATTTGACTATATTTATAACCCAAATTGTACCTATTTCCATGGGAATAACCCAAAAGCAGAATTCCCGGAGGCAATAAAGAAATAAGTCTTTCTCTTTCTCTCTTCAAGTGTACCAAAAATTGTAGGTTTCTTGAAAGAATAAAGGATAACCTTCACTTTCTTGGAGGTTTCTTGGAGGAAGATCCATGCATTCTGCACTGTTGGTCTTCTTCATCCCTCACTCGCACCCAGGGTAGCTCCCTCTTCAGGAAGCTCGGAGCTGAAGCAGCTGGGGCACAGTGTGAGGCCTGGCAGGACTCTGCGCTTCAGGCAGCTCCCTTCTGAATAAAAACTCTTTTTCTATTCTGAGGTGAAGGAATCATATCTTTCAAGCTAGCTAAACATTGATAGACAGAGAGGTTAAAAGAGAATGCGTAGCTATAAATTTCAAGAAGTATAGCTACCTTTTATTGAGTACCTACTATATATCAAGAATTATATAACTTCTTATTTTAGTAGAGCCTTACAATACTTCTCTGGCCTAGGCACTGTTTTCACTGATTTACAAAGCTGGGAACTTATTTAAAGAGATAAGTACCTTGCCATGGACCGGTCTCTGCAGAGCAAGGGCTTCCATCCAGGGCGTGAGGTTCTGGCTCTTCACCTGGTGCTATTTGGCAAAACTTGAATAAGTATTGTTGAGTCTTTGTGCACCCACAATTTCTGTTTCTTCACACTTTGTAGATCGTCATTCATTTGAATTTCAATTTACTAAAATCTTCTTCTTATATCTACCTTGATATCTCAGACATTCTTCTACTTGCATTAGTCATTATGATGACATATTAAATATTGATTTGCTTGCTGAGTTTTCTTAGGACCATCATTTATATGTTCCAATTCTTACTCCAAATGTATCATCATCCCCATATCCCATTAGACTGGTAAATTGTACACAATTGTGCCAATTAAGACTTAAACATCTTTGAATCAAATTACTTAGAAAATATTTTATAAGCCACAGTATATTTTACAGTGTTTCACTGCAAATAAATGATGTTAGAAGCATAATTAATTCTTACTAATATGGTGGTAAAATCATAATATAGTATATGTGAGATTGAATCTGTTAAGTTATATTTTTTTAAAGTTTTATGTGAACAACTTTACTTTTTATTTTTAGTGTAATCACAGCACTAAACATTTAGTAAATGCTCATAAGTTCTCATTTAAATGACTGTACTATAAGAATAGCCAGAATCAGCATACCTGATATGGTAGATTTGGGCATTTTTAGGAGGAAAAAATACTGTAATTTAAGCAACATTAGTTATATTTAGAAGAGTATCACATATAACACTTTTTCCTTTTTTATTCAATCATGAAACATACTTTTCCATAGTTTGTGAGTCTTCAGAAAATGCTTTATGAAGGTTGCAGAATCCTATGTTCCATTGTTGCTCTCTTTTGTTTTCTACTCCCCTGATCTACAGCTCAGAGGTATTCATTACTCCAGAGTAAACACCAAAGATACTTTAGTCACTGGAACTATGGACTTCTTAGTAAGTCAGTCACTTTAAAAGTGATGTGTGATAGTCAGGTATTAAGAGCAGACTGGTCATTGTCCTTAATGTTGTGTCTATGACAAAGGCATACTGATGAATTAAAACAATATTGAAACAGAAACAAAAAAAAAGTACTTGTATCATTCATTTTCCCTAAAGGGTTAAATTCACGTAAGAGAGTCGAAACATTACAATAAAGTAAATGGTAGCATGCCTTTCTTCTAAAAAGAGAAATGAATTTCAGATATTAATATTCAAGGTTGGCTGATTGTGTAACTCTTAACTAGGCACATTTCAAAAGCTATGGGAAGGGGAATGGCGGCACCGGGAGAGCTGTGCGTGAAGGTGAAATGTGCTACAACAGACTTAATTAGCACCATTTATGATTATAGTTTATGTGATGTAGGCATCAGTTCATTAAAAATGTAATGAACTATCAAATCATTTTACACAGGTCATTGAACAGCAATAATGTGATATCAGCTCTTCTCCATTATGACTCTGAGCTGGATTTGAACCAGTGACTCTCAGAAAATAGGCTATTTTCAAATGTTAGTCTATAAAATGTGTTTATAGAATAGCAGCATATCTATTTATAACATTTTTCTCTAACTGTATTTATTTTTCTTCGAAATGGATACAATCTATAAATTGCCTCTTGAAAACCACAGATTTTAGGTATCATAAAGTGATTGCATTATACATTATATATTTATTATATGTTATATATTTTACTTGTATATTCACTGTTTTATTAAATCTAAGTATAAGTGGTCACATGTGACATGATATTGAAAGGTCTTTTGGGTGTTAAAGCAGAATTAAAATTGGGCTTAATCAGACATATAGCACAAATTTACTACCATCATGTAATTATGTAAGTCATAAATACACCAACCAGCTTTAAATAGCCTCATATCTCATGGATTACATCAACTAAGAGAATACTTACCAAGGGAAATATGCAACAATATGTTCTCAAATGGTCAATTTTATTTAATTAAAACACTAAAATATATACATATAAATATACAAGGGGGAAGCCCCCCAAATAGAATTCTCTTCTGGAGGGTGGATCCCTTGTAATACAGGCTTCCCCTACTAGGTCAGTGTTCTAGGAACCCATCTGCATCAGTGTGCTAGCTGGCATTGTTGTGAGAGGCTGCATTCGGCTTCAGTGAGTTTTTTTGAAGACTCTTTCAGTAGGTTTGTCCATTTCATGATGGGTGATTTGTGAGTGCACCTGCCCACGATGCTCTGAATGAATGTTCAGCAGTGGTTTGACCAAAAATGGCAGGACCTCCCTGCCCCACCCTCCCTACTCAACAGATCTTACCCTTGCGCTTTGTCCCTTGATTCTAGTGACTTGACTTTTTTTGTTTGTATGTTTTTCTGGATGAAAAAAGTTGTGAAAGGGAACATTTTGCCTGTGTGGAAGAGATGAAACGAAAAATGGCAGTAGTACTAAAAGACATTAAAATCCATGAGTTCAAACACTGTTTTGACCAGTGGAATAAAGCATCTCAATAGGTGTATTGAAGGTGACTGAAATTTAAACACTTAAGAATAAAGAAATAATTTTTATAAATAAAATAAGGTTTTATGGGGTCCCCCCTCATATATATATGGTCACTTCTGATAGTGATATTGTGCGAATAGATGCCAGAGTAATATTCCAAATATCTGTCAACTGGGATAATCTATAACAAATGACTGGTAGTAATGTCTAGGCCAGTGGGCAAGAGTGATTTCATTGCAAAAACAAGCTAAAAACCATTAAGTAAACAAAATGTGTTCATTCAAAAGAAATGTAATGTTACTTATATGTGTTTGTGCACTTCTGGTTATTTAAAAATTTTCTTTAACTTCGACAAGTAGGATATTAGTTTTTGCCTCCCTAAATTTTCAAGTTTATCATTAATTTTTGTTTTTAAGTCATAAAGGATTGAAATTCTTCCTTGTATTTTCTAAATTAGAAATTGCATAGTAAATGGCAAAGAGTTACTGTCTAGCTTGGTTCGAAGTTTTATTTACTTCCATTTTACATTGTACCGTTAGATGAACGTGTTTTTGATTTGTGTTCCACTGCGCCTCTGTCACTCAGGCAGAGTGTTAACCAGCCTGTCCTGTGGTCTTCTTTGTAGTCGCAGCGCCGCGTTACGTTTCACCTCCCGGACGGTTCCCAGGAGAGCTGCAGTGACAGTGGTCTAGGAGACCACGAGCCGGTGGGTAGTGGAACGCTGATCTCACACCCTCTTCCTCTGGTTCAGCCACAGGACGATTTCTACGACCAAGCCTCTCCGGACAAGAGGACTGAAGCGGATGGCAACTCTGACCCCAACTCTGGTGAGTCTTCCAAACTCCTCGGTGTGGAGTTCCTCTGGTCTTTTATTGTGCACTTGAGCTTTAAACAGCAATGCGGGGGAATAAGTAAATGAATATTTGGGCTTCTTTCTGGTTATGTTGTTGTTGCATTTCGTAAAAATGTCAAGTCTAATGTGCGTGATATTATTGGTGTTTTGTACTAGTCTTAGCCTATCCACCACCAATGTTGTGCCTGGACCACCACTGTAGTTCTCATTAGCACTGCAAGAAGCTCTGCAGCAGGGACCATCAGGAAACTTTTTAAAAATGCAGGTTTTTTACTTACCAGACCTGGAATCACACAGCACACCTGAAACTACACAAGGAGAGGGTGTGGAGGGGGAGAAAGTGAGCACAGGGTCCTGGGGTGGTGCTTTTTGGGGTTTGGAAAGTAGGGCCCCAGGAGAAGGGTAAACAAGCAAGTAGCCCAGATGGTCAGTTACTGAAATCAATGAAGATCTTGACAACAAAGGAGTCTGCTCTGTGTTGTTTTCTCAACTGGCGGAGAGGCCGGAGCACCTGCTGTTTTGAGTCGCGTGTTTTGAGTCGCGTGTTGATTGGAGAGAGCTGTCTCTGAAGTGGGTGTCTTAGCAATCAAAACTTACACCAGGCCCTCACATTGTAGAAAAAAATGTCAGGGCTTGCTCTACAATTGGCTATTAAATTATATGTTGCACCTTTATTTTAAACCATTAAAGAAGGAAAAAATGCTGTGAGTATAATTCAGAAAGTTATTTGTTAACAGACACCTTGATGTCAAAGTTGTCAAGGGCAGTGTTAACATGTAATTGATGGAAGAGTTACCTAGAACGTAGTCAGTGAAGAAGACAAATGTTTTCCTGTGAAATGCTATTTCCCAATGAAGACTTCATGAAATAGTGATTTAAAACAAGTGTGAAGGTCGGTGGCAGTGGCTTCAGAGGGCTACTTTTTTTCTATTTCAGTTTTGGAGGACTTGTTTTAATTAGTGTTGAACAAGTGGGATGACTGGGAGGTACAGGGCAGAACCTGTCTTCACCAGAGACCCACATGCCCACTCAGAAACCACTGCCATTCAGAGGAAGTCTTGTGCAGACTCTTCCTTTGCCTTTCAAGGGAATTTTGGATAAGTGTTATACCTTTTTTGATATTCTTATAAAAAATCACTGACTAGTTACTGCTATTAAAAATCATAAGTACAATTTAGTAAGTGTTATGGCAATTCTGTGATGGCGGTAGACCTACTCAAAAGAGGTAAAAAGCACAAAAGCACTTTCTTAACTAGTTCTGTCCTGGTAATCAGCAATCAGCTTCTCTGACGTCTGGGATTTTTAAACTGACTCTGTCTCCAGGATGGTGGGGGAGACCTTTTATGCATATGCACCCCTCAAACTCTGCCCCCGTGATAAATGGTTCTCTTCTCATTGCCGTGTAAAGTTGTGTTTGCGTCTTCTTTTTGCTGAGATTTCTCCCTAGTCTAAGCCCGTATTTTAGGAAGATCTAAGCATATTCCATGCCAGCTCTGGCTCCCCTTTCACGCCCCAGGTCTTGGTCTCATAAGGAAAACAAAAGAGCATTTTTGACTTGACATATCCAGAAAAAACAGGTCATCCCCAAAAGAGGCAACTTTTTTTTGCACAGGCTTTGAGAGAGCTGGGTCTCTCAAGGTTTTCTTGAGAGAACTATTCTCTTCAGGTTTTTTGGTTTGGGTCAGTCCAGGTACCATTGAATCTAAGTGGTTCCATGGAATCCTCCTTTCCCGGGCTTACGTGAAGAGGTCAGATGGGCAGGCCAGCTTTTTCTAAACTGATTTTCCAGTCTCCAGCTTCTTCCTCTTCACCTTTAAACCATCCCTCATTGCCATCAAACCAAGGGTCTCAAAACTAGTTTTTGACTACCTCTTTTGAATGGGGAGTAGTTTGCTCCTCTTGCTTTTGGGCCTCAGCCAAAACAAAGACAGAAGACACCATTTGAAACATTAAGTCTGATTAAGCTGCTCTAAGCCAGAACTTTATCTGATGTATTTAGCTACTCACCCAGTGACTTAGACCTGGGCAATAGCACTGGGCGGGCTTCCAAATGAGAGAAGATAGAAGAAATTCTAAAGAAAAAAAAAGGAAAAATAAAACAAAACAAACAAGCAAATGACAAAGACAACCATATAAAACCTTTAAAGCCTGATTCAGAGCTTTTACCAATCTAGTCACATGGACAAAGAGACCCCAGGGGAGCAACACCCTTGCACACTCCAACATTCATCTCGCCAGAGTGACTTGCCCCAGGAAAACCCTGGTCAATAAAATGTGTTAAACCAGAACAGTGCTCTTTGGTGAAGAAAGAGCAAGGAGGAGCCCTGAGGCCCTTGGAGACTAACAGGGTTTTTTTTTTTTGACATTTAATGGGACTTAAAATTTTAACCTCCTTTTAAAATGTCTGGAACAGAATTAATTGGAATAGCCTAGATATATTAAGAGATGAATAACTAAATGGTAATTCATATTAGGATATTATTATGATATATTATCTTAAAGTTCTTCACTCACATTTTGTAATTAACTCTTGAGAAATTTGTGAAGTGAGGTACGGTATAATTGAAGCAATAATCTCCAGTAGCAATAGTCTTGCTATTTAGATCTGAACTGTTTTCTTCATCTTCAGTGCAGTTTTCTGCCTGTGGTCTAATAATTCTGGAAGAGCCGTGATTTTATAGCAATCATGCTATATGCATATAAATCACACATCTGTATTTTCTGTAGTTGTTTGGTATTGTATTTGTATGGATCCCTATTTTTTAAATATAATGATCACAAAAAATAATTACTGGAGTAAGTCATATTTCCTTAAGAAGTGAACTCATTAATATAATCAGGCTCTCCATGTAAGAGTCAATAAAACCACTAATTCTGAGAGAATAGTAAGGGTTTTTTTAATTGATGGTTGTTATTTTTAATGAATGTAACTAGGCCAATGAAAGAATTTTACTAAGTTAAAAGCAAACAAAAACATTTATATGATCAGATTAGGAACGCCTTATTATCACTAATTCAAAATTAAGTCTTAATCTTGTCCTGCCGAGACTCATGAATGGGGTCATTTTTATGTCTGGCATTTCTTTTAATTCTTTCTCTTAAAGTATTTTCTGTTGTTTAATCATGTACAAAATTTCAGATTATATTTTCCTTATTAAAGCCCTGTCTGCTACATGCTTCTGACCATCAATACACTTGGACTGTATGCAAATCAGTTGGTAAAGTACTTACTAAGGATAGTTTTGAAACCTGATGATATTTATGGGTAATATTTGAGGTCTATTTATGAGTCAAGAAGGCTAGTAGATGTTTAAATATATTGTTTATGGATCTTATACCAATATTGTAAGTAATATTATAAATAAACTGAATAAGTGTATTTATCTCAAACTATTTAAGTATTTGAGGTAGAACATGAATGCAGAAGTATCTGCCTCTGTATCTTATACTTTCACTAATCAGAGAAACTACCTCAGTGCACATCTTTTAAGGCGATGTATAACTCAATGAAATTGTCACTGTCCTTGAGTTTTAGATTCTGGGGCACTATTCATACTTTTTAAGAGGAGATTGGAGCGATTAGATATTAAGAAGATGAGTTGGTTGAACATTTGCAAGTTGGATGAACATCTTGTAAGAGACTAGTTCTTCAGGTTTCCTTGGCATTGGGATAAGAAAATTCAGACATGAGTAGGATACACAGAGGTTTAAAAAGGGAAGTGCTTAACATACAGTTACATAGTTTGTGAGTCAAGAATGAAGCTTGTAGATGCTGACTCTTACTTAGTGCTTTTCTCGGTGGAACAATTTGTCCTGTTTTGTCCCTTCTACCTTTTGATCTAAGGAAATCTTTATGATTATCTGATTAACTCTCCTCTCTCCCATAAATCCGAAGACGATTTTGCTTACTTTCTATTCTCCATGCATAACCGTACCTGACATGTAGTAGGCTAGAAATGTATGTTTGTTGACTAAATGAATAAATCAATAATTCACAAACCCAAAGAAATGCAGTGAGAAAAATTAACAGTGTCTTATCAAAATAAAAAACAAAAGAACAAAAACTAGAAAATAATGTATCATGTCAACTGTGGTGACTTTTAGGTTGGGGTATTGATTTCTTTTAAATTGTTTGTATTTTTCCAGTATTTAATGATGCATTTAAAATTATGTTTTAATTTTGTAATGAGGCAATATACATGGAAAATACCTGACACAGAGCAGAGAAAAAATATTCTTCAGATATATATGTAGTAAAAAATAATATTAAAATTATTCCTGTCAATCCTAAAGATATAGCACATATGAGGTCTGTCCAGATACTATTGTGCCATGCACTGTGGAAAATAGAGACATCTATTGAAGAAGACACAAGATACAAGAAACACTGTTCATAGGACAATGATGCCTCAGTCCCCTTCAAAGTAGGTAGCTTGAGACCTCTTAATCACCATCAGCAGCCCCATGGTATTTTCCTGAATCTCACTGAAGGTCTGCGATCTCTTCCCTTTCAAAGCTGACTTTAGTTTCGGGAAAAGACAGAAGTTACAGGGTGCCAAGTGTGTGCTGTAAGGAGACTGGATTACCTGAGTGTTTGATGCCACATCTGCAGATGTGATGCCTGTGTGAGCACATTGTGGTGATGAGGCTGCCAGTCGCCAGTTGTCCTTAGCCATGGCCTTCTGAATCATCCCAATAGATTCTGTGGAGGAATGTTCAAACTTAATGCATACTTTGATGCAGATTTCTTACTTTATTCACTCATTTTTTAATATATTTAAGGACTATGCTATTACAGTTTTCCTGATTTTCCCCCTTTTGCCCCCCTTCAAGCTAGAACCCCACTCCCTCAGGCAGTCACTCACCATTGTTCATGTCCATGGGTCATGCAGATAAGTTCTTTGGCTACTCCATTTCCTATACTGTATTTCACATCCCCATGGCTATTCTGTAACTTCCTATTGTACTTTTTAATCCCTTTACCTCTTCACCCATCCCCACACCCCTCCTATTTGGAAACCATCAAAATACTCTCTGTATCCATGACTCTGTCTCTATTCTTGTTTACTTAGTTTGTTTTTTAGATTCCATTGTTGATAGACACATATTTTTTGCCATTTTATTGTTCATAGTTTTAATCTTCTTTTTCTTTAATAAGCCCCTTTAACATTACATAAAATAATGGTTTGGTGATGATGATCTTGTTTAGTTTTTTCTTGTCTGGGAAGTTCTTTATCTGTCCTTGGATTCTAAATGATATCTTTGCTGGGTAGAACAATCCTGGCTATAGGTTCCTGCTTTTCATGACTTTGAATATTTCTTCCCAGTCACTTCTAACCTGCAAAGTTTCTTTTGAGAAATCAGCTAATAGCCTTATGGGAATTCCCCTGTAGGTAACTAACTTATTTTTCTTGCTATTTTTAAAAATCTCTTATTATCTTTAAGCTTTGGCATTTTAATTATGATGTGTCTTGGAATGGGCTTCTTTGCATCCATCTGGTTTGGGACTCTCTGTGCTTCCTGGATTTGCATGTTTATTTCCTTCACTAAATTGGGAATTTTCTCTTGTTATTTTTTCAAATAGATTTCCAGTATCTTTCTCTTACTCTTCTCCTTCTGGCACCCCTACGATGTGAATATTGTAGTGCTTAAAGTTTCCCCAGATTCTGCTTACACCATCCTCATTTTAAGGGGTCATTTTTCCTTGTTGTTCTGATTGGTTGTTTTTTGCTTCCTTATATTCCAAATCATTGACTTGATTCTCAGCTTCATCAACTTTACTGTTGTTTCCCTGTAAATTGTTATTGTATTTCAATTAGTGTATTCTGCATTTCTGACTTGATCTTTTTTTTTATGCTGCTGAGGTCCTCACTGAGTTTCTTGAACATCCTTATAACCAGTGTTTTGAACTCTGCACCTGATAGATTTCTTATCTCTATTTCATTTAGCTCTTTTTTGGAGTTTTGATCTGTTCTTTCATTCAGACCATGTGTCCTTCTCTGCTTATTTTGACAGTACTCCCTGTGTTTGTTTTTATATATTGGGTAGAGGTGCTTTGACTCCATGTCTTGGTCATGTGGCCTAATGTTGTAGGTGTGCTATAGGGTCCAGTGGCACAGCCTCCCCTGTCACCCACATTGGGTACTAGCGGTGTGCCCTTTGTGTGGGGTGAGTACACCCTTGTCTTGTAGTTGAGCTTTGGTTGCTGTTGGAAGGTCAATGGAAGGGATTTACCTAGGCCAGTCAGCTTCAATGACCAGCTGAGACTCCTGACTATGGACCTCTGCCCTCCGTGGAGGATCAGCTATGCACAGACAGGGTGGTGGTAATCACCCCTTTTCTTTTTTTTTTTTTGCCTGGGACCACCCTGCCTGAGCCATAAAGCAATATGAGAAGGTTGCTACTTGTGCTGGGCTTGGAGATTCCCAGGTGAAGCCAAGCTGTGAATCCAGGGTGGCTTGTGGCTAGTGCAGGCCCTGGGGCTCACTGAACCAGCTGTTGCTTTTTTGAAAGGATTTAGGGAGTTGTGAAGCATGAGCTAAGACCAGCCATTCATATGGAAAAGCAGCTTGGTCCATGAGTTGGGTGGGGTGGAGTCTCTGGGGATCTCCAAGGTGGGCCAAACTGTGTTAGGTTGATAAAGGCTCAGATATGGCACCAGTTTGCTGGCTCTGTGGGAGGAGTTGTTGGAAAATGGACAATGGCCTCTGTTGGCCCTGATGCCAGACACTTCAGTTTCTCCCTATATGATACTGGTCCCTTTCAAGCTGCTCCTCCTGTGCTAGAGCTCAGATGGAGTGACTCTAGTAGGTGAGTTCATGTGTGGGTTCTTTAAGAAGAACTACTTGACCCTCCAGAAAGTTTATCCATCAGTTCAATCCACCCTACTGGTTTTTGCAGCCAGAATTTATGGGGACTTGTCTTCCTGGCACTGGAACCCTGTGCCAGGGTGCCTGTGGTGGGGATGGGACTCCTTGATCCTGAGATATCCCTCTCCAATTTTTATTCACCGCATGTGGGTAATGGCCCAGCTCACTCTACGTCTGTGCCCCTCCTACCAATCTGAATGGATGTGGTTTCTTTAATTGCGTAGTTGTCAGGCTTCCATTCAACTCAATTTCTGACAGTTCTGAGTGATGGTCATTCTATATTGTAGTTGTAATTTCGATGTGGTCACACGAAGAGGTGAGCCATGTCTGCCTACACTGACATCTTGACTGGAAGTCTTCCCCAGTCATTTTGAATGTCACACCGTACACATGCTCACTCAGTGGCATCTCCCATCCCTGCGGACGAGTACAGTGATGTCATCATAGTTTATGCATGTGAATTCCAGGGCACTCTCTTCGGCTGCCAGGTTACATTGATGTCACGGAAATTGTTCTCATTATATGAACAATGGCTGAGCTTTTTCCAGACAGATTTGGTATATGTTGAGAAAAAAATGAGAATTTAAAACATTTGGGTATGAGGGAGAGTGCATCATTTTGATAAGTAAATGAAGTTAATGAAATTAAAAAGACTACAGGAAAAATATAATTTTCTTATAAAATTTCAATCTTAAGAAATTATACTAATTTTAACATGCAGGGAAAAAATTACTAACCATAATATATTGTGGGAACAAAACATAAATTTAATTTTTCAGGGTGCAGTATTATATTAAATAATTTTTGAACTGTGCTTATAATTTTTATAAGTATCCTGGAGCTAACTATGTAAATCCAAATAAAGTTGTTCCTGGTTTCATATGGTCACCTGTTGTGTTCACTGGAGTTTTTGTAATCAGTTCAGGGTGACCCTACAAACTGGCCCCTTGAGTTAAACAAATCTAGAGTCCCTCCAGGAAGGGTAGAGAGAAGAGGTAATAAATCCTACTGTGGTTTGAGTCTAAGGGAAACAAAAGGTTTCAAAACTCAGCAGTAAGATGAACACACATAATGTGAACACTTATCTATTGAGACTTTCATCTTGTTTCATTAAACATATTTCTGTAAATGTAACTCCAAAACTTATGTTATTAGCTATTTTTACTTCGAAATTAGAGAAGACAATACATTTTGTAGATTAAAAACACATTGATTATAAATCAAACATACATCTACCCATATCTTTATATTTTATCTATCTAGCTACCTATATTATACTGTGAATTACCAGAAACTTAGTACTTTAAAACAGCAACATCCATAATCTCCCAGTTTTGTTAAAGTAGGTGTCAGAGTCAAATTTGTAGTTCTCTACTCAGGGTCTCAAAAGCCTGCAATCAAAGTATCAGCCAGGTTATAGTCTCATCCATAGACTAAACTTTGGAAAAATCTACTTCCGAGATTTTATAAATTGCTGGAATTTACTTCTCTGCAGTTATAGGACTGAGTCCCAGAATCTTCCTGGCTATCAGTGGGATACTGCTGTTAGCAAGTAGAGGCCACCATAAAGTGCTAGTCACAAATACCTCCCAACATGACTGCTTACTTCAAAGCCAGTCAGAGACAGTGACTTTGTAGCAACATAGAGTTTTATATAACTTAATGGAATCACAGGAGTGACATCACTATTGTCATGTCCTGTTGGTTGGAGGCAAGTCTCGGGTCCTATCCACACTCCGAGGACAGGGATATATACGTGTAGTCATGAACATCAGGAAGTGGGGTCATGTGGACCACAATTTATATGAGTCATTCCAATACCTCTTAGTATTCAAGAACTTTTGTTTGAGGTGGTTTTTCACTTTGCTCTTCCATGTCTCACTCATTTACTTATTCATTTATCTGTTTGTTCTGTACACTTACTTCAAGACTGCTGTGTACCCAGTACTATGCTAGGCTCTGGGGAGAGACATTTAATCCAAGATTCTCTAAACTTAAAAAAATGCAGTTACTAAACTGTGAGAGCAAGTGTTCTTAATCTGTTCCTTGGTTGGAGAGATTCGTGCATAGGTTTTTAGGAAGTTCAGGAATCAGGGAAGTTTCTGAAATTGTTTTGCAATTTTTTTCTCTTGCTGTGGGGCATGCTATAAACATTTTGTGGACCCTTTAACAAAGGGGAGAAAGAAAAAAAGTGCATTGAATTTTGTAAGAGAAAAGATACTGGATATCAATAATATGAATTACCTGGAATAAATGCTGGTGATAAGTATACGAAAAAGTGGATGTTAGAATGTAATATATTTTGAATCTTAAAGATGCTATAAGAAAGATACTTTTAACAAATCATGTTGTATGGATAAAAATTTTTTAAGTAAATAAAGTGTGTGTCGGGGTTGGGGGGTACTTCTGGGTCTTATAAAAGGTGATAGCCAGTTGAGCGAGCAGTGAATAATTCAATATCTTTGTAGCACTTGCTGTTGTACTTAGCTGCACCCCACAGTCTCAGGCTCCTAGCCTTCAAAACAGGCTATTAATATCTATGAGAATGTTGTTATAAACCCTACAGTTATTTGATTTAAAGCACAGTGCATGAAACATACTAGATACTCAAAAATAGTTCATATTAAACTATTCAGGTATGTGACAATATATGAAAAAGTTTTAAGAGATAAAATGGAGCCAGATTTTGAGTTCTGGGGAGGATAGGATAGATTCTACTATAGTAGATAAGAGAAAGAAAGACTTTGGTATTTCCAAAATATTAGTTTGTGAGACTTACAGGAAAACCACACAATTAAATATATTAGATGATATAAGAGGAAAAGAATTGGAGTTACCAACTTTTTAACTTTAAAGTTTGATTCTGATTTGAAAATTGAAAACTGACAGCGTAGAAGGTGTTGAAATTCTGTGAGTAAATGTAATAATTACGAAGAGAGAGAAGGAGTTCAGAGAAAAAAATGATGACAAGTCTTAACCTAAATTTAGGGCAGGCAAAGATGAAGATAGGGTAGAACGACAGCAAAGTCAACAAAATTAAACTACAACTAAAAAGATATTTAAAACTCTGGGGAGTATAAATTGTGCACATATTTAAGGTCAGAGGCTGTGTGGAATGACGACTGAGAACAAAGCCTATGGAATTAGGCTATGACTTTACTCACTGATCTTCAGGCCATAGGGCCATTAGCGCATCATGCAGACTCAGTTTAGATATATCATCTTAAAAATTATTATTATTATGAGTAGATAGTGAAAAGAAGCAAAACATGTATCTTAATTTTTTTGTAAACTGTTTCCAATCAGGTTTTTAAAAGCACCATGGTGAATTTTGAAATGTGGAATTATTCTTATACATAAAAAAAAGTCTAACAAGGTCATAGTCTCAAATTCTAAAAGCTTCATATTTTACATTCTCTTTTGAGACTATTTTTCACATAACTATATTTATTAACGGTTTCAAAACATCACAGTTTGCTAAAGACTACTAAATAATAAAGAATATTTATGCTCTCGTATTATTATTGTTTTACTTTAAATTTTGCTCACTTTATGGTTTTCAAGTATTTATTATATTAATTAATAACAAAATGCTTTCTGTTGTATTATTTTATTTTTGAGTGAGTTACAATGAGATGATTTTATATATTATTAAAGTAGTTAAAAATGGCTGTACAACAGGCAGGGAGATGAGCTTTCTCTAATGGAAAATTTTAGATCTACTAAACTTCAAATATGACTTGAATCCCTAAAAGAAGCTTTGAGTACTCTTTTTTATTAATATTTAAAGTTGTTAGTAATTTCTTTGGCATTTGAACTTGTTTAAGAGGTCATGAGTAGTATTGACTGTTATAGTGGAGGTATCTGTAGGAGCAATGCGCCTCCCAGTGTAAAGTTAGGGTAATGTCAGCTCTCGTTGGTGTGCTGCCTGGAATCACATCTCCATAGCTGTATACGGTCATGTGATTCATTATTCTCAGGATCCATAAAATAGAATAGTGTTACATTACTCTAGATTGGGTGGTCTGTTCTAGAGGAAGAAAAGCAATTCTGTGTCTATCTTTCTTAATAATAATTTGGGGGAGTTAAAAGTGATGGATAAACAAATAAACAAATCAGGAGCCATATCTAAAAATAAGAGCTTGCTGATTTCAGTAATCCCTAGAAGCATAAAATTAAAGATTTCTTTTTCAACCTCAAATAAAGCCATCTTAGAAAGAAAATAGGGAAATCACAAATTATAAAGAACATACATGCATAAAATCACACTAATGCTTTTATTTTATCAATATGTGAAAATAAATATTATCTAGTTTAAAACAATGTGAAATATTTGAAGAAACTGTAGATGCTTGTCTAAAATGTTCTAAATTTACCTTAACAGTATATTGACATACAGTTCTGACAGATGATTGAAAATCCGTCAAGTTGGTATGACTAACAAATGCATGGATGCCAAACTGCAGTCGCTCCAAGGAATGGTTGCCAGATACGATCCAGGAGATCCAGGATGGCCAATTAAATTCAAATTTAATATAAACAGTAATGCTTTTTGGTATAATTGTGTACCAAATATTGCAATATTGCCACGTCCCTTGCAATATTTGGGGGACACTTAGACTAAGAAAATATTAATTATGTGCCTGAAATTCAAATTTAAGTAGTCAACCTGTATTTTATTTTTTCTAAAACTGGCAACTATACCCTAAAAATATAATGATGAATTAAAACTCAATTTTAAAATATAATGATGAATTAAAACTCAATTTTAAACTCATATAAAATTCAAACATTGTGAGGAAATCTACCCCTAGCATGCACTTAATTAAAATTAAAATTTAAAGCAGTGATTAGTCCACCATGGCATTAGTCACGTGACACTGCCTCATGTGGAGACTTTCTGTCTTTATTTAGAAAAAGCATCAGTTTTTAGTATAGTTATTTCCATATTAGAAAATACACTTCAATATTACAGGTTCAGTTTGTGCTTATATTCAAAAGTATAAATACTTCATTGTGGAATGATGACTTCTATATGGTCTTTTACTGATGAAAACAAATTCTTGTTAAAGTTTGGATTCATCACTTTTTTGGTTTACTAATCTTTTGATATGTCATTTTAGGATTCTTTATGTGTTAATTGACTTCCGCTTTTTTTTTTCGGGATCTAATCCATAATGTTAAGATCTAACAAATTTCAAATGCACTTACGTTGACGTGGGAGAAGGGTACTGGGGGGAGGGAGACAGGGAGAGGCGTTGTTTAAATTTGTTTCTGTATTTTAAGACCTTGGTTGCAAATCCTAGTAAACATATCCACCTAGAAAACAAAAAACACATTCGAGACTCTCGTGTGAGGAGCTGAGAGCAAGTGTGTGCCGTGGTTCACTGCTGTGGGGCTGGACAGACTGAGCACAGTCTGCCCCGCAGACCTGCGCCCCACGTGGGGCGACCCTAAGGTTATTCACCTCTCAGTCCTGTACAACCTGCGGTTAACACCCGCAACTCAGAATTGTGGTGGATTCGTGGCACGTCTTCAGTTACATTAGTATTATTGTAAGAATTAAATCAAATTTCACAGTTATCTAATCAAAATGTTTGGCTTCAATTCTGTTCTCGTAATTAATATACAAGGGTAGAAGCGTAGGGCCTATTTTTCCTAAATTCCAATTTCTTGCTGGCTACCTAAGAAAAGATAGATATTGCTTTTTTTAAGTGTATCTTGAATAGGATAATATTTTAACTCTGCATTTCATTTTACTTGCATAGACAGTTACATTTTGTTTTTAAAAATTGTACGTTTTAGCACTAGTTGTTTGAAATGTTACAGAGATTTAGTTTAAAAGAGCTTTTGAATAATAAATATAGAAAATTTGTTATTTCTATATGATCAGCCCAAGCATTTACAAACAGGTTTAACTGGTGAAAATTTACTTATATAAGAATTGTATTAACAAAAATTTTATAATATTCTAGGCTTGTAATCTTCACTTGAACTCTAAACCTGTACAAATTTATCCCTAGTAACTAGCCAGAAAACTCTTTATTTCTTTGTAATTAGCAATAACCTAACACACAGTCAGATCTGTGAACAAAAAATATACTATATTTTAGGCAGATTTGCCAGTTAATTTCTTCAAATCAACAGCACAATTAAAAATAACCTAACAATTTTGATTTAAATGCTCATTCAAAGGAAAGAATTAAACCATAAACTTCCTAAAGTGCAGGCACTGGTTCATTGATTTTTTTCATGCTTTTGTGTTTTGACATGAACAGGTATTTTATCATTCCTGCACATTCAAAAGAAAAACCTTTTCTCATTAGGAATAGAATAAGAATACTTGAACCAGCTTTTAAAATATTTCATGAATGAAAAGAAAGGTGCTTTAGTCATAGAAGAGAGTATATTATATTTTGTATTTTAAGAAGCAGTCTTAGCCCTGACTGGGGTGGCTCAGCGGATCGGGCATCGTCCACAAACCGAAGAGTCCGCAGTTTCATTCTTTGTCAGGACACATACCTGGTTGCAGGCTGGGTCCCCAATTCAGGGCATGCAAGAGGCATCTGATTGATTTTTCTCTCTCTTTCTCCCTCCCTTCTCTTCTCTTTAAAATATAAATAAATACAATCTTTTTAAAAGTATTTAAAAAAGGAAGCAGTCTTAGATGAAACACAATGTGATAATTCTGAAACTATAGGGACTAAAAGTAGATTTAGGGATCCCCCAAAACAGCAAGCCAATTTAGGAAAGGTGCCATCCCACCATAGAAAAAATGGTGCCTCTGTGGAATATTTTCTCAAGACTCTTTTTGTTAGAGAATTACATTTGTAAATGAAGTCAAAGAGGATTTCTAATTCACAAGAGGATATTGAGTTCTGATTTAAACTCCTTATGTACTAGCTACAGTATATATCTAAAATTAATGCTTCAGTAATCTTTCCACAGTCAAAACTATTGTGCAGAAGATTATGATTTAAAACAAGAAAGAGAGAGAGAGACATCAATGAAAGGGAGAAACATTCATTGATTGCCTTCCCTATGTGTCCCAACCTGGGACTGAATCTGAAACCTAACCATGTGCCCTGACCAGGCATCAAACCCACGGTTTTTTTGGTGTATGGGATGACACCCCCACCACACCAACCAGGGTCACATGCAGTAAAACCTTGACTTGAGCAACAAGTAGCATAGGAAAGAGGGATTATTTACATGAGATTTTTCTGTCTTCTTTAGGTAGTCCTATAATGCTATGCACTTGCCTCTCAGGGTTGCTTTTGCTGGGTCTCATAGGTTTTGGGTGTGTGTTCATTTTCTTTTTCTTTTTTTTCAAGGTAATTAAATTCTTTTTATTTATTTATTTATTTATTTATTTTTAAATTTATTTAGTTATTTTTCAAGTATAGTTTTTTTGTGTCAATTTCTCCCATCCCAGCCCCCCCCCGTCTCTCCACCTCCCGCCCATTCCCCCCGCCCCCACAGTCCTCATCCCTGTGTCTTTCATACTTGTTCTTCAAAATCCCTCCCCGTTTTTTCCCCTTAAATTCCCTTCCCTCTCCCCTCTGGTCGTTGCCCACTTGTTCTCTATTTTAGTGTCTTTGTTTTTATTCTATTTGCTTGTTTATTTTGTTATTTAGCTTCCTGTTAAAGGTGAGATCATATGGTATTTGTCTTTCAGCACCTGGCCTATTTCACTCAGCATAATGCTTTCCAGTTCCATCCATGTTGTTGCAAAGGGTAGGAGTTCCTTCTTTCTCTGTGCTGCATAGAATTCCATTGTGTATATGTACCACAATTTTTTGATCCATTCATTTACTGACGGGCATCTAGGTTGCTTCCAACTCGTGTTCATTTGTTTGCAGGTACTCTTTGGTGTCTTCCTTGATCTCACTGTTGACCCATTCATTATTTAAATAACATGTTATTTGGCTTCTTTGTATTTGTGTGGGTTTGGGTTTTTAAATTGAGGTTGATTTCTAGTTTCAAGTCATTGTGATCCAACAAAATGCTGGATATGACTTCACTTTTCTTGAATTTGTTAAGACTTATTTTGTGTTCTACATGTGGTCCATCTCTGAGAATGATCCAGGTTTACTTGAGAAGAATGTGTGTTCTTTGTTTTGGGTTGAAACATTCTGTGAACGTCATTTGAATCTACTTGATCTAGTGTGTCCTTTAAGGCAGCTGTTTCCTTGTTTATTTTTTGTCTGGAAGATCTATGCATTGGTGACAGTGGGGTGTTAAAAATCTCCAACAATGACACTATTGCTGTCGATCTCTTCCTTAAAGTCCACGAATATTTTCTTTATGTATTTAGGTGTCCACTGTACTGGGTACATATATATTTACAAGGGTTGTATGCTAGCCATTAGAGAGATGCAAATTAAAATCACAGTGAGATATCACCTCACACCTGCCAGAATGGCTATCATTAATAACTCAACAAACAACAAGTGCTGGTAAGGATGTGGAGAAAAGGGAACCCTATTTCACTGTTGTTGGGAATGGTGCAGCCACTGTGGAAAACAGTATGGAGTTTCCTCAAAAAAACCAAAAATGGAACTGCCTTTTGACCCAGCAATACCACTGCTGGGATGATATCCTAAAACTCCCCAAACACCACTTTAAAATAATATATGCAACCCTATGTTTATAGCAGTGCTATTTACAATAGCCAAGATTGGGAAACAGCCTGTGCCCATCAGTAAATGAATGGAAGAAAAAGCTGTGGTACCTTTACACAATGGAGTACTATGCAACAGTAAACAAGAAGGAATCCTTACCTTTTGTGACAGCATGCGTAGAACTGGAGAGCATTATGCTAAGTGACATAATTCGATTGATGAAAGACAAATACCATATGATCTCACTTATAAGTGAAACTTAATGAATAAAATAAACCAATAAACAAAATAGAACCAAAGGCATAGAAACATGGAACAGACTGACAGCTGTAATAGGGGAAGGTGGTAGTGGGGATTCGTTAAAGAAAGTAAAGAGATTAGCCAAGAATCATATATAAATGACCCAGGGACACAGACAATAGTGTGGGGATTGACCATGGAGTCTGGGGTGGGCTGGGTGCAGGGAGCAAAGGAGAAAAATTAGGACAACTGCAGTAGCATAAACAATAAAATATTTAACTTTAAAAAAGAACAAGGGAGAGGAAATTGGCTTACAGTCTCTCAATTTTACATGACGTTGGCACAATTAGAAGACTTTTTGGTGTCTTAGTTCATTCAAAATGGTCAAGAGATTGTGGCATATTAAGCTATTTCACTTTCTGCAGTGCCCTAGGAACATGTACTTCAGAATAAAGAAAACTGAGGTTGGAACTGGGCCTGTCTTCTCTCAATTTCTGTCTCTTTCTGTTTCTTCTCTCCCTTTCTCATTGTCAGTCCTTTTCTCCCTTATCCTCTCTCTTTTACTCTATTATTCTCTTTCTCTCTGATATATTAATATAAGTGTCTTAAAGAAAGGGAGTATTAGCCCTGGCTGGTGTAGCTCAGTGGATTGAGCGCGGGTTGCAAACCAAAGGGTCACTGGTTCAATTCCCAGTCAGGGCACATGCCTGGGTTGCAGGCCAGGTCCCCAGTGGGGGCCCCATAAAAGGCAACCACGCATGGATGTTTCTCTCCCTCTCTTTCTCCATCCCTTCCTCTCTCTCTAAAAGTAAATAAATAAAAAAAATAAAAAAGAAAGGAAGTATTAGATAGTATATGCAGTGTCCTGAATAGGGCTGGCAGGTAACAGAAGCTCAAACATGTCAACATTGCTATTAAGTAAGAGATGCTGCCTCTCCTTGTCTTAGGCTCCTCACACAAGGACCCTACATAGCCCTTGAAAATATAACGCTTGCAATCAAATTTAAGTTGATAAATTGGCGACAATTTGAGTAAGTGAGGAAAAAACTATTGGATATTTACATGAATAATGTACCAGTGAATATTTTATGAACACAGGCAAATGTATTTTGACTATTCATACACCATTTTTATGTACTTTGTAATTCTCAGAAAAATGATTTTTAACTATTCTATCAAATAAAATCAGTGCAGGCAATATGCATGTTTATGATAGTTTAGATGTTATTGAATAAAGGGCTTTAAAATTCTCAAATAGTCAACTATTTGAGATAATCTGCCAACTGTGTACAGAAAGTATAAATTTTCACGGCATTTTTAAAACTAAAAACCTCCATTGTATTCCATTATGTTAATTTTCATGATAAACTTCATAAATTATTGATTTATGTTGCCCTAATGGACATTTGAGTTATAATAATATTAACCTATATGAAATAAAATTGTTACAAAGACATGAGAAAATAAACATTTACTTTTAAAATATATTTTTTAAATTAACAGGAGATATATTATGTTCATAATAATATATGTATTGCACTCAAAATATTATTGATTTAGAAATCAAATTTTCTACTTCATTTGAGGTTTTTTTTTTAGTTTTCCCTCATATTTCTCAGTTGCTTTTTATTTGGCCCCAAGATGAACTGCAGGCAGACATTGCTGATCCACTCACTGTTACAAAGTCTGATTTGACTTTCTCATCGCCTTTAGAAAGCATGCATTTTCCCTGAATTGCATAAGCACCTGGAATAAAGTTTCTTTTCCCCATGGCTAAATATCCCCTTCCTCTTTGACCTTAGCTACAATGTGCTTGCCTTCAACAGCCCACCTTCCCCTGTCAGCACTACTGACACACATTTGAAAATTTCATGTAGCACACACCACTTGGGGTCTCTGTGGAATGAAAAGGCAGAGAAGTGAAGGGGGCCTTGAGTGGTCCATCAGCTAATTCCTTTGTTACCATTCAAGCTTGTAGTCTATATCCTTTCAGCTTTTCTCACTGGCTGGTAAGTTTTTCCTCTTCTTACAATTCAAGATGCTGCTTTCAATCCAAATGTTTTTAATGCATTTCTCAAATGTTTTAGGAACTGTTACTTGCTATTTTGTGCCACATATTTTAGGAAGTGTTATTTCCATTTTTTTTTGTCCTACGGTGATGTGGAGGTCAAATGGAACAGCATGTCTAAAGAGTCCCTCGGTTTGGTTCCAGGCCTGATTATAGCTCGGGGTATCTCTTGTTGGGAGGCATTTGACAGAGCTGTCTTCTATTAGCCTTTAGGGTGAAGTTCAAACTCTGTCTATTCCCTTCGCCTCTTTCCTAGCCCTATTAGTTTGGGGAATTGGAGGTTTGAGTGAACGATGTGACTCATCTTCTTACTCCAAGCAGCCGGAACAAAACGTTAGCTATAATGCTGCTTTTGTGTACCAGTGAAACAAAATGCAGGAACTTTGAAAATGCTAAGTTTTGCAGGACTTTTTCCTGCAATCTTTATTCAGAAGAAATGATTGAGATTATAAATATGTAAGAATTTTTAATGATCAAAAACCAGTATTGTCTCCTTGAAGTTTTAAAGCTTAGAATGTTTTCTCTGGGCATTTACAGTAGCTTAGGTAAATAATACAATAAATGGAAGGTTTAATGTTAAACCTAATGAATGATGTACTGTTCTAAACTCTGTGCTCAGTTATCACAGACATCTGATCTACAGCTTTACTGAAACATTGTTATCAGCTTTATATATATATATATATATATGTATATATATATACACACACACACACACCTCTGTGTGTATATATGTGTGTGTGTATCTTTATCTCTGTATCTGTCTTGTGTTTTAAAGGACAAATACATAAAAAAATAGAGCTAAGAAATACCCATTGATGGAGACCAGCCCAAAAGGGGCAAGTTTCTTCTTTACCCTCTCCATTCATCGATTCATTTTTTTTCATTCTAACATTTTCATGTATTTCAAAACTCTTTTCATTTACTTTAAAATTTTCATTTATGTTTTTATTTATTTATTCATACATTTGGAAATTTTTTTACTAAATGCTCACTGCATTGCAGGATATTTAAAAAAGCATTTTAAACATGTGCTATATTTCATTGGCTTTGTCTACTGAGATGATACTTTCAGACATACTTTCGGGAAAATGATGATTACATAAAATAGGCAGTAGCATAATAATTAAATAAATTATTAAATGGTTATAGAACTTATCCATTCCTTCGCTGAAAAACTTCATCATGTATTTTAATTATCACTTAGGCATATACTATTTTGAAAATTTCACTACTTCACAGTAGCTAACAATTTGCATAGTATTTCTCTCTCTTTTTTTTAAGATTTTACTTATTTATCTTTAGAGGGGAAGGGAAGGAGAGAGGGAGAGAAATATCAATGTATGGTTTACTCTCATGCATCCCCTGCTGGGAACTGGCCTGCAAACCAGGCATGTGCCCTGACTGGGAATTGAACCGCGATCCTTTGGTTCACAGGCCTGTGCTCAATCCACTGAGCTATGCCAGCCAGGGCTGCATAGTATTTTTTCAAGCAGATGTCTAAGTTTTGGACTTCTTAGCCTATAATCAATACAACCAAATAAATTTTAGACTGATTTATTGGTACTATTTGAACACAAATATATAGGCATAATTCATTAGGAATAGCACAGCAATTTAGAAATAACTTTGCTAAGTGCTGTGCAGTAGTGCCCCATCATCCCCATGGATACATTCCAAGATCCCCAGTGAATGCTGGGAACTGCTCATGGTCCCACAATGTCTAGCTATCTAGCTGTCTATACACATTATATTTTTATATCATGTTTCCTTTTATTTTCAGTTTCATTTTTCTCAGTTTCAGTGACCCATGGTCAACTGCAGTCCAGAAATATTAAATGGAAAATTCCAGAAATAAACAATTGATAAGTTTTGAATTGAAGTGCCATTCTGAGCAGTGTGATGAAATCTCTTGCCCTCTTGCTCCTTCCTACCCAGGATGGGAATTACCCTTTTGTCCCGCATAACCAGCTGTATACATTGCCTGCCTGTTAGTCACTTACCAGCCATCTCAGTTACTAGAGTGTCACAGTATTTCATGCTTGTGTTCAGGTTACCCTTATTTCACTTAATAATGGTCCCAAAGCCATTCACGTAACTTTTATGTCAGTGCATTGTTATAATTTTTATGTTTTATTCTTAGCTATTTTTGTTAGTCTCTTACTAAACTTAACTTATTAATTATATTTGGCCATAGATATATGTATATATAGGGGAAAAACATAGCTTACATAAGGGTCAGTACTCTCCCTAGTTTCAAGCGTACACTGGGAGTCTTAGAACTTATTCCTCTCAGATAAGGAGGGACTACTATACTTGTATACACCTCATGGCTTCTTGTTGACATATTTAAATTGCCAGCACCGGTACTCTTGAGCTCAGTTGCTGGGAACATACACAATGTATATGTGGTGGATAAAGGCATCATTCATATCCTGGGAGGAACAGAATGAATTGACAGAGATTTCATCGTGCTACTCAGAACAGTGCATGGTTTAAAACTTATTAATTGTTCATTTCTGGAATTTTCCATTTAATATTTCCAAACCACAGTTGACTGTGGGTGACTAAAATGGAGGAAAAAGAAACTGGGTCAGCAGGGACTGCTGTATTTATGCCTGAGTAGCCTCCGTCTTGCCTTTACGATGAGTGGGTCCACTTAGAGGGGCCTCATAATTGCTTTCTCTCCAAGAACTGTGGTTTGCCATCTCATGTTTAATGAAATAAGGCTACAAGACACTACACGATTTGTAACAGTTTGGAATTTAATAATATTTATTATTTATTGAGTGCTTACAATACACTGGGCACTGTGATGAATTCTTTCCTGGCTGAAATCATTATCTCCTTGTTACAGCCTTATGAATTATCATTTTCCTATAAAAAAACAAAAACAAAAGGCCCGAGGCATACATTCACTAATAACTGCATCTCGAGGTCACAATGCTGATGAGTGACTGAGAGGACCCTACATTCAGCTTTCAACTCCTACATTAACTGTTCTCTTAACTACATTAAGACATTCCTTAATAATGTTTTGTTTTAAATGTTAGCATTTTTATACTTAGCCAATAGTTTTTTTAAAAGGGACATTTAATGTTTTAAAGACCCATTGAAAACCAGTCAAGTAATTTTTAAAAATTGTTGTTCAGGTACGGTTGTCTCCCATCAATTTTTGACTCGAGTGTGAATAGAATTCGCAATCTCAGATTTATCATCAAGGGAAGGATTTTGTCTTTTATCCCACAACACTGAAGTACTGCCACAATTTTAGTATACTCTGACTTTAAAATAAATGTGTGGGTTGTAAGAAACATCAACATAATGACTATGATATTCTTTTGAACTTTTGTTGAAGCAATGTTTAGATGATTTGTTATTAATTTAAAGCTTTGGTTAAAAGAGAAAGGTTTCTTAGGTTAAGGTACCCAACTCAAGAAAAAGAAGGTTCCACCTAGTTAGGATTGCCTGTTTTAACAAGTAAAAATACAATACACTCAGTTAAATTTTAATTTCAGATAAAGAATCAAGACTTTTTTATATGTACCACCAATTATCAAGGTCTACTACATACTTATAGTAAAGTGATACTTACAATTATCTGATATTCAAATTTTGAGTGGTTATCCTAAATTTTATCTGGCTACCTAATACCAAGTAGAAAAATGTTGATTATGCTTTGCTATTATTAGTTTTACTTTTAATTTTTGCACACAGATCTGGACCACCATTCCAATAAGAACAGAAATCTATTTTTAAAAAATTGTTGTTCAATTACAGTTCTCCCCATTTGCCCCCATTGCTCTTCCCTGCCCATCCCCCACCTTCCACATTTAGTCCTCCCCCTCCTTGTTTTCCTTGTCTATGGGTCTTTTACATATGTTCCCTGACTCATCCTGTAGAAGCAAGCAGATTGTATTCCATAATCCCAGTTCTCTTCCTTTGAACAAATTTTGCCTAGTACTTGTTGCCACCTAATACATTTATGAGCATCTCCTGTTAGAATGGAATTTCCATGAGAGATTTTGCTCACTGCTCTATTCTCAGTGCCTAGGACAATGCCTACTGCATGGGAGGCAATTGATAAATGTGTTGAAAAAACATGAAAAGTACTCACTGCAATTGACACTGAGTACTTCTCCTATTAGGTATTGACATATATGAAGGGGGAAAACATGTACATTTTTTTCTACTACTAATAGAAGCACGAGAAATGTTGCAGTGACCCTCTGGCCAGGGGCAGTGAAGCAGCTATTTGTTCTCATGACCTGTCCTCCTCCGTCTGGTTTTGTGTGGGGAAAATAAGAGAGCGGGTGAGTCTGGCCCCTCTGCAATCCCTCGTCCTAAGGACCATTGCTAGATGCAAGGGCTGCTTGCAGCTTAAAGATCTGTATTAATGCTAAAGGTGGTCCATGGATTTCTATTTCACTCAGGAAACTTCATTTTTCGATCCTGAAAATCTTGGCAGACCCTGGAGGAGGCGGAAGCCCCGGTTATCCAGAATAATGAATTGTACTTGGAAAGTGAAGTCAGCCAAAGTTGCTATTGAGGGGGGAAAAAGGAGCCTCACACACAAATGATGCTTCCAGCTAACACTGGGAATTGCAGAAGAACTGCAATCATTTGACCACACAGGACATTGTATAATATTGTCTCTGCATCGAGTCTATTAAGATAATATATGGGAAACATGTTTATTCATCTGGCAGAACTAATACATAAATAAAACTATTAAATAAATAATCAGACTGCCAGTTCTTGTGAATAGTCTGTCACATGAACACTTCATTTACTGTGTAGCTGAAGGCTGAACAGGACAAAGCAGGAGCCGGGTAGACAATAACTTTTAAATACAGATTAACCTTTATTATTAAGCCTACCATTCACTATTTGTAAGAGCTGCTTGTAAACTCATGTGCTGTCCTTATTCAATATTTTTTCCTTTGTCTTCTGTGCCTTTCCTTTAGGACTTTAACCTGTGTATCCAGCACTATCTAACAGCATAGATGTACGAGGAGTTTTCTGGATACAAGAGTTACTTAGATATTATTTGTTGATTTTCAGTAGTACCAAAATGGAGCTTCTTCATAAATTCAGCGAGTTTGCCTGAGGCAGTATATCTTTGGTCAGTTCCAACATAAATATTGTTTTGGTCAAGTATTTGGCCCAAAATGTAGGAGACATAAAAGAATCTACTGACAACTCTAGTCCATACACGTGTATGTGCACCAGATGTGGTGAATTTGGATGGAAGATATATGTGGTCACTGTAAAATTCCAGTAATTAATATCTTTGCATTCATGTGAGATATTTCAGATATAATATTATTTTGAAATATACTCTAAATCTCAATGATTCTGGTAACTCCCTTTCTCTCAACACCCAGACACCTAGTACATAGTACAGTTTAATCAGTTTGTAACCCCCTCATCTAGTTGAAACTTTGCAGTCATTTTTAAAAGAGAGTATTAAATCAGAAAGGACTATGGAAAGTGTACTGGCTGCTGTAGCTCAGTGGATTGAGTGTGGGGTGCGAACCAAAGGGTCACTAGTTCGTTTCCCAGTCAGGGCACATGCTTGGGTTGCAGGCCAGGTCCCCAGTGGGGGCCATATTAGAGGTAACCACACATAAATGTTTCTCTCCCTCTCTGTCTCTCTCCCTTCCCCTTTCTTTAAAAACAAATAAAATGTTTAAAAAAAGAACTATGGAAAGTGATGTAGTTGGTGCCCTGCCAGCAGAGATATCAGTGGGAAAATATGCTGCATAGAATAATACTTAAAAAAATACTGCTAATGAATGGTTTACATTGAACGATCAGATTGTGAAGAAATTTATCATTTGTTCTATTTTTATATATATTTAATTTTTATATTTCAAGATTATGTTAATTTCTCATTATGGAAAATAACCTTTGTTAATAGTATTTTTATATTATGTTTATAGTATCACTGGGTTAAAGGTTTTGATAATCATATTAGAGTAAATCAATTACCTACCTGGTCTTTAATGCTTCTTTAAATTCATATCAATTAGAAAAGATATGCTAATTTTGGATGGGAATACATGCATAATTAGTAATATATAATAATGAACATGAAATCATAAATATTGCCTTTCTGTATTTAAGTAGCATAAGTAGGTTAAATAAAAAATTTATCCTACTATCTCAATGAATTGATGAAAATAAATGTGCACATACATAATAATGTATTTATTTAAACACACATTTAAATTATTTTTAGAATATTCTATTCTGAAAGAAAAGATCAGGATATGAAAAATCATATGTTCGGTCAGGTGCATTGGAAAACATAGATTTCAACCTGGGAAAGAATCGTTTCCTTTGAAGCATGCAGAACTCTGAGCTTCTGCAAGAGTTGCTGACAGAGTCAAAGAAAGCATAAAATAATCAAGTGCCCGAGCCAGCAAAGTCTGCAGTGAGTAAGAATGGGGCCAAGGTTGAGAGCTCACTTCGTGGAACTGTATTTTGGAAAATAAATTCGACAACCTAAAATATAAATTACAGCATAAAAACGGTGTTTATAAGAGGAGTCAAAATAACCATCATACATGAAAAGAGCATACACAGGCAGCATAACCATGTTAGTGAAAGAGAATTTTATCAAAGAAAGTCAGTAGGAGGGAAAAAATCTACACTTAATTGAATAGGCATATGTTATGATTTTATGTTCTTGACTTATAGTATGTTTGGGACTTCACATGTATTTCCATTGATATTGAGCTGCATAATTAGATAACAAAATCTTAAACAATGGAGGTGATTTTACAGGCAACTAAAATATAAAAGTCCTCAAAAGATAGTTGGATCACCAGAAACATGCCACACTATTACAAAAACTCTTACACTTAGGAAGAAATGTCACAATCTAAATATAGAATATAAAAGTGGTGAAAGGTGGCTTGTTTATAGTAATGAAAGTTCTTTAATTAAAGTTCAAATAGTCAATGCTAGGTATGTGAATTTTAAGGTATATTTTATAAATGTATATTCATTCATATATTTTAAGGAATTTTTTGATGTACATTAAGTACATTGAACAAATTTTCAGTGACTAAACACCATGACAATTTTTACTTTCTCAAGTTCAAATTAATTTTAAATTAAAAAGTTAAGCCCCGGCTGGTGTAGCTCAGTGGATTGAGTGTGGGCCTGCGAACCAGATGATCGCTGTTTGATTCCCAGTCAGGGCACGTGCCTGGGTTGCAGGCCAGTTCCCAGCAGGGGACACATGAGAGGCAACCATCCATTGATATTTCTCTCCCTCTCTCCTTCCCTTCCTCTCTAAAGATAAATCAATAAAAAATCTTTTAAGAAAGTTAAAATCATCTTGACTGGAAATCCCCAGATGAGGCATAGATAGACACACTGTACCTCTTCACACAACCAAAAGAAGGACAACAGCAAATTTAAAAACAAAAAATAACCAGAACTGTCAGAAAATTGAACTGTATGGAAGTCTGACAACCAAGGAGTTGAAGAAGAAACATTCATTCAGACCAGTAGGAAGGGCAGAGATGGGTGGCTGGGTGGAGAAGACTCTCAGCTAGGTGGCAGCTGGCTGGCAAAGGAAGCAGTTCCACATCTGCATGCAGATAAACCTGGAGGAATATCTGGAGAGTGAGACAGACCATGAAACCCAGGGTTTCGGCACAGGGTTTCATAACTCAACACTTCTGATTGAAAAAACCCGATGTGTGTGGGGGTTGAGGCAGCAAGAGAAACTCCCAATCTCCCAGAATAGTTATTGGAGAAACCCGCAGGGTCCTAGAATGTACACAAACCCACCCACTCAGGAATCTGCACCAGAGGGGCCCAATTTGCTTGTGGGTAGTGAAGGAATTCACTGAAAATGGGCTGAGAGCTGAGGAAGCAGCATAATTCCCTCTCAGACCCCTCCCCAACACACAGCATCACAATGCAGTGATGTGAGTTGTCCCGCCCTGGCGAAATATCTAAGGCTCCACCTTTTACTATGTAACAGGTGTGCCTAGACAAAAAAAATATATATAGGCCAAATGACAGAACAGATCAAACTCTAGAAAAAATACAACTAAGTGATGAAGAGGTAGCCAACCTATCAGATGCAGAGTTCCAAACACTGGTAATCAGGTCACTCACAGAAATGTTTGAGTATGGTTGCAAAATAGAGGAAAAAGTGAAGGCCATGAAAAGTAAAATAAAAAATAAATCTACAGGGAACCAACAGTGAAAGGTAGGGGATTGACACTCAAATCAATGATTCGGACCAGATGGAAGAAAGAAACATTCAACGAAACAGAATGAAGAAACAAGAATTCAAAAAAATGAGGAGAGGTTTAGAAACCTTTGAGACAACTTTAAACATCCCAACATCCAAATCATAGGGGTTGCCAAAAGGAGAAGAGGAAGAGCAAGAAATGGAAAACTTATTTGAAAACATAATGAAGGAAAACTTTCCTAATCCTGCAAAGGAAATAGACTTCCAGGAAGTCCAGGAAGCTCAGAGAGTCCCAAAGAAGTTGGACCCAAGGAAGCACACACCAAGGCACATCAAAATTACATTTGCCAAGATTAAAGATAAGGAGAAAATCTTAAAAGCCTCAAGAGAAAAGGAGATAGTTACCTACAAATGAGTTCCCATAAGACTATCAACTGATTTCTCAAAAGAAACCTTACAGGCAAGAAGGGGCTGGAAGGAAGCACTTCAAATCATGAAAGGCAAGTGTCTACATTTAAGATATTCCATCCAGCAAAGCTATCATTTAGAATGGAAAGGCAGATAAAATGCTTCCCAGATAAGGTCAAGTCAAAAGAGTACATGATCACCAAGCACTTATTCTATAAAATGTTAAAGGGAGTTATCTAAGAAAAAAGAAGATAAGAATACAAAGAGTAAAGTGACAACAAACACACAACTATCAACAACCAAACCTAAAAAACAAAAACAGAAACAAAAATTAATTAAGCAAACATCTAGAACAGGAACTGAATCAGAGAAATGAAGATCACATAGAGGGTTATCATTGAGGAGGAGGAAGGAGGAGAAAGGGGGAAAGTGAAAGGGAATGAGAAGCATAAATGGTAGGTACAAAATAGACAAGGGGAGGTTAAGAATAGTATGGAAAATATAGAAGCCAGAGAAGTAATATATATGACCCATGAACATGAACTAAGGTGAGGAATGATAGTGGGAGGGGGTACAAGGAGGAGGGTAATAAAGGGAAGAAAAAATGGGACAACTGTAATAGCATAATCAATAGAATATGTTAAAAATAAAATAAAATAAAATAAAATCAACTTTAGGGTTATCACAGCCTCATTTTCCAAGTTAAAAAGCAGGTAACCACTCTCTAATTAATGAAGCACTGTAGGATTCCTACATTTTTAATAGTTTGTGCACAGTTACTATTAGCACTAAGATAAGCATTAAAAGATAAGAAAACTCTTTTTAAGTCTACTTTCCTTTTTGAAGCTATGTGACTTATTGTCTTGAGTGTGCTTTTAGAGTATTTCTATTTGGTAAAACAACCTTCTAAGGAAACATTAATATGAATAACATGCTCCATATGTCAAGATATTTGAGGTGACATAATTGTGATACTAATGATCTAATCATGGCAGAGCCTTCAGGATTTTACTCAATTCCTGTGCTAATGAGTTTGTGGCCTAATTATACAACTTTCTCCTCACCCAACAAATACATGGAAGTCAATTTCACAGTTACCCAGTGAAACTAATATCTGTTTTTAATATCTGCATTAATCAAATCAACCAATAAATTATATGTAAGTAGTTAATGTAATTCTCTAGCAAAAATTCTGCTGATGGGTGTGTGTGTTTGTGTGTTTGTATCTGTGTTTTAAATAATAGACAAAACCACATTTTAAGGAGATCTGTACATGGCATTGAAAAAATTTAAATACCTATTTTTTTGAAAACTGACAAAGACACCAATATCTTTTGCAAAAAATACCTCTGAAAATTCTATTAGTTGGGAATAAAATGCAGAAGTCATTGTATCCAGCACAGAATTATCATCTGAAGACTATAATCCTCTATTTGACATACATGATCTATGACTAAGATATTGTAAGCTGATTAAAAAAAACTTCGAATATAGAGCAATACTTTCACATAATGAACTTCATAGAATCGCACAAATGAATCCAAGGTATGCCCCTGGGAGAGATGTACTTAATTTGTTTATGAAAACCACTGAAAATTGAACTATACAGTGTGTCTCCTCTCTCTCTCTTTCCTCTCTCTCTCTCTTTGTCAACTGGTAATTTTACAGTACTTAAAAAAAAAAGCATGAAAAAAATCTTAAGGTTAAGTGTTCTCAAGTAAATTAGAGTGCTCCCTGAGACTTTTGTATAATCTCAGTCTTAGTGCATAAATCTAGAGAAAAAACAATTATAATAAGGTTTTAAGTTTCCTTAAAAAACACACTTTTTAATTTGTCAAAAATGTTATTATACATGTATTTTTTGAACACTAAGAAAAAATTCAGGCATAAACTATGATGCCAATGTCTATGCCAATATTCATAATTACTGTTCATAAAAATATAAAGCAGAAAACAATATGACAATGTAATTCTTTACTTATGCAGAATATGTAACAAGTCCAAATCCTAATTGCTAGTAGGGGGCAATTAAGTATATTATCATGCACTTAAACAAAATGTTCAAAAAAATGTAATTACAGAATTGCTTGAAGTGCTTTTTAGTTTGTATTTATCTTTTGTCAGCTTATTAGAAACATGAAAATGAGTTACCAGAAATACTACCAGCAGAATAAAATATTTTTTCTAGAAAAAAGAAAGAAAATTGATAATATCAACTGCTAAACAATTCCTCAGTTGACTCTGGATACTAAAATATTTTGTCTTTGATTAGTCTGACAATGAATATACTTAATTTTGAACAATTCAGAATTCAAATTATTTTAGAAAACTGCCTGATATACTGGTCTAATAACCTTGTTGAAAGTAATTAGATGCTGTTGGTGAGAATACAGTGTAAAACAATATGGAATTTGCTCAAAAAACTAAAAACGGAAGTGCCTTTTGACCTGGCAATTCCACTGCTGGGATTATACCCTAAGAATCTTGAAACACCAATTCAAAATAATCTATGCACCCCAATGCTCATAGCAGCACAATTCACAATAGCCAAGTGCTGGAAGAAACCTAAGTGCCCATCAGTAAATGGGTAGGTCAAAAAACTGGTCCATTTATACAATGGAATACTATGCAGCAGAAAGAAAGAAGGAACTTCTACTCTTCACAACAGCACGGATGGAATTGGAGAGCATTATGCTGAGTGAAAGGAGCCAGATGGTGAGACAAATGCTGTATGACCTCCCCATAAGTGGGACCTAATCAACAAAACAAGCAAGCAAGCAAAATATAACCAGTGTCATTGAAATGAAGAACAAGTCAGTAACCAGAGGCAAGGGGGAGAGGAACAATGGGGTAAAGAAGGAGAAGGGTTGCCAGGGAACATGTATAAAGGATCCATGGACAAAGCAAAGGTGTGTAGAATGGAGGTTGGGAGATGGGGGTGGGTGGGCTGGGGGAGAGTTGTAGGGGCCGGGATGGTGACAACTGTACTTGAACAACAGTTAAGAAATAAAAAGAGAGTATTTAGATGCAGGGGAGTTTTTTTTATTCAATTTCTAGAATGCATATTCCACTAATACATTTGTGCTTTTATTGATTTAAAATTGACCAAAGGCTGGTATGTACCTGGGAAGGAAATATAAATGAAATATGGTCTCAATCTGAAAAGTGCTATAATTGGGGTAATGGGGCATGTTTTTGCAATCATAACAACAACTCAGGAGGCTTATCAGTATTAAACATTGAAGTTGAAATCCTATGCCCAAACCTCTCTTTAATAAAATTTTAAGAAAAATTTATTAGAAACAAAATCAATCAGAAAAAAATTCAAGTATTAAATGTTCATTTCTGGAATTTCTTTCATTTGGTATATATAGAACATCCATTGAATTCAATTGCTAGCATTAACATAATTTAAATGACAGTGTATTATAAAAAGTTATTAATAATATTTAATATACTTAAATATTTTTCAGATAGCAACAGCAGTTGCAAACATAAACAAAATATTAATATTTTATTTAATAACTTATTAGTTTGCAAACACTGTAAAGGTAACCCACTGAGTGATATACTAAGCACTTAGATGTTCTAAATATTTCCAAAATGGGGTTTTAAATATTTATGGTGTTCTTTAAATCAAAAAACTCTTCAATCAAAACAAATTCCTATTGAATTCCCTGAGCAAATAAAAATATAGGTTTTGTTATTAAAAGATGTTCATATAGCTACATCAAATAGCAAAATACAGAGCCCAATTTATGTTATGGATGATTAGTGAAAATAATGATAAATGAAAAATACAGATATTACTACATATTAAAACAGCATAAAAGTTAAAATATTTTCAAATGCTCAGATACGGCCTTGCAAAGGAAGTATTCTAAGTTTTCAGTTAGGTGTAACAAGAAACATAAATTATATGATTTTTAAATGGTTCACTTGAAGTAACTGTTACAATAAGAAAGCCCTAAGGAAATCTAGTATCCTAAGTATCTACTACTTTGATTACTACTGTCTTTCCTTTGGAGCAGTTTTACAGGTGCACTGTACTAAGCAGAGCTCTTTCAACTTAGCAATATAGAGTAACTAATTACTCTATATTGGCCAAATATATCTACAAGGCCAAATATATGAACTCTCTCAGGTTTCGGATTCACATGAGGCATTTATGTAAGATCTGGTAATTGCCCCTTTTTGCCTAAAACGTACTTTGAGTATACAAATATACACCCCTAGTTTTTAATCTCCATTAATGTTGCATGCACTGAACAAAGTTAAGCAAGAACAACATGTCGCATGTGTAGATTAATTAATTCATTAAGCCAGGAGTTGCTGCGCTGCGGACGTCCACTTGGCCTTGTTGGATTTATGATCTAATATCTGTGGGCGCTGATAAGCAGTTTTGCTCATTATTAAACTGAAGTTGTTGCATAAATCATGGCCCTCAAACATTACTTAGCATGGTTGTTCCCTGAGCTATTTTTAACCTTTCCGGCTCAAATACTTAGTTTAAAAAAGATAAATATGTATTAATTTCTTGAGCATAATATGGAATATAAATTATTACTGTAATTGAACAATTTTCTCAAGTTGTGCATTACTTATATATATATATATCATTGACTTTTAATTTTCCATTTTTAAAGGTAACTAAAAGAAAAGAAGAAAAAAATGAGTGTCTTTATCATTCGCCTGTTTTGCTACAGTAGTCATTACCCTTACATTTTAAAATGCTTTCCTCCTTATTTTCTTTAAATAAAAATGGTTACCTGGGGGAAGAATGAATCAAAGCAAAATATTTTTTCTGATAGGGTAATGAACTGTTAAATAGTATACATGGGAGTTCTATTATGGATAATTCAAATACTTCTGTTGATTTTTAACAATTTGACATACCATGGTTAAGACAGAACAATGATCCAGTGATGGAGAACATTATTACCACATCCTTGTAAAGCCTTTGACTCATCCATTTAATTGAAATGGTCAGTTGTAGAATTCCTTAATGAAAGACTACAAACAGTAAATACCTACAAATATGTATTTCGTACAGACAAAATTAAAATGTAATTTATCTACACCAAATTTACATATGGATGGGTGTATATATATCTATGAACCTGTATATTTGTGTATATACACAAATATGTATACATAGATATAAACATACAGCCATGTTATTCTCAATGTTTTACTTTTAGAATTCTAGAATTTTCCTAGGGAAAAAAGACAGCATTCAAATTGTTGGTGTATGTGTACATTAAAGAATCATTCACTGGGAAATGAGATAAAATGTAAATAAATTCAATGAAAGCTTGATATAACACATTTTTTCCTGCCTGGACAAGAAGGTATGTAGTATTAATTTCTTCAGTGTGAAATAAAAAGAATATCTATACATTTTGGGATTAATTTTTAAAGATTTTATTTATTTATTTTTAGACAGAAGAAAAGGGAGGGAGAAAGAGAGGGAGAGAAATATCAAAGTGTGGTTGCCTCTCATACACCCCCTAATGGGGACCTGACTTGCAACCCAGGCATATGCCCTGAATGGGATTTGAACCAGAGACCCTTTGATTCTCAGGCCCTCACTCAATCCCCTGAGGCAAAATAGCCAGGCCTAATTTTTTTTAAAAAATTTTTAGGTATCTTCAATATTGGATCAAAACAATGTAATATTCTTTTGAATCATGAGAACTCAATATATGTTTGTTTTGTTTGTAATAAATTATCACATATCATCTTGACACAATCTTATTGCTTGAAAGTAATTATTGCTGGCCAGAAAGTTTGTTTGTTTTTGTTTTCCATAAGATGGCTCTAGTAGCACTTAGTTGTCTTTAACTTCATTTGAAACAATTTTAGATTGTATTGCGACAGCTGTCATATCAGCATGCATGAAAAAACATCAAAATTGGTGAATTTTTGTGTAACCATTTTAATATTGAAGATGGAAGAAAATAAGCAACATTTTCAGCATATTATGCTTTATTCTTTCTAGAAAGGTAAAATGCAACTGAAATGCAAAAAAGATTTGTGCAGTGTATGGAGAAGGTGCTGTCACTGATTGATTGCGTCAAAAGTGGTTTGAGAAGTTTTGAGCTGGAGATTTCTTGCTGGACGATGCTCCACAGTTGGGTAGACCAGTTGAAGCTGATAGCGATCAAATCAAGACATTAATTGAGAACGATCAACATTGTACCATGTGAGAGACAGCTGATATACTCAAAATATCCAAATCAATAAAGTTATTAGTGAAAATGAAAAATGTATCTTTTTATTTTATGGAAAAGAACAAATGGAATTTTTGATCAAACCAATAATTTTTAATTTTGTCAGCATAGTCTATGTCCTTATGTATTTAATATACTATCCAGCTCAATGCATTTAAAAAAATTCTTATTCTGTTAAAGGATTATGTCAACTTTTATTTTGCCTTGTAAGGTCACAGTCTTTCTTGTTCACTTAATGAGCAATGGGGCACATGACTAAGAGAAGAAATTTGCACCCTTTTATTAATGTTTACTAAAAAGGAATAATTCCTAGGTGTTAATAAATTATATTTAGAAATGTGGTTATTAATAACTGTTCATAAATGTACTCTAATTAGTGCCACTAATACTAAAAAGTTGACATATGTTTTATCTCTGGTGCATATATCCTTAATTGTTTCTGGCTAATTCTGCCATCATTGGGAAATATAATTAGCAAAGTCTTCTGTCCCTACCCAGATATCCTCTCCACAAATGCAGGAGAGAAAGAAGACACTCTCATTGTTGAACATCTATGAAACCAGAAGTGATTAGCATCTTAAGCAATCCCCTGAGAGATTGCACAGACTGAGAGGAATCTCACCTCTTTATATAGCCAAGTAGATACAATCTGTTGCAGACATGTTTTCAAGATTAACAATAATAAGCCCTCAAGTAGCAGGACTTGATGGAATCACTTGTTCTACCTAGTTCACTATAGCTTTATGTGGCTATGGACTGACCATCTGTGTTAGCCTGTTGGCTTTACCATGTGACAGGAGGTAGTTCTGCAACATTTAATAAAGCACCCACAGAAGTTAGGCTTCTAGCTTCCCACAGATGCTGGGAGATTGGGGCGCTTTCTCCCTTCATATTTACATTTCAAACAGATGGAGCCCAAGTCTAAGTAAAAGACATTACTGAGTCCTGATATTGAAAAAGGTCTAATTTTCAAAAGGCTTTACATACATTTCAAACAAATGAGAAAATACTTACAGTTTTAAGATTTGTACAGTAACTTCTAAGAACCTGAGGGGAAGGACATTTTCTCCCTTATTGTCGACAGAGAGAATTAAGCTTATTTTTAATTTTCTGTGTTTATCAATATTATTTCTCTCACAATGTTATCTTGTTTTCCTTAAAATATCAAAATGGAGTGGTATTTGCATACTGCTTTCCTATAAGTTTTCAACTCAATGTTTTTTCAGAGGGCAGAGGTCAGAGATTGTTCACTCCTTGTCTTTGATTTAGAAGATAACCCTCAGATGTTGTGACTGCCGAGTAGAATATTGTTCTCCTGAGAAAATGTGTGTATTGTTTCTCCCTTCCTTCACATCACACATCTCGTAGTCATGTTATTCTGACTTCAGAAAATATTTCGTCTTGATTTATCACTTCTAAAATAGCTGAAAGTTAGCCAAGCCCGGTTTCCAAGTAAACATTTTGTGTAGTTCCATAGCATGATGCATTAATATAAACAGAATTGCTTCAGTTACATGATACCATCTGTTGCCCTAACTGCCATTATCCTTGAAAAAAATCAAGGTGGAAAACTGTATAAAATACTTTATATATAATAAGAATATTAATCCCTCATGCCCCAAACCTTGTTGAGTGGTATGCTGATATATAAAAGAATTTGGTGTCATTTGAAAGAAAATTACTTAAAGAGTATAGGGGAGGAAGAATGATTTTCTCTCTACCCTTCTGGGTTCTTAGCTGAGCTAACTGTGATTAAAGACAGATTATCAAGTGAAAACAAGCAGAGGTTTATTAACAAACATACCTGATGCATACATGGGACATACCGAGGGGAAAATGAGTTTTTTCCTAACTTTGAAATCTTAACAATCTATAAGTCTGTTTCATGTTTGGAAAGAGTATTTGTTATTTTTTAATGTCAAACGAAAACTTAGAATTAAACAGGAAACCAAAAATATTTTCTTCTCCTTGCCTCAAAAACAATGGCAAGCACAGTTATTTAAATTAGACTATTGACTTATGCTTTGAGGTGTTGGAAAAATGCTTGTTGTGGGTCTATGATTATTTTCAAATAATTTCTCTTGTGAGAGAACCACCATAGATTTTAATGTTTTTCAGTGTTATTCTTTTATGTACAGAATATTAAAAACTTGACTGTAAACCACCTCTTTTCCTGAATTGTTTAATGAATTATAATTAATTTATTGCTTTCCATATTTTCCAGGGATATCATTAGAATTTCTTTCTGCAACAACACATAAAAATCTAGCCCTGGTTAATACAGCACCATTAAAATGACCTTTTACAAGGACACGAAAAAGTGCTGTAAGAAAGGTGACAATCAGCCAGAAGTTTACATGTACACATTGAGTGCATTTAAGTACAGTGCCATATAATTTAAACAGCTCTTGAAAAATATCTCTCAGGTTAGATAAGACCTCAGAACCAATGCTGAAGATTGGAGAACTTACTGTGCACTGTGTTCCTGAAATAGAATTTTCCCTGGGCCTTTGTTGTTGCTGCTGCAACTTTCAGGTGCAGTGGAAAATAAATTACTGCAAATAAATGACGATGCAAATTTTGTAAGTAAAATTATAGAAGAGCAAATTCACTGAAATTTTATTTTTGTATATTTTTATTTTTGTCTTTCTTATATTAATTATTCTTCCTGTCCATGTATTTCATTTTCTAAGCAAACAAGTTTATAGAAAGTAGTCTGAGCCCTTCAATAATCAACTTTGTTATGATATATTTTTATTCCTGACTCTTTATTCTATTTCTTTTGACGTTTTTTAGTCACTTTTCTTAAATGATGTTATAGAAAATTATGCTTTCTTTGTCTCACAGCGAAATAGATAAAATGAGAAAAATTTAAACAGAGTAAGAATATATGTAAGTAGAACATAAAATCATCAATTCTGTGGAAATTTTTTTTACATGTGATTTTTTAGGAGAAAGGAAAAATCACAGGAAATAGAGAAATTACAAGCTTTTCAAAATCACTGTTTTGATGTCAATGTAAATTCAGTTCATTTTAGTATCTTGAACCACTGATATTTTATGTTTTCATAAAACTATATTTTGAAAAGTTCTAGACTACCAATTAACCATTAAATTTAAGTCAGGAATGCATTCAATAGAGTATTTTAAATCCTTCTTTCTTCACTTTGCTCCTTCTTTACTTTCCCTCTCTCTTCCCACTCCCTCTCTCTTTCATCTTTCTTTCCAATTAGGAAAAAGGGGAAAAGGACTCATGAGCATGGACAACAGTGTGGTGATTTTGGGAGCAAGGGGGATAAGGGACTCAATGTTAATGGAGAAAAAAACAGTTAAAAACTAAAAAATAAACACCCACAAATAAGGCGATGGCTAAATAAACGGGGCTACATACCTATTGTGGAGTGTGTGTGAGCAGACTAGGAGGAATAAGGTGGCTGTGTGTATTCTACAATGGATGCAGTTCTAACGCCTGTTGAATTACACAAAGAATAAGTTTCAGAATAAAAATAAAAGATGAACACAGAACTCTGAATCAATAAATACATTAGTCCCATAACTTGACAAGGTAACTAGTACTAGTTAACTGAAATGGTATTCTATTTTTGTGAAGGGGTGTGTGTGTGTGTCCTGTGGGACATAAAACACTGTTTAGTGGAGTAAATCTTCCCTTTACTTCAGGTGAGCTCCCCCGAAAAAATCCTGTTCAGTGTATAAATAAGTCCTCTGTCTTGTGCTCATTTGTACTCCATGTACTGAGATATACTATGAGTAAGAGGCTCTTATCAAATTTATAGCCTCCGTAAGTGACTCTGGAGGATATATGGTTCATTTAATAGTTGACCTCACTAAGCAACAGATGGTTTTAAATTTCTCTTCTCATTGTCATATTTTCAGTGGATACTTTTCTGTTAAGAGTGTCATGAAATACAGTTTATTTGCAGTTATTAAAGTTGAAAATAGTACAGATTTTAATATTTTCTTTAATATTTTAAATGATTTAAAAATTAAAAAATATTTTATTGATTATACTAGTACAGTTGTTCGCATTTTCCCCCTTGGTTCCCTTCCACCCAGCACTCCCCCTCCCTCAGGCAAACACCACAGTATTGTTCATGTCCAAGGATAATCCTTCTAAGTTCTCTGTTGGCTATCTATTGCCTATGCTGTACTTTACATACCCATGGCGTGAACATATTTGTACTTCTTAATCCCCTCACCTCTTCACCCATTCCTCCACAACCCCCTCCCATCTGGCAACCATCAAAATACTCTCCATACCCATGAATTTGTCTATTTTATTCTGTTTACTTGGTTTGTTTCTTAGATTCAGTTTTTGATAGATATGTATTTATTGCTTTTTTATTTGATCTTCTTTTTCTTAAATAAGTCCCTTATTAACAGTTCATATGATAATGGTTTGGTGGATGAACTCATTTAGTTTCTTCCTATCTGGGAAGCTTTTTATTGGCCCTTCAATTATAAAAGGTATCTTTGTATGGTAGAGCAATCTTGGCTCTAGGTCCCTGCTTTTCAGGCTTTGAATGTCTCTTGCCAATCTCTTCTAGCCTGCAAAGTTTCTTGTGAGAAACCAACTGACAGTATTATGGAAATTCACCTGTAGGTAATTAACTGATTTTCTCTTGCTGCTTTTAAGAGTCTCTCTTTATCTTTAACCTTTGGCGTTTTATTTTTTTTTTGAGTGTATTTATTTTTTTATTTTTTTAATTAATTGATTTATTTTTAAAATTATTTTTCAACTACAGTATTCTTTCTTTTACTCCCTTCCCAGCCTGCCCCCTGACCCCCACCTCCCTCCCATTTCCACCCCCCTTAGTTGTTGTCCATGTGTCCTTTATGCTAGTTCGTTTTAATTATGATGTGTCTTGGAGTGTGCTTCTTAGCATCCATCTTTTTTGGGATGCTCTGTGCTTTGCGGACTTACATGTGTATTTCTTTCACCAAATTATGGAAGTTTTCTTTAATTATTTTTTCAAATGGATTTCCAGTATCTTGTTCTTTCTGTTTTCCTTCTGGCACCCCTATGATGTGAATATTGGAACTCTCAAAGTTGTCCCAAAGTCTGCTTACACCATCCTCACTTTTTATGTGTTTTTTTTTCTTGTTCTGATTGGTGGTTTTTTGCTTCCTTATATCCCAAATCATTGATTTGGTTCTCAGCTTCATCCACTTTACTATTGTTTCCCTAGAAATTATTCTTTATTTCAGTTAGTGTATCCTCCATTTCTGACTCAATCTTTTTTAAAAACATTTTATTTATTTATTTTTAGAGAGAGGAGAAGGGAAGGAGAAAGAGTGGGAGAGAAACATCAATGTGTGGTTGCTTCTTATGTGTCCATTACTAGGGACCTGGCCTGCAACGCAGGCATGTGCCCTGACTGGGAATCGAACCGGTGACCCTTTGCTTCACAGGCCCAAGCTCAATCCACTTAGCTACACGAGCCAGGGCATGACTGGATCTTTTTTATGCTGTTAAGCTCCTCACTAAGTTCCTTGAGCATCCTTATAACCAACCAGTGTTTTGAACTCTGCATCTGATATATTGCTTATTTCCATTTTGTTTAGTTCTTTTTCTGGAGTTTTGATCTGTTCTTTCATTTGGGCCATGTTTCTTTGCTCATGTTGGCCTCTCCCCTGTGTTTGTTTCTGTGCATTAGGTAGAGCTACTATGACTCCCTGTCTTAATAGGGTAGCCTAAGGTAGCAGGTATCTGGTAAGGTCCAGTGGTATAGCCTCTCCTATCACCCCAACTGGGTACTTGAGGTGCTTTTTCTGTGTGGGCTGAGTATACCATCCTATTGTGGTTGAGTCTTGGTTGTTGTTGGAAGGTGAATTGGAGGGGTTTGCCCAGGCCAGTCAGCTTCAAGGACTGGCTGTAACCACTGACTACCAAGCTCTGCCCTGTGTGGAGTTTCAGCTGTACAGGAGCAGAATGGTGGTGCTCCAATGTGGTCTGTAGCTGTCCATTGGATCACCAAGCCCTGGGGTTTCCCAGGTGGTGTAGGCCAAGGTCAGTCCCCATATGTGTGCTGCCAAGGGTTACTGAGCCTGAGCTATAAAGCAATCTGAGGTGGCCCCCACTTATGTTGGGTTTGGAGATTCCCAGGCGAAGCCAGGCTGTGAATCTAGGCTGGCTACACTAGTGCCAGGCCTTGGGCCACTTAGCAAGTGGTGTGATGCCGGGGGGCTCATTGAGTCAGCTGTTGCTTGTTTGATAGGATTTAGGAAGTTGTGAAGCAGGAGTCAAGACAAGCCATTCATATGAAAAAGTCCCTATTCACAGCTTGGGTGGGTGTGCAGGTTGTGTGAGACAGACAATGTCAGATATGGCACCTTCCTGCCAGCTCTGTGGCTCTGTGTGGTGAGAGTTCAGAAGAGGGATAATGGCCTCTCCCCATCTTTCTGTCTGAGAGAAAGGTGCCCCCAGCTCTTGCCTCGATGCCAGACACTCCAGTTCCTCTCTGTGTGCCACTGGAGCCTTGCAAGCTGTTACCCTCATGCTAGAGCTCAGAGGGAGTGAGTCTGAGTAAGTCTATGTGTGGGTTTTTCAAGGGGAGCTGCTTTGGACTCCAGAAGTTGCTTCTACCAACTCAGTCTCCACTGGTTTTTGCAGCCAGAAGGTATGGGGTCTTATCTTTTTGTCACTGCAACCCTGTACTGGGGTGCCTATTGCAGGGCTGAGACTCCTTGCTCCTGAGATATCCCTCCAAAATTTATATTCACCATGCATGAATCTCAAACCAGACCATTCTGGGTCTCTGCCCCTTCTCCCAGTCTGCATGGATGTGCTTTCTTTAATTCCTTAGTTGTCAGACTTCCATTCAACTTGATTTTTGATGGTCTGAGTAATGATTGTTCTATATTTTAGTTGTAATTTTTATGTGTTTGTGCAGGGTGAGCTATGTTTACCAATGCTGCCATCTTGACCAAAAGATCATTTTTCCTCCAATATTTTAAAAAAGCTTTAACATCTTGCTTCCTGTTCACTGTTTCTCCCCCTGTTACTTTGTATTAACATAGCTGTACCATCAGAATTCTATACTATTTCAATATTTTAAAGTAGGGGTACCCAACTCTTAGGCTGCTGACCAGTTCCAGTCCATGGCCTGTTAGGAACTGGGCCACAGGGAAGGAGTTGAACGGAGAGCCAGCAAAGCTTCCCTTGCATTACTGCCTGAGTTCTGTCTCCTGTTTTCCCCCGCCACCTCCCCTACCTACCATCTGTGGAAAAATCGTCTTCCACAAAACCAGTCTCTGGTCCCAAAATGTTGGGGAATGCAGTTTTAAAGCCTATACCAGTTGCAGCTCTTTTCCTAGCTTATTCAGAATTTATTATTGTTAGGTAACTGCAAATTAAAATATGTTCTCAGCCTATTGTAATTCTGCCTGAGTCAACTTTTCTTCCCTTGAAGAGTAAATCATAGATGATCATTACTTGTTACATGCTAATTGATTTCTGTTTAATTTGGCTTCATTATGTATTGCAGTAAACAGACTACTTCACAAGACTCTAAATGTGAGATTTTACTTTTAGTTTTTCTTTTAAGATAATTACTGTGTGTGGGTAAAAATTGGGCTTATATTGGCTTAGTTTTCATACTCCAGTTTCTTTTAATGTGATTCATCATCAGTTAAATGCAATATTAGAAAAATCTTGATTGAAATGAGAAGTAAATTTTAAGGCAAACACATTGATTTTACTACTAATAGTGATATGCAAAGACCCTTACAAAGTATATGATATTCTGGAAAATCCCTACATATCACAGTGCTCACTTAAGTACTAAACAACAAACAAAGTCTATTATAAGAATAATTAGGAAACAAAAAAATGGATTATAGATTCAGGACAATGCCTATTGTGGGGCATTAACACAACATTTCTACAGAATTTTTTAATGTGAAATAAATTAGAAACCAAATTTTTGCTTGATGATAATAGATTTTGAGTCTATAATAGATAATAGATCTTGAATTTTTTAATAATATGGTTTTACAGGACTCAAATATTTGGGGTGTTATATGAATACCTATATTATAAAATACCCTTATATTAAATATAAATATATATATTATTTATTATACTTGTATCATCTATATAACTAATAGAAAATAAATATAAGAAAACAAACCAAGAGATCGGGCTACACGTAAAGAAATACAATATTTTCATCTGGAGTGATAACAGAGTATACTTCCAGTTTTAGATTAAGAGTGGGCATGAGTGGAAAAGTGAAATTTAAAAAGGTGTTCAACTTAAACTACAGCTGCGCAACACGCAACAAAAACAAACACTGAGGGGCAGCGTTCACTGAGTAGTTGACCACCTTCAGTCATTCTCTGGAATTGGTAGGTGTAGACTAGAGTTCCCTTTCCTCCAATGGATCCGCATTCTCTGCTAAATAATGGATATATCTCTTGTCCTCAGAACTTTTATTTTTATACTCTGAATTTAATTTTCGCCTTGGTTGAGTAGTCAACCAATTCACAATTTAACGAGAATTTAGATATCCTTGAAAAAGGCTTTGTCTCAGGTTTATTATACTAAGTTTTTTTAAAAGATCGAGGAAATACACTTCATTTTTTTCTACTGACAACATAGATTTTTCAATAGTTCTGAAGGTTGGATTGCTTATATGCATCACTGCACTCTGATATCCAGAACAAGAATAATAAAAGGCTTAAAATATCTGTGGAATTATTATTAATTTATAAACTTTTAAACGTTTTATTTTTTTAATATCTTATTTAGGAGTTCCGGAGGCAGGTGGTCTACAGAAGTTATAAATACTTTTTAATTAGTGTTTTCTTAAATATATCTTTAGAACATTAGTTAGAAATAATAATTATATTAACAACTATTTAAAGATTGAAGAATTACTTATCAAACCCTTATATTTGAGTATTAACACATGTTAGTTGAATAATACTCTGGGATACAAATGTAATCAATTTTGTTGGTTGCTTTGAACAACAAAAACCTATATAGCCATGGCTGGTGTAGCTTCAGTGGATTGAGCATGGGCCTATGAACCAAACAACTGCAGTTTGATTCCCAGTCAGGGCACATGCCTGGGTTGCAGGCCAGTTCCCAGCAGGGGACGCACAAGAGGCAACCACGCATTGATATTTCTCTCCCTCTCTCCTCCTCTTCCCCTCTAAAGATAAATAAATGAAATCTTTAATAAATTATTTTTTAAAAACTATATAAACATAGGAACACAAAACATGGCATCTTATATCAAATGACTGAGAATTTATTTTAGAGTTCTCACTATTTTTTCCCCATTTAATTAGAATTTTTAGATGGACAAAATCTATAAAACTTGGCTTTTACGTGACCTGGAAGACATGCCAATTATTTTTGACATGACATAATATCTATGATTCTGTTTTCTTAAGTAGCTGTGTGAAATTACTACAGTCACATAATCTTCCTTGATGTACGATTATGCAATTTGACTATAATAGGTTGTCAAATATATTAATTTCTTCAATTTTAAAACTTCTCAGTCATGGACAGTATTTTTTGAAATACAAGAAAGCAGCATCATTGAAGATGGAGGATGGCACAGACCACGCCCTGTTGTCTGGAGAGCCCCTGCTTTCACGTTGCAATGACGACCGCATTCTGCAGGGACCCTGGGGACTTTGGACGTCTCAGGATCCATGTGGCACTAGCTTTCAATTCGTGCCATCCTGAATGACTGTTTTACGCAGTGCCTTCATAATTACTCTTATAATATGTTTGTAATTTCACCCTACAATTTAAAAAAATACTTTATTTATTTATTTTTAGAGAGAGGGGACAGGAAGGAGAAAGAGAGGGAGAGAAACATCAGTGTGTGGTTGCCTCTCATGTGTCCCCCATTGGGGACCTGGCCTACAACCCATGCATGTGCCCTGACTGGGAATCAAACTGGCAACCCTTTGCTTCACAGGCCCGAGCTCAATCCACTGAGCTACACCAGCCAGGGCTCATCCTACAATTTTGTTAAAACTGATGGAACTTGTCAAAATGTATTGCTTCCAGCACACAGGCTGGATCTAATCTGTAAATATCAGTTAGATTACAAAGAAGCTTAGGCATACACGGACTTTATCTATAAGGTTATGCAGTAATTCTTCAATTAATTAGGTTCAAAGATTAGGTCATATTCAAACCTTTTTTCTGTTTTTTTGGAACTGGTGAGCAATAGTCAGCCACAAAAACGGTATTTCTTGGTTTCAATAAAAGTGAACATTTAATATAACATCTACGTTAAAAAAGAACTAAAGCAAAAAAGAAGTATGGGAAAACTTTCAGAATTATTGATTATGAACTAATTTAAAAGTCAAGCTTGGTCCCTGTGTTTTCTTTGTGAAACAATAGAAAGTTTTTTTTTTAATGTGCTCATAACAATAGATTTGTAATTGTCCTGGAAAAATAGAATTTTTCTCTGTTACTTCTTTATTTTATGGTACTGTTTGCATTAGAAGCCCAAACCATACATTACATAAAATATATTATGCTGTCAGCTGTATTGAGTTTCCATGAATTATATTCAAGAAAAGAACTTGTTTAATCAGCTTTAAATATAATCCTTAGGAATTTTACCCTGTGTATCTTTCTCCACTGAACATAGAAATGAAGAACCAGGTCTGACAGGTTTTAAGGTGAGGAATTTATTCAGAAATTTTTGTGTAACTAGACTTCCATTTTCTTTAAATTTTTAACATTTTAATAAATATAGTAAACATGTGAATATGCATATGTGTGTATATATATTATACACACATACACATTTTACAGAGGTTCTCTCCTTTGAGTACAAAATAAAATAAAAAGTAATAACAGTAAAAAGCCGATGGGCAAAAATTGATTCATAAATGAGATGGTGGCATTCTTCTCAACACTCTTATTGGAAACCTAAATCTCGGTAAATTTGTAGCCTGAGGATACAATGGACTTAAAGGATTTCTGTCTCTGAAGAAAAATTAGAAGGCCTTTGAGGTAAGGTAAATGGAAAAGATTGTTTGGGCAACTGTGGAGCTCTAACACTATTAAATGTTAAGCACCATCAGGGGGTATCTCGGTCATTAACAAGAGTGGCATGTGGGAGATTGTTTCAAGCAGGAGAAAAATCATAGACGTCTACGTGAAGGTGGACCAGTGCCACAGGGGAATTCTGTCAACCAAGAAATGATTTTTTTACAAAGTTATTGTAAAGAAAAAATGAAGAGGTTGGGCCATTTCTTTCTTTTTTCTTTTTCTTTTTGTCTTCGGAATATGAAAGAAAAAGCAAGTTGTAAGAGAGGGGAGAGAGAGAGAGAGAACACTTACGGGTGAGCGACTCACTCAGTGACCTTCAACAAAATCTTAAGATCAAGTAAAGATATAAAGTTCAAGAATTATTATACTCCAGCCATTCAGCATTCTTGGTTGTTTGGCAATATTTTAATGCAGTGATTTTCAACCAGTGTGCCACAGGGATATTTAAAACATGCAATACCTGACTATTTAGTCAGGGGCGCTGACCCCTGGTCTCCTAGATTGTCAAATAAAAAAAGTGACAACAGCCAACACAACAATAGCCGTTGGGTGTGAATAAATCAAAATTATACCTGTTTTTGTCAGTTCAGCAAAAATAAATTTTTGGTGTGCTGCAGAATTTTAGTAATTAGTTTACGAGGGCTAGGAGATGAAAAACATTGAAAATTGCTATTTTAATGGGTTTGAAAGTTAGTTTTATGTGTGAGTTTTAAATCTCCAAGATGTCTTTTATGGTAATGCAAATTAACTTTTGCTGTATTGCTGCAACACGCTTTCAATCGAGAAGGGAACATATAAGAACGAATTTCCTCTCTAACCGCATCAGGAACCTGAGTGCCACACATGCACACAGTGAACTGTGTTTTCAGGCAGCCACTTTCACACAACACTGTGCCATCCATCTGCTAACTCTGGGAGACACTCTGAGATTCAGAGCTCTGGAGATCAACCATATTCTCCCAGAAAGAAGCACGTAGTGATGACAGTGGTTACATGAAGTTCATGGCCACGGAGGTGGGTTTACTTTTATAGTGCTGACCCAACATCGCACTTGGATATCCATGAAAGAATAGCTAAAAAGTTGATAGCCAGTGGATGTAATATCTGGAATCATTAAAAAATTAATATAATACTTTTTGTATGTTTTTATTTTTTTGTTTATATATTTATACTACCTCTTGACTTATACTGTATTCTAAATAAGAATACATTAATTCTGTTTTTAATTTTCTTTTAAATGAGTTATATTTATCTGGTCAGGAGATTAGTAAAGATATTGTCCTTTCAATAAAATTAGTTGACTTCAAAAACAATAAAGAAATGTTGATACTAGGATGAAATGTGGATTTTTTGGATTCTATTTCTGGAATTAACAGATTATATTGATCAGGAGCTTTGAATTTATTTTTAGAGGTACCACTTAACTTTTATGAGGATGAGCATGTGATACAATTTCTTGGTAGATTTGTTTTAAAGCTGCACTATTTTTTGGTTTTTCCCATACAGAGGCAGCAAAATGTGGGGGCTGGCTCTGTTCTGCTGCTGGAAACCCTGAGACTCCCACACTGTTGGGGAGAGGGGGAAAGTCCCTCTTCTACCCTTCCTTAGTTCTTATGGCTGGACTAATAATGCAGTGATAAGATGGACATGAGACTAATAACAGGAGAAAGGCCAAGTTCATTTGTGCACATGAGGTCATCAGATGGTGCTCAGTACATAAAAGGAGGCTCAAACGAATGATCAATCAGGCATCTTTTTAACCTTTTTGACAAAGGAACATTGTGAAGAATTGGACAGAACAAAAGGAAAAGAGAAGTGCTCATTAGAAAGGGATGTAAGCCTGAGTGAAATAGGCCAGGTGCTGAAAGACAAATACCATACGATCTCACCTTTAACAGGAAGCTAAACAACAAAACAAACAAGCAAGCAGAAAAAAAAAACCCAAAAAACAAAGACACTGAAATAGAGAACAAGGGGATAGTGACAAGAGGGGAGAAGGAAGGGAAGTTAAGGGGAAAAAGGGGGAGGGATTTGGAGGAACAAATAGGAAGGACACAGGGACGAGAACTAAGGGGGGGAGGAAATGGGAGGGAGGTGGGGAGCAAGGGGCAGGGGAGGCTGGGATGGGAAAAATAGACAAAAAACTGTACTTGAAAAATAACTAAATAAATTTAAAAAAAAAAAAGAAAGGGATGTAAGCAAGATTTGGATAATCATTAATGAGGAATTTCAACAGGAAATGACTTAGATAAGAGGAAATGAGGTTTGTTTATACAGACTCTTTGGCTAAAGTTTTTAATTCTAGCAATGTGAGTGTGCCGTGTGTGGGAAGGACACGTTGCACATGGGGGATTTATCTTCTGCTTTTAAAGGGGGCAGAAAGGTCAGCGTATTTTTCTTGCACTAGAAGTTTCTCAAGTAATTTTAATTCAAAATTATCAATATGCTCTTCTGACATATCTCGGGGGTGGCCTGCCCTGGGCCCAGACAATACAAAGAAGCTTAGGCTAGCCCCTGGAAGATGAGAGGACCGACCTTCCCAGACATCCCAGCTGAGCCTGTACCCCAGCCAATCCCAGGCCTCAGCCCATCTGCCAAATGACTTGTAGCAGTTCCACAGCTTCACATTTACATCTGCTTTCCTCAGAAATGTCTAATATGGTATAGTGATTACTGTCTTCCAAAAGGCATGGGTTGAATTGGAAGTTAGAGTCAGCTAAAAACAAATCTGTAATTTCATCCCAGTATTTTAGCTAATGCATTTGTGTGTGTGTGTGTGTGTGTGTGTGTGTGTGTGTGCTTGTTTCATACGAGTTTAGCTCTTTGGTAGTTTTTCTTTTTGCAAATATGTTGTCATTAATCTGCCTAAGGTCTAACCTATTACTATGCTGGTACTTTTTCCAACTTTTTGTTTATTTTTTCTCAGAACCTATTAAGCGAAACCCTCCTGCCCAAAGTCATCATGCCTGTCTCCAATATATTTAACGAGTGTGTTAGCTGGTACTCAGATGTGAGTGCTTTCTCTTGCTCCTATTCTGTAGCTAGAATTTTGTACTAAGATGTCTATGTTTGATGTGGTTTGAACTAGAGCAAGCTTATATCACAAGGGTATAGTGTGCTAACCCAATAGAGTTGACTGAAGATAAATCACTCATTTAATGGTCTCAGCTTGAAATACAGAATGCTGGCCATAAAAGAAAGAGAAGACCTCTTTTAGTCTCTCTGCCTTAGGTCAAAATTGAAACTGAATTTGTTGGTTATATATTCTTGTTCTAAGATTATTTTTTCACTTCTATGCACCGCAATACAGTTCAAGGTAATTGTTAGTCCTTTAAAAGAAAAATAAATAAATAAAATTAAAGGCCAGCAGCATGAGAGGTTACTTCTGAGATTCTCTGATAGAATGTATGAGATCATCTTTAAGTCCCCTGCCTAGTATCTGTATTACTAGGTCTTTATTTTTATGACAATGCATATATTTTTTCAGGTTAAACACTAACAGGAAATATGTTAGCTGATTCAATTTCTGAAATATCTTTTAAGTTCTTAAATTAATAGATAAAATACTCTTTAAGTTTACTTATTTTTTTAACAATTGATAAGAGAAGCAACAAACCTACTGAATCTCATTTATTCAGGAAGTTCTGCCAGAAAGGCAGACATAGAATCTGTTAGGAATAGGCAAAGGGGGATTCACATTTAAATTAATTTTAATTGTTTTCACTGGCTTTTTATACGAGGGATAGTAAAAGTACTAGTTATACTAGAAAACTACCAAATTAGTTTCAAGTTCTTACTGATAATTAAAACTTTATACAATACAAAGACAACTTATTTTTTGTTTGTGTTTTATATTATACACTTCCCAACATATACCCTATATTTCAGTCCCTGTAAACTACTAGTTCTGCAATTCCTGTGCTTTTTTCATTATATATGCCTTTGTGTGAACTATTTCCTCTAAGTGGAATGACCTGAACACTTTCCTTACACAATAGTGTTTTATTTCTCTTTAATTGAAATACTACCATCTCTTTGAAATACTCTTTTTTAAAAGACTTTATTTATTTATCTTTAGGGGGAAAGGAAGGAGATAAGGAGAGAAATATTAATGTACGGTTGTCTCTCATGGTTCTCCACTGGGAACTGGCCTGCAACCCAGGCATGTGCCCTGACTGGGAATTGAACTGCAATCCTTTGGTTCACAGGCCCGCCCTCAATCCACTGAGCTACACCAGCCAGGTCCTCTTTGAAATATTCTTAGCTTAATTCTACTTGAATTAAACTGTGTTCCCTCTTCTTAATATAAGTGTTACAACTTTTAGCATTTATAAAACTGCACCCTACTTTAACTATGAGCCTCTACAGGTCAAAAGCAATACTTCATTCCTGCATCTATCAACTCCCATGCCTTGTACACATACTGAGTTAAATAAATGCTGTTTAAATTGAATTTAATGATAGTTTTGTGACAGATTTTAAAGTAATTTAGTTCTGAAAAATATTCAAGATTATTTTGTGACCCTAGAGATAATCTAGAAATGTATTAAATGTTAGTAATATTATTATTATGGCGTAATAAACATTATAATGGCATAATGAATCTTTTGAGACTAAGTAAATCACTCATTGAAAGTTTGAATGGTAATTGTATCTAATGATTCTCTACTTCGGTTAATAGTTTGGTACTATTTAATATCCTAGTAATCAAAACAAAAACGCCTTTGTTGTTTGGACCAGTAGTATTTGGCTACAATATAGTATTCTGGGCTTTCACGAAAGTCTACAAATCATGATTAGTTCCATACTCTAAAACCACCCTGTTGAATATGTGTTTTCTTAGGGCACTTTGAGAAAAGCTTTCTTAGTTTTTTTTTCATGAAGTATTTTCTACCTAAATGGTATAGTTTCTTTCCAGACAAAGAAGATGAATATATAGAGTATGTGGTAATAAACTCTTTTGAAAAGTTTCAATTCTTGGTGCTGAGTAGGTAGTCAGGTGGTAAGAAAGTATCAAGTAAATAAAAATAATCCAGATGTCATAAGAGATACATATATGCATTTATTTATTTGAAGAGGGTAACTGTTTCTTAATCAATTGTGAAATTATTTTGACAGCAAAATGAAATACAACAATAAAAATTCACGTGTACTAATAATTCTGCTTATAAAATCAAGAACATTCTTAAGCCAGTGTAGGGATCTTGTTTAGGAGAGGACAAAAGAGACTGAAGGAGAAAAGTCAGGTTTACAAAAAATAAATAAATAAGGCAGTCTGACATATTGGAAATGAGGGCTCTAGAATGTTAAAAATAGGTACTTAAACTAGATCATTGGTGTTTAGGTGGGGTATAAACAGAGAATTTACATACACTTATATGTGGAACCTAAAAACCAAAATAAACGAACATAGCAAAGAGAAACAAACTCATAGATACAGAGAACAAATTAGTGGTTACCAGATGGGAGGGGTTTGGGAGAAGGGCGAGAACGGTGAAAGGAATTAAGATGTACAAATTGCCAGTTATAAACATAGTCACGTGATATGAAGTATAGCATAGGGAATTTAATTGATCATATTGTAATGACTATGCATGGTGCCAGATGGTTACAAGAGTGGTTGGGATGATCACTTCCTAAGTTATATAAGTGGCCAATCACTACGTTGCACATCTGAAACTAATATAACATTATACAGCAAATGTAATTGAAAAATTTTAAAAAATGATGGAAGATCCCTGTCCTCAGAAGAGTATTAAGAAGGAACCAAACCCTGGCTGGTGTGGCTCAGTGGATTGAGAAGCAAGGCATCACTAGTTTGATTCCCAGCAAGGGCACGTGCCTGGGTTGTGGGTCCCCAGTAGCGGGGGTGTGAGAGGCAACCACACATCGACGCTTCTCTTCCTCTGTTTCTCCCTCCCTTCACCTCTTTCTAAAAATAAATAAATATTTTAATTTTAAAAAAGAACTGAGATCCTGCTTCAGCTTTTGTAGATTTGTGCTACCGAGAAATAGATTTTATAATAGATCACATTAGTTGTGAATAGGGCTTAAAGAGGAAAATCAATTTATAATTCCAAACCTGATTGTCTGTTTATGCCTCTGTACTACTTAAGGTAGTTTTACCCACAGAGGGGTAATTTTAAGTAACTGGACTTAATGTACCAGCATTAGAAAATTTTATAAAATAAAATTTTAAATCTTTGCACTAAATGTTGAAGATCATAAAGGATATCAGTTAGTTTTTATTAAGAAATGTTAAAACAACAAGACACTCTGGCACTAGCAATTATCAGTCAACTTAATATTTTATCCTTAGTATAAAATGGATAGTTTCTTGAGATAAGTGAAATATCAGGATAATTATTAAATTTGCCTAAGGATGCTTAATTTATCCAGATTGTTCTTAGAATAGATGCCATTTACATAAAGAAATATCCTCATCTTCTAATATAGAATTTAACTGTGAAATTGCAAAGGCAAGTCAAATTATTATCGTTATAAAGAGATAAGAATACATTTTTTATCTTTCTCTTAAAAATAAGAGTACTTTCTATCTCCTTATGATAGGTTAGGCAGGTAATGATAGGCACTTTGATGTCAACACATTACCCAGAATGACTTGGTAGAGCCTAGGGTTCTCCCTGGCTTTCAAAAGAAAGGTTGAAGTTGTAGACTCAGAGTCCTGGGAGAGAAATGCATTAGCTCATCCTGTGGTGTGTGGTGTGTCCATATGGATAGATACTATGCTGACTAGATGAGGCACATTTTTCAAAATCTAAACAGCATCATTGGTGGACAGTGTAAATTTTGTATTACTTTATAGAACTTTGAGGCTGAAGCTGTAGGCATTTGAAACCATAAAGAGACTGAGGAAAAAATGTGGGCCTGCCTTTGAGTCACTTGTTTTCCCAGCAGCACCTGGCACACTTCCCTTTTTGGGCACACATTGACTGTAACTCAGTGTCTGTGGATGAAATCTAAGTATTTCGAGGAAATCAAGTAATTAAATGAGTCTGTTTCATAAAAAACATATCTTTGAGTTTGAAATAATATATTTTTCTTTACCATTTTTATCTACATGTTTCCTTCCAATGTAATTTTGTTGTGATGGGGTGTAGGAATAAATGCTGTAATCGAAAGCATCTCTGATAACATGGTACTGCAGGAAAATTCACTTTTGCTGTGCATCTTCTTTGAGACAGGAAGCCCACAGCAGATGGTGTGTTTAATGCCAATCTCCTTATTATTCATCACCCAGGATTGCAGAAAACCTTCACACAGCAACATGTGACCTGACTTAATATTCACTCTTATCTCGATTTTTATTTTATCCCACCCATGGAATGAAACTAACTTGCCGGTGGCAATCAAATCTTAAGACTTTGATTTAATTTTTGAAATTTGTTTCTAGAAAGCTAACTTATTTTCCAGACATAATCTATTTACAAATTTTTACTGTCTGGAATTCAAAAATTAAAACTTCATGGTTCCTATTTGCAGCAACTGTGAGTCATTACTCATTTTATGGTAAAGCTTAGTAGCTCTCACTGCATTTTTAAAAGTGAGAATAAAGGGATTTAATGTGAGCATTAGGCATATTTGTGGAAATGAAGATTGACAGGGCTGTAGGCAGAGGTCACACTCATTGACCCTCTCTGTGGTCAGAACTCCAGCCACGTTCAGTACTAACTGAGAAAACTCTTCGACTGTAACCGTCCCCCATATCCACTTCTGTTCTTCTGTTCTTAGCACCAGCTTGAATATACAGAGGAAAAATTGTCAAAACCAATATGGCAATTATTGAGTTTATTGTATTTTTAATAGCTTTACTGAGATAGTCACATCATAGAAAATGTACTCATATAAATTGTATATTTTTGGTATATTTGTAAAGTTGTGCAACATTCACACTCTTAATTTTAGAATAATTTTGTCACCCTGAAAGAAACCTGTACCCATTACCAGTCACTTCCCACCACCACCACCTCAGTATTTAACAATATTTAGCACTTGATGCAAAGTGTTATGGTCTTTTTCAAACATGCAGTGGCTAATATCAGACATACTATACTTGTTTAGCAAGCATTCTATTGAATATTTCCCAGGAACCAGCCAAAAGGGCAAGCATTGAGGATGTAAAATGAGTATAACACCACCTCCAGCAGTCTAGCAAGAGAGTAACCTAGTAAGAAATAAACTCATATATGCCAATAATTCTAGAAAGATGAGAGGAATAGGTTAACAAAAATGTTTTAAATTGTTATGTAATCTCAAAGAAAGATTGTGTTACATTTACCTGGGATGTGAAAATATAAAGCATATACACATATACTGTAGAAAATTATTGCCTTTTAATCAAAGCATCCACTTTGTATAGCACTGCCTAACAGAGTTTATGTCAGTCTTGAATCCATAGTCTCTCAAGATGTATAGATCTATTGATCCAGAACACTCGAGAATTCACAGATACATTTTAAAGAAAGAGATTTAACATCTTCAAAATTCTTTTCATGGTTTAGATCTAAATTTAACTCTGGAAATATTACCTGGATTTTAAAAAATTATCCCTAGATCAAATCACTTAGTGTGCTGAATTAAAGGCTCTGTGAGGATTAATTTTTTTTTAATTCATAAGTAGGAACATTAACTTTGTCAGATGGGTCTAAAATAAACCCCACCTTTGTCATTTTTCTTTCTTCCTATTTTTCTCTTCAGATATTCGAGATATTTTAATACTTGTGTAAATACTGTTTTCTGTTACTATTTGACTGTCAAGCTACCTCAGGCCATTTTTGAAATAAGGTGGTCATAAATAAATAAGTCCATCTAACTGGTCATGATGCCCATTTTTTACTATTTATTTTTACCATAAATTCACTGGATTGATAACTTCCTGTCTCTTCCCAACTCCACTTCATGCCATGATGTCGGATGTCCACGTTCTCAGCAAAATTTTCTGCATAGAGAATCATTTTTTACCTGGTATATATTTTTCATATTTTCTCATTTATGTTTTTGACCTTCAGTAAGTGAATGTGGCAGGTTTCCTTCTTTCCTTCCTTCTTTCCCTTTTTTTTGTAATGATTTAACATTGCTTGTCCCTGTTGTAATATTTTTCCAGTTCAAAGTTTAACATTTTGGCTGCCCATATACTTCGGTATATTTATATAAAGACTTTTTATGTAGTAAATTTTATGATCTCCATTAATGAACACATGATATATATATATATATATATATATATATATATATATGTGTGTGTGTGTGTATAATTAAATAAATAAATATATCATTATAATAATGATATTATTATATCATTATATATTTAATTTATGGTTAATGCCTAGTGCAGAATGAAACTAACAGGTACATCAAATTCAGAAGAAAGAGTTTCCTATTTATCATGCATGCCAAAAGTACAGACAAGGCAGTTAAGAGAACAGAAACCTGTAGAATGGAGGGGTTTAATTAAATATGCAGCTTCCATGGTTGTTTAAAAAATGGAAGGAAATTTATTCTAGAGGCTTTAACCTTGATTGGTTATCATTAAGTAACCTTGGCCTACACGGGCAGGAAAACAGAGCCCTAAATGAGCATCTCAGGTACGGATCGATGTAGAATAAGTTACCTTGCCTAGCAGAGGCAGCTGGGCAGCACTCATTTGCAAAGGTTAAAGAAACTTAAAGACTCACAAGAAATTCAAGAGAAGAGAGGTGTGCAGCTAGTTGGCAGAGACCCAGAGCAACTAAAGTGGTTCCCTCAATGCTTACTGAATTTGTTATCTCGTATTATGTGTGAATATGTTTTTATTGCTGTTGTTTTTGGCATTGTTTTCACAAAAGAATATATACAGTAAATGAGATGTTTCATGGATCATTTGGAGCTTGACTTTCACCTTCATCTACTTATTTCACAGACTTTTGGAGATTTAATATCGTTCCTAGTTATTCATATTTGTTTTTCTCTTGTACAATCAATTCATCTGAGATTGAAGCATTTGAGATCACTGATTTAGAAGCTGCCATTGTAAGCAAACTTGCTAGGTGCTGTGTCCCCATGAGTCCACCCTAGTACCAACTCAAAAGATATTCAAGAGCTTATCCAGGTCCTAGGAGAGCCTGACTACTGGGATTTTGTCCTCTCCCCATCCTTCCTTAAAGATGAAAAATCTGTAGCTCATTAAACTTAAGCAATTTATTAAAAGTCAGACAACTAATAACATTGAATTCAAAGTCAACCATCCTGGGTGAAAAGTCTCACTTCTAGATGCTCCTCTCTGAATAGGTCACCGCATTCAGATGCGGTATGGTGAACCCAGGTGGTATAATGTCTTCCTTGAAATTATAGAACATTTTACAAATTGTCTCAAAGAGCATATGTTTCTAATTCACATGGATTTTAGTAATATTTGTTTTTCTATTTTCTTCAAGTGTCTTCATGGAGGTGTTGAATATGTTGGGGAAATATTCAAATGATCACACTTTTAGATAGTTTGCATTATCTCTTGGTAGATATATAGCATAACTTATACAGAGAGACAAATACTAACTTTGATCTCAATCAAATGCCTAGTTGTGATAAGAGGAAGGCATGAGAAATTAGTATGTAATCAGTTTTCCCGCCTTTATTTCTGTGCCAGCGCTTTAAGAAACAGTACATCTCAGGCTGAGTTTATCAGCTGAGCTTACAGTTGTGTACCCTATTTTTCAACTTTTCATGCAGCTGTCACCTTCTAGGTTTTAGCCACGTTTGCTGAATCCTCAGTCAATAAAGTGCTAAAATCCACAACTCCAGAAACCTTCTTTTAACCAATAACTAATGCTCTTCAACTCAAGTGGAACTGCAAAACTTAAGAAAATAGGAAGGCAATTGCCTATTAGAGAACCAGACTGCTTCTGGTTTAATTTCTTTGAGGATACAAAAGTGATAAAAATATTAATATAAACTACACATCCTGTCCAGTCTGTTTCATGGCTACTAATTAGGAAAAGGACAAAACTGAAATAGGTGTCAGAGCAGACTGTGTTTTCTGGCAGTTAATTCTACTCCAAATGTAGAATTAACATAATATTGATAACACACACATTATTCTAAAATGCCATCAGGAAAACAAAATTTAAATAAAAATAGAAGCTTCCATCACACACTCCTGTTTCTATTACTTAATTATCCCTGCTTCAGAAATACAGAATGCATTTGTCACTATTAACATTAAGGATTCTACCCTTAAGGTGAGTCAATTCTGAAAACTTTTAAAGAAAATTTAAAGATCCATTTTGATTTGTATACTATTGACAAAGAGATAATATTTTTTAAAGTTTAATTGATTATGTATTTATTTTCTAGTAGACTGGTTTCCTGAAGAGATTGATACCAATAATTCTGATTTCTTATATCAGTGACAGGGATTTTTGGAATTAGTTTAAATTATGTAATGTCACTTCTCAGACATAGTTTACCAATGACTTCTTCTATAAAGTTATGTGATATTTTAAATTTCAGCAGCTCTAATGTATTCATAATTTTATCTATACTGATAATGATGTATATGTTATATTGTACATTATTTCCCTTAAAAGTAATTTTACATGGGAAAAAACAGGAGAATATAGTGATAGAAATGTCTTCCTCTAAATAAAACCACTGAGTTATACCTATTTTTATTTTAATTACCCACAGAAGCTATTTCTCAATCCTGAGGAAAAGTACTGCATTCAGTGTTTCTATAGCTGCTTTTCCCTAGAATTTCATTCTGCACAAGAATGGAAACTTGAAAAGGAATGAGACTGTGGCAAAATAATTGATGTCCCTTTAGTTTTTCCTCATGAGATTGTTCCCATAATAGCTAAAATTCTCCTGATTTAGATCTCACAGTTTAACTTGTCAATATGTAATCATGATTCCAAAACAAAATCGCTTACTTTGCACTTATGGTGTGGATGCTGTCAGGCTGAATAAAAAAGATGCATTGGCTAGATGAAGGGACTGTCTCATTAGTAGTTTCTTATTTAATGATCCACCAAGGTTAGGACTGAAACTGTGAATGCTGTCTTTAACAACCTTAAGTAAGATTCCTCCTGAGGCTCTGTAATAGCTGTAAAAGTTTCAGTCTACAACCTTAAATTTGACTGCTATGATTATGGGCATTATAAAAAGAAATATATATACACACATATATATATATATATATGTATTCACACATAGTAATATACAGTAATGTGTGTGTAAAGAAATCTATACATTAATATATAATACCTAATCACATAAAACTACATAATTCATTTATAATGAACATTTTAGATTATATATTAACCTTGCAGTTATTAAGGAATAAAACTTAACTGGATTTACAAAATGGTTTCTAACCTCACGCTGATTGTAAAAATAAAAGTTACTGGTTTTGAACTGTTGAAGAATTTCCTTTTGCTTGTTTCCTTCTGATGTAATGTTTTATAGCAGTTTTTTGTTCAGGTTAAAAATAAACCAATATATTTAGCTTACATACTCTAATCTGGTGATTATTTGTACAATACCCATGTGTTAATTATAGTACAAAAGATATAATTCATAATTAATATATTTATTGAACAGCCATCATATACAAGACCATGCTAAAAATTGGCTAAAGAATACATATATGAGGTCTGTCCAGAAAGTATTCAGTCATGCACTGTGAAAGGAGACTTCATTGAAGAAAATACAAGATACAAGAAACATTGTACTTAGGTCATTGATGCCTAGTCCCCTTCAAAGTAGGCATGTTTGGACTTCACACAGTTGTCCTAGTTGCCATCAGCTACCCTGTTATATTTTCCTGAATCTCATTGACAGTCTGAAATATTTTACATTTCAAAGGTGATCTTAGTTTTGGGAAAAGCCAGAAATCACAGAAGCCCAAATCTGCCCTGTAGGGGCCTGAGTCCTCTGGGTGATTTGATGTTTCACCAAAAACTTGGCATGAGATGTGACGCATGAGTAGGCACATCCAACCAGTTGTCTTTAGCTGCAGCCTTCTGAATCATCGCAATACTTTCCATGGAGGAATCAAGCTCAAAGCAAAATATGAAGCAGACTTGTTGCTCTACTCACTTAGCATTTTGAATATGATGGCCATACAGTACACATGCTCACTCAGTGGTGCCTGTCACACACACTGTCTGGTACAATGAAGTCATCATTGTTCACATATGCATATTCCAGTCTATTCTTCTTGGCTGCCAGGTTATATCAATGTTACACAAACCATTCTTGTTATATTAACAATGGCTAGACTTTTTCTGGACAGACCTTGCGTGATATATATAGTGTGTGTATATAATAGTGTGTGTATGTATATATATATGTATACACACATATGAAGAATCTATATTATATGGACTTGTCTAGTGAGAAAGTCACATATAATTGATTAATATAACAATGCTACAATAAATTAAATAAAGAAAAATACAAGTTGTTTTGTGTGTGAAGAGAAAGTTGACATAGTTGGATGGAATTGGAAGATAAGAAATGTCTCTAAGGAAACAATATTTTAGCTAAGACCTAAAGAATAAAAGGTATGGATGAAGAGTATACCATACTGTTAGAACAAGGAATAGTAAGGCCTGGAAAGAAGTAGGAGCAGGGCACTTTTAAGGAATTAAGTGAAGTCACTGTGCTTGGAGCATACTCATCATTGAAGAGGAGAATGGTAGACATTTGTGGTCTTTTGAACTCTCTAAGACTTTTCAATGTTGTACTAGAAGGAGTGAAGGACTTTTTCCTAATTTTAGGTAAAAGTTGATGTATTGATGTGAGGAAGATTCAGGGGAGATATAAATAGAGACACTCAAGAGTTTTTACTCAACAAGTGAGTGGATTATGGTGCCATTCCCTGAGGTAGGAACCACCAGAAGAATGGCAGAGTTGTGAGAAATACAATGAAATATTTCTATGTATTTTCAAACATAAATATCACTATTGTGGCTAGGGCACTCTTTTTCTTTTTATTTTAAGGAGGATTTTAGCCATCACAAATCATTTATGGCTTGAGCAAGGCCAGCTTCTATGAATAAGATTAAAGCCATAGGCGTTTCTTGAAAAATGAAAATCAACAGGATGACCACTCTGAAGGATATGACTTTCTCAGGAATCATGGGTAGACAGAGAGAAAAACAAAGTGGTTGCTAAAAACTTCGGCTTGAGGAAGTTATTTTGGAAGTTTAATATGATTTAATCTATTTGTAAGACTTATAAGAGAGTGGGAGTTTTAAGACACAAAAAAATTAATAGCAATAAGGAATACTTTCTCACCTTCTCAATGGCAAAGGCTAGAGGGATGGAATGTAGAACCCAGAAGAAAAGACTAAGTAACTGACACTCCATTTTAAAATAATGATGTGAATAGAGGATGTATTGGTAGCTTATATATTATTAATTTAAGGGTATTCTTATCAGACCAGTTTTCTTTTCTCCATTTATCAATAGGCTCTATCATTTTCCTGGGGCTTGAGACTGGTTCAGTAAAGAAAGAAAGTAGAATGAGACTGTGGAAGGAAGGAAGCAGAACACAGGTTTGAGGAGACTAACTAGTTGGAAAAAGTGGCTGTGGAGGGGGTACCACAAACTAACCAGAGAACCAGTGTAGTTGTTTCTGAGCAATGTTCAGCTTCCACTTGAGCCTGGTGATCACAAATACTTAGTAGAATGACCCTGATTAGGTGATGAGATATTTCTCCAGCAATGGTTAGCAGCTTAGTTGTTAGGACGTGGGAAACAAAAAAACGAATTTATGAAACAGGGATTGTTTTCCTGGGTGGTTTTTCCCAGAGTGGTAAGGACAGTTTAGCTATTGATGAGGGGAATTTTAGTGAAAGACTCTAAAATTTTAAAACCAAAAACAGGGGAGAAAATAAAGTTAGAGAAGACTGATGGAGAGAAACAAAGCCAAGCCAAAAATTAATTGGAGAATCAATAAGGTAGAAACACTTCAGTGAAATTATTCAGCATGCCTATGTTCATATGCAAGTAATGTTGACCAGTTAGTTGCATCACACTGCATTTCATTGTGTAAACCCCCCAAAATCATGAACACTCAATTAAATAACCCTTAATTTTTGACTGTCCCTTGATAGTGATAATTATAAAAATTTAAATCTGTAAACCACCTTGAAGTTTATAAAGCACTGCATCTACATAATCTCGAACCAGTATCTCCAGTCTATGTGTAGCCACATACTGCCCTGGGTTCTAGTGGTCCAGAGTTGAGTGACTGTGATCCTCACCTTCAGGTAAGTCACCTGAGGCAGTGGGTAAGTCTATCTAGGAGACGCATGCAAATTTACATATAGATGGTGATGGTTGAATTGGATTTTAATTGAGAACAAGGAAACTCAGAAGGTTTAAGAGTTTTTTCCTAAGTTTCTATGGTCAAAAAGAATCAAAAGTTACTCTCTGGGCTTCTTGGATTTCTTGGAAGTCTATTTCCTTTGCCAGATTGGGGAAATTTTCTTTTATTATTTGTTCAAATAGTTTTTCCACTGGTGGTTGTGTCTTTCCCCCTTCTGGTACCCCTATAATTCGGATATTGGAGCGTTTAAAGATGTCCTGGAGGTTCCTAAGATTCTCCTCATTTCTTTGAATTCTTGCTCCTTGACTCTTTTCTGCTTGTCCATTATTTGCTTTCTTCTGGACCATTGCATTGATTTGAGTCCCAGTTTCCTTTTCATCTCTATGGGATTCCTGTGGAATTCCATTCATTTCCCTTAATTTAGCCTCCATATGTTTCTCTAATTTGTGGCTGTAATCCACCAAATCTGTGAGAAAGGTGATGACCAGTGTTTTAAACTGTGCGTCTGAGAGTTTTGCTATTTCTTCGTCATTTAGATTTATCTCTGGGGCTTTGAGTTCTGCCTGCGACATTTTTGGTCTGTTCTGGCCCTTTAAGTGGGACTCAAGAAGAAACACACCAAGGCATATTATAATTACATTAGCCAAAATTAAAATGAAGGAAAGAATCCTGGAAGCAGCAAGAGCTAAGGGGACAATCACCTACAAAGGAGTCCCCATCAGGCTGTCAGCAGATTTCTCAAAAGAAACCTTACAGGCAAGAAGGGGCTGGAAAGAAATATTCCAAGTCATGAAATCTAAAAACCTACAACCAAGATTGCTCTACCCAGCAAAACTTTCATTTAGAACGGAAGGACAGATAAGGTGCTTCTCAGATAAGACCAAATTCAAGGAGTTCATCATCACCAAGCCCTTATTATATGAAATGTTAAAGGGACTTATCTAAGAAAAAAGAAGATAAAGAAACATGAACAGTGAAAGGACAACAAACCCACAGTTATTAACAACCACACCTAAAACTAAAGCAAACTAAAAGGACAGCTAGAGCAGGAGTGGAAACATAGAAATGAAGATCTCAAGGAGGGTTAGCAACAGGGGAATGGGAGGAGGAGATGGGGGGAGAAGGTACAGAAAACAGGCAGCATAGACAGTAGATAGAAAATAGATGGGGGGCGAGAATAGTTTGGGAAATATAGAACCTAAAGGACTTGAGACACATGGACATAAACTAAAGGGGGGTAATGGTGGGGTTGGGGGGGCAGGGTGGAGGGAAATGGAGGGGGGAATAGAACAACTGTAACAGCATAATCAATTCAAACAAATAAATAAATTTAATTAAAAAAAAATAAAAAAAAAAATAAAAGGGAAAAAAAAAAAAAAAAAAAAGAATCAAAAGTTGAAGTAGAATCAGTCTTCTGACTCTAAATCCTATTACTTTATTTTTTTCCATTTTGACACATCTGCAAACGCACATATATTTAGAAGTTAATGTCACTGCCATTTTGCTGCAAGAGCAACTAGAGCAAATTGTAGATTTAGACATAATTAGATGTTAATATTAATTCAGGCATTCACAATAGCATATTTGTTTCCAAGACCCAGCCAACAGAGCCAGGACATGAGTGTCAAATTGAGAAAGTGGAAAAAGGAAAAAAAAAGATGTTACTTTTATGCTCAAATAACAAACTATTTTATGGCCTCAGAGGAATTATTTGCTCATTCAGTGTTGAGATTTCTCATGTGTAATTGCATATACAATAGACTTATCAGTCTATCTCATAAGGTTTTTATGAAAAATGGCTGATAAGAATAATTATATTAAAACAGCAATATTTTAACAGTTGAACTGTCAAGTGATAATGAGGATGGTAGCTGAGAGTACAACTAATAATGTAGGGCAGAAGAGGACAATTATTTCTCATGGCAACAAAGTAAAAAGAAAATCAGTGCCATTTAATTGCTATTTTTAGGCTAAATGGAGCTTTCTATGTCTTTGATAATGTCCTTCTATTTTACCATAACATTCAATTTATGCCTAGAATAATTTTTCACATACAGTTAGATAGGTAAATTATTTTGATAGGTCTACAAATACCAAGTGGAGGGTCAATGTTTTTAAATTACATGTATTTTTTGCTTATAAAAAGATTTCAAATGTATTGGAATATTGTTTGAAATAAGCCATAACGATTCACAATAAATACCTGGGAAGACCAGAATGAGAACAGAATATCAAAGTATCTGGTGTACTATGTCAGTGTGCTATTTGAGCAGAATAACTTACCATATCACACTGAATGTTTTCTCATAGAAAATATAATTTAAATTTTATTAGACCTCATCTAATATATTTTGACAAAGCAAAAATCCTTGAAAAGTTATTTTGAACCAGTGGTAAGATTTGATTGTTATGCCTGATAATGTTTAAAAATATTACTTGTGGGAAGTGATATATTTCCATTAATAAAGAGTATATTAATATGGATACTGGTCAATTACATTCTGGTCAATTTTCCTTCCAGTGTTTGAATGCACAAAATTAATCATATTTGTACTGAAATGATTATTAAATATACATTTTAGACTTACTCATTTTTCTCTATTTTTGAGAGGCAATCATTTAAGTGTTCTCTTATTCACAAATGAAATAAATATTTTCTTAGTTTATGTCTTGTAGCTGTCAAATAGGGATACTACAGTTTTCAACTTGTACAATTTTGTGCTCAAAGACTTTGCCAAAAGCCTCCAAAACAGGAAACAAAAACTATCATAGCTATAAAAAATAAAAAAAACTAACCCCCAAAAGAATGTCTAAATGTAACCACTTTGTGAAAATAACCATTTCTTTTATTTACTAAAATCTCACTGTTTCTTACATTGTTTTGAACATAAATCTTTGTATTTGATTATTTTTAATTGAAAGGTTTATTGATGTAATTGAAGATTAGTATGCAGTTATATGAAATAATACAGAGCCTGACTGCTGTAGTTCAGTGGGTTGAGCCTTGCCCCACAAAGCAGTGAGGTCACTGGTTTGATTCTGGGTCAGGGCACATGCCTGGGTTGTGGGCCAGGTTCCTGCCTGGGGGTGCATAACAGGCAACCAATTGTTTTTTCTCTCACACATCGAGATGCTTCTTTCTCCCTCCCTTCCCCTTTCTCTAAAAATCAATGAATAAAATCTTAGAAAAGAAAGAAAGCAAAAATACAGAAAGATCACTAGTCCCCATTACCCAGTTTACCCAATAATGCCATTTTGTGAAGCTACAGGACATTTTCACAATCAGAATATTGACCTTTGTACAATGACCCACATACCACATTCAGATTTCAGCAGTTTTACTGGTATTTGTGTGTATGTGTATTCAGTTCTACACAATTTTACTCTTTGGGTAGGTTCATCATCCACTGCAGTCAAGATACCGAAAAGTTTCCACAACACAAAAATCTCACCCACTGCCTCCTTTTAACCATTCACGGCTCCTTCCCATCTCTCTCTCCTGTGCATCCCATTCTGCACTCATATTAACTAATAATCTCTCCTCCATTTCTTAAATTTTGTCATCTAGCAATGTTCTGTTAACGAAGTCACACAGGATTTAAACTTTTGGTGTCAGCTTTTCTCATTCACCATAATTCACTAGAGGTCTGTCCTGGTGGCAGCCTGTGTTAGTAGCTTACTCCTTTTATTGCTGAGTAATATTCCAGCAATATTACTGGTAAAATTAATTTGTTGATCACTCACTCACTGAGACTGTCTGAGCTATTTCCATATTTTCCTATTAAGAACAAAAGTTCTACTAAATGTTTATGTGCAGCTTTTTTATGGTAACATGAATATCTATTTCCATGGGATAAATGACCAAGCATGTGCTTGCTGGGTCATATGGTAATTTCAGATTTAATTTTTAAAAAAAAATTACTTATTTATTTTTAGAAAGAGGGAAAGGTAGGGATAAAGAAAGGGAGAGAAATATCATTGTGAGAAAGAAACATTGATTGGTTGCCTCTCATATGTGTCCCAGTGGGGGTTGGGGTGCTGCGGGTACCAGGCCTGCAAACCCAGGCATATGCCCTAACTGGGAATCGAACCAATGACTTTTTGCTTTGTGGGATGATGTCCAACCTACTCAGCCACACCAGTCAGAGCTAGGTTTAATTTTGTGAGACTTGAACAGTGTTACTTTCCAGAGAGGCTATGTCATTTTACATTCCCACAAGGTAACCAATGTGGGAATCGAATTGTGAAACGGATGGGATCCCATGCTTTCTAATCCTCACCAACATTTGATGTCATGTTCTAAGTTTTGAGCATCTCATCTCTTGCCTAATAAAACTACACATTCTCTGAACGTTCTCCATAAATGGGAACACCTGGCAACCAATAAACAATCAAAAAGCTCATAGACAGTGACTTGAGTACACAAGTTTTTGAGTGTGGAGTGGACTGTATGGTAACCTTAAAAGTTATGTAGAGTAAGAATGGCATAGAATGACATGGATTCATACATCTTTCAGTGGAAAAAGCCTGCGTTGTTGTAAGTATTGTACGTTATATAGAGGGAAAGCTGGCAAATGCTAATTATGGTTAATTTTGAGTAGTAGTAGTATTATACGTGACTTTATAATTTACTTGTATTCATCTGCATTTTCTACATTTTCTAAAATGAAAATTGAATTTATGTAAAAACAGTTAGTAAAAACTCCAAATATACTGGCATGCTACCTGTTGCTTAGTGTTTGCATATTAAGACCCACCTCATTGATATCCCAGCAGTGTGAGGAAACCATCTACTTTTAAGAACTTCCATTAAATTTTTTGCTTTTCATTCACAAACATACCCCTTCTTTCCTTCAGAATGTTGCTCAATATGTATCTGTATACTTTTATGAATGTATTTTGATATTTTCCTCTTTTTCATCTATTCAATATTGAAGGAACTTTTGGGTTTATCCTTTGCCTCCTAATATACTTTACATGTTCCCTACAAAACATTGTGTAAGTGTGTGTGTGTGTGTATGTAAATATCTTCAGGTCTTAATTGTACAGTGTCTCAAGCTGCTTGGGCTGCCATAACAAAATACACAGACTTAAGAAACGGAGATTAATTTTTTCATTCCTCTGGAGACTGAGATGCCCAAGGTCAAGGTGCCAGCCAATTCGGTTCCTGGTGAGATTTTCTTCCTGGCTTGCTGGTGGCTGCCTTTTCACTGTTTCCCCTCCAGGTAGAGAGTTCCTGTGTCTCTGCCACTCCTTCTAAGGGCGTCAGCCCTATCAGCGTAGTGTCTCAAACTAATTACCTCATTTAACTTTATGACTTTCTCACAGGAGTTCTGTCTCCAAATACAGACACAATTGGAATCAAAGCTTCAATATATGTGTTTTCTAGGAAGGGAGAGCACATTCAGTCTATCGTATGGAGAGTAACACAGAGTAGGTTTGCTTGTTAAGCAATTGTTTAGGCTTTGGCTGCAAACCAATAGAAGTGGAATATAAGCCAGAAAAACCCATTTTCAACTAAAATGCGGCATTGATATGACTGCATGCGATTTACATAATAAGAATTAATATTACAGGGCTTAGTAGGATAATTCTTACCTATTGTAATTTTCTAGTGAAAAGTAAAATCACTTACTATTATGTCAAATAAATTTGATTTTTTATCTCAAAATGCTATCTTTGACAGTTTTAAAGAACACTTTCTCTTGAGCTTGATATTGGTGGTGCATTGCATTTCACTAGATATTGCTCTAAACATGTTCTCTCGGGCATTATGCAAAAGAAAAAAGTATAAGAGCTTAAGATATCTATGCATTTTTGGTAGGATCATACCTTTGTGTTTTAATATCATTTGTCGATGTCAAAACCATTGATTTATTATGTGAAGTATAGATTCAGCATTGCTAAATGAAAAAAATTGAAATAATAATTGATGGTCAGTCAGGGATTGACATTTTAGTGTAATAAATGGGAGAGGAAGGAGAAAGAAAGCAAGTGTCATGGGAAAACAGAGCTGATTAAAAAAACAGTGTAGAGCAGTTGTTAAAAGTACCCATTTTGTACTCACATCTAGTTTAGTGCTGTCATATATGCAAACTCCTTCTCCCTAAAGAGAAAGTGAGCTCCCTGAGAAAGAAAGGGTGATGGAGATTCTGTCACATCCTGTGTAGCACCAATCACAGGGCTCTCCCAGAAGAAAAGACTCAATGCACCTTCTAAACGCAGTTGACTTAAACTGAAACACAATGAATTATTTTTAAAAAAGATTTTTTAGGACTAACTGAATTTCCCATGAACAACTGCATTTTAAAGATTTATTTAAATATAAGGATAGAGGATATTCCTCCTCACTATTTTCTTCCATTCGGGTACCATTTTTATTTTTCACGTAATCTCGATGGAGTTTCTGTGATCTCATCATACTTTTCCACAGCTTACTAGGTGCCTTTTGCTCATACAACTGTGAGATGTCAAAATAGTTCATTCACATTTGAAACACCATGTTTTCCACTTCAATGAATACATAAAAATGTGAGCATGATTTTTAAAATTAGATGCTAACAATATTATAACTAGATGTTAGAATTATGACTTAATTGACCATCAAGACTTAGGTGCTAATCTAACTTCTACAACACGCAGGACAGTTCCACCCCAGAATGAGTGAGAGGCCAGATCACTTCAACACATGACCCAATAAGGCCCTGACAGGCAATGTCACTTTAGTAAAAGAGGTACGTGAGGTGAAGGAGAGTATGGTCAATAATATTGTGATACATTTGCACTGCGACAGGTAATTCTTCTATATGATATGAATGTCGAATCATTATATTGTACACCAGAAACTAATATAATAGTGTATACTAATTATACTTTTTTTAAAAAATACTACAGGAAGCCTTAGTCTAATCAGGAAAGAAAAATACGCTAATATAGATTGGAGGGTATTTTACTGCATATTAGACCAAGATTCCTCATAAGAGTCAAGGTCATGAAAAATAAGGAAAGACTGAGAAACTGTCACATATCGTGGGACACTAGGGAGACATGACCATTAAATGCACTGTGGTACAAGAGATTGGATTTTTGAACAGAAACAGGCCATCCGTGGAAACACGGACAAAATCCAGATCAAATCTGGTGTTCAGTTGCTAATAGTAGACCGATTTCCACTTCCTAGTCTTCACGAATGAACCATGATAATTTAAGATGTTAGCAATTGGGAATATTAGATATATAGCAACTCCCTAGACTATCTTTTCAACTTTTATAAAAATCTAAAAATTTTCCTAAATAAAAGTTTACTTTAAAAACTCAGAAAAATGTATGTAAAAATGTAGTGATGTTGGTGTACTCATTTTACTGTCTTTGAATCATGTGCTATGTACTCTTATCATGTCATTGACTAATTGTTTAGTGTGAAGAAGGGGAGAACAATACACTAAAACCTTATTGCTATTTCTTTATTAGATAAGGTGCAGATATGTATATAGAAAACAGAAATAGTCTAAGAGCTCCTTGATTCTTGATATGGAGATAAAATTGAATCAACATCCCTGTTTACCTGTGGAAATCTAAATCTTTCTCTACATTTTATGAATATTTACAGTGGGCTCAAGTTCTTATTGCTTAAAAGAAGTATTTACAATAACTAAGGGGGGTGGAAATGGGAGGGAGGTGGGGAGCACGGGGTGGGGTGGGCTGGGATGGGAGAAATAGACAGAAAACTGTACTTGAAAATAACTAAATAAATTTTTTTAAAAAGAAAGAAATCAAGGAAGACACACACACACAAAAAAGTACTTACACCAGTTTGCTTCTTTAGAGACATTCTACTGACCCAAAAGTGAAGCACAATTATTTATTTTCCTCCTCCCTCCCCTCTCACCTCCCTCCCTCCCTCCCTCCCTCCCTCCCTCCCTCCCTCCCTTCCTTCCTTCCTTCCTTCCTTCCTTCCTTCCTTCCTTTTATTTTTACAAAACACACTCCTAGGAAGTGTTTTTTATTGTACTAGACTTCTTAAAAATATTCTAGAATGGAGGGGATCTGAGGAGTACATCACAGATCAACTAACTTCAAATTGACCAGTAAACTTTCCCAGGTTTAAAAGTTCTTTCGGGGACTGTGCCACCTTGAATTCCTCCTAAGCTCAGCGCCATTCTGAAACTTGATCCTCACACTCTCTTCTTGTCTCTTTTCCAAATCCTTCCCTTCTCTGCCATCCCTACTACCACCTCCCTCCTAGAGTGAAACAGCCAAAACACAAGCCAAGAATGCCTTTTTTATAGGCAGAGTATATAAAATGTCTATTTTATAGGTGGAGGGAGGGTTTCTTCATTTTTGCTTAGATTTTTACCACCGTTTTCTAACTTCTCATCATCTCTCCCAAGCAGGGGAAATATGTGGCCAGATGTTAAAACAATGAATGCATTTTGACTCTATACTTGTATTCTGACAGACCAATGTTCTAGAGGGAATGCATATCAATATAAAATAATGCACGTGAATATCTGTATGTTTTTAAGGAAGGTGGGGCTGGCCATAGGTTTTATCAAGATGTGTGCTTTCATAAAACATCATTTTAGCACAAGAAGAAATCTCATCATTGGGCATGAAAATGTTGAATAATAGAGGGCCTAACTACCTGAGGATGTAAAGTGGAACATGAAATCAGGATGGAAATAAACTGGAAGCTTTCTCTGTACTAGCGTTAACAACCCTTCTGTCAAAATCTGCCCCTCTGCTGGGTTCCTGTGACCCTGGGGCTGAGAAAGTTGGTTCCTGGAGTAGGTTTCACTGCACTTTCTAGACTTCTCCTACAGCTTCCCTGTGAATCTTGAGGGCACATCCATTCAACAAAACCAAAGAATAGTCTTTATCACAAAACTAGATAATTGTTCTTCTGCACAAAAGTTGTTGTCACTGTTTATTTCTTTGCTTTCTGTATGTCTTCGATACCAGGGTGAAATCTTTTTACATCAGCATTACGATCAATGCACGGTTACAACTTCAAGACAGCAATATGCCAGCAAAAGAGATTTATGTAGCATTTTAGTACCAATCAAACAAGAATGAGAATATGGCATTCAGAATGTACCTTTGTTGACCTGAAACAGTTAAAATATGTAAACATTTTATGATATAGTGCATTTGTACAGTTTTCTAAGTGAAGAGTATTCTCTACATGATGTCTAGCAGAGAGAACGAGATTGCATCTGTGCGGATGAATACAAACTTCCCGTTGATTTATGGACACACAAAAAATTCCTCAGGGTGCCAAAATTTAAAAAGGAAACCTACATTATGTACATGATGTTTCTGAGTTTAATTTTTTATTTGCATGTCCTAGATCAATGAAAGATGTAGGAAAAATCTTTTGTAGGAAAGAATTGTGAGAGATAACTCCCTATTGACTGCACATCAGGAAAAACCTAGAATGTGTTGGTATTTCAGCAGCTAAATGGAATGTTTTCATGACAGGAATGTTACCCAAAGAGAGGAGTATTCAAGCTACTAGAAGATACCTTGAGTTTTCAGAAGACATTATTTGCTATTTCAGTGACATCACATGTAGTAATCCTCTCACGTTGTCAACTTTTTTTTTTGGATCAAATTTAAAACCATGTTTAAAATCTTTGCCAAGGTATTGGTAAGAGTATCAAAATTTGCATAAAATTACTGAAGCAGGGTGTCAAGGCCATTGTTCTTTTTTGATCTGCCAGCTCTATTTAGGATTCTATTAGTCTGGCTTATTGTCAGCAGCAAAGCTTGTTGATTCATCAAACAATGGTTTCCTAAGCATGGACTGAGTAGCAGACACATTTTAGCTTCTGGGCATATGATTCACAATGACAGATAATGAATGGCTTTTAGAAAGAACTGAATTAAGGGAGGGTGGAACTAATACATTTAAAAGAAAACTACATAAATAATATTTCAATTGAAGAAGTGATTTTATAAAAATAAAACTGGATAATGTAATTAAACAATAAATGAATGGGCAATCAGGCTGCTAATCTACAATGACTAGGTACGGAATTACTCTCTAAAAAGTAACAGCTAAGCCCAAACTTGAACACGAACTGATGTCAAGGGTGGGGCAATGGTTTTGGCAAAGAGCGTCTCAAAATATGACCATGTACATGTCTGGCGGATTGAGTGAACGTTTGCTCAAAGAGAAGGGAGACTGCTGAGGGCGGAGCCTAGTACGTAAGTGAGGCAAATCATGGTGGGACATGAGCGCAATAGACAGCAGATCACACAGAATCTTATTTTGACAATAAGGAGTTCAGCTTTATTTTAAGCACAAGAGCAAGACAGCTTGAGGTTTAAAACAGGGGAACTACAAGTTCTTGTTTATAATTTTGATCGATCACTCTGGCTCAGTGTAGAGATGGATTTTCCAGAGCAGTTCCTACCCTGTAGAAGCAGAGGCAGTGTTTTGGAGCATAGAATAGCCACTCACACAGGAGATGTTGGCTTTGGCTAAAGTAACAGGAGTGGAGACAGAGGCTAAGTGTTGCGCGGAATCTATTTTGGGGACAGAGCCGATAGGACTGGCCAATAGATTGAATTCGTCCGTGAGGAGGTTAGATGGAAAAGAAAGGACTTCCAGATTGATCTTTAGGTTTTGGGCTCACAATTGGGTAGATAATGATAATATTAAGAGAACTGGGAAATGGAAATATGGGAGGAACAGGTGGAAACAAGGGAGGAAGAGGTTTACACAGGAACTTGTGGGAAGAATCAAGTGCGAGTTTTACTTTGGATAAGTAGAGGGACATATAAAACGTCCGTTGACAATGTCAGTATCTGTTATATAACTGTTCAAATGTGGATGGTGTCCAATAAGACCTATGAATATTAAGTAAACTTTGTGGAATTCAACAACTTTAACTAGAATAGAAAGCTTTCAGAGGACATTTAGGTGTATATACTACATACACAAAACTTCCGCAAGCGTATGTGTATTTAGTATTTACACATACATTTCAGATACGCAAACATAGACATATACCCCTAATTTGGAAATAGATAAAGAGTGTAACCATGAACTGCTAGTTGTGCCTTATTCTGTCATCAGGGATGGCTCCATGAGTCCTTGTGAGTCGGTCTCACAACTCTCCATCTACTGACTCAAGGAGGACAGCCGGGCCCTGACCACTTGTGCATTTGGTACAGCTGCTTTGCTGAGATCTGTTTGTGTCTAAAATGAGGAACTCTTTTTAATGACTTTTAAAAACATTTTATTTATTTACCTTTAGAGGGAAAGGGAAGGAGAGAAGGAGAGAAATATCAATGTATGGTTGCCTCTCGTGCATCCCCTGCTGGGAACTGGGGATGCATCCCCTGCAACCCAGGCATGTGCCCTGACTGGGAATCAAACCATGATTCTTTGGTTCACAGGCTCGGGCTCAATCCACTGAACTACACCAGCCAGGGCTAAAATGAGGAACTCTTTAAAGGTGTAATGATGTGGAAAACACAGCGGCCTGCACGATAGGTGTGTGCTCTATCTATCTATCTATCTATCTCTATATATCTATGAGATCATATATATGTGACAGCATATTTATGATGTCATCATATATATGATATATCATCTGGGATATTAGATTTACTTTTTATTGTGAGTGCTTTCTTTGCCTTTTAAATATGTTTTATGCTTAACTAGTGATTTACATAGTTATGAATTCCTAAAGTGTATAATCCTTGATGTCTGGACTGATGTTGGATCACATTTCTATAGGCAGAGTGGAGAGGAGACTGGGTGGTAGTAGAACTGTGTCATTGGCCTGATAGTATTTAATCAAAGAAGTTAGATAATGTGGCCTAAAACAAAATGATATTTTAAGTTATGTTCTAAAGACAAAGATGTCTTGACTTAAATCTTCCCTTTCAACTTAGTGATACAAGAGTAGCTTGCAGACAATTGCATTAATTGCCCATTTATTTGAATTTAACTAACTGCCTATTTTGACCTCCAGAGTTAAGTGTTCCACTATTTATTGGGTGGCAAGGCTGTGCAGCCAAGGTTAAAAGGCAGGTAAGTGCCACCTAGGCATGGGACCAGTGCGTGATTCAGTGTTGCTAGGGACAGAAGACACATGCCACAGGGCTCCAGTGTAGAGTCTTTACCTATTGCAGCACAGGAGAGTGCACAGGTTTCAGCTTCTTGCAATGATTTGGCTCCTCTTGGCCAGCGGATGCACTCTGCAGCCCAGGCAGGCAATGTAGCCGCACACCCTCCACTTCATGCTGTGGCAGAAGGACCCCAGCCCTTTCCCCATGGGGTCTGAAATACAGAGAGCTCAGCAAATGCCTCGGGACCATTGGCACACACGCTTAAAGAGAATACAGGAGAACATATCAAAGGAAAGATATTTCCAAAGGAGTTCATCAGACCAGCACAGGCTGTGAGGGCTCTTTTTGTCTTAGTAAGGGAATGTTTTAGGCTCAAGGCTCATTCTTAGAGGATCCTATGAGGATCAAAAGACTGAATGCACAAGACGGCCTTTCCCAACATAGAGGGAAACCAATTCCTTCAGACTGAATCAGCTGGACACGCCTAAGCTTTAATTGTTTCTCTCCTACATATGGAAATGTGGTCCTCCTTTGTGTGCGATAGAGCACCTACAGATGTCGCCTGGTGAGATGGGAAGGGACTTTGCCTCAGTTTGATCTGTTTCAGTTACCTACTTAACTCCTATAAAGCCCAGTTTCATAATATTAGTGATAATATCTGCTTCAAGCAATTCATAGGGTTAAATGAGACAACATGTAATAACATATTGGCCATATAACAAACACACCATGTCTTCCAATATAGTGTCAAAAAGTAAGGTTCAAGAAATATGATTTCTTCATAGCTTTTTTTAAACACATTTCCCCTTATATTAACAAGATTACCAGATACCTGGAAAGTGAACATGCAAATAATTTTAACAGAATGTAAGTTAGTCAGTGGAGGAGTTAAATGTTTTATACTTCACTCCTGACAAATCCCTTTTGGTTCTGATCAAAAGTAAATCTTGCTCATGGAAACAGCAGGTTTCAAATTCACTGCACAAGAGAAACTAAGTGTAAAGTTTCTACTTCAGGCCTTTTAATGATTTCTTCTGACCCCACTTCTCAAGTCCTCAAAACTCAGTGCTTGTCAGCTTTGTGGTTGAAGCACAAATTAGGAACTCCCAGCTCCCCCTGGTAATTATGTCTCACTTCATTACAGTCTTCCATTTGGCTTACAGAATTTTAGTTCCCTTAATTACAACTAAAAACAATCCGAGGAACAACTTATAGAATAAGCCATTTGAACCTTTGCCCTAAGGAGTCTTGAGAACCAAATTTTAGCTTCTGGCTGACTGCATCTAGAGTGGTCTGAAGGGAATCCAGCATTTTCCAGACTAAGCCCATACTTTGCATCGCTGAGTTCTGCTCCTATTCGCGCCTGCCCTCTCTGCTGGAGGCGCTGACTTGGGCAATTGCTCCAGAGGAACTGATGTTACTAGGGCACTTTCTGAAAGTTTCCGGGAGGGAGGAAAGGTTTTTTTATTTCTGTCTGTGCCAAACAAGGCTTTGGGGGTATTTTCTTCCTCAGCAACTCTTTAACTCTTCCCTTGTGAAACATTTTTCTGTGTACTTTGCAGAGAGCAGAATCTCACCGGAGACCCCCTGAAATGACTTCCACAAAGCAGAGCCAGGAACCCAGAGTGGGGTTGTCCCCCAGACCACTCACTCACAGGGCAGTTGCAGGACAGAACTGCTGACCTCTTTTTAAACTATGCTCAAATTTCCATGACATCAAATTTTTTTTAAGTACAAATTTGTGTAATAGTATGGAAAGTGATTTCCAAAAGCAGAGTCTTTTGACTTAAATAGATTTTCATGTAATAATGGTTCTGTTTAGTAATACAGTGAAGGAAATAGTGGTATAGTGATATGGCTGGCTTATTAACATTTATTTCTGTTCTTTGTCCATAATTTGATCATATTTCTGACATTCTTTGTATTTCTGTCATAACTTGGCTATGTACTTTTCATATATCTTTATATATATGATAATCTTTTTTTACAAATAATATCTTCTCCATATACTAGTCATCCAGAGCTTCAAGTATAACAGAACTCTATAAACTTATAAACATTTATCATATTTATTAGACTAGAATTTTTTTGCTTTAGATTTTTTCCTTTGTTTTTAAAAATGCTTACCAAATTATTGGCGAATTATATTATAACTAGTGCAGAGGGAAAATGACAGATCCAATACAGAAAAAAACATAAATCATTGTATAACTATGCACATGGGGACTTCTACATTTATGAGCAAATGAGATTATATTCTCTAAAATTTTCTAATATTCTGTGAAAGGAATATCCTTAATAATAAAATAATCCTAAATATAAATTTATGAAGTAGAATATACTTAGTGTTACTTATTTAAAGTATCCATAAATATATTGTTTAGTGATAATTTTGTATATTTAAACATTTGCAATATCACCTCTTTGAATTAACCCAGAATATTCTTCTATGATTCCAACAAATCTTCCTGATAAATATTTATCAGCTTCTATTACAGCGTAATTATGTCAGGAAGAGTTTTGCATGGTTGATGCACAAACAAAAAAATACATTCCTTTTCATTGCCTTCTAGCAATTTTTCCCCTTTATATTTTTCTCTAATCTATTTGAACTTGAAAGGGTGGACTACTTTCTCAGCAGCATTTCGGTGTCTCTCTGTCCATAATCTTATTGATGGGATCCTTTGTAATTTGTAAAGCAAAATTAAAATCGACCTGTAATCTGTTAAAACAGTGCTAAGCATTCACCTCAACCATTAGCTCTGATAACTCCTTTATCTTGGTGAAGAAGGAAGGCTCTTAAGTATTGATTTTAAATAACAAAACATAGCTGCCATTCTAGTTTTTCCTATCACCCTCAGAGGTTCATGGGTTTTGTTCTTACTTCAATGGTTGCCCTATTTGTTATGAAAAAAAATGCTCCATTATCTCAGGGAAGCATTGTAGAATTGTTTTCTTTTTTTCCTTCCAAACAACTGTAGTTTGAGTGTTGGACACAATAGAAACCCAAATAAAACAATGTAAAGCCATAATTTAGGATATTTTTCTGTTATACTTTGAAATTAAGGTTAAATATATACTTCAGGCAAGCATCATAAAAATAGCTTACTATACAACTTAATCATCACGTTATAATACAATTTACAGCGCATAAACTATGGATTATTGCTATGGAAAGACTAAGACTCACCAAAAAAATTCATATGCTCCTGTATATCCAAATATCTTGCAGTTAAACAGGATCATCTGACTTTTTCTGGTCAGTGGAATGTGATATAGCATTTTCAGGCTAATAGAAAACCTAATTCTCTCTTTATGGTCTGGCGTGATCTACAAGGCCCCCTGTTCCACGTGGAACATTGACATCAGCACGGAGTGTCAGCCTGGTCTTTGAGTGACTTTGGGAAGAAGCACGAACCTGCAAAGGTCATGTCAAATGAGCAAGAAATTAACTTTTAATGTTGTTATAAAAACATTTTCAGGGTTAATCTGTTATTATATTATAACCTAGTCTGTTCTCGATAATATGATTCTAGACTAATTAATTCAAAAGTAGAAATTATAATGTCATCATATAACAACACTGGTATGTCCCATGGAAATTCGCTCTAAAACTTTAGAAATAACTTATTACAGTCATATTCTCTATGTTAAATTAGGGGGTTTCTTAATATTCTATTCAATCCCTTACATGTCAAGGATAAGAGTGAAAAACTGGAAAAAAGTGAAATTGTTCTTAGCAGAAAGAATTATCCTTGCTATAATTCATCTTACCAGACAAGTTTCAAGGTCAGAAAATCTCTGGGGTTTTCTGAAGAAATTATAGGTTAGTTCCTCCAAGAAGACAGTTTTTAATTTACTTAAACATCTCACTAGATTTCTTTAATATTACTTTTTTAGGTTCTGCTGTCAAATATCTTCAAAAGAAGTTCAAAATGTGATTTGTTTTTGTTCAGTTGTATGTACTTTCACCCAATTATCTCAGCATCAAATTTTATTTTTATTTATTTATTTATTTTTATTTATTAAAATTTTTATTTATCTTTAGAAGGGAAGGGAAGGAGAGAGGGAGAGTAATATCAATGTATGGTTGCTTCTGGTGCATCCCCTGCTAGGAACTGGCCTGCAACCCAGGCGTGTGCCCTGACTGCGAATCGAACCGTGATCTTTTGGTTGCAGGCCCGTGCTCAATCCACTGAGCTACACCAGCCAGGGAGCTCAAATTTTATTTTTAAAACCAATTAAAAATCTAAAGGCTGTTTATGTTTCATTGTGTTTTACTAAAAACTCATGTAAAATGTGATAAATTTGGGTTTTTTAATTGTTTCCAAGTTATTTAAAATTCTAATTTTACTTTTAAAATTGTGAAATAATTTAACAACCACTAACGAAAAAGACTGAGTTCTTGCTATTTCTTGAATATTGTGACCTATTCTATACATAGAAATGAAAACTGCTTATCCTCTTATCTTTGAAGACAACCCACCCCCACAAACTAAATCGCCTTTTTACTGGCAGAGAAATAGAGTTTATACCTTAACACTTAAGTGGCAAACTACTTGTATGATTGTATCCAGTGTTCTCCAGTACCCATGTCTTGTACTCATGCTTCAGGAGGAATCAGCAAACAAATAAACCCATATATAAATATGTCACATTTACTTACACTTTAATAAAATTTCATTTCGTATTAAAAAACTTCAGCTCTTATTAATTAAACTGCTATTCTGGGACTCCGTGAACAAATTTAGAATGGGTTTTACTTTATAATCGAAGCTTAGTCTTTGTAGCCTGTGCTCAGAATGAGGTTGAAACTAATTTCAGGGAATCATGTTTTAGATGATAGAAGCTAAAGAAATAAATGTGTCATAGATCTTGCCCTCTGGATTTACCCGTGTAATGAAAAACATTGATGTGCAAATGAAAATCTTCAATACAAGTTGATTATTATAATTGTTACAAAAATACAACTAATTAGATCTTTAGTATGTGAAGAAAACTTCAGATAGTTCCAGGCAGGAGAGTCAAAGAAATAGGGTGAATCTAATGTAGGCAAGTAACAAACAATGGCAAGAAAAACTTAAAAATATATTCTACAGATAATTTTTCTGAATATGGCCAGTGTTTGGATGATCAAAAGAACAAAGAAGTTGAACCTAGTTTTCCAGCATAAATGACCCAGCGATTTTCAGTGATTTTGTTAACGATATTAGAGAATATATAGAAAGAAACCAACCAACAAACAAACAAACAAAAACTCCTGAGAGCAAGTGCCTTTTTGTTTCTGTGACTGAAATAACGCTTTTATCTCTAATGTGAGTATATAACCTAGCACAGAGCTGGAATATAAGAAGGACATTTTTTTAAAATGGGCACACAAAATAATATTTTATATTATATCCTTCATGTTTCTCTAAGACCACCATTAACTTAAATATGAATTTCCCATTAATCTGTCAATATGTTTGTTTTCTGTCCAAATTTATTGTTAATTTTTCATAACTCTTTGTGTTTGAAGTTAGATTTTCTTAATACTATAATCTTGCTAATGATGACGTCCTTCAACTATTTAATACAGTCCCACACCTTAGCATTTCTCTGTAACAGAAAAAAATATCCAACAACAAATTTATTTATTAGGCTTTACTTTTTGAAATAACATGGATTTTAACTATTAATTCAAATCCAGGCAATGTATTTCATAGCATATTTAGATAGCTAGCTATCCATTTTATATCTTGTGCCCCCACTCAATAACATTTTGAGGTTGATTAGAAATGTTTTATTGCCTTAATCTTTCAAAAATTGTGATTTTTACAGCTATTTTCTTGAAGATGTACTTCATTTTCATTGTTGAAAATGGTCTTACTATAAAATTGCAACAGAGAACACAGTACAAATATCAAAACTGGACTATAGCTACATATTTAATGTCCAGAAAATAATTGTTTGGCTTTCTAGAAACTTACTTTTAGGGGTTAATGGATACTTTGTAGGTGGTTAGAAAAAAGTAATTACTATTGATTAGCAATTGGCTAAGCTTCTCTAGAAAGGTTATTAAGGCCCTAAAATACAGAATAGAGTATTATAAATAATATTGTGTTCCCCCAAGCCTGCCTTGGACTAACAATTTCCTTGTCTGAAAAGCTTTTTGACATAGTTTATGCATCTCCAAAGCTTTGATATAAGGAACAATTTAGAACTAAAAACTGTTTCAGCAGTTAAAGGAACGAATGCTCAGAAATCCCTGAAGTAGCCATGTGTAATCTAAATGAAGAGGATGGAACAATTATAGAGCATATTGAAAATTACTCCTTTTATATAAAATGACTTTATAGAACTGAAAGTAAATAGTTCTTCTGGATTTATATGATTACAAATGGAAAAAGAAATGGCTGCGCAGTGTCTAAACATGGGGATATTATCTAATTGCAGAGGAAATAAAATGTCCATATTATGTATATGTTTTTAAATGCAGAAGAAACTTGATATTAGTAAGGGATACCTTTGGTAGCTTAATAGACATATAAATGATTGAACACAGAATGGATGTATAGGTCCCTGGAGTTCACCCAAATCACCTTTCTACTGAGGGTCAGATCCCCCATCCTCCACACATCCCATCTCAACACAAGTAACCAGCTTTTCCATTTTCCACAGAAGTGTTCTCTCTCTCTGAGGGCAGTTTTAGACCTAGATGAGGTAGTGCATAAAAATACCTTATAAATCACTTTATATGCTACAATTTAATATAGATGGTATATAAATTTGAATCACAGATCTGCAGCAGGGAAACATTTATATTTATCTAATTTATTCAACAGCTTAATATGCTGTAAGATAATTATTTATTTATTTGATTGAATCAAATAAATTACTTTTTCATTCATTCATTTATTTGAATGAATCAGTAATTCATTCAAAACTATTTAGTGCATTTTAACTATGTACTAAGCTAGGCATTGGGGATACAAGGATATACAAGGAAACTTCTGCTGTTATGTTGGTTTTTTTTCAGCCACCTTCCAAATCAGCTCCATGGTTTTATTTTAGAACTGGGCGTTCTTTTTGACCAATACAAAGGCCCATTTCTTTTATTTTACCATTTTAAATTATTGAATATCTATGCCAGTCATTAATATATTGAACAGATCGTAGATTTTCATATGTACATTCCCCTGCCCCACAAAGATGCCAGCAGTATCTTAGTTGATTTGCACCGATCCATTGCCTGGCCCACAGGCGGGTTTCAGTGTGTGCTGGTGGAACTAAGCTGAACACAGGGCTGACTATCTCAGCAACACAAGGGGAGCTGAGACAGGCATCAAGCTCCCACACTGCACTCACTCAATAAGCAGGACTTATTGGAATAAGGCCTGGCTGATACTTGACAGAGAATGAAAACATCCAATTGATGGTCTCCTGTTAGTTAGGCATGTCTGTACTGAAAAGCCCAAGATGAAACTTAATGGTGCCCAAAGAAAGAGGTGCCCTAGCCATAGAGAATGGAGGGAGGAAGTAAACATCCCAGAGTTCCCAGAAATGTGGAGCCTATGTGACTATGGGACAATACCTCAGAGATCTTCCTGGCTGTGAAATTCTTCACGGAACAAGACACCAAGGTCACATACACTCAAGTGGGGGATAATTTAGAAGCCAGGGTCAGTATTGGAAAGTTTCAAATAAGATCAGATATTTGGAGGGATATAGATCATAGCTCAAGGAGCCTCATTGTATTGCCATGGACTGTATGAGGCCAGAAATCAAGTCAAATGAGACTGGAGTGGAAAGTGGGTGGGGCCAAACTGGCATAATGAAGAGGCACCCGTGGGCTCATCTTTGATGGACAAGAAAAAGAACTTCATTGGGGACTGACGATTGTAAGAAAATTAGCATCAATATTTGTCGTGTTCAACCTGTTATAAATGGGTTCATTTTACATTTAATACTCAGCTGTAACAGAAAAAATAGGATACTTGATTCACTAAGATAAAATTCTCACATAGAAAACATTTATTTCTTCACTCATAAAACTGAAGAAAGCAAATGTAGGTCATTTGACCTCTGACATTGCATTCTATATTATATAATATATAGTTTGAACTCACTTTTTGTTGTATTGATTTTTAGAGAGAGAGAGAGAGAGAGCAAGAGTGGGAGCAAGAGAGAGAAAGATTGATTTGCTGTTCTACTAATTTACACATCATTGGTTCTTTCTTCTATGTGCCCTGACTGGGATCAAACCTGCAACTTCGGAGTGTCAGGCCCACATGCTAACCAACTGAGCTCCTCGTCTAGGAATCACTTCACTTTTCAATGTAAAGAATTCTTCCACATTATTTGCAATGCCAAAAAGAAGAAGAAGAAGAAGAATTTACAATCTAAAAATCTATTGGGTTGGCCAAAAAGTTTGTTTAGTATATTTTTCCCATAAAATGGCTCTAGTAGTGCTTAGTTGTCTTTAACTTCATTTGAAACAATGTTGTTACATTGTATTGTGACAGCTGTCACACCAAGGTGCATTTAAAATCCAAATTGGTGAATTATTTTGCAGCCATTTTAATATTGAGGATGGAAGAAGGTTTGTGACATTTTTGACATATTGTGCTTTATTATGTTAAGAAAGATAAAAATTGAAACATTAAAAAAAGTATTTGTGCAGTGTATGGAGAAGGTACTGTCTGTGACTGATCAAATGTGTCAAAAGTGGTTTGGAAAGTTTCTTAGTACTATTGATATTTTGGCCAAAAAATTCTTTGCTGTGGGGTCTCATGCATTGGGATATGTTTAGCAGCACCCCTGGCCTCTACCCACTAGAGGCCAATAATATGAGATAGCTGGCATACTCAAAACTTTCAAATCAATAGTTATAGGTGAAAATTAAAAAAATGTGGTTTTTATTTTAATGAAAAACTAAATGGACATTTTGGCCGACCCAATATGTTGATAGTAGATCATAGCCTGTGAGTTTAAATTTACCAGACTCTGTTTCTACCTGATAATGAGCTCTACTGAAGAATTGCATTCTCTTATATCATTAGGGCATCAGTGTTTATGTTGCATTGTGAGGCAAAAATAAAGTACATGAGGAATTAAAAAGAAGTGGATTAGCTGGCAACACAAGTGTGCCTTAAATTTGACCCAAGTTCTAGAACTTTTTTATTTCCTATTACCTCCTTCCTCCCAGTTTTCACCATGTTGCCATCTTTAAAAAAAATTACTCTTCTTCAAGTACAGTTGTCGCCATTTTCCTCTAGTCATTTACTCCCACTCACCCAACCCCTACCCACCTCCCACCCTCGGTCTTATGTCACTCTGGCTTTGTCATCTTTATAAGTATTTCTAATTCAGTTCTTTCTAATGAAGAAAATGCCAAGGAACAGCAGAAGAGCATATGATTCCAGGTATTTTTTTCTCAGTGGTGAGCTGTGACTGCTATGATGCTATGAATCCTGTTCTCTTATCCCTTCTGCAGTGAGATGCATTGTGCTTCAAGTCCGTAACTAAGAAATAACCACTTAGTTTTCCCTTGATAGGAGGGCTTAAATTAGATATGGTCCCTTGGGATCCTAATTACCAGGTCATTTTAGGAAGGTTAAACATCAAGTTAAGAAAAAGACACTGTTGGCCAATGTAAAGGGAAGACTTTATTACTAAAAAAGCCCTGCTTTGCTTAGAAAATGAGAAATTAAAAAAAAATAAATAACTGCAGAGTCACCCTGAGCTTGAAATCCCAGCTGACAAGCCTGTGAAAGTAGATTAGCTGCATTTCTGAAAATGTCATGAATTACTTTTTCCTTTCCTCAACTGAGAACGGTGTCAAGGGACTAATCAAACAAGGTGTACTGAGAAATCAGTGATATTAGTCTAAAGTATCATTTGTAATGCCGTAAACATTCAGCATACAATGTCTCTCTAGTGTGTTTGTGAATCACTTAAAAGGTGAAGAATGACTGTTCTCTGATAAAAATGCCAGGCTGTTCAGTCAGCATCATTCCTCTTCCCTCCAACAATTCTGTGTCACATAAGATGTGGCTTAGCTGCAAATGACCCCACACCCAAAGTAGCAAGTGGCACGAGCAAATAATAATTTATTTTTGCTTACATAAAAGTTTGGGGTGGATTGAATCTCTGAGCTATCAGGGACTTGGGATCCTTTTATTCATAGTGTCTAACTTCAACTCTAACACAGCAGCTCTAAAACCCAGGCAGGAGGATCGTGGAGGGGATGAAGAAGAAGAGGCCATAAGCACCCTAAAGATGTATCTTTTTATAATCCACTGCCCAGTATTTAGCCTTAAGGCAGGCTGGAAAATATAGTGCGGTGGTCACAGGCATGACTTAAAGTAGGAAGAGACGTTGAAGAACAACCAGAGTTCTCAATACCTTGTTTCTTTCAGGTAAACCATAAAATAGTAATATTCTTGTACTGTAATTTGTGATTACAGGTTTTTAGATACTGTCACTTATAAATTTTATAATTTTATAAACTTTGCGTGATATTCTATTCTTTGAATTTTCCCTTTATGCTTAAGGCATTCAACAGTAGTTATAAATATAAATGCAGAACAAATTGGCCAACAGTAAGCAGATGAGAATACAGAATGTATACAGCAATAACTCTAAATCAGTTAAAGCCTCTTATTATTTTTTCCTGTGTCTATGTTCTTGAATTATAGACCTGATTATCAGTTTTGGTTACTTTTTGCTAAATACAGAAGAAAAATTTTATGATGAAATTTTTTCTTTCATTTGTTGTTGTTACAATTTGTTTTTTACTCAAAAAAATCTCAAGAAAACACGGTACTATCATAGTGCGGATTTTAAGCTGAGTTTCCCATAGACTCATTTATCATTTTAATTAACACAGTGTAACTAAGAATATTAGCTTTATAGGTAACCCTAAGATATACTTAAAATTTAGAATTCAGTATTTTGCTGTGTATAATGCACGTGTTTTTTGGCCAAATTTTTTAGGGAAAAATGAGGATGTGCATTCTACATGGGTCTAATGATTATATACCATAGGTATAATAATGGGTATAATAAGCCCATGTATTATGCACAAACATGTGGGTGAGTATTATACACAGCAAAATTTTTGAGGATCAAAAATAAATTCTGAATCTTCAAACTCATGCAATAATTAATTAGATCTGTCAGCTATGGTTAAAACCTTTTATGCTGAAGTATCCTTTACATCAATGTCTCCAAAGGGCTGTGTTCCTTTTTTAAAACTGTTTGTATTTTATCGTTTATGCTGTTGCAGTTGTCCTTGCTCTTTCTCCTTTGCCCACCTCCACCAGCTCCACTTCCTCCCCACCCTCCGTCAGCCCCTGGCGCCTGTCCAGGCATCCTGCGTAAATGTTCTTTGGCTGATCCCTTCAGCATCTCTCATCCAGTGCCTCGCCTCCAACAGCTGTCAGTCTGTCCCACGTATCTAAACTTCTGTTTTTGTTTTGTTCGTTTGTCCATTAGATGCCACTTGTAAATGAATTTATTGTTCATCGATTGGCTTATTTCACTTAGCGTAATCTTCAAAGCCTTTCATGCTAAAGTGTCCTTTAGATCAATGTTTCCAATGTGATGTGCTCCTTTTAAAAATGGTTTAGTATGCTTGTATGTACACTCACACGCAAATGTATCTGAATGTGTGTACTTTTGATTTGATTCAATGATTAGTAACAAAGCATGTAATTGCATAATTGCACACTTAAGTAAGTTTGGAAATACTAAGTTTAACAAAATTTAGCAGAATTTTGTAATGAAATACTTTGGAGACCTTTTAATATGTTACTCTTCATTGAATCCCTTCCAGAATGGGCTGTGATCTGTAAATATATTAAACCACAGATTCTGTATTCTAAAAATCAAATAACCAATATCTGTAGAAAATATTTTAGGAAATGATAAAAAACACCAATTGATATATAAGTGGTTTTATTTATTAAAACCAAATCACAGATTTAGTATGTAACCCGGTTTACCATAATCCTGGAAAAGAGTCTCCATAGAGAGAGGGTAGGTACACACATTTGTCTTTGTTTTGGGAGCACTAGGAATATCTAAAATGAAAAATTCATTTGTATAAAAAGTATCTGATTTGGCTGAATAATAATCTATAGTATATTAAGATATATTGATTTCTTTACTTCATTACCTGGTTGTTTCTGCCTAATAATGAGAATTTTTATAATTACTTTCTTTACTGCTTTCCATTCATTGAAAATCATTTATCATCTTCATTTTATTTCACTACACATAGATTAAAACCAAAAACATTTATTATTGGAAACCTTCTGTGTGCCAGGAGCAATGCTTGGTGCTTGGAACACAAAATAAAGATGATCATGGATGACAACAAGTTTATATTCATGTATTAAAAAAGACAACAAATTAGAGCCTATCCAGATTATCATTTAAACTCATGTAAAACTCTTTCACATTGACTAGAGCAATTGTCTAGGGTGAAGAAAAATATTCTTATTGTCAAACTTCTAATAATCTTTAAGAATATCAATAGCATGCTTATTGTTCAAAGACTAGAATGCTATTTGCATTGAACCAGTTGATTTTGAATTAATGAATCGGTGAGTGACAGTAGATATCCATAAATCCAGAAAGCAGAAATTGAGTTCTGGTTTTCCTACCAGAAAATCAGGATTGAATAACTCCTGCATGAAGTATGTATTTAGAACTAAAATGGTGGACTTTTGTGAAACTTACATAAATTTAAGCATTATATAATGAAAGGTGTTTGTATATATATGCATATCCATATATATTCTATAAGTATATTTTAAATTTGACTCACAGACTTGGATCCTTAAATGATTAAACTAATCAGCAAAAATTCACAATAAGCAAAATGAATAATTACTCATTCACTGTTGCAGAAAAACTTGGTTCTTCTTGCAGATGCAGTAAAGACTTGCAGAGCAGCAAGTCTATTAATGTGTAAGCAATGTCAATTAGTGATATGTTCTCATGGAAGAGAGGGACCCTTGACAAGGTGAGGGTGAAAGGCATAGGCTTGGGCGGCAAAAACCAAGGGTGGCAAGAGCATCAGGTCCTTTGTCCCGAGAACATACGTAGTTGGCGAGATGAGCATAAGGTACGTACATATTGATTGGTGGGTAAAGGTGGCGCCAGCTTCTTCCCAGGGGATGTGACTACACAAACGTAGATCTATGTGGAGGGTTGTTATCCCAAATTCTTATCTTGCTCCAGAGCACATTTGTTCATCTTGTTGTAAAACAGATACGTGACATGAGGCAGTTAATTAAAGTTGAGGCAATTACCCAAAGCTACTCATGGGCTTTTTCTGTAAGCACTAGGGACCCCCTCATAAAACAGATAGTGACCAGAGGTAGGCAATTAACCAAGGTTGTTTAATGGGCTTTTCTGGGTGGGCTGTGGAACCCTCCCTCTTTCCCTCCTAGATCTTGGGATGTACACACAGTTTCAAAGGCTTTCTCTCCTAGGTAGTGGAAATGATTCACAGAATTTCAAGGATTCCCCTCCTCCTATGCTAGCATAGGGTTTCTTATGATGTTGGAATACCCAGAGATCCTTTTGAACCAGGCTCAGGACTGCCAGGTTAGCGCGTGAGACGTGTCTCCTTTCTCCTCCCTGCCTTGGCTTGCTATCTATCCTACCTAACCCAACTTGAGAAATTAGGAAGGGAATCAAGTCCAAACAAATGAGGAGGAATACATGAATTAATACAGAAAATAGAGGGGGTATGGCTTAAAAACAAAAATGATAGAAGAGAATATATATAAAAGCTGGAACGATTAATCAATAAGAAAGGGAGAAAGTGCAGAGAACTAGAAAAAAGGTATAAAGTAAATAATGATAAAAAGTACAATTTTAACATTTTTATAAGGATTTATCTTATTTTTTAATTAAGGTAATTATGTACATTCTAAAACCAAAAGAACAAAAACTGGCATCAGAGGAGTAAATGCTTGAGTTATCTGAGAAGTTACACAAAGTTGTGATCACAGCCTCGAGAGTCGGAATATCTGGTCCCCAAACCCAGCTCTGCTAATTATCCATGGTGTGAACTTGGCTGAGTATGGAAACTCATAAGAGCATTGTTTCTTTTTTTTGTAAAATAATAGTAACAATAGAACCTACTAAATAACATTGTTATAAGAATTAAGTAACTTATATGTAAAGCACCTACTATAATTAAATACTACACGTAAGTGTATGCACCTCTTTTCTATTATTATCTGCATTATAAAAATCTTCCCTGTTTAAAATCAAAATAAAAACAAACATACTGCCTTTTTTCCCCTAAGTAAGATTTTGCTTTCTACTTGTCATTTAATTTTGTCCTCATTAAAAACTAAAAACGGTAGTCTGACAATGAAAAGGGATATATGAGGTCTATTCAGAAAGTATCCAGTCATGTAAAATGAAAATTAGAGACATTTGTTGAAGAAGATAGAATATCCAATAAACACTGTATACAGGGAAATGAAGCCTCAGTCCCGTTCAAAGTAGGCACCTTGGGACCTCACACAGTTCTCCCAATCGCCATGAGCTGCCTGGCCATATTTTCCTGAATCTCATCAACAACCTGAAATTTCTTTTCTTTCAAAACGATTTTAGTCTTGGGAAAAGCCAGAAGTCACAGGGCACCAAATCTGGGCTGTAGGGGCCTGAGTCACCTGAGTGATTTGATGTTTCATCAAAACACTCTGTGTGAGTGGCATATTGCTGTGATGAAGTTGTCAATCATCAGTTGCCCATAACCGTGGCCTTCTGAATCATCTGAATATTTTCCATGGGGTATGTTCAAGCTTAATGCAAAATTTGTTGCTCAGTAGTTTTTTTCCATTTTAAAATCATTTTTATTTTTCAATCATAGTTGACATGCATTATTATATTAGTTTCAGATGTGTATCCCAGTGATCAGACATTACATAACCTACTAAGTGATTATCCTGATAAATCTCACACCTATCTGACATCATATGTAGTTATTAGGATATTATTGACTGTGTTCCCTATGCTGTACTTTATGTCCCCATGACTATTCTGTAACAACAAATTTGTGCTTCTTAATCCCTTCACATTTTTAACACATTCTTCCCAAAAACCCTCTCACTTGACAACTATCAAAATGTTCTCTGTATATGTGAGTCCATTTTTGTTCTGCTTCTTTTTATTTTGCTTTTTAGATTCAATTGTGTATTACTGCCATTTTATTGTTCATATTTTAAATCTTTTTTCTTCTTTTTTTTTACTTGTATTAAATATTTTTTTATATTTTATTTATTTATTTTTTGAGAGAGGGGAAGGGAAGGAGAAAGAGTGGGAGAGAAACATCAATGTATGGTTGCCTCTCATGCGTCCCCTGCTGGGAACTGACCTGCAACCCAGGCCTGTGCCCTGACTGGGAATCGAACCTCGATACTCTGGTTCGCAGGCCCTCACTCAATCCACTGAGCTATGCCAGCCAGGGCTGTATTAAATATTTTAATATATTTTATTGATTATGCCATTACAGTTGTTCTACTTCCCCCCTTCATTCCCCTCCACCCTGCACACCCCTCCCCCTCCATTCCCCCCACTTTAGTTTATGACCATGTGTCTCAAGTTCTTTAGATTCTATATTTCCCATACTATTCTTGCCCTCCCCCTCTCTATTTTCTACCTACCATCTATGCTACTTATTTTCTGTACCTTCTCCCCCCTTCTCCTTCTCCCACTCCCCTGTTGCTAACCCTCAACGTGATGTGATGGACACACATTCCACAAGCTCACTCAATGGCATCTACTGCCCTCACTACCTCGTATAGTGAAGTCATTATTGTTCATTTGTGTGCATTCCAGTCCATTCTCCTTGGCTATCAGGTTACATTGACGTCACACAAACTGTTCTTGTTATATTAACAATGGTTGCACATTTTTTAGGGCAGACCTCATATCAATACTTTAAAAAATGTGACTACAAATAGCAAAAACATTTCAAACGGGTTTTATGTTCACTAGGAAAAAAGCCATATTTAGAAGTAAAAACATATTCCCATGTAATTTTACAAAACTAATTCTTTCCCATCTAGCACTCTCATAAACATATACCTATGTGTGCACATGCATATATATGTATATATGAGAGGGATCCCCAAATTACTGGAATGGTCTTCTGAGAGGTGGGCCCCTTGTAGTACAGGCTTCCCCTGTTACGTGAGTGTTCTAGGAACCCATCTGTATTGGTGTACCAGCTGGCATTTTTCAACATCAGTGAGTTTTCTGAAGATTCATTCAATGCCTTTGCCCATTTTATGATGGGTGATTTATGAGCACACTTCTCCACACTTGCCTGAGTGTTCAGCAGTTTCTGATAAAAAACAGTGCGACCCACTTGCCTCATGCTCCCTATTCACCCCAAGTCTTGCCCCAAGCAACTTATTTTTTTCTTTCCTCTGATGTAAAGTCTTCAAAGGGGAACATTTTACCTATGTGGGAGAGGTGAAATAAGAAATGGCATAAGCACTAAAAGGCATGAAAATCGAAGAGTTCACAAACCGTTTTGAGCAGGGGAAAATACATCTTGATAGGTGTATTGCAACAAATGGAGAGTACTTTGAAGGTGAGTGAAGTTTAAACATGTAAGAATAAGAACACAATTTTGGGGTTTCCCAAAAAACTTTTAAATAAATATATGCTGGAAAAAGGAATGTCCTGCAAACTGTATAATTAGCAGCAATAAGTTGAGGGAGAAAATGACTCTTCTCTCACTTATGGTGGTATATTTTCCTTGAATTAACTATCCAAATCAAAGGAAATTTTAAAATTTATTTCTGGTTCTTAATTATGTCATGTTTTATTGGAAAAAAGATATCAGTGACATTGTTGATAAAATAGAAGATCCTTTTCAGTTTCTGTTTACTTTGGAAGAGTAATATATTTCTTAAATATGAAAGGGAAACCTGTCCAGTTCATGAGTACTATTTCCAATCACTACTGAGAAGCTCAAGTAAAAATTTTCCATGAAAATTAGAGTCTATATCATTCAAATGTAGACAATTTAAAGTGGAAAACATTATCATTATTGTAGTTACAACAAAATATTAATCCAAGAGCAAGAGTTTCTTCAATTATAGAAAATGAATTAAATAACATTTTTAAGAAGGAAGAAAAAAGTAGCATTTGTTATTTTTGCCAAGAATAAGTCTTTAAAAATAGAGTAACATTTTGACTTTAAAGGCTCTAATATTGCAGAGTTAAAAAAAGGTGTATTTCAAAAGGCAGTATTGTTAAATTATAGTGTACTCCATCTCATCACACAGTGAAGAAGGTGTCATTGTTCTCAACATTTAGACAGTAGGAAAACAGGCACTAAAACACACACACACACACACACACACACACACACACCACTATAAGGCTTTCTACAACCTTATTACAAATATATTGTTTTTAAGGTCATTTTTTTAAATTAAAGATTATTTTAAAATTCCATGAGTTCATGTTTTTAAGTTTTCTATTAAATTAATCTAGGTAGCACTGGTTAATAAAACTGTACAAGTTTCAAGTGTCTATTGTACTCTGTTACCCAATGTCAAATTTCCTTCTGTCGCCATACACTTGACCCACTTTACCCTTTATTTCCTCCCTTCCAGCCCGATTTCCCTCTTGTAACCATGAGTTAATTTATATATTTACATATCTACTTGGCTATCTGGGTTGCGTAAAAATGTGTACTCTAGCTTAGGTGCTTAATAATCTTGCCCTGTGTGCGTGGGGAAGTAGGAAAAATGTTTCTTCTCCAGTAATTAAAGATAAATAGCAGTGTGGTAGTTATTTATTGTGCTTCTATAAAATATGTGGAAATATGCATGGGCACCTTTATCTTTTATCAGAACTGGAAGGAAAGATTGCTGATCCTACAAGTATAGACAAGAAGTGTGAAGGTTCTTGCCAATGCTGGAAGCAATGCAGAAAGCAGCCACCCTTATTCCCGAAAGAAATCCTACTGTACAGTTCAGTGGAAGAGTATGAGAGTGGTTACTATAAAGTCCATTCAATTACCTTTAATCTATCACTGGCCTTGTATACTCTGTCAATTTAAATAAAGGAAAAAAACATTGTTATCAGATGAAGGATATAAAGATACTGTTTTTGTTTTTTCCACTAGGAGAGATAATGCTCTCAGGTTAAGAATAATGCACTTAAGGTAGTCTCGGTCAGCAAAGTCCCACACAGTGTATATAAGTCCTAACTTAATTGAGAGAGCAGATAAAGTGCTATTTAGCATCTGCTGCTTACACAGCAAATAATAACTGATTAGTTTAAAAGTTATCAATTGAATTCAATTTCTGTAAAGTTGGCGCTATAACTGGGTTGAGGGCAGAGGTAATTGTAGAATAATAAACCTACATAATTCATCAAATAGTAAAAAACCCAACTTTATCAGATATAGAGGTAAAACTGATGTACCATCATCTAAGTAAAACAAGTCCAATTTGTATTAAATTTTTTGAAATCTTTCCTTAACTGACTAGATGCATTTTAATTTTATATCTACTTATCCCCGAGAATGAACGCCAATGGATAGGTTAATCAATATCCGAATGTTCCATTTGGGTTTACGAAAGGAAAACCAGATGTCAGGATTCCTCAATGGAAATAATGATTATGTTTGCATTTATTCTAAGAGACAATTAAAAATAACAATCAGCACATAAATCAAGTAAAGCAAATTTAATATACATTATGTTTTTCTTATTCAGTATAATCATATAATCTTAGGGTGAACTGACACAATGTAAAGAATATCTAGGATTATAAGAATCATATTTATATTTGATCTGTATTTAATTTAAACTATCTTTTTATTCAGATTGGTCAAGGAATGTGGGATCTGCCTAAATAAAAGTAAATAGCTCTTTCATACCCATGCATGTATGCGTGGATGTGGGCGCACGTGTAAAACACCCTGCAGAAAGTCGGGTAAATAAGTCTGACTACATTGGGAGTGTCTGTGAGAGCTCTGCATGATTTTGCCCAGTGTGGGAGTCAGGGTCCGAGGTTGTGGTAAGAACTAGAGGTACGCTGGTGCTCACACAGTGCTCCTGCCCTGTGGTCACTGGAGTACGCTGCAGTTTAAAACAGGCCTCGAGACCCTGTCGAACACAAGTGAAAGTTTACCTGTGCCTGGGTAGGTAAAAAAAGTACTCAGTAGACATTCATTTCTAATTCTGTGTCTAAACAATAAAATAAAGGCATTAATATATTGAACTTATATATATATTTACCTGCTGGAAAGGGAGGAGCTGTGCAGACTGTGCAGCCGAGCCAACCAGATGGGAACACGGTGAGGGTGTGATAGGGGAGGAAGGCTGGCTGTGTCCCCATTCAGACTCATCCCCTGAAAACCTGCATATGCTAATTTGGGTCTGGAAGATTTTTGCTTAGAGATGAAGTACTTACAGCACAACACCACTTTGTTTCATTTCTATATTAGTGTTATTTGTTTATACCACATTTTTTTGAAAAAAATGGTTTTTAAGAGGCGTCTCTTTTTAATACGTTTAATTCAATTGACTGTTCCCTTTTTCAACTACCTTACAGTTGCTTAATGAGTTTGTGGAATAAATATTCATTTCTCAAAAGACTAGATTCTATGTACAATTTTGAGGTACAAATGACATATTCTGCTAATTATTTTACATTCCAGAGATATGAAAGAATAATGTCAGTGATTTTTTTGCAGTCTAATGTACAATTTATTTAAAATTATTTAGTCCTTTTCCTCTAGAACACCATTATGATAATATGTAGATATGTAATAAAAAGGAAATATATGAAATTATTGCAAAGTAAAAACATTCTGGTTAACATTCAATTGTAATTATCTTTGTATGTGTTTTTCCTAAATTAAAGGTTACATTTTATGATTATATGAATTTCTAAACACATGCATTAATCTGAAAATTATAAATATTGTAAATTTATAGTTGACTATGTAATTCACCCATTTTATTAGTAAGGGTTCTCCAGAGAGATAGAACAACAGGATAAATACATAAACTTTTATTTTATTTATTTATTTGTTTTTTTAATTTCCTGTTTTGGGGGTAATTATTGTTAATTTATTTATTATTATGATTATTTTTCATCCTCACTTGAAGTCTTATTTAGGGAGGGAAAGAAGGGAAAAGAGAGGGAGAGGGAAACAAACATTGATGTGAGAGAGAAACGTTGATAAGTTGCCTCCTGCACACGCCCTGTCCATGGATCTGGCCCACAGCCTGGGTATGTGCCTGATGGAGAATTAAACCCATGACATTTCAGTGCACAGGACGATGCTCCACCAACTGTGAGCCACACCAGCGAGGGTAACTTACTTTATTTCATTTTTAATTTTTTCATCACTAATTATTTCCCCGGCCCCTTCCCTAACTCTCCAACAATTTGCACACTGTTGTCAGCGGAAATGTAAAATACATACATGTACAAAGAAATTTATTTTAAGATATTGGCTTGTGTTTGTGGGTGCTGGCAAGTCTGAGGTTCGTAGGGCAGGAAAGCGGCTGGAAATGTTAGCAGGAGTAACTGTCACAGTCTTTAGGCAGAATTTATTTTTTTAAATATATTTTATTAATTATGCCATTACAGTTGTTCTATTTCCCCCTTCATTCCCCTCCACCCAGCACACCCCCCTCTCTCACCATTCCCCCCCTTTAGTTTATGACCACGTGTCTCAAATTCTTTAGATTCTATATTTCCCATACTATTCTTGCCCTCCCCCTATTTTCTACCTACCATCTATGCTATTTATTTTCTGTACCTTCTCCCCCCCTTCTCCTCCCACTCCCCCATTGCTAACCCTCCATGTGATCTTCATTTCTATAGTTCTGCTCCTGATCTAGCTGTCTTCTTAGTTCACTTTTGTTTCAGGTATGGTTGTTAATAACTGAGTTTGCTGTCCTTTCACTGTTCATCTTTTTTATCTTCTTTTTCTTAGGTAAGTCCCTTTAACATTTTATATAAGAAGGGCTTGGTGATGATGAACTTCTTGAGTTTGATCTTATCTGAGAAACACTTTCTCTGCCCTTCCATTCTAAATGAAAGCTTTGCTGGATAGAGCAATCTTGGCTGTAGGTCTTTGGATTTCATGACTTGGAATACTTCTTTCCAGCCCCTTCTTGCCTGTAAGGTCTCTTTTGAGAAATTTGCTGACAGTCTGATGGGAACTCCTTTGTAGGTGACTGTCCCCTTATCTCTTGCTGCTCCTAGGATTCTCTCCTTCATTTTAATCTTGGCTAGTGTAATGATGATGTGCCTTGGTGTGTTTCTTCTTGGGTCCAACTTCTTTGGGACTCTCTGAGCTTCCTGGATTTCCTGGAAGTCTATTTCCTCTGCCAGATTGGGGAAGTTCTCCTTTATTATTTGTTCAAATAAGTTTTCCACTTGTGGCTGTTCCTCTTCCCCTTCTGGTACCCCGCTCTGCTGCTGGCTGTGCCCCTCTTACCAGTTTGGCTGAAGGGTTCGTTGTTGTCAGATTTCTGTGTAATTCAATTTTCTGTGGTTTGGCTGCATTTTTGTTGCTAAAACTTTGTTGTTTCTAAACTTAGTTGTGTGAGAATGTGCAGTGCTTGCACCTACGCCTCCATCTTGGTGGAAGTCCCTCTCTTTAGGCAGAATTTCTTCTTCCTCAGGACACCTTAATTTTTGTTCTGGATGTCCCCTGCGTATTGAATAAGGTCCATCCAAATGATCTAAGGTAGCCTCCTTTACTTAAAGTCAATTGATTACAGATACTAGCCACATCTGTAAAGTACTTTCACAACACCTAGGTTAGAATTTGATTACATAACTGGGTGTAATAGCTTAGCCAGGTTGACACATAATGCTAACAAAATTCACCCTTCATTGGTAAAATCTGATGGTCAAACCTAATTTAATTGTACAGCCTAGTGTCATTAATGGAGGTACTGTGTTTGATACTTCACAAATTACCTCATGTGAAGAGGTGTAAATGGCATAGTGTGTGGTGAAGATAGTCTAAAACCAGCAGAAACTTTTACATCACATCATTTAAAGGCCTCTCATCTCCTATTCCCTAAAGGATTTCTTAGTACTTCTTAAGTCACTTTACCTATACGTGCAAACCTTTAAAATGCAGAGAATTATTGCAGGAACTAAATGCTAGAAGATCATATATATTCCAAGCCTGTCAATTTAAATGCAGATAGATAAAAATCCAATGAGCTTCTCTGATGATCTAGTTCAAATAGATGCATGAGCACATTTTTTTCTAGTTCTTTCTATGTTTTGTCTATAATTGAGTATTTACTGTGTATTGGGTTAAACAGTGTCCTCCAAACTCATGTATACACATGGAACCTCAGAATGTGACCCTATTTGGAAAGAAACTTTTTGCTGATGTAATTTGTTAAGATGGAGTCATACTAGATTAAGGTGAGTCTAGAGGCAATGACTTGGGATTTTGTAAAAGAGAATAGAGAGATACAGAGAGGGGACTATGTAAAGTCACTGAAGTACACAAGGAAGATGGCCATGTAAAGATGCAAGCTGAGGTTGGAGTTATGCTACCCAAAGCTAAAGGACACCAGCAGCCAGCAGACCCTGGAACCAGCAAGGACAATTCTTCCCTACCACCTTCAGAGGCAGTATGGCCTGATTGACAACTTGGTTTTGTAATACTGGCCTCCAACACCTGTGTGAAAAGAAACCTCTGTTATTACAAGCCACAGAGTTTGTGGTAATTTAATAGCCCTAAGATACTAATACACTGTCATTACAATTAACCATTGGAGCTTTCTCTACCTTCCTCACATTATATCCGAAAAGAAAAATGAAGCTTCCATAGAGAATTCTGAAATGACATGTGTTAAATTGAAGAGATTCTTAGGACCGTTTATAGAGAGAATCTCCTTTTTAGCAGTTACCTTCAAAATCTTTCATGACACAAGAAGAAGGGAAGGGGGGGAATGGAGTCTTGTTCAATGGGAAATGTTTAAAATACCACCTTGGTGTGAACTGAATTTAATTGTACTGAATCCAGCCCAAACTCCTTTCTCATCCAATTTATTTTTCCTGAGAGAATTAACTGACCTAATCTGTTGTGTGTAGAGCACAATAAGTTACTTCCATTAGAGTGAGAATGAGCGGCCAAGGCTGTCAAAGACACTTTCAAGGTGTGTTGCTCAATTTAGAGCCATGCTGCAACCAAAGACTCATTAAGCTCATCTAATTAAATATAAACAATAATCCAAATAATTAAGGACAAAGTCATGACCTTTGATGATCCCTTAGCTTTGTACTAAAACAAAATGAATTTTAATTACCATTAATGGTCTACCAACGTCTAAGGTATGACGCAGTTATAATCTACCCACAGGGACACCTCAGTTCCTTTTGAACATGAAGTGTCCCTCCGGAGATGGGTATTAATTACTCTTACACAGAAACAAAGGTACGTTAAGTTCTCAGGGCATTTTCAGACAACTGTCATAAGTGTACATAAAATTTTAATTGTGTCCTGGGTGGCTTTTAATATAAAATTACCCTTGAGAGCTTTTAGGACTTTAAATTTTAGTTACCACGTATAGAAAGCTTAATAATTAATATTCTGATTATGTTCAGGTAGCATGGTTCCACCGAATTCACAGGAATGGGACTGACAGTTTGATGTGTGATTCAGACCAAATTTAGCTTCCTGCTAAAGTTTCTAAATTTGCGAAATAAGCACTACAGTGTACTGTGTTTATTTGAATCTACAATTTGTTTTTCAATAGAATCTTCATATGTGTGTATAAATAGCTTTTTTTCCCAAAATTTAATGTATTATTGCTCAGTTATATTTAGAAGGCTATGTAGCGATTTATCTTGCACATTCTAAACTCTTAAGTTTCCTTTTGGGTATCTCTTAGAAGTGAATTTTTGGAAGCCAACAAAGCAAAAAAAAAAGAAAAGAAAGTAAATTTAAACTTTTAGTGCTTGTAAAAATCTGTGTATGATTCCTTTTACTGTATAAAAACAAACAAACCCTAAAACTGCCTAATTTAATGCAGTCACCACTTGTTTAGCTTAAGATTCGGTACGTCAGCCCCTGGAGCTGAGATCAGCAGGGTGGTTCTTCCATGTGTGGCTGAGCTATGGAATGGTTCTCCTGCCAGTCAAATGTGGTGGATTGACTAGGGGATGACCAGTCGGGCAAGGTCTAACTCACATCTCTGGTTGTTAATCTATTGTTGGCTGAGGTGAAAGGGTGGCTAGACCACATGTCTCCCATCACCCCAGAGGCTAGTTTAGGAGAGAGGGGGAAGGGAAGAAGAAGGAGAGGGAGAGAAACATCAGTATGTGGTTGCCTCTCATGTGCCCCCTACTAGGGTCCTGGACCACAACCCAGGCATATGCCCTGGCTGGGAATCGATCCGATGACCATTTGGTTCACAAGCCAGAGCTCAATTCACTGAGCCATACCAGCCAGGGAGGAATAAAATAATTTTAAACAATTCTGTACATATTAGACTTACAAATATTTTTATATCTCCCTATATGTAATAAACTCTTTACAGTTGATTTTAAAATTTTTCCTTCATTTTATTTATTGTCTTTAGAACCATGAGCTCCTGTGTTGAAATTTATACTTCTCACTAAAAAATAATTTTTGTCAAATATTTGGCTGAAAGGAAGCTCTCACATTCCCTAGAGAGAAACATACTTCACTTCAAACTTCATCCCACATGTGATGGTTAATTTTATGTATCGACCTAACTAGACCACAGTAGCCATATACTTGATCAAACATTATTTTGAATGTTATTATAAAGGCACATTTATTTATTTATATTTTATAAAGGTACTTTTAAGTGAGATTAATATGTAAATCAGCAAACTCCCAGCAAAGCAGATTAGCCTCAGTAATGTGGTGGACCTCATTCAATCCCTGGAATGCCTTAACAGGGAAAGACTCATTTTTCCCAGTGAGGAGGTCATTCTTTGAGCAAACTGACTTTGGATTCAAACGGTAGCTCATCCCTGGGTCTCCAGCTTGCCAGCCTACTCTGCAGATTTTGCACTTAAGAGCTTCCGAAATTGTATGAGTTAATTCCATACACTAAATCTCTATGTATATTTACACACACACATCCTGTTCTGTTTCCCTGGTGAACCCTGAATAATATCCCATGAGATGTATTTATTTTAAAAAATCAGGAAAGGTAATTTGGTAAAGGCTTCCTCCTGCCAAAAATACTTCTCTTAGTTTTCCAGTTTGAGACAATGTTTACTGAACATTTATATGTATAGAAAAGTATTGAAAAGTATCGTCATTATTTTCCAGTGATACAATGGTATGCTTCGTGCCGATGGTTCCCTCACTCCTACTTGCTTCCAATGTACATCTTTTAATTATTCCATAACCTTTCATTCTGTCTTTCTGAATAACACTCTGAAATCAAGAGTACAAAATACTGATTAATGAAAACATAAGTAAGGCATTTGCATTGTTGGAACTTCATCAACATGAAAGACTTCCTAAGAGTATCCTTGTCTCTAAACTACACAACCAAGGTAAATCTATATATGAAGTATAAAGAAAAAAATAACTCTTGGTATCCCTGGGTTGCATATTTGGTTTACTAATGCTAAACAGCATATAATGATCCAAAACAGCAGGTTAGTTTTTGCACATGAGCCATTCACAATGAGTAACTTGTAGGGTTCTTCCAGTGTTTAATGAAAATTTTACTGGGTAGCTTTTCAGAAGCACCCTGAAAATTGTGTAGCACACTTTGGTCACGGAATACTCAAAGCCTAGGAGTTTTCTGCTCAGTGACTGAGTTATTCAGTGACCAAATGTGCCCTGGAGAGAAGATGTATTTTAATTAGAAAAACTGTCTGAATGACTTCTGTGTTAATCTTTACAGAGTCAACAGTAAGGACTTTTCAGTAGTCTCGAAGGCTCTGCATTATCTGGACCCTGTCTCTCTCCCTGACTTCATCACTACACACACCTCCCTTACTTCTCTCTGCAACAGTACCACAGGGCTCTTTTGCTTGTTTGTTTGTTTGTTTGTTTGTTTTCTTTTCTTTTTTCTTCAAACATGCAAAGCAAATTTTGCCTAAAATGCTCTTTACCAGGTATAAACTTCTTTATTTATTTGAGGCTTTCTATTCAAATGTCATCTTCTCATTGCCCTTCTGCTCTATTAAATGTCAGCTGACCTATGTATTATGTATATCAAAATATGCCTGCTAATTACATAAACTATGTAGTAATTGAATAGTTAATGTAGACCATATAGATAGGATTCAGGCTCACTCCGCTCCAAGCCCTATATCTACCCAGTGATGTCAGTGCTCAAAACCCTCTGGGCATAATGCATCATTAGGTGTCTAATGATCCCTGAAGACTCAAGGGTGCTCATAATCAAGGTGCTCATGATCACTATGTGCAATTTGACTAGTGGTTCTCCTCTGGGTGGATAATTAGAAATACCTGATCACGCTTCCCGCACTGCCAAGAAACAGGCTTGGAAGCCAAGAGAGCCAGACACTGTCTCTATAGGTTCTAAAATTGAGGTCTATTCTTTAGAATAATAGTGTTGAGAGATAAATATGCTAATTAATTTACGGTTACTATTTTGATAATTCCATAGTGTAGCCCCAAAATACTTTGAAGAGATTTGTGAGAGTTTTTACTCCTAAAATTCATTGACTTGGTCAGATGTAATTCTGTCACATGGTTTTGTATTTCAACTTCTCTCTTTATCATTGGTTTTAACTTCAATGCATGATTTTATGCACATTTTCTGTGACAGTAGAAAAAACATAGCCTTATAAACTCAGAATCAGTGTTCACTTAACATGTGTCCTCTACAAAATATTATATATGTATTTTTCTATTTTAGAAGTAATATCTACTCACTTGAAATGTGTTTGCACATTTCACTAACATTTAATGTTCTAGTTATTCTTTATTAATTGTTATTTTGTTGTCTAAAATGTAGCAAAATACTAAAGCGTTCTTAATTTGTACTCAGCAGTAGAAGTGATGTTAATAATTGAAAGACAAGGCTTCCTTTTCCAGGCTTATGTTCTCATCACAGACAGGTGAGGATTGGACATAGCAACAGATGGGAAGCATTTAGACTGTGCTTGTCATAAACTAATAGTGCAACATTTTCAAAAGCCCAGTTTATTTCTACATTGAAAGAAACTGTGCTAAATGATCAAACTAATTATGGTATGTATGTATGTGTGCATGTATGTATTAATTTATTGATTGATTGGTTTCACTACATTCTTCCTTGCATGGTAGAAAGAAAGGGGCACTAAGTGAGTGATCAAAAAACCATTGTTTGAACTTTAGCTGCCTTACTCCCTAATATGACCTTGAATACGTTACCTAACAAACTCAAACAGTTTATTATCCATAGGGAAGAAATCACTCTTTTCTGTAGCTATGTTGGCTAGGGAGGACAATCAAATGAAATAATACTTGAAAAATTGCTTTTTTAGCTTAACAGGCAGTGCAGACATACATCTGAGTGTAAGTACATGCGTGCACACATGTGGTCTTTAAGTACCGTTTGGTAACTGATCACTTATTTCAGTGATAAAATCATAAATAGAGTTACAGCTCTGTAAAATACTTTGTAGTGAACATTTTGAATTTTTTTCTTTGAAACTTGTTTTCCTGGTAGATACCATGACATTCTTGGAGGGGGAACTGCTGCTCCAAATCCGTGGTTACAATGGGGACTGTCCATAACAGCGTCATGTGGCGCTGGGAAGATTGAGGGCGTGTTATTCAAGGAGGGTTCATTATAGCTCTTCCTGAGTATTATTGTAATTAGACGAGACTAAGAAGAGAGTTTTCTGAGATTTGAGTCTAGGATTCGCTAGTAACTATGATACCTGCTTTCTATACAGTCAAGTACTTTTTTCCCTGTTATATTCTGAATCAATCAAATTTAGTATGAAATTCTGAAATATCGTAATTTAAATTAAAACGGTACTTTATTTGTAACATACGTTATGCATTGTTGTATTTGGATTATTCTGTCTATTGGTGTTCTTACATCTGAGTTGGCGGGCCACTGGACCGAATAGTGAACTTAAGAGTTTGTCATTCTAAGAGTGTCAGCAAGAATATTTGTGATTATAATATGGTATTTTGGACTTAAATAGGTTGCTAAAGTATTCATTTTTTCTTCTAATTTTGTGTTAGACAAAAGGGGGCATCTTATTCTATTCATATGCATTACTCAGAGCCTCGTGGTAAGTTACTGCAAGGAGAACCAGACACACCACAAAGCGTGTTCCATCTGGATGACAATTTTCAGTGTGCCCTATACACGGTTTGTTATTTCTAATATTTCTAAATATGGTAGAGGCCACAGCCAGTCCTCCAGTGTTTCGTGTTTTGAAGAGTACGATTTAAATATTACCCTGTCGCTGTTGTTTCACTGATACAGAATGCCAGCAAACTTAGTGGGTCACTGGTTAGTTTTCTATTTCTACTGCACACACATAAACAATCAGACAGATTTGAAAAAATGACTCAGTCATACTTTTTTTTATTACAGAGCCGTTTTACACTTTTGCTTCTGGATGTATTTTTATATAATAAGTTAAGGGGGAAAAGGTAAGCTACTGTTTTTATAATAAAATATGCCTGCCAGGTATTAAAAGCTGTAGCTTTTGTCACGGCTGACAAGAGCCGTTTTTGAATGTTACAAATTTCAGAATCTCTAGCAACAGACATGCTGCCAGTTTCCGTGAGGGTGCTAAACAGCCTGTCAGCACTCTGTGCTGCATTGATTAGATGGCTGCATCGACGATCGTCACCCTTCATGTAACTCTCATAGGAACACATGCAAAAAAAAAAAGGCCATTGGAAGAGCAACTGTGCAGGGCAGAGGCAGGAAAAGACATACAATACAATTTTAACTAGGGCATTCTTTAAAAAAATATCATTCAACTTTACATAATTAAAGTTTTCAGGTTCTCCTGACTTTTCTCAAAAATTGGCCCAGTTCTTCTAAATTATATAGTTGTATCAAAATGACATCATAGAAATGGAACTGGCTGTATTTTCTATTTTGATTCACTTGATTCATTCTTTGAAGTAGAAACATTGATATGTATTATTAAATGCAATATTTTAAAATGTGAGAGTAAGGGAAACAATTGAATGAAAACAATATGTATGAGGGGGGACCCCCGAATGGAATTTATTCATAAAACATTGTGCATTTCTTCTTATACGTTTAAACTTCAGTCACTCTCAAAGCCTCTCCAGTTGATACAATATACCTATTAAGACAATTTTTTCCACTACTCAGAACAGTTTTTGAATTTGTCAATTTTGATGCCTTTTAGTGCTTCTGCCATTTTTTGTTCCACCTCTTCCATATCAGCAAAATTTTCCCATGGAAGACTTCTTTTTAATCTGAGAAAACAAAAATGTCACTTGGGTGAAATTGGGTGAATAGGGTGAAACATAGGGTTCACGCTGTTTTTGGTTAAAAATTGCTGAACACTCAGCAAGGTGTGGGCAGGTGCACCTGTAAAACACTCGTCATGAAATGGACAAACATGTTGAAAGAGTCTTCAAAGATATATTCATTAAAGCCAAATGCAGCCTCTTACAAGAATGCCAGCTGGTGCACTGATACAGATGGGTTCCTGGAACACACAGCAAGTAGGGGAAGCCTGTACTACAAGGGGGCTGCCCTCCAGAAGTTAATTCTTTTTTTTTTTTTTTTTTTTAATTTTATTTAGTTATTTTTCAAGTACAGTTTTTTGTCTATTTTTCCCATCCCAGCCTCCCTGCCCCTTGCTCCCCCACCTCCCTCCCATTTCCTCCCCCCCCTTAGTTCTCGTCCCTGTGTCCTTCCTATTTGTTCCTCCAAATCCCTCCCCCTTTTTCCCCTTGACTTCCCTTCCTTCTCCCCTCTGGTCACTATCCCCTTGTTCTCTATTTCAGTGTCTTTGTTTTTTGGGTTTTTTTTTTCTGCTTACTTGTTTGTTTTGTTGTTTAGCTTCCTGTTAAAGGTGAGATCATATGGTATTTGTCTTTCAGCACCTGGCCTATTTCACTCAGCATAATGCTTTCCAGTTCCATCCATGTTGTTGCAAAGGGTAGTAGCTCCTTCTTTCTCTCTGCAGCATAGAATTCCATTGTGTATATGTACCACAATTTTTGGATCCATTCATTTACTGATGGGCACCTAGGTTGCTTCCAACTCTTGGCTATTGTAAATTGTGCTGCTATGAACATTGTGGTGCATAGGTTCTTTGATATTGATGTTTTAGGATTCTTAGGATATAATCCTAGCAGTGGAATTGCTGGGTCAAAAGGCAGGTCAATTTTTATTTTTCTGAGAAAAATCCATACTGTTTTCCATAATGGTTGTACCAGTCTGCACTCCCACCAACAGTGAACTAAGGACCCCGTTTCCCCACAACCCCTCCAACATTTGTTGTTTGTTGCTTTGTTTATGATAGCCATCCTGACTGGTGTAAAGTGGTATCTCATTGTGGTTTTAATTTGCATCTCTCTGATAGCTAACGATATTGAGCATCTCTTCATGTGTCTCTGAATGTTCTGTATGTCCTCCTTGGAGAAGTGTTTGTTCAAGTCCTTTTCCCATTTTCTAATTGGGTTGGGTGTCTTCTTAGAGTGGAGTCGTGTAAGTTCTTTGTATATTTTAGAGATTAAACCTTTGTCTGAGGTATCATTGGCAAATATGTTTTCCCATACAGTTGGTTGTCTTGCTAATTTAATACTGTTTTCTTTAGCCATGCAGAAGCTTTTTATTTTGATGAGATCCCATTTGTTTATTCTTTCCTTTACATTCCTTGCTCTAGGGGACATATCAGTAAAGAAGTTGCTGCGTGAAATATCTGAGATTTTCTTGCCAATGTTCTCCTCTAGGACTTTAATGGTGTTATGACTTACATTTAAGTCTTTTATCCACCTTGAATTTATTTTGGTGTATGGTGTAAGTCTGTGCTCAAGTTTCATTTTTTTGCATGTAGCTGTCCAGTTCTCCCAACACCATTTGTTGAAGAGGCTATCTTTACTCCATTTTATGTTACTGCATATTTCACAGACATAGAACAAACACTTCGAAAATTTATATGGAACCATAAACGAGCTCGAATAGCAGCTGCTCTTTTGAGAAAGAAGAACAAAGTAGGGGGGATCACAATACCTGAGAAGTTAATTCTTATTTTGGAGGGGGGTTCCTTCATAGACAGACTGCCTTGAGGATACTTTCATGCTGTTATTTTCAGTTTAATTTTCAAATTTGCTAATCCAGACAGACTCCCACCATTCATAAACATATGACCTACACAAAACTCCAGAAGTCAACTGATCACATTAAAATTGGATTTGTTTGAGTTATTCGTTGTTATTTTTGTGACTTTATATTTGATTACATTTTTTAAATTTATTTAGTTATTTTTCAAGTACAGTTTTCTTTTGTCTATTTCTCCCATCCCAGCCCCCCCCCCCCCGTCTCCCCACCTCCCGCCCATTCCCCCCGCCCCCACAGTCCTTATCCCTGTGTCCTTCATACTTGTTCTTCAAAATCTCTCCCTGTTTTTTCCCCTTAAATTCCCTTCCCTCTCCCCTCTGGTCGCTGCCCACTTGTTCTCTATTTTAGTGTCTTTGTTTTTATTCTATTTGCTTGTTTATTTTGTTAATTAGCTTCCTGTTAAAGGTGAGATCATATGGTATTTGTCCTTCAATGCCTGGCCTATTTCACTCAGCATAATGCTTTCCAGTTCCATCCATGTTGTTGCAAAAGGTAGTAGCTCCTTCTTTCTCTCTGCTGCAGAGAATTCCATTGTGTATATGTACCACAATTTTTTGATCCATTCATTTACTGACGGGCACCTAGGTTGCTTCCAACTCTTGGCTATTGTAAATTGTGCTGCTATGAACATTGTGGTGCATAGGTTCTTTGAAATTGATGTTTTAGGATTCTTGGGATATAATCCTAGCAGTGGAATTGCTGGGTCAAAAGGCAGGTCGATTTTTATTTTTCTGAGAAAATTCCATATGGTTTTCCATAATGTTTGTGCCAGTCTGCAATCCCACCAACAGTAAACTAAGGACCCCTTTTCCCCACAACCTCTCCAACATTTGTTGTTTGTTGCTTTGTTTATGATAGCCATCCTGACTGGTGTAAAGTGGTATCTCATTGTGGTTTTAATTTGCATCTCTCTGATAGCTAACGATATTGAGCATCTCTTCATGTGTCTCTCGATCCTCTGTATGTCCTCCTTGAAGAAGTGTCTGTTCAAGTCCTTTTCCCATTTTTTAATTGGGTTCGATGTCTTCCTAGAGTGGAGTCTTGTAAGTTCTTTGTATATTTTGGAGATTAAACCTTTGTCTGAGGTATCATTGGCAAATATGTTTTCCCATACAGTTGGTTGTCTTTTTAATTTAATACTGTTTTCTTTGGCCATGCAGAAGCTTTTTATTCTGATGAGGTCCCATTTGTTTATTCTTTCCTGTATATCCCTTGCTCTAGGGGACATATCGGTAAAAATGTTGCTGCGTGGAATATCTGAGATTTTCTTGCCGATGTTCTCCTCTAGGACTTTAATGGTGTCACGGCTTATATTTAAGTCTTTTATCCACCTTGAATTTATTTTGGTGTATGGTGTAAGTTGGTGCTCAAGTTTCATTTTTTTGCACGTAGCTGTCCAGTTCTCCCAACACCATTTGTTGAAGAGGCTATCTTTACTCCATTTGGTGTTACTGCCCCCTTTGTCAAATATTAATTGACTGTAGAGAGTTGGGTTGATTTCTGGGCTCTCTGTTCCGTTCCATTGGTCTATATGCCTGTTTTTATGCCAGTACCAGGCTGTTTTGATTACAGTGGCTTTGTAATACAGTTTGATATCAGGTATTGTGATCCCTCCTACTTTGTTCTTCTTTCTCAAAAGAGCAGTTGCTATTTGGGCTCGTTTATGACTCCATATAAAGTTTTGAAGTGTTTGTTCTATGTCTGTGAAATATGCCATTGGTACTTTAATAGGTATTGCATTGAATCTGTATATTGCTTTGGGTAGTATGGACATTTTGATGATGTTAATTCTTCCAATCCATGAACAAGGTATATGTTTCCATTTGTTTGTGTCTTCCTTGATTTCTTTCTTCCGTGCTGTGTAGTTTTCTGCATACAAGTCTTTTACCTCCTTGGTTAGGTTTATTCCCAGATATTTTATTTTTCTTTTTGCTATATCAAATGGGATTTTTTCCTTGATTTCTGCTTCTGCTGATTCATTGTTCGTATATAAAAATGCCTTTGATTTCTGGATATTGACTTTGTGTCCTGCTGTTTTGCCAATTCATTAATTAGTTTGAGCAGTTTTTTGGTAGAGTCTATAGGATTTTCCATGTACACTATCATGTCATCTGCAAACAGTGACAGTTTTGTTTCCTCCTTTCCTATTTGGATGCCTTTTATTTCCTTTTCCTGCCTGATCGCTGTGGCCAAAACTTCTAATACTATATTGAATAGAAGTGGTGAAAGTGGACATCCTTGTCTTGTTCCTGATCTTAGTGGAAAAGCTTTTAGCTTTTGCCCATTGAGTATGATATTGGCTGTAGGTCTCTCATATATATATTTGATTACATTTTAATCAAAACATGTTAGATTATATAGTCAATCAATAATGTAATTGAATAGCTGTGAAAATAGTTAAATTCTAAGTTTATTGCTCTTAAAACTAACAGCATAAATAAATTAAAATAATATTGTGGTTGAATAAGTACATCCTGTATGAATAAGTTATAACATTTAGTCTACTTAAATTAATTGACATGAAGAACAAATGCTTAAAAGCAGACATTTTCATCAGTGAGTTTAAGATTGGACTAAAATAGTTTTAAAGTGAAGTAATTTTTTAGAAATACTTTGATCAATGCTTAAATTTAAATAATTTACAGCTTTCTAATTATAATATATTTATACTGGCTATATGTAAGAAAATATATAAAATAAACTTCAGAATAATTTTCAGGAAAAGTCTTCTCTTTAATTTCAATATGGTATATTTTACTTGTCTTTATAAGGATATATTAGTTAAATTAATTTCATGTTTCTAAAATAAACTTTTTAAGTTATGTTTCTAATGTCATTAAATAGTAAAACATCTAATCAACAACAACAACAAAAAAAACCCAAGCAGGCAAAATATAACCAGAAACATTGAAATAAAGAACAAACTGACAGTAGCCAGAGGGGAGCGTGGAAGAAAATAACAGGGGACAGAAGGGGAAGAAGGCTGGTCAAGGAACATGTATCAAGAACCCATGGACAAAGCCAAAGGGGGGTAAGAAAGAGGGTGGGAGGTGGGGATGGGTGGGGCAGGGGAAGGTGGTGGCAGGTAAATGGAGACAAGGGTACTTGAACAATAATTTTAAAAACCAGACTAAAAGGAAAAAATGTAAATATGTAAAAAATGTAAATGTAAATGAATTGTACAAAACAGAAAAAAAAAACCAGTGAAATCCTTCTAAACAAATTGTGATCCCAGCATTTTTACAAATTAACTAATAGGCATAATCAGTTGGACCACACCCTGGTTGGTGTGGCTCAGTTGGTTGGATCATGTCTCATAACTGCAAGGTCCCAGGTTCAGTTCGAGGTCAGGGCATATACGTAGGTCGTGGGTTCAGTCTCTGGTCCAGGAGCTTAAGATTTCAGTCCAAGCGCATGGCAGGTGCGTGCGGGAAACACCCAGAGGGTGCTTCTCTCTTGCATTGGTATTTCTCTCCCTCCCTTCTCCGTAAAGAGCAATGAAAAATGTCCTCCAGTGAGGGCAAAATAAAAAAGTAAGCCAATAAATAAAAATAAAAGCACATGATTCTTTACCTATAATATCTTCTCTGACAACTATTGATCAGAAATGGTGTTCGATCATCAAAAGTGAAAGAAATGTACTTACACTAATTTTTAGGAGATAAATGTCTTGCCTATTAGTGGCAAATGAAAACTAGAATTACTAAATGATTATATATTTTATAAACTAGATCTACAGATGCCATACTTTCACTGTTACTGTCATTGTAACATTTATGTCAGTTTGTAAGCCAGTGTCTTTTATAGTAGTTTCTTTTTTTAGCTGCTTAACCACTTGAACTCTTTAGCTACTTGAACTCTTCTTAGAGGTATATATCAAACTTATACATGTCTATATAGAAACAGTTTTATTTTTTAGTGTTTTTAAATTTATTTATTTAATTGTTGTTCAAGTACAGTTTTCTGACTTCTACTCCCATCCCAAGAAACATTTTTAAAGCATAATATATTTTATCACTAGAAAATAGTTTATAACTAAATTCAATCCAGTGGCTATCTTATAATTCATGTCCAACTAAATATTTGAACCACATCACATATTCATTTTATTTTCAGTTTTTATGTCCTTTTTAAAAACTTTTTATTACAGTTTTTTTTTGGAAGAAATAAAAAAGAAACAGTCAAATATTATCAATATGTAAGTATAGAAAGTAAAATTTTTCATAACTTCCTCTCAGGATTTAGTCTTGTCTATGTTTTCAACATTTATAAATGGAAGTAGATATAGATATAAAAGAAATCAAGTCTTTTTTCTTTTTCTTTGAACAATGTATTTCAGAGAACTTTCACATCTTATTATTCTGCTGATTTCAATCAGTACATAGCCTACCCACCACTGAAGTTAATTGACTAGCTAAGGATCTAGCTAAAAAAGAATCTTAACAGCCAGGGAGCAATGATTTAAAAAAATATCATAAAGTAATTATTGTAGTTAAAAGCAAAGGCAATTTGATTGTTCATTTATAATGAATATCCAAATAGTTTTGTGCTGTTTATTTTTACATATCATCCATATTTGATTTAAATATATATATCAACCATGAGATGTAGAAAGGGTTCAGTGGTTTATTATAAGAAAATAAAAAGTGAGTTGAAATTCTGAAAAGGAATGGATTAACAGTCTGGGACATAGCCACAGTTTGATGGAAACAGGTGGTGCCATTTCACTGTGGCTTCAGGCAAAGGCCGTGGGCCGTGCGTGGTTTTACGCCTCTGCCAGAGCTAATGGGAGTCCAGCGGCCCCGGATCCCAGCGCGGCACCGCCAGCCAGCACGCTCCGGGGCCTGTGCGCACAAGCTGCCCCTCCGCCTGCCCACGTGAGACCTGTCCCCCGGACCGCTAGTTGACCCTTTACGTTCTTCCAGTTGAGCATACCTTTGAGCCACTGTATTATATGCTTGGTTAAATACTTTTTAAAAAACTATAACTAGTTTTCATATTGTCACTTAGATTTGAATTGTACATTACTGTGCCAAAAATGCTGTAATAGCCAAGTGCTGATAACGGGTAGAAAGAAAAGTGAAAATGAAGGAGAATGACTATTATGAAATGAAAGTGAGCAATTAGACATTGAAATCGATCAAATAAATATTCATATATTCAGAACAGGAAATAATTTTACAATTACTGAGAGTTTAAAAAAAAACTTAAATTTGCCTCCCCATTTACAACTCAGTTTTAAGTCCTTAAATATTAAAATTCAGTGGTCTATATGTAAATCTTTTGAAATCCTATTTGGACAACTTCTATGCTGACTTACAGGGCATGTTTAAACATGGAGATTGGACTTAAGGATTTCCAGTTTATGAAGTACATACAAATAAGATATCTTAGGATAGAAGAAACATAGCAGTTAGAGATTAATAAGCATTTTTCTTATTTTGTAAGCGAAGAAATTGTAACTCAGATAATTCATGTTAATGAGAGCCTGAAGCCTAAGTCTGTAAGTTCCTTTTATGTTATCTTTCATTAATAATGTCAAGATGGAAATCTACCTTAAAATTCAATAAGTTGCATGTTTGTTTTAATTAGAATCTATAAATAGTCTCTTAAAGAGAATATCATTTATCCCTCGCTAGTGTAGCTCAATGGATAGAGAGCTGACCGGTGAACCAAAAGGCTGCAGGTTTGATTCCCAGTCACGGCACATGCCTGGGTTGCTGGCCAGGTCCCCAGCCTCACGTTGATGTTTCTCTCCCTCTCTTTCTCCTTCTATTCCCCTCTGTATATAAATAAATAAGTAAGTAAGTAAGTAAATACATGAAATATTTTTAAAAATAAAATTAATAAAGTTCTTAAAAAACATAAGACTATTATTTAAAGCTGTAAATCTTTCCTTCTTTGTCCAGGAGCAGTCTGGCATTTTACAGATGTAGGGAGAGGCCACCACCACAAGCAAATCTCAAGAAGTAATCAGTGTTTCTTAGAAAAAAAGCTTTTAAAATTCAGATGAGGCTTTTCTTTCTCATCAAGTACAGATTCTTGATAGTAAAGAATCTCAAATGAGTGAAAAAGATTCAGATCATAATAAGAAGATTGCTTCTAGAGGTGTTCATAATATACTGTCCTTTTATTTTAGCATTATGTCTTCTTGTAACTGCTTTCTACCAACAGATTGAAAATACGGACTTTTAAAGTTTTCCATATATAACTTTTAATGAGTACATCATAGCAATCTGTTGAGATTAAGTGGAGATAAAGACTGTTGTTTTCTTGTAATTGATAGAAATATAATGAAGCATCCCCCTAGTCTCAAAAAAATGCAAAAGTGTAGCTGTTATCAGCAAGTTCTCATTTGTCTTTTGTTCTACAGAGCAGAGTTCTTATCACCACCTGAGTCTGATAGAATCAATATCACCAAGAATGCAGGGAACAAAAGGGATCGAAGATGGGAAAAAAGAAGTGAAGACAAAAAAAATTGTTTATAACAAAACAGAGATCTTGTTTTTACCTCCAACACTTTTTAATTCAGTAGAAGTTTTTTTTTTAATCTCTTTTGTTAGGCACTTCAGTACTATCATGATAATAAACATAAGAGAGAACAATGGAGGGTTTTTTTAAAAATTGAAAAAAAAACACCCTAGCATCAAGCATCATGGCTGGCTTGAAGAAAAAGGAGAAAATAGTGGTAGAAATCAGTGAGTTTCACCTAAAGGTATGCAAATATTGCAAATAAAGATTAGTAAAGTATTTCAGAAGACAACCCTCTCCTGAAAGTAAATCCTCAGACTGACAATGCAACTAACATCAGCAAAGAATTAAGTTGTGCTATTTAAATGGACAAAACTTCTTACTTCCTTCCTATCAGCTTATTTCCCAGGGAAAAGAGAGGGGGAAAGTGTGTAGGTAGTATTAACCTTACTTTTATGTTTTTATTGGATCAATAGGCCCATGGAAATCGGCATTACTAAAGAACATTGATGATTGACCTAATTTCTAAATGAGACTTTGTTAGTATATATTATGATCCTAGATCAACGAAAAAAGGAGACTTTTTCTTTTTCTTGTTAAAGTCATAGTTTACATTTAAAAAAATACCAAATAGCAATTAATAGTTGGCACAAAGATAAAGACATGGCTATGTAAACAATCTAATAGATATCTAATACTCAAAGCAGTGTAGTGAGACAGAAGTAAAATGTTACTAAGTCACCATTAAATTTTCATCCCATTTGAGATGATTTCAGGAGATAAGCCGCGCACTACCTAACAGTAATGAAGTTGGAAAGGCCAGCCACTGGGAATCCTTGTCACAAACACCTATCTTCTTATGCTCTGACAGTATTAATAATTCCTTTCCATAGACAAAAGACCTTCAAAACCCCAAACCATATTAGAAGGAAGTAGAAGAAGCTTGAAAATAAATTAAATGAAAATATGCACTTATGTTTAAAACTGCAAACACAAAGTTATTGCTTATTAAATGTCACTGACAGTGATTGACAACACAAATACCAATCTAACTGAACCATATAGGCAGAGAGATAGCCATGTGCCTGTGTATGTAGTCTTGATCTATTGTATGAATATATTATCTTATAGTTATGATTGTCATTATTATAATAAAAGTTGTGAATTATTAAGTTCCTGGAATAGGAGAAGTTGTTTGTTTTTTTCCTGAAACAAGTATAGTTTTTTTTCCAGAAAGTATAATTTCTTTCTAGTATGCAGTATAATGGGGTGCTGAGCAGGGGTTCCTGAAAATGACAGAGCATATTCCCCACAAACCTCAACTGAGGGAAGGTGGAGCAGATGACATGGCATTTAAGATACTTTGTGTAACTATGGCAAGTTAACAGCTATGCTGCAGCCCCAGGCAAAAGGTCTATGTGGTTTTCAGAGCATACAGTGACTCATGACACAGCCAGAGATGGTGGATGCCCCTGTGTCATGGGGGACTCTCGCCCTGACTAAAGATGGAAGCTGAAAGTAGGTGAAAGATACAGGGAGCTGGCAAAAGGAGCACATCGTAGGAGGGGCTAGATACGAGGTCACATAGGAAGTTCTGGGCCAAACATTTAACAGAGAGCAGGCTGAGAGAGAAGGGAATTCCATTCTGAGGTCCGGAAGAGAGGAAGGAGAAGCAATGCAGGAAGAAAGGGTGGAAGGAGCGAGCTGACGGAGCTGGGTGGGACCTGACTGACCAATCCTGGATCTGTGGGAGGTGCTTGGAGCTGAACTGCACTGTGACCAGGGATGCTGAGATGCCCACTTCTGCTTCTCTGAAGGACATGGGAAGAAACCACTCTCTTGGGACATGTACCTCCCTGGACTCCACCATGACCTTGTATAACATGGCATATGTTTCCCTGAACCACTACATGGAGGCTGAGAACCGCGTACCCCAGATCCTGAAGGAGAGATCTTCTGGGAGAGGATGACGACTCTGAAATCCATGAGTGTCCATTCCAGAGGGGATGGAGATCTGTTTGTATGGCCCGCTTAAGAACAGATAAGGATACGGGCTTTTCCTGGGCATGGTTTTGGCTTATAGCTTTTGAGGGGGCAGGGGAAATGCTGGGTATTGTAGGAGAGGAGGGCTCTGAGCAGGAGTGCTCTCAGTCCCCCGAGGCTGGAACAGTGTAAATAAAAATCCCTCTCCTTCAACATTAATTGTTGGGTCATGTATCAGTCACCACATGGCCGAGCCCTGGTTTGGTTGGTTACAACAGTACTGTCGAGTGTTTATGTAGCATTGATCTGTATGAGGGGGCGTATTCCTGATATCTGTTCTGTAACTGTGGTATATATCGTGTTTCATGTCCAAGATATATACTAGCTGCCTTATAAAAAATATAAGAAGAAACAAAAGAGATCACATCTATCAAATACTGTTGCAAACAAAAAAAATAACTTATTTTAAAGCAGGCTTTTTGTAATAAATAGAGATTGCATAATACTCAGTTCCAATATGGTTTTATTCAGTATGCTAGAGACAATCAGATTTCATTACATCTCAACAAACAGCGCAGTTATTAGTTTTTGGAACAAATATGACTCTACTGCTGTGCAAACAAAAAGAAAAAAGATACAAATTCTTTTGTTGTTCGAAAAACTTTAAACAAAATAGTAATAAAAATAGTTATTTTTCCTCTGAAAGAGTTCACTTTTATGCAATAGGTTCTATTTTATCAGCTGTCAGTACTGTTATGGGTGTAAAGACTGGGTGGATCGCTAGAGTTTTCCAATTCCCTTAAGTGGAAAATCAGCTTGTGTCTGAAGAAATGGTGCATTTCACGTCCTTTTCAGCCTGTCAGTATTTGAGAGTCTTTAACTTCAACTTCTTTTTTGCCTTTTGAAATCTGACACTGATTTGTCCTGTATTTCCCAGAGGCCTCTATGTGCAATTAACCATTGGATTCACTAAGTAATTGCTTCATTTTTCATGTAAAATGCACTTGATTTATTATATATGTGGGAGCAATGGCAGAGATAGGTCAACTGCAGTTAGAGGAGATTAAAGGAGATATTCTGTTTAACTGGGGATGCAATCAATCCCCATAAGACTGTGAGAGAAGTACGAGAAGGGTGCCACTCAAAGTTTCACATTCGTTCTCTAGATGAGATTGCCACTGCCTTGACAATTAACTGAGTAACGGGAGGTCAATTTGAAAATCCTACCATTCAATTTTATTCAAGTGAGCAGTAGTAGAATGACATATCAGTCTGGACAAAACCAAGAAAAAATGTTTTCATTCTCAATGACTTTTCACAGGTCTCCTAAACTATAAATCAGCATAGCTTTGCTGTTTAAAAGGAAAAAAGAGACCATTGTTATTCTTCTTCCGCTCATCCTTTGAGGAGGATTTTGCTGGCGATTGCTGTGATAATGTAATGCTTTTCTAAATGGATTCTTCCTGTCGATAGATGCGTTATTCTGACTTAAATAAATGATTCTTTGCAGTGTAATACAAAAGGTATGACTAGCTTCGAACGAAGAGAGATTGTTTCCTTTTGACTAGGTACTCACATTTTATGTGCAGTTTAGTAGTTGATACTGTACTGCTGAAAATTACACTTCAGTTGCTTGGGAAAACACATTTTAGCGAGATGCCAGTACTTTGCTTCTGTTTGTACAATTGCACTAACACTAGGAGCTTCCTCAGTAGAGTAGTTTCCTTCTGTGGGGCTGGCATCTGTAGAGAGGATAATTGAGTGACCTTGCATCGCTGAGAGGAATGCCAAGTCGGAAATGGAAGACTCCCCTGTGAAGGAAACTGCTGAGAGTTTTCATTGCCCATGATAACAAAGCAGGGATGGATTTTGCAGAAATTATCAAGCTAGCTCCAAAGAGACCAGAGTTTCTCTTCCTCTACCATTTCTGTTTTTATGTTTCTAATTCTAGATATCCCAGAGATGGTGAAATTGCAGGGAGGAAAAAGAAGAAAACACTCTTTGAGAGTTATCACTCTTTAACAATATAGCATTTATTTTTGGTATAATTTAGGCTTTTTTCCATAATAACATCTCCACCCCTGTTGTCTTTAGTGACTATGGCATAATAACTCACCAACAGGATGACTGTGATTTAATTCCTTTTAGGGTCTTTTTAGGCACACACGTGGATTTGATTTATGTACACACCATTAGTGTCTTTGAGAATTTATCTCAAATAAATGACCAATTCTTTTCTATTTTCTGTTAACTTGCTTACACATTTTGGGTCATTATATCTGGCCCAAAAGAGGCAAAAATTATGTTTAAAAGTTAAAGAGGCAAGCAGCTTTTCTTATGTAGTTTACATCATAAGGAACATCATGAGAACAGAGCCTACTACCAGCTCAGGAAATTAAAAGTCTACAAGGTGGAACTTCCTCCTTTGGAGTATCAGAGCTATCTCCATATTGCACCTGAATATTATTATCTGTTTGAAATAAGTTAAAAGAGAGTGGCAGAGATGAATGCATAAAAAGAGAGACCAATCATCTGTATTCCAAAGTCATAGGGAAAACTTATATCTAACATACAAAGTGATGAATTCAAAGAGAAGTTTTCTATCGCTTAATTGAAAAAGTGACATAACAATATTGCTGGTCTGGATTTTTGTATAACAGCTCAAATAAAACAACATGGCCAGCTAAATTTCACCCTGGTACTCACTGTATTTGGGAGTGATTAAAAGATGGGAAATGAAAATGAAAAAACTAAAAAATATAATTTTTACATATCTTGGTATTTTCCCCAAGGAGTGTCCTGGAAGACTGATAATGTGTTCTGAAAAGGTTTTTTGCAGGATTAGTGCGATTTAATTTTGCTGTCCCAAAACAAAGTGGCCTAGGAACGAGGAATTCCCGAGAACATTCATATTTAAATTGCATAGCCATTGTACTGTCTAACTGCTCACATTTAGCCCAGCCAAGCATGGAATGGTTTTCTCTACCATCTCGGCAGTTGTGAGAAGTCAATGATATGTTTACAGTACTTTTATGCAACTGTGCCTGCACCAAAGATAATCACGTAGGTTTGTCCTTTAAAAATAATCTAAAATACAGATTCATTTTTTAACATTGAGTTTTCAATTGCAGTTGAGGTACACTATTAAATTAGTTTCAGGTATACAACATAGTAATTAGACATTTAAATCACTTGAATTGATCACTCTAGTATGTCTCGTGCCCATCTTACAAATTATCTTATTCATAAAAATTTTGTCAAAGACAAAAATAACCCTAGCATTTCAAATTTAGGTCACTTTGAGACACTCTTATTGGGGATGTGGACAGTCTGTTTTGAACTATCATTTATGTAATATTTGGCTTTATTGTGTTTCAGATTTTTTATGATATGATATTTCAGGTATTCAGAGAAAAACCAGGGTACATACCAAAAGCATCTTGGTATGTTCATACCCTTGGTATGTAAACTCCCAATGTAGAGAGAACTGATTCTTTTCTAAGTACTCACAAAGTGAAAGGACACAATATGACAAGTTTTAACAAATGATGACAAGAGGGACCGTGAAGTGCTGTAGACTGTAGGCAGGGCAGGGAAAGAGAGGGAGGGGGAAGAGTGATTTTGAAGTATTGCATAAATTAGAAAAGTACATTGAATGTAAGCTTTGATATTTAGCCATTTAACTCAGCAACATTTCTGAAATTTTTGCCATACAGACTTCCCTTTGTGAGGAATCTGTATTCTGACAAAAATTATTAATTGAGATATTCATACAAGATACAGTCCTCTTATTTTTGTGTTTTATTAACACCACAGGGTCATAGTGACTTTACGCTGCATCTGTAACTCAAACCTCAGGTATTCTTTCTTGGTGCTTGCTCAGTTCAAAACTAAAATAGATAATATTATTCCTTCTCTAAAGTACTTGTAACAGGGAGACTCTGATTAGTGGAAGCATTCACCCCTTTCTTGAAAGAAATAGACAGATGGCTTTGCACTCACAACAATTATTTATTTGTATTCAGTACTACATATGCCTACGTCTGGTGCTTGGCCCCGAATATGAGTAATAATATTGCCATAACCCCTTCTAGTGGGGGAATTAGACTGATATATAAGTAAGTAGTACAAATAAGTTCTTTGAAAGGAAACAGCTGTGCAGTGGAGATGCACATAAATGGAAGGATTTAAACACTTTTTAGGAGCTAACATCGAAGAATTAAATTGTGTTGGCTAAGGGAGATGGCTAAGGCAAGAATAACATGCAAGGTCTTAGCTCTGGCAGTGGGTGACAGCTGGGGGATTTCAGGGAGAAGATGATGAACTTCCTTCTGGACGTGCTGAGTCTGAAGTACCTTTGGAGAGAGCAAATGCAGATGTCTGAGATGCAATTAAATATGTGCTGTGGGGGAGGCCAGATTACAGCAGTTTAAAGTGTAAATGGCAGATAAAGAGTGAGACGTTCCATGCAGAAAATATGTTTTAAAGAAATTTGGCTTAAAGCAGCAAGATTGAGTGCGTGCGTGTGTGTTTTTGTTTGTTTTGCTTTTGTTTTTTTTTTTACTTTAAGATAAAGAATTGGATATATGTACATGCTAAGAGGGCAGTGCCTGAGGGACGCACTGAAGACTAAATAAAGGGTCCTAAATCGACAGTACGTAGTTCCAGAGAAAGGAAGGGGAACTGGGTGCGGACCTCACTTGGAGGGACTGGGATGTGACAGGTGTCTGGTGAATGGGAATTTGAAACACGTGGAAGCAAAGAGGATAAGAAGGACTTAGGGAGGATTGTAAGGGGGTGGACAATACAGGGTATTTCCCGCTAATGAGATGTCTGTTTTCAAGAACTGTTACGGCCTACCGAGAGCTGGGGGGACCCTGGGGGGGGTGAAGGGTTGAAGAGAGCCCGGAAGGCTGGAAATGCCGCTGTGGAGAAGGAGACTGAGAGAGATGAGACGTGGAAGTCACGCCTAGCAACACCAAGGGGCACACAGCTGAGGTCAAGACCGCAGATGCGAGTGACGCCATCCCGTGAAATTCTGAGATTTTCCCCTCAAGCATGCAAGCGCATACCCCGCCTTGCCACACTCACATTCACGCTATATTTTTAATAGAGATTTCTTCCCAAAATTACCAGCCCTATGAAAAAAGGAGCCAAAGATGGCCATTTGTTCAAAAACACTGGAGGTTATCTACACGTGTTGGTCTGAGAATAATGTTCTCTATTTTAAGAATGAATATGGTTTACTTTTTTGATTTTCCAACATGTATCCTTACAAACTGCAATATGTTGGCTTGTGTTTGCTTTTCTAGAAAGCTTATATAACTGTTTTCATCCTTTCATGGTGCTTCACAAAGTCCGAGTTAACATTCCTGGGGATGGGGTGGAATGATCTCACTACTGTTCCTCTTCCTTCACACTGCCCTTTCAGTAGCTCTGTGTTTCCAGATTTCTCCATGTCATTTTGCAAGTTCAAATTTTAACGTTGCCATTTATCCATGAATACCCCCATCCTTTAGCTGAAAAGGGAGTTCTTAGCAGGTCTGGAAGTTTGTCAGACTTGCCTATATTCTCTTTAGAAAATCTTGAACAGAAAGAATTCTGATTACTTCTGAAATTCTTTATAAAAGTTCAAGACACATAAGACTCACAAAACAAAAATTGCCAGCCTTCCGTAGCAGAATCAAAACAGATAAAAAAGGAAGAGTAATAAGAAAAAAAATAAAATACAGTCATTGCAAATGGAATTCATATTTCAAAGGCAATTTATAATCATTTTGTATGCTTATATAACTATGAAGATGTGTCATACATAAAGTACTTTCAAAATATATTTATCACTTTCAATTTATTTTATCTTAATGGATAATTCCTATAATTAGATTGTGATAAAAGATTTTGAAAGCTCATCTTGGCAAAAACAACAAGAACTCATTAAAGCTGTTCCCACTATTTATTCATTTTCTTTCTCTCGCTTCTCCACCTGAGGTCTGAATGATCTAGCACGTTAATCAGTATTTAGCATCAGCTTACAATGGGTCACAATGACCCTGAACATCTGCATATCAGTAGAGGTTTCACTGGTATAAAGTGAACCTAAACTATGTACTCAAATTCAAAAATTTCTGCTTGTTCTCTTAGGTAAATTATTTTCTGTTAAGTGTCCTTTGAAAGTTGAAATCTCTAAAAACCAACAGGATTTTTTTTCCCTTTGATGCTTTTTTTTTTCTGTGCCAACAGAGAAATCCATGTTCCGAATGTGATTCTATAGATGTTATCACTTGACCTGTTTGTCTTTTAAATAGTAATACAAATAAAAACAACAATAATAAAAATAATAATAACAACAAAAAGCATCCTTGTTTAATCTCTCTCCCCTCGCTTTGCCTCTGCCCTGAGTCTAATGTCCTGCACTTCTGGAGCAGAATGCAGATGAGTCTTTGTATTGGGGTCTGTGCATGTAGTGCTATTCTCATGTGCAAGTTAAGCTCATCAAGATTCTTGCTTGGGGAGAGAATTGTGCTCTTCAAAGACATGCATTGTTACTTAAATAAGTTGGATTATTGTCAGTTTCAGTAACAGTATCACAGCTAGGCGGTTTGTTTTTCTTCTATCAACTCTTTTTATTGACTTCGACTTTGGGCAAGTACTCAAGCTCTTGTTATTCCATTCCTACCTGTAAAACAGCCATGGTAAGAGGGCTTACGTTATAAGGTTGTTCTGAAGATGAAATACATCTTCCTATCCACTAGCATATAGCAAATGCTATGTAATTGTTAGTTATAGCAATCATGGCAATGAAGATGGAGGAGGAAGATGAGGATGAAGCATTTCACAGAAAGACAATGGTGCAGAAAAGAAACAGTGAGTTGACTTTCAAGAATGCTGGTGATTCTTCCCTGAGAAATTGCTATGACTTCATCTAAAACCACTCTTGCCTTGTAAGGTTCTTTTCAAGAAACACCAGGAACACAATAAACTGACTTCCAGGACTATTTTCAACCCAGTGAACTAAATTGAGGTTGTATTTATGTATCTATTAATAACCAAATAAGGATATGTTGTTAGTGTCCTGTGACTGCTGCAACAAATTAGCCCAAGCCTGGTGACCTATAAAACAGAGACCCTTCTCTGCTACCTGTATAGGCCAGAAGTACAAAATCCAGGAGCTGGTAGGGCTGGGCTCCCTTCAGAAGTGTTGGGGAGATGCTGCTCCTTGAATCACCAGTTTCTGTTGGGTGTTATGAATTCTTGTCTTTTGGCTGCATTGCGGTAATCTCGGCACCCTTGGCACTTTGCCACCTCCTCTTCTTTCTGTGTGCCCTTTCTGAGGACACTTGTCAGGGGATATAAGGCCCACATGAAAAATCCAGGATAATCTCATCTCTAGATCCTTCACTTAATTACATATTGAAAACTTTTTTTTCCCCCAAATGATACCACGTTTACTGTGTCAGGATTGGGATTTGGACATCTCCTGCGGGGGGGGGGGGGCGGTGCCCATTCAGTCTTCTCCATGCGTACTTAGGTAATGTGAAGGCCTTGCTTCTAAATATTTGTGAAGTTGTCATTTTTAACCCAGTTTGAAATTGTTTAATCTACTTTCTTAATTCTGAATGCTACCCAGTTCTCAAATTGATGTCTCAGTCAAACCTCTTCCAGGAGATCTTTTCTGGTCACTTGAGTTTACATCAGATTTCCATTATTCACGTGTCAACAGTCTGTATTGTCTGTGTCACTTAATTTGGTTCCTGGTCATATGTTATCTTAAGATTTTAGGTGTTTAAAGAAAAGTCCCGTGCGTTTACCTGGCCCCTGATATTCTGATTCAATTAAACTTTGGATTTCTGGGATTGGTATTTTTAAACTGAAATCAAGGTATAGAGACACTGACTTATACAATAATTCTTAAAAGCCCGGCCTCAAAACTGTCTCTCAGAGTCTAATGCAAAGCCACAGCATCTGTCCCAGAAAGATGTATGTATGTGCACACAAATAAAACATGCACCCATGTGGGTTCTTTCACAGATGCCCTAGCATTAGAGAGATTAAGAATCCCTAAATAATGTGTTGATTTTGGGAATTGTTTCTCATATCAAATTTTTGCAAAGTACGCCTCGCCAAGTAAGTTAATTTTTCTTGGACAAATTTTGCATTTTTAGGATTCAGTCACATCATGGGTTAAACCATGTCCCTCTGTTTATAAAAATGTCTGTCCATAACACATACCCCTAGTATTATCAGTGTCCTGAGACCTAGCAAATACATTGGGCTCTACTGTATTTTCACTCGTGATAAGAATATCAATGCTCCTACAGAAAGGTAGTTTCTTTTGACGGTTTTTATGAAATTGGAATTCTATTTTATCCACCTATGATACAATCTATGGTGCTCATAAAAATAGTTTTCTTATTTCATCTTCAAAGAGGTGACTGTTTTTTGAGTGACTGACAGAGAGCAAGATTCTACATCGTGTGGCAGAAGCTTCTGACCTCATCATGGCTCATTTCCTTCCAAATTGCACAGGAAAATAAATGATGAAAAAATGGGAAGGAAATGTTTCAGAAACAATCTTTCATGTTTCTAACCACATTACACAACACACAGAAAGGCTAATACTGTATTTTATCTCAGTTAGTGTAACTCATAGCCATGCTCTCAACGGAGGAAAAAAGGATTTAAATGCAGGTCTTGCTTTAATTTGGAACTGATTGCTCATTAATCTTTGGAATAGGTATGCAAGCTGTCTTCCAAACGAAGGGGAGGCTGTTGGCTGCTTCCCCTAAACCCCACTGTGCTGTTTTCAATTTGTTTTTCCGTATGATATTTAGTCTTTCATTCAGTGTTTAATACTAAACATTAATGGGGAAATATTGCTTAATGAGCTGTTGTGTTGGGCAGAATGCAGTGAAACACGCCTCCTTTGCAAGAGCTTGCCAGCTTGTGCCAGAATTTAGATAGTGTCATTAATCATGAAACATTTCATTCTCCTCTCTCCTAGAAGACAAGGGTTTCCTGATGTTATGGAAACAGGCCCTTTTAAAACTAGGTATGAATTAAGACATAGGACGCCTAAGTACAAGACATCATGTGGTTCAATTACTGTGAGGCAGGTATCCCATTTAAGGTGCAGAGTGCTGCTGTTGTGGATTTTATTAACCCTAAAGAATAAAATCTAGAGTTAAAACTGTATCCTGCAAGGGCATAGGATTTGAAGATTCTGCCATTGGACAAGATCAGCTAAGTAATCAGATATCTGATAGATCAATTCTAAAGGTAATGAGCATTAAAATGGGCTTGGCTGGTCCCACGCAGGCATCTTCACATCACAGGTTTTTGTGTGGGTTTGTACCTGCAAGGTGATCTGCAGGACGGCTGCAGGAGAAGCGCGCAGTGCACGGTACCTGGGAGCTTCTGCCCCGATATTATCTCCTACACAGCGTTAGGAGAAAAATTAAATGCATTCAGTTTATGTTCAGATTACTGATTATTTTTTTCTATTGACAGAAAAGAAGACCTAAGGGATTTCAGGACAAGTCTAAATTCCAGATTAAGTGGGAGAGAGGGGAAAAATGCTGTACATATTTCATCGAAATTCAGGGAAGTCTGTTGTCACTGACATTTTACTGCATAGTACTTCGTTTGAGAAGTTAAAGAAAAAAGATGCTAAACATAAATAATAGTATTGAGGTTTAGGAAAGGACCTGAAGAGGTCTAATGCCCCCAAAAGCCCTGAAGCTGACTGTCTGTTCAGAATCCTAGTGCTTCCTCCACCATCCCTGATAGTCAGGAGGGGACAAGGCTTCCTTGCTTTTTTGTCATGAACCTATTTAGATTGCTAGTTTGGCAGCAAAGGACAATCAGAGTAATAGGAAATATGTGTCAGTCAAAAAAAGGTTTATTTAGTGTAATCAGTTGTCAGTAAAATGTGAAAGTGTCGACTCTTTTTTAACAGGACTGCCACTGATTCAAAAAGAGAAGCCCAGAACCTGCAATCCCTAGTCATCCTGGCTTTGCCGATGATTTTCTAGTGCTCTCAAGCTGCTTTGGCCTGAAAAAAAAAACACAGAAAAACAAAATTTAACACAGCTTATATCATTGAGGATGTTATTGTGTTGTGCGTGTGTGGATTAAAAGGCTTTTTAGTCATATCAGGATCATAACCTGCTGTGGGAAAGGAACTGGCTTGTGTTGTGTCTGTTTCACAATGTATAGCAAAGACCTGAAGATGTGAGACTCACACATTAAGAGGATTCATAGGCTAATGAAATCTAGGGCCAAAAAGACCTTAGGGAGTCTCTAGACTAACTCATTTCTATTTTTCAGGTATGGAAATTAATACTCAGAAGCTCTAAGTGTTCACCAAAGGACACACTGCTAATTAAAAGCAAGCGTTAGATTATAATGTGTTCCTCTGATTCTTCCTCTAGTAATGGTCAGGTTGATCTCACACAGCTTTTGTCCAAATCATCACCAGTCGTGTGATGCACCCAGTTAGTGGTGAGTCCACCTTGGTCCATGTAACCAAACATACTGATTAGCTATAATAATAAGCAGTCTCTCAAAGAGGACTTCCTAAGTACCTGATTTTTGTAGGGATTTACATGTATTAACTTACTTAAACCTTATCCGCCCCTAAGAGGAATGCACTAGGGTACCCAAGCACTGACAGCAGAAATGACACCTCCAAGTTCGCCCAGCCCTTGTGCTCAGTCGGCTTTCCCAGTGCAAACCATCACTCCCTAGTCCTAAGAGGTTCCGCCTCAAAACTGCTTTCGGAAGCAGATCATTCTCCATGAACTCTGAGGAAATGCTAATGTTATATCTGGGTCACCAGACAAGATTTCCCTTATTTAAAGTGGTTTCAGTTCAGAGATGCCATTTCCCTGTGTATCCTCGAGTCTTTGTGGGAACCACTATACTGAACTGATGAGGAAATTTGCCCTGATTTCAAATTATGGGTTAGGGTTTGGGTTCCTCCTTATCCTTAAAAGCTTTAAGATTCCTTCTAAAAATATATTGAGCTCCCCTGGAATTCCTTTGCCCCTCCTGCCAACAGCAATGCAGACCAAGAATTTGGGAGTATGCTATGGCAAGAAAAATTGCTTTTACCCCTATCATCTGTCTCACTTATATTCAAAGTAAATTTTTATTCCCTCTACATTTATATAACTCACAATCCCCAGGTGTTTCCTCACAGAGCAGATACCTATTTTAGGTGACTATTTTTCTAACCCTAAATGGCAAATAGACTAATATCAATTTTGAATCACCAGAAGTGTATCATTACAATTCTGATAAAGCCCTCGTTGTATGCATATAAATATGCATGTTCATACTACTTAGTTAATATTTAATGTTAGATTAGATAATATTTGGATAGATTAGATAATATTCAAGTAGATTAATATTTAAATTGAGTGTTTATTTGGGAGAGGGTGTTGCCCACCTAGGATCAGACATCAGCCATTATTTCTAAATTTTACTAGTAAAACTCTTTAAAGGATTGCTCTGTTGTGACTTGCTTTCATGATATAGGAAAAAAAGATTGGATAAAATATGCCAATTTATCTTGTTGCAAATAATATATCCCATAATGTAGAACATATCTATTCATTTGTTCCTTCATTTGTTTATTCATGCATTCATACCTCATTTTTTGTCATGCCTACTTCTAAATGGTTTTATTGTGGAGAAAAAGTTTATACATATTGAAAGAATTATTAAAAAGAACAAAAACCAAGAGTTCTATATGAAAAGTGTGGAGTGCAGAAGTATGGAGTGCGTGTCAGGGCTGGAAATCTAAGATTAGTCACTAAAATTGAGCTTTAATATTACCTCTGGGTTTCCCGAAGGCCAGTTTTTAAAAGGAAGGTCAATGGAGTGGGTGGCTGTCATTGTTGAAACACCACAGTTCATTAGGAAACACACACTTTCCTTTAATGTTGAATTCTGGGAGGAATTTCACATGAGCTTTTTAAGCGAGTCTTTAAAGAGCACAGCGGATGTTGTCCTTGATGGCATTTTTTTTAAATTACAGAGACTTCTAAGAATGACTGTCTCATTCCAAAAGCTAAAAGCATAATTATCGTCAAAGGTCCGCAGAACCATCTTTAATCCCACAATCTTGCAGCCCAGATACGTAGTGCTCTGGTGATCTTGCTAGATAAAGGGATCAAGCTCAGAGAAAATGTGGTTTGTATTATAATTGGATTTCTTGCTCTACAGTGATTTAATAAATCAATTAGGTATCAAGTGTTCAATATGTCCCCTGAGCAGAGTAAGATAGTTTAAGGTCATACTGAAAATACACGTTTTTAACAATTATTCTTAATCTCAAGTAGATTGCATTTTAGATAAAAAATAAACTTACTTAAAGGACACTGGAAATATGTAGCTAAATTATATTTTCTGTGTTCTATTCTGTATTAAGCATAGCTTGCCCGGTGTTGGCAAACTTTTTTCTGTAAGATATAGATGGCAAAGGTTTCAGACTTTGCTGGACATATAAGGTTTTGTGGCAGCTGCTTGCTCCTGCCAGTGTAGCAGGAAAGCAGCCACAGACAATGCTAAACAAATGGGCAAGGCTGGATCTGGTCAGCTGGCAGGAGTTTCCCTACCTTCGTTGTAGAAAATGGTATTTAACTGCATCCTAAACACTGGGACACTGACCACAGATACCTTAAGATTTTAAGGGAAGAAAGATTTGTAAGTAAGGCGATAGTTGCCAAAGGCTTTGATAAGGAAGGTAAATTTGAACATGTCTTGAGTAGATCAAATGACAAATACACACACAGAGCATGTGTGTGTGTGTGTGTGTGTGTGTGTGTGGATAGTTCTAGGAGGGTGGCAGCTTGTCACCTTTTTTTTTTACACACTTTTAGGTGTGCAACCAAATAGCTAACAACAAGGAATTGGACAGTCTCTAAAAGATAACTAGATTGCATATTCAAAATACTGAATTGCTCACAAAGAGTATGGAAAAATGATGAGCCATGCAATAATGCCTCACTTCCTTTATAAGCGTTTTTTGAAGAACGTCCTAAATTTCACAAATGTGTTTGTAACTGAATGCACATCCATCTGCTTGCTGCTCTGAAAGTCAGTCCTTGAGAGGCAGGTGCTGATAAAGCCCACCTCCACATCTCAGGGGAGGCAGAAGTTTTTGTAAGGAGGGAAAGGGGAACAGAACAAAGAAGGTAGTGGAGGGGGTTGAAATTCTCTGTGTGACGATGAGCACAGTCCATTCCCATAAGGCAGGTGATTGCCCGGTGTGTGCCATCCTGGCATCATCCTGGCTTCACTTTACCCTGGTTCCACTGTTGAAAGTCATCAGATCTCCCAGAGCTGGGATGCCTGAAGGTCAGAGTCTTTTATCTTTTGAAGTTAGTTCCTAGCGTTGTTATAACAAGCATACTGTTTATCTACAAGCTACACAGTAGTCAGAGTCAGCATTTACAGAAACCGTGTCAAAAGAATGGCAGGATGGATTACAATTCCACGCTATTACAATTCCCACTGTTACATGTTAAAGTGCTTTTTAAATTAGTAAATATTAGAGGGCAAGTATCAGAGTTTTAATGCCATTCTGATTTTTTTTTTTGCTTTTACAGAACAGTAAACAATAACAAAAAGAGAAGCACATTTTTTAAGGGTTATTATTGATAGTATTAGTGGTATTCAGTAGTTCTTTTGGCTTTACTTGAAGGACTAGTAACAATGAAACCATCTTAAACTACTGTGTGCATGTCTTTGTTTTAATATTTTGGTAAGTTGTATCCATTGGATACCATATGTATTCTCTAAACATTTGCCTTAGTAAAGTGAATACATACTTTTTATCTATTGTACTGAGAAAAATAAAAGTGCATACAATTATTACAGTATTTTAGGTTGATGAAAGTTAATAAGGAAAATAAGTTATATGGGCCAATATTTTTTAAGTTATTTCTAATTCAGAAAAAAATCTGCAATAATATTTCAACAAGTGCAAAACAAGAGGGTACAAGATAAAAATGTTCCACTGTAAACTTGTAAATGTAATAATCATTCTTTTGTTTGGAAACAAAAAAAATACAGATTTCTCAAAAGTGTAACTATTTTTAAGGCTAAATCAATGATAATCTGACACACTCTACAGATTTAATGTGTATGAATTTTTATACACACAGAAGGGTAATCACTTCTTTTGAATCTTGATTATTTGTATTCTCAAAGAAACTAATAGGCAAGAAATTTATGTTAGTGAAACCCGGGTATAGAATGCTTCTACATGGTCCACAGTTTTCTATCAATTTTTATCTCTCATGTGTGTTTTTGCTTATATTTTCATTTTTTTAATTATGAAAAATTTCCAATATAGAAAAAAATAGAATGCCAATGTACTCACTCCCTGAACTTAGCAGCTATTAACATTTTTCTCTTTTTGCTTCTGATTGCTTAATTTTTTATGAGAGAAATAAAACATTACAGATACACAGTCTCCTTTTTCTGCTGGCCTATCATTGGTCTGCATGATTTTAGGATTTTTCTATGTAGTTATGTATTCCCAAAACAATATATAATAACTATTTTCTTATTTGGAATCTGCCTAGATAATATAGCATATTTATCCTTTTGCAACTTTTATTTAAAAGATTATTTTAGGAATATTTTAATAAGAAATTTGATTAGCTGAATTTATGAAATATAGTTACTAAATATACTAGCAGTGATTCTAACTGGCTGAATAATAATAATATTGAATTTGTTTAAACATCAATCATATTTTGATTTCCTTTTTTAAATTGTTGTTCAGTTCCAGCTGTGCTGCTATTTCCCCCCCTTGCTCTCCCTCCCCTCCCCCAAACTCCCGCAGTCAATCCTCCCAACCATTGTCCATGCCCTTGAGTTTCTCTGTTTGTGTTCCTTTGTTTACTCCTTCCCCTTCTTTCACCCACTGTGTCCTGCTCCCCTCCCCTCTGGTTACTTCCAGTTTGTTCTTTATTCCCATGTCTCTGGTTCTGTTTTGCTCATTTGTTTGTTTTGTTGATTCTGTTTCACTTACAGGTGAGGTCCTATGGTATCATATTTTGATTTCTTAGTGAAATATGATATATTACATTCATTTGATCAAAGCAAGGTTAATACGAGTCCCTTAGTAACACATATGAATGCAGTTTATTTGTTACTTCATTTTTATTGTTTACGTTATTACCGATGTCCTCATTTCCTCCTCCTTTGCCCACCTCCCTGCCACCTCCCCACCCCCAGTGTGCCCCAACCCTCTGGCCATCCCCACACTGTTGTCTGTGTCTATGGGTTGTGCATAGATGTTCTCTGGCAAATCCCTTCACCTTCTTTTATCCTGTTGCCTCCAATCTCCTCCCCTCTGAGGGCTGTCAGTCTGTTCTGTGTTTTTGTTTGTTTATATAAAACTGGACATAATGCAGTAGCACGAGGAAAATTCCTCACTGAGCCTCTTCATCTTTTGTCCTCTATTCAGTACCTGCACTATTTATTTTGGAGTGATCTTACTAAAGCACCAGGAATGAGATTGGTAGCTCTCTCACAACATTTGCAAAATTCCAGGTATAATCAGGGAACTAATATAGTTTTATGATGGTGAAAACAATGTACTTGTAAAACAGAACAGAAATAAGTACATATTTGGGCCCTGGATTTAAACCGAGACAAATGTCTCTGTATGAAATGGACTATTATGGGTTTATCTTCAATTCTTTTCAGAAATACACTACCGTAGACCAGTGGACCAGATAATCACATGTAGTTGAAAGTGTGAACGATGCAGTGTAGCCATTCATTGCTTTTACATTATGTAGCAGGCAGAAAATTGGTAAGAATTCAAAATGCCAGTAAATAGCAACCTTTTCTGAATAGAGGTTTCCAGAATGCTTACTAAATAAGACAATGGAGGCTTGCTAAATCAACTGGCTTCCTCATGTCAGCCACAAAAGCACACCTGAAGAGTAAATTCTTTCTGCACTGAATTCCTGAATTCTGTATAATATGCTTTAAAAATTTTAATGTAATTGTTCCCTGGGGCATTTACTATCTATACCTGTTTTGCATCTCTCTCTGCTTTTTGTATGTGCTTCATTTTCCCATTCATTAATTTGCAAACTGAAAGATCTATTCTTTAGGTACACTGCCATTCTCTGTCTACATGTAAGTGAATGTCTCTGTGGCATGCCTTAAACCCACTACTGAATGAATTTTACATTGTACAGACCAGGTCTAGGTCTTTGAACAAGGTGACTGTCCCAATAAGTGTGGTTAATTAAAGTTTAAAAAAAGAATTTATTGAATCACATTAGAGACTTAAGATATGCCCAGCAGCAATGTCGTGTAAAATAAATGTGAGAACTTTTATTAAGTATACAGTACTCTGTATACCTAATCAAACTTTATTATACCCAGAGCTATTAAACTAGGTTTGCAAATATACAGCCCATATTTTCAAACAGGTAAATCTCCATTTGGTCGAAACCTACCTAGTGATTCCCAGCTGCTTATTTTACTTCTTAATATGTAGATCTGGTCTCAGGGTTACAGAACAGAGTTTACCCAAGAGTTGCCGCATCAGCTAAAACAGAAGGGCCACATCAAAGCTCCCTTTGCAGTTACTACTTGTCACTGCCAGGAAATAGCTCTTTGAAAAGGAGTCCTTAAATTTAATCTTCATTTAATTGAATTAAACACACATATCTGACAAGAGAGTAAGGAAAAAAAAAGTTACCTGATTGCCAAACTGTTAAAAAAATGAACTGGCTGGACCTTTTGTAGGAAAAATATCCCAACTTCAAGTTATTTCAAGGGCATAGGGCATTTTTTTAAGTTAAGAAAGGTTACACATTTTTATTCTGTCAGCCGTTCTATTGTTTTCATTAAACACTGAAGAATGAAAGACTATGAGAATATTCAGCTGCACCTGATAAGATTTTTTTTTTCTTTGAAGATGACCCAACCTTTGGGAGATGATTTATGAAATCATGGTTTTCATTATTGGACTTGGTGCTGACTGTGTTGTTTTTGATTGATGGGCCTACAGTTTTTGTCTTCTTTTGTCTTCACTATGGAACAAGGGCATAAGAACACTGCTGGAGGGTGGATGAAATTATGTAAAAGGTGGCAATATATTGGGGGAAGTGGTTTGCAGGAAAGGTAGAGAAAAGCTCTCAAATATCTTAGACACATCGTAAAGTATGAGCTTTGTTTTATGCTTTAAAAATAGATTATTATTTTAGGAGAAGTTTATATAATCTATGGCAGACAATTTGTGAAATTTTTCATTTGCTATTGATGAAAATAATAGTAAAATGCAAGCAAAAGGGCATTTCATTCACCCTGGCGTATAAAATGTTCTAACTGATGGAGAAGGACATCTGTTGTTTTAGAGGAAACAGAAAAATGCTTGCCTGTTTTTATAGTATATAGAAGAATGTGTCTTTTGGGCTAGAGTTCTTAGCCCTGCAGCTCAAATTGCAGGGAATTTCTCATTGCATAAACAATATTCACTATGAAATAATTTCTTTCTATTTTTAAAATCTAAAGACTGTGTATTTGTGTGTCTTATCTCTGTAACTTCTCATTATAACATAGGCAAGCCTACACATTGATGAGGATAGACTTCCACTACAAAGCCTGGGCATAAAGTGTCTATAAATATTGATGAGGTCCAGTCAGGGCTGCAGAGAGGGGGAAACATCTTGCTTTTTTTGAAATATTTGCTAGTTACTCTTAGAGCCTATTCTCATTTAATATTTTGTTCATTTCATTTACTTTGTGAAAGGGAATGTTTAAAAAGAGGTTTAAAAGAGACATATATTTTATAAAGTACAAGTATTTATATGTATTTGATACAACCTGTTTATTAATGATTGATAGCTGTTTTTTAAGTATGAGTATTATATGCATACAATTCTTAATGTACCCATGCATATCTATTTGTTGGGTAATTTAAATTGTTTTATATGTTTCTATAAATGTTCCTTAGAAAATTAGGCAGGCCTGGACGTAGGCTTGGATATTATGAGAGTTGTGGGACCCTCCTTAAGAAAATAGTATAAAATTGTAAATAAGGACATTGTTTCAGGAAGTAAACGTTAATTGGGACGAGACTTGTACAAGTGAGAATCCCTAAAAGTGAGGCTTCCTACCTTCACAGTCAACCTGTCTGCATTCCTCTTCAAAATGGAATGGCGTGAAAACACAGTATCCAGGATAGGTAAAATAGATTAGTTATGATGACCTAACCACCCCACACAACATCCACCACCCCATCATTGCCATCATCTCCATCATCCTCATCATCATCACCATTTATTGAGCACTTATAACACGCCAGATACTGTGTGATCACTTTGTGTTATATTCTCAGAGGCATGTGTGATCTTCTGATCTGCATTTTAAAGATGGGGCAATTAATACCCAAAAAGGCTAAATCGTATGCCTCAGGGCCTGCAGCTAGTAAATGGGGAAATGCACATTTCTATTCACATTTATAGAGATTTCAAGTCAATGAAATTAAATAAGACGCTATCACATACTGTATATATACAGTGAAAATCAACTACAATGCAAAGCTAATGGAGGCATTTTCATATCTATTCAGAAAAATACTCAAATTTATGGTGATTATGTGTCTCACAAATACTTAGGAATCTTAATGTGACAGATTTAATATCAGAATTTTCCTGGATATTAACCCTGAGGAACACGGAAATATTCGAAGCTCATCACAATTTCAGGCTTCGTTGACATCGTCTACCCTGCTTGTTTATTGAAAGAGTCATTTTCCTTAACGAGCAAAGGAAACGCCACTGCAACAAATGTTTGGGTTTTCAAATTTTACCTTTGTTTATAGTTATGAAAAACTTAGCAGCATGTTGATGAGAATGTCAGGTGTCATCGTAAAGCTCTGTTTTGCTTATATTTTATCCCCTTAAAATTTGAAACATAACTATTCTGTAAGTACAGGATGTATCATAAGATGTTAACAAAATGTTTTTGCAGTCAAAATGTATTAATACAATTCAAGTCTTGACTGCCTTATAAATAGAACACAGAAACGCACATTATTAAATTCCTGAGCAGCCAGTAATACATTTATTTTTAAAATGAGACACATTAAAATGCACAACACTCAATAGGTTGATCAAACAAATTTTTTTATTGAAGATATAGAGATGATGATGTAGATTGAAAACTCACAGTTCATTGTAATGGTTAGATCTGGCTCTAACCACTAATAAACCTGAAAGACACTTTGAGACAGAACTTTTCAAAATTTTCTTCTGAGCTTTTCTCAGGGGAAGAGTGAACAATTAAAACTAGGGGAGAAGGCCTGCAAATTCAGATCTAATTTATATCTATTTGTAATTTCTTTACATTGTAAGTAAATTTGAAAATTTAATTTTATCTCATAATATATTCATGTTGTTTTCCTGGAAAAATGTTTTAAGTGTGTAGCTAAATTGCATTTCTGTTTCCAAATCTTCATGTAAAATGTAAGTGCCAGGAAGATATTACTGGGCTCTGTGCGAATTGCCAAAGCAAAATTTGCACTGGCCACAGTTAATCAGGCAAAGGACACTTCATTTAATAGACACAGACTCACAGAGAGAGAGAGTGAGAGCAGGTTGACAGCTCTCAGGAAGATGAGTGGATGGAGGGATTGTGCAAAAAAGATAAGGAACTTACGGACAAAGACCACAGTGTGGTTATTGTGGGGGGAGAGGAGTGGGTGGAGGTGGAAAAGGGTATATGGGGGATAATCAGTAATGGAAAAAATATGAGGAACCATTAAAAAAGACTATTATAACAAAGGATAGAAAATGATGTGCAAAAATTAAGGGTGAGTAAATTTTTAAGTGTTGAGATGAGCTGAAGAAAAAGTAGGAAGAGGAACATTGTAGGAAGAGGTTGATCAATGTCATGTGTCAAGATCATTTAGTTATTCCAGCTTGCAATTCTTTTTTAAATTTTTCCCTTTGATTAGGCCACCCATGTTTGCTAATTGCTGCTCATCTCAAAAATTAGGCTCCTAAGGCCCCCACAGAGACTGGGAGCTTGGGAGGCTGGTTCCTTCATTGTTTACCTTTCAAAGAGATAGTTCCCAGGTCCTTAAGAAAGACAAAGCTTGGGTTGTAAAACTAGCAAGAAGCTGGAAGAAGATTCATAACCATTCATACAGGCAAAAAAAAAATTCACAATTTCAAATTTTCTACAGTGCTCTAAGAAAAGGGAATTCAGAGGTCTAGAGCCAGGAAGAAATCTGTCTAAAATTTAGTCAGGCTGAGGAGAACTTGGAGCTCACTCACAGCACAAATATAATCCAGCTTGAGAATCTACTGGTTTAATCGCCAGTGGAAGTAGGGCTGTTTCACGGGATCCTGAGAAAAGCATTTCATGGACCCACACACGGGAGATGTTGGTGTGGCAAGACTTATTCAGGTGGACAAAGGCGTCCAACCCTGTGTCACCTCCACCAGTCCCACCATGGAAAACCTCAGACTGCATCTTTGGCAAGGACAAAACAGAGACCAGTGCCCAGAGTTTCTGTGTCATGTTAAAGCTTAGTCCATTTCAGCCTTTCTCACCACCCGGCTAGCTTAGCTTGTGTTCCTTCCTGCAGTCCATCACTGTGCTGGGCTATCCAGACTTCTGCCTGGAGCCGGCATCTGGAGTCCGTGCAGCCATTGGGCACATGGCTACTAGGGCCACATGGTTATGGGATGTGGGTCATCGACACAGAGCTCATCTTTTTCACTGGGATTATATGGTTTTAGGCTTGGGAAGAACCTGAGCTTTTTCAAAATAACCAGTCACTAACTACCCAAGTTTTTGAGGGCTTCCAGTGGGATCACTCCCTAGCCAATCGATCCCTTTCTCAAGTTAGACTGACAGGCCTCTATGGTCAAGCACGTCTCCCTGAACCACTTTGACTTCTATTTTGCATGTGCTTACCTGCCCCTGTTCCCCTCAACAATCCAGTGTGGCAGGAGGCCTGTTAATCCTTGGCGGGGCAATGCATGAGCCTCTGGAATGTGTAAAGCTGTAGCTTCCTGGTGAAACAATAATGTCTGATTGCCTTTGCTTTCTTTCTTTATTAATATCTAGCTAACTACCTATGCTAACAGTTTTTGTCTACTATAATGTACCTCCACCTATTTTACAGCTAATATTATGTAACAATCTTTTTTAACAGATGCATTTACAAGTACTTTGTATGTGCTAAGCAGAATTCAAAATCCATTATATTCACTATCTTATTCAATCCTCCCAACATTTTGAAAAGTCTTTCTCATTATCACAATTTACCTACAAGGGAAGGGAAATTTAAAGGGCTAAAAAGTAAAGCATCTGGGCTTTAAACCAAGGCCTTTCTGACTTTAAATAGCAGTAACACCGTATTACTTCCCAAAGAATTTCTCAAAAGAAAATAATTTCCAGCTTCTTATTGCAAACATAAGCATGTTTTCATGAAACAGATTGGATAGTATGACATCTATTACTTAGGCTTGCTATACGAGGTAGGATAGTGGAAATAAATAACGCAGTCACCCATTAGGCCAATATGATGGATGATCCTGAGTAGTGAGTGGTATTTGGTGCGGGCTCTTTGTGAATGTCCACGGGGTTCCAAGACTCCCTGTCTAATGAAGGCATAGTGGTGTGTAATGTTGCTTATTTGACTGCAAAGTTCTGTATTTCAAACTATGTACTACTCTTCCATACTGTGATGACCAGTGTGCAAAACAAAAGTGAGAAGTACAATGTCTATTACCTGACTAACATAGGTTTTAATGAAATGTTTTGTTAACTGAAGACTCCTGAAAAAAAAGAGAAAGATAGTATGTTTTTGACAGGCACGCAGAGTCAGTTTGAGGACATGGGGTCACCTGCAGGTGGTGTGCAGAGCAGTATCTTTTTTTTCCTCTGAGCATGTGGCTGAAAGACAAGGATGGCATCAGGTCACCTATTCAGTTTCCTGAAAGTGAGACGTGATTTTGGTGTGCTCTAAGCATCGTTTACTGTTCTATGATTCAGAACCTTTCTTTTTGAGAACGATGGTCTTTGTTTTCGGAAAGGAAGATAAAGAAGCTCTTTCCAGATTTGCCTACACTCATATGACAATCGATTCTCACTCTGTACCAAAGGTTCATGACTCTGTTTTTAAAATTACGTGGAGACCTTCTAAAAATACAACGACCTAAATACCTCTTTACAAATACTTACTCAGTTGAGTTGGGTGGAGTTTGGGCTTTAGTAATCTTTGAAATCTTCCCAGGTAATGGTAATACTTGGGCAGAGTCGAGATCCACTGCTGTAAATGTTAATGGTTAATGGTAAATCAAATAAACAAACCAAACATTAACCCATCTACATCAGGTCAGGGATATAAGAATGTAGCTAGCAACCTGTTATTTCTATGTGAAAACGCATAGTCTTATAGACATTCCAAGTATTGTTAAAAGCAAACCATATCATCAAATAGTATGTTTCTTCCTAGAAGCAGAGACTGTGTATTACTCCTCCCAAAAGCAGCATAGTTTAAAGGAAAGAGCTTTTGACTAGTTTTCCAAAGAATTGGGAGTATTCTCCCAAATGTATCACAAAATAGCCTAAAGGACTGTATCACCCTATTAACACTGGACTCCCATCCTTTCCCCCTAAATATGATCTTCCCTTTCTAATATTGTACATCCAGACTTTATTTCCCAACAATTCAAGTTTGGTATTAGTAACCCCATTTTAAGATGACTAAGTTACAGTAAAAATCATTGGTGGTAATTTGCCCAAGGTCATACCTTAAGTAAGAAGTAGAGACAAGAATTTCAAGTCCACTCAGCTTCAACATGCAATAGGTTAAGGTTCATTTACAAAATCAAAAAACAAAACAAAACAAAACAAAAATACTTCTTAAGCTTATTTAAACAGAAAGGTGTGTTTATAAATTCAGCGAATGAACTGGAGGGGCAGGCTCTAAGCTTGGCCTTTTGTTATGATGCCCAATGCCCAGAGTCTTTCTCGGGCCTTGTCCCTGGACTGGGAAGGCTCCGGCTGACTTGGTGAGGAGCTGCTAACTAACAGTTGCTGCCAGAGACATGCTGTCAGAATCCATACCAGTGAAATTGATTCATGGCACTTCTGTCCTCCCCTTACCTCAGTTCTAAATATAAATCCAAGGAAAGTACATCTTATTGGTGAAAAACCCTAAATTTAACCCAGACTGTGGTTGCAGAGGTATCTGGGAAATGTAGTTTTACCTTTCCAGTCTCCCCAGTATTGAAAGGTACACAAGAAGAAAGTTGCTGTACACAACAAGAATATCTAATGTGTACCCTCCACCACAAATGCTGTCTTTACTGTTTATGTTTATACTGTGTTCTGGTTCTGATTGTGAGGTGAGATGTGTGGGGAGCATCTAAAACAGCAGGTCATTTTCGAATGCAAATTATCATGATTAAAGGGTACAAATGATAGGTAGCACAACATTTATTTAGAAGCTACTATGTATCAAGAACTATTTTAAATGCTTTATATCAAATAATTTCTTTGATCTTCATAGCAACCGTACAGACGAATGGAGGCATAGAGGTTAAACAGCTATCACAGATAACGCAAAATCGAGCCAGGTTTGAACCCATTTAATCTGCATACCTAGCATTGCGTAACCCTCTGTCTCGGTGACAGACATAGACACAATGATACTTCCATCAGATACCGCGATGCTTTACAACTTGATTAATGCCAGAACATGACACATACAAAAAATGAAGCAATAAACAACACCCACAAACGCACACATTCAGGTTTCCTGACAAAGGAGATAAATGGAATAGGCCCATAACAATGGAGGGGTCGCAGAAGGGAGATGAGAAATCCAATTCTCCCCCCATGTAAAGTTCAAAATAAATTATTGCTTTAGGATTTGTCCACCTATGATACCCATTCTGAGTTTTGGCTGCATGAAAATGAAGAAAAATGTGTTTCAAATTAAATACATTTTGCCTTAAGGAGCTTCAGACAGTTTGAACTTGAAATGCAGCCTGTGAATGAATATTTAATTTCACTTTCCTTATAAGTGAAGTTGAATCACTTTTGCAAGTCTGAGGGTGACAGTTTCAAATTTCAGCTCAGGCAGGCAATCAACAGAGAATAATATTACAGCAGGAGAAAAAGTTGGTGATTCAGTAATGACATTTTAATGTTACAGCACGGAGTATTGCTATAGAAATCTGCTATCCCTTGTGATAGCGTTCTGTTGACTTAACAATCAATACCATCATAACAATAAAAATATGCAAGTCCCTAGCTGTAGGCGATACCTAAGAATGAGAACTTGTCCATCATTTGTTACAACCTTCCAGGTTTCCCTACACAACAAAGAATTTTCCATGCATTTAATCTCATGTTATAAAGCGAGGTATAGACCTTTAAAGATATTGAAAAAGCATTTCTTCCTTTTGGCTATTTACTAAAGCAAATGCAGTTTTACAGAACACCTTTCTCAGCTTCTAAAACTAGCGTTTTTTCCTGAAACGGTTCTGAATGCAGTAGACGGTATCTTTTCATCATTAAGCATTTATTAACCTTTCTCATTGTGTGGCACCACAATCAGGACTTAAAACAGACGTGGTTTCTCTCCATTAGAACAGAGTGGCCTCTAACCTGCTCAGTAACCACAGAACAGACTTCCAGCCACTCACTCACTCACTGCCTGTACTTACTGACTTAGAGAATAATGACTTGCACAGACTTACTTTTTTCTGCTAATGATATTTATAAATTGATCTTCTTTCTTATTATGATCCAGGCACATTTGCTTGTTTCTGATGTGTTCTTCTGTTTCCAGGGGATCGTGAAATGGACCAATATTCTATCTGCCTTCCAGGGCAGGATGAAAGAATGGGAAATACCAGGAGTTGATAGCTTTTTAATATTTAGGTTAAGGGAAAAGGATCACAGAAATTTTTCAGGCTTCTCTTTTGAGGTAATTTGACTATTAAAAAGTGGAAAGATATAGGTCCATAAAAATACAAATATTGTATAGTTCTTACCCTCAAACGTCTCTGTGCATTACTTGTTCAGTTCATACTATTTACAGAGAATATATGTAGGCCAAAATAGGGAAGACATAAGCATGTTGTCTACACAGAATCTCAAGAGGGAGAAAAGTAAGACACTATAAAACCATGGTTAGGAGACTCTGCTCCACATATGTGCAGGAACTGTGTGGAGCAGTATCGATTACTCTCTTGCCTAGTAAATGCATCTCATGAGGAATAGTCCATGGCTCTGCCTCCACAGTGATAACCAATTTTCACAGTCTCCATGCTTAGAGAACTTTAGTCTAGTACAGTTATACTAATGAATCATCTACAAACAAGGTACCTGAACCTTAGAGGTTTAGGGCTATAACCATTCTCTTTCTGTGGGTTGCTTAGATAATATTCTACTGGTCTAAGCCAGGCTTGCTCTTGGGGCTGCAGTCAGCGGAAGCCAGCTAGACTGGTGGTCTCTCATGCACTCACTCACTCATGTGACCAGCCCATTCTTCCAAGGAAGAAGCTGAAAAGAAGTACGGACTTATGACTAAAAGGGGATTTAATATTAAATAACATAATTGCAAATACCAAGAAGTGTTTTGAAGGAACTAGACCTCGTCATGAGATGGAGGTGGGCCAGGCCTAAAAGGAAGGTGGACCAGCCAAGGCATCAGAAGGAAATAGCAATCTACTATCTGAAAGAAAATAAAATCAGCCAGTAGGCCCAATGGCTTACTTTGGAGAAGCAGGGAAAAGGGGATTTGCAGAGCAGAGATGAAGCAAGGGCCATGTGTCTGAGGAATACTAAGTTGAGAAGCAATAGGCTTGAAGTAAAGTTGTATTTGCATTAAAAGTCATTCTGACCAGTGGGCTCTGTGGACTGTGGTTACACGTTTGGAACTTTTGTTTTGGCAGTCACCACAAATTATTTGCCTCTTCTGTTGGTTTTTATAGTATTTTAGTGTTGTGATAATATCTTATATCTCTTTATTTAACAAGGTCCTACATAATTTTTAACCATAAAGGGTGGTCAAGAAATATGATCTGAGTGAAACAGGAAGGGGAAAAAATAACAACCAAAAATTTGGAAATAAGTTTAAAGCAGTCATTTAAAGTTGTACATAATTTAAACAGGGCTTTTGCTTTATGATTTGGGATCTTAAAATATGATAATCATCTCTTTTGTAAAGATAAGGAAAATGAGGAAGCTTAAATAAATCAATTTACTTGCTCAAATTCACCTAGAAATTATTAGTGAATCTAATTTTCCTTATCAAACAGCACATCTTTTTTCATGCTTTCTCTTTGTAAAAGCATAAAAAAGGATACTATATCAGTAAAATAGTTAAAAACAAACAGTATTTTTTGAAATACTATTTCTAAATTATCATTTAGGTCTACAGTGAAAAAGAATAATTTTGTATACTTGGTAAAATGCAGATTTTTACTAAATCAAAGAATCTCTAAGGGGACTCTGGGAACACACATTAAAAAATATTTTATTTGGTTATCTTTAGAGAAAGGGAAATGGAGGGAGAAAGAGAGGGAGACATCGACGTGTGGCTGCCTCTTGAGCTTCCCCTACTGGGGACCTTGCCTGCCACCCTGGCACATGCCTTGACTGGGAATCATACAAGAGATCCTTTGGTTCACAGGCCAGTGCTCAATCCACTGAGCCACACCATCCAGGGCACAGGAACACACATTTTTATCCTGTCTCCCAAAACATTGATAAACTATATTTTGGAAAAACAATGTCTCCATGCTTCTTCAAAAGGTAAAGACATTTATTCTGAAAATTTTTGGTAAATAAATTATGCCATTGCTTAAGAATTAAGTAATATTGAAGATCAAGCACAAATTTATGAAGATAAATTAACATGCTGTAGTATAATTCCAAATTGTAGATAATATGCATTCTTGTGGAAATAATTGACTAGTTCTTATTTATTTTTCAATTTATTAAATTTATATAACATTAGTTTAATACTATCACATAAGTCTCAAGTATACAAGTTTATGATACAGAATATGTATACTGCATTTTGTGCCCTCCACCCAAAGTCAAATCATCTTCCATCACTATATGTTTGGGCCTCTCTACCCTTTACCTCCCCAACCCCTTCTCTATGGTAACCACCATAATTTTGTCTGTGTCTATGAGTTTCCATTTCATAGCCTACATATGAGTGAAATCATATGGTTCTTAGCTTTTTCTGACTGATTTATTTTGCTTAGTATGGCGTTCTTAAAGTCCATCCATGTTTTCAGAAATTGAAGTATTTTGTATTTTTTATGGCTGAGTACTATTCCATTGAATATACGTACCACATCTTCTTTATCCAATGCTCTATCAGAGGGCACTTTGGTTGTCTCCACATCTTGGCCACCATGAATAATGCTGCAGTGAACATTGGGGTGCATATATTTTTGTGAATGTTTTCGAGTTTTTTGGATAGAACCCAAGAAGAGGGATTGCTGTGCCATATGGTAACACTATTTTTAATTTTTTGAAGAACTTCACCTGAAAGTAAAATAAAATCAGCCAGTAGGCCCAATGGCTTACCCTGGAGAGGCAGGGGGAAAAAAGGGGATTTGCAGAGCAGAGATGAGAGGTCCATGTGTCTGAGGAATACCACAGCAGCTGAACCAGTTTATATTTCCACCAGCAGTGAATGAAGGTTCCTTCTTTTCCACAACCTCTCCAACACTTGTTATACCTGTCTTATTGATAACAGCCATTCTAATAGGTGTGAGATGATATCTCACTGTAGTTCTGATATGCATTCTCTAATAGCTGGTAAAGTTGAAGATCTTTTTCTATGTCTGTTAGCTATTTGTATATCTTCTTGGAATAGGTATTTGTTAAGGTTCTTTGCCCATTTTTAAAGAGATTGTTTGTTTATTTGGTGTTGAGTTCTATGAGTATTTTATATAGTTTGAATATTAACCCCTTGTCAGAGCTGTTGTTTGCTAATATCATTTCCAGTTTGGTTGGTTGCCTTTTTGTAGTTTTCTGTGTATAGGTTGTTCACATCCTTTGTTAAGTTTATTCCCAGGTATATTCTTTGTTGCCATAATTGACTAGTTCTTGAAGGAATCTTTTTACAATGGAGTTTCTACCTTACTGGTATTTTAACAAGTTGAATTGAATGTTCACTTCTATTTTATTTAAAATTTTGTTTTTCACTTAGTTATTTATTATTTAGTTATCCAGGCATTCCTCATAAGCATATGCCTCTATATTCTTCACATCCTCTTACAATACAAGAGGAAAATTGTTTAAAAGTTTGGCAGATAATAATGCTAATCTAAGAGGCCATTGTTTTTTGTTAACATGTTTTATATAGTTTACTTTTTATAAGACTAAATCACTTGTGTGTTATTAAAACCTAATAAAACAAATTTTAAGGAAATACTTTGACCATAAGAAATAAACTATACTTTTATAAGTAGTCTATTAATAGAGCAGGCTTGTCCAATAGAAGTATGTGAGCCAAATATGGAATTTTAAATTTTCTAATAGCTATGTTTTAAAAAGGTAAAGATTACATGTGTGCTACAATAAAAATACCTTATGCAATGTGACGGGTAACATGAAGTTTTACTAAAACAATAGTCTCTTTAACAGAATAGGATTTTACTCTGTTTCTGTTCTATTTTAAACTTAAAATTTAGCTAATCAGGTTTAGTCCCTAGGGACATGTCAAAGAGCAAAAAGCCACATGTGTGTCTTTGCTACTATATCGGACAACGCAGGGAGACCACTGAAGTGGCCGTCAGAAAAATCCCGGAGAAGCTGCTGTCTCACCGCTACATTCCATGAGCCTTTATATCACCTTCTAGGTGCCTAACACAACTCCAGACCAGAAATCACTGAAGGGTTTTCAGGCTATAAATTCTTTTATAGCTTTTCTTTCCTTTCTATTAGATGACAGCTCTTGGTCAGGAAAAAGTCACTTAGCTCTGCTTTCTTTATCCTTCTCAGAAAGTTTAATGATTCCATTGTAGCAAAATGCACCTACCTCATTAAAAGGTCTTCAGAAATGAGTGTGCTATTGACTGGTGGTGAGGAGATTTTTTTGGTCAGTTTGATTTTTTCAGTTCTTTAGAACGTACATTATTACAGTGATTAATATTTCGTGAGATTCTCATTTATCTTAATTGTTTAATATGCCTGCATATTTGACCTACTAGAATTTACTGTGATTATTATTGTTGCTGACTATTGAGAAAGTAACTTCTTAATTCTAGGAAAAATGCTTAAAATATAACCTGCAGTTAGGTGAGTGAGGGCCAGATCATTCATAGTTTCTGGGAAAAAATGGGATGGGAGAAAAATAATAAAGCTTATAATGAATAGAAAGGAAAATTCCCTAAAGTCACTCTGATCATGTCCCCTATGCTCTTTAATGAAATTCTTTATGATACAATCAAATAGAGTTGACATTTGAGAGGAAACTGTTTACCGATGACTCACCACATGATGAAACACTTTGGAGTCTAAGATTGCTTTGTCCTCGATGGGGAAATGTTATGTAAAACCTGGCCTTCTGGTGTCTGCCCGTCTGGAAGGAGATGTTCTTCTTGGAGGAGAGCTGAGCACAAACCTCACAAGTAACATTAGTATTACTTTCAAAGTTCCAGCAGAGAATGCTCATTCAAATGTGCATTTTAAATTTTAAATTAAATAAGATTTTATTTTAGCATTTCTTTTTTAAAAAAATTTATTTATTTATCTTTAGAGGGGAAGGGAAGGAGAAAGGGAGAGAAACACCAATGTATGGTTGCCCTTTGCGCATCCCCTGCTGGGAATTGGCCTGCAGGGAACCGGCCTGCAATCCAGGCATGTGCCCTGACTGGGAATCGAACCTGGATTGTCTGGTTCACAGGCCCGACCAAGCTCAACCCACTGAGCTACACCAGCCAGGGCCTATTTTAGCATTTCTTAAGCTTGACCCTCATTTTATTGAGATTTGTCCCTCCCTTATATTTTATTGTGATACATTTGATGTACCATATTGTGTAAGGTTAAGTTAATTGAATATATAAACATATATATATGGATTTAATGATTATCATGGTAAGGTTAGCTAACACATCTATAACCTTACAATTATTATCTTTTTAGTTCACAGCTTTTAAAATCTCCCTGTAGCAATTTATTCTGAAAGTTTATACCCTTTGACCTCATTCACCCATTTTCTACACCCCAGTCTGCACCACTGCCAGTAACCAATAGGTTCTCTCTTTCTGTGAGTTCATTTATTTTACATTCCACAGCTAAGTGAGACATGATGCAGTGTCTTTTTCTGCCTAACTTGTTTCACTTCGCATAATACCCTGATGTCGTTTCATCCCGGTTGTCACAAATGGCAGCATTTCCTATTTTATGACTGAGTGCTATATATCTATGTATCTATCTATCTATATATAGATAGATAGATATGTGTGTACACATACATATATATAATACCCCATGTTTTCCTTATCCATTAATCCATAAATAGACATTTAGATTGTTTTCATGTCTTATATATATTTGTGTGTGTATATATATATAATATACACATCTGTGTAGATGCATCTGTATACATAGATACATCTACACATCTACATCTGTGTGTGTGTGTGTGTGTGTGTATGATAGTGATTTTAGTTTATTTGGATATATACCCTGAAGAAGAAATTGTTAGCATGACTATGGATACTGTTATGTCTAATGGTAATTCTACTTTTAATTTTAAGGAGAACTATTATACTGTTTTTATGGTAGCTGTATGAATTTACATTCTCACCAACAATGTACAAGTGATTCTTATGTTTTGCATAGAACTTGGTGATTCTTTTCCAATGGAAATAATTGCAACTAATTCCCAATAGAAATATTTACAGCTACTCTGTTAATTCAGCTACTAGAAGTATAGTTAAATCTAATAAAATTCTTGAAATTTGAATTAAGCATTCTTTGTCAAGTATATTTTGTTATCATTTGTTTTAACCAAATTGTATAAAAAACCTAGATAAAAAGAGAGAAAAATAGGAAATAATTTTTATGTCACATAAGTAGTATATCTCATTTGTAATGAAAATGGTAATATTAGGAAATTAATTAGGCATTAATGAAATATAGACTAAAGAAATAAAGAAGAAAAAAGAGTAGGAAATGTAGGAAAAAACTAGACATCGAGAGTATAATGTAGTTTTTCTTGTATAATACAAAATTACTCAATTAACTTTGGAAACTTATAAATAATAAAATAAATTAATGTTATCATTTTCAATATAAAAATTGTGACATTTCTGATTTTGAATAATGCTAATCTAAATAACAGTAATGAGCCTTTTTTGAGATCTTCCTAAGAGCATATTACCCTGCTAAATGTTTTATGTACATTATCTCATTAAAAACTTACATTGTTAGGAATTTTTTCTGTTTTATATATATGTTTTTATAAAAAGAAGGAAAGAAAAGCAATCACAGAGACATACACAGAAATTGCAAGCCAGAATAACAATGACTGTAACAACGGAATTACTCTTTTGCACCATTAATCTGACATAATATGAATTAGCAGAGATGTTTACGGGGGATTGCACACTTTTTACGTGTCTCTATTTTCCACATAGTGAGCGTGGCTCTATCATTGCCATTGCACTCGGTAAGTTTAAAAGGAAATGACTCATAAGTGTTGTGACTCACCACCCACGCCCTGGCTTGTATGGTTTGTGCCAGTCAATGCCAGATCCTGATGACACTGCTCACGACACTGCTGCCTCCATCTCCACTGAACTGAGTGAGGATCGTGACTTCCCATGAGTCACAGAGGTGTGCAGGTCGCGTCGCTGATTCACTGGGACAACAGTGTTCCTCACAGCCTGCCGGACTCTTCTAGACTCATTAAAAAAAAATTGATGTGTACTATAGACTTTTATTTTTCTTTAAATTTAATACCATAGAAAGAAATTAAGTTTTCACACATGGGCCTTTTTCAATAAAAATATGTGTCTCAGAGATTTAGTATGAAAGAAAGAACAAACTTAAAAATAATTTAAACATTACTTTTTCTTATTTTTTCCATTCAAATATCATCTTTCTTTTTATTTCAAGCTGAGGTAGTATTAATTTTGAACATAACACTAGGCTAAAATATGTGTGTTCTAAAGGTTTTCCTAGCCCCAGATTTAAAAGGTTTTACTTTGTCCTTCTCCTTCACATTGGCTTTTAGGCATTTAGTCTGACATATCCTTCAGAAAATAAGTAAACAGTGATGGAAAGTAAAATGTTTCCTGAACACTTCCTTCTGTTTGTTGTTCTTTAAGTGAACTATTGCCATGTGCCATTTCAGAATGACATCCTAGATGTTCAAGTAGAAAAACACCTTGCGTCTTGTGTTTTGACTCTGTTGATGGAAGGAAACTTTTTTTCCTGTAGCTGCCAACCAACTTAAGAGCCAAACTCAAGGCTCAAATGTAAGAACTGATTTGTCCAAAGTCGAGATGAAAATCACTCCTCTATGTTTTTACCTCATGTCTTTCCCCACGTCATGTGGGAGAAGATGTCAGTGTTTCATATTCTTCTTTCTTCTTTACGTTTTCAAGAACTTCTTGCTAGCCCATCCATTTAATACTGTGAAGGTATTTCCTTGATTAAACTATGATATGTTCTACTTGAAAATCACAATATTTTTGTGGTAGGGAACAGGGTAGGAAATTATAATGTTACAGATAGAGGACAAATTTCAAAATATTATAAGTTCCTTTTCAGATGACAGGGATGTTCAGAAAGTTAGTGTGTTAGTAGTCAGTGCAGAGTCATCTTCACCAAAACTTTCTGCCTATGTTCTTTCAACTTAAGACAAAAAAAAAAAAACATTATGGCCCTGCCTTGTGTAGCTCAGTGGATTGAGTGCGGGCCTGTGAACCACACAATCCCATGGGTTTCCCTGGTTCGATTCCCAGTCAGGGCACATGCCTGGGTTGCAGGCCAGTTCCCAGCAGGGGATGCACTAGAGGCAACCATACATTGATATTTATCTCCTTCTCTCTTTCATTTCCCCTCTAAAGATAAATAAATAAAATCTTAAAAAAAAACACATTATGCTGGAAATATTTGGTTGCAATTTAGAGAGACCAGGGTGATGAAAACAATAAGAGTGCTTATAGCAGTTTTCCTTTGCATATAAACTTTTTTAGTTATTGGTTCATCATGGAGAACAAAATTGGTACTATGTAAGGAATACCTACCTACAAGTCTGAGAACCTGTTATCAGCCCCTCTTATGACCACCTAGTGAGGCTAACAATGTCTCCTAACTTCTTTTGGTCTCAAATTTCTAACTGTCAGGAGGGGGGAGGGAATTTCAAGGGAAAGGGGGAAGGGTTTGAAGGAACTGGTATGAAGGACACATGGACAGTAACAAAGGGGGGTGGAGACAGGAGGGAGGTGGGGAGGGCTGGGGGTAGGCTAGGATGGGGGTAAAGGGCAAAAAACTGTACTTAAACAACAGTTAAAGTAAAAACAAATTTCTAACTGTCAATATGTGGCATTTAAAATATGGTCTCGAACATCCCTCTGGGCTGTAAACATGACAGCTTGAGAAGGAAAGGAGATATTACAGATTATTCAGTATAAATTCAGTATAAATATTGACTATTGGACTTTAGGGCAGAAGAGAAATTTAATTGAAATTATATCAAACTAAACTTGTTAAGCTTAGGCATAATGTAAAACAAAGCATAACTTTTCTTATTCAGTAGATAGATGGTTTTTGAGTACTACTCATTTCTTGTTACGCTTCCAGTATATTGAAAACAAGAAACTTTAAAAAATCTATTGCAAACATAAAAATGTTTGAAAAAAAATCCTTGTGAAACTAAATAACTAACCATAGCCAATAATGCAATGGTTATAGCAGTCTTAAAACAATAATACATATAAATAATCTCACACTGACTTGGAATTTTATTGAATATTTTTTCTTAAAAAAACAAAACCTTTTTTTGGCTTGTATATGGTTTTGCCACTAACTTCCCTGTTAAAGACTTAATTGCTTGTGATATGAGGCCATGTTTACTATTAAATAAGGAACAAGCAGCTAATTGTTGGTACAAGTATGTGATTGTACCTCACTGACAAATTATTGACATTATGTTCCAGGTTGTTTCCAAATTACTAACGTGTGTGAACCTGAATAGGTGATTTCAAGATAGATGTGTGTATAGAGAGCACTTATTAATTATATATAATGAACGTTGGTTGGAGATACACACACACATATAAACACTGAAAGAGATGTAGCACATCACATTTGCAGTAATAATTTGTCCTGAGGGCTTAGCATCAGCAATGAGAGGAGAAAATAAATATACCAATCAAGAAAGCATTCATAGAATGGAAGAATGAAATGTTAGGACAATATTATCTAAAAATAATGTTTTTGGATTTGTGCAATAGAAAGGGGAAAATATACTTGGCATGCACAATATTAAAGACATATGAGATAGTTTGAATAGAGTGGGCAAGGATTGTAATGTGTTAAAGGCATTAGTGGGTTCCCTTAGTGTAATAGACAATTGTTAAGTTTTAAAAATGTGCTCTAGAATAAGTAGCAACTATTTTAAATGCAGACCCATCAACATGAGCTAATCAAAATAACTTTTTTTTTCTAGTCAGGGAAATGAGTGCAGAGAAATATTTTAGTGTTAATACCATGAGAAATGATAAGAACAATAATAAACACCACAATTTATTATTATGGGTCAAGCATAATTTTAAACATAGAAACCATATCATCCTTTTAGCAAGGCAGTGTGGTTGAATATTATTATAACTTCTTTTTTACAAAATAGGAAACTGAGTCACAGAGAAGATGCGCAAAGTGATTTGCCCAAGACCACTCAATAAGTGGTAGAGTCTAGGCAGTCTGATTGCAAAGTCTGTGCTTTTAATTACTAGCAAGGATGAATGCCTAGTGACTCCTGCAGAGATGGAGGGCAGAACCTTTCGTAGAACACACCTTTTGTGGTTGGGAGGTGGATATGCAGCCAGTGGAGGGGTGAAAGTAGTCATCATTGTGTTCTCTAGCCAGTGCTAAATAAAACAACTCTGTTTGTTTTATAGCATTGTATTTCAAGAAGTAAGGCTTTAGACTTTTGACCTATGGATCCAGAGTTTTGCTCAGCAAGTGAGCATTAATTGATTGACAACTGTTTCTAAAGCACTATGTTAAATCTATAGTGTCACCTCAGTGCTCAACAAGGAAGTACTGCATCCTGATTGACCGGGGATCAGTTCTGCCCAGTACCCATCTGGTTATGGAAGGGGAATCTTTCACTAGAAGAAAAGTTGAAAGGATTTAGCAGTTTTTAATGCTTTATCTCAGATTATTTATTCTGGGGAGAGTAAATTTAATTTCTTTAGTGTTTCTCAAAGTGTTATCTGGTGACCACCTGTGCTAAAATTTCTTGAACTGTGTTTTTTTTAAATATTTTATTTATTTAATTTTAGAGAGAGAGAGAAACATTAATGCGTGGTTGCCTCTTGCGCACCCCATACTGGGGACCTGGTCCACAACCTAGGTGTGTGTCCTGACTGAAAATCAAACTAGCAATTCTTTCATTTGCCGGCTGGCACTCAACCACTGAGCCATACCAGCCAGGGCTACTTGAAGTGATTTTTAAATAGAGGTTGCTAAAGTCAAGAATTAGAAAGCATATTTTGAGAGGGAAGATACAAAAGTCTCCAGTTGTTTGCTGGAAACAATTTCTTTTGCTTCTTTTAAAAATTATGAAAATATTTAGTCATAAGCATTAAGGAAATTGCATAATGAACCTCTATCTACCCATCTCCTAAGTTCAGCAGTTATACATTTTGCCATATTTTTACCCCTGTCTCTTTCCTTCCTTCCTTCCTTCCTTCCTTCCTTCCTTCCTTCCTTCCTTCCTTCCTTCCTTCCTTCTTCTTTCTTTATTGTCTTTCACTGAAGTAATTTAAAGCAAATCATAGACAACATTTCATTTTATATAATTCAGTATGAATTGTTAAAAATGTGGATGCTTTCTTATATAACTCATTCACATCACACTTATTAACATTTATAATAATTCATTACTATCACTCATATTCAAATGTCTATAATTGTCTTAAGAAGGGTGTACAGTTGTTTAAGAATTATTGCCCTGGCTGGTGTAGCTCAGTGGACTGAGTGCCAGCCTGAGCACCAAAGGGTCACCAGTTGGATTCCCATTCAGGGCATATGCCTGGGTTGTGGGTCAGATCCCCAGTAGGTGGCAACCACACATTGATGTTTCTCTCCCTCTCTTTCTCCTTCCCCTCCCCCCTCTCTAAAAATAAATGAATAAAAATATAAAAAAAGAATTACCCATACCCATAATATTTTATCTTTTTTCATATAATAAATTTGTTATAGAAACCAAGCTGTGTGTATGAAATCTTCCATAATCCAAATATAGTTCCATTCTCTAATTTTTAATGAAGTCATATAAATAGTTTAATATACACATATTTTAAAGCCTGCTCACCCCAGGGTTTTTGTTGTTGTTTTGTTTTGTTTTGTTTTCTGGTCAAATATCGACAGAGATGACAACTGATGGGGAGCAGTGGTGTATCGACAGCAGATAGGTGGGTAGATATACACATATTTAATCTACTTAGGTAATCCTTACGTGCAGTCAGGATATATTTATCTTTTTAAATTCATGGCAAATTCAAAGCAGCTATTTTAATCAGTTAATGGTTTATTTACAATATCCAAAACTACTTCCACTAGATTTGCATTTTGTTGTTTGTCAGACTTGGTGGATTGCTGTTGATGTTGAGCATTGTCTATCCCTAATGTTTCATTTTGTGATGAAATGCCTTAGTATCTCGGTAATCACTATTAGTTAGTATTGTTTTATGCCCTGAAGGTTGAAGGCTTACTGGTTTTTAAAGTCCCACCATCCTAAAAGCATGCAAGTCTATAAATAGAAAATGTACTGGATAGTAGCTTTGTGTACCTTGTTTGAGAGCCAGTCAGAGTCATCTTCAAGTAATGCTCTACATTTCTGCATTCTCGTTGACAGCTTGTTTACATTCCATTTCCTTTCTCTTTCACAACTTGACATAAATTAGTATGATACATTAACACAAAATTATTTTAACTAATGTGTCTTACAAATGAAATTTAATCAATTATTTAGTGATGATGGTCATCAATGCCATTATTATTTATTAGTGACAGATCACATTACCCCGAAATTTTAGTTATATTGAAACTTGTTATTAAGCCTTTTAAACATTGAAATTATTACAAATAATTATGTTGCATCATGCGGTATACCATAATGTGACCATATGTCAAAATCAAATATATTGACAAATCAGCTGTTTTTGTAAATCACCCAGTTGGTCTAACTGCTTATGATACTGACTACCACAGAGTAGGGAATTAATATTTGTATAATGTATGAGTACATTATTTTGATGGTAAAATAGTATTTTAAGTGTATGTTATGACATATTCATTGGTATAGCAATTGCTTGGTAATTGCAGATTTGTATGAGTTAGGTTATGTGCATTTGAGAAATCTGGAATGAAGTTACTTTTATTTGACCATTTACACTTTAAAGGGTATAAAATACTTGTTATGCTTGCTAATCAGTTAAATTACCAAGGTGGTATGAAACATAAGTGGGCCATTTTGCTTGCTTAAAAATTAAACCATATATTTTTTGTTGTTTGTTAAAATGTCAAATAATATATAGATATATGCAAACTTAACAACATAGCTGTTGCTGTAATAGAAGATTTGACTATGAGAAGTGAGATAAAGAGAACAACCTTCAGTAACTCTGAAAATTGAAGTTAGGAGCAAAACATATTGCTTTATTTTATAAAGAAAAACTTGTTAGGTCATAATCAAACCACACAACACTATATTTGTTAGATTAATATGAAGCACAATTCAACTTCTCCAAATGCCAAATACGAGATTTACTAAAACCTAAAAACAAGGTGTAAATGTAAAAATTCCTGTATGTGACTTTCCTCTAAATATCTTTCTAGTCTCTGGGATATGCTCTAATTAAGTTTATAATACTTAGGAAATATGTCTAACATTTAATTTATTTATTTTGTGTTATTATAGCTTAGATTGCAGTTTAGGGTCATTCAGTAGGTGGTGGGGACCCACTCTTAGGATTATTTAATGAGGCAGGATTTTCCCTTCATTAATAAAACATTCCGTAAGACTAAGTTCCAGGATCACTCTTGGCTCCAGCCTGCTCACCTTTTCTTTGCAATAATGTCTAATTTGTTGTATTAATTTGTATATATTTCATGTATTCACCAGAGAAATTCTTTTAATTTGATCACGACCTTATTATTCAAAACTGAAATGTGAGACATAACCTTTTCTCCTCAAGTGGAGTCACAAAAAGGTTGCATTTAGTTGTGCAGCAGATCAATGGCTGTCATGCGGAATGAGGCTCTTACCAGGTCTGAGTGGCATTTGGTGGTTATTTATAGCGTGGCCAGCAAAGCCATCTATCTTTTCTGACAGCTTGTGGTGTTACTAACCCAACATCATGTTTTCCTTTAATGCTACTTGCAAAACATCCACCCATGTACTCATCATTCATTTTTGCAACCCAGATTTAAACAAATACACATCGAAGACCTATTTAATGACAAGGGTACCTTCCTAACTGCAGGCAACTTTAATATGGAGAAAAATAGATTGGCATAGAGGTAAGTCATACAGACTCAAGGACCTTACTGTATTATAAGGGAGTATGACCAGGAAGGCAAATAACTGCAAATAAAGGAAGATATTAATAGTACCATGAGAAAGTGGTGTTGCAATAGAGAGAATAGAGAGTGAGCGTCTTCTCCGTTGTGTCTCTCTCCATGATATTTCTTTTAATGGAGGGAGCTTTTTATTTCAGAAGCCCAGAAATGAGTCTTTGCTCTCATTACATTGCTCTAAATTGGGTCAGGCTTGTCCCTCTTAAAACCAGACTTGTGTCTAAGAGAATGCCATTTGTGCGTGGCTTTGGTCTGGGTTGTCTGCATCAATCATTTTGACACAAGGTACAATGTATATAGAGAGGATGGCACCTATCAGTACACACTCCCCTGATGTGAAACCAGCTCAACTCAAAGCACATGAGCTACAGAGGGAATGAAGGGATAATGGACCATATGCATATGGAAAATCAGGAGAGGGAACGAATGCTGGTTAGAAATCAACAGTTATCAAAAAAATTACCATACTGAAAATTTACCTTCTGAGAAAAAAAACAACACACAATAAAGCAAATGGATGCATTCTGTTAGAATTAACTAAAAAATGTTACAATGACAAAAGTAATTGGATTTATGTGATACACAGTATATGAGTTAAACCCTTCAATATCTAAGCAGTAAACTGAATAATTCAAAACAATGTCAGTCCCTCATGAGGAAACTAACTTCCTGATGGTATCTTCCTTGACTGAAAGGTAGCAACTGAAGAAGAAACAACCAGCCTTCCAAGCTTTGATCCCGGAAGCCAGTATGTCACTTAACTCACTGATACACACCATTAGGAGACCTTAATTGATACTAGATCAAAAATGTTTGTATTTTCTGTTCGATCATGGTAGGTCCTTCCTAAACATTTGCTAACTAAACACATGCATGCATGCACACACACCACACACCATTACTTTGCCCCAAAATTGTTTAACTCTGGGCAGAAAAACCTGAGAATTTCAATAAAGCTAGCTTCTCATTAAATTGCTCTATCAGGTTTAAGCTAAATGATCCTTAACCATTGCCTAAAAAAGAAGAACTATGGACTAATCAAACTCAACCCATACAGCGTGGTTTTATACAAGTTTACTTTCACTAAAAAAAAAGAAGCAAAAAGGCAAAGGAAGGGCCCAGTTTGTTAGGAGCAATTACAGTGTTTAGTGTGGTTTAATTTCACCTGAAACCAAATGTTGAGAAAAAAACGAGAAGAAGCTTGTAAAACTAATACTTCATAGTGAGAGAATATCTCATTTCTATAAACTGTGGGCTTAATTAGCTAAAGAAAAGGCAGGCTTATTTTCAGACAAGCTGTGATTCTCTACAGGGTAGCCTGGAGCAGAGATGGAGCATGCTGGGTAGAGAAAGCCACAGAAAGTTCTGACCAAAAATTAATGTTGCACATATTTAACTTGTCTGAGAAAGAAAGCTTATTTGGATCAGTCGCTGAGAAGATAATTGCTCTAGCTTTGCTCAGAGTTCTTTGTGTCGTGGATTTTTTTTTCCGAGTTTTATCTGCTTCGGTTTATCTATTAAGCAGTGGTAAACAAGTTATATCTTTGTCCAGTTAACAACTCTTTGGGTTCAAACACTCTGCATGGCTACCACCTTATCCATTAAAACAATTTCACAGCAGGAGCTGATGAATACCCTCCCCTGAAAAAAAATAAAATAAAAACATAAGTCACAGAAGTAGATGTAGCAAAGCAAAATCCACCAAACTTATGCTAAATCTCATTAATCTATTCACAAAAGATCCTCTCATATTCTTACCAGTTTAGTTAACTGGCTTTCAAGTTTGTCCATGGTTAAAGAAAGAAATTAGGAGGAGGATGGTGAGTTGGACACTAAAGAAGGCCACCAACATGGCAGTGTTGCAGGACCCAATATGTTTGCAAGATTCCATATCCTATTCTGGGCTTTTCAAGTTGGAAAAGCACTGGAAAATTCAGGAGGTCTTGATGGCATGTGTTCTTCAGTAAAGGACATGTGTTTCTATCCTTAATGATAACTCTGGGTTAACCATTTATACTCAGCATAGTCTTAAGAAGTCAGAAAAGGAGATACAGTATTTAGAACTATTTCCACCCAGTGCTGGAGTTTTTTTGTGTTTAGACAGGTGTTAGGAAATCACTAGCTTAATCATTTGTCGAGATTCTGTAATTGAAATGTTTTTCTTGATTGGTGACTATAAATATTGAATATTTGGGGCCGGTGGCTCTATAAGTTCTGATCATGACCAGAACTGGCTATAATAGAATGTGTGTGATTGATGAGAATCCCTCACTGATTTTCTCTTTACGTATGTGATTGACCCCTATGTCCGTGTTCAGTGGGATCAACAAAATTAAACTAAATAGTGAGCATGCAAAATTGACATGCTCCTCAAGAGATCTGCAGTTAAGTAAATGAATATATAAATCATGGGTATATAATTGTATATTAATAAAAATATGATGAAGAAATTTTGGAATAAGAAGAAGGGGCAAGAGGTCCAGGAGGGTGTGGACTTATTTGGGTAGTAGACAGATTAAAATAGTTTTAATATGATCATATGGTAATATATAATATCTAGCATCGGCTGTCAGTTATGCCATGATTAGAAAGAAGCATCATGATGAATAATTCAAAAGAACAAACAATAAAGTTAAAGAGTATTTAAATTACTTTGAAAGTATTTATTTATATGATGATTCTATATATTAACACTTTTACAAGTTGTTAAAATTATAAAGCCACTAACAAATAGTGGACAAAGTATTTACAGTGCAATTAAAATTCAACTGTTTGTGTGGTGTATAAACACATGCATACTTTAGTTTTATGCTTTACATTTTGTATATTCTGGTACACTCACCTGTGGCAAATAATTAGTAAAGTAATTAATGAAATGTTTTTATTGGTTGGTTTGTTTTCTACGTTTTAATCCACCTGAAATATATTTTAATGTACTACAATCTAGCTATTCAATTATATTTTTGCCAAGATGGATTACCAGTGTTTTTTTATGGCAGCAACTCATTAAATAATTAATACTTATTACAAAGAATTGAACTATTACTGATATTATACATTAAATTTTCACAAATATATAAATTCTCATGCATATGTGTATGTGCTCTATTTTATTTCTGTAAATTATTCCTCTACCAATACAATATTAATTTTATTACAGCAAGTCTATAGAACTTTTTTACCTGTTAAAGCAGCTTCATTTTTTCTGGTCCTGTTCTTGGAAATTGTTCATTGTTTTCCCATATAAATTGTTTGATTTTATATTTGTGCCACACAGTTATTTCTAAAAGTTTCTTGTCTTTTCCTTTTGGTTTAACAACATTCAAAGTAATTTTTATTAGTGTTTTATGATACCTCTCTCGTTTGATCTTCTAGGGGGCTCATTTGGTCCTCATCAGTGACCGGCCTTTTATCGATTCACATACCCAATTGTTGACTGGGAAATCAGGTGTGTTAGCACCAGAATCATCTTGCTACTGTATTTGAATTTATGTAGACCATCCTTCCCCCTGAGCATTGCTATCTCACTGGATCTCTTTTCCATTTCTTTGGACTTATATCCCTCCGGATATTATATTACTCCATTAGCTTGATTCTTATTACTCAGTGTTGGCTTCTACCAGCTCAGAAGTTGCTTTTGGTGTTTCCTAGTGTCAGCAGTTTGGTTGCTGCATAAATCATTCTTTGCGGTTTGAAAACAAACATCACTTCTTGGTTATGAGGCCTGCTGGGTGCTGTGGTTCTGCTGAAGGGCACTGTCACTGTTCCATGTGCCTTGTCCACTTGATGGCTGAGTTCTGAGGCTGGACTTTCTGTAACACAGAATTCTGCCAGCCAAGAACTTCACAGGATATGACCACGAACTTGACTTGATTCTCACCAAGTCAAGTTCTCCCTATGGGTTTGTAGTCCTCATTGCACCTCGCTGGCCTATCAGTTGATTTAGGTGAGGCAAAAGTAGGAATTGATAGTAGAAAAGATACTTTTTAAGGTATGTTTCTAGAATTTACCCAATATAACTCTCCTTGATACAGATTTGAAATGGTAGCTCCTTTTTCATAAAGTAAGTTTGGCAAATGATGGAAAACCATGTTACTATGTCAACAGTTTAAATATACAGTCCATATTGAATTTGCAGACACAATTTCTATGAAGAAGAGAACATCCATAAAAAGGAAATTTAGTGAGAGGCACATATATATTTTTAGTAACTCAATAACTATAAACTAAACCTTTGTATATAAATGGGAATTGTTCTTTCCCCCCCTAGATAATATAAAACTAAATGTATACAGAATTAGATAATGGTTTGAGGAATTATTGGCTATCACGGATATATCTTTGTACACTGTGGTTTATTCAGCAACATCAATCATTCACTTAGTTCACATATTGAGAGCCTAAAGTTATTTGCTAGACATTCAAAGCACAACTTGATTTACAAAGGGAATCTCTGGTAGCGTATCCTGAAAAACTAAATAATAATTGGGAAAATCTTTGTGTGTGTGTATTTAGTGTTAACTTGATGTATTTCTACTAAAATATGGTGATATGTTAAATTTTCCTTTAAAAATATGTAACACGGACAAATTAGACTTAACAAATTGTTAAATCCACTAGTCCTTTGAAAAAATATGAAAAATAATGTATGCACATTAATGTTTTCACAGAATTTTTAATGAGGTGCTATTAATGGCATGAATGTACTTTCTAGATCAATTCTAAAATTGCATCATTAGACAGCAATCCAGTGGTCCATTATGAGCTTTGTCCATACACATTGGGAGCACCAACCTTATCTGATTGGTGTAAACTTCCAGCCAGGTTGTCAGGTGAATATAAATATGTACGCAGTAGTACCTCTTTTCTTTCTTATTTATCCTTTGGATACATGAGCCTGAGTATGGAGACCAAGTCTTATTTAATATTGGTAAATCTGAACTCAGACCTCACTGGCTGATATCTGTGTATGTTAGATGTATGGGAAATCTTGGCTGCCTATCTTTGATTGAAGAATTTTATTAGTTTATTTTAAACTGCCTAGTGTGGTATTTTATAAATTTAATGGTTTATTATCTCAAAATAAGTTATTATTAAGGATAATTGTACATTTCAAGAACTAGTACTTATGCCTTTAAAAGTACATTTTAAATGACTAGTACATGAAGTGATTATCAAAAGTAATAGCATTAATGAAGTTATTTTACAAATTTTAGACACGTTTTCATGGCATAACATTTTACTTAAAAAGCAAATAAAACAAAAGTAGTTTTAAATTTTTCCTAACCCGATCGTCACATTTTCAAGAATGCTATTTAACTGTCAGTGCTGAACACCTTAGAATTTATCATCTACCTTTCTACTTCACTTTCTTGCAGAATGAGATAAAAAAGTGACAGGTATCAGTGTTTTAAAATTGATTTTGTGAACACATAAATAACCCAAATTTCAGGAAGATTCATTTTTAATACTAGAGTAGAACTTTAAAGGGTACATGTGTACATTTATAATTCTTTATCTAATACATAACAAAGATATTTTAGAGCTTGTCTCATTTTACAAACCTGCAGCGCATGTTTTAATCTATTTCATTTTTACAAGTAAAATACATACATAATTATCCTTGTTTTGCAGAAACAGAAAAAAGTCTCAGAAGACTTAAGTGATATTTCTGTGGCAGAGTTTAAATCCAAAGCCACATCTGAATTCAGATTCACACTCTTCCCGTCATGTGAAGCTAATACTCTTTCACTGTACATACATGTTTATGTGGTTACATAGTTTTTCTGGTAATAAATAATTACTCTACAAAGACATTAACATGAGAGTTTCTCAATATAATTGATATGAAAGCTATAAAATATTTATAATTTAATCATAAAATCTATTTAAATTCCATGGGTAATGTCATGGACTGCCCCAAAATACACTGTTATAGACTGTACCCTTCTTTCTTTAATTTAAGGTAGGGTTGAAGAGAATCCTGGTTAACAATTCCATATTCTTTTAGAAATACAGGTTTCAAAGTTACTTGTAAAACAGAGGATTGTTTTTTCATCTTTATGGTGATATAATTTACATATAACATTGAAATGTAAGGAATACAAAGCAGTGATGTGATATCGCTATATAGTTATATGATAACCACAAGGCTAATTATTACATTGTTAACCTTTTTTTGTTCCTGTGGTGAGGACATTTAAGATCCCATCTCTTAGTAACTTTTAAGTTTACAATACAGTATTGTTAACTATAGTCCTCTTGCTGTATATTAGATCCCCAGAATAGTCATTTTATAATGACTGGAAGTTTGCACCTTTTGATGAAATCTCCCTATTTCCTTCATTCCCAGACTCTGACAACAACTAATCTACTTTCTGTTTCTTGAGTTTGTCTATTTTAGGTTCCTCCTATAAGTTGAGATCATGTTATTTTTCTCTTCGACTTATTTCATTTAGTGTAACGCTCTCAAGGTGTACAGGTGTTGCAGAAAATGGCAACACCTGTGAACCTTGAAAATGGCAGGATTTTCCTTTTTTTATGCCTGAGTAATATTCATTTTTAAAATATATCACATTTTCTTTATCCCCTCATTCATCACTGCACACCTGGGCTGTGTCCAGGTCCTGACTGTTATGAATAATGGTGTAGTTAAATGTGGGAGTGCAAAAGTCTCTGCAAGATAGTCATTCCATTTGCTCAAGATATATACCCAGAAATGGGATTGCTAAATAATGTGGTAGTTCTAATTTTAAATGAAATTATTTTGAAATAAAATTAGTTTTTTTCTTGCTTTTGTGTGGGGGCATGAACATAGGAGCATGTTGGTGATAATAGTTTTCCCATGTTGATGCTGGCATAGCAGAAACTTTTTCACCCCAGTTTTTAGGAGATTGCTATATGGGAAAGCTATGATAATAAATTTGGCTCTTAAGCCTTCCTACCTCAGTTGTCCCAATAAATAAAGGTGCTGACAAAACTGTCCCCTTCTCGGGTGATAATATTGTTTGAACCTGTAATTCCCATGGCATGTGTACTTGTTTCCCATAAGACAAAAGTACAAAGAAGACAACACACTGTAGTTTGGAGCATGATTTCAAATCAGAGAAACTCATGACCACTTTGAAGAAAACATTCAAAAATTCTAGAAGACAAACATTCTAATGTAACTGCATGTCTATTCTCTGCCTTTCAGATGAATTAACATGTCCCAAATACATTATGGAACTTTAGAACGAGAGTCATAAAGGCCAATTTTTTGATCACCAATCATCTGGTTTACATTCTTCTTCATAGCAAAAACTTTCTGCAGTGTTCATGAATAACAGAATGAAACACAGCAGGGCTTAGTATGTGTGTGACGAAGTGGACACCAATGGCCAGGACAACAGAGAGAGCTACAGAGTCCTTATAATGTTACTAGAGAAGCATTCATTCGGATGTCAGGAAAATGTGTTTTGAAATTAATTCATTGTTTACATCAATGATGCTGATTAGATTTTAGTTTGACTTTATTTTAATTAAGAATAATTTTCACCCCAAAGTATTGGACAGTTCTCAGAATTAATGTAATATTGGAAGAGATTAAGTAGAAGAAAAGGAATAAGGAAATCACGTCATAGTAATAAAACTGCTGCCGCTACTTTTGAAAAGCTACTTGTAGATCCTTGCTGTTGCCTAACCCAAATCCACCACACCATGCAACTTCTTGCTTTCAGAACATGACTCTGTTTGGGAGACAACATGCCCAGCATCATGTGATTGATCATGATTTATGTAAACCTGCCATGAAAATGTGATTTCACTTTGTCAGGTACTTAATGGCTCAGCCTTTCTGTAGCCAGAGGGGGCAGAGTGCTCAATTAGCAACGAGGGGGGCTCTGCCTGGAGAAGGGGATTGTGAGACTGCTTTTGGACTTTATCCCTGGAACTGCAGTAGCCACATTGGGAGACTGAAATGACAAACGTTAGGTCAACAAGCCAAGTGACAACAAACAATAGAAGCACAGTAGAAAGGGACTGGCCCTTAAAGATATTGTTGAGTGAACGCATCATCATTTGTCTTTCTATCACCAGCCACCTTGTTCTATGGGATACTCAGGTCTTAGGCCGTAGTTAGAGCTATTGTTGCTGTTTTTATTTTGTTTGTTTGTTTGTGTTTTGGTTTTGGTTTTTGCAGCTGAAAAAATTTCAAACTAAAAGTCTCCCCTGACTTTCTGCAAGTAGATGAAAGGTTCATATTGGTAGAGTTTATAGATTTTGTTATACACACTGGGTTGATTTATTTATGAACTTTGTACTTGTTTTATTTTGCATTGTGTATGTACGTGTGTGTGTGTTCCTCTGAATGACTTGCAGTTTTTTCAGTATTTCCTGAAGTGTCTTTTAATGACTTCTGCTTTGCATATCTTTCAAACCTCTTAAGTGAAGATTTTAGATTTTGCCTTATTTAAGAGATTGGGTAGAAGGAAGTAGATTACGATTGTCAATTACTGTTTCAGAGACAGAATATGTGTAATTAGATCTACAATTAACTTTGAGTAATTCAACATTGTGCCATGCTGTTTAAACTGATTTCACAAAACAGATGTTTTAAATGACAATATATATTTTCTCATAATAATTCCTGTGTAGTTTTGTGGTCATTTAAGGTTATGCTACAAAGCATTATGAAATTATGCAAAATAAACCAAGTTCTTGCAACTTAAGAGAATAGGTACAGCATAGTTTTTGTCACTTTATCTTGTTTTGACACTAATTACCTATATTCTTGTCTGGTGTATTGTAAATTTAAGTGTGGTTCACATATGATTCATAAAAAACAATAAAAATAATAAACTCTTATGGAAAACTTATATGCCAGATGTTTTTTTTTCATTATATATATATATATATATTTTTTGTTTTGTTTTTTGTTTTTTTTTTAATTTTATTTTTTTTAAATTTTATTTAGTTATTTTTCAAGTACAGTTTTTTGTCTATTTTTCCCATCCCAGCCTCCCCCGCCCCTTGCTCCCCACCTCCCTCCCATTTCCACCCCCCCCTTAGTTCTCGTCCCTGTGTCCTTCCTATTTGTTTCTCCAAATCCCTCCCCCTTTTTCCCCTTAACTTCCCTTCCTTCTCCCCTCTGGTCACTATCCCCTTGTTCTCTATTTCATTGTCTTTGTTTTTTGGGTTTTTTATTTTTTCTGCTTGCTTGTTTGTTTTGTTGTTTAGCTTCCTGTTAAAGGTGAGATCATATGGTATTTGTCTTTCAGCACCTGGCCTATTTCACTCAGCATAATGCTTTCCAGTTCCATCCATGTTGTTGCAAAGGGTAGTAGCTCCTTCTTTCTCTCTGCAGCATAGAATTCCATTGTGTATATGTACCACAATTTTTGGATCCATTCATTTACTGATGGGCACCTAGGTTGCTTCCAACTCTTGGCTATTGTAAATTGTGCTGCTATGAACATTGTGGTGCATAGGTTCTTTGATATTGATGTTTTAGGATTCTTAGGATATAATCCCAGCAGTGGAATTGCTGGGTCAAAAGGCAGGTCGATTTTTATTTTTCTGAGAAAAATCCATATTGTTTTCCATAATGGTTGTACCAGTCTGCACTCCCACCAACAGTGAACTAAGGACCCCTTTTCCCCACAACCCCTCCAACATTTATTGTTTGTTGCTTTGTTTATGATAGCCATCCTGACTGGTGTAAAGTGGTATCTCATTGTGGTTTTAATTTGCATCTCTCTGATAGCTAATGATATTGAGCATCTCTTCATGTGTCTCTGAATGTTCTGTATGTCCTCCTTGGAGAAGTGTTTGTTATAATAAATGTTTTACAAAGTGATTTTTTTAATTCAAAAATAGCCTTAGAGATAGGTACTATTATTAGCCCTTTTCAAAAGAGGGAACCAAGACACAGAGACTTAAAGCAATTTGCCAAATGCCATGAGGCAGTAGCAGTAGAGACAGTGGAACCCCAGGTGTCTGTTGGATAGATGTCCTTTGACATGTGTAACCTGCTGACAAACCATCTGAAGTCTCATGTCATATAGGTAAGCATCAAATCTCAGAAAATGGAGGTACGTATAGATTCCTATAAGTCAGATCATAATTATAGCTAATCATGAGGTTGACATCTATGAAGAGCATGCTGGTAAGTGCTTCAATATATATTATCTTGTTTAATTCTCACAGTAAGTCCATTCATTAAGCATTGTTATTCAGTTTCACAGAAAGCAAACTAAGGTTCAGAGAGTAAGTTGCCTGAGCTTATAGGAAAGTGTCCAGACCTTTTAGGTGTTTCTGACCACAGAGTATAATAAATAAACTCTTAACTAAACCTTCCCAAATAAAATGTGTCATTTTATCATCTTAGTTCACACACACACATGCACACACACATACATTGAGGCAATCTCTAAGCACATATCAAAATTTATACTTTGAATTTCTCCTAATGACTAAAATCAGTGAAATACAGTTGTTTGAATAAAACACTATTGAAATATTCTTGCTATAATTCATGTCATTTACTAATGAAAACTCTTAGGAATATTAACAAATGTCATTATCCATAATTATACTTCACCTGCTTATTTAAATTGGTATGGCCTAAGATTTTTCCATCCTAAAACATAATGTTTTAATAAGAGCTGTTTATTTGACAAGCTGAGGGCTGAAGTTACATGATCTTCATCAAGCTAATGTCATACTTTCTTTCCTGACAATATTTTCTGGCATGAATCTTCAAAAGACTCTTAGTTAGTGATAATACAATAATGTCACCCACTTCTTATGTAAGAACATAAGGTATTCATGTTCTTACATGATATGGAAGAAAACAAGCATCCCATTTGCTGGGATACTTTAAAGCACTGACATATCAGAAGTATATATTAAATCCACTTTGAAACATAGATGTTATAGTGAAAACCTCTTAAAATACTGGAAACATAACCCATCTTTATATTTATAGTTATAATAATGTTTCTACTTAATCAGATAATACTTTAATATATCTATATTTAATAAGGATTATGGATATATCAAATGATAACAAGGTTGAAATATCTCACCAAGTGCAAATAACAGTAATTCTATGGACAATTCTTTTCATAAGAAAACATTATTTTATCTGTGTTTGTAGCAGAATAATTTATGTAATATTACTATTATACACTACTTCAGTGATTTAAAAAGTGAAAAGCTCTTTGGGTAGGATAATATGTTGAACTTTTACCTGGCAGTGGACAGATGTGAAAAACAATCCCAGACAGGTTATATCAGGAAAACTTAAGTGATGAACTGTTTTTTGTTGTTGTTATTGCAGTTTCTGCATTGATATTTGTCATTAGGCTGTATTTTTTTCATATGAGGTATAAAGTCATCACCAGTTGGCCAATAAATACGTGCACACATACATACTCACACACATACATGCCTATACACATACATACTTACATATTTACACACATGTACTTACATACACACATACATATATTCTAGAGCAATTGTCTCAGAAAATATTCTGAGATCTTTGAAGAAAAAGTAAGAACCTAGTTCTGAGTGAACAAGGAGCAGTGAAGAGTTCTGACAATTGAAAAGAGGAAAAAACATAAAATCCAAAAGGGCAGACTTTTCCAAGAGTTAACTCTAAGAACAATAAAAGACAAAGGACAAGGGAAGTCAGGAGGGAGTAGCTCAGTTAAGAAAGAGACCTGGAGGTGAACTAAGGACTTCCAAGTTTAGAGAGAGAAAAAAAAGAGTGAAAGACCATCTGGCATTAGTGGTTTGTGGAAATATTCAAACTGAACAAATGGTTTCAATTTATCGTGACAAAGTCTCAGCCTTAAACCTCTTTTTCTGAGCATTTGGCTGTATGACATCACTGGTGATCTGAGTATCATTCTTTCCTGGTAGGGGATCATTTTGAGGTACATGGCTAAGTAGAACGCGTATCAAATATATGTTCATTGCACTTACTTCCATTTACTTTGTGCAGACATAAGAAGAATTGAAATAAGAAAATATAGCAAAAGGGTACAGGGGGAAACAACTGAGAAAAGGAATTCATGCAGGAATATTTGGAAAGCTGCAAACTATACTATGGAAGTTTCAAACACATGGTCTCACAATGGATAGATTTATCCACCTTACATATGAGAATAGAGATGTTTTCAAAGTTATTGCCATTGAATCAAACAGTAAGTAGTAAAATATCATTGAATTGAATAGTATGCAGTAAAATGTCATGACAAAAACCCTTATAAGGAAACATATTTTCTGCAAAACTATTTTCAAGTCATAGTCACAGCAGGGGTGTAAGAAGGTGATTAGCATATTTTGTGCATCTACTATGTGCCAACAAATGTGCTCTATGCATATGGTCTCTTTTAGCAAAACTGGCAGATATTTGCTAATCTTGCATCTAGATAGTATCCACAACCAATAACAAATGCTTTTTCTTTATTCTATAAGCATGTAACACTTGTATAATGAAGAAAAAAGCATCTTGTTATATTCAGCACTCTCTTCTCCTTAGAAATTGTATAGAATTCATCTCTTCCACCAGTCTGGGATTCTTTACACAACTCTCAACTTATTTGGTTATATATTTTACCTATCTGTTGTGACATGGTGTCCCAAAATGACATTTACCCATATTAAAAATAATCTGTAGATGTAAATACAGTCATAGTTATGTAATTATTCTTTGGGATTACAACAAAACTCATTCAAGGGGACTCTAGGTAATTCCTTCTGCTCCACCTCTGAATTCATTAGTACTAAGAACAGAAAATATAGTGACAAAATCTTAAGAACTCTAAAAATTTCAACTCTGGATTAAAAAGCTAAAGAATTTGTTGTCTAAGGAATCATGTGGTGATTCAGTGATAAGAGCCAAAAAATATTTCAATTTCAGTCATTTAAATAATATTATTAATATAAATTTCTGCATATTAAATAGCATACTTATATGTCTTAATCCTACTGGGTAATTATTATTATTTGTGTATATTGGTATATTTTATATCATAACTTTAATGTTTTTTAGTTCACTGAATATTTTCTTCTGTGAATAATAAAGGTTTTTATAAGCAAATATTGGCTCCACATACCTTTAAAAATTTCAAATCAGCAAACATTTGTTGGTTGCTTACTGTACCTTATACTGTTAGTCACAAGTCAGCCTACTGTATACAGCTTCAGATTAGTACCTTAGGTGGTAGAAGTAAATCTCCAAGTTTTTCTGTTTTCTGATTTTATTCATTGCAATTATGTCTTCAGAACAGTTAGCCTGAGTATGAGCTCAGAGAAATAAGAGCCATTTTGTTCATTAGGGCCAATCTTTGTATTCTATATGCTATAATGTTGCATTTCCCGATCTATAGTGTGGTTGGTCCATGCAGACAGGTGGGTGATAATGAGAACTGAATGTAAACTTGTAGGTTAATTAAACCTGGTCATGATCATAAAACTATCTGCGGGTTGTTCATACCTAGGTTTACAGTAACATATTGAATACATTTGTTGTTACATGTAGTTTCCTTAAAGGTTGATGTGGAATAAAGGTAAATAAATGGTAGTTTTATCTTAGAAGTTTTTGGTGGACATTAGCATTTGTGATTTGTATGTATATGTCAAGATTGAAGAGTTAATAATCTTATACCTTTTATTAAGACAGCTATTAATGTTTGTTAAAGACAAATGTAGGCAAACGTATAGAGAGCTACAAATCCATTCGAGATAAAGTACCAGATATATTTCTTTTGTGGGTATTATTTGAATGAAAATTTGCTTTTCTCTATGCAGGATTATGGAAGAAGCTTTAGCAGTCCCCAGGGAAAAGTCAAGATCTGCATTTAAATAAAGATATTAATAACTTGAGCTAGGTCTCTCTTTAGAAAGCTGTTAAGTGGTTTAAAATATTTTATATAAGTAAGAATGTGAAGTGAATTGCTAATAACACATACAGAATGACTGTGAAGGACTCATCTTTTGTCCTTTATCACATTGTATGCAGTAAATTACTAGTTACATTGTAACATGAATTCTAATATTGGTATTATTCAGGAGTTTTTGGTAGAGTTTGGATAGAGATATACAAATTTAGTTTCAGTATGCACTTATTAGTAGCACTTATTTTAATAATTTTAACTTGGGTTTCTAAGTGGGTTGTGGTTATGTATATGCCAATAGAAATTTAAATGAACACATAACACCCTCATTATTATTAGTTTATCATTCATATTAGATGATTGAATAATTTACATTAGATTATAGTAAGACCAAAAATATTAATATTTCAATGTTTATTGCCTGCTAATTTTTTTCAATATTTGCTATGGATCTGCTTTTATTCTAAATTAAGATCTCCACCAACATAACCTTCAGAAATTATCATATAGATAATCATTATAAAGTGTGTAATTTCTCCTGTGTGATATTTAGTATTCCTGTAAACTCCAAAGGAAGGGTATGTAAGCTGTCATGGATTAATATCTTAAATTGTACAGAAAGCTACAATTGACAATTAAAAGCTCCTCAGGCACCTACTGCAAATAAATTGAACAAGAAAAACAAAACTTTATAAAATATACTATGAAGATTTTGTAAGTTCATGATCACATATTGGTATTTAAATGAAATAATTATAACTAAAAATTATAAAGATGCAAATATGATAAATAACAACACTGATTTTCTATACTTTAGGAAATGATTCAGTGTTTCATTGGATTATCAATTATTAGGATAATGTTTCATCAATATAAAGTATATAAATGCTTGGCTTTCAAATTTTTCCCCTATTCAGTGTTTGCTCAATTTGAGATGCTAGCAATAAGACAAGATTGGATGCATCAACCGTAAAACTTAATTAGAAAGTTCTTAACTTAAAAAAATATTTTTAAAGATGAGAGTTCTGGAATCGTTTTTCTTACTGAGACTTGGCCACAGATGTCCATAGTCAGTAAATGCAAGTAGCAAAAGCAACAAAGCAAAATTATTATAGAATAGATTCATTTTTATTTCTAACAAGGATGAACTGCATTTGTATTTTATTTTATTTTATTTTTTTAAGATTGTACTTATTTATCTTTAGAAGGGAAGGGAAGGAGAGAAGGAGAGAAATATTAATGTATGGTTGCTTCTCGTGAGTCCCCTTCTGGGAACTGGCCTGCAACCCAGGCTTGTGCCCTGACTGGGAATCGAACGGCGGGAACCCATGGGATCCTGTGGTTCGCAGGCCCAAGCTCAATCCACTGAGCTACCTCAGCCAGGGCTACATTTGTGTTTTAAATGAATAAAGATGTTATATGATGAAATACAATTTTTGGAAATGACAAAATAACTCAGATATTGACCTAAAACATTCTTTTATGTTTGTTAATATATTCCTTTGATAGGAGAACGATGATTATGAGGATATACTCTGGAGCTAGATACCAGGCTTCAAATTCTGCTTTGTCACTTAATCGCTATGTACATTTCAGCAAACTGTCTCTTTAACCCCTGTTGCCTCAGTTTTCTAACCTGGAAAAGGGGATAGTCTTCATAGGATTCTTACATAGATCACATGTGTTCAGCATAAGTAAACGTTTTTGCATAGTGTCTGACAAATAGAATATGTAATAGAGGGGGCCCCTAAACCCCACAATTTATTTACAAAATATTGTATATGTATTCTTACATGTTTAAACTTCAGTCGCCTTCAAAGTACTCTTCCTCTGATGCAACATATCTATCAAGACATTTTTTCCACCACTGAAAACAGTTTTTGAACTTGTTGATTTCGATGTCTGAATTTTAGTGCTTCTGCCATTTTTTTTTTTGCTTTACCTTTTCCAAATTGGCAAAATGTTTCCCTTTAAGAACTTTTTTTTTCAGCCAGGGAAACAAGAAAAAGCCATTTCTTGCTCAGGGTGAGATTGGGTGAATGGGGAGGGTGGGGTATGGAGGGCATGCCATTTGGGTCAAAGCTGCTAAACATTAAGCACAATGTGGGCAAATGCACTTGTAAACCACGCATTGGGCAATGGACAAACACACTGAAAGCATCAAATTCACTGAAGCTGAACACAACTTTTTACAACAACACCAGCTGATACACTGATAACACATGGGTTTCTAGAACACTCACCTCACAGGGGAAGCCTGTACTAACTAACTACAAGGGGCCCAGCCTCCAGAAGGTAATTCCAAGTTTTGGGGGATCCCCCCCTTTGTACATCTTAGCTATTATAATGTTTAAAATGTGCCCATGTTTTATGTATGTGGAAGAATTGAACATTCAATCAACTTGGGATCCATTTTGTTCAAGTTAAAATTATTGCCAACTTCTATTTTTGCAGATTCCATTAGTAAATTTCTGTGGTTCTCTCTCTCTCAAAACAGCAACTCTATAAGATCAATGACATGGAATTGACTCTTTTAGCTTAACTTGGAGGAGCTGAGTAACTGATAAGAATGTCTTTTTGCTTATTTTACAATTTATTTTCTTTGTTGTCAAAGTAACAACAGTCACCTTTTCTCAATGTCTCCTTCCTCCCTGAAAAGTGGCAGCTGTAAACTGATCAGTCTTTTTAAAACTGTAACTAAAAATATTCAGGAGAAAACACAAATTGATTTTATGAGCAAAGAGTAATGTTTTAAGCACTAAGCAGATTCTATGGTGGTCTGGTGTACAAGATAGGGAATTTTCTTCCCAAGGTGCTGAGTACAAGTATTTTCTTTGTATCAGATATTAACAATTGAACAACATTAATAAAGGCTGCCTTTTACTGAATATTTTCTACTTACCATCAGTATACTTTCAATACACTTATTTATAAAGAATAATCCTTATAAGTCGACTGTCAGATATTATGTTTTCATTTTATAGCTGTCAAAGTTCAGACTTGTAAAAACAAAAGACTTGCCGAAATTCGCACACTAAGAAGTAGAAATGATAGGATTTGAACTCAGTCATGTGTCTACACAGTCTTTAATATTAATTCCTATATGAGATTTCAAAAGTTGTGTTGGATTTCAAGGCTCATGTCTGTACACATGCACCCTCCCTGCTGTTTCCTTTAGATATTTATAAGATTTCTCATTTTCAGCATTTTGTGCCTTATCATAGAAAATGGAGATGCGTTTGCAAATGCCCTTTAGTGAGGCCTTGCGTAGGTGAGCTTTTGTTCACAGTTAAACTGACCCAGATTTTTGTAATCGCCAAATACTCTTCAGTAATGTTGCACTTTTCAGAGATGCATTAACACTTTCAGGCGTTCAGAATATTTTAGTGAGTAGTGGTAATCTAATACTTGGGAAACTGAGTTAGTGAATCTTATATAAATGCCTACATTTTAGGAACTAGGCACTGAGTAAAGATGGCAAGCCATGTGTTGGGTATGAATACATATTAAATCAACAGAAAGATATATATATAATTCTAAGTATAAAAGTGCCTTAAGTCATACTATTTCTTTCTGGATTTTATTTTCTTATTATCTTCTTTTTCATCTATATGTATATATACATACCTACAGATGTCATACACTCAAACTAGCAAGGAAGGGTCTGTTATATTCTTTTAATTGTGGAAGCAATCATACGAATATAGACGTGGCTTAATCACTTACAGAGAAAAGTAACATTAATATTAAAAAGAACAAAAAGAGGAGAGGGAGAGAAAGGTAGAGTTGATGTGTTCCAGAAATTCACCAGAGACCACTGTAGAAAGTGGATGAAGTCTAGAAAGACAGACAAGTACTGTAATTCACTTTGAAGGACGATTAAAGTGCTCCTGACCATGAAATACTGTGGCTTTCTTTATCTGCTGCAGACAGAGCCAATAAAATGCCCAAGATAGAAAGATAAAAGAAAGAAGGGATGAAATGAGAGAGAGAGAAAGAGAGAGAGGGAGAGACAGACCGAACCACTAAGGAATGAGTGGCCCGCAGAAAGTAGTTATGCAGAGCTCTGCGTACAAATGAGAGGTGGTCTGAGGTCGTCATTTTCGTTATTTTCAGTGCAGTATCACTGTGCCTTGAAGGAATATTTTATAATTTTAAATTTATAAATAAAAATGCTTAGCGGCATAGAATTACATCAATATCTACTTATAAGAGAGCTTATAAAATGGATCCAGTTTGAAGTATTTGGCTATAATTTGCACGGATCTTTCCTTTTTTCTTCTCCCCTTCATTTTCCCTTTTCCTTTCTTTCTCTCTCCTTCCTCTTTTCTCTTTCCTCCTCTTTTATTCAGTTTTCCCTCCTCTCTTCCTCCTCCCTGTCTTCCTCCTTTCTCCTTCATTCTTTAACTCTTTTTATGCTGTCCTGCCTACTTTCTTCCTAGCTTTCTGAATTCGATGCCTTTTGTAAGTAAATATTAATTTACTTTACACATTTAAGAAGGTATCTGATAATACAACAGAATGTGTTTTTTCCGTATAAAATATTTCTTTTCATGCAAATTGGTATGTTGCTATTCTCATTAAAACAAATTAAACCATCAACTGTAACATCATATCTAACTATTAAATTATAAGAAGCTTTGAAACACTGAAAAAATCGATCTAAATTATAAAGTCAATATATGTAGTTAAAATGATAGGGGGCATGAGGAAGACATTAGTTAACTTATCAAAAGGTATTTTTGACCCACTTTCTTTTCAGGCCCTGCAAACTCACACACACACACACGTGCACACACACACACATGAATCCTTTACAAAGCATCTCTACTGAACATTATTTTTTAGAATAATGTTTTTGCAGGTATCTTGCACAATTTTATTTCTTAATCTTGTCTCTTTGGGTTCAGAATGACCATATGTGGTGGGCATACATAGGCAAATGTTTAGAAAAATTCTCTATAGAAGGCTCATGCTCACAACTTTGTTCAACTCATTACCAATGTGAGCAGATAGAGTAACAATGTGTGTATGCTAAGTGTGTATGCTTCATTAACACAAAATGAAGTATAAGTACACAGTCCATTGCATAAAGGATCATTTTATCATCTATATTTTATCCATGAATGACTTAGGACAGTAATCAAAAATATACATGAAGAGCAATGTGACTGGCATTTGAGAAACACTTAATAGAGAGTTATCACTATTATCACTACACTGCAAGCAGAGTATATATTAAGTGGAAGGAATGATGGATATTCTTTTCAAGAAATTAGAGTATGTGAGTGGTAATAAAAATTAGACAATACTAAGAGATTCATTACTAGGTAAGTCATAAATGACAGTCATCTGCCTTATATTTGTAAATGGTTAAGTGTGAATACTATGTCAAAAATAGACTAGGTCATTAGAGAAGGGTCGAAGGTGGTGGTTTAGGGTAGTGGCAGTGGAGGTGCTGAGAAGCAGACTAAATCTCAGTTGATTTCTAAGGTAGAGGATTTGCTGACAGATTGGAGGAATAGGTAAGAAAAACCAGTTTAGGATAATCTGAAGGTTTCCAGACTTTTCTTCTGAAAGAGGGAGGTGGTGCTTTTATTTTTGTGTGAGTCTAGGGTGGACAGGTTGATACTTGGAGAATAAGATAATCCATTTGGAAATGTTAAGTTTAGAAAGCCTATTAGATATTCAGTTGCAGATAAGGAAGAGTGGGATAAATAAACCAGGAAGAGACAGTGAATGGTATAAATGTAGATTTCAGAAAAGGGAGGCAGAAGAGAAAGTGTGATTACAACTGAGAATTCACTATAGGATTTAGGAACAGAAAGATCACTGTTGACATAGTTTAGAGAGGTTTCAGTTTTCAAAAAGTAAGTATTAAACCTTTTAGACAGGGTTCATGAAATAATAGAAAGAGATCAACTGGGGAAACAAATATTATCGTCTTTCAATATTTTTTTGCTGTAAATGAGAGAAGAAAAATATAACTGGGATGAGGGGTCAAAGTATATTTTTGGTTTGTTTTGTTTATTTTATTTTACTTTCTCTGATATGATCCATTAAAAATGTAGATGGTACTGTGTAGAGGGATAATTCTTGGAGCAGTGCTCTTGAGTTAACAACAGGATATTGACAACAGTGTAGTGACTACTGGGGGAAAGGTATAAGGGGACTCAAAGGTAATGGAAAATATAAAATAACTTTTTAAAATGACAATGTATTGTTATCTAGAGCCCAGGGAATGGTATTTGGAGCATGTCCTTCCACAGGGATATGGACAAGTATCAATCATAGATGTTACCGAACAAGAGGAGGTCCGAGGGAGGGGCAATACAATATTTGGCCCATCCAGGGATGCCCAAAACTGCTATACAACAGGGGCCCCTCCCGAAAACAGAATACTAATATCTACTGGGCTCTTCTGTCCGCCGCCAATTGGAAAGACATCTCTTAAAGCCAGAGATTTGTGAAAAGGAAACAAAATGTTTATTTAATGCTATTCAGGCCTAATGCCACCACTAAAATATCAAAGTCCTTCATGTATACACCTACACCCACACAGCGCTCCCTTCTCCCACTGTCCCAACTCCGGGTACCGTAAATCAGGAAAAGAGCACACGTCTGTGTTGCAGGCCGCTGGCACCGTCAGCTGTGTCACTGTGCAGGATCTCGAGTTAATCCAAAGTACTGTGGTACCCTCTCATGGTCCACTGGCAAGAGTCCTTTGTACCCAGTTCCAGTCAAAGTCTCTCTTGCTTTTTCAGGCCCCGCGGCCAAAGGGGGCACCCCAAAGCCGCGTGGGCCTCTTCTACCAAAGCTGCAGGAGTCCGCACTCCACCAAAAGCATGTGGCTGTCTTCTTCACCTGGCTGCAGGGATCTCCATTCTGGCAAAGCTGCGTGGTTCTTCCCTTTCACCTGGGAAAGAGGGGATCCGCACTCTGCCAAAACCACGTGGCTCCCTCTTTCACCTCACCAAGAGGGGGTCCTCACTCTGCTTAAACCGCGTGGCTCTCTCTCTCATCTGGCCAAGCGGGGGCCCTTCATGTCCTGGAGCCAGTCTTTTTCAAGCTCTCACACAGGCCTTCTCACTCAGGAGCGCAGCCCCTAGTTACATCCTGGGTCCAAGCCCTTCTCCCTCAGGAGAGCAGCCCCTAGTTCCCATCTTGAGTCCCCCTAGTTCCATCCTCAGTCCCCGCTACTCCCTTCTCACTCAGGAGAGCAGCCCCTAGTTACATCTCGAGTCCCTGCTACTCCCTTCTTCCTGGCTCCAAACCTGGCCACTGCTATTTAACATATCTATGAAACCAGTTAAAGGTTATAGATATGTTAAATAATCATTCCAGAGGTTAGCTGCAAAACTGTTGCTATGCAAAACAGCTCTCAATGGCCTGGCTCCATTCATCCCTTCCCTCTGGGGGGGGTGAGGACATCTTATATGTCTCTCCAATATTTCTATACACTTTGAATTCTGGACACCATTCTAAATCTTTTTTTTGGGGGGCCCCCCTGGCTGCACCCTGTATCATAGAAACAAAATGAAAGACTGAGAATATAGATAGAGATGTAAAGTTGGCTGGTAGAGGATGGGTGGTTCTGCTTTTTCAGTAACAGAGATAGTAAAGTCATCATCTTAGAATGAGGTTGGGAATGGAATGATAGGAATTTTAAGAAGATAGGGAAGGATATACAATGCCTCGTGAGTAGAAACCAGGAGCAAGGTTCTTAAAAGAGGAGACCTGGTGAGCCTGCGGGTTGGATTAAAGAGATAAAAACTTTTCATCCGGTTAAAATTAGCCATTTCCTGCTGTTTGAATGATTTTTATATGTGTACATACTAAAATATATATAAACATATAAAAGAAATAAATAAGCTTGAGTATTAGCTTTTTTGTGAAAGATTGAGTGAGGGCAATCTTTTATGGGACTTGGAGTTTCCTTAAGTCATCTCAAAGACTTTTAAATATAAACAGAATTGTGAATGATTTCAACTACTCTTATCCACATGATGTACCTCTAGGTTTAAAACAGTTTTTCTAGAGTGTGTTTCCCAAGACTTATGTTAGAATTACTTAAGATACATACATCTTACAACACAGTTTCTTATCATTCCAGGTAAATTATTATCTCCTTGAAAATAAAATTTCCAAAGCCACATTTTTATTTAATATAAAGCATTAAAGAAAAAGTAATGGTGTCAGATATCTTTTCAGAAAGATTGCACTCAAAGTAGCATGGAGAATATGCTCATTCTTCATGAGTGGGACTCTCCTGAAGTCACGTTACATGTCTTAGAGTTGGGTCCTGAACCAAGGAAATGAGAATAGAAACTGCAAGTGTGTTCTCAAAACAGGTCTGAGACTCTGTTGAACTTGGGATTCAACAGATATTTGATGGGTGGTGGAAAGAAAAACTTAAAATAATCTCCTCATTCACTGTCCTGAGAGAATACTGTTACTATAAACCAAGATAAGGTATTCATGACAAAAATCAGAGTAATTGGTGAGATGGGGAAAGTAGGAAGTACAAGGGACTTTAAAACTCAACAGTGGGTTTGTTGAGCTAGAGCAGTAGTATGTTAATGAACAAGATAGATGTGTCTAATATGAGCATGTTTTCCTTTCTCTCTTGTTCATGGAGGAGAAGGGCAGGGGCAGACAGAAGATGGATGGGAAGGAGACAGGAAGAAAAGGGAATTTTGCAGAACTGAACTGAATTAAAAATTGTGAAGAGATATAGTTGCATTTCTGTGAAAAGAAAACATAAATTTGCCAATATTTGAAAAGATTTCATAACCTGAGTTCTATATCATCAATTGTCAGAATTCTTTATTTCTTTTTATGACCTTGGTGCATCTCGAAGTGCATATTGAAAACATTAATATTTGATTGAAGGTGACCTTTCTTTATTTACCAAATTGTAAGAATTATGTAAAAGATTCTAATATTATTTTTCTTTTAGTTTAAATGTGAGCTTATTGAATTTACCTATTAATACATTTTGATAAAACATTCTACTGGCTAATACAGAAGAACTTTCACTTAAAAACTCATGAATCTAGTTTATTAAAATAAATGTAGATATCTAGTTCTGTGGGATTTACTCAATTAAAAATTCAATACTTTTAATAATACTTTCACAAATAAGCAAATTGAGGCTCAAGAATAAATAACATCTCTGAATGTCACCGTTAGTGAAAGAGCCTAGTTCAGTATTCATTCCTCTCTAATGCTGTGGTTAGTTTAAGGTAACCAAATCATGAGGTTTTTGATGTGAATAAAACTAGATGGTGCACTGCCTACCTTAATAGTATAATTATATTGAAGTATATAAATCATCCTAATTGAGCTGTCACATATACTTACATTTTACTAAAATTAATTTTATATGTGTTTAACTGGCAATTTAGTTGTAATCCACAGCTCAACTGCTTAGTTGGAATCATTATACATACTGTTATATTCAGGACATAAGAAGATTTAAATGATCACTAATGCATTTTTGTCATCAAAATCTCTATGTGTAAATCTCTGAATTTACTAAAACACTTTGGTTCTCTATGAAAGTGTTCTTTTTATCATTTGAATTCCGTTAACATCAAGATTGTATCAAGATCATCCAAGTTACAATCCATTACTTCTGCTTTTCACAGGCTGGTGTTCTGTTGATGCTGCAGTAGTAAATCAGTACTCCTTGCTATTGAATCACTCAAGTCACGTTCCTTCAACATGGTACAGATGCATAAACTGCCACTGCTGAAACTTCACTTTCCACCAGATGCTTAAGAAAAGCTAATAGGCACCTTGACCAGTGTGGCCCAGTTGGTTGGACATCATCCCACAAAGGGAAAGGTTGTCAGTTGGATTCCAGGCCAGGTCACATGCCTGGGTTGCAGGTTCCGTCCCTGGTTGGTAGGGTTGCGTAGGGCAGGCAACTGATAAATGTTTTCTCTCTCACATCGACGTTTCTCTCCGTTTCTCCCTCCCTTCCTCTCCCTCTCTAAAAAATAATTTTAAAAGAACGGATGAAAAGTTAATAGGCTTACAGCCTAAACATGGCTTTGTAGTTACGTTTCCATAGAAAATCTGTGTTAGATATAGTAAGATAGTATCTTTCATGAAGGTGACCTTTAGTGTAGCCGAGTAGAAGAGGATTAAAACTTAACCACAATAAATTAGACACATTCTTTGTAACTCTTTCACATGAAATAGGAAATATAATCTAGGAACACAAAAATTCAGTTTCCAGAAGGTGCACCAACATTGTGATACCCTCCTCCTGTTCTAAATCCTGCCTTTCCTAAAAATGTCACCCAAAATTAGGAAGCTCTTTTCTAGCTCTTTCTTGCAAATAGTCCACCTGTAAACCCCCATCCAGAGTAAATGGAAAAGGAACAGTATTTTTTTTTCCTTTCCTTTAAGTATGTCCCAGCCTTTGATCACTCCTGTTATTGCACAGTCGCTATATCTGGCTATTAAATCGTGCAATTTTACTTCATCATAGAGTTGGGCTGCTTCAGGTTGAGCGTAGTGTACTCTGTCTTCTAATTCCAGTAAAGTCAATTATATAAACTCTTTTACTTTTACAAAATGCTCTTTGGCACACTGATTCCCTCATAGCAGGCAGACCAAGTGAAAGAGAATTGTGGAACCTTTTCAAGTGTAACTGTGTTCTGCGCAGCAGGTACATTTATTACTAATGGGTAAAATAGTCTCTTTTTTTAGCTACATAATGCTTCTGAAGGCTTCCGTTTTCTGGTTTTGATAGACCTTCCGCTTACACTGAGAGAGGAAGGTGAATACCATTGATCACACTATGAAGCTGCTGCAGGAACACCTTTTTTTTAAATCATTTGCTTTGCTTCATAAGTCAGTGACTGCACTTGTCTTAATGAGGTGATTTGCATTATCTACTAGGGTCCTTTCTGGCTTAAACAATTGAATTTGTCTCCTGGTCTGTGCAAACACTCATAAGGAGAGGATACTCCATATTATGGTTTAATATTTATGAAATAAATAGTTGAACATAAAGGATGTTGTCGGTTACTTTGGTGCATATAATGCAAAATGCACATGCTTTGTAATTTGGGCATCAAAGTTAAATTCTTAACGTTCATTAATCGTTTTACCTTCCCATCTCCAATTAGACATCTATTTATATATGAATAAATAATGCAGAATGATATGTAGATTTATGACTAGCTTAAGCCAACATCTGATATAACATTTGTTGCTAACAATGACTAATTGTACCTTTGAGAAAAACATGGGATTTTAGTGGTGGAGGGACAGGAGAAGATGGTCTCTCCTGCTGTGTGAATAGTACTTGTGCATCTGAGCACAATAATTCCAAGAGCCAGTAGACGTTAAGAGCACCAGCTTCCTCAGAGGACTTGATGAAAATGCAGAATTCCAGGCCCAAAGCTACTGAATCAGAATCTGTGTTTTAAATGCATATTAAGTGTTGGAAATCCTGGTTGGCAGTCCCTGTTCTGCATTCATTCTCTCTCTCTGTCTGTATCTCTCTCACATACACACACACCCCTCCTTTAGCTTGCTGTTTTCTACGCCATACAAGTACATATGGCAGAGCATGATTAGGGTAGGAAGGTCATCCATCAAATTTTCTTTAACATGTTTTAAGTCATTCTGTTTTTTTAAACAATCTGGAATTCTGTCATTCAGAAAAAGATGGAGTGCCTATATATTTCTTAAAGAAAGCATTCTTGTACTCTCTTGAATTCACAGGATACAGTCAAGTGGGTTGTTTATAAGCTTAATGAATTCTGTCTATGAGCAAGCATATGACTAAATGAGTAACTCTCTTCCTTACAAGGTATCACTTAGGAGATTATTGAGCCACTTCTTTTCACAACAATTGCAAAATCTCTCTCTCTCTCTCTATATATATATATATAGTATTATACAATAATATAATATAACATCATAACATGTTATAAAACTGTATAGTATAACTTCAGGCATGTGCATATACATACATACATATGTGCATATGTAAATTATATGTGTATGTAAATATGTGTATATAAATCCACATATATGTGAGTATACATGCATATATATAAATTTATATATATGTATATATATAAATTTGCTGAGCTAGACATGTGTCATGCAATGCATAATTTTATTTTGAATAATAGCTTGTAGAACTGGTGGCATCACATCTTAGCTTATACCAAGAAAACTAACTTCTTTCTCACAGTCCCTGACTACTAATGGTTGAAATCTGGGGCTAGTGTAAAGTCACTGAATTCACTTTAGAAACTCCTGTTGTGTGGTGGAAACCAGGACTTTCTCCCTCAGCTCTCAGTAATGGCTGTGGCTGGTGCAGTTTGAGGGACTGACCTGCCAGCCCTCACGCTTGTGATGTAATTATATCTCTCTGTGTTCCAGGAACTTAGGACATTAGAAAAATTTTAAATGTTTGAATCATAGACCAAAGTAGTCTGCACATTAGAATCATTTAGCATCTTTAAAATAGTCTGAGACTCAGACCACATTCTACAGCAATTAAGCCAGTCTCTGGGGGTGATACACTGATATCAGTACTTTTTTAGGTCCCCCTGCTTGATTTTAGTGTTCAGAAAATTTTGAAAACTACTGTCATAGACAAAGATGTGATCGTGGATGATTAGAACTTTAATATTTAGCTCCCCTAATTATGCTACTGAGTTTTATCTTTAGAAGAAAAACTCATGTTCTGATCAAACTTCCCAAAGAAATGTCTTCCTGAATTCTGCATTTCTGATAATGACACTTTCATTATTTATACTACAAAGATCTAAATTGTCAAATTATCTTTGACTCTTCCTTTTTTTCTGGTTTTAAGCTTCGCCTCTCAAATCTAATTTCTTCAAGTAAGTATGTTGAGAACTGAGTCCGGGTTTTAGTTAGTTTTTATTTTTTTGTCCTTATAGCATTCTGAACAGACTTTTCTAGATAATTACTGCAGTGAATTAGGAATGGCACTAAGGAGAGGCATGGTTTGTATCATTTGTTAATCCTCATGGTGTAAATTCTCACATCATGGCCATGACGGCTTGCAAAAAGTATAGTTAGTGTTTGACAGTCTGCTATTGCAAACTGGTACAAGCTGTTTTCAACACCACTGCATCAGGCACTAACAAATACAAGTGTTGAATAGGATCACTGGATAAGAAACAGGAACAGTAAGGTGAAAGCTCTGATTACACAGGATTTTTGACATAAACATCTGTTACCTTGTATGTTGTTTAACTTTATATTTCAGTTAGCTATTTATTTAATACTAAAGAAAAATTACATTTGATATTGTTATAGTTTTGTTCACAGTATACCTGGCAATCACATATTGCTTAAAGCAGTTGAGGTATTTAAAGTAGTGATGTATTGTATCTCAAGGCGCTATATGACATTTCTCTGAAAAACTAAAGGACTGTATATAGACAAAAAAATAGACTTGTAAAACTGTAGGCCTTACATTTTGTGCATATTGGTTTAATGTCATGATGTCTCCCACAAGTAAAGCAGAATTACAATCTATGTTAAGCATTATAATTTTCTGCATAGCTCATTAAAAGGACACAGCTTTTTTTAATGGGTTAGAAGATGTGTGCTTTAAAATATATCTTTTAAACTAAAACCATTATGTTGCTGATCTATCTTTCAAGAGCAATATTACTTCTAAACATTTTATGCATTCAACAGAAGAAATCACTAATTTTAATTCAGTGAAATATGAAAATAGAAATGTACAGTATCCCAGAGGAACTTGAAGATTAAGAATCATTTTTGGCTACAGATGATTTATTTAGCTTTGATATAACTGAAACTATGTGAAGGGAATTTCCTAAAATGTAACCAATGTGATTTGTAGTCTTAAATTCCACTTGAATGAATAATCAAAGGAATGTATGAGTCAGGCATAATCTTTTAAGAAGTTTTAATGGGGCAAGGATATCTTAGGAACTGACTTCTGATGAATTGATTTTAACACTTTGAAGGCAGTTTCTTGGAGCATTCCTTAGTGATGGGTGGACAGAGGGCTACAGTCCAAATTGTTGACTAGTATTAACCTCTTTGTTTTAACATCTAATCATTTGTCCAAACAGATTATGAAAAAAAACTGGGCAATTTCTGTTGTGGCATTCATTCCATTAGTGCTAATAATCTAATTAGTATTATTTTTAAAAATGAAGAAACAACTCGAGTGTAGGTGGAAGCTTCCACATTGTCACCTCTGCCAAGATCTTGAAATGATGGGGATGGTGTCACCAGCGAAGGGCTTGCATGCCGGAGGAGTTTAGGCAATTTTGCAGGTGTTGAGTGAGAATCGAGTCTACAGCTTCTGCTGTTTCTGTCAGTTAGCAGCTCTTCCTGTCTCTCCCACTGATTCATCTATGTGACCTTGGAAAAAGTCACTTAAAACCCCGGGTAGCTTTATTCCAATAGCTTTAAAACAGGAAGATGGTTTAAATTTAACCATCTCATTGTAACATTGGTGCCACATCCATTCAATGCTTTGCAGTCCCATGAGGAAAGGCTTTTTATACTTTTTTGTTATCTGTTAGTTATGTTCCTACTTTTGAAACTTGCATTTCCCTTCACTTGGCAGAGTTTTCTGAATACCCACCATTTCCCTCCACAATTATTGACATCCTACTGTCAACATGTAGAAAATTCTTCTTAAATGAGCCTCATCGGGCAGGCTTAGAGTCTGTTCCCGCATGGCTTCCTATTTCTTATTAAAGTCGCTTCAGGCTGATAAAGCTCTTCAAATTAGAAAAGCTAACAGTTCTGCACTTGGGTATTTGTATTATATTTCTAAATTATACAACTGCTTTCCTCTGTCCTCCTTCTCTTGTTGAAGTCTATAATTCTATGTATTTTACTTGATAAGGTTATTGATTTCCTGTCATGCTAATTTTAACTGCATATTTAAAAAAATAAAAACGGTATTAATACTTTATAATTCTAGCCGAAAGTCATTACCTGTCACAAAAATCTCAAAAATTAAATAGTATATGATAAAGATATTAAAGTAGCACTGTTGATCTGACAAAAAAGAACCTAAAATTTGTTAGTTTTGTTATAGTTATTGTTCCTCACTTTTCTTACACAGAATACAGATGCTCTTTGCATAAACACACTGTAGCTGTAAACTGGAGGTGTGCTTTCAAGAATTATGTCCTGCGTGATAAGAACACCTCCTCCCAGTGTGTTTGATTGCTGTGCTTGATTGACATTATCTGTATAAATGTTAAAGAGTTTGAAAACAAGCCCAGAGCTAACTTTGAATCTAGAATCTAATTGGATATGCAGATATTTATTGCATGCTATAAAGTTAAATATTAATGCACAGCTTTAAGCATGATAATGCATTTTGTCTTCAGGTTCATTAGAAGCGTGCGGTAAATTGGCACCAAAGCAGTTGGACGCTGAAGTGGCAGTCTCCTAATTGCTTTTCTCGTGCTCCTCTAAGAACAGTTGCCATTTATTTTGCCGTTTTAAGCTCTCCAGAAATTTACATCAATGGATATATCTTCAATCTATTAACTCAGACTCTAAAGCTATTAAACTCCAAAACGACACTTTAAAAAAAACTTAAAGTAAATGCTCACATTATTTCAATCTATAGCTTCCATGTGGAGGGCAGCAATGAGCACCTTTCTATTTTTCACCCGGTGATAATACCCAGTGTCACAAAAGCTGTCACTCTGTATCATCTGCACTGTTGCACTGGGTGACAGCATGGTTAAGAGCTGGGCCCTCCAACTCTGTCAACAACCCTGAAGCAGAACCCCATGCATAGACATGCTTCTGTGACTCAGCTCCTTGCAGTCTTCTCTCTGGGTCAACTTCTCTGTAACCAACAGCTTACCCCTGGCTCAATAATCTTCGTTCCAAAACATCAGGCTTCTGAAAGTAGTTTTCTCTGAAATCTGAACTGAAAAGAGACAACACTGAAATACAAGTTATTATTTTCAAAAGTCAGAAGCAGCACATTTTGGTCCTTTGGAGATAAAAACACCCTCCAAAAAGCACATTGCTTTGATTTCACTTAATGGCCATGATATATTTGCCACTGGTTTTGGATTTTTTGTAACCACATAAACATTGCTATGCCTTCCGGAATGTTATATTTGGGGAGAGCAATGTACAGTTGACATAATTTGGAGTTACTTAATTTTAAAACTAAATGGCTAGGTCTACCTCATTATAATAATTTTGTGGAGTATTCCCTAATGGAAAAATTTGGGAATGTCACAATTATTGTAGTGCACAATAAATTTATACTTAAATAATGTTTTGAATGGAATAAATTTATTTTTCCTATTGTACTAAATATGTATGTAACCCGATTACATTCCAAGACACTTTCAATTAAATTAAATATAGGAAAGTTAAATAGTTTTGTTATAATTGGAAGTGGTAGAGAAAGTTAGAAAGTGAAGGAAGCAGTAGAAATCAGCAAAGTGTGCACAACAAAAAAGAAAGTACTTTCTCTTTGTACTTTTGCTTCAGTTGGACACACTGTGACCCCCTAAGTTTAAGTTAAATTCAATACCTAGATTCCTTTGTATTGAAGGTAAGTCTCTGTTGAAAAAATAAAATAGTCTTTGGAGTGTAGACTATTGGGTTTAAATCTAACTAAATACTTTGTAGTTTCAATTTAATTTAGATGTCATTACATGTAAGTAAATGAGAATACAATTATGATCTGAAATAAGTAGAAAACTACTGTCTATAAATAACTACATGTAATATATAAGGTTGAATAAAATCAAAGTCAAGAAAAAAACAGGTCAGTTATTATGTATGATTTGAGACTTGGGTACCAGAATTTAGAGAGTTATAGTTTTTATTTTTCACAAGATATCATTATCAGAAAAACATTATTTGTCTCCCTGATTATAGCAGTTTGTTAGGTTCTGCACAGAGCTGATTTAGTGACCTGTTACCAAATGTTTAGGACATTGAAATATACAATTGATAACAATATAAATGTATATAAAGGACTTAAAAACAACAGAAAGTAGGATGAGCTAAATTATCTAAGTTACCATTTAAGAGTAGAGCAAGTAGTTCTAGAAGTAGCATGTATAAAAAATTGAGCAAAAAATAATTCAACACTCTCAGGGAAAACTTTTTAGAGCAGAGGAAGGTGATGGAAGTTAGTATGCTTGCAGCTATAAAGGGGGTATTTTGGTATGCTTTAAATTTAAAAAATGGTCTAGTGGTTGCCAGCTTTGCTGTACTTTGCAATTACCTGGGGATCTTTTAAAAATATTAATGCCTGGATCTTACTTTCAGACATTCTGATTTGATTATTATAGGGTTTGACTTAGTTAAGCACTGGGACTTTCAAAAGCTCCCTAGGCTATTTTAACATACAACAATGTTTGAGGATCACTGGAAGGAATATGAGAACCTTTAAAAAATAAAATATATCAAGGAAGCTTTTTTCATAAGCAATAATTTTGTGTGTTTTAATTTGTATTAATTGTGTAGAAATCAAAATACACCTTTTATGTTAAAATTCTAAATGTTCTATTTAAAAGGAGATTTATAAAGAGATGCTTTATAAATGGTTGATGCGTTCAGTGAAATTCTGTATAACATTGAAAATAAACACATTGAAGCCTTAAATATGAATGAGGTTAAATATCAAAATAATAAACTGTATTAAAAAGGAAAACTTAGGAAGCATTCATCAATATAACATTCACAGTAAGAACATCTCTAAAATAATTGCTTTTGTTTATGTAACAAATATAAGACATGTGAATAGGCATGACCTTCAGTGAATTCAGGATAGTAATTACTGTTGGGAATTGTGGAAAGAAAGTGGATTAGGAAGAGGTACAGCATTATTATTTTTTTAACATCTTATTTATTTATTTTTAGAGAGAGAAGAAGACAGGGAGAAAGGGAGAGAAACATCAATGTGTGGTTGCCTCTCACATGGCCCCCTCTGGGGACTTGGCCCGCAACCCAGGCATGTGCCCTGACTGGGAATCAAACTGGTGACCTTCTAGTTCACAGCCCGCACTCAATCCACTGAGCTACACCAGCCAGGGACGGAGTTATTATTTTTAATTTAAAAAAATCCCAATCCAATACAGCAAAATGACCAGCTTTGACAAAGCTGGCGAAATACACATGCGTTTGTTACATCACTCTCTATAGTTTTCTCTGTACTTGACATATTCCACAGCACCAGTAAGTAGTGTTGAGAAAACTGGATATCCATGCACAAAAATAAAGAAATAAATTGGATCCTTGTTGTATACCACATACATCAACTCCAAATGGCTTAAAGACTTAAATGTAAGACCTGAAAGTCCTTTTTGATTTTTTGGAAATGGCACCAAAAGCAAAGTTAAATAAGGAAGACTACACACAATTGAAAGGTTCTGCACAGCAGAAGACAACAATTCATCAAATGAAAGGCAACCCATGGGATTAATAGGAAATATTAGCAAACTATCCAATAATAGCTTATTATTCAATATATATAAGGATCTTTTACAGCTAAACAACAAAACTCAAATACTCCAATTAATAAATGGACAAAAGATCAAACTTTTTTGTTCCCCAAATGAGACATTCAGATGACCAACAGGTATATGAAAATGTGCTCAACATTACTCTTTATCAGGGAAATGCAAATCAAAGCCATGATGAGATATCATACCACATCTGTTAAAATGAGTATTACTAAAGCATCAAAAGGTAATTTTTCTCAAAGATGTAGAGAAAAGAGAGCTCTTGCCCTCTGTGGGGAATGTAAACTGGTGCATCTGTTTTGCACAACAGAATGGAGATTCCTCAAAAACTTAAAAATAGAACTACCACGTGATCCAGCAATCTCACTTTTGTTATAAATCTACTATCTCAAAGAGATATGGGCACTTGATGTTCTTTGCGGCATATTTACAGTGGTCGGAATATGGAAGCAACCAGAATGTACCCACAGATGAATAGGTAAAGAAAATGTGGAACATACATGGAATATTATTCAGCCTCACAAAGGAAAGAGATTCTGCCATTCGTGACAGCATGGATGAATCTGGGATACATTATACTAAATGAAAGAAGCCCAGAAATGAAGACGAGTATCACATGATTGTGCTGATATGGAGAAACTTCAAAAAAGGAAAAGAAAATAGTAACAGAAAGCACAATGGTGTTTACCAGAGGTTGGGGTGGGGGGAAAGGAGAGATACTAACAAAAGTTACAAATTTCCAGTGAGAAGGTGAGAAAGTTATAGAGATTTAATTTATGACATGTTGACTATAGTTAGTAGTAATATATACTTGAAATTTGATAAGAGAATAGTAGATCTGAAGTGTGATCACACACAGCATATTTATGGGAGGTAATAAATTTGTTAATGAATTAGATTGGAATTTTCTTACATTGTACACAAAAATTATCACATGGTACACCTTAATGTATACAATTTGTTGGTCAGAAATAAATAAAAAACCATGTCCACAGCAAAAAAGAAAGATTATTTCCAATTTTACTGGTATTCAAACCACACAGGAAATATTCAGGTTGTGATAGAAGAAAAAGAGGAAAAAATCTAAACTAAGTTATATTTCTAATCATTTAGCAAGTTGAGAAACTGCAATAATGGAATGTTTGTAGTCTTATCATAGGGGAAGTAAAAATGAAAGTTGGGTTTTAATACAGTATCATTGAAGCAACCAGAAACACAATAGAGAGACAATTTGAGTTCTTTATTATTTTTGCAAAGTATTTCATTAATATTTTTGTTTTAAAATTTCAATTATTAGATAAAAACATGTTATTTTTTTTCTATGACAATTTTATTTTATTTATTTATTTATTTATTTTTTTAACTTTTAAAACATCTTTATTAAAAGTTCTTTTTTTATGGTAATACATATTTTTTTTAATATTATTTTATTTAGTTACTTTTCAAGTACATTTTTTTTTCATCTATTTCTCCCATCCCACCGTACCCCCCCGCCCGGTCTCCTCCCTCCCTCCCATTCCCCCCAGTCCTCATCTCTGTGTCTTTCATACTTGTTCCTCAAAATCCCTCCCCCCTTTTTCCCCTTAAGTTCCCTTCCCTCTCCCCTCTGGTCGCTGCCCACTTGTTCTCTATTTCAGTGTCTTTGTTTTTATTCTGTTTGCTTGTTTGTTTTATTCTTTAGCTTCCTGTCAAAGGTGAGATCATTATTTTTAATATTTTCAGATTATTCAGTGTATTTAAATACTCATTTAGAAATGTTTTATTATATTTACAATAATTCTAAACTCTCTTTAAGGAGTAGATATCACATATCTACTATGTGATATATGAAGATCAGTGGACCCATAACACAGAAAAATGAAAAAACATATCCAAGCATTATTGTTCATAAAATTTCATAGTCTGTATACAACTCTCTGAAGTTTCTACAAGGGCTCTAGGATAAGTGTTTTATCTCTAAACTAAAATAACTGTAAAAATAGTTTTTTTCTTTTACCTTCTTAGCATATAAAATTTTAACATGAGGCACTATATTGACTGGATATTACTTAAGATAAGTAATAACAAATAGCAAGTTCAAATACAACTTTCTAAATTTGTGATTATCTTCAGAGTGAAACAACATAATAAATTACATTTTATAAGAGAAACTGTCCCTTACATTATACACACAATTTTGCTCTAAAAATATAGATCTTGTCAATATGAATGAACATACTAGCAATTTAAAATAGAACAAGTCAAATTTGGAAGGATTATCCCACTCAAATTAACCAGAGTTTAATTATTTTTTATTATTTCTCATTTTTATTCTTTTTTTTTAATATTTTATTTATTTATCTTTAGAGGGGAAAGGAAGGAGAGAGGGAGAGAAACATCATGTATGGTTGCCTTTATGGGTCCGCGGGAACTGTTTTATTCTTAAAATATTTCTTGGGAGTCAGACAAGTCCTTCCTATTGAGCCAAGACTAAAGCACAGTTTGCCCTTGGAATATGGTACATTATGGGACAGACAAAGGGTGTTCTTCTTTATTGTTTTTCAAGTACAGTTTTCCGCCTTTTCCCACCACCCCAGCCGTCCCCACCTCCCCCATTTCTATCCCCCTCCTTGTTGTCCACAAGTCCTTTATTGTTGGGGACCACCCTGCCTGGTTTCAGGAATTGTAAACCATCTCCCATGTCTAAGGCTGTGAGTGACCTCCGGAATGTGAGCCACTGAGGAGACGAGGCTTGTCTCTGGCAGCAGATGCTGCCCCTGCTTCATCGCCCTGCCCCCAAAGCATGGTGGGATGGTCAGAGACAAGTGAGACCCCTCAAAGAAGGGGCAACCTAGGCCAGACACGATCACTTAGGAGGCCATCATGGAAGGACTTGGGGGGCTGCGACAGAGAGGGAGTGATGGACCCTCGCTCCTCGGCTGTGACAAAGCCTGAGTCCCATGTCCTCTGGGAGAAGTGCTTCCTGGCTCTAATCCACTTAAGCCTAGAAACCTATGAAGGGGAAGGAGGCGCAAGCTGGGAATGGTGGGCTCCCTGGGTAATTGGGCCTGAGAAGGAATATGTGAAACCCTGTGAGACCTGCTTTGTTTAAGAATGCTTTTAGTTAGATGATAAAGACCTGAGCAACAGAAGAGTTTATGTTCCCAAAGTTCTGTAGCCTTTTAGCTGACAGGCTCTGACTTAGAAGAAACCCTAATGGTTCTTTGTATACCATCTACTGTTTACTGCTTGACAGTGATTAATAAATTGTACCTGAACTCCTGTGCAAAAATCCCAATAAAAGCCTGACTAGGCAAGGGTCTGGGCACTTTCTCTCCTTGAGAGAGAGAGTTGCCAGGCTGCTCCAAGCCGCTCTCCCCTTGAGAGGGTGGCAAGGCCATTCCGAGGCTCTCCCCTTGAGGGAGTAGTAGCCTTACTGGACCTTTTCCTCCACCGGATTTGGTAGTCCGTGTGAATTTGTCTCATGTCTCATCCATGACGCCGTGGGCACTGCTTATCAGTGCGAGCATCACTTTATAATTGTTCCTGTAACCCCTTCACCCAACCCAAAGGGGGTTCTTAGTAGAATCTTTTTGTTTTTTATTTTAAATAATGTTTAAATTTTTGTAGGACTTCCGTTATGAATGGGGGCAGAAAAATTTGTACCAAAATTATTCTACTTTATATAAGGTTTTAGGTTTTAAAGTATAGATATATGAGTGAGGAGGAAAAATGAGAAGTTAGGCTGGGGTCAGGAGAATTAAAATGAAAAAAATATACAGAGAAATATGTGTTTATTTCATGATTAAATGATTGAACTTACAATTAAATTAGCTAGGTAATGATCTTTTTGCACTTTTTAGTATAACTGCAAAAAAATATATGAAAAGAAAATTGGCAAACATGTCTGAAAGACATAAAATATCACAGAAAATCAATACAGATAATTGCTATACTAAAACACTTACCTAGTTAGGAAACATCCCTCCCTGTTTTTCAAAAGGATTCCCTCATATTAAGATAGACACCTGGTAATTTTTGCAACCACACATTCAAGAGAATCAATTAATCATCTCTTAGGATTAATTTATAAAATTAAGATTTTCTTTCTCCACATTCTTGCCAAAAATATAATATGCAAAGATCACACTTTCCAGGAGGACAGAAAACTTCACCAGCAATCCCCCGACCTTTTCTTCCTTCTTCAACAGGATAGTCTGGGTCTTTTTTCTTTAAGTCTTCTTTAACTTGAGGCAATTCATCTCTAAGTAAAGAGTACAGTCTTGCTGTCTTTAATAAGCATTTCCAGGAGGGGACAGTACCTTCCACAGCACTGCTTTCTTTTGTCCATCATACATCTCTGGGGAGGTCACATCTTACTTACGTTTTGGATATATAGGGAAGACAGATCCTTAGGAGCTTTTTTTTTAGTCACTGTTCTATGATTTGTACATTCAGTACATCTATGGATATTCTTAAGTATGATAGGTATTAATTAAAAATATAATGAAGAAATTCAAGTTTATTTTTCTCTTTCATTCTAGTTCATTGTATTTTATCTGCTCATATATAAACTTTCATGTAGCTGTATAACTAACGATTTTTAATTTTCAGCTACCCCATGAGCCACATATTATTTTTAGGAAGAAAATTATTATTTAAAAAGAAAACAGGTCTTTATTTTGAGACTGTTTTTTCCCCTGACTAGTGGGTAGTTCTCAGTTTGGACTGAAATTATGATATGAACCTTATCCTAAAGTACAAAAGAAGAAGCATCTTAGAAAGTGCCAAAGATATAAACTGACATGTAAAAAGGTATTGACTATGCTATAAGAAATCATAATTATTATTCCCAAGGCAAATAGAGTTTTTCTTATTTTTAAAAGAAAGTCATAAGTACTTTTGAGACTGATGATTGAAAATAATTTCAATGGGAATGCTTACTTTGTTTATTTTTACAACTTCTGAATTATTAATGAGATATATGCATAGATTAGTAATAATACATAAATCGTAATCCAGTTATATTCATAATATTTCAAGATTTTAAAAAGCCAACTTGGACCAAAGTAGAAGTCACTGATGTTCTAACGTCTGTTTCTTAAGGGAAACCGGACTTGGCCTGGCTTGGACTCTGAACCACAGCAGAAACTTGGCTGCTGGGTGCCTTCAAAATGAAATTCCCCTAGATGTCCCCATGGGTGTCCACAGTGGCTGGGGGATTATTGTGAAGAGAAGGTTATTTAATTAACTTCAAGAGTGCTTGTGTTAACACAATTAAAAGTAGTTTATCATTATAACTGTCACTGTGAGGGATAAGGAAGAGGAACTAGAGACTGCCCTTGAAGAAGCTAGTAATTTTCTGCAGATAGATTATAGTTCCGGGGACTGCAAAAAGGAAACAGTGGAGAACTGTGTGACATAGATTATCACTCTGTTGAAAATGTACCTGGCATCTAGTAGGAAGAGTGGCTCTCTGGGTCAGCTTTGTTCAGGACAGCTTTATGTAGGAAGTTAGACTTGAGATTTTCTTTGAAAGAAGTGCTGGAGTCAGAATCTTTAAAAGTAGGATCTTAAATGGAAGGAGATAAAGAGGAAAAATTTTTAAGATTTAGCCTAGGTGTCACCTCTTTCTTATCCTGACTGCTGCATCCTGAGTGAAAAGTCCTTTCAAATTCTCTCAGTAACACGCCTATCGGTAGCATTCACTACCACATAATTAGGTAATTTCTGTCTCTCAACTCGACTAGGAGCATCCTGAGGACAATGTTTTAGTGTGTATTTTGAACAGCTAGCACAGTGCCGGACCAGATATTACTTTCCAGGTTTCTAATATCTAGCACAATGCCAGGCTTCCTTAAATGTGGGCTCTTTGGCTAGCTGGATGGATGGACAGGCAAACAAATGAAATGGTTGGATGGATGGTTAGATGGATGGATGGATGGATGGATATATTCAAACAGAAAAGAATTAGCTTGGTCAAAGTTATATAAGAAAGAATACCAAGGGAATGGTAATAATTGTGAGGGAAATGTCCTGTCTGAAATCATGTATGTTTAGATTAAGTAACATATTTTTTTCGTGTGGGCAAGGTGAAGTCTATTTATGGAGTTTAGAGGCCAGTGATATGAGTCTGAACCTCACTTAAGAACCTTTGGGAAAGTCACTGAGTGCTCTTAGTCAAGAGAGTGGTATCATGCAGTAATAATCCAAATGGACTGGAACGACTAGAGATCAGTAGGCTTTTGCAGCGGTCAGGGCATAGAGCAATGAAGTCACGGACCAAGAGCGGCAGTGAGAATCCAGGCCAGTCCTAATGCACTCAAATGAAAGGAGCTCCAAGAAATGCACCAATACGGTAAATGGGGATGAAAATGAAAGATGAGTTAGAAATCCTTCCAAAATGTTGGTTTGGGCTATTGGGAACACTCTAAAATATTGGCAGGATTCAAAATTTGGCAAGATAGTTTGTTTGAAGGAAGTGTGTAGCAAGCTATGCTCTGGACCTATATAGAGTAATATATAGTACATTTTAAATACTAGTGACAAAGACCAGCCATGGGCCACATGAACTAGAATAATTCAGATGCACTTTCCCTCTTCCCAGAAAGCATCCTTTTTTCCCAGTGTCCCTCTGTGTTGCTCTTTGCAATCTTGCTCTCAGCTACAACATCAAGTAATTTTCTCTTGAATATTAGCTGATAGAATGTTATCTATCATAGTAATATTTTCACATACTACAGAGGATTATTAAAGGCACAAGAGTTATTGAGCCTCAAAAGAATATTTCAGAATTTAGACAGTCTAGGCCGTTACTCAAGCATACAAACAAACAAACAAAAATGCTGAAGGAAATATTGCCAGCATTATCAATTTTTTTGTAAAACATTGCTACTGTCATTTTTATCTTTGAACTCTAATAGTATGTGGATTTATTCTAAATTTCTAAATAATCTGGTGAAAAGAGAATTTCCAAAAATCTCCAATTTATAACTTTAAATAAAATTCCCACATGTTAATATAATCTTTTAGAACTTTATGTATAATTTTTTTATTTTTGCTTTTTATCTTTTAAAGATTTTACTTGTTTACTTTTAGAGAGGGCGAAAGGGGGAAGGAAAGACAGAGAGAGAACCCTGAGAGATTCATCAGTCGTCGGTTACCTTGACCCTAACTGGGGGCCCGCCCCACAACCCAGGCATGCGCCCGACCAGGATCTGAATCCGTGACCTTTGTGTTCACAGGCCAGGGCTTAATCCACCGAGGCACGCTAGCCAATGCAATTAAAAACTATATATTGTTGTTCAGTTGCAGTTGTCCCACTTTCCCCCCATTACTCTACCCCACCCTACCCGCCTCCCTCTCTCACATTCAATCCCCCTCCTTCCTGTTGTCTTTGTCCATAGGTCCTTTATAAATGTTGCTTGATTGGACCCTTCCCTTCTTTCCCTCCTTAGGCCCCTCCCTCACCCCTGTATTCTTTTTAAAAATAAAACGCTTACTAAATAGCTAGATATAAAAATACTTTGTTTTCCGTCTTGCCTGTCTCACTTGCTGACTTCTTGACTTCTTGGAACTGATTTAGTCTTTGTAAATCTTAGATTCCTCATTTGCAAACAGTTTTTTGAATGTGCATGGTGCCTGTGTATTGAATATAAAATGCATTATGTGAGAAAAACTGCTAGTATTATTTCATATATTATTTAAAAGCTTATTTTGTTGTTAGATTAATAGTAGATATAAGTAATACTTAAATAGTAGTTCAGTAGAAAAAAGTATATAGAAGCTAATCCAAGTTGTTTTATGTTAGGCTCACATTAAAATGTCACCATAGTACCTGCTTTTGAAATTTCAACTTGAAAAAATGGAGCGTACTTATTGTTTTCCAATTCCAAGATTAGGTAAATCTTATTAAAACACAGTCTGTAGATCAAATTCTGCAGGATATAAAAAATAGACTGTTGTCTAAATTAGATTTATATGTTTTCTAAATTTCATCCTAGACAGGTAAATCCTATCATTAGTTTTGCGTGGCATAGACCTGTCATTAAACATACAATTTTTTTAGTAATTTTAAATCCCCGTACCTTCCTAAAATATCATATATTTTAATATAAAATTACATAAAATATAGATTTCTGTTTGAAGATAGTGGCAATGTCACAAGTCTGCTTGAAAATGCCATTGGTCATTTACTTGTATCGTTCAAATACGCTCTCTGTATTCTAATGTTTGCTTTTTCTTTTTTCTCGACTCTTCCCTAGTGTCTTACAATTGAAATATTGTACATCTTCCTATATCTATCTAGATGCTCAGTCATCTTTTAAAGCCTCTGCAGGGTCCTCTACCCAATAGGAGAGTGTCTTCCCATCCCTGACTCATTGCTCTTCAGTCAGTTTTATAGAAAGTATCCTGTCATTCATTACCATTGTTTAGTTGCTTGTTCTCTCACATTCATGAATGTGAGAGGTTCTTGAATGCGTGGATTTCTTCTTAATAATATGTAATATTTTAGGATGCTGCATAATAGTATATATATGTATATTTGTCATTCATTAAATATGTTTTGCAGCATTGTCGCAAAGTGGCAATTAGTTTATGGTGGTATTGGGAAGTTTGACACAATACGTTTTTGTACAGTATTGAAATATTATGAATATATCAACTGATGGCTACTGAACTTTTATTAGGTTAAAAGTGTTTGCCCATATTTTTATTGTTTCTTTATTTTTTGAAAACGTTTTTTGAAATGAATGATTGGAAGTATGGAAGTCAAATTCCTGCTTCTTTTATATTTTATTATGGCAATTTCTAAAGCAATATTTCTGTCTATTGTGTAGAGGAATCAAATTTCATAATGTATAGTTATAGAATATTCAGTTATTTTATGTTTTAGGAGTCACAATATCATTTATGTACAATTAATATCATTAGTACATATAGGAATAGTTTTTAACTTCTAAAAAGAATTGTATGAATGCATGATAATCATACTTCTTAAAGCAATATTGTAAGCAGTATGCTTGCACTAATGTAAAATTGGGCTATAGGAGTTTAACAAGACTTTAGAAGGTCAATATGCATAAATTTAAATGCATGTTTTGATTATTTCATTCATTTGGAAAACCCTGCCAAGAAAGTCTTGTTATCTATTTACTTATTTATTAAATTTCTATTCAGCCTACACTATCTGTAAGAGATGACTTAACACTTCTGTGAGGTATCCATGGAAGTATTAAAGTCTCCATTGTACTCTAACACAGTGGAAGATGATAAAGATCAGGAGAGAATCCCATAGCCCTAAAGCTAAGAGTGGCAAGACAGAATGCCAAGTTCAGATCATCACCTTTGCTCACAAAACAAACACACAAACAAACAAACAAACAAACATCCCATTGTTAACAATTCCAGTGGAAGAAACTGGATGGAAGAAGGCAGATGGGAAGGCCTAATACTGAGAAATAAAAGGAAGAATAAATAATCACTTTGAAGTTCTGTCTTGCCATTGCATGGCAAATTTAACTGTGAAATGATACTCATTTTTATTCTTGTTAATTTTCCTGTTCATCCGAAACATCCTGAAAGACTTTTCTTCGTTACATGTGCAAATACTAGTTGCTAATTGGGTATTTACTATTAAAGTACCTTAACATAAAGAAGGTTGTGCAAGCTTCCTAGGAGAAGCAGCTGAATTTATCCCCTTGTTTCTTGCTGAGCTGCATTAAGTGAACTGTCTGGACTATTAAATTTCTTTATATCAAAGGCTTCTCATCTCAGCTGGGGGCTGAAGGGTTGATTGAAGCCAAGAAAGAATTGGACAGCTAAAAGGACCAAAAGCAGCACAACGCAGCTGATAAGTTTCCGTAATAGATATATTTTCAGCTAGAATTATTTCATGTTTCAAAGAGGAATTTGCAGCATAACTTAATTTTCCTGGAACAAATTTACTAACTTGATTGTATGGCTATAGAAATTATATGAAACTCAGAAATAGAAGGAAGCAGATGTCTTGGTTCTTTCTGTTGTAAACAAATAGATTTTCCTCTCAGGTTTATTTTCAAGTATTTTTCTCTCGCTAATATGGTAATTTTAATATATATCCTAATTTACCTTTGTTATTCCACAATCAAATCTCTGTTCCAGTATCTTTGATGTAGTATTATCAAAACTGCATGTACTTTATACAGTACATATCAGCAAGATAGGTCAGTACATGAAATTTCAAAGATTTTATTTTTACACTAAGTTTTTTTTTTTTTTTACCTCTCCTCGGGCCTCAGTCTCTTTAATCCTAGGATTAACCTAGCTATGATTCTGTGGGTCTTTGCTTTAAAGTGTTGCAATATCTTTTTGCTACATAGTGAAAAGAACTGACGCAGGACTCCAATTAGGGCCTGACCCTTACAATGTGAAATGCAGCCTCCACTCAGTTTATCTCACACCTGCACGTGGGCTGCGCATGCACATTCACTGAACACAATGTCCGCTCTGTCTCTGGGGATGTAATTGGAGTTCTGTGGATCTGAACCATCAAAAATCCACTCCTATAGCTGCTGCTCACAAAACTTTGTGAATTTCTGGCATTAGGTCATCCAAAAATACTGCACAATACGGATTTTCACATCTCAAAGTCCACCATTTTCTTGGACTTGAATTTCTGTCTATTTTGGGCTGATAAATTTCTTTATAAAGAGCCAATAACTAAATTTCCCACTAGCTTTTTACTTTCTTTTTTACTGGTTAATGAGAGAAAAGACAGGAACCTATCCAGCCAAATATTACCCAATTAGGACCTAATTACAATGTGATAACTAAATGATTAAGGCACAAACGACTATGGTAGGGTTCATAAAGCGAGAAGGAGGTAGGATTTTCCCAGTTCTCTAAACTGATAGAAATGACTCAGAGTTGTCACTACATATTTTTTTTATTATGTGAAAGCATCTTGAGCAAAATTAGTGATTTGGTATAGATCCATGAGAGATTAGGAAATAATCATGTTATACTTTGTCCTTGTAACATTAAACTTAAATAGTTAAAAACTTTATAAATAATAAGACAACTAATAATCACTTCAATTATTATTTTTTCCAAGTAATTCTAATAACAGATTAGCTTTACCCTAGATAACCATACTTTCTATTTTTGCTTTATTAAGTATTTTCCTTTAGGTAACTGGCATTTTTAAGGAACTACAGTAAGAGACAAATTGATAAAAAAAGAACTCATTCCTAATCATCTCATAGAGATTTGTTTGGGTACAAAATATTTAAAAAGATAAGTAAAGGGCAGTGTGAAATTATTATTATTATTTATTTTGCAAAAAGAAAAATAAATCACACTACATTTATTGGGAGAAACTGCATTAGTATGGAAAGATTCCTCTGTCATAGACTCAGAATATGTGATAATTATTTTCAGTTACATTTCTTAGAGCATTACCAGTGAACACAGTGCATTTTAGAAGCCTAACGTTAGGTGCAAATCTCCCAGGTTTTTAGTAATGTGGACTCTGGATATACAGGTTGAAGCAGAGCCATGTTGCACACATCATAAAATAAAGGCTCAATTGCTAAAGGAAATCTATATGGCCAGTTCAAAACCATAGCATAGTATTTTAACAATGTTTATGGAGATCAGAAAAATGACATTTTATAAAATGCATTTAATATTTATGATTGCAAATAGATAAACATAAAATTTGCATTACCTGTTTGTATTAAATATCTTTCTATCAAGTAAAGAAATATGCTTCAAATAATTATATGTTCATTGTCATGTCCATAAACTTATAGACAAGCTAAATGTTTACAAAGCAAATGTTAAGTTTAAAATTTAAGAGCCCAAATACCCAGCTATATTTATAGAATATTTTGTTTATTTCTTTCTCCCCATTTATTTGGGTTATCCATTGATAAATGTATTTTTATCTATTTACTTTGCTTAAAATAACTATGTGTCAGGAAGTTAGAATAAAAATAAAGAAATCCTATTATTTAGAGTCCATAGATTTTCTAGATAAAAATGTTTCCAACATTTAACTGACTCTACACATTTAAGATTTCTGATTATGATGAACAACATCAACATCTTTATATTTAATATTAACATGGTATTTCTTCATCTTTACTCATTGCCCAAGGGAATCAAAGGGAATTTTTTTTACACCTACGTCACCTTAAGTATAGAATGTACTTTAACCTACAAAGCAGAAAACTAACAACATTCTTTTTACATGTAACATAGATCTTTTAAAATTTCATATAAGTTCTTCTATGGCCCTTTGACCATTCTAGTTTATTCCAGGCATACATCATTTTGGAGCCTCTTTTTCCTCCTTGTCATATACAAATTCCAGTGACACTTTTGTTTGGCTGAATCACTATACATTGAGATAAACTTATGAGTCCATAGTGCTTATGTTATATCATAATCCCTAGATGATTTATTTTCTTAATTTTAATTTCTAGTGCTGTATTTCACCTCTAATATAAGGATTAAGTTCTGAGCTGGCAAGCTTGTTAAATGTTGACTACTCTTTTCTAGGGGTATCAGCTGATACTGGAATGAAACTTTGCTAAGGAACTTTCTGTTTCAGAAGTAAAAAAGAGGCAGATGATTTCACCTGCAACCAATATAGAAATATATACTGACATAATATGCACACACAGAAATCGAACACTTCTCTTTTAATACCTATCAGTTTTGAGTGTTAAAATATGTCTAATATGCTAATATTTATTTAAATGTAAACTTTCTAGGATTACAAATTACTTTTAGTAAACAAATTTTTGGTGAAATTATCATTATACGTGCACCATTGTTCACTCCTGTTTTTATAAAATATATTTTCAAAATATCTCCACTCTAATGCAAAACATTCTTGGTAGGGAAAGAAAAAGTCTTATTAAGTGAAAGAAAAATAATCCCTTTCAGGAGGTGGGGAGCCCAGGGCGGGGGAGGCTGAGATGGGAGAAACAGACAAAAAACTGTACTTGAAAAATAACTAAATAAAATTAAAAAAAAGAAAAATAATCCCTTTTCCTGTGGAAGCTTTCTAACAGTTAAAATTCACAACATTTCTTGTGCCTCTGAGCTACACTATGTAGCAGTTAGTCCTAGTAAGTTATAATTAGACATGTAGGATCATTCTAATGATGTCTTACAACTGATGAAATCAGTCTCAGCTCTGTCTACCACATGATTACCATGGAAACCATTGCTGGCCAACAATTCTTTTTTGATCAAAAAGAATTATTATTAATTCTCTCAATGTTGGATAGGGATTTGAACAGCTTTTGTTAAAGTATTTTAGTGGAAGCTGAAAGGCCCAGTAAGGGTATGTATTAATTCTTAATGTGCTGGAGAGCACCAATAGCTTAGTCTCTGTGGTGCACAACCATTTTTCAATAAATCAGATATTAACAGATAGGATCTGTCTTGCAGTGTTTAGGGATTAGAGATAAATAGGTGAATTGGTAGAGGAGGAAAATAATTTTTAAAGCTGACTTCACCGAGTCATTGCTTTGTCAAATTGGAGTTTAAACAAGAACGAATGTGCAAGAAATTTGAAATTCATTAAGTAACTTTTATAGTTTTCAAGAAATCAAATAATGACACTGAACAGTTATTTTCCTCCTTTGCAAGTATACAAGTACAAGATGCGGAGGGTGTGACCGAATGTCTGTGACATCACAGCCTTTCTTAAGGACCTTTTCTACACATATTAATCTAGATAGTTACTTTACTGTACTGTGTACTTAAAATTGTTCACAGGGATAGCTCATGTTATGTATTCTTAATCCATTAAAACAGTACAGATTAAATAAAATTCAAAACTAGTGAAATCAAACTTGACATAATAAATATTGGCAAGAACTGAAGACAAGCTCTCAATTAAAAGTCTATTATGCAAAGTCATATCCATGTAATATTGTGACAAAACAGTGTTTCCCAAGCTTTCAGTTTATAATCCAAGACTAAAAGAATTCATGAAAATCACCACTTTTGGTCGTATTCACACTTTGTTACTATTAAGCATGTTACTATTAAGCATGAACAGTTTTCAAACTCTTTTGTTTTGCTGGCTTATTTGTATTATATTACAATGATTTTGTAGAAGTTAAAGATTAACAGCAACTTAGGAACTAATTCATTGAGACCAATGGGGATTTAAAACCTTAAAAAACACCACACTTCCTAAATGATAATGTCAGAATTTAAAAAGCCACATCCTCTTTGATAGGTTAAAATCTATTATCAATGCCAACTAAAAAATGGATTAGTCTGTTGGCCAAAAGATGAATGAATTTGTTCTAAGTATTTATTGAGTGTATGGCTTTGTGTTGAATCTCTTTGCTTTATGAAAGATAAAACCAAGCCAGTATTTTCTATATTATGTCTTTATTAACAATATACTTCTTGTCTGTTTTAGTTTTCTGATGTGCATAGTTAGCTCCTTACTTTGCTGCTGTTTTGGCATTCAGAAAGTCAGTGGGTTGGATTGGCCTTTGCACCGTGAAATATTTGGCTTGCCTTGATGAAATGTGTTAACTTCTACAGCTGTGTAAACTGAAAAAAGAAATACCATGTAGATATGCCTGGAATTAGGAACTACCATTTACACATTTTGCTAACTTCATAAAGCTAACCATGCAGGTAAATTATGTATATTTAATACACATTTTTGTTGGTGGTTAAAACTCAAAAATGTGAAAAAATAATGTCATGATGATAAGACAGGTGCCACTATGTGGTATCAGAGTCCAAACATATTTCTAAGTAATGATATTTCTAAAGTTCATGTTGAAATGATTCAGATCAGATAAGCCTAAAAATAAAAATGAATTTATTATTTTAGTTAATAAAACATATTAGTCTGAAATCTAAATTTCATTTATTTGAACAGTTACTTTTCCATATATTAATACTGTGTCCAATTTCTGGGAAAAGATCATTCATTTGTTTAGTGTTGTAGATATATTCCATTACATCATTTTTCAATGAAAAGAATGTTGGTCAGTGACCTGATGAATAAGAAGAAAAATTAGTTTTCAACATTTCTTCAACCAGTTCATTAAAGAGCTGACTTAATAGTAACCTTTGATTGGAAAACTGTGTTTTTACATGAGGGAGGAAGAACATGTATCCTATTGAAAGGATAGAGTATGCTATTTTATTCCTACTTTTTTCCCACTCTTCTTTGAGAGTACGTTTATATAACCTGGATATTCTTCAGGGACCTTTGTGGGGATAGCTGACCTTTTGTTTATTTACTTTTTCACACATTTATTGCAAGGTACTCACAGGAGAGGAAGAGTCCGTTTTTTTAAAATAGTTTTATTTATTTATTTTTAGAGAGGAAGGGAAGGAGAAAGAGAGGGAAAGAAACATCAGTGTGTGGTTGCCTCTCATGTGTCCCCTACTGGGGACCTGGCCTGCAACCCAGGCATGTACTCTGACTGGGATTCGAACTAGTAACCCTTTGCTTCACAGGCCTGTGCTCAATCCACTGAGCTACACCAGCCAGGGTGGACGAGTCAGTTTTGATGCAGCCACCTTCTGTCAATACAAAATAAATCTTGTAGAAGCAGGGGATAGAATCCTCCCCCCATCCTTTTATGTGGTTGGAAATTACAACAAGTAAACTTATGATGTGGCTACAGCCAGATAAAGTTGTCTCCCATTTACTTTAGATTAACAACCCACCTCAATTATTCTTCTGGAATAATGGTTTCAAATTGCTATTTACATACATAATCCTGCAACTAGGTCTACTCTTAGAATAAAGAAATGGTTTTAAGATTTATCATGTAGAAACCCAGGAACTCTGTAGTAGAGAATAAATATAGTATAGTACTGAGAAATCATTAAAACATGCACTGCTTAACTCTGTTTTTTAAATATTATAGTGATTTTCATTATTCGTCAATGATTATTTTCCTTTGTTAATTCATTAAAATAAAGTCTTAATTACTTTAATAAAATATGAAGTAATAAAATATAAGTATAAACAGGTAAATACTGGTTTTCCTTCTGAAGGTCATCATTGCAAAGATAGTTCATTAGTCTTGGCATCTCTGTCCATGTGTTTAGGAATTCCAAAAAAAAAGCCACTGAGGTTAAGACACTCTATGCATAACATGTTTTTGAACTATCTTTGAAAAATATTTCAGAAAACCAGTTCTGTTAGAATACAACATTTTAATTAATACCTATTTTGCTTTGCAAACATATTCTAAAAATAAAAATAATTTTTTGCTTCAATGTGTTTTAGGTAGTTGTCCTAATTAATTCCCCTCCCCTCTTTTAAGACATAGGATAATTGAAAACAAATCCATCCAAGTCTCTTGAATTTTCATTGTTTTGAGAATATGAAGTTTGTCTCTAGCTTTAGTGCATAATTTGTAAAAACATTGGTGATATTCAGATATGTTAATGCAGCTCGTCTGGCCATGGCCATAGAGAAAGCCCTTCATCCATCAGAGTTCTTACAGACAACACACTTCACTGGCTGGTGAAGTCGCATCCAGTGTGGTCTTAATTTTCTAGAGGTATAAATGGAGTGTATGATAGAATGACAATAAAAAAGCAATTTTGTTTAGGAAAACTCATTTCTTGATGTGTATCCTGCGAAGGATTATTGTTTGATTAAAATAAAAGACATTAAAATTCAATAAAGACAGAACAATCATGGCTGAAGGAAGTCGAGTCATTTTAAAGATAGTTATGCTTGTGGTGGATCTTGTGGCTGATCTGTGTCATGCAAAATCTCTATGTTTGCATGAAATCGTATCCTGTAAACAAGATGAGTAATGTCTCTGTGTTGGACTCATGGAGGCACATGCTGGCAAGGAGGAAAAATAGATGAAAAGAAGCACTAAGAATAAGAATATGAGGGCTCCTTACAAAAAAAAGTTTGAAAATAATGCTCTGTTAGATACAATTGTCAAACTCTTGTCTTAATGAAATAAGAAATTGAATAGGGCTTACTACTCAGGTCGTAGAAGACCCTGTTTGTCTGTGTTCCTATTTGTTACCTATGTGCCTTTTGATTTGACTTCATACCTTCTAGTTTATTATTACATCTATAAATTTGAGATAATGGTATCTGTTCTACATACTCCATATTCCAAATAATATAAAACATTATATACATTATAAGATTAGCATTGCTTCAAAATATCTTTATTAGTAGGTGTAGCGTTAATAAATGTCATATCCCTTCCAGTAACTGATTTAACTCTTTATGTCTCCAGTCAAAGTCTAAAACGCTTTTCCAGACATCAAACACAACAAATTGACATTAAATTAAGCAGTGGCCTTATTTTTTTGGCCATGGTTTAAGCAATTTCCCCTGTAAAGTGGCAGTGATATCCATGTTGGCATAGACACCTCCTGGATCGAAACAATTCAATGCATAAGGGAAATTCTGAGACACTCTCTATAGTTAAACTGCAATGAATTCCCATACAACTGTTGCCACATTGGCTTAAGTAGGCCACATGAAATTGCCTTTTTATACCAATAGTTTGGTGGAAAACTCACATCATGTAGAGAGAATTAGTTTCCGCCTTTCATTCCTTGTCAAGAACTACTCATCAATTATGTCATATATTTAAGAATCCTTATTGTTTTCTCTCTTCATATGACTGAGCATTCTACCTTGTGTGATATATGTTTAGTTCCAGTTAAACTTTAATTTGTTCAGCAAATGTGCATTTGAGTAATTAAGGGTAGAGTAAGGGTTCCCATGAACAAACTTACATGCTCTGATGAGCCCTGAATGATGAGAACAATTTTTCTAACCCTTTACTCACTCCTCTAAAACAATAGATGTGTGGCACCAAACCAGTTAGAATCTCATGAGAGCCATGGCCAAGTTCAGAGGAGGTAGTGAAACACTGAAAGGACTGCATACACAAAGTTTTGTGTAATTTATAAAATTCCTCGAGGTCTAATACTATGAATAAATTATACAAATCAGTAGCATGAACAACCTCTTATTTTAAAAGATAAACTTTAACTAGGACCTTGATATAATAAAGACACAAATAGTAATAGCCATGGCAGCCAGCATTTATTGACAGTTCACTGCATGAGAATCAGTATACTTTACATGCATTTATTTTTTTAAGAAGCTAAACAAATGTGCTGTTTTATTATTAACTACAATTCATCAGAGAAATAATTAATGCCTATCTACGTTACATGTCATGCCAAGTTCATGTAGATAAAAAGTGTCTAATTCAGATAAAACTCAGGTGAACTATTGGACATTAATTAACACAATTCCTGCTTTGAAGACACCAGGATGGGCTTTTAATGAGCAATAGAGATGTTCCTAAGGACAGTGTCAAGCTATATCCTCAAAATCCAGGAGGAAATGATTGTTTCATCCATGCATAGTCACACAATCTTTGTACAGAATTGTCTGTAGAAATGTTTTTCCATTATCTGGGTTTCAACCACACTCAGTTACTTTTTGCTCAGGATTAGACTGTCTTTTGATTATAACATAATGGGATATATAGCACCAGATGTTTCAGCTTTTGAGATGAACTCCTATCTTTTTCCATTCTCCTGGAATATTCATAACCACCTTTGCTTACTGGGTTGGCTTAAGGTCTAATGTCAGGGTATACTTGCTGCTATATCAATCCAAAATTTCAATGACTAAACACAGTGACATTTATTTGTTCTTGCATCACTATCCAGAGTGCGTTAGAGATGAGGTTATTGTTACATGATTTGCTAGGTCCGTTTGAATCTGCCACACAAGAAAAGAGAGATAAAGGAGGTATGTGGGGGGATTTTATGAGTTGTACCTTCAGGTGGTGAAAACTCATGCACATATTTTAGTCATATCAATCACATAACTGTTATCCACCAGTGAGAGAATGGGAAATATTTTCTGATTCATGCCCAGGAGAAAAAGGGAAATTGTTTTGTAAGTAATAAATAATGTGGGATAATTTTGCCTGGCCAGCCACCACTGGGAACAGCTGTTCTTCCTGGAAAAGGTCTTCTGAAAAAGTTTTTTAAAAAGGTTTGTTAAGAAGCTCCGGTAAAGATGGAGGCATAAGTAAACACACTTTTGCCTCCTTGCGCAACTTCAAAAAAATTACAACTAGACTACAAAACAAATATCACTAGAACTGTCAGAAAATCAAGCTGTATGGAAGTCCAGCAACCAAGGGTTTAAAGAAGTTGCATTCGTACAGGTGGGTACAAGGAGCAGAGGTGCAGTGACTGGAGGAAATGCATGGAGATGTGGTGTGGCATGGTGAGGTGGCGGAATGGGTGGTCCCACATTCAAGTGTAGTGGACAAAACTCAGGAGTCATACCTTGGGAGTGAGGGACCCCAGCCCTAGGCCACACCACACAGCCCAGGGTCTCACTACCAGAAGCATAAATCCCCATAACTTTTGGCTATAAAAACAGTGGGGGTTTGAGGGGGTGGCTGAAGAAACTGATGGGTTTTCAGGAGACTCTTCTTGAAGGGCCCACATGGATTTAGGACTTACACAGACCCACCCACTCTGGGATTCATCACCAGGCCAACAGCTGGAAGGACACCAGTTGCACATGGGGAGAGCTTGAGGTGACTGGAAACAGTGCAAGTGCCCAGAGACAGCTTCCTCCCAAGTAAACCAGAAGCCAAGTAGCAGCATTGTCCCCTCTCTGAGTCCTCTTCCCACACAGAGCCACAAAGCAGTGGAATGGGTTGTCCTCACACCTGAGACTCCACCCCATACAATTTGCAGGTACTTTTTATACATTAGGCCATACTACTAAGACAGGCAGTCAAAGTAGTTCTACCTAGTACACAGAAACAAACACAGGGAGGCTGCCGTATAGAGGACGCAAAGAAATATGGCCAAAATGAAAGAACAGAACAGATCTCCAGGAAAAAAAAACTACACAAAATGGAGATAACCAAGTTATCAGATGCAGAGTTCAAAACACTGGTTATCACGTTGCTCAGAGCATAAAAGACACAGGCAGAAATGAAGCAAACAGAATAAGAACTGAAAGAATCATAGATACCATGATTGGATACCATGTGGGGGTTATCATCTGGGAAGGGTAGAGGATAATGGGAAAATAGGTGCAGGGATTAAGAAGCATGATCAGTAGGTACAGTATAGACAGTGGGATGTTAAGAATAGTATAGGAAATGGAGAAGCCAAAGAACTTATATGCACACCCATGGACATGAACTAAGTGGGGAGGATTGCTGGAGGGAAAAGGGGCATTCAACAAGGGGGTAATAGGGTAAAATTGGGGCAGTTGTAATAGCATAATCAATAAAATATATTTAAAATAATAAATAACTCCCCTACCACTTTGCTGTAGAACTACCCACTGATTCAAATTAGCTATGAACAATTATTCAACCCTGCTTCCTTTAATAGTGCCTAAATGTATTTAAGGTATGGTAGCAATGCCCAGTTTGTTCAGATAAAATGATTTGCTTCTTATGACAAAGGGTGGCCAGGATATCTTTCTTAAATAAATAGACTTTTTCCCTTGAACTATAATACTCATAGAGTAAGTAAAATTACACATACCATAGTGTACTTTCTCAAGCTGAAAACCACAATATAAGCAGCACCCAGATCAAGAAGACTGAACATTACCCATATCCAGAATCCTTTCGAGGGCTATCTTTCAGTTTCATTTTAGTGTATGTCATTTGGTGAACATATGTATGGAATTATTTTCAGTATATACATAGGAGTGAAATTGTGGGGCATAAGACATGTATTTTTCAGGTTTAGCTCATAGTGCCAAAGCCAAGCAGAATTCCAAAGCTGGTATACTAATTCACACTCCCACCCACAGTGCACGGAGACTTCTGCGTCTGCCACGTGTTCTCCAATAGCTGGGATTTTCTGTCTTTTTTTATTTTAGCCATTCTATTGGCGTGTAAACTATTTCATTGTGACTTTATTGCTATGTCTTTGATGGCTAATATTATTAAATATCTTTTCAGCCACAAAGTTTTCTGAATTATGTGAAAAAAATTCTACTCCTTTTTACTTGTTTTCTGTTTATTTTCCAAGTATAATTTGAAACATTAGAGGTCCCTTTGTTTTTCTCCCCTTGTTCTCAGCAAAAGGAGAAATGCTGGAATTGCACATAGGATGAGATCTTCATCGGAGACCCCAGCTTTCTCATCACAGAGTAAACTGAGAATAGGAGCCCTATCTTTTTTTATCATAATTCTTTTACTGTACGCAGAGAAAATCTCTGAGCTGCACTCTTGCCTGAACTTAGCAAGAAAATGTTTTTTATTATAACTTTTTCAGTTCAGAAAATTTGTGGTTTTTAAAAAGTGTTCATTTTGAAGATATTAGTAAGAAATATCTAACACAATATTATATGAGAATTACTTGTGAAGCTTTCTCATAATTTTTAACTCTTAACAAGATTGCAATCATATGTTATATATAAATGTAAGCAATTTAAAGGAATGGAACATAAGCCTGTATTATCTTTATGTCAACACTTTTGCCAATTTAATGGAAATTAAGGTGCAATCTAGTTTCCAAAGTCAACTCGGTGTGGATAAGATGACCTCAGGGTTAAAGTTAATCTACCAGGCTGTGTTCAGAAAGGGAGTTCTGGACATAGAAGTAGAATTGAGAAATCTGGAAGCAAACTGGGAAAATAAGTTACTTATAGAACTAAAGACAGATCAAAACCTTTAGCAATGTGCAATATGGCAGAGATCATGGTGACTCTCCATATTAATTTAAGGCAAAATAATACTAACCCAGAAAGCAAACATAAAGTCTAGGAAAATGAGATTTATTCTTATGCTTGCTAGGCAGTGATTTTTTATGTATCAAATTAGCTTGAAAAATAATGCCCTTGCTTTGCTGACATCCTAACACTGCCAAACATGTGAATCATCAGAATGAAGATGGAGAGAGAATCATTAAAATCTAGCATCCCAAGATGATACTAAAAAGAGCTCTAGAGAAAACTATCAGCTTTCCATAGACATTGCCTCCCATTAAAATCTCCAACCATGGATCCAAATACAGGATTTCTTTTCTTCATTCAGCTTTTTGTGAATATTTCTAGCTGGTTAAACAGAAACATTTTGTAGGTGACATTAAAGACAACATTTTTTAATTCTCAGGCAATATCTAATATTTCTAGTCTCTTTGTCTTAGTGAATTTAATTTTAATGAATATTAAGTGAAAGTGCTTTGTTATATATAATATTAAAGCCTTAGTGTATGAATGAACATGAAATGAATTGATCTTAGGGAAGTTATTAATACATCTTAAAGTATTATCTGTGCTTTAACATATTAGTGGTTTTTATATACCAAGTTGCCTTGAATGATAAGAAAGCAATTAGCAAGCTACCAATGCAAATATCATGATAAGAGTTTTATATTGAATTACCAGCTTTGACAAAACCCTAGCGGTTTCCATTTAATAACTAAATTATATGCTCTAGAATTCAGTGTAGATAATGTCCTAATACTCACTATGAACATGACATTTAGAGAGTCATATATTCTGGTTTTCTTTTTGCAAGTGGATTTCCACTCACAAGGGATTAGGTACAGACAAAGTTGCTTGTCAGAGACACAATGATTTACAGGGTTTTTTTTTTTAATTCTTCAGTAGCAAATACTGATTAATTATGCTGGGCCACTTTTCCAAACTTAACTGTTGTCATTTTCCCAAACATATGTTATAGTACTACGTATTGAAAATGAGTGGTTTTCCAGACCATATAAGGATTTCCTTTGCATTTTTGTCATCTCCCTTGATTGACTTTCTCGACTTTCCACATCGGATTCATCCTGCTGGTCTTAAATCAAACCTTACTGCCTGTGCAACCTATACTATTTCTAGGCATTTCCTTCTTAGGATCTGCTAGTACATTTTTTATACCTTATCATAGTGTATTTGCATTATTATTGAATTATTTTTTACATAATTCTCCTTTGTTATTGACTTAGAATGTGACTTGCAGACTTCTCATATTATGGCTGGCATATCACAGAAACTTTTACAGATGTTTTTATGAATGAATGAATGTGTTATCGTATAACATATGTGAGCATTTTAAGACCTTCATAGATTCTAAGTTCTTAGGATTTTTTAATAATGATAATTCTTACCACTATTGTTCAATTTCATTGAACAATACCTTTACTTATACTTTTATCTAGTCAATGGACATTGACCATCTCTTATGTACTACACACTGAGTTATACTAATTTGAAACAGTGAACAAAACAAATTCTCCACTTTCATGTGCCTTAGTTTAGAGTGAGGGAAGGCAGAACAATAAATGAATATGTGATACATAATGTAAACTCCAGATGTGAACAGCCACTTGGATTACATTTAAAATATAGGTCTTTTGAACTTACATTTAAATACTGAAATTCAGCTGAGAACAAGAACAAATAGTACTTGAGATGTATTTTCTATGTCAGATTGGAATTGCCCATAGATGTTCAAATGTCCCAAGTGTTTCTTTGTAAGTTTAGGGAGAATTGCAGAGATTCTTGTGAAGACCATATTATAAAAGAGAACCAGTGCCATCTATGATGATACTAGTTTTCTTACAGATTTTGATACAATTCTTGAAATTGCCAACACTTTCCACAGTGTATCTTGATAATATTGCATTGTGCATGTTTGTATTTCTTCATTTCCACTATAAAGTGGCATTGGATCCAATTCTTTCAATATAATTGCATTTAACTGTTAAATCTAGAAAATTAATTACTGTCTCTTGACCATGGATACTATCTCTGATTATTCTATTGGTTTCAAGCAAAATTATCCCAATAAAAGGTCAGTTAACATCATTGAAGTAAAGATCCAATTGTGAAAATCCAATTAAAACTCTTTATATTTTGCTGGGGAAAAATGCTTATTTGACTAACACAGTAGTTTAATGCAACACACAAAAATAGACATAAATTGAGAGTATATAAAAACAACAAAAATATATTTTATCTAACTTAAATATGGACAAATTTTATTGACGCTTATGTTTAAACTGTATTCTTAAATACCTGGCATAATAATGCATCAGTGAGATACTTAGTATCAGGTTTTCAACTGCTGTAAACCAAATAAAAGATACACTTTAATATGAATATACAAGTCTTTAAATAGATGTTGAGAAGAGAATCCATTTCTGTAGCATATAAATTGTGTATATTAGCACAGAGGCATTATCCTGTGATCTCTACATTGCTTTTTGAAATAGATAAATGGCTTGAAAAATAAGGAAGGTTTTCATTAGTTCTCAATCACACATTAATTAAGATAATTTTTGTGAGTGCATTTTTGCATGTTAAGATTAGTTAGATTTGAGAAACTAAGTGAAATAAGGGAAGATTAATTGCTTAGTAATCATAAATAAAAAATTTTGGAAGCTTCAAAGGCACGAAATTTAAACTAATAGTTAACATTTATTCCTTTAATTAACATTTGGCAAGCTTGCTATTACAAGTTAGTTCGATATAATTGAGTTGATGAAAATTCTAATTGACATTTAATAAGTGTGTTGATTAAAATATATGTTGTTTCGTCTTCCATTTCAAATGACAATTACCTGCTTAAGCATCCCTTTCATTTCACAGATTAATAAGTACTATAGAATCTTAATATTCCTTGGGCCCCAAGACTGTTATTTATATGATCTATTCTATATAGGATTTTCCCAATACAGAATTTACTTCCCTGTAATAAATTAGGCATCTTCCTAAGGGCATTGAGCCATCTTTTCCTGGTGTGCACAAATGTATATTTTGGGAGCACTTGAAGCACCCTGGAAGCTCTGTGAACCTGTACAGGCCAGTGGGGGGCTGTTCAGGAGATAAATACTTAGACTACATAGTATTCACCATTTCTTCTTCTTGTCTGAACTTATTTTTTATTTTCTAACCATCATCTGCTATTGTGCCTTCTTGCTTCCTTCCCTGTCTTCTGTCTTCCATGCATTACGATAAGAACATGTAGTGAGCTTGAGACTCACTAGAGCTTCCCAGCAGCTGAGAAAGACAGGATCCAGTCTAGGAATTTCTCCTCTATCCTTTGTCCTTCTCCAACTTTACATTCCTCTAGCCAACATCTTTCCCTCTCTGATTTTCTGTAAGGATTGATGAAAAGTTATAGTTTCCCCACTACACTCATTATTTCTTTTATAGTTTGCAATTTTTCTTTTGCTTCACCATGCTACCTAAAGAGGTTTGTCTGTCCAACTTGCTTTTTTTAACAACCCATCAATTCCTCTAATTTTGCTAAATATTACATATTGAAAAATTGTAAATAATCTAAGTTTTCATAAAAATGAATGCTATGTAAGGATATCAAGCATGTTATCATATTTACAGCAAAGATTATGAGTAATTATTTACTATGAAAACACCCATGATCTACTTGTCTCAGGGAAATCAAGTTCAACATTCTGCTGTCACAAATTCCTGGAGGTAGCTAAAAGCAGCTTTTTTGTCTCATATTCTCTTGAGTCTGTTTTTTGCTGTATATATTGGACATTTTAGACCTGGCAAGACCATATTTTATTTGATTCAAGAAGTCTATGTTGATAAGTTTACTTAAACATAAATATTTTTATTTGATTTATTTGCTAATTTTTCTGTCCTATAACAAATATGCAAAAATAACTTATTTAAATAAACCAACATGTGTTTAAATGTAAAGGACAGTTTCCACAGAAGACACATTTACATCTCTATAATATCATTAAAAACACAACCAACAAAAATTCTAACCACTTGAAGCATCTTCTTGGAAATTATTTGGAAATACTAAATTGAATATGCTAAGTATTGTGCTTAATAATCAGAATCAACAAAGTTGGAAGTCTGGTCATTGACTAAATTGGCTTGTCATTCCACATGTCTTGTTTTGGTAGTCTGTGGAACTCTATCAGAGAAAATGAAGAGACACAAACCCTAAGGAATCTCAGAAGTCATTTAAATGCACTTATGATGTTCTTGTAAATCTATTAATTTTAAAGCCTCCTGTATGGCAATAATTTTTAAATAATACATGGCTTTGTGAGCTTCTTGGTTTTGAAATATAAGATATTAAAATGAAAGCCCTTTAGAACTACTTTGATTTTGATAAAGATTAAGTCAGCACATATTGCTAAACCCTTGCATGTTCATGTTATACAGTAGAAAGCTGGTATTTGAGCAGTAGTATAATAAGAACTTCAAAATATGTGCTAATATTAAGTATGATACATATCCTTTGTGGGCTTATAATTCTAACAAACCATATTGTTGAAAAATCAAGATAAATACTGAATAGTTGGAGTAGGACCATGAAGCACAACATAATAAAAACAGACTATCTTTCTCTCTCCCCTCTGCCACTTACTAGCTCTGTGATCTTGATTGGTATATTCATCCTGTTTGTGTGTCAATTTTTGACACTGTACAATTGAGATTTTATTACTTACCTCATAGCACCAATGTACCAATTCATGGAACTTATATATAGAAGGTGCTAAATACATTTTAACATATTAATTGAATAAAACATAGACTCTGATTTTGCTCCTTTAAATAAGAATGTGAAATACTGGATCTTTAAAGACTGTTAAAGACACAGACTTGAACTGAGTGAAAAATTACGCTTCCTATTTTCTCAGACCTACATGCATATGTTACCATCAAATTTCTTCAGAAAGGGTCATTGGTAAAATGTACCAATTATGGTTTTATTGAAACAAAGTGATCAGAGGTTTTCAATGAACTGATATTAACAAGCATATGCAGTCTGCAGTTTGATTTGCGACTACGAATTGCTACAACATATCTCCTTACGATTTAGAAATTCAGAATTCAAATGTCTCCACAACTTCGAGAGAGAAAAGATTCCATTATGCCCGTGCCCCAGACCTTTTGTGCTCACACTGTGCAGTTGGCTCCCACTGCAGCACTCAACATGCTGCATTTCAAATGATTGTTTCCATGTACGGTATGGCTCCCTTCAATTCAGTTCCTTTAGCAACATTCCAAGACTGCCATGTGTCGGTGATAAAATGAATCAAAGATGTTACGGTCTGCTATCCCTGTCACCATTTTGGTGTCCCTTATCTACTAAAACAGGGCCAACACCTGGTTGCAACTCAGTATGTGTTTGCTGAATGAATAAATAAACACACCATGTTATTGTACAGGTGCTAAATTATTGGAAAGATTTAGCAAAATCTTTGAAAATGCATCCTTCATTCTTCCTCATAGACCACTGGGAGCCAACGTTTGCAGCTGTGAAGCAAATAGAGAGCTAGCTTCTCATTCTTACTCTAGTTTTAGCTTGGCCAATTCTCATTCCGACCAAAATTTATTCTGTTTACTGTTGTTGAATTATGCTCTTAATATACTAAGTGAATGAATTAGGTTAAAATGAGATGTGTAGCTTGATCCCATTTTTTAAAAAGTGTGAGCATGTCATTTATTAGTGAAAATATAGGTGAACATAAACCAGAATGCTGGTAGTAGCTGTCATTGTGCGGTTGAATTAAGAGTAATCATTAGTTTCCTGTGTGTTTTTTTGGTAAGCGTGTATTACTTTTACAAATTAGGAAAGTAAACTATTTTTAAGAGAAACTTTAAAGGAAAGAGAAACTATTTTAAAGACAGAAATGCACCATGGACTAGAAACTATGTAAATTAGCCAAAGAGTTTGGATTTGCATCCATGCACATACTAGAGTGTTCTTTTGGCTACCTAGAAAGTAGCTCCTAGGAGCCTTACCCCTAGCCTACATCCCTCATGGGGGAGGCGGAGCAGTCTGTAGAGGTGGGATTTGATGTGTCTCACTAGCATTCACATTTCCTTTAATGAGCTCTGGAATGCTGAAGGTGATCTGATCCTAACTTGCCAGTTCCATCACTGGTGCTGGTGCTCATACCTGTAATGACCTGCCCCTGCCTGTCAACAGCAATCAGTGCCATGCACTTGTCTGCTAGTGATTCAAAACAGTCGACCTCAGTTTTTAGAACTTTTAAAATAACCAGCAAAACTTTTTTCTACTTTTTTTAGCTGCCATCTATTCTGTGTCCTTCTATCTTCTGACGTTATGAATGATGTCCTTCTGTTGGTTACAAGGTTACCTTGAACATATTTATAGACCAAGTTCAGCTCCCTCTGAGGGAGCTCTTCGGTTTGCACTCTTCAAGCTCAGTGTTTTGTGTCCTCCAAAACCCCTTTTGTAACATATTTATTCCGGGAAAAGTGTTCTATATGAGGAAGCTTTCTTTTTCTATATTCGTTTTTCCCACTGTGGGTGAAAAACATAAAAATTTTAAAAGAATATAAAAAATGAAAATAAAAAAACACAATGAAATATCAAGTCACAACAGGATATTTTTGTTGTCCATACCATCATCATTATGTAGCACACAATGTCTTTTTACTCTCTTTTTTATGTTGCTTATTCTTCAGGAAATAACATCGGCTTATTTCTCCTAGTGCACTTAACTGTTTTGTGTACCTTTTTATTAATCTCTCTTGATTTTCTCAGACATGGCACTCTTTGAACACTTTATTTATCTACAGGCTTAGGTATAGTCTTTTTTTTTTGCTAAGTTGCAGCCACCTCCGAGTGAATTTCCCTGTGTAAACATGTTTCGCCACAACAGAACACAGGGTGTGCTCCTCTTTACTTCAGATCACTGCTGTAAAACTAGGTGTGCTGGAGCTACTACAAGTATACGCGTGCCGCAGTGAAACTACAGCTGTCTTTCCATGCCTCAGTTCTTTCTTTCAGACTGCGATTCTATTGCACATCATGACAATATGGCCATTACCTCACTAAAGTTTTAGTTATTTGATTATGTATAGATGCATTATTTTTGGCAAATTTAACTTTGTAATGTTGGTGCATGTCATTTTTAAAAGGTTGAACGTGTTTACTTCTCTCAGGTTTAAGCTAATACCCTATTTTTATTGATTAAAATGATTGCCAAACAATTGAAAAATGACAGTCTCAAGGCCTGTCTTGAGAGGATTCAGAGGGCCCCGGGTTCACGTGCACTCCCTGCGATCCCTTTCCGAAGCCTTACTCTGGTCCTAGTAGGCTGAAAATAATGCTCATGATACAGGCTGAGCAATATTTTGTGAATTCTGCAAGGATACATATTGGTTCTGAAGACATTTATCAGCATATTAATGCAGTCTTCACTGGTATAAGATTTCCTCGCATTTCAGGATTCATTGTGATTTTTTCTCCATCCTTTAAGCATTGTGTTATACAGAACAAAATCAAATATTTAAAAAAGGTTATATGCAAATATTATTCATCATCTAATACAGTATATAAAATTTCCATTGATTTGTTTTTAAAAATTAGCAAAAACAGTATAGACCATTGCTTGAAACACTTTGATTTACAGGAAAATTCAGTTTCTTTAAATAATCAAGAAGAGAGAAAAACATCAAAGTTTTGTTTGCAAGCTTACTTAGATACATTTGATTACTTCACATATGTAATGCTGGTTTCTATGTTGCTTATATGTGCCAGCCCTTTATTGTGCTCAGTTAATCTTCTTTTATCATTGTCCCCAAGAAACTTCTTCTGGGAGGGATCACCCTTTTTGATGACTGAGCTTACTGTGAATAATACACGTGAGACAGAATACCGGATGCCAGGGACCGTCAACTTAGTCAGCATGACCTCCTGGCTCTTCTTCACATTACCAGATTAGCTCTCACTTAATTATCGATGAAACACACTTAAAAAAAGAATGGGAGGGAGGCATGCTAACACTTCTCAGTAAATAAGGAGAGGCATCCTCTGAGGATGCAATTCAAGTGGAAATGGGTCAGTGATCCAGACTTTATCCTGGGCTCCTGAGTTTCCATTTACAATTATGACAAGTAAGAGCAAAACCTTCCATGTCTGCCTATCTGCAACTGATACGAAACACAAGTCTAAGTAAACCAGTGAGTTACTTTGTTTTCCACACATGGCATTGAGTGGATTTAGAAGGGCATTTATTCATAGAAGAATAAATATAAACAATGAAAGGAAATCGAGACATATCATATCTGTAATTCAAGTAAATAAGCAGGTGTGTGTTCATTCTGTCAATGAAAGTGCAAATGAGGGGTCCTGTAGGTAATCAAGGGTCACGCAACCAGGACTTAGTTGTTATGGTAGCAATGCAGCCTTCTAATCAGAAATATTTACCAAATGTATTAAACAGTTATCCCAAGCTCATGCCGTATATTAATAATTTTTAGCCCTGGTGGGTGTAGCTCAGTGCACTGAGTACAGGCTGCAACCAAATAGTTGCTGGTTTGATTCCCAGTCAGGACACATGCTTGGGTTGTAGGCCAGGTCCCCAGTGAGGGCCAGGTGAGAGGCAACCACACATTGACGTTTCTCTCCCTCTCTTCCCCTCTGTCTAAAAATAAATAAATAAAATATTTAAAAATATTTTTTAAAAAATTAGCACCATTAGTGATTTTGAAATTTTATTTTATTTATATAGAAAATATTTTGTTTTTTCAAGGTAGCATAATCAAAGTTTTTGATACTGACATGGTAACTAAAACCTAGTTTTTTTCTTTTTTATCTATGTGTTAGCATGCTATATAAAAATAGCAGTCCATAGCTCTTTGATTTCAGACTCAATCCATAAAACAAAGTTTATAAAATAAACTAGATAGCAATTATTTCAATAAAGATTTTGTGACAAAATGGTCTAATTATGTCATGTTCAAGAGTTCTTTTTAATGTGGAAATTCACTAGTAGTACCTTTATTACACAAACAAGGATATCCATTTTAGTGAATATTATAGAGACAGTAAAATATACATGATTATTTATTTTTAGCAAGATAATCATAGAAAATGCAGTAAATTAGTTAGTAAGCTGTTGGCCTTCAATACATTTCTGATAAATTTCACTTCAAATATTTTAGAAACTTGAAGTTGGAACTCTGAATTTCCAATGAATTAGAAATGTGTTGTTTAATTCCCACATATTTTATTTTAATAATAATAATAGTACTACTAATAAAATCACCCCCATGAATATGTGCTTAACATTACATAGTATAAATTTTCCTGTGTATATTTTCAGGAAAAAAGCAAATCTAAATTTGCACTATGGAAAGTTCAAGCAGTAGTCTGAAAAACAAAATGTAGTGAAATGGGTGCTCCAGCAAATTAAAGGACTACTTAAAATATTAACCTCTTCCACCAAGGTTTTGTCTTTAGGTGGGATTTAAGTTCAGAGAATATATTTATGGTTTAATTTGACTGAGTATTCAATGATCAAAAAAAGATAAATAGAACTACATGTTCTATTGCTCTTGTTAGACTGTATTAACTTTTGTTACCAGATTCTCTGATTATGGGAGGGAATTTTTTTCTTTTTCATTTATGTGATGAATTCAATAGAAAAAATCACGTACCTACTACCTGTTGAATAGACTAACATATTTATGTGGCCAATTCGATCACTTTCTTCCACAATCAATGTTTAGCAAAAACCAATGAAATGTTCACTCCTCTCTGTTTCCTGTCATGGATATCAATCCTCATCAGTGTCTGTCATTACAATGGTAGGCGATGATAGTCATATCTGTAATTATTTAGCCAATGATTTATCTCTTACTAATTACATTTTATTTTATTTTAAGTATATTTTATTTATTATGCTATTATATTTGTCCCATTTTTTCTCCCATTTATTCTTCTCCACCCTGCATCCTGCCTCCCATCAGTATCTCCTCCACCTTAGTTCATGTCCATGGGTCATACAGGTTCTTTGGCTTCTCCCTTTTTATGCTATTCTTTTTTTTCTTTTTAAGATTTTATCCATTTATTTTTAGAGGGGAAGGGAAGGAGAGAAGGACAGAAACATCAATGTATGGTTGCTTCTGGTGCATGCCAGTTCCCTGCTGGGAATTGGCCCCATCTGGGAAGTGGCCTGCAACCCAGGCATGTGCCCTGACTGCTTTTTTATGCTATTCTTAATATCCCCCTGTCTATTTTGTACTTACCAATGATGCTTCTTATTCCCTGTACCTTTTCTTTTACTAATTATATTTTGATACATGTCTTTATTTCTTGTTGTTGATGAGATTTTATGGACAGTAATATTCTTAGTGAGCTTCAGATCACTTAGTGAGCTTTAAATCACGCCATCTCTTGAACAAAAAGTATGGTGTACCTTACATATATGTCTAAATTAACCCAATTTATAATAAATAGTGGTTATTCTAACCAGAATAATTCTGTAGAAATCAATTTTCCTAAGAGTTTGGTCTGTACACATACAATCCAAAACCTCATATTAGATATTCTTGGTGATCTGAACATATAGGAACCAGTGCCAACCTAATATGTAATTAATATGAATCCTAAGATGTAATTTATGCCTTTGGAGAAATTTTTAAAGTATTCTTGTAGAGCCAAAGCACATTCATAGACTTTTTTTCTGGAAATAATATTAACCTTGAAGCAACAGGGATAGATTTTCTTCTCCCCCAAAAATAAGATTAGCAAAGACTTGTTCAGATTAATAATTTTTAAAAATGGAACAAAATTTATCTTATTATTATTGCATAGTTTAACAAATAGTTTTTGTTGTTCAAGTATAGCTGTCTCCATTTCCTCCTCATGAATCCCCCCGACCCCACCCACCCCCACCCGCCACCCTTGATCCTAGCCCCCTCTGGTTTTGTCCATGTGTCCTTTATACGTGTTCCTTGACAATTCCCCCATTATCATCCATAGTTATTTTATTTAGAATCATATGGGAAAAATCTAACATTTCATCTGCATTACATCACTTGAAATATTATATGATATTGCTTTTCTCTGAATGCCTATTTCCTTCCCATGTCAGTTTAAGTTTTTACACCTTCAGGTTGTTTTCTCAGATGTGTCTCCTGACACCTCCTCTGTGACTTCCCTGGTTCATTCAGGACTGCACGCAGTAATCCCAATCATTCAAGGCAAAAGACAAGCTAGGCTATCAACTTCATTGCTGCAGACGAAACTCTGTGTCTGAAGCCTACAGCTTCATTAATGCATGCTGCCTCTGCTGTCCAGGCCATGGCCCTGTTGGGCTTCCTGCGTACTTGGACTTGTACTTAGTACACACCCATGGATACTTCCTGCTGCAAAGTTCTGTCTGCCACTTTAGTAAACTAATGCAGATTCGGGGCAATTGCAACAGTGATTTCTGAAGCTAACACCCTACCTGAGGATATTAGTTACTCTAATTTTAGAAAATATTAAATATAAATTAGACATTTGAAGAAGGAGTGGACAATATTACAACTTGAGAACTATTCCCCAATTGATAGACTTTTGGAGTCCTAGATGGGATCTGAAGTGGAATTTGTAGAAATTCTTAAGATTTCATTTTTTAGAGAGCTTTTCTTAGTTTTAAATTTTTTCTTCTTTAGCTGAGTAATGTACACCATCTGCCTGGGTCATGTAGATGACCAGCTGTGTCTAGACATTGTCTGCTTTTGACTTTGTCTCAGTGGTGAGAAAAGGTGGTCTTAGAATTCTCAGGTCGCACTGATTTGGGAGTACCTAGGAAAACAAAAACAAACACAAGGTTGTATTCCATATGCCATTGTCATTTGTGAAAAAACAATCCCTCCCTCCACCCCAACCAAACAGCAGTACCTATTAAAACAGCTTGGGATTCACTGAAGCAACGACACAGAATTCAGCAATGAGGCATTCCTCTGGCTTCACATATGTTAACATTGCTCCTCTAGACTAAATTTCAAAGAGAAACCAATAAAAATTCCTGACAGTACCCAGGAAGTTGTTCTGATGAGCTTACACATTATAAATCCATTCTTGTAATATTTACTTTTTTAAAAAGCTGCTGAATACATTCACTTGAATTAATTTACAACCTCCCAATATATTAAGACAGTGATTTTACACATCTATACTTCTACATTGTTTACCTTTTAGAATCAAAATGTGAGATATGAATTATATTTCTTTCACTTCCCTAAGCTTTCTCCCTATTAGAATATATCTCTTATTATTCAGGTCTGTATTTTATGACCTTGGTAGTTTTTTTCTCTTTGTCCTTCATTCTTCCAAGTTGAATGAGGGTGGGAGGGCACTCAGAAGCGCCTTCTGAACAGAGGCAGACGGGGGTAAGGGAATGCGGGACAGCAGTAGTCAGCAAGTAGTAGGGCATCCAGTAGCAGAACAACCTGGCAGTTGTTAAACATTGGAACCTATTTAACCAATTACAGTAAGAGTGTATCTGTGGGTGGTGGGAAATTGCATGCTGTGGACTCTTCCTAGGAAGAGATGGCATTTGTCATAGTGTGGACAGAGTTGAAAGTGTGGCAATGTGCAGTAGGTGGTCAATGAGTCTGAAGTGTTTTCCTGAACAGATGGATTTTAGAGAGACATTTTGGAAGCTACTGTTTCCACTAGAAACTCTCTTGAGCTTCAAGTTGCTAGCACAGCTTTTTCATTTAAATGAGAAAAGCATAATTATGGATAAGAAAGGCGAGAGGTAGAAGATGAAAATAATGAAGGGAGAACGGAGTTTTGTTTGGTATCAAGGGTATCTTTACTGAGAATGCTAGATCTTTTTCAAAAATTTTATTTCCGGAATTGATTCGGCTTTCCTGTTTCAAATATTTAATCCCAGATCCGCATTTGGTTTTAAACAATTTCATCAATTTCTCTCATTCACATTTTTAGCATCAAAACTTCCATCTATAAATACCATGTATATATGGCTAAGAAGTTATGAACATCTTCCTTTGAGCAATGCTAGTTCTTTTAACGGTGTATTATTTTTATTCTGCCACATGCCATATTTTGGCCTCTTTTCCTAGTCTGTTCATTCACGAAGGAAAGCAGATATGCATTTGGCTTTGTTTGTACATCCATAACATTCTTACTATTTTGAAGTTCAAATCTGTTTATTTTCTGGGGCAAAATAAAAAAAAGTATGACATAATAGCTTTCATGTTGAAATATTACACTTCCAAAGCTGCCAACAAATTATAGTGAGAAGAATTGTACTAGTAATTTGATTACATAAGTGAGTCTTATCTCTCAGAATTAACATATGTTCCACATTTCCAGCAATATTTAGTGGTGTCCTGCTCCTCCTGGTCTTCATTAACCACTTTCATAGGCCATGCAGAGCTCAAATGCACGAAGCAAATGTATTTATGTTTTCTTAAAGTTAAAAGTAAGAAGATCTTCCTCAAGATTATAAAGTAATCCATGCCAAGATCTTCCTCAAGTTTATAAAGAAATCCATGCCGTCTGGTGGATTTTGTCATGCCAAATATTCTCTAACAAGGAAGGAAATTGTTGCAAAGAACTATTCTCCTTTCTATCCAAAATATAATGAACCTGAAACTGGCTGCAGAGTTTTCTGTAAACTTTGGATAACAAGACATTGCTTTATTCTATAAAAGCTGTACAGTGTGACATATGCCGAAGTTAACAACTGCCATAGTTAGGTCAGTATTTCCACAATTTTGTAGAAAACCAAACTTACTTGTTTATTTTCACTGCACTTGAAAAACATTGATACATGAAAGCAAGTTGATCACATGTACCTCAAATTGCAGAGTGAAATTTAAAGTGTTAGGGAAGTGATGGAAATAAATGAACTGCCTAAAATATCCATATATGTCTTTGTTTTCTTTTCAATGTAGTCTTTTTAGCTTTTTAAGGTAAAAATGTATTTTTTAATGTTAAGATAATTGAGGAAAAGCACATTTTCTCACTATTAATCTAGATAATTTTATATAGAAATGACTATAAAGGACACATGGACAAAACCAAGGTGGGGTGGAAGCAAGGGCGTTGGGAATGTTTGGGGTGGGGGGAGAGGTGGGGGGTAAATGCAGATATCTGTAATCGAACAACAATAAAATAATTCTAAAAAAGGAAATAACAAAAACATTTTTCAAACGAGATTCCTAAGGGACCTTTTAAAATCTAAAACTGATTATATAAACATGCGTTAGGTGATACCTGGGTAATACTGTTCACAGGTTTGTCCCGTATTACATATTTGTAATTAGTTTACAATGACATGTACAACTTTCATTCTCAACTCATTACAATTTAGTCTTTATAAGGATTTTTTTAATGAAAGACAGTCAAAAGTCTGAGAATTCTGGGACTAAATAATTGAATCTAAAAGGAATATATGAGCATATATATTTTCAGTTGCTAATTATTAAATGTGTAGTATATAGGTATGTGACACACATAGGGAAATATATAAGTAATTATGAACCTGCTGAGATTGAAATAACTTAATTTGATAGTTTACGTTTTTGAAAATCGAAAACGATGTCTGTGAGATCATAAGTCTACCTACCAGCATATGGAAAGATGGGAAGATGCTGGAAGGGTGTGGAATGGATTACGAGCTCTTGCATTTTTTCGCTTTAAGTTTCTTTGTGTTTTGTCAGTCTAGGCCGAATATGTATGTGTCAACTTGCAGAACAATGTAGTTGGAATTAGGCACGTGATGTTTGTTAACAATAAAAAGGCTTGTAAATACAAGTCTCTGCAGACCCTGCTGAAGTGCACAGCTGCAGAAAATAATGAACATATTCTCTCTGTGTATTTGTGTTGCTTAAGCAGGAGCATCAACTTTCCCTATAAAATGTTTAGATGTTGAGAGCAGCAATTTTCAACTGGTGTGCCACAAAAGTTTTAAAGCATGCAAAACCTAACTATGTAGTTGGGGCACTGACCTCTTTTTCTTTAGATTGTCAAATAAAAAAATGATTACAACCAACACAACAGGAGCCACCTGAATGTATGAAAATTATACCTATTTGTCTGATCGGCAATTATGTATTTTTGGTGTGCCATAGAATTTTCGTAATTAGTTTGTGTGTACCATGAGATGAAACATGTTGGAAAATCACTGATCTGGATAGAGCCCTTTACCACATCCAGCCTTCAGCTCACTCAGCAACATGCCAAATTATTTTTACTCAATTAACAGAAAGGCAAAAACTGGGAGGGGCCAAAGGGAAGAAACTAAAACACTAAAAGTGAATCCAAATCTGGATACTAGGATTGTTATGGAAAGGAAAAAAAGGATGCAACTTAATAGCATTTATTATTTTTTTATCTGACTGTATCTATTATTCAGAATACCAATGATCTTTTTCTACTAATGGGAGAAACAGAATTTAAATTTAAATAAAACATCATTTGATTTATACATAAACAAGAAATTGCTGTAAGGGTTTATGATAAAGACTTTAAGTAGCAAAATAAATAAAATGTTCTTTTTTCCCCAAAGAATGGTACATTGCAGAAAAACGTGTCTGTCTGGCTTGGATTTGGAATGTAATTGGAACCCTTCATGGGTGCTCTCCAAATGGACTGGGCAGTTCTCTTGCACCTGCTCCCAGGAAAAGTTCAACAGTGGGTAGTTATTTGTTGTATGTTCCTCTGCTGCCCGAGTAAACCATAAGATTTGTTACTTTGTTGTTTTTAAAGAAGATGTAACTGCTTGAAAATACTCTGCAGAGTGATATTTCTGTTCCCATGGGAGCAGCCCACATTCTAGTGAATAATATTGGATTTAGGTACCCATTGCCACATCATAAATAACTGTCTGGATCGATACTGAAATACAAAGCAGTCAGAAAATGTTGACCTTATATGAGTAAAAGGTGAACACATTTCAGACTGTAAATTCATTTCTTACACATGCACACATTGAATTTATCTTCCTCACTGCTCCAAGGTGTTTATTTTAGGGTATCTATCTATCTATCTATCTATCTATCTATCTATCTATCTATCTTCAGTGTTCAAAGTCAAGTATGTTAGCCAGGTCTTCAAAATTATAACAGCTGTCATTTCAGAAAATTTTATGTAACATTTTAGGGAAAGATAAATGGTATTTTTAAAATCAATGCACAAAGGGGTGATCACTCAACTCATCAAATTTCAGGAGAAATTTTCACTGATATGGATTTCAGCCTTCATATAACACATGCTAGTCAAAATGTTTTCCCCAGTAATATGACTAAAGAATACTGGTTATAAGTAATAATCAAAGTTTTGGATATTTAAACATCAAAATCTCAAAAGGGAAAATAAAATCCATGACTGATCAATATTATTTTTTTAAATGGTACTCATTGCTATTGCAGTGACTAACAGGAAGAAGTGCTGAGTTTGTCTGAAGAACTCGGTCAACAGTTAGGTATTTTATTGCTTTTTGGAATTTGCAGATTTTAGATCTTCTTACTATTCATACAGCCCATTTCTTAATCAGAAGTTTTTCCAGACCTTGAGCAACACAAGCAGGAAAAATTACTAAAAATCTTTCATCTTCCTGAGGGAAAAAAATAGCATTTTCTCTTCCATTAAAGTCACTGATGCTAAGCTTGTGGGCCAAAAGAATTGTATGACTCCAACTCCTAATCGACTCAGTAGGCCTCCGTCAGTGTGTGACGCCCACCTACTCACTTGGCTCCTTAGGTCCCCCCTCTCTGCCACCTTTCTCTCCTGCAGGAGCCAATGCGCACAGCCAAAAATGAGGGCAAGACTTCAGTGGCTGGTGAGTTTCCAGATCCCTGGCCTTCCACTTTCCTGGAACACTAGGAATCATTCGTTTTGTAGAGTAACATCTGGCCCTGAAAGCAGTCCTAATAAGTAAATCAAATAATCAGGAGGCAGCATGGACACAAGCTGCAGCTTCCAGCGGCCACTCCGGAATATTCAGCATTACTTCAGGGATTATAGCTCATGATTAGTTGCACGTGGTTCTGATTTTCTATTCTACATCGCTGCACAAGGTTCGAGCATGCTACAGGTTTGGACACTGTAAAACTATGTTAGAATGCCGATCCTTATGTGAAGGACCACATCGCGGTGTGTAGCCTTCCTTTAAATGTCATTCTGTTAATGCCATTGAGCAGCTTCTTGAAAAAATAATGAATTCAGAAATACAATTTTAATTTTAAAATGTCCGCTATTGTTACAGATTTAAAATAAATGCAAAGGCTACTTTCTCACACTTGGCAGATTCGGCTTATTACTTGATATCCAACTTAAAAATGTAAAACTGATTTCCCGTGTGAAGCAAGTTTTAGCCAACCATCTGCTTAGGAGAGGGAAAGGCAGACAAAGCTCACTCTTTTCCTGCTGCTGCTTCTCGCTGCTGTTAGGTGGCTGCTGGGAACCTTAAAATAGGATTGCCACGTCTAACGTTTCAGATAATGGGGTAGGCATATGTGTCTACCAGAGATTTGGGGCTGGGTGAGTTGTACTTAGACCAACGGGACTAACTAATTTATTAGGTACTGATGCTTATGAATGCCGTTGATGGGAGCACAGATGTCATCAGCATGTCCTGATTTCCATCTCACAGTCGTGACTCCACAATTAGAAGATGGGATGATCTTGAGTATATGGGTCACCCAGGAACCTAAATCTAGACGTAAATGTTATCATAATACCTGGATTGCCCAGTCCAGTGTATTACAAATTTCACGATGGATATGTTAGAGAAAACTAGTTTTGGCACTGGCTATAAATTAAACCAATGTATTAGGGAAAAGAGAAATTCTGGAGCTGAAGAATTTGTGGTGATGTAGAGATGCAGAAAATGTTGGAAACGTCACAATTCACCATAAGCCCAATTGTGGAAGAACATTTCTGGCATTACAGAGTCTACCTTTACAGCATATGCTTTGAAAGGAACCGTTCGAGTCCTTTGCCCATTTTTTAATTGGGTTGCTTGTCCTTAGACTGGAGTCATGTAAGTTCTTTATATATTTGGGAGATTAAACCCTTGTCTGAGGTATCATTGGCAAGTACGTTTTCTCATACAGTTGGCTCTCTCTTCATTTTAATGCTGTTTTCTTTAGCCATGCAGAAGCTTTTTAATTTGATGAGATCCCATTTGTTTATTCTTTCCTTTATGTCCCTTGCTCTAGGGGACATATCAGGAACAAATATAAAAAATATATGGACAAAAAGCAGGAAGGGTGGGAATGGGAGGGAGGGGGAAGGCTGAGTGGGTGGGCTGGGATGGGAGTAAAAGACAGAAAACTGTACTCGAACAACAATTAAAATAAAAAAATTAAAAATAGAAATAGTAAAAGTGAAAACAATTAGAGCAATACCTAAGTAAATAGTGAAATAGGACATACAAAGCTAGGTTTTGAAATACAGAAAATATTTTAATTATGCTTTAAGAAACTATGGAATTCATAGGAAATAAATGTAATGTTGACAATATTTTCCATAGAATATTTTAAAAATATAAGTGTTTATTTCCTGTATTTATTATCTGATATTTTCTTTGCTCTGGCTCTGTTAAATCATTTATCGAGGTTTTTGTGGTATTCGAAGACTCAACCTGTCTATCCAGTCACGTGTGTACTTGTCCTCTTTTTAATCTCTTCCTCTCCCCCCGAATTCCCATCCTGTTCCATTCTGTCTTTCTTCCATTATATTCCCTAACCCTTGCATACAAAGGATTTTTCTATATTATTTGCTTTGCTTCACATAATCTCTTAAGTATGTTCCTGTAAATTTTGAAGTAGGAAGGTTTTGGGCTTATATTTCAGTGCAGATTTTTTTTTTCAGAAAAGCTCAAAGGCTAAAGTTTATCAAGTAAAACAGAAACACTAACATTGAAACAAGAAAGTGTTTGCTATTCAATGCCCCTTTAACTCAAACCTATTCAGTGACTTAGTGTGCATAACCTCCATAATTTTGACTTGAAAAAAATGAGAAGAATAAAAAGGAAGGGAGAAAAATATGCTGTTATGCTTTGTATGTGGCTATTCAAAATTCAAAGCAGTCAGACATTCATAAGGATGTACCTAAATGTTTAGAGTAGGTTCTACAATTTAGCTGAAGTAAAACTATTAAAACTACAACCATGTTTTCTGTTTCCAGAGTGTTAAAGAATATACATTAAAAGCATAACTATCTATTTTCTATGGTATTCATTATTCTATCTTATTTATCCCCAGGGTGTGCTAATGAATATATAGAAAAATAGTTCTTTTTTTTTACAGTTACCAGCATTTAATATTCTGTAGTTCTTGTCAAGAAAACGATCCAGGTGGACAATTTGCAACTAGCCATACACTGGTCCTTGCTGCCTCCATGGCCTTCACAAGTGAGCCCTGCCAAGAAAGGATGTGTTATTAGTCTGGACATTTTCACTTAGACTTTGTTAATGTCTCAATTGTGTGTGTCAACTGTACAGCACTGTGTTCTATGGAACTTGATTCGTTTTTTAACAATGTTTGAAATACTAATATATGATAGGCTGCTTAGGTCAATTTTTTATTAAATAAGTGCATGTGATTTAAGAATATTATGAGCGTCTTCTGAGGGACTCTTGGTTTCAGTGGCTGCAGACATACTCTGTTTTCTCAGGAATTGGCAGGAATCTCAGGAATACCAAAACTCACTGAGGGCAGTTTTTCGTGTGAAATGATCAATGTATTAGAGCTTTAAAGTTAAGAATGAAAGATGACTGCAGGATGTATTTCTAATACTTTGGATTGAGATACAAAGAAAACAATATCCCTGTAAGTGTTTTAGATCCTACTTTGAAATAGGTAAGATGCAGTTGGTGGAAATGTTCTAAATTACATGTACCAAGCAGAAGTTAATATGTACGTGGAAATGCCCCCCGTGGCTGCTATTGTATGAATGCTGGCCAAGGGCAGGCCATGGTCCGCTCCCCGTTGCTGCCATGCCACAGACAAAATTTAGAATGATGAAGAAGGTCGCATTCTCAGTGAACCCAAATCTGTGCCCTTGACTGAACACAGCATTTAGCATGCAAGAGGAAGCGTAGTTTAAAAGAAAGAAATTCTGTAAGGGAACATCCTAAGCCTTATCTTGGATAGTTTTATATACATAATTGAGCGTATTTATTGCTGCTTTTTTCATTGCTTAGTTAGTATCACTCGCACTTTAAACACTGAGAACTTTGCCATTTGAGGAAAAACAGAGGAAATCCGTTCGTAGGAGAACTTTGCTCCATTGGGAAGGTGCTCCCTCTAATGCTTTGTAAGTGCTGTCTTAAGGCTCTGAGTGAGAGCCTCACTTTGTTTCTGGGATGAGCTCATCAGCTCTGCTTTGGCAAGGTGTTGCTTTTCTTCTAGTTGGCTCTTCCGCGCTTCTATCTGAACTACTATGTAGGGTTTTGCTGAATACGGAAAAAAGAAGCTTTCTTGTAGCTAAAACTTTCCTGTGTATTTTAAACAAAAAGTTGGCAATATTAGGTAAAAAATAGAATAAAAATTTACAGCTTCCTGGCTTGTGTGTGTGTGTGTGTGTGTGTATATATATATATAACATACTATATATAATATATATCATACTGGCAGTGTTTGAGTGGTTATTTTTGTTACGTGTTTATTTTTGTGTTGTTTTTACACCGTCCCAGGCACTGGTGATACCCTGGTGAGTAAAACAACATGACCTTCCTCAGACAATGTAAATTCTAAGTAAACCAGAGATTACAGATATAACCTGAATTTAATCAGATATAAACCCTGTGATCCTAACTTGGTCAGTTACTACCCAGTGAAAATGGACATATATTGCAAATTCTCTGAATCACTGTATTATCATGGGTGAATAACAGATAATAATCATGCTTTTAAAACTAACATCACATAATTAAAATGAGGAATCTAAGATGGGACTCAGCTGCTAGGAAGTACACAGTATAATGATTAGCACATATTCGCTAGCATGCTTCAGTAATGTTCGGTGCGCGTTAAGATCCTAGTAGTGAGAGGAACCCTTTGCACATTGTGTGTGTCACAGATATCTCCAAATGTCACAGTAACTCTGACAAGTGTATTGTCACCCTATTTTACAGCTGAAGAATCCGGGGCTCAGGGCATGCTCTAATTAAAACGTGCCCTTGTTTTACAGCTGCTGCTTGTCAGAACAAGGACCTGAACTGTGTTCATCTGGTGCCCAAATCCATGTGTTTCCACAGCATTGATCTTACACTTAATCCAAGGCCTGCACTGCTTGGAGCAGCCCTTCTCCTCTTCTGTCCTTTGTGAGACAGAAACAAATTATGCCCTTCTCGTTCCCCAAGCCTGCATTCAGAAAGTAGGGAGAGGGTCAGCTGAGCTCTTCGGAGAACAACCCTCTGGCTGCATAGCCTCGGAGCAGATTTTGGCCTTGCACTATTCAAGTAATCTCTCTCCAGCATCACCTTCTCCTTAACTCACTCCATTCCGAACCTGTTCCTTGTGTGTAAGGTCTCCATAGACATTATCTTCCAGATGAGGACTATTTTCAGGAGTGAAATGAGGCACTAATGAGAATTATTCAGAGTTAACCGTCGTAAACCAGTTCCATCCTGAAGGCACTAAGATGCTCGGTCATCCTATTTATGAGTCCAAGGTTGAGATCACATGTGAGATTAGGAAAGCACTGAACACAAATGAAAGGAAAATCCCTTGACCTCATGTGTGGATACATAAACATTTCCCCCCTTAAGGTGAGGATAAAGTCGATATATCATTCATGCAGTTGTCAGCCATCACCTGCTATGGCTGTCCGATATTGACTTCCACCTTTTTTCTCTCCTTCAGACCACGGGGAGAGTGATAACTGGCACTTTCTCCTTGTAACATTTAAATAATCTATTTCCTGTTCAGTGGAATCTGTGGAGAAAAACATTTTATTTTCTCCTGCAAATCCTTCGGTCAGTGCTCAAATACACAACCTATGTATTTGGGAGGAAATGTTCTGTGTAAAATGGTTTGTTCAATCAGAGCTAAGTATCTCTGCAAAGAAAGAGGCATTTTTAAATTGTAATGGACGTTTTGCTATCAAGGCAACCACCAGTTATTTGTAGGAGTTTCTTATTGCAACCAACAACTTGGAAACCAAATACTAGGTTAAACCTTTTTTAAAGGAATAACAAGTGAAGAGATGAAAGGTAGAATATTTAGTAGGTGATTGAACCTGGGGTGGAGGGGCAGGAGGAAAAAGGGAAAAAAGCAAATAGAAATGAGACACAAAAATAGCTGTTACGATTTTTGTCAGATTTTACTGAGCTTTAAGAGCCCTTTAGGATTAGCAATTTGCTGAAATCAGTTGTCCAAATTTACCAGGGGTCTGTGATGAAAGCAAATATAGTCATATTCTTTAAAACAGATTTTTGGTATAGACATAACATAAAAAACCTAAGCACAGACTGATAGCAACCAGAGGGGATGGTAGAGGGGAATAGTGATGGGAAGAAAGGGGAGGGACTAGTCAAAGAGCATGTGTGAATGACCCACAGACATGGACAATGGTGTGGGGGCTGACCTTGGGAGTGGCCGGTGGACTGGGTGGAGGAGGGCAAAGGGGGAAAAATGGGGACAGATGTAACAGAATAACAATAATTTTTAAAAAGCATATAAGCTATGAATAAATGGAAGGAGTATGGACTATAAATCTGGTTTCACAGTATTTAGATATAAACAAGAATGTTTCAACAATTTACCTTAAACTCACACAAAACTCATAACTGACAACAAATACACCTTAATCTGATAAAAACTTAAATCAACTCAAAATAGGAAGAATGAAGGGCTACTGAAGAGAAAGATGCAAGTAAAAAAATTAAGATTATTTAGTTTCCAAAAATAGTGTTATTAAAAAAGCGTAAGCCAATTAGAAATTTTGCGGTTACCTTTTGAATTTCGGTGATGTAGTTAAACTGAATGATTTGTGCCTGGACCCATAATTTCATTGAGTTTTGATTTTCCTTCGCCCATTCCTCTGTTCTCGCTTGCTTCATTTTTTACTTTACTTTATTTACTTATAGTTCTGACATCGTCAGTCTCATTCTGAATGTAATTTCCTTTGAAGAGTCTCAGCTTCCCTTTGTCTTCACGAGCTGTCTGTCTCCTTACACTACGTTATTGGGCCCCTTACATAGTAGCCCCATTTTCTGACAGTGAAACCAAAAGTTTCTATTTTTAGAAATGTTGGACTTTGATCATCTAAAATTTCCATCTGGCTATCATTTCTTTATTATTTAAAGCATGAGCAGCTCATGCCTTATGTCATTTATACATAAACGAGCATTGGTTTTTCTGAATTAAGCCAAGGGTAAGCAGTGCCTTTATTTACTTCTATTTTCAGTGAAGTATAATTGACTTCAAGGCAGCCTTAAATTTTATCAGCTACGCTACTTTTAGATAACTGAGTCATCTAGCAATTTCCATGAGAGCTAATGTATCCATAAGAACTGACAGCTGCAAACTGAATTAGAAAAAGCATTTTCCATGTTGTAGACTTTGCAGTACAATATTTGCCTTTATCTTTTTACCTTCAATCAGTTTCTCTCTTTGAACACTAGCCTGAAAAACAACATACCTCCCCAAAACTTCGGTCTATTCATTTTGCTCCAAGTTTTTCTTCTATTAATATAGTTGAATGGTTATCAGCATAAAAGCTAGAAATTCCTGGGGGTCTAGAAGATCAAAACTATTTTCACTATTATACCAGGATATTTTTTACCTTTCCTCCATCATGTCTCAAGCGTAGAGTTGTGTTTACCAAAGCCTATGTAGCATGTGATAGCTCTGTTGCTGTGATTGCTAATCAAATGTGTGCTTGGCATTGCTGTGCTGTAACTATTTCTGTTTAATTTCTAATGCGGTAACTATTGGTACATATAATTTTCATGTACAAAAGCTCTATAGGGTCCTCAGAGCTTTTAAGAATGCCAAGGGTGCCTGAGACAAAAATATTTGGGAACTGCTGCCACAGTCCTGCCCTGGGCTGCGTCTTCCCATGTCTCAGTGATAACTGTAGGTATATATAATTTGTGTAAATGTGCAAGTGTATTTTGTTTCTTTCTCATACTTGGTGAAATTATAGTCATGCATCTTAAGTTGGTGTGGTTTTACCAGCTGTTCCTGTGATAATTTCTCAGTATTTCTCCCGCAGTTTTCTCCATTTTGTTATACCTCTAGAAGGCTTTTGGCATGAGGATAGTGTGCTTTGTTTGTTAAATAGTGTTTAGAGAAAGGGATATGCGTGTATATTTCATTAAATTATATTAATAGTAGTATGATGTTAGTCAGTTGCTATCAACTTTTGACAGAATAAATAACACATTAGGACAGTTGATTTAAAACACAAGATTATTTAATATAGATTAACTTTGACATATAACTGTCATTACTATATCCAGGTGACACCTCTGTTTTTCATTGTTTATTATTATGTTAAATACATTCTGCATGACAAAGTTGAGTCCACATTATATTAGTTTAAAATGCTGAGAACAGAAATCTTCAACAGAGATAAATTTAACATATTACACATTTATATGGCATGTCAGCATTCATAAGGATTTGAATTTGGAACACAATTAATAGTGACATCTCAGCTGCATACATTAAGATGATTTAATAAATTAAGGATCCAGGTCAATCAACAGTCACGTTGTGATCATTATGATTGCAAGTCTCAAGAGAATGGATATAAATTTTTAAGTTATATTTACATTATTTTGATGTAACTGCTATTAAGATATAATAATAGTAATAATAACATAGATTTTAGGTATGTTGTCGAACATTTTTTCATGCAAACTTCTAAATCCAGTGTTTCACTTATTATAGAAATGCATGCAAATAAAACACACTAGGTTTTTCTGAACTGTAAAGGCATTTTTAGTCTACTTAATAAGAACTCTGGTCATACTCAGTTTCAGAATTAGTTTAACAGTACTTTAATGGTGTCAATAAGGGCTGAATGTTTTCTGTTGTTCTACAGTGTTACTTTTTTTTCTCTCTTTGGTTTCAATATGACCACACTAGACTCATGTTTCCCATATTAACTCCATCTTCTAAGATGGCAGGATGTGAGAGAGACAGTGTATTAATTTCTAAGATAGGAATGATAGATTTCCTTGGAAACCCTCTGATGGACTTCTGACATCTTCCTGCTCATACTCCTGTCACCTGGTCCTGCGCTCGGGCAAGCAAAGCTTGAAAAGTGAACATCAGTTTGAAAGAGTAAAATTCAAGTAATTGATTTATTCCTATTAGTTACCTTATGTGCTGAGAACATTGGCATTCTGAAAAACAGGCTAGTTCTGTTAGGAAGAGAGGGGGTCATCTGTGTTCAATTAGAAACCAACAGCTTTTGCCACAACTAAAATGGGATATAAATAGACACATGCACAGGTTGCTCAGAAACTTGGAGGCAGAGGAAGCCCAATCTGAGGGGCCGGGGGAAGGAACGCTGGAAGGGAGGATGAGGAACCCAAATCTAGAGGCAAAGCAAGAGTTAGCTGGGTAACGACACATGGAAAGTGCAAATGGGAAAATACCGACCAGGGCACCCAGAGCCTCAGTGGTATGAAGTCTGAAGTTATTTTAATAACAAAGGTCAATTTTCATTTTATAAATTTTGTTAGAGAGCAATCACGATGTATTTCTCCCACCTTTACACGAGTGTGTTTCAAGACTCAGCCAATGCTGAGATGAAACCAGTAGGATGCTGGTCCACATAGTCATACTGCAGTGGGTCAATGAAATGCTTTCACACATCACTAATTTTCCTACACCTTTAAAGTGGTGTGAGGAAGCCATGTAATTTTCGGTTGTTGTTGTTGTTTGTTCTCCAGAGAGGCTGGATTCCCTATTGCGTTCTGTTAGATTACATTATCAATCCCTAGTACAGTCTTCTTAACTCCTAAAGAATAGAAGAGTTGAAATCACTGAGCAAAGAGTCTTGGAACCATGGTTGTGTTGTTCTTTTTCTCTACGAAACTACACCCTCAAGTCGAGCAGTTAAAATCAAACACCTTTCTTTTCACTAGATTTGTTGTATGATCATGGTCAAGACTATGCCTTTTCCATACACATTTCCTTGAGACTCCATCAGTCATTTCTCAAATTCTTCAGCATACTTGTAGCCACATTAGATTAGCCCCCTGAAGTTGACCTGGAGAATAGATGTTCCATGCGCTTGCTTCCCTTGGAGGCCAAAGCCCAGTATCAGGAACTGGACCGTCTGTCATTTACGCTGTTCATCACGGCAAATACAAATTTATAAACTTACCTGGATATGACTCTTACCTGGATATATCATTGGAGAGCAACTGCTAAGTATGGATCACAGATTTTTATCCTTAGTAATTGATTACATAACTATAATCTATCATTTATGCATTGCCTTTAAATAAGATTCACTTGTACTGATTTGTAAGGATTTAATTTTTTCTACAACTAATAGTGCTTTCTTGCCAGCACAGATAATCCTTGTATATATCAATAGGTTTCATCCTGGCATTGATATGCAGCACGGTATTTTAAGAAACGTGTATATTTAGCTGGTTATTAGAAATAAATGGATAGATTTTATTCCAAAAAATTAATATAAAATAATACTTTCTCTAAATCGAATTTGCGTTTACATGACTTATGACAGTGGGCATGTCTTATGGTGATAGAATAGAAACTAGCACAATGGCCAGAAGTGAGAGCAGAGTGTAGGCAAGTGTGGAAGACTTTGACCTGTTTCAGGGTTAATGGTGATGTTGCACTGTACCGGGAACAACTTCACTTGATGAATCCCAGCTTTCACTCATTCAATTAACTGGAAAGTAAGAAAAGAAAAATTTAAGGCAATAAATTATCACTGAGGGCCTAATGGTCATACTTTTTATTTAACTGAACAAATTAATTTGAAGATATTTGTATGAAAGACCATCCATGCTGTTACAAAAGATAGGAGCTCCTTCTTTCTTTCTGCTGTGTAGTACTCCATTGTGTAACGTACCATAGTTTTTTGATCCATTCATTTCTTGGTGGGCACTTAGCTTGTTTCTAGCCTTGGCTATTGTAAATTGTGCTGGTATGAATATTGGGGTGCATAAGTTCTTTTGAACTGGTGATTTTCTCTAAAAACAAAATAAGCTAATGAACAAAATAGTCCTGGAAACATGGAACAGCCTGAAAGTGACAAATGGGGAAGTGTGAGGTGGGTAATGGTAAAAAAAAAGGAGAAGGGACTAGAAAAAGAACATGTATGAATGACCCATGGAATAGACTACACTGTGGGAATTAACTGTGGGAGCAGAGGTGGGATGGACAGAGGAGGACAAAAAGGGAGAAATTGGGACAACAATAATGGAATAACAACAAAAATTATTTTTAAACGAGTCCTCATATGTAGGGAGGGCTCTGCCCATAGGGTCCCCCTGGCTACCACGGATGAGAATAAGTCTACCAAGACATGATCTGCTTGGGGAGGAAAGGTGGCTGATCTCTCAAAGGAGAAGGACCAAGAGCCTTTTCCTCAATGGGCTTTTATTAGGTTCTTTTGGCACAGGAATACAGGTAAAGCTCATTAATCATTCTCAGGCAATAAGGATCAAACAATAGATAACAAAGAATGCTGAGGGCCTACCAGGGTCAGGTAGCTAAAGAGCTATAAAACTTTGAGGAACAAACTCACTTCTTGCTTGGACCCTTACTTACTTGAGAGCATTCTAAACAAAGCAGGTTTCACAGTATTTTACATATTCTTTCTTAGGCTTAATTGCCCTAGGGAACCCGCCCTTTGTAGCACAGGGTGGTACCCACCACCAGCATTGTTTCGGGCTTAGGTCAGATAAGGGTAGTAAGACAGCCAAGACATTAGGAGACTTCTTGCAGACAGAATGAGGACTCAGGCTGTGTCATAGCCGAGGGGCAAGAATCTGTTACCCTTTTTTGCTGTAGCCCCCCAAGTCCTTCCTTAGAGTCTCCACATGATTGTGCCTGTGTTAGGTCATTCCTCCCTTGGGGGATTTTATCCATCATTGGCTAACCAATCAAGCACTGGGACCAGTTATGAATGAAGAAAAAGGAGCAGAAGTGGTGCCCTCACCAGGGAGATAAGTCTTGTCTCCTTAGTGGCTTACAGTCCAAGCCCTCTTTCTCAGCTTTAGCCATGGGGACAGGTTACAGCTTCTGAAACCAGGCAGGGCAGTTCCCAACGCTCATATTTAAAAAAGTAAAGATAGCCCTGGCTGGTGTAGCTCAGTGGATTAAACAAGGGCCTGTGAACCAACAACCATGGTTCGATTCCCAGTCAGAGCACATGCCTGGGTTGCAGGCCAGTTCCCAGCAGGGGATGCATGAGAGGCAACCATACATTGATATTTTGGTCCCTCCCTCCTCCCCTCCCCCTCTAAAAATAAATAAATAAAATATTTTTTAAAAAAGTAAAAATATTTGTATGCATGACCAGATATTTCTTTTTAATTTGCTGTAGTTGATATTTGACTTCAGAATCCAGGTTTGGTTTTAATTTTTGTTCTTTTTTTGCCCTGTTTTCTCCTTCTCTTTTTTAAACAAAAAGTTAAAGAATAAGATATCCAAGGGAAACTGCAGTTCCGTTTCATTTTAAATTTAAGTGCTTTTATTGATATGCCTCAGAATAAAAATAGACAAATGACCATTTGGCTTAAGTACATATTTACCTTAGAGGGATAATCAAATGTGTTTTTACATTTGCTTACTCTGACTTTGCCGTTCCAATTTGAAACAAGTGTCAGCTGCACCACCACATTGCTTTTTTTCCAGCTTCCTATTTTGAGCTCTTCAAAAAGAAAAGGGGGGCTGAAATGTTCACTCCTGTCTAAACCACTTAAATATCAAAGATAAGCTGCTGGCAAGAGACAGAACAGTGCAGGTCATCCCCAGGCGTAATGCACACCTTTCACAAGTTTCTTTCTAGCAGAGTTAATGACACAGGCTCACCTTAGGTGAGCTTATGGACATGCCCAGCTCAGGTCAGTGGAAGACCATAGGAAGAGATCTAGGTTGATTATTTAGGAGAGAAAAATAATTGAATACGTACGATGCCAGGCTTTAGTCTGGGAGCCTTCAAATGCATGCTCATTTCTACCCCACTGTGGCTCTACATGATGGGTGATACTAGTAGTCCCGATGTAAAAAAGTGAGGCTTTGAAAAGCCTAATAACTTGTCCAGGGTCCACCACTTGTACACAGTAGTATCTGGATTCAGTTACAAGTGTGGCCAATCCCAATATTTTCCCACTGCATAGCTTGGTAAAAAGTTACTGTTTTAATGAGTGGTGGGATTTAATGCTGCCTTCTACCTTGGCAGCATAATTAACAAATCTCACAGCATGTGATTAAAAAGTATTTTGTCCAGGCAAATGCTACCTATATCTAGGTATCACTTTTATTTTCTTCTTATAGATTTGTTGTGTTTAATGGACAAAGATTACATTTTAATGTAATTAAATGTAATGTAATGTAATAAAGTTATCCTCACATATTGCAATAAATATTAGCTAGAGTCTGGTGACTGGCATGGATAATGCATAGGTCTTAGTTTTTAAACTTTTTTAGTAGGTACTAAGATGTTATTTCTATATATTTAAAATGTTATGATTTAACTTCAAAACTCAATTTAAAATTTACTTAAGTGTTGTCTATAAGCTATTCTTGTTTTCTTCTTTCACATTTAATGTAAATACCTCAATTGTATATATTGGCTAGAATCATAAAAGAGATCGTTTGGGAAATCTAATGTGGATATAGATTTTTTGAATAGACAAAACAAGTTTTGAATTAATTAAAACATCTCTAAATCTCCAAGGTCTTTTTCACTCTTCATTTATACAAATCAAAACCCAAGAACCTATTATTTATAAAGTGAAGCCATAATCATTCCAAAAGTAAAATTTATAATACATTTATTGAGTTACAATAAAGTTGTAATAATACCATAAATTGTCAATTAAAAAAATAGCAACCAAAAAAATCCTGCACTTTATTGAAAATTTATCCTTAATTGACACATATCATCTAATCCTACAAAGCTGTTCTCTAACTGCTACATTCCCCACTCAGGATTTTTGTTTAAAGCATGAGATATGGGATCTGGTGGCCTCATTTCTTCCAGTCCTCACTCTATCATGGACTATATAACATTGGACACATTATGTAACTTTTATGGATCTCAGTGTTCTGTTCTATAAAAGGAAGCGTTGGGCATTTTCCACTTCTGAATCACTAGGATTATATGAAATTAATATGTTACCATTAATCATTCTCTAGTTTAAGTATATTTTATTTCTTTTCTCAAAAACCCTGATTATTTTAGAGAGGTAATAATATTTCTACAATGTGCTATAAGCAATTACTGCCACTTCAATATTTTTTGTCATGAGGCATGCATATGAGAAGCATGTTGTCCAGTTATCAGTCTCTTCCACAAAGACACAGAGATGCTTAGGGGAAAGGTAGATTAGTTCCATCATCTGTACAGAACTGTTTAGCCAGTCAAGGATATCAAGGAGGCGCATGGAATAAAGTTACACAAAGATATTTTTAAATAAAACATGTTAAAAACAAGTGTTTTGGTTCACTAATATTGTGTTTCGAAACAGGACTGAATACTTCTTTAATATGTCTCAGTCCATGATTACATGATATCAGCCAAAAAAAAATCCTCTTGGAGTGGATATACTTCCTTTATTCGAAGAATGTTTATGATTCTAAAAGTAGGGGCATACATTTTGCACGTATGTTGAAATTACTGACCCATAAACAATTTTGGTTTTATTAGCAGACAAATTGATGATCTACATTTACATGACTCCTTGCTTTCAGTAATCTTTACCTTTGTAAGCAAAATGGTAATGCTTACCATAGAATGATACCCAAATATATTCTCCATGACTATCTCTTTTTTTTTAAAAATCCCATTGTAATTGTATAAATGTTTCCTTCTCTCTTATTTTTCTCATTCTTGGGTTTAGATCACTCACACATGTCCTTGTTCACTTCCAAATTCAGAATCTATAATCATCTACTCAGCTGACACCTTCCATGTGTCAGGCTCCATGATTCATTTCCATACACACACTTTTATTTAATACAATTAAATAAATAAAGGTGCCACTACCCACATTAGGAATTCCGTATGTGGTAAGGCAAGGAATTGAACTGAGCGAGGCTCTTTCAATCCAAGCCTAGTGCTCCTTCCCCTGCACCAGAGCTTCCCCTAGACCTGCAGTTCTTTAGTTCTTTGTTCATTTGCTCATGTATTTATTTGTTTACAGTTATAGATGAGAATCAAACACTGGCAGTTGCTGATGAAGGCTTCTGACACTTGGGATCATTGTTAGAGTTATAATGATTGGAGTCAACAATTTGAGTAGCAGGTGTGTCCAACCCGCGGCCCCAGGCTGCACGCAGCTCCAGATGGCTGTGAATGCCGCCCAACACGAAGTCATACATTTACTTAAAATTATTATGAAACGTTTTTTTGTGATTATGTGTCACAATGTAGTTCATATGTGGCCTAAGACAACTCTTCTTCTTTTAAAATGTGGTGCAAAGATGCCAAAAGTTTGGACACCCCTGGAAGCCTTCAGTCAAGTCTTCAGCATGGGTTCCTCATATCCTAAAGAAGCCACTGTGCTTTGAGGACATGTTAGATCCTCGAGAATAAACTCGTGAATAATGCAAATGTCTTGGAAGGAATTATGTTTTAACAAAATAGTTATTGCATACCTGGGGAGAGTTGAGGCAAGTTGTATGACAACCTAATTACTGACTATCTTCCCTGGACAGCTCCTCAAATATTCCGATATACCCTAGGAGCTCGGAAGTGTACTCTACTCTTGTTCTTAGGTAAATTTGGATTCTTAAAATTCCTGTGCTTAATTCTTTCTCACCATTATGTTATTTTAAATCTTTTAAGCTAGTTAAATATGTACTCTGTACTAACTTAGCCCTCTTACCCACACTTTCTCTTAAATATTTTTGTTTACATATGATTACCTCAATAGATTTAAACACTCTTTGAGAAAATAAATCTTTTGTGTGTGTGTGTTCTTATTCCACAATCTATAATTGAGTCAGACTATGCCAGAGGATTGTTTTTCACTTGGTAGGAAATTTTAAATATTTTATAGATAGCAAGTAGTGTAGTGTGACTTTAGAATTAATATAAATACATTATGGAAAAGATGACATAAGATTATTTTTGTATTTTCAGTGTAAAATTTTAAGTATATTTTATTGATTTTGCTATTATAGCTGTGCCATTTTTTCTTCCCTTTCTTTCCCTCCCTGCTGCACCCACCCTCCTTTCAGCATCCCCCAACCTTAGTTCATGTCATGGTCAAGTACACATATGATTCCTTTGGCTTCTCCATTTCCCTTACTATTCTTAACCTCCCCCTATTTTGTACCTACCAACTATGTTAGTTATTCCCTGTAGCTTTTCCCCCATTGTCCCTTCTCCCTATCCCCACTGATAATCCTCTATGTGATTTCCATTTCTGTGATTCTGTTTCTATTCTAGTTGTTTTCCTAGTTTGTTTTTGTTTTTGTTTTAAGTTCAGTTGTTGATAGTTGTAAGTTTGTTGTCATTTCATTGTTCCTAGTTTTGATCTTCTTCTTTTTCTTAGATAAGTCCCTTTAACATTTTATATAATAAGGGCTTGGTGATGATGAACTCCTTTAACTTGACCTTATCTGGGAAGCACTTTACCTGCCCTTCCATTCTAAATGAAAGCTTTGTTGCATAAATTAATTTTGGATATAGGTCCTTTTCTTTCATAGCTTGAATACTTCTTTCCAGCCCCTTCTTTTTTTTTAATATAAATTTTATTTAGTTACTTTTCAAGTACATTTTTTTTAATCTATTTCTCCCATCCCACCCCACCCCCCTCCCGGTCTCCCCCCTCCCTCCCATTCCCCCCCCCCCCAGTCCTCATCTCTGTGTCTTTCATACTTGTTCCTCAAAATCCCTCCCCCTTTTTCCCCTTAAGTTCCCTTCCCTCTCCCCTCTGGTCTCTGCCCACTTGTTCTCTATTTCAGCGTCTTTGTTTTTGTTCTGTTTGCTTGTTTGTTTTATTCTTTAGCTTCCTGTCAAAGGTGAGATCATATGGTATTTGTCCTTCAATGCCTGGCCTATTTCACTCAGCATAATGCTTTCCAGTTCCATCCATGGTGTTGCAAAAGGTAGTAGCTCCTTCTTTCTCTCTGCTGCATAGAATTCCATTGTGTATATGTACCACAATTTTTTGATCCATCCATTTACTGATGGGCACCTAGGTTGCTTCCAACTCTTGGCTATTGTAAATTGTGCGGCTATGAACATTGTGTTGCATAGGTTCTTTGAAATTGATGTTTTAGGATTCTTGGGGTATAATCCTAGCAGTGGAATTGCTGGGTCAAAAGGCAGGTCAATTTTTATTTTTCTGAGAAAATTCCATACTGTTTTCCTCCAGCCCCTTCTTTCCTGCAAGATTTCTTTTGAGAAATCAGCTGACAGTCTGATGAGCACTTTTTTGTTGGTAACTCTCTCCTTTTCTCTTGATGCTTTTAAGATTCTCTCCTTATCTTTGATCTTGGGTAAGTTAATTATGATGTGTCTTGGTGTGTTCCTTCTTGGGTCCAATTTCTTTGGGACTCTTTGAGCTTCCTGGAATTCCTGGAGGTCTAGTTCCTTTGCCAGACTGGGGGACTATTACTTCATTATTTGTTCAAATAAGCTTTCAATTTCTTGTTCTTCCTCTTTTCCTTCTGGCAGCCCTATGCTTTGGATGATGGAGTGCTTAAAGTTGTCCCAGAGGTTCTGAAGTATCTCCTTATTTTTTTGAATTCTTTTTTTTTCATTCTGTTCTGGTTGAAAGCTTATTTCTTCCTTTTGTCCCAAATTGTTGATTCGAGTCCCAGTTTCCTTCCATTCTTTGTTGGTTCCCTGTACATTTTTTTTTTATTTCACTTTGTATAGCATTCATTTCTTCCTTTGTTTTGGAACCGTACTCAGTAATTTATGTGAACATCCTGATTACCAGTGTTTTTAACTCTGCTTCTGTTAGGTTTTCTATCTCCTTTTTACTTAATTATTATTCTTGAGTTTTGATCTTTTCTTTCATTTGGGCCATATTTCTTTGTCTCAGACTTTGTCCCAGTCTGGATGGATATTTATTCTTTAACTCCTTGGTTGTTGGACGTCCATACAGTTCCAATTTCTGGCAGTTCTGGTTGGGTTTTGTTTTGTTTTTCAAATGATTGTTATCCTTCTTTTGGTTTTGCAAGGAAATGAAACATATCTACCTATGTCCCCATCTTGTCTAGAATGCTTCTTGAGTGTAAAAACTTTTACCTGACAGTTTACACCATTGTTATTAAGTGCTTGTGACTTTTTGGTTTAAGATAAACCATTAGAAAGAGAGTATTTTGTTGATATAAAACTTTTTCTTCTCATTAAATAAATATGTTCTCTGGGTACTTTCATCCAATTTAATTCAAACTTCCTATAGATATTTATTTATCCTGGAGTCTTTTTTTAGTGAAGAACAAAACTCTTGAATATATCAATAGTGCTCAAGAAAATCTATCTACTGATATTAAATAAAAAGCCTGAAGAGGTACCCTTTACTTTTCCTCATCTCATGAGGTCCAACATTAAAAGTTAGTTTTATTGAATGTTTTATTGACATTTGAAGCTATTCTCATACATAAGGAATAATATCATGTTTGTCTTTTCCAAGATGCAGAACTGTACAAACAAATGAACAGAAAGGGGCATTGTGCATGACTAATATTGTTTAGGGGGTATTCTCTTGAGCCCTGCCAGTGCTGACTATTTTTTCTTATTGAGAGAACAGTAGAATTACTTAAATCTATTTTATCTAGATATGATTGTTGACATATGTTGCAATAATTTATTTTTATTTTGCATATTTTATTATGTTAAAAATGGTCTCCTTTCATTTTATGGTTGTTAGACAGTTACATTTTATTAAAATTAACACTTCTGCATTAACCACTGTGCATGGTTGTACTTTTTATTCATTTTAAAGGTACTACTTTTTATAGAAACATTATCATCTATCTTTTTCTGGTCAATTTCCCAAAGTTGTATATTAGGACATTTTGTACTAAGATATTGACTTAGAAAGGGGGTAGTTGACATTGTAAAGATGACTACTTCTTAATGTATTTTAAATGAGATGGAAGTTTGAAAATTATCCATTCTTTCTTATAATTTGCAAAGAAAATATGCATGTGAGTATGTCCGGGCCACCTATAAATAAGCATATTTAATTTGGCTACAGGCAGGAGCTTATGTTGTGAGTTTTTATTGTAATTGACCATGGTTGACTATAAAAATAAAGGACCATAAAAACGTGAAAATATTTATTTATTAGCCCCAGGCTTTAAGTCAGACTTGCTTTTCCTTCCCATACCCAAGACAGTAAAGCCTTTAATTAAGCACCATAAAATAAGTACTACCTTGTTTCTGGAAATGATAGGTAATAAATTCAAATAGATAGAAATCTTGGTATTGATATTTCTTAAACTAAGGTGACTTTCTTTGTACTTCATCAAAGAGCTCTGTTTCAGGGAAATGCTAGAGAAGGTAAACTTTCTTTAGGTCAGTGACACATGAGAATCCGAAAGGGTTCTCCACTGCCACTCTGTTAGAATCCTCATCATTCTGTGCAGATGATCCCAGCAGTTTTCTAATGGGACTCCCTGCCACCTGCCAAACTCTAGTCTATTGAGTCACTGTCCACATTTCTACCAGATGAAAAATAAGATAGTATTTTATTCCTCAGCTCCATACCCTTGTATTGCTATCAGCAATAATATAATATTAAATGCCTTAACAGTATACCAATTAGCCCTCAACAAAATCTCTTGATTCATTTTTTGCCTCACCCTCTCCTTCCTCCCTTATTCAATATTTTATAACTGCCTAACAGGCACCAGGGATAAAGGACCCTGAGTCCTGCTATCAATAACTTACAGCATACTCTGCTTAAGAGACAGTTTAAAAGTAACCTCTGGAAACATGTCTTTACTTTCAGGTAACCTGTATTCTTCCCCACGGTACTCCCACACTATTTTGTAATTGTGGAATAATTTATGCATACTTTAAAAAAATTTATGTGACTTAGGCATGTTACACCTTTAAAGTTATTCACATTCAGTAAATACTTGTTCAGCATTAATTCAGTACTGACGGCTCATCACCAAAAACTAGATTCCCAGTGGCCTTTCCCAGTGACAGGAATTTCCTACACCTATCAGCATCTCTATACACTGCTCTGAGTTTCTCTTCCCCAGCCAGACATCAGCTCCCTCTCCCACTCTTCTGGTCGTCTCCTGCAGAGCTTTGGAACCATAGTACCAACTCAGCTCTTTACGTAAAAGGAGTTAACAGTGGTGCTGTGTCCATGTATATATATATATGTTTACAGCTCTTTTTCTTTCTATTTTTTCAACATAAATCAATATTTGTGTTGTTTGAGTGGACAATTGGCTATTTGCAGACATGAACAGCCATCGACATTACTCTAAGAAAAAAAATGTATCTAAAATTTTAAACATCTACAAATAAGACATATAATTTTAAGACTAGAAGAAAATTTTCCCTGGATCAGTCAGGTCCCAACTTTCCAAAGCTTGACTTGAAGTCACACAAGCAAGATGAAATACACAGAAAATGAGAAAAATGAAAGTGCAGGGCAGTCTTTTAATTTGCATCTAAAACACCCAAGATTTAAAGAGCTATCAATATAATAAATGTTGTTTACACTAGGAATGAATCAATCATTCCTCTTCTAGTACACCATTAAAGTCCTACCTTAGGAAAGAAACAATGCCCATATTTTTACCTTATTCTTCTCATTTGAAGAGAAGAGCAATGGGGGGCCTGCACGGAGAGGGAGGCCCCTCTTGTCATATCACTGTGGGGTGATTCAGAAGCAGAGCTGCGACCCCCATAACGTTTTTTTACACAGTTTAACCCAAAGTAGTGCTGGCTAATTTTATCTTCATAAGGTATGGACAGGTATAATTCAAACCAAAAAGTATTGTGCTTTGCAGACTTTAAGGTTTTCAGTTCTAGAGACAGACAATTCTGTTTTAAGTGGAAAGAATCATGGAAAATTGCACCGCAAATAAATTGAGAGGAACAGCTTAATGAATACAGAGTTTGTTGTGGGAGAAACAATACATAATATTATTATTACTTCATTCAGTGAGTGCTCATAGGTGTTTGAGATTTATTATAAAAGACAGGATTTGAATTACAAATCAAACCATATAAAATTTTCCAAAACCAATTTAATAAATATTTTGAATATTATGGGATAGTTAAGTAAATAATAATTATTTTGTATTGTTGCAAGTTTTTCACTTATCACTAAATAGATGTATTTAATACTCTCATCTTACATATCTAAATTGGCTTAAGACATTATTTTCTAAATTGAAAAAAAATTTACATTGGAAAAACATATGTTTTCTCTAGTGGTTGTCTAATCTTTACATTTCAATTCAGTTTCAGCTGACAAACTTATATTTGATACCTACCATATGAAACATAGTACTCAGGTTGTACAAACTAGCAAGATAAAAATTCTCTGTTCTAAATGATTCAAAAGGTGTATCTAATTCTTAGCTTTATATAGCAGTAAGTTTTGAGAAGATTTCAGGTGTCAGCTAATAATTTGTGTTATCCTAACAGTAGTTAACATGTAAGTTACTAAAAACACCCAAACATATATGTGTACATATGTGTGTTTGTTCATTGAATATATATGTATATTTACATGAAGAAATTAGAGTGTATATTTACTATAAAAGGTACATCAGTTTTATTTTAAGCAACCAGGATATACTGGATGGAGATCACGTTCATGACCATCATAAACTAAGCCCTTTAAACTGAATACATGATAAATTCCTTCTCTAAGACTTCTACAGTATAAGAAACCTTTGAGTTGTTCACTCATTTATGAAGGTTTAGGCTTGGTTCCCTGAATTGGGGGAAAAATTGCAATTCATGATACCAAGAAATGAGCATAGACTTCTTGCCATGCAACATTGAATTTGTGAATCTAACCTGAATATATAATGTGAGTTTCCTAAATTCGCTGGCAAATTCCTCTTTTATGAAATCAGTGAAGCTCAAGGCTCTATTAGATACACTTGTTGACACTTGAGTGCCTTAAAAATGTACCTGTTCACTGAAAAATGATAAAGCAGAACGTTTGTAGAGTTAACAGTATTTGGAACCTCCTAATAACATTGTACAACTTTCATTAGGAACTTGCAATACATTGACATGAAGAATATATTTATAATTGCATAGCTTGTCAGCAGACAGTACATATACACCCAGGACCTAAAATCTTAAATAGGTTCTGATTATTTACTGCAGCTTAATTCTTGCTCATAAAATTGTAAGGTATTATTGGGTGTTATTTATTTTTTGTCATTTTACTGGTGATGGTTTATTCTATATTTCAACATTCTACAGACATAAAGTATAAAAGAATTAATGAATTACAGATCATTGTTAAGTAAGCAACTGTCCTGGTAATATAATCTCTTACAGGCTGCTTTTAAAGACTGTGTTAGTAAAAACATAAAGCTGTCATTTGAGCTGTTCTCTCTAAGGAATGTAAAGCAAAACTGGAGTTGCTTCCCATTTGATCTTTTCCTCGTGGTAGTGTGCTGGCTTAAGATAAGAGCACAAAGCTTAGAAAAAATTGTTGATGTTCAGCTCTCTCTACTTATTATAGATGAATACTATTTTAAGTAACAGTATGGGGGCAGCTTAAAAGGAAAAACAGACAGCTCAAGGTATAAGAGAAATGGAGGTGTGACCACCTTGATGACCTTGAAAGTGGCTTCCAATTCTCCACGGTAACAGTTGCTATGCTCATCATGTAAACTCCATCCATTTCCTAGCATGTGACAAGGGATACTTTAAGATATAAGTCATGGCCTGTGACTCATGGTTGTGGGTGGAATGGTCTGACACAGAGTTTTAGACAAACCACTAGGTGCCCCATTTGTTTTCTGTTTTTTTTTCTCCCCAGGAATTATTATTTATTCACAGACTATGTGATACAATCTAATTGTAAGATCACAGGATGACTTCAATTTCTGAATCATAGTGAAAAGAAGCATGGAGAGCATAAGATAGACCAATGTCCCATATTGATTTCTCACACTAAATTGAATTCAGATTCAGTCTACGTCCACTGAGTTTAAGAGGATAAGTAATTAAGTCCTATTATTGGAGAAATGTCTTCTCTTTGGGATCAGAATTTGGGAACATAGTTGTGTGCATTTTAGACATTGGATGAGTAGCAACCAAGTTTTTTTTGCCGTTGGAAAATGATCTGAACAAACATATTACAGTTGTCTACCTAGAAATTATCTCTGTCTCTTTGACCCTATTTTTCTGTCTCAGTGACTTTGTCATTCTCTCTCCCTCCCTCTCACTCTCTCTGTCTGTCTCATTCTCTGATCATAAAATAATTGTGCCTACAAAAATGAAATGTTGTGTGTTAATTCTGTACATGGCAGAATTTTCTTTGGGTGAAGCAATATTAAGGGGATAACATTTTAATTATAAAGCAAGTATATGTCTATATGAAGTACTAATGGAAGCCTTATAAAATACACTTTTAGTTGAGGTAAAGATTACTGTCTGGAAAAAGAGAACTTTCATGACTAAAGTCATTGACTAGTTTTCTTTTTTTTTTTTGAGTCTGCATGAAACTGGAAGATTAGATTCTAGGAAGCAAAAGCAGATCAATATGGCTCTGTTTATCTGATGTTACATTTAGCCCATGCTAACTAGCCCAGGGAATTGAAATCTCTTTACCAGCTAAGTCTGAGACATCTGGGAGCACACATAAACATCAAGTTTTCAAGTATCTTTTTGGACCCTGGTTTCACATACAAGGAAGAGGCTGTTGAAATAAAATTGTATACCATTAAAATTGGCCTTTAAATCTCAAAACCATTTGGTTAAAATTCTATTTTTAAGTCCTAGAAAATTAATCTTTTTTGAGATGAGTTATACTTTTAAATAGTCACTCTTAATCCTTGAATCAGAATTTGACTTGTGAATAATGGCAGAACATGTTCACATGTTTTTAGAAATCACTTTTTATGAACCAATTCTTATGTGCATCCAATAAAAAGAAAAATACCACATTTCTTTAAATATCTTTCACATTGGATTCAAACATTTTGAAAGAGATCTTGGGAAAAAGAGGAAGCTGAATGTTGGGGAATTCAAAATGGTAAATGAGCCCCAAGATGTTACTTTGAAACACATTATAAAGCTTAAAATTAGATGCTAAAAGTTGAAATGACTTATTTCTTAATCTAATGACCTTATTCATAAAACAAAGAGAGTTTACTTCTTTCAAATGCATGTTTTAAAAGTGTTAAGAACTATGGACAGAAGAAACAAGATAGTTTGCACTCACAGTTTAAAGGAAAATTGGGCCTCACAGTCTATTTTGGAATAATTCAAAACATTATAAAATATGGCTAATTAACTACAAAGTGTTTATTTTGAATATTTATTTTGAATATTTATTTCTTAGAAATCTGATCTGAATGTATATGCAGGTTCTCCTCTCAGAGATGCTACATCTTTACATATTTATGAAGAAAGCTTTTTTTTCAAGGCATTTGCATGGTCACCTGTTTGTGAAAATATATATTGATTTTTTGAAACAACAATTCATGAAATCAATAGTACGAATAAGAGGATCATATACAATGGAAATGTTTTCCTTCAGGGTACAATGAACATTGAAAACTTTTCCTTTTTAAAGTACATTTTATTGATTATACTATTACAGTTTTCCCCAATTTTTCTTTCCTTATTCTGCCCTCTGCCCAGCACTCCCTGCAGTCTCCAGCATCCCCCCTCTTAGTTCAGGTTCATGGGTTGTATATGTAAGTTCTTTGGCTTCTCTATTTTCTATACTATTCTTACCCTACTACCCCTGTCTATTTTATGTCTACCAATTATGGTTCTTATTCCCTGTGCCTTTTCCTGCTGAGTCTCTCCCATCCCTCTCCTCATTGATGACCCTCCATGTGATCTTCATTTCTGTGATTCTGTTCCTATTCTGGTTGTTTGCTCAGTTTTTGTTCTTGTGTTTTAGGTTCAGTTGTTGATAGTTGTGAGTTTGCTGTCATTTCATTGTTCATAGTTTTTTATCTTCTTCCACTTCTTAGATGAGTCCCATTAACATTTCATATATTAAGGGTTTGGTGATGATGAACTCCTTGAATTGGATCTTATCTGAAAAGCACTTTATCTGCCCTTCCATTCTAAATGAAAGCTTTGCTGGACAGAGTAATCTTGGATGTAGGTCCTTGCCTTTCATGACTTCAGATACTTCTTTCCAGCCCCTTCTTGCCGGCAAGGTTTCTTTTGAGAAATCAGGTGATAGTCTGATGGGCACTCCTTTGTAGGTAACTCTCTCCTTTTCTCTTGATGCTTTTAAGATTCTCTCCTTATCTTTGATCTTGGGTAACTTAATTATGATGTGTCTTGGTGTGTTCCTTCTTGGGTCCAATTTCTTTGGGACTCTTTGAGCTTCCTGGACTTCCTGGAGGTCTAGTTCCTTTGCCAGACTGGGCGACTATTACTTCATTATTTGTTCAAATAAGTTTTCAATTTCTTATTCTTCTTCTTTTCCTTCTGGCAGTCCTATGCTTCAGATGATGGAGTGCTTAAAGTTGTCCCAGAGGTTCTCAAGCCTTTCCTCATTTTTTTGAATTCTTGTTTCTTATTGTGTTCTTGTTGGATATTTATTTCTTCCTTTTATTGCAAATTGTTGTCTGAGCCTGTTTCTTTCTCTTCACTCTTGGTTCCCTGTATATAAATTTTTTCTTTTTTCACTTTGTGGAGCCTTTCTCTCTTCATTTTGTGACCTAGCACAATAATTTCTGTGAGCATCCTGATTACCAGTGTTTTGGACTCTGCATCAGATAGGTTGTTTATCTTCTTGTTGCTTTGCTCTTTTCCTAGAGTTTTGATCTCTTCTTTCATTTGGACTATGTTCTTTGTCTTGGTGCATCTGTTACATTGTAAGGGGTGGGGTAGATATTTGCCAGAGTGGGCCAACCTTTTTTGCTGTGTTGTGTACCTGTCTGTGGGGAGGGGTCAGAGAGGGAACCCTCAGAGAGGTCAGATGCTGCTTTCTTGCCTCTCTCTAGCCCCAATTTCCAGAGAACTCTCCTTTGAGACTAGTTTCTCCTGCCTTTGCAATCCCTGCCGTCTTTACCACTAGAGGTTCTGAGTCCTTAGTTTCCCTGTAAGCCAGCCCATCCTCCCCTGTGCAGCATGGCGCCTTGACGCAGGTCCTCTCCACCTCCTGGGCTGCCTGTCTGCACTCCTCGCACTGTCCTGAGTGAAGGTCCCTTTAACTCCTTGATTGTTGGAGTTTCATGTTCTATTCTGGCCGTTCTGGTTGCTTATTGTTTTTAAGTTGGTTGTTATCCTTCTTTTGGTTTTGCGAGGAAGTGAAGCATTTCTACATATGCCTCCATCTTGACTGGATGAAAACTTTTCCTTAAATGCTTTTGTGAATGTAAAATCAAAGCACTTGGATAAAAAACATGAATATTTACTTTTAGTTATTAAAAATAATTTGTTAACCGAAAACTATGTAAACTTCTCACAGTCTAAAATGAAATCTTTAAATCTTCAAAGTCACTACATATGTCCATTAACTATTACTGAAAAAATTTATGAGGTGGTTATGATGGGAAATCGAAAAAACTTGATAAAGTCACATATTCCACAGACTATCATTGAACTTGGATAACATTCACTGTGAGATCTATATTAATCCAATAAATGAAAAAGCTAAAATCGGTTTACTGAAAGTAAAATCATTATTCAGTTTAGACTATTTCTAATTCCAGTGAGTAGGGAGTATCATTCTTATGAGTAAGAACATAGTCGTACATCTCATAGTTTCATAAATATAAGTGATATATTTCCCATTGCTTTTAGTCTAGAAGAATTTGTTCTGTTGGCAAACATAATTATTTAATGGAAATATGTCTTTACTTTGAATGGTCATGGATAAAAATTGAGACAACTGTAAATTAATGAAATCCTCTGATAGGAGGCTCTTTGGAAATACATTTGGAATAATCACTTACATTTTAGATGTACATACCAGGGGATTTGAGTAGCATCCAGCTAATAGCAGGCTGACTTTTAAAAACTACCCAATGTCAGCTTGGGGGAAAGAGCCATAATATATCTATTTAATTTGTTCAAGTATTTATCCATCAAATAATTGGTGCAACCACGCACCAGGCACATGTCAGCTCTGGAGACAGATGTAGGGGAGGAGAGGGCTGTGTCTGAGAAGCGCTGGTCACAATCACACAAGTGATAATTATGGAAAAGGAGGTTTTGTCAGTAACCTACCAAGGGACTCAGAGGAGGAAGCAAGGAGCTCTTTGTAATTTTATGGGAAATTTTACACTTTAAAATGAACTTTAAGATACATTTGAAGGGTGAGTAGACATCAATCAAAAGGTGGAGACTTTTGTTGCTAAATTAGTTGGATGGAGGAGAAAGTCTTATAATTGTTAACACTGTACAGACATGAGGAAAAAGGAGGTAAAATAAACCTTTTGGTGTGAAGACTTTTTATTTGTTTCTGTTTATGGTTTTTAAAAGAGTATATCCACAAAGACCATTTTCCCAAAATCCTGTATTAACTTTAGAGTACAGAATGATAAATGGTTATTTCAAAATGAATACTAATTCATTTTGTATCTTAAAGATCATAAAAGTGACAAGTTAAAATTTTTCTTGATAGAAAGTAAAGCACTTAATAATTATCAAAAGTACAACTATCTTGCCATTACCATGTGAGCTAGTGAATAGACACTGTGACCCCGTGTAGCAAAGCTGATATTAAATGATATAGCATAGTATCTTTTCTTGACAAATCTGTTGTTTTATTCCCAATAAATTAATATTGACATTAGTAGGTTATATTGTCATATAGCATGCACAATGCTGTCAGAAAACACTTAATTTTGTTTTTAATTCAGAATTAAGTAGTCCTCCCCTTCTGCCAATCAGTACTAGCATATTTCTCTGATACTATAATTTTGGAACTCACTTGCTAAGTAGAAACTATAAAGTATATTTAACCTATAACAAATTAATCTGTTTCTAAATCCTTACAATTACTTTCATTACTATTAGTAAAGCCATATTTTGTGAAAACAACAAAATAAATGATTGTATTTTATAGTCACATTTAGTAAGCAATTAGTTTTTTTCTTTGATGGTATAAACCACTCATGTAACTAAATCTTAATTCATCATTTCACCCCAAAACCTGAGGCATATTCATCATGTTAGTGATGGACTTCATGGAGTTGAGTGGGGTGAGGACGGAAAGATGTTAAGATACAATATTCGATTTTCAAAAAAAATAAAACAAACACCAACATTTAGGGATGGAGTGGGGAATAAATTTCATAAGATTGTGTATTGATGTGAAAGATTTTACCATCAGTTTTATAAGACAGCAGTAAGTTACAATGTAAAGAGAAAATGCATAATGGCATAGTCCTGTTTCTTGAACAGTGCACATGCTGCTGTTTTAAACTAATGAGTAATGTGCAATGTATTTGCAAAAAATGTATCATTGGTATATGTGTAAGAGAATAATCTTATGGACCATTAAGATGATTTATAACCAGCATTTTTTTACCCTAGTTAAAAGGTATCCCTTTTCCCTTTCTGTAGCAGATGTGTTTCTTAAAACAAAATAGAAGATAACAGTTTTAACGGTTTTTTATTTGCTACATTAAACACATTTAAATGCCTGTCCACCAAAGGCTTTCACATTCTGTGCTTTCCCGATTGACATATTATTATTCCTCAGAGTGCTAACCGTGATTTTGTTTTCTATTAAATCCTACAAAACATGTGATGTTTGAAGCCACTCTTGGAATTGAAAGGTAATTTAACCCATTTAACTCTTATTACAATAGCCGAGTACACTCTTCTAATAGTACCCTTATAATCCATTAAAAGTCCATACCCACTTTATTACACACTAGACACTCAAATTATGAATAAGGGTAATGAAAAAGAAGACAAAAGCTCTGAGAAACTGTTGATCATATCATCTTAAGTCTGATTAATTATTTCAATGACATCATCAATGACTTTATGTATGTATGTATTTATTTATTTGTGTGTGGTGTGTACATGTAGGCAGTCAAAGGAAGGCAACGGACATTACAGGTGACCATCTGCCCTGAAAAGCTGAGGCGTGCCAGATTTTAGTCTGAGTTGCTACTTTGCCGCATCAATCCCTTATTTAGATAACTGGAAAGGCTCTCTGTTTATCAACTTGTTGGTCTGGAATAGGGGAGAGGGAGGGTTCTTGTGGGTAGTCAATGGTTAGGGATTTTGAAGCACTGTTTTTTTCATGGGGCTTGTTCAGGGTGAAGGTAGACCTGAGAAAAACAAATACATCATGGATTTCACTCACATTTTTCTTTTTTTACATTTTCTGCTAACCTGGTGTAAATATTGTTCATGTTTTCTTATCCCTAAATATGTCTCGGTTCTCTGTGTTTGCATGGTCAATATAAATACACAGTTAACATTAGATTTTATGAACTTTTCAAACAGAATGCTTAAGTAGTAATCAAAGTCAATATATACATATCTTAAAACCAAAGGTCAAATATTTATAATGTCCATAGCTGGGATGCACAAAGGGAAAAGTCTTTATTTATATGCTAATCATTTCTGTAAGTTTCATGTTGTCAAAAGTACCATTGATACTCTGATCAGAGGTATTTTTATTTGAATAAAATGCCTCAGTTTAGATTCTGTGTGTGAAATCACGGTCCTGCAAAAATCAGCGTATTTAAGGGAGAAAACAAGCAGGTATATTGAACAATTATTACTAAATACCCATAAATGGTTAATATTAATAAATAATCAACACATTTCAGGAGAAATATTATACCCTTGAAATATTATGCTCTTTTGTTGCAACATCATGTTGCTAGGAAATTTTGTTTTGATTATTCTTACTTAGAAATCTTGTGCCGTGTTTGTAGTGGTCTTAATATAGTGTTGCATATGGGTAAAAGGAAATTTGAAAAAATAAAATGATGGTTAAAAATCTGAGAAAATGAAAAGACTAATGTTAGGTCATAAATGAAACACTGGCACCCACAAGGTGTATATATAAAATATGAGGGTATGTTCATATGGAAAGGCACGGTGAGAGTGTATTTTCCTCATTGTTGCTGGTCTGGATGTCAGCTGATCAGATCACTTCCACAGAATTGCTTCTGGAATAACCAGGTAGCATTCATAGTTCTTAGAAAAGAACTGAAACTAATTAGTAAGTCGACTTTATGTATGCCATCCTTGCAAATGACATTGCATGACCCTTGAGTAGATACATTGTTTCTGAGCATTTCAAATGAAACATGAGCACCAGGACTCACATTTTCTTAGAAGACAGGCAATGGAATACAGTGCTCTTAAAACAACCTTCTGTGGGTAGAAAATAAACCAAAAGCCAAAAGATCCTTTTACTCATATTTTGGTGAAGTATTAACATTAAAAATCCATTTTTTGTTCATTACCTCTCATCAGGTAAATGTTCATAATGTAATTTCCCTTCTTTTATGAGTCTTGATGATCAGCAGAAATTAAGGCCTGATGATATTTAATGTGAGCTACCCTTTAGAGCTACAGAACCTTTTCCCTCATATAGGAGATAATTAACAATATTCTATTTTCCTTATATCACAATTGAAAGCTGCCTTTTAGCGATTAAAAATCACGAATTCGCACTGTTAAACAGCAGCCTTCTGGTACGTATTTATTTAGTTCTTATCTGAAAACAGTATTGTTTCTTAAAAAAAAGAGTAGTCTATTAAGTGGCCAAGGGAATGAGCTCATAAAAATCATTACAATTGAAACAGCAGAAATGTCATAAGCATTTGTTTTTACTTTAGGTTTTCAGTAACTTAGGAAAGAGCAATTGGTCATTCCTTCCTGGTTTCAAAGAGTAGACTGTTTTTATGTTGATTTTTAAATTTAATTTAGCAACTATATTGCATCAGCAGTTGCCAATTCTGTCATTCCTGAAATTAACATCATCCGCTTTTCTTGGTCTTATCAGACAGCTTTCTAGACCGCTGAGCAAGGTAACCTGTTCTTGTTAATTAGATTCACTTCGAATAATTTGACCTATGAGTGCACATTGGATTGGAATCAGGGTCATTTTCAAAAAGTACATTTGTTTTCACAGTGTACTTAGAAGATGGAAAGTTTAACAATTAATAGATTTCCTGGGTACGAGTTCACTTTTCATCTTAGCTTTAGAAGGAACGATTGTAATATTTTCCCTGTATTCACCTGCCTTTTCTCATCTTCATATTGTATAATAACTTATTTTTAGAAGAAATTATTGGAGTGCCTAACCTGCACCTTTTATCCAGGAACCTGTGCCAAGCCACAGATTTTCTTTCTTATGCATTCCTCATGACACTGAATTTTCTGTTGGTATGGATGGCAAAGCTCTAAGTGAGGGCTTAATTACAGCCATTTAGAGGCAACGTAAAAACTCCTGTGTAATTTACTGCAGTTCTAAAGTAGAGTCTGGATGAGAGTTTGAAAGTTTAAAAACTGCTAATAGAAAAGGTTCTCACGGGGAGTTTTGTACAGCTCAAAATATTTTTCAGGAGAAATGAAATTATCAAGATCCTTTTCATAAGCAAAGTCACATGACCAGGGCTAGCTTAAAATTTTAACTCATCTACTTGTGCCTTAGAATTTGATGTCTTAATTGCCTAACTTTATGTTCATCTTTCCTAGGATGTCCTTCTAAGAAACTTTTGCTCTACTTCTGATTTGAACCATTTTTGTGGTGTTTTGCTTTATCAGAGAAAACTGCTTTAAATCATACAAATTCAATATTATTTACTTTTACTACTAAAACCGAATCTTACAGCATCTGACAAGAGAAACATCATCTTGAGTTATTTTTCACTCATATAATAAAAGCTACTACAAATGTACAATAGGTTTATACTCCTACATTTTTGCTTATTACTTTATAGCAAGAACAAATATTTTAATCACATATTCTATATCATTATAGAACAAAGAAATACTTATCTTGTACATGTGCTTTACTGTCAAATGCTGAAGTTCTACTGTTCTTACATAATGAATTCTAATTCTTTCTGTATCACTGATAGAGGTTTGACTGCTGACAAACAGCGTTCAAGACCTGTTTGGAGTTAAGGGATGGCAATATTATTCCTAAGAGAGAAGTAATTGATAAGACAATGGTCTTCAGAAATGGAAATATTTTGACAGTTACTTAAAAATATAATTTCAAATTCTGTTCCTCAAAAAGTAAAGTAATTGTCTTTCTCTCAGGCATAGAGGTAGTTTTGCAAGCATTGTTTATACTGATAGAAACACTGACTTTTTCTCATTAGATGGTAACATGAGTATGTCTTTCTTCGCTTTAGTCAGGGACTTATTTCTGGATCCCCAAAAGAAAATCAGATAATATATTTATAAACCATGGAGGAAAATGTAATTTCCTTCTTCAAAACAACCACTATCCCATCTCGTTTCCCTCCCCCAAACAGGTGCCATGTACTATATTTTTTACTATGTCAATTTGTCATGGAGGTTTGTATTGGTTAAGTCTTATCACATCCCAGGATTCCCGGTTTGTTGACATTTGTTCCGGGGCAATGAAATCCCTGAAATGGGAAAACCATATGTCAGGGAGCACTGGGATGGACAAATGTTCTGAAATTTGTGTCTTGTATTTCCAAACGTAGATGTACCATTTTATCTAGTTTGATTGTCTTATCGTCCTGGTATGAGAAAGCTATTTACCAAAGGCCTATTGATTAATGAAACCAAATATATTTCTCAGGATGAAAATCTTTATGACTGCTCCTAAATCATCTGTGACTAAAGAGCCAGCTTGTTGAGAAGAGATTCTATGTATCTATCTATGTGCCGCGAGGGAGCCCCTGGTCTGGGCTGTGTGCTGGACGACTTTGGACTTCTCTAGGTCCACGTGTACATTCTAATGTAATCGTTCTTGACTGATCTTTTTCTTTGTCTCTGTCTGGAAGACAAGAATCTCATTCTTGTATTTTATTTATTGTTTATTTATTTTTTAAGGCACAGGCCATTTTTCCCAACCATTCTGTATCAATTTCTTACTAAAGAGCCAAAATAAATTTCTCTCCTTTTTAAGAAATAACTCTGGAAAGCTAATTTCCTGCATCACCTGTATATATACATGTGCAAATATAATACAAATATATGGTTTTTTATTTGCCTATTTTTTATTTCCCTTTTCTTTTTCCCCCTTTTCTGTCTTCCCTCTCTCCCATCCTTCTTCCTTGTCTTCTTCTTTCTCCTCCCCCTCTTTCTCCACTTTTTGCTCTTCTTTCTCCTCCTCCTCTTTCCTCTCTTCTTCAGCACGGGCACCGGCGCACATGGCATGGTGAGTCATGCCCTGTACCTGCACAGAGCCCTCCCGGTCCCACGAATGAATCTCAGTCCACCAAGGCCTGGGGCAGCACACCCTAGTCAAGCCTACCATCCGAACCCTCCCACCCCCCCATGCATCAGTGTCATTATTCTATTCAAGGAGTGCCAGGGTTGGCATTTTCTTATTCTATACCTCAGCGTTGAGAGTAAAGATTAGTTAACATAACACCTAAATGATCTGAAATTATTATGCTGGGTCCTGGCCTGATACTGACACTAGCATCAGGGTAATCCAGCAGCTCCTTTAGTTCAAACAGTATTGTCCATATACCCGTCACAGTTGTCATATGCAAGGAACTGCCGCACGCAACCTTTGCCTCACAGCTGTAGCTACACACACGTCACTGCCACTCAAGAAAGCCATCACGATACAGTGAAGTGGAGAAAAGGTTAATGTGACCCCAATTTATATATATATACTGGAAACACTTACTGTACTCCGTTAAGTAATATGAGTAACACAATCCCTGCAATTGTAATACAAATTCCTCCCTCTATTGTCACACTGCTGCTGAAAGCTATCACGTTGCCACTCTGAGAAACACCTAAGATGCACTCAGCTGTCCACCCTTCTCCACCCTCTAGTGAGTGCAGTGCACACGGTGGGACAGATGGCCGGAGAGAGGTGTGTCGTGTGTGCTCATGCAGAGCTTTCCTTGTGCATTTTACCATTAGCACATGACTCGCCTGCCCTTGTTTCCTTCACGGGATAGTGTTAAGCAAGGTTGTCGCATCTGGTGTGCAGACTGCTGCGGCCACCGCCGCTGAACCACTCGGTAGGGATTGCCTGTCCAGTGAAGAGCTTCGAAGCCTCTGTTTCTTCACGGTGTCCCTTGAGAGGCAAAGGTCACACATTGATACCTTGAAGGTGACCTTCCAGATGAACTTTTGTCATCTCCCTAATTCAGCTGCAAACTGCAGGTTCACAGTAGTGAATGAGCTGTAATCTTGTTTCTTAAATCTCTGAAATTCCTAATGTTACGCGTTAGTCTTGGCTGTGATGAGAGAAAAAAAACGAAGCCTAATCCTCTCATGTGTAAACCTTCAAATGGTTCATATGTAGATACTTATAGCAAGTTTCTCTTTAATAGTTAATAAATACTTATTTATGAACAATGAAGATGATGATATAAAATATCATTTCATAACCCCAATGGGTCTCAAGTCTAATTGAGGAAATGAGAAACCACAGCTTCTTTGAAGTATATACTGTACTCGAGGATAGGGTAGGTGGGAGTTGGTATGTTTCTACTTATCTGGGACACACAGAACCGTAGTATTACTCTTGTGAAATATGGTGCTTTAGGGTAACACTGTGCATGGTGATATTTTTCTCTGTTGGATATCATGGTATTCAAAATGCATTAGATTGTAATGTCAAGCTGTAATTACATTCAGTGATCACATTAAAATCTAGAATATACAGCATTTACCCAGTATTCTAGTGAAAACTCAACCTATTTGATACTTAATTAAATAATATAAAGTTATAATGTTTACTGCATTTGTTCACAAGCCTAAAGCTATGATCGTTCTTCATTTACACAGAAGTGTAAATACAAGTTTTCATACACTCATTTTGTACCTGACATTTATGAAAAGTCTCATATAAAAAGTGCACATTTATCCCTACATAGCACGGTCTAGTTACTTTGTAGAATCTTAGTTCTTCCGTATAACCTCTGAAAACAGAGCCTCATTTTGTTTTCAGGTTTCTCAATTAGCTTTGAAAAAATTTTCCTCCATAGCTTAATGACACTTTCTGATGGAGTCAGTGGGAAAATGTTCAAATGGTTCAAAACACACACACACACACACACACACACATACACACACACGTTACTTATTGTCATAATCTCGAAGCACCGTTTTACATAGAGCGTAACTTCAGATATAAAGCAAGCACTTCCACCTGCAGTGAAGGAGCTACCCACTGTGGAATGGATTAGGGCGGATTACTTCTCACAGAAACCAGGGCTCAGGCAAGGTGGTATAAAATTTATTACATCTTTGAGATGTTGAATGAAGAGAATTCCAGGACAGTTCTTGTGATTAAATCTATCTTCATTTAAGCACACAGGTTGTGCTTCTCTTCATCCTCGGGGCTTTTCAACACAATTATTTCTGTAATCAATCCTTTAAGGAGGGATAGAGAGCATAATCTGGAGTCTCTCTTGGAATGAATCTTCCTTTCTCTACACAACTTGATTTCTTTGAAAAATGTTTCCCAAATAGATTTTAATCTATTATACTAATGAACAGAATTGTACCTTTAGGACCAGGTTGTGACACCGATAGAGCTATTACTGAAATATTGAGTTTAAAATTCTCATTTGTGATTTTGACTACATCTAAAAATACAGAGAGAAAGCAACATTAGGAGATCAAAAGAATATTAGAAAAAAAGGAAAGGTAAAAGAATGATAGACACAAATATGAGAAGGTAGATAGAATCATTTTAGTTCTGTCTAAATCAGGTAGTCAAATTTAAAAGACATCATTTTATAGGTCTTCATGCATAATTAGGCACTACAATTATTTTCAGTCACCTTACTTTATTCTTGGGAAGGAAAAGATTTTCTGGCTAACTCCTTCAAAATCCTTTATATCATTGACTTTAGCCAACTCTGGCATACATCCCTGAACAATCAATTGGTTGATTTATATATTGAATTATGTCCAGGCCTTGCTTTTGGCATGCAATTTCAGGCTATCCAAGCTTCTTTAGACTGCAAATGAATGGAAAGAAATCTTCAAGAGTAACACTCTTTTGTTTTGTTTTTCAATATCCTGAAATACCGGTCTCTAAATTCAGTGTCTGAACAAGCAGGGACAGTGTCACCTGGGAACTCCTCCCAAAAGCAACCCCGCAGCCCCTCCCAGACCTCCTGAACCAGAAACTCCAGAGGTGGGGCCCTGCAGCCTAGGGTGAAAAAAATGCCCTCCAGGTGATTTTGACCCTGTTAATTTAAGAACCACAGTCCTGAACCATGCTCATTGCTTAGTGAGCCAGACAGAGCAGCTGTCCACTGAAGATGATGCGGTTGTTCACTCCATGTGCACAGAAAGCTAACAATGCAGGAGTATTCAACTATGGTGACTGCCTAGAGACGACAAGGTAACCTTAAGGAAGCGTGGCGTCCTCTTCTCCTATTACACTCCTATTACTCTGCAGGGCACCTTCAAAAACTGTTCCCAATGTTTCCAATGCAGTTATTTTTCATGGTTTTGCTGTTATTCATTATTATGTATAGCAAAAGACCTTTTAGCTGATACTATTGGCCCAGGTATGTTGTTGATTATTAAATACATTAAAATAGGAATAATAAAAATTTTTAACTTAAAATCTTTAAATGTATAATTATGTGTCATTTTTAGGCAATACCAGGACCATTTTGGTTAGTCTTAAGGGACTTGTATCATTTTCCTGATTAACTCATAATTTCATCTACTTTGTGTGATCTTTTAAATTCAAAATTCTCTAGAATTCAAATATAGCTTTTAGAAAAATTGATAACAGCATTTTTATGAATTTTTACAACATTCTTCCCCCCAACTTCAACACATCTTATCCACACATAATTCAAAAATACCTTTTGTTTTGATTTTGTTTGGGTTACTTGCTTTTATTTTACCTTTCAAGAGAAATCACTATAGTCTTCATGAGAAAAAATACCCTCTATTTTGCACTTTAATTTTAATGAATTTTAAGCTACTTAAATTACATACGTGTAAGGTGAACAATTACACTAAGATATCATATTATTTAAATTAGAGAATTAGACCTGGCTGGTGTCGCTCAGTGGATTGAGCATGGACCTGTGAAGCAAAGGGTCGCTGGTTTGATCCCCAGTCAGGGCACATGCCTGGGTTGCAGGCCAGGTCCCCAGTGGGGACACATGAGAGACAACCACACAATGATGTTTCTCTCCCATGCTTTCTCCTTCCCTTCCCCTCTCTCTAAAAATAAGTAAAATATTTTTTAAAAAATTAGAGAATTAAATGATTACAATATTCATATCAAATTTCAGAGAAGGTCAAAAGCAACTTGGAAGCAGGCAGTGCAGGAGGTGTGAGACAGTGGGCAGGAGAAGCTAGTGAGCGAGAGCAAGCTTCTTGGCCTCACCATGGAGCATACCAGGGAGTTCCCGCCTCAGCTCTCAGAAGACAGCATCATGCTTTTAGCTGGTGAACAGTTTAAAGCAGTTGATAAGTGACTTCTACCATAGTAGGGTATGGGCTCATGTGCCAGGTTCTCTGTCTCAATTAAACTTATTATAGTTCTTCTGTTTTAAGTGATAGTGACTTTGGGAGCATGAGCTTTTTCTTCTGCGTTTGTGCATACTTCCTAAGTACTCTGGAATTTAGGAAGCTTTAAATGGTATGATTGTATGACAATTCACTCAAGAGGATGCTCTGCCTTTATTTATGTTTGTGTTTTGGGTGTAAGTTGAACATCTGTTTTTCACTAGATGCACAGCTCTCAAGGAAAACTGAAGCATGTTCGTGAGTTTTACTTTTTACTTTTCAATATCTCATGAGGACTTTCACCTTAACGGAGGCTCAAATTATTCTGTGGTGCTCTGTAGTAGCGGTGGGAGCTGGGGGGGTGGATGGTGTATTCTTGGCTCAGAAATGAACGTTTTAAACGCTAATAGACTACATATATTCAAATCATATTTTATATTAAATAACATGTAACTCATTATAAACTGTTTTCAATTTGTTATCACTTTCTTAATATTGCATGAAGCTTAATGAGTATTTCCTAGCATGGTTATATTCACTTTACAAGTTAATAAGAAATTTTGCAAGGTGAACTTTAAAGTCATGTAACAAGTCACACTCACTAAGTATTAAAGAAGCAGAGTTCTCTTACATGTCCTGATGTCATTTATTAAAATTGTAATAAAATATGCAAACACTGCATACAGTGAAAGAGAATGGAAGGGCAAATATAATTTGTCTTGTCATGTTGCTCAAAATAATACAATAGCTTAGTTTTAGGGACTAGTAAATGGAGGATGAAATTATTGGGGAGCAATAATATCATCTGTGAACACCTGATTACCTGCAAGGATGAGAACTAAAAATCACCAACATCGCTACTTTTTGCTAATTAGAGGTGATAATGAAAGGTTACTTCCATGAATTTTAGTGATAAATTTAAGAATATCACTTATCAGTAGGTACCTCAGTGATAATGCAGAATTACAAAAAAAATCGTCTAACTCCATCTGGCAAATACGGACCAGTTTTGATTAAGTAATAATGCCATTGACAATGAAATATGTTATATTTTAGTGACAAGTTAGATGTTTTTAATAGTTAATCACTTATTAAGCAGTACTCTCTTAATTCCTGAATGGCTTTAGAATATTCATAAATAATACTTAATATTTTAAATCTCTTTACCTAAAATCGGCCATGTTGTGAAGCAGCAGCCCAGCGTATGGGAACAGCATCAATCAGTCGAGTATGTTCTGACCAATTTGTTCCTCTGGTCTAATTGCTCTCAATAAGAACAATAGTTGTGATGATCTCTGAGCATTCTTTCAGCTCTAAACTATTCTGACCTTTCTGTCCCATTGAAGAAATGTAGCCTGTCATTCAGCATGGAAACATTCTCTGTTTTATAGACATATGCCCTCTAGTTAGGGAGAGTTTAGATTAAGAAGATGAAACAGCACTGAGGTGTGATCTTTCTGGTAAACCACCTGAGTGCATTTTGAGACAGAGAATTTGGTTAGATGGTCTTACAGAAAATGTGTGGGCACAGGAGCTACAGAGAATTGACTGGAAACCACCCACCATTTACTACTGTGTGCTTTGGGGCAAATTACTTACAGTGTTGTCATCTAAAAAATGAGAATGAAAGTCTATCATGTAGAATGGTTGTAAAAATTGAATAAAACGTGTAAAGTGCTGAACTCGGTGATGAAAACTGCTGTTCCCTCTCTCCCCAGCTTTCTGTCAGCTGCAATCTAAATGAATGAGAATTCCCTAATCAAATTTCTAAAAGTGGTATTATTCCATCACTTTTAAATTCTCCTTGATGCTTCTTTTTTCTGTCTCCTTTTTCTATTCTGTCAAATTCACATTGGTGTCCTTTTCCCTTTCTACTCCTTTCTCTCTGTTGCCATGTAGAGAATTTACTAGAAATATCAACACATTAAAAATACGTGGCAAAGAGGAAGTAAGTGCTGGACTTTTAAGCAAATCATATTAATGTAAATATACAGACCTGGCAAATGAGTCTGAACTGTCAAGTCTAAATTATTTGTCCTGTTCTCAACACTGATCACAATGCCCTGTGTGATGCTGGTAACTAATAATGGCCTGGCCTGCCGGTGACAGTCCTGGCAATCCTCTCTGCAGCAATTAACCTAGAAACCGCTGTCACTGTTTACACAAAACCCATTGAGGAGGTCAGTGGATCATAACAGCATTCGCCTTTCTTGTATACCAAGCACTAATAAATGTATTATTTATATCGCATGGTAATCCCATGAGATAAGCAGGTATTATTATTGATGAATTGTTTTAATAGCGTCATTAAATGACTTTTCCAAGATGTTATAAATCTTATAAATAGGAAGTGTCAGAAGCCAGGACTTGAAGTTATTCTGATACTCAAAATAGTGAGGAATCTGAACTGAAACCCTTCTTCAACAGGTTCCAACCTTTCATTTCATTCATCTTGTAAAATACTACCACCTTTCCTTACACAGGCCTAGTTATTTCTGCCTTGCTAATCTTGTTCTTAAATAAATATTTCTAATTTCTAAGGCTATTTCTGTTTGAAATTCTCTTTCCACTATGCACTGAATTAAAGAAGTATTCTGTTTATGGGTATGTGTTTATTTTCTTTCTTTGTTCTGCTTTATCTTTAATTGTTCTTTATTTCCATTTTTCCTATTTTAAATATAAAAAAATGAATTGACATGAACTACATAAAACAAAATTTACTGTTATAAATATTTGAAGTACACAGTTCAATAATGTAAAGTGTAATTCCGTTATTGTACGACCAGTCTCCAGACTTTTATCTTGCAAAAATGAAATTTGGTGCCCAGTAAAAAACAACTCCCCATTTCCTCCACCAAGTACCTGGCAACCACAATTGTACTTTCTGCTTTGCTAAGTGTGACTACTCTTAATCACTTATAGAAGTGAAATCATACATTTGTTTTTGTGTGACTGGTTTATTTCACTAAGCAGAATGCCTTCAAATTTCTTGTATGTTGTCTCATGTGTGAGAATTTCCTTCCTGCTTTGCCTTAATAACTGCTATATTTTATTCACTTATTGATCAATGGATATTTGGGTAGTTTCTACCTTTTTGGATATTGAAATAATACTGTTATGGACATGGGTATACAGCTATCTCTATGAGACACTACATTTAATTGTTTTGTATATATACTCAGAAGTGACATTGCTAAAGTCTATGGCAAGTCTATATTTTATTTTTTAAAGAACCACCATACTGCCTTTTATGGGGGGAGGCAAAAAATGAATTCATTTATAAAAGTTGTGTATTTATTCTTACATGTTTAAACTTCAGTCACCTACAAACTACTCTCCCTTTGATGCAATCCATTTATCTAGACATTTTTTTTCATTCCTCAAAACAGTTTCTGATCTTATTGATTTTGATGCCTTTTAGTGCTTCTGTCATTTTTGTTTAACCTTTTCCACACAGGCAAAAAATTCCCCTTGAGGGCTTTTTTCATCCAGGGAAACAAAAAACAGTCCCTCGGACCAGATTGGGTAAATAAGGAGAGTGGGGTATGGTGGGGTGGGGGGTTATCATGTTTGTCCCACCATTTCTGGTCAGAAACTACTGAACACTCAGCACATTGCAGGCAGGTGCACTTGTAAAATCATCCATCATGAAGTGTGCAAGAGTGCTGAAGGAGTCTTGAAAAAATATTCCATGAAACTGATCACAGCCTCTCACAACACCAGCTTATACACTGATGCAGATGGGTTCCTAGAACAGTCACCTAGTGGGGGAAGCCTGCACTACAGGGAGCCCACCCTCTAGAAGATAGTTCTGGTTTGGGGGGTACTCTCTCACACAGCAATTGTGCCAACCATCGACAGTACAAGGCACCCTCGGAACTCTCTAAATGAGAGTTGTCTAGGGCTGTCTGTCTGTTACTTATCACATCCAATCACTGAGCATGTTTTACATAGTCTACCTCTTCAAGATGACCTCATGCTAACATGCTTGCAGATCAAATTACCTCATACCCAGATAATTATATTTATGTGCTTAGGCACTTGTCTTGCCAATGGTCATTTCCTCCCTTCAATAGGCTTTTAAATTCCTGCCAGATAATATTTTTATGATTCTGATGCGGTTGCTACTTTGCTTGATTTAAATTCCTCCCCATCCCTGGCTTCTGTATAAAATCATAACTGCTTAGTCTGGTGATCAAGATTTGCTACTATTTTAACCTCTTTTAAATCTAGCTTTCACTGTTTCTCTTTACCAAGTCTGGATTCTAGCCAGTTTGAATTGCTTATAGACACATTTCCTACACTTTTAACTTCTGACCTTCTTGCTTGTTTATATGCTGTTCCTGATCTGGAATGTTTTTCAACAAACTTTTTCTCTCTCCCATCCAATCTTTTGTGTCCTTGTAGCCTCAGCTAAAATTCTGAAACTGCTTCTGATTTCATGATTTTATACAACCTGTCCAATTAGCTGATGACACTTTATTGGGTGTCCCCCCATGGCATTTATCACTTTCTATGTTATACAGTAGTTACTTATGTACCTTGAAATGCATACAGACTTTAGCTTCCAAACTGCAACTTGAGGGCTGCTTGTGTCTGTGTGTGGGGGTGTTTTCATCTTGTGTCTTCTCTAGTGAATACCACAGTGCTGTGCACACAATTAGCAATCAATGCGTTTGTCTTGAGGGGATGAGTCAACAAGGAAATTAACATAAGTATTGTGAAGTGGGATAGACATAGCTTCTCCAGGTTCTTACGAGGAATGAAAGTTTTATATTGACCAAGCAATGAGAAAACAGAGGTATGTGTCCAAACATGGCTGGCATTTGAGTCTGAAACCACATATTAGGGCAAACTCCTTGCACCTTTTTTGTGTGTGTATTGAGGAGATGATTGAGAAAGCAAACATGATGGCTTCTGAAATATAGCTTTGAGGAAAAATTGGGAATGATGGCTGTAGGCTTTTGCTTGTTAATGAGTAGTGGTATTTTATTTGGCGATTAGCATCCTATTATTTTATTATTTGTTATCTTTCAGTAGATTAGCCTGAAAATAAAAATTTGTTCAATTTAAAATTAATTTAAGAGATACCGTAATCTGTTAGATGCTTAAAGTTGTGTATTCACTTACTTCAGCAGTATTAAACCATAGAAGCAAATTTTTTTTTATTTTCTTATTTTTTAAATTTATTTTTTATTGATTATGCTGTTACAGTTGTTCTATTCCCCCACTTCATTCCCCTCCACCCTTCCCTCCGGTTCCCACCATTATCCCCCCTTTAGTTTATGACCATGTGTCTCAAGTTCTTTAGATTCTATATTTCCCATACCATTCTTGCCCCTCCATCTATTTTCTATCTACCGTCTATGCTACTTATTTTCTGTACCTTCTCCCCCCTTCTCCTCCTCCCACTCCCCTGTTGCTTTTAAACTTTAATTGTAGTCAAGTTAGTGTGAAAGATACATAATTTTGAACATATTTATATTTTGCCTTAAAAATATCTCAGTACTCAGACTTCCTAGGAAGGGCAAGTCTTTAATTAATTGAAACAAAATATCTCCTTTAAAATATAGAAAACCTTTTTTTTAATACAGAGTATACAGAAAATCAAGTAGACATTTTGGTAAATTGTATGGATGTTTAAGTAATAAGACTTAATGTTTAGTAATAATTGTGTGAGTCCTAAACTTTCAGTAAAATATTAATATCATGCTATAATGGCAAGTTAACTGAAAAGTCACTGACCTAACTACCTAAAATTTCTTCAGTTGATTAGCACTATTTTTAGAAGATGCTTCTTTAAAATTAATAATGAAAAAAATTGATTTGTATAAAAGTTTCTTAAAGGTAGAGAAAATTTTACAACCTTTGTACTATTTTTAAGCTCATAATATTACTTTTTAAAAATCATGTTTTATCATCAGGAATGACAGTCTTATAATTAAAAGAGAGCATTTATGATTTTCTCTTCAAAGCTCATTAAGTTATAATCAATTAAGTCTGTGTCCTTAACACTTCTATAACTTCCTGAAAGCTGTACCAAATATAATTTTGTGAATTAACCCATTCCCAGAAGTTATCATTGAATAACATGATTCTAATTCATAAACTCAAAAAATAGTGACAGTTGTAAAAGGAAAATTGCACCAGACGTGTTAAAAATAGTGAGGAAGACTTTAGTGAAGGTGAGTGCAAAAGGAGAGAAAGTTGCACTCTGCTAAAACAGAAGGGGTCTGCTCTCCTGGAAAAGCACATGGATTTCAGAGGGTGGGTTGGATTAAGTCCTTCATGTTTGCTATTTTAAGCCAAGTTAAGTCCTTACCCTCCCACAGGGACTGAGAGTTAGAAGCCCTATTTTTCTTGATGATTACATTTCAAAAGAGATGGCCTCGGGTCCCGAAGAAAAGATATACCTGAGTTGTGGAAGATTTATATCTCAAAGGGGTACAGAAAGGATTTACCTTGGCTGGTTTTCTAAAGTAAATGCTACAAGACAAAGGAGGCTAGAAGTCTAGAATCATGAGGAGGCCTGACTAAATATTCATAAAGCTGAGGAAATGTCAAGGCCTCTCTGACACAGTAGATGTTGGCTACTGAGGAGAAATTTCAAATTTGTTCTTTGCTACACTTTTCACTATGGGACAAGAATTCTTTTCAAAGGATGCACTTCCACTGCTATCTGGGGAAAGTTAATTTTCAATACTTTTGACAAATAAAATGTCATACCCAGAGGATTAAAAATAGGCTATTTTTAGGCCTTTCTGTCAACAATTTTCAAAGACCAGACTTTTTATCAAAAGCATGTCTTGCTGGCTCATCCCCAGCCCACCCTACCATATACCAGGCTCGCGTACTTGCTAATTCTGAGGGAACCAGTGTTATTTCTAAAGGTTTAGCTTTAGGTGTGGTTCTCAATAACTGTGAGACCTGAAACAAAAGCGAACTAAGAGGACAGCTAGATCAGGAGCAGAACCATAGAAATGAAGATCACATGGAGGGTTAGCAACAGGGGAGTGGGAGAAGGAGAAGGGGGGAGAAGGCACAGAAAATAAGTAGCATAGATGGTAGGTAGAAAATAGATAGGGGGAGGGCAAGAATAGTAGGAGAAATACAGAATCTAAAGAACTTGAGACACGTGGACATAAACTAAAGGGGAGGCATGGTAGGGAGGGGTGTGCAGGGTGGAGGGGAATGAAGGGGGGAAATAGAACAACTGTAGTGGCATAATCAATAAAATATATTTAAAAATAATAATAATAAAGGTTTAGCTTCATAACTAAACCTTTTCCCAATATTCTTTCATCCATGTTAGAATCATTTTTATAATGACACGTAAAATAAAATAACTGTCTTTTTCAAAAATTGGAATTATACTTTACTGGACAGCATCGTCTTTTACAGCCAAAGTGATGATCAGAATGATCAGATGATCAGAATGAAAGTATTGGCACTCTGCTCTCTACCTGAAGGAATGATCATTTTACTAAAGAAAAGATAAATAGAGGAGATTGTAAATTTAATTCTAACCAATTCCAAATCCCAATTAAAAAAGAGCTGATATGATTCTAATCGTATCTTACCAACTAATTATGGAAAACAAAATTGTGTTAAGTGTAAAATGGTATGTCAAAGTGATACAGATAAACCTTTCAGCATATCTGATTTACACTAAATAAAGTGACTTAGCAAGTAAGAAAAAAGTACAAATTTAACCACATTGTTTTCTGAGATAACCATCAAAGTATCTACATAGTTACAGGAAAGGGCACAGATGTTCACCCTCCAGAAACCTGTAATTAAGACACATTCATCTCTGCAGATGTAGCCATTTTTAAATCTAAAACGTACTTTTATAAACATACCTCTTATAAACCCTCTTTCTTATAAAAGAAAAATCTTTTTGAACTTTCTTCGTTTTGTTTTAACAAGAAAACCAAAACAAGAATTCCAATTGTACAAAGGTTTAATTAATCTTAGGGTTACTAGGCTCATTTAATTATAATTACCTTCACTACCCAGGTTTATTGTATTATAATGAAATCATTATTTATTGAGCCTCTGCTATTTTCATCAGCTAATATTTTTAGATAGATTCTATGAATAAAGTGCTTTGAACACATTTAATCTAAGAATTATACAGTGTTCTATGAGGAATTATTGAAAGTCTGACACTTTTCTTCCCTTTAAAGAACATGCAGTATAATTACACAAATAAAATACTTGTGCAAAATATTAAAAATATCCTGAAGACAATAGTAGGAACATCATAGCTTATGATTAATTTTAATAAGTGTACATGTTATTAACTAGAGAAATATTAATTCTGGTATTGTTGTACAAATAGGTGGAGTTGGAGTCACGGTGAATTGAAAGGTATTTATAATGGAAGAGAAACATAGCAAAAACTGGTGAAAGAAGTCAATGAATTTAGGTATAGGATTATTTCATGGAATAGTCTGTTGGCATTAGGTGATACATAAATACAATTAAAGAATGGTTATAATCATTATGAAGGAAGCTTTCTAATTCTGCAAGTGTCAATTTCATGATAACAAAAATCATATTTTCAGCAAGAAAAATATATTTGTTTTAACATGGACTTATGGATATGGAAGAAACTTTGTAAAACATCCAGATTTAGTCTGAAGCCTGAAGAAAAATGGGAAATTTTCTTCAACATTGTTTTATTCCCTCATTTTGACTTGGTGTCTTCCCCTGGTAATATATCTTGATAAAAAATTTTACTACATGCACATTTAAAATTTTGCAACTTTTATATTAAATTACAGTGATACTTTTTTTAAAGATTTTATTTATTTATCTTTAGAGGGGAAGAAAAGGAGAGAGGGAGAGAAACATCAATGTATGCTTGCCTTTTGTGCATCCCCTGCTGGGAACTGGCCTGCAGGGAACCAGCCTGCAACCCAGGCATGTGCCCTGACTGGGAATCGAACCGCGATCCTCTGGTTCGTAGACCGGCGCTCATTCCACCGAGCTACACCAGCCAGAGCTACAATTAAAAATTGTGAAAGTATTTCTATGCCAACCTCCTATGTCTCCTATATGATTTTGTGAATTCTATATATTAATTGTATTAATTTATTTTATAATAATTATTTAAATCATGTGTACTCAATAAGCCTTTATTGGGCCCCTTGTTATATATCATGAGATGTACTAGACACTGTTAATTCAAAGATAAATAAATTTGCCCCTGCAAAGAGAAAAATCATATGCTAATGTACATTGAATCTATATGATTTGTATCTACCATCCACATACTTTAAAAAATATCATTGATCACTTTTTTTCTATTTTTATAATTTAGGAAAGCTGATTTCTCTCAATCATCTACCAGGGTGCAAGAAAGATAAAGGAAATAAAAACATAAACATAACTGTTTATCAATGAACACAATAGCCACATATTTAAAAGAATAATAACACCTACTATGAGGGGTTTATTTCTGCTTCTAGTACTATACTCTAATTCTTACTTGAATTGGACATCACAGTTTTCACAGCTATTCAGCTTTCCCTGATTTAATGTAGCTGGTGACAATGTGCCAGTTAAAACATTGTCTGCACATGTGTATAAGTGTCTAGGAGAGAGAACCAACTGTTTCAAATACACCAGGATGACTCAGAAATCACTGTCAGAGGACTGTGTTCTCCAGAGGTGGCACATCACTTGGACTACAAGAGCCATTAGATGACATTTCTCCAAGAAGGAGTCTTGTCATTTGTTTCCTGCCTGCTGTAGGGGCTTCACTCTGCAATGTCATGAGCCAGAAAATAGAGTGAAGGAATTTACTGAACAAGCATAGGAGAGAGGAATATTTTTTAATCCAACTGTGTGCAGTAGAAAATGAAAGAATTGAGTTCATTTGCATTATTCCTTTTTATGACAAAGGGCCAATGCTTCAAAAGGGGCAGTCAGAATAAAAACCGTAAGTAAGCGTGCTCCTGTCCTTTGTGAAATGTAGAGCAAAAGAACTAAAGGGATAGAAGAGTTTGTAAGAAACACCACCTGAGTCTTCCTTCACCTGGTTTGGAACCGTTGATATCAGAGCCTCTATTAGACTTGTGTCCTCGATTCACATGGCAGTTGTACCATCGTATTCTCTATTGTTTGCAGCATACTCTTTACATTTGCTTTGCAGAATGTTAAGAGAATCAATGTTTGACTCATATTTGAAGGATGTAGAAGGATCTAACTATTTCCTCTCTTCAAGGTTTTATTCTTATATACAGATTGTGTGTGTGTGTGTGTATATATATATATATATGTATATATATATATATACCTTAATCTTCAGTGGGGTTTCACTCTATTTCATTCCATTTTCTATGTACACTGGTATTCTATTTCTAGCTGTAAGAAAAATTAAGGAATTTAATGCAGTGGGTAGAAGAGAGATATTCCTAATCATTTCCCCATATATCCTGAGTATGTTAGTTCTGCAAAGAGAACTTCAAAAAAATAATAATCACGCTGCTGGGTAAGATCATGCTTCAGACAGCGGTTGGAATAAAATCATCTTCTTTTCAGTATAAACATCTTTAATGTTTTCCAATTACCATCAGTATTCAAGTTCCAGAGATGGAGGACTTGCTGAAGATCGAGACTGATCAAATCATCAACCACAATGGCAGATCTGGGACCACTCCCTCTCCAGCTCCCTGGCTCAAGGCAACTGCATAGGTGTAGACAATAAAATCAGCGATAGTTTATCAAAAGTGCTCCACTGTATGAACATGTGTTTAAATAAAATAAACACAGAAGTTAAAAAAGAAATAAGAAAATAAACTTTGTTTCTTCCAAAACTGTAAGCGTAGTAGGCCCAACATCACTATGCCGAGCCTCTCAATGAGTGTTCATTGAGATATGTATTTCAATACACACTGATGGGGGGTAAGAACGATTATGCAGGGATAGAATATGTTCACATATACAAGTATAGTCGCTCATATTTAAGAACATGTTTCTCACATGAAATTCAGTGAAAATTGAACTCTGCCATCTGGGATTTATGTATTTTGGTGAAAGGATGGATTCAGTGTGGAGTCTGTCTTAAATCTATAAAATAAGTGAGGAAGACTTGGGAAATCTTCATCATTTTCTCTTAAATTTTAAAGAGCAATCCCCCAAATTATTATTTTAATACCCAACTTCTGTTTTATCATTATAGTTTCATGTTTTCTTTGTCCTTTTCATTGCATCCGATATGTATAGTTCTCAATTGATTCCTGGTTAATGTTTAGGCTGGATACTGTAGTGGATAATCTTAATCTTGATTCTTTTCTCCAAAAGGACTTTAAAAATATGAAAAAATATATATGTTTTTAATTTTACCAATGTAGAAAAAGCAAAAGATCTGATAAAATGCTAATGAATAAAGATAAAATGTGTTTGAATTTCCATCCATACAGAGAATCGAAAAAAGTAAGAATCTTTACTTAATCATCACTCTTTTTAGAGGAGGAGAGATACAAGCTAGATAAAATATGTGATGTGTATAATATATTGTTCTTATCACAAGAGCTTTAATTATATGTGATATGCTTATTATTTTATTACACTTTGTCACTCAACTAGTTAGTCTTGACCAGTTTCCAAGATCTAACACACACACACACACACACACACACACACACACACACACACCTCTTCTTAGTCATACCCATGACCAAGCCCACACAGAGAAATAGGAGGCTGGGAGGGGCAGGGCAGGAGGAGAGAAAGGAGATACACAACAGAGAGAATGCAACAGAAAGAGAACAAATGAGAAAGAGTAAGAGAAACACGCATCCCCCAGCTTTGGAAACTTTCAAGATGGAAATCATTTTATTTCATATGTGAAAATTCCAGAAGGACACTTCCATGGATACAGGCTTTTTCCAGGTGATAATGGCTTTCACTGTCACACATTCTCATCACCAGCTTTCGCCCCCAAAATTCCAGCTGCGTTCATGCAGTGTTGGGATCATCCTATGATAATGACTTTGGAAATAGCTCCCTGATGGGAGTGCCCAAAATTTGACTAATACTTAACCTAGGTAGTTACTGAAATGTAGCTCTCACACCAGAACACTCTATGAAACAACATTTGGAGTAAGAGATAGACCCCCATTACGTTTACATGTTATTGCTTTAATTTAATAGACTGAGTTCCAACTTATCATAAAATATTTAAATTATCATTAAAACACACAGGTACTTTATCCATTTGAAAATGTTATTGGATTTACTGATGGGTAACATAAGCAATGAATATCACATGTAAAATGTATCCTCATGACACTTAGTTCTCTACAGCAATTCCAGTAGAAATCAATTAAAATTTCCAAAACAATGTCAGAGTAAAAAGATAAACCTGAAATCTTGACTAAGGATTTAAAATAACTTAAAAATCTGACATTGCAAAATTAAGAAATGTATTTCTTCCAAATTTAAAAATTTTAATTTTAACATAAGCCAAGACATAATATCACATTAGGGAGCTGAGTAATGATTTGGGATAGCTGCTCACGTACCAGTGGAAGGACCAGTTGTCACTGCACATACACCTACACAGTTTTAAACTTTAAATCATTTGTAAAAGGATTAAATCACTAATTCAATCACTCTAATTAAATCACATTTTTACTTATTTTTAGCTCCATATTAATGCTATTGTTTTAGATAGAGTTGCCTCAAATTTCATTAACTTCAATTACTTCTTTACACACATTTAGTCCACATAGCATGCATACACAAATAACTGGAACAGTGCATTTTAACTAATTTAATTAGTATTATACTTGGAATGATACTTATGTTACTGTGGACCCTGGGTTTTTGAGTAAACAGGTGTAACTATGAGATTTGTACACAACTCTTCCTGTTACATGAGTAAAGTCATTGTGGTCTGGAGATCTAGTCCACTTAATAGATACCCCTGATAGTTCTGTGTGTAGTTAATGCCCCATGGACTTAATAGAAACCCACTAGGGCCATGTTATTATGCAGATTACCTCATCAGCCATCCAAGGTTGGGCTAGATGAGAACACTTGAGGAAACACAGTGGTAGCCCCACTTCATTTGCTCTCTGTGAGCTGTTGTTCTCAGTGGTGTTCCATCAAAAATTAGCTCTGCTACTGAAAGCAAATGTTTAAGAGATTATTAGGTATTCAGTCAAATACCATATCTTGTCTAGCATATTGCTTGAGATTTGGTTACTATTAGTTGTCCTTCCAACACACACACACACAGACATACACACACACACACAAATGATGTATTAGAAAGGTATTGATGAGTTTAAAAAAGAACCTTCATTTAACGTTTATTTCAATTCACCTTGAATTCCACTATTGCTTTAGTGCAATCAATCGCTGAGACTCTGGAACATGATTTATGGCAATTTTCTCTGATTTTCAGAGAACCTAATATTACTTTCAATTTTTAATGTACAATTGACTCAAGCCACATTCTTTCCTTATAGGTACAAAACCTGAAACCAGCATAAAAGGAAACCATCTTTCAAATATTGTCCAATAAAGATTCTAAATAGTTGCTCAAATTATCTGATGTCTCTTTTAATTAACTTTCATAAACATAAAAAAGGAAGCCTGTGAGTTTTAAATTTAAATTAAAAGTCAGGCTGTTGTAGTAGAGTGTAGGCATATTGCACACCAAAACATCCTTTGAGACTAACAGTTAAGGTTTAATAAACACTGTCCCCATATCTGCTGTGATGTGAGTTTCCTTTTGCATATGCTGACCTTGGTTTAGGATATGGAAAGTTTGTTCTTAAACTTACAAGCTGCCATCAAGGTGGGCATCGGTCTTTTCAAAACAACCTCTGTCCACATATTTCTCCTTTTAGCAGCATCTCTTTTCAGCTACCACATGAATAGTTAGGGCATCAAACAAGGACATATGCGGACTCTTAGTTCCAGGAGGGATGAGTCTCTGTGTAGTAGGTGGGCTCTGCAACCCCTGTGGGGGCCTCCCCAGTGTTTTCTACTGCTCACCAGCAACTCCCAAGTACATCAAGTGTCCTTTCACCTGAGACAAGGGGACCTTTGCTTACAGCTAGCCAAACAGTGTTCAAACTTTTTCTCCATCACACCTAAAGTATTTAAAAGAGATGTAAACAACTGCCATCCCCCTAACCCATATCCATCTATTACATATTAAAAGTTTACATATTTATACCTTTAATACATGGAGTTATATACTGGTCTTTAGAAGCTTAGAGGTAATTGAGAAATTTTGAAAACTGAGTAGTCCAAAGAATGACCAAATGAGTGAATTGGTTAAGTGGTTAAGTAGATAATTTCTAAGGATGGTCCTCTATTTCCATTTAATTCACACCTTCCTGTCCTGATACCTTCAATAAAGACGGAAGAAATAGTTGCGCTCTGTCCTCACTCCACCACGTTTGCCACCCTGTTCCCAGACAGTCTCTGTGTTTTCTCTGAGAGTGTAATTCATCTTCATTGTTTCTGTGCCGACAGGATGGAACCTGCTTACAAATTTTACAGCTAGCAATACTTTTTATTGTTGCTCTGAAAGGACTCCTGAGGGCTTTCTATTTTATTTTTAGGAACATTCTGATTTTTTTCCCCTTTATGCTGTACTTTTCACTATTATGAGTGATGACCCCAGAATACTGGGAGGAAAAACAACCAACGCCCACCAAACTCTGTAACTGTCATAAGTTTTAATGCAATCTTCCAATACTTTGATTTATTGCACATGCTGCATTTTAACTACGTTGTAGCTAATGAAGAATATCAGCAGTCATTGTAGAATGCTGACAGTCCTTCGTCCAAGGAAACCTCAGGACGCCTCCAATGTCTTTCAGAGGAAAAATGTTTTCCTTGTGCATTTAGGTCTTGAATTAAAACTTTAGGCATTTGAAATCTAGTCAATTGTAGGATGAAACTGTGCGATTGTATCACTCAATGTCACCTGTGTTCCTTTAAACATTTATTCTATTCTAAGATATATTTCAGGGTTGATTATACTTGAACAGCTGAAAAAAAGCCCGAGAAGCTTTTTTTGAGCTAATGAAATCTCCATTAACAAGGTTTTGCCTGAAATTTAGGACTGATTATGTAACTTCAGAAAAAAAAAATTTACTGAACAATAGTGAGAAAGGGAGCTTTCTGGAAATAAGACAAAACAAAAAGGTCAGAGCATTTAAAGTGAAACTGAAAATGAATGTGGCATTTTGTATGCTTACATTTTAGGGACTTCTGCCTGTAAACCACCCTGGGAAAGGTCATTTGTTCTCATATGCAGAACAGGACAGGCAAGGAAACTAATGGTTAGGTTGAAGGAGGTAGACCATAATGTACCAATACACCAATTTTGTGCAGAAGAGACAAATTTATTCTCTTATACTCTAGCATAAGCAAGTTTTGTGCTAATGTGGAAACTCAGTTGCCAACTGTTCTGTAATAGGGAATTTAAAATACATTTAGTATTCTTAAACATCAGTGCACTTCCTAAAAAATATTTCCTGGGTGTATTATTATTTTAAAAATAAAAGTTTGTAATTGTCCAGTATGGAAAATTTAACTACTTTTAAACTAATTTTTGAATTTATGAAGGATCTGTTTCATCACGTGAGCTGTGAAAATACGTGTGTATATATGTATACATATTTGTATACACACATGCATATACTAAATATAAATCATATGTGTGTAACATATATGTAGATATATCAATAGAACAAGATTTTTGTCTTATTTTATGTAACAAGAGCTATATAAAATCTAGAAAAATTGTTCTAACACTTTAAATACTACATTTCTAGAAACAGAGTAATAAAAATGCAGAAAATAATTTAAATTCTACCAAAGGTGACTTACTGTTATAAAAAATGATCATGCTATTAACATTTGATAAACCTTATCTTTTCTTTATATAGTAGTTTTGTTTAAATTAAAAATATTAATAATGTGCCCAAGCTGGTCTTGCTCAGTGGATTGAGTGCTGGCCTGCAAACCTAAAGGGTCGCTGGTTTGATTCCCAGTCAGGGCACATGCCTGGGTTGCAGGCCAGATTCCCAGCTGGGGTGTGGAAGAGGCAACCTGTAAATAGATAGATGGTCTATTTACATTGATGTTTCCCTCCCTTTTTTCTATCTCTGCTCCCCTCTCTAAAAATAATAATAAATAAATAAGATATTTTAAAAATACTAAAATATATTAATAATGTACTGCATGCTGGATTAGGAAAATGATAAAATGATATCAAATTACTATCATTGTATAATCCTCATGCTAAACTCAATTTGTCAGTAATTTAGTTATATTGCTTACATTGTACTCAATTTTATTTTAATTAAAATTACAACTTGTGCTGCATTACTCAGAGTATTTTACTGATGGGTATTTTTATGCTAGTTGTAGAAGCAATACATTTATTGTATGAGAAAAAAATAAAAGGTTATGAGCTTTTTGTACTGATGAACTTATTCAGTGATATCAGAGTATAATATAAAATATGTAATCTAGATTATCTTTGAAGGACATTTGTGCTCATATCTCAAGCTATGTTACTTCCATGCAGAAGTTGTTTATAGTTACCTAACTTTTGTTTTTTATTTGTAGATAAATTATTGTGAGAGCATGCAAATGAGTTTTGATCCAAGCATACCTCAGTTATCTAATAAGCATTAATCATAAGATATTTCTCTTTTTGTGGCCTTCCAGTATGAGAAATACATATCTGAGTAAATGTAATCATAGGAGATTGACTCTTTTCATGAAATTCAGCAATTGAAACTTTTAACACACACTATCAAATATGCACCTATGTTTATGACCTACATTTTTCTTTGAAGAGTCTTGGGGGTTAAGAGCTACATGGTTTAAATTACTCACAGAATCATTTGGTGAATTGTCCCATTCATTTTGGCATCTATGGCTAATCTCTGTTAGAGTAGCCAATGTAACCTGTATCTTGACTTGGAAAACACATTCATTTTTCCTAGCAAGGTTTATAACCCTAACACTGCCCTGAATAAATCCTCTGACTCAGAAACTCTGATGTCACCAATGTCCCCATTCAAACTTTTTCTTTTCTGTTCATATGCTTCCGTTCTCTCCACTCTTGACAGAAATGCTATCCACATTTCTCTTCACCCATCAGAATCTTGCCCACTCACCAAAGCCATTCTTGGTGCGATCTTCTGTATGACAGTCTGAGTGGATCTTCTAAATTTCTCGTTGTTAATTCATCTGAAATCTTGACCAAGTTTCATCTTGTCATGCTTTGCGCTCCTTTTCTCTCTTTTGAGGAGCTGTTAGGTCCATAGTGTCAGAGGCCAGCCTTACTTAGCCTTAAAGTTTGCTCCGCACACGGGGACAAAGGCGTGGAAGGGTGGGTCTTGGAGTGCATTGCTGGGCTTGCTCTCCTACTCTGCCTTGGACTAACTCTGTGACTTCAGCAACTAACCAAGGACAATGTACATGTGTCTCCTCCTGTGACAGCCCTGGCATCATAGGAATGTTGTAATAATTAAATAAGATTCTAAATTCAGGCAAAAAGCTTTATCTCACTTGGTAAGTGTTTAGTATATATTTGCTCAATGGGTAAGCGACTTGGCTGACTAACCTCTAGGATATTCCTTTGCTCTTAAGAAATAATCCTTAGTTGAACGGGACATGATACAATTGCTATCATAGTCCTGAAATGGCATCATTACTTCTGCACTTTGCCTCAAGTGCCTTTTGTGAAGAAGTCTTCGATACAATGATGACTTTTAAACCTCTTCATTTTTATTTAGCAAAATGACTGACAAAAAATAAAATATTGATGAAGAAGAAAAATAAAGGCTATTATAAGTGTAGAACAATAGATATGAACCTGTGTAAGTGGTATGTAGAAGAGATTTGAAGAAAACAGATTTTGGTTTATCAAAGACAGAGGTGGAAGAAGAAGAATATTGTAGAAATCAATGACCTTGTCAAATGCCTAAAGAGGAAAATTTATTTAAACAAGAGTACTTTTCAAGCTAATCTTTACAATTCATGACTTCTGTTAAGGTACTTCAGGGATTCTGTAAAATTTTAATTGGCATTTCAGTTTTAAATGTTTCATATGATTTTAAGATGGTAATTTTAAAAGGATCCAGTAGATTTCATTTTCTCTAATAATATTTTCCTTTGCTTATAGTGTCTGTTGATTTCCACACAATTTTTTTTATTTAATAAACTATTTTTTACTGCTTAAAATAGTTTGAAAACATCTGGTTTAAAAGTCAGGGGAGGTGGACACCCAGTAGGAAATGTTATTAGTCAGAGGGGATATCAATTTGGAGTGTATGTTTCCATGTAAGTTTTCTCCTGAAAATAGCCCACAAGAGGCTATTTGTGGTTTGTGCAGGTTTTTTTCTATAAAGTCTCCGCAGGCACTGAATCAGCCAACACTAAATCACTGCTCTTTGGGGAAATACAAGGAAATACAGTTCCTATGAGCATCTGGTCACAATATTTTAATCAGACAATTATCACATAACCTCGCTTTATGTGTGTTTCTGTTTAAAGACAGCGTATTTAATATATAGTGGATTCATTTACATTAAACTCCTGGCCAACAGCACCTCGCTCAGGCCAGAACAAAGCTTATGGAGCAGATTCTCTTGTTCCATAAGGCACCTCACAGCTCTTGCTCTTAGGAACACTAGACAGCACTTCAGTCTCATGCTTGGGGCCATTTGAAACTGAAATTACTCACAAAAAGCAGAAAAACACAAAAATGTGGCAGTAAATTGACCTCAAAAAGGATACTTTTTGAGCTGAAACAAGGAGGAGGAGTCACCTTGCTGAACATTAGCTGTGAACAAGGACATCGGGCAACTCAATTTTGCCCTGCTCTGTGCATACACGTGTACAATGACTGACTGAAACAAGCATAGCCACTGATTTTTTTTTGTAGCTACAAAGACGTTTTAGCAAGTAGGCGAATTTGCAAGTATAGAATCTATGAATAGGAAGGATTGGCTGTATTCACTTCCTAGTCAAACTGGGGAATTAAAAACCAGCATTCCTGGACTTAGGTTGTAAATAAGGTGAGAAACCACTATGCCCAGTGACTCGATGACACAGAACTTATACTCTAGCCTTGTCACAACAGTCTGGCTCACGGATCAGCGGTGCGGACATCACTGGGGGCTTGTTAGAGACTCAGACTCTCAGGCCCCACCCAGACATCCTGTAACAAATACACATTATGCCAATTTGTATGTACATGACCATTTATACAATCTTTCTCATGGTATGTAGTGAATTAATTTCTGATTAATAAAATGGTGTTAATCATGTTTGCCTTGTACATGCAGGCAAAAATTGAATGAGGCAAACTCTTAATGAAAACTCTAGATAAGCTCTTAAATACTACAGAACTGTTGAGATAGAAGCATTGAGCGCTAATGGTGGTTGAAAGAGGAAGAGACATTTTACTACATAACTAAATCATCTTTGTCTGATAAAAGCCTTTCTATTTTGTATTTAGTTTTTTGTAATTCCTTTAAGTTCATTTCTTCATCAGCTGCAGTTCTTTTCCATTTTTCTTTCTTACCTTTAACTCTATTTTAAAGTGTTTGTTACTTTCTACTATTAATTTTTTTAAAAGCGATATGTAGATTTTTTTCCTAAGGAGAAGCTTTGAAACTGTTAGAGGAAATAAGATTTTTAAAAATACCACTCTAAAGATCTTTTGGGCATATAATTTTTCTTATTAAAAGCAAAACAAACAGAAAACAACTCACCTTCATCTTAAAAGCAAGAGAGTTTCTTTAATGGTTTGCCGTGGTGTTAAATACCATCATATTTTTTTCTGCCCCTTTGAAATGATTAAAAGAATGTCTCTCTGTTAAAAAAAATATGGCAGAGATTCCTAACTACAAAAAAAGTCTGGAACATCAGAGAGAATCTGGTACTTAATCTTATGTTTTCTTGGGTAAAGTTTAAAAAAAGAGGAAAGAAAGCCAAACCAAACAACAACAAATTTTCTCAGACCAAGTTTAAAACACAAGTGGTTATGAAGAAAACGAACGATAAGAGTAAAAAGGGAAAGGAGGATTAAAACATCATCAAAGTTACTCAAAAGCAAATGTTTGTTTCTTTGTAAATTAGAGGGCTTAATGTGCTGCTCTGTTTTAACCAGAGGATTCTTCCTTTTTTTTGCCATTTGTGTCTATTCACAATATCTAGACACCTACCGACTGCTTTGTGCCAGGCAGAATGTTTCCAAATGTGTGATATTCTCAGTTCTTTATTTATTAGTTTCTGAAGACAGATAAAAATTCACCAGCAAAGAATTCTCTCTCCAGACTCAGGAAGGTACCTCAGTATCCGAGACTCAAATACAGTCAGGGTCCTGAAATGTATTTAATACCTAGTTTCACATACAAAACAAACAAACAAATAAAAAAAGAATGACTTTATTATGTTTTTACAAAGTTGAAAAAAATCACTGTATTAAGTAAACATACCAGACTTGGCTTTAGATTGTGATAAAAACCTGAAAAGGTAATCAACTGTATAGATAAAGAGGTGTAGATAAAGCCAACAGTGGTACAGAATAAATAGTAACATACATACAGACAGACAAAATAACCTGAAATTGTGTCAAATTCTGCATTTAATCAGGAGTGATATTTAAACACATCATTGACCGTATTCTTAAGTGGTTAAGACACACTGAGGGAAGCATTTGTCTGCATCAATGTATGAACTATCTCCCACTAGCAATGGGCACTTTATAAACGTTACTTCTTAAGCAGCTCTCGAAGTTTAGGCATTCATATTTTTATTGTTCCACCTTTCCATGCCTTTAAGGCTTTAACACACTATTGATTCAGTACAAGTAGATCATTATGTTTTCGAGGACCACTCACTTTGCTGCCAGTGTGGAAGTGCAGCTGCCATAAAATGTGTTTTACAAACCATACTTAGATCACAAGAAAAATCAAAAGAGGGGAAGGTAAAGGAAGGTATTTTATTGAACCTTGAATCAATAGTATTTGACCTTATCCAGCATTTAATTGATTGGCTCTTCAAATCTGTAAGATAGAGGATTACCCTCTCTGGTTAAAGAGGCTGTTTTATAGCCACTATGTATGTTTGTATTGATCATAACTACATTAGGTTCTGGTGATCATTTAATGGATAGATTAGAATGGAATAATCCATTTAAATTTTCACAGCATTGTGATCTGTTTGTGACAGTCAATGTTGACTTTCAGTTTTATGCTGAAATTGTAACCTCCTAGAGACACTTCCAGCTACTGGTTATAAAAGATGTGTATGGGACAAGTGCCAAGATTAATTATTATAATGGACTGAATGCATGTACCCTCCCCTTCAAATTCATTTGTGAAGCTCTCATTCCCAGGTGTGGCTGTACTTGCAATTCAGGCATCTAAAGGTGTATTGAAGGTTAAGAGGGCATTCACATGATTAGTGTCCTTATATGAAGACACCAGAAAACTTGCTGTCTTGCTATCCATCTCCCCAAGAGCACAAAGAAGTCTTGTGAGCACACAGAGAGCAGGTGGCAGCCCCCAGGCCATGAGAAGAGTCCTCTGAATCCTACTTGTTGGCACCTTGATTTTAGCTTTCCTAGTGTCCATAACTGACCAGTGATTTTCTGTGGTCGAAGCCGCCCTGCCTGTAGTAGTGTGTTACGGCAGATGAAGCATGCCGACACCATTCCACAGAGTGTAAACAAAACAGTCACAGGTATGGGTGTGGATAATGCCCAAGAAACATCTGAATTACGTGATTTACAAGTAAAGAAATAAAGAAGGCATTTTTGTTTCATGTCTATTAATTTGCAATTACTGTTTAGAAGCTCTTTTGTGTATGTTTGCTTGTATATCCACAATTTTAACTTTGAGGGAAAGGATGCACCATAAGACATTTAAAAGGGGAAGCTTGTTTGTTGTTTATTTTGTTATAGTGAGAAATTATACTGGACCAAAATGAGAAAATATAGCTTGGAATATTGATTTAGTTAGTTACCTTTTGCTCTGTGCTTCTGAGTGTGATAGTTAATCTTCTTAAATGCAGTTTTTTTGTGTGTGTAAAACCTAGAAAATAGTTTATGTAGTTATGAGGATTAAATGAAGTGATATTAACTAACTTAGCACAGGGTTTGTTGCCTGACAGTACTCAAAAATATTTGAGGATTTGGGATGCTGTTCCTGTTTTCCATTATTTCATAAATGTAGAACTGATTTTTAAAAATACTGTGTTTTACTTTTAAGATTAATATAAATCAAACATACAACTATCTTCTTTTACCTATTCCCTGCTTAGATCTAAAATAAACAACCAATTTCTTTGAAAAGGCAGAAGTAACCTCATGACTGATAGCTTTCGGGGTTGTTGAAAGTAGGAGACTCCTGGCATGAAGATATAAAGTATGTCAAATTACCTTCTTTTTATTTATTATTAACTCCTCTTATAATCTCATTAGCTTTCAGAGCTCTTTAAATGAACTTGTTGAAGATGTACCTAGCCAGCTGGGCTTGCCTGCCAAAACTTGGTTACTTTGCCAAAGAAGTATAATTGTGATAGTTAAATTATGGGGTTGCAGAGGAGATTAAATGAAACAATGCCTGTGTACCGGGCTTACATCACAGCCTGAAACACCCAGTGCACGGGAAAGGGGAAGCTTACAAGTGCAGTGAGCTGTTTGAGTGCTGTGGGGAGGAAAAACTGGCTGTCAGGAAACAAAACATGATTGGCTGACATCGAGGTCAAATGTGACCTTGAAAATATAGTTTTAGTCAGAGGGAGGGTACTTATTGCAAGGACTTAAAGGATGATGTGCAAATGGAATCTATTGGCATCAGGCCAGAGAAACTTAGTAGCAAAAAGAAAAGTAAACTACAACATATTGTACAAGCACTTTGGGAGATACGGCAATATGGTTTGAGAAAGTGGATTGTTGCTGAATTTTGTTTCTTGGTTTTTGACAGGGGGATAGTTACTGCACACTTCTATGGTGGAAGGAGGCCACAGGTGGGGAAAATGAACAGAATTGCATCTGCCCGGTCTGGGAGCGGGTGGTGATGATTTATGATCAAGATCCAGTGGTGTGCTGGTAAGCCAGCCAGATTGCAGGGATGCAACAGGAGAAGAGGTAGAAGAAAACAGGCAAAGCCTAGGGGCAAGGCAGGAGATAGATTCTGTCTCTGAGGGGCAAGGGAAGAAACGAAATAAAGGCAAATGAGAAGAGATGAAAATTCGGGCTTCAGTAGTCTGTTAAATAACAGATGGTGTCATTTGCCAAGAATGAGATGCTTAAGCCTGAACTGAGGCCTCAGGAAAACCTACCATGTTGAATTCTCCTGCGAGTCAATAAGTGATGATTAAAGGAATTGTTGAACACCAGTGCGGGTCAAGTTGAGGTTGAACAGCACAGATTTGTAGAAAAGCCTGTCAACACTAGTTCCAGAGTTACTTCAGCAGTAGCTGGCAGCTTGGGAGAGAAGCAAAGGAAACGGACAGGTGATGCTTCTGCAGGGCAAAGAATTAGCAACATGGGCACAGCTGAAGGTTAGCAGGGCCAGGCTTTATCAGGTCCTTGCAGGAGCATCTGAAATGGCTGACCAAGGGCTAAAGGCTGGGCAGGAGGACAGGTGGGGCCAAAGAGGAGTTAATAAACCAGGGGCTAGGAGGTGCCTAAGGTACTGTAGGACTCAATTAGGGTAAAGAATACATTTAGTAAGCCTAGGAAAGCAGTCAAAGTAAATTCTGTTTGTAAATAATTTCAGAAGTCAAGTGTTTTGGGAGTGGCACAATTGTTTTGCTTGTTTTGACATTTGTTTTGGTTTCTAATTTGCAGTCTCAACGATAGCCTAAGGCCTGAAACATTTACACATTTTAAGTACACTGAATGACAAGGGGATTGTAACTGTTAAAGATATTTTTTTCCATCTAAACAGAGCGATACACCAAAACTATTAAAATTCAAGACGTAAATGGGAAATACTATGGCACTCTATTTGTGTATTACATATGTTCAGAAACATGAATACATTAAAGTGCACTTGGTATGCGATTGAACAAGAGCTTTAACATATTTTTCTTTGGAGACATTCTTAAATTTTCTGTGCCAGGTACATTTTATATCCTTGTATAAAATTTATATAGCAAGCCGTAACTTCTAATTGTAACACATAGTATATTTTTAGTAGTAAAGATGTGTTCTTTTTGACACAAAACCCCTCAAGGCCTCAAAGAGTTAATGCAGCCCCATAACCATAAATTTGGCATGATGAAATGAGTTTATTTGTGGGGATTTAGCATTTTTCTTTTCACTATTTTTGTTTGCTTTTGTCATGAACCTTTTGGACTTGTGTGCATTAATTTAGAATGAATGAAATGTGTTCATAGAGTGTTTGTGCTTGATCTATGCTTATAGCTGGGAGGGACCATCTGTGTTCCTTGGGGTGAATTCCTCATTTTAAGTGTGTAGGGCCACATGCCAATACAGCTTACCTGACTCACAGCCAGCAAAGGGTAAAGGGGATGGGAACGAGAGCCCCCAGGCAGTACTTTCTGGACCCTGTAGCTCATGCTTTCTGTCTTCTTGAGAAGGCATTTTAAAAGCCACACTCCCATTCTTGCATTTCCATGAGTATCCTTCCAGAAACTCAGGCTGCCCGCCAACCCCGGGGTCCATAACGTGAGATGTGGCTGTAATAGCCTCATCATGATGGATGGTTTATAGAGCAGGGTCAACCCCTGATATTGATTAGAAAGTTTCACCTCACAAAATAAGCCTCTTCACCTTGCTTTCAAAACTGAGGGGGGAAATGCCCAATTTTATTGCAAAATGTTATGTTGACAACCACCGTTTGCTTTGGGGGCTTGTACACACTGCACATCTAGTAGACGTGTTTCTACACGGTCCGAAGTCCTTGCTCAAGAGTGACTCTCCATGTGCTCACCGAACAATTCACCTAAGGTGAATGATGCCACGAGGCTTATAATTCTTGCTATTTGAGGGGCGGGAGAACAATAAAAAAAAACGCTTGCTGTTTTGTTTTTACTACCAGAAGAGGAAAATGCTCCCTATTAATTAAATGCATTTGGCTTGGTAGTGGGAGTGTGACAAATAGAGACGTGCCAAACCGCCTAGAAATAATGTGGGTCATCTGCAATCCCCGCGCCTGCCAGGGTGCAGACAAGCCCTAGTCCTAGTGGCCTGTCACATTCCCTTCCCATTAGCTGTTTGCCATCTGACAAGGGACAGAGTGGACTAATTTATTTCTTGAAAAAGACATTTTGTTTCATTGACGGTTTTTCCCCCCTGGAAGCGTATTGTTTTGTGATGTGCATTGCAATATTTCGTAAATGCTCACAAGGATGTTCCTCTGAAGCAGAATATTGCAGTACAAGACATGGAAGGAAATCAAGTCTGCCTGGTCTGCTTTCCCATACGAAGTGTTTTCAGATGAGCTCATACTCCCCTTATGCTTCAGGACAGCGGGAGGGGGATTTATGGCGGTGGACACAGCCTATCTTACTGCACTGAGGAGCAGACAGGTTTCTTGCTCTGTGACAGAAGTCCAAATCAACTTTATGCTCCTGCGCTGACAGGAGATTCAGGGTAAACATTTTATTTACAAACAGGGAACACTTGCCAAGGTGGAATTTAAAAAACAAAACAAAACTGATTAATCAGCATGCAGGCCTTCATCTTGAAGGGCCTCACTGCCAAGCCCTTTTCAACCTTCAGGAGATTGGCCTTGTGTGACAGGGATGCAAAGTGGAAATGCCTTTGATAGTTCCGCGATTGAGTCTAGCATGCTTTGGGAAGGGACAGGACTAGGTTTAAGCAGCCCTGCCTGATAGAACACGGAGTTACACGGCTGGAAAAAAAATTACCTCATTACAGCTCAGTGCTGTTGCCCTTTGGAGTAAAATGAGAGAAAAGCTTGCTCTGGTACTTCTGCTGATAAAATTCGCTTTCTGGAACACAACCAAATCCAAGCATATATCATCCGAGAGAAATAAAGCAGTCAAAAAATTGTATTCCTAAATAGGCCTGGAACATCTTGGCAAGTGCTAAAGCAACACAAATAAGGAACAGTGCCCTACTAGCTCGACCCTTAAATTATGCAACTGTTCATTACCCGAATTATACATCGCAGGCTGCCCTTTGGAAGAAGCATGGAGCACAGAGCTCGAACAATTTCTGAATTAGAGCACAATGAGGCAGACTGACGAGAGTGTCACACGCATGTAGTGGAAGATAAGAAAGGCCAGCTTAAGTTCTTGGCATTTTAAAGAAGGCAATCAAGAAAGCCTTTGAATTCCTTAGTTTTCTTTCTCGGCAGGCTATTTGCATTTTGGTGTTAGCTCAACAAAGCACCCCATTCATGTGTCAGCAGTCCGGTGCCCGTCTTCTGCTCGGGAGGCCTGCGCGTGTGTTTTGGTTTAATCCCCACGGTGTTTGCAGATGAGACAGTCCAGAAGGGCGAATAATGGCAGCAGCAGACCTGGCGCATTTAGAGAATCGTAATGACGATATTTAGTATTTCAAAGAATAAAGACATCATAAAAATAAAGCCATCACCGAGCTGAAGGGCAGAACCCCAAAATTCATTTTGCCTCCTGTCATGAATTTTACATCTGCCAGAGTGAAACATGTCCCAGTGCTGAGCTTGAGACTTCAGCAGCATGGCTGGTTTTGTTGTAAGAAGATACTCATGTCTCTTCACTGTACGGTATAGCAATATATATATATATATATATATATATATATATATATATGCAGTTACTTGATTGTGTCGATAATACATATGGGTACAGTGATTTTGATCTAATGTCCTTTTAAGAGTTAAAATATTTTATGTTTTCATCCAGGTTATATATATTTTTTGGAAAAAAAGTTAATGAACATACTGACACTGTGTATCATATTTTAAATTTAAATTACCTGGTCAAATTAATTTCTTAAATTTTCTCTTCCATAAATATTTGGTAAATTATTAAAGATATTCTCTTGCATAAAGCAAATAAGGATTATGTATTAGAGGTGGGCATTATATTAGACAAGATTAGGTGATTGCAAAGTGTTCTTTTTGTCCCCCAGTTTGGTAGACTGTGACCCCTATTTAATGTCCTCTACTTCTTCCAAACCACGGGTTGTAGGCAGGATGCCAACTTGCTAGAGACGTCCACACCAGGCCCCCTGGAACCTGGGAAGGCGTTGCTTCACATGGCAAAGAAACCTTGCGGATGTAAATTTGATGGGGGGCCTTAGGATGTGGAAGTTTTACCAGGTTATGTCAGTGGGCCCAACCTAATCACAAAGCCCTTAAAAGCAGATAATTTTCTCTTGCTAGAGCCAGGAAGTACCAGAGGGGAGAAGTCAGAGAGATTTGAAGTGGAAGGACTCAGACTTTCAGTTACGGTTTTAAAGATGGGAGGTGTCAAGGGGCCAGGAATGCAGACAACTTTAAGATGCTCGTCGGTGTGGCTTCCAGCTGGCAGGCATCAAGGAGGCTGGGATCCCCAGTAAATAATCGCAAGTAACTGAAGTTGACCAAGAACTTTAATAAACTTAGAAGCTGATTTATCCCCAGAACTTCCAGAAGGGAATGCAGTGCTGCCTATATGAGAGGTGAGGCTCCAAGAAAACCAGAATTATCTTCTAGAGGGTGGTCTCTTAATAGTACAGGCTTCCCTTGCTAGGTGAGTGTTCTAGGTAGGAACCCATCTGTATCAGTGCACCAGCTGGTGTTGTTGTGAGAGGCAGTGTTTGGCTTCAGAGAATTTTTTAAAGACTCTTTCAGTACGTTTGCCCATTTCATGATGGGTGATTTATGAGTGCACCTGCCCACACCTCACCGATTGCTGAGCACTTTTGGACCACAAAATGTCAAAAGCCCTATGCCCCAACCTCTTCAATTTACCCAGTCTTGCCCAGAGCAATTTTTTTTCATTTGTTTCCCTGGATAAAAAAGTTCTCAAAAGGAAACTTATTGCTGATACAGAAGAGGTGAAACAAAAAACAGCAGAAGCACTAAAAGGCATCAAAATCAATGAGTTCAAAAACATTTTTGAGCCATGGGAAAAAATGTCTCAATAAGTGTGTCGCAGCAAATGGAGAGCACACTTTGAAGGAGACTGAAGTTTAAACATATAAGATGAATACACAATTTCCGTATAAACATTCATTGTGAGGGGAGGTCCCTCCTCACACCTCAGTTTTGGCTTTGTGAGCCTCTCAGCAGAGGACCCAGCGCAGGCACTCAGCCTTTATACCCAGACTTTCACCCTACAGAACTCTGAGATAATAAATAATTTTTAGTCACTAATATGGGGTAATTTATTAGCAATATAAAACTGATGCGCCTGTCCTCTGGTATTCTCTCAGAAGTTTACCCTTCTCAAGAATATTTGCATTTTAGCCATTATTTTTGTATATGGAATTAAAGTTACTATTAGTGATAGCAAGGTCATATACCAATGAAGTCACGGATTGTTTGTTTATTCTTTGCTTACTTTTTAGGGGAATGCTCATTAAGAGTGGTTTCTGATCACCAAAAACATAACAAGTCAGAAAGTAGTAGGGTGTAATACTTGATTAAATAGACTGGAGACAGATTGAAAGGGTTTGAATCCTGACTCAATCGGTTACTTGCTGTGTGGCCTCAGGCAAGTTACTTAACTTCTCTGTGCCTCAGTTTCTTTATGTCTGAAAAAAAAATAGCACCACTCCTGTTATTGGGGCAAATAAGTTAATGTTTGTAACATCCAGCACATAAGAAGTGTTTTAGAAGTATAAACTATTTTGATGATTATTATAATTATTCATCTTTGTAGTTATAAAAAAGTTCATTTAGCTATTTTAATAGGAGCTCTTTTGGGAATTGTCATGTGTTAATAGTTTTCTAGTTTGTTTAAAACTATAATAGTAACAGTCATTGAGTTTAAAATATTGGAACAAAATTGATATTAAAAAAATTATGTCCTGGCTGATGTAGTTCAGTAGATTGAGCCTGTGAACCACATAATCACAGTTCGATACCCAGTCAAGGCACATGCCTGGGTTGCAGGCCAGTTTTCCGCAGGGGACTCACAAGAGGCAACCACACATTGATGTTTCTCTCCTTCCCTCCTTCCCTTCCCTTCTAAAGATAAGTAAATAAAATCTTAAAAATATCAAACATTTCCTCAAGTGATATTGCTTCAACCTTGATGTAAGAACTGCTTAGCATAGATATTTAAAAATCTGTATGTTCAGATTAATTTTAATCCCAGTGAGATGTGAATTAAAAGGTTTAATAGAGGTTGTTCTTTCAAAAATAATGATGCCAGGCTTCTCTCTTTGAACTTGTGTGGATGTTAGTAAGGAGCCTGCCGTCCCACCCAGCCCAGAGCAGAAGTGGCCAGGATCCTCTCTTTTATTTTTTCAGTCTGCTGATGCTTTGATCTAACTGAGGCGGACACCCCACAGCCTGTCCAGCTGCTAGCACAGTGTGCATATTCCTGTGTCCTTGAGCACAGTGGGCCGCAGGCTGTCCTGCCGCCTGCCTCCGCTCTGCCCTGACCACGCCCTCATTCTGGAGATTCATGACATTGCTGCACAAAAGTCCTGTGCGTGTTAGTGCCAGAGTCCTGGCTAAGCCAGCTCAGTGTTACACCTTGCACCCCAGTACACACGTAGATATTAGTTGTTTGCTTTCTCTTTGGGTCACATGTGCAATCAAACATCAACAGTTGTTAATTACATTGGTGCTTCTCGGGCTCCAACGTGCATAAGAATTGTGGATGAGTTAGTTAAAATGCATATTGAGAGTCAGGGGATCTGAGGTGGGGCCGAGAGTCAACACCGCCCACAGCCTCCCTCAGTGACACCACAGTGACAGCTCTTTGCATCACAAAAATCAGAGCATCATTTAACTGTAAAGAGTCGTCTCCTTTTTAAATAAGTCGTGGCCTCCTGCGAGTGAGCAATGGTGTCTTTGAATATGCACTCTAATCTTCAGTCATTTGAAAGCACTTACTTTTTTCTATGAGAATATAGATTTGCTATCTTCTGTTATGTAAGAACAACTGTAATCAAGATAAAGAATTTCCTCGGATAAACGTATAAATCCCATAAGGACTTGGCATTTGGATTTTAGTATCCATGCATGCAGAAGAACTAATAATAAAATGATCTCTAGTAATTCATGTTTTGGAGAAGACTAAATGTCAATGTACCGATGAGCTCCTTGCAGAAAGCTGGCTCATCACACAGATGGTCTTTAGCAGGTCCCCTAGCCTTACTGGGGGGTACAGTTTGTCCTTGCCACTGGAGTTTGAATATAAGAATTAAGGAATTAACTGTGTAAATGACTTAGGAAGAAACTTAAATAAATAGCCCTTTTCAAGAAATTTAGCAGGTATAAAATGGTAAATATTTGGGCATACACTTATTGAACAATGTCTTTAGGAGAAAGCTTAGCTGTCACTGTGAAGTTGCCATTCTGTGGGTATCACTAAAATGCCAAAGAAACAGTTAGACTTGTCATTAAAACTACATCTACCCTTGCCAGTGTTCCATGTCACACAGATTCACTCCGAGCCCATTGGTTGCATACAGGAAAAACAAACCACGTAATGAAAAGCATCATCATGAAGATCGTTCCCCCAGGAGATAAGACAGGATCTCTCCTGTCTCCGGATTCTTATTTTCTCCTAGCCGAGCTAATTCTCTAGAATCAAACTAGTTGAGAACAAAACAGAAAAGATGCTCAGACTTTTAAAACCTTAAGTGATTCTTACCGAATGAACTTCGGTTTTATATGTAAGAAATTCAGTTTGATATATTAGAAACAAACAGGGTATCATTATGTTATTTATGCACTTGGCTGACAAGATATTTATAACGACTCTGGAGTTTTTAATTAAGGAGAACAATGGCTATGCTTTGGTATATAAAGTTTTTTAAGCCTAAGGGACAATCGATTTTTAAGACGTGATGAGGACATCTGCTTTAACGAGAATAGAGGGTGTGTGCTGAGAAAACCAAAAATGAATAACAGATACAATGAAAGGGTTTGTGAGGACAGAAGAAAAAAACTTTACCTGTTAAGGTTCTTTCGGTTGGTCTAATTATATCTATATCACACAGGTTAACAAGATAATTTACCCAAACTTAATTATATATATATAAATTAAGTATATATATATATAATTAAGTATATATATATAATTAAGTATATATATATATTTAAGTGTGTGTGTATACTGGAAAACAGTCTGACTTATATATATATATATATATATATGGAAGCCCCACATACATGAGGGTGAGAGACCCCTGCATGCATGAGCAGTTCAGGGACAGAAAGTTCCAATGGTGTTCTGAGCTAAGGATGAGGTAAGGCACCTGTGGCTTCAGAGGGCTGATAGGTCCCTGCTGGACTCTGAGAAGGGCAGATGTTCAGTAATTAGTAGTTTTCTCTGCCATCTGGATAGGGCAAAGAGTTTTGCTCTGATAATCTCTTATTATGGACAAGGCCCCAAATTTAAATTCTAAGTTGTTAGGAAGGAAGGAGAGGCAGAAGTTTCTCTAGCACCTCCAGGCTCTTGGTGGCCTTTAGTTCTAATTAATGGGCACACCACAGAGTCACATCTTGGGGTGACTTGTTCTTAACTCCTACAGGTGGATGTGAGCTAGAAAAAGCCACAAGTTCTCTTTTTTAAAAAGTGCCTTCAAAGTATATATAAGACTCTCTTTCCCATTTGTTATGTGAGTCAGCCACAATCCCATATTCAAAAGGTTAACATTAGAGAAACAAATGAATTTTCTTTGCTCCTAAATGTTTGAAAATATAACAGCATGCATTTACCAGCAAAAAATGCAGTGATAATATCATATTTGCTTAGCACCTTTAGTCTGAATAATTCATTGTATTGTAGATACATCAATATTTTTATAAAATATCTGTGATGTTAAGAGGCAAGTAAAATATGTCCTTTATTAAAAAAAATAGCCCTGGCTGGTATAGGTCAGTGAGTTGAGTGTGGGCTGCAAACCAAAAGGTAGCTGGTTTGATTCCCAGTCAGGGCACATGGTCCCCAGTAGGGGGCATGTGAGAGGCAACCACACATTGATGTTTCTCTCCCTTTCTTACTCTCTCCCTTCCCTTGGCTTTACAAATAAATAAATAAAATCTTTTAAAATAAGTAATAAAAGAAACTAATTACCAATGCAGCTGGAAAGCCAGAGAACTGGGGTCATTCTAAGACAGCATAAGCAAGGAGATGTAGAAAATTTCTCTTAGGTTCATCCTTATACTTCTTTTGGTTGTCATTACTGTATATTGTAGAAATTTGAAATGAATCCCGAGTCTGTTTCAGCTCCCCCCGTGATCACGAAGGTTGTATCTGCAGGCATGCCAAGAGGGTGACGTGTCTCCTCTCTTCTGTTTTAATACACTTTTCGACTATTGCCTATGTGAAAAGCTCGTCTTGCAACCAAAAGGTGTGCATGTTTGTGGTGAGAGTTTTCATTAATAATTTCAAATCATGTGCCACCGAAGATCTGCCACTGTTTCAAGTTATGGCTATTTGGAGTTCTCATGTTTTTCTGCCGATGTGGAAATTGGTTTTGTGGGATTGTTTATTGCTGCTTCTTTGCTGCCTTTTCCCCCTCCGCCAAGATAATATTTCTGTTCTGAAGAAACAATGGAAGCCTAAAAAGATAGAATGTTTCCATGTCAGAAAAATTAAAGTTATAAAGGAGATAGATTCCCAGAATTAAATTAGAATTGAACAAGTCTGTCCTGTGTACATCCATCAGCCCAGTGGTCAGGATCTCATTTCCACAGAAGCAAACGGAGCTGCAGGGCAGAGAGGATTTCTACACAGGGAGCCCCTCCACCACATTTTTCACTGTGGATTATGCTGAGGAGAGGAAGCACTCACCTGCCAGCACATAGAATAAGACTTACAGAAGAGGCATTTTTCTATTTTAAAATACCATCAATTACACTTACAAGATATTCTAAATAAGTATGAAACCAAATATTAAAGGTTTCAGGATACACCGACTCCCTCATACTCAGAATATAATGTTCGTGCTTGTGTACCTATTTCTTGACATACTGAAGTGAATAAAACACCCCGGTTGAGTATTCGTTATTGAAAATGTTAATACTCACCAGTGGTACTCAATATTACTTGTGGTAAATAATGTTTTTAGTATGTCAAGTATACATTCACAAAACTTTGATTCAGTAAGGGCAGCTATTTTGTCCTCCAACCTTGGGACACAGGAAGATTGATGTCATGGAAGCAGGAGAGGAAGTAGAAAGAGTAGAAACACCAATTGGGTGCCTGCTGTGTACTGTGTACTACTCTGCATGGTGTTATTTATATGTTTTAATAATCTTCGCAGTGATTTTCAAAGGCAAGTTTTAGCATCCCAAATAACACAGAACTGAAAACAGTCTGGCTACCTAATTATTTTACCCAAAGTCACAAGACTCGCAGGTAAAACGAAGTACGTCTGAAGCCAGGTCCATCTGAATCCAGTGCAGGAGAGAACATTGTTCATCAGTGGTGAGTGTTCCCTTCATCTACCCTCATTATGTATGTTATCAACCCTTTTGCCATATTCTAAATTGTGTATTGATTTTCTAAAATCAGGAGCATAGATTTCCCTCCCAAGGTCATTCTACAGATTTATTGACTAAATTCCTTTTGTACTAAATAAATGTTTCTCAAATAAATTGGAAATCCACTGCCCTTTTATTTACTTTGGGCAATTATATATATTGTAATGCTTACCATTATATTATCTGTAATGTATTGGTCTATAGGGGAGGGTTTTCTTCAACTTAATGAAGGTTAAGAAAGATTTTGAGGTTGGCAACCACATCAAAAGCACCTTGTAAAAACTTAAAATGTCCTTAACTGATTTGAGCAGTCCTTGACTTAGATTCAGAAATTAAAGTCATTGGCAGACATTGGTGGCCAATTATCTGTATTTTTGTTGGCTTGCTTTTTCACGAGTACCCCTTGGTGAGGTCATATTCAATGAGGATAGTTAGAAATACTGAAATGCAGAGCAGTGCAAGAGCATAGGTCTTTGGATGAACCAGAGTTCTAAGAGGGACGTGACCATTCTAAAAGCCTGATAGGCAGCCTTCATACCTCCATCACCAAGGGCCTTCCAAGAGGGAAAACCTTTTTACTGTACACCAGTCAAACCTCAGCTCTCTAATGAAATTCCTAGTTTTTCCAACTATAGTTACATCTTTGTGGGTATGCATTTCTCTCCACAGACCAAATCAAATATCAGGAAATAATTTTCAAAGCAATCTTAACTTTTTAAATTCATATAAATGGAATGAAAAGTCATAATTATTACTAAGCTTAATTTTTACCTCATGTCATTTTTGTGTTTTTTATAAACTACTTTTATATCTAATATTGGAAAGAAACCAAATATTACTTTATTGGTATTACATTCTTATGATTTGTATATATAGTAATTAAGGCTTCTATTTAGTGTTTAATGTTGACTTATATATTCAAATAATTTTCAAGCTTTATTTTAGGGAATAGAATATTCCCTAAGTAGGGGGGTGGTTATGAGAAGAAAATTATCTAATTAAGCCATAGTATCATCTACAGCTATAAATGATAATTTTATTAATTATTATTGCTGTTCATTTTATTTTATTTTTATTTCTAATTTTTAGGTAGTTTGCATGTAATGTAACTTATGTAATCAAACCACTTATGTATAGTTTTTAAGTGCTCTGAATAAGTTGGTACTAGGAGGAAACTGATTCTTATGACATACGGGAGGTGATATTCTGGGCCGAGGCTGACAAAACAAATTATACCTAGAATTTCTACCAACTTACTTCATTAAGATTTTAAAAAATAATGTTAAATTGAAAAGCCACAAATTACCAATATGCATTCTAACATTTACAACTTACAAAATATATACATATTTAAATTTAACTTTAGTCTACTTGTATCAAGATAACAAAAGTCATTCATTGTTACCTTATATTAAGCTACAAAAACATTAAATCATTTTATTCTCTACTCAACACACACCAAACATTATTGGGCATTTTAGAAAGTATCTGTAGGCTATTTTATATCCATATATTTTTCATATTTTACTAATTTATATCAAACTATTTTACGAATGATTTCTGTTATTAAAATAATGGATAGCTTTGTCTTTTCCAGTTGAAAGGGAGTAATCTAGGCCATTCAGGTCTGGACTGTGGTTTTTGTCTTTGCGCATCAAATATCCCCACACCGCTGGCAGTCCTCACATATGTTCTCAGTCACTAAAGTACCGTGGATTTTGTAATGAATAAACATTCTGCAACCTACAGCCTTTAGAGTGTACTGAAATATCAGAGAAATTGTTTCATGTCTGTATTTTAACGGAACTTCAAATTTGATGATCTTAATAAAATCTCGAGTAGTACTCAATCCTGTGAGCAGAGTAGATTCTTTCTTACAGCCCTAGTAGCTGGGTCTTTCCTATGGGTGTGCGTTTGGGAAGGGTTCCCTTTCTGTCACGTGGTCATTATTACTGCACGTGCTCTCTTACCTTCAGAAGGAGGGGCCATAGTCCCAGAAGATGCCGGGGGGATATAGCTGGACGATCTCTTCTTATAGGATTTTTCAGTGCATGCTCTGTCAGAGCCAGTTCATCAGTGCACTGCTCTCCTGCAGCCCGTGTTACTTGATTTGGACAGTACAGGCATCCAGAAGCCATGCTTTCAAGTTAGGCAGAAACCTTTGTAAATTTTACTAACATTTCACTGGCTTAGAAAGCGAAGAGTCAATTTCCTCTTGTTTATTGTTCAAGATCATTAAAAACTGCCAAGAAAAAAGGCTGTAGGGTCAAACCACATTTCACAGTAAGGGAATATTTCTTGCAGCCTACCACTGTGGCCAAAGTAATGTTTCTTAATCAGACAACCCTGGTTTTAAATTCTGGTTTGGCCACTTAGTAGCTCAGCTGTTTTGTGCCAATTAATATTTTTGACTTTTATTTCTTCTTTGTTAAAACAAGACTTAAAAGTTTATTAAGAATTTAAAAAGATAATGCATATCAGATACTTGGCACAGTGCCTGGTATATAAGTACATAGCCAAAATATGTTAATGTTTTTTATTTTTATTTAATTTTGTTGATGGTGATTATCACTATTGTCAGTGTTATTATCTAGCAAGCTACAGGATGCAGAAATATTAAGAACATACAGAGAGTCCAAGCAGTATTAAGAGATAAAGAGATAATGCGGAGGAAGAATTAAGATCCAGAATTTAGTGGTGTGAAATAAGCAGAAGGGAAATGCCCACCTAATTCTTTCTTTTATGTTTCCTAGTGGGCTAACTGGTAATCCTGCCGCAAGTTTTGTGTCCTGAGATCAATTTGGAAACCTAGATATACTGCCTGGGTTTGAATCCCAGCTCCAGCTCCTAGGTGTGGTCCAGGACATATGCTCAGGAAATATTTTTCTCTCTCCCCACTTACACTGTGAAGATTTGGGCAAGACCTTTATTCTCATTTATCAGCTATTAGGTATAAAAATACCTGCATGCCACAAATGTGTGTGTGAAAGTCAATTTAATAAGAAGTCAGGAAATACAAATGTACTATAAAGCATTAAATTGTTATGTGGGGGCTTTCTAGGATTACACAGACATCTTTGGACCTTATAAATACAGGCTAAATTATAAAGGCTTATGCTAGTATCTGTTCGTTATAAAGTATAAATCAAAAGGGGAAGTTTTGTTGTAAGAATGGGAGCCTGTTCCCTGGCCCCAGTCCTTCCACTAAGTGAATATCAAAAGGAAGACTTGAAGGAGAATTAGTAGCATTCCATTATTCGACCGTGAACCTTTTTCATTTTTGTTTTTACTTTTTGCTTTTTTAGTAAAGTAGACTTAGTTACACTGAGAATTTGGGTTAGTGTTGTCCACAAAGACATTAATAGAACCATAGTATGTAGGTAAATTGATAGATCAAAGGGATTAGCTCGGGTGATTTGGCGGGCTGGTATGTCCAAATACAGAAGCAGGGTAGGACGGCGGGCTAGAAGTACCCCGGTAAGGGTGGTGCTGCGGTTTGGAGGCAGGGTCCCTTCTTCCTTGTGGGAATTCTGTCTGCTTTGTCGTAAGACCTTGAACTGATGGTGTGAAGCCCACTCACGTTATGGTAAAGCCCACTCTTCTCTACTAGAAGTTAATTGTGAATCCTACCTTTAAAATGTTTTCACATTGACATGTAGACTGGCGCTTGCCCCAAAATATGGGTATGTGGACCTAACCGAATTAACACATAAAATCCTCCATCACAGGGTTGTATCCACTATTTTCCAGAATTGAACTTAAATCATTTAGTTGACTAATCATTCTATTACCAATAAATACTCCAAGCTCCAGAGACAAACATACAACAAAATTACCCTTCAAAAAGGTATATTTCTGAAAAAAAAAAAAAACCTTTTACTTAAGTTTTCTCTTCCCATTTTAAAACGTGCAATTTTTATAACAACAGCAACAAAAAGAAACAAAATCAGAAACAAAGATCTTTGTTCTTAGGTCATTCCACTTTAAAATTCCCTTCCAAAGTAATTTTTCTGGTTCACAGAAGTATCTGGCCCTCAGAGACCTCACTGTTTACTTCAAGACAGAGGGGAAGGAGCTCTGCAAGGGGACAAGCAGCTGGTGCTGTTTTGTGAAGAGCATGCCCCCCCCCCCCGCCGGCCTGGCCTTCATGGGGGGCACCCACTCCATCATTTTTAACTCAGTGCTATGTTGGTGTACAAAGGGTTTTGCAGATTTCTGATGTCTCCTGCAGTTAATGTCTGGGTCAAAGTTAAAAATGAAACCTTCATCTTATCCTTTGACAAATATTCTGAGACTATTACGCTGCGTTGCTTCCTAAAACACTACACACACTATAAGCTTATTTCTCTTACCTAAGCCAATTGTTCTTGGGGCTTGTCTTTTTTAGTTTACCCTGTGTTTGGTGTTTCAAATGGAAACAGGCACCAGTGAGAAGTCTTCCTTGTAATAGGAAACCCGTATATTTTCAGTTCTATCGTAATTAAGCATCTTTGTGTTTGTAAACGCCACCTTTAGGTTAACTATAAACCGAGCATCTGTCAGAATCAATGTAAGAGAACAAATAATGCCATAGGTGCTGGGAGAACAGAACTCAGACTGCACTGAAATGAGCTTGTAGTCTCAGGGAGCAGTGGCAAACATCACCCCTGTGTCATTCTATACAAGAGCAGGCTTAATAAGCACATACATTTTCCCAGATAGTTTTACATCTGTACATATACATATATACGTGTATATACACATGTGAACATTTCTTTAGAGTTGTCCTAAAAAAATGTGGGATTGCCCAATACACGCTGCCCTTCTCCTCGAACTCATCTTCCCCAAAGCGCATTTCCCATGGAACTGATCCCAGGAGCCACCTCTCCCAGGAAGCTTTCCCTGACCACTCCTCCCCTGAGAGACCAGACTTCAGTGCCTTTATGGCATGCGGGTATATCTCTGCCATAGCATCTGCCTCCTTACCTGGTGGCTTGTATGCTTCACCTACGAGACTGTGAGACACTTGAAGGCCTTTGTTCCCCTAGCACCCAGGTCTGGGGCCTACACAGTCAGGATTTATTGAGTGAATGAATTAACATAAAGCAATAACTCGATAAACACCCAGTGAATTTTATTGTTTCAAGAATTACGACAGAACTTGTAGATCGTGTTACTAAAAGGGCTTGGCGACATTCTCTCTTGACAAAACAGAGGTAGTTGCTGAAGGCCTCTTTCTAAGGTGGTGCACTCTGCCTTTCATGCTCCTTCTTTCTTTCTGCTTCTGGCCCCCCCTCCTCCGCCTGTCCTTAATGGACACAGCAGTATCACTTCACAGAGGAGAATTGCTGAGCACTCCTGAATGTCTCAGCGCTTTGGAAGGCACTGTTCTCCTCCGTGAGCCAGGGAAGCACGGAAGGTTCCTGAATCCTCTTCTTAGTGAGATCAGGGAGAGCACCCCTCTCTTTGCTGTTTAGAAAAGTCCTGCTGGCAACTTTGATTCTCTGTTGTTGTCTCTCACTGCACGCTCTTACTTTGCTTTGTAGCATTTATCGCCATCTGTAGTTGTTTTAAGTGTTCGGTTATTTCACCACAGTGCCAAAGAGCTAATGCAGAGTCCTTCCTCTGCACCCCCTCTCCATTTTCATGACAGCATTCTAAAGCCAGCCCCCCAAAGATAAAACATAGAAATTAAACAACAACATTGTTTCTCCGCTGAAGTCCCTTAGCTTACTTGCCAAGTAAGGTGCTGCTCCTAAGATCCTGTATAGAGGAAATTGTGCTTGTTGACTAAGGTGTTGCCATTAAACTACAGTCCACATGGGGTGTCTGTCTCCTCCTGTTCCTGTGCGTGTTCCCTGCACTTAGCAAGAGTGTCTGAAAAAACTAAAGAATCACTAAATGTTTGCTGAAAAACAAACTTCCAGCCAACTCCTTTGGTTTGGTCACCAGTTTAAATAAGAATCTCCAGTCATAAAATATGTTTTATGTTATATAAAGCCTATATGTCATACTGCTTTTTGCACATTTAAAATTTATTTTATCAAATCCTCACAGAATTTTGGATAACTTACATGATTCTGCTTTAGTGCACATGGAATTTCTAATGCTCCAGTCCAGCAAATGTTCAGCCGAGTGGAGATTTGTGCGACCCTCTCTTTTTCCTCTGGCACTCACATAGTGTGGGGCCAGAGAGCTCCCATAATGGTATTTTAATATGTGTTGGCCGAACTTCATCCTTGTTGTGCGTGGATTTGCCAAGGCTGGACTTTTCTCAGTGACCATCAGATGTGACTCTACTTGAACCTGTAATGACTCCCAAGTCATCTGGAAATTCCGATGGCCCCGTTTTCCCTCTGTTTTGCATGTAGTATAAATATTTGTCTTAAATAACTGAAAACATTCTAGCAAACACAAATACATAGGCACATAAACACACACGTGAACTCTCTTTACTGAGCAGAGTTCAAAGTTCATGTCAAAGTTTCCAAAGACTGATTCAAAAATTACTCACCAGGATCCTCCAACTATACGTTTCTCTTCAAATGGAGAGGTGCTTGCCCTGACTGAGTGACTCATTTGGAGCATTGTCCCGTGCACCAAAGACTCTGGTTCAATTCCTGTCAGGGCACATATCTAGGTTGCAGGTTGGATACCCGGTCAGGGTATGTGCCGGAGGCAGCCGACTAATTTCTCTTTCTCTCTCTCTCCATCTCAGATCAATAAACATGTGAAAAAATAAAAACAACTAAAAATGGAGAAGTGTTTTTTGAGACAGTACCTCAGACATAAGCAATATATCCCACAATGCACTTCTATGCACAAGAAAGTATCTGACCTTTAAATGTGAACCTGATTTTTTTTTTCTAGAAGTATCCACTTTGCTTAAAGAGTGGTAGTCAGTTCAGGAACTATCTTATGCTAAAGCTGGATGTGATGAGTACAGGCTATTTGTCCTTGAAAGTATAACATACAGCAGCCACTTGTTTTTCAGAGACTTGTATAATTTTGTGCATTTTTCCCTCAAGTGAAAAATAAAGCTTGAAAGCCTTTGAGATTTATACTCTAACTCTCCTATACCAGAAGAGTCCTAGAGAACTTTTTCTGGAAGTTACTTTGTCTTTGATCTTTTCTTTCAAAGTACGATTTTGTTTACCACATTCCCCTTCCTTTTCCTTAGCATGGAGTCAGGGAGAAAAATAAATGGAGCACTGGCGACAAATCTATGCAGTGGGCGGTGGTTGAGTCACAGTCGGTGCTGGCAGAAAGGACTAGTGTCTGAAACGTGGTAAACACCATGCAGCATGGGCAAGTGCTCCTGGTGCTGAATTTTGCCTCAGGATGTGCTGAGGTACACACTTGTATACACAACTACTTCTAAATATGTCATTGTATCAGCAGGAACCAGAAGATCTCCCCACTTCTATTTTTCTATTCTGAAAACAGGTCCTATGAGCAATTACGTGGTGAATTAGCAAGTGTCCTGAATAAGCAGCCAGTGCCAAGCAATCGGACAAGAATTTCAAAGAACAGAGTAAAGCAGGACAAAAGTATCGAAATAAGCACTGAGCAGACTAGGCTGTGACCCATGCTCTGTGCTGGTGGCATGCAGGGGGGGAGTGACAGTGTAATGTTTCTCAGGCAGCCCTGCTATCGATCACTTACGGCATCTTTAATCCTCTCATTGGGTTATATTGATTTAATTAATAGTGAAAAGGTGAGAGCTTAACTGTTTAATAACACGTTTAATTCAGACAGCTACCAGATGTTTTTCATTGTAGTGGTGAAATCTACGTTTTTTTCTTCTGGAAATGCAGCACTTTCCTATAATAAGAAATACCTGGTTTGCTTCAGTAGATGATGGCTAAGCTGAGAAAGCCATATTTATGGTTTGGGCTTTATCGGTTCTGAAAGACTTCCTTTTAGACTTTCCATTTGACCTCCCTTCTACCTCCCCGTGTGACCTACATTTATACATCTATAATACGCATGTACACACACACACACACACACACACACACTAGTCTATTAAGAGCTAAGCAGCAGCAAGTCTGCCTTTGTTTGGCAAGGGTTAAAAGGGGGTCCCTGAACATTTTGTTAAAAGCTCATTCCATGTTATCAGCCCCAGGCAAAGGTGTCAGAGAGCGCCATGAATCATGGTGTCCTTCATCAGCAGGAGACCTTCTCCTTAGCGTGCTACACTCTCTCGAGGAAAAGGGAGCAGGAGAAACATTGAACATAGATTCCTTTGGGCAACGGTGCCGGGAGATGGGAGTGAAGAGGGGAAATGGGGTAATAAGTTGAAATTATATTCTTGAACTGAATCTGTCTAGAGAAGCTCCCAGAATCAGTAGATAACTTTTTTCAAACTGTTTAATGTTCCTTTTCTACATTACAGTGCAAATCAGAATAAGTAAGTGGTAAGCATTCAGAATCTACCAATCATGTAGTCAGTCACATCGGCAGTGATGGCTGTGGGCTTTGACTCAAAGTTACAGGCATAAAATTCCTGAAATTACACAGATTTAGTTTGCAGAAAATTTATGTCATTTAAATGATGTATGCTTTATGATGTGATTTACTAACTATTTTCTAATATCTCATTCTATTATTACTTTGCACAGTCCTAAGTGACTGTAGTTAACATAACAAAAATATAAAATTACCTACAAAAATGAACTATTGCTAAACATGCTTTCTTGAAAATGAGAAAATAAACTAGTAAGAGGAAGTGTTGCTAGGAAATGACATATGTGAACAATGAAAAAAGCTGACAAATTAAACTATTAAGTAATATTTTAAAGCAAGTTTCAAAAATTCCTTCTTTAAGATATGTTTTAGTTTAAAAATGAACACTCAACTTTTAGGGCAAGTCTCCAAGAAAATATGCTTTGATATTTCTTTGAAGCTCAATTCAATATCTTTGTCTAAGGGGGGAAAATCACATCTTGACTGCAGGAATCATATTGAAACACTAAAGTGCTTACTGGTGCAGCTGCTGTCAGTCACACTTGTCAAACTCAGTGACTGTCCTCAGTCCAGGCAAAAACCCATTCTCAGTGAACACAGATCAATTGGAAATTTTTTTCTCTGATGCTGTTAAAGTGCTCCTGAGTTGAAATGGCATGAACCCGCTGAGTCATGAACAGACCTGATCACTGTTATTTATGTCTGAAAAATATCATTAGTGTGGTTTCTGTAATTACACAAGCAGAGGATAAAAGTAAAAAATGATTGTAATTTGGTAAAGCATTCTGTTCATTGCCTCAAAAATATTTTGGAGAGAGAAAATATTTCTGGCTTTGATGAGAGAAAATCTAAGAAGATTAAAAAATGACTGATGAATTTCATGTAACAACTAATTATAAAGTATCCTACATGCATTTTTGATACCTGGTGGTCTCTTTGAAGGGTCAGTGATATTTTATTAATGCTCTCAGCATTGATCTTTAATAAGTAACTAAAGGCTTATTAATTATATGTCAGATATTGCCAAATCAGTTTCAAGTATTATGAAAAAATACAAATAGTCTTAGAGAGATTAAAGAGACAAGCAGGAATAAACAAAATTAAGTTCCTTTCAGGATTCATGTTTGAGGAAGACAATATAAGAATTTGGGTATATTAGTTATATAGTTTTCATTGTATTTTCACAGTGAATTTTGCTCACTTGTTACCTGATACACTTGTCCAATCCATTATGACCATCACAATAATCTCACAATGAATCAGGTTTTATATGCATGATTGTAGAAATCCACATAGGTACAGAAATTTGATAAGGCCCTGATGCCCACTCTGCATAGGTATTTAAACCTTGGTGCTCACCAGTGAGTCTAGAACTCTTTTGCCCACAAGATTCTGCCTCTTTGCCTCTTATGAGAATATGTTTTGCATATTTACATGGTTCATTTTTTTAGTACTCCAGGGTTAATATATAAAAAAGTGATGAATATGGTACATTTAGGAAAAAAAGAAAAGCCTTGTGAGACATATGTCAGGACAAAATAATCCAAAATAATCCTTTTTAAAAAATCCTCAGCCAAAGATATGCTTTTTATTAAGAGAAGAAGTGAGAGAGAGAGAGAGAGAAACATAGAAGTGACAGAGAAGCATTGGTCAATTGCTTCCTGTTTGTACCCTGACTAGTGATTGAACCTGAAACTTTGATATGTGCCATGACTGGGAAAGAAACCTGCCATCTTTTAGTGTCTGGGATAACACTCCAACCATCTGAGCCACCTGGCCAAGGCAATATCTTTTATTTTTTAAATTCCATATCACATGGTCTTACATTCTCCTACTCATACACACAAGCTCCCCCAAACTAAACTGTAAGCATATTCAAACAAACAAACAGACAAACAGTAGCCTGTTACTCTTCTCCCTACCAAATATAATAGAATATGCGGTGGCTTTCTTATAGAGGACAAGGGATTTAGGTTAGCCAAAACACAAAGGCACCACTGATATCAGAACTCACACTGGTCTGATTATGGGGTTGTCTTCAAGGTATTTCCTTAGCATCCAAAGCAAACAGCACACATTCCATTCTTAGATTTGTGACTTGGTGTGACTATTTCAGAATTTAGTAAATCAATTCTTAAGGCTATTTCTAAGGCTTTGTATACAGAAGAGTGTCTGAATTATTTAAAAAGTAATTATATCACGAAAGATGATTTTGGCTTCTTTGCAGAAACAAGGTAAAAGAGTCTTCACAGAGATGGGAGGCTCATTCAAAGGTGCTGTGTTTGTCTGAGTGAGAAATGGCAGGTTTTCAACTAAGGCAGTGTGCGAAGGTTAGATGGACAAGAGGAAGCATTTGTTTGATAACAAATTGTTTACCTGATTTTAACTTAAATTCAAGATGTTTATTTTTATCTACAATGTTTAAAAAACAAATAGAATTTACTTGTTATTAATCTTACCCACATAAATATAATGATCATCAATGAAAAGTATATTATGCATCTGTGGTACTGCCCTGGTGTCAATAGATGTTTATAAGAGAATGTAAATGACATGGCTGTTAGCCACAAAGACTTTATAATTGAGAAACACGAAAGACGAGAGAATACACAGCAAAGAGAATACCCGTGGAGTTACATACCTGTAAGAGGGAAAGGACTGATAATTATATGTTTAAGTTTTATCCATCCATGCCCTGGTTTAAAGCAAATGAAGATGTAATCAAGGTAATACAGGAGGAATATAATTTTCTCGTCATGGTATTTAGAGCTGACTAGCTGAAAATGTGAGAAGCAAGGGCTGATAAAAACAAGGCTATTAGAGTTTTCTGAATGTGAATCAACTGGAAATGGACAGAAGTTTGATAGAATAATGAGAGGAATAATGTACCTGAGACATATTACAAGGAAAAAATAAGCCACAGGTTCTGTCAGATTTCTGAGAAAGAGGTAAGAATGATCTGCCAATTGTGTTTCATTACGGCCCTAATGAACCAGTGATTCGAAGCTATTTCATTCCAATTCAGTCCATCTCCATGAACACAAGATCACAGTTAATCTAATTCTCTGACCTCTTTTTTATTATCTTTCCAAAATCCTTGTATTCATCAACAGCAACCAAAAACTTTAGCTTTAACAATTGTGAATGAAACGAGTGACCTCCTATGAATGTATTCTTGGATTGCTTACATGTAACAGCAAGAGTGACCCTATAGAAAAATACATACAGTATGCAAACTCAGGGTCATCATGACCATTCTTAAGTACCATTTTTCTTAGTAAATTCTGAAATAAAAAAGATATCCTTGTATTATTCTGAATGCTGGCTTTTTCGATAAAGGAAAATCAAAAATCTAACCTTGTCAACTCTTATTGTGGAATAAATCCACACGGTTTAACTCAACTCAAATGTTATGTCTGTCTTTAAAACTTTTTGGCTTTTGGAAACGTTTTCCCCACTATGTCATTGGCTGAGAACAATTCATCACAAGTTGTGAAATATCATAAGTACATTTACAACTTAACACACGAAAGAGAGAAGAAATCTGTCAGAAACCTGAGATCAGGGATTATCCTTTAAGTCTCTGTGTACTAGCTTTCTGAATAATAATTATCCCTTAGCAAAGACCACAAAATCCAAACCCTGAATAGGAAGGCAAGCGTGGATTCTGTGTCAGAACTAAACGGCGCTAGGGAACACTTAGAAAATATACACAGGAAGTTCTCACTACAAAGACCATCCCTGATTCTTTTGATCCAGAATTTGACCCAGAAAAGTCCTGGTGTAGTAGAACTCTAGAGAAAGGTATTGTTTCCATCATAGGATATTTTTAGGGCACTATATTTGTAACAGTCAAAGTCAAGATAGTGACATCTAGTTTTCCAGAATGACAGGAAAAGATAATAGAGGCATTAAGTTTGTATATCTGTTCAGATTTTCTTATTTTCAGCATGAGGAAGCTTTCCAGGTTCTAGTGACCAACCCAGAAGTATTGGTGACAGGTAGGACACTGCAGTGGTAAACCTGTCACTTCCAGTCACTTGTTGAATTCCATTCACTTAAGTGTTCCAAATAATCCAGATTCACAGACAGTAGATTTCTGTGCTTATAAAGTCACTTTGTTCTATTTACTTAAGGAATTTAACTTTCTGTGATATTTCACCTCGTAAGTAGTTTTTTGTGCCCTCCTTGCACCGTTATGCTACCCTTTCAAAAGTTTTCATTCCATTGAATGTCCAGTTGCTGCCCTCTACTTTAGACTATCTGAAATAGCCCATTTAGTTTTATTTTATTCTGGCCATGCTTGCTTAAGTTGTCATTATTAATCTAAAATCAATGCCCTCTTTCAACAGCAGAGAAGCAGCAGGATGCAGCATTGTTTTTAGAGTGAGAAGTTCTAAGTCATGGCCTGACTCTAAGGAGCTGTGTGACTATCGCCAGGTCTCTTTACCTCTCTGAACCTATCTTATCTAATGAAAATGATGACCTGGGAGAATGCCCTCTTCTTTCTTGGACAATTCTAAAGTATCTAGTTCTAATCTGCAGTATTCATAGGCATATTTTCCATGTTGTGACGGCAAGAACACAGCAGGAAAGTGGAGGGAGGTGACGAATATCAAGCCTTAGTGGTATCCTTTCAGACACCATGTTTTCTGTGGTCTTTCATGGTTTGCCGTTCTATCATGTTAGTACTCTGCCTGAGTCCTCCTTTCTTCTACTTCACAGTTCTTTAGGAAAAATAAAAAGAAAGCGGAGTGGAACTTAGTCCAAATTATGACTGAAAAGTAGCTACTATTTAAGAACAAAATCTTTTCATATGTATGTAAATGCAGTTCAGTGGTCCAACTTTAGCTACCCTTGCTGGACCAAGATAGTCAAACAGAGAGGAGAGAGAACCAGTTAAAACAGTGACTGCCAGTCATTGCTCCCAAGAGAAGAAACGGCTGTGGGTGACAGGAGTGCCCATCCCCTCGGTCCTCTCGTGCTCCGTACGATCTGAGCAACTTGACTTGCTGAGTGTGCTTCAGGGGTTGTTCTGACTCCACCTGAATGCCTTGCACATTCACTTTCATGTACTTAAGATGTGATACCACCACATTTTTTTCAAAAATATAAAACAAAGATAAATGAAAATCAGTTTATCATGAAGAAAATTTGCACTTCCCGTAAAATCCACACTTTAGAAGCAATAATCCAAGTTATAAGAGTGAAGCCAAAGATATCAAACTCTTTAATTCCTTAAAATGAAACCAAGCAACTATTTCATTAGTGATGCAGTAATTTGTGTTATTATCTGTGTTGTATTATTATTACTATTTGTAATCATTCTCTTCTCACACACCCACACTTCAGTTGTCTGCCCTTGCCTCTAAGTGACTTGCTCTTCTGAAATTGTTTCTTAATAATTTAGTCAAGTGCAAGTGTAACTGGTTACAGTTCCTTGACAGACCCCTTCTCAAAGAAAACGTTATAATAGTTCCTTTCTTAGAGTTGATTTTCTAGGTAAAGCCAAATGTTCTGGAAAGCTTTCGTGTGTGTGCGGAAACTCTCATTTAACATGTGTATTAGAAATCAGTTTCTTATGCTCCTGCACAAGCCAATCATCAAACCCCAGAGGGACCAGAGGGCAAAAACAGGGGTTTTCGCTGTCTCGACCATCACTCTGCATATGTCATTATCATCATCTTCACAGTGATTCTGTCAAAAAATGGAAACACTGAATATGTTTACATTTGGAAATATAGCAAAAAAAATGTTTTTCCTCTTGATCTTAATAATTTTCTGAAAACTATATTTTTGCTTTTCAAAATGAAAAGTTGCAATGTATCCTAGTTAACGGTGGAGGAATTTTCCAGTTAAGTATTGTTGAAAGAATTATAAAAGAAAAAGAGCCAGCAAGCTTCACCAGGCCATAGTTTCTGGAATCCTTTGGGATATAAAATACACAGGGCATTTATACATCCAGTTTTGTTAGCAGAGCTTAGAATGATACCATATGTCCATATGAAAATGGCACTAAAATATTCACTAAATACTAATTATGAAATCTTTGGATCTCCTTCAGAAAACTTCATGTTACTCATCCCTACAGTATAAAATGTTCATTGTCCATATAGCACACACTTTCCTATCTAAAAATACAAGTTCTTGAGTTAATAAGGACCATATGCATGCGGTCACCAACAAGTATGCTGTTAAATAAACAGAGGAAACGTGGCCGGGCTTTGTCCTTTATAGATGTGAAGGGAGCAGATGCCTCTCCAGTCATGTCAGCGCACGGTGGTCAGTCCCACACAGGGAGAGGTTGCCCGCTTCTCTCAACTCCAGCGTGGTTCCACTCTTCATGACTCACTAAGTGCTGCCACTCGAGTTGAACTTAACTGTCAGGTTTTTGATTCATGGGTTTAAACACTTAGGCAGCATCTACATGTGACAAACTGAGTCGTGGCCACTTTCACAATCACTACTAATATCCCAGTTAAAAATCATAGGTTAGTTTACATCGGCCATTGAGGTTACCAGAGAGAATTGAATGGGTTGGCTTTTCTCCATTCCTTTTGTAATTTTGTTTGGTATTCAAGCATTATGATCCAGGCATGTAATCTCATGGAAATAATAATTAAAAAATCCAGCATATCCTTCAGAAAAATAGCAAAAGTAATGTGATGATAATTTAACATATATTCTGAATAACAACAATAATCACAATCAGTGTTCCCCCAAATACACTGATTGAACCTGTTAATGCAATTTGGCTTATTTTATTAGTCTCACTTATGATTTGAATCTATTCATAGTTTGTGAGACAGTTATATTACAGGTGTAGAAATGCCCAGTCCACTGGCATTATTGGTGTGTATAAAAGGTATTGTGGTATTAAAGCTAGAGAAGAAACAAAGAGAAGCTAACAAGAAAGAAAACATCTACCCCATAGTGAGTTACAGGGAAGAAACTTTAAATAGCCCGGAAGGAGAAAACACTAAATAGCGCTTTTAAATCTTGTAGGTGTTCAGAAAATACACGTGGAGATTGCTTACCTTGTCATGTAGCAATTAGAGGAAATGAGTTTTTTAAAAAAATAAGTACTCTGTATACTTACAAACACAACAGGTTCATCTGCAGTGAACATTTTAATTAAACAGGCAAATGAAAACCGCTTTGAATTTCAGGCCCTGACCTGAACATCTTAGGGATTCAAAGTGCTCTTGGATAGGCAGCCAGCCAGACAACACACTTTCAAACAGCACCAGCTTCTAAAATAGCAGTGCTGACCATGAACCAAAGATATTGTACGTGACTACAAAAATATTGTGCCACGTCAGCCTTCATCTGTGCTCACTCATTTAGACACAGTTGTATTTTCTAGTTCGCTTTTTAAAATTAATTAGCATATCAACCCTTCACCTAAAAAAAGCGTATTTAAAAAAAGACATAGAATATGTTATCACAAGTAAAGAAGGAAAAACTTTATATTTCTACTGGTTCATGATGTTGGCTTTCTTCAACTTAAAAATTTTTTTAATTGTCATTCTATTACAGCTGTCTCGGTTTCCCCCGCTTTGTCCAGCCCCACCCACCCCCACCATGCTCCAGCTTTCTTTAACTTTATACCTTGGGATTTGAAGAGCAGTTTGTAATCACTAGCATGTGTTGATATTTAGAGTTCATTTCAGGAGCCAAATCAGACATGGCCATGTAGCAACCCCGGGTATGTGTTTTAAGCTCTGCATCAGGTGGTTGTAGTAATTCAGGTAAACAGAAAATATGTTTTAGTGGTCATAAGAGTAATTACCAGAAAGCAATGCTTTTGACTTAATGAAAAACACTCTGAAGGAGGGGGAAGTCTGGCTCAGTAACATTGCTTCAAGGGAAAATGGTCACGCTATTATATGATCTTAAATCATCTATTTAGTAACGCCATTTCATCTTCTCTCATCTATGGCATCTTTTAGTAAAACTAGGCTTAGAGAATATAATTAATGCTGACAGAGTGTGGTTATATCAACTAAAATATTACTGTTGTCAATGTGGTAGCTCTAAGATAAAGAGATTATGGGTAGATAGGATGGATTCATATACATACATATTTCCCAAGTAAGAACTCTGAGTAGTTTGTTAGTTATGCATAGTTGTAAAATATGCTGTTTGTTGGAGTTCTACTTACAGTCCATCCTGACAGGGAGAGCATGTAGGGGTGTTTCACCAGATAAAAAATACTCTTAGTGATTGATTTTGAACCAAAGCCATACCAATTGTTCTAGATGACAGCTTAACTTTATAAATCTTGCCAGAGGTTCACAGATCTTGGAACCTTTGACTGTCATCTAGATTAAAAAGCAAAAGTTCACTGTGCAGTTCACTTCTATTAGAGAGAAACAAACTGACATCCTAAGCAGTACTGATAATATTTGGCAAAGGCCAGCTGTCTTGTGATTTTATTGATCTGGTAAACTGAGGCACAGAGGCCAACTCAAGAACTCTTACAGGAATCAGGTGTTTTAACCACACTGTTCTATATAAAGAAAACATACACATACACAGAAACTGAAATTTAAAAACTTAAAATAATTTTTACTTCTTATGAAGATAAACTAGGTTAGTTAATTTGTAATAAGAATATGGTGTTTGTTGAGTTTATCAATGGCAGCACTTCAAAATATTTTTACTAAAATATTAAAAGAGATAATGAAATATTTCACTCATTCTCACTAACTCTCTTCATATCAACACATAAGGCTGCTGTGAATTTTTAATGATATTTATTTTGAATTAATATTTAAGTAATTGGCTTACATGTTACCTACAATTAGTAAGAAGTATTGTTTCCAAACTGATCACACTTGTCGGGGTTAGTGGTAGGTGGCCATGAAAGATTTTGAAATTGTATTTAGACCAGTTAAGACTTTAAATTGGAAGGTTATGTCAGAGGACATTTATTGGCTTTATGTCTTCTGATCTCCACAAAAACAAAAACAAAAACTTTCCCCTATTTGTTCTTATCTTTTATAATACAAGTTACCTTGCCTAATCATTTTCTGGTTCCCCCTGCATATATTTTTTTGAATCTTTCATACTTCTTTCTCAGTTCCAGGCACATGAGCCCTCCCCTTTTTTTACCCTGTAGACCCAGGAGTGGTAATATTTTCTTACTTGTTTAGGTTCTTGCCTCCCTAACCACTTCTTACTTGTTCACTTTCCCCGGCCCATGTCCCGCAAAGAGTCTCCTCATTAAATTCTTCTTTTAATGAATCCTTTGGAGTTCCATCTCATGCATGCCAGGACGTTGAAAGATGCCCGAGCTATGCCAACTCATGGGGAAGCACATTTTCACACTGCGATCTAATGGATGCCTCAAAGCTTTCTCTCCCTTAAAATTGCATTCAGCTGCCATGAGGCCTCAAGCATTCATATATGTATTTGTGTTGAATCATCTGTATAAATCTCTTACTGAAGTGTAGATATCCTTCCAAAGGATAACACTTAGCTTTTTTATTAATAATATTCTAAGATTAATGAGCTTAACAGAGTCATCCACCACCAATTATGCCCAAGAGACAGGTCATTTTGATGAGACAGATTGAAAGATAATAAAAACATATTTAATTGTAAAGAAACAGCAGATCTAGATAGGAAGCAAATGTGATTAGCAATCACTCCTCCCAAGAAAGTATTAAAATAACCCATAGGCAGAAAAAAAGACAACCCCTCAGAAAACAAGGTCAAATTTTGCCCACCAAGAATTACAGATTTAGACAGAGAAAGAAGGGCAGTTCATCCTCCCTTCCTGTGTCGTCTTCTTATATCCACTAAGACACTTAATTCTGAGAGTAATACCCATTTACCTAAAATTTTGAATGTAAACGTCAGCTTAATCTTGAGAATTTTAAAGTACCATTGATTAAATATTAAGAGTACATCGATGATGCAACATAATATTTCTATCTCAGAAAAATGATAAGTGGCTCCTGTCTCCTAATACAATATAATAATGATGACTAATGATCTTTAATGCTAAATATGACACTATATTGACTGAATAGTTGGGACTTATGGTCAGCTACCAGTAAAACTGTGCTACACTAAAGAGATGCAACATGTCTCCTATCATCAGAAAAGTATAGGTTCTGGCAATAAGCAGTGCAAAGATTCTACAGAAAATCTTAGAAAAATGTATATAGATGTTATGAAATTCAAGTAGAATATTATTAAGAGAGAAATGTATCTTCAAAGGCCTATATTAATGAAGTGATTTCTCTGGACTTCCATGCAAGGTGTGTTCAGAGATGAACATACATTTTTGGCTGGAATGGGTAATCCACTGTACCACCCTGAGAGGGCAAGATTTTACTACACAATACTCTATTATACAGGCTGTTTTCAATAATGAAGTAATGACATTTTCAACAGTTCCCTTAGGACATTCTTTCAAAATATAACATTATTCCTTGCTTTTATAGAGTAATTGTTCTCTATATACAACTGAGTTAAAGCAATGAATTGCAGGGTGGTATTCTATATGTAATCTAATATGCCATATTAGCCTCTTTTAAAGTCACCTTTTCTCCTTAACTTTGGGAAAAGTTACTTTATCTCTTACAGTTGTAAACCAACCTACTTATAGAGAGCCTAAACTACTTTTAAGTTTTTAATGCATTTTATGATCAACCTATTTTTTCTATATATTTTCTCATTTAGCAGAGCATACCTGTAACAAAAAAGAGGCCAAATCCTGCTCAATTATCTGTGTTTCATTAGAGCTCTGCTTCAGAATAATTGCTAATCATTACTGTGTCTTCAGGTTTGAAAGAATTACTGTGTTGAGTCTTGTGAATATGGACTTCTAAAGACACCCAAAGAGCTTTGTTGGTTAAAGGAATCATGGACTTCCCGGCATAATGGAGAGTTTGGTGAGATATAGGAAGATCACCTAATTGTTTTTTACTTTAGGATTGCTCCACTTGCTTCAGTTCCCAAGAAAGCACATAGGTCATTTTGCCTTTATTAATACACTTAAACATTCTAACATTATCTTAGGGAAATTTTATGCTATGAACTCTTAGCAGTGTTTTTAATGTGCAGATAAGAACTGATTACTAACTATTTTTTTTGTAAATTATCATGTAATGTTTTACATATATATTTGTGTTAGCTCACTGATTTTTGGCTCAGCTCAAAAATTTAGTTTTCCTTTCAAAGTATATCTAGTAATTATTTACCATGTTTCAGGTTTTGGTTTCAGGTATTGAAGATGCAATTGTCAAAAAACCAATTACCTGGCCCTGTGATGCTTGCATTCTAGTATGAGAGCTAGACTATTAACACATAAATATAGTATTACAGGTAGTAATGAGTGCTATCAAGAAAAATGCAGCAGGGTAAGGGCATAGAGAGAGTGACTGCATAAAGCATATTATTTGTTTTTATATGATGGTCAGGAAAAGCCTCCATAAAAAACTGAATCTGAGGATACAGCTAACTGAAGTTAGAGAGGGAGTTACTTTGAGGCCAGTGAGAAGGATTCTGGGTACATAGCAGCAAATGTAAAGGCCCCAAGGCTTCATTCATCTTGGTGAGTCTGAGGCACCACAAGAAAGTTACCGTAACAGAAGGGGGAATGTCGTGGGGCTGGAGATAGAAGTGAAGGAGGATGAAATCAAAGAGCTGCACAGAGGCTAGATCATGTGATCTAGGCTCTCCGAGCCACAGAAAAGTGTGACTTTAACTCTGATGCAGTTGGAATGGAAGGAGTGAGGTGGTCTGCTGTAAAGGCGCTAGTTCACATAGTCCCCAAATATATACATATACCCTGGTCCTCAGAGCATGAGGGTCTGGCAAACGGGACTTTGCAGGTGTGATTAAGTTAAGGACTTTGCTATGGGGAGAGTCTCTTGGATTATCCACATGGGCACAATGCAATCACAGTGGTCCTTGTGAGAAGAATTTAGGAAGAGTTGGAAGAGGGGGTAGCGTGATAAGAAAAGTGGGGATTTGGAGTAATGTGCTTTGAAGGTGGAGGAAAGACACAGAAGCCAAAGGGATACAGGTGGCCTCTAGACGCTGGGGTCGGGGGGGAATGGATTCTCCCCTCAGAGTTTCCAGAAGGAACCATCCCTGCTGACACCTTCACTTAAACCCAATAAAATTGATGTGAGATATGACCTCTGGAAATATAAGAGAATAAATGTATGTTGTTGCAAGCCACTAAGTTTGTGGTAATTTCTTATAGTAGCAATAGGAATCTAATATTACTGTATTAGTTATATACTTAAAATGAACAAATACAGTTATGAAGTGGAGAGTAGAATGCCAAAAGAGTTAAAGAAGAAAGTTGTATTAAGAAATAACAGTGGCTTGGACTGGTGGGTTTACAGGAAAGTAAATAGACTGGATAACTTACTGGTTAATTGTGTAATGAGGACGTGAAGGACAGATGTATTTATTCTCTATTGTTGAATAACAAAATTATCACAATTTAGCAGTTTATAGCAAAAAATATGTATTATCCCAGTCCCCATGTATCCATTGTCTGAGGAATCATTGTGGACTCTAGATACTTAGAGTATCTCAAAACCAAAATTAAAGTATCAGTTAAACTGGATTCTGCTCTGGAGACTCTGAGGAAGAATCCACTTTCCAGCTTGTTCAGGCCTCTGGCAAGATGTAGTCCTTGTGGACTGAGATCCCTGTGGTCCTGCTGGCTGCTCAGCAGGGGCTGCTCTCAGTCAGGAAAGTCTGCTCTCAGATCCTTTCCATGTGGTCTTTCCCATCTTCAGAGTCAGCAATGACATTGTCCTTGTTCTTGGGATCTGAGCTCCCTTCTGCAGCCAGCTAGAGAAAGACCCTGGCTCTTCAAGGACTCACATGATTATGTTGATTATGTTAGCCCCACCTAGGAATCTGTCCTTTGATCAACTAAAAAGTTAACTTTATTAACCAAGGAGTCACTATTATATCTGCTAACCCCCTTCGGTGGTTGTTTTAGTTTGGGCTGCTGTAACAGACCACGACAAACTGTGTGGCTTAACTAGCAAACATTCACTTTTCACAGTTCTGCAAGCTGGGTCTCAGATTAAAGTACAGGACGATTTGTGTCTGATGAAATACCTCTTTCAGGTTAGTAGATGGCTGCCTCCTCACTCTGGCCTCACATGGCAGAGACAGAGGAAGAGCTAGTTCTCTGGTCTCTTATTATAAGGGCACCAATCCAGCCATGAGGACTGCACCGTCCTGACCTCACCTGAAACTCATCGCCTCCCAAAGGTCCCTCCAAATGCCATCTCGTTGGATGTAAGAGTCTCACCATGTGAATTGGGGGGAGAAGTGACACAAATCTTCAGTTCACAGTAGCAGTATAATGAAACACAACCATTTGTGATGTCTTCGTAGCCCCAGGGATTAGGTGGAGGAATGAGGAGTGAGCCATTTTATATATCTGCCTAACAGTTGCCTAGACTGGTTCTTTTATTTTTTCTTTCTTTCTGAATTGAGCTAGCAGCTGATTAATGTACTCTACACAAGAATGGTAAATGCAGGGAGAATAGCAGGCTTGATGAAAGGAAAAATAGTGAGAATTAGGAAACTTGGGTATGTTAATTAGAAATCCAAATAATATGAAAGAGTTGGTGGTGAGATATACTGATATACACCCCTCCCCAGGAGAAAGATAAGGGGCTGAGAGTAACGTGTACATCATTAGTATATATGTGCACTCACAAAGTTATGTGAGCTCATCTAGAGGGAGTGCAGATAGAGAACAAGGATCATTGCAGCTTCCAGGAGCCTGAAAAATGTTGTGATGCCCTGGAAGGAAGCTGCCATAGGGATAGTGATAGGAGAGATCAGAAAACTGTGGCCACACCAGGGAACTTGTTAGAATTGAATGCATTTGGCACGCCTCCTCAAGCCCCTACAGAATCAGAATTTCTGAATGGGGTCAAGTAATTTATGTGTTAAAAAGCCCTCCATCCAACTCTAGTGCATGCAAAAGTTTGAGAATTTCCGTTGTTTGGACCATGGGGAAAGAACGAAATGGAGGCAGTCAGTCCTCAATGTCCTTGCGTCTCAACCTGAGGCCCTTGAACATTTGCAGCAACAGCACTTGAGAGATTGTTAGAAATAAGGGGACTCAGGACTCATCCAGGATTTACTGAATTTGGATCTGCATTTTAATGATCTTCCCCGGTTGTTCACATACACATTAACATTTGAGAAGCATTGCTCTATGCTATATTAATTCAAAGTGTTGGTAAGACAATGTAGCCATTAACACAGAGGCCACACACCCTGACAAATCGCATGCATCATAATTGATATTTCATTTCTTTTAAAACACAACTCTTCAGACATCTTTTATAATGCATTAATAATTAAATCTTTAAATAATTAATTTAGAGCATTTGTAAAGTATTTTTCCCTAACTTTTCAATGGTTTAATCACCTGGGATGAACCTCGATGCCCTCTGAGATAATACCGTGAGAATTACACCCTCTGGCCTGGAGACCAGGAGAGGAATGAGGTTGTGTGTCTACGTGTCCCAGTTGAAAATCATCAGAGAACACGGGGCACATGAAAATTAATCTCATGGAGGGTTAGCAATAGGGGAGTGGGAGGAGGATAAGGGAGGAAAAGATACGGAAAATAAGTAGCACAGACAGTAGGTAGAAAATAGATAGGGGGCAAGAACAGTATGGGAAATATGGAATCTAAAGAACTTGAGACACATGGTCGTAAACTAAAGGGGGGGAATCATGGGGGTGGGGGGTGCAGGGTGGAGGGGAATGAAAGGGGGAATAGAACAATTGTAATGGCATAATCAATAAAATTTAAAAAAAAGAAAAAAGAAAATTAACTCCACCAGTTTATTTTTATTTCTTTCTAACTAAATACACCTGAAATATGGGACAACATTGTGTGAAAGCGGATCACTTCACAATTTTGTGTACCACCGACCTGGTTTCAGAAGAGTGACTGACAGTTAAAGGGGACAGAAGATTATATGTCACTTCATTTTGAACTTGGATTTCAACCTGAAAGTAATCTGTAAAGGGTTACTGTGTGCCTTAACATCTTTGGTTTGCTTTTCAAAACTTGTGCTTCAAATATTTATCATGTTTTTTGAGAAATAATGCAAATTTTAACAAATGGAGAATAATTCAGAACATGACAGTATATGAATACATTTTTAAAAATGAAAGATCTCAAATATAATGAAAAGAAATGGTGAGCTAAAAAGAAAGTGCCTATGACCCACAATAATATCAATAAAGAGTTTCACATCAAGCAATTTGTTCAAAACCTGAAAGTTAATTTAAATAGTCAGTGAAAGCTTATCTACTTAGACCATTGCCATTCAAATGATTTCTACCTTAAATAATAATGGTGAATGGATACAATTATCAAAGATCATTTTCTCTTTGGCTCTTAACTTTAGCAGATGAGAAAACACAGCTGATATTCGTGGCATGCAGAAGAAAGCGAAAGATTTATAAGGGGGTGCTCCGTGTGAGCCATAACGTCTGTCCAAATAGCAATATTCTCTCTGGCAGAGAATCTGCTGCTGGGGCTGGCCACGTATTATTCTGTCTGGACTGTCTCCAATCTGCAAATGTTGACTTTTCATCTGTGACCAAGGACAAAAATCTGTATGAGGAACGTGTAAAACATTTAATCCTTGTTTACTTGTTAGCCAAGGTTTTGTCAAATCCTGCGAGTGTGGGTTTTTTGCATTTGTTTCTGGAGGTGACTGCAGATGCACAGGAGATGTTGTGTTTAAATCTGAGCTGGAAGATAAAGCCCTGATTAAACTGTGAGGTGTTTACTTAGATTGAGAAATATAAATCTTGGTCTAAATACAGTTGCTTAGTCTAAAATCTAAACATGACTTAAGTAATAGAATAATCTACAGGAACAACTAATTTATAATTCCTTGCCATGTCTTGAGCATCTCATTAGTAAGACAAATAAAATATTGGAAAGTTTGATTATCTACGACAAACTACAGTGATGTTTAATGGAAGGGTAAGGATGGTAGAGGTCACGCATCAAAATCTACTCTTCTACTTTCAATTTATGTATGAGAGTCTAAGAGCTAGGGAATCTAAAATTAGTTTCACAAAATTTACACTAATTTATTGCTGGAGTCCGCGTCTCTGTTTGCCTTGGCTGTGATGATCATGTGACCTAAGATTTGTGGGTTGTTTCTGATTTTAGATATTCTAAGCAAAAATTTCTCGAACCTAACATATGATAAAATAAAAATTATGGAATGAATGAATGGAAAACATTTTTCTGTAAGTATACTAACATGTGCCAGGTCTATTTTTGAATTTATACTGTTCACATAATTATACTATATTATTCCGTATGAAAATCCAAGTTACAATGGTAAGGAAATTTACATACTTTTTCTGTATAATAAGAACAGAGAGATAACTAATATTTATGCCCATATAATATCAATTTAAAAGTATTGACTGGGCATAGTACAATGTGTCTGAAATAGAAATGAAGTATGAAAAGGGAATGGGGGCAATGTTTATCAATACCCCCTGTGTATTGTGCCAGCTCTCACATTTGCAATTAATTTTTACATATTTAGATTGGAAGCAAATTAATTGATTTGCTTTGTAATGGCAACTGTTTAATAAATACAGAAAATGATGATGGAATAGTGGAGAGTGGGGGTTCCTATCAAGTGGATTTTCCTGACATTTTTTCAGGACCCTTTAAATACTCACAAAGATTTATTTTTATTTTTCCATTCAAGAAAATATATAGAAATGATAAGATATTGTTATGCAGTTACACCTTGTTTCAAAAAAGAAGAATGAGTAGAAGAGAAATAAACTAAGTGTAAAATGAGCTAGTAAAAATACTAAATGTTTTGTACTGATTCCTTAGGGATACTAAAATAAACTTAATAGTGGGTAAGAACATTTGTTTTCCTGAAATTTTATTATATAAAGATTGATTAAGGCAAGAAACAAGTATTAAGTTTTTTTTATATATTAATAACAGCAGCTGCAAACCAAAATTACAGGATAAAGTCCTACAGAAAAAATAGGCATTTCATCACTGTGCCTGAATATCAGGGAAACTACCTTGGCAAATCTAAATCAGTGAATATACCTGTAATGCAGAAGGTCAGGCATGAGGATCTCGCCTGCTCATTTGGATAAGCTGGAAAAACCACCAGGAGAACTGGATGAAGCAGACACAGCCTTTATGACTCAAATTACTGCGAGCACCCACAGTGGGAGATCAACAAGCAGGACCACACCTCCCTGACTCTGAGACTTGTTTTAATGGTCCCAGACAAAGGGGTCGCATGTCTTGCATTTGACTCTAAACTACATTACTGCAGTGTATATGCACAGAGAGAAAAGGTCAAGAAGCAGTCACAGGAGAGGGAGTCACTCCCAGAAAGGGATAAAGAGGGAATTACAATCCATTTCCAAAGCAATACACATCCCTTCTGATCAGGGGTCTTCTGGCCAGCCTCCCATTGTGGGGGCTGGAAGAGCCATGTCCAGCATGACCCCCCAGTATTATTCAACTTAAGGAGTTTTGTGGTGTACAACTTCTTGCAGACTACACTCATGCTAGGGTAATGTCTTGGGAAAATATAGCACAGTTGGAACTTCAGAACATTTTTGTTGTTGTTTAAAAATAGTGAAATAGGTTTTTACCACAGAAAGTCCATTATAACATGACAATCAGTTATGCTTGCGTGCAAGAAGTATATGTCTATAATAAAAATTGAACAAAATGAAAAATCGATTGAGACATGATGAGTTTAATCCAACATGATATAAAAATAACTTGCATTTTAAAATTCAACTTCGGCCAATCCTTCATGTAATGTGAAACCTGATCAGGGATAGGAAGATTTCATCATTTTTATTATTTTTTTAACTATCAGCGTCTAGCTTGAAATTAAAGTCTCAAGTCATCAGGTTGAAAAGCAGGTGGTCAACAGGCCAGAAGCTATTTGTAATTACTGCAGTGAGTTAATCAATGAAATAACAATTCTGCTTCCAGGTAAAATAAAATGAGATCAAGGCTCACTCAAGTATCCTACCATTTAAGTATAGCTGGAGATCAATTAACTTGGATTGTTTCCCATTTTCAACCTGCGACTTTAAGCGTTAGCAATTCAGGCAGCTCTGTGACAGCTGTTGCTTAAACCACAGGAAGGGTATTTTGCTTGGTTTTGAGTGAGAAGATGAGTTGTGCAAATATGAAGAGGGAAATACAATGAAACCTGATACAAATACTGAGACAAATTTCAAGAAGCTTTTTGTAGTGTGCTTTCATTTTTGCTGTCAACATTTTAATGCAGAGACAGATGGCTTGTACAATTTTGTGAGCACGTGTGTCTTTATACATTCAAAAATTGGAAATGATAAGCATATTCATGGATTGCAGATTGTGAAAAGGAACAAATAATTTAGGTTTAAAAATCACCAAATGTATAGTGTTAAAAAGAAAACATGATGGGGGGGTTAATTATTTTGAAGAGGGAAAAAACAAGTTGGTGTAAAACTAAAATTATTTATAGGCCACTTGGAATCCTGATCTGGATCCTAAATAGCTTTTCTATTATGTAGAGCAAATAGGACATTACAAAATATACAAAAAAAGAATTGGAGAAACAGAAAAAAAAATATGCATGAGTGTGCTCACACATGTAAAATCTCAAGACATTTCTTGAGAATCCAGCACAGTATTTGATACACGTGATGCACATTAGGTATTCAGTGAGTGCTTATTGAGGAACTGCATGAATACAAATAAATAGGGTCGTTTATCAATACCATTACCTATAATGATAACATTAAAATAATATATATAAAATGAAGAATATTTTATTGCATATACACTTTGCAGTATTAGTAAAAGTTTTCTGATATATTAAATACTGTGTATTTAATGTGAAATTATAGGTTATTTTAATCATACTTTGGAAAATGACAACATTCAGTATTAGTGCTTTTTAAAGAATGTCCCTTTTAAAAAGGACTAAAAGTGGATCTAAAAATGAGAGAAACGAATTGAAAATTATACAGTGTTTCCCACACTTCATGTTATAAACTATTAAAGGACAGGGACTGTTTTGGGGAACTAGAGGAATGACTGTGTCCTTTTGAATAATTCATCACTAAAAATATAATTAATATTTTTTATCTTTACCAATTCATGGAACAGACTTTATAGAAAACAACTTGCAAGCATTATTATTTCCCAAAACAAAACTAGTTTTTTTCCGTTTTAGTACAGCCAACAACTAGGAGTTATATATAGGCTCAAATTTTTAAAAAGGAAACTTTTCTCTGTTTAATATCATGTCCCAAAATAAAAATTTACCAAAGCATAAAACAAAGTACATTTTCGAAATGTAACTTTTGAAATGTAACTTACACAACTCATAGTATCAATGACATAATCAATGATCTTATTGATATTTTCAATATCTAAAAAACAATTATTGATTGATTTTAGAGAAAAAGAGGAAGGGGGACAGAAAAAGAGAGAGAGAGGGGGAGGGGGAGGGAGGGACAGGAAGAGAGACAGCCGTCAGTCTGTTGTTTCACTTATCTGTGCACTCATTGGTGGCTTCTTCCATGTGCCCTGACTGGGGATCAAACCCACAACCTTGGAGTATCAGGTTGACACTCTAACCAACTTGGCTACCTGGCCAGGGTAATTTTAAACATTTTTTTGAATGTTTATAAAATTTCCATTTCATAACCTCTCTAGAGTTTGACAAAGAGGATAATGTTAAGCTTCATCTATTTTTTTCTGGAAATTTATTTTTTATTGTTTTTTTCCATTACCATTTATCTACCTTATAACCCCCTCCCCCCGACAATCGCACACTGCTATCCATGTCCCTGAGTCCTTTTTGCTCATTCCCTCCACCCCTAACTCACTCAGAGCTGTTAGCCTGCTTTCTGTCTATGAATCTGTCTCTCTTTTGCTTGTTAGTTCAGTTTGGTCATTAGATTCTATGTACTAGTGAAGTCATATGGTATTTGCCTTTAACTTAAAAAAAAAAGACTCTCTGGTTCTAGGTCTGAAGCAATGGCAAGAGATTGGTCAGTTTCCCTTCTTAAGTCCATACCTGAACCACTTCCGTCCAGAACTCTCAAGCTCCTAGGTTACTACGTACCTACCCTAATTGCGCAGGGGTCAGGTACTAGATAACTTGGGACGGCCCCTGTGCTTTGTAGTCTGAGAAACTGGTCAAATTAGTCAATTCTCAGAGAGCCTTAGGAACTTAGCTAACTCCACCCTACTCCCCAGGCAGAAGCTGTCCTGACCTTGGCGCTGCTCCAGCGTTCCTGGTGCAAACCCCTGGGTGGTCCAGCATGGTGGCCTTTCCTCCTCTAAAACCTTCTGGCTTTTATCTAAGTGTCATTGTATTGTGTCTCACCTTTGACTGATCTTAAACCTTATAGAACAATGGGGTACCTAAAAAAGAGTTACCCAAGAATCTATAAAACTTCTATGAATTTATTTATAGACTATTAAAAATGTCTGAATATATTTACATGAATGAATCATAGGATGTTCATATCTCACAGAGCAATTCATATTAAATGGAAACTTTTTATGAGTTAGTGATTTTGAATAGCACATGGAAATATTAACCATAAATGTTTTAAATTGTCAATTATCTGTAAGAACTTTTAGAAAATGGTAGAGATGGCATAGCTGGGAACTAACAAAGTCCATCTGCTGCCTTGTATACGGACATGCCTCCCTAATACAGTTAACTGTTTCCCATTCCCTCCCAATGACACCTTTTCCTCCCCTTTCAGCTCACTACTTCTAAGGTAATTATTTGTTTCCCAGAATAGGCCAAAAGCCCCGTGGGGAAAGTGTTGACAAGTGTTTGTTCACTGTCATACATGCAGTGCCTGTCACAATGTCTGCATAGAGTACATGTTTAGTAAATATTTATGGAATAAATAAATGTTATTGGTCCTAAAAAAAGAAAGAAAGAAAAAAAATACACTCTATTTGTGTATTTCACAATTCTTAAATTGTGTCAAGAGATAGGGCCCACGTGTACTTACAGACACACAAACACATTATCTTCCATCCTTGGGGCAATGTGTGTTGGATAAACCCATACAAAAAAGTTTGCATATTCTCAGTTAAAACCCAATTCTATCAGCTGAATTGTGCCCCCTGCCACCCTACCCCTGAAGATAGTAACAAGAAAATAAATACCTCAGTTGTTCTGGAAAAGTGAAGATTAAGGTTTGGCTTCAAGGTATATTACACATCAAATTGGTGAATATCTGCTTTACCTCTACTGAGGTCTAGAAAGGATCCAATATATTTAACAGAGAAGTTAAGCAATTATTTTTATTAGCTGTCACAAAGTATTGCTAGGCAGAGATTTGTTATTAAGAAGTTTTTGGTTTTATGTTTGTGAAATCAGCGTCTATTATAATTATAAAGTACCTGCCTTTAAAGTTATTTAAAGGGGTGATATCTGTAGCCACTTCTCAGTACATTTGCAATCTCATAAAATTTGAATTAGCGTTTAACATTATTCACAGACCATTATGATTACTTCCAAGTTTGAGGAATCAGGAAACAGGTCATTTTTTTCCCATCAATGGATTTTAAATCTAGTTGGAAGAAAGCAAAAATAAAAATGGATGCTCATTAATATACAGAATCTCCTTCCCCAAAAAGAGAAAAATGTCATGAAGGTAAGAGCTGAAGGAGCTCAATTAGGAAATTTGGCATTCACTGACAGGGAAGATCTGTGCAAATCTTTCGGGTACATATGAGACATGTATAGTTTTGGAAGTTTGCTGTGTTACATGGGAAACAAGTTGACCCTTCAAAGTCAGTAATTCAATGAAAACAGGCCATCTGAAAAGCATCTTCTAAGCCTAATTTGAGGAGGATAGAACGGTTTGAGGAAAACCTGTTACCTCTGTGAATGGTGGCACTGAGAACAAAAAAGCAAACCTAAAAGGGAGAAATTGGTTAAAACTTTTAAAATGTGGGCAGAATTTGGAGGTCAAAGAAAGGCTCACAGAAAAATTTAAATTTAATATCCTACAAAGGAAGTAATCATTGGAGGTTTATGGGAGAAATAGGTTTAAGGAATGAACGTGTGTTTAAGGAAAATAAAACTGTTTGATTTTGATAGAGTGGTAATAGGAGTCAGATGGAAAAGAATATTCTGCTAAGTGAAATAAGCTAGTCAGAGAAAGGCAAACACCTATGATCTCACTCATATGTGGAATCTAGTGAACAAAATACACTGACAAACAAGACAAAAACAGAAGCATGAATATATGAAACAGAATGACAGCTGTGAGAGGGGAGGTGAATGAAAGAAGGTGAGGGGAGTAGACAAAGAACCTTTATCAGGGGCTGGCTGGAGGAAGGCAAAGGAAAACGGGACATTGCAATAGTGTCATCAACAAAAAGAAAGTTAAAAAAAAGAAATGTTGGAGAGGGTGTGGGGAAAAGGGGTTCTTAGTTCACTGTTGGTGGGATTGCAGATTAGTACAACCATTATGGAAAAGAGTATGGAATTTTCTCAGAAAAATAAAAATCCACCTGCCTTTTGACCCAGCAATTTCACTGCTAGGATTATATCCTAAGAATCCTAAAACATCAATATCAAAGAACCTATGCACCACAATGTTCATAGCAGCACAATTTACAATAGCCCAGAGCTGGAAGCAACCTAGGTGCCCATCAGTAAATGAATGGATCAAAAAATTGTGGTGTATATACTCAATGGAGTTCTATGCAGCAGAGAGAAAGAAGGAGCTCCTACCCTTTGCAACAACATGGATGGAAATGGAAAGCATTATGCTGAGTGGAATAGGCCAGGCGTTGGAAGACAAATACCATATGATCTCACCTTTAACAGGAAGCTAAATGACAAAACAAACAAGCAAGCAGAATAAAAACAAGGACACTGAAATAGAGAACAAGTGGGCAGTGACCAGAGGAGAGAGGGAAGGGAATTTAAGGGGGAAAAAGGGAGGGATTTTGAGGAACAAGTATGAAAGACACAGGGATGAGGACTGGGGCGGGGGAGGAAATGGGAGGGAGGTGGGGAGCACGGGGCAGGGGGAGACTGGGATGGGAGAAATGGACAAAAAATGTACTTGAAAAATAACTAAATAAAAATTTTTAAAAAAGAATGAAACTTAAAAAAGAAAAAATGTCACTTGGAAAAAAGATCATTCTAAAATGCAGATTTTATATTTTTAAATGTGACTAAAATTTGAGTTTGTAATAAAGTACATCTTAGCCACATTTCTTTTACATCCAGTGTCCATTATGATGTTGCTCGCGTTTTGTGGTTTCACATATTTGCTGGGAAATATTGCCTGTCTCATCAGGTATTGTTTGACATGGAAGAAAGAAATGAATATAATTAAAACAAGTAGGTGATAATATAATAAGACCCCACAGTTACTGGACTCTTAAAATGGTAGTAGTAGTAACTTGGGTTTCAGCAACCACCTGCATTTCAGTTCTTCAGTTATTTTAATTGTTCATTAGACACACATGCTGGTAGGTTTTCTGCATTTTTTGTACACTTTTATTCTGATGACTCTGCTTTTCAAATTGCTTTATGCTTCAGGCATTCTTACCTATCCACTTAACCTCATTCGTAAAATCAATTCCTAATTTCCAAGCTATCACTTATCACTTGACTGTTTGATCAAGGGGGAAAAACAACAACAACAAAAAAACACAACTTTTTCCTTAACAATTTGGCATTGTTATTCAGTAACTAGGCTGATTTCTTTACACAGTCACAAAAAAGTTTGCTTTTGAAATCATGGTCCGAGTGTTTGTTCTAGATTGTCTACTGGTAAAAAATAAATGAGTAAAATAAATACCAATGATGGCTTTTCTCCCTAAATATTAGACTTCATATGATCCAATTTGCAACTTAGTTACAGTTTTACATCACACATCTCGAAAATAGGTTAAACTCAGAATGAAGCAAGTGTCTTTGGAATTTAATGGCTTCTTCATTTACCTGGATTTTGGAATGCTTTCATCAGACCTGATGTGCTTATAGTAACATAGCATAGTAAAAATAGCCTTTAAAAATTATTAATTTTCTTATAAAATAATGTTGCAACATTATTTTCATGTAATTATATACATATATATGACAAATATTTACATGGAAAAACAATATCACATATAGCCATTTAGAGTATTTATTTATTTATTTAGAGATGTATTCTAATACTATATTTTAAGTAGTGCTTTTTCATTTCATTTTCATGGAGTCAGCATTTACATATTCCTCAATATGGCATGTAAAATTTCTATGTTTTTTGTTAAAAATTAGGATATAGATTAGTAATAATGCACATGCCACAGAAATAGTTGATTAGAGATGATATATAATGGGTATGTCTGTTTGCCCATAAATGTCTGTGTATCTGTGTCTGTCTATTTACTTATTTATTTTTCTGTCTCCTTTTCTGGATGTAAACAAAGGCTTAAAGAAGAGAAGAGATGATTCTTACCTCTGTGACAAGAAACTTGTTCTCTGTTTTTCTTTAAAAAATAGGGAAATATCTTTGAATTAACATAATATACTTTTTATGAGAGAATGAGAGCACCAATGCACCAATCTAGGAGACAATTTTAAATACAAATCTAACCACCCTCTTCTCCTATCTTCTCTTTCTCTTTTCCTCTGCAGATGGGCCTCTGGGCCCCCGAGGATTAGCTGAAGCCACAGAAATGTGCACTCAGGAGTGCTTGGTTTTGGGTCACTCTGATAATTGCTGGATGCCTCCTGGCTTGGGTCCATATCAACACCCCAAATCTCCTCTTTCAACTTTTGCACCCCAGAAAGAATGGGTCAAGAAAGACAAGCTTGTGAATGGGCACACCTTGACCAGAGCCTGGAAAGAAGAGAGCAGCAGGAACCAGTTCAATGACCGGAAGCAGTATGGCTCCACCGAAGGCCATTTCCACAATGGCAGCCACATGACAGACATTCCTCTGGCCAATCTGAAGTCTTACAAGCAAGCAGGAGGGGCTATTGAGAGTCCTAAGGAGCACCAACTCTAAAACACAACAAGCAAACAAAAAAGGAGTTTATGGGACTTAATAACGTTAATCTAAATAGACAGGCTAATTCTTTGTATGTCAGAGCTTTATGTACTCTATAGATCTCTACAACTATGCCCCTTAGAGCAGGGATATTCATAACTTTGTGTTAGCGCCATGGAGAATACAATGTTTGACAACATAAGAGAGAAGAGAGTTCCACTAGCCTTGTGATCTTATTTACTAGAATTAATTAAACTCTCCAGACATCTCTCCATTGTGCAAATATTCTTTTTTTAAATTGTATTTTATTTTGACCCTGGACTGCTGCTATGAACAATAGAATATGCATTTGGAGAGTAAGAAAGTTCTATGGATTAGAGTGACTGACAAACATACCCAGTTAGAAAATTGTGCTCTTTTTGTCATTGATTTGTGCTGGGACTGCTATACTTGATATTATATTTCAAGTGAAACTTAAGATAAGCATTAAACCTATTGTGCTGTTAACAACGTTAGTGGACACTTGTCAGTGTTAAAGTATTTGTAAATAGAAGCAAGTTATTATTAACAACTTTGGTGTGCTTATAACGTTCCTCTAAAAAATGCTGTAGCATAATTCTGTGTTTTACGGTTACTTCTTTCCTTTTTCTTTCATTTGCCTTTCATCATTATTTTATTGTTTCTTTAAGTGAGGTGTTTCCACATTAGTAGTCTGTCTTGACACATGTTGTTCAAAGGTTCTCAAACACTTGTGTTTTCAAAAAGGTTCTGGAATTTTGCTTCTTTTGTGATAGCTTAGTATGCTGAGATTCTGTATAAAATAAAGATAAAAAGAAAAACTATATAAAATGACTTCTGCGAAAGCTTGGAAATTCAGAACCTATTTTTTTTACATCCTTATTTTCAAAGTAGGCAAAAGCGAATCACTTAATTAGTAGTATTAAGTGAAAGAGTAATGGGAAAGTGTTATTGTTCCGAAAGTGATATAATAACCTGTACTTGTCACTCATAAAAAACTAATGTATCAAAATTAGCATATATTAAAGAAAAATTACTATTTAAAAATAGTTTCAATTGGGCAAATGTGTGTCTACAACTTTGTTGAAATGGCAGAGTTTGTGTTGATCCTCATATACAATAATGTTGTTGTAACACAAGTGTTAGAACATAGCCACAAAATATTTAATGTGTTGTGCCTTCATGATGTAACAGAACATTCTCCAGGTAGGCTAGTTGGGGGAAATAAAGGGATAAATCTCTAATTATTGCTGTTTAACTGTTTGTTATCATAGTTGGTCAATGCCTGGCAGGTACTGCATCTTGTCACTTCGGTCAAACCAACAGAGTGACAACTAATGTTAATAAGATCTCAGTTGCACGTGCTAACAAATCTGAATTTGACCATTCTTAGCAGGTTTTTGTTAAGGCATGACAGATGATTTAACAAATAAATAGCATGCAACAAAATGTCTTTATTGAAAGAATTGAAAGTTATCTTAATGCCACAGTTCAACATCAGTTTAAAAGTGAAAAAAATAAAAATAAAAAATTTAAAAAAAAGGTTTGCTAATCTGACAGTTAATTTGTTACCGAAAGTAAAATTACTTTGTAAATAGCAATTCACATTTTTTCACAATATAATGGAAAATAATGGGTAGGGGTGCATTGCTGATTGCAGTACATTTTTGTCAGTTTGTGAGGAGTGTTTGATGACTTTGACAGAATAAATATCTAAACAATAATCCTTGTTACTGCTTTGCCAGTTCTACGTTATTTACAATTATTCAGCTCTTGCAATAAATGTTCTGAATTCCTGATTGTAGTGTGTTAATTCTTGGTCACCATCCAAAATGACAATTTCTACCCTAATTGTTGGATAAATATATAGTGATAAAACTTAACTTTTCATTATAAATTGAGTGAGACTTGTTGGATGTTTAATATCTTTGTTCTGAATATATGGTTCCAGGTTAGACTAAAATTCCCCTAATGATCTATGAAATCATTTTCTAGGAAAATTCATACAGAAAATTGGTTCACTGTTTAGTCAAGAATCATACAAATTCAATGAAATGAAATCCCAAATCAGAAACTGCAACATTTGCACTGGTTACTTCATGAGGTTATTACCTTGACTCCATCTACTCAATAAGGTTTCATGAAACAAACTCTCAGATATTTCATTGTTGGCCATGGCAGAAGAGGGCCACTTTGGAATTAAGGCCTTAAAACCAGGGCCAAAACCTCATCTACAGTTCTTTCCTGTTAAGAAAATATGTGCAGAAAGCTTTCAAGGATGACAAGACACACTCACACATATACCATGTGACAATATTGACCATAGAGCCACTGGATCTGTGTTCACACTTGTTAGGGTTTTAAGGTAAATAACCAAGTTCCACTATTTCCCTAGATCTTTTAGAAGAGTTGGGAAAGCAGAGTCAGGAAATGGAGACATGGAAGTAGAAATGTTTGTGTGGACCAGTGGTTGTAAGGAAAACCCTAACCCCCCTGAGCCAGACTCGCCATTGTTTTGAGGCACAACTACTGCATGAGTCCCCTTCCCTTCTGGGGCAGAACCTGCCCCAGGACACACAGAATGAGAGTATCATAAAACAGGTCTCACTCTGAGGAAAAAAATATGCCTGCACAGTTGTTTTTCTTTCTTTCAATTTTTTACAATGAGATGTTATTTCTCTCTGCCTTGAAGAATAAAAGATGAAAGGAACTAAAATAATTTCTTTCATACTTTTTCTTTCTATAGAGAGTGGAATAGAAATTCACTTTTTTATGAAGGAAAAACAAAAAACAAACAAGCGAATACAAACTGCCCAGAATTTGGAAAAGAAACTCCCCAACTCCACAGTATTTCTTCTAGTAAAAACAATAATATTTACTCTTATCAAGATATTTGGTTTTGTCCTGGCTGGTGTAGCTCAGTAGATTGAGCGCTGGCCCGGGAAGCAAATGGTTGTGGGCTTGGTTCCCAGTCAGGGCACATGCCTGGGTTGTAGGCCAGGTCAAGTCCCTGGTGGGGACTTGAGAGGCATGAGAGGCAACCACAGATTGATGTTTCTCTCCTCTTTCTTCCTTCCCTTATCTAAAAATAAGTAAAATCTTCAAAGAAAAATACATTAAATTCAGCTGTATGTTCTATGAGATTTTAAAATTGATAACATCACAAAGCAAATAAGAATTTACTCATCAAGTAAATAAAATATCATTCATAATGACTATTTCTTAAATATCATCCACACTGTTTTATTGAATAGACACTGAATATTATGAATCACCAGTTTCCTGGAAATCAAAGCCATTTACATTTCCTAGGAAAGCACACCTACATGAAATCTGTAAAACTAATAATTTTAGAGTGATTATCAAATATTACAATGTTATAAACTGACACATTTTATAGGGTAGGTATAGAAATAAACTGAATAATTCTGAATATAACCAATTTGAATGAGTATTTCTATACATACACTAGCATAATATATATGTTAAAATAATGGTCATTCATTAATAGATGGTGTAGTCATTTCACTGCATTGATGCTATTCAGAAAGCAAATCTCATTCAGCACAGAGTGGTGTCCCCAGCCCCCCATCATTCTCGAGCTAAAGCTACAAACACAGCTGAGACCCAGAAGCCATGCTAGTATTTATTAAACTCTCTTGGCTGGGAGCCAGGCATGACTAATTATTAAAAGAGAGGAGTTTTGGCAGCTAGGGATGAAAGGAATGCCTTGTCAGTTTTAATTCTAATGTGAATGCCAGGGTGTTACTTTGTAAGAGGGCAAACCAAACTATGAGAAGGAGGAGTGGTGTTGCCATGATAAAAATGCTTCATTGTCCTGCTTTGTTTTGAATGGAACTGATCTTCTCTTCCTAAAGGATGCCCCTTCATTGGTTCTTTTGAAAGAGACTGCTTTCAAATGTCCTCAGTGTTCTTAAAGGCACAGTGATCACATAATGAATTCTCTATATACTGTTCTTCCTCCTTCACAACTACCAATCTAAATTTTAGTAGATAACAAGCAGACTTTTCATAGTGGAAACAATATAAAATTATTCTCTTAGGAGTAAAATATCTTTATAAGGCAGACACTATTGCAAAATGGCTATCATAATGATAATTCCTATTAGTTCATTCAGAATATAAATTACATGCTCTGATATGGGATCGCCGTTTTCACAGGCTGTTGTTTATTCCTTGACACTGCAGGACTTGGGGTCACCACTCAAGCCTTCCTCACACTGTGTTACATTCGCTCCAGTGCTGCCACCCCCACTGAGAAGACACTGCTTTGACCATCAGCCTACGGAAAATGCTAGTTATAGCACCTACCATTTTAAACCACTATGAAAATGAATGTTTTTTTGTCTTAGAAAGACCTAACATTTCAAAAAGATGAAATGAATTCATTTATTTATTTCATGTACTTGCTATGTTCAGATGCTGTAGCAATGGGACCATAAGCTCTATAAAACACATCCAGTCTCAATGATATGTCCTCATTCCCCAGCCTCACCTCCTTGCTTAAAGCATCCCTGATAAAATCCTGTTCAGAATCTAAAGGACCCAAGTTGCGAAAGTTTGTTAAAGTCTTGACTGCCCAGTACATGTAGGTTAGATGGCCTTTAGCTAAGTTTTATAATATGACAACTAATGTATAGTACTTGAAAAATCATTTAACTTTTGTTGGGATTGCCCGGACCAGCAGTGAAAAGGAGTTTTAATCAGGGCTCAAGAATCTTTGGAGTAACTGAGAAAGAGCTTTGACACATTATGAAGCAGAATATAATTTCCTGGGAAAATATATTCACCCACACAATTATGAGACTAAAAGTAAAAAATGTGGGAAATGTCTTTGCAGTTTTTTCTATAGCATTTAAACATCTTTCATGAGACTTTGTCTTATTTATTCATTAATAATTATAATAATTCTTAGAAATATTATATAATTACATATATTGTCCTTGCTCAGCATAGTTCTAAGGGTTTACATGCATGAACATTCCATTTTCTCATGGCCTTTCTGATTTAGTACATGCTGCTTCTATCACCACATTACAGATGAGGGAGCTGAGATACAGGAAATTTCATTGAATCTGCCCCTTAGCAAGCAAGCAGCAGTGCTAATCAGCTGGTCCGACTGTATAGTTTGGTCTCCTAACAGCTCTGCAATATGGCCTCCTTATGAAAGGTTCCAGCATATCTCGATTCTGAGACTAAAACATACATTGCTTTTTAAACAGTGACAGTGAAATTAAGAACAAACTGACAGAAACTAGAGGGGAGGCGGGAGGAGATAATGGGGGAGGGGGAGGGTTTTTCAGGAACATGTGTAAAGGTCACATGGACAACACCAAGCCAGGGTGGGATCAGGGGTGGGAGGTGGGGATGTCTGGTGTGGGGGAGAATGGGGGCAACTGTACTTGAACAACGATAAAAAACCAAAAGGAAAAAGTGATAAAATGATTTATTGACTTGTTCTGAAATAAATATTACCCTTCCATTTATTGTTTAGTTTACCCAATGGATGACATATTTATAGGTTGGTTTAAATATTTTATTTATACATGTTATGACTGTGCTATTTGGGGAAAAAATACGCACTGTCTAAAATGACACACAGGTTTAGAGTGAACTGTGTTGCTGGGAAATCTAACTGAGGTCCCTGCAGCTAGAAAATACCGCTGAATTCCGTTCATGTGCCCTAGGTGTATTCATTCACAGCTTACACCTTTTCACACATAGCACTTGCTTTCTGTTCCCTACCTGGGAAAACCAGGTAAAGAGTGAGGCACATACTAGGCTTATGCTGGCAATAAAGCAGACATTAAAATAAAACCAAGAACAGTCTGATAATTAACTTTGGCATGCTTATTTTCTTCCTGTCACGGAAATGCAGATCTCATTGACATCAAAGCAAACTACGTGTTCACATAGAGGAGAATGAAATCCCCAAACATCACAGAGAAAGCTCCATATTAAGCTTCAAAGCATGCCCTCTCTTAAAAACAAGAATCCAAGGCTACCAATGTGAAATAAATTATTGTACTTATAATGCCAAGGTAATATCATGTAGCAGTACTGCATTGGTCCACCCCTTCACCTGGGAATGGCTAACCATAGAGTTTAAATGTCAACTCCTTTTAGTTCCCAATCTTACAGTGCACTTTTTCATAACACAGTGCAATGATAAATGGCAAAGTCTTAAATATAAATATTCAGTTAATAGTAGTTTAGTAATATCACAGTATCATTTAATAAGCTGTTGTTCCATTAAGTCACTTTTATATAAAGGGTAACTTTTTCTTTCTCTATTTTGATCTTTATATATTTGCTGTAACATAATCGGTCATGTGAATAATTGAAGATTAAGTTAGTAGGAAATACCTGTTTTTTATGTGTATGCAATAGTCAGTATGTGAAAACCAACAATATTAAACTTCTTGAGAAATGAAACACATACAGGCATTTTCTTTAAAAATGTTAACCTGGGAATCTTGGTATATTTTATCATAGATAGATGGACATAGAGATACATAGTTATGTAGATGGCCATATGTTATTTTTAGTATTTATTACTAATAACTCATGTGGTTATTTTTATTACTGTTGCTTATATTACTCCAGAATTCCAAGCAAAAAAATTTGTCTCTTACAAATACCCCTTTCCCTGTAGGAGGCATTTAAATGATCTGGTGTCAATGAAATACAGTATCACTAGAGAAAAGATTGCCTTGGTTATGCATTCTAGGGGCTTATGAATTAATTCCAAGTTTGATGGTACAAAGTGAAATTCTTAACTATTTAGCTCATGGTTGATGCCTTCAGCAATATTTAGTGGAAGTAAAGTTCTTCAAAAAAATTAAGTATTTATTAAAATTAATAATGGGATGAGGATAAGGAGATTTATCTTATAAATCCTACTTAAGTAAAAAAATTAAAGGAGATAATGGCCCTGAATCTCATCAAATTGAGCAATTTTCATTTTGCAGTATAAAACCTGGCATTTTACATAATTGACACAATCATATTTTAATGAAGTAAATTAGGGAGAATAAAATTCACTTCAGAGGTTTACTGTGAAGATTAAATAGGATGATTCATTTATAGAGTTTAGAATAGTGCTCCATAAATAATTGTATTATTATTGTTCATAGTAGTAGTAGTTCATTTAAAACCTTTTTTATCACAAAAACAATTAAATATGTTAATTATACAGAAAATCATGAATGCATTTTTTAAATCCTACACCTACAAATGGTCATCACCAAGATTTTCACTAATGAACTGCCTTCAACTCTCAGAAAAGTTCTCACCCCTCACTCCGTAGAGTAGAGGTGCTGTTAGTCAAAAACTCTCAACCTTTTACCAAAACAAGTACAAACTTAACTGTATTTCCTTGTTTCTTTTCTTTCTTCCCTTGTGTTAAAACTATAACTCTTTCGAACCTGTATCTTTCAGGCTTATTTTACAATTATTTTATTATTATTCTGTAGTTCAGCCTGTACAACTTAAAACACAGAAATCGAGTCAGTAAAGATACGTGAATTGAGCAAGAAACACCACTTCCTTTGAAAGACATAATGGCACTATTCGGTCACCACACCCATTTCCATAAAAAATAGTGATTCCCAATATTGCCAAATCTTCTAAATTTTCAAATCAAAACTAAATTCCATAACTTGTAGCAAATTTCTCTTTAGAATACATTATGGGTTTAAGGTAAATGAATAACTCTGTAGACCAATCATTGCCCCAGATAGCTGGTCTGTTAACTGGTTAGAAGTTCTCTCTTAATTTCAGTAAGTTTAACCTCTCTTTTTACTTGCTCATAAGCTTATACCTTTTATAAACATTTTAAAATGCTGAAGTCTTTTCAATTTAAAACAAACAAGAAACCATGAACAAATAAATAGAAAACCTTCCTTCCCCTCATTTTTCTACTGTCTCATTTGCTTTATCCACTCCACAGTCTTCCTGCATGTACATCAATTCATTAACACACTACAGTCCTTTTCTTTTTCACTTCTAACCACTCCAACCAAATTTTTGTAAATTCTCTTGCAGAAATTTGTTCCTCAATCAGGCTTCACTCAATCTTTCAGCAGCACTCTGCATCTTCTTAGAGAATTCTACTCCTTTTTTTTTTGAAACAATGAACTCTATTGGCTTTTCACCTATACACTCAGGGCATATCTTCATATCCTATGCAAAACTCCTTATTTTTTCATACTTTTAATGTTAGCTTTCCCTAAGGTTCTGTCTTTTCTCACTTTGCACAGCCAAGATGATCCCAATCGTGTCGGTGACTCAATTACAAGTGCCCCATATCTGCAAATATTCTGCCTTTTTCTTTGCATACCAGCTGTGTAAAGAACTAGCCAGTAAATTCCTCAATTTCACTATTCCACTATTCCAGAAATTCCTCAAACTCTGTATCACTCAGCTTCTCCATCCACCTTCTAGGGAAGTCAGATACCATGCTTCCAGACTATGTCTGAATCTGGAAATGGAGAAGAAGCAGAGCCTCTGTGTGCCTCAGCACCAGAGATGCCGTGAGTTCTCTGCAATTGTTAGGATGGAGATGTGTGAGCACAACTCTTACAGGGGGAGGTCAGGAGATCTGTTCCTGTTGGGGTATTATTTCAGTGTGACAGTCCTTTTGGCTCAACCAAAAAAAGCCACTAAAACTATTAAACCACTAGAGTCACTGAGGACCTGGGAGTTGATTGGTGCTGAGCAAATTTGGGGCATTGCTCAAATTGGTTCTGATATAGGCACCATGGTAGAAGGACTAAGCTTTAACATATACTTACGTTCTTCTGGATTTGAAGTCCTGAAAATCTATTCTCTACAAATAACTAGTGTACTTTTGCCTAAAATGAAATTTGATCATATCACTGCAGGCAAAAATGGTTCAGTGTTTCTATAAGGAGGGGCCCAAAAATAACTGGAATTATTTTCCAGAGGGCAGATCTCTTGTAGTACAAGCTTCTTGTGCTATGTGTGTTTTAGGAACCATCTGTGTCAGTGTACCAGCTGGTAGTGTTGTAAGAGGCTGTGTTCAGCTGCAGTGAACTTTTTTTGAGAATTTAATGCATTTGCCCATTTTATGGTGGGTGATTTATGAATGTACCTGCCTACACTGTGCTGAGTATTAATCAGTTTTTTTACCAAAACAGCATGACCCTTGTGCCCGACCCTCCCTATTCACCTGATCTCATTTTGAGTGCCTTTTTGTTTGTTTGTTTGTTTCTTGGATGAAAAAAGTCCTCCAAGTGAAACATGTTGCTTATGGAAGAGGTGAAAAAGAACTGCAGAAGCACTAAAGGGCATCAAAATTGACAAGTTCAAAACTGTTTTCAGCAGTGGAATAAAACATCTTCATAGATGTAATGCACCAAATAGAGAGTATTTTGAAGGTGACTGAAAATTAAATATGTAAGAATAGGACTTCTGGCCAACATGGAGGCATAGGTGGAAATACTGTGCTTCCTCCCACAACCAAAATTAAGGACAGCAAAGATTTAGAAACAAAAACACAACCAGAATGGACAGAAAATTGAACCATATGGAAATCCGACAACCATTCATCCAGATTGGTGAGAGGGGTAGAATCAGCAGCTGGCTGAGAGGGGTCCCGGCAGGAGGAGGCGATGGCTAGTAGACCTCGGGCATGGGAAGGAAACTAGCAAATCCAGTGAGGCACACAAGGCTGCTGGCTGACAGTGGTGACACATTGTCGTGCAGATAAATTCAGCAAAAATGGGCAATAAGACAGACCGTGCATCCCAGGGCCCCAGTGATGAAAAACAAAGCCTAAAAGCATGGATTAAAAACACTTGTGAGGGATGAGGTGCTGGGAGAGACTCCCAGCTTCACAGGGTAGTTTGTTGGATAGACCCACAGAATGTACTCAAACCCACCCACCTGGGAACCAGCACAGAAGGGCACAATTTGCTCGTAGGAGGCAGCGGAAGGGACTGAAATTCAAGCAGAGTAAGCACCATTTTTCTCTCTCTGACCCTGCCCCCAGATACAGCTTCAGAACCCAGCTGCTGGGTTGCCCCGCCCTGGTGAACACCTAAGCCTCCACCCCTCACACATAACAGGCCCAACCTGACCAAATAATTATGGTTCAAATGGAAGAACCAATCAAAGCCCCAGAGCTAATACTTTTAAGCTACAAAGAGATAGCCAACCTATCAGACGCACAGTTCAAAACACTGGTGATCAGGATGCTCACAGAACTGGTTAATTTTAGCCACAATTAGATGAAAAAATGAAGGCTACACTAAGTGAAATGAAGGAAAATGCACAGGGAACCAATAGTGATAGAAAGAAAACTGGGACTCAAATCAATGGAGTGGGCCAAAAGGAAGAAAGGAACAACCAAACAGGAAAGAATTAAAAAACAAGAATTCAAAAAACTAAGGAGAGGCTTAGGAACCTCTAGGACATCTTTAAGCATTCCAACATCTGAATTATAGGGGTACCAGAAGTGGAAGAGGAAGAGTAACAGTGGAAAACTTATATGAATAAATAATAAAGAAGAATTTCCCCAATCTGGCAAAGGAAATAGACTTCCAGGAAATCCAGAAAGCCCAGAGAGTCCCAAAGAAGGTGGACCCAAGGAGGAACACACCAAGGCACATCATAATTATATTACCCAAGATTAAAATGAAGGAGAGAATTCTAGAAGCAGCAAGAGATAAGGAGACAGACACCTACAAAGGAGTTCCCATCAGACTGTCAGCTGATTTCTCAAAAGAGACCTTATAGGCAAGAGAGGGCTGGCAAGAAGCATTCCAAGTCATGAAAGGCAACCTACATCCAAGATTGCTCTATCCAGCAAAGCTTTCATTTAGAATGGAAGGGCAGAGAAACTGCTTCTCAGATAAGGTCAAGTTCAAGGAGTTCATCATCACCAAGACCTTATTATATGAAATGTTAAAGGGACTTATCTAAGAAAAAGATGATCAAAAATGTGAACAGTGAACTGACAACAAAATCATAACTATTAACAACTGAACCTAGAAACAAAACCAAAAACAAACCAAGCTAACAACTCTAACAGGAACAGAATCACAGAAATGCTGATCCCAGGGAGGTTCCTCAGTGGGGAGGGGGAGGGGAGAGAATGGGGATAAGGCACAGGGAATAAGAAGCATAAGTGGTATGTACAAAATAGTCAGGGGGAGGTTAACAATAGTATAGGAAATGAAGAAGCTAAAGAACTAATATACATGTGCCATGGACATGAACTAAGGGGGCAATGCTGAAGGGGGTTGCGGGACACAGGGGAATAGAAGGAAGAAAAAAATAGACAACTGTAATAGCATAATTAATAAAATATATTCAAAAGCATGTAAGAATAAATATACATTTTTATAAATAAATCCCAATTTGGGGGTTTCACCATTGTATATTACCCTCAGTCCAAAAGCCGAAACACCTTAAAATAAGAGGCTGGCTCCAGCATGCTTGGCCATTTGGTTGCTTGACCAGCCTCTTCTCAAGCTACCCTAAAACGTGAATCATTGGATGATCTCGCTAAATTGAACTCCTTCAAGGAACTTCAAGTTCCTCGAAAGTACCTTGCTCTTCTTTTGCTTTTCAGCCTTCGTGAGAGTTCTTTGTTCTGCTGGTTTATTCTTTCTTTTTGTTCTCTCTTTTAGAGTAGTTGACTCCTCACTCGTCAGGTCAGAGGTCAAAATATGAGCTTCTTGAGAAAGACTTTTTGACTGCTCTCAAATAAATGCTATTGCCTTATCATAGTACTTACACTATAGTTTTTTTTTCTATTTACTCTCTAGTGTCTCTCATTAGACTCTAAACTCCTTGAGAACAAGTGTTATATCTCTGGATTCACCATTGTATTCATTGAGCCTTTGACATATTAGCTGTTCTATAAATGTTTTTGAAGTCAGTAAATGTGGAATCAATTCATGAGTGCAGTCTAATTGTGGATCCTATACAAAGTGAAGTGTTTTGAGTTCTTGCAAGTGCACATTGGTATGATTAAGAGAACTTGGAAGATAATCCAACTGCTCATTATAGAGGTATTACAAGGTATTATAAACATTTTTAAAGGTATTGTGAAACCAATTTAGGAGGACGTGCGTGCTTTCTTCTTCTCTGATGTACTGTGTGTTTTATGCCTTCATCCCTATTCTTTATTTTTTAGTCTGGGGAACAAGTAAACATAATTTTAGTAGAAGCTGATTTATACTTCATTTCTTTTGTCAGGCTTAGTTGACATGAAGGCAGAAACAAAAGTGGTCATTCCTTGGTAGGGAGGTGCTATAGAAAGACTGACTGGTTTTTCCTTTGCCTAGGTCCCTATTCTATGCATTCTTTCAGTGCCTCATAAGAGTATTCTCACACTGAATTGTAATTATCAATTTATTTGTTGGCTACTCCTACTAACTGGGAACTATTTGGAGGCAGAAACTGACTCATTAGCACTGTGGTATAAACATCCCATGCAGGATTTATAATATAGTAGGCATTTAATAAATCAAGAGTGTGAAGTATGAATAAAATTCTTCTGCTTCTAGAAGTAGCAAGCTTTACTTAGCTATAAAAGTGGAAACTATTGTCAGAACTTTTAAGAATACATACATCTGCTATGGTTTTGATTGAATGGTCTTTAAGTATTATTTCTTCCAACTTGATGATACACAATACTTTGTGACTTGCTGTGTAGCATGTATTTATAAAAAATATGTAGAATATATGGAATACTGTAGGATTGAAAAATAAATGTCTATAAACCAAAGCAGAAAATTGAAACTCAAATTTTAATGTCTAATTATTTTGCTGGAAGCTATTTTAACATGATATTAAAGAAGATATTAGACTAGTTAATGACAACTTGAAGTTTCAAACCTCCTGCTCAAAGTTGTTTTCTGATCTCTCCTTCTTCGACTTTGTAGAATAGCATAAATAATTCAAAGGCATTTTCAGTTTTCAAATTCCATATGAACTACTCAGGAATCATGCTGCAGTTGTTAAATGGAACTATAAAATAAAATGGTTAGTATGTGAACATGAAAAAAAAAACTATACTCAAATAGAGTTGTTCAAAGTTTTTTTGCATTAAATACTGAATTATGAGTTATCAGTCATTCTTTAAAGGTGCATTTTATTTGAAATACTAAAAGATATTTCATAAAAGACAGTAATTTGCACTTACTCAATGCTCCAATATACAGAAGCAATAATGCTTATGCAGTGGAGATAAACTGCTATTTTAAATTTCCCAGAGTTTCTTCTATTGCTAAAAGTGGAATATGGATTTTTAAATTATTAAAGCTGACAGACTGACAAATATGGGATTTATAAACACTCAGTATTTTAGGTTGGACATTGAAATTGTGCTTGGGAATTTCTTTTCCCTTATTCTTATCAAGTCAACCTGAGCACAACATTGATTCACACAGATGTGAGGCAATCTTAAACCAGCAATGAAGTTTAAATGAAGACAATCAGATGGAGTTGTTAGGATGCCATTAGGGCTCCTGTAGGGCTGAAGGAATGTACAATAATGTTTATTCATCCTCTCTCCAGCCCCCAAACACACACCCAGAAGACTGGGAATGTGACACTAGGCAAACACGATTCAAAAGATTCAAAAGATAAGATGGTCCTAGAAATGAAAAAAGACTGCTAGATTCTAAGACTGTACAGGGGAGAGCAAAAGTATGTTTACATTTGTGAGAATCAGAAACAGAATGTATTCTTGAATTATTATTTATTAATGATTATATTATTTACTTGTGTTGCAACTGTTGGGCCACTTTTGTGTACCTCTGATTATTGACTACCAGTATTTAATATGTCTCTTCATTCATTTAACTCTTAATGTTATAGTTGGACTAGGAAAATGGGATTACATACTAAAAAACTGGCATTAAGTGTGTTGAACGATAGTGTGGAGTCGTTCCCTGGTCTGGGAAATGGCAGCCTTTGGAGAATTGATTGAGAGACAGGTGACAGAATCGTCGAAGGACACTGCATGTAGATGTGGCGAGAGGCAGCCAAGACCCATTTGTTGGACTAGAGAAGCATATCTTGGGAATTCGCAAAAAGAGTACAGAAGGTGATCTATGAAAGACCTATATTTTCTGTAATAAAATAAGTTTGGGGGTTTGGGCTATATTAATGTTGTATTATAGGAAGAGAAACTGCTTGGTTGAGTAACTGGGAAGTGATAAAGTGTGCATAGTATAGATTCAATCAATCTATATGAACAAACATACATGCACTCTTTAAAGAGTTTAACCTCCAAAAGTTTGCTTGGATATGGAATGCTAGAAATCTGGATCATTTCTCTGAAGGTACATGTCATGTGACAGTTATACATGTTTGTTAGATACCTGCAAAACCTCTTTGTCTTACTGATTGTTTTGTCTCTAATCCTCAGTGCTTAGATAACACATTGTTATTTTTTCCGTGACCACAGTCTCCTGCTTCCATACAGAGCTTATTGACACACCATGGGGTTCAAACAGTTTTGATTGCAAACCCACTGCTCTTTCAAATTAAAAAAATATATATATTTATTGACAGAATAAGAAGAAGCTCTTGACTCATTTCCATCATAACATAGGTCTTCACTCCCCACTTTTTTTTAAACCTCAATTTTGTAGAACAATATAAAACTGTTGAGTGAATTTTGTACATTGAGAACAGCAGCTGCAGCAGACCCTGGGTTTCCTTGACAATTCAAAAGCACAGGGAGTTAGAAATGTCAGGATGGAGCTGACTGGTCAAGCCAGTACCACCAGTGAGGAAAAGGAGAAAGATTAGTCTTGGGACTCCCTGGGTCATGATGTGGAGATAGGGTGGGCAGAGGGCAGTGGTAGGCTGCTGCTGCTGGAAGGGGATTCATTGGAAAAGGCATTGAAGACAGAAAGTTCTAAGCATTGGCTCTAATGTCAGAAAATTTTAAAAACTGTTATTGGGAGTATGACTTGATATAGTTACCACATACAGCACAGACTTAGCTTTCCTCTTTCAGCAATAAATATTTCTTATAGCACTGCTCCTAGTGCTTGTTTTTTATGTGCTGAGGTGAAAATTCTTTCCCTAATAATTTTAATTGAGTAATTGTAATGGGGTGCAGAGTGAGGGTCCCCTGAAAATAAGAGAAAGCCCCTACAACTTTTGGTTGGGGAAAAGAGAAAGTGAGTGATATGGCATTCAAGATACTATGCATAACAATGGCAAGTTCATAGCTGTGCCTTTCTTGAAGAAAGAGGTCTTTTGCCCAGGGTGAAAGGTACCTGTAACTCAGAGCTTTCAGGGACTTGTGACATAGCTGGGGGAGCTTATGTAGTCATGAGAGGTGGAGGCAGAGGCCCACCCCAGATGTCACTGGGAATTCTTGCCCTTACTAAAGATGGTTGCAGAAAGAAGGTAAAGATATGGGGGAATGGACAGAAATGGCACATTTTAGGATGGGCCAGATATTGGGTTACATGAGAAGTTCTGGGCTGAGCATTTAAAATGAAGGTGGGCTGAGAAAGAAGGAGGAAGAAGCCGTGTGGTCTGAAATGGTGTAGATGAGAGTTAGCTGTGAGGTCTGATGTGTAAGAGGGAAGCCATGAAGTTTGGAGTAAGAGCATGCCACAAGAGAAGACGGCAACAGAGCTGATGGAGCTGTGTGAGTACCTGTCTAACTGTACCTATCAGCAACAGAGCTGATGGAGCTGATGGAGCTGATGGATTCGTGGGGGGCTGCTTGGAGCTGAACTGTGGCTGGGAATGCTACTTCTGCTTCTCTGAAGCCTGTATGGAGAAGGCACTATCTTGGGATGTGTTTCTCCCTGGACTCTACCATGACTCAGTGTAACACGGCACATGTCTCCCTGAACCACTGCATGGAGGCTGAGAACACGGCACCCCAGATCCTGAAGGGGAGAGCTGCTGCGAGAGGATGGGGACTCTGAACCCCACAAGTGCACCTTCCAGAGGGGATGGAGACCTGTTTGTGCAGTCTGCTTAAGAATAAATAAGGATATGGGGGACTTCTAGGCCTGGTTTTGGCTTTTGGCCTTTTGGAGAGCAAGGGAAGTGCTAGTTCTCACTGGACAAGAGGGCTCTGAGCAAGAGTTCTTCAGTCCTCCACTAGAATTGGAACTCTTGTAATAAAAACCTGTTTCCTTCAACACTAATTGTTGGGTCATGTATCAAGGTGCCACATGGCTGAGCCCCAGTTTATTTCATTATGTAATTATATTTTGTTCAAGAAAATTCCTATATGTAAATCAGAACACTTATTTGGTATAGCAAAATACAGTCATTAACATCAATTTGCCCTAGTTATTTTCTTTGGAAATTTAATACTACCTCTCATCTCTGTAATATTGATTATTTAAATGTTCATTGCCATGAACATTTATAGAAACCTATACCACATCATTTCCTTTAAAATATAATATTATCTTTCATGTTCAATTGCATATGACATATTAAAGAGGTCATCTGTAGTTACTGACATATTGTGGTTTTAAATCAACATGTCAACAAAATCAAATAAAAATATAGGAGACAATCCAGTCGAGATTATTTCATTTAAAAGAAAATGTTCAGTAATACAGTTATTAAATTACTACTGCTTAGTTAATCATATTAACTATCCAGTTAATAGGATTTGAGAATAATTCTGCATTATAGTAGTTTTCTTAAATTTTATGTATCATATTCATTTAATTAAAATTTAGAAATAGAAATTAAAAATTTCTATTAGAAATATATCCTATTAAATAAAATATGCTTTGATATTTTAAAGGTTGGCATTTTAAACATTTTTAATAAAGAAAAAAACAATAAAATAAGAGAAAAACATATTTATTTTTGTTTTAAGTCAGTGTGCTATATATTTCTATCCATAAAGTGTTGTTAAAAATAGCAGGTAGTTACAAATTCTCAGTATCTAGACCAAGCTGTTATTTTGTTATGTGCCTAATATGCTTCACAGTTGTCATATATTCAATTTTCTAAAGATAGACTTTAAGCTCTCAACAAACTTGTCTTATTGTCATAAGTTCAAACAAGCTGTCTTCCTGACAATTTCACACATAAAAACTTCCTTTTTGTTACAGAAATATGTTCTGATTATATTTTTGTTAACTGATAGCACATATGGCCTTTTTGTTACTCAGGCTGAAGTAGGTCAATAAATGTTGAACTTTCTGCTGCACAATGGAATCAAGCAATAATTCTATGACATATTAATTAAGTTAAATTGGAGTACATATAATATATGGTTCAATAAGAAAAACTTTTCTTTGGTTATAGGATATGGGTATAATGTATGGTATTTGTGATAGGCTTACATATTCAAATTTATAATATTTGGTCCTGGATCAAATTTAATCATAATAAATTTATGTTTTCTTCTGCTGCTTTTAAAGTGATTTAAGAATGTATTAGATTGGATCAATCACTGTGCTTTTAAAACATTTTTTCCCCTTAGATACTCTTGATTTTTCTTTATACCAAAGTTATTTCCTAATCTTTTTTTTTTTTATTTCTATAGGCCTGATTTTGTTCAACAATAAAATAAGTTTTTTTTTTTAACATCACTGGAGTTGAGACTCGTCTCTGGTACACAGCGTTATCCAATGACACAAATGGGGAAACTTCCAGGGAACCTCTGCTATTATTTTTTGTTTTTTCTTTAATAAAAGAGAAGATGTCTTGATGGGGCTCCACCAGCTTGTTAGGAGGAGTAGACCACAGGAATCATCAAGATGCTAACCCAGAGCCCTGAGCATATTGAGTCTATGTGCTAACACAGCAAATGCCAAACCTGAGACTTCCAAATAAGTGAACAATCAACATCCTATGGTTTAAGCCACTGTCATGTAAATCTTTGATGATTTATAAAAGCAAGTCTCACAGACAAGTAACTTCAGAGATGTAGCTTGATCTTATCTACAAATAGATGTAGCTTCAACTATAACTGTTGTGTACAGTTTAAAAATAAGTAAGTTAAAACTTATTTAACTTATTTATTAACTTAAGTTAAAAAATAAATAAGTGCAATAAAATATAATAGGTGATTTTTTCAAACCAAAGAAGAAGCTTTATGAAAAATGAATATGCCATATGGGTGTAATGAATAGTAGGTTCCATTTTCATTGCATCTGACTTTCATACTGTGATAATCCTAGCCTGGGGCAATTTACTTACTGTCCAGAGAGTGGGTTGGAGCCAGTATGATTTGGCTAAAAGAATATGGAATGAGAGCCAAGACACCAGATACATGGTATTATTAGTTCTAATCTAATTTTTAAGGGGTAACTAATAGCCTTTAAGAGACATTACAAATACAAGACAATTAGCCTATATTAGCAAAAACGATAGACATATTCTGAAAGCGCATTAAAATAGATTTTATATTCAAGTTAGAAATTATTTGTTTAGATAAATTATAGACATTAAATCTACATAAGTTAAGATCAATGCTGTGAAAGCCATTCGTTGCTTTTAAACTGGAAGCTACATAAAATATTAAGTCGTGGAGTATGGTAGAGGGGAAAAGCTGAGGAAAAACCAGCATACAAAGGGTAAAAGCACAGTAAATTCTTTTACACCAGAATCATGGTGAACAAACAAAATAGCAATGCTACAGAATGAACTTTTCTCTCTTTACTGACACCGGTTGTAACTCTGTGACCAAATAGATGATTCTAGTCCATGAAGAAAAGGTGTTTCTTTTTTACCTGTAATAGTTATAAACTCTTTAACTTTTAATCTATTAATCATTTAAAAGAAACACTTTTGCCTTTTATCCTTTATGCCTATACGATACTTGATTAATAGTAGAGGCATAACAAATCTTTCAACAAATGTCCAACCTGATTAAAAATAAAAATACAAGTGAAAATAATGAGATACAATTACTTAACCTATTAAATTAGTATTGTTTAAATCCTCACTTGAGGATATATTTATTAACTTTAGAGAGGACAGGAGAGAGAGGAAAAAAACCCATCAATTGTTTGCCTTCTGTATGTGCTCTCACTGGGGATCGAACCCATAACTTCTGGTGTACGGGACAACATTACAACAAACTGAGACATCAGGCCAGGGCTCCAACTAGTAGTTTTAAGGGAACTTCTTGGATTAGGAGAAGACATGATGAAGTTGGCCGCTTTTATCTATTGCTAGAAGGAGGATAAATTGGCACAATCTTATACTATTTATGCACATTTTCTCATTATTAAAAAAAGACAAATACCATATGATCTCACTATTAACAGGAAGCTAAACAACAAAACAAACAAGCAAGCAAAATAAAAACAAAGACACTGAAATAGAGAACAGGGGGACAGTGACCAGAGGGGAGAGGGGAGGGAATTTCAGGGGAAAGGGGGAAGGATTCACAGGAACTAGTATAAAGGACACATGGACAACAACTAAGGGGGGTGGAAATGGGAGGGAGGTGGGGGGCACAGGGGGGTGGGCTGGGATGGGAGAAAAAGACAGAAAACTGCACTTGAACAATAATTAAATTTAAAAATTTTTTGTAAATTAAAAAAATAATTTACAGATGGGGGTTAAATATACAGAAGTATCCAGCACAAGAGTTGGTACATAGTGAAATTTGAACCCTGGTATCTAACAAAAATAGTAATAATTGAACATCTTTTCATATTTCTTATAAATCTGACCATAAACTCTAAATGGTTGGGTGTCATTTTCATTTGTTTACTCTGTTCCCTCATATACTGTGCAGTAGCTGCCATATTGCCATTCAGTAAATGTTTATGAAATTAATAAAGTTTATTAAGCTTCCCTAATCACTAAAAAGCAATGTCATATGTAGAATTGTACCGGCTATTGGTGAGGAAATAAATTTACATTCAATGAAAGAGCGTACGTAAGAAGCAGCACGCCACGGGAAGAAACCAGGGACCGGGGTTTGGAAAAAGCACTTTCAAACTCTGACTCCCCACATCATTCATGAGTTATTCAACCTTTCTGAGCCTGGATTTATATTTATGGGCCTCAAGAGTGAAGATGACCCATCTCACAGTGTTCTTGTTATATTCAATGAGAATATATTCATTTAAAAGTGTAATGCACTTACCACAATCACAATGACACAGCAGGTTAGGATTCAGATCTATGACTATCACACCCAACTATAAAATTTCAAGCTTAGCTGAGACGTTAGAGAACTTCTATCAATGTTCTAGACAAGGCCCTTTCCCAGGCTCAAAACTGATAAGATTTTAAGATTAGTGTTACATAGTCTGTGGTCTTTTCTCTTTACTGCACTCTCTTTTTAAGGTTCTCTCTCCTTTTGATGGTTACAATGTCTTACCGTTTCTTGTTGCCTGCTTTCCCCAGGAACCTGAGGTCTATGTCAGGAAGTGGGAAGAAGAACAGGATGCATCAAAGCCACCAGGAGAGACCAGTATGTCCAGTCACTGTGTCTGGTTGGCACTGTGAGGGTGGAAGAGCTCCCTCTTCTCAATATAGCAGCAAACAGCCAGATACTGTGCATTTAATTTTTCTCCCCTCTTAAAAAAAAGTGTGTATTCTTAGGAAACCCTTTGTGTTTTTGTGTTTGTGTTTTTGATATTCAAAAGAAAAAGGAAAGAAGCAAATACAGGGAAACATTTTTATTTGGACATTTTCTCTCAAAGTTTCTCCAGATCACAACATATATGATTAATTTAATTTTTAGGATTATGAATAAATGATTTTTCATTACTGATATTGTTTATAGCCTATCTATAAGAGTGTTAATAAATGTAGCAAAGTGTGTTTGATGCATTTGTGGATTTTAATATTTACATAACACCTTTTACCTAATGAGACAAGTGTTCAAATGTGTCACCTCATTAATTCTCACAATTTCACTAAAAAGGATGTGAAGATAAAAAAATTTAGGCAAATAATAATAATGATAGCAAATAATTTATAACATTTCTAACATGTCAGACTGCATATTTTGTGGTTTATATTTATTAATTTGTTGAATTCTCACAGCAACCTCGTGAAGTGGAACTATTATCCCATTTTACAGGTGGATAAACTGAGGCCGAAAGAGTTTAATTGCCAACATCACACAACCATCAGGTCATAAATCCGTCAGCCTTGCTCAAGAAGATTAAATAATTTACTAAATGTAAACTAATGATAATATTTAATCTATAAATACAAATACTAAATTTTTTAGTAGATCCCTTTATGGAAATTGCAACTAGAAATTAGGTGAGTTTTCGAAATTACTTTTTCCAAACAGGACACCAAGACCCTGAAAGAATAAAGCGTGCCCAGTGATTCTTTCATTCCAGGAAACAGAACAGTTGTCGGAATTGCCAGCGTCTCCTCTGTTATTCTAATAGTTGTTCTGATGGCCGGTTTCATTCCACGGTTCTGTGGGCGACACTGTGAACTAGGAGTTGTTTTCATATTTTATGTCTCTTTGGAGTCTCTAATATTCTTTGTAATCTCACAATTCTTATAAATAGGTAATTTAAATGCAGTATTATGGCAATTGTTTATAGAGGTTAGTTTAGCTGTAGATAACGGGCATGTCTTTCATAAAAATGTATCATTTTATTAAAGCTGAAGGTGGGCTTTGTCCCTTTTGTGGCTTTCTGACATTGAGGCTGCCAAAAGAAGATGCATTTGTATTTTAAATTCTTTGAAGCTGGGACAATTTAAATGAGGGAAATTTTAAATGTTGCATGGGGACACAGCAAATTCCTTCACTGCCTGAAGCAGATAAAGAAAATAAAAGTCTGACTCGTTTCAGTTCTTCTTTTAAAGCTGTATTAAAATTGTATAGATGGAATGTTTATTTATATGTGTCGGGAGTTTTTTAAGACTTAGTGACATGATTAACTAACAACCAACAATATTAATGCTGGTTGATAATATCAACATTTTCATTAGGTTTTAACTTTTTGGACAATATCTGTAAATTGGAGTTTTAGAAGGTAAGTTTTCAAAGGCAATTTTTTGGGGGGCAGAATCATCTTTAGAGAGATGTGCTCCGGCCCGTGGAGCAATCAACTGGGGCTCGACCACCTGCCTAGAACAAATGAGTTGGGGGGACAAGAGGCGCGAAGAATGGCAGCAAGACAAAAGATTCTGATCAAGCTGCAAACTTTATTTTTCCGAACTGGGTATATATACAGGGGGGGAGGGAGAGGAAGGAGATTAGGTTGCTTGCTATTGGCTAGCTTGAGCCAAAGAAGGGCCCGCTTATTGATTACTTGGGTGCAGCTGGTACTCGTGGACACCTCATGTGCCTGTAGCTGATTGGCTTGTGGAGCGTATGCACACCTCATGTACCTGTAGCCGATTGGCTTTGTGGAGCGCACAGGTTCCTGTAATCAATGCAATGTTTTTAGCTAGAAGCCAGGTGTAAGGTTCCCAACAGAGATGCACATTAAAAATGTTTTGTTTCCCATATTTCTCTCCCACATTTTATGCAGCTTAAATCAAATAAAAATTAACATTCATAAAACATTTGAATGAAAAAAGATAATAATAATAGCCTGAAAGAGAACATATAGAGAAGAAAAGGTCACTTATTTCCCATTTCCATTTCTAGGCTGGTTAATATCCAAATTTTTTATTCCAACCCACGAAAAATAGATTTGCATTGTGATTTGGTACACATATCCAAGGGCATGACTGAAATAAAATTTCATGGTAACATGTACACTGTCGTCATTTTGCTACCTTTTCTGTTATATTTACCACATATTATTTTGTTAAATGCAAAATGCTGGCCATTACCAGTGGTTCAACTTCATCATTCACTGTTTAAGTTTTCTCAGTTTTGACGAGGAGGTTGACCTTCTTGTGTTCCTTGATGCCCACCCTGTGGCAAGGCCAACAGGGAGAGAGTCCTAACTATAATTTGGGGTCATTTAATTGTTGTATTCTCAGATGATCTGTTTTATAAAACATTGGAACTTCCTGTACAGTTAAAAATATAAATGTTACTATAGTTTGATTAAGCTTACGATGTCTTCCTTTTACTAACACTTTGCATACGGTTTTAAACTTGTAAATTTTTGAAAACTTGAAACAACTAATTGATTCTGGTATTCTTTGCTGATGAGCGTGGCTATTTCCAAGTAGTTATAAAGTAGTCAAGCTGTGTTTGTTGAAGGCAGAGTTTTTTTTTTCCAGAGGCAAAAAATTTAATTTTTCTGAAAACATGTTAAACAGCTGCCGATGAATGCACCACTTGTTACGTTTATTAAGGAATGGTATAAAATTATTTTTATCTCTTACTACTTCCTATCTCATTTCTTAGGAAATTACTTCACCCTTAGAGAGACCAGTCATAATTTTAAATTAGCTGAAGCTACTAAAGTCCAGATACTAAAAATATTTACAGAACAGCTGCAGTTCTGCCGATTTGTTACCTGCAACCAAATGCAGTATGATGCGGATCTATTGCCTGAATCCTCTAGTGTCTTAGCCCTGCCTTTGGCCCCTCTCACAACACACACACACACACACACACACACACACACACACCGATAAATATGTTCACTTACTCACTGACCAGGATGCTATGTTGACCTGAAGTCTGCTTAGTTAGGCTTCATTTGGTTTCCATATCTGGACAGATAGATGATAGATAGATAAGTAGATAGATAGATAACAATGTAAATATATCCTGTCTATAGATCTCCAAGAAACTGCATTTTATTCATAGAATTCAGTGTTTGCAATTGTCTTGATTCTTTCCATAACAGTTATATTTTAATGGGTAGTTCTAGATCTCAGTTTTTATCCCTTGTTCCCTTCATATGGACAGAATGATTGAATTACAATGTTTGCTGCTTTCTGTACTCATTTCTTTCTTATCTGTTTGTACACTTTCCTGTGTTTTTAATATGTACAAGACAGGTATTTATCTCACTTACTCTCCTTTATTCTTCCATGTGCAGTTCTTAACTCTTTCGCAATAGGCCATTATGTTGATTTCTGTCAATAAATCATAATTTTCCTTTGAGTTATATTTAAGATGAATACATTCCTTTTGAGAAGTCTAAGCTGCAAACTTTATTTACAGTCTTTCCATTACATGCTGAAAAATGTTTACAATTAGGTTTTGCCAGTTAGACATCTTTCTAAATCTTTACTCTTTTCTCTCAGACTCTGTCCTCTTGGTTGATAGTTTCAGTATTTTAGGTGATAACATCAAATCTTGCCTTGAGATGATGCATTCCAACAAAATTTTTATTGATACTGGACAAGTCTCTTAATATCGAATATTCAATTAATACAAAACAAAGTAGTGCCAAATTGATTATTTTTACAGTTCTACCAATATATAAAGGATATTAAAAAGGAGTAGTATACATGCATAGAACTTCTGATGTATCTCAACCACTTGGTTCATAACTATACTACTAGCACTGAGCCCAAGCCCTACAATTAGAAGGTTATCAATATGAGGTCTGTCCTGAAAGTATCCATCCACATAACATGAAATATAGAGACATTTATTGAAGAAGATACAAGAAACTTTGTACATAGGAAAATGATGCCTCAGTCATCTTTAAACTAGTTACCTTGGGACCTCACCCAGGTTCTCCCAGCATCTCTCCCATTGTTCATCACGACACACTGTAAAATTCTTTATTGGAATTGCCATCTGCTCCCCATCATACTTTCCTGAATCCTATCAGCAGCCTGAAATCTCTTCTCTTTCAAAGGTGATTTTAGTATTGGGAAAAGACAGAAGTCATTGGGCACCCAATCTGGTTCATTGATGGTGGTTTGAAGCAAATCATTAACACCTGCAGTATGATGTTCCTTCTGCTCTGATAGCAGAAGCCACAGAAAAAAATTTTGCTGTGACATGTTTCATGCCAAGATCCTGTGTCAAAATCTCAGACACAGTGGTCTTTAGGATCCTCAGATCAGCTCTTGGTCCTCACACTGGCAGTCCCTGATCTTTGTTGATTGCAGCCTATTTATATTCAATGTTCTCAGTTCTGCTTATTGCAGGCCTTCCAAAATGTGGGTCATTTTCAAGAGATTCTCAACTATCTTTGAAGCATTTGTGCCACACTTTAATTTGTGCTACAATCACTGCATCATCGTGAAAGCTTCTGAATTATCCAACTATTTCCATGGAGGAATGTTCAAGCTTAATGTAAAATCTGATGAAGATTCATTGCTCTACTCACTGAGCCATTTTGAATGTGATGGTCACACAGTGCACATGCTCACTCAATGGCCTCCACCGCCCCCACTGACTGGTAAAGTCAAGTCGTCATTGTTCACACATGTGCATTTCAATCCAATCCCCTTGGCTGCCAGGTTACATCGATGTCTTGCAAGCCATTGTCCTTACATTAAGAAGTTGTCTGAACTTTTTCTGAACAGACCTTGTACATTGGTAAAATTAATTAAATGAATTTTCATATCTTCAATTCCAATGTCAAAAGTAAAACAGACATAATAAGAATTTATTTGTCAGTGTAGATAGAAAGATGCATAATCTTCTTTTGCACAGTAAGCTATCATGCTCTCATGAAAAAAATTCAGTAGGACAATTAATATGCGCTAAGTGAGCTCAAGCTCCCGTATTTTCCGTTTATTTTTCCTTAGAGTTTTAACTGTTACAAAATATACTGATATTAATTGCAGCAAAGCAAAGCTCTATTTTTCTTCCAGATATGCAGCATGCTTGCATGAACACAAATTGGAACACTTGAGAAATGCTGGTGGTAATCAGTACTACTCTGGGACATGTTTAGCCTTGCTAGCCTCTTTGATCTGGGAGTGTGCTAGTAAGGGGTAAATGAGCCTGCAAGTTCCATCTCAACACTCCTTCTCTACATCACTTTGAATACCAAGTCCTAAGTGGTCTCTTTAACCTCGGGATATCTTAGAGATATCTCTTTTCCCCAGTTTTGAGGAAAGGATGACACCAATCATCCCTGTCTCAGTCAGCCTTCTTCCATCAGGGGTCATTGTGGTGGAGTGACAATCACAGCATGAGAGTTAACGCAGGGACACCAGTTTGTGATAATGTGAAACAATGAGCAAATGTTTCTCAGAACAGGCCAGATCATCCATGCAAATCTTCCTCCACCTCCCTTGAGAATACTGCAGTAGGTTTCTCTCTTATTCTGTGTGCCAGGCAGTCAAACGCTGGGTCAGGTACCATCTCTGCAGGTTAAAGAAAACACATTTTTGGGAAATAGCACTGGGGTTGAATGTGTTTTCAGTGTCAGCCTGTGAGTGGCCTGAGTATGCCTGGGTGACAGAGAGTCTCATTGAAATGCTTGTGAGGAAAGGAAATTGTCAGGCTGCCTCCACAGAGACTCTGCGGGCAAACTTCTGGACTAACTCCAGCCATTACACATTTGGAAAGGGTTTCACACAAAGGTGTTTTGTGCATGAATGGTCTAGAGGAATAGGTTTCTGGACCAACTGGTGTGTAGCTAATTTTAAAAAGTCAGTTTACCATAACAATTATTTTATGGGCTGTAGAGCAGATCTCATTAAAGAAGGAAGGGGATCGTGAATTAGAGGAGAAGCAAACACATTAATATGCCTAATGTTGCCTCTCTTAACATGAACATTGCAAATAGGATTAACAATTTAATACAACTTTATTTTCGCTTTCTTTTGTCTTTATTTAAAAAATAAAAATGACTCTTTAGTGAAGATTTCTAAGTTCTGTATCTCTAAATTTCTCCATTTGGTTTCAAACATTTACAGAAAATACTACTTCAGCCAAAACTTCTCTGAAGTTGCCCTAATTTTTTATTAGCTTCCTCAATTATCATAGCCTCTTTTGCTTTCGAGAAGTATTTTGAAATTACTTGTATTAGTGTTTTATTCCTCCAGTGGCCACCCTTTTTCTTATATATTCTGTCATAGGATTAGAACAAATTGCTTAAGGCTGTTTGTTCTTGATGACTATTAGAGAAAATAAAGTATATATGCCCCATCATACCTTTTGCTGAAAAAAGGTTAATATTCTCCATCTCATTTATGTGATTTATTTCTATATTCTGGCTTTTTGCATATTTTACTTGAAATGAGATGTTCAATACATTTATTTTTCTCTTTTTTTAAGAGAGAAAGTTGTTTTTTTAAGATTGTATTTATTTATCTTTAGAGAGGAAGGGAAGGAGAGAAGGAAAGAAACATTAATGTGTGATTGCTTCTTGTGAGTCCCCTGCCAGGAACTTGCCTGCAACCCAGGCATGTGCCTTGACTGGGAATTGAACCTCGATCATGTGGTTTGCAGGCCTGCGCTCAATCCACTGAGCTATGCTAGCCAGGGCTATTTTTCTCTTTTGTTTGTTCCTCTAACATCTCCTCAGTTTTTCCAAGATGTTAATATATACTTTTATTTGTGTTTATTTTTTTCCTTAGGAAAGGATCGTAAGTATCTGTGCGATACAAGTAAGGTGCTGAACACTTTTAAGATACTTTTCCCAAGTCATACAAGGAGTTGCTAAGGTTCCTTCTTACAAATCTTACTATTAAATGCTTTTTCATGCATTCATTAATTGCATAAATATTATTTGAATACTTACTGCATCTTAGGCAGTGATGGATTCAGATTTGTAGGAATCTAAAGTCATATAATTTTGGAGGTTGCCTTTGATAAGAGACTATATAGAATGAAGTATTTTATAAGAGTGCAAATGGTTAACATTAATATATGAATTTGAGAACACATTGCTTGGGGCCACCAGGGTCTTGGAAGTTATCTATATAAGGAGGGAAACTGGAAGGCTAAGAATTTTCTTACCTTTATGAGAAATCTGCCTCTAATTTCAAACACTATAACTAGTGCTGGGAAATCAGAGATGAAGAAGATATATTAGGACCACATTATTGAAGTTCAAAGCTTACAGAGAAATATTGTTTTCTTTTTAAAAACCTCATATTTTACCAACAGTTCTATTATAATTCTGCTCTGGGCAATCTACTTATTCCACTTCTTCCATCTGGTTTTCTCTCCAGATCTATGCACCCTGGCTTCCGGTACCCAGCTCACTGTATGCAAATTTCCCTATTTGGTCCCATCACTTCACATATCATTGACTCCAAATTTAGTCTTAGAGTTGATCTTAAACCAGTATTATCGCTTTGCTTGTGGGTAACTCATTGTTCCACTGCCCATTATGAATTCTTGAAGAATAGGACTCTGACTATTCCTCCAACTCCACAACTGTCACAGGTGGGCACAGGTAACCAGGTTCTTGGTGATCAGGACAAAGATTTGAAACCGAACACCCAGCGTTTATAGCAGAGAAGATGGGAACAGGCCAACTCCAAGCACAGATTGGTCTCATGGGCTGGAGGGACTCTATTCTTATAGGGTGGATCCTTCTGGCTAGTTTTGGCAGGCTTTTACTGTGACAAGTAGTTGTAAAGCTACTGCACACGTGGTCTCCCATGGTTTTCCTGGATTGGCCGCCAGGGAAAGGGGTCCCACAATGTTACTTAGTTGACCCCCCTTCTCCTGGGGTCCCCCTGTACTAGGTTCACCTTTTCTTTCACCAGAGAATTATAGCTCTCCATGTTAGAGACTGGTAAAAAGAAAATAATTTATTCAAGTTATTCAGACTTAAGAGTAATGACTTAATGTTTTCATCAAAATCCCAAAGTCCCTTAAAACACTCACAAACACCCACAGTCCTTCTGTCCCCCTTTGTCCAGTCCAAGGTACCATATCTCAGGAAAAGAAATAGAAAGCCCCATGGTGGTTCTCTGCCAAAGCTGCATGATGATTCTTCTTAGAGCTGCAGTGGATGGGGGGTCCCCCCACTCTGGCCAAAGCAGCGTGGTTCTCTCTCTAATGGCTGCTGCATCTGCGTTTAAATCCCCACACCAATCTTCCTCTGTAGTCCCATTTCCAACTCCTCCCACAATCTGCTATACCCGCCAGGACTTCCACATCCTCCCAGCTTTATTGGGCTGCCATAGTGAGTCTGGGCAGGCAGGGCCCCATGGTGTATAGCCAATCCTTTCCAAGCTCTCACACAGGCGCTGTAAGGGGGGGCACTGTTGCCTCCCAGTTACATGTTGACTGGAAGTCACTCTCTTCTCCCTGGCTCAAAGCATGGCCACAGCTATTTAACATATCTATGCTGCCAGTTAAAGGTTATAGATATGTTAAGTGACCATTCTAGAGGTTATCTGTGAAACTGTTGCTTTGCAAAACAACTCAATGGTCCTGTTCCATGTATCCCATCCCCCCCAGCTCAGACTTGTGGGGATGAGGACATTCCATATGTTTTAATATTTCCTGGACACCCTGACTTCTGGGCCCCATTGCAAACTCTTCTTTTGGGGACCTCCTGGCTGTACTCTCCTACACAACTATTTAAAAAAATTTACATACAGTGATTTCTTAGTTACACCAGGTAAGAGGACATTTTTATAATCGTAAATTAGTGTTTTCATGACTCATTCTTCAACTCTTCTGGAATTCTGGATACTGTCAGATTCCTCCAAAGAATCTGTGTGTCTTCGAGGGCATGTAACAAAAGTGCTCTTCAAACTAACCTCTTGGCTCCTGTGACAGTTTCTCTCAGAGTCTGGCTTTGATTGGATCTGTAGTCATTGCCATTGTCAAAGACCATGGCTTCTCCCTAAGATGTCACCAGAGTTATGTTGCCTGATAAAGTCTACACTGAGGCTGTAATGCTCAATATCAAAGACACTAACATCTGACCCAAAGAAAATGTCCAGTTTTGACAAAGCAACTGGAAGGCCGCCCAGTGCTACAGAAGTTTAGAACCTCGTGTTCTAACAACACAAGGTGTGCAGCAGAGCCAACAACAAGGAAGTATCTCCACCATCACTCAAGTTTTTCACTTCAACATTTTAAAGAGAGTTTTCAAACATAAAGGATAAAATATTTTAGTGAATACCTGTATAACCAATACTTTAATGCTACAAGTAAGAGTTGTCATATTTGCTTAACCATATCTCCATGCATCATCTTGCTTTTAATGCATTTCAAAATACGCCTTTTCCTAAGTACTTCAGCATGCATAGCTCTAAAACTGGAGTTAATGTGTATGTTCCAGAGGTGAGGACTGACAAAATAACAATCCTATTTTCTTCTTTATGCCATAGAAACCTTGTATGATGATTGCTTTTCTTCTCCCCTTAGTAAATTTGCTGTACCTTTTGGTTCTGAACTTTCATTTATCTTCAAACTCAGTTTTTTCTCTGCAGCTCATTAAAGGACTTAATGACCACATTCATAGTCTACGTCTTTATGTCAACTTCTGCTTTTATTACAGGTAACTATAATATCCATTACAACCCATTTTCATGTATGCTACTCAGAACTTGTTATCACCTGGAAACAATCTATTTCTGAGATTGTCGGGAGGCAATACTTTGTGGTATTTCAACACATCGTCTTAGCTTATCTTGTCAAAGATGTTTGAATACCAAACATGCTTCACAGTAAAGAGAGAATATCCCTCTGAATTTGTTTCCTGATTGACATATCATAAATAGAGAACATTGCTCTCCTCCAAAATATTGCATCACTCTACCCAGAAGATATTTCTTTACACTGCCAATAATAACACAATAATTCCTTGGGGACAAAGGGTTGCCAGGATTGTCGGGTACCTCCTTTTGTATTTGGCGTTCCTTAAACTTGGTGTTCCTCAGCCTTCCTCACTCCAGGTCTCTTCATCTCATCTGGATGTACCCACCCTTACTAAAGTATGTTTCAGCATGTCACTCACTCCTACTTTCTCTTTCCTTCCTCTTAAACATTTCACTCACATCTGTACCTGTTTTATTGCTGTTACCTTAAATTCCTTCAATACCTTGTTCAACCCTGTGCACATCTTATCCAGTTACAAGTTAATGTCTTTACTCTTACGGTGGAACTTTTGAACTCTGCTAGGTTAAAAAAGGGGGAGAAGAGTATTGACAACTTTAAACATTTAAAGAACATGATAACTTTAACTGGGTCAATCATCCTACCTGCAATTATTTTTCCTTTTGCTTTAACTGCTTCTTTTCCCCACTCACCACATAATGTGTAGCATCTACCAATGTCTCCCATGACTTTTACAATGAAATGCAGACTTCTGAAAATGGTGAACTTTATGCATTATTTGCCAAGAATGTGAGGTTAATCATAATCCATTCATGCATACCAAACAACTTAAGATCCCCAAGTAGGGGACGGCTTTCCTTGTCCCCAAGGCTTTGCAAATGCTGTTTTCTGTCTGGGTTAAATTCTTCCTCTCATTTTACTCAGCTGAATTATACTAAAGTTTCCAAACTTCATTCAAATATTCCTAACTTTTTTAGACTTTTCAGCAGAAAAGAACATGATTAGAAAGAATATGGCTTTGGATATAAACTTACCTGCATACAATTCTTTACTAAGCTTGGACATGCTACTTAACATCTATAAATTGTGTATTCCAACAAAAAGAACATAATCCTATGTTTTTCTAAGTTTGTAAGATTAGAGAAGTAATCTAATCTAATCTAATGCTAAGTGAAATAAGCCTGGAAGTAAAAGGCAAATACTATATGATCTCACCTATAAGTGAAACCTAATCAACAAAACAAACAAGAGAACTAAATAGAACCAGAGACATGGAAATAAAGACCAATCTGATAGTGACCAGAGGGGAGTGAGACGAGGGGAAAAGAATGGGAAGGGTCATCAAGGAACATATATAGAGGACACATGGACAAGGACATTGAGGGGATTGAATGTGGAAGGAGGGTGGGCTGGGCAGAGGAGCGTAATGGGGGAAATGGGACAACTGTAATTGAACAACAATATATTTTTTTAAAAAGTGTTAACAGCTGGCTTAGGAACACTGATTATCTATACACAGTAACTTCTAAAGTAAAAAGGAAAGATACTTATTTTGAGATGTAATATTCATGAGATAGGTGTCACATGACAAATTTATTTTGGAATTTAATGCCTTGAAACTGTTTTTATCCCTTAAAAATTTTTATACCTTCCCTCATCATATAAAATGCATTATGTAACTGTAGAGTGTCAAATCATTTCACATACACATTCTTTTCTTTTTTTTTACATTGCTTTGATCTTTCTCTTTCTATTTTAGGAATTTTTTATTTCCGACCTCAACATTTTTAGAAATAGATATTCACAGGGAAATAAAAAGGAAATAACTAATTCTATTTTGAAGTATGGCACATACCTTCAAGCAATTTGTTATTCAAAATGTTCAAAATCATCTTACATTAAAATAAGTAGAATTAAAGCACTGAACTTGAAAACAAGATTTTAAAAAATAAAAAATAGATCTTTTTATGGAAAGATCTATTATTTAAAATTTTATTAATTGCAACGAAATGTGTGTTGTGTTATTAAAATATGCTTTCAAATAAATCCTTTTTTGATTCTCAGAACACCTGTCTTAGTCTGTTCATGCTGCTCTGACAAAAATACCATAAACTTGGTGGCTCAAACAACTGACAATTGTTTTTCACAGTTCTGGAGACTGGGGAAGCCAAGGTCAAGGTGCCAGTAGGTTTGTTGTCTGGTGAGAACCTATTTTCTTATTCATAGACAAATTCTTCTTATTGTGTCTTCACAAAGTGGAAAAGGCAAGAGACATCTCCAGGTCGCTTTTATTGAGGCAGTGATCCCATTCATGAGGGTTCTGCCCTCATGACCTAATCAACCTACCAAACACTCTCCCTCTGAGTACCTGCACATTGGGTTTATTTTTGACAGCTGTATCTGGGTAGACACAAACATTCAGTCTACAGTAGCACCCTTAGGAGACAAGTTAATAACAGGGCCCCATCTAATGGGACCATACATTTCAACAGAAATTTCAAAATCCCAAGTCTCTTTATCATATGACCTCTGCACATTTGAGGAAACATAAAGTAGTAATTAATTACTTGGGCATTAGTTTGCCTTGAAAGTCTTACCTATCAGTTTATTTTCTTAGGGACTTCTAGGAAAGTTGCTTAGCTCTAACTACCCTTTCCTTCATCTGTAAAAGGTGAATAATAGAATACCTACTGAATAATGCTTATAATAATAATAATTAAGTAAGGTAACAGGTATATAATACCTCATAGGAAATTGCTGTTCAATAATACCATTTTTACTATACTTTCTGAAAAGAAAAACATTCCCCAGGTACCAGTCTGCCAAGGCTATAAAAAGGAATACGTGATGTGTTGCTCCTTCTCTGGAATGATGCTGGGGGCAGACAGCCAGGTAGGGAGGATGTCTTTGTAAAGCAGCAAACAGATCATTACAAAACGTGTGCTTTGATGAGGATAAGTAAGTAATAAGGACATGATTTTTATGAAGTGATAAAATAATGGCAGCTTTCTGGGCCCTTTACAAAAATCTCTACAAATTTACTTTCAAAGATTCTATAAGAAATGCTCATTTCTCTGTGAGTTCAGAAAGAAAATAAAAGTTTTAGGATTACCAAGAATTTAATTTTTGTTATTTTGGGACATTTTAATTTTAAAGTATCTTCTATGTGAGATAAAATCTGAATCTGGATTGTGAAAGTAAGGAGGTAAAAATGGACATGATTAAAAATGATGTAAAAAAATATATATAACATTAGTGAATTTTGGTTTAATAAAACATATAGTACAGGGCAAAATGACCCTTTGAATGACTTATATTCAAGAGTATTTAATATTAATTCAAAAATATTGTTCATTAAAATGAATCTCTGAAATGACCCAGTGATAAATTTCTTATTATCACAAATATGAGACAAAATATTATAATAAAATATAATCTATACAGTACGGAAGTCAAGAAAAAAGAGACTTTAATATTGATTAGTCTCCCCAAAAGATGCAATTGGATCATATTTTAAATATTAAAAGTCAAATAGAAAATAAGTGTATTGGAACTTTAGGCTATTATGAGCTAATATCATGTATAATTAGCCACCAAACTGAAGTTTACAATATAAATGTTGTTCTTCCTAATCTGGGAACTGTAATTTACTATTTTTTGTAATGCCAATAATGCTAATGTTAAACACCAGCACATGTTCTCAAAACTCTCTTTAGCACTTCAGCCCCAGCATTACCAAGGCCAAGGCCTCTTCTGTGATGCTAAATGGTAAAATAGGCAGAACACCTGTGCGCAGGCAGAAAACCTGAGTTCAAACCCAATTTGAAACCCTTTAAATAATGTAGTCTTGGACAAATAACCACGATCTCTCAGAGCCTGTGTGTCCCTATTTGTATAATGGGAATGATGATCCATGTCCTACGGGCCTGAGAGATTTGAATGTCACTCTGTACCCTGGGAGCGCAGTAGATGTTTAAAGCTATCTATTAAACAATCGAGCCATTTGTACGCAGTGGAAAGAGGAGGACTGTAGAGATTATTAAACCTGTGGCCTCTGGAAATTAATAAACTACTCTAACCTTCAGGTCTCTCATCTGTAAAAATAGAGATATAGAGAAAATACTGTGAGTATTAAACAAGATATGTGCAAACTGCCTAAAAGAGCTCTCAGCAAGAGTGGGCTCTCAATAGACGAGAACCACACTTGTTTCTGAATTACCTAGCAGAAACTGTTCCAAGAGATTGTTCTTATATGGTTTTAAAAGTGAATTTAAATAAACATTTAAGCATTTAGCTCTTGTTTCTAAAAATTATAACAATGCATGTAAACTTGTATAGCAGAGTATAAAAAATCTGGTTGCAATAGCTGGAGTTTGTTTTTCCTACTTTAGAACAGGAATTTCTTTTCTTTACTAAGGGAAGGATAAGGGAATATTTGATATTGTATTCCTAGGATGAGACCTCCCTTCTCCTGAAGACAGGATAAACCAGTGTGATAATCTGCATAGTAATAACAATAAAAATCATAAAATAATAAAAATCTAACAATATATAAGTGCTATCTTAAGTTTTTAAAGTGTATTACCAAATTCAGTCTTCTCAACAACCTTATATTAGCAATGTTATTGAACTCATTTTTTTTAAAGATCTTATTTATTTATCTTTAGAGGGGAAGGGAAGGAGAGAGGGAGAGAAATATCAATGTATGGTTGCCCCTTGTGAGTCCCCTGATGGGAACTGGCCTGCAACCCAGGCCATGTGCCCTGACTGGGAATCGAACCGTGGTTGCTTGGTTCCCAGGACCGCACTCAATCCACTGAGCTACACCAGCCAGGGCTATTGAACTCATTTTTTAAAATTTATTTTTATTGTGTTTTTTCTATTACCACTTATCTCTCTGACACCCTCTCCCCTCTGCAATCACCACGCTGTTGTCCACGTCTGTGAGTCCTTGTTCTTTTTCGCTAGACCCTCCACCCATGAACCCCTTCACCAGAGCTGTCAGCTTGCTATCTATGGTTCTGTCTTTATGTTGCTTGTCAGCTCAGTTTGTTCATTAGATCCCACATATGAGTGAAATCATACAGTATTTGTCTTTCTCTGACCGACTTATTTCACTTAGTATAATATCCTCCAGATCCATCCATGCTATTGCAAAAGGTCAAATTTTCTTCTTTCTTATGGCTGAATAATATTCAATTGTGTTTGAGAAAGGATCCCCCTTCAAAAGAACCCCACAATTTATTTATTAAAACATTGTATATTTATTTTCACATCTTTAAACTTCAGTCACCTTCCAAATATTCTCCATTTGAGGTAATACACCTACTGAGACTTTTTTCCACTGCTCAAAACAGTTTTTGAACTTGTTGATTTTGATGCATTTAGTGCTTCTGCCATTTTTTTGTTTCACCTCTTCCACATTGGCAAAATGTTTTTCTTTGAGGACATTTTTCATTTGAGAAAAAAAAAGTCACTCCAGGAGAGATTGGGTGAATAGGAAGGGTGGAGTTTGGAGGTCACATAATTTTTGGTCAAAAACTACTGAACACCCAGCACAGTGTGAGCAGATGCACTTGTAAATCACCCACGATGAAATGGGCAAATCTGCTGATGGCCTTTACAAAAAATTCACTGGAGCCGAACACAGCCTCTCACATCAATACCAGCTAGTACAACGATACAGATGAGTTCCTAGAACACTCACTTAAAGAGGAAAGCCTGTATTACAAGTGCTGACCCACCAGGAGATGATTCCAGATTTTTTAAGTCAATGTAAATGCTGCACAGACTACACTTCCAGGAATTTTTTTCTGTAGCTTGTTATTGCCCACATTTTAAGAATAGTACTTTAAGCACAGAGATGTTAAGCATTTTGTCTGAGCTCACACAGTAAAACATTTTCCCAGAGACTTCCCAGTGAAACATTTATTCCTTCTTGACATACAAGAAAAAAAATCTGGAGAGATCAAATATTCATTGTATTGTCATGAGTTTTCCTCTGCATATGGGCAATTTATTTTTCTTTTTCAAGTCTCATATAAGGAATGAGCCTTCAAAGAATGTTAAAAAACCCTGATAGGGATCTAAGAAAACTAAGATGCACACTAAAGAGAAATAATAAAATAAGGCTGCTATTTAATACAGGCTTTTCGAGGTGGATGGATAAATGCTGTCTGAGATGTTTACAACATGGCTGTAATGAAACCCTGCCACGGTAATTGAACTGGCAGTTTAGCTGAGGCTTGCAACTATTCATTAGAGATGAGGAACTGTGAGTTGATTAAGGAAATATTTCAAGGAAATCTCTGAGTCATTCTTACCAAGTTTTAAAAAGGAGATTGAAAGCATAAAAATGGGTGTTATAGGTAGCGTAATGGCCCCACAAAAAGTTTCCATTCTAATTCCCGGAATCTGTGCCTACTTTGTAGATGTGATTCAGCTAAGGACCTTGAGAAGGGGAGATTGGTATGAATTTCCCAGGTGGGACCAAACAAATCATATGGTCCCTTCAAGAGTGAGAAAATTTGCCAGAAGATGTGGCTAAGGAGGAATGATCTGTAAGGAACAGCACTGTTGGCTTTGAAGCTGGAGGAAGAGGGTGGCATGCGAGGAAATACATGCGTCGTCTAGAAGCTGGAAAAGCAAGGAACTGATTTCTGTTAGCGCTTCAAACAAGTCACAAAGACCTTACAACAGTAACATTTTAGCCCTGTGAGGTCCATGTTGGACTTCCATAGGACTATAAAAATTATAAATTATATATGATATATAATTATATATAGAAATTATATATAATTATATATACACATACATATATATACATACATTTTAAAGATTTTATCTATTTATTTCTAGAGAGGGGGGAAGAGAGGGAAAGAAATGTCAATGTGTGGTTGCCTGTCATGTGCCCCCTCACTGAGGACCCAGGCATGTGCCCTAACTGGGAATTGAACTGGAGACCCCTTGGTTCACAGGCTGGCACTCAATCCACCAAGCCATTTCAACTAGGGCATACAAACACACACACAAACACACGTGCATGTATGTATATGTACACATATATGTATACACACCTATATATATGTATACATGTATGTGTGTATATAATGTTTGAAACCACTAAATTTGTGTAATTTGACAAAGAGCAATATAAACGTAATATGAGGAAAATGTCAGGATTATAACTTTGCTTCATCTCTAGCACAACTAAGATTACAAGCACAAGAAATTTTATTTTTGACTTCGCTTGTACTCTTTGACCAACATTTCCTGTATTTCCTGTACTCTCAGTCCCTGGTTCATAGCATTCTACTCCCTGTTTTTATGAGTTTGGCTGTTTCAGGCTTCTCATGTAAGTGAGATTCTGTAATATTTGTCTTTTTCTGTCTCGCTTATTTTACTTAACACATTGTCCTCTAGGTTCATCCATTTTGTCACAAACAGCAGGAATTCCTTCTTATTTTAAAGCTGAATAATATGGGCATACCTCAGTGATACTGAGGTTAGGCTCCAGACCATCACGATACAGCCAGCATTCTAATAAATTGAGCCATAATCTTTTTTGCTGGAAGATGGTCTTGCTTTCAATTTGTGAGAAATGTAGCACTTCTGAAACACAATAAAGTGAAGTGCAATAAAATGAGGTATGCCTGCATTCTGTTGTCTGTGTATGTGTACCTGTGTGTTTCTACACTACATTTTCTTTATCCAAGTATCTGTTGATGGTCACTGAGGTTGTTTTCATATCTTGGCTATTGTGAATAATGCTGCAATGAACAGGGAAGTGCAGCTATCTCTGCAAGATAATGATTTTAGGCTGGCTGGTGTAGCTTAGTGGATTGAGTGTGGGCCTGTAAACCAAAGAGTCATTGGTTCAATTCCCAGTCAGGGCACATGCCTAGATTGCAGGCCAGACCCTCAGCAGGGGGCGCATGAAAGGCAACCACACATTGATTTTTCTCTCCTTCTCTTTCTCCTTCCCTTCCTCTCTCTCTAAAAATAAAATAAATAAAATATTTTTTTAAAAAAAGATAGTGATTTTATTTCCTTGGATATATAACCAGGAAAGGGATTGATGAATAATAAGGTAGTTCTCTTCTTAATATTTTGAAGAACCTCCATACTGTCTACCATAATGGTGGCACCAATTTACATTTTCATCAATAATATATGTGTTTCCCTTTTCTACATACTCTCCAACATTTGTTATCTTTTCACGTTTTGATAGTAGCCACCATAGTATGTATAAGGTGAATCTCATTGTGTTTTTTTAAATTATTTTATTTTATTTATTTATTTTTTGAGAGAGGGGAAGGGAAGGAGAAAGAGTGGGAGAGAAATATCAATGTATGGTTGCCTCTCATGCGTCCCCTGCTTGGAACTGGCCTGCAACCCAGGCATGTGCCCTGACTGGGAATCAAACAGCAATACTCTGGTTTGCAGGCCCGTGCTCAATCCACTGAGCTACGCCAGCCAGGGCCTCATTGTGGTTTTGATTTGCTTTTCTCTCATGCTTGGTGACATTGAGCACCTTTTCATACATACTTATTGGACACTTTGTATCTTCTTTGGAAAAGTCTACGTTGAGATCTTTTGTCCATTTTAAGATTGGATTGATTGGTTGATACTGCTGTTCACTTGTGTGAGTTACTTACAGATTTTTGATATTAACCCCTTATCTAATATATAGTTTTCAAATACAGGGGTACTTCAGTACTCATCATTAATTCGTTCCAGAATGTGTGATGAGTGCCAAAACTGACAGGCATCGAACAATGAAGCATTTTCTTTTGTGGGGCATTGTCATGACTCATGCAAGTTCTAGCAAGTGTGATGAATGCCGAAACATTTTTTTCTCTTCAAAATGTGATGAGTACAGGGTTTGAGGAGTTCTGAGGCCAAGCCGATGAGTACCAAGGTGTGACTAAAGGCAACCCAAACTATAGGTTGCCTTTTCATTTTGTTGATTCTTTCTTTTGCTGTGCAAAAATTTTTAGTTTGATGTAGTCTCACTTGTCTATTTTTGTTTTTGTTGCCTGGGCTTTTGATGGGTTAAATCTAAAAATCATTGCCAGGACCAGTATCAAGGACCTTTTCCCTTTGTTTTTTATGAGCACAACAAATTTAAGTTCCCTGAGGACAGTGACTGTTTCACTTAAAATTTTTATCTTTAGAGCCTAGAAAATGTGCCTGCTCGTAGGTGGATGAGTATGTCTGAGGTTTAGATGCCAAACAAAAACATCACTGACAACTTATTCAGAGATTTGGGAATCCCGAGGAAGCAAGAACTGTGCTTGGTGAAAAACTTTACTCCAGTCCTGGCTGTCCATGCTTTCAGTGAAAAGAATGATGTTGACTGAGATGGGACCTGGATCCCTGGACCACCTAAGCATTGGAGCCATAAGACCTGGCCTGTCATTCGTCTGAGATCTCATGCCCCATTCATTGCCGCCAAGACTGTGAATGTCCATACCAGAGTTAATTTCCTATAATACCCTGGGACAATTACAAGCCCTAAAAGGCCAACTGTAGAATTATAACAATCCAGTCCCTCTAACTAAATTTAAGGAGCAATGTATGGTCATTTTAGAACACCCTGGTTTGGGGACAAAAATAGGAGATACTCCTGATATGAGAACACACCTAAAAGTCAAACAATGAATCACACATCTTCTTTAATCGCTTGGATGTTTTTTAGTCATTTCAAGCCAAGATACATATTTTATTTGTATTTGTCATTCTTCATGAGCTTTTGCAAATCTGCCTGCACTGTGTCAGCCCTCTTGAATCAGGAAATTTAGATTTTTTTGGCTGTCACCTGAGAATTATTTTTTCTTTAAATATTTATTTATTTTTAGAGAGAGGGGAAGGGAAGGAGAAAGAGTGGGAAAGAAATATCAATGTGTGGTTGCCTCTCACGTGTCCCCCAGTGGGGACCTGGCCTGCAACCCAGGCATGTGCCCTGACTGGGAATCGAACCGCGATACTCTGGTTCACAGGCCCGCGCTCAATCCACTGAGCTACACCAGCCAGGGCAGAATTATTTTTATTAGTATTGATTTTAGAGAGAGAGAAGGGGGAAAAGAGGGAGAAACAGAGAGACAGGGAAACATCCACGTGAAAGAGAAATACTGATCAGTTGCCTCCCTGTGGGCCTTGATGAAGGATCACGGCCGCACCCTGGGTGTGTGCCCAGGCTGGGGATAACGCCGGCACCGCTGGGTGCATTGATGATGCTCCCAGCAACTGAGCCACCAGCCAGGGCTTTTTTTTTAAACTAAAAAATTGCTAATAATGCTCACAAGAATTGACATTTCTATGTAAAGTCTTTTTCTCCATGTTTCACAGATAATTTAACCAATAACTGAAGAAAATCTTGAATCAGATTTCTAAATTTAATTTCTTCCATTAGTTGATTTTAAAAAGTACCCAGAAATATACCAATATGCTCAAATTGCTTTTAATGAGAAGTAGGGATTATTGTTTTCTTTTTTCTACTTTTGTCACATCTCCATAAATTACAAGAAAACCTTTTTTGTCAGTGTGTAATGCCTACAACATTCATTCTTTCTTAAATTACCGGTTAATTAACTTCATGGAGTATGGTTTTTCTTGGCAATTTTCAATGTTCTATGCATTGCTTTCTCCCTGCCCCTAAATTCAGCACTTCTTCAAATAGCTGACATGTTTGATAAGTATAATTTAACCAAATTCTCTCTAATACTCTTTCTATAATGTATTAAGATGCATGGTTATTAACAGAAAAGAGATGTAACAAATTTTAAGGCAATATATTGTGAATAGTTTTTTCTAAACTACTTAAATCCCATACTTCTCTTTTTCACTGTGTCCTAGAGGATAAAAAGTAAATGCTCTTTGTCCAGACTTCTTTTTTGTTGTTGCTTTTGTTGCCTGTAGCGTGTGGCAATGTCAACTGAGTTAATGTGAATTTTAAAAGGGCAGCACCTGGGAGCTTGTTAGATAAGCTGGGAGAGTCTCGCATCACCAAGGCCTACTGAACCAGAATCTCTGAGTAGCATCTTCATGTGATACACACACGCACATACGCTACAAATTTTGTGAAACACTGCTCTGGAATATTATCCACTCAAACTCGTGTGAATGTGATTAATTCTTTGGAAACATGGAGACCATAGTACTTCTCAGTGCTGTGTGAGCACTTCTCAGTCACCACATAGTAAGTAAGTGTCGGCAGGAAACATTTTCTCCCCCTCCCCCCACATCATTTCACTATTTGCCCTTCTCTGAATCACTCAGCCTTGTTCCCTCACTCTCAGTCTTTTCAACTGGGTCCCCGTCATACTAATAATGGTGACAGTGATAATATTAATAACAATCATAATGATGACAATGATGATGATGAGGGTTGCCTTCAGCACTTGTGACTTAAGTGATACCTCTAATTCTGCAAACAAAGATAACAATGGTCCTCAGCCTTCTCAAAATATTGTTGCTAATTCTACCCTGTCTGGTATATCTCAGAGTCTTGACAATAAGCTTAACTGCTTTTTGCTCTGAGATTCAGTGTTTTAAAATGCTTCTTTTTCTCTCATAGGAAAAAACTTGATCTTTTGAAGTTTATGACATCTGGCTAGTCAATCAGCCCTTCTCCCCATTATTACTCTTATCTTCTTCCTTCTCTGACACTTTTTTAAAATTCTTCTAAGTCTTTGAAACTGACCCTCTGTTTTTACCGATAGAATTCTCTCATTCACAAGGTTCGACAGCAGCATTGTTAAGCCTCAATATCAATGACTTTTATCTCTACATTTTTAATCTCTCTCTTTCATGGACACAACTGAACCTTGGCATGTAATCTAAAATTATTTTACTTCTTCAATCAATCTGTTTTTAATGGCTCTATTATATTAGAAAAATCATCCAAATGTCCCTCCTAGTTTTGCTTAACTTCTATGGTACATTATTAGCATTTTTTCACAAGAAGTTTTAACTTCTCTTAACCCTCTCCGTCTATTGTGAGTGCTTTTTAAGATCCCATTCTGTTTAACCCAACTTAGTACCTTTTGAGCAACTGCATCTAAACAAGTGCATATTGCTATAGAGAAACTATTTTAGACTGACTGCTTTCACCTTGAATTCATTACCACAGACTTCAAAGGGACACTCAATTGATTTAAAATTCTACACATTTTTATCAGTCTCTGAGAAAGCAGTTTGATAGTTTCTCCTCTTTTCTCAATATTCCCCTCCACTCTCAGTTAATGATTTCTACCTTGGTAAAAATGAGACTAAAAATCCACAGAAAAAAATTTTATTATCATCTTACCTTAAACTGTAGAAACCATGCATAAGGGTTCTTGACCATCACTTTGCTCCTAACAGTTCATATATCATCTCATTTCCTCCTTACCAAACACCAATAAGGAACTTTTCTCATTATTGTGGATGAAGAAACCGAGGAACAGAGAGGTTAAATAACTCTGGTCATACTGGAGCCTGGAGTTAAACCAGGGGGATCTCAGCCTTGAGCACAGAGGCCAATCCGCTTCCAAACCATAAATTGATGTGCACAAGTTCATTTTATTGCTGTAAACTACTCAGCAACTGCTATGTTCTAGACTGTGTTTTATGGTATTGTGGACAATAGTTTTTACCAGAAGACATCTACCAGAAAAATAGTAATTATTATTGTGTCTCTGTTCAAGGTGTACTGAATTTTGTCAGAAGACCAGAGTTCTAGCCTCTGTTCTCCATTTGATCAACTCTTCATCATAAGAAATTCCCTTATTACCACTGGAGCTTAGTTGTACCATTTGTTAAAGTGAAGGGGGTTGAATGAGTATGAAGGAATCTCCCATTTCTAACACATTAAGATTTTTAATGACTATATACACCACTCCATTTGGGTTATGGAGTACATTAAAGAGAACCAGAAAATGTTTAATGGTCTATCCACTGAAATGTTGGGTCCATGCCCTTGCTTCTTAAATATGTGCAGGCTCTGTGAGTACTCTAAATGGCAATAATACAGAAGTGACATTGTGCCATGTGCTGTTTCTTGGAGCACTCATACCTGAAGCTCTAAGCTGCCATAGCAGAAGTTTGACTGTTCTGCTAGAAAGATCTGATGGAGAGGCCTTAAAAATGTACAGTGTGAGAGAGTGGCCCTTATGTGGCCACTATTTCTGCCAAGGCTACAGAAATGTGAATGAAGCCATCTTAGATCTCTCAGATCAGTTCAAATAAATACCACATGGTATTCCCACCTGGTGCCACTGAGAACAGAAAAATCATCCAGCTAAATGGCACCTGAATCTCTGACCCAAGTCCATGGCCATGATACAAGGATTGTTGTTTTAAACTATCAAGTTTTGTGTGGTTTGTAATGGAATAAGCAACTAGAATGAATTTCAGTTCTACTCATGGAGTTAGACTGAGACGTATTTTTCCCTGACCAAAATATTTGCAGAGGGAATAGAAAAACAGCTATAAACATAGTGAGTGATTAAAGCTTCCACAAATTTGATGGGGGCGATTTTTTCGGCTGGATGTGAGTGTCAGATCTTCAATGCCTGAACATGCCTTGGCCCCACTAAGAGTGCCCTAAAATGATAGCAGGCAAAAAACCCAACAGGCACTGAGTGAAGGTGCTGACGGCCAAAAGAGGCCTCACAATCAGGGACTCTTGTTAGGAGGCTAGTCTGGGACAATAACATTTTTCACACCAGGTTTAGTATGTGCTGAAGCAATATAACCAACACAATTTATTCTTCTGTCTCCTCCCCACTCACTGAAAATTTCCATTTCTCTAACCTTGAGAAATAAACTCTACTCTGATGGTGGTGGCCTGCATTTGAAGATATGTCTAGGCTTCACTCAGGGACTATATGGCAATTAATTGCATGCAACCAATAAAACTAGTTAATAGAATATTAAAACTGATTAATGGAATGTTTCATGTAGAATGAGTTTATTCATGAAGCAACCCCATTTACTGTTTTGCAAATTTTCCAGTGAGCAAATGCCCAAGAGACAAAGAAGTAGTTAGCACAAGTGAGAATCAATACCATCTACAGTATGTGGACCGGTGGCACTTGTGTGCCACTCTGAAAAGTCATATATATCTCACAGCTAAAGTTAGACCATGGAGGGACCCCTTGTAAAACACTTTATGGGGAATTTTAAGCTATGAAGAAGCTCTTTCCACTGTGTAGCTACTCCCAAGTGAGTCCACAGCCAGGGGGTCAGTGGCAAATTTGGGGTTACTTTGATCAGTACGACCAGAGCTTGGTAAGAGAAAAAAAGAGCAAAGTCCAGCTGGGACCCACTGGCACCTCTCTGCTGGTCTGTCACTGTCTGATTTTGCTGACTTTCTGGGAGAATGCCTTTTTTTTAACCCTCCAATCTCTCTCAATTCCTCTTTTGGTCAGTTCTAACTTAAAGTCTTACAGGGTATGAGGTTCCTGGAAAATGTTTCCACCTTTACTCTAGTTAACCTCACAGAATTCAGGATCCTAATTAATACCCAGTTTAGGTGGGTAGAAGATAAGCAGTTGTTGTTTTACTAAAACAGTTAATACTTCAGTACCTTCTCCCCACCCCTACTCTATACAGAATGTCACAAATAAAAATTAGAAGAGGAACATGTTGAAGCTAAAGGACACATTTACATGTTTATGATATCTGCTGGCATTGTAAAAGCAATTGGTATATGATACCATACCTGAAATAAAGGCATAAATTCTCATTAGTGTTTGTGCAGATTATAACTTCCTTAAGAATTATAAAGTATCCTTCCACATTAGCAGTCCTCTTTCTTTAAAACTGCAGTCCCTAAAACTCAGAGGAGTTTTATAAAGAGAAAATAGATTTAAAGGATTTCAAGCTTGAGGACTTCACCTGTAATTTGGAGGTGTCTGTACTCAGGGTCATCTAATCTTTGCTCTCATTTGGTGATCTGATCCAAATCTTTTAGGTCCTTGGAATCTAACTACATTCAGCACCTGGTTCTGCACCTGGAATATTAGATCCTGATCCCAAAATGCCACCTTGCCATTATCTAGGATCAGACCATTTAAAAGATTGTGCACTATACATCCTAAGATCTCAGCTCTCTCTAATTCTGCCATCACAGAAGAATGAGCATTCAGAATATCAAAGCACCACCAGAGTTGAAAAGGAACAGAGGAGAAGGGGAGCAAGGGCTAACCTGGATGAACTGTAGAATTTGCTTCTGGTTGTTAGGTAGCCCTCATTTTACATATTTTTGGTCCCCAAACCCTGCTTAAGACAAATTGAACCAAAAAAGTATAACTGATGAAAGAGGCTGGAGCTTAAAATTTGCCATAAAATGTGACACTGAGTGTAAAGATCATTCTTTGGGGGGAAAGGGCGTGGGGACAGCTCAAGTTTGCAAATAAAATGTTATCATGTCATGCATACAGGCATAAATACATTTAATTTGGATATATGTGGAATGTTGACCTCTCTAAAGTACTCTGAATTCCACTGATCAATTTGGACATAAAGCTCTTTGGACCTCACCCCACTTCTAGGTGAGAATGTCTGTTGTATTGAGGAGGAACTTGGGTGATCTACTCCCTTTGTGCTCCATGGAATGAGGTGGTCCCTTATCTCCAGTTTCTTTATGCAAATAGAATACAAGATTTTCATTGCATCTATTCTAGTCTATCTTTAGAAATGTAAATCTTCCTGAAGGAACTAAAATCATCATTTAAAGCCTTACGCTTAGCTACAGAGTGATTCAAGCAAAGACAGTAACTCCCTTACCAGTCACTGATCCTTAACCGTGACTTAGAGATTCTGGCTCTATAGGAGACATTTCTGTGTCCATGTTCGGGCAGTGCCAAGTTTCTCTGATGAGACTGATAGAAAAGGCACCGACTTGCATCAATTGTGAGATAGGTTTGATGACTGGACTGAGATCCGAAATTCATTTTACAGGCCACTGAACAATTTCTAAATGCTTGCTCACCTTAGTTTCCAAGCATTCACTAATAATTTTAGTCCTGGGGTGGATTTTATGAATACTGGCCAAAGGCCACAAGATTAAAAATATGAATTATGAAAAAAATAGATGATCTTGCTTTAATATGTGACCACATTGTCTTCTAAATTATCTTTTTGACTTGTGGCATCTTCTAAATCCATAAAAGCAACTAATTTCACATACTGACATTCTCACTGTCATTTTATTTTTTCATTTTTAACTACTTTATTTACTTATTTTTACAGAGAGGGGAATGGAAGGAGAAAGAGAGGGAGAGAAACATCAATGTGTGGTTGCCTCTTGTACATCCCATCCTGGGGACCTGGCCCACAACCCAGGCATGTGCCCTGACTAGGAATCAAACCCATGACTCTCTGGTTCACAGTCTGGCTCTCAATCCACTAACCCACACCAGCCAAGGCCCTCACTGCCATTTTAAATTAAGGACCATACAATAGATTGAAGTAAAAGAAAAATATAAATTTGTGTATTATACAATTTATTTTCTCTTTGTTATTCCTTTTAAAAATGTTTAGTCTGTTAAAAAAAGTTTGCCACAGCTAATAGTTAATAGAGACATTAAGTGGAATATCAGAAATACCATCAAAATTATTAGTGTGCTGTGAATTTTTGCCATGGATGTCATAATATGGTCACCAGCTAAGTTTGAATTATAAAAATATATTGACAAGTCAATGATGGTCAGTTGTGGTTCAGAAAGCAAGAAAAGTGCTTTGTTTTTTTTAAACTCCTGTGCAGCAGTCCAGTGTAGGAGCTGCATAGGGGATCCTCATCAGAGCCCCAGACAGCTCTACACAACATTGTCTTGACATGGTGAGTGCAATTCTCTGGAAGGGATAAAAAGCATAGCAGAGTATATTAGACAGATTATGAGGAAACTTTAAAGGAAAGAGAGGGGTAAGAACAATAGAATATATGGATGATAAAATATGTATACAAGAAGTTCCTTTGTTAGGAAGCTTAATTTCAGTTTGACTTCACTCAACGACTAAGAGAGGAAGGGGATGTGTTAGCTTCTGGATCTAGATGTGCAGAGATATACCAGCTTCAGAAATGGCGGAATACAGGGGCTCAAATAGTATTGGCCTCATAAGGTCTCATTCTTCCTCTGTCCTTGGGTTCTGCTTTCCTCTCTGTTGGCTACATTTTCAGTAGGCTCTCTAGTCATGGCTACCTCCACAGTGACAAAGAAACATCTCCACAGTACCACCAACACTATAAAAAGAATATTTTTAATTATTAATTTTTAGAAAACCTCAATATTTTGTATCCTTAGCTGTGTCTGACCATCTCTAGGTCACATGACCATCTCTGCTGTCAGGGGACACATCTTAGTTCCGTCCTAACTACCTGGTTAGAGAATGATGCATGCAGGTTCTCAAGAAAGTTGGGTGCTTTGACCTTATGAAGTACAGACCATGGATTCATAATCACCAGATGTCCTCCACATATGAAGAACAACATATTTTTGAGGCAATATATTAACTTTAAATATAAAAAAATCAGTAACTGTAGTTTTTTTTTGCAAAGATAGTTTTAAAATCCTATACTCACTTGTCTCTAGTTAAGATTAACAGCCCTTTTTGTGTTTTAAGAGCAACCTGAGATTTATATATTTAAAATGGAAATACCTAATTTTCGAAACATGACTTAGGCCACAGCAAAAACACCTGCAAGTTGATTTTTGCCTTTTAGGCTACCCTAGTGCAGCCTTTGGTCTAAGCTTATCAATGGGAGGAGTTGGAGATTTCCACTAAAATAGGAAGTGCTGAAGGCTGCCAGTTTGTGAATAAGAGAAATGAAGTTTTCTCAAACTGGTGGAAAAACAATGGCAGTTTCTTAAAGTTTCAGAGTGACCCTGGACTCACCATCAGTGCATTAAAGGCTGAGGAGTGTGGATGGCAGTAAATGGGAATATCTGTGATAATTTAAACCCTTCGAACTCTAATGTTGGAGGTTACAAATGTCTCTGATGCAGAGCTTTGCACACTGCTTGTGGAGACTTCTCCCTACCAAGGCAGAGGCAGTTGCACTTGTTTATGGTGCCCCAATCAAGGAGCTTTAGCAAGTGACAGCTTTAACTGAGAGGCAGCAGAATCCATTGTTTCTGGAGGACAGTGGCTACAGAGTGCAGGTGAAACTCAAGGGAAGGAGAGTGAACCATGAAAAATGATGAATATTGGCCTCATGCCACTATCGCTGAGTAGCATAGTTGAACCACACTTTTAAAATGAAAAAAAAAAAAAAGGTGACTCACACTAGAGATACCATGGAATATTCATGCCTGATACATTAGCATAGCTCAGAGACCTGGGCATGGCACACCCATAGATCTAGTAACGTTTTAGTGATCAGTACCCATAACTCCTGGTAAGGACACGCACACACACACACACACACACACACACACACACACACCAGTGAGACAGATGGAACAGATAAAAGTGAGAAATAAAGTACAAATCATAGGGGTAATAAAATAGCCAATATTTTCAGCAATTCCAAATAAATGGAAGCTATTGCAATGTTAATAATGGAAAAGAGTTTACTAAGTGAAAAAGTATGATGATTATCCATTATAGTCTAAAAATGAGCATTTTAAAGTAGACAGTACCTGAGATGAGTGACATCCCTAAGGGACATACTGGCCTCCTCTACTAATGAGGAGCTTGATTTTACTTTGTTTTGAAGGCATGTTCTTTCATCTCTCTGGATTTACCCAGGGCAGAAGTGCTACAAGCACACTCCAATCACCATGCACCTAGTTAGTGACACTTCTCACTGACACAGGTCTGTGTCCCTGACCTTCTCCACCTTCTACATTAGGAGAAAATGAAGATCATTACACTTCTTTTTCCCCACTTGCTATAAACCCTCACTGAGTGATAGAGGCCATGTTCGCAGGGGAAAAGGTTGGGGTTGGGCCGTGTGTTGCCTCCATAATCCAGTTTTAAGCTATTCAAAAAAAACACGTGTGTAGCTTCATTCTCTTTTTCTGCTACTTCTTTCTCTTTCTCTGTATGAAACAAAGAAATTCATGTAGACTTTATTGCTTTCTGGTTATAGGTTAAAAAAGAATATTGATTACATAGTTGGAAAGGCATTCTAATGATGTGATAAAAGGAGATATAGTGAAAAAGTGCTAAGATAAAGAGAATTCAGGAATGATAAAAATATACATAATGACAAATATAAAAATGTTTGTATCTCTTTGAAGTATTCCCTTTATTTTGCAAAACTAGGATAAGAAATATGTACAATACTTAAGTGAAAGTGTATTATGTAGGAATTAAATTACATTAAAAGTACCACACTAGATTTTGCCTTTATTTTTAAACCCTAAATTAACTCAAGTAATGATTTTTATGATTAAATCACTTGCAGTTTAGGCAATTTTATTTTATGTTTTCTGGAATGAAGATTTCATAGAGTTATAAATAAGGAAACAATCCAACTATTTAAGGTTAAAAGTCCATTTTTACTGTCTGTGGTTTTACGTTTAAAAAGAAGCATGCATTTTCTCACTGAAGACAAAAGATTCACAATTCTGCTGACATAAAACATTTTATTTTTGAAAACTAAAGTCAGATAATATCACCTTCTACCTTCAGATGCATTAACATTTTATTAACTGAAAAATGAAGTTTGTGTTTCATTTACCTTTTTTCCTGGACAGAGGCCATGGCTGTTGACCTCCACCTGCTGTGGCCATGAGTCTGCCTGAGAGTCTCTCTGTCCCTCCCAGTAGAGAGGCCTTGGCCCACAGCAAAGGTCCCTGGAACTGATGAAAGAACCCTCTACTGCATCAATGTCTTGAATATTTAGAAAGAATGAAGAGTCAGGTGTAGCTTCGATTCTAAATCTTGACTCAGTAATGAATCAGATGTGAATTTACGGGTCAGGATGATTTAATAAATTTAGGATTTTTCTTACTTATTAGAGCAAATAATTAGAGCATATATGTGTGTGTGTGTGTATGCATATATTTGAGATATATATAAACTTCTCAGTATCACTCATAATGACTTCTTTGTTACTTTTTTTTTTTGCCGTCCAGTAAAATAGAGGCTTTTCTAGCTAAGTAAAAATGCAAAGCTTCACAGGTTGTAACCACTAGTTGACTGTTTGTCTTTTTACCATAGGTTACAACTATTACTTGACTGTTTGCCCTTTCACGGCATTCAGCCCTAAATTGCAGCATCCTGCGGAGACGAATTGGCCCTGTTGTTGAATTGCTGCCTGGCCAGGTGGTCTTTGGAGAAGAACGTGGCTGTGAGTAACCAAGGGCCATTATGAGTTAAAAGCACGAGAAGGTCATCTAGAGTTGGCTTGATCTTTTCCCCATTTCCAACAATCTGTTTAACAATTACTACCATTGATGTTCACACTTTCTTCCACCTTTGTTGGGGCTTGCTGCGGCTGCACCGAAGCTGAACAAGCTCACTGCAGTGCAGCCTGGGAGAGCTCCTGTCTGACTGCTTAGGCATTAACCAGTTTGGTCAACTATTGAAGAATGATTAGTTAAAGAAAAATGAGGGCAAGAAAGAAGTAGCGCAGCGCTACTACTACTGACAGCGCAGTCTAAGAACGCTAAGGAGTTAATTTTAATAAGCTTCTGAAGAGAACTCCAGCAAACTTAAACATATATGAATCTGGAAATTCTATAAAATGTTATATGTTTGGACTTTCTGGCATTTTTGAATGAATTTTCATTATTTTGTTTATTTTGCCAAGATAACAAAACAAGCAAAAAAACAAATGAAGGCCTAGGGAGGAGGTACTTTATTAAAAAGGATGTTGTGGTGGAGGGGTCGAGACCCAGTGGGGAAGCACTGTGGTATCGAACAGTCTCTGATCATAGATCAGTAAGTCACTGGAGGTTAGGCACCAGAGGCTTTTTCTCTTTTAGGGAGGACTGAGCAGGGTGTGGGGAGGTGGGATTAGATGGGGCTTTATAGGATAGAGCATGGTTTACAATAAAGCCAGCCTATTCTCATATCTCTCAGCTGTTTGCTGGCTCTGGCTAGAGGAAGACCCAGTGTTCCTCCTTGGGAAGGAAAGAAGCTTAAAAGAAGTTTAAGCAACAAGCACTTTGTCCTGACTTGACTAGTGGGGACAGTAGATGAGCTAATGCTTCATGAGGCACAAAATAAGGATTTGGAGGATCTGTGTCTGCTTTGTTATGGACACACAAGGGAGATGCCCAAGCTTTAACAGGTTATAAATATCGCCAACAACTTTTAAAAGTGCTATAATTTTAATATAAAGGAGATATAAAAGTAAAGTGATTTATAATAAAATATGTATTTTACCATGTAAATACCTGGATATAAATTTATTACAAGTCAGAGTAAAGTACATGAGATTCTTGCATCTGAAGATAGAGCCAGCCAGAACAGGGTAGCCACAGAAAGCAGACTTAAACAGGTGCTTCTTGGGTGTTTTAAAATCTGTGATCAGCAAGGCTGTCAGTGACGAACAAATGCTATTACTATTCCAAAACAAACAAACAAACAAACAAACAAGCAAGCAAACAAGCAAACGCAAAACAATCTTCTCTAAATTTGTTTCATTTCTGGATGATGCATTTCTATTGAAAACATGTAAAAATATTTGTGTCCATATATAAAACAGAGTGGTTGCCAGGCTCACATAATTATGAGTAGTTGTTTCACTTACATAAAAGCAGGAGATGGAGAGAATTTTTTCCCATATGGGACCTGAACAAGATGGTTCTAACTTCCCCCTAAGCTGAACTAAACTTCAGAAAAACTTCTGCTTGTGAACCCCTAACTTTCCTTCTCTGGAAGCATTTACTTAAAAAAAACCTTACAATTGTAAATTCTTACTCTGCCTCTTTGAGATGTAAATCTTCCAGCCTCTTGCCAGCTTTAAAATCCAGAAATATCTTTCTTAGGGAAATGGAAGCCATATCTTTGAAATTTAATCTTCAAGGAAGACTGAGCCACTATCTCCCATTCTTGGTGAGAGGGTGGGAGGGTGGGAGCAGAACTTCCCTAGGCAACAATCAGCAAAAACAGATAGACTATCTCCTGGACCAACCAGCACTTAAAAATGCTTTTTTTGTTTGAGGAGTTAAATCCGATCTCTCTATCTCTATCTCTATCTCTATCTCTATCTCTATCTCTATCTCTATCTCTATCTCTATCTCTATCTCTATCTCTATCTCTATCTCTGTCTCTGTCTCTGTCTGTCTCTGTCTCTGTCTCTCTCTCTCTCTATCTCTGTCTCTGTCTCTCTCTGTCTCTGTCTCTATCTCTCTATCTATCTCTCTGCAACCCCATTGCAAAGTTCTTGAATAAAGTCTCCCATGCCAGTTGCATTGGTCCAGTGCAGTTTTTCTTGGACAGACTCTTCTGCACATTGTAGTAGATCCACTTGCCAGGCCCCTGCCTGCTAAATGTTGGAGACTTACCTCCCAGTTAACCAGTGTAATAAAAGACCTCCCACTCTGTTTTTCAGGGTTTCTTCTGCATACGATATGTCTTCCCAGGAGATCCCCTGATTTAAATGTTATATATGTGAAATTTGAAAATCAGAGTTTATAATCTGTTTCTCTACTACCTGTTTGTATGTAACCAGCAGCAAGTTACTTAAATTCTATAAGATTTAGTCTCCTGCTCTTTATAAATATGTGGACAACAGTGTGGTGGTTGCTGGGGGAGAGGGTATAAAAGGACTAAATGATAATGGAAAAAACATTAAAAAATAAAAAATGAAAGTTAAAAAAATCTCAGTAATAATCTTTATATTAATGCTAGGTCGACATATACTATTTTTGACAGATAGGGTTACATTAAATGCATCATTAAAATAAAAATATATACATAGTAAAGATGCCCACACTAGAACTACTTTATAAGAGTTACACAGAATTATCACCACACTATTTTTCAAGCTATCTCCATTCAACTGCATTAGAGAGTGAGCAGGAGGCTGAGAATATTTAGTGATTGTTTGGAAGCAGGTGGATAGAGGTTTCCTGGACCTCCTGCAGGAAGTCATTGAAGAACTAATTAAGGGCCAAAGAAGCACTGCCTAACAAATAGTTTATATGTAGCTGGGAGGTAAAGGCAAAACAAACAGAAAAAAGGTCGAAAGCTTGCTAATTTTACTGAAGAATTCTAAGCACTGAAAGTCTTAAGTAAATTAACTTCCAAATATGATCCTCCCAGGGGACTTTTTATAAAAATATATTCATAAACACAGTAGGCACCTATCATACCAAGACGAATTTGGAGTTGTGTGGACAAAAAATAAGTTCATTGTACTTCATGGGTGAGTTGCAATTTTTGAGAATAATTTTGAAAATTAAAAAACGTTTGCAATTTTTTTCTGCATGTGCTGACTTAAGACTCCAGCCCTCCAGGTTTACAGGACCTCTCTGTATAACAGACTATTTCATAGCCAAGAGCTGCTGGGTGCTTAGTGCATGCTCCACCCTGGGCTAAGCCCTTCACATTCATGAATTTATTTCAATTCCACAGCTCCATGATCTAAATACTAGTTCATAGGCTTTTGTTAATTTCTACTCCCTTCGACAATTTTGAAAACATATTCATGGATTGTCTGAGATAGGATGTACACAATACAAGGAATAAACTTGAAGAGATTTACCTTCAGAGAGCATACTGTACAGAGAGAGATAAGACAGTAGAAAGCCAACCTCACATGAAGGGCAATGGAGATAAAATTTTATGTAGCACTTTAGAAAGCACAGAAAATAAAAATGGCTGCTAATTAGGGAGGTCACAGATGTGGCCTTGGAGCATGCCATATGTTCCACTTGGTAACAAGGGATAGATAGCGGCGAAGTGTGCCAACTACACTAGTTTTAGAATCTGAGGATCTAGCTCCTCATATTCGGTCACTTAACTGCCCTTGCACTTCATTTTTTAAAGATCTGTAACGGGTGTAAATGGAGGCTGGATTGGGGTCCAGGTCTTCTCTAAGTTCCTTATACTGGTTGCTAGTGACAGTATTGATTCTGATTGGTCAGTGGCCACACTGTTCTGGTTGTTAGCTATTCTGCGTATCATCTCTGCTTACATTATAAGCTTTATGAATATAAAATTATTTTATGGTAAAGTACTTTACAAAATATCATACAAATGATAATAGTCATGTTTGCTCAGTTGTCAATTTGGACTTTGTCAATTTACAGTTTAAAACACTTTGCAAGTGTATTTTATGAAATAAAAAAACCCTGCCTCACTCATCTTTGATTCCCCAATGTCCATCTGCCCTAAGGAAAGAGATTTAATTCTTTGTGACCCCACCTACCTTGTCTCAGTTGGTTACAGAGGGTGGCCACATAAAGAAGAACAGGGACCTGAGACCTGTAGTATGTCCTGAACATGATTTGCATAAATCACATTCCTGTTCTTGATATTCTGAACTAAGAATATGAGAAAAAATTTACTACTGATAGAGAAACAAAAGAGGAAAACAAAAAGCTAAAAACAAATCATCCCAGGTACACACATATTTGTAAGGTTTCCAGAAATTCCTTGAGTCTGGAAACCTTCTTTCCTTGGCTTTGAGTAAGCTCTGGCCATAAATTGTGTGGATTTCTCCTACTACCTTTGAAGATACTTTATCCATGTGATATACTTTTTATGAAACTTTTATTCTTATAGCAAAGTTATCCTAATTAAAATAAATGGCCAATTTTGTGTCCCAGTGTGCCATGTACCATGCATACAATAAGCAACCTAATATCTAAACACAAAATGTACACCTAAATATTTTCTATGAGTTTTTGTTTGAATTGTCAACACTACCATAATATATGAATATATATTACTTGTCATATATATATATATATATATATATATGAAAAATAACTGGATGAAATAGGGAAGAACTTTAAAAAACATTAAAATGTGTAAGTTTTCTCTTTTCAAAATGCCTTTGTCACATAATATTCTCTAAAGACATATACATTAACCTAAAACCTTTTTCTTTTCTTAGTCTTTTAAAATACACACTGCAAAGTGCCCTTAGACAGCATTTGTATTCCTGTTTAACTTGATAAACACCTTTGTAGTTCACTGCCATCTTTATTATGCATGAAATGTGACTGTATGGAATATACTGTGACTCTACAAGCAGTAACGTATTGCCTTGAGGCTCACATAGATCAAAATCTGATGGCTAGAGTGAGAGGTAGGATGAAATGCAGGTTGGGCAAAATTAGTTTCAGTTGAGGTTTTTTGACTTGACAGAATAAAGGTTTTATGACCATTTGGGCTACTTTATTGTGAGAATCATGCATCCATCAAAAACGCTGATGACCAACCTATTCCACTATTGACTCTAACAATGTGTTCATCTCTTTCCATTTCTCATGGTGAGATTTTGTCATTTTAAAATTCGATCTTTAGTATAGTGCAACGAAGCACATTTTTATCACTATGATACTTGGTGATAATGACAAGGTACCCACAATTTCTTGTTCTTAATTTATCTCATATATATAATTGTTTATTAAGTAATTAATAGTCTAGGCCCTAGCTGGTGCGGTTCAGTGTATTGAGTGCTGGCCTGCAATTTAAAAAGTCAGCAGTTCAATTCCCAGTCAGGGCACATGCCTGAGTTGTGGGCCAGGTCCCCTGATGGGAGTGTGGGAAAGGCAACCGATTGATCTCACATGTCAATGTTTCTCTCCCTCTCTTTATCCCTCCCTTCCCCTCTTTCTAAAAAATAAATAAATTTAAAAAATTAATAGTCTAATCTTGGAAATAGCCTAGGAATATGTATTTGGATGAATATTTTTTAAGACACAAAACTAAGTATGCACTAACAATTAGAAATTTGCTTATATTGATTTACTCTTTATTCCTGACTGGGACTAGATTTCTACCAATGTCAATTCTCTGTTGTTTTTTTAAATAAGATTTATTCTTTTAAAAAAGTATTTATTAATTTTTAGAGAGAGGAGAAGGGAAGGAGAGAGGGAGAGAAACATCAAATGTGTGGTTGCCTCTCTTGTGTCCCCTACTGGGGACCTGGCCTGCAACCCATGCATGTGCCCTGACTGGGAATCAAACCACAATCCTCTGATTCATACTCCGGCACTGATTCATACACCAGCCATGGCTCTCTTTGTGTTTTCATAGAACTCTTGAGTTTTAGGTAGGCATAAGGCTACTCAGAAATTATTACATTCCCAAACTCATCTGAAGCTCACTGTGAGAGGAGGTGATATGAGCCTTTTCTCTAAAGGTATTTTGTCTTTTCTTCACTCCTTCCGTACATAGACATGGCAGGAAGAGCTGGTGCCACTTCCTCAGGTCCAGGAGTTGGAAGCTGTGTACTGAGAACGTCAGTGCTGCCAGAGTAGGCATGTCTTTTAAAGCATGAATATGAACGAGAGAGGTGTAGTATTTTTAGCTTCTATAATTTTGCTCTTCTTGCTATGGCAGCTCATACTATACCATAATAGTATACGAACATGTTAAAATTGAACTTTCATTTTTATCTGAATTCATTTTCTCCTGTTTTTTCTTTGTCTTGAACAGGTTTTTCCCCCATTGTCCAGCTGAGAAAACCTTAGTTACTCTCCTATTCCCATATCATCATAGCCTTCTGTCATCCCCTCGGCACTCTCTCTACGTCCCTGAAGCGCCATGGTTTCTGCAGGAGCTCATAGGCATTTTAAAATCAGCCCATAGCTCTTATTAACATACGTATTTCTAAAAACTGGGAATGTAACTAATACTTATATCTTCACCCTCAGCCTTAGCACATTGCTCAGCACACACTATGATCAAGAAAACTGACTTCCATGAACAAACACAGACAACCTCCAGAGAAGGAGATCGCGACCAGAGGAGTGCAGTGTGGGGGCAGGCATCGTGACCAGGGGGGAGGAGCTGCCTCCCTCTGAGACTTCCCTGTGGACCGAAAATGGGAGAGCTCCAGGATGCAAGGCTTGATTGTTATGCATGTGTGCCTCGGGTTGTTTTTTTTCCCCCTTAATTTTAATTTTAATTTTTTAGCGCCAGCTGCCAGAGCCCACTCCTCCCCTGCCAGCTGCCTGCCCGAGATCCTGGCCAGCCGCCAGCTGCTGTGCTTGCGGAGAGTCTCCCTGAGATGCTCAAGGAAGGCCACTGAATGCCACTCCTTTAAGGTTTCTTGAAAGATAACTTGTAATTTTTAGCATTTAATAATGATTAGGTTAGTTATCCTTTGAACAGTCACTTTTCTTCAGGAATTAAAGTGGTTTTGGTTCTCTAAATATTTTGTTCAGATCAGCTTGTTTTCATGAATTCATTTACATATTCTAGTCACACTTTGGATTTGTGTTTGTAATTCTTAAGCACAAAGGTATTCCAAAACCTAAATATCAAAACAAAAATAGGTACTTCAATTGAGTTGTAACAGCTTATTTCTCTTATTTCTTGTTGTTTTTCTTGGCAAGTGAGATAGGTTTTTGTTGTTTTGGTTTGTTTTTTGGCTGAGGTTTATATTCATGATTCTATCTGTGTTAGTGACCCTAAGTTGTCTCTTAATGGAATCCGTTTAGTGACCTGTACAAACTAAATTAGCACGTTTTTTTAAATATTTTATTTATTTATCTTTAGAGGGGAAGGGAAGGAGAGAGGGAGAGAAACATCAATGTATGGTTGCCTTTCGTGCGTCCCCTGCTGGGAACTGGCCTGCAGGGAACTGGTCTGCAACCCAGGCATGTGGCCTGACTGGGAATCGAACCGTGATTGTCTGGTTCGCAGGCCCGCGCTCAATCCACTGAGCTACACCAGCCAGGGCCTAAATTAGCACGTTTTATCTAGTTTCCACTGACTATGTGTCTAAATTACAGTTGGTTATCTTGGTAGCTGCCTCAGTTAACAGTTCAGTGCAAGAACGAGCCCACCCTGCCTTTCATCCCCGGGGGATGTGGCCTCTATTGGAGGCTCATTAACAGAACTTTTGCAGCGAGATTGACCAGAGTGTACTTGTTCTAACAGGTTTTCTTCTTTTGAAACATGGTAAATGTCTACTGAAAATCCAATTGACATTCAATTTGAAATCATCTTCTGTATTTGTTTGTAATTCACTCAGGAAGTATGCATAGTTCCCATCTGTTGAAATATTGATTTTGATTTATGATTTAGTAAATTAAAGAATGGCTGGCTTGCATATTAAATTTCACAAGTGACTCAGAGTACATTACATTTATATTGCCCTTTAGAGTTCTACAAAGTCCTTCCATGAATTCTATCTGTGAGCATATTGGGGAAAAGAGTCATGTGTAATTCATCTTTATATCCTGAGCATCTAACTCAGTGCTAATACATGAGAGCTACATAATACAGGATTTTTAATAAACTCATTTGAATTTCTCAATAATTCAAAGAAGATGATGAATATGATACTTCTAAAACATGTCCACAACATATTTGATACTCCTTATATTAGATTTCTATTGTTGCTATGTAACAAATTGCCATGAAATTAATGGCCTAAAACAACCCAAATTTATTATCTCACATTCTACAGGTCAGGATTCCAAAATAGCTAGAAAATTTAGTCAGGGCTCTATTTTTCTTGGGGCTCCATGCAAGAATTTATTTTCTAGCCCTTTCTAGCTTTTAGAGGCAGCTTTGCCTTGGTTTGTGGTCCTACTTCACTCAGACCTCTGATTTTGTTATTATAGCTCCTTCCCTGATTCTGGCCCTCCTACTCCCTATTATAATGGTCTTTGTGATTACATTGATCTTACCTGAATAATCCAGAATATCTTTGCTTCTAAGGATCCATAATCACATCTGGAAAACCCCATTTTTCATGTAAAATAACATGTGCACAGGTTCTGAGCTTAGAGAATGGACAACTTTATGGGAAGTAATATTTAGCTTATCATGTTCTTCAAAAACAAGTCTAATTACACTTCCTTTAAGTGTGAACTGGCCTTGGTGACTTGTCTGTAGTATAAGGTACAATGGGAGTGAGTGGCAGTGTGTTGTTTTAAAGCTGAAGTCATATTAATCAATATGGCTATACAGCTTCTACCAGGCTATCTGGAAAATGAGTTTTGGAATGCTAAGGTTTTATATATATTGTAAAGCTAATTTTTAAGAAGATTTTTTTATTTTGTAGACAAAGAGGAAGGGAGGTAGAAAGAGAGAGAGAAATATTGAGTATGAGAGAAGAAATATGGATTGGCTGACTCTCAGAGGCCTTCTAGTGGGGACCTGGCCTGCAACACAGGCATGTGACCTGACCCAGAATCCAACTGGTGACTTTTCGGTTCATGCTCTTGTGCTCAGTCACTGAGCTCAGTCACTGAGCTGGAACTATATACCAGGTGGATTAGATAGATAAATAGATAGAAAGAAAATATTTATATATGTATATAAATGAGGTCACATTTATGACCTCATTTTACCTTAATTAGTTCCTAAAAAAATCTCCAAATTCAGCCATACTGGGGGGTTAGGCCTTCAAAATATAAATTTTGGACTGAATATAAACATTCAGTCCATATTTTCATTGCTAATAAGCTGTGAAGTAGATGTTACTATTACTATTTTACAAGAAAGCATATTGAAAAAAAAAGAAGCAACTTACCCAATTAGTACTATAAAGCAGAATTTCTTGATTATTGGGCCTGATTGTAACCCAGAACAATAATACCAAATTATTAAGCATATTGCCATTTGAGTTCCCATAGATTTTACAAATGAATCCCTTTAAATTTTTTTCCATTGACTATTTGCCTCTTCCCTTTTTGCCATTCTAATTATCAGCTTATAGACCATGGCATAAAAGCCTTTGTGTCTTTGTACATGATTCTGTGTCTAGCCAACTTCCTACATATTTTCCAAAGTTTATTATGTATGTCCCTTCCTACATGAAACCAACACTTAGGCATTCTCAACTGCACATTTTGTTGGAAATAATTCTTTTCCTATGACCTGTTATAATTCCCTTGCCTACTTCTTAGCACTCAGGTTTGTCATTGTTTTCTCTACCACCTCCCCAGTTATTTATGAACTCTTCAGTTTTAGTGACTGGTCTTAGCATTCCCTAGTAGATGGCAGAAAACTCGATCCGTAGGTACATTTCCCTAAATGTTTGTTAAATGAATCACCTGAGGTCGCATTTAGTAAGTAGGTGTCATTCCATTGTAGTAACAGTAGTTTTGTTATTCAATCTATTCCTAGTTACCCCAATGACAGGATATTTCACTGTTCCAGTTTTTCCTTCTTAAAATGCGTAATGTGTGTGTATAGATTTGAAAATTATGTTTGCATTTCAAGTAACAGTGCCCATTCTTTGGAACAAACTTTACGTAGACATCAAGACTTGTGAACGCAGACCTTAGAGAAAATTTTATTCTACTATTAAACTTTGAAATAAAATTTTTAAAGTGCAAACAGACTCCAGGAGTTATATTTAGTTTCTAAATTGGCATTTAGTTGGAGCATAGTATTGAAAATTGTCGTTCAATTTTCTGTTAGGTTGTCAGCTGCTGTATTGTTTGATAGCTTCAAGATATATCTGCTACCTTAGTAGGCAGCAGATATATCTTGAAGTGATCTGTGACTAGTGGAATTAAATTTTGTGTAGAATAGATGTCTTCTTATATAATAATGATCATAAAATACTGTTCCTTTCTATAAAGAATGTAATAAAAATGTTCATGATGTTTTCAATTATAGAGGAATAAAGAGTTTAATAGGCTTTCATCTTATTATGTATTAGATAGATAACAATATGTTTATTTTGTTCATCCAAATAACAATTACATACTTTGAGTTCAATCATCAACCTAGAAAAAGCTCATTCAGTAGCAATACATGGAATCATGCATTTTTCATTTTGTGTTAATTAACAATGGCAGTCATAACACAGGTTGCCAAGACAAAGAAATTTTTCAGCTGTTAAATTTCATACTTGTTTATAAAACAAAAGGTACTTCAGAGTTCTTTAACCTGAAGCTTACCATTTAATTGTGAAGACCAAATGTCAAGTTCTCTTTACACTAATACTTCACAAAATGATTTTTAACACTTTTGTACCTTATACAATCTTTTTGCGTTTCCATATTCTGGCATAGATTTTTAGATGAAAGCTTCTCCTTCCCTCATTGTTATGTTTTATTGCAAAAGTAAACACTTCAGAAATACATTAAATGTGATTATTTTTTCTTTTCTAATTTTAGTGTAATACACCCTGATTAGTCTTTCTTTAAGACATAGAACAAAACAGATTTGTGTCAAGGTAAAAAACAAAAGAGAGAGAAACAGCACTAACATTAATAAAGATAAATTTAAGTTTATGTATCACCTATAAAAGTGCTTCTGAGAAATACTTATAGCATCAGCAGGGGTTTTTTTGTTTTCATTTTTCAAAGCATGAGAATATTTTTCCCTTGTTTTAACATCGTTGTCCTCATGCCCTTAGGAGGACTGAGGGAGCAGTGTATTTATTTCAATAGGGTTGCCATAATGCAATACCACAGACTGGGTGGCTTAAACACAGAACTTCATCCTTAAAGTTCTGGACACTGGAAGGCCAAGATCGGATGCTGGAAGGTTTGGTTTTGTCTAAAGCCTTTCTCCTTGGCTTGCAGACAGTCACCTTCTTGCCTGTCTCCACATGGCTTCACTCTGGGTCAATGCATTGCTGGTGCCTCTCTATGTTCTAATCTTTTCTTCTTAGGAGGCCACTATTTAGATTGGATTAAGGCATGCCTTAGTGACCTCATTTTAATTTAATTACTTCTTTAGAGGTCTTATCTTCCAATATAGTCACTTTCTGAGGGACTGAGTGGTAGGGCTTCAATATATGAACTTTGGGAGGACAGGTAGCGTTGGAAGAATGACACAAGCTGTGTGATCTCTTTCCCTTCATGTTTTAGGATATAAATATTTTTATATGAAAGAAGGTTTGGGAGGTCTGTAGATGTCTATATTAATAGGGTTATTTTGGTTTTCTTATTCAAAGGGCATATCAATTTGACTTGTTAAGGATAATAGATTTTATTTAAATAATAATTATATTATATGAACCAACTTTATACAATTTTACCTATTTATTATAATTCCCATGTAATTATTCATGTATTATAAATTCTATTTATTAAGACTATCCAAAGTTAAACAAAATAAAACAAAATAACAAACAAACAAAAGACTGTGACATGAGATTAACCTTTCACTCCAGTCCATCATGATGGGAGTGAGAAGAAGAAATGATTCCATGTGATCATTACATTGGATGATGTATTTAAGGAGAATAAACATCTCAAGGAGCAGAAGTATAAATGAAAAACTGTTCTCATATGAGTTCTCTAAATAGAAATTGGAAGACTATCAAATATTTTAGTACTAATTTCCCAGAAAAGTGAAAAACAAACTATAAGAGTTGAGATTTTTTTAATGAAATAGGAAAAATAATAGACCACTGTTTTTTTAACCACATAATATGCTTACTGTGTATCACATTTAAAATTGAGTTTTCATAAGGTACATAATTATCCATTTGGTTTAATAATTGAATTAAGTATTTCCCATCAAATGTAATGACAATAGTTGATTTATTCAAAGGGTACTTGAACAATAATGAAATAAATTTAAAAAAAGAGTATATCAGGATAGAGGTATATGAAACTAAAACTGTGGCATTAGCTCACTATGAAACAGCACCTTAAGGAGTGACATCATGGAGTGCCTAAAAATACAGATGTTATTCAGTGTTTTATCTTCATGTTCTGACTAGACAAAGACCTCTTACTGTTCTGTATTTCCCATCCCTGTTTAGGGATTGCACATCAGGGTTTCAGGTGTTATTTAGCCTGTTATATATTTTCTACCAATATTTCTAGTCTTTTTTTTTTCATTTAAAGGATCTTAATAATTTTTTTCTTAAAAGTACATGTGATCCTCTTACAAATTATTGTTCTTGGTCAAGCCATTGAATGGGCACTCAGTAGGCATTGGGATACACACAAGCTAAAGGAAAACCTCTTGCTCCCAAGTAGCTGGGATATACTTGTAGAGATGAAAAAGTAGACTAACTTTTCAAGACAATGTGATAACTGAAGAATTAGAGGTGAATGCATGATGCTTAGAGGCAAAGACTGTAAATAGTTAGGCTTAGGAGCTGGCTTGATGGTTGGCCTCACAGAAGTTGCACAGAATATGACAACATCAGATATAAATGTTGAAAAGGACAGAAAAATGTTCAGAATAAAAAATTATTGGCAGAATATTATTCAAAGTTTCTTATAAATACCCACTAGAGCATATTCCAGAGTTAAAGAGGAGACTTAAACTAGCTTGGTACTACTGGGGACGGACAAAGATTTGAGAGTTGAGACTGCAGAAGGAAGCAAGATGCCTTTCATCAAAAGCCTTATATGTTGTACTAAGGTCTTTAAATGTTATCGTGTGCAAAATGGGAGCTTTGGAGAGGTTGATGCTAAGGGTAGTATTTATTGAAGATATATTCAATATGAATTATCACAAACCTAGTGCTTCAAAAACCACAATTTCCATGGGTCAGGAGTCCAAGCCATGGCTTATTTAGGATCTCTGTTCACAGGGATTCAAAGAAGGTGACAGCTGAACAGTGTTTTCATCTGGTCACTCAACCAGGAAAAAATCTACTTGTAAGTTAATTTAGGCTTTTGGCAGAATTTATTTCCTTGTGTTCATATGATGGGGGTTCTCAGCTTATGGGCTGTCAGCTGGAGGTTGTCCTCAGGTCTTAGCAGCCACCCTTATATCTCTACATGCTGCATCCGTATAGATAGTTCCCCGTCACAGCATGGCTGGTTGGCTTTCGGAAGCAACAGGAGAATCTGTCTCTCTCTTGTCTTCTAAATTAAAGTCTTATTTATCATCATACAGTCATGGGAGTAAAATCACATCACTTTTGCCATATTCTATTTGTTAGAAAAAAAGATATAGGCTCCTCCCATACTCAAAGGGAGCACATAATACAAAGATTTGCAATAATGAAAATATTAATAGGCAATATACAAACTGGATCAGAAGCATTCTTAAAACCTATGTCAGCGGCATCAGCATTTCCTATGAACTTGTCAGAAATTCCAGTTCAAATTTCTGACAAGTAAAGAAGGAGAAAGAAAAACTCCCAATAATGTCTTAAAACCCTGGAACCAGCCACAGCTGATTCAGTAAGCTATCACTTTGGACTTCCTGTGAATGTACAACAATAAATTAATTTATTTAGATATTTGTTGCTTTGAATGGTTTCAATTAGGTCTGTGTCATTCATAACTGAAAGCGTCCTGATGGTTTTATTGAATCAAACTCTGGAAGTGGGGTTCAGCCTTCTATGTGTTAAGTTCTCCAGTTGATTCCGTTGCTTGCTAAATGTTAAGAACCACTGATCTGCATGGTGGATCTTTCCGCCCTCTTAGGAGGAAGGTTTGCTGTATCACTTGACGATACTAGTAAATGAGCTAGGGAAAGTTTTCAGAATCAGATTATTTCCTCCAGGATTAAAATTATAGTTGTGGAAGACGGCAAAGAAGGGAAACTGAGAAGCAAGAGTCATTGTGTGAAGTGAGGCTAACGCAGTTAAACCATGTACAACGGTGTATGATTAAAAGATGGGAATTTGACGAAGTGGGTGGTGAAAGCAATTTCTGAGCTAAAGCACAGAAAGATACAGCAAATTTTTATCTGTTTTCTCTAGTTATGGTCTACGCTCAAGCATTAGTAATATAAAAGGGGAGTAGACAATGAATGTTGGTGTTTTTATTCAGAGAGAATCTATTGAATGAAATGACAAAATGCTGAAATATATCCACATTCAAGAGGCATACAGAGAAAGAAATCAATAAATGTATTAAAAATGTAGGAGGGAAAACTCAAGAGATGTACCTTGGAAGTTCAGGAAAGGGATAGTTAAAAAATAAAATAGGGTGTATATAAGAGTATCATGTATCACAGGACTGGTAGGGCACTTTCAGCTGTGATGACACAAACCTAACTAAAACAATTTGAAAAAGTTAATACCTGGATGAATTAATCTAGTTTTTAACATTCAAGAAAAGTCCAGCCTGATGGCTGACTGGACCAGTTATGATCAAATCCAGGGTCTTAAGACATTATCAAGAGTTTCTCTCTCTCTCTTCTCCTCCTCTTCCTCCCTGCCTCCTGCTCTTAGCAGTTCCAAGTTAATCTTTTATCCCAGTGGGGGTGAGAGGGGGTGTGACTTTCTTTTCCCCAGCATCTATAAAAGTTCTGAGAGCAGACTCTGACTGGCTTGGTTTACTTAGATCACACAACTACTCCAGGAAGGTAAACGTCATCCCCCGGCCAGCTTGTGTCAAATGCCCACTCTTGCAAAAGAGCTGAAATAACCAATGAATGGATAGGCCACCAGCAACATTGTTATCGTGAGTGAGGTAAGTTCTGAGAAATGTCCCTTGGTTTAGACAGTCAAAGCATCATTGATGCCAGAGCTATTTTGGTAGCTGGGTAGCTACAAAAGGGAGATTGCACCCTGGCTGATATGGCTCAGTGGACTGTGTGTTGGCCTACGGACCAAAGGATGGCTGGTTCAATTCCTGGGCAAGGCGCATTTCTGGGTTGTGGGCCAGGTCCCCATTTGGGGGCGTGCAAGAGGCAACCAGTTGATATTTCCCTCATGCAATGATGTTTCTCTCTTTCTCTTTCCTTCCCCTTTCTCTAAAAATAAATGAATACAGTTTTTAGGAAAAAAGGGACATTGCATTGGCCTGAGAAGTATAAAGAAAAGGAGGTGTGGTGAAATGCTCATGTCCTGTCCACCGTGTCATGGTCTCTGAAATGACTTTTCACACAGAAAGTCATCAGTAGCCCCCAGCCAACGTTGTCTCACTTTAAGTTCAGTCACGACCATGGTAAATGACAATTTAAAGTTACTCTTATTTTCTCACCTGATATAACTGCCATTATACCCAAACAAGAGATTCTCTTGGCCCTGTGCCCTCCAGCTGCACACTTACCCAAGGAGCGTGAGCTCTACATGGGTCCAGGGTCATGCCCCAATTTCTGCACTGTGTCCTGGGTTCCAAATTCTCTGTCTGAGTGTCCCCAAGTCCACTCATAAGGCCTGTAATCTTACCTTCTTCATGTTATTCTTGCAGAGAAATGATCATTCTGTAGTTGGATACAACCCTATGTCATACAGGTAAATTTTTGCTGTCTGGAGACAATAAAAATTTAGAAATATGGACTGTAATAACCAAACACAGAGGTGTGAAGCATCTTACAGTGCTGCAGTTAGGAGATGGAGCACAGAAGAATATTATCTGTTTGGTCTCCATATTCCAGCAAGAAACTTTAAGAAGTCCAAGTAATTTGAACTTGGCCTTTCAGGTCAATATGAACATATATTTGTCAAAGTATGAGAGTTGTCTAGATTTTAACGCCTGTCAGTTTGGTTTACGGCTTTTAAATGTGTAAAACTATGTTATACAAACCTTTGCTTATATTCTGGCCTCATGCTTCACAACTGTTAAGGGGTAATTATATAAGTACTAGGGACAAAGGATAGTATATATTGTAATTCTGGTCAATTTGTTAGTTATAAATTATTTATATCTAACACATGATACTCTATGCTATAAAGTTGTAGGTCAAGGGTTGTTTTCAGTAAATGACCATGATCATGCCTATGTTTGTATCTATGCCTTTGGGGAGTTCTTCCCATACTGTTGTTGGCCTTAGCCATGGGAATTGCCTTGGCCAGTGAGACAATATCAATGTAATATAAAGAGACTTAAAAAGTGTTTTGCATTGGGGCTTGCCATCTCTTCTTACTCAGGGATTTCTATCATGTCATAAATCTTGAGTTAGAAAGTTGGCTGGTAAGAGGCCCATAGTCAACTTATTGCATCACCACAGCGTGCTATCAGACATGTGAGTAAGGCCATCGTAGGCCCTGCAGCCCCAGGTGAACTGCTACCTGACTGCATGGATCAGCTGAATTACGCCAGCACAGAGTAGTCCAACAAAAACTGAGAAATCATAAGTATTTTCTGTTGTAAAGTCACTAAGTGTTGGGGTGGTTTGTTTCACAGCAAAACATATACCTTTTACATTTACTAAAACACATGCCTAGAATTTTCACTCTGAGTTTATTACTCATTTTATTCTGGTATATTCTAAACCCCATGACATGGTAGATCTAAGATCTAATCTATGCTTGCCTCTTTAGACTTATCTCTTACACCTCTCACCATCTCTAATCTTTGCATCTCATGTAATGCTATTTATAGATGTTTGCAAGCCTCCAAATATCTCAAGTTGTTTTATAAATCATTAACTTTGATTTTACCACTTAATACTATTTAAATTGCTCTTCTGCTCCGTGTGTTAATCCCCATCAAGAGGTAAATGTCTGCTTATATATTCCAAGGCCTATTTTCTATTTTTGATTTCTTTTTTGATACACTCATATAGAATAGTGCATTCTTACCTCCCCTCATTGAGTTATAAATTTTTATTGTGACCACTTATGCAAATACATTGCTCTCTTTTTATTACATCATAGGTAAAATGGCACCTTAAGAGCATGAACAATATTACCTAGTTCTTTCTGCATCCTCAACCTCTAACTGACCTTACAGTATGCACTCTAATGCAGATTTATTGAATGACAGATAAAGGAGGGGAAAATGAACAAGAAAAAAATGAAACAATGTATACAGATGTCTTCTTAGTTTGTTCCCAAGAATGAGATAGAAGAAAGACAATGACACAAATCAAGGAAATAAAATAGGTTCAATTTAGTTATTCTTTCATAGTTATAGGTACTTTTTGTACTTGTACCTTGTACTTTTTTTTCTTTTAAAAAGTTTTATTGAGAGGCTTCTCAGACCATGGTTTTATTATGATTTAAAAGACTCAAAACAGAGGCAGGAGGATTAGATTTTGAATTAAGTACCTTGAAGATGATGCAGTTGGATTTATTAGAGTCCCTGGTAGTCCTAATGGAAGGATATTTATCATTTTGATATAAGATGCAAGGATATCGGTGTGTTTGCATGTAGAAATTTGAGAACTTTCTCTACCAAATGGGCACTGCTTACTTCATGAAGTTTTAGGAAAGTAGGGAAGATCTTCTGGTAGAAAGGGAAGGAAAAGAGGGAGATAAGAGGAATGGAGAAGTTCAGTAAAAGTCTAGAGCAGCTGCTTATTTGATTTTGAGAGAGAGCAAAATGATATTTAAGGAATATCTAGGCAATTCGTACTTTTCCATTATCTTTCTTTGTAGGCCAACCTATTGTGGTGTTCATTTTTTCTTGTTGTCTGCTTTCTTTATTTATTTCTTCTTTACCATTTATGCTTTCTCATCTTGTTTATATTTTGGAGGATAGAATAGAATAAACAGAACTTTGTTTATATTTTTGGAGGATAGAATAGTGTCTGACTTTATGTAATTCTTTTTTTAATATATCCAGAAATTTGTTTGCAGTTATAATTAGCTTATAACTAAGGGCGCTTGGTTAAAAATGGTTTCATAGTTTGTAAACCTTTTGATTTTAACGATACCAAAACTTCCAATAACCATTTTGTTTTTAGTACTTTTACCTATTTTGTGAGAAGTTCAAGTGAAGAAGACTTATTCAGCTCAAGTCATTCAGCAGTTGCAAGGATTAATTTGACAGAGTTGTGATAGAATTAATATCCCCTTTATTCCTTGGCCTAGAAAGATATGAGTAATTGAAATCTGGCCCTTTCCCTCACTTTCAACACAAGCACCTGAAACTTCTCAATAAAAGAATTCCTTGTTATAAGCTAGTTCAGAACTAGCTTATAAATATCTCATCAGGGTATGGCTGTATCAATATGTAGCTCTAAAACAAGTAGTTCAGAGAAAAATGTTTTGGGAAGAATCACAGTGAAATGAAAGCTATCCAGATGTTGGAGTCAATAAAAAAGCCTTGGTTTAAATCTTAACTTTGCTTCTTATTAACTTCGTGACCAGGATCATGTCTCACATTCTCTCTTAGGAGTAGTTTTTGGATTTCATATGAGAGGGTGACTGCTAACATTAACTGAAATAGCACTCCTAGAGCGGAGAGCAAAATGTACAGCATGTAATAGGTACTTGACAAATGGCACCCTCCCCCCTCCCTTCACTACTTTCAACAGCAGCAAAGAAGAAATTTACAAATACAGGGTCATTTATTTGGAAATAGGTATTTCTTTATGAAGACACAGAGCTTTTGCATGAGTTGTGCCACGTGCTGGGGGTGTTTCACTTTAAACATCACATACAAACATGATATATATTGATAATTTACATTAAAATGTTAAGTTGTTTTGAATCTTCCTTAGGGGTATCTGCCTTTGCAGTGCCTCATTTACTTCTCTGTTCTATGTCTTAGTAAATTCATAACAGATGTTGGAATCTAGGTGGGTAAGCAAAATATCCGAAGGCAATTCAAGTATGTGAAGAATCTTCAAATATATTTTGTCCAAAAGAGAATGAGAAGTGGAAAATGTGTGAAGAAAATTTTAATGGTAAAAAGTATGATATGTTCTATATGTATTTCAATCTAGGAGGCATTTGGAATAAAATTTCTAGGTTTATCTGGGATACCAAAAAGAGAGAAGGAAAGAGAGAGAAAAAGGGGGGGGGGGGAAAGAGGGAGGGAGATAGAGTGATAGAGAGCTAAACCTATCATCAGGTTTAATTTGTACTCCGAAGGAAAGCCTATGGCCTATTCACTTCCTTTCAGCCTTAGACAGCATACTGCCTTTTAGATCTCCTCTTTACCTGAGGACATAGAAAAAGAAAGTGTCATATCAGTATCAAGAGGGACCTCTTTAAGAACAGAAAGTCTAACCAGACCTCGCAGGTATGTTCGGACTGTATCAGCATAAAAGAGGGTGGAAGGCCCTTGGGAACTGTGGAAACAGCTCTCTCTACTTTAGCCCTGCTCTTTTGTCTCATGCAAGCAGTGTTTAGAGTTTGATTCTAGTTCCCTGAGCAACTGCAAAGAGTTGCCTGGACTTAAATTCTAGAGCAAGAAATTGCCCTTAAGTGTTTGTCATGGACCAGTGACAATGGGAAAGCAGGCAGAAAAGGTCCTATACTCAGGAATTTTGAACTTAGTGGGTAAGGCAGACTAAAAACAAAATATGCTAGTAAGACAAAAGTAAGATGTATGCAAGAGATAGGATATTAAAATATAAATAATAATGCCTTCCTAGTTCCATGACCTGAGTTTTCCGTAATATTGAGGAAGCATATTTTTACAACTCTAATTTTATTCCTAGATGCTTAACCTTGTAATTGTATATAATTTATTTCCTTGAAAAACCTGATTTGGATGGCCAGGGAGGAAAAACACATCCGGAAGTTTGGATGAAGACCAGTAGTAAGGGTGCAGCCTTACTTCTTTGTGATAATAATAACTGCTTCTATATGTATTTGGAGAAATGCAGGAACCAGCAGTTCCTGTGATTTTTTCAGCAATTAATTCAGCTAGGAAGAGCTGAGAAAACTGACTGGTGTAGAACCAAAAATTAAAGAGTCCAAGAGCCTGCATTTGAATTTTAGCTCAGTCTTACAGGCTGGTGATTTTTGACAAGTTACTAAACTTTGCCAATCCCCAGTGTCTTCATATCTAAAAATGGATATTTTAATAGGGTCTACATCATGGGATTAAGAATTAAGAAGGGTGATCCACATAAAACACCTAGCACATAAAGTATTGTCCCAAGATATTAGCTATTTTTACTAATGAAATATGTTTTGAAAATTACAGCGGTGAAATTATTTTTTCATTTACTCCATTTGTACATATTTCTATCTGTATGTGCCTGAATATAAATGTAACTGAACATATGTCCGGCTGCCTGCCCCTATGAAAGCCAATACCTGAGAGGCAGGTGCTGGTGTAAAGGAAAGTGGTTTATTCAGATGCTGGCCACCTGGAGTATGCTGGCCACTGTCACAAAGCCCATCCTCTGCAAAAATAAAACTTGTCTCAAAGTCACTCCCCACCTCTCAGTGGAAGCAGATGCTTCTGTATCAAGAGAGAGGGGAACAGAACAAAGGAATCAAGGGACGGATTTGAAAAGTTCTTTCTGTGCAGATGAGCACAGTCCATTCGGATAAGGTGAGTGGTGACCCAGGGTGCATCATCCTAGTTCAGTCATCCTGGTTTCACGTCATCCTGACTTTATGTCATCCATGTTCCACAGCTGAAGGTCAGCAAAGTTCCTGGAGCTGGGATATCTAAGGGTCAGAGTCTGTATCTTTTGAAGTTCCTTCCTAGGCTTAGTACACAAACATGCTGTTCATCTACAAGCTACACATTACTCAGAGTCAGCTTTTACAGAAACAATGTCAAAAACAATGGTGGGGTGGGTTACAATTCCTCACTATTGCAATTCCCTACTGTTACACAAGCAGCTTGCAACTATATAGAGTATGATAAAGAGTTGAGAACATAAGTAAATTTGTTTTCATGGATTGGAAGAATTTTTTAAATTTTATTTAGTTATTTTTCAAGTACAGCTTTTTGTCTATTTCTCCCATCCCAGCCTCCCCCACCCCTTGCTCCCCACCTTCCTCCCATTTCCACCCCCCTTAGTTCTCATCCCTGTGTCGTTCCTATTTGTTTCTCCAAATCCCTCCCCCTTTTTTTCCCCTTAAATTCCCTTCCCTCTCCCCTCTGTTCACTGTCCCATTGTTCTCTATGGGAAAAGAACTTGAACAGACACTTCTCCAAGGAGGACATACAGAACATCCAGAGACACATGAAGAGATGCTCAATATCGTTAGCTATCAGAGAGATGCAAATTAAAACCACAATGAGATACCACTTTACACCAGTCAGGATGGCTATCATAAACAAAGCAACAAACAACAAATGTTGGAGAGGTTGTAGGGAAAAGGGGTCCTTAGTTCACTGTTGGTGGGATTGCAGACTGGTACAACCACTATGGAAAACTGTATGAAATTTTCTCAGAAAAGTAAATTTGTTTTTAAAAGCATATACTGCCCTGGCTTGTGTAGCTCAGTGGACTGACCATGGGCCTGTGAAGTAAAGGGTCACCGGTTCAATTCCCAGTCAGGGCACATGCCTGGGTTGCAAGACAGGTCCCCAGTAGGGAACATATGAGAGGCAACCACACACTGATGTTTCTTTCCCACTCTTTCTCCTTCTCCTCCCCTCTCTCTAAAAATAAATAAATTAAAATATTTAAAAATAAAATAAAAGCATATACTGCACATGTATATAAAAATGTGTCCACACTTTTTGTTTGAAGCCTCTACTTTAATTACTTTTTACTTTCAATCTTATTTTTCCTTGGCTGTTGCTTGTGTATAGCATTTTTCCAGGGACATAGGAAACACCAAGAAAATCTTGTTGAATGAATTAGTAGATGAATGAATGAATCACTAAAGTATTAGATAAAGGTAATTACTGCAGTAGAAATACAGAAAAGGGGGCAGATTCACAAATTCTGTACTATAGAATAAAAATGAGCATAAACGAGGATATCTGGAAAAGTACATTTTATTCATGATGCCTCTCACACTTAATATCATCAACATTTATGCATTAGGTAATTATTTGGAGAACATATGCAAAGAGTTATATACAATTCAACTAAAGAATTTCTTTAGCTCATCAGCAGATGAATGGATAAAGAAAATGTGGTATGTGTACATATATAAAATATATATCATATATATGAATATAATGGACTATTAGTCATAAAAATAATAAAATCTTCCATTCCCTACAATGTGGATGATCTTGAGGACATTATGCTAAGTAAAATGCATCAGGCAAAGACAAATACCATATGATCTCATATGTGGAATCTAAGAATAAAAACAAACAAACTTTAAGCTCATAGGCATAGAGAACAGATTGGTAGTTGAGAGAGGCAGGGTGTGTAGGATAGGTGAAAAGTTTTAAGGGGGGTCAGAAAGTATCAAGTTTCAATTATAAAGTAAATGTCCTAGAAACATAATGTGCAGCATGCTGACAATAATTAATAATGCTACGTATTTGAAAGTTGCTAAGTATAGATTTTTAAAATTCTTATCACAAGAGAAGTTTTTGTGTAACTAGGTAAAGTGATAAATGATATCTAGACCTGAGGTGATCATTTCACAATGAATAAGAATATCAAGTCACTGGGTTGTACAACTGAACCGAAAATAATGTTCTGCGTCAACTATACTGCAATTAAATATAAAGAGATATTACTGGAAGATCTCTTCAAAACTCTATAAATACACATAATTATAACACTGTGTGTGTAATACATGCTGAGGTACATCAGTTAGAAAATGGCAGCAATTTCTCCATCCTCCCTATATCTGTATACTTTGTAATATGACTTTGCTGTTCCTCTCAATGAAAAGGGGGACACATGAACACATGCTTTTGCCAAAAGAGTGTGTGGAGGGTGACCTTGTTTTAACTCCAACACTGGGTGGTGAATGGATTTGCATGTTTCCTCTGTTTGGACCCAGACACCGCCACATGAACAGACCCAACCTACCTTCCTGTAAGACCAGAGAAACACGAGCCATGTCAGGCACATCTGAAGACAGTCAATGATCACATCAGTGAGGCCCCACGTGATCTACCTGCTGATGGCAGAAACCTAAGTAAAACAAAACAAAATAAAATCAGCCACGCTTGGATTATATCACCAGAGTGGTCCGGCTGATTAATTATAGAAACTTACATACAATGACACATACTTATAATTTTATAACGTTGGATTTTAGTGTAGTTTATTATAGAGCAATGCATAACTTATTCACTTAGATATTCATATGGAATCATTTGTATAACATGCATACTAATTTACACAGCATATATGAAATATGTTTATAAATTTACATAGATATGTATAAGGGTGTACCCTTAAAAATGGAATTATCTTTGGAGTGTGGGCCCCTTGTAGTTCAGGCTTCCCCCACTAGATGAGTGTTCTAGGAAGGGGTCTATATCAGTTTACCAGCTGGCATTGTTGTGAGAGACTGCATTTGGCTTCAGTGAAATTTTTTTGAAGACTTTTTTCGTGTGTTTGCCCATTTCACGATGGGTGATTTACAAGCACACCTGCCCACACTGTGCCAAGGGCTCAACAGTTTTGACCAAAAATGACATGACCCCCCCTTCCCCACCCTCCCTATTCAGCTGATCTTGCCCCCAGTGACTTTTTTTTGGTTTCCCAGATGAAGAAAATGTCCTCATGAAGAAATATTTTGCTGATGTGGAAGAAGTAATAGAAAAAAACAGCAGAAGCACTGAAAGGCATCAAAGTTAACAAGTTCAAAAACTGTTTTGAATAGTAGAAAAAACATCTCAATAGGTGTATTATATCAACTGGAGGGACTTTGAAGGAGACTGAAGTTTAAACATGTAAGAATACATACACAATTTTTAAATAAATAAATTCTGATTTTTCTGGGACCCCCTTCATGTAGTTTTATGCACACATATGCATAAGTTTATATAAATAGAAGGGGTAGAGATAGAGTGAGAGGGAGTGAGTATGTGAGTTTGGGATTTTTATTTTTAATCTCTCCTTTAACAATGCCGTTGGCAAGAGAGAAAAACTCTAGCTTTAGGTGAGAGATTTGCTGCTGCAAATCTCTGTACATAAATAGTCTTAGCTCATTAATTTCCAGTAAGTAGTAGCTGCCACTCAGTGGTCATGCCAACTGTAGCAAATAGGATAGGAATAGGAGAGATGTTTGAATCTCTCTGAAGGCCATCAGTGGAGGTTCAGGCTTAAAGCCCTAGTGGGTAAACTAATCTTGGTTTCATAAATGTAATCTCAAGCAGATGTGGAATAGCCAGGGTCCATGGGATGTCATGATTTTAGAACTTTTTATCTTCTGAGAAAGAGATGGCTGGGTCAAACTTGTCAAGAAATAAGTTTAGTTATAAACTTATGAAAAGTCCACATTTATGGTAGTATTCCAATATTTCAGTCTAGCTCAGATTGTTATTTCCAATATTGTTAACTCAATATTCTTCTAATACTCTGACACAAATTACCAAAATGTAATTATAATTATAAGGCTGTTTGATCATGGGCTTTTAAGTTCTATACAGAAATTTAATTCTAAGTCTTCTTCCTTTATTTCAATTTACACATATGAAACACAGAAAATAATATCCTAAAAAATTGATTTTGATAAAGGTGGATATTACTGGGAATTTTTTTCAATGAAAAATGCTATACTAAATAGAATGCTTTAAAAACATAAGACAGAGAAAAAATAGTAAAGAATTATTACATTGATTGTGACAACTTGAGAAGCAGCCAGAAAATATGGAGAAAAACTGAGGGCCCTTGGCAATCAAGACACAACCACATGGCAAATTGTGCCTTAGTTTTGAGACTTTGCAAAGTAAAAGTCAAAATATAGACTATCTGGTAAATCTGTTTGCTCATTAAAATGAGATCAGAGTAAAGAGTTAGAGTAAAGAGATCAGAAATAAACCAGCCACCCCCGCCTTGTTTCACCCAGGAGACTAGAAAGAAAAGTTGCCTTGGCTCTGATGAGAGAGAGAGAGAGAGAGAGAGAGAGAGAGAGAGAGAGAGAGAAGAAACAAAGGAAAATCTTGGCCAGCTCTATGAATAATGTGCAGCCAAAATTCTCATCACTCAACTGGTCCAGAGAACTATCTCAATGTAAAGTGTTTAATGTAAAGTGGCCCTGGTCACCTGTTAACAGACCGAGCAAACACTAATCCATAATGAAAAAATATATTATAGGCTTTTAGAAACCCCCACAAAAATAATATTTCCAAATCAACTCACAGTGCAGTGATTGAAGTCTTCTAAACTTGCCATTTGATAGGGTATAGAGGACAATACTGAAGGAAACAAAAATAGAGAAATTATAGGTCTCTATTAAAATGGGAATTAGGGGGTAAGGGCTAGGAAAGAGGTTGCAAACATAAAGAATTTTATAATGACCAGAGGGCACAAAAGGATGCAGGAACTGGGGAAGTAGGAGATGGAGTCAGGAAAGGAATCACAGTAAATAACTTGTGGTGATGACCTGAGAATTATGGAATTATTGTAGAAAGTAACATAACTCCAAAATATAAGAAATTCTGTGATTGATAGATCTTGATATCAAGGTAGAATGTTACAGTGTTCTTGAATGAGGAGATTTTTGTAGTAGCATGTGAATTCTTGGGGTTGGGTCTGTTGTTTGACTCCTACAGAGCCCAGATCATAGCAATCTTATACCCCCCAAATTTAAGGGTTGCTTCATAACTGCTCATGATTAGAACAGGAGTGAGGATGGTAGAGAATGCAGGTCATAACCATGCTTGGGGCTTCTTCTCGACTCCCAAAGGTGGAGATGTGACAGGTCACCCTAACGTTCTCTAACTTAAGGGGTTTCTTACTTTTAAATAGAACTAAAAAATGTAGTCTAGCTATCTTTTTATTGCTCTTATATAACATTAGAATATATTTAACTGCTTTTGCTTATGTGTAAAAGATCAATTGATTACAGAACAGTAAAGTTGTTCTTATCATCTTTTGTAGATCTTTGACTTTTAAAATGTATATATGTGTAGTTTGAGAACAACGTCATTTTCATTTTGCTGAATAGTCATAAATTACATTTTCTTGCCATATTGTTTGGATGAGCATCACTAGTAAAATATTGAAAATGAGTGATGATAGTAGATATTTCAGTTTTATTTCTATTAAAGGAGAATATATCTATTGTTTTGTTACCAAATATACATTTTGGCACTTTTTTTAGTAGATGCCTCTTAGTTAAGGCAGTTCCAAGCTGTTCAAATTCAGGAAGACATTTTATCATGAAGATTATTAAATATTTTTAATTCTCACAACTTTAAGAAAATAATATTATTTGGCAGAGAGCAGAATTGAATTAGACTGTTTATTCTACCAACAATGTGCCTACATGGGCATACTTTTCCAAGCCAGCTAATCAGTATCAACTGTTTACTTCTGAAAGTCAGCCAATGAGGGAAAGATTTATTCAAATACACCTGTTTCTGAAAATCAACCAATCAACTACTCTCACCTCTGGGTAACTAAGTTTAACTTATTAATATGATAAACTTCATGAGGTTTTCATTTCTAATGTTAAACTACTTCTATATTTCTGGCACAAATTAACTCAGTAATGATAATTTTTGTAAATGTAAATTAAAACATTCAAGTTATTAACATATCAATTAAGATTTTGTATCTATATTGTGAGATTGGCATAGACTCCTTTTTCCTATATTCTCCTTGTTAATATTTTTTACCAAGGTGTTGCAAACTTTAAAATTTGAGTTTTTCTGCATTTTGAAATAAATTACATGACATTTGAAAATGCCTGGAGCAAGTTATCTGGCTTTGTTTTGGTGGTAGATTCATAAATTTGGTTATCTCTTTTATACCACTTCAAACTTCTTTCAGTCCTATCCCTGCTACAGTGACCATTTCTATGAGATGTTGAATCGCTTTATGCAAGGACAACTGGGTAAGCCATCACAAGGAACCCATTCTTGTACCTCTCATTTTCTACCATAGAGCCACCCTCACAGTTACTCTCCACTCAGCCATGTACAACCCAGAAATTCAAAGAAAATAGTGGCCACAGGGCTACCCTTTACACGGGGCAAAGAGGAATGAGAGCAAAAAGATGTATGCCCCCTTCTTCCCTTTGTACCCCTGGTGAAGAGTTCTGAGACTTACCATCTTAGATTCTCAACCATTTACCTAGAGGAGGGTGCAATTCGATCAATCCTTCAGGTGGTTGTCCCTCCCTTCCAGTTGCCTTCCACCTCTCCTGTACTCCAGATCCACAGTATTACATTTCTACATAAATACCTACATGTATGAATTTTTATGTCTTTTTCTGGGAAAACTCAGGCTAAAACATTTTTCTGTTGTCTATCTCATTTTTCTACTTGTGTTAATTATATTAAGTTAAACAACTATTTGTGTAAATAAGTTAATTTTGACTCAGTTTTCATTTTTGACATGAAAGTGCTTTTAGTGCTTTTTTAAATAATATTTTATGTAGTCATTTATAAGTATATGGAAAATTTATATTCCCTTAAAAAAGAAAAGCTTCACCAATAGTCAATGATATTATTAATTATAGTGAATCCTGATTTCCAAGATGTTAAAATATGAAATATCTAGATTTCAAATTTCAAATACTAGCATTGATTTTTGAGATTTTTATCCTTTCAATCTATTTGTTTGCATAGTTTTAAGTCTTAAAAATAAGCTTTTACTTTCAGGGGTGCACAATTTTTATATTTTAATTTTCTTATTGTGGTTTAGTGTCATTAATTTCTTAACTTTTATCTTCTTGAAATAGTTCTTCAGTTCCTTTTCTAGCTTTTCATGTTGTACTCTAACCTCATTGGTTCTTGCTAATTTTTTCTAAATGTGAACTTGTGGAACTAAAAATCCTCCTCTAAATACTACTTTAGTTGGATCCAAAATAATTTGGTATGTAATTTTGATAGTCTTTGACCAATGAGCCATTTATATACTTATTTTAAAACTTCCAAACTTGTATGTATGAGACCCTCAAAAGTTAAATAAAAAAATAGAATTATAACATTTATATTCTAATTAGAAAACATCTCTGAGTGGTACTCTTTCTTCTCTTCTTGTTAAGAGTAATTTTCATGACTTAGTTTATTGTTATTTTAAAAATATCTATAAGTGTCCCATGCAGGCTTGAAAATATGTTTATTCTCAAATTTGTGGACCCAAGGTTACATCATTCTATTTTTTAGACCTCTTCTTTTTGAACTTCTACCAGAAGTATGTTGGACCTTATTATTCTGCCCCTTTTAATTCCACTTTCACATTTTCTATATCTTTGGGGCTCTGTATTTTTATTTTCTGTAATTTTCTAGTCAAGATGTTTCAAAACTTAAAGTTTCTACTTCTTGAATTCTCCATTCATCTAATTTGTATTTGATCAGTCAATGGAAGTGATATTTTTGGTATATGAGAACTGTGCAGGAAGTATCCAGCCATGTAATACAAAAAGTAGAGACATTTATTAAGAAAGATGTAAGAAACATTGCACAGAGGATAATGGTGCCTCCATTACCTTCAAAGTAGGCACCTCACACAGTTCTCTCAGCATCTCTTCCACTGTCCAAAACACTATGTGAAATCCTCTGTTGTAATTGCCATCAGCTGCCTCATCATATTTTTCTGGGTCTCATTGATGGTTTGAAATCTCTTCTATTTCAAAGGTGATTTTAGTTTTGGAAAAAGCTAGAAGTCACAGGGCACCAAATCTGGGCTGTAGGGAGGCCGAGTCATTAGGGTGATTTGATGTTTAGCAAAAAAACTCTGCATGAGACGTGAGGCATGAGTGGCGTGTTGTGTGATGAAGCTGCCAATCACCAGTTACCCACAGCTTTAGGCTTCTGAATTATCCAGATAGTTTCCACAGAGAAATTTTTTTCAAGCTTAATGCAAAATTTGATGCAGATTTGTTGCTGTACTCACTCAGTCATTTTGAATGTGATGGCCACACAATACACATTCTCACCCAGCCAGCATCTACCGCCCTGACTGACTAGACTGACTAATACAGTGAAGTCATCATTGTCCATGCTAATGCATTCCAGTCTACTCTCCTTGGCTGCCAGGTTACATCAATGTCATGCAAACCATTCTCATTATTTACCAATGGCTGGACTTTTTCTGAACAGACCTCATATATTGTATTGACAGAAGTTTATTTTTGTTTTTTTTCAGGACTGTTTATTCATTGTCAAAATGTTTTTATATCCTCAAGCATTTTATTCATCTTTTAAAAGTCTGTATGTAGTAATTCTATTACATGGAAATTTGTCTTTGTCTGCAAATTCTTGCTATTATTTGTGGTTGTGGTTTCCCATTCAGTGAGACTATCCTTGGAAATCCTTTCTAGTCTAAATTAAAATTGTCCTTCTAGAACCCTTTTTACATATTTTTGTCACTTGTGGTACCACTTGAGGTCACTTTTTGTATTGATTTTTTGGCTTGGGTGTTTCTGGTTCACACAGAGTTAAAATATTCAGACTCTATGAGTTAACAGTCATATTTATTAACTCTCAGGAAAGACTATATTTATTTCCATATTGACCCCAAGTAAAAACAAATGAATTTCTTTGTTTTCTGGCTGTCATAGATTGTTTTTTTTCTAACTTACCTGTCCAATGATAGTAAAGACCTTTGAATATTCAAGTACTTTATGATGAAAAAAATTAAATATTCTGAGTTTTAGTTACCTACCATATAATGGCTCAAGCCATACCTATTGTATGTCTATTAAAATCCAAATTTTTTTACTGAGACCAAAAATCCAAATCCCTACCCATCTCCCCTTCAGACAGTTGTAATCTCTGTTTCTTTCATGTCTTGTTTTCAGTTTCTGTGTTATTTTTGACCCACACATTCCCACACACTTACCTATAGAGTTAAATAACTCTCTTTAAGCATGTATGTGGACTAGTATTCAGGAAATTCAGTTGACCTAAATACTGAAAAATAAAATCCAAGATTTAATCATTTATTAAATTTATTTCAACATTTAATAAAGCAACATCCTCAAATGTGTCACTTTTACACTGATGTGGGGGGATGTCTTAATCATATCTCCCTACATAGTAGAACTGCACAATAGACAGGGCACATGGATACCTGAAAATCAATCTACTACGTACAACATACTGTACAACATAGAAATATTCAATAGCTTTGCTGGTAGAAGAGAACATAGTTGTAGGCCTTTCTATCCATCCCAAATTAGCAGCTGCTATTTTTCTACTCCAGAAGAATGCATCTAATAGCAGTTTACTGAAAGTTCATCATTGCAAATGTCACTATTACAGGGAAAAAAATCTCCACTCATATAATCAGGGAAACACTATGTTTAGCTCATTTCTCCAGTCTCTCAAACTCTAAATTTGATAGCTTTTAAGTATAATTCAAAGTACAGCTTGGAATTATGAAGTTATGAAGAAATGATTCCTTACATAGGCCTTTGATTTGTTCACTGCCACTAATGACTGTAGTCACCGGTTGAAAGTGTCACTTTCAACTAAATTTTAGACAAATATTATAAATGTGTAATATTGTAATGTGTAAAATCCTCAAATAGAAAATGAATGTTCTCGTGATTCAAAATTAAATGTACAAATATAGAATTGGTGATTTAAGCATCTTTAAAAATAGTTGCTTGTGTAATTTTGTTCAAATGAGGTATCTAATCGTATTTTTAAAAATATATCTGCAGTGAATACTTATTATGACAGCTACTAATTTATTCTCTTTTGGCTTCAGACCCACTCTTTCCTGCCTTGTCTTGTGTAATTGGAGCCGCTCCACCCCAGGCATTTTTTCTTTGATACCTGGTACAATGTTTATTATGAGATGGCACTAAAAGGAGCCTGGAAGGAAAAGTAGAAGGAGCTTTTCCTTTGGGTTCTGATGTTTTTTGTTCCCTCTGCCTCTGGTGGCCAGTGGTTTGAGGGACACCTGTTGGGCCTGCACCTGCAGCAACACTCACCCACATCCCACTGGGCGGCTTCCTGCCGACGGGTGCGTGGGAGACCCGTGGCGCATGCCCTCTAGCAAGCTTCATGTCACTGCTGAGGAAAATCATCGGATTTAGCAAATAAAGATAGATGCCCAGTTAAATTTTAATTTGAAGTTAACATACTTGTTGAAATATTTGAGATATATCTATATTAACCTTTTATTACTTATCTGGCATTCAAATTTTGCCCCGCATTCTCTCTTTTACCTGGCGACCCTTTGTCCAGTGGGAGTTTTCTGCTTGCCATGCCCGGGCAGAAGGCTCCATTGCTGGCAGTCCCTTGCTTTGCAGCTGTGGTCTGCAGAGTCTCTGCAAACTTCATTGTTTAGTGGGCCATGGCCACCCCTTCTCCAACACAGTGTGAGCTTCTCTCTGGGTTTGGATATGAGTGCGATGGGGCGGGTGGCTAGTTGTTCCAAGTTTCTTCCCTCTTTGCATACTCTCCTTAGGCCTTAGATAGAGTAGTGGTTTCCTGCCTATGGCTATTCCTATATTTTTTTAATTATTGCCTTCTGTTCGGTAGTTAATCATCTTTAATTAGTAAAATAATTATTTATATTAAATTTTCCCTGTGTCAGTGATTTGTGATGGATCTAGTTCCTAACTGGATCATGACTGATGCAGGATCAGAACCTGAAGTGGCTCTAAGAGATAAGCATTAAAAGATGATATTTAGGGATGGGTTTCGACATGCCCTTGGGCTTCAGCACAATGCTTGTATCCTGACCATTGGGGTGCAGGATGCTAATAATTCAAGGCATGCACTGGTATCACAATTAATCAAACTACCACCTGTTGCTGATTCAGATAAAGTGCCAACTGGTGCACGTGCTTTTGGGAGCCTAAGTGGCTGTAGCACTTGACCATGAAGCAATCATGATACATACAATCACTGCAGTATGAGAGTCATCTGCATGCACTGGAGTAATTACAAAAAAAAATTAATGACAAGCTCAAGTCTAACTCTCAGTTCAATTTGTGATCTGAAAATCCAAGAGTTTTCATGACAGTCCTCACAGAATATCTTATTTATTTACTTATGTATTATTTGCTATAGAGCTGATATTGCTCAAAAATCAAACAATTGTGCAGGTTGCAAAATAAGATTTTCAATAGAACCCACAATGTCACCACATGGCACAGTCTTTCATCTGAGTTCTGCTGTGATTGGGAAAGAATGGAACCAGTCTTGGAGATGAGAACTTTTTTTTTGACTCATAAAATAGATACGTCAAGCTTACAAGTCAACCTGAGGTCTCCTTGCTGGTGGAAGAAGCTTCTCCTCTTGGGTCAAAGGCTACTCGCCACATTTAGTTTGAAAACACTGTCATAACCTGGCCTTTTGAAGATGCCTTGAAAGAGAATGTTGTTTTTTTTCTCTTTAAGGCCCATTACAACCACCCCCGAGGACACTGGGCCCACAGCAAGAGTCAAACATCAGAATGTGACCAGCGGTATGGGAGGGACCCAATGGCTCTCAGCCCCCAGCATATTTCCAGAATTCAAATGAGCAGCTTCCTTGCTAGGACCATGTGAAAGACGCAGTGGAATCACCCCCAGCAATTCTGGTGTGATTTTTCTAAAAGGCTTCTTAGTGTGTTTTGCTGGCATTCCAGAAGTGGCTTCCTTGGGACGAGCATGCTGGAAATCTAGTGTTTTCCAAACTCTAGAGAGTTTTGCTGTGGAGTTAACCCTATAGGGATGCAGATAAGTATTCACAGGTCTCAGGGGCCATTCCTGAGGTCTGTGCCCCATCATGGTTTTGCAGTCACTTACTGTGTATGATTTTTTAGAGATCAACTTAATTAATTCTTTTTTTATTTTATATTAACTAAAGTTGGCTTCTGTTGTTTGCAGCTGAAACCCTGACTGGTACAGCACCAATATGAAGGTACGTTACCTGATGAGTTTTTAATAAATACTTAAGAAACTTCCGCTGGACCAATGATTTAAATCCATCACTGATTTAGCATACAGTCAAAATTTTGACTCATGTGGCCAATTTATTTCTACTATTACTGGAACTGGCTAGTTTAAAAGAAAAACACCCAAATATATGGTTAGAGGAGTTTTCTTATTATATGGATATTCTTACATAGAGAGAATGCTTTCAAGATTTCAGATATCTGACACATCTTGTATTAGGAAGGAACCAGAAAGAGAAATAGGTAAACTGATCTTTTAGGAAGTTATTATAAATTTGATAGCTGGGTATCTGGGTATGAGTGTGCAGATGGTGGTTAGATGTTATGGGAGGGTGGTAAGAAGGGAGGCTACGATGGAGAGAGAGTGACAGAGGACAGGGAGAAAGGAGTTGGGTAACATAGAGGAAAGCAGACGGTTCTGTGATATAAAGATTGGCCAGTAATACATTTCTGATGGCAGGAAAATGTGTGGTATTTAAAGAACAGGGGCATTGAACACCAATTTCTAAGGTTTTTGCTTTTTCCTTCAAATGGATGATCTCATAACTACTGGTGTTTATTTGACTTAATTATTTCAAATACATTTTATAGCTTTACTTATAACATTTTAAATTATTACCATTAATATATTTAAAAGTTTGATGTAGTGATAATTAAGGCCACTCTAATACACATAATTATGAAAATAGTCTATTTGTCTTTCTCCCTCACAGAACTGCCTTTCTCTCCCCTTGACTCCATTTTCTCACAGAGACCTGCTGCTTTTCCACACGAACACACTGAACGCATGAGCCCATGCACTTTCCAAATGATTTCTTCAGTGTATTGTCAAAGGTTTGTCTTACTATTTCCACAATACTGAAAACATGTGGATATGGAAAATAATTTGAATAAACATAGGCATTCATTAATGATGTATTTTGCTCCAGACTTGGACAGATGAACATATTTATAGATTTGGCATTGAACAATTTTGCAAGTGCCAAGAAAATGACACCATAAATCCATAGTTAAATTAACCTCTCTATCTCTATTGAGTAGTCTGACTTTGTTTCCCAATCATACAATTTTTAGATGATCAATGCAGAGAATTTAATGGGAGTTTTGCCCAGATAACAGTGCAGAATAGAAGTTATTTGTGGAATAAATAATAGATTCTCAAAAAAATCCTAAGTATAAAATCACAAAATAATTTTCCTTTTGTTTATAAAAAGTGAGATTTCAAGTTGCAGATTTCAAGGATTATAAAAATATATATTGACCATATCTTAACATGTAGTGTGTATTCTACACTTTTCAACTGATGGGGCTGAATTTTAGGAAACAATGGATTGACACGTATCATGCATATAGATGAAGATTCTTAATGCAAATTAAAAAAACACATGTGGAAATTAATCTAACAATTTTGTGATTGTTTGAATATGGATTGGTGACTGGAAGAAATTATATCATTTAGAAAAAAACTTTTAAAAATGTCAGCTTTGTCAAGAGATGGGCAACAAAGAAAAGGGGCAATAATCAGAGAATGTCCACTTATTTAAAAAATACAAGGAAATAGCTCATTTGTCACCTGTACATTAACCTACAAAATGCATATGTAGCGAATTCAATTAAATTTATACAAAATCACCTCAAAGAGACTGATTCAGTACAAAACAAACTTTACAGTAAATTCATGCATGAGTTAATTTATCTGTAGAAAATTAAAACTTGAAATGGGAGTTTGTTTAGAAGAAAAAGAAGAAAAGTGAAGCAGAGATTAAGGTCAATGGCACCAAACCAAACCTTTAATGAAGTCAGTGCTTTGAACTAGGGTGAGTGTCTTTTTCCAATTTACATGTCAGGTTGCTACACATACACTACACTGAATCAGAATTCACTGTTCGGAAGTGAGATGTGGGCATGGGCTTTGAAACAGCTCCCCAGTAATTCCGATGCCCACTCCTTGAAAAAATTATTGACTTAAAATATTTGAAAATGTATGGGGTAAAGTTGAGTAGGTTGTAGATACATTTATTTAGTTAATTAATTAAATTTCCTAATAATTTTTCAAATCATAATGTATTCACCTTTGCATATAAATTTAATCCAATACAAAAATGTTTACTGAGTATCTGCTATGTGAAAACTGAATCATATTTATAAAACACATTTTGAATTTTTGGTCTTAATATTTGACTGTGTACCTATTTTCTTTTTTCAAAGAGAGTGGATACTCTCTTTGAAAAAAGTAGTTCATAGCTTTCAAACAGCCATGCTCTAACCAACAGAATGGTGCAGGTTTATTTTACATATTATAAGTGTATTTAAAAAAATATGTCAGTGTACTTTTTATCCAGAAAAAGAAAATTAGTAGTTATCTGAGTGGCATTGTTAAATCAATAGTCAGATGATAAGAATATAATTTCAGCCTGTAGCACTAAGGATTGTGTATTTAACAATACACTCAATGCCCTCATGAATTCAAGCATTTATCCTAAAACTCAATTTCTCCACTGAGTTCCAGTTCCGTATTCCCTAAAGTTGAAGTGGCAGCTCTATTGGGATAGGGTTCTCAGTAATAATATGGCCCCACTTTTCTTTTCTCCAAGACATCTTGCAGGCCTACTCTTCCCCATCCTAATAAATTATACCACCTTCCCTCAGGTGCTTAAGCCAAAAACCTAGTTGTCAACATTGATTTCTCTCTTTGCCTCAAACCTATATTCAATTCATCAGAAACTTTAATTTACTATCCTAAAATACTCCTAGAATGTAGCAATTAGCCACCCTAACCTAAATCACCTTTATTTATTTATTTGTTTGTTTATTTATTTATTATTTATCTTTAGAAGGGAAGGGAAGGAGAGAGGGAGAGAAATATCAATGTACAGTTACTTCTTGTGCATCCCCTGCTGGGAACTGGCCTGCAACCCAGGCATGTGCCCTGACAGGGAGTCGAACCACGATCTTTTGGTTCGCAGGCCTGTGCTCAATCGACTGAGCTACACCAGTCAGGGCCTAAACCACCTTTATATCTCTCTGAATTCCTTCAATAGCCCTCAATTTATCTCCCTGCTTCTACATGTCCACCTCCCTTAAAGGCAGTCCCTCAGGCAGTCACTGGTATCATGTATAAATCTTAAAATTAGTTATTGTCACCCCACTGTCCCAAAACCTTATACATGGTGTCATACATACATATATATTGCTTCATTATGTACATACATTTGTTATATGTATTATATATTGCTCTATTATATATATGTTATATATACAATATTATGTGTGTGTGTGTGTGTGTGTGTGTGTGTGTGTGTGTATATATATATATATATATATATATATATATATATATATTTACACAAACTCTTTATCCTGATCTATAGTCTGCTCGACCTTACTTAACCTATTCTGGAGGCCTCTGACCTGACCACCCTGCACTCTTTTCTTACCTTTAACTATGATCTTTATAGTCAAAGTTTGACTTAGGGTCTCCACTGTCTAGAAAGCTATTCCCTCTGATATTGGTGGGCTCACTCTGGCTTGTCATTTGTATCTCTGTTCAACTGTGCTTCCTCAGATTAGCTTTTGACCATCCTAAGTAAAATAGTCTTCCCTGAACTCACTATCTATTCCTTTATTTTACTCATATGACTTTATTACTTTTTCATTACCTGAAAGCACAGATTTCCTTGATCACTTGTTCAAAATCAATTTCCTTCATAAGAGTATAAACCATGAATCAGACTCTAAAAAATATTAAATTAATTTTAATTAAATTTTATTGATTTTCAAATTATTATTGAAAACTCAAGAGTTTAGTAGAATGCCTATATATTACATAAACAGTAAATATATTTTAAATGAATAAATTTGAAATGAAGAATGTTATATAGTATCATCTTTCCAAAAAATATAAGTCCCCTCTTTCACAATGCCTGAATTGGCTAAACCTTTTCAGACCCTTTGCTGTCCTGCATTAATTTTGATTATTGACAATTTTCTTATTGGCAATGAGTGGGCAGATGCTCAGAGTACTTACTTTTAACATCCCTCTCTGCTTTCAACTTCTACCACCACTCACCTTTTCAAAACTACATCATTTGTGAATTCCAGTATTTTCACTGTAACTACTGATGACAGATAACATTTTTAAAAGACTTTCCATTTCTATTTTACACATATTGAGTAGTTTTTATATATTTGTAACTAAGTAAAAATCCAGTACCCCTTTTCTCACTGTGTCTCCTCAACACAAATGTTAATTGGACACCTAGAACACAGAGAAAGTAGTATAGACTGAGGGACTGGTGAGAGGAAATGAAAAAACAAAAAAACATGTTTTCATACTCCACTAGTTTGTGAGGGAAATTGTGGGGACATATATGGAAAAGTTTGGTTATGCAGTGCGAAACATATATGTATATATAATTAACTGCTCCAATCACTCATACATTCTAAAAGTTAAAATAGAATGTCCTGTAAAGTCACTATAGGTTTACTTATTTCTATACAATTGCCTGAATGTTCATCTTTGAATCAGAGTGTTTTAAGCTGAATAGTCCTTGAAACTCACTATTTGTCAGGAGGCATATGCTTTTGCACGCCAGATGGTGTGGAGAAGAAATGTAAGACATCAGGATTACTTTTTAAATATCTTTAGGTTTTTGCCCAAAGCATTTCAATTCCCTTAAAAGGAGAGATAAATCATAATATTGTTTCAGAACGTTTTAATTTACTTTTTATTAGGCAACACTTATTAAGTCACTGAAGAGGTTTCAAAAATGATTAAGACATTTAAAGGTAAAATTAAATTCTTGCTTTATATTGCTTATGATGAGAGATGGGCAAAGTTTGTATCCATGTGTTGAAAAAGGAGGCCGGGTAAAGAAGGAGAAAGAGGGATATGATAGCCTTGAAGATCTGTAACTACAGGGAAATAACTTAGTAGGTGCATTAGTTTTCTAAGGCTTCCTTAACAAAGTGGCACATATTTGGTGGCTCCAAACAACAGAATTTTGCTGTCTCATCATTCTAGAAGCTGAAAGTCTAACATCAAAGTATCAGCAGGTTTGCGCTCTTACTGAAATCTCTAGCAGCACCCTTCCTTGCTTTTTCTGGTGATTTGCTGGCAACCTGTTGTGTTCTTTTTCTTGCAGTTGTATAACCCCAATGTCTGCCAGTGTCCTCACTTGGAGTTCTCTCCAGGTATCTGTGGATTCTATGAAGACATCTGTCCTTTTTGGTAAGGAGCCTACCCTACTTCAGTATGATCTCATTTTAATTTAGTTACACCTATAATGACCCTGTTTCTAAATACGGTCACATTCAGAGGTGCTGGGAGTAACAGTTTCAACATATCTTCCTCTTCTTCTTCTTTAAGGGGAACTCTATTAAACAATACCTATATAACTTAGGAGTGTAATGGAGAGTAGGCTTAACAGAGTGTCAGGCTGAGAGACCTCAGCCACCCCACCCCCACGCACAAGCCTAGCCTGGGAGCTGGGAAAAACAGCAGAACAGGGATGGAGAGATATTTTGCATCTCAGTCACAGCAGGCTAGCTTCATAGCTTGTGCAGAGGCAGGGAGATGGGCAGGTCTTTGACCCGGGATGTGGCGGGGAGGCAGCTCTCCGCTTTACAATGCCTGCACAAGAGTTTGATGATGATTTGCTCATGCCACAGGGCCATGCCTGCCTGGACAATTTATGGCAGCCCAGAAAGGCAGAGAATATGGGAATGCTAGTAGGTGTAGCCGATGGTGGGAGGAGTCGGAAATGAGGTTATAGAGGAGGTTCCAGGTTGGGATTTAAACTGAAAGGTGGGTTGCCAGGTGGGTGGGAGACAATGCAAGACCATGTGGGAAGAAAAGGAGGAAAGGACTCTCTCTAGTGGGCCCTAAGGAGGTGCCAAGTGGTTTTGGATTAAGAACTGGAGATCACTGGGGACTCAGCTGATGAGGCTGTGAACCTTGGAAGACCTGCCCAGCTGACCACAGATTACTGGGAGGAACCAGGAGAAGTGAGCTTCAAGCTGTAGACTTGTTCTTTCCTTCTGGAGGGTGGTACTGCTGACCAGCCTGGCTGGGTAAATCGGGCAGGACTGTATGTTTGCTGGAGTATCTTACTTTCTAAAGGGAGTAAGATTTAGTGGTAGAATTTCTCCAGTATTCAAATTCTGTAGATCCCTTCCTTTTTACAAAACTCTGGCATTGAAAGCCATGATTCCTACTGGTGCAGGCAAAGAAGAACCATAGAACAAAAGACTCCAGGGATGCTGTTTCTGTACAAGAGAAATAGGGTTTCTGTAACAAGAGAAATATTAACAAAAGTGTATCGATTACATAGAAAAGTTTACATGACAGAACAGAGATAATGAAAAGCTTCCCAAAATCAGTAAAGGAGTTTAGATATATCTTAAAATAGATGAGAATATAGACCATTGGAGAAAATAGAGATTGTATGTGGGAAATTATGAATCTACAATTTGATGGGAGAGTAAGTTGTTTGTGAATATAAAAAAAAGGAAAAGACTCAAAAAACTGGGTTGGGTATAATTTAGGAAGAGGCTTGATAACTACACCAATGTATGGTCAGCACATACCACATCAGAAGTTGATGTGTCTCTATGTTAAAGATCAGTATAGTAGAATTTTGTTGGTTAGATAAGAGTAGACTGAATATAGACAGCTGGTGTAAAAGTCCAGGTTAGAGAAATTATACCAGGGCCTAGAATAGTAAAAGTGAGAATGAAAATGATGTGCTAGATTTTTTTCCCATCCAAGTTTGAATTTCTTTGTTACAGAGTACACATAAAATATAAGATTCATTTTTATTCCAGGCATATTTTTCTTTTTTGTTTAATGACAAATGACAGAACTCAAAAATCATCCCTCAACATTTGGTGTTTGCATTATTTCAGGAAAGTTTCACACCAAATTGTGTAAAGCAGTTAATTTAAGACTATTGCAGATTTAATTTACTTAGAGAACATATTATTAAAATTAAATAGTTTCCATCCTCGTTTATATTGTTATGATTCATTTATAAAAGTTACAGTTTAAAAATATCAATGCAGTTTTTATGAGAAGCAGATTGTATTTCTACTTCCTAAAAGGTTTTCTTAAGGATAAGTATTCCAAAAATATATTTCAGGAAACATTTTATCAAATCAAGAAAAAAATCTACTTAATCAAAACTAAGAATAAACTTGTGCAAATGAAAACCTCATGCCAGACAAACAAAACCTTATAAATATACTCATTCATTGAAAAAGTTTTATTGATTACCTATGATAATTAAACCACTATATCAAGCAGAAAATGTGGGATTAAAATGCTTTCCAAGATGGTCTCTTTTTTAAAGTTACTTTCATTCTTTGTTTTGAAGATTTTATTTATTTATCTTTAGAGGGGAAGGGAAGGAGAGAGGGAGAGAAACATCAATTTGTGGTTGCCTCTCCTGTGTCCCCTGCTGGGAACTGGCCTGCAACCCAGGCAAGTGCCCTGACTGGGAATCGAACCATGGTTGTTTGGTTGGCAGGCCTGCACTAAATCCATTGAGCTAAACCAGCCAGGGCTAAAGTTACATGCATTCTATAAATGCATATAAGACTCTTACAAAAATAAATACAGTTCAAGGAGAACAGTGACCACTGCAATAAACATGGGATTAATAATCAAAGGGTGTGTGTCAGACCCACCAATAGCCTTTTTGTCATTGCCATGAGAACTCGAGAACTCGTATATTGTTTAGGTAGCAGCAAGCCACATGCCAGCTGATCTTGAGTAACCTAGGGCTAAGAAATCTTGGCAATTTTATTCTGTCTTTCCAGCGCTAGGTATGTGAATGGCCACGTGACATGATTCTAGCCAATAAATATGACTGGGCTAGACCCACCTGTAAAAATTACCTACACTCTTAAAAAGGAACATAAAAGAGAGGTATGCTTTCTTCTCATTCTTCTGGCTTTTCAAGGTGTCATCTTTCTTTTATGCCTGGAAAATGGCAGCCATCTTTGAATTATGAGGTTCGCTAACACCAAAAGGATGGCAGACTGGAAAGATGAACCCAAAGAGACTGGTGTTTTGATTATTTGAGCTAATGAATTTATCAACCATAGAAACATACTACCATGAGATTTCTAATTCTGTGCACAAAATATATTTTTATTATTTAAAAACTAATTTGTTTCTTGGAGGAGAAGTGATGAGAAGCCAAAAATATCCTACCAAAGTTCAATGTAGAGGTTTTGGGACTAGTTCTTAAAGAAATATTATGGTTTTGATAAATGAGTAACTGGCAGGAGATATTACATGGAAGAAAGATTGAGATAAAAAAATCTTTAAATGTCAAATAATCTGTTATGTGGAAATACCATTCATTTTATTGTTATGATTTATCTCAATAAATGAAAGTTATTGTCTTCCATTTTTATTTATATTTTAAACTAAAAAAAATTAAATTCACTTATATTTAAAGACCAAGCAGGTTCTTATAAGTGTTCTTTGCATGATGAATGATATATATTAACTCTTATAAAATATTTTTTACCTTGTGCCTTCTTATTTCTTTACAGTTTAAGGCTCATCATTTCATGCTTCACAGGATATATCTAAAATTGCATAAGACATCACATACATAACTATGATACATAAATTTCATTATGAAAGGTAAAATAACCATGAATCAAGAAAAATATGTGTCTGATGTTAATTTTTATTATCTTTAAAATAGCTGTTACTGTCAGCAGGATTGATTTTTTTCTATGCTTATTTTTTTTTCATTCATTTATTTGGAACACTAACATGGTTTCTATGTTGATCTCTTAGATGCCTAAAAATCCAATTACATTCCATGAGATTGGAATGGAATATTAATCTAAGCTTTAAAAAAACATGAGATGCAAGCTACACTTTTATGACAATACTCCCCAACAAAGCTCATAAGTCATACACATACCTTGCAATGAAAAGTGTTACAGCCCAAGAAAGGGTTTAGGAAGACTGAGGTGGGGCACTCAGGAAAGGCTGACATTCCGGTGACTTCGGATCAAAACTGCTGATTATATTTGTGGGCCTTTCAAAGTCTCTCTTGTTTTTAGTAAAGCCATGTGTGCCTGCAAACGATGTATAATATGTGTTATTTCTGGATGAATGCACTTAATTATCTCTAAAAATCATTTCACCAACAGATGTCTCCTCCTCCTTTCCTTGTACTAATCATTCTCTGCAGTTGAAAACTTTTTTTTCTGAGTCCTTGTGTTTCCTCTCTTCTTCTTTCTGAAGAATTTCTCCTCCAGGGCAATTCTCCTTCTCAAAACCAGAATGTGTAGCAGCATAAAAGACACCATAAAAGCTTTGAAAATGTCCCCTAGTGCATATTTTAATGTAACTACCAGCTTTGTCCAAACAAAGAAAATGAATTTCATCATTTTAGTCATTTTTGCAACAGCACCATAACCCAAACTTATCGACTTATCAATCTTTTATTTATTTATCCATATAAGTGTTGCCATACTTCATTGGTTTGAAAGTGATTAGAAAATTTTTTAAAAACTCTACACAATTTTACTGTTATTGTTATTCATTTCCATTTCTATATCTCATTTTGTGAATCATGCCAATTAAGTTGTTTAGGTATGAAGATCACACAGGGCCTGTGGGGGGATGTATCCATCTCCAGCTCAACTTCCAGTATTTAAAAAAACAAACATATCACATGGCTGTAGAAGTGCAAAGACTAATTGTGTTTGCACACCTATTAAAGTTTTATTAGGCCTTAAGCCAAGATTACTAACACATTCTAGATTTCATAAGACCTTGGCTCATTTAAAGTGATTACTATAGACATATTTGCCTTCTAATTTATTATTCGAGTGAGGATTCAATGTTACAATCAAATGGAAGCTGCTTAGTGTTCAAAAATGATGGAATGAAAACAGAGGGCTCTTTGTGTATGAAGACCATACACTTACACCTGCTGATTTTTATAGCTATTTTAATTAAGGGTGAGGTTTTAAATTTCACTAATTTAAATTTTATCTATTTAGTCATTATCTCAGTTCTTTGTATGGAATAGGTTTTTAAGTAGAAATGTGTACATGTTGCTCTAAGAAACTTTCTTTTGCTTTTTTTTCTTTTATACATATGGAAAGCCTACAATAAGTGATTTTCATCTTGAAATTAGCAATGTAATTATGGGTTTAAAATCTCCTGAGATGATGGTTCTGAATATATAAGCCTGATGGCTAGGGTAGATTTGTATTTCCTCAATGAAATATTTAAAAATTCCATTAGATCTTGGAAGAGATGCAGTCTTTTCAAATTTGAATCCATTCAAAAAAGTACTCCTGAAGTACCAACCAATTTATAGAAAAAAGACTCAATTGGAAACTCTAAAGGGATTAAATGTATTATACTAAGTTTAATATGGCATAGATAGAAAGAAATGTGACCTTGAGAACATAATTAAAATTTTATGCCCTAATTTACTTCTTCATACAATTATAGTGTTTATCTGATTTTTCTTTGAGCTCTAATATTCTGTGATATGTTGATCTCTATTCAATAAATTCAATAATCATTTTATGGTACTTACTGTTTTCAAAGAGAAGACACACACAAAAGAACATTTGATTAAAAAAATAGGACTTGAGAAAATGAGGATTAAGGCAAAAGACCTACATTATCAACATCAAATTAATAAAGATTCTTAAATGAAATGGTAACATCCAGAATAACAATCTTCATGGTGAATACTGTAAACATTTTAGCATTTCTAATCATCTATTTTAATTCACCCATGTTTTAATGTTCATTTTATATGCTTTATGATATATTGGGTTGGCAAAAATATTTTTTTTCATAAGACGGATCTAGTAATACTTAGTTGTTTTTAACTTCCTTTGAAACAATTTTCTTAGATTGTACTATGGCATCTGTCATATCAGTGTGCATTAAAAAACTTATCAAAAGTGGTGAATTTTTGTGTAGCCATTTTAATATTGAAGGTAGAAGAAAATACACAGCATTTTTGGCATGTTATGCTTTATTATTTCAAGAAAGGTAAAAATGCAACTGGAATGCAGAAAAACAGATTTATGCAGTGTATGGAGAACTGAGATTGATTAAATGTGTCAAAAGTGGTTTGCAAAGTTTCATGCTGGAGACTTCTCACTGGACATTGCTCCACAGTTGGGTAGACCAATTGAAGATGATAGTGATAAAATTGAGACATTAACTGAGAACAATCAATGTTATACTGTGTGGAAGATATCCGACATACCCAAAATATCAAAATTGATAAAGTTATTAATGATATGAAAAACATGTCTTTCAATTTTATAGAAAAAACTAAACAGACTTTCAGGAAATCTAATATATAATACATTAAAATAGTGTTTAAATATATGCATGTGCTAACATCATTGGTTAAGAAATTTTTAATGATCATATAAACATTTGGAAGACATGGTTGTTAGGGGGGGAAATTCCTTAGCCTAAACAGAGTTGTAGTAGTCCCAAGTGCTTAGAGAAATTCTCTATGTGAAATAACATTTAGAAATGTAATAGGCAGGGGAAAGAAAAAACCCAAATGCCCTCAGGACTCAGCCAGGTAATACAAATGCCTCAAGCAGCTACTTGAGCCATTTGTGTTACTTTAAGAAAGCTAGTTTTCTGCCCTGTGCAAATGTGGACAGTAACCTCCCTAAAAGGATTCAGTTATGAGAATATATATTTTTTATTTTTTAATACTTAAATAAAATCATGTAATTTTCTCTCAAACTATATATATATATATATATATATATATATATATATATATATATATATATTAATTTTAGTTACAGCATTTCTTTAGGTTGTATTGTATAGAGTGTACATCATTTGTCTGGTAGATTTTTATGTTGCTGCCCTAGGGGACCCACATATGAACGAATAGCCTTTGGTTACCCCCCTTTTTGCACTAAGTAACATGTTTATTCTCATTCTTCTTGGTCATCCAGTTCACAATATTATCAACATGTTCTTTTCAATTAAGATGAGATTTATTGTTTAAGTTACTGTGTATATTCTCAACACGAATGAATAAAAAATATACATAGTGATATAAGTTTATCGATTTTTTTCTGGAACTTGAAATATTTGTGTGATATACTTATAAAAATATAGCCTTCAGTGAAAAAACTCTTAATGATGTAGTATATTATTATATTATGGTATTTGCATACAAGCTAAAAATGTCAAGGATGAGAAGAAAATAAAAGGATGTTTATATGACATTGATCCTCAAAAAAAAAAAAAGACTTTCTAGAAATGTTTTTAACCCAAGGACATTGAAGTGAGAAGGTTTGATCACAGCCAAGTTACTCTTCATTGTAAAAATGAAGATTTGTTGCATCGTCATTAAAGAGAAGCCCGGAGGTAGCCACCCAGAGCTGATTGTGTGTGCTGCGTTTAATAAGGTTGCTGCCTAATGGACTTCATCCCAGGGAAGTCTTTATTGCCCAGGAGACCTTGACATCGGGAACATTATTGGAAGGCTTTCTGTCTACACATGTATTCAGCTATTTACCCACCCAGAGTTAACATAAAGTTTTTTCTAAAGGTTGATTGGTTCAGCTGTCACTTTGGTTTCCTGTCTCCTGTCACTTTTTGAATTAATCACCTAAGTAGGTTTTGTTCTTATTTTTTTAAGCAACCTGGATTAAGGAAATAGTTTTTCACTTGTACTAAGAGGCATTTTTCATTAAACAACCTGATCAACATTGCTATTTTCAATTTATATGCTAATAAAGTATACTTTAGAACTTATAAACATGCATTACCCAGTGGGATTTTATTTCAGGATTCAACATAATCTGTGGCCTCAGAAGATCTCTTCAGGTTATAAGAGCAAGAGAAAAGAGGTTGTCAATTGAAAAGTAGGAGGCCATATTCACAGGCAATAGGAGATTGGAACAATAAGTGATAGATTTAAGAAAGGTTAGAAAGAAATGTACAGATAACAAACGGAATTTTTTCTGCCATTAATTATTCAGGGTACCTTTTTCAAAGATTATCATATGGCATACGAATGGTACAAATGCATGTTTATCTCCTAAAAATCCCTTACAATCTCTTGTTTATAACACATGGAATAGCTAGTAGATACTACTTTGGTCATAGTGAGTGTTCCAAGGCTACAATGACTGCAATACTTTTAAAGATGCCCCCTACTTATTATTTCTGCTCTTAGCAATGAACCTAAGGAATTCCTTAAGTATAGAAGTTATATGACTACTCTTCCCAGAAAAATTTGGTGGGCCCAAGGAGAGAAAAGGATTCGTGGGAAAACAATGGAGACAGCCCTGATTTATGGTGTTTTAACTCAAAAATTTTTGACATCACAGTGGTGCAAAAACAATACACACATTAGTTAGATAACATATTTAACACTTTATTGTAAAATAGACTTTGTAGGAGAATGTTGCCCAGCTGCAAGCTAATGTAAGTGTTCTGAGCATGCGTAAGGTAGTTTAGGTTAAGCTATGATGTATGTAGGTTAGGTATATTAAATGCATTTTCAACTTACAGTATTTCCAACTTTTATGGGCTTATCAGGACAGAACCCATAAACTGAGGAGCATCTTATGTAAATCAGTTCGGTTTTGTATAAAGAGAATTAAAATCAAGTTCCTCACCAAATAGGCATAATGTAATTAGCTGGCTGAATCAGGTCTTTTTCTGAGAAATTTAACTGTGTTGCACAGAAAAAAAACCACAAGCATTTGGTTATGATAATACTTCCTGAGGAGACACATGGAGGAAACCTTGAGATAATATAGGCAGTGAATTAGCAGAAGCCATGAGTAAAGTTATGAGTCAAAGAATTCATAAGTAAACAGAAATTGGAGGTTGCTGAGAAATCAGAAACCCAAGACAGGTTAAAAGCTCAGGTCGCTGGAGTTTATTCTGTGCTGCAGGGACCATAGAAACACAGAAAGAAATTTGAGTGTCCAAAATAAAGTTCTCCAGACACCTGATGCTGATAGAATATGCCTTGACATAGTTCTGGGTTTGGAGCAGATAAGAGGAAGATATAATGTATCAGAATTCTGAGGATGAAAACAACTCTTGAAACTGCTCTACATATGAATGCCTTACATAGAGACTCTTCTCTCCAATTCTATGATGGAATGGTTTTGGAAATGGAAATAAGAAGCCTGTGCATCCCAATGTCAGTGAAGGACCCATCAGTCAGTGTGGATAATGCACTTTCTTTTCATTTTGAGTCCTCTTTTTCAGATGATTCTTATTAAAATTGAAGATTTATTCTGTGCTTCATTAAATCTCTGCATTCTGTTGCTTTCCAATTTATGCTTAAGTAGTTTAATTAATTAAAGCTCTGCATTGCCATATTCTTGAGTAATTTGTATAATTTGGACATGGAGTGAGTGAGGAAGTGAGTGAATGAATATGTGTATACTCTGTATGAATGAGTATATGTTTAGATATGGTATATTGAATGTTATAAGCATCAATAATAGTGATTTTCTAATTTAGATTACTTACAGTTTCAAAGCATTCCTGAGGTAGATATTCCTAGTATTCAATTATATCTGATTTTCTTCTGGGTAGACAGAAAAAATGTACCTACCCATCTCCTTGAAAAGAGATGAAGCCATGTGATTTCATGTAGCCAATGGCAGTTGACCTGAAATTACATATATCATCAGTTCTAGGTGGAAATATTCAATGAGCAAATATCAACTTTTCAGCTAGATTTTTCTTCTGCTATACAGACCTGAATGAATCAGAGAGAAAACTTTGTCTCCAAGATTTTCAGGTTGTTTGCTATCATAACATAATCTGGTGTATCTTGAACTAGAAATAAAAGAGGAGACCCATTACAAATATTTTTTTGGATATTCACGATAAAGATAGGGACCTTTAAGAGGTGAAGGTTATTCCCCAAATGTTTTCATATTTCAAGAACATAATTCAAAAGGTGCAGCCTCATGTTCTCTTAATCATGTAAAAATCTTTAATGACATTATTTTTGTAAGTAATGATAATCACTTGTGAACTAATCCTTCAGAGCAATATGTTAAAAATAATCCCATTTGTAATCAAGCAAAATCTTGTTCTACCTAATATTTATAGTTTTATAATAAATTGTATACTATTTTTGAAGGAACATTAAAGCATTAATTTGCAAATTGAAGGTTAACAAATCAGATATGTAAAAATTTTCCACATCTTATTCTATCACTTAACCTTTTATTCCACATGAACTTCTCATAGTTGTGGCTTGAAATGTTTAGTAGCTAATTTCTGCTTAGTTAGTTAAATTTTTAATAACTTATTATTTATGTCAGTTACATTATTTTTATCTACTTTGGATGGTGGTAAGACTTCTTCTTTACTGGCCTCTTGTATTTACTTCTATAATCAAATTAATCAAGATAAAAGGGAAAATATAGCTACTTTATCTTCTTCTGAAATTGAGTTGACTCTGATCAAATCTGATTACAAAGAAAATGTGGAATAATGCCCATTGTTCCATTTACCAAGAACTGGCTTACAGAAAATTATGTATGTGTATGAGCAGCCATGTAACTTGCTCTCATTTCATTGGTCAAAACAAGTCATATGGCTACTTGTACTGATTATATTCATAATAATAATGAATAATAGTGACAAAAGGTTCCTGAATTAGTGAGATGTTTAGTATAATATTGGCTATCAGTGTGAGAAAATATCAGTTTAATCATTATACGTTTTCTTAATTTACCAGGAATTTTTATTGGGAGCGCATATTGATTTTATCAAATGCTTTTTGCATTCTGTTAAGAAAATCAGATAGTTTCTCAAAATGTTATTGTGATTACTTCTATAAATAAATCTCTTTTTAGTTACTAATTCTAGTTCTACTTCGACACACTCTATATTTGGTAACAGATAATTCTTTTCCTCCTTCTTAGCTGTATTTCCCCCTCTTCCTCTTTTCCTCCTTCATTTTCCCCTCCTCTTTTTATATTCTATTGTACAAGTTCAGTCTGCTAGCATTTCATTTAAGGTTGTTGTATCAGTGTTTATATGAATGAATCTAGCACATTCTGGTATGGACAGTAGAAACCATGACAGATATTTAAAAAAGAGTTATATATTGGAAATGCAGAAAACAGAAAAAGAGCGAGAGAGAGAGAGAGAGAGAGAGAGAGAAAGCGAGTCACCTAAGGGGAGGTAAAACAGGGTTGGTAACTAAGAAAGCCATTATAACCCTTAGGACAGTAGGAACAAATCGAAGTTATGGATGTCATCAGATCCTACAATGTAGTAAGAAGGCCCTTGCAGAGCTTGAACCTAGATCTCTCAGGAGAGACTGCTTGTATCTCAGGAGCTTGGAGGTGTAGCCCGCTAAAGAGCAGCAACTCTAAAGAGGAGGCAATCATCATCTAGTCTTGGTACCTCTGAAGGAGAACAATTAAAAATGGTTCTGTGTTACATAAAATAAAATAATAAATAAAATAAAATAATAAATAAAATAAAATAATAAAAAACATGGGATTTGAGGTACCCGTTTTTGCAGAGGTGAAAAACTGTTGAGGAGGTGATGCTGACAAGGACAGCATGCAAACAGACTGAGCCATGCCCATTCTCTCATCAGCCTGCCAGCTTCTCTTTGATGCCATTGGTTGCTGAAAGCAGCAGGGGAGCCAGCTGACAAAGGAGAAATGTTGCCTGCAGAAGCACAGCTCCAGCAACAGGAAAGTGTACAGAAGGATGGATTTGGAGTTGAGAAACAATAGCATAACAAATGACTAATAGGAACTGGTTTGTAATTTCTGTTTTAAGTATTGTTAGTACTATAGATACACAAAATGTGTAAAATAAAGAAGTAAGCATTTTATATTTTATCTTGCCTTAGAGTTACTTACATAACTTGAGAATTTTCTGCCCATTGAAAGTGTAAACACAATTTGAATGAACTCTCAGGGACCAAGGACATTTTGGAGGTTATTCAGCAAAATTTATTTCATTTCAGCCATGGTTACTGGCATGCATATGTTTGCTGACTTTACTTAATTTGGGGCTGCTTTCTGATACAATTTGTAAAAGCTATCTTTTGCTGCTCTCACTTGTGTTCCTTCTACTTTGGCAAAATATTGCCATATATCCTGTGTGGTATCCATCTTTGAGTTTATGAGATTAAGTGATAATTTACAATATAGACATGTTTTACAATGCAGTAACACAAACATATGTAGATAGATTTACAAGTGCCAACACACTGATAAATTTTCACAAATAATCACATTTTGAATAATGAAATGTATTAATAATACACTTGATTTATCAATAAACTATAAGCAACAGTTTAAATATGATTTTTATATATGGGTTTTTGTGGGTCTTTTCTAGCAGATGGTTGAAAGAGCTCATGTAAGTTGGATACCTTAAGATTTAAAGATCAATACCAACCTACTTGAGGTAAACAAAGTCTGGTTATATTTTGTTTAGTCAATGCCATTTACTGCTGGACTTAAACAGAAACTATTTCTGAGGCACATGAGAAATCTTTTGAAAGTAACTAGTTTTTTTTTTTTTAATTCACTGATGTCTAGGCTCCATGACCCCCTCTGGATCATTTTTCTTCACAATCATTTAGCCATCATGTCTTCACTGCCTTCAAAGAAATCACTTCTTTTTTTGTTTGTTTGTTTGTTTACAACCTCATTTTTCCCAAAACAAAGATATTTGGATACTTGCATTAATTCGTATTAATTTTATTTATTTTATATATATTTTATTGTATGTACTTATTTTTAGAGAAAGGGGAAGGGAGAGAGAAAGAGAGGAAGAGAGACATCAGTATGTGGTTACCTCTCACATGACTGTCACCAGGAACTTGGCCTACAACCCAAGCATATGTCCTGATTGGGAATTGAACTGGCAACCTTCGGGTACACAGGCCAGTGCCCAATCCACTGAGCCACACTAGCCAGGACAGTTTGTATTAATTTTTTAAAATATTTTATTTATTTATTTTTAGAGAGAGAGGAAGGGAAGGAGAAAGAGTGAGAGAGAAACATCAATGTGTGGTTGCTTCTCATGTGTCCCCCACTGGGAACCTGGCCTGCAACCCAGGCATATGCCCTGACTGGGAATTGAACCGGCGACACTTTGCTTCACAGGCCCATGCTCAATCCACTGAGCTATACCAGCCAGGGCTAATTTTAAAGTATTGATATGAATCATTGATATAACAGAGATAAACTTTCTAGTGCTTTGAGGTAGACACATTTACTACCTCTTAGTTCCATGTGCATTTTCAGAGCATATCAGTAAGGAAAATAATTGTTTATTTCTTCGAAGAAAAGAATGTAAAAATATTTTCATGCATTGTTATCCTGTTCTAAACTCTGCCAGGTTTATAGCAGAAAAACATTATTTAAAAGACATTTTATCATGATAAATAATAACCTAAACTTAAATGTCAAATTTATTTAGACATTTAAAGTATGTTCCTTAGAGAGATGAATATGGAAATTTGAAATGAAGTAATATTTATACAATTGATTTTATTAATCTTTATAAAAACATAAAAACATTTGCTTTTAAGCATTTAAATGTCAAAAGAGAAAATTTGATTTTATTGTGAGTGTTCTCAGAAAAAAAAAATTGCCATTGATGCCGTCTTTTACAATCATTTTTTTTTTTTTGGTTCTAAGAGCATTTTGCCTGCTCTACCAGTAGAATTATTCTTTTCCTCTGTCTCAACTAGGAGTGTTCCAAAAACATGACTTAACTACAAAGCAAATCTCCCAATGCATGTGTCAAAACAATGTGATACATGCCTGGGTGCAGTACCAGAAACAACGCTCTGGTGATGTTTCTAAAGCAATACTTAATTAAGTTGTTGTTCATGCAGTAAATACAACATCAGACTCTTGGGCCCAGCTTTCTGAACCAAGGGACAATGCAGCTTCACAGTCTCTGCTAACAGGGCATGCTTGGAGCAGAACAAAAATGCTCATACAGAGGAAAAGCAGACATTTAGTAGATTGCCTGATTAAGAATTAGTTTTATAAGCCCATTTTATTTTAGAGGAGGTTATAAGAAATGGGAAAATTATTGTGATAGCTGATAGAAGTGTCAAACATATCAAGGTAATAAAATGGAGGGAACAATCGCACTTTCAGCTTAGAAGATTAAGGGGAAGTTGTTTTAGAACTATGATTCTCATGGACATAACCTTATTTCTTACCTAGAAAGTAAGTTTAACCCTTTACACTAAGACAGGAAAATATCAGCCTATGAACAGTTAAAGCAATTATGCAGAAAACAAAATTCTAGTATAAACCACTGTACCAATGAAATATGTTGGTTTTATGGGGCAAACAGGTTCTTGGCTGCTATTTCTTTAAATCATTTTCTGCTAGTTTGTCTAAAATTAAAACAATACAAATTTAAGGTCTATGATGCTGAACATATGCAAAATATTTTCCCAGAGTAATGAATGTTTTCTATCAATTAAAATATTTTAGAATCAAGTTAACATTTAAAATATTTTTCTTTATAGACCACATTAGATTGCATTGCTCATTCAGTATTTGTACATTTTGATTAGACATATGAAGTATACAAGTAACATTTGTTCAAAACAAATATTCTGATGAAATAATACAATAGTTATCTCTAAGCTCATAGTTACTGAGTGATTTTTAATGTATGTGAGTTCTGATTTTAACCTTGTAATGTATTTCTTTATTAAATTATAGAAAAGTGGTCCAGATGTTGAGTTAATGATACAGCAAACATGCTGGGAAAAGCAATGTTATAGAAACACAGAATTGTCTAATGTACTCACACAAAAGGACAGAAATGAGATTTAGTAAGGTTGGGGAAGGGTTAATCTGAATATAAGACATAGATTTAATAAGCACGCATTTATAGGTTCAGGTCAGATAATAGCAGAAACATATTTTGTGCAATAGGCACCCTGTTCTTCTGAAAACACTCAGACATGGCCCAAGCTAGTAAAACATTTTTAGAAGCACACAAAGCTTAGAAAATGAGCCCTTTCTTCATGTATAATGTTAAAATTAAGTTATAATTTAATATACTTATTAATACTCAAAAATATTCTGATTTTTATAACAACCATTTTCATAGTTGTCTGAAGGGTGAAATATTAGAAATTCTTTCTACCAACATGTTAAGTTTTCTACCTGCTAATGCCCTACAGAAATGCTGATGTGCTTATTAGTTATCTATCAATGCTCTTGAACCCTCACCCTCTCTCCATCTCTTCCATCTCACTTCAGTACAGTTGGGCCTACTTCATCTTGATGTCTATTATACTAGGAATTCATTTTTTCACTGGTAAACCACTCTCCTTACTGAGACTATTTAGTTGCCTCTTCCTGGTTCTCCCTGGTTCTAGTTTCATTCAATGACTAGCGTACTAGCTTATATACCTAAGGCTCTATTTACTTGTCCAACCTTGGCCAGTTCTATTTCCTTTAAATAGCTACTTACATTGTTGAATCTACTAATGGGAATCTCCAGCATTTGTACAGGCCACTCAGAATGCTACTGCTTGCTTCCCATTGACCTTTTTATTTGTAAATTTTATTTTTATTTACACATTTTTATTAATTTTTATTATACATTTACAGTTTCCCTCATATTTCCCCATTATTCTCCCCTGCCCTACCCACCCCCACCTCCCACATACATATTCCTTGATTTGACTCTTCCCCTTCTCTTGTCCTTATTCTCCCCCCCCTTCCCCTTTGGTTATGGCCAGTTTGTTTCTTATTTCCATATTTTAATTTTATTTTGCTCACTTGTTTGATTTGTTGATTAGGTAGGTGAGATAATATGGTGTTTGTCTTTCACCACCTGGCTTATTTTACTTAGCATAATACTCTCCAGTTCCATCCATGCTGTTGTGAAGGGTAGAAGTTCCTTCTTTCTTTCTGCTGCCTAGTATTCCATTGTAAAGACGTGCCACAGTTTTTTCATTGACTCATTCACCAATGAGCACTTAGGCTGTTTCCAGCACTTGCCTATTGTAAATAATGCTGCTGTGAACATTGGGGTGCGTAGGTTCTCTTGAATTGGTGATTCAGGATTCTAGGGTATGGTCCCAACAGTGGGAACACTGGATCAAAAAGCAGTTCCATCTTTCATTTTCTGAGGATATTCTGTACTGTTTTTCATAGTGGCTATACCAGTCTGCATTCCCACTAACAGTGTAGTAGAGTTCCCTTTTCTCCACAACTTCTTCAATACTCATTGTTTGTTGCTTTGTTTATAATGGCCATTCTGACCAGTGTGAAGTTGTATCTCATTATGGTCTTAATTTGCATCTCTCTGATGGCTAGTGATGCTGAGCATCTTTTCAGATGTCTCTGGATCCTCTGTATATCCTTCTTGGAGAAGGGTCTGTTCAGGTCCTTTGCCCATTTTTTAATTGGATTGTCCGTCTTCCTGTTGTGGAGTCATGGGAGTTCTTTATATATTTTGGAGATCAAACCCTTATCCAGGGTGTCATTGGCAAATACATTTTCACATATAGTTGCATCAACCTTTTATATTCATTTTCCTCATGGATTATCCAGTGCCACACTCTGAACAAATATTTGGAAAATCAGCCCTGCTCTTTTTTTAAAGTACCAACCACTGGAAACCACTACTAACAGAACTAATTAGAAATGACACAGCCAAACTTCTTTTCTGTACCCTAATATGAAATCCTCAGCTTTCTCTTTGAAAAAAAGACTCTGTCTATCTGTATATTTTAGACTCACCCATAACTTCATCTTTTTCTGTTCTAATATGTGGATATATATTTTATTCTGAAACAAAAAAGACTTGATATCAAAATATAAATAACCGAACTATAAAATATAACATACATGTTTTTTCTCCAAAATTATTTTATTTCACACTTTTATTTCACTTTCTATTTTTGTAATTATTAGCCCTAGATCTCAATATAATCTTTCATACAAGGTAGCACACATTTAATAGTGTTTTTTATATGAACAAACGAAAGGAACTAGTTACTCTGACTTCACTCAAAGATAATTAGTATTAACAGTGTATGTTGAATATGATTGACTATTTATCATTGAACATTAGGGAGTATAGGTACACATTCAACTTTTCCATAAGAAATATAGTTTTTATTTAATGTTGAAAATACACTGTGTAGTAACTAATTAGTAATTGCTACCATTGAACATGAAATATTCTTAGTTCAACAAAAATAGTCCAGAAAAATACTGAATTAACTGAATGCCTATGAAATAAAAATCTGGATAAAAATTAAGGAAATAGGAATGGATCTAATAAAATGAAGTAATACATGTATTGTGACATATTGATTACCTGTAGATTAGCTTTTACTACCTCCCAAAGCCCAACATATTTCTTACTAAGTAACCTTATAGTTTATCTGGTAAACTATTTCCCATATATTCAGGAAATGTAAAGTAATTTGAGTTTCTGCTTAAGTAACGCACAATTAATAATGTGGTGCTATTACCACACACATGCACACACATACACAACAACTACATCCCCAGATTAAAAACAAATGCCTTCTGGATTATTAACAGTTTTGGCTAATCTGTGCTTCTGCTCTCTGAGAGTTGAGAATTATGGATAGAAACATTCCCAAAATGCGCTAATTACTTAAGATAAAATATAGATCTTTTCTATACTTGTAAGCATTATTTTGATATTTGTATTCTGGATATGTATGCTTTAATATCTGCCTAAAATTCCATGTGCTGTTTAAATTAACTATGATACATTGAATAAATTAGAAATATTTTATTAAGCAAGAATAACAATTTTAAAAAACAACTATGTCTCTGTATTTGCTATTGTACCTTAGAAAATGATATTACATAAATACAAATATATTTATTACTTTTTTCAAACCTAACCCATTGAGAAATCCTTTGACCTCTTGAATAGTTTAACTTAATATTATAAAACTTTTGTACTAAAAAAGCTGCATTCACCCAATATTTGCTCACATTGTTGAAACGGTCATTCTGATATCTGATATATACAGAGTCAATTAACAAAATAACTGACTCGACATTTCTCAGAGTTCCTATCTTCTTCAAATAGCTGACTTTGTTCCACTAAGAACATGATTGGATGTTAGAAAAGTATTCCAGGAAAAATATTAAGTGTTTTTATAGATAAAATAAGTCAATTTTAGTGACTTATCATCATATGAAAGGTAAATATGTAAACCATATCAATCACTCTTAGGAATCTTCACAGCTTTCCCACGCGCTGATTGACTTGTTATCTCATTCACTCACTCGCTCCAGAAGAATTCATTAAGTCTACTGCATACCCAGGAGTGTGCTAGAAACTACTTACTTGTGATCAGGTGAGTTTGGTTCTTTACAGTAAGTTAACTATGGCAGAGGTGTGCACAGGGTGCCGTGAGAACAAATGTAAGGATCTTTCTACTTGGGAAGCAGCAGAATAGAATTCTGCAAGGTTAGGAAGATTAACCCGTCATCTTGATTCTTTTGATTCTCTTGATCTTTCCAATCTATTCTCAGATCTGCCAGATTTGTTTTTCATATACATGAATCTCAGGTTACTTTTCAATTTAAAATTCTCTTACTGGTTTCCTGGCAAACTCCAAACTTCTTTTATGGCTCCTGAGATTCTTCATGATTTTCCTATGCATGCCAACAACCACAGATTCATGCCTAAACCTTCCATAAAATACTCTACACCACAAAACCAACAGTATGAGATGTATTTCCCCAAGTTCATCTTTTGATTCTTCTTCTAGCTTAAATGTTTTTATCTAACTTGTTTAATGTTACTCATGATTTTAGACTTACATCAGTTTTCACCAAATGAAAAACATTTTTCCAGATTCATCAGGGGCTTAGATGGTCCTATATTGTGATTCCATGTTTTCTGGCACTTTCCTTTGAATATTTTTATCATATTGTAACATAAAAGCCTCTCTGCCAAACTGGACTGGGAAATATTTAAAGACAAATACGGTTTTATGTATTTCCTTATTTCCAGGTTAGCACACTCTCTGGCACATTGTGGGTGATCAGTAAAAATCATAAATAATAATTGATCTTGGAGCAGCACTAACTTTTTTATTTTCTTTTTCCATCACACTAATTTATCCCAGGGAGACAAGAATGGAAATTCATAAGTTTTGGAGATTGAAATGCTTTTGCACTTTCTAAGTGATGATGCCAGCTTCAGACTTTTCCCCATGAAACTTTTTGTCAGACTATGTTTTTGAGCTCCTGTATTAATTTTAGCTTAACTGGGCTGGATCTGAAGTACCACATTGTTGTGGACCACTCTGCCTGGTTTCAGGAATTGTAACTCTCTACCCCCCATAGCTAAGGATGAGTGAGGGACCTCTAGAACACGAGCTGCAGGAGACAAAGCTTGTCTCTGATAGCAAACGCTGCCTCAGTTTCCTCCCTGCCCCCAAAGCATGGTCGGAAGTCAAGGACGGGTAAGTCTCCTCACAGTGGGGAGCAACCTAAGCCAGACTGGATCACGTGGGAGGCCTTTGTGGAAGGGCTAGGGTGGGGCTGCAACAAAGAGAAATGGACTCTTGCCCCACCCTCACCCCCACCCCCGGCTTTGAGATAGCCTGAGTCCACATGTTCTCTGGGAGAAGTGCTTCCTGGCTTCCCCTTAAGCCTGAATACCTGTTGGGAGAGGTGCAGCTCCTTGCCTTGCTAGAGCAGTGCCCTGGGGAAAAATCTGGCATCACAAAGATTTCCTGATAAACCTGTGAAATTTGCTCAGTTAAGAGTGCCTTCATTCATATGTTGAGTTCGAGCAGGAAACCCTAAAACTCTATTCCTGACAGACTCTGACTTAGACTACCTATTGTTTGATCCTTGCTGCCCTGTATTCCTGTGTATTACAACCCAATATAAGGCTATGGAGAAAGGTGCTCAAGGCCCTTTTCTCCTCGGAGAAACTGGAGCTGCTGGCCTTTTTCCTCTGGGAAAATGGTGACCTCTCCTCCCCAAGCAGATCACATCATGTCTCATTCATGTTCACTCTCATCCGTGGCAGCTTGGGGGACTGGCCAGGAAAGTCGCCCCCACACCACATTACAGTATGTTCATACACATATATGTTTACTGTGCCCACATTTCCATGTAGTGTTTTGTATACCTAATGATATAGCATATTGCCTAGGAGATAATATTTTCTCAATAATTTTCCATTTATTGATTTATTTATTTAGTCAGTGTGTATCTAGCAGTCTCTATTAAGCAGGGAACATGTATTAAACAATGATCAACACAGTGTTTGCAATATTACAAACTGAGATAAGTTATAAATATCTATATAAGACAATCGACCAAGAAGCTAGGGCACCAGGTAAGGTTTCCCTGAGTCGTTCAGTGGAAGAAAAATATTAATGTTGAATCTGAGTTAACTAGGTGATGTTGGACAGAGGTGGGGGAGGTCAAACACTACAGGGGTATGCAAAAAACAAGTAGGGGAGGAAAATAACATGATCCCAGAGTGAGAAGATGGACAGTCTGTTTGAGTTTCGAAAAGCAAGCTGATATGCAGTGTGAGAGTTGGGAGAAGAGGTAAAGAGAGAGGAGTCAGACCATTAAAGTCTGCTAGCTACAGAAAGGATTTGAATTTTTTTCTAGAGGCAATAAGAGCAGTTAATAGGTCTTAAAAAAGAGATAACATCATAATATTCTATTCAGAAAACCACAAATATGCTAGGAACAGAATATAATGAGGCAAGAATTAATGTGGAGAGAGAAGAAGTCCAAACAAGAGATGAAGCCACCAGAGCAGGGTTGAAATATTGCTTTGAAGCCAATGAAATGGATTTTAAGAAGAAATACAACCAATAAGGTTTTAATCAAAAACCAAAATACTATTGTCAAAATACTCACTGTGACCTGAGATATTGTCTCCACTTGACAGACCTCCTTCACATGTTACTCTTGATACAGGGTGCAGCGAGGGGGGCCCCCAAAAACAGATTTGGAATAGTGTCCAGAATTCAAAGTGTATAGAAATATTGGAGAGACATATAAGATGTCCTCACCGCCCGCCCCCAGGGGGAAGGGATGAATGGAGCCAGGGCCATTGAGAGCTGTTTTGCATAGCAACAGTTTTGCAGCTAACCTCTGGAATGGTTATTTAACATATCTATAACCTTTAATTGGTTGCATAGATATGTTAAATAGCTGTGGCCAAGTTTAGAGCCAGGGAGAAGGTAGTGGATGGGGACTCAAGATGGAACTAGCAGGGACTGAGGATGGAACTAAGGGGACTCAAGATGGGAACTAAGGGCTGCACTCCTGAGGGAGAAGGTAGTGGACGGGGACTCAGGAGGATGTAATTAAGGTCTGCACTCCTGAGTGAGAAGGCCTGGGAGAGAGAGCCACGCGGTTTCAGCAGGGTGAGGACCCCCTCTAGGTGAGGTGAAAGAGGGAGCCACGTGGTTTTGGCAGGGTGCGGACCCCCTCTTTCCCAGGTGAAAGGGAAAAACCACGCAGCTTTGCCAGAATGGAGATCCCTGCAGCCAGGTGAAGAAGACAGCCACATGCTTTTGGTGGAGTGTGGACTCCTGCAGCTTTGGTAGAAGAGGCCCACGCGGCTTTGGGGTGCCCCCTTTGGCCGCGGGGCCTGAAAAGCAACAGAGACTTTGACTGTAACTGGGTACAAAGGACTCTTGCCAGTGGACCATGAGAGGGTACCACAGTACTTTGGATTAACTCGAGATCCTGCCTGCACGGTGACACAGCTGACGGTGCCAGCGGCCTGCAACACAGACATGTGCTCTTTTCCTGATTTACGGTACCCGGAGTTGGGACAGTGGGAGAAGGGAGCGCTGTGTGGGTGTAGGTGTATAGCCTAAAGGACTTTGATATTTTAGTGGAGGCATTAGGCCTGAATAGCATTAAATAAACATTTTGTTTCCTTTTCACAAATCTCTGGCATTAAGAGATGTCTTTCCAATTGGCGGCGGACAGAAGGGCCCAGTAGATTTTAGTATTTTGTTTTTGGGAGGGGCCCCTGTTCTATAGCAGTTTTGGGCATCCCTGGGTGGGCCAAATATTGTATTGCCCCTCCCTCGGACCTCTTGTTGTTCGGTAACACTCTTTTGTTAGGGGCGACTCCTCTTAAACTACATAGTATGAGAAACAGTTTTGAAAACAGGGTGCTAGTTTCAGAGCAAGGGCATTCCCAAATACTTAAAAAAACAATATTTATACACAATGCACTTCAAAGACAAATTTCTACACTGCACTCGCCTTTCTTTACAAATCTATAGGATGTGTCGAATATATACCCTTTTTGTAGGGAAAATAATACAATGGTTAGTAAATAACAGCCAAAAAAGTCCACGTTTCATGTACTCGCAACTGTAAACCTACTTTTTGCCTCACCTTGTATTTCTCCTTCACTACACTATTTTTTTTTCATTTTCATACAAGGACATGTCCATTGATTCTAGAGTGGAAGGGAGAGAGAGAGAGAGAAGGAGCATCATGTAAGAGAGAAACATCAATCAGTTGCCTTCCATACACACCCCAACCAAAAATATAACCTTCAACTTAGGTTATGTGTCCTGACTAGGAACTGAACCCATAACCTTTTGGTGTATGGGACAACACTCCAACCAACTAAGCCACCTGGCCAGGGATGCACTATTTCTTAATCAGTTATCCCTTCATTATTTTTTTTTCTGTCACCCAAGCAGATCATCTGAGAGTATCTCATTAATTATTTCTTTCACACAGAAAAATTAATTTTTATAAAATAACTTAAAGGAAAATATTTAGGCTGTAAGCCTTATGATATATGAGGTCAGTCCAGAAAAAGTCTAGGCATGTTAATAAAATGAGAACGTTTTGTGTAACATGGAATGTAATCTGGCAGCCAAGGAGAGTGGACTGGAATGCACATGCGTGAACAATGATGACTTCACTTTACTAGCCAGTAGTAGTAGTTGACATGAGTACTGTGTGGCCATCACATTCAAAATGACTGAGTGAATAGAGCAATAAATCTGCATCAACTTTTGCATTAAGTTTGAACATATCTGACTGAAACTAGTCAGATGATTCAGAATCCTGCAGCTACAGGAAACTGATCAGCAGCTTCATCATGACAATGTGCCTGCTCATTCATCACATCTTGTGTTGAGTTATCTGGCAAAACATCAAATCACCCAGGTGACTCAGCCCCACTATAGCCCAGATTTTGCACCCTGTGACTTCTGGCTTTTCCCAAAACTAAAATCACCTTTGAAAGAGAAGAGATTCCATCAATGAGATTCAGGACAATATTATGGGGCAGCTGATGGTGACTGGGAGAACTGCGTGAGGTCCCAAGGTGCCTACACTGAAGGGGACTGAGGTCTCAGTAGCCTATATACAATGTTTCTTGTTTCCTTTATCTTCTTCAGTAAATGTCTATATTTTTATATCACATAGCTAGATACCTTCCAGACAGACCTCATATACAGGGAAGATTTTTGAGGTATTTGAATATTATCATATTAATTAACATTTTATATTTAGGGACTGATGAGGATTCATTAGTATTATATGTATATGTATTCATTAGTATAATATGTATTATTATGATTGTTTTTTAGTAAGTCATTTTCCCATAATGGCTAAACTGATAGGATATGAAGTCAACCAACAAGTTTGGATTTTAGTGGACTTTGTTCAACACTGGACACATTTCTTTTAATCTGTAAACTGAAGAAAATTAGAGACTCTTACTCAGAGATATAGTACAAGAATAAAATAATGCATGTGATTTGCTCTATATAGTGTCCCATTCATGATAAATATTTAATAAACATTAAATATTCTGTTATTGTTATAACTTGCCTCTGCTTTGGAATTTTGTCTTTTTTCTTTGTTATAACTTTAAAAGGAGAAGTATGCAGTTATTCCTGTTTTTATTGTTTTGCTTTTTTGTTTGTTTTAGAATGGCCTATGTTTAATAGCTCTAGCTAAACTTTAAATTATTTATATACACATCAAAATAATGGAAAATGGAAAGCTGCATAGTGTCTGACTACAGAGTAAAACTTCACAGCATTACCCTGTCTTTAAGCTCAAAGAAGGAAGAGAGGAAAAGGAAAAGCTAATATGTTTCAGAGTCTAAAAATAGCAAGAAGAGTGAGAAAATAGAATAAAGGAGTAAATTTAAGGGCACCTTTTGGTCTTTATCTTTTGTGTTGCTCCAGCAACCTGAGTCTCCATTTTCATGGTTATTCAAATGGCTCTGCTTATCACCTCTCCTTTTTTGCCTCTCCTTCCCGTTTAAATTTAATAGTATGGATAATTCAGCATTTCTGGTACATCATAGTAACTAATCAAATCCAATTTAAATCGTTTAATCAATAAAGCAAATATGTGTCCTGCAAACTATTTTAGATTTTCTTTTTTCTCCTGTTTAAGAAAAAAGTCTATATGCTTTATTAGAGCTTAAAAAGATAACATAAATAAAATTACTTGTTTCAATTGGTTACTCTTCTTGTGTCGTAGTACTAAATTCCACCCCCCGAAAAATAAAGAAAGAAAAATGTTCATTATTCTTCTGAGAGTGAGTTCAACAAATGTATGGTACAAAGTCAAACTGTCTTCAAATTGTCATGGGCCCATGCAATGAGAATCAATTTTTAAAATGTAAGCAAATCACATGTAAATAAGTGTAAAGAGTGGGGAACCCCCTTTCTCTTTCCTTTGTGTTTCTTTGTTGTGGGGCCATAATTAGTGTAACACAACCTTGGCGCTCTTATCATTGCTTTTTGCCTTAATCCTCACCAGGACAAGTAGAGTGAATTACCTGACTGATAACTTTTAAAGCAGAAACTAGGTAAATATAATTCTGATAACCCATTTCCCTTCTCTTTGTAATGTGCCTCCTTCCAAAGAAAATGAACTATACTCTATGGCTGTCCCTTTCTTAAGCTTAGCCCAGGATCTGCCAACCAGAACATGACTGACATTTTGAACCAGGCTATTTTTTGTTGTGTGGACTCTTTTGCACATCATAAGATATACATCAGCATTCCTGGTTTATACCCAATGATGTCAGTGGCACTATCCAAATTGTGACAGGCAAAACTTTCTCCAGACATTGCCAAGCGTCCACTGAGAGGGGCATCACCTGCCGTGGAGAAGCATTGCTTTGAGATTTGCTTTCATAGGAAGCTTTCCCCAAGACTGAATAGGAGACTCAGTCTAATTTTAATTAACCTGAACCAAATTTTACAGTAACTTTATCCGTAACACAATCAGTACTTTAATTTTTATCTAGGTGACTCATTTGTCTCTCTTAAACAGCCTTAATACTGGAAGGAATGTTGGTTATGTGTCTTCTATAATTTTTTCAAGTATCTATCTTTTTTTCTTATTTATTGTTGATACTAGTGCAGATGTCTCCATACTATCCCATCCCTGGCCTTTGCTCCTCTCTCCCAAGCCCTTGTTCTGCTTTTCTTCTGGCCATCATCACACTGTCGCCTGTGCCTATGGGTTATAGATGTATGTTCTTTAGTTAATCCCTTCACCTTCTTTTATCCAGTTCCCCTCTACTCTGACTGCTCTCAGTCTGCTCCTTGTATCTATGCCTCTATTTCTATTTTGTTCATCAATTTATTTGTTCATTAGACTCCATATATAAGTGAGATCACATGATATTTATCTTTCTCTGACTGGCTTATTTCACTTTGTTTAATAATCTCCAGGTCCATCCATGCTCTCACAAAAGCCATGCATAGTGACAGCTGCATAGTATTCCACTATGTAAATGTATTCACGTATCTACTGATGGGCACTTGGACTGTTTACATATCTTGACTATTGTAAATAACACTGCTATGAACATAGTGGTGCTGATATTCTTTTGAATTGGTATTTCAGGACTCTTAGTATATATTCCCAAAAGTGGGATCACTAGGTCGTAAGGCAGTTCCATCTATAATTTTTTGATGTCTTATATAATTTTAATTATATAGAACAAAATTAGATTTTTGTTGTTTGTTTGAACAACTAACTATAAATGCAGGGTAAGGCCACTAATGGGAGGGGAGAGATAAATACTTTAAAATATAATCTTAACTTCCCTTTGCACACCAATAATTTGTTCAGGAGCCAAATATCTGTTTATTAAATAGACTTATTTATTTAGATGTGTAAATAGGAAGGCAAGTTTTTGAAAAAGATCAGAGCATGGTCAGAGAAAGTCATAAGTTTTCCTAATACCACTTTGCCTGGGAACAATTTCTCTTACTGTTGAGATTAATGGAAAGAATTGTAGATTTTGATATCAGACAAGATTGAGTCATTTATTATCTCTGTGACTGTATTCAATATAAAGGAAAACCTCTGATTTTGTTTTCTTATCTCTAAAAGAGGCTAATATCAGTACCCTTGTTACATATATATAACAATTAATATATATAACAACTATGTACATTTTTATTTTTGAGGATGTGTTTTATATTAAATAATATGTATAAAATCTTTATCACACTAGCATATAGAAAGTGCTAAAATTATAGCCATTTTTCTAATTCATACTCAAAATGATGTTAGTGGGACAAGAATTTGTTCATGATGTTCCCAGGGCAGAAAGAAGAGGGATTGTAGGGACTCTGGGATCAGAAGAGATAAGAGAGACTATTTAGCTCATCAAACCACAAAGTATAACCCGGTTGCTTAGCAAGCATAGAAGGATGAGGCAGTAAAAGAGGCCATGAGACTGTAGCTTCAGTGCATAGCACAACACAGTGACAACATGCAAACGGAAAGAATGGCAGGGGGACATGTTCCAATAAATTAAAGAAAAAGGTCGTAGAAAACATTAACATTATCAGTCATCTCATTTGGGGAAGAAAACCTTGGTTATTAGAGAGGACAGTTCAGATTGAAATGAATGCCAAAGGTATCGAAGCCCTACAGGCAGTCCACTTCTGAAGTCTTTGAATCATTTAACCAGAAAATAACCAAAGAGGACAAGAGAATAGGATAACGCAACATAGGGAATCATTGTACATATTCAAATATTTTCTCTAGCCACAAAATATGTACAGCCTCCTTAATTTACAAATGGTTGTTAAATACTTCTCATAGTATTTGATTGTGTAAATGTACCACAGCTTTTTAGCCACTCATCCACTCTTACTTTTTGCAACAGCATGGATGGACCTGGAGACTATTATGCTAAGTGAAAGAAGCCAGTCAGTGAAAGACCAGTACCGAATGATGTCACTTGTATGTGGAATCTAATGAACAAAATAAACTGACGAACAAAATAGAAACAAAGGCATGAATACATGGAACATACTGACAGCTGTCAGAGGGGAGGGGAGAGGATGATACTAGATTAAAGAAAGTGAAGGATGTACCCAAAGAACATATGTGCATGACCCATGGACACAAACAATAGTATAGTGATGGCCTGAGCAAGGGGGCAGGGGATGGCTAGAGGTAGGCAAAGGGAGAATATATGAGGACAACTGTAATAGCATGGATAATAAAATTAATAAAAGGAAGAAAACTTGTTAAATAAACATGACAATTGCTGTGCATATTGAAATGAACATCCTATAGAATATACGGTTTAATTTTCTAATAACTATTTTGCTGATTCTCAACTAATTTTTGAAAATCCACGTCCAGGTGTTAATGAAAGGGAAACAGATGAACCCCAGTGGACATAACCAGCCACGTAAATGCAGGAGTGTGCTCAGGAAACAACCACCCAGACTATGTCCGAGAGCTATAGTGAGTCTGCAGGCACACATGGTGTCTGAGCAGGGACCGTTACCAACAACCCATTATTGCAGTGGAAGCTTAGAGAGACATTTTCACACTGGAAAAGGGGGGACCAATGACCTTTGGGGTACACCTTTTCCCAACCTGTCTCAGCTAGTGAGACATTGAAATGAAGGTAGATAACAAGAAAATGAAGATCTCAAGGAGGGTTAGCAACAGGGGAGTGGGAGGAGGAGAAGGGGGGAGAAGGTACAGAAAATAAGTAGCATAGACGGTAGGTAGAAAATAGGTGGGGGGCAAGAATAGTATGGGAGATATAGAATCTAAAGAACTTGAGAAACATGGTCATAAACTAAAGGGGCGTAATGGTGGGGATGGGGGGTAGGGTGGAGGGGAATGAGGGGGGAATAGAACAACTGTAACAGCATAATCAATAAAAAAATAAATTAAAAAAGAAAAGAAAAGGCTCAGGGAGATGATGTGAAGTAGAGTGACGACATTCTTTTGCTTTTTGTTTTTTCTGCCTGCAAAGAGTTTCACTTGGTCACACTAACTCATTTTGAAAATTCTTTCATGAAGACAGTAAAGAGTTGTCATGGATAAAATGAAAAAAATAGAGAGAGAGACAGAGAGAAAATAACAAAACTTAAAATAATTTCCTATGCATCCTAACCTTCGGAGAGTTTTTCAAGAAGAAAGTGACATTTCTGATGATCTAATTTTCAATTTTCCCAATTCTCTCTTAATTTATGTTTGGTTATGATGCAATTGATCACTTAGGTACAAAGATGAGGCTGTTACAACTTTGCTATGTGAAGGAGTCCTCCACGTTGTGGAAACAGTAAAGGGAGGGTGATTATCCTTTTCTTTTATCTTCAAACTGCTCTCACAGTTTGAAGAATTTCTGGTACTATAATACAAATTTAACGAAGTCATTTCCCCACCTTCATTTCACCTGGGAACAATGTTAAATACAAATCTAGAAAGAAGCTAAAGTTTAGTCTTAGGAAATATTTTTCACTTCAAACAAAATTCTGAAATAGATAAGACAATATAGCAGTAATATAGAGATCTTGTTCTGTGTATATATTAATTGCATCCTTGTTTATGTAAATTTATTGTTTTGAGTAAAACCATCATGTAAAATAGCTGTTTCACTGTTAGAATGCTCTCTTATGATATGTGACCGTTCAAATATAAAAAATATTTAAAAACTATAATTTTTAAAATCTCTAAGTAATCTTAAACTGCTCCAAATTTTGACAGTAGAATTTCTCAAATGATTTTGAAAAAGTGAAAGTTCTATACCAGTATTGTAGTAGTATTTCCATGCAGAGCCGTGAAGAATTAGGGGAGGCAGGGGCCTGAGCATTTTTCTAACTGTAACGTGGTTTCTGGTCCCTATGGGCTTGGATCAGCTGGTTTCTTTAGAAAGTGTTCAGTTCTCAATACAATACTACTTGTTCTTCATCACTCAAATCAAATGTCACTTTCGTGAAACCATCCTCTGAATTCCAAGGCTAGCATATAAATGTTTCCAGAGTATTTTGCAAATATACAGTGCATCAATATCCCTGGTTTAAAATACAATATGTGTGACTAAATTGTCTGTAGGGTGCTATGAATCGTTATGCCTCTTTGGCTTCTTCTTTTATTACTCACTCAATAAATAGTTGCTAAATAAACGCTGAATGACATAATTATTCATCTTGGGTAGAGAAGTTGACCAAGAATAATATTTAGCTAATAATTCTGAAAGAGAAGTTTGGTCTGTTTTTTAAATATAAGGCAGAACAAAAAAACAATCTTGATTCATGCTATTAACATTTGTTTAGTCATCCATTTCTAAACCTAAAAGTCATCCTATAAAAGATTTTCTTTATCTCTTGTTTCCAATCAGTCATGATTCTGACGATTCTATTCCAACTCTAATTCTGCCCCCTTCCTTAGCACACCAAATGCAATGTCTATAGTTCATGACCTAACATGCAATTTCATCAAGAAATTTGTTGCTGATTTTACATATAGATTTCCAATATACACAGTAAAAATATGCCACTACATACTTGGTTTAAATTTTAATACGTATCTCAATTCTATCTGATTTTAATTCTATCTTATAATTTCTTTATCAAAATGCCCTTGCTAAATTCTCACTCTGTATCCTAAAGAATGTAGAGCAGCGATTTCAGATGGTGTGCAGCAAGTCTTTAAAACATGCAATTCATGATTATTTAGTCAGGGGCACTAACTTCTTTTCCTTTAGATTAATAGATAAAATAATGACAACAGCCAATACAACAGTAGTGGTCTGGTGTGAATGCCTCGTCTTGAACTGTAAATACGTAGATCATATCACAGAGTTGTGTCTGTCTGGGCAAGTTGCATAATAGGGTTGTGTCTGATTGGGAATAGCAATCCTTATACTCAGGCAGAAGCACATGAATTTTTTGTCACTTTGGAGCAAAAAGGGTAGGTAATTACTATTATTTTTTGATGAATGAATCAAAGTTATACTTATTTTTGTCACATCGGCAAAAATACATTTTTCAGTTTGCCACAGAATTTTAGTAGTTGGTTTATATGTGCCATGACATGAAAAAGGTTGATAACCACTGATATAGAGGATATAAAAAACAAGTTTATATCCCCAAACACTTATCATTAAGATCCTCATATTTAAAAAATTATTCATTTATCTTTAGAGGGGAAGGGAAAAAGAGAGGGAGAGAAATACCAATTATGGTTGCCTCTCGTGTATCCCCCCACTGGGAACTGGCCTGCAACCCAGGCATGTGCCCTGGCTGGGAATTGAAATGCGATCCCTTAGTTGGCAGGCCCACACTCAATCTACTGAGCTACACCAGCATGGGGAAGGTTCTTATATTTAATTAGAAAGAAAACAAATATAAGTCAAGGACAACTGGGAAATGATGTAAACTTCATAAATTTTTGTGGAATGACTAAGTGTAGGGGCGACTTTCCTCGCAAGTCCCCCCATGTGCTATGGATGAGAGTAAATATGACTGAGACATGATGTGATCTGTTTAGGGAGGAGAGGTGGCCATTTTCTCAGAGAAAAAAGGCCATAAACAGTGGCCTCAAGCCCCCCTCTCTAGGGCCTTTTATTGGGTTGTTATACACAGGAATACAGGGCCGCAAGGATCAAACAGTAGATAACATTTCAAAGAAATCTGAGGGCTTAGTCTGAGTCAGTTTTTCAGGAACAGAGTTTTAGTGTTTCCTGCTCGAACCCTTAACATATGAATGAAAGCACTCTTAGCAGAACAGATTTCACAGGTTTATCAGGAAGTCTTTGTGATGCCAGATTTTTCCTCAGGACACGCTCTATAGCAAGGCAAGGAGCTGCACCTCTTCCCATCAAGTATTCAGGCTTAAGGGGATTAGAGCCAGGAAGCATTTCTCCCAGAGAACATGTGGACTTGGGCTATCTCAAAGCCAGGGGTGGGGTGGGGCTAGAGTCCATTGCTCTTTGTTGCAGCCCCCCTTCCCCCCCAGTCCTTCCATGAAGGCCTCCCAAGTGATGGAGTCTGGCTCAGGTTGCCCCCCACTGTGAGGGGTCTTACCCGTCATTGACTTCCAACCAAGCTTTGGGGGCAGGGAGAGGAAACTGAGGCAGCATTTGCTACCAGAGACAAGCATTATCTCCTGCAGCTCTCATTCCAAAGGTCGTCCCTTGCCCTTAGCCACAAGGGGTCGAGATACAATTCCTAGAACCAGGCAGAGTGGTATACAACAACTAAGTAAAGGCAGGTTTGTAAAATGAAGATCATAAGCAAAATGATAATGCAGAAATAAAGGAAATCAGTGCATACTGAGTACAAGGTAACTTCATTTTGTAAAAGTCAAAGATCTGGGATAATTTAGAGAAGTGGATAGTGGAAAATAGTACAGATGACAGCAACAATGGCCTCAGATGGCAAGACCATTAAAAAATAGACATAAGCACAGGGGCAGAGTCTGGAATTTTCACAGAAACTTTCGAGACATGACCATATGGTATAAAAAATATGTATCTCTCAAGTTCACATATTTTGCTTTTTTTCATCACGCCCTTGAATTTGTCTATACAACTTGACTCCTAAAAGAACACTAGGATCAAGCACTGCCTGCTTTGATTTCTCTGTACCAGAGCCAGTCATGTTTCTCACTCATCATTTTTATGGATTAGATTTTGGCATGCATTATATGCCATGGATTAGAGTGCCATACGTGTACTGTGAATAAATTTTCTAATTCCGATAAGGATTGTACGTTGAAGCATGGGCTACAAGCTGGTGGCTCAGTTTGAAAGGCAGAGACCTTGTATAATCCAATAAGAAATATTTCCAGCTAAAAACAAAGCAACAGACCTTTCACTGGCTAGGTCAGAAAATGGCATCTGTTAAACTCACCTAGCAGATTTGTTGTTTTTGATCCACAAGGGAGCTGATGAAAAGGAAATTGCAAAACACACACAGAGAACATGGGCCTGCATAGAGAGATGCCAGTAATTAAGGGAATTTGCTTGTGCGCTACAGATGGTAGTCGCCAAAACCACATTATGTGGATGAATCTGTATTGTGTACTTGGGTTCTTAGGAAGAAAAAACTATCGCTTTTTTTTTTCATTTTCTGAGAGTGGCTGTGGCTCCAAGCATATTCAGTGTAAATGGTCTGCATTTAGCTATGAGCAAGAATAGATGTCTGCATTCACAAGTGCCACAGGCTTTTCTTTGAACGAACAGAAGTGAACTGCCTTTGGCAACACAGTACTAGATGTTCGTTTACAGCAAGGGGGGTTGACACATGATTACTTTGTCGATATGTTCACTTAGCACTTGTGGGTGGACATGAGTGGGAAAATTGCCCAATTTTAGTTTTCCGTTAAAAACTGAATCTGCTGGATATGCTCATTTAACAACAATTAGATTTAGTCTTCTGAAACAGTTAAGAGTGAACATAAAGGTGGAGAGACATCAATGAAAATTGACTAAACCTCCTCACCAATGGAGGAAAGTGGGGGAAAATATCACCCATATAAGTCAATCATTCTGTTTCCTTATCTATTTTTTTCAGACTGAACCTTTATTATCTCTTCTAGAACTCTGTTCTGTCTTATGTCTTTACTCCCATTTTACTTTTTTAAGTATATTTTATTGGTTATGCTATTCCAGTTGTCCCAGTGTTTCCCCTTTTGCCCCCTACACCTGGCATGTACCCTCCTTCCAGAGACCCCTTCTGAGCTCATGTCTGTGGGTTGTGCACGTAAATTCTTTGGCTTCTCCATTCCTCATACTGTTCTTAACCTCACCCTGTCTATTTTGTACCTACCCAATTATGCTTCTAAATCCCTGTACCTTTCCCCCTATTCTTCCCCTTCCCCTTCCAGCTGATAACCCTCGATGTGATGTCTATATCTATCTTTCTATTCCTTTTCTAGTTGTTTCCTTAGTTTATTTTGTTTTTGTTTTTTTATTCAGTTGTTGACTGTTGTGAGTTTGTTGTAATTCTTATGTTCGTAGATTTGATCTTCTTTTTCATAAATAAGACTCTTTAATACTTCACGTGATAAGGGCTTAGTGATGATGAACTCATTTTGCTTTACCTTGTCTGGGAAACACTTTATCTTCTTTTCAATTCTAAATGATAGCTTTGTGGATACAGTAAATGTGATTGCAGCCCCTTTCTTTCCATCATTTTGTATACTACTTGCCAAAGTTTACTTTGAGAAATCAGCTGATAGTTTTATGGGAACTCCTTTGTAGGTAACTCTGCCATTCCCTTGCTGCTTTTAACATTTTCTCTTTATCTTTACCCTTTGGCAAGTTAACTATAATGTGTCTTGGTGTGGACCTTTTGGGGTTCAACTTGTTTGGGAATCTCTCTGCTTCCTGGACTTGTGTGTTTAATTCCTTTACCATATTATGGAAGTTCTTTTTCACTATTTTCTTCAAGTAAGTTTTCAATTTCTTGCTCTTCCTCTTTTCCTCTGGCTTCCCTATAATTCGAATGTTGGCCCTTTTGGAGATGACCCAGAGACTTCTTAAACTCTTCTCATTTTTTTAAATTCTTGTTTCCTCATGTTGTTCTTCTTGACTGTTTATTTCTTCCTTGTGTTACAAATTGTTGATTTAAATCTGTCTTCCTTACTTTCACTGTTGATTTCCTGTGGATTTTTCTCAATTTCCCTTATTATAGCCTTTGTTTATTCCCTTATGCCTTTGCTATATTCAATGAGATCTTTGAGCATTCTGACCACCAGTGTTTTGAACCCTGTATCTGATAGGTTGGCTATCTCTGCATCACTTATTTTTCTTTCTGGGGTTCTGTTCTGTTTTTTCATTTGGACCATATTTCTTTGTCACCTCATTTTGGCAGCCTTCCTCTGTGTACTGGGTAGAGCCATTTTAATTTCGTGTCTTAGCACATCTATGAGGTTGTATGGGGCAGAGCCTTGGCTATTCACCATGGTGGGAAAACTTACCTCACTGCTTTGTGGCTCCGTGTGTGGGGTAGGGTAGTTGAGGGGATAATGCAGCTGCCAGCTGACTTCTAGGGCTTGCCTAGCATTTGCCCCTTTTCCATTACTTTGCTCACTTCCCATATGTGACCGGAGCCCCTCTAGCTGCTGTCCTGGTTGTGGTTCCCAGAGTGGGTGGGGTTACATACATTCCGGGATGTCCTGAAAAACTTGCAGTTTCTTCTGTCATCCCAACCCCCCATTGGGGGTTGTATAACTCCCCCAACCCCCCATTGGGGGTTCTGGCTGTATAACTACAGCCAGAAGTTATAAGGCTTTATTTTTCCCTGGTGCTGAAACTTGTGCTGTGCTGTCTGGCCTGGGATTGCTTTCTCACAAGCTGTCTCCCTGATTTTTATCCACCACACATGAATGTGGAACTGCCCATTTTGCTGGATGCCACCTCCTCACTGCCCCTTCTTTGTGGCCATCACACCATGTCCTCTCTGACAGGACTCCCATTTCTACCCCTCCTACCCAACTGGGTGAATATAGCTGCTTTAAATCCTTGTTTGCTGGACTTCTGTACAGTTCTGGGTGCTTTCTGGGTGCTTTTCTGGCAGTTATTGGCTTTTTCATTTTTAAGTTAGTTGTGTTCCTTCTTATGGCTGTTAGACATGCAATGGGGCAAAGTTTGTCAATGGACAAACCACTCCTCCATCTTGACTGGAAACCTTGCATTTTACTTTAAAGTGATTGATTGAACACTGACAATAGAAGAACCTTGGCCAATATATTTATTCTAAAATAAACTGATGTTTTCTGTCTTGCTCTGCTTCATTATTTGTTATTGGTATAATCAGAGAACAAATAAAGGTATCTTAGGACCATGATACTGTTGGAGACACTCATATACGCATAGGGATTTGGGGTAGTGACCAGATTTTTTAATCTAAATTTTATACCCAAAGGAGAAAGCAGGAGAAATAAAAGACAGTAGACAGTGAGAAAATAATATATCTTAATATGCTCAGAATATATTTTATAGAAGAGTTAAAAGCTACTCAGAATCAACAGCTGCATGCAGACTTTAGCAGGCTGTTCAAATGGAGAAAGATGGATTGGTACATCTGTATCTACTTTGGCCGCAGTCTGACTCTAGTGCTTATGACTGATATTCCTAGGCCTCTAGGGCCACATTCAAATGCCTGGGCAGAAACAAAACAGAAATGGTTGTGCTCAGAAGAGAGCATTTATGAGAGCTTTGCAAACAGCTCATTTAAAAGGTTTTCAAAATATGGTTGTAATATTGCTCAGTGACTTCATTCTGAAGACTCTGGAAAGCACTCGCCTCAAAAATTGTGTAAACAATGTTCTTCATAGTTCTTTCTTTTGTAGTTCCGCATTATTATTTTCAACAGTGAAATATGGAAGTGAACGAGATTGGCTTTTGTGATCAGCATGAGAACTCAAATCATACTTTGGTATCCAGGAACCAAAATCATTAAATGCTAGTATGTTTGTCTTTTAAAAACATAGATATTAACATACATAAAAATGTCAAAAATGTCTGTTGGTGTTATCAAGATCAGTGTATTTGTCACTGAGATCTACCAGTCAATTTTCCTAATTGCTAACATCCTTTGGGTTCTATGTATGCCTTTTGTATATTTCTTCAGCTCTCATGAACTAACACAAAGATAGTGGAAGTTTAAAATAGTTTTAACTGTTGGAGTGTTTTATGGATGTTATCTTTTTTAATGAAAAGTAATAGGGCATACTATTGTTGGTTTTCTTTTAAGATTTTGTTTATTTATTTTTAGAAAGAGGAGAGGGGAGGAAGAGATCTGAAAAGAAACATCAATGTGTGGTCGCTTCTCTTGCGCCCCCTACTGGGGACCTGGCCTGCAGCCCAGCCATGTGCCCTTACTCATAATCCAACCACTGCCCCTTTGATTTGCAGGCTGGCACTCAATCCACTGAGCCACACCAGTGAGATGTGGCTCCAACGGTTAAAACTATTTTAAATGTCCACTATCTTTGTGTTACTCCATGAGAGCTGAAGAAAAGTACGAAAGGCATACGTAGTACCCAAAGGATGTTAGCAATTAGGAAAATGTTATCTGTTTTAATAACTGCTTTTTTTTCTAGTTCTTCAGCCAGAAATTTCTGTTGGATACATTATCACTATAATTGCAGAAAAAATAAAGATGGTTCCCAACTTTAATATTTTGTGGTATTGGTTAGGTTTTGTGGTTATTTGTAATTACATGTCATTTTTAAATTTTTTAATTTAATTACTAAATAGCTAATTATTAATATGGTTCAAATACATAAATTAAATTAAATTAATATTTACTTATTTTTCTTCACCATAGAAAACTACTGATATATTTTTTCCATGGATGACCTTCTAGATCAAAATACTTTGTGAATTAATAGGCATGTGAAAGGCAAAGATATAAATGATAAATGAGGTCAACTATTTTTACATAAATAACACTATTACATAAAACATCTTCTAAATTTTGATATTATATTAATTTTAGTTGATAATATATTGACAATTCATATATAAATAAATGTATCTCTCCTGGTACATTTTGAAAAATGCTACAAAGTAATAAGTCTGAACTATGATGCATCAACTTGATCATTGTGATGGATAAACTTGAAGGTGGCCCACTATGTCCTCTATCTCCTAGTATTTATACCTATGCAATCCCCTTCTGCTGATTCCCAGGTGGATGTGTTTATGTACATTCTAGGACCCTGCGGATCTCTCCAATGAACTCCCCTGCAAGGCTGGGAGTTTCTCCTGACACCTCAACTCCACCAGGTTTTTTTAATCGGAGGTTTTGAGGCTTTATTTCCCAGCACTGGAACCCTGGGTTATGCGGCCTATGCTGATTTCTAGTTGTTCCTCTTGGTTTAACTACCCACATATGTGGGACGGTCCACTATGCCAGTCACCACTTCACCAGGTTCAGGCAGTATCTGCATTGCCCACTCCAATCCTCTAGCCCCCAGCTTGCCATGAGTCCTCTCCACCCCAGCTGTCTGTCTTCACCCCTCCTACTTGTCTGGAGGAATGTTTCTTCATTAACCCCTTGGTTGTTGGACATGTATACAGTTCAATTTTCTGACCATTCTGGTTATTTTTTGTTTTTATATTTGTTGTCCTTCTTTTGGTTGAGTGAGGAGGCAAAGTGTGTCTCTCTATGCCTCCATCTTAGCCAGAAGTCTCTCTTCCTCTCTTTTTTTTTCTTTAAAAATTTTTTTCTTATACAAATGTAAGCTGTCAGTGATGGAGGACTCAAAGATATGGACATGCTGGGTTGGCCAAAAAGTTTGTTTGGCTTTTTTCCATAAGATGGCTCTAGTAGTACTTTAGTTGTTTTAAATTTCATGTGAAACAATTTTGTTAGATTGTATTGTGACAGTTGTCATACCAGCATGCAAAAAATGGATCAAAACTGTTGAATTTTTGTGAAGATGGAAAAATATGGAATGTTTTCTGCATGTTACACTTTATTATTTTAAGATAAGTAAAACACAATTGAAATGCAAAAAAATGTGCAGTGTTTGGAGAAGGTGCTTTAACTGATTGAATATTTTCAAAGTTTCATGCTGGAAATTTCTTGCTCCATAATCAGGTAGACCAGTTGACATTGATCACAATCAAATCAAGACATTAATTGAGAACAATCAATGTTGTACCACATGGGAGATAGCTGACATACTCAAGCTATCCAAATCAATAAAGTTATTGATGAGAATAATAAAAATGCGTTCTTTATTTTTCAGCAAAAACTAACCAGGCTTTTTGGTCAACCCAATTATAAAAATGATCCAGGATAATTTTTTTTAGTCTGTTTTTAGTTTAGGCCTTAGTTCAGTGGGTAAAAAGTAGAAAACATATAAGCTAAATCAGTTCAAGGATTCCCAAATATAGTTTTTAAAAATAACTTTTTGTATTAGAATATGTTTTGATTTACAGAAAATTATAAATATGGAAGAGAGAGCTTCCATATACCTCACACTGACTGTCCCATGTGATTCATTTTATCTTAGCAAATTGACAAAATTCATGAACCAGTATTGATACACTATTAACTATAGTCTATATTTCTTCCAGATTTCCTTAGTTCTTACCTATTTTTTTAAATTCAAGAATCTCATCCAGAATATTACACTACAATTAGTCGTCACATCTCCTTACGCTCCTTTTGGCCATAGAATCTCTCAAACTTCAGTTGTTTTTGATGACGTTGAAAATTTTGAGGAGTATGGCTCAGGTTTGTTGTAGAATTTCTCTGAACTAAGGTTAGTTTGATGCATTATTTTATGGTCGCCCTGGGTTGTGGGATTTCAGTTGGAAGACTACAGAGATAAATTCTCTTCTGATCACATTATATCAGGGGTAGATAAATCAACAAGACTCACTTCTTTACTGTATTGTTGATGTTAATCATAGTTACCAGACTGAGAGTACTTGCTGGGTTTCTCTACTGTGATGATTTTCCTTTTCTCTTTCCGAAGTGTACTCTTTGGAATCAAGACACTATGCATCCCACATTTAAGGTGTAGGAACTTCTATATAGAATTTTAACACTGGTAAGTATCAGAGCAAAATCATTATGTTAGATTCAGTAAAAAGATATAACTAGAATATAGACATAGGCATAGACATATAATATGTATTTTCCATCAGCTATACAATTTATATATGTATTTTATCTATCTATGTATCTATAGAGAAACTATTATTTTCCAAGTTGTATACACTTCAATGGCAAGGATAAACTTAGAGACTGAGAAAGAAATGATAGAAAAGCTTTCAATTGTGAATTTTAAAACTATTTCATAAAACTTTGTTAAGTCAATAATATTGTGGTAAGAGTAAGATAGACTAAGAAGAAAAAAGATTCTCTGGATTGGAAACATCTATATCTATATCAAAACAGACACAAAAGAAACTATCTTAGAAGCTGTAGGTAATTAACAATATGAAGCCCAAACCAAAAAACTTAAGTGTCATTGAGGGTCAACCATTAAAGAAAAAAATTAAGAAGAATGTTGAGAATTTTCACAACTAGAACATACATGATATTTTTATATGTATGCATAAATATGCACATACATATACATTATATATGCATACCATATAACGTGGGGTACAGTTATGAATTCATATCACGGTAGAACAGATATTAAATTATGACAAGAATTAATTATAAAATTTTACTGGAAAATTTATACAATGTGTCCAATATGAAATCCATCTCTATCAATAAAGGAGATATACTGGCTCATGAGAAGTAGGGAAGGCTTGAAACTTAGTTTGATTAGGGATTAATCTCTATTTATTTAAGATATCTGCATTTTTGTCTTCTTCTTTTGTCCTTAGGCTGATTCCTGCATGATTAAAGGTGATTTGTAATAACATCTTAATTTTCTTCTGTGTAGTGGAAAAAAAACACTTCTAACCTAGCTATTCAAAGGAAATCCTGTAATTTGTCCATAGCTGAAATGATTATTTTGGCCATGGCAATATAATTTGTTGGTTGCTTTAACAGAACTTTCCACCAAACTGGGTTCCTGAAGCAGAAAGGCTCAGTGTAAACATATGCATATCCAGATAAAAGCATACAGAGTGTTAGGAAGAAAGAAATATAGTAGCCTACTATATCAAATGTTCTATGTCCTAACATATTAAGGAATACATTTTTCTGCTTATATTAATACCCTGTTAGTTATGACAAAGTTGCCATCTATGTCTTGCTTATTATCCAGACAATATGAAAATGATCCATGCACTTAACTATAATTTAATGATCAATATATCACAATTTTAAAGTCAAACTTTGTCACTTAATAGATATGTAATTATTTTAGAAATTTTAACAGGGTCTCAGAACATTAAAATCTTGACCGTTTGAACCTGGTACTGTCACATACTCCAAATCCATGGATGTGTGAGAGATTTGTGAAATGAACTGTGTAACTTTTTCTCCTGGAAACATTCTTATTAAATTTATTGTGGTAACATTGACAACTAACATCATATGTGTTTCAGCTGTACAATTTTGTAGTACACCCTTGGCATATTCCATTGTGTGCTTACGACCCCAGATCTAGCCTCCTTCCATCACCATATATTTGACCCCCTTTACCCTCTTCATCCTTTCCACTTTCCCTCCAATAACCACTATATTGTTGTCTGTGCCTATGAGTTTGTTTATTCATTTGTTGCTTTCTATTTTATATCAACATATGAGCAAAATTATGTTTTTTGTTTCTCTCTGACTTATTTTACTTAGCATGATACTCTAAAAAATCCACCCATGATGTTGCAGATTGCCTTTCATATGCCTGAGTAGTATTCTATTACTTACTGCATCTTTATCCAATTACTGGTTGAGGGACACTTAGGTTCTTTCCATGTTTTGGCCACCATGAACAATGCTGCAATAAACATAGTGGTACATCTGTCTTTATGTGTGTTTTCAGAATTTGGGGAAAGATACCCAGAAAAGGGGTATAAAAGTGAATATACAGAGATTAGTACTCTGTGGAATTTTTGAACTTATTTCATTGGCATATGCAAACATAGATAATAAGTCAAAATATATTTATTGTAGCTATGTCATGTGCACCATGTTATTTACTATTATGACTTTTCCACACTCTGAAAAGCTTGCATATATATATATATATATATATATATATATATATATATGCTTAGGCTTTTCAATTTTTTTGAATTAAAAATTAAAATCTTGCCCTGGCTGGCGTAGCTCAGTGGATTGAGTGCGGGCCTGCAAACCAGAGTATCGCGGTTCGATTCCCAGTCAGGGCACATGCCTGGGTTGCAGGCCAGTTCCCAGCAGGGGACTCACGAGAGGCAACCACGCATTGATGTTTCTCTCTCATTCTTTCTCCTTCCCTTCCCCTCTCTCTAAAAGTAAATAAATAAAATATTTTTAAAAGTTTTAAAAAAATAAAATCTTGATAAAACTTCTTTAAGTCATCCTTTTATTCATTTTCAAGGCCCACTTTTGTTATAAAATATATATATGCTTCTATTTATTTTAAAGATTACTTAGAAAATTTTCAACAACTTTCCTTTATCTTTCAGTAGCTCTATTCCATTTCTAATAAAGTCTGTGTCTTCCAAATAATGACATTGCTCATGGACTTAGAAGTGCGAATCACAGTTGTTTGCCCTCACAGTCTGATGTTGTCCTGCTCCATTTCTTAGAGCAATCGAGGAGATCTATAAGACATAGATACCCTAATTTTCTATCTCAGTGGTCATTGAAAGCTTAATAATACAAACATGATTTATTAATCTTTTCTTCTACTATGTCCCAACTTTTCTGTAGGAACAGAATAAAGTTAAAGAAACTGTCTTATGTAAACAGTGTAGATTGATATTTTCAAATGCTTCTTTTTGAAAAGCAAACTTAAAATGCACTGTAATAGGACAAAATAATTTCTAATGAAGGAACTACTTTCTTAAGAAGATAAGATTGTGAAAGAAGAAAAGGGGGCACCATCTAGAAGAGAGGAAATTTCTCACAGGCAGCACTAATTTTAATGCATAGAACTTGATCCTTCACAAATTGACTAATGTATTAAAAAGTAATACATTTTAATGAATCAGAGTAAGTGGTATAGGAATTGCGAAGAAAAGAATGTGGCTTCCCTTTGTTTTCTAAAATTTCATAACTCAGATGAGAAGTACACTTCTATGAAATCCATGTATGTATGTATATATGTGAGTACACATATATATATACATGTGTCTGTATTTATTTGTATGTATTAGAATATGTAACTACATAGATATGTCCATACATATGCACATCAATATTCACATACATATGTACATATATGTAACTGTATCTGTCTATAAATATATAAGTAAATTGGTAATATACAGATGGATATATCTTTAACAATATGGAATTGCTGATATTTGACTATTTTTGACTAATAGAAAAGGCAGTCAAATTCATTTTGAAATGAATTTCAAAATGACTGAAAATTAAGAAAAATGTTAAGAATTTTCACAACTAGAACATACATGATATTTTATATGTATGTATAAAAATACACATACATTATATATATATGTATATGCATATGATATAGTGTGGTGTACTATTATGAATCCATATCATGGTAGAACAGATATTAAATTATGACAAGAGTTAATTTCAAATGAAATTCGTTTCATTTCCCAGTCAAATAATAGCTACCAGAGAAATTTGGTTAGAAGTACAGTGACAGCACCCAGTGTCAACTAATATTGCCCTTGAAAATTTAGATTCCTATTTTAATTCTAATTCATAACATTAATTAATTAGCAAATTTACCAAATTTATGATATTGAGAAGGTTACTTTTCTAGGACAAGGTTTAATCATTTGTAACATAAGGAAGGTTATTAAGGTCCTGGATCTTTTTTCCTTAGCTTCCAATGTTTTATACTCATTCATATTTCAATATTTGTTGAATTCACTCAAAAATATTTTGTGATTTCTTTTGATACCTAATATATTAGGTGCTTTCTTTTGATAATTAATATATTAATCAATTTTTAGGCTTTGAGAATATAGCAGTGACTAAACTGGGCAAAATTTACTTATAAATTAAAAATAATACCTACTTATCCATTAATTACCTAGAATTACAGAAATGTTCTTTTAAAGAAATACACTATCCATGACCTTGAGTTATTCTGAATATGAAGATAATCCTCTAAATCCAAGGATATCTACAGGGGAGTAGATGTAAAGAATTGTCTACCCTAACATGTTGTACACCAGGAAATTTTGAGAATGCACTCAGTACTGCCACTTTTGAAAATCTACATCTCAAGATATTTTTTTTAAGGATTTTATTTATTTATCTTTAGAGGGGAAAGGAAGGAGAGAGGGAGAGAAATATCAATGTATGGTTGCCTCTCGTGTGTCCCCTCCTGGGAACTGGCCTGCAACCCAGGCATGTGCCCTGACTGGGAATCGAACTGCGATCCTTTGGTTCATAGGTCTGCACTCAATCCACTGAGCTACACTAGCCAGGGTTACATCTCAAGATAGTTCTAAAGCTGGTCTGCAAATTTTATTAATTTCAATAAGAACACAATGAGTTGAAGCAGTAAATGTGAGAAGAAAGTAGAAGAGTCATTAGTAAATTTTCACTTGTTTTAAATTCAAGTCATGGTTTCTCAGTTGTCTGAGCTTTCGTACATAAAATGTCCTGGTTTTACATATTATTAAAATACTTTGCCCACTTGTGCTAAAACCAAGACATTTGTCCATAACAACTAAGTTTGTATTCTATGGTCCTCTTCTTCCATTAACCTTTTTGCTTTAGCACTACATTCATTGCTGGGTGTCCAGAGAGCTAGCAGAATGCACATTCTCTTCAATAACTACAATAAACAGTTTGACCTAGTGTTTTTTCTTACACCAATTCAGATATATGGATTTTTTTCTCTCCTGACACCAAACACATGGTATTTTTCCATCATCACTTCTCCAACGCTCTGAGACCAAGCGGCTATCTAAGAATTCAATTGAATTCAATTCTCATGCTGTCAACCTGAAGCTAACATCAGATCCTTGGTTAGAGGACCCAGTCCCACAAGACTGTTCACACTTCAGGCACCATTTTCAAGTCCCTGCCCACTGGTATTTCTGACTAAGTACCTACTAATAAATCAAGAGTTCCCATAATCTCTACTTAGGTTTGATAATTCTTTAGAGAGACTCTTGGAACTCAAGAAAGCACTTAGTGTTACTAGTTCGCTGTAAACTATACAACTCAGGAACAACCAAATAAAAGAAATTCGTAAGGCAAGGTTTGGTGGGAGAAGCCTGGAACTGCCTGACCCTTTCCTGGCATACCACTCTCCCTGCATGTCAATGGTTTTTCTGACCCAGAAATCCCCTGAACCCCATCATCTAGGGATTTCTATGAGGTTTCATTATATAGGCATGCTCTGATGAAATCACTGGCTATTGGTAATTAACTCAATGTTAAGACCCTCTTATTCTCTGGAGAGTGAGGGTGGGATGGAAAGTTTCCAGCATCTAAATAATGAGTGTTTGGTATTTCTGGCCACTAGCCCCCATTCTAAAGGTATCTGAGATACCACCCCGCCAAAAGTTGCCTTATTAGAATAAAAAAAGGCTTCTGTCATCCTTATCACTCAGTACATCCCAAGGGTTTTGAGAGTTCTTGGCAGGAATTAGAGATGAAAATCAGATATGTTTTTTATGATACCACAACCACACACAAAAGACTTTTTAAGGCTGTCCAGCTGATGCAGTTATAGCTGTACTAAAATATTGAATAGTTTAGGGATAACAGAGATTCAGCTTTTTCACCACTAAATGGAGGTACAGAGACAGTATAACTCTAACAAATCACTCAAGAGTGTGAAAAACAATTAAGGAATACACAGACTAGTTAATGGTCCTTATACAATAAAAATAGTATGAATATTTCTATGATTCTTTAAACCATATATGTAGTAATTATAACTTGAAAAACTGCAAAATTAGTTCTCCTACAATTCTCTAATATCACCTTTGCAGGCTCTTTTCTCTATTCAACTTACCATGTCAACTTATTTTATCTGAAAGAATATAGAACAATTCAGAATGAGAGGAGTTAACAGTTTTTAATTTTTTTTATTTTGAAATGTTACCTTCCCCTACTCTTTAATAAAATGCTATACATTTAAAGTGTATTATTTTACTTATAACTATTCTATATTTGCCTCCTAAAATGTCTAAATTTATTGTTCCTGAAAAATTGGTATAATTTTCATGGAAGACTTGATGCATGGAGATTTTCATGATGTATTAGGTTTGTAAATAAATGCTGCCTAACAAAGGTATTAATGCCTTCTCCCTAAAATGGAGAAAACAGTGAAGCCAAATTACTCGAGGGCTGATTTAATGAGAATGGCCTGGGGTTCTGGGAATATTAATGTGCTTACATTGTTTCTGCTGTGGCCACCAAACAATTTGGTTTTAGCTTTAGTAACAGTACTAATTTAAAAAGTTATAAGACCATGGTCTCAACCACTTGTTTTTAGTCTAATTATGATACACTGATTTAGTTGTTTATTACAGCTTTAGCATACTCTACCGAAAATTTATTTTTGTGTGTGTATTTGGTGTTTTTTTCCACATTATTAAAGGCCCTGTATAAAGGGATACTTTAAAGGCAACTTTATCAACTATAAAGGAGTAAATAAGCTTTGGGTTACCAAAGGTAGCTTTGCTCTTGGGTGAAGAGTGATATAGAGGATCACTTAAACTGCTAAGAGAAGAAGACCTTAGAATGCTGAATGAGCTCTTTTACTATATGAGAACTTATGTGTTGTGATTGCAAAATGAGAAGCTTCCAGAGCGGGTAAGAAACTGAGGGATATCAGGGGGTGTGGGGTTAATCGAGACTTAATATACAAGCAAAGGGAGTCACTGAAACAAATCATAATTTAGAGTTTCAGGGCCAGCTGAGCACCTTAAAGAGGGCGTAGTTTTGGGGATGTGGATAGGTTTCACCACTGGCCCACGTGAGCGTACTCATTTCTGTAGCACACTGAATACTCTAGACTTCTCTTGTTCTCTGGACCCAGTGACCAGCAGGGTTTACTGTCCTCAGTAATTTGCATGGTCGCTGTGGGACATAATGCACTCTTAATTGCTTGTTCATATATGAATCAGGAATTTTGCTCTTTTGATGTTTTTAAAAATAGAATTTAACTTGACCAGCTGCCCTCTCCTCACTCCCTCATGGTAATCACTATAAGAAATTATGAACTGTATTCTTCCTGGTTGCATTAAATTGGCAACTTCTAGGGTAAGCCAGAGACTTTGGGAGTAGACTGCGTCATGTTAATGGTGTCTAGCACTGACGAAAGGAAAGGTGCTTACTATATATCAGAGATATAATGAGAAAGATGAGAGTTCACCAGCCTCTGTGAAATTCACAATATGGTGAGAAAAGATGTTCTATTGAGCTCTGGTGGTTAAAAGGAAGAGAGTTATTCAAATTGCTCTCATAATAAAGAATGTGTTCACCCAAGCAAAAAAATGCATAGTTATGCCAAAAGCAGCTAGAAATCATAATATTGCAGACCATTGAGAAAATTTAGATATCTAAGTTTCTTTGGGAATCTAAGGCTGTACTGAGAATATCAGATGTAGAAGATTGAACAGAATCACCAATGATTAAGTGAGCTCTGCTATAATATGACTCACAACATTCTAAATTTCTTTCATTTCCCCCTTTTGCTACAAGATTACTTTTTCTTACTCTCCACTGTGCATAAACAATTAATTTGTCATATAACTCCTGTTTATTTGTAACTTTTGCTTCCTCATAACTTTGACATGCCATGAACATTTATGAACCTAGCTCTTACTTGCCTGTCATAAACTACCTCAGAGTCTCCTTAAATAGATCTTTTTAGCTTTATTCCCTGCTAAAACTACCTTATTGCATCCATATTTTCCAATTCAAATTCCTGAAAGATTAAACATGATCACATAGTTCATCTGAGTTTTATGTTCAGTCTTATGAACAGGTAACCTTGGATTTGGTGCTCCTCCATCATCTGATATTCTATGAATTAGGGAGTCAAATGGTTTAACAAAGTGTTATTTAGACTATTTCTTAGGACTCAACCATAGAAAAGCTTGAGATGACGGACTGGTTTTCTAGAAAGAATATTTTAAGAGCAGTGCAAAGAGTATAGATGATGAGATCACATAAAATATATTATGGGAACACAAGGAGATACTAAACAACCAACATTAGAAAATCAGAGACATTTTGTAAAAACTGTATACTTTTTTCTTTTAGATTTTCCTTTAATTTTTTAAAATTTTATTTATTTATCTTTAGAGGGGAAGAGGAGACAGGGAGAGAAACATCAATGTATGGTTGCCTCTCGTGTGTCCCCTGCAGGGAACTATCCTTCAACCCAGGCAAATGCCTTGACTGGGAATCGAAATGCAGTTGTTTGGTTCACAGGCTTGCACTCAGTCCACTGAGCTACTGAGCTATTGAGTGCAGTGGTTTGGCCTCAGCCAGAGCCAAACTATATACTTGAGTTAGAGTTGAGTAACCACTTCTAGGTCATTAAATAGGTGTCAGAACTTTTTTAAATGAAGAGGAGAATATATTCCAATGTACAGAGACAAAAACTATAATAATTTGACTAACTATAAATAAATAGTCTGGTAGAGGAGAAGGAAAAGGCAGAAAATCTGTCAGCAATTATTTTCAGTAATAGTTAAGGGCAGGATAATAGAAATCTTCCATATCAACAAAAATGATTATAGATATTATTCAGTAGGTGATGTAGAAACATGGACGTGCTGTATGCAGTAGGTACATGCTGTAATTAGATGTGCATCTTAGAACGTGCATTCTGGCCCCACATAAGATAGGACTGAAGATAGGCTAAATGAATGATCAATGGGAAATCAACTACAATGGTTCTATCATTAGACAACTAGGGAATGACACTGGTAGGTGGACTGAAGATGTACGGGTAAACGCTAAACCTGTAAAACAATCAGTGGGCCCTTTGTGAAGTCACTGTCGCGACTGGGAACTTGTGCGCACATCGTGAAGACTGGAGGGCCTTTTAGGACCTCATTGCTGTTCAGTACAGCGGGACTCAGGTTGGCATGCTCCCTGCACCAGCTTACTTCCACCTTGGCCAAACCAACCTCACATCTGAATTTTACTGTAAATTTCCTGACAGTGGTTTCCAGAATTTTAGGGCACCTGCAGATTCTGTCTGCTTGAGATTCTTGCCATGGCTCCTTATGTGAGCAATGAGGAGCTTCTGGGAAGTACCCTAGAAGTAGCAGCCGCCAAGTGAATGGGCGACCCTTGCTGATAGTGACATAGTGCCCTCAGCCAGTAACGGTATCCCTTGCTTAAGGCATCATGCACTCCAACAAGCAGGCTACAGAGAATGCAAAGGAGAAGGTGAGGTGAATTCTGGGGCTGCTGGATGCTCACTTCAAGATGAAAACTTTTTTGGTGGGCAAATGTGCAACAATGGCAGGTACCACAGTTGTTTGCACCATACTGTGGCTCTGTGAACAGGTTCTGAAGCCTTCATTCTGCCAGGCCTTGTTCAGTACCAGTTGCTGGTTCCCACCTGCACTAAACAGCACCATCGCCTGTCTATCTCGCAGGAGGTGAAACTGTGAGAAGATGGCCCAGTTTTATGTTAAAAAGCGTGCAGATAGCCAGCCTAAAAAGAACACCACATGGAAAGATGCCACAGGGGAAGGGAAAACTGTGTGGGAGGAGAAGCAGAAGCCCAGGCTGAGCATAAAGAGGAGAAAGAGGAGGTGGTTGCCCCCATTCCTGAGGAATAGATGTGAAATGTGAGCAGACACAGACTGCTGAGCTGGAGCTAACAGCACCTTTGCTCACCCGCCCGAGGCCCTTTGTGTTAGATAATTTTAGCACAAATGTGCCAAGAAGGACACACTCCCTGAGATACTACTATATTTTGAGGACTGTTTTGATGAGGACAGCTGTTCCCTGTGGTACTTCCTTGAAGTACTTCTTCCCTAAAGAGCTCATCCAGATTGTCATGAGCTGTACTTTCATTATTGAAATATTCTAAGGATTGGACAGGCTGAGGAAGATGTGTTTGCTAGTGTCATCCTTTTTGGAATCAACAACAGCTCCACTTTGGGAGTCTAGGACCAACGCCGGGAGCTTACTTTTCTTCTGAGTGTGGACTGAGAGCTGAGCTAGGAGTCATGCAAATGGTATGTGTGTGACAGAGACTGAATCCTGGTAGCAAGGAGATTGAGATGCTGGGTACAGTGTGAGCAAAGCCTTCAATTAGGGCAATATTTCCAGTGGGACGTTTCTCGTCATCGTCAAACTTCCTGCACCTGCCCTTCAAAGAGATGGGGGTCATTAAAGAAGCTGGACATAGAAAGAAAGAAAGAAAAAATCAATGGGTCACAGAGATAGGCTCTTGGATTCAAAACCAATGATAAGTTTTACATTAACATATTAAAATAATCCTTATTTTATATATTTTAGTTATGGGATTTTTATTGAGAAAGACAGCTGAAATTGTATGAATGATGTCTAAAGCACAAAAAATTTCTTCACAGAAATGGAGATGAATGAAAGCTGAGCGATCATTTATCAGATTGCTAAATGGGTTTAAAAGGTGGTGAGGGAGAACATTCCAGCATCAGGCACTATGGAAAAATGTTATTTCCTCTGCTTCAACAAAGCTGGAATTCACCCCTCAGTTATGGAGGGTCTAAAGCACCTCTGCAGTCAGGAGGGAATAGAATTCATAAACTTATTGTAACATCTTAGACATACAAAGACCGATGTTATGTACAGACATTTGATTCATTTATTCGTTTATAAAATATTGGCAAACTATTTTCTCTGCCTTGGCACATAAATTTGTGCCTTGGCACAAAAATAAGGAAGTAAAATATATATTGTTTGTCAGGTACTGATAACTATGATCAATAACAATAAGATAGAAAGTCTCACTGAGAGCCCTGGCGTTTCCCTTGGCCATGCCCTGCCTCTCCCACACCCCAGCCTCCTTTTCTCTCCTGTCCACACCAGTATAAAGGCCTAGAAAATGAACAGTTATGATTATTTTTATTCCTGGAAGGAAAAAGGGCTTAGAACTTCCATCGGACTATCCGTCTTCTTCTCACATATATAAGCCTAGTTGAGACACTTTGAGAGTTTGTTGCATATGTATGAAATAAAAAGTGTATGAAAATATAGTCAGTTTGACTTCTACAGTTTATATTCTGATGTGATAGACATGTGATGGAATTCAGGAACGTGCCTTTTTAACCTCACCCCAGGTCATTTTATTCGAGTGGTCTGCAGAACACAGTTTTACAAATGCCAGTGTAGTTATTCTCATTTCCAAAACAATAGAGTAAAGTTAAGTGATTGTCCTGAAGTGAGTGAGGAGGACCAGTATAAGAAAAAGGTGCTAGTGCATATTTCAAATGCAAATGTTCAGTTTAGCTGCCAGGTGGTATAAAAGGCCCCGGAAGATGGCCAGAAGACTTGCAGTATTTCCAAGAACTGACCGGCCATGGGAAAATATCCTTGTCAAACTTGTGCTGTGTCTGGAGCCTATCTATATGTGGTATAACTCCATGCAAGGGACCGTTGGTGGGCATGGCTACTTAGCAGTCATAACTCTGGGGTTAACCAAGCTGCATTAGGGAGGATTTCTTTTATTATTTAATTTAGGTTGGGAAAATAATTTTCTACTTAGAGAGTCAGAAACAATCTTTAGGAAATATACAATGCTTTTTGTATAAAAAGCAAGCATATACAATGCTTGCTTTTATCTTTAAACACAAGTCTAAATTGAAATTCAGAAGTTTTTACTTTATGTATTTACAAATTAGAAAGTGAAGGCCAAAGCATAATTCTCACACATTCAATAATGCTCAGCGTCAAGTTAGTTTTGTGGTCTTTTCCATGTTTCTTTTAAATCCTAAAACATCAATTTCAAAGAACCTATGCACCACAATGTTCATAGCAGCACAATTTACAATAGCCAAGAGTTGGAAGCAACCTAGGTGCCCATCAGTAAATGAATGGATCAAAAAATTGTGGTACATATACACAATGGAATTCTATGCAGCAGAGAGAAAGAAGGAGCTACTAGCCTTTGCAACAACATGGATGGAACTGGAAAGCATTATGCTGAGTGAAATAGGCCAAGTGTTGAAAGACAAATACCATATGATCTCACCTTTAACAGGAAGCTAAACAACAAAACAGACAAGCAAGCAGGAAAAAAAAGACACTGAAATAGAGAACAAGGGGACAGTGACCAGAGGGGAGAAGGAAGGGAAGTTAAGGGGAAAAATGGGGAGGGATTTTGAGGAACAAGTATGAAAGACACAGGGATGAGGACTGGGGGGGGATGGGAGGGAGGTAGGGAGATGGGGCAGGGGGTCTGGGATGGGAGAAATAGACAAAAAAAACTGTACTTGAAAAATAACTAAATTTAAAAAAAAGAAAAAGGCAAAAAAAGAGAAATATTTAGAGGCTTCTTTTCCTCCTAATTAAGCTCAGGAAGTTCACTGGCTCTATACCTTCTCTGATTTTCCCTTTTCCAGAAAGATGGAAGCACTGATAACACGCTTAGATTAGTTAGAGTAATGGGCTGAGACAGAGTCATTGCAACAGCTGGAAGAATACGGACGGTGCTTCTGGAAGTTCAGTGAATCTGGATACTAACAACAAATGGTCACATGTACCAACATATACCAAATTCACTTTGTTTATAGTATTTCCTAGCCTTTCAGTCAGTGCTCTAGGATATTTGTCCCATGTCAAAATAAATATATCAAAGGTCATTTTGTTTTTTAAAAGAGAACACTTGAGGTAAAGACAATAACTTTGGATAATTGAATGGTTAGAAACTTACATGAATTTGAAAATAATTTAAACCTTTAACTTAACTGACTTAATTAATTGATTTCAATTTATATTGACATCAGTAGCACAGATACTAGATACTTTTAAAAAGTTGACTAAGGAAATCAATAAAGTTAAAGACATAATATGGAGCAGGAAATGAGATTATCATAGAAATAGGTACCATAAATTCTATTTCTTTCCCAGGAGTGGGCCAGAATTTTGACATTAATCAGTGAACACAAGGAAAGAAACCTAGTTGTTTACAACACCTATAAAAATCTTAAAATAAAAATAGAATAGCTGTTTAGGAAACACAAACATATCTCTAAAAACATAAAAAATGAGGTAGTAAAGTTAATGTTCTAAACACTGTGAGAATACCCTGTATGCAAAAGTCACAAATTTAGTAGAAAACTACATAAAAATGCTGTGTAAAAAACCACAAGATATTGGTACAGGGTAATAAATAATATAGTCATGGCCTAATGCCAAATGTAATGGTATTTTTTTATTATAATGTTCTCCAACTTGAAATTTTACCTGAGTTCTTTTTCTTATAGGTTTTAGTCTAAGAAAGTTTTTCTACTTTACTACTTTTTGTGTGTTGTGTGTCACTGTGATCTTCAGTTCTTTTTTCTTTAATTATTTTAATTATTTTTCAAGTACAGTTTTCTGTCTATTACTCCCATCCTAGCCCACCCTGCCCCATGCTCCCCACCTCCCTCCAATTTCCACCCCCCTTAGTTGCTGTCCTTGTGTTCTTTATACTTGTTCCTCTAAATCACTCCCCTATTTCCACTTTACTCCTTTATTGTTTATTCTATTAGACTTTTCCCATTTTCCCTTTTGCTTCCTTCCACCTAGCCTTTCCCTCTCTCCTACAGCCAATACCCTCTACATGTCCATGTCCATGTCCATGTCCATGGATCATTCATACATGTTCTTTGATTAATTCCTTCTTGTTCCTTCTATTATTTACCCCTCTCTCTTCCCTTCCTCCAGCTATCAGTCTGTCCCATGTTTCCATGTCTTTGGTTCTATTTTTCTCATTAGTTTATTTTATTCATTAGATTCCAGTTATAAGTGAGGTAATATGGTATTTGTCTTTCACCAACGGCCTTATGTCACTTAGCATAATAGTCTCCAGTTCCATCCATGCCTATGCAAAAGGTAGGAGTTCCTTCTTTTTTTTCTGCTGTATAGAAATTGTGTAAATGTACCACAGTTTCTTAATTCACTCATGTACTGATGGGCACTTAGGCTGTTTCCAGAAGCCATCTATTATAAATAATGCTTCTGTGAACACAGAGGTGCATAAATTCTTTTTTTTAATGTAATGAGCTATGTTTATTTTGTGTCCATAGTTTGCTGATCCTCACTTTATTTTTTTTATTTTTAATTAATTTTATTTAGTTATTTTTCAAGTATAGTTTTTTGTCTATTTCTCCCATCCCAGCCTCCCCCGCCCCTTGCTCCCCACCTCCCTCCCATTTCCACCCCCCTTAGTTCTCGTCCCTGTGTCCTTCCTATTTGTTCCTCCAAATCCCTCCCCCTTTTTCCCCTTAACTTCCCTTCCTTCTCCCCTCTGGTAACTGTCTCCTTGTTCTCTATTTCAGTGTCTTTGGTTTTTGTTTTCCTGCTTGCTTGTTTGTTTTGTTGTTTAGCTTCCTGTTAAAGGTAAGAGCATATGGTATTTGTCTTTCAGCACCTGGCCTATTTCACTCAGTATAATGCTTTCCAGTTCCATCCATGTTGTTGCAAAAGGTAGTAGCTCCTTCTTTCTCCCTGCAGCATAGAATTCCATTGTGTATATGTACCACAATTTTTTGATCCATTCATTTACTGATGATGGGCACCTAGGTTGCTTCCAACTCTTGGCTATTGTAAATTGTGCTGCTATGAACATTGTGGTGCATAGGTTCTTTGATATTGATGTTTTAGGATTCTTAGGATATAATCCCAGCAGTGGAATTGCTGGGTCAAAAGGCAGGTCGATTTTTATTTTTCTGAGAAAATTCCATACTGTTTTCCATAATGGTTGTACCAGTCTGCAATCCCACCAACAGTGAACTAAGGACCCCTTTTCCCCACACCCTCTCAAATATTTGTTGTTTGTTGCTTTGTTTATGATAGCCATCCTGACTGGTGTAAAGTGGTATCTCATTGTGGTTTTAATTTGCATCTCTCTGATAGCTAACGATATTGAGCATCTCTTCATGTGTCTCTGAATGTTCTGTATGTCCTCCTTGGAGAATGTTATATTATTCTTAAAATTCAGCACAATAGCTATAATTTAGTAGTTCATCAAAAGTATTCACTAATGGAAAGGACAATTTGAAATAGAAAACATTGTCATGTTTTTTAGGTGTCATTTTTGCTATTAGGTCATAATTATCTTGTTTATGAGTAGCTTATAAGCATTTTTAACATAAGTAACTTATTAAGAAATAATAAACCTGTATAGATATTAGTAGATGTTATTAAATCAATCTCAAATATTTTTCTCATGTTTTGTGTAAGGCTTTCAACATAAACGGCTTGCATACATACAAAACAAGTTCTTAGCAGATGCATATCCTATGCGGTATTGAATTAATTATTAATTATTCAGGAATTTGTACACAAAATATTATTAATCATTAATACTGCTTGCTTAAATGCATTAGGAAAAAGCATTTACTTCTCACAACAGAAACACTAAATATATAGATTATCCCTGTTTAAAAATTGCTACCTCATTTCATCCACTTAAAAATAAAAGACAGCAAATGGTACTTAACAATAATTAAATAAAAAAAAAACTAAATCAGTTTATGTTTAGTCCTCAAAGCTGTGTTCTACCAGGGTAATGTTTATTCTGTCTTTTAAATGAATCAATTTAAATAATTATTTAAGTTATTTTCTAACTATATATATACACAATTTATATATATACTTTACATACTTTAGTATATATGCTATATACTAGCATAACTGTATATATTATACTAGTATATAGTATATATAGTTTATATACTATATATTATATACTATATACTTCATAAAGTATATATACTTTATATAAGTATATTGAATAATATATATTTTATATACTATATATACTTGATATACTTTATAAAGTATATATATTTTATGTTTAAATGCATTAAAAACATTGTACAAAGATAATGTCTTTAAATTAAAAATTTTGTCTGAAGATATGACTTTGGACTATATTTCCAACAACAATAAAGTAGATTTGGTAAGCCTTTTAGCACCCTATAAATCCAGAAATAGTTTCAAATAGAACAAAAATGTCAGGAGTTGGAAGGCTATGTTCTGGGAGCTACAGTGATGTGAGAATTGAGATAAAGAAAGTATCAGAAGAAAGAAACACTGACATTTGGTACACCAGGAAACTGAGACCAACTGGAAAAATGCGACTAGTGCAAATCCCCACGTGTAGATAGCATGAGAGCTAAATGTAAGAAATGAAATCTCTGACCCTTTGGCAGTGTTGTCTAAAGCATGCCATGATTATACAGTGCATATAATGTAACTTTAAACTCAGTCTGCTAGTATTGCATAATTATCTAAAATTACTTTGCTTATAAAAACATAACCTTAGGGTAAATTGTTTTGCCCTTTTCTAGATGTATAATCTATGCTTCTTAAATGACAAGCCATGCATGAGGAAAGCATAGGACTCCTTGTGGCCACCAGTTAGAAATTTTGTGGAGTTTGTACCAAACTTCCACTTAGTAATTTTATTTTCATTTGCATGACAATAAGAAAATACAACAAATTATGTTTGAAAATATCTGCTAAATAATATTTTTAAAATATTTTCTCATTAGAGCAATGGTAGAAGTGACAAGGTATATATGATTTATGAGCCTTTGATCAATTTCCTGGAAAATCATAAGACTGAATAATTCTGAGAAAAACTAATAAGGTGATTTCTTTCTCCACATATTCTGACTTATTCATAGTGCTGGTGGGTTTCTCAATAGCATTATTTGTTTTAATAACTGCTTCCATTTCTTCTTTAATCTCCATCATATAGAAAAGATCCTAAAGTGCATCCTTGGGTGGTTATGGATCCCCTGTAGGACAAGTCAGTGAAGGAGCACTAAGCAGTGAAGCAAGCTCTTTAGATCCCCATATATATTACGGGAACATGGTAAGAAGAAATGCATGCCAATGGACAAAACCTACCCACATATAAATAGAAGACAATAGATTAAACAGATACATTTTTTAAATTGTGTAATTTATAATATGCTGTAAAAAAGAAGAAATAGTAAATTTATCAGACTATTGGTATCTCATTGATAGAGTTAAAAAAAGGTTCTCCTGAGATGCTTTTGTAAAACAGAGAAACCTGATTTATAAAAGCAGCTGAGAAAATAACTCTGAGGAGGCCTAATGTATTCTCAATGTCAGAGACTGAAGTACATTTTCACTTTTCTTATGGAAACTACAATGGCTAATAAATAATAATGCAATAATAATCTCTGTGTTTCATGTACTGATAACTATTAACATACTTTTCCCCTACCCTGTATATGTTACCTCAGGATATGGCTATTTCAGCGATTGAAAAATACTTAAAATCAGAAACAAGAAGCTAATGTTAAATTCTTTTGGAAAGAGATCAATTAAAAACAATATATTAAAATTTTGAAAAATAATTAAATGATCAAACATATGGGACCTCATCATATTTCAAAGTACTTAACAAGTTTCTCAGCAATTAATCACATAGTAGATAAAAAAAGTAAGATAAGTTGCTTTGAATCATTTGTATGTCCATTGTGATATAGCTGTTTCGCAGTATGGAAATTTAAAAAGCACTCATTAATGAATACTTGTTACTTATTGCCTGCATATAATTGTTGCATTAGTCATTAAGTCAGAGTAAAGGTACCATCTCTCTTTTATTTCTGGAATTCCCAGCAGGCAACAGCAAAGACATTGAAGAGTCGTTCTTTGGCTAATTAAAGTTTATGTGGGTATTTCAAGCTTTTACCAACCATGAACCCTGGTTAGTCACTATTTAGTTATTAGTAGTGAGTAAGTAGCTTAGATTCAGGATCCTGTCCTTCTCACTATTAAAACCATTTCATTGCCTTTTGTTCTCTCTTTACATGGTTGAGTCCTAATGTGGTCTGTTAAATATAAACCCTTAGCTAATGAGTTCAAAACATTTGAATTAGCCCTAGCTTACATTTGCTTGGGTATCAGAAATCATGTTTCCCCTATATCAGTGGGTCGTATTTCAAAGAACCTGTAATTGTTTAGATCTCTCAATGAAATTTTTTCAGTTATTATTTGACATTTCTTAAGGTTTATGTTCAGCTTTAGCTGTATGCTTTATTCTAATAAAAATTTACAGGGTTGCTGAATTCTAATAGTGTGTTTGGAATTTGACAATAACCAACTGCAGTGAAGATGAATAACTAAAAATAATGTCCAGTGGATAAGGAGATCCTCTGAGTCTTCGCTAAGCACACTCAGTATGCAGCAGTTCAGCTTGCTGAGCTTCAGTCTGCCAGCTTCATGGACACAGGGGCAGGGTAATTGGCCCTACTGGTTACCTTAAGAACCATTACCTGTCATTTCCTAGGTCTCATGGCAGCAGGCACTAGTAGTGTTCATAACAGTTGTTATCTAACTAATAAGTAAAATTTAGTGGTGTGGAGATTTTCTCTAAATTAAAGCACACAATCATATGGTCAAAAGAAACTAAGTGACACAGCTTTTCTTCCTTTATTTTAAATTGGGGAGGAAGAAAAGATTTGCTTACGCAGAAACCTCCTCTGACAACTTTCCTTTTATGTGCTCCACAGAGTTAACAGTACACTTACACTCAGTAAAGAAGTGATGTCACTCTAACTTTTAAAATATCTCTATTTGGGCTTCCTCTAAAAAGATAATGGAACAAGACTTCATTTTGCAATCAATATTCTTGTTAAAAGACATTATAGTTTCATGGAGCTCCCTTAAAAGAACCCCTCAGAAAAGTAACTGAACGAGAGTTGATACCTGACTCTGTCTTTTCTCTTAATTTAAGACAGAAACTTCAAAGTTGCCAGCCCTCCAGCGGTAGCAAAAGTCAAGCGTTGCCATTAGACTACAAAGCAGTCTTTCTAAATTATTACCTTTCCAACCACAGCATCAAGCTAGCTTCTGTGTAAAAATCATAAATATTAATCAGGCAAAGAATTTTGTAAAATATAAAAAAAATATTTAAAATCTTATTTTAAGGAACTGTAAAGCATACCTTTTAAGCTTTTCAAGTTTAGAGCCATTGATCATTGCAAACATCTGTTAAAGGTACCTGTGGCATCTTTAGCATCACTGGAGCGATTTTTAGCTTTATTCATTTCTTGAGTTGGCAAAATCAAGGCAGCATTCACACCCAGGAGAAGTAAACATTTTACTCTCAAGCCCTTCTTAACTACCAGATCAGAAGCACATATCACTTGGGTGGTAAAATATGGCTTGTGGGCTGATGCGATTTCTTTGCCAGACTGAAAGAGAGAAGGGATCTGTGTTAATCTTCTACTCCTTGAATGCTTAGGAAGTTTTCAAGGATTTGGAATTCTTAAGCATTTTTGTTATCGCAATGTTCATAGCAGCACAATCTACAATAGCCAAGTGCTGGAAGCAACCTGGGTGCCCACCAGTAAATGGGTGGATCAAAAAACTGGTACATTTTACACAATGTAATATGGCACAACGGAAAGAAAGAAAGAGCTCCAGCCTTCTACAACAGCATACGTGGAACTGGAGAGCATTATGCTAAGTGAAGTAATCCAGGGGGTGAAGGACAAATAGCATATAATTTCACCTGCAAGTGGAACCTAATCAGCAAAACAAACAAACAAGCAAAATATCACCAGAAACACTGAAATTAAGAACAAATTGACAATAACCAGAGGGGAGGCAGGAGGGAGATAACAGGTGAAAGAAGGGAAAGGGTCACCAAGGAACATGTATAAAGAACCCATGGATAAAGCAGAAGTGGGGAAAGATGGAGGGTGAGAGGTGGGGGTGAGTGGGGCAGGGGACAGTGGTGGTGGGAAGATGGAGACAATTGTGACCAAGCAACAATAAAAAAAAGGATAAAAGAGGAACAAGTATGAAGGATACAGGAGGAGAACTAAGGGGGGTGGAAATGGGAGGGGGTGGGGAGCAAGGGGCGGGGGGGGGCTGGGATGGGAGAAATAGACAAAGAAATTGTACTTGAGAAATAATTAGATAATTTTTTTTTAAAAAAGGATGAAAGAATTTTAGTTATTGCCCTGACCGGCATGGCTCAGTTTGTTGATCAATGATCAATGGATGTTTCTCTCCCTCTCTTGCTCTCTTCCTTCCTCTCTCTCTAAAACTGAATAAATAAACTCTTAAAAATAATTTCAGTGATCTGTCAACCTGTTTTGTGGCATTAGACTTAATCCAATAGCAGCCTTCTTTTTAGACTGTATGAAGTGGCCCCATTGGTAAGAACATGGAGTTCTTCATTAAATGAGGTGTTAAGGTTCTCTTTCAGGTTCACTCCCCTCTTTACTTGGCTAGTGTGGAGTTAAAGGGTGGCAGAGAATTACTTTATCTTCAGGCATTCAAACTTTGGTGGGAGTCACTCTCCTTATGATTTTTTGAAGTGTGGCCCCAGGAGTAACTATCACTGAAGCTCTGTCCCCTCATAAGATTTCTTGTGTCTTTTTTTTTCATGAAAAATTTTGAGAAGTCCAAGAAACCACAAGGGCCATCTTCTTACATATTATTTCCCTCTTGCATGTCTTGCTCCCTTCTGCATGGGAAACTGAATATTGACTTCCTAAGTCGGACATTACTTGACTTTAGTTAACATCTGAGCTAACACACACCGATATTTGGGAATGAAGGTTATATGCAAGAATTAAATATTTTTTCTCTAACCTTTAATATTCTTTGTACTATGTAACTGGGTCCTTCCAAGACTACGAATACCAAATTCATGTTTCATTATATTTAATAAATATTATTTATTTTATTAAATTAAATATATATATTTTTATTACTCAGTTGAGGATATGTTTTCACTGATTTTTTTTTTAAAAGAAAGGAAGGGAGATAGAGATATTGATGTGAGAGAAAAACATCAATCCATCACCTCTCACCCCTGACCAGGGAATTGAACCTAAGACCTATGTATGTGCTATCACCAGGGATTGAGCCTGCAAACTTTTGGTGTATGGGCTGACTCTCCAACCAACTGGGCCACCCAGCCAGGACAAGTATTTATATTTTAAGGAATATTTTTTACAATTTTAACTCGTAAAAAAATGAAAATTTTATGAGTTTGGCTTTATTTTACAAATAATGGGATGTTAGAAGAGCTACAGTAAGATTTAGATAACAAACAAAATTCAGAAAAGACTGGCTTCTATTTCTAATGACATTTATTTACCAACTGTGTGACCTTGGATAAATCATTTGTTCTCTGAGCTTTTAACTATCATGTTAGACATAAATCTTCACTTTATCTCATAGAGCCAGTGAGTGGACAAAAGAGGAGATTGTATAAAAAGGTGAACACTTTAAAAACTGAAAGGAATTACAGATAAAAGCGTCATCCTTTTAGATAATATGAGATCTCATGTATGTTATATTATGAGATATATCTATATTTTAAAATTATGTTATAGTTTGAAATGAAAAGTTATCCATTTCTTCATGGTCAGCTGTGTTAGACTGGATTAGAATAAATGGATTCTGTGTAATTTGACAAAAGTGACATTTTGCGAATAATATTGAATATGATATGACGAGAGTACACAGTGCTTTCCTCTCCTCATCTAAATCACCCTGAGGACCCACCACTGGAGAATGTATCATATAAGCACATATTAGGTGATCTAAGAATTAAAAATAAGTATATACTGGTATCGTTAAGGATAAATGTATTTACTTCCAGACAAAGCAAAAGAAAATATTATTTCTACTGACTCCATTCATCATGATAAATAGTTCCATTAGCTTTCAAAATATGTATATGATACCAGATGATACTTATGCCAAAATACTGTAATACTGTTGGTTCTGGGGGCTCAATTGATTTTACTGCCTTAAATATAAAAATAAATATATAAATCCAAGCTTTGCACACCATGTATAATCCATAAAGGCAATTTGGGTTTTATTTTTCAGGATCTTATTATTTTTATATCAAGAAAAATTAAAGTGTAGGAAGGAACTTTAAATCATTTTTAGCTATCTTCTTCTAAGGCAAAGCATGAAAGAATCGCTCCAAGGTGTTTGATGGCGTGTTATTCAATAGCATCGTTGCCACCATCGCTATTCCTAATTATTCTTGACATTTGGTTCATTGTAACATGAAACTCCTCAGAGGACAGAAATAATCAACTGAAAGTGAGTACTAGCTAATTATCTACATTGTACAAAAGGTTGTGGTATTGTAGATGAGACATCAATTATGAAAATTGGTGATAAACCCTGATAGTAGAAATATAACTTGGAAATGATTCTTAGTCACAAGTTTAGAAATGTCATCATTTCTTCCTACTCCTCCATAAACCAATAAAGTCTCATTTACAACAAGGAATATATGCAAGAGTAGTTTAAGTGTATTACATCATAGGGAACTAGTTTATAAAATGTAATCACCTTTTCGGCCTGAACATGTAGTGTTTTTAAATTTTAATTATTTATGTGGGATAGTTATATGTGTATATATATGTATTTCCTGTCTACATTGAAAAGCAATTATACTTGTTATTTAAATTTTGCTTACATTAAATACAAAAAAAACATTAGTTAACTGTGTATGTTATTATTAACCCAGGATTTGGATCATGTTATGCTTTTGGATTTGAACATGGGTTGCTACAAAGTCATTTGCATTGGAACTTCATTAAACCACCATTAGGCAAAGTTTAACTGATGAAAATAATTAGCTTACCTATAATACTGGTAATGAACTTGGTGTTTCTACATAACCTTACAACAATGGATAGGAAAACAAAGATTATTTTTGTTTCCTGGAAATTTTATCTATATTTTGCAACTTTTAACATCTGTTTGTTTAAGAAAAACAGTTTGTTTTTCTTAACATCTCCTCTCTAATTCTTTGAATTTACAGATTATGTCTGCAAATGAAACAAAATGACTGGTTTTTGAAGAATGCTATACATGAAGGAGAACGTAAATGTTTCACCTGGAACGTTCCCATTAACTGACTGTACCTACAAGTGGGAAAATAATAACAAGCAGGTGTGGTCAGACTGCCAGTACCAATCTGTTCTCTGGACCTCAAGGTAAGTGATAGCAGCTCATTCAGATGATGTACTGCTTATTAGGGAGCATATACCCACTGGGGTGTTTTGAGCCCTCTCAGTGACTATGGGAAAACTACATGGATTTAGTAGGAACAGGGGTACTAATTTAAAAGATGGTCCGTACAATGACAATTTGCTCCATGCTAAGTAACCACATACCAGGCTAGTGGGTGCTCAAGATGAAATTTAATGTGCAGTTAATCTCTCCTTATCCAAGGTTTTACTTTTCATGGTTTTAAATGCCCACAGTAAGCCAGGTACAAAAATTATTAAATGGAAAACTCCAGAAATAAGTGATTCATAAGTTTAAACTGTGCACCCTTCTGGATAAGGTACTAAAATCTTGCCCCCTCCTGATCCATCCAGATTTCTACTGCCTGGGACAGGAATCATTCTTTTGTCCAGCCTTTTCACACTGGATATGCTACCCACCATTAGTCACGAAGTAGCCTTCACGGTTATCGGATTGACTGTCAGAGTGTCACAGTGCTTGTGTTCAAGTCACCCTTATTTTATTCAATAATGGCCCCAAAGCTCAAGACTAGTGATGCTGACAATTTGAATATGTCAAAGAGAAGCTGTGAAGTTCTTTCTTTAAGTGAAAAGATAAAAGTTCTCAATAAGAAAACCAAATCATATGTTGAGGTTGCTAAGATAAAATCTGCTATCCATAAAATTGTGAAGGATAAAGAGAAATTCATTCCAGTTTTGCTGTTGCATGTCAAACTGCAAAAGTTATAGGCACAGTGCATGATAGTGCTTAGTCACGGGTGGAAAATGTGTTCCGACCGAGTAACATATTATGCCAGAAAACGTTGAGCCTATATGAAGACTTCAGCTAGGGTTTCCCTGAAATGAGTGACACCCAACCATTTACACTGCAAGTAAAGAATGCTTACCCAGATTCATGAATATTTTTGCACTGAAAAAACTACAAAATTACTGGATAGGCTGCACCTACCAATGAAGAAGCCACTGCCACAGAGCAGCAGAGTTGAAGAAATTGATTTAGGAGAAAGGTATGTGGGTATGAGAAATGTATATGAATGTATAGGTATGTATAAGAAAAAACAATACATACAAGGTTTGGTTCTATCTGTGGGATCCTTGAAACACATTCTTCTGGATGAGGGCATTTACTGTTCTGAGATAACTCTGAATTTCAATTTCTATTTATGTGTTATCTAAAAATACAATAACAGCTTTATAATATTGATATACAGATTAATGCAACTACATGTAAATTATTCATACAGTATATGAATATGCATAATATACTTCCATGTATCTTCAAATTTACTGATAGGAGTTTGCAATAAAATAAAATAATGCAAGAAAATAATGTTTGAAGATCCCTGCTTTAGAAAAGCAAATATCTATTAAATTATAGATGATAATGAGCACACTCTCAGGATTATTGGTAGAGCTTAATGGGCTTATAAAGACATTTATTTGATTACCTTCACGATGAAGGGACAGTAAATTTTTGGATGAGGTGGCTGTTTCTCTGCATTTTTTCTTTTACCCTAGAGTCCAAATTTCTTTTGCTGGACCTTAGAATAGTTGTATTACTGAATGTTCAGTCAGCAAAACAGGTTAGGTATGTATGTGTGTAAAAACACATTCACAGAGAAAAACAGAATTCATTAAGGGATTTGACCTTGCACAATTTGACCTTGTGCAACCTGTTAAGTCGTCTCTTTAAGGTTGCTGTCTGACCGTCTGCTGCTAGAGTTTAAGGTCTGCAGAGCACGTGGACACACTACAACACTACTCCAGGAGTCATTGGGAAGATGAGTTGTGTCTTCTCCTTTGAGGCTTCCATGATTTATAGAATCTATTCTCATCAAGTCGGGGTATAGTCTAAATAAAATTGAGTTGCACGATTTGTAATGGGCCAAAGGCAGGCCTATAAATATGACCTGAGTTGCAAATGGTTATACACTCTTAGGCAAATATATTTTCACTGTTCAGATATACAATTAATATCTATAGAATTGGTTTCTTAGATAGTAAATTAATTTAATGCAATATGTTATTTAGATTCATTTAAAATTTAGTGGCTAAAGTAATATGAGGAATACTTAAGTGATAGAACATGACAAGCACTGCAGTAGTTCTGATTAATGCACTTCTTAGGTGCTTCCAATCTGTATCAGAAGGGCGTTAATCAACTTTACTTCACAGCTTGCTATGCCTTGTTGTAATTATAAAATTATTTATTGTTATTCATATTTTAGAAATATTAATAATGGTGTTTGCATTCTCATTGACAAGCTATATCTAACACCTAAAATATGAAGCTAAATAATTATTAAATATCTGTATATATTTCTTATGGTAGAGAGCTCTATTACCAGTTTTACAATTCAATAAATTTAATTGGTAGTGTGTGTTCCATGCAGTCAAGGCTAAAACCCAAACTTGGAATAAAAAATGACAAGATTTAAGCTTAAATATTTTATATATAATTTTACTGTGGATTTTAGTTACAACTGTAAAATTCACACTTGAACGTACTAGCCTCATATAACTTACCAAACTGCTTCATAGTTGTTTACTTGTATTTACTTGCTCCCACCAAACTGCAGGTTATAATAATTGAGGACAATTTGCACATGTGTGCCTTATGCCTTGTTGCAATTATAAAATTATTTATTATTATTTGCAATGTTAATAATATAAAATGTAATTCAATATTTTGAAAAAAGACTCCAGCTTCTAATACCTTACCTAAAACTTAATTCTACAGGTTATCAAACCCTTAATCTTTAAAATAAGGAATCTAAGGGAGATAAATTAAAAGTACATTCCATTGCAAATATTTATGAACTGTGGCTCTACTTAGCTCCAACTTTTCTTCCTCCTCTTTGTTTCCTAAACATGTAAGAGACACATGAAACGAATTTTGTATTTTTAAAGAGGAAGAAGAATCACGGGCAATGTGGCAGCTCTGCCCAGTGTAAGAAGCAATCATTCTGCGGATGCGCAGTGAGCATGTTTTAGGTACCTGGGTTCTAATAATCTTTTCTAGAAGGCTATTCTCTTGAGTGTTTGCCACTTTTCTTCTGTATTGTCATTTCAGGTTAAAGATGCTGAATAAATCCCTCTTGCATGATCTAAGTAAAATCTGTAAGGGGAGAGACTAACTTCCTTTGAATGCTTAAGTAAATATTAAATTATGTTGAATTGTGGGCAGATAATGGCACTTGTTTCTTCTCCAAGACATTTAAGCACAGAATAAACTAGGTTTTTCCAGATAAGATAGAAGCCAATTGACCCTCCTAAAGTTTGGTGGACAGGGCTTGTCTGAGCATTCACTATAAATGGACTTTGAAAAGCATATTAGCCAGCAAGAGGGATTTATGGATGCCACCAGGAGATGAACACTAGAAGAATGAAAGGGAGGAAATCAGGGTAGAGCAGCTGTGATAGTCTCAGTGACAACCTCAGATGGACCACAGGGAGATGTGTAGAAGGGATGGACCTTTAGAGGTGTTCTGCTGGTGGGAGCAAAGTGGGCAGGTGGCAATAGCTGGGCATGAATGACATTGGCTTTCAATTGCCCTGGAAAGGCCCCCACGACTTTGAGGAAGAGGATTCAGGCATGGCGGTTTTGAAGAAGGATGTTATCTTAGACCTGCCTTCCAGCTACATTCTCACCAGCTGGAGGATTATGCTCCTCAGTCCCAAAGGGGCAGGACATTGGAAAATGTAGCACAGAACTTTGTCACCTCTGGCTCATACATTTCCACACCTCCACTACAATATCTGTTTTTGTTCCCTCTATTTTGACTCTGAATACATTGAGCTAATAAGTAAATTTTATTTAATACAAACTTTTAAATTAATAAATAATGTTTGATCTACAAAAGTATCAGATAATGAGCATGCTTGTTTCAATGGCAATAAGGAAAACAAAAGAACGAGGGTCCAAAATCAAATCAAACAAATCAAATTTTAAAAACTGGAAATAATATAAAAATATTTAAATAAGTGGTGAGACTATTATCTAATATTTAAGGTAAGTAATTTACATAATATTTTTCGTCTCATTGGTTTTCACAGGTAATTTCATTAAAAGTGTGATTTGATACAGTCACACAGAGCAATGCATTTTGACCAGTTTGCCTCTACTTAGCATACCCTGGATATTCCAGGATTCATGCCAGAATGGATATATTTCATTAAACAGTCTAAAAACACTTGAAAATAATTGGACAGAGTATTAGAATGAGACCAGGCATGTCCATTTTGAATTACAAGTTAACATTCCATTTTATCACAATATAATGTTAAAGATCTACGCATGTATGATGGGAAACAATTGATTGTTGCCAAAAAAAAGCTAAAACAAAAGGCTTTCTGTAAAACACCTTGAAAAATATTTGGAAAACAGCCTGTAAAAATGTCAATAAAGGTTAAACTTAGTGGAAACACAATTTTGGTTGCGTTTTTACAATAATGTTGCATTAAAATTACTCTATATGTATAAAAATTATACAGGAACTTAGCCCCATTACAGAATTTATCAAATTATAGCACAATTCGTTGCTTGCAGATACCTGTTCACAAAGCTGTATATTCATTGATGGAAGAAATAATGTTTTCATAAATGTGAGACAAAATTAATCTTGTAGCAATTGTTTGGTATTATTCAGAGTGCTGATGTTTAAGTAATTCCTGGTAAATAAAAACAGCCTTGGAGATATATATAGATAGATAGATATAGATATAGATATAGATATAGATATAGATATAGATGGATATATATATATATTTTTTTTTTTTTTTATATATATATATAAAATCTCCCTGGCTGGTGTCGCTCAGCAGGTTGAGTGCTGGCCTGCGAACCAAAGTGTTGCTGGTTCGATTCCTAGTCAGAGCACATGACTGGTTTGCAGGTCCCCAGATTGAGGCTCTTGAAAGGCAACCACACTTTGTTGTTGTCTCTTATTCTTTCTCCCTCCCTTCCCCTTTCTCTAAAAGTAAATATATAAAATATTATAAAAATAAAAAATGTGTATATATATATATATATATATGAAGAAGTTGTTCTAGGATTATTTTTTCTTTCACTAGATTTTGAACTCCTTGAGGTCAGGGGCCATGTGGGATTTGGCTGCGTGGCTACTGTACCCAGCACAGGCCTTGGCATACTGTGGGCACCTAGCCATTGTCCATGAAAATACCAGTGAAGTCAGAAATGCATTTTCTACTGCCTGGATAGAGAAGCAAGATTTCCCATGCTGGTAAAGAAGACAGCATAGTGTTTATCAGCTACTTTTCAAGCAAGAATACTTCAGAACGTAGTGTCCTACATGCATGTACCCTTAGCCCTTCTAAGCATAATGACAAAACAATGCTGGTATTATTGGTAGGCATATAAATGTCATAGAAACTTTCAATTTTATCTGAAGTAGCAAATCATGGCAACTTTAAATTTCACCCATAGTAGCAATATATCTGTGTGTGTGTGTGTGTGTGTACTTGTGTGTGTGTGTATTTTTTTCTATTTATATGACCTTGATAGCTAGAAATAATTTAAAAATCCAAAGAAAAAATTCATTCTTGCCCACAAGGAGGCCCTTGGTTATATCTTCTCCAGTAAGGAGGTAAAATTTGTCTTTAGCATTCTTTTAAAATAATTAACTAAGATGAATTCAATTTTGATCGTAATAGTATAAACCACTGCAGACTAGATAACATAGAATTTGTAAAAACCATGTTAAAACTATATTTTGCAAGGAAAGCCTATTTCAGAAGAATTAAAAATAAAATTCAATATAATACAATAAAAAGGCTAGATTAGGTTGAAAAAATATGTTTTTGGACGACCAAGACACCAATCAAGTTGTATCACCTGTTCTTGACTTCAAATGTTTCTTCAATTTTTTTTTAAAGATTTTATTTATTTATCTTTAGAGGAGAAGGGAAGGAGAGAGGGAGAGAAACATCAATGTATGGTTGCCATTCGTGAGTCCCCTGCTGGGAACTGGCCTGCAGGGAACCGGCCTGCAAACCCGGTATGTACCCTGACTGGGAATCGAACCACGATTGTCTGGTTTGCAGGCCCACGCTCAGTCCACTGAGCTGCACCAGCCAGGGCTGTTTCTTCCATTTTTATTCAGGTCAATCTCCACAGCCCATAGTTAACACTGGTGTGATTTCTATGAATGATTGATTTTTAACTCAATTTGCCTTTCTCTTTTTAATTTAGAAACACTGAAACCATAATATCAGTATAAGTTAATTTTATATGCGTTAATATAAACAAAAGGAAATTGTATACCATGGTAGATTTTTTTCTGTGTAACAGTAAATGCATGCAAAAAAGCATCATTATTTTTTTGTAAATTTTTAAATAAAAATTTTAAAAAGCTAGGCTAAACTATAGTGGTGAAGTAGACATCTACAAGTAGAAAAATGCCAGAGTTAGTAACAGAACCTCTTTATGTCACAGCCACAATGCATTCATAACTACAGTGCCAGTGGAAAGAGGAAAGCGGTAGAAACTTCTTTATGAAGAGCCATTTATTTTTTCAGTTATTAGGGGATTATTTTGATATGTTTTGCTAGTTATGCCACTGGCTAAAGCATTTTATTAGCTCCCATATCAATCATGTAAGATGTTGCTTTTAGTATTTTTTCAAAATGGAAAGTGCTGGAGTCAGAAGACCTGAGTTTTTGTATTGACACTACCATTTGCTAAATGCACAATCTCTTTTTTGTTCAGAGTCCTTATCTTCAAATGAGGATAATAATTGTATCCACCTCAGAGGATTTTTTTGAGCATTAAAAGAGATAAATAATGGATGTAAAGCTATTAGCACTGTGCCTAGCACTAGACAAGTCCTCAATAAATGTCTGCTGTTTTTGTTGCTATTGTCATTGCTACAAGGCATGCAATAAAAAATAAAAGAAAGATTGTACATGGAGGAATTTATCTTAATGCCTAATCATTAAAAAAATTTATCCCTTCTTTCAAAGAGCATTGTTGAGAACACACTGTATGAAGTGCTATGTTAATGGAGTGCCCGAATGGATCCTCTATTATCTCTATTCTGGAAAAGTGCCCGGTCTTGTGGGAGACACTGGCATGTACAGTGTTATTACAACATAAGAAGACAAATGCTATAATAATGACATAGACGAAGCTCTATGTATGCAACCCAGTAGATAACTGGCCTTGACTTGTGAGAAAAGATACATAAATTTATTATTTTTATTTTTTATTTAATATTTAGTGTATTTTTCCACTACCATTTAGTCCCTTTATAGTGACCTTCTCCTAGCATCTACTCCCTAACCTACCCCAACAAGCTGTCTTATGTCTTAAAAGTTGGCAAATAAATTTCCAACTATAAGGAGAGAATGGAAGAAGGCACCAGGAAGATATCCCTGGCACAAGATGTAGCCTAAACAAAAACAAGGAGATATGAGTGGGCCTGGACCATCTATTGAATGGTAAGTGCCATGTGGGGAACACTCAGGAAATGGAAAGGGAGCTAGGGAAGTAATTTTGGATCCTATCATGGAGGGTTTTGAGTGTAAAATTCATCCTGTTGTCTCCTTTATTGTTGTCGATACTGTAAACACGGTTATCTCTTCTTATATCCTGACTTCAGAGAACAATGCCATAAAATTAATGCATACTTGTTTAATTTATGAGAATCTAGAATTACTTTACTCAAACAGAAGAATGGACATTGAATACAAGGGGATGAGATATTCATTTAATATTTGACAGTTTTTGATTGCGCTTCTCAAACTGATTAATTTTGGTACAATTACACTTGACAATTTTAATAATCAATTAAGGACAACAAATCACATACTGAAAGCAGCTGAGACTTCAATCTTTTTTAAAATCTAATTTCTACCTGCATAATTAAGCCATTACTCACTGCATTTTGAGAAACACTCATCTATGGCAATAATGATTTGTTCAGTGCAGTTTAATGTTTTCAAAAAGTTCCCAGTTGATTCTACTGTCTCAAAGAGAAATATTTGCCTCTTCACAACATCAAGGCATATGTAAACCGTTCTTGTATACTTTTATTCTTGTATTCTTTTATTATTGACACAGCCCCTGTCCACCCACCTTTGCCCACCTCCACCCACTTCCTGCCTCCCTTCCCTCTGGCTATCACCACACTGTTGTGGGTCTATGGGCTATGACTACATGTTCTTTGGCTACTCCCTTCACCTTCTGTCCTCCAGCATTCCCTCCCCATCCCTCTGACAGTGCTCAGTCCGTTCCATGTGTCCATGCCTCTAACTGCATTTTGTTCACCAGTTTATTTTGTTCAGTAGATGCCACATATAACTGAGATCATATGGTATTTGTCTTTCTATGATGGGGTTATTTCACTTAGCATAATAGTCTCCAGGTCCATGTATGCTGTCACAAAGGATAAGAGTTCCTTCTTCTTTGTGGCCATTAATTATTCCATTGTGTAAATAAACAATAAGTACGGAAATGTGAACGGTGTTAAGTTACACAACAACTCATACCCACCCTTTTTTACAGTAACTTATATAAATAATGAGTGCCACAGACAGTGTGTAAATATAATTCTTATAAACAATGTGGAGAGAGAAAAAGTTTGAGAGTCCCTAGCACAGAGTGTAAACTGAAATTGTGGTGTTAGTATCACAATGCACCAGAATAAGGCATCAAGGAACCCAAATAAATAAAAAAACTCCACACTTACTTAATTTAGAAAAAATCATATGTGGCAATTATTTAAAAAATAATATTTAAAAAATCTAAAGGTATCTAGTATTTTGAAGAACTTTTGTCTCTGTTTTTCATCAGATTTTTTTTCTGTAATGTCAGTTTAATTAACTACTAAAACCTCTAAAAAGTTTGGATATTTAAAGACTAAAATGACTGTCTATCTATATTATCTCTAGAAAGAGAATTCAAATAGAAAAGAAGCAGAACCTGCATTTAAGAATATAAGACAATTTTTCAGACATTTTGTTCTCAAAATTTTAATTTTACCAACTAGTAAATTAATTCAATTTTAAATGCTGCAATATTACATTTTTGTTCTGCATGTAAAAAATAGAGTAAACATCTAAGACTAGATAAGTGATACAGTGATTAGCATCTATAAAATCAATTTTAATGCAGACCCAAAGAGATATTCTGGATTTCTTAGTAATAAGGTGTTTTATGTTGTACCAAAATGATTAGTAAAAGTATTATGCAGCTCAGATGCTTAAAATATCATCTTTATACCCCACACATGTATATACTTTGAAAAATTTAGTTTCATATAGGTTCATAAAATCAAGATTTAAAAAATTACATATTGTTTTCTCAATCACTTGTAAATCTATTTCAGTCTTATTTTCCCCTCCATGGGCAAGATGCCTGAAACGTGAATAGCTTGTGAGGTGCACATGAATGTGTCGGCCCTTTTTACTCTGACATCAGAAAGATGAGGCTCATTGAATCTCTGCATTATACCCAAAAGAAGAAAAAAAACATTCAATGTACTGTACCCCTTTAGTAGATGTTGCTCTTTGATAAGATCATCAGAACTTTTATAACTATAGGAATGTATTGATTCATCATTTAAGCAGGTTTCTTTAAATGTCAGTTTATTATAAACTTAAAAGTAAAATCACATAGTTTAGAAGTTGGAAAAGCTTTATAGGCGAATTAGCAATATGCGAGCTTAAGTTCTTGGGGAGCTCAAACTGACCTTGAGATGGCATTTAAAGTTTTGACAAAGTTCTATTAATCCTTTTCCAAAATACTCCAGATGGTCTGATTTGTTTCATTTTAAGTTATGTATTGAATTCTAGTAACAGTTGTGTACATATGCAGATATTTTTGACTAAGACCCTTCCTTCATTCAAATATGGAACGTATTAATTAAAACAACCACGTACATATCCACCTATATCCATGATACATGACATTTGTAACATTAAAATTAAAAGTTAACTATATGACTGGATTTTTGCACTTAACAGAATCTAACAATGGGCTCTGTTTTAAGTGTGAATGTCATAATTATTTAAGGCTCTGTACATTTGGCATTTGCTATATGAACACATGCCCCTCACAGTGCTAGTGTTTTCTGTGAGTGGTATGTGAGAGGACTCGTTGATGAAGTTTTGGTGGCACTTGAGCACCTAATAGAGGTTTGGGGTGCAGAGACTATGAAGTGGTTTAATGAGTCATGAGATTTTTAAAATTAACATTAATTCCAGGCTTTATAACTGTGAAGTGGTTTGCATTCTTATTTTCAGATAAGAGAACTTGAGCCCTAGAGTGGTCCAATAAATCATGAATGACCACTTCAGAGAGTGAATAGAGAGCTAAGTATATATCCCAGCACACCATTTACATGGAGGGGTTTTTTAAGTAAGGGAATCTGATAGCCTAGTAAACGCAAAAATGTCCCTGTATTCAGTGAACCTTTATCAAAAAGAGATCATCTAAATCATAATATTTTTTTCTTGGTGGTAGGTACTATTAAGTGACATTTGTTCTGGGCTGGCAAGAGCCATTTCTTTTTTTTTAACTTTATTTTTATTGGTGACACTACTACAGATGTCCCCATCCTCCCCTTCATTGGTCCACTCCCATTCAACCATCCCTCTGGCCATCATCATCACACTATTGTCTGTATCTATGGGTTACGCATATATGTTTTTTGGCTAAACATTTCAGGCTCATTTCTTATCTGTTGAGTTAGTTAATAAGGAACATTTGTTTCTTTGCTAATTATATGTTGTTTGTCTCATCCAGCTAAACACTGAGTTCCTTGAAGAAAGAGACAATGGCTTATTAATATTTGTAGTCACATAAAATGCTTCCACAAAATAAGTAATTAATAGTTATTTGTTAAATATGTATATTGATACAATTTGAAAATTCTGAAAGAAATTTATCTATGGTGAAAAACATTAATGGGTAATTAGAATCACTTAGGGGATTTCTTAAGTAGTCACTAGATAGTATTAATGGCTCCTAGATAATGACTCCTAGAACTCAGAACACAAGTTGTGTTCCCTATGGCGAATCTTTTTGTCATACCCTTTGATAATGAGGATCATTTTTAGTGGGGGAAGAATAAGTTGAATCTTTTCCCATAGGCAAAATATGTTCTTAGCTGACCCCCAAGTTAAGAAGCCAAGGGTGCTAACATTAATTTTCCCCATAACTTAGCTATATAAATGTATCTGATGCATAAATGCAAGTTAGGTGCAGGTGAAATCTAGTAAAGTTAATTGTTTGTTTGTTTTTCTTATTAGCAATCTATTGCCACCTATGTGTAACTGTTCAGTTGTTTCCCCTTGGTGAAAAATAGAAAGGAATACTGACAAGAATTTTAGAGTAATAACTCTATTAAATTCTCATTTGTATGCTCTTAACATGTGTCAAGGACCAACATTATCGTTTTAGTTAAATCAATGCATAACCTGATGTTACTGTGATTTTGTTCAGACAACACATTTGTTATTGCTTTCCTAAGCTTTTCCTTCTAAGGGGAAGTATGATGTGTGTTTGTGTGTGTGTAACATGTTCAGGTTTGCCCTTAAGTGAGAAGTCTACTCTCTGAATTTTGGAAGTCCAGAATTTTGTGATGAAAATTTCCCAGGAAAGTTTATGTTCTGGGATTCTTGTTTAAACTGCATGCATCTACCAAGGATTAAAATCTACTAGACAACAAATGTAAAATTTATAATTAGAGTCAGAGCAATTTCACTAAGAAGAATTCAGTGTTTTCTAAGTGTCAGGAAATGTGTTTGAATGGGGACATCAGGATAATCCCTCCCACTCTGAAAAAGATGTGTTCATTTCTACAGCAATATTTCCTTTTCAAGCACTGGTAAATCATCATCATCATCATCATCATATAATTTTTATGGTGAGTTTGAAACCTGAGATTCAAAGACTATGAGTATATTCTAAAAAAATGTAATATCTGTACCCTAATAGATACTTTCAATCTATTTCAGAATAAATCTTTATGTAAATAGATATCCCAAACTGCAGGATATGACTTTTACATAAAACATGTAAAATAAACAAGAACAGTAATTCTTCAAATTTATTTCAGTTGTGCCCCAATAAATGTATGGTTGCGACTCTGGTTACAAAATTACCATTCTTTTTTATTATTTTATTTTATAATACTTCTTGAATATACCAGTTAATATTTTATTGCTTAAAGGTAAATTGTAGCTTCTAATGTCACCTAGTTTCTAAAATCAGCAACACATTATATCTCAGGAAATTCAATTCCAACGTAAGAGTCGAAAAACTCTGATATATGTGTAATTTACCTCAATGATTCCTTATATTTAATATTATAATGAATTTTACATCTAAACCTTTAAACCTTTGTTCTTTTACTGATGCACTAATTAAATCATTGGTAGTGATCTGTATGAATGCTCTTCTGTATGACCATCCAAACAGTTTTAGATTTACTATCTAAAAAAGGCTCCTAAAATATGCTTGTTTCAGAGATATATTGTCTTTCCTACTTTTCTTTCTGAGTGCATTCATATATACAACAAATTTTTTTAAAGATTTTTATTTATTTATCTTTAGAGGAGAAAGGGAGGAAAAGGGGAGAGAAATATCAATGTAAGGTTGCCTCCCATGTGTCCCCTGCTGGGAACTGGCCTGCAACCCAGGCTTATGCCCTGACTGGGAATCGAACTGCAATCATGGAGTTCGCAGGCCCTCACTCAATCCACTGACCTACACCAGCCAGGACTTATACAACAAATTTTGATAAAAGTTAAAAGTCTTAAATGTTTTATTATTATCATGGCCTCAGTTTATTGACTATTAACTCTTTATGTTAAGGATATCATTTTTATTCCACAAGATTAATATTCATCATAGAGTTAAATGCAAGAAGAGGAAGTAATAATTTATAGTTAAATGTATTATGAATATTAATATAGTAGAAGATATTTGTGACAGAATGTTGAGAGAATCTGTATACACAAAAACACATCTACACACAGATGCATCTATATCTCTTTTCCAATGTGTGGGTGTAAAACATTGGGAAAATATTCCAATATATAAAACAGCTGTTGTCTATAGATGGTGAGATAATAAGACTATCATTCTGTGTATGGTACATAACCGCTGTTGCCAAGATCTTAAATATTTAGTGAATTCACATTCAGGAAGAAGAATTATCTTTATATTGTCTCACTGTCCCCATCTGCTCCACTCTTTCTATAGAGAAAAGCAAATAGACAGATGTATGAGCAGGAAACCTCTCTAGAAACATTAAATATTTAACAAAGTTGAATGCCATGTAATTTATATAGAGATTTGCAGTTTACATGGTTTTAACCAATCTTTATTTCTCAGCTACATTTCTTTTTGCCTTGTATGGAGAGGCCTTTGAATAAAACCATGCAAATAAATGTACTTTGTATTAAACTTTGTTCATAAATGACATACTAAAATAATTTCAATTACTTGAGATACCACCAATTACTAATTATTATATATGCCAGTACAAGGCATATTTCCAAGATCATAAGATGCTCTTTTACTAAACAGATATACTAATATTTTTAATTCTATTAAAATATAAAATTAAAATTAAATATTATTTTAAATTGTACATTTCATGATTTATTTGGTCCCAATACCTTTCTTTTTAATATTCATTAAATATGTATTCACATAAATGATTACCTATCCTATACACATTTTAAACAGATAACTATGTTACAAGGCTAAGCATCCATTTATGTTGGGAACCATCCTGCCTGGTTTCAGGAGCTGTAAACACCCCCATGGCTAAGGCTGAGTGAGCGACCTTCGGACCATAAACCACTAAGGGAACAAAGCTTATCTCTCTGGCAGGAGTGTTGCTTCTGCTCCTTTTTTTCATAACTGGCCCCCAATGCTTGATCAGTTAGCCAATGATGGGTAAGATTCCCCAAGGGGGGGATGATCTAAGACAGGCATGATCACGTGGAGGCCCCAGGGAAAGACTTAGGGGGTCTATGAAGAAAGTGGGTGATGGACTCTCACCCCTCATCTTTGGCGAAGCCCGACTCCCCTGAGTCTGAGAGAAGTCTCCGAAATTTCCTTGGCTATCTGCCTCCTCTGCCTGACTTTAGCCTGAAACAATGACAGAAAGCAGTACAGCCCTGTGCTAGAACGGGCAGGTTCCCTGATGATCGGGCCTGAGAGAGGATATATAAAATCCTGTGAAGCCTGCTTTGCTAAGAATGCTCTTAGTTAAATGATAAATGTCCGAACAGGAAATGAGTTTGATTCCCAAAGTTTTGTAGCCTTTTAACTGATAGACCCTGACTCAGAAGAAGCCCTAATAGTTCTTTGTATGCTATCTACTGTTTGATCCTTACTGGCTTACAATGATTAATAAGCTGTACCTGTATTCCTGCTCAAATTAAACCCAATAAAAGCCTGTTTAGGTATGTTTAGGTATGTTTAGGTATGGGTCAGTGCAGTGCGCTCTTCCCTTGAGAAAATAGCGGTGCCATCCCTTTTCCTCCACAGGACTCAGTAGTCCATGTGAATCTGTCTAGTGTCTCATCCATGACACAGCGGGCACATGAGCCATTGCCCATGTCACACTTATAAAAAATATAAGGAGTACGAATCAGTGGGGTTTAAAAAGGAAATATATGTGCAGACCCCATAAATTATTCAATTTTCTCAATTTTTTGAGAAAAATAATTTCTCAAAATTATTTTTTGAGAAAATAATTTTTTCTCAAAAAAATTTGGTATTGAGATCTGGATAATCAAATGAACAGCAATGCGTGCTTTAATTATATGATTACTTTTCCAAGAATTAACCTCTATCTCAAAATTTTCCATGAAATTATTAACTTTTAACAAAGAGACAGCCAGATATTCCTCCAGCAAAACAGGTTTATTTGGAAACATCGAAGAATTGCCATTCAGGACATGTGGTCTAATGGTGAGTCACACCAAAGTCCAGAGAAACAAATGAGAAGAACACTCTTCTATAGACTTCTAAGTGAACCATATGTTGGAAACTGAAAGTTCCAAGCATAGTGACTTTTCATGGGCTGAGGTATGGCAGTCTCCCATTGGCAGTCTCCCAGTGGGTACGAGGCAAAGCAAATCTTTTCTTCCTTCTTCTGCGGCAGTAAAGAAGTATTATTTCCTGTTGGAGAGGCAGGGTACGTTCTCCTGGTGGGGTAGTAGTGTCTGAGTGGCATGTGCTTCAGAGTTCTCTCTACTAGTCTCTAAGTCCATTTTAAGTGACATTTCTGTTCATCGATTTTCACAAAACAAATTGTAGTAGTGGAATTTTATACACACTGAGGTTACTAAATAATGTTGAGGAACATTTTTATGTTAACTATAAACTCAGAAACAGATTTCATGTTGCAATTTTTATAGCTATTACCAATGAAAACTGATACTGTTGCTACTTAAACACATTTTCTAGGTATAGGAAATTGAAGGCTGTGGGGCCTGGTTCAACTTGCCCAACAAAAATGAGACTTTGCCTGGAAAACAAATCTGTAACCAATGAAAAGGCTGTGGCATGGTGCCGTTATTGATTTTTAAATTTTGATTAACTTGGGAAGTACAGCGTATTGTTTAAAAGAATGATAGAATTGGACTTGAGTTTATGTTGTGCTATTGTGCTATTTATATTTTTCCTCAGATACTTTAAACTCCTATAAACTTCAATTTCTGTATTTTTAAAAATTCTGTGTGTGTGTGTGTACACATAGATCATAATTCATACCTTTAGAACTGGAAATAAATTATAAATTTATCTGTTATTCTGTATGTTTGGTTCCAGAACTAGGTCTTCACTTAAAAAATATAGTTCTAGTACCCTCTTGCCAGTTAAAAGTTATTCACGTAACACAACTATGTTTTAATATCTCAAATAGTCCTTTTCACATTGTTATGCATGTGACTATAATTTATTTTTTTAATTTTTAAAGATAAAATATTCACAAATTAAATGTAGCTATTTTAATAATTTTAAATGCCTAGTTTTCATTGTTAGTCTTAGTTGTTTTGGAATTGTGTTATCAATATGTCCTTAAGTATATGATATTATTTTGTTTTAAAAGTGTTTATATTGCACAGGTCTTGCATTATCTATAGTTTTATCCTCAATCACTACTTTACTTAACTCATTTCTTAAGATACCACAAAATTCTATTACTGTAATAAATTAATGTTTTTCATTATGATATCCCAAGTCAACACTAGCCAACAGATGCATTCTGCACAGCTTAATTTTTTACATAGGCTGTCCGAGAAGAAAGTGAGAATCAAGGAGGATCAAAACATATGCTTTGAATGGCTTGGAGTTCAAGGGTGGAAAGGGAGAAATTGTAGTCCTCAAAGAAGTGAAGAGTTACAACATAAATATTACCTTGGCTACAATGACATATTAGTAAGTCAGTATTGTTCAAAAGTTTTTAAAGTGTGTTAGAATGCCAGGGAAGAGTACTCAGTGAATTCTCTGGTTTTCCTGGTCTTTAAACACAGGCTTGATAAATTTGGGGGATCATATATGGGAACTTTAGGTGTGATTCCATGGCATTCTCATGTACAGGCCTGCACTGGAATGCATGAACCTCAGCCCTCCAGCTGTCGTGATGGGTTATCTCCAAAGCAGGGAAACATCTCTCTCAATGGCATTCTTGTCCTTGCTTCCTCCCATTTTTTATGTTCCTCTCCATGTTGCTGCCAAAATAATTTTTCCAAAACATTAATTTCCTTATGTCAGGACTCTCCCTATCCTCCGAATGTTCACATTCTATTCTGTTTTCCAACTTATAGCACAAATGCGCATTTGCAAACACGCTTGACAAAGATTCATTATTAAGAACTCACTTTAATGATTCACCATTTTCCAATATACCATATGCCCTTATTCCATCCATGCTGGGCACCATGTTATTTGCCAAACTTATCATATTCTCCAAACATCAGTGCCCTTGTTGGGACATTTTATTCTTGCACAATAGGCAAGTTCCAAAGGATTCCTCAGTGCATTTGCAGAATGTCACTCTCTGGGGACCTCCCCTGACCACAGGCAGATTTAGGCCCTTCCTTGGTGAGTTCATTAATACTCAGTACATGTCTTCTTTATAGCATTCTCTGCACTGTAATAATGGTATCTATGTTTATTACCCTACTTAAATATAAACTTTTGGAGAGTAAGAACTTAAAAAAATCTTTAATGCACTTCTTCAGCAGAAAGCAATGCATATATACAGTAAGTCCTCAAAAATAATTAGTAAAGGACCAAGTTAGTTTATCATCTGAATTCTCAGTAGTTTTCTATGTTTTTCTAATAATTCAGATTTTATATAGGGAGTGGTTATCTGTAAAATGACTGTGAGACTGTAATACATAAATACAATAAAATTTGGACCTGGGGCTACCATACAGTTAGTCAGAGTAGGTATGTAAGATAAAATCGACTTTAACATTAGGTCAACATTATCACTGGGGACAAAATGAGTGATTTCTTAAGCAATAAATGGCTGAATGAACACAATACTTGTGATTATTTATAAGATTGTTTATTGAAATATTAGACTTATTTAAGAACAGGTGAACAGGAAAATCTATATAAACAAGAAAGCAGAAACAAATTTAGTTTCTTCTAAAAAATAAATATAACAAATTTAAAAATAAATGAGATGGTTGTTGAATGAGATCATTTTCATAAGCTTATTTTCTAAAAAGGTATATTTTATTTTTATCTATTTATCTAACTAATTATCTATTCAGCCACTCATTCATCATTAATTTTTGTATCTCTATGATTTTTAAGTTGAAAAGTCATAAATTTGGTAAAAATTTCAAAGAATTCTAAGTAATATACAATATAACCTTAAATCTTATCACACCAACTCAATCCATCCCAAAACAATGCAGTAGTATGTATGTATATAAGTTTCTGTATATATATACACATTTAATATATAAGCATAAATATAGATAAATATATATATTTCTTTTCCTTTATTGTTGTTCAAGTACAGTTGTCTCCATCCTCCCACTATTCCCCTCTTTCAAGAAATTTTCATATTCATGTAAATTGAACTTTTTTGTGCATGAATGCATAGTATCATATTGCTTGTGTTTTTTGCTTCAGAATGTACCTGGAGATTATTACCAGTATAGTCTGATAGAGGTTTTATTTGTTATTTATCAGCTCTGTAATACTATCCTCTTATAGGATTTGACTAATATATTTACTAAGTCCTTTCCTAATGAAGATTAATGTTGTTTCTTACTGTTTGCACTTATAAGAATGCTGCAAGAATCTTCCTTCTAAATTTGTCTTCACATATTTGCGTGAGATATTTGTAGTTTCTATTTCTGGAGGTGGTATTTCTTAGATTTGTAGTTATTACAACCTCCTGTCAAACATTTTGTGACATTTCTATTTGTAATATATTGGTTATTATCCTTGTGTTCTTTGTTCTACGAGTCTCATATATAGGGGATTGATAAACATTTTTATAGAAATTCTGTAATTAGCTATATAACCCAGTACATTTTTTATAGCTATAGGTTTTATGTTGGGTTCCAAATGTGTACAATTTCTAAATTCTGATTTATCATTGAAATTACTTATTTTCATTTATTGCTCCTGATGTTCAGGAAATGGTGTTATCATTAAATGTGATATGATGCTTTGGTTTAAAAATTATGTTAAAGATTTAAAATTACATTAAACATTATATTAGACATTATTTATTTGATCAAATTTTATACATTTTATTATGCAAATATATTTGAACAGATGTTCTGAATAATATTGGACCAAAATAAGAACCACTTCTAGCATTGTGGACAATATTCTATTGACTTATTTATATAGTGAATTACATTAATCGAGTTCTGAATATTAAACCACAACAAAATAATCTTACTTGATTTTGGTGTATTATCCTTAGATGTGTTGCAACATTGTAACTGTCTAATATTTTATTTGGATTTGTGGATTGATATTCATAAAGGAAACATTTCAGCATTTTTGTGTGTACACTTGTGCATATGTGATACTGTCTTGTATGGTACACCTGTAAAAATAATTAGAAACTTCCCTTTTTAAAACTGCAGTTTGAAATATTGTCATTAATATTAGAATTTCTATTTCTCAAGTTTTGATAGAATTCACTTTAGAAGTTCTGTTTAGTGTCTCATTTTTGAAGTGGGAGTAATTCTTTAAAAATATCTTCGGTTCTTTACCTAGTACTTAGTATATGTTGATATATCTCAGGTCAACTTTAGTTATTTATAGTTTAATAGAAAGACTCTGGCTTGTTTTTTATTTTAAATAAAGTCAGCATCCCCATATAATATCTAATATACACTTTTTGTACATAGTTTAAATAATTATTTCGGGATAAGAAATTCTCTAATTATAGTTTGATAAAAATATTTTTGAATATGCTGACTGCATATAGAATTTTGCTGAATGTTTTCTTCAGCATGCATTGATATAATTATGTGTTCTTTTTAAATTTGTTGTGGTGGTAAATTAAATTCAGTGATTGTGTAATGCTTATCCAACCAACCTGCATTCTTGGAATAAACTCAACTAGGTTACAATGTATAATTTTTATATACAATGCTGGATTTTATATTTTCATATTTCATTTACAATTTTCACATTAGTATCATGAGCATTTTAAGTTAACAGCATAAGTTTTTTCATCCTATTTTCTTGTTAACTCTGAACATTCTGTGCCATCTGGTTAAGTCCTTTGGTTCATTGTGTCTTCTTAATAACATTTTAAGGTCTGGAGAAACTGAGTTATATCTCCTACTTTATTTGTAACTATATTATTTATGTGGGCCCATTCTCCCTTTTTCTCCCCATGCTCCCCTCTTTCACTCTCTCTCCTACACACCACACCCCTTTTTGATTGGTTTCACCAGAAGCTTGTCAGATTTATTAGGCTTTTCAAGGAAAAAATTTTGGCTTTGTTTATAGCAGCCATATGTTTAATTTCTATATTATTACTTCTACTCTTACCTTGACTGTTTTTCTCTAAATTCTTTAGGATTGATTAGTGGTCTTTTATCAATCACTTAGGAGATATGCTCTTTGAACATTATTATTTTATTTTCTATATGAGCAGTTAAGCCAGGGGCCAACAAATGTTCTCTTGTAAATAATCAGAGAGAGAATATTTTAAGTTATGTGATCCATATATAGTCTTTGTTCAATATTTGTATTTTGTCACAAACTTTTAAAACTACACAGAAAAATTCTTATCGTGATAATTGTATTAAAATAGCAGCAGTCTGGATTTGCCCATAAGCCATAGTTTATTGAAACCATATTTTTACAAGTTTACTCTAAGTAATATTCATACTTTTCAGTGAACAAGTTTTGAAATATATTTTATTAATTTCACTTTGTAAATATTTTTTCAAATTCTAGGAGCATTGTGACTTCAACTCATGAATATTTAAAATATTTTGTAATTTCTTAAATTCCCATTCTGTGTAACTCCAAACCTGTGAAATTTGTTGAGGCATACTTAACAGAAAATGAATAGTCTACATATGTTTGAAAAGAAAGTGCATTCTGTAGTTTTTGTTTTCAGTATTTTATAAAGTATTTAGATCAAGCTTTTAAACTTTCTCAATAAAAATTTTTATACTTAGGACTTTCCTAATATCTCTGAAACACGCAGCATCTGGGCTCTGCATACCTTGTTCCTCTTGCTCAGTGTCCCCAGCCATGGCACTAGTAGTGACTGGCCTTGTTTCAAGCTTGGCCACTGCTAGGCACCTCCAAGCTCAGCACAAGTAGCAGCCATCTATCTTCAGATTGCTCTAAAGCTCATGCAGTGTGGCTGCAGGGAGGGTATGGATGGTGGCTGACCTTGTACATTCAGGGAGGCCCTACAGCCAGTGCACCTAGTGGACAGCTTCCTACCACACTGGATTCAACCTAAACACTTCCAGAGCAACACATTCTGGGGGGCAGATTCGGTGAGCACCAACGTCCACTGAAGCAAGTCCTGCTGCACAGGATCATCCCCCACAGAGCAGCTCCACCACTGCAGCAGCAGCTGGTCCTTGCAGTATATTGGACTGGGGGTCTCTCCCTCCCAGGGATGCCAAAAGCAGTCAAGGCCTGATTACAATAAAACAGGGCATACAGCCCACACTGAAGGGCACCAGGAATCCCCAGCTTGAGTAACTAGGGTGGTTTGGTCACTAGGTCCTACAGGACACTTAGTGCACAAGGCCCCTCTACCAAGCCCAAGAGACATAGCAGCACTACCTAATACATAGGAACACAAACAAACACAGGAAGTCTGCCAAATGAGGGGAGAAAGAAACAGATATAAAATGAAAGAACAGGAGAAGTCTCCAGGAAAAAAAAAAACCAAAACTAAATGAATTTCTGCCCTAGAGGGAGGCATAAGTTAACATGCTTCATCTCCTCACACAACCACAGAAAAAATTAACTAGACCTCAAAACAAATATCACTCAGAACCATAAGAAAATTGAGCTTTATGGAAGTCTGACAACCAAAGATTTAAAAAGCCACATTCATCCAGATGCGTAGGAGAAGCAGAGACACAGATATGGGAGGCAAGGCACAGAGAGGTGTCAGCGATGTAAGAAGAGGTCCCACGTTCACATGTGGTAGAAAATATCAGGAGGGGTACCTCGGAAGTGGCCATCTCAGCACCAGACCAGATTGCACACCTCAGGGTTCTAGCACTGGGAAGATAAATCCCCATAACGTCTGCTGTAAAAACCAGTGGGACTTGGGGTGACAGAATAAACTGCCAGATTTTCAGGAGGTTCTACTTAAAGGGCCTGCATGGACTAAAACTTGTGCAGGCCAACCCTTCTGGGAGTCAGCACCAGGGCAACAGCTGGAAGGGCACCAGTCACACAGAGCAAGTGCCAGGAAATCCTTCAGAAGCCAATCAGTGTCATTGTCTCCTCTCTGAGCCTCCCCCCAACACACACAGAGCCACAAAGTGGTAAAGTGGGTTGCCCTGTCCTGGTGATTACATAAAGTTCTGCCCCAAATAATTTATAGGTGCCTTTTCTATGATGGCTGTCTACTAAGACAGGAAGTCAAAGCATCTCTATCTAATACATAGAAATAGACACAGGGAGGCTGCCAAATTGAGGAGATAAAGAAATATTGCTTTCAAATGAAAGAATAAAATAAAATCTCAGAAAGAGAACTCAATGAAACAGAAATAACCAACCAATCAGATGTAGAGTTCAAAACACGGTTGATCAAAATGCTAAAAGAACTCATTTGAGTATGGCGACAAAATAAAAAAGCCCCCCCCCCCCAGAAAAAAGAAGGTTACAGTAAGTGAAATAAAGAAAAATCTACAGGGAACTAACAGCAGAGAGGTTGAAGCCAGAATTTAAATCAACAATTTGGAACATAAGGAAAATATTCAACCAGAATAACAAGAATTTTTTTTTAAATGAGGATAGTATAAGGTGCCTCTGGGATATCTCCAAACTTACCAACATTCAAATCATAAGGATACCAAAAGGAAAAGAGGAAGAGCAAAAAAATTGAAAAAACTATTTGAAAAAATACTGGAAGAAAACTTCCCAAATTTGATGAAGGAAATAGACATGCGAATCCAGGAAGGACAGAGAGTTCCAAACAAGTTGCACCCAGGGAGAACCACATCAAGACACATGGTAATTAAAATTCCAAAGGTTAAATATAAAGAGAGAATCTTAAAAGCAGCAAGAGAAACACGTAGAGTTACCTACAAAGAAGTCCCCATAAGACTGTCAGCAGCTGATTTCTCAAAAGAAGTTTGCAGACAAGATGGGACTGGCAACAAGTATACAAAGTGGTGAATAGCAAGGACCTACAACTTAGATATTACTAAACAGATATCCAGGAAAGCTATCATTTAATGAAAGAGCAGATAAAGTGCTTTCCAGTCAAGATAAATCTAAAGGAGTTCATTGGCACCAAGTCATAATTACAGTAAATGTTAAAGGGACCTATTTAAGAAAAAGAAGATAAAAACTTTGAACATTAACAAGGTAACAAATTCACAACTATTAACAATTCAATCTAAAGAATAAACCAAGCAAACAACCGAAACAGGAACAGAATTACAGATATGGAGATCATTTGGAGGGTTTTCAGTTGGCAGCAAGAAGAGGGAGAAAAAATAAATAAATACCAAGCATAATTGGTAGGTGCAAAATAGACATGGGGTTATTAAGAATACTACAGGGAATGAGAAACCAGAAAAGTTATTTGCACAACCCATAGACATGAACAAAGAGGAGGATTGCTGGAGAAAATGGGAATACCAGGAAGTTGGTGGCAAAGGGGGATAAATTGGGACAACTGTAATAGCATAAACAATAAGATATATTTTTTAAAAAGCAAAAGAACTAATGAAATGGAGGCAAGCAACTACCAAATTCAGAGTTCAAAACAATGGTTATGAGGATGTTCAAGAAACATAGAACTTCAACAGCATAAAAGAATACATAGAAATCATAAAAAAGAATCAGTCTGAAATTAAGTTTATACTAACCAAATGAAGAATAATTTACAGAGAATCAACAGTAGAGTAAGTGAAAACAAGAATGAAATAAGCAATTTGCAATATAGGAAGAAAAACAAACAAACAAAAAACCACATGAAGGTATATGAAGGACACAGGGAGGAGAACTAAGGGGGGTGGAAATGGGAGGGAGGTGGGGAGCACGGGGCGTGGGGGCTGGGATGGGAGAAATAGACAAAAAACCGTACTTGAAAATAACTAAATAAAAATATGGAAAAATAATAATAATAAAAAAGAAGGTATCCAGTCAGAACAATAAAAAGAAAAAAGAATCCAAAAAATTTAGGATAGTGTAAGGAGTCTTTGAGACAACTTCAAGCATACCAACATTCACATCATGGAAGTGCCAAAGGGAGAAGAGAGAGAGCAAGAAATTTAACACCTATTTCAAAAAATAATGACAGAAAAGTTCCCTAACTTGGTGAAGAAAATAGATATACAAGTCCTGGAAGCATAAAGAGTCCCAAATGAGATAAACCCTAAGAGGCCCATACCAAGATACATCTTAAGCAAAATTCAAAATGTTAAAGACAAAGAGAATCCTAAAACAAGAGAAAAGTAGTTAGTTACCTACAAAGGAACTCTCATAAGACTGTCACTTGTTTTCTCAGCAGAAACTTTCACAGACCAGACTCAAATAGCAAGAAATATTGAAAGTAATGAAAAGCAGGACCTAGGATTACTTTACCCAGCAAAGCTATCATTTAGAACAGAAGTAAATATAAAGAGCTTCCCAGACAAGACAAAGCTAAAGGAGTTCATTGCCACAAAAACAGTTTTGCATGAAATGTTACCAGGTCTTCTTTAAGGAGAAGAAAAAAAAGATTAAAAAATGAAGACTAAAATGGCAGTAAATACATATCTATGAACAATTAAATATTTTTTAAAAATTTAAGGCAATGTTAAATTTAAATCTTTAAATAAACTTAAAATTTTGCATTGTAATATTAACTGTTTCTTCTCATAAGTTCCATGAATTTTATTTTATTTTATTTTATTTTATTTTTTAGAAGTAATATAATTTTATTTAATTATTTTTCAAGTACAGTTTTCTATCTTACTCCCATCCCAGCCCACCCTGCCCCGTGATCCCCACCTCTCTCCCATTTCCACCCCCCTTAGCTGTTATCCATGTGTCCTTTATACTAGTTCCTGTAAATCCTTCCCCTTTCCCCCTGAAATTCCCTCCCCTCTCCCCTCTGGTGGCTGTCCCTCTGTTCTCTATTTCAGTGTCATTGTTTTTTATTTTGCTTGCTTGTTTGTTTTGTTGTTTAGCTTCCTGTTAAAGGTGAGATCATATGGTATTTGTCTTGCAATGCCTGGACTATTTCACTGAGAATAATGCTTTCCAGTTCCATCCAAGCTGTTGCAAAGGGTAGGAGCTCCTTTTTTTCTGCTGCATAGAATTCCATTGTGTATATGTACCATAATTTTTTGATCCATTCATTTACTGATGGGCACCTAGGTTGCTTCCAGCTCTTGGCTATTGTAAATTGTGCTGCTATGAACATTGGGGTGAATAGGTTCTGTTGGATTGGCCTAAAACACAAATCCAAAAGAACCTATGCACCCCAATGTTCATAGCAGTCAGACACTTCTGCAAGGAGGACATACAGAGGATCCAGAGACACATGAAGAGATGCTCAATATCGTTAGCTATCAGAGAGATGCAAATTAAAACCACAATGAGATACCACTTTACACCAGTGAGAATGGCTATCATAAACAAAGCAACAAACAACAAATGTTGGAGAGGTTGTGGGGAAAAGGGGTCCCTAGTTCACTGTTGGTGGGATTTCAGACTAGTACAATCATTATGGAAAACAGTATGGAATTTTTTCAGAAAACTAAAAATGGACCTGCCTTTTGACCCAGCAATTCCACTGTTGGGATTATATCCTAAGAACCCTAAAACACCAATCCAAGAGTTCTATGAATTTTGAAGCTATGCTACAGTTATATGCATATTAAATGTGTTTTGTTACATCGTGAATTAAAATTTTATTATTATGAAGTAATCATGTTTATCTCTGGTACTTTTTTTTTGCTTTGAAAGATTCTGCCTAGTATTATTACTATAAGAGCTTTTGCTATATTTAACATTACTTCGTATTACTTCATGCCTTTTATTTTTTTTACATTATTGTATCCTCGTGTTTTTTTTCTCTTGAAAATAACACATATCCAGGATTCATTCTTTTATCCAATCTCATAATTGGATTCAGTTAATTAATTTTTTTCATTACTGATATGTATTATTTATAACATCTTATTTTGTACATTGCATTTACACTGCCGTTTCTTTAAGTTATTTCTAGGCATACTTTTACTGTACTTTAGCCTTTTTATGATTCATTACACTCTTTAAATATGTAGCTTGATATCTTTTATTAGTCTAAAATTTTTGCAGTAATTTTCTCTTCAAAGAGAACTCTTTGTAGCTTATGAGCAAAAATATAAATAAAATTGAATATGAGTTCATTGTTAAACTGGGTATGGGTAGTAGATAAATAATAAATTATAGACTATTATGTTTTGTATATATTTTACAAATTTCATAATTAATAATTTTTAAAATGCATACACAACTGGCTAGCTAAATATTACTTTAAAAAAATATGTTATTTATTTCTTTTTAGAGAGAGGAGAAAGGAAGGAGAAAGCTAGGGAAACATCAGTATGTCATTGCCTCTCACATGCCCCCTACTGGGGACCTGGCCTACATCCCAGGCATGTATCTTGACTGGGAGTCAAACCAGCAACCCTTTTGTTCCCAGGCCGGCACTCGATGCATTGAGCCACACCAGCCAGGTGCATAAGAAATACATATAATTTCTTATGCATATGTATAGAAAAGTTTGAGAGCTATTTTCCCCCAACTATTTTGTAGCACTGGCATAGCCATTTCAACTGGTTAATACATCCATATATATGTATTATAACTCTTCATATATAACATTTATATATTATAACTATATATAACACTTTATATACATTTATTATATATAACTCTTAAGTATAGTATAGACATAGAAGAGTAGAAAAGTCTTATAGAGCTCCATGAATTTTACAAAGAACACACCCATGTAAACCAAATGGTATATAAATGATTGCAGACTGAGAGTCAGTGAGAAAGGGAACTATAGAACCAGAAAGAGACCTTAATCAATGCCATCTTTTTGCCCAATAACATAAATTTTTTCTCCTTTATTTACATCTACAGAGCAGGCCAGGTTTTACAAAATGCTATTACAAAGTCAAAATAAAATCCATTTTTGGTTCGATTCCCAGTCAGGGCACATGCCTGGGTTGCAGGCCTGTTCCCTGCAGGTCAGTTCCCAGCAGGGGACGCACAAAAGGCAACCATACATTGATGTTTCTCTCCCTCTCTCCTTCCCCCCCTTCCCCTCTAAAAATAAATAATAAAATATTTTTAAAAAATCAATTTTTGCCATAGCTGGTGTGGCTCAGTTGGAGCATCGTCCCATAGACTGAAAGGTCACAGGTTTGATTTTGTTCAGGTCAGGCACCCAGGTTTTGGATCCAATCTTCCATTAGGGCATGTACAGGGAGACAACTAATCAATATTTCTATCTCAGATCAGTCTCTGTCTCTCTTTCTCCCTCCCTCCCTTCCTTCCTCTCTTAAAAAAAGTCCTTGGTGAGGATTAAAACAAATCCAGTTCTAGTTATTTGTATTTTGTATAAGCCATTATTAAAAAGACCAAAGAGAAGCAGCTATTGTATATGAAAGTTTAATTTCTCTTTCAATTAATAGCTCATTCCTGAAGTGACAATTGTTTATTTCAGAGATTCAAGAACTTTCTACCTTATTAATTTGAGATCACAAAGTATTACTTCCATTTCAGTCAAAGAGAGTACAAAGTTCCATTTAGTAAGTCTATATTTCAACCTTAGTATAGGATAGAAGAGATATTGAATGCATGCTCCTGCCCTTTAATGGTACGGCATAGAAGTTAAACTCATCACTTCCCATCAGCTGAGATCTAGGCACATGGCTCAATATTGCTGAAACCAAGGCTAAGAAATGTGGTCTTTAGTTGTGTGGGCATATACACAGATAAGACTTAGTGTCTTTATTAGTTAAAAAATTTTTAAAAAGACTTTGGGGAAAATCAGTTTCTGATTCACCAAATAAAACTAAGTATGGATTATTAAGTAAATTGATCTGCTTCTGAGGAGCAATAAGGATATTTAGAAATTATATGCACATAAAGGCTTACCTAGTTCATGGAAGGCATACAATACATTTTGAATGATTGAATGAGTGAATGTCTCAGCCACAAAAGACTGGGTTAAAAATGATGATACCACAGCATATCACACTCACAGATTTAATTCAATAAACATTTATTGAAGAAATATAGACCAAGATCTGTGTTAGGCAACTGGGTTAACAAAGATAAATGAGACACAGAACTTGTCCTAATATGCTAAAAATTATACTAAAGAAGAATTTCAAATTAATTATATTGAAAGTATTAAAAATTTTAAATATTCTTGAGTATTCACAACTCCTCTGCTGGGTTTAAATTCTACTGGTTTACCACTGTGAATGATCATCCTAAGTTTGCTGAGATGCAGTCACCTCTTCCTACACTTGTGTACATCCCAAAGTACATTATTAATCCAATTCATGAATCAAATGTACAAGCAGAATGTCAATGGATTTCTATGCAATAAAACATTCTTGCCACACTAACCACAAGACTTAGTAATGACATGATGAATACTTTTTTTGTCTAGGAAGCCTTCACAGGAAGGCAAATCACAATAAAAGTTTGCTTGATGAATGTGAAATTCCAAAACTGAATGAGACAAATTCAGTGTTTAATATCTATAATAGCCAGATACATTCATTTTACTATAGAAATTTCCTCACCAGTTTGACCAGAACATTTGTAACAATTTGGTGAAAGCTTCTCCTACAAGCATTTCAGCAATGTTTGTGCCGTCATATAATTCACATGCTATCCAACACTAAACCTAGCTCAGAGTTTCTAAGCTTATATGCACATATACATATCTCTTTTTTCCAGCAAGCCATTGTGGATACATCTTATTTTTTCATGTGACTTTGAATATTTTTCAAAGTTACTTACTGTGTTAATTTTATCATTAAAATATATTAAAGGGTATATTAGTACATTGCTCATATATTTAAAGTACAAAGCAAATGGGGCTGAATCCTATAATGTATAATAAAATATTATGGGAACACAAGGAGGGAATATATTTAATTAAAAGCATCAAGACAAGCTCTCTGTAAAAGCAATTATATTTGAACTAGGGTTTGAAAGGTCAACATGATTTCAAAAATGGGGGAAGGGTAAAGAGCAATTCAGGTCAAATAATCTGTGCAAATAAAGAGGCATGAAAATTATCAGGCATTTTTATAGAATGTTAAATAATGTGATATGCCTAGAAGATAGAACTATTATAATGTAAAATAACATTAGTGATTTTCATAATATTATTTATAAGAATTATGTATAACAGTTATAATTCTTAATATGATTTTAATGATGAGTCACAAGATTTGTATTAAAAGGTCAAGAGGGAAACTCAGTAGGATGAATAAATAGAATGTTCTCAATGGAGGAGTCAGAAAAAGCAGAAAATAAACAGAAAATTCCAGCCAGCAAAGGATTTCTTTATCTTCAAGCATTATTGAATACAGCATCTTGAGTTTTACCTTCTCTTATCCCCTCTCCTCATCATCAGGTTTATTGAATAGAGCAGTGTGTTCAGAGACAAGATTTTCTGGACCCATCAAGTACAATAACCTTTCTTTCAGTATAAAATGATTGGAGCTAAAAATAGTCATCCTAAAGAGAAGATTTTAAGTCTCCCCCCATAAAGACAATCCTGTTTCTGCACATGAACAACTAAAATCTAATATTAAACACTCAGTAAATGGAACTTCTCTGGAGAACTTTATCAAATCAATTACAGCATCATTCTTTATTTCACGTAAAAGAAATATTGTATATATGGGTAAGAGCGAGTCACAGAGAGGAATATAAATTGACACATTTTGATCAAAAGCACTGTTAAAATTGAAAATTATATTGCAACCAATGGTGATTTGTCAACATTGTTTCCTTAAGATATCACTTGTAAAAGCAATCAGTTTAACTTTGGCTTCTAAATATGGTGGCTTAGAAATATATCATAGGAATATGCTTGAAAAGTATTAATACTACATAGGGGCTCAGAAGTTTTATGATCTGAGAAGTATTGCTCTATGTCTTTCTTGCCATGCTCCTTGGAGAAAGGTTACAGGTACACATGATGCCCACCTCAGGTGGCAGGGACAGTGCCACAGGTGAACCTCCACAGAGGGTGGCAGCAGCCAGTACCATGCTACCTTCTTTCAGGTGCGGCCAGTGGTGAGATGACCCATCTTCAGATACCTCAGCAAAGTCTGTGTGGCAGAACACTGTTACCAGAAGATTTTTATCCATTAAAAAAGGCATCAATTATTTATAGTTTTGAACATTTTATAGCATTTTCTCTAGACTGATTCACAACAGCTTTAGGAAGGCCACACTAAAGTATTGGACCTCCCTAGGAATAGCATTTTAGCAAAATGCAAAGAAAAAAAAAACTTACTGCAAGTATTAAGAGGAAAAGTTTACTCTAACGAAGAGCATATATTGGGTTTCTCAAGTTTCGGGTCCCTGTACATCCACTCGAATACTGAAGATGAAGTAGACCAGGGTTATTTCTTAGGAGAAGAGAAATTTCGTGGATTTTCCATATTAGTCTATAGCCTGAATCAATGACCACATTTCAGAACTGACAAAAATAACCCAGGGAGAAAAGACGAATGTAAAAACCCCCCCACAAAGTTATAAATTTAAAAAGTTGAAAATCATAGTAAAGTCTTAAACAAAACTACCTTGTAATTTTGCTCATGGACTCCAAAATGAATCGTCCAAAGTTATTCTCTTTCTTGATAGTTCACCTATATATGCAAAATCTTCATAATGTGAGTGAGAGTTTGGAGGAGTTAGACAAGGGTGTAAGGTGTAGATGAGTAGGGAAATTAAATAAGCAAATGTTGTAGAGACTTCTGAGAGATCTGGAGTTTTCCACACAAGCTCTAGATAATAAGTGCAGCACCAGTTCAACAAAACCATCTTGTCCAATAATGATTGCCTGGTCCTTCCTTTTTTCTATATAGTTACCTGAATTTTGCTACATTTACATAGTTCTTTGGAGACTACACCACACTTTGATCACCAATTTTTTAAGTCCTTTTCATTTTTTACAGGTCTACTAATATCTCTGTAAGGAATGGGTTTACACAACACCTTTGTCTGTTTAGGAGTCAGCACCTTTGGTCCTACCAGCAATGCAGGAAATGAAAGGTGGAAAAGGAAAGTGCTTCTTTATGTACAGATTACTGACGGAGAGAAGGCTACTGAACCACAAGGGATACTTTAATTAATCACCACAAACTAACATTTACTGGGTATGCATGCATGCTGGGCACAATTCTAAGTGCTTTGTGCTTAATACAAAAATCCCATTAGGTACTATTACTATCAAAGCTTACAGATTAAAAAATTGGACACTGGGAGTTTAAGTAACTTGTTCACCTCCAAAGAGCTAAGAAGTGGAGCTGTAAATTCTAAACCCAGTCATTCTAAAGCCCCAGGGGATATACACCTTAGTGCCTAGTAAATTTTTCTGAAATCTAACAGGAGTTTTTCTGAAGGCAATTTTATGATAAAAATACCTTAATATTTTTTCACATATAATGTGTGCTTTCATTTCAAATACTAGTTTAGTCTCAGTAGAACGTAGTCTCAATGAACTGATTTCAGGATAGTAAGTGCCACTGCCTTTTGCATTTCTGCTCAGGTCTACTGCGTTTCACTATTTTATGAAACAAGCTGTGGCGGGGGAGTACCATTTCTGTATGCATCTTCTTCAACTGCCTATGACACGGTGCAACTCCTCTGGTCGCCAACTTTCTTGTTTTTGGATGACCTTTTTCCCATTGATTTTATTTACTTTCAAAGTGACATTTCAACAGAGGTGTCCACTCTCATTTCTACTCTCCTTTGACATTTCTGTGACTTAGAGTGCAGGGGGCTGCTTGCCAAAGCCTTGCTAGATTGATGTTGAGAGGCAAACAGGAAAAAAAATCTGCAGATAGCAGATGTTTCTTTTCTTCTTCTTGTGCCTATTACTTTGAAAAAGTGACACTGCTTAAAAACAGATTTCAGATGTTCTGTCTTTTTGGCAGCAAGTGTGACTGTGTTGCCCAACTCAGAGAAGTGTAAGTATTGTTTAAACAGTAAAGTGAAGATGGAGGATGGAGAAAGGAATAAACGTTTAGCAATACTTTGCTTTTTCCCCCCTTCAATTAACAATTAAGTACCAGAAATCCCTGAGTTTCCTGGGTGAGTACCTTATATATACATTTCTGTTTGACCTTGTCTAGGTATGGCTGATAATCCACATAATATTTGAACTGATCTAACCTCATTGTTTTCTTATTTCGTAATGGCACATGGAAATATTTCAAATCTCGAATACAAATATATATGGGAAGGGGAACTCATTTCTAAAGTCACAGATGAATTACTTAACCAACAAAACTATGACATTGTTACTGCCATCACACAGGGGTCTTAAACAAATTATAGCATAGATTCCTCTCTCCCTAGGAAGACTAATTGCAAAAATATTTTCCCCTATGGGAAAACAAATTATAAAAGGACATCTGTGCTTTTTGGCATAAATGCAAACATGGGGAACTTTGAGTAACTGAGCCTGGGCTGGCTGGAAGTTGCTACTTGAGCCCCTCCCGTGTGCCTTTGGTCAGTGCAAAGTGCATAACCAAATTACATAGCCCTGTGAACAGGCTAAAGTGTCTATACAGAGATACTTAAAAATATATCTTGATTTCATATTCTCATGCAAATTTCCCATCTTTATGTTATATGTTCACTGCATGAATGAGAAAATGGGTAAAGTGAACTATGTATGGGAAAACCATGGACCATTTAAGACTAACAACAAAATGTGAGACTGACGTGTAAGTGCCATGAAGCACCCAGAATGAGTCTTTCTTCAGATTTCCCATCCTTCCAAACTTAACAAATGAGAGGCATTTTGTCTAATAGATCAAATTGGGTTATGGGCACCATGAAAGGTATGCCATTTGTGTTTAAGAGAAGTTTGCATATAATGTCCCTTTTCATTTGTCATTTAAGTAATAAAAATAAGTAACTGTCAACTGAGACTATTGTTATTATAGTAAAAACTTTTGAGACTTTGATGATCTTCACAAAAGTGGCTACTTTTTGAAATGCCAAGATGCTTTTGGGAAATGATGGGTAGTTTTTCCATATAGAGCCCAAGATCTTATGGGAAATATGGGCTAGAATCACCAAGACTCTCATAGTCAAAACTGAAGAAACGTTAAGTGTTGTTGGCAACATGATGTAAAATCCAGTACCAGAGAGGCATAGAAGTACAATGAAATAAAATTATATTGAAGAAAAGACAAATAAAGTTTGGTAAATTCATTTTTAAAACATACTAAGTGATTTTAGTATTGTTCAAAGAAAAATGTTTGACTAATTCTACAACTTGAGTGATGCTTGAAGCACCTGCCATCCTGATGGTATTTGAGCTTCAGGAAAAAGTGATTGTGCATGCAATAAATATGAGAATTCCAATTTTGAAGACAGTAAATGGTTTCTAAAGTCCTGTTAAAAACGTACTAGCAATGCCATATCTGTAATAGACACAGCATCCACAAGACTAGACTGCTCATCAGCAATAGTATAGAATGGTAAAATAAAATAAAAGAAATAAATTCATTAAACAACGAGTGTCTCTCTCCTTGGCCCATTAAAGCAGAACAGACCCTAATTTTATACTCAAAAACTCAATCTAGGTAATTTTTATAAACAATTGGGTAGTGAAAGCCTTGATGAGGGAAATACCACACTTTCCGAAATAAGGGAGGTAATGGCAAAAATGGCTATTTGGAAAAACAATAAATGTGACTAAATTTTACTCAGATCAATGAAGAAAGTCATACCAGAATGTGAAACATCTATCATTATTTGTATAAATTGCTGTGCTTTTTAACTCTTATCCTGCTATCTATAAGATAAAAAATAATTGTTTCTATTCCTATATTATTAATATACACTGTGTGATTATAAAATAAAATACAGAGCTAGAAAAGAGATATTTCTCTTTTGATAAGAGAATCTTTTATTACAAGATTCTGTTCTGGTACAGAGAGGAATTTGAGTTGATCTCCTTTTATTATTTTATTCACTGCTATTGCATCCATCCCACCCTTTATGTCTCTATCATGTAGATAGATGATAGATAGATAGATAGATATAGATAGATAGATGATAGATTATATGTTAAATAGATAGATAAAATACTTAACAGATTCTAACTGACAATACATTTTTTATCCAAAAGTTTCCATTACAGATTAAGGCAGAGTGAAATGCTCAAACATCTATGGTACTTTTCTTGTATTTAGGGTGCTAATTTCTAAGATGAATATCAGAGTATGATGTGATATTCAGGTAAAAGACCAAATTATTTATTTCATGATACCATTAGATTGTAAATTTAAGTCTAACAGACTTAAAGCACTGATGTGTTTCAAAAAACATTGTATTAATATTACATATTTTTTACAATCAATATTTGTGTGTGTTTATTTTTGGTTGGACATTTTATATGTACTGAACCTCACTGCCTCAGTGTGTTGAATAACAATTATGAAGTGTATGAACTATCAGTTTAACTTTGTTAAGCTTTAAACTCAAACAAATCTGTTGTATTTCAACTATTTTTATTAAATTACTTGTAACTGTTTCTAAGATGGGGATATATGTTTAATGCTATAATATGTAGTAACCTATTTGGAAATACTCCAGTAAAAGTGTTGGGGACCTCTCTGTCTGGTTTCAGGAATTGTAACTGCCTCCGTGGCTAAGACTGAGTGAGTGACCTTCGGAATGCAAGCCACAGGAGACAAAGCTTATGTCTGGTAGCAAATGCTGCCTCTGCTTCCTCCCCCTGCCCACAAAGTATGGTTGATGGTTGATGACGGGTAAAACTCCTCACAGAGCAAGAGGCAAAGTAAGCCAGACACGCTCACTTGGGAGGCCAACATGGAAGGACTTGGGGGGCTGCAACAAAGAGGGAGTGATGGACCCTTGCCCCCTGACTATTCTGACATGGCCCGAGTCCCCATTTCTGTCTGGGAGAAGTGCTTCCTGGCTCTAATCCACTTAAGCCTGAAAACCTATGATGGGGGAAGCGGTGCAGCTCCTTGCCTTGCTAGAGCTGTATCTGGGGGTAAATCTGGCATAAGAAAGAATTTCTAAAAGTCCTGTGAAACCTGCTTTGCTAAGAGTGCTTTCACTCATCCGTTAAGGATCTGAGCAGGAAAGAAGATCTGATTTTGGGTGTGGGGCACACGATGTAATTTACGGATGATGTGTTATAGAATTGTGCACTTGAAACCTATACAATTCTCTTAACCAATGGCACACCAATAAATTTAAATTATTGCTTTCTACATGTAAACTGGAAAATAAACGGCTCTTAAATTATTGTACTACATATATTTCTGAAGACAAAGCAAGTCATGAATAATTCGCTGAAATTAATGTAGATGGCATAATAGACTTTATTGATAAATAAATGATTTTTTTAGTCAAATAGAAACTGCAAAAATACAAATAAATCTCAAATGAAAGAAGTCTGTCATTACATAAATATACAACAAGAGTATAAACACCCCCCACAAAGAATAAACTAGAAGTCTGTAAATTAAAAAAAAATATATAGTAACTATAGAAAAATGTATCACATGTCACAATATCACTAGCCCCTTGCTTAGCAATTGGCGTGTAGTTGACAAGCAATAAATGCTGAATGAATGAATGAATGAATGAATGAATACAATTTTTGATTCAAAAAAAATTGAAACATTTGTATCTGGTAATCAGAAGCCATGGTAAGAACTTAAAGGGAGAGAATTATGTATCTATTTTGTAGAAATAGATAATATCAGAAATAGCAAAAAAGTGATATAATAAAGAATCAGGAAAGAGAACTATTAACATTAAGTGATTAATCTTTTTTATAGTATTAGGGAATATTAGTCATTTTTAAACGGCCAAGAAAATATTTCCTGTGGAGAAGCTGGTGTCCCAGAAGATGGGAACTAAAAAAGTAAGACAAACAACAGCAACAAAAAAAGCTCAAGTATGTTCTAAAGTTAGTATTTTATTAGTAACACTAAAAAAAATCTTTTATTTTTATGTCTGTGGGTACTAAAAATAACTGTTTGGTGACTGGGATATCTGTTATTGAATTGGGTTTTGGGTTTTAGAAGCATGAAATTTGAGAAAACTGTGAAACAATTTTGAGAGAGAGGGAGAAAGAAAGGAAAGAAAAATAAACTTCTAAAGTATGGAATCAAAAGAAACCAGTTAATTAGAAAGAAACCAGGAAACAGCATTTTAAAATGTATCACAAGTACTCTATGAATAAATATTATATAGTACACAATTTCAAAGCTACGCCCTCCTTTTTAAAAAATTGCCTCTGTTTCTTTTGTCTAGGGAGGTGAGAGTAAACAAGATACTCAGAGTTGCAGAAGATTTCTCGCAACTGTGGGTAAGGACCTCACCCACATGCTCATGGTATCAAGTAGAAGAATAGAAGATATTGAAAATGGGTGAATTCTCTCAATCACAGAATCAACATCTGGACTACAACTTTGGAAATGAAGTAAGTAATGTGTTCTTATTATTTAAGCCAATTCTAATGATGAAGTACCTTTTGGGATACTCACATACTTCAGATAATATATGCAATAATTACATTTTCATATTATTTAAAATTTAGGGTTGTTTTTGGCTTTCATGGAAAAGTAGCTTTAAAAGAACTTGCCTAAAATGTAGTGCTGTAAGTAAAACAACAGAAAATAGTTTAAAATGAACAATTTTAAACCTGTCCTAGGATAATAAAAAATTTTGACATATTATACAATTAAGCACACATATTCATCTGTTCATAAAGCATCTGCTTTGAGTCAGACTCTCCTTTGTTTCCTGGACACAGAGCACAGAACAAGGGGAGAGACAAAAATCAAGTTTAAAAAAGGTAGATAGATAGATAGATAAAGGGAGATGGAGATAGATAGATAGATAGATAGATAGATAGATAGATAGATAGATAGATGATAGATAGATGATAGGAAATGCACTATATAGAAAATGTACTCAAATAAGATACACTAACATATTAAAGGAACAAAACAGCAGCAAAAATCAAGATCCTGAGAAAATTGAGAGAAGGAAAAAAAGCACCTTTTGAATAGTTGAGAGTTATATGACTTTAGTAAATTTAAATAATACAGCAGTAACTATAGTAAACCTCATATCATTATTAGTCTTGCATAAAGCCTGAGAGAGTTGATGCCATTTTAGATTTTGTATCTTTATGCAATTCAGTGTTTGAACATACAGTGTCAACATGATACATATCTGTAAATATGGAGTATACCAAAACACTGATGCCATGAGTAACAATAGCTACAAATTGTTTTTCAAATTTTTTTAATTCAAATCATCACAAAATATATGCCTTAGAACATACCCATAACACAGTGTTAATACATTAAAACTCCTAAGGATAACAAACATAGCAGTGAAAATTGACATAAACACATTAAGCTTAATAGCAAAAGAATGAAAACATAGCTATTAATCCTTTCATTGGATATTAAATATGAGAACATTAGCTTATTATTAGTAGTATTCACTTTAGTAATTAATATCAATTTTCTAATGTCATTAACTGCAGTGCCAAAATAGATTGGATTTTTTAACTTTCCAGAAGTCATCACTCACAATATCCGTACCAGTAAAAATGAGAATAACAAAAGGTGATGCAAAAGAATACGCATATTTTACTATTGACTTAAATTGATTTTCATGAGTAACCATGAGAAAGTCCAGTTAGCATATTAACTGCTCTGTAAGAGTAACTGACTTAATTTTTCTTTTGAGATGAAAGTAATTCCCCAACCTGCAAAAACAAACAAAAAAAATGGCAACTACATTCTCCACACTAATTCTCTCAGCTGAACTCTGGACTTTGCCCGGGCATTTTTAGTGGGAGAAGAAAGGAGCAACCACTGTCATAGCATCTAAAACAGAGCCACAGACCAGCTCATGCCTTTGGTGAAAGCACGAGAGAAGCACCATGACACACGTGAGTCTAGCCACACTGAAATTCCTGAAGCTATTAGTATGCCTATTTCTCTAAATGATGCTTCCTTTGATAATAATCATTCTCCATTTTCTAGCTGGTAATCTCTTATTTTTCTAGATGTACCTCATAAATCATTCCTATGTAACTTTCACTAATCTTTAGCTGAGCTAACTCAGTTTCTTACTATGCTTCCACAGGCCTTTGCTTAACTTCTTTTCATTATTATATTCATTGCACTATTCTGCTAATATAAGTCTTCCATACTTTGAGATGTATAATATTCTTTATCCAGTTTAAACCTATGAATCACCCTTCTCCCCACTAAATGAATATCCTTCATCTCCCACTTCTACCCAAGAAGATGACTTGTTATAAATCTCAAAGAAAAATTAAATATTACTAGGTAAGAGTCCTTTAAATTTTCTAGCACTAGATAAAACAACCTATGTAAACACATCCATAGTCTTTTCTCTGTCTTTTGTGTAAATGAGGATCCATCCTTTGATCTCCATAAGGTCAGTACCTGCATTTCAGATTCATCTGCTCTCAGGGACACCGTAATATTGCTTAATTCCTTTTCTCCTTCAGAAGGTCAATTTTGCCTCTTACCTGTATCATTCTTATCATTATTTAAATATGCTCTTTGATAAATAACACTAATGTCTGTCACTATATGTATGTATACATATATACATGTGTATGTGTACACGTGTATAAATAATCTCATATCATTTGACCTCTGGAGAATAATCAATATTTTCCAACTTTATTTCATCTTGAGAGATTCCCTTTGTACAGGCCTCTATGACTATGACATCACATTCTTATATTCTAATGTCTTTTTTGGACAACAAATTCTTGATCTCCTTTGGAGGTATATCCTTCTATATGCAGACATTAAATATTGGAAATACACAAGTTCTCTCATAGACTCTCTTCTCAATAAGTACTCTCCTATGATAATTTTTCTATGCCCTGAGGGTAATTTATTAAATTGCTCTAGGCTTAATCTGTGAGATAACCAACTATCATCTTGACATTTTCACTTGAATGTTTGAACAGTGCCACAAACCGAACAAGTCCCTAAAGTAACTAAAGAATTTTATTTTCCCTGTCACTCCCCCAAACATGGCTTTTCGCCAATTTTTTTTACCTTAATAGAATAACTTTTCATTGAGTTTCACAACCAGAAAGCCAAAAGTTAACTTTTCCTTTTATACTTAGCCTCTTTATTATAAAGAATACAAATGAAAAGCCAGGTGAAGACAGTGAGGTTAGGAAGGGTCTTAAATCAATAATGAGTGCAAACACTTCTGTTCTTGTGGAACTGGTGTGTGCCCCTCCAGACATGTGGGTGACTCCACCAGTCCAGAGCTCAGCAAATCTCATTGTTTTAAGGTTTTTGATTGTTTGACTTTTGAAAGTCAATTTTGATTTATATATCTTTCAGCTCCTCCCCATTTTCATCTATTAACTAGTCTTAAGGATTTTATGTGATGATAATTTCTCTATTCCATTCTAATTCCTCCATCTCATTCCTAACCTATAGTTTAACCAACCATGTTTTTCTTTTTAAAAAATATTATTATATTACTGTTGCCCCAATTTTCCCCCCTTTGCTGTCCTCCACCCATCGTGCCCCCTCCTTTCCCATGGTCAATTCTCACAGTGTTGTTCTTATCCACAGGTTATTCATACATATTCTTTAGCAACTCTCTTCCCCTTCTACTATATTTTTCTTTTGGACTACTTCCATACCCTCTGTATAGGTCTTTCATTTTGTTTTATCTTATCTCATCATTCAGACACAATATTTTAAAATACCTATTACCTTCAGATATTTTAACAACCTAATCTATCTATGATATTTCATATTTTAAATGTGTCTGCTTTTAATAACCCTGGGTGAAGTCCAATATTTGTAAACTGGTATACACTGCCTATCTGAGCTGTATATTTTTTTCTTTAGCAACCATATCTTTATTTCTAGCTTTATTGAGATATATTTACATATACAAATTACATATGTAGTATCTACCTTTTGATGAATTTGAACATATTCATACCCCCATGATACCATCATCATAACAGAAGAATAAACATATCCATCATCTTCAAAAGATTCTATGTACCCCTTGTTTCTTTTTTCTAATTTTTTTGTGTGTGCAGTAAAAACAGTCAACATGAGATCAACCCTCTTAACAAGTTTTTAAGTATGTACCACCATATTGTATGAGTTCTTATCCTGATCTCTCCTGCTTCATCTTGAACGACTGTAATTTGTTTGAACCCTACTCACAACCCACTCATTCTGTTCATTAAATGTCCCATGTATCCTCCAACCATGGGCTGTTTCTTTGGTCTGGACCATATTTCTGCCACCTTTCATTCAGTAAATCCACACTCATTTCACACACATCAATTCAACTGTTTTGTCTTAAATGAAACCCTTCCTGACCCAGATTACCAAGTCTTCTTAGCCATATGTCACTTTTCCCCATGGCTCCTATCACCTTTGGCATTTTATGTTTTTCTGTGTTGTCGTTGATGTCTGTTTCTTTCTATAAACCTTAAACCCCATGAAGACATAGACTATATCTACCTTTCTTCTCTATCAAGTATAAGGGCCAAGCATAATGATTGAAATATAATAGGTAATCAATTATATCTGTTCTATGGATATTATTTTGAAATTTTCAATTTATACTTTTTCCCTCTTTTAAATTTAGAGGCAATGAAGTTATTCATGGTTTGAATTCACAGTGCCTTAGAAAGGTCCTTAAATCTCTTAAAGAAAAAAATTGTAAAGGTAGGATGGAAATGTAGGTTTCCATTTTTTCATGAAAGAGAGTGAATATATTAGAAAAGATGTCATGGAGTTATTATAGATCTATTAGAAAATTTTCACTGTTTATTATAACTACAATGACATCTAATACAATAACACAGAATTTAAAATGACTCCTTTTCCCATTGTTTCCACAATTGCCTTGTACTTTGATTTATTTTTATTACTATTTTTGAATTTCAGAAGTAACTTAAGTAACTTACATAGGGCTGGTGCTATGAGGAAGTGAAAAATTGCCACACTGGAAAAGCTTTCAAATTTCTGGTGTCTGACTCTTACATAATAACTCACTTCCAAACTGCCAAGTGGGGGGGAGTAGCATTGCCTGTGTCTCCAAAAGTCTCCCTATTAACACCCAATCCCTAATGAAATCATTGTAGAGAATTCGAGGAATCAGTGTACCTAATCTTCAAATTTTATATTCTTTCTTTAAACTTCAAAAGGAATGATAATACCCTTGTATATTTAATAGTGCAAATTAGAAACAATTATAATCTTGTTGTAAATTTTTACTTAATCCCTGATCTGTAGAACAGCCACACATAAATATTGCTCCATTGTGAAATGGCTCTTATAATATGCCATATATATTTATTTAGTTATTAATATCATAAAAATTGCTATTCCACTTAAGCTAAAATATGTACTGTTTGAATGGAGCTATAGGATGTCAAAGTTTTCACAGATATTTTTAAATAAAGCTGAGAAAATATTTTGACAGGCTAGACTGAAATGTGTTAATTAAAAGTCAAATACTATTTCATTATGTAAAATATTTTTAACTTTCATTTTCTAAAACATCATCCTTATTACAATTGGAAAATGAACCATCTGTACTCTTGCAGTTTGTCTTGGAGAGATAAAAATACAAGATTTCCAGTCTGGTGATCCCCATGTGTGTAAAGTCAGACTGTTAATGGAGCTATCTATCACTTCCAGCTCTCCTCTGTGAGCAGGGAGCAATAGATGACCCAGCTGACTCAGCTCAGATAGTTTGTTATTCATAGGCTGACTGCAGTGCCATTGTGGTGGACTCATCACGGAGATCTAAGGCACAGATGAGCGGAGCTGTCTGAAGGACCATGGCAAGCCTAGAAGTGCTTCTTGCATATGAGGTCCTAATTCAAACGGTGTAGTTGGGGAAAAATCGTTAATTTTATTTGTGGATAAAAATAAAAACCTCATTTGAGCTGATACTTCACAGCATCAGATTTCAAAGCAGATTTAGTTATTGCTATTATAAATAGGAAAAAGTGAGAGAAATAGCCAGTAATTTTTATCTCTGACATAAATAACCAAGCAGGGCAGATAGAAGGAACACTCAAGCTTCATCAGTAGCAGTGGAAAATATCTTAAATCAATTACAAAGATGGAGTTATAAAAATGTGCATTTTATTTAAAACCTACACATAAGATAATGAATACTTCCTAATATACTTGTACTCTTGGTGATTTATTAATCACTGAAGGCTTCACCTCTTAAGATATCACTGACTACAGAAGTTAAATGCCAAAACTGTACCTCATTCCCATTTTCTCATAATTTCCCAAATCCAAGTTTAGTTAGTGAATAAGGAAAAAAGTTAAAAAGTATTGAATAGGTGGAGAATATTCCTACATTCACATCCATCATGCCTAATCTGAACCCATAAAATTATAGTAATTTATTTGCGTTTGATTTTTTATTTATGTATATTATTATTATTATTATTTTATTTAATTATTGTTCAAGTACAGTTTTTAGTCTTTTACTCCTATCCCAGCCCACCCCCCAAGTGCTCCCCACCTCCCTCCCATTTCTACTCCTGTTAGTTTTTGTCTCTATGTCCTTTATACTTGTTCCTGTGAATCCTTCCCCATTTCCCCTGAAATTCCCTCCCCTCTCCCCTCTGTGTGCTGAGTGAAACAAGCCAGGTGGTGAAAGACAAATACCATATGATCTCACCTTTAACAGGAACCTAAACAAGAAAACAAACATGCAAGCAAAATATAACCAAAGACACTGAAATAGATAACAGGCTGCTTTTGAAATTTTTAATTTTGGGGTAGAAGACTTTGTGTCACTTCTATTCCTTTCCCTAGATGCCATCATTTTTTAATAAAGTAGAGACCCTGGCATGTTTCATCTCTGACATGTCAGAATGATTATTTCTAGAAAACTGTCAAATTAGATCAACTTTCATCCCTATGTTCAAGCTTGAACCAGAGTATTTAATTCAAGGACTGCCTTCAAATTTGACAGTATGACACTAAGAATCTAGTGATATGTGTGAGATAAACACCTGGAATTTGAATGATTCCCCAAATATTTGGAATCTGAGTACAAGTGTTACCAAATACATGAATTCTAATAATAAATTAATAAAAACATTTTGATGTATATTGAGTGAAGTTCTGAAGCTTTTCAAATTGACATTTTTCTATAGACAATTTTGGTTATTTGTGAGATTATTCCTTACACAACATGTACAGCAGCCGGTATTCCCAGACTGTCTCCTATTCAATACTAACCAGTACCAACCCTGCTAACTTTCCAAGATCAGACAAGATCTGGCGCCACCAGGGTAGTATGGTCTTGCACTGATCATTCATTTAGTCTCCATCAAAAGCAACATACAATGTGTATTCTATATTTTTATGTTTATTGTTATTTATTTCAAAATGTACATTTATTTCAAAATGTATTTTAAAATAAACAGGCTGTTTTAAAATTATTTTAACATTCTTTTAAACTTCATATGCTTTTAAAAAATCTGTAGACTTGTCATTTTTAGAGTTTCTGCTGCCCCCAGGATATAATATAAAACAGAACTAAATATTAACATCAAAGAACACAGAAACCCAGGTCACCACTGGAAAATGTGGGCAATAAGAATAAAAGTTGCATTTTTTTCATTGAGAGATTGATTTTTCCTTAAGAAAAGTCTAAATCATTTTCAAGTGATGACTACAACAACTTAAGCTGACAAAACTGATACAGAACAGAACACTAATAAAGAACATTTTCTAGCCAAATTTCAAATATATTATTGAGATATAATTTGCTGAGTCTTACAGGATAAATTTTATGTTTTAATAATTATTTTGCATAATGAATTAAAAATATTTACAATGAACCCTGTAGAAACACTTAAAATATCTCAGGAATAAAACAGTAAAATATTATTCTACAAAATATTCCCAAATAATAAATTAAATGAAAATATGCATATTATCTAATTTGATCACATATTTTACTTATATATATATCCCCATATTATATCAGAATGAATTTAATACTTTCATGGTGCAAAATGCATACTTTACAACTTTTTTAAAATATTGAGAACTTATATAACATAGGTAAACCTAAATGTACAGTTTAACAAATGATTGCAATGTAAAACCATATTACCACACCACTCATGAGGAAAATAAACATTTCCAGCATTCAGAAGCTCTATTTCCTCTCTTTGTTTATCTTTACTATCTTTATTATTATTTTGCCCCCTTATACCTCCCTTGACCCAGCAATCACTGCTGTGTTTTCCATGTTAATGAGTCCTTTTTCCTTTGTACTCACTCCCTGCACCCCCTAAATTCCACCACTCAACCCAGCCTGTCATCTCTTCTCCATCTGGGAGTTTGTCTCTGTTTTGCTTTTTAGTTCAGTTTGTTCATTAGATACCAAAAATGAGGGAAATTGTATGATATTTGCCTTATTTAACTGGCTTATTTCACTTAGCATAGTGTTCTCTAGGTCTCTCCATATTGTAGCATAAGGTAAAGTTTTCTTCTTTTTTGTGACTGAGTAGTATTCCTTTGTGTAAATGTCCTATAGTTGTTTTATCCACTCATCTATTGATGGATTCTTGGGCTGCTTCCCAAACTTACTGATTGTAAATAATGCTGCAATGAATATAGGGGTTCTTATGTTCTTTTGAATTAGTGTTTTGGATTCCTTCAGATGTATTCCCAGCAGTGGGGTCACTGGGTCAAAAGGCAGATCCATTTTTAACTTTTTGAGGTATCTCTACAGTGCTTTTCACAGTGGCTACACTGACTTGTATTCCCACCAACAGTGCAAAAAGGTTCCCCTTTCACCACATCCTCACCAGCACTTGTTGTTTGTTGGTTTATTGATCATGGCCATTCTGACAGTTGTGAGATGGTATCTCACTGTGGTATTAATTTGCATTTCTCTGATGATTAGTCACATTGAGTATCGTTTCATATGTCTATCGGCAATCTGTATGTCCTCCTTGGAGAAGCGTCTATTCAAGTCCTTTGCCTAATTTTTATTTGGGTTGTTTGATTTTCTGGTGTTGAGTTTTATAAGTACTTTATAGATTTTGGATATTAACCCCTTATGGAAGTCACCTGGTTCTCTATGCCCAAGAAGGCACTGCAAAGTCACAGCAAGATCAAGACAATGTTACCTTTTTTTTAATTGCAAAAGTATTGTCCATCACAACTATACCCATCTGGGCCAAATAATTAAAAGGGGTACTACATCAATTTTCCTTCTCAGTTGAGAGATGTAATACAATAGAAATGGTCACAGCTATTGGCATGGCAATTGGCAACTTCATCACAGCAATGCACCCACTCATGCATCATGTCTAATATAGTTCTTTGGTGACACATCAAATCACTCAGGTGACTCAGGCCTGCTACAGCCCAGATTTGGTGCCCTGTGACTCCTGGCTTTTCCCCAAACTAAAATCACCTGTGAAAGGAAAATGATTTCAGACTGTCAATTTGTCCCAAAGAAAAAATACAAAGGGGTACGTGATACAATTTCAACAAAGGACTTTGCAGACCGCTTTGCACAATAGAGGAGATACTGGGAGAACTATGCCAGGTCTCAAGGTGCCCACTTTGAAGGAGACTGAGGCACCATTTTCCTATGCATAATGTTTCTTGTATGTTCTTCACTAACCGCCTCTATTTTTTTATATTATTTGGCTGGATATGTTCTGGACAGACCTCATATAGGCATTAGTGGGGGTTCAAACTGAAAAAAAAAACAGAACCAGTAAAGATATACAGGGTGGGAATAAGTAAGTTTCCAGTTGCAAGTATGAAAAACACAGTTTACTTTTGTATTATTATTTGCTAATTATTGTATTATTAATTTGAATTAAACTGTAAACCTACTTTTGCCAAACCCTGTGTATTAAGTTTATTGTTAGAAATTGTCTTACACAATTGTGGGGGCTGTCTAGGCCAAATCAAATATTGGAAGATCTAGCCATCAAGAAGGCAATCTGGCTGGATGAGCTGAAGCTGCTAGCCATAGGCATAATTTCTTTATCAGGTAAACCTCAATAGTGCAGCCCTGAATGTTACTCAACTAATTTGAGTCAGGGCACTCAGATAGGAAAATCTCTCTTAGTTAAGTCAAATGAGTATAGACTTTAACCATATCTACAAAATACCTTCACAGCAACACTTAAATTAGTGTTTAGTTAAATAGCTGGGCACTATATCCCAAGCAACTTGACATATGAAAGAACTATAACAGAATGTAATTTTTACATTTCTACTTTTAGATTCTGTAATTCTGTAGAAAAGAAGTACACATGCAAGCCTATGTATATATGGTTTAGTTTTAGCTATTTTTAAACTTTTAGCTTTGTTTAATCTTATTTTTACATATATATGTGTGTGTGTGCATATGCATTTGTTTACCATCTCTTACTCAATATTTTCTTCAAGGTTTAAAAAGGTTAGAGTTTTTAAAAGATTTTATTTATTTTTAGAGAGAGAAGAAGAGAGGGAGAAAAGTGGGAGAGAAACATCAGTGTGTGAGAGAAACATTGATGGGTTGCTTCTCTCATGCCCCATTTGGGGAACTGGCCTGCAACCCAAGCATATGTCCTGAGTGACAATCAAACCTGAAACCTTTGGGTTTGTGAGATGATGTACAACCCGCTGAGCCACACCTGTCAGGGCAAGATTTAGTTATGTTATTGCTAGTCATTGGTGTTTCTTTACTTTTTTATTATTTTAATAAGCCATGACATTTATTTCTTCTATAGTTAATGTGTATTTGTGACTTCTGGTCAATATGGGGGCATAGCTAGATACACTGTGCCTCCTCCCACAACCAAAAGAAGGACAACAACAAATTTAAAAACAAAAAAGGAGAACTACCAAAAATTAGAACTGTGTGGAAGTCTGACAACCAAGGGGTTAAAGAAGAAACATTCATCCAGACCAGTAGAAGGGACAGAGACAGGCAGGTGGGTGGAGAGGAAGCACAACAAAGGCATGGCTGGAGGACCAGTCGAGGTGCAGCTGGCTGACCAGGTGGTCCCACATTTGGGTGCAGAAAAACCAGGAGGAACACCTGGGGAGCAAGATGGACCACACAACCCAGGGTTCCAGTACCAGAAAATATAGCCTCAAAACCTCTGACTGAAAAAAAAACCCTCTGGGGTTGATGCAGAAGGAGAAACTCTCAGTCTCACAGGAGAGTTCCTTGGAGAGACCCGCAGGTTTCTAGAATGTATACAGAACTACCCACCTGGGAAGCAGTACCAGAAGGGCCTTATTTGCTTGTGGGTAGTAAACAAAGTGACTGAAAGCCCCAGAGAGCTAAACAAGTGGCATTGTTCCCTCTTGGACCCTTTTCCCACATACGACAACACAACAGCCAAGTGGGTTGCTCCACCCTGGTGAATACTTAAGGTTCTGCCCCTTACTATGTAACAGGAACACCAAGAAAAATAGATGGCCCAAATGAAAGAATAGATCAATGCTCCAGGAAAAAAAATGACTAACTGTTGAAGAGATAGCCAACCTAACAGATGCACAGTTCAAAACACTGGTAATCAAGATACTGACAGAAATGGTTGAGTATGGTCCCAAGATAGAGAGGAATAAGTGAAGGCTATATAAAATGAAACAAAGAAAAATGTACAGGGAACCAACAGTGATGGAAAAGAAACCAGAACTCAACAGTGGGTAACAGAAGGAAGAAATAAACATTCAACCAGAACAGAATAAAGAAACAAGAATTCAAAAAAATGGAGAGGGCTCCATTTTTTGCTTTAAATGCTCCAACATTCAGGACAACTTTAAATGCTCCAACATTCAAATCATAAGAGTGCCATAAGGAGAAGAGAAAGAGCAAGAAGTTGAAAACTTATTTGAAAAAAATAATGAAGGAGAACTTCCCCAGTCTGGCAAAGGAAGTAGACTTCCAGGAAGTTGAGGAAGCTCAGAGAGTCCCAAGGAATTTGGACCCAAGGAAGCACACACCAAGGCACATTATAATTACATTACCCAAGATTAAAGATAAGAAGCAGCGAGAGAAAAGGAGACAGTTACCTACAAAGGAGTTCCCATAAGACCATCAGCTGATTTCTCAAAAGAAATCTTGCAGGCAAGAAGAGGCTGGAAGAAGTATTCAAAGTCATGAAAGGCAAGGACCTACATCCAAAATTACTCTATCCAGCAAAGCTATCATTTAGAATGGAAGGGCAGATAAAGTGTTTCTCAGATAAGGTCAAGTTAAAGGTCATCATCACCAAGCCCTTATTATATAAAATGTTAAAGAGATTTATATAAGAAAAAGAGGATCATAACTATTAACAGTAAAATGACAACAAATTCACAACTATCAACAACTGAACCTACAAAACCAACAAACTAAGCAAACAACTAGAACAGGAACAGAATCACAGAAATGGAGATCACATGGAGGAATATGACCAGGGAGTGGAAGGGGGGAGAATGGAAGAAAAGTTACGGGGAATGAGAAGCATAAATAGTAGGTACAAAATAAACAGGGGGAAGTTAAGAATAGTATAAGAAATGTAGAAACCAAAGAATTTATATGTACATCCATGGACATGAACTAGGATGGGGTGATGTTGAAGAGAAGAGGATACAGGGCAGAGGGGGATAAAGGGGGGAATGGGACCACTTTAATATCATAGTCAATAAAATATATTTAAAAATGTGTATTTGCATATTTACACAATATCAAGAGATGTGCCCTTGGTATATATAAGGGCACATCTCTGCAACATATACAGGTGGAAAGGAATGACGAAGTCATAGCATATTGTAAATGGAAATTGCTGCAATGGAGACATTAAAGTTAAAAGGAACTAAAACGGAACCGGGAAGTCACAAAAAGGTTTGCCTTATGCTCATCCAACCTATGAAATTTTGAACAAGATGTGGGACCACTTTCTGAACTGTACTTCCTCTTCATCATGGCAACCAGACCATCCACGCACTTCGTCTTGAAAGGAGCCACTCTGGTTCACCAGCCAGTATTCTTCACAGATGACCTACCTGAGGTTTGAACTGGTGGAATTTCATGCTTGCTATAGAAGCATATCCTTGAATTTGCTTACCTCAGAATCTCAGCATTATATTTGACCAATCCTTTTAAAACTAGCCATCACACCATTTTAGACAGGCAATGGGAACAATTTCTTTTGTTATAAAGTTGTGTTTTTGCCTTCATAAGCTCTGGCTTGCTTTATCTTCCTCAGAGTACATTTTAGGTTTTCCCTGAAGCTGGATTTCCTGCATTTAAGTCCTTTAAGACTACAAATAAACTCTTAATTTGTTTTTATAATCAGATTTTTGTTAGTAGACAGCACATATATGTTTTTGTTTACCTGACCTGTGTTAAAAAATATTACTCTTACATTCCTTAAAACAGGAAGAAAACTTTGAGACAAATGTAATAGGAGTCTACTCTATTGCATTATGGTAGAGAGATTGAGCTTAACCCTGAATACAATAACAACACAGGGGATTTGAAACAAGAAGTAGAGTAAGTGAGTTATTGTATAGAAAATTACTAAGAGTGGAGGGACATCAAGGGTAGGGGGATTCTTGATAACCTGATCTAACATGGTTCTTGGTAACAGCAAGCCAGGGACTTAGACATCAGGGATGGAGGATAAAGAACTTGATCAGATATCAAGGGTGAGCATATAAATGTGGGGCATCTCACTAAGCTGATTCTTGCTAAAGACAAGCCAAGGTCAAGACCCAGTCCAGAAGAGAGTTCAAAAGAGCCTTACTTAATTTTGGTAAGAGAGAATTTTTGTTGACAGATAGTGCTAAAGTTGTTTCTGAAGCGAATGTCCCACTTAGCACTTACTTACAACAGTATATGAGAATTCATTTTGCTTACTAATCTTGTCAACCATTAGACTTTTCAATATTGGCCATAGCTGCAGTGATCTATTGGTATGTCACTGTGATTTTATTTTTATTTTTTATTTTTATTACTCATGATGGGTACCACATTTCCATTTGTTTACAGGCCATTTTTTTATTTTAAATTTTTATAAAATGAATATTTAAGTTGTTTTTACCTATTAGTTTGCATATATTTTATTTATTAATTTTGGGGTTTCTGAATATAGTTTGATATTAACCTTGAGTTTGTTGTTGGAAATATCATTGCAGCCTCCCTGTGGCTAAGTTTACATTCTCTTAATGGCTATTTTTTATGAGTAGAAAGCTTTAGTTTAAAGCATTCAAATTTATCAGTCATTTGCCTTATAATTTATGCTTTTCCTGTCAGTTTAGGACATTTTTCAAGATACAGATGTCATGAAGTTATTCCCTTAAATTCATTTCCATTTACACGGTAAACATAAGTTTATTGTAAGTCTAGTGTCCATATCCCTGTGAAAGAGTTTTGATTTCTGGTTTCTCTTTATTGTATTTCATTGGCTTATTATTCTAGCTAATATTATTGATTTATTATCCATTCTTTATGTGCCAGTATCATAGCATCTTAATTAAATATGTGTGTATATATGTTACTGAATAAATTTTTGTTTTTCTTTCTTCTATAATTGGTTTTGACTCTTCTTGACAACTTGAATTTCCATATAAATCTTACAACAGTTTGTTTAATTCCACAAATAAACTCTTCAGATTTTGTTTGGAAAATCCTCTGATTTACCTCTGAGTTTGAGAATTGATATTGGATTGGTGGGTTTGTCTCACCCTTGACTAAGTAGATTTTCATTAATGGTTTTACTTCCTAAACTTGTCCCTTTGGTTCTGCCTGTTTACCAATATCTTCAAAATAATAATAATAGTAATAATAATAATAATATTTTAAATGAAATAAGACCATCTTGTGCTTTCAGACACTGTGGGAGTGGTGAGTAAGGTTTACAACCCAGATCTCTCTGGTTCCATTTGCCTAAGGAATTTAAAAGCTGGATTAAAAACAACAAAAAAGAAATCTTTATTTAAACAACTAGAGAATTAACTCGAGTGTTTGGTTTGAGCAATATTCTTTTTATACTAAGAGATTATAGTTATTTTCATAGCCTTTGATACTTTTTTAATCACGGTCATCAGCCACAGATCACACTGCTCTTGTATGTCATTTAGGCAAATGTGAGCCATTGACCTTCCATCCACTGTCAAATGCATGAAATGTTCTGTGTCCTACTTTAGGATTTCCTCTTCAATAATATTGCGATGGATTCTCCGGATATTATTAGGTGACAATGTTTCAAAAGGGGTCAGTAAGGATAAGCAACAGAGAGGGGAAGCAAAATTAATATTAACATTCAAGGTACACAGGTGGCAGCAATAAAACAACTTGAGACTAGTGAAAAACATAAATTGATAAAATGCCAGGGATTACATGCTTCACAATTTTTAAGTTGGTGAAAACAAGTAATTCTGCTGTAAATAATTCAAATCTTGAAGCATATGCTTATCCTCAGATTTATTTTGTAAATGGTTTTGCTATTGAGAATTTAAAATGCCTGTGTAATTATCATTTTCTCTCTAATACATATTTAAATTAACCTTTAATTTTATCATTTAAATTTTCCAGTGGCAATTTTTACATTTGACAAAATAGGTTTCTTTTTTAATGATGGGAATTGGTACAAAGCAGGATTTGATTAATAGAAATCCACCCTCCATTAAACAATCATGAAATGTTTCTAATCTGTTAATAGAGCTTGGGGTAAGCCACTTAGAAATATAACTATGTTTAGTATTTTTTATAAATTTCTATTTCCTGACTTTCCAACCCATTATAAAATAACCACAGTCATTTATTTAAAAAATGTGAAAATAATTATATTGTTTGAAAGAGAATTATTATTGCTCTTATGAACTATTATCAATTTAAATGACTCAATAAATGAACATGCCCTATAGTAAGCACCTTATTTCATCTACTTTCTAAGAACATTACATTTAGCTGTAATAAGGAAGATGGTCATCTTAAGTATTATTTGCAAGAAATAAAAATTTAATATCCCCAAATGAATGAAAAATGGTCACTCTTTTTCATAGTGGGGTTTTCACATGAATTTAACTGGCAAATTATCAATTAACTAAAAACTAAATGCATTAAACATACATCTTAAATTACAGAATTATTTTAAAGGTAATTGTGTCTCTTCAGGGCGTCTTTAACCATAGTTAATTACTATTGTAATGTGGAGTTACGATTGTGCTGCATTTTTAATAAGGGTTCAAAACCACCTTTGGAATTTGCCCCCTTGTGTGTCTTTACCAGATATTTAAATCATTTTCTAATTAACTGCATTATAAGGGGCTTAGCAACTAAGACAAAAATCATTAAACCTCCATTTCCATGTACAGGGCTTCTCATTTCTAATCAGTGCTTTTCTTCTCATACTATTTAAACCATTTGTTTCCTTTATTTTGGCTTTCCCATATCCCAAAATGAACCCTCAGAGAACACTTGTGGTTAACATTTTAATCACTATTTTAGAAAAATTATATTTTCTTAAGGCTCTATTTTAATAAAAGATGCAAACAGAAGGAAACTATATTTTATCTCTAATCATCACTTATTAAAAGACATTTTCTGTAATCACTCGGGCTGTTCCTGCACGGACTGAATAAAATAGAGCAATGGACAGTCTGAGGGTGGATCCAGACTGGGAGTTGCAAGCCTCTCTAAGTAGCATCCAAACAGTAATTTCATAGAAGGTTCTAAGGGCAAGTGAAAATTTAAAATGAGACTTAATCTTCATTTGAAAATAAGGGAAGAAACGACCACATCCTGTTTCTTAGAGCATTTACTTTAGGAAACTTGCAAGAACCTTCTTTTCTCTTTGAAATGCCTACATATTCTTTTGACAACAAGATAGGCCTTTTGTGAGCTCTATGACCCAGGAATGCCTTCTTCAAGGACCTGAGAGCATCTCTTAGAAATGTAAACATCAAAGAAGAAAACACCTCTATCTCACAGTGTCTGTGAAAGATGATGAGCCTAACTTCCTGAGCACCTGGCTTAAAATAAAGATGTGAGAAGTGTGTTTACTCTCTGAATAAAGCCAATTAGCAAATGGATGATAACCCCAATTACCATATAAAGTTAGGGTGAACTATGGGACACAAAGAGTGCTGGCAAGCCTTTTGACTTGAGGCCTAATTATTATTTATCTTGAAAATATGTCTGTTACAGGTGGTGTCTGCATGGCTACACCAAGGGCTGAGATTCATTTCTGTCTTTGCAATCTCCCAGGGGATTGCCCGTAATATTCATCACATTCTGTTTAGTGCTTATTCAATAATAAATGTGTTTTATGTATCTACTACCTTTGTGGAGAGGGTTTCAGGCTTGGGCAAATCATTTGTTTAGTCCTCCCTTCCTATTCTCCCCTAATGTTTCAAAAGCAGACTTCAGTTCACCTGAGCAAGAAGAAACACAGATGAACAGGAACTGGCAGGACAGGTGATGGGGCTGGCGCCATCTAGAGACTGTTTACATCACGGAAAACAAAAACCTCTCTCCCTCTGACCAGGAAGTGAAAATTTGCGTATGACCTTTGTTTGTCCTGTGAGGGCAGAACATTTCGCATTCTTTTACTACAGAAAATGAAAATAGGTTCATTCACAGAATAGTAGCATTCTTACATGCAGATTTCTTCTTCCTAAACATGAGACCCAACAGTGTCAATGCTGGGACTTACTAGAAATGCATTAATATGGAGGTGAAGAGAACTAAAACCATCTCACTTCTTCTGGTTGTTTTGGAAATAAAAGCACAGGGGTAGGGATATTCACCCTCTTCTGAAACCTGAGAACACTATGTACCTATCACTGAGTTAACCAAGGATCCTCCCAACCTTCACTGCCACTAACCCTCATAAGACAATAGTACCTACTCCTAAAAAATGCATCTCATTGGTGAAATAAACATAGAACTTAAAAAGCAATGCAGGATCATGGCAAGCAAGATAAAAAAAAGCATGGTGGAAGGTGGTACCTCGACTAGCCCTTTAAAAATAGCTAAGATCTAGGAAAAAACCCAAGTGTTCCTCAAATAGCTGGATAAAAGTGTGGTATATGTATGGGATGGAACATTATGAAGCCACAAGAAAGAAGAAATCCTGCCATTTGAGACAACATGGATGATACTTGAGGGCATTATGCTATGTGAAATAAGCCAGAAAAACTTAAATACTGTGTGGTATAAGTTTTATGTGAAAGCTAAAATAAACAGCAACAACAACAAAATCAAACTCACAGAAGTAAAGAATAGAAAAGTGACTGTCCTTGGGTGGAAGACATAGAGGCTGGTAGAAGCATACAAATTGAGCTTTAAGATGAGTCAAGTCTGAGTATATAATGTAAAATATGGTGACTGTATTTGTGTTACATAATTGAAATTTGCTAACAGAGTAGAACATGTTCTCACCAAACAAATAAATAGCTAGATATGTAAAGTGATGGATGTATGAATTTACTCAATGAAAGGATTCTTTTGCAATGTATTACATATGTCTGCTCATCACAATACATACTTTAAATATATAAATTTTTTAATTAAATAAAAGTGGAATTAAAAATATACATACGATATGAAAAGGGTGTGTGGAGAAAATGTAGTCATAAATTTGGGGCAATAGAAGAAAAAATAACTTAGAGAAGAAATTGAGCATAAAACATTCAAAAGAAGCAAAAGGCTCTCTCTCTCTCAGCCCATGCTGGGAAGCACTGAGATCTAAAATTGCACATGTAAAGTAGAGACAGGATTTTGAAAAGACAAGTGAGTCATGGCAGCAAATACCTATTGGTCCTTGTCTTCTCTGAAAACCACTCATCTGTTATGAAGAAAATGTTCTGTGTGTTTTCTTATAATCTTGTTTGTTATATTTTCTCAATTGACATTGGGTTTACAAACAGGTTCTTTGTGGAAGAAAGAACATTATAAATGCAGGTGTTTAACTATCAGCACATTTTAATAAAATTAAAATGTTAGTCCGTATTCTAATTTTTTATTAAATATATATATTTTTAAAGACTTTACTTATTTATATTTAGAGGGGAAGAGAAGGAGAGAGGGATAGAAACATCAATGTGTGGTTGCCTTTTGTGCGTCCCCTGCTGGGAACTGGCCTGCAGGGAACCGGCCTGCAACCCAGGAATGTGCCCTGACTGGGAATCAAACCACGATTGTCTGGTTCACAGGCCCGCGCTCAATCCACTGAGCTACACCAGCTAGTGCTTGTAATTCCAATTTTTTAACTCTTAGTAAACTCTAAAGGAGGTAATTTAGAAGGAAAATTTGAGAATAAATAAAGAGAACATACCAAAAGTGTGTTTCTATTCTCAGTGTAGCTGCCTCCACATTTAGGGAAAGAGTTGTTTAAACCAGGGTGGAAATGTGTGCTCAGAAGTCGGCAGCTGGTTAAAAAAGAAAAAAAAAATGCAGTCTACCTGTTATAGGAAGTAAGGATGTCATCTTTTGATAATAATCATCTTTTCTGAGCCATCGAAAGTGCTTCTAGTGCTTACTAGACAAGGAAGTGGTCAGCTTTCACACAGTGGTGGTCCAGATAAGAGGTTACAAGACTGATTATTATTAAACAGACTTTTCACAACACAGAAATGGAATCTTTATAATTACAATTAAACCTGGAAATGCATGGATAGATTGTTTGAGTTAAAAATAATTAAAATGGCTTTAGTTGGAAGCAGATTAGCCTCAAAGTATTTTAGTATTGTATGTTTTTCTTTTCTCCAGGAGGCAATCTATCCAGCTAAAGAAATTGACAAATTTTGATCAGTTTTCTATTACAAGGTACAACTGATTTGTGGTACCATTTAGCAATGTTCTAGTCACTATCATGATGATAATTATTTGGAAATGCATAATGAAAGCACTTGAATTATATTTAACACTGTATATTTTCAAAACATATATATTTTTCTCATATAGTGAATTATTTTAAATTTCAAAGAGATTTTAAATGTTTCTAAATATATTAGACCAACTTAATATTCTGAAAGAGCAATCCTTGTAAATAATTACATTGGAATTAATTTTTATTGAATTTATTGGGGTGACATTGGTTCATAAAACCATACAGGTTTCAAGTATACAACTCAACAAATCATGTGGAATATGGTGTTGTGTGCCCATCACCCAAGTAGAGTCTCTTTCCATCCCATCTATCCTCTGTTTGCTCACTTCAACCTACACCCCTATGTATCTATGTGTTATATGTATATATATATAATATAATATATTATATAGAGTCTGGCACAAATAAACCCCTTTTTTATTACACAATCATTTATTACAAAATCATAAGCATGTAATTCTGTAACATAACAATATCACACATATGGTATCAAACATACCATATGACATTTTAGATGAAACGTTCAAATTAAAACTATAAATTATTATGCCCATATTAGTACCCTACCAACCACACTCAAGCAGGCATTATTTCTGCTGGACTCTGTATTTATTTATTTTTCTAAAGTGTATTCAGAAAGTATATAGCCATGTGACATGAAAAATAGAGGCATTTATTGAAGGAGATATATGTTTACAAGAAACATTGTACATAGGACAATGACACTTCAGTCCCGTCTAATGTATTCACCTTGGGACCACACACAATTCTCCCAATTGCCATCGGCTGCTTTGTTGTATTTTCCTGAATCTTTCCAATAGTCTGAAGTCTTTTCTCTTTCAAAGGTGATTTTAGTTTTGGGAAAAACCTAAAGTCACGGGTTCCAAATCTTGGCTGTAGGGGGGCTGAGTGAAATCAGGGATTTGATATTTCACCAAAAACCTCTGAACAAGATGTGATGCATGAGTGGGTGGTATTGTGATGAAGCTGCCAATCACCAATTAGTTGTCCAAAGCTGTGGCTGTTTTCATTATATTATATCTATTAACCAATTAAGAATATTGGAGAAATTTTTGTTATTAATTGTTTGGCCTGGAGAAGTGTACTCAAGATGGACAACACCTTCCCAGTCAAAAAACACAGGTAACATGGTCTTGATCTTTATGCAACTTTACCTCACCTTCTTGTGTGTGGAGAACCAGGCAGATTTCATTGGGACTACTGGTGCTTCATTTCCATCACAGCCATAAAAGCAAGATTCATCTGTGCTTATGACATTCCTGAGAAGATCTGTCTCATTGGTAGTGGTATGAATCAAGCCATTAGCAACTGCAGCATGATGTCCCTTCTGCTCTGGTAGCAGAAGCCATGGAACAAATTTTGCCATGACACGTTTCAATACAAGATCCTGTGTCAAAATCTCAGACACAGTAGTTTTTAGAATCCTCAGATCAGATCCTAGTTGTTGCACTGTCGCTGATCTTTGTTCTTTGCAGCCTGTACACATTCAACATTCTCAGTTGTTCAGCTTGTTGCAGGCCTTCCAGAACATGGATCACTTTCAACAGATTCCAGACCAACTTTGAAGCATTTGTGCTACCCTTTTATTTGTGCTGCACTCATTGCATCACCTCCAAAAGCCTTCTGAATCATCCGAATAGATTCTGCAGTGGAATGTTCAAGCTTAACACAAAATTCGATGCAGATTTATTGTTCTACTCACTCAGTCATTTTGAATGTTATGGCCACACAGTCACATGCTCACTCAGCTGAATCTACTGCCTCCACTGAGTAGTATAGTGAAGTCATTATTATTCATGTATGCACATTCAAGTCCACTCTCCTTGGCTGCCAGGTTACATAGATGTCTTGCCAACCATTCTTGATATATTAACAATGGCTGTACATTTTCTGGACAAACCTTATATATATATATATATATATATACACACACACACATATATACATATGCAAATATGTATATATGTGAGTGTATCTGTGTATATATATGTGTGTGTGTATGTATCTGTATATATACACATATACAAATATTTCAGCTTAGTCCCTTATCACCCTCTTTCATCCAGTCTCCCACCTACTCCTTCCCTTCTTGCAGCTATCAGTTTGTTCCATGTATTTATATGTCTCTGTCTCTATTTTTTGTCAGTTCATTTTGTTTATTGAGAGTCCATATATAAGCAAGATCATATGGTATTTGTCTTTCTCTGACTGGCTTATTTTACTTAGCATTGTAATCTCCAATAAAAGTTGTTATAAAAGGTGAGATTTGCATTGTTGTTGTTATTGTTTTTTGTAGCTGAGTAGTAGTTTGTTGTGTAAATGTACCACAACTTTTTTATCCACTCATGTACTGATGGGCATTAGGGCTGTTTCCTGATCTTGGCTATTATAAATAATGGTGCAATAAATTTAGTGGTGCATATATTCTTTTGAATTAGTTTTGGATTTCTCTGGATATATTTATAGAAGTGAGATTGTTGTGTAAAAAAGGTAGTTCAATTTTTCATTTTTTTAGTTAACTCCATATTATTTTTCACAGTGGCTGCACTAGCCTGCATTCCCACCAATAGTGCATGAGGATTCTTTTTTCTCCTCACCCTTGCCAACATTTGCTGTTTGTTGATTTACTGATGATCCATCCAGGCATGCGTGAAGTGATATCTCATTGTGGTTTTAATTTTCATCTCTCTGGTGTTAGTGATGTTGAACATTTTTTCATACATCTATGGGTCAACTGTATGTCCTCTTTGGAGAAGTGTCTCTTCAGGTTCTTTGCCCATTCTTTAATTGGGTCGTCTTCTTGGTTTTTATTTCCATACATTATTTATATATTTTGGAAAGTAACCCCTTATCAGATGTATCCTTGATATATATGTTTTCTATTCAGTGAGTTCTCTTTTTATTTTGTTGATGGTTTCTTTTGTGTGCAAAAGCTTTTTAGTTTGATAGTCTCATTTCATTATTTTCCTCTTTGTTTCTGTTGCCCAAGGAGACATATCAGCAAAAATATTGCTGCAAGAGATGTCTTAGACTTTAGTGCCTGTGTTGTCTTCTAAGATTTTTAAGGTTTCACAACCTACATTTAAGTCTTTTATCAACTATGAGTTTATCCTTTGTGTAAGTTGGTGGTCTAGTTTCATTTTTATGCATGCATGTACCTGTCCAGTTTTTCCAACACCATTTATTGAACAAAGACTGTTTTTAGCCCATTGTATTTTTTGCTTCCTTTCTCAATTACTAATTTACCATAAAGGTGTTGGTTTATTTCTGGGCTCTCTATTATTTTCCATTTTTTGTGTGCCTGTTTTTCTGCCGACACCATGCTGTTTCGATTAGCATGGCTTTGTAGTATAGTTTGATATGATGTAGCATGATTCCTATAAATTTGTTCTTCTTTTTCAAGATTGCTAAGGCTATGTTGAGTGGTTTGTGATTCCATATAAATATTTAGAGTATTTGTTCTACATCTGTGAGATATGCCATTGGTATTTTAATAGGAATTGCACTGAATTCCTATTGGTTTGAATAGTATAGACATTTTAATGAAGTTAATTTTTTTCTATCCGTGAATACTCTAGGTGCCTATTTATTTGTATCTTCCTCAATTTTATTCTTCAAAAATTTTACAATTTTCTGAGTATAATAAGTCTTTTACCTCATTGTTTATTCATTCCTAAGTACATTTTTCTTGCTATTGTTGTTGTTGCTTATAATAAATATGATTGTTTCTTAATTCCTCTTTCTGATAGTTCATTATTTTGTATCCTGCCACTTTGCTAAATTTATTTTTTAGATTTTTTTAGTGGAGTCTTGAGGGTTTTCTATATCATATGTAACTTCTAAAGTCTATAGTTATATAAGCATATAACAGTTAATATTAATATAAGATTTGTATGAATACAATATGTAATATTTAATTATGTACTTTTATATCTTAAAGTAAAATTCATTATATTATGGTTCAGTAACAATGAGATAGACATGCTGTATTTGTCTAGTACAATGCTGACAAATTAATTAGTTGCAAATAAATTAATTAAACAAAATTTAGGCATTTTAGCCTCCAAAAAGTAGGTATCAAACTATTTGTCAAAACAGCAACAGCATTAGATGTATATATCGTATTCAAAGATATAATATTTGGATACACTTTAATAACTGTGTTAATACGGCCATAGTATAATATATACATTTATTATTCTTATTATTGAAAATTATTCATTATAGAATCTTTTAAATGAGAGAAATGAGACAATAATAATATTTTTCTATATCATAAATCTGATTCTGTGCATTCAATTACTTCATCCTGTCAACAATCTTAAAGAACAGAATATTTTAGCATTTAATCTATTCTCTGGCACAGGGAAATATCCCAATAAATATATAGGGTATGTCAAAAGTAGGTTTTATACTTGTTTGGATGAAAAATAATACATTTCATATAATACTGGCCTGGTGGTGATGAACGTTTTTAGCTTTTTTTTTCCCAACAAGTTCTTTGTCCTTCGATTTTAAATTATAGCTTTGATGGGTAGAATAATACTGATTACAGGGTCTTGCTTGTTATCACTTTTAAATATTTCTTGACAATCTCTTCTAACCTGCAGAGTTTCTCTTGAAATATCAGCTGACAATCTTATAGGAGTTCCCTTGTCAGTAAATACATGGGTTTCTCTTGCTGTTTTTAAGATTCTCTTTGTCTTTAAATATTGGGAAAAAAAGAAGAATATGAACAGTACAACGCCAATAAGTACATAGCTATCAATGATGGCATCTCAAAGTAAAATAAAAGAACAAGTTGAACAGAAAGGGAGTCATAGATACAGAAAACACTTTAATGGTTGTCAGATAGGAAGGTTATTAAGGGGAGGGATCCAAAAAGGTGAAGGGATCCAAGTACACACTGGTTGCTACAGAATGGCTATGTGTATGTAAAGTACAGCACAGGTCATATAGTCAATAATAGTGTAATGACTGTGTATGTGTCAGGTGGGTGTGGGATGTATATGGATGATCACTTGTTAAGTTATGTAATATCTAATCACAGGGGTGTTCACATGAAACTAATATAAGTCAACCAAAATAAAAAATAAAAAATAATATAGTAATTGATAAATAATAATACAAAATAAACTCTGTGTTTCTCATACTCACAACTGTAAACCTGCTTTTGACCCTCCCTGTTTATTAAGTGAATACCCATTTTACTGTTGATAAAGCCAAGGCTCAAATAGATGGTGCCATGAAACTAGTCAGTGGTGAAGAGTGTGGGTCTCCCAGACTCTAAATTCTATGCACTTTCCATTAAAAATATTTTCCTTTCTCTTTTTTTCTTTATCTACTTTGAAGCATTATTCAGTTATTTTCTATTGTTTTCTTGACTGTCACTTCTACCAGATGTGTTATACCTTTTTTGTTTCCATTTTATTTTGATTTATTCTCATAATGAGAAACAACCAAAATTCTTCTAAGAGGATCTCAAGAGTCAGTGCCTTAACTCTTCAGTTTTGTGGCTTTATTTCTTTGCCTTTAGTGACTTTCGTGGTTACTCAGTGTTCTCCTACACTGGATCTTATCATCACCTGGAAACTCTCAATCAATTAAAACTTTAGCTGAAACATTCCTCTCCTAAATCACAGACAAGCTTATTTATTTCAGTTAATATCCAGATATTTTTTCAACTTTATTCAGTCATCCTGCTTTGTGAACCCTCTATTTTCTTCTGTTTATTTCCCTCCTTATGCTCTTTTTCTTCCTCATCCATCTAAGATTCCTGGTATAGCATCTCAAATATTCTTAATTCTTCTGTATACCAGTAATTTATTGTTCTTTAAGCATACTTAAAAGAAAAAGGTCCATCTTCTCCGCATATGCCTAGCTACTAAGCACTACTGGAGACACCTACAAAGTGATGTGTATTTGTGTTGCTACACATTTATGGCATCCAACCTTGCCTGGAACCTTATCATGACATAATCTTTTCATAATTCTTACTTCAGTTCTTGCTCCTATTCTTTAAAACAGCTTTTTACAATATTTTCATGTCTCCATAACTCATTCTCAAGTCTTTCTTAAATTCCTCTCCTTCCCCTTTCCTCCACTTTCTGTACTATTCACAATAGTATAGATGCATATTCATTTATCTATTTATTTTTATTTTATTTATTAATTTTAACTCTCACCCAAGGATATATTTATTGGTTTTAGAGAGAGAAAAGAAGGGAGAGAGAAAGTAACATCAATCAGTTGCCTCCTGTACACACCTAACCTGAGACCCAACCCACAACCAAGGTATGTGCCCTGATCTGGGATCAAACCCTCAACTTTTTGGAGTACAGGATGACACTCCAACCAACTGAGCCACCTGGTCAGAGTTAGATATTTATTTATTGAATTAATATATCTTCACATTAAAATAGAGATTACTTAATAAACCAAACTCTGGTACTGTCACCAGGCTAATATATGTGATCTAAACCGTTTCTTAATCCTTTTGTGCCAATGAAAGCAATTCTACTTCACAATTTTATGCCCCTTTTCTCTTCTTTTGTGTTTTCATTCTTTCTTTTTCTTTTCTCTTTCTCTTTATTTCACTAAAGAACTATTATTGGGAGTGCTTATTTCACTAAAGCAATAATTTATTGGGCTATCCAGAGTCAGATGGCATGAAGCACACAAACACTCCAAGTTATCCCATTAAACTCCCTCGATTTGTTGACTCTCGAGCCTCCACCATAGCTCTCTTTTTTTCCATACTACCCAAAGCAATATACAGATTCAATGCAATACCTATTAAAGTACCAATGGCATATTTCGCAGACATAGAACAAACACTTCGAAAATTTATATGGAACCACAAACGAGCCAGAATAGCAGCTGCTCTTTTGAGAAAGAAGAACAAAGTAGGAGGGATCACAATGCCTGATATCAAACTGTATTACAAGGCCACTGTAATCAAAACAGCCTGGTACTGGCATAAAAACAGGCACATAGACCAATGGAACAGAACAGAGAGCCCAGAAATCAACCCAACTCTCTACAGTCAATTAATATTTGACGAAGGGGGCAGTAACATAAAATGGAGTAAAGATAGCCTCTTCAACAAATGGCGTTGGGAGAACTGAACAGCTACGTGCAAAAAAATGAAACTTGAGCACAGACTTATACCATACACCAAAATAAATTCAAGGTGGATAAAAGACTTAAATGTAAGTCGTGACACCATTAAAGTCCTAGAGGAGAACATTGGCAAGAAAATCTCAGATATTTCACACAGCAGCTTTTTTACTGATATGTCCCCTAGAGCAAGGAATATAAAGGAAAGAATAAACAAATGGGATCTCATCAAAATAAAAAGCTTCTGCGTGGCTAAAGAAAACAGTATTAAATTAGCAAGACAACCAACTGTATGGGAAAACATATTTGCCAATGATACCTCAGACAAAGGTTTAATCTCTTAAATATACAAAGAACTTACACGACTCCACTCTAAGAACACACCCAACCCAATTAAAAAATGGGAAAAGGACTTGAACAAACACTTCTCCAAGGAGGACATACAGAACATTCAGAGACACATGAAGAGATGCTCAATATCGTTAGGTATCAGAGAGATGCAAATTAAAACCACAATGAGATACCACTTTACACCAGTCAGGATGGCATTCATAAACAAAGCAACAAACAACAAATGTTGGAGAGGTTGTGGGCAAAAGGGGTCCTTAGTCCACTGTTGGTGGGATTGCAGACTGGTACAACCATTATGGAAAACAGTATGGAATTTTCTCAGAAAAATAAAAATTGACCTGCCTTTTGACCCAGCAATCCCACTGCTGGGATTATATCCTAAGAATCCTAAAACATCAATATCAAAGAACCTATGCACCACAATGTTCATAGCAGCACAATTTACAATAGCCAAGAGTTGGAAGCAACCTAGGTGCCCGTCAGTAAATGAATGGATCAAAAAATTGTGGTACATATACACAATGGAATTCTATGCAGCAGACAGAAAGAAGGAGCTACTACCCTTTGCAACAACATGGATGGAACTGGAAAGCATTATGCTGAGTGAAATAGGCCAGGTGCTGAAAGACAAATACCATATGATCTCACCTTTAACAGGAAGCTAAACAACAAAACAAACAAGCAAGCAGAAAAAAAAAAACCAAAAAAACAAAAAACAAAGACACTGAAATAGAGAACAACGGGACAGTTACCAGAGGGAAGAAGGAAGGGAAGTTAAGGGGAAAAAAGGGGGAGGGATTTGGAGGAACAACTAGGAAGGACACAGGGATGAGAACTGGGGGGGGGGGTGGAAATGGGAGGGAGGTGGGGAGCAAGGGGCAGGGGAGGCTGGGATGGGAAAAATAGACAAAAAACTGTACTTGAAAAATAACTAAATAAAATTAATTAAAAAAAATCTTACTACAGAGCCATCAGTTCATCAGCTCAATAAATAAGTGGCTCTACACAAAAAAAAAAGAGTCTCAAGAATTTTCAGCACCATGGGCTTTTCCATTTTCCCATCATATCTCTCATTCAAATCACAGAAACATGACAGAGTATCTCATCGTTGAAGTACTATTTATTTAATAAGGTTTTCCCACAGTGTTTTATTACCAATACAATTAGTATTCTTTTTATTTGACTTACTGGGAGTATTTGAAATTGCTGCACACTCTATGTACAATAAATTATTTGTCTTCCTTCTACTTTTCTTTTTGATTATTTTCCAATTTCTTGTGTGGGCTGCTCATCCTGTGCATTCTATAAATGGTTCTAAGAACTCTTTGTTGGTATTTTCTTTGATATTTTTCACTTTCAACATAGAATATTTAGTAGTACATTCACATCAAATGGCATAGTGCCTGGTATGTAAGAAGCACATACTAAATATTTGTTGAATAAATGAATGAAGATTATTTTGTCTGTTAGTGCTTTCTGTGTGCAATGCAAATAACGTTCAGACAACTTTAATTTTTTTCTTTTTAAAAAGATCTTATTTATCTATTTTTAGAGAGAGAGGAAGAGAAGAAGAAAGAGAAAAAATATTGTATTTTCCCCTACTGGGGACTGTACCCACAATTCCTAGGCATGTGCCCTGTCTAGGAATTGAACCTGTGACCTTTTGCTTTGCAAAACAATGACTAACTACCTGACCAACACCAGTCAGGGCAGGTTCAAACCATTTCTAATGCTCAATATTGTATTTTGGAAATGACTTTTTTCTCTGAAGCATAGGAAAAACTGTGTCTTTCAGAGTATTTTGATAATGCTCTGCTTTATATTCTCTTTTGTCTAGTAGGAATAAAACATATAAGCAGGACTATAAATATCTTTATAAAAAGGAGAATGTATCAGAAGATTTTATTTTTTAATCACAAAATTATACAAGATACCACATGATCCTTATTATTTAGCTTTGTTAACAAAATTAATGAGCACATCATGTTTTATATTTCATTCTAATCACATTTATTCAACCTCATTTGAGTATATTCTCTTTATAAGAAGACATCTATTGAACATCACTTGTAAAAACCTAATGCATAAAACCGATGTAGAATTTATTGTTCATATTTAGATCATATTAAAGATTTGAGTATATTTAAATTTATCACAAAATTAGAAACAGGAGTAAATTGATCCCTGAGGCACAGGAAGATTTTCAGAGATGCTGATGTGCTGTCACAAGAACATTATCAATATGTTTCTTAAATCTCTTATGAATTAAATCACCATGAGATGCAAAACAAAACAAGAACAAAAGAAATGACTCCGGCATATAAATGCCTTCTTCAAATGAGCCTTTGTTCTTCTATGAGACCGTGGATTAATTATCATTCTTATTCTAAGCATCTGGTTCACTGCTTTGATTTAATGAAAGGTTAGTTTGACCCCACACTCAAACTGTCTGTATAAAGTAGTGGAAGTTAACAATGACTACCTAGAGATTATCAAAAGCAGAGTTTTCAAGCATGAAGTGATCACTACTTATCAAATAAATAACTGACCTTGAAAAGACAAAGTGTACCTGAATTTTATCTATTATAGATATGTTAAAGATAACAATATTTTTCTCTTCTAAGTGAATGCCTAATTGCTCCATAAAATAAGAACATACAATCTTCCTCCAGAGTATTTTCGTATTAACTTGATAAAGTGAACATGTGAACTTTCTGAATATAGACTGTAAAAGTTCCTTATTTAATGTAGATTAATATTTATGTAATAAATGCCATGCTACTGCCTCTTTTATATTATTTTAATGACTTAAGAATTTATAAGAAAAGTTGTGGGTTAGAAGGTGCATGAAGTGAAAACTGAGAGAACGTGACTGTTAACTGTGTTAATTGTTGAAGATTTGTCTGTGTGTGTACCTCTGTGCCTCTCTATTATATACACGTGTGTATGTGTGTGTTGTGTATATGTATATGTAGACACAGATAGCCATACATATATTTGTTTATAATAAAAACAGTCTTGAAATAATTAATAGAAGATAATTATATTAAGAAAGGAAAAGAATCAAATTAACACTGACCCAAATTACCTGTACTAATGAAGACATGGGTTTTCTGACCATTCCCACTGCTCCCAAAAAGAAAGAAAAACAAGGTTCTTTGAAAGCTCTCGCCAAAGTTTTCCTAATATTACGATGTAATAATCTGATTGTGAATAGTAGGGAATTATAATAAAGTTGGATTAGACTTACATAAACTATAGCATCAGGAGGTCCCCCATCTTTTGTAATGACCTCCAACCAATACCCATGATTTTTGCTTTGTCTGAAAGGAGAAGGATTGAGGGATCAAGGCTTGGCAGGAAGAAGCCACAAGCAAGGTACTGTCTCTTGTATCATGCCAGTGAAAGCAGAAGGCACTCTCAGATAAGAGCGTTAGCTAAGGTGTTAGGATAATCAGCTAATTAACAATTTTGTGTGTAGTGGAAGGAGGTAGAGTCTTATTAAGCTCTCAAGTGGAAGGATATTGAGGCCTCCAAGTCCTGCAACACCAGAGGTTATCTATCAACAAAACTGCCAGCAGCTGAAGGGACTGTTTGCAACTCTAAATCCCAGAGTAAATATTGCAGTTTTGGAATAGTGGGGAGTGGTGTTTTTATTCTAAATGAGAGAAGAATGGCTAAAAATATAAACAGAGTGAAAATGCCCTAGAAGTTGAAAAATCTATTTATTCACACATGTTTTAGGTAAATGTTTCCAAATCTATTTCTGAATATGTTGCTCTAAAGGGAAAGCTCTATTTCTAGTAATAATTAAGACCTCGTTTCCTAACTTGTACTTTTTATTTTGCCACTAGCAGTATGATTTCTGAAGGCAGTGGCAGTCCTCCATTCTCCAGACATCACTCACAAGCCAAGCAGGCTGTGAAGGTACCAAACTGTCTATCAAAACATGCATGGCTGGACTAGGTAATGATAGAGTCCACAGAATCCACTGTAGGCAGGTACTATTCTGACAGTTAAGGATTCCTTCCTCAATTGGCAACTGTTGGTTGAGGGCCTACTAAGTGTTGCCACTTCTCAGCTGCCACCTAGGCAGGATTTTGTTATGCAGGTTTTTTCTGCTTCTTCACCATTGTGGCTGATTGTCTTGACATTGTCTGGTAATAAGAAGATTGCAAGTGGAGGGAAGCTGTGGGAGCAAGCTCCCCTTACAGGTCCTTTTCTTTGGAAATCATCTAGATAGTAACAACCCAAGGCAACTAGAAGAACCTCTAAAAACAATATGCCTTGAGTTCGCTTCAAAACATGGTAGGGAGTGATGTGTTAGCCAATGCATCGGTATACAGTAGCCCCCCACCCTTATCCGTGGTTTCACTTTCCACAGACTCAGTTACTCACATTCAACCATGGTCTAAAATATGAAGTGATTAATTACAGAAATAAAATATACATTACTGTTAAATCATGTGCACTATGAAAGGCATGATGAAATATTTCTCTCCATCCTGCCCAAGATGGGAATGATGACAGGGTCTTGTGTCCCCATGGTGAATACACCCCCTGCCTATTAGTTACTTAGATCACTTAGCAGCCACCTCAGTTAGCAGAGGGACTGCTGGTATCCCAGGGATTGTGTTCAAAGAATCTTTTTTTTCTTCACGTAATAATAGCCCCAAAGTGCAAGAGTAGTGATATGGACAAAAAGAAGCTGTAAAGTGCTTCCTTTAAGTAAAAAGATAAGAAGAGTTCTTGACTTATTTTATTTTATTATACTTGTTCATTTCTTATAATTTATATATTTAATTTTACCACAGATATACACGTATAGGAAAAAGCATAGTTTATGTAGGGTTGGGTATTACTCATGGTTTCAGGCATTGAATGTACCTTGGAACATGTCCCCAGTGGATAAGGTGAACTGCCACCAAGGAAGACAAGTTCTAGTCTAAAGAAGCTGTGAGTTTGTTATTTGAAATTGTTTTCAACCTAGTTTACAAAAAGCAAATGATTAGGATCAAGCTTTAAAAATGTTTCACAATATTTTCAGAAAGGAAAAAAATCAAAGATTTGAAACCTATCTATATTGATCTAAACCTTCTGTAGGTTGTCTTATTGTCAAATATTGGAAAATGAATTCTATTAGTAGCTGTGTTAGCTTACAGAATAAAAAAGGAGTCAAAGCATTTATAAATTGACAGTATTACTCTTGAAATATAAATATCATGATATAAGCAATGAACAAAGAATAAAATTTTATTAAATGTTTTATATTTTATACCATCATTATATTGTGGGGTGGCTATACCATTATCTATGCAAATGTGTGTACTTCAGAAATATGATGTAATATTCATGTTTATATTCTTAATAAAATATCAAGGCTATAAATGCAAACATCGAAGCTTTTCTTGTTGAATAGTATTTATATAGATTTTTGAGTAAAATAACCTAAAAACTTTATATTTTTATAGATGTAAATTTGTATATATGACATGTACTTAATGCTTCCCAGGGCTTTGGTGGAGCAAAAGCCTTACCGGAAAATGTTTCAAGAGACTGTCGTGATTATTAAATTTCTTCTTCTTTGTGACTTCAGCATTTAGCATAAATTCTATGCATAGTCCAGTATTTTGCAACTAAATGAATGAACTGTATCTCTCCCCATCAAACACACATTTTGGTGAAATTACTAGCCCAGGAGAGGGTTCAAATTTTATCAACAGTTATTTTTGAATGCATACAGGGTGCCACATGTTAGTAAAAGTGTTTTTTCTTTAAACCCCAATATAAAGTAATTTATTAATGCTGATTTTTTTTAATTTTGTAATTTTTAAATGACAAAGCAATAAATATATTTTAGCATGCAGTTACTCAATATTAACTAATGAGCCATGCCATGTAAATAATTCATCAGGTGTTTTTTTTTCTGGTAATCCAAACTTACAGTTTGAATAATTAAGTAGTACATAAAGGTTTTGATCACAGTAGTTCTCAATCAGGAGTAATTTTTCCTCCCAGGGGCATTTGGTGATGTCTTATTTCTCAGGACATTTTTGGTTGTCACAAATGGCAGGATGTTATAGGCATCTACTCAGTTGAGGCCAATGCTGCTAAGCATGCTACCATATGCAAGACGATCCCTAACAATAAAGAATTAATTGACACAAAATGTTAAAAACCTTGAGGTTGATAAACCCTAAATTAGAAGAGGTATGCACAGCATTTGGAACATAAAGTAATATAAGAATAGCTATCTCATAGTAGAGACTTCACTTCTATAGTTACTGATGCCAGTGACTAAATAAGAATATTTCCATATATGTATATCTATGTTTAAAAATTCCAGAATAACTTGTACAAGTTACCAGTGTAGATGCTGGTACATAGAAGGCTTTTGGCCCACATTTAATTCCTCTGAACTGAAATTCTGTACAGATATGCTGCAACTTACAATGCAGTTGCATCCTAATAAACCCATCACAAATCAAAAATATTGTACATAAAATATATTGAATACATCTAATCTACTGAACACCATAGCTTAATCTAGGCTCCCTTAAACATGTTCCAAACACAATATCAAGGAAGGAAGGAAGGAAGGAAGGAAGGAAGGAAGGAAGGAAGGAAGGAAGGAAGGAAGGAAGGAAGGAAGGAAAGAAGGAAGGAAGGAAGCAACACAGTGTATTGTGGAGTCACAGTTTTTGCCCTGGGAATTGTGTGCATGGCTGTGAACTGAGGCTTACTGCCTCTGTCCACCTTCACAAGGGAGTATCACACTGCATAATGCTGCATGGAAACATCAAAATTCCAAATTTGAAGTACAGTTTATACCGAATCCATATCACTTTTGCATCATCATGAACTTGAAAAATCCTAATTAGAACCATCATAAGTGGTGTGCTGCCTGAACTTGAAGAAATTCAGCAGAGACCCCTAAAACTTTTCTGTGGTTTGCTTAAGTGTGAAGTTCTCTCAGTGCCTGTTATGGCTGCATGTTTGTGTCCCTGCTGAAATGGAGTTGGATTCCTACCCCCAGATGCAACTGCATGGGGATGTGGGGCCTTCCAGGGGGGATTTAGGATCAGAGGAGGTCTTGCTGGTGGAGCTCTTCTAAATGCAATAAATCACAAGAAGCTTACTTTCCCTCTCTGCTCTTTGCAACATGGAGGTAATGAGAAGTTAGCAACGTGCACATTGGAAGTTTTCTCACCAGAGCATGACACTGCTAACACCCTGATTCTTGACTTCTGGTATCCAGTACTGTGAAAAAAAATTTTTAATTGCTCATAAGCCACCCAGTCATGGTATTTTTGTTATAGCAGCCAGAGCTAACTAAAACAGTATCATTTATAGTTACCTCCTAAGTGCACTTAGTTTCAAGAAAAGCCCATATAGCTACATTGCTCTAATCAGTATCTCTGATGAAAAGATTGGCAAGAATTTCTAAAAACTAAGGACCCTGTTATTAATAGCAATTCCCTCTCTATACAGGGCAATTCTGGATTCTGGTTTTTTTTTTTTTTTTTTAGCATATACCAAAGCTCCTTTTTTAGATATGGAACTATCTAAGAAAAGGTCTTTTGTTCTAGTTAGTTCTTCTTTTCTTTGGATGTGGATACATAGGTAAAAATAAAAATAAGTAAAATAAGGCTTGAAAATATGGCCACTTAAATATGTGTTCCACTAAGACAGACACCCCATTTTACTATCCTCTGTGGTTGCAGAGGCGTTTATTTTTTTTACTCCGACATTATTTCTACTCTTTCAAACTTATGTTTCACAAAGATAAGCCCTTAGCAATAATAACAAGCTTGTTGTTTTCCACTGTGGTTGGGAATCTTATATGCCTTTTATTTTGTTTCAATTAATAACAGATACTCATTTTTAACTCAGTACCTTGCCTCTCAGAGTGAAAGACCTCATCTTCCAACCTCTTCACCAAATAAACGTGACCATGAGATGTACATAGGAATGTGCTTCTATTAGATAATAGTTTAAAGGGAACAAACTCGAATTATTATTATTATTATTATTATTATTATTATTATTATTACCTACCATTTTGCTTTTTTCTTTGAGTCAGCAGCTTACCTTTCACAGGTGAACCTGCAGCTGCAATATTGGACCATAAGAAATCTGAAAATATAGCCATATACTAACGTGATACAGAAAAAAGATGGGAATCTGGGTGTCTGGTGAATCATTTGATTCTGCCATACCTCACCTGGATGTATATCTAAACTTTGCTAGTGAAAGAGAAATACATTTCTATTTCGTTTGAGCCATACAGTTATTCATTTTTGGTCTGTTATTTTTTAATACTTTAAAAAATTAATTTGAGAGAGAGAATGAGACAGAGAAGAAGGGAAAGAGAGAAACATCTATTTTTTTTGCTCCACTTATTTATGCCTTCATTGGTTGATTCTTTTTTTTAATCCTCACTTTAAGATGTTTTAATGATTTTAGAGAGAGAAAAAAGGGAGATAGGGAAATAGAGAAAGAGGGAGAGTGTGGGAGACAGAGAGAAAGAGAGAGTCATCAATGTGAGAAACGTCAAACCTACATACTCACCTGTACTCATCTGGACTCTACTCACCTGGGCTTGTGACCAAACCCACAACCTAATTGTCTGCCCTGACCAAGGATTGAACCCACAACTTTTTGGTGAATGGGACCACATTCTAACCAACTGAGCCACTCAGCCAGGGTCCTTGGTTGATTCTTATACAAGGAAAGGACTGCCCCCAAAATGGAATTATCTGCTGGGGGCAGGAGTGTTTGTAGTACAGACTTCCCCCTCTAAAAATTATTTTGAAGACTCTTCCCCCTTCAGCAAAATTATTTTGAAGACTCTTTCAAAGTGTTTGCCCATTTCATGATGGGTGTTTTACAAACACACCTGCCTACACCAAGCTGAGTGTTCAGTAGTTTTTGTGCAAAAATAGCATGACTCACCCTCCTATTCACCCTATATCTCCCTGAGCAACTTTTGTTTTCCCAGATGAAAAAAGTCTTCGAGGGAAGATGTTTTGCTCTTGTGGAAAAGGTGAAACAAAAAAAACAGCAGAAGCAATAAAAGAAATCAAAATGAGCAAATTCAAAAACTGTTTTGAGCAGCAGGAAAAATGTGTTGATCAGTGTATTGAATCAAGAGGAGATTACTTTGAAGGTGACTAAAGTTTAAATGTGTAAGAATAAATGCACAAATTTCAATAAATAAATTCTGCTTTTGGGGGTTCCCCATATGTGCTATGATGGGGGACCAAACCTCCAACCTTGCCATATCAGGACAATGCTCTAATCAACCGAGTACCTGTCCAGGACCTCATTATACTTTACTCCATCAAACAGTCCAACAGATGAGTTGTAGGGTATTATACTTATAATTCAAAACATCTTGCTTAACTGCACTGGGATTGAATGAACCTTTTGAAAACTAATGTAAAATTTGCTATTTTTAATACTTTAGTTTATGACTCAGATTTAGGTAAACTATTTAAGCATAACATAAGCTAAAAGGTACACATATCATCACTGCACAGCTCACTGAATTTGGGGGAAGTAAACACACTCAGGGAGTTATTGTCAGCACCTAGAAGAACATTTTTAATTGCTTCTCATATCTATATGCCACCAAAGGATAACCATTATCATGGCTTTTGATAAAATAGGTTTAGTCTGAATGTTATACAAATAGAACTATAAAGCATATACTATTTTTAGTTCTGTTCCCCCTTCAATATTATGTAAGTAAAACTCATACATTTTCAGGTTGTGTTTATTTTTTTCATTTTTTGTATTTTCTATCCTTTTCTGGTATAGGATATATTTGCTTATTTTTTTTAAATTTTACTTATATAAACCATTGTATCTGTTTCCAGTTTGGAGGTACTTACATTTGCTACTTACATGTTTTATGATATTTGGCATAATTTTTCATTTATTTTTTGTCATATGGCTAGAAGTAGAATGCTGGATCATAGGATTGCCTCCTAGGTTTAGTAGTAATGCCAAATAGTGTTTCAAAGTAGTTTGTATGTCTCTTTGTACTCTTGCTAGCAGTCTTTGAATGGCACTTCATCATTTGACTATTTATCATGAATTGTCTCTAGAAAGCTAACTAATGTAGATGTTATTGTGTTTACTCTCCTCTAGTAACTTAAAACTTATTGAGACAATGGTTCATGATTCCTAGCTGCATATGTTTCTAGCCTACAACTTTTAGGGTATTCATCTATGATGACAGCCATTGCAACAAACTAAAAAGAAATGTCTCAATTAAATTTTTGAAGGTATTTCTAATTTTTACAATGAATGGGGTAATTTTCTTGAGACTGCAAGGCTTTTGAGACTATCTGTTATTGACTACGCAGATAACATTTAGTTTGCTAGTTAAATACATATATGTTTACAAATAAGTATATTAAATGTCTACAAAAATGTAGTGTTATTTCAAGGTACTAGATGATGGATGCTTTCACACAGCACACATGCTGATCAAAAGAGGATTTCAAACACCAGGAAAGTTGTTTTGTTGATGACTGAAAGTAAAAAAGACTCTCCCGCAATATAAGCCATTTGTTACTGAGTTATGGTTGTAACTGACCTCAGCCTGGCATAACTTGTCACTACAACTTTCTAGGCTTTCTATTACCTAGCCACCTTTGTCCTCAACACTTCCAGCTTTACATGTACTATAAGTTCATGGCTTTGTGGCAATAGCATGACCTTCTCAAGTATGTAAGAGCAGTGTTTCAGGTGTACCTCTCTGAAGCAAGAATTAAAATCTTGGCACTAGCAAGAAGAAATATGGGTCGACAATGGAAGTGATCAGTCATTAGGAATCAAGTTTAACAAGTCCAGAGCAGAGATCCATACAAGTTTTATGTTGGGAATTTAGAGTCAAAGGCAATGTGATGTTTGTGAAACACATCAAGGACAACAGAGACTGGAAAGAACTGAGCTATAGATGCAAAAATGAGTTCTGTCAGAAACTCCATGCAAAACCCAGATCAGTGAGAACAGATACAAGATCATGTGCATGAAACAGAACCTGCAGGAATGAAGTAGAGAGCAGGTCTCAGACGACAAGGAGAGGAAGCAAATACAATGCTCCCTTGGGTAACAGTAGTCTGTGGAGGCAAGGAAACTGTGGGGATTCAAGAGACCCAGACTGAATCATTCCAGTTAGATTGCATGGGGCTTGCACATGGTTATTTGACTTGGGAAGGGGAGAAAAGGAAGAAAAGAAAGAGTTGGAGAGAGGGGAAGTGAGTGTACATTGCCAAGCACTGAGTTTAGCAAAATAAGTTTAATGTAGTTACTACCTTCACAGAACTTATGATCTAGCAGAGGAAACAGATCCTTGTATAATGAACAGAATAATATAATGGGTTAAGTTTCATATTAACACTATAAGATGTATACTGATAAAGAGAAAACAACACACAATTCAAATGAAACTGGATTTCAAAGCTGAGCTTATAACTTCTTTAATTCAGTTTCCTTATCTGTAAAGGAGGAAGAATAAGAGCAACCTTATATAAATTTCTATTATGATTCAAAGTAATAATCAACTAAGTGGCTTTAATAAAACCTAACATTACTTTATTGTTATTGTTTTTATTTTGTGCCAGGTAGTAGTCTAAGTCCCTTATATGTATGTTAATCAATTTAATCTTTCTAATATTCTCAAGCATACATGAGACTTGTATGCTTATTACCTAATTTGATGCAAGGTCACTAAAACACAGAGAGGTTCAGGCACTTGACCCAAATCTCCTACCCAGGACATAGCTGAGTCATATTCAAAGGCAAATTTTAGGCATCTTACACAATTAGTACATGGGAGCTTAACGAATAAAAAAGAATCCAGTGGAAACACATATGTATTTCCCACATTTTACTTGTTTATGTGTATAAAACAATCTAAGGTATCAGAGACCAAGGGTTGGTAATAGCGTACCTAACTGAATTCTAGAAAGGTAAATGGTTGATAAGTTTTAGGAATAATCGGAAATGTGAATGCCATCAGATTTCAATCTCTTGCTCTTATATTTACTTCCCTCTATTAATTTCTGTGTAATATTTGAACCCCAGCTGGTGTGATCCCAGTGCATATATCCTTGTTGCCTATGTCCAGAGAAGAAAAACACATGTCTTTCCATTGAGTTCTATGTGAACAATACCAGGAAAGAGCTCTGATTAGCTGAGGTTGGGTTAATGTGCAATGAAAGTTATGCCTAGGAAAGAGCAGGACCAACACAAGAAGCTTAGTGGGTTTATAGGTGTGAGGTACTGAGTTATTAAATGTTTTGTCTCTTACAAAAGTAAGAACTGAGTAAATTTGCATGGGGAAAGAGGAAGGGTGATCCTGAAGGTTATGCAAACTTCCCTTTATTCTATCATGTAACTTTAAATGAATTCATTATATTACTAATTATAGTTTTACTTGGTACATTTTGGGAGACTTCAACATATTATACATGGCATCTGATGGAAGAAATCTAACTAAAATAAAGGTTTTGCCTTTAAGATGGATAGGCGAAAAGATGTCAAATGCCTTGAAATAAAGTCACAAAAGGTTACCTGAATGATTTTTGATTATTTCTATCTTTTAAAAAGTTACACTTTATGTGGTAATTGTTCTTTTAACTACTGACACGATTAGTGCCTAATGCATGAGAAATATAATTTATGGTTTTATTTTTAATGTACTCAAGCACCTGCATAGCAATTAGCAGTGTGACATTTTTGTCTGCACTATAAAGCACTGTGCATCCTCCCTTTTGCCAGGGCAAAATTGAAGCAAAAAGGCTCCTTTCTCGGGGGGAGTACCTACCCCAGTCCTATCTGGTAGAATGAAAATATGATGGTCTTACTGACGCTATAAATTACGCTTTCCCAACCCCAGGATCCTTCTGCCATAGAAATCTACACCATTAGTGTGACTTCTTTGCTCTGTAGGAAGTTGTTTCATCTTGACAATACTTAAATGGAAAATCTTCTCTTTTCTCATTTCAAATCATATGACAGTTGAAGATCACAAAGGAGTGTTTCTTATGAAACACACCATGTAACATTTTCCCCTGTTGTAATAACAAACATTAAGGATCTGATTCAAATGGTGAGTGAATATCAAGACTCTAAAGTTGAGTGAAGCTACACCAATTTTTTCCTTTGAAATAAGTGGTTACATGGCTCTCATGGGTAAACTTTAACTTTTTCCATTTACAAGGAATTGGAAAAACAAATAGCCAGTAACTGTCACTTCATTGCAAGTTAAAGTGAAATCCTTGTTTGTGTTGTCTCTGTAGACATTTCTATGCCAAAGGTTTTGATTTCTCCATGGTTCTTGTTATACCCAATAACCTTAAATGCTTTTGGATGAAACTCTGCTCTGGCATCTGGTTTTTCTCTTTCACTGATAACATTCAACTTCCTTTTATTATATATATATTTTTCCTCTTTCCTCCCTTTCTGCAATGTCACTTGCTTTTCCTTCCAGTCATTATTTTTAGGGGAATGAAAGGGAAAGAAAGACATTTTTAAATTCACCTCAAAATACTTTCCCATCAAACTGTTCTTGAAAAACCTATTTTTCATGACACAATTGCAGAGTAAACCTATGGGTAATACCTTATTTACACAAACTGAAGACTGTTATATCTGTGTTTGGCGACCTTGAAACTGTATTGTGCTCAGTGCCCTTTTTATAACCTTAATTACTGGGGAATACAGATCTTTAAAGAAAGACTAACATTTCACTTTAACATCCACAATAATCTATTATAAAGCCAGCTAAGCCAGTCCCCAAATACAGAGAAATGTTATTACATGCTCAGCTAGTTGTCAAGGGGCCGTGAGTCAGTGGCTTACAGTTATCAAAAGTAACAAGGTTGTTCAGAATTTCCTCCAACAAAGCCGGCCAGCTTATGGACGGATTAAGCTCTCTTTGATTAGAACAACTGGAACATGTCCTACCCTTTTAATTAGCATTTTCTTTTGCTTGGTGGAGGCTGGTAATTTGACACTCATATTAGGCATCTCAAGAAATGATGGGGTATTTTGTCCCACTCATGAGCATTAGAGCCATGGTATATACTTCTGCATCAACTAAAAGTCGAGCTGCCAAAGGATTTATGTTCAAAACCCTGTAAAATCCCAAGGGCACTATGCTTCTAATAGACAAAATGTAATAACCCTCTGGTATAATGCATGGCGGGAGACTCAGTTACCCTGTAGGCATAGTATATTACCCCAAGGCCACGCTCTTTGCTTTCTATCTTTAGGAACAAAAAGTTTTATGTCAGCTTTATTGATATTTTACTGGTTTACATTTTAATTCATAACCTGAAGGCAATGCAGTGAACGAAGACTTCTACTTCCTTAGGTGGAGAGTAAATATATGTTTTCTGTGCCTACGCTACACAGAGGAGAACGATGGCTAGGTGGAATGAAAGAAGGGGGTAGTATGCCACCATTCCTCAAGAAGCTCGAGATCTATTCAAATACAGATTTTGGCATAAATATCTTCTTTGCCCGACTTACAGACTGTCTATTTACATCATTTTAGTATTTCTAGATGCCCATCATTTCTCTACTTTCTTTTCTATCCTTCCATTATTTCTTATTTTACTTCCTTTCTCCCCTATCTCTGTCACTCCCTGCTCCCCCATAAAGGAATAAGCATTGAATAAGAAATTTTCCATTGAGAAAATTGCTCTGGATTTGTCATGCTTAAGATACATGAAAACAAATTGTAAATGTCAGAAGCAATTTGCAGAAATAAAGAGTCTTACTTCATGAAGCTCTAAATATGATTTGGGGGAAATATTAAAAAACTCAATTAATTAAAAAACAGGCTACCTAATTCATTTTTTTAATTTTAGTGTATTTTCTACTACAGTTAAGTAGCTAATACACCTGTTGTTTCTAAAGGGAAATAACATAGTTTTAACTATGTTTTAGTTCTATGTTACCCAATATAAACTTAAATCTCAGAATATTCTCTTAAAAAATATTCTCAGATAATTATGTATCAGCAAAAGATTTCTGCATATTTTAAACTTTCAAATGTATTGAAGTATTTCTGGTGCTTACTCTTTTACAGTAATTTATTCAGTCAAATGTTTCTGAGGCGCCAATGTTTATGAGAGCACAGAAGATATTAGAGAAGTAAAATGAAATTCCTGTCTTTCAAGAAACAAATAAGATCGTGGTAATTTCTAGTAAGAAGCGCCTTACTCAGTTTGCAAGCAAAATACATGTTTGATTGTTACTGGTTTATTTAGAAGCCATAGCTTTTCTGTAGTTTCACTTATTTTTGTTTGCTTGCTTACATCGGGGGTGTGCTGAAAGGATTCCATTGGGTGAGGAGCAGAGAGCTTGACTTATTCTTCTAATTAAGGTGACCGAAGTTTGACTACTCTGGTTTGAGAGATCTTCTTTCTTTGTGAGGTGGAAGGTGAAATCTTAAGCTCAGAGCAGAGGGATGGATTTGGAAATTCAATGGGAAGAGAGGTTTGAAAAGGCTGTTGCAGACTATGGAAGTACAGAGCCAGTCCGGGGGGTCACACTGAGACCCTGGCTTGCACCTTGTGAGGCTGTCCTCCAACAGTGTTCAGCGCAGCAGATGTGCCTGAAAGATTGTTTGAAGGAGGCTTAATATTTTTCTAAGCTTACCTAATGGAAGAAAGTGGTTTAGAATGTGTTTAGATTAGAAACAAATGCATTGAAGAAAACACCAAGAACAAACTCATTTTCATATAAAAAATCAAGGTCAAATTTCTTTTCTAAATTATATGTATTTCTGATATTGAGTAATGCTTGGAGCATGTCATGTTCTCATCATGTAATAACTAGCATAGCTTTCTGCAGCTTTTCATACTTTTCCTTGGTCTTGAATTAGAATTGAACTCAGGAGCATACAAAGAATTTTTTAAAGTTACCCATATATAGTTTTCTTGTATGTGTGTTGTGTTTTTAATTCCCACTGCAAAATAAAATGTTATAAGTCACCTACAAAAACAGTTGTTCCAAAAGTTATTATGTGAACTTAGAATTGCTAGATTTGTGGTTGCTGAAATTATTTTTTAACCTCCAGGGCCACACATCTTTGAAGAATATATAGTCTGAGTAGTATCACATGGAAGAATTTCCCTTGGCAAAAAAAAATGCTATAGAGAACAAAGTTATTTATTTTATAACCTAACTTCCTTATGCAACATATTAAGTCAGTTAGAATGGGACCAGCGGGCCAGATCAATCCTACAGATTTGATTTGTTTGGTCATAGTGGTATTTAAAATTTTTTCAGTTTGAGAAGATTCTCAATGGGCATACACTTTTCGGTTTACATATTTTCCATCACTTTCTACAATATGTTGCACTTCAGATTCATCTATTTATATTGCTTGTGTCTGTAGGCATCTGGAATTGGAAATACTGTTTCAGTACTACATTCTGCCTCATTACATAGTAAGAGAATAGTAGAATCACATTGCTATTAGCTACAGCAAAAATAAAAGAGAATAAAGAAATCTGCTTTGCTTTAATTGAATAATAATAGTGGTCACAACTAATGAGTATAGATAATTTACAGGCATTTTAAAATAATGTATTTTCCTCACAAAAATTATATAAAAGCATGCTATTATCTCCATTTTCAAAATGAAGAAACTGAAGATCAGTGAGGTTACAATATCTTTGCTTTGATATGCAGTTTATAAGAAATAGAATCTGGATTTAAACACTTAAATCCAGTATGTCCAGTTCTGGTGCTTACGACATTAATCACACAACTCTATCACACCACTTAGGTTTTTCCAAAGGAAATTTCTGTAGTCCAGTGAAAAAACCAGCCCTAGGAATTTTTAAAAACTTCTCATATAAATCCTAAAGAGGAAATTAAGTCCTTTTACAGTCTATATAAGCCTTAAAACGTTATCTTATTCAGTCTTCACAAAAAAACATGGACTGTAGGGGACCGGTTTGTCTTGGCCTGGCAAATATGACTCAGCTCTGTATGGAAAACTTACAGATGCGAAGTGATGGGCAGGAGCCAGCCCTTCAAACCAAGTTTTCCCGTGAGAATCGGGCCTAGAAAATACTCACAGATTGTTATGGCTTGCTCTTGCTAAAACTCCCTCACCCTGGTCTAAAGCAACAAATGTGTATTGTTTTTCCTCAAGGAAACTTCCAAAGCCTGTATGAGTTCTCCCAAGGACAGAGCTAATCAGCTCATTGCCACCCCCCTTTGCATGTTATTTTATTTCCTTGACTGTACCTAGAATGTAGATAATAATGTTCTGTATGATAGGTAATAAATCTTTCTATGAGGTAAGACCCCAGGAAAACAATAAAAGCCTGTCTAGGCAAGGGTCGGGTGCTCCCCTCTTGAGGGAGTGGCCGAGGCACCATAGGCACTCTCCCCTTGAGAGAGTAGTCGTGCCTGTTCCCTTTTTCCACACAAGATTGTTGTCGCCTGTGCATTGATTCTCATCCTCAGCCACAACAGGCAGACTCTGCTGGACCGGGTCTGAAACAATGGACTTCAAAAAGATTAAAAGGTATAGTGCAAATAGGTACAGGAATTTGGAATTCAATACATCTCTGTGGCAAAATAGACGCCTCAATAGCACTGATGAGTCAAGATTAAAGAATGCTTACTTAGACCTGCTGCCTTAGAAAAAGAGGTTCCATTGGCAGGTCATCAACCTTAAAAATTCTATTCTGGCCTTGTGAAATCTGTAGTACATGTATTAAGATTACAGATCAAGTATGAAGTATAATTGGATAAATCAATAAGTGTTAAACAAACATTTCAAATCTAATTGAAAATTAGCCTATCAGAAGAAAAAAGCTAATCTCATAGTCATTGCACATACAGATAGTAGAGTTTTTTTTACTCATGCATGTCTTAAAAATACTAAGTCAAGTAGGTAGTTTTATCATTTTTCATCCAGATGCAATCTCTGATAAAATCATTCTGTGTATCAGGCAGGCTCAATTTCCTTTTCTAAGATATGCACACAAGCTTTGTTTTTTTCTGTATATTTCACAGTATTATTTTACCTATCCTATTTGTGTAAGCTTTACCAAATTAACATTTTAATGGTGGCTAAGCTTTGTCCCATTCCAACTGAGTGAAGTTTGAACATTTTGGACTACAAACATTATATGCAGACTCTCTATTTTTATACATCTGTCTCCTAGGAAACATTGAAAATAGTGTTGTTTGGTTGCTTATAAAGATGTTGTTGACAAGGAAATCCAATCAGCTTCTTCATTCTTTCACAACAACTTCATTATGCAAAACATATTCTGTTCATATTTACTCTTGAATTCACATCTACCTGGTATCTGGACTTGGAAAATACAATTTCATGTCTCCATATTTCAAGCAGACCAGGCTTTCTCTGTCAATTTCTCAATAAAATTGACATTATTTAGATAAGAAGGATGCATTTTATGAAATTCTAGAATAACTAGAAAACTACAGTTCTTGCTTTTCGATGGAACTTAATTGAAATTATGTATAGTTTAGTCACTTTCTAGATGTATGATCTTCGGCAGTTAACATTTCTTGCTTTTTTCATTCATAGCTACATGAGGAGTTACTGGAATATTATAATAATTAAATAAAAATGTGCACTAAGTAAGTAGAATAATTTTCAGACTATGTAAATAACTATTATTTCTCTATTGGCAGACTATGTCTCCTTTACAAGGCCAATCAGATGTCCAGTAAGAACTCGTCCCTTCAGAAAAATGTGAATTAGGTTGGGAAAAGGTAGCTCACTGATTTTTTTAAAGGGAAGAAACTAATGATCATTGAGCATTAACTATGCATACTGATTTGAAGTTCCATATACATTTTCTAATCTAACCACACAAAACTATCACCCATACTTTACAGAGGATAAAGATAAAACATCGGTCTCGTCCAAGATCACACATGAAATCAATAATTGGAAGTTGCAGGATCGTAAGTTAGTGTGTTTTCAGCAAAATTCATGAACACAAGGATGTAAATTACAGCAGAGGAAATATAGTCAATTGTATTGTAATAAATATGTGTGTGTCAGATATGTCACTAGACTTATCAGGGCGATCACTTTGTAAGTTATATAAATGTGCAATCACTATGTTGTACACCTGAAATTAACATAGAGTATGTAAATTGTAATTAAAATAAAAAATAGCTCATACACATTTTCTTAACAAAAGAAATAGTTGCAATAGGAGATAAAGGCATCCATGTCTTCTATTTCTCACAAAAGAGGATAAAATATATTTTTTTCACAAAAACTAGAGTATTCCTCTTCTCTCTGCTTATTAGGTAAATATATCACAAATCTAGATATGACTTTTTATTGATAGTTATTAAGAGTGATTCCCTTTAGTAGAAGTCTTTTAAGAAACTGTAACTCTGCTGTAAATAGCAAAATAGATTTTTGAAAAGTTATATGTTGTTACAAGAAGCAAGCTGAAGTTTAAGTTCTCTTTCAACTATCACCCCCTAGGATGTCTTTTGAAGAACTATAAAAATGCACAATACATATTCAGGCTTGATGCTGCATAAAATCAAAGAGTCTTCTGGTTTCAGCTGTATCACGTTAAGATTTGGGAGGTCGTTATTTCCATTCCCACAAATGGAAAAATCAATTATTTTTCCTTGACCTATAAGAAAACTGAGGCTGGAGAGGAAACTGAAAGCTTGAAATCTGGAGAGACAGGCAAATCTTTAGAGTCACAGCTGATCTTTGCACACCTGGATTAGAAGCTGCTGAAGCCTTGGGCTGGTAGAAATACTTGATGTTAGTGTTTAATGCAAGAGGCTGAATGTAGACCCTGTGAGAGCGAGAAACTCCCAGCTCTGTCTGGGAGGCGGCCCACGTTTGCGAGTTTTCCTTCCAGGAGCTCCAGCTGGTTTTCATGTGCAGGACTCTGCCAACACGAGGGTAAAAGTAATTCACTCTGAAATACCCTGAGCCCTCTCTGTAACAAAGGCCTACTCTCCAAAACAAGAATTTGTTTAAACAGATAACACCTGAAATAGACATGCAGACTAAATGTACTGTTGTATCCTTGATGGGATCCTAGAACTAAAAAAGGAGGTTAAGTTACAACTAAGAAAATGTGATATAGCATCTACTTTATTGACTATCAAGTGTCAGCCTCGTTCATTAATTGTGGGAAATAAAATCGTGAGAGTTTATTCAAATATAAATGTTAATCATGGGGAAACTAAATGTGAGGTATATGGGAGCCCTTTAAACCATCTTCTAGAAGTCAATTTTTCTAGAAGGCAACAATTCAAAATTTAAAAGTTTATTATAAAATCATTAAGGCAACATCAGAAAACAGATGTCAGCTCTAGGTGGCCCCCAAAACATGTTATCCTGAATGTAGTGTTTCATTTCTACATGAATTCAAGTCCTCATCTTTTTAAAAGTGGACGACTCATTTTGTTCTCTAAGAATTCTCCAACAGTAACAAAATGAGAGACTATTTTCTTTTTTCCTTCCTTCATTTCTTTTTCTTCCTTCTGAAACTGTAAAAGCCATCATTCATGTTGCCTGTCACTACCAGAACCAATAAGCAGAAACAGGGATTGAATCTTTATGGGTATTTTATTCAGATGGCCAGCAATTTGAGAAGACAGATGGTAATGTACACTAACAGACCATCTTATATCCCTTTTCAAGCCAGCCATTTTTATAAAGGGGGGAAAGTATAGGTAAGGGATTTGGAATTTAAGGGGAAAAACATGTATAGGTAAGGGATTTAGAATCAAGGGGGAAAATTATAAGTAAGGGATTTAGGATTTGGGAAACAGGTAAATCAGATAAAAGCTTCAGTCTGGCAATTTCCTCAACATCCTTTCATCTGCTGAAGGATATATTTATTTTTTAGCTGTGTCCTGGGAGATTTTCTTTATTTGTGTCCAGGTGGTGGGCTGTCTCTTCCCGGGACACAGTGGCTCCTATACCACCTTATAGCGTATGGTCCCTTCTGGAGCACTGGTGGTCTCCTGGAGTCAGGGTGGGTCGTATCTGCAGTTCCTGGAACAACAGCTTTTCACATGCATTAATTACTAGGCGTATTAACTATTATCTGAAACTAAAATTTTCTAACTTTTAAGTTCCCCCATCACTTCCCTCCTTTCTCCCTCCCTCCCTCCTTCCTTTCTTCCTTCCTTCCTTCCTTCCTTCCTTCCCTCCCCCTCCCTCCCTCCCTCCCTCCCTCCCTCCTTTCTTTCTTTCTTTCTTTCTTTCTTTCTTTCTTTCTTTCTTTCTTTCTTTCTTTCTTTCTTTCTTTCTTTCTTTCTTTCTTTCTTTCTTTCTTTCTTTCTTTCTTTCTTTCTCCCTCTCTCTCTCTCTCTTTCTTTCTTTCTTTCTTTCTTTCTTTCTTTCTTTCTTTCTTTCTTTCTTTCTTTCTTTCTTTCCTTCCTTCCTTCCTTCCTTCCTTCCTTCCTTCCTTCCTTCCTTCCTTTCTCTCTCTTTTACTCCCTTGTGTTTTATGTTTTAGAAAAATAAATTGCATGTTCATGAAAAAGTGAAAGATTCCAAGCAGCGACCATTTCTATTTCTTTCAATATTGTATCTGAAAGCCTAACAGAATACCTTCTAACTGTAGATATCCAAGCCCCCATCATATTTTTCCATGAAAAATTAACCAATTAATAAATAATTTTAAGGGTGACTACCTCTACAATAAAAAAATAAATCTATAAAATAAATTTTCTACAGATAATTGTACAGTAAGTCCACACTTAACATTGTCAATAGAAAAATAAAACAATTTTACCATAGGCTAATCGATATAAACAGAGGTAACTTCCTAAGGCATATTTCTGGTCACAAAAATGTCAACAAACTTCTAAATAAAGATCTAAAACACTTGTTATAGTAAATATTGAAAGAAATGTGAGTCATACTTGCATTTAAGAAAGAAGAATACAAATAAGTAAGATAATTCTTTTTCTCCTTGCTTATTCTGTTTAGGGGTCACCTGTGGCCAGAGCCTCTCTTAGCAGCTCAGGGCATCCTACCCCTGGTCCCAGATGCACACTCATTCAGACATTTAAACATGCCAAGTCCTCTAACATTGGCATCTTTGGGATGTGGGAGAAAACCTGAATCCACAGAAAAAAATACAGATGTGGGAAGACCATGACACTCTGCATAGATAGGCTGTGGCTGGGAATCATTTTTTCTCTCATCAGTGTTATAATAAAATAACACCAAATAAAACAAAGTTATTCAAGGACTTTGTGTATTTTTCTTTAGACAAGCTTTTTCTCTACCCTTACTCATGACCTTATCTTTTCTAAGATAAATAATCAAGACATCTGCTTTAATTTTCTAGTTTTAAACAAATGAGTGAAAAGAAGCCAGAAAAGGATAATAGATTTCCTCAAAATTTCATAACTAGTTACTGAAAGAACCCAAACTAAAATCAAGGTATATTGGCATTCAGAGATGTCTCCCAGTTATTCTTTTTTAGTGCTTCTTTTTTAGAATCAGTTATACAGTAAGGAAGTAGTGCTAATAAATATTTTGATATATTATTAGATAAAACAATTCAGATACAGTTCTTATAAAGGGGTCTCAATTAACACCAGAGGACATTGTTAAATATATAAGAAACTGTGAGCTAAAATGAAAACATACTGAACATTAAGTATACCTATGGAAGTATTTTTCCCTTAAATTTTTTAAAAGAAAGATGTTTTTCAGTTCAATTTTAAGGCATGGTTTATATAAAATCATGTGTATGAATATATAATTTCTTCTTTTTCTTGTTATTTTAAAAATAAATAAATATGTTTTCTAATATAATTTTTTGCTTAATTTCAGCAGTTCAAAAAGGTGACTATATATATATTTTAAAACTTTAAAAATATGTTATTTATTCATCTTTAGAGAGAAGGGAAGGGCGAGGGAAAAAGAGGGAAAGAAATATCATTGTGAGTGAACATGAATCAGTTGCCTCTCATACATGCCCTGCCTGGAGACCAGTCCCGCAGCCCCGGGACATGCCCTGAGGTGCGCTGGTGACATTTCATTCTGCTGTGTGATGCCCAGTCAACTAAGCTGCACAGGTCAGGACTATTTTTAAATCATCACTGGGGTTGTTTCCATTCCTTATCATAAAATATGGTGTGTTCCAACACAGAGTTAATGATTTTAGAAAAACATAATTTGTCAAAAAGAAATCGATTGTTATAAGTAAATGCCAGAATCTAAATAGAATAACATTAAAAGCTTAATCCAAAATATTAGGTAAATTACCTAAACATTAGTTCTGATCATTTTTATGAACTGAGATCTTTTTATTATTGTTAAAATTTACAAATAAGGTATAAAGCAAGTATCTTTGTTTTGATGTTTTTGTTTCTGGTATACTACCTCTTACAGTTAATATTCTCCCATTTTATTTGGTTGTTTAACAAATACTAATTATGTTCCTACAAAAATAAAAAATATTGTCAGGTATCTCTGATATCATGGGTCCTAAAATTTGTGAGGGAGAAAAACTATAAACAAGATAAAAAAGTAAAATATGTAGAATGTTAGATACTTATACATGCTAATCAGAAAATTTAATGTAGGGAAGAGAATTAAAATTTAGACAAAAAAGACATAGTGGTCCTATATGAAGAAATACTTTTTGGAAATACTAACTGATCTGGAGATGAATGATTCAGGAAGATAGATAAAAGAAGGAAGAGAAAGAGAAGGAAGAGGAGGAGAAGGAGAGGTGGGATAGGAAGGAAGAAAGGAAGGAAGGAAGGAACAGATGAAAGAAAGAAAGAAGAAAGAAAAGAAAAGGCCCAGTGATTGGAATGTACCTGGATTCTTTGATAAATTGCGTGGAAGCCATTATGGTTAAGGAGGGTATAGAGGGGAACTGTAGAGGACAATGAGATTTCAGAAGTAATGAGTGGGAAGCAAATCCTGTAGGTACTTCAAGATCAGTGTAAAAAACTGTTTTTTTTCTTTCAGTGATGTGGGAATACTTTGGTTTGCTTATATTTTAATGGGGTTACAGAGACTTCCAGTTCAAAGGAGACTGAAATATGCAGAACAGAATTTGTTAGAGAGGGTGTGAAAAGCAGTCTCAGATTGAATTTCTTCTGAAGGAGAACCTCGTCAGGAGTGTGCAATCCACAGCCAGTTGGCCCCATGTGGCCCCAGATGGCTGTGAATGAGGCCCAACACAAAATCATAAATTTACTTAAACATTATGAGATGTTTTGTGGTTACAACATGGTGGTAACCATGTTTTGTGGTTACATGTCACAATGTATTCAATTTGTGGCCCAAGACAACTCTTTTTCTTCCAGTGTTGCCCAGAGATGCCAAAGATCTGGACACCCCTGAAGATGATTTTCTGATGGGTTTGAAGAGCAGGTGAAAGGTAAGCCAAAAATTAATAAAATATTTTGGCCTACATAACTGGATAAAGTGACCATTGCCTAAGGTGTGGAATACTATGGGAGAAGGAGTTAGGAAGGATTATTAGGGCTCAGTTTGGGTATGTCCCATTTGGGACAATTAGCTGTTAGAGTTCATAAGTAGATAGTCAGATGTGTGGATTTGAAGTGCAGAGTAGAGGACTAGCATAGAAATATAAAATTAAGGATTCATCAGCTTATAGATATTTTTTAAAGCTACGAGACTGGCTGAAATTACCCAAGGAGTGAATACAAATGCATCAGATGAAATTCAAATAGAAGGTCCAAGAGAAATCCATATTAGAGAAGTTGGGGTGATAGAAAGTAAGCGGCAAAAATAAGGTTGATGAAAACAAGTGAATGAGGTGCCCTGGAAGCTAAGTGGAGAAATTATTTAAGGGAGAAGAGAATGATTCCTTGTGTCAAAGGCTGCTTATAGGTCAACTAAGATAAGGACTAAGAAATAAAAATTGGATTTAAAGTCTATTACTTGAGGTCTTTGGTAACTTCGGTAAGAGCAGGTTCTTTACAATGATGCTAGGGAAAGAAAAACATGATTAGAATGAGTTCATGGGAGAAGGGGAAGAAAGAAATTGGAGGCAGCTGGTAGAGAGAGTTATTTCAAGGACATTTGTGGTAAGGGTAAAAACTGGGATGGTAATATGAGGGGAAATGGGTTAGCATAAAATGATATACTTTGTAAGATGGGAGATATAATATACCTCGTTTGAATGCTTTAATCATTTTTTATGCTTGCTGCAACAAATTACCCCAACCTGGGTGGCCTAAAACAACAGAAATCTATTCCCTCAGGGTTCTGAAAGTCAGGAGTCTGACATCAAAATGTCAGCAGTACTGCACTACACCTAGAAGTTCTGTAAAGAATACATCTTTGCCTCTTCCAGCTTCTGGTGGCTTCAGACATCCCTTGGCTTCCTTGGCTGTGTCACTCCAATTTCTGTCTCCCTGGTCACATTGCTTCTTCTTTTCTCTGTGCTTCTATTTTCTCTTATGTCTTTAAAAGAAAACTTGTCATTGGATTTAAGGTACACATGAGTAGTACATGATGAGCTTATCTCAAGATCCCTTACATAATTACATGTGCACAGACATTTTTTTTCCAAATAAAGTTAGCATTCACAGGGTCTGGGTACAAGAATATGAGTCTATTAAGGTATAGCTACTTGATGATGCAAGAGAAAAGCTGAGATTTCTTAAGTTAATACACAATTGGGAAAAGTATGTGTACAGTTGTGAGTACACAAGACAAAGTTTATTCTTGCATTATTATTTATTACCAATTGTATTATTTATCTGTATTATAACTGTAAACCTACTTTTGCCAACCTCTGAATTTTTGAGAAACAAAGAGGAGAGGGGAATTAGTGGATGAGTTGAGTACATGATAGTTCTCTTATTGTAACAAGAAAAAATTCTAGGATAGATGAGTAGGTGGATGAGTAAATAGGATGATACATTGTAGAATGCTTATCATTTATTCAGTTTTCTCAGTAATGAACTAAAACTATTATTTTGGGGGGTTTGTTTTACTTTGTTTTGTTGTGTTTAGTTCTGTTTTTCAGAGGAGAAACTGAGCAGAAAATTTTGTTCAAGTAATTTATTAGGAAAGTACTGTCCAGAAAGACCTTGAAGAGAAAGAGAGTAGGAAGTCGGGGAAGAAAAGGAAGTCAAGAAATAAGACAGTATCAGGCACATTCCCATAAATCTTCATCTGGATCTTTTAGGGCAAATCGAGAGTGGAATTATCTTGACCAAAAGCAAGTGAGCTAGCCTTTTACACAAAAATATGCATTAGTCACTGTTTAAATGTTTCCTAGGGGTGGAAAATTCTCAGTCCTTCTGCTACAGAACAGTCCCTATTAATTAGACTGAGATAGTTCTCTGAACAAAAAAGTCCCAGTTGCTGGCTGTTGAAATGAAAACTCTATGAAGCCAAGTGCTAAACAAATAAACAAACAAAAGTCTGTAAAGTAATCAGAATGTTTCTCAGAGGGATTGGATGCTATTTAATTCAATCATTGCTTAAAAGTAAAGATGAGAGAGAAGATATTGGAAATTGAGGAGAAGAAAGCATGAACTAATTATCTAAGAGGGTAGATGTAAAATTGGAATTGGGTAATGGAGCAAGACTATTAGAGAGGACTAAGAATATACTACATTAGAGAGAGACCAGTCACTAAAGTATGAATTGTCCTCAACCACATTCAGCATGGAGTAGAGAGAAAGACAGACTTAGCCAGAGTTGTGGTTTCACCAAAAGAGTATGACAAAAACAGAGATGGAGAACATGGTATATGCAAAAACTATTTATCATGGTATTTAAGCTGGGTAAGGTGGGAAGAGAGGACTTGTGGAAGGTTGAGGGTCATGAATAAGTTATCAGGTAAATTGATTAAAAATAGATTGAGAAATTAGTTGATGTAAGCTAGAAAAACAGGAAATGGCAATAGAAGAGTCGAATGCTTTAAATTGTGAGTAAAAAAGTAATGACATTATACCATGATAGAGTCAGAGATAGGATCACAGATAGGGATGGTTAAGATAAAATGGACAGAATAACTGAAAGAGAGAAGCATGCATTCAAAAGCAATTTATCAAAACTGATGATTTTTGTGTAGCCATTTTAATATTGAGATGGAAGGAAATAAGCAAAATTTTGGCAAATTATGCTTTATTATTTAAAGATATGTAAAAACACACCTGAAATGTAAAAAAAAAAAAAAAGGCTTATGTAGTGTAAGGAGAATGTGCTGTGACTGATTAAATGTGTCCAAAGTAGTTTGCAAAGTTTTGTCCTAGAGATTTCTCTCCAGACAATTTTCCATGGTCAGGTAGACCAGTTGAAGTTGATACTGATTAAATCAAGATATTAACTGAGAACAATCAACATCATATGATTCAGGAGATAGCCAACATACTTAAAATATCCAAATCAAGTGTTGAAAATTATGCAACACCTATGTTGCATATGTTAATCAATTTGCTGTCTGGGTTTCACATAACTTAAGCTAAAAAAAAACTTCTTAACTCTATTTCTGCATGTGATTCCCTATTTAAATGTAACAAAAACATTCTGTTTTTAAAACAAATTTGTGATGGGGAATAAGGTGGAGCAGAAGAGATCATGGAGAAGAGAAATGAACCACTACCAACCACACCAAAGGCTAGGCTTCATCCATGAAGGTGGTGTTGTGTATATGTTGGGATCGGAAGGGAGTCCTCTACTGTGAGCTCCTTCAAGAAGACCAAGGGATTAATTCCAACATATATGGCTCCCAATTAGAACAATTGAAAACAGCACTCAACAAAAAATGTGTGAAATTAGTCAACAGAAACTACATAATCTTCCATCAGAATAACGCAAAACCACAGGTTTCTTTGATGACCAGACAAAAACTGTTACAACTTGGCTGGAAAACTTTGATTCATCCACCACATTCACTAGACATGGCACTTTTAGATTTCCATTTATTCTGCTCTTTACAAAATTCTCTTAATAAAAAAAAAAGTCCAAATATTTGGAAGACTGCAAAAGGCACCCGGAACAGTTTCTGCTCAAAAAGATAAAAACTTTTGGGAAGATGGAATTTTGAAATGGCCTGAAAGATGGCTGAAGGTAGTGGAACAAAATGGTGAATACAGTGTTCAATCAAGTTATTGATGACAATGAAAAAATGTGTCTTCTATTTGTACTTTAAAACAGAGTGAAAGTTTTGGCCACACATAAATTCTTTAAGGAATGTCAGTAAACCCAGCTGGTAGATGACCATAATGGGAGGTATACTTTGATTATGTGAGGTTCAAAGTTGGATTAATATTTGGAGGGAGGAAATATTTTATATGGTGTAATGATATTCAAGCACAATTTACTTCACCTCCAAACCCAGTGGGATGAGGGCTTTAGGAGGGCAATGAGTCATTTCTTGAAATATCTTCAGAAGAAGTTCTACCATCAAAGAGAGTCAAGCTTCAGTTAATGCAAGGAGAAAAACTGGGAAGATAACAGAATTTGATGACAATTTACCATGAATTTCAGAGGATATAGTGAGTTTTAGGAGACAGGAGCAGGGTGTAGAGAAATAGTAGGAGAATTAGGGTTTGCAAAATGAAAGATCAACTGAGAATGTTGGGCTACTTGTGTGACTGTTACAAACAAGTAAGAGCAACAGGATGACTTTAGTCCAAAGGGACACAGGCTAACAGTGTTGTGAGAAAGGGTCTTGGTAGGACAAGGTACAGATTTAGGCTTCCATTTTACTTCTGCCAAATGAATGGTAGACAGATATGCCAAGGGAATATTGTGCTTTGCAGAGAAGTGGCCCTAATTCTAGCAGGAGGGCTCCTTCCTGATGCTCGCTGACAATGGCCTTCAGAGAGGGCTCTTAACTCTTGTCACTGGATTTGGGTTTGGCCATCCATCTATGACTTGAAAATATAGAAAAAAGGTTTAAATTAAGCAGCATGTTTTAATATGTTGGGACAAGAATTACTTAAACTTTAGTTTAGCAATAATTTTTTAAAACCATATTTATATATTATATATATATACATGTTATGGTAAATTTGAATAATCTCCCATTTGATTGCAATAGAAAAAAAGGCCAGACTATAGAACATGTAAATGAAATACATATGTTTTGCTTTCATATCCCATATTTTTGCCTTTTTTCCTCTTGTAATCAACTTGGTAGCTATTTAAAATTACCATACATTTGATTATATATACTGACTTTTCCAAACCCTGATCAGAGATCTTTCTTCTATAACTAGAACATTACCCCATATTGTTAATTCCTCTAAGTACTGCAATTAGAGGAAATCATTTTTTCTCCTCGCTCTATTAATTTTGATTCTACAAGCTTTATTTTTGGATTTGGATGAGTTGTTTCTTGGTGCTAGCTACCAAGTGTACTTATTCTTCTCAGTGAGATTTCTTAGGCTGCCTGGAATATCCTTTGCATAGCCTGCATGTGGGTAAAGACCTGGCTGGCAGCAGGCACTGTGGGTTTGATTGATCTGTTTCCAAGGAAGGTGGCAGAGTGTTGGGAGAGGCAGAGGGCCCATCACTTTAGAAGCAAATCTCCTGACTGTGAGTACCCATTTCTTCCAGGGCATAGCCAGATGCCTTGGGTATTACCCTGTCACTCCGTTCAAAATTTTTACCTCTATGTATTTGCTCGTGGGTATGTGGCTCTGAGGCTATTGCCTGACACAGGTGACAATGTACAGGGGAAATTTCCTAACTGCCTCTCTGGGGGTCATCAGACCAACAACTCCTTTGGCCGCCACTGCATCGCCTCCTGTCTTTCCTGTCTGTTTCTCTCCATGAGCCCTGACTTCCAAAAGCATATTTTGGCACGTATTTTAAGATATGGAGTCATTCTTTAAACTCATTTTGTCTGTGTTCTATGTTTGAAGGATCATGCACATCTCATGAGGTACCGATTTTTCCCCTTCTTATTTACCAGTGAAATTAAATTTAAAAAAATCTTATTCATTTCAAAAAATTTGGTGTTGAGTAGGTAGGTTTAACATGTGCTTATTTAGTCTTTGACTAGAACTTGAAATCGTATTTTGAAAAATGGTAGCGACTTTTGTAAAGCTACAGAAAGGGAAAGGTTTTATGTTCAGGAAGAAATGCTATACCTAACATGTCTAACTTGAGCTGTGTTTCATACATATTTGGCTAAATTGCTATCATAACTAGTTCTAAGCAAAATTTTGTAGACTAATATATCAGCCACTATCAACCTCTAGCAATGTTCTTTACAGTGTAATTTAACAGTGTTTTACTTTCCACAAATATTTATTAATAAAATGTGATATATATATATATATGAAAGCATTTGTGATATTTTCCAGCCACTAATATATAAACTGCTGACATCACACTAGATGTTATTTTATTTATTTTTTATACCCTCACCCAAGCACATATTTTTTCCATTGCTTTTTTAGAGGGAGAAAAAGGGAGAGAGGAAGGAAAAGAGAGAAACACTGATATGCAAGAGAAGCATTGATCAGTTGCCTCCTGTATGTACCGCGACCTGAGACCCTAGGTAACTGTGCCCAGACCAGGATCATAGTGCCAGTCTGGAAATGAACCTGCTATGTAGGCATGTGCTCCAAGTGAGAATCGAACCCACAACCTTTTCTTCATTATGAGACAATTTTCCAACCAACTGAGCCACACCTGCCAGGGATTTTTTAAAACGTGAGCTTTTTATTTGAAATAGTTATTTTTATAATAACATTAATAGGAGAAAATCTTAAATTATAGACTCAATCTTTTGTTTCTGGACTGGTACAGGGGAGTGATGAAAAGCAATTAGACTGCTCACTTGTCTGAAGTGTCATATATCACATTAATCTGAGGAAATCATTTCATTACATAAAAAGCCACTTTGGGAGTATATTTCTAGCACCTGTTATAATTCTAAGAACAAGAAACACAAATGAGTTAGAGAAGAAAATCCATTTAAGAAGCAGTCATATGGAATAGATTTTTTAAAAGGTTTTTATATATTTATTTTTAGAGAGAGGGGAACAAAGGGAGAAAGAGAGGGAAAGAAACATCAGTGTGTGGTTGCCTCTCACATCCCCCCCCTACTGGGGACCTGGCTTACAACCCAGGCATGTGCCCTGACTGGTAATTGAACTGGTGACATTTTGGTTCACAGGCTGGTGCTCAATCCATTGAGTTATACCAGCCAGGTCTGAAATAGATTTTTTTAAGTAGACATGTTTTCCTAAAATAGAGCAGATTTGGAAAAAGTATATTTATGCTACTTATCTATTTATTTGCAGTGTTCTTAGAACTCCAGACCCTTTTCTTCTGGACCTCATACCCCAGACATGGTAATAAATGTTAGGTTGAAAGGGTCAAGCCAAGAAGTACATGTTGGGGAGACTAGAGCTGAGAGGAAAGGTTCTATGTGAGAAGAGGAGGAGGGAAGAATAAAGAGGAAAAAATCCTTGTGCACATGTTTTGTGACCACGGCAATTACCATAATCCATTCCCTGTAATCCATGCAGCATCTCTGAATAGAAGGCACAAGTGTGATGAGTTTGTCCTTCTAGCAATATCTCTCCTTTGCAGGCCCCTTTTAATGCTGATGACAGGTTTTACTACATGAAGAGAAGGTACAGTGATTTTGAAAGTTTCTATGACAGCCTGGAAATGCATTTACCCTAAAAGCTGTCTACATCGTGAGCTGGTTGGAACAGGAGAGAAAAATTCTTGTTGGAGAGAATATCTCTTTTGTCTCCAAAAACTATTAATGTTTCTATTTATTTAACAAAGGTATAGTTAGTTATGAGAACAAAATGTAGATGGGAACAATTAAGCAAAATAAAAATTATGGCAATTTGCAAAATATGGTTATATAAGTTTGGAAGTGGCTGTTGGCAATGTAAGGAATAAGAAGAAGCTAAATGAAAAAGATTTCAAAAACAGGAAAGACTGGGCCTCATAAAAGACTTATCTAGTGAAACTCTATATTGAATTTATATATATATACACATATACATATATGTGTGTATATACACACATGTATGTTCATGTATAATAGTTTTATTGAATATTTAACTTTCTCTTGTTTCATGCTTTTCTTGGGTACTCTCATACTAGCTAGATGTTTATCAACCTTTTTTTCTTACTGAGAACACATGGAAAGTACATTTTCCAGTCTTCTTTTCACTTAAGGTAGGGAATGTCACTGATTTTACAGTGACTGGAAGTGAAATATACCCCTCGTTATCCTGGCTAGAAAGGGTGTAGTGTCGTCCTCCATACTGGCTTTGCCTGTGTGCAGCCGAAAGTGGAGGGTCCCCTGAATGATGTGGTGGAGGATATGGATGGTGCTGGGGAGGTGAGGGAACAACCATGTAAATGACATTGGGTTCTCATACTTATTTCTTGGTGGTGAGCCACCCATAAAATTCAACCAACTCATATAATTGTGAAGAGAACTGAGGTTTGGTGTCAAATCACTGAATTTTGGGGGTTGTGATAATAGGTATTGTTAACACCATGTAGTTATAATACCTTTATAGTTATACTTGTCGCCACTCCAAATCTTCGGCAAATGTTTTACCCAGAATCCTTTGGGGAGCGGCAAAATAAGTTAGTAGACTGGAAATTCTATACAGTTACCATCAAGAAAATAAACTATGGAGGAGGTCTCGGATGGTGCTAGGAGTGATAACAAGGATCCAGATAGCAGAAGGAAAAACAACAAAAGCAAAAGAAAACAGAAATGTTGAGCCTGTATGACACAGAGGAAGAGAACAACCACATTTTTCCAAACTGTGTTGAAAGAAAGTAATCCTTGGAGGAGGATGGTAAGTGGAAGCAGGGAAGGATATTCATTCCTGCTTTCTTATGAGATAAGGACTCAACTCACTTTCATGTGTATTAAACTGAAGTGTACCTCAGACATTCCAGAGGCATGATGACTTTTAGATAGGCAGAAGTTTCACAACAACTTTTTTACAACTTTGGGATCTTCATGTACAGCGGACTGCACGAGGCAACAACTTGTCCTCTTCCATATTTATGATGTATTCATTCCAACATGCCACGCTCCATTTGACTTACAGAAATTTTACTAAGATAGCAGACTCCTAAGCTTTCTTTAAGATTTATCTTTGTACAAGGCATGTGGGATACCATCAGCTTCCTTCTTATATGGTGTGATAATCAGGATACCATCTATATTGAACCATAGTGATGTACTATGAAATGTTAGATGTTCAAGGTTTTGGCAGATAAATTATAGCATCAGAGATCTAACAGCCCAGAAGATACTATAAGTATCTACTGCTAACGCAGGTGAAAGCAAATACCTTTTGATGTTCTGCCATTTAGAATAAAGTAAATAGAAACTACTAAATAGGTAAAAGGCTTTGTTCTAAATAATCTGTGATTTAAGTGCCAAAAAAATCACATCTTTAGTGGCAACTTCATTTACAGTTACCATCTGATTAAGCCTATGATAATTCACTGCCATTTTCTGGAAACTATTTGCCTTTATGTAAGTCAAACCAAAGTTAAATAAAATGTGATAAAAATTAGCACTGTTATTTATTTCAAAACTTCAACGGTACAATGGAAAGTCAAATTTACTCTTTTTACCATACTGGTGTTTACCCATAAATCAAAAAAATAAAAATAAGGATTTTTCCAGTGTTGGGTATATATTTACTATATACTTGGGATTGGAGGAGAAAAACACACAAGGTTTCTTAACAGACCCTGTGAGACAGAACTAGTAAACTGAAATCCAGGAGTCTCTACTCTGATGAAAAAATCAACATAGGCATTTGTGATTCTGATGAATGAGGATTAACTCACGGCCAGTGTCCGTGAATCTAGCAGAGTTCTGGATATTTTCTCTTCCTGACGGACAGATGTTCTTATCTATCATACAGCTGAAGATTCTTTGGAAGATTACTGAAAGTGAGCTTTATAACATCCTTGGAAGTTATCACTAGCAAACTCAATGCTCACCTCACTAGATATGCTTCCTGGGTGTTTGAACTGACCTGGCTCAAGTATTGCACCTGGGCTATGGCCCATGGCTCCATACTTGTATCAATCAAACAAGGCTCCCATATTCTAGTCTTAAAGGGTTTTTTGTCAATTACACTAAAATTGTAATGGTGTGTCCATGTGTTTTCAATCTGGAGACCCTATGATCGACTACCTACCACCAAAGATCGTGCTGTAACCAACTGCTCAATTTAATATTTTAATTCTGCTACTAGCTTTGCTTCTAGTGCTTGAGTACTGCTTTTTGCCCTTACAAAAACATTATGCCACCAAAAACACTGAAGAGACTATTTCGATGGCAGATTTTCTCATTTTCATTTATGTTTATACATAATAGCCACTTAAGCAAATATTTTTTAAATTCCCAAATTAAATCCAGAATTTTTGAGAAGTCTTCTTATATCAATAAGTCCATCCAAATCTAATTCCATATGTATACATATATGTATGTGTATATATATAATCTGTCTGAAAGGTATCCAGCTATATAATATGAAAAATAGAGACACTTACTGAAAAAGATACAAGATACAAGAGACACTGTACATAGAATAATGACTCCTCAGTCTTCTTCAAAGTAGGCACCTTGGGACCTCACACAGTTCTCCCAATTGTCATCAGCTACTGCATTATGTTTTCCTGAATCTCATCGATGGTCTGAAATCTCCTCCTTTTCAGAATGATTTTAGTTTTGGGAAAGGCCAAAAGTCACAGGGTGCAAAATTTGAGCTGTAGAAAATCTGAGTTACCTGGGTAATTTAATGTTTTTCAAAAAACTCTGCATGAGATGAGATGCATGAGGGCATACAGTGTCATGGTGAAGCTGACAATGACCAGTTGCCCATAACTGTGGTCTTCTGAATCATCCAAGTAGTTTCCATGAAGGAATGTTCAATCTTAATGCAAAATTTGATGCAGATTCATTACTCTATTTGCTCAGTCATTTTGAATGTGATAGTCATACAGCATACATGATCACACAATGGTGCCTAGTACCCCCACTGACAAATACAGTGAAGTTGTCATTGTTAATGCATGTGAATTCCAGTCCACTCTCCTTGGCTGCCAGGTTACATTGATGTCATGAAAACTATTCTTGTAATATTAACAATGGTTGGATTTTTTTGGACAGACTTATATATACATATTATTTTGGGATGGAGAGAATTGGTAAAATTCTCCTGACACACTTTTAAAAGAGAAAGATACTTGGGCCCTCATTTCAGAAAATTTGGTTTAATTGTCCAAGAGGAGAATATTTTAAACCAGTAATCTTAATGTGCAGCCAATAGGGTGACGAGACTGGAGACAATGTCTAATGGTGTCAATGGGGCATGATAAAGACTTACACCCCTTGGTGAGATAACTATCCTCGTACATGGTCATTACATTTTTTTCAAAATGCAAGTCACTCAATATGCAAGCAATGACTCTTTCTACTGGGGTGGGAAGCTCAGTTTTCTTTTGGGGTATTCTGAGCCAACTGAATGATCCAGTCTATTTCTTAATTTATACTCTTTTTAAAAGTGTCTCAATTTTTATATAAAAAGCCCAACAATAATGCAAATGCATTTTATGGTATATTTCAGTACCATTCTATTTCAAATTCTATATTTGATATTCAGCCCCTTGAACTCTGTCACTATAATAAGGAACCTAGTGGTTCTCCTCCCATGCTTTTATACAACAATTTAATTGAGTAATTTTCTTTAAACTCTCTAACAAAGTTAGAAGCAGCCAGCTCATATCAATCTTTGAAAAGTGTCAATTGCAATAGCCAACCCAAATTTTGCTTTCAGTAGGCATTTCATTCCAAGTATTTATGTTTAATGATTTAAATATTGTTTCAACTATGTTTTATATTTTTTTCAAAATTTTAACTGGATCCTCAATTGCCTTCACATTCTGGGTCAGAAAAGCTCTCTAGATTATTTTTAGCTTATTTTTCCAGCAACAATTTCTTTTGCCAGTTACTACAGCATTCACTGTTAATTGCAGACAACAGAATTTCTCTAGCTGAATTTTTTAAATTTTTTAAATAAAATAATAGGTAGCTTACAGAATTTCTGAGTCTCTTAAGATTTGCATGAAACATAGCAAAATGCATGTAGTTAAATGTCCAGCCACATCATAGTATTGCTCACCCTGGGTGAGAACGGGCATTCCTTCACAAGAAATATCTCTATACATACTGCCATCTGTGCTCACACCCGTGCATCTATGTCCCTCATGAGTTGACTGTATTTCTTTGTTTTGTTGACATTACATAATTTACTGAACTTGAATGGAAATATCTGTTTATAAATACATAATTTATAAATATATATATTTAGTTTTCCTGTTCTTTCACTAAAATTTAGCATTTTATTAAGTTTTGAGTGTGAAATACAAACAATAATAGTATTAGCACTACCACTGAAGAGGACAATTGCACAAAAAGAGTTAAGAAACCCTGACTGAGAAGAACTAAATGCCCCTGTCACAAGTCCTGATGTCCCTGAATAAAGATTTCAAACTTGCTCTCTTCAGCCTTTTTCATATTGTGCCGGGACTATTTGGTGGAACATATATTACATAAGTAAACAATGATATATGGGTCTAATACATAGAGCCTTCTCCCATTCGTGACATAAGAAGGCATTTAGAAGTTAAAATAGTAATGGGGTAAGTTGGTCGCTATATTAAATTAATGCAAATTAACTTTCCTGACAAACATTTTTAAATGAACAAATAGCTATTTAAATACTTTGTGCACATGCCTTAGCTAGAGAAGTTAAAATTCTTTAATGGCAAGAAATAGAATCTGCCTAAGATCTTTAGCAAAAGTGTATTTACTGGAAGGGCGATTAGGAAGCTCACTGAATCAAAGGAAGTAACAAAAAACCCTAAAGAATGGAAAGAGTACCCTCATTGCACTCAGTACTTCCCTCAGCTTCTACATTTGGGCTTTTGAAAGAGTTATTTGTTTTAACAGTATGAAATACCTGAAGTGTTGAGGTGCCTCTGAGCTCTCAGACTATGAGGCTGAAAGGGCCCTGATTCTGCTCCCCATGTGACCACCACAGACACCACGGGAAAGATGTGGCCTGGTCGTTGGGTGATGCTGGGAGTCCTAACTCTCTAACTGATTTCTGACACCACACCTGTGGTTATGAGACCAGAGAGAGAGAGAGAGAGAGAGAAATCCAACCTACCATGAGGTCTGTATTCATACCTTGGGTGGTAGGAAGGGGGCTTGTTACCATCTGGAGAGGATGCAAGCTTCCCAGCTCAGCCTTCTTTGATTCTTCTCTGGCAGGTGTGTTGGGGTACCTCCTTACAGCCCCTCCAGATGTAATTCCAGCCTTCCCACTAAGATTTCCCAGCTGTGCATGATAAAGGTGAGGCCTCATTTATTTTCCTGTAATTTTGACTACAACAGAGTAATTACTGTTGAAGGTTTTCACCTTCCAAGGTTGCTCCTTTTGTGACCTTTGGTTAGAGAGAATAGTAATCTTCCTAATTCTGAATTACAAGCTTCTCTAGCATCCACATTGGAGTATTTGAGGCAAAAGGAAAACTTCGAGACTCACCATTGTAAGATTTCTCAGGTACCAAGGTCTTTAGCTGGTCTTGTCTAATTTTCAGACTCTTGTTTTGTTTGTTTTATGTATATTTCTAAGGTTTGTAGTTGTTTTTAGCAGAACAAACAGGGGGAATTCTGCTTTCCTTATATTACTGGAAACTGGAATAATTTATATTTTTAACCTAATATCATTTAAAATGACAGTCTGGCTTCAAGAAGATAAGTTAGAATTGTGTTATTTATATATTTTTGTTGTAGTTAATATTTACTGAATCCTTATTTGAAGGGAAACTATTCTACACTTACTGTCTTACTGTTTTCTAGCTCACTTAAAATTCCCTGTTTAAGAAACTGAGCCATGAGAACTGACTTGCCGTGGTCACAGAGCAAGTGCCAGAATTAGGATGTCAAACTAGAAAATTTGGCTTCGGAGCCCTTTTAATTACTTCTCCATACTATCTCTCCCATCACAAGGTGGACTAGTATTGGTTTAGCAAGGTGCCTGCCTTGGACTGGTAACTATTGTTTGAAGAGTAGCATCTGTTAAAGAAATAAGAGAAGAAAGAGTTGCTAGGAAACCAAACACAAAAAACATCACCCAGGTTTCAGGTCTAATTAGTGCTGTGCATGGATTGTATACTTCCGTTTCCTTAATCTATGATTCAGTTATTCACTCATCCTCTCCGCCCCCTCCATTTCTTGGAGCATATTTTCCCTTATTGTTTACTGTCCTTCACTTGATTTCCTTTTCAGTTAATCAGTGCATTAACTTTTAACACAAAATTTCTAAATCTTATCTCTTTATGGCTGATGTTACTAAACTCTCTCCTGTGCTCTGGGACCATTATTAAGTAAAGTGAGGGTCGATCTGGTAACCAAAACAGCTACCAGATGATTAATGGGTCAGTCTGAGATTCAGTGCAGATATACTGGACAATGGGTTGATTCATGTCTCTGGTGGATCAGAATGGGACAGCACCAGATTTCATTATGCTACTCAGAATGATAAGCAATTAAAAATTTATGAACTATTTATTTCTGGAATTTTCCACTTCATATTTTGAAGCACAGTTGATCTCTGGTAACCGAAAGCACAGAAAGTGAAGCTGCAGATGAATCCTATTGTATTCCAAGGTTATGTCTTAGATGTTGCATGGTATTATTTGTAACAAAAGCTAAATGCTTAATATACTTGGCAGATAATTGGCATTAGTTCTTCATAATTTATTTTCTGAATTTAATTATATAGTTTTGGTTCTTACAAATTATTAGTTGCTTTTTAAAATAATTATGCTTGAATTCACTTTAACATTTCCTTGAACTCACTTATCACCTTAAATTGAATACCTACTGTATCAGGTGCTCTTCCAGAATGAAGGGAAAGAAGGTACATTTCCTGCACATGCAATAACATTACTTTGATTATTTATTTTATTACCACACAACACAAACACACAATATGTGAAATAAAATAAGTAATCGGTATAGTGTTAACTTGCTATAAAGAGATATACAAGGTATGTCCAGAAAGTATCCAGCCGAGCACTGTGGAAAATAGACATTATTGAAGATACAAGATATAAGAAATACTGTATGTAGGATAATAATGCCTCAGTTCCATTCAAAATGAGCACCTCAGGACCTCACACAGTTCTCCCAATAACCATCAGCTGCCCCGTGTGTTTTATGAATTTCAATGACAGTCTAAAACCTCTTCCTTTTCAAAGACGATTTTGGTTTTGGGAAAACCAGAGGTCACAGGACACCAAATCTGGACTGTTGGGAAGCAGGAGTTACCTGGGTGATCTGACATTTTAGCAAAAAACTCTGCACAAGATGTGAGCAGGCACACTGTCATGATGAAGCTGCCAATCACCACCTGGCCATAGTTGCAACCTTCTGAATCATCCACATAGTTTCAATGGAGGCATGTTCAAGTTTAACACAAAATTCAATGCAGGTTCATTGCTCTACTCACTCAGTCACTTTGAATGTGACAGCCACACAGTGCACATGCTCACTCAATGGCATTTACTTCCCCCATTGAGTAGTACAATGATGTCATAAATGTTCATGCATGTGCATTCCAGTCCACTCTCTTTGACCACCATGTTACATTGATGTTGCACAGATGTTTTCATTATATTAACAGTGGTTGGACTTTTTCTTGTACATATGTGTGTGTATTATAAGTACAAAGATATCTATACATATACATATGTATTCTTTTGGATATATATATTTCTCTCAGAATAAATGTATGTATATATATACATATATAATGTTCTTTGGATATATACACATAATATATATATTCATATAACTTAATATAAATATACATGAAATAAACAGATTAAATTAGTATATATGTATATATACATATATATGATCTGTTCATTGGAGAGATTTACATATCTATAATTATATGTATATACAACTGAATACATATAATTGTGTATTTTGTGTGTGTATGACAAAAACAACCTTAGAGGTAGTTTTAATAGGCTGTGAATGCACATGTAATGCATATATTTAGAACCAAAGAACAAACTCTTTTTTTTTACTTCTAACTCTATTTGCAAAAAATGAGCTGGATACTTCTAAAGCTTTATGTATGGTAATGCTTCATTGGATATCTTTAAAAATCTTTGTATTTTTCCTCATAGTTTGCTTGCTTGCACTTATTCCTTAAGTCAAAATACTGTTGGTTAGGCCTGGGGTTCCCATGATGGAGAACCTCTCTGTGAAGGATAATGATCAGCTGTTGAATCGGTTTGGTGTATTTGAATGAAAACAAACAAAATTGAATGGTGTCTTAGATCATGAGTGTATGTGTTGCTTACATGACAAAAATTTACAGGAAGCACTTCTTGCTTTCATCAGTTGCCCGAAACGTGGTTAAGGACACAGAGATGTTTTTCTCCCAGCCTGTACAACTTGTTCTTTAGCACGTTGGCTCTTCAACATCACTGATACTGCATGGTGCTCACAGCTCCCAGAGTCATGCCTTCCCACTGGCACATACTGAGCTGAAAGGAAGTGAGGAGACCGAAAACATGAGGCCTGAGTTTACCAGTTCAAAAATATCCTCTATATGCCTTCAAACATTTTTTCCTTATACCTGAAGTGTGCCTTTGTTTTTGAAAGTATTTACTTTTCCTTAGATGAGTAAGTTTGTAGTTTCTAAAACATAGGTAAAGTTATTTAATGCATTTTCATTATAGGTGGGAACCAATAAACAAAGAGTTCTCTAGACATAGGAAGAATTCATAAAATATGTCACTTGATGCGGATCCTGGCTGACAGGATCTGTGTATTGTGGCCGCAATGAAGTGAACAAATTCACATGGACTACAGAAGTTCTATTGAGAAAAAGGGACAGCATGGCCATTCTCTAAGAGACAAAGAGGGTCCTGGCTCCTTCCTGGACAGGCTTTTACTGCTTTTCTGGGTATATTACATCGGATGATCCTCATGTACTATGCACAGGTTGGCTGAAGGTGATTACCTTTTACAGATAACAAAGGAAAGAATGTTGCTAATAACTTCAAAGAGAAGGATGTTATGAATCGATGGGAAATGTGGTTGAACTGGTTACATTCCATACTTAGGAGGTTTACCTCGAATTTTAGGAAGTTACAGTAAGCACTTATGCCTCAATCCAGGGTGAGGGAGTTTTAACAAAAGCAAGCCTCATAAGCAGCCTCGGTAGAGTGCAGGCCTGGTTCCCATGGGAAAACCTCTCTGTGGGCGTGGCTCCTGTGTGCCAGACCTTGCTTCCCACTGGCTTTTCTGAGTGGAAGCTGGGCTACATTCCCACACCGCTCAGAATGGTTCCCTATAGTTACTTATAAGTAGTTAATAAATAGGATGAAGATATACCTAATCTCCATTTGGTACTTGTGTACTAAATAAGTATAATTTTCTACATATGCATGTGACTCAATATACAAACATCTAAAATATTCAGGCACTAAATATTTATGACATCTTATTCAGTCCTCACTGGTAACACCTTTTTACAGCCCTGTGAGGTCCCCACTAGAGGAACACAAATAAATGCCACCGCTGTTCATGGAGGTTGGCCAAGCTAACATTTTGGCTATTTTTTTCCCTGTATTACTCCAATGAAACAAATGTCCTTGGCTTCATTTTCTGTCTTTTAGCCCAGGTGCTAGAGTCTCAACTCTGGTCCTTATATTTACACCATCAGCAGGGAGGGTTGATGTGGTGGAGAAAGAGACAGGACATGTGAACAGGGCGAACCTGGGATTCATGTAACGTGGTTCTTCCATCTTGCTTACATTCTATTCTAAATGTCTTAACTATTTTCACCTCTTTCCCTTGCTTTTCACTGTATTTTGACTTAATTTTGATAATTCCTGTAGTTGGAACATTTTAACTTGGTTTAAAAACCTTCTCTTCCATGGCTTCTGGGGTAGTGCGCTTCTAGTGTAGGTGGAAGCTAGCATTGCATTACCGTTATTTCTCATCTGACAGCGTGTCTGGCCAGAGATGGGTCACGGAGCAATTCTAGGTCTCAAAGGGTATTGAAAAAGTATTGCTGTCAGAGAAACCCCACTCACTAAGACTGTCTTTATTCACTCAAAGCTTAACCCTTGCAATTAATCACAATATTACCAAACGAAATTGGTGTTCTGTTAGACATTAGAGTGAAAATGACTGCTGGTAGCCAATATTGGTAACCAATACAAAATTATCCTTTGTATTTATAAGTTTGTGTTTCATTTTCTAGTTAACATTCTTTTCCATATGGGGCAAAAGGAAAATTAAGTAACAATATCATGCTTTGGTTAATGAGGAAATATGAGTGCAGAGATGTATAAATAACTGAAGTCACATAATAGTTATTAGAATATTAAAACAAGAAGAACTTTATTTTGTTGCATGTCAGGGCACATACAAGAATTAACCAATGAATGCTTAAATAAGTGGAACAACAAACTGATGTTTCTGTCTCCCTTACTCTTCTCCTAACATTAGTAAATAAAATTTAAAAACAAATTTATTTTGAGTTAGCTCTATTACTTTACATTTTATTTTATTTATTTTTATAGACAGTAGTTTTCTCAAATTTTAACATTTATCATTAAGTAAATTTCCTGAAATGTAACACATTTATCATCCTTGAATAAGGTAGCCATAGTACAAAGCAAGCAGTGTAGATACAGACATGATTTCTGCCTCCATGGAGTTTGTTGTTTATGTAAGCTAGGGATTTTGCAGGTGCCTGATTTCTGTGTAAGTTCTGAAGTTTAAAAATAGGGGTAAAAATAGCTTGCAGCCTTATTTAAAATAAAATGAATATGTGGTAATGTACATAAAATGCCTCTTTTTCAGAACTAAATAAGCTAGTAGTTATTATGATCATTATTAGTATTGTTATCAGAATTAATGAATTTCAATGTCATGAGAAAAATGCAATTTACAAAGAAGTACAGGTTTACTCTAGAATAAGAAATCTTAAAACTTATTAAATGTCATTTAGGGCGCATTTATTAGCCACTTAGAAAAAATTCACTTTGCATTTCTTTCAAATAAGCTACCCTGGCTCATTTACTATGCTATTAATTTGCAAAGCTGAGGAGCAAGAACAAGTGATTTGGGTAGTAAAATTGTAAAAGTAGTGTATGGACATTTAGTGATTGTGCTGAGGGATTAAGGCAATTATAGAAAAAATCAGCCTAAAAGTGCCATGGAAAAGCATTTTTAAAACGTTTATTATTCAGATGACTCATCTAAAATGGATAACTGCTCTGACTGATTATTGCTTAAGACTGTTTAATTTCTTTAAATGACTTAATCACTGAAAACTTTATGTATAAGTTTGGATTTCAGGTAATTATTGAAGGAGAAAGAAAAGTTCCTTGTCAGTGGATCTCAGTTTGAAATTAGAAATTAAATGAGAACAATAAAACGTACACCATGAGATTTCTTTCAAGGTTAATGATAACTCAGTTTTAGAAACAATATATTCAGACATGACTAGCTCTCAGCAAAAGTAAGTTAAGTTTATTTTTGGTGTATGCAGTCTTTACTCATTACCTTTTGTTTTACTTTGTGAAAATACTCATTCCCTCATCCACCTCCATTTTATATTACCAGTCTCAGCCTTCCACTAATACCAGCTCTGAGAATTACATATATGTATAATGTGTGTGTGTGTTATACAAGGTTATTTTTATTTTAGGTCCAAATGCCAAATGTGGAATTAAAGAAAGAAGGGTAAGGTGAGAAGAGGGACTTTTCAGCCTTTAAATTAAAAACATCTAATTAGGGTAATCATATGTCCTAGTTTTCCCAGAAGAATACTATGTTACCTCTGTTGTTCTAGCATAATTAATTGCATCCCATATGACATTAAAATATCTCATGGTTTGGAGGATAAATCATTTGACCAACAAATTATAAAAACAAACTATTTATTATGACTAACGAATAATTCAGAACAAAAATTATAAACACATTTTACTTAATTTGTATATATTTGTGTATATATATATTTGTAAATGTAATATCCTAATTAATATATACTTCTTATTCTTTTAGGCTGGTTTGTAGAACTCCTTCCCCTTGACATCTTGTTCACAAATAGCAAGACTGCCATAAGAAAAATTCTCTTGATTTCTTATGCTGCCATAAAAGTAAATGACAAATTTGTAGGAGTTGTCCGTTGGTCTATATAATTTATATGCATAAGCTCAATTTTAATTAAGATATTATGTGTGGTTTGTATAGGTATATCAGGTAAAATTATGTCTATAGTAAAAACAAATTAAACCTCCAAATCTTAGGATTTTAACTTGATAGAGATTTGTTTTCCCCTTAAGAATATTCTGGAGCATTGTGGGAAAATTTTTAGGACAGCTTCTTGCAAATGACAATTCAAGAATCATGTTTGTGTCTTATACCTCCACAGTTTTAACATATATAGTCCAAGTGTGCTTCAGAAGAGGAAGAAAGAACATAAAATATTATAAAAGGTGCATTCAATAGGCTATTTATTTGCACTGCTTCAACCCAAAAGAGTGATATTTGTTACTTCTACCCATGATCCTCTGACCAGAAGTAGTCATAGTTCCAGTCATTAAAAATCTCTCTTCTAATTCATTATTGATAAAGAAAACACAATTCCCTCCCCATGGAGACAATTCCAAAACCTATCTCATCACTGCATCCAGCTCAAAAGTTCAGAATCTAGTGGTATAAAATAGTCTCCGTGTTGAATCTGATGCGACTCCGTCCAGTTATCTGCCTCTGTACACCATATTTAATGGCATAAATAGATGAGATAATTACAATAATTACTTCTGTTTAGAAAGAACAGAAAACATTCAGCAGTTATTCATTCGGAACAATTTTTAAACACCACTGGAAAGCATTACACTCATCTTTGATCTGATGCAGTGGGTGTTTTAATGATACCTGGTTTTGTTCTCTGGGGGGTACTGTTTTCTGTGACTTCCAGACCCAGGGTATGGAGATTTTTTTCTATTTTATTACCTTTTTTGAAAAATACCAGGATGAACTTTTGGAAATATACTTGTAGCTATCCAGCTTTCTAGGCCTGCTTTGTGTTATTCTAGATTTTTTTATTTAATGGAGTTAACTGATTAAAAGGTAGTTAGCAGATAGAGTAGAATAATGAGAAAAAGTGTTTTCTGTAGATTATGCTTTTATCAGCAGGCCATTTGAGCAATGGGAATGAAACCACATTTTTAAATCACCTACCAGTTAAAAGCTGAGATCTTGATCCCTACTTGTGGGTCTCCTATATGTCTTATTTTTAACTTAATTCTAAACTGAGAATTAAAATAAAATACTGAGTCATTTCCTAAAATCTCCTCCTCAAGTCTGGTTAAACTACTCTGAAACATGTCTATCTTAATGGAAATCCTTTAATAGATATAAATGTTTGAATGATACAATAGATTAGGCTCATTACTTTCCTTATTCATAAGGGTTATTAGAAAAGTAAAAATATTGTATGCATGTTAAAGTAATTATTATTTCATCTCTAATAAAATACTATTATTAAATATAATTCTCACTAAAATGTTATATGTTTGTAGATAACAAAATGGTGTGAAAAGATTATCTTTAAAACAAGTTTTTTAAAAAATAACATATAAGTACCTTATAGTATTGTTTTTGTTATTCTTACACAGCTCTCCAAAACTGTAAGTGAGCAGACCAGGGACTGTCCACATAGCATCCTCATAGGTCTTTCTCTGGTGAAAGACCCAGCAATTAATGCTGGAAGGAGCAGATCTTTATTTGCAATGTTCCAACCTTGGGGAGGCTCAAAATGTCTTAGCTGGGAGCCTTGGGTTTCCCTGGAAACCCAACACTTCCCATACTCCCCTCCAGGTTCCTAGCCAAAAACCCCAAATTTGCCCACATCCTTGTCTTAATCCATATGAGCAAATAATTCTCCAGTCCCTCTGGAAGACACCAAAGTCACCATCCTTATGCAGCATCTCTCTCCTTCAGGATCTGGGCAATGTGTCTGTCAGCCTCCATTTAATAGTCCAGAAAAGCATGTCCCATGTTTCTCTGGATCATGTTGAAACTCAGAAAAGGCACAGGTCTTCACAGTCAAGGTAAAAATCCAGATGCAGCAGGACAGGATCTTGCAAGGAAGTCCCTTGTAGCTCGGTTGGCCACATGGTCCCCCTCCTCGTTATAAACTACAGTCTACATGGCAGAAACCCTCCTTCTCCTTTCTAAATTGTGTGGCAAAGACTGCTCCAAGATGCATGGTCAAGAGACCCTGCATTGCTGCTGACCTTGAACTTTAATTCTCACCCTGCTCCTCCTCTATAACCTTGTTTCTGACTCCTCCCACAATTGGCTATACTTGCCAGTACTCTAATTTCTTCTACCTTTCTCCAGCCAACATTTTAGTTCAGACAGGCTTGGCCATGTGATATAGGGGAACTGTCTTCCTGCTCTGGCTTAAGCACAGCAAGCTTCTGGGGCTACATCACCAGTCAAAGTCGAGTCACAGTCACACAGTTCTCCCTGGTTCCAAGTATTGGCCACAGCTATTTAACAAATCTATGAAGCTAGCCAGCTGTTACTGACATGCAAAGTACCTCTCAACCAGTCACTTGGTCAGTCCACATCTCCTTGCCCCAAGTGATGGTGGTGGGAGTTTTAGGACTTCTTAGCCTGCACCCTGTCCTTGTAATTGGAAAAGACACAGGCCTTTGGGCTGCCTGTCACTACCAAACGCAATTAGCAATGATAGCAATTAAATCTTTTATGGGCGCTTTATTCAGGTCAGTGATTTGAAAAAATGGCGGGTTCATACCTTAACAAATCGTCTTGTCTTTTCTTTCTAGGCCAGACCTTTTATAAGATGGGTGTGGGTGGATAAACAAGGTGCAGTGAGGGCTTTGAAATTCAAGGGGGATTAGGTGAGCGAAGCTGAAGCATTCCTGTCCTGGGCAGTTAGCCTCTTCCCAGGAATGGTGGCCATCTGTATCTTCCTGGAACACAAAAAGTCTGGATGTCCTCAAGCAGGAATCTTCTGTCAGTGCTCCAGAAGGTCAGCTATTTTCCCAGGACCCAGGATGGGCCTTATCTGTAGTTTCTGAAACAAAAGCTTTAACATACACATTACTTGCTAGACTTAAAACTTTTTACCTTAAACTAAAAGTTTCCAACTCTTGAGTCCTCTATCATCCTGAACCTCAGTCCATACCCATTACATTATGAGTTTTAATAGCCTTGATCTAGTTGATCTAGTATTTCAGTTTAGTTTTAGTACACTTTCTTTGAGTCTCTTTCTAGTGTCTATATAGTATTACTATCTTGCTTAACTAATAGTATCATTTTTGCCTTTTAGAGTCTTTATTGATAGTGCATAATAGCTTTTGGAGATACTTTTGTTATGGGAAATGAAGCGACCAGACACCGAGGGATTCTGGAGTACGAGGTTTATTCCTTTTTACGTGCACGGGCTCAGAGGAGTCAGTCTCCAAATTCTGAGCTCCGAACAAAAGATTCTTGGGGAATATATAGATTAGGGGTCTTCCTATCTACGTGGCAAAGCAGGATACAGAAGCAGAATGTGGTAATTAGTTCTATCTACGGGGCAGAAGCAGAGTTCAAAGGCTAAATGTGAAAATTGGTTCTATCTGCGGGGGTGCTAGCCCTAGTATTTGCTTTATTTGCTCTTCCCAGATGGCCTTATTGTTCTCCTATGGCGCCTGGGGTCTTGGGTGAGCAAAGGTCTCCCAGGGTTTCTCCTATCACTTTTCTACCATTTTCATAACTCATAATGTTACCGAACAAGAGGAGGTCCGAGGGAGGGGCAATACAATATTTGGCCCACCTAGGGATGCCAAAAACTGCTATACAACAGGGGCCCCTCCCAAAAACAAAATACTAAAATCTACTGGGCCCTTCTGTCCGCCGCCAATTGGAAAGACATCTCCCAATGCCAGAGATTTGTGAAAAGGAAACAAAATGTTTATTTAATGCTATTCAGGCCTAATGCCACCACTAAAATATCAAAGTCCTTTAGGGTATACACCTACACCCACACAGCTCTCCCTTCTCCCACTGTCCCAACTCCGGGTACTGTAAATCAGGAAAAGAGCACACGTCTGTATTGCAGGCTGCTGGCACCGTCAGCAGTGTCACTGTGCAGGATCTCGAGTTAATCCAAAGTACTGTGGTACCCTCTCATGGTCCACTTGAGAGTTCTTTGTACCCAGTTCCAGTCAAAGTCTCTCTTGCTTTTTCAGGCCCTGCGGCCAAAGGGGGCACCCCAAAGCCGCGTGGGCCTCTTCTACCAAAGCTGCAGGAGTCCGCACTCCACCAGAAGCATGTGGCTTTCTTCTTCACCTGGCTGCAGGGATCTCCATTCTGGCAAAGCTGCGTGGTTTTTCCCTTTCACCTGGGAAAGAGGGGGTCCGCACCCTGCCAAAACCACGTGGCTCCCTCTTTCACCTCACCAAGAGGGGGTCCTCACTCTGCTGAAACCATGTAGCTCTCCCCCATCTGGCCAAGCGGGGACCCTTCATGTCTCGGAGCCAGTCTTTTCCAAGCTCCCACACAGCGGCACCCTCCCTCAGGGGCGCAGCCCCTCATTACCTCCTGAGTCCAAACCCTTCTCGCTCAGGAGAGCAGCTCCTAGTTTTCATCCTGAGTCCCTCAGTTCCACTACCTTCTCATTCAGGAGCACAGACCCTAGTTACCTTCTCCTGAGTCCCCTGCTACTCCATCTTGAGTTTCCTAAGTTCCATCCTCAGTCCCTGCGACTCCCTTCTTCCTGGCTCCAAACTTGGCCACTGCTATTTAACATATCTATGAAACCAGTTAAAGGTTATAGATATGTTAAATGGCCATTCTAGAGGTTAGCTGCAAAACTGTTGCTATGCGAAACAGCTCTCAATGGCCCTGCTCCACTTCCCCCTGCTTGGGAGGGGGGCGCGGATGGGTTGAGGACATCTTATATGTCTCTCCAATATTTCTATACACTTTGAATTCTGGACACCATTCCAAATCTGTTGGGGGCCCCCCTGGCTGCACCCTGTATCAATAATAATTATGATCTCTTTATCATCACTCTTTTCTTTCCTCACTTATATTATTAATGAGATTACTGTTTTGTTTTTGTTGCTTTGACGTTTTTCTCCCAGAATGGAAAGGCCTAATCTTACGGTCTTAAACATGTATAGTAACTCACTCATTCAATTAATTCTGCTTTTAATCATAATTTTTATAATGTTCCAATAACATTGAAAAATTGTCTATATAAAGAAATCATACAAAGATTTATTTACAAATTCTCAATCTTGATCTAAGCTTATAATCTATTTTAGTATTAACTAAAGATATTTTGATGTACACTTCTTTGGAGTTTTCCTTTTAAATATGTTAAGAACTTCTCCCATAGGCAGAAAAATGGCATATACAACAATGTCTTCACAGTTGATACTAAGAGAATTTTGTTAGTACTGATAGGGGACTCAAGACTGGGGAAAATTTTAGCTTAAGGAAAAAGTTTTAAGTCTAGCAAGTAATGTGTATGTTAAAGCTTTTGTTTCAGAAACTACAGATAAGGCCCATCCTGGCTCTTGGGAAACAGCTGGCCTCCTGGGGCACAGGCTAGAGATTACTGCCTGGGGGCATCTGGGCCTTTTGTCTTCCAGGAGAGCAAACAAACACCTCCCCCAACCCCTGACCCTTCCCACCTTGCTTAGGAACAGCTAACTGTCGGGACAGGAATGTTGCCGTTTCTGAATCTCAAAACCCTCACCTCACCTTGTTTGTCCTCCCCCACCCCTCTCATGAAAGATCTGGCCAGGAAAGAGAAGGGAAGATGGTTTGTTAGGGTATGAACCCGTCATCTTCTCAGATTGCAGGCCATCTGAATAAAGTATCCATAAAAGATTCAATCACTTTCATTGCTTATTGGATTTGGTAGTGACCGACGGCCCAAACGTTGGTGTCTTTGCCAGTTACAGTACAATAATAGAATGGTTTGTTTTTATTAAGTGTTTTTTCTAGAGTTATTATTGAGCTTTTCGGCTAAGACCTTAAAATAGTTGAAGTTAATCATCATAATGCTAAATATAGATAATATACCTCCTTCACTTTATCTAAGGATTCAAACTATCAAGGATATTATGTAATTTCGCAAAAGGAATACAGCCAAAATGCAAAAACAGACTTTCATTCCAATGCTTTCTAACTTCAAAGTTCCTTTTCTTAAATCCTACTTATACAAAGTTACATTGTATACACCCATTAGACCAGCACAGTGGTACAGTGGTGTTTGGTTTGCTATAACTGATGAAGTTATGTGTGTGTGTGATAAGAAGTACGCTTTTTTTTTTTACCTAGAAGTATATATTGACTAATTTGTCTTCTAAATTACATTAAAAATCAGTAAGTTTCTAAGGGTCTTTGGAATGAAAAGAACTGTATAAATGGGAGCTAATATTCTCTTGTGTTCTCTAATGTCCTTCCTGTAACAGTCAAGGAAATAATTGCTTTTACAGAGTTACTTAGTTCTAAAGCTTCCTTCTGCCTATAGACAGGCATCAACAGATGATTGTCTGCAGGTATTTGCCTGGGGTAAGCTATTGAATGTCAATGCAAATCAGGGCAGCTTCCTCAACTGTAGAATGTTACTGGCAGGAACCTTGCAGGCATAGGTATATTTTAAGACAGTAGAACTGCACAGTGCTCAATGAGTTCATATCACCAAATAACTATTTTGACCTTGATATAAGTTGTTTTATAATGTCTGTATAATACACTTTATGTTAAAACATATTACTAGTAAATGAAAAAGTCAGTGATTGTGAATGTGGTTTAAAACACATTTAAATAATTTTAAAATATGTAACTTATAATATGCTTGTATTACATTTTTATATATATAAAATACTTGACAATAGTCATAATAATAATTACAGTTCAATATTGTGATAAGTGTTTCAATGCTAAATTTAAACAAACTTTTTGTAAGATTACATTTTATACATTTATTTGATAAAAACAAAATTCCAGAAACAAAATTCTAAACTGGCTTAAACATGTAAATGTTTTATCTATTGCTTCTTCTTTTTCAAAAGAAATGACATACATTTGTAATGGTTTGGGACCTAGCCGCTTGCCATTCTAAAGACTGTTTCTCTCTTTACAAGTAAGGTGATGTGCTAATTAACTGTTAAAATTTGGGCTAGAGTGTTGAGAAATAAAATGAAAATGTGCTATGGTGAAAAAAACAAACAGCATTTCTCTATTTAGATGTATTCATCTTACTATTCCCAGTGGGACAAAAAAAATTGATGAAATTGTTATGCAAAGAAGAAACAATATCACCTTTTAAATTACAATCTGGATGAGGGTCTAGGAAACACAAACAGCAACACTAAAATAGACTTTATTGTTCCTGAAAAGAATCAGTATTTTTGCCAAATGTACAGCATCACAAATCATGTATGTGTGCACACATACATGCATGGTCTGTCCAGAAGATATCCCACAATGAAATACAAAAAAAAGAGACATTTATTGAAGAAGATATAAGATATAAGAAACATTGTACATAGGACAATGACACCTCAGTCCCATTCAAAGTAGGTGACTTGAGACCTCACACAGTTCTCCCAGTCACCATCAGCTGCCTTGTTGTATTTTCCTGAGTCTTGTAGATGGTCTGAAATCTCTTCCCTTTCAAAGGTGATTTTAGTTTTGGGAAAAACCAGAAGTCTCAGGGCACCAAATCTGGGCTGCAGGGGGATTGAGTCACCGGGGTGATTTGATGTTTTGGCAAAAAACTCTGCAAGAGACATAATGCATGAGCAGGCATAGTGTCATGATGAAGCTGCTAATCACGAGTTGCCCATAGCTATGACCCTCCAAATCATCTGAATAGTTTCTGTGGGAGAATGTTGAAGCTTAACACAAAATGTGATGCAGATTTGTGGCTGTACTCTCTCAGTCATTTTGAATGCTGCAGCCACACAGTACACATGCTCACTCAGGGGCTTCTACTGCCCTCACCGACTAGTACATAAGTAGTAATTGTTCATGCATGTGAATTCCAATACATTTTCCGTGGCTGCTAGGTTACATCAGTGTCATACAAACCATTCTCATGGTATTAACAACAGCTGGACTTTCTCGAGGCAGTATCATATGTATGTATATATGTTTGTATCTATGTATACACATACACACACACATATATATATATATGTACGTATATTTGAGTTTAAGATAGCATCTTGTTTACTCTTGGACTAAGTCTCTTAGCATTATATAAATGTTAAGACCTAATAAGAATACAACTCATAACATTGAAAACTAAGACTAACAACCCATCATCAGAATGTGAACCTCTTTTGGCTAACAGCATTGCACATATTTATTTTTTTTTGAATTTTATTTATTTATCTTTATGTTACCGAACAAGAGGAGGTCGTCCGAGGGAGGGGCAATACAATATTTGGCCCACCTAGGGATGCCCAAAACTGCTGTACAACAGGGGCCCCTACCAAAAACCAAAATACTAAAATCTACTGGGCCCTTCTGTCCGCCGCCAATTGGAAACACATCTCTTAATGCCAGAGATTTGTGAAAAGGAAACAAAATGTTTATTTAATGCTATTCAGGCCTAATGCCACCACTAAAATATCAAAGTCCTTTAGGTTATACACCTACACCCACACAGCGCTCCCCTTCTCCCTCTGTCCCAACTCCGGGTACCGTAAATCAGGAAAAGAGCACACGTCTGTGTTGCAGGCCGCTGGCACCGTCAGCTGTGTCACTGTGCAGGATCTCGAGTTAATCCAAAGTACTGTGGTACCCTCTCATGGTCCACTGGCAAGAGTCCTTTGTACCCAGTTCCAATCAAAGTCTCTGTTGCTTTTCAGGCCCCGCAGCCAAAGGGGGCACCCCAAAGCCGCGTGGGCCTCTTCTACCAAAGCTGCAGGAGTCCGCACTCCACCAAAAGCATGTGGCTGTCTTCTTCACCTGGCTGCAGGGATCTCCATTCTGGCAAAGCTGCGTGGTTTTTCCCTTTTACCTGGGAAAGAGGGGGTCCACACTCCGCCAAAACCACGTGGCTCCCTCTTTCACCCCACCAACAGGGGGTCCTCACTCTGCTGAAACCGCGTGGCTCTCTCCCCAATGGCTGCCGTGCCTGGCTCTTAAATCCCAGCACCCATCTTCCTCTGTACCCCTATTTCCGACTCCTCCCAAAATCAGTTACACCTGCCAGTATTCTGTATTAATACAAGTTTACTGGGCTGCCATCGTTAGTCTGGGCAGTAATCATCCCATGTCCTCGAGCCAATCTTCTCCAAGCCCCTACGCAAGCGCTGTAACTTGGGGGGACCTGCCCCCAGTTACATCTTGGGGGGAAGTGACTTCATCCCCCTAGCTCCAAGCCTGGCCACAGCCATTTAACATATCCAAGTGACCGCCAGAGGCTATAGATATGTTAAAAGACAATGCCATGGATTAGCTGCAAGGCTGTGGCTGTGCAAAACTGTCCCTTCCCCCCCAACTCACACCTGTGGGGGTGGGGTGAGGACATCTTATATGTCTCTCCATCATTCCCATACACTTTGAATTCTGGACACCATTCCAAATCTTTTTCTGGGGGGGCCCCTCTGTCTGCACCCTGTATCATTTAGAGAGGAAGGGAAGGAGAGAAGGAGAGAAATATCAATGGATGGTTGCCTCTCGTGAGTCCCCTGCTGGGAACCGGCCTGCAACCCAGGCATGTGCCCTGACTGGGAATTGAACCACAATCGTGTGGTTCACAGGCCCGAGCTCAATCCACTGAGCCACACCAGCCAGGGGCATTGCATATATTTAAAAGGAGTCCTGAGGCATAAATAAGAGGAAAGATCAGACATACATCAATGTATTCCCTGGACTCACAGAAGGATGCACAGAATAAGATCGATACCTCAGACAGCGAGAAATTACAAGGAAAAATAGATTGTCCAAGGTGACTGGGCACAGTACAGTGAGTCCAGGATGTACAGATTTCCCAGGAAAAGATGCTTTGATGAAAGAGGAGGCCTTTACAGAAGAAATTTGTTTCTAAAAAATTCAAGGGCTCTTTTTCTCTTTATCATTGTTCAAATTATTATTGAACCAATCTGGTACTATGTACAAGAAACTCACATTACTCTATTTTTGTTAAAGCTGAGGGGTTATGCCAAGAGGTGTACGTGTTGAGATCTGGGAAATTGAGAACATAGCCTGACCACAGCAAAACAGGCTGATTGTAATCTGCTTAGCTTTGAATTTTGAAACCCCACCCTGTTCCCACGCACGGTCTCTGTCAGTAAATAGCTAACAGCCACATCTGCTTCTGTTCAACACTTGCTTGTGAGCCCCTATATAAGGACTTAGCTGTAAGCACTCGGCGCGACTCTCATCTACAGCCCCACATTGGGCACCGTGTCTCCGGACACCCCGAGAGTTCTCTCCTGCGCAGGTTAAGCTTGGCCAATAAAATAAGATCTAAACCCTGAAAGGTCTTCGAAAATTATTCTCGTGTCGAAAATTATATTCTCGTAGATATAACATATGCACCATTCAACTTCCAAGGTGTAGAAAAATGAGGAGATTCATCTGGCAACTCCATGGGCAATAAACACCACAATACAGCCTACAAAGCGTTTTGGTTGGCAAAGATCATTCCTGGTTATACCGCTCCTCATCCAAGAATAATGAACAATAAAAATCAATATATGACAAATAAAAATATTATTCAGATTAAAGAAAAGTCTGTGCCATACTAAAAATTCAAAGAAAGAATATACTTCTGGAAATAGTATAATAAACGTATGTGAATTTTAAAACAATTCTCTAGAATTATTAAAATACTCCTGGCCTATGAACAGAAATAGAATGTTACTGAAAAGTAAAAGACTGACATTGAATGTGAATTTATTGAGAGATATATTCTATTGACTCTAGAAACAAATAAAATGAATCTATTGGGTCACCATATCACTGTAAAATACAAATTTGGGACAGAAATATATAAGGCAGAAGAAGGAAAAAAGATCAAATTATGAGAGGGAAGTCGATAACTAAGGAAAATAGAGACTAGTGATGCAGTTTAAGTGTTCTAGAAACTCAAAGAAAAATAATCAATATCCATTAGACTTAGATATGGAAAAGAGACATTAACAAAGGTTCACCGTGTGACCAGTTATACTATGAATTGGGAACAATCAATAAATTCTCACTCTAGGCCCACCATGTAAATTTTTAAAATGTTAAGCTTGAGTCCTACATTTAACAAAGAAACAAAAATCTCAAAATAATATATTTATAAAGAATTAAATGTCTTTTGTCTTAAAATCTTCTCTGGAACACTGAATGCTATAACATATATTTATACACCATGGTATATAGAGATACATGTCGTCTATAAGGTGGCAGAAAAGTAGGCTTACAGTTGCAAGTATGAAAAATAGTAGAATAATTAATGAATAATAATACAAGAGTAAACTTTGTTTCATGTACTCAGAGCTGTAAACCTACTTTTGCTGCACTTATATATAATCGTTGAAATAAAAACTTTACTTGAGAATTGTATATTGATAAAAGTTTTAATTAACATGTAAAGGCTACATATTAATAGTCTCAGATATACAAGGTGTCAGAAATATATTGTGATTGTCTTCCTAAAAAAGGGTACACAGATACCTATTTTAGTTCCCATTAGCACAAATTAATATTACTAACTCAAAAATGGTGAACGTACTTCAAACAGGACAAGCATGGAGTGCTGATACTAGTGAGCTGTGGTAAATAATAACAAAATAAAATTGTAAGTATGGTTATAAAACAATACAATCTTAATATAATTATTAGAATATTGTATAATTCAGAAATAAGTTAGTATTACAAAGTTAAAACTATATAAGCGCCCTGGCTGGGTGACTTGGTTGGAGCACTGTCCCATGCCCCAGCATGTTGCCAGTTTGATCTTCGGTCAGGGCACATGGCTGTGTTGCAGGTTCTATCTGAGGTCCAGGCATAAGAGAAGTGACTGATGGATGTCTCCCTCGATTCCATGTTTCTCTCTCTCCCCCTCTCTCTCCTTCTCTCTCTCTAAAAGATGTTGAGGATTAATATGAATATTTGTACTCTTTTATAAATGTCTCTCTATTTTCTTCATCCCCCAGGCCCTGGCAATCACTTTTCCATTGTGTTTCCATGAATTTAGCTTCTTTTTTAAGGTTCCACATAAAAGTGATTCTATACAGTATATGTTTTTCTCTAGCTGCATTAGTTCATTCAGCATTATGCCTTTAAGGGTATGTGTGTATTAGATAAAAGAAATCTTCTGGCACATGGAGGGGATCAAGACTCTGAGGAGCTGACTTTGGGACCTACTACAAAGGGAAGACTTGTTGATTTATTGTGTTTCCTTAAGATGATAACTCTCTTCCCATGATGCTTCAATAAGGTTTTCAATCGGGACTTCCTGCTGGCCAGCCCTTCTAGTTCATCCTGGTAGCCAAGATGGCATTCCAGGTATTCTATGTTCTTCTTCAGTTTATCCAGAAACTCTGTCATGAATTCTAAGAGGTCAGAAGAGAATTCTCAGAAGATAAAATTTTGGGGTCTTGCAAGGACTTAACATGTTCTTCACCTGCAGAGAGACTTCACAGTTTATATGCCAATTTCCCAGTAACAAACTTTCAAATATAAACGGAATAAAATCTGAGGATCTATTGTATAACATGATGACTAGAGATGATAACACCGTACTGTATAATTGATAATTGATATGTGTTAAGCTATTAGAACTGAAACGTTCTCACACAAAAATATATAAATATGAGATGATACATAGGTAAATTAATTGGATGGGAGGGATCCTTTTAAGAGTCTTTACATATTTCAAATCATATACTTTAAATATCTTCTAATTTTTTAAAAAAATTCTACCTTAGTACAGATGAAAATAAATTAAACTTGTGTAAAAAGTATATGAGAATCATTTTATCTTATTTTTTAAAGATTTTATTTATTTAGCCCTGGCTGGTGTAGCTCAGTGGATTGAGCATGGGCCTGTGAACCAGAGGATCGCGGTTCGATTCCCAGTCAGGGCACATGACTGGGTTGCAGGCCAGTTCCCAGCAGGGTACTCACCAGAGGCAAACATACACTGATATTTCTCTCCTTCCCTTCCCCTCTAAAAATAAATAAATAAAATCTTTTTTTTAATTTATCTTTAGAGGGGAAGGGAAGGAGAAAGGGCAATAAATATCAATGTATGTTTGCCTCTGGTGAGTACCCTGCTGGGAACTGGCCTGCAACCCAGGCATGTGCCCTGACTGGGAATCAAACCACAGTCCTGTGGTTCATAGGCCCGCGCTCAATCCACTGAGCTATACCAGCCAGGGCTGAGAATCATTTTAAATAAACAAAATAATAACAAAGTTCGGTCTTAATGCAGGACCATAAAATCATGCTAAGTTACTTATCTTGAATGTAGGGGCTTATTTGTTCATGAGTTGAATTATAATGATATTATAAAGTATCCTATAATTAATAAGTGTAAATACAATATCAAATCTCAATGCAGTAGGTTATGTCCTGGGAGAGAGAAGGGGGATGCTGATTCAAAAAGCAACACATAACTTGATTAAGCAGCCCTTGAGTAATAGTCAAAAAACTTAAAATAACCTACTAAAATACTTCAGAGGCAAATAATTTACAAATATTTCAGAAAAAGTAATCAGTAAGCAAAATGTTCTGTGTCATAAAAAAGATAAAAAACACCACATTCATTTCTGTGCAGCACAATTATCATGTCATATCCTGACAGAGGTTGCAACTACAAGGAAAAGTACATATACCTCGAATTTGTCTGTAGGAAAATGTCTCAGATGGCGTTCCATGATTGTGATCTTCTGGTGTTTATGTCCGCTTGTCCCTCCTCTTTAAAGTGGGCTGGATCAATGAATTGGTGACTCACTTTTAATGGAAAGAATACAGCAGAAGTAATAAGATGTCACAACTGAATTTAGGCTATAAAAACACTTTGGTTTCTTTCTTCCAGTCTCCCTCCCTTTCTCGTCCCTCAGTGTAGGGTAAGCGTGCAAACCTGTGGGGAGGTCTGTGAGGTAAGGAATATCCGCAGCAAAAATACAACGAGGTCCTCTGTCCTGCTAAGGAGCTCACAAAAGAGCCTGGAAGGGAATCTCCTCCAGTTCAGCCTTGAGGTGACTGCAGCTGCTGCTGACGTGGTGATTGCAACCTGCTCAGAAAAGCAGAAAAGAGCTCAGGTTGCAGAAAAGAGCCAGAGGCACTCACCTGCATTACTACTGGCTTCCTGGCCCTCAGAAACAGTGAGATAAATATTTTTTTTCTTTTTTAGCCACTTCACTTTGAGTAATTTGCTACACAGTAATAAATAATTTTAGACTTACTTAGAAAGTACTAAGGAAATATTGAATATTAATATATGTGTATACCTGTACCAAAATATTGTATGTATAGTATATATTATATTTAAATGTGTGTATAAGAAATGGAGGATTAAAAATAAGGTTGAAGCAATATCCTAGTGATAACAACAACAAAAAAAGAGTGAATAGCAAATAATAAAACAAGGCATGAAAAAATATCAGCCTAGAAAAGCTCGATTTCTGAAGTGATTTGCAGCAAGAAAGAACTGAGAAAAATGCTTACAAAGGAATATTTCAGAAATGCTTCTCAGAACTGAACAATATATATATTACCAGATTGGGGAAAATTAAGATCACAGTAAAACAAATTAAAAAGATTCACAGAAAATTATTTTGAAATTTTAGAGCTTTTAAGAAAATATAATAATTTTAGAACTCATAGAGAGGAAAAAGTAATCAGAAGAGACAATTCAAATGTCACTGGCTCTCTTGACAATAACCCTGGACACAGAAGGTGTGAGGGTAGAATAAAGACATTTCGATATGGAACTTCCAAAATGATTCTGCTTCACATTCCACTTTTATGTCATTGGAATGCTCAATTTCTTTAAAGATCCACATAATAGGCACTTTAGATCTTACAGACCACAAGTTCTGGGTTGCAACCAGTCAGCTCTGGTATAAACAGCTATAGAAAATATATCAGTGGATGTGTGTGGCTGTGTTCCAATTAAGCTTTGTTGATAGACACTGGAATTCAAATTTCATACATCATGGAACATTTTTTTCAGCCATTGAAAAATGTAAAAATATTTTTAGCTTGTGAATTGTATAAAATTGATTATGGACCAGATATGGGCTTCTGGTCTATAGTCTGCTGACCTCAGCACAATGGAATACAAGCTTTCCTCAGGCAGAATGAACAAAAAAACAGGAAGTTATAAAAACCAGGATAAAGAAGAGTCAACCCAGAAATGAGGCAAAAGGTGTCTCCAGAACGAAGGTAAATGGAGATCCCAGGAAGACAGTAATATAACTGTCTCAAGATCTCAAGATCAACCAGTCTAGTTAGAACAGGAGAAGAGAGGGCTCCAGAGAGATTTACCAAGGAAAACACATTGAAACAAAGTGAAATAAAACACGACAAAGCTGATAGATTCCCCAGTGTGGTTTTTTTTTTTTTTCAGAAAAATCTTAAAGGTTTATTAGAGCCTTGACTATAAGGAGTAATGATAAGTATAGATAAGTATAGATAAGTTAAGTAATTATTCATAAGTTAAAACAAACAAATGAACAACTTAGAAGTGTCAATCAAGAGCAAATTTAAGTGTCATAACTGTATAGATTTGGACAATAGTTAAAATAATCACAGAATATTGATTTAATTAAAAATACACTATATTAGAGACACCATTAGAGGTATGTGTTAGGATAATGACAGATGATTAAGTAGTTAAAATCTGAAAATTTAATAGACAGCCTTAAAATATATTATTTAGAAAAGGTGAGTAACCACCAAAAAAGATGGGTAGCAATAGGAAGGTCCTCCTTTTGAGCTGCAGGAGGCCTGCTCAGGACCACTGTTTTATCTATGTGTCCTGTATATATGGATTTGAAATAATGTTTTAATATCAATCATTTTATTATGAAAATCATTAAATAAAAAGTAAGAAAAAATCAATTTCCATTTTATAAATGGCTGTAACCTAGATGGCATGTTGATAATTATATTAACTACACAATATTTATTTTATTTTTCTTAGCAATTAGAAATACAAAATGCATTGCAGCAATAACTGTGAGGACTGGAGATCATTTGAAGAAAACAAAACTTGAAGGAATCTCACATTGAAAAAAGATAAATGTTTGAACTTGCTTTGCCTATAATGCTCTCCCCCCAGATGTGTGCCTGGCTTGTACCTTTCCCAGTTTCAGGCTTCTGCAAAATATATAGTTTTTTTTTGTTTTTGTTTTTGTTTTACTGAGGTGTTTCCTGATCACCCAACCTGCACAAATACTCCCTGCCCTTCTTCCCTGCTTTATTTTCTCCCATAGGTTTTATGAATATCTCACATAGTGTGTTTCATTTTTTGTTCATTTGTTTTTTTCTTTTTCATTGTTTCTCTGTTCCCTTTAGGATGTAAGCCACATGAGGGCAGGAGTGTGACTCTGTTTCACTATTTATATATTCCCAAAATCCAGAGCAGTATCTCCCACATAGTAGGCATTTGCCACATATATATGTTCTAACAACTGGGTTTTAGCAAATTAGAAGCAATGAGCAAAACTGAATCAAGTAAGAATTTCACATTACCCACAATGAATGTATCCGTGTAATAAACTATGCATCTCTTCTCCACAGGGAGCTGTACTGAAGCCTGGTGAAATGGTTCTTGGTGAAATGGTTCTTACTTCACTGTACGCAGGGAGCATTGTAGTAGAAGTAGCAGGCACCAGTCAGGTGTGTGGTGGCTGTTATCATTAAGTCCCCGAGAAGCAAGATATTTTGAGAAATAATGAAAAATAATGCCTGGTAATGAAAAAAGTTAGTTTACCTAGAAATCAACAGATAGGTAAATGGAAAAGAATATTCAGCCTTGAAAACAACTGTAGTGTGTGCAGTCCTTATGAGTGAGTTATAAAATGGGTGAGAGTTAGTGGGTAGCTGGGAAAATTTTAAGTTAAATTATTTGCTTATGACATATACCCAGATAAATCCCAGATGTTTAAAAAAGTGAAATTATTATATTTGTATAAACAAAATATTACAAATATTATAAAAATATAGGTGAATATCCTATATATACAAAATGGAGTAATGTTTTACATGGACTTTTACTAATAAATCAAAAGTCATCACAAACAAAACCAATATACCAGTAATTAATATTGGTAATATTGGGGTGAAATATTTCTTTCAAATAAGAATATATCTGAACCTACATTTATATTGAAAAGTCTGAAGAATTCTTCTAAATAAAGAGTATAAGACATTCAACTTTTAAAGAAAGAACAGAAGACTAAAATAGAAAAATTGTTCAACTTTATTAGTAATTTTAATATGCAAATTAAAACAGTTAGATATTATGTCCCCTTTCTAATCAGCTAAGCATATATTAGTAATTAATACAGTCTCATATAATTGTGTTGGGAATGAAAATTGGTTCAAGCTTTTTGGAGAACACCTTGGCTCTCTAATAAATATTTTTACTTCTAAGGAATATATCCTAAGACAATAATCAAGAATTGAGCCATGTTTATGTTCCAAACAGTTCTTCAAAATGTTAAGACTGAAAAACAATATAAACACACTAACATTCTGCAATATGAGGGTAGTTTGCTAAAATAAATAATTTAATAATTTAGGTTAAATAAATGAGGATTTACTGATAATTCATTTCCTGCAGTCCTTACAAATCATGTGTTTAAAACATGTCTAAAGACATGGAGATGCCTCATGTCCTAATATCCATGAATACTAAGTAAATGATACCACTGTGTGCTTTTGAGAATGTCCTCAATTCTTTTTCCTCATTGTAATCACATATATAATGCATCCTATCTATGTATCTATCTCTGTTTAATTGTATTGCAACATACATAAGGAGTAAAAAGTTTTCTCTTTCAATTTCCCTGTCTTTGCCTCTCTCTCTCTCTCTGTGTCTTTCACACACAACTTTTTACATTGATTGCATCTGGATATTAGATTGCTACAGATGACTTTTAATTCTTTCATACGCTTTTCTGCATTTTCATCTCGCATGGTGAATATAAAACATTGTATTAGTCAATAAAAACAATTGAATAGAAGCACCATACACTTCCCCTGAAACCGACTGCAATGCCATCAACCAACTCCCACAGTGTGAACAATGGCATTTACATGGCTGTCTGAAATAAGGGAGGGAGACAAGAGAATGTTGCAGCTAAAGGGTGGATGTCACTGCTTCCCTCTTCTGGAAAGCTCTTCCATAGCTATTCACTGTTTATAAATGACAGCGCAAAAGAATAATTGGAAGAGTTGTCTGGTACAAAGGGAAATGTAAAAGTTTCTGAAAGTCTTCTGCGGAGAGTTATTTTTAGAGATCTTTAGTGGTCAGAACTACCCTTCCATAGGCTTGAGCTAACAAATGCACTTGTATCTCTATTAGTTTTTCAGAAAGGCTACAGTAACGACCACTGACAAACAAAGAAGCACATGCAGAAGATTTATAACATTTATATTTTCTTACTGTGAACCAATTTGAGTTTTAAAATGTTAGAGTTTACTATTGTCCTGAAAGGAGGGAGAGCTGTAAGCTGTGTTTTTTAGAATAAATGCTTCTCATGACCTAGAGGTGCCAGATTTAGGCAGATTGTCTTGAAAAGAGTGTCAAGACTTTATCTACTCTTTTTTTTTCTGCATAACCTGTCTACTCTCTTCTTTCCCTCTTGTCACATTTCGTGATGTGATATGCTTATGGTAGCTACTATATAAGGTGTCCCTTGAGAAAATTGAACATGATAGACTTACAAAAATTAAAATAAAAAAATTATAGAGCATTTATTCTTTGTAGGCACAATTTTTTACATTGTTAATACAATAATTCACAGCTGCCCTGTGTTACACTCAATATATTTTGCTGTCAAATTAAGATACAAAGGAAGAGAGAAGGTAAATATCTTGCACAGATTATAGAGCTAATGAATAGCGTGCTAAGATATTGACCAGGGAGTTTGGTCCTTAAATATTGTAATTAATTTCTTGACATGTTGCAATGGTCTATGGAGCCCCTACATTCATTAGGGGTGAAAATCTACCCCTAACGAATTTTTCTTTCAAATGAATGTAAATCCCTCCTGTGTGTCCATCTGGGGCTGGTTTATCCAGAGCAGAAGAGTGACTGGACACCGATGGAGGGCCTTTCTTCCCTCTCTAGATTCTTCTGAAGGATACGGAGTTTTACAATGGGTTTGGCGAGGGGAGGTTCACTTCATAGAGAGTCAGAGACAAAATGAGTCCATCAAATATTTCCCCCATTTTTAAAAATATTTATTTATGTATTTATTTACTTGTGCAGTGAGGTTTGCAGTTGCAGTAATGGCAGTGTTTTTAATCAGGTGTCTGATAAAAAAGCAGTGATTCTTGGGAAGATAACCTCTAGCTCCTGTTTCAAATACATAGCTGAGTCCTGGACCCACTGGCAAGACGTGAGATAAATTCTTTCTGACATTTTGGATGTAAGGAAATTATTATGCTTTAACTGAGGTCTGGGAGGACAATAGATTCTGGACATGATATCCAAGTTTTCCTATTATACCCAATCATTACCTCTGCCTCTGCTCACAGTTGCTCCACCTTTGGGAAAATGGTTCTGTATTAATTCTAATAGATTTTCTATGATTTGATCTCTTTGTGGTCCTAAACATTTTTTTCTGTTTTTTCACAGACTGGACTCCACTTTTTGATGAGGTAGCATTTACCCAGGTGGGATCAGTCTAAAAGAACCCTGCTTTACTGTTTGTGAAAGCAGTGTACCAGGGGACAGCTAGAGTCCTTGCCAGCAGCAGGGTTTGTGTGAGGGGCGGGGTGGGGGTTGTTTGATTGTTTGTTCATTTATTCAAGTCCAACAGCAAAATCTGGCCATGTGACTGATGTCACCATGGTCTCTTAGGATGTAGCTTAGCCAGTGGGCTTTCCAGGGGCAGCATTTACAAAACTGGGCACAAGTGATCACATCTGAGTATCTGCTTTCTTGTCACGGCAAGACAAACTGTTTAATGGGCCCATGTAAATGTCCTGCAGAATGAGTGAGGAGCGAGAGATCCAGCAATAAACTGGATTTCTTGTGCATCAGTTTTCTGATTTGAATGCCTTCATGTTGTGTGAATTTATTAAGAGCACAGGCTAGGGACATCTATGAGTTGGCATTGACAGCCAATCTAGATTTTTTTTGCACAGTGGGTGTCCCTGTTGCAAAGCTATAATCTGGATCTTCATATAAAACTCTCAGTGCCCTCAGGGGTCTGACTTCCCAATTCTTCCAGCTATGGTTGTGATCTCTCTCTCTAAGATCTACTGATTGACGAGTTTTACTTGCTTATTTCCACTCTTGAAATTACCGACTCAATTTTCACTGGTGGGAACGATTTCTAAGGTGGTAATGGGTGATGGAAATGCCGTCAGATAGGATTCTAACAGAGATGGAATGACAGGAAAAATCTGGCAGTACCCCTGACCCACTGACATCTGCCCAAGTGTAAGACAAAACTTGAGTGAAGTTAAACAGGCTTGAGGTCCACAGGCATGGTTACTTTTTAGGATATATATAAAATCATATGCTCTGCCCCGCCCATCTGTATTCTCCCTTCTTAATCTTTACACAGTGGGATTTCACAAATAACTCTCGCTAGAGAGTGGCAAGTGAAGTTACAGCTTTTATTTAAATGTTGCTCTTTGGAATGTTGCTCCAAGGGCTGTAACAAAGATACCCAGAAGAAAGGAGTTATACATTGCCTCCTTCTCTTCTTCCTTTGTGTTGAAGGAACAAGCATTTCTGCAGTACTGTCTTTTTATTTGCAAAGCAATGCACAAGGCGCTTTCACACATACATTACCCCTTGATAAAAATTTTAAAGCAAGAAATACAACAAATATTCTACCAGGAGCCGCAGCTTTCCAGAAATCACAGAGCTGGTGTATCTATGAGACAGATAAAACTCTAATGCTGAAATTCTGACCATAAACTTAGAAGGTTTAGTTGGTTTGTATGTTTTGCTCTGCATATAGAAATATTCTCAAATATAAATAATAGTTACAAATAATTCAAATAATGTTAAAGTATTTAAAGTATAGAAGTATTCATTTCCTTCCTCCCAAACCCATGACACATAGGCAATTCTTAGTAATAGTAGGATGTGTATTCTAAGTAATATGCAGGAATTTTTAATGAGTATACAAAATGCCTAAGAATACTCATATGGATAAGAATATCCATATGTAGATCTTTTTTCATAATTTATATGTGCTAAATATGTTGGTTTGTAATTTGTTCTTCTTAGTACCTAAAGGCTTTCAAATTGTAGGTATAATACTATGTGACTTTTTGATAATTGATGTTTATTTAGGTAATATGTAATTCATACACATACTTGTATAACCTATAATACATACATGTTATGCATATTTATGTGTTTTTTTTATTTTATATCCTCACCAGAAGACATGCCTATTGATTTTAGAGAGTAGGGCAGGGAGGGACAGAGAGACACAGAGAAACACTAATGTGAGAGAGAAGCATCTATCAGTTGCCGCTTTCATGCACCCTGACGGGGGAGCGAACCCACAACACAGGCATGTGCTCTGTCCCAGAGTCAAACCTGAGACCCTTTGGTTTATTGGATGAGGCTGCAACCAACTGAGCCATGTTAGACAAGGTTTTATGTATACTTTTAAATCAAATAATAGTAAAAGGCTTCTTATGAAATAACATGAAGTGTGCGATTGCTAAATCAGTCTCACAAATCAGAAATCGAATTGTGCTAACCGTTTATAAGGACACGGGTAATGGGGAGACATAGGTAATGCAGGAGAAGTCTGAGGCGGCCAACACATCTCTGCAGACTCTGCCCCGTAGTAAGAGAACGCACTGCCCTTAATTCAACAGGCATCGCTTGAGCAATGCAACGTTGCAATCTCCCTTCTATGGAAATAATACACACATTTATTCTTCAGCTGGATCCTTCCACTATTTATTCTCACAAATGTGTTTTTTATTCAATCATTATAATTTTCAGCTTCGTGCTGAATATTTTACATGTTTTTTGTTTCAATATTTTTTTCTTTTTCTAGGTTCATATTGCTAATATCCTTCTTGTCTTTCTTTTACATGTTCATTAGGCTTATATTTAAGTGCCTGATGTCTCTGATCAAATACTGATACTTCTGAGGCAATCAAGCGTGCAGTCTTTTGTCTCTCATTTGAAACAGTTATGCTCCTCAGATGTCTGGTTATTCGGGCTTGTGAGATTTCTCCCCATGTGTTCTGTGCTTATGTACTCCTCAGTCACGCAACGCACAATTGGCAAGGCAGGCTCCGGGCTGTGCCAGTTCCAATTAGATCAAATTGTAGCATGGCGCTTTATATTCCGTCGATTTGGTGAAGTCAGACCTACACTTCCCTGAATCCCCTTATCTCTCCAGTTCTGGGTGAGACTTGATCAAAAGAGGAATTTATATACAATTCAGACGGTGGGAGGGAAGCAGCAGCCATTCCCCTCTAGATGCCCTCATGGATAGATGTGATGAGAGCCGTACAAGGGGACAAATGCAGGTTTACAATAGTGAATAACAAAACACAGTTTATTCTTATATCATTATTATTAGTTAATTATTGTATTGTTTTTCATACCAATGACTGTAAACCTACCTTTGCCCTCCCCCCCCCACCTGCTCAGGTCATTTTTCCCCCAACATCTTGGTTAAGTTCAGCAACAATAGTTCTAGGCTTGTCACTGGACACCTGGCTGAGGACCCTTAGAAACAGTAGCTCCAATATATTTCTGCTGGACTCTCCCTCCCTTGTAGTCCCACTTTAGTATTAGGCTCCTCAGAGTGACCAGTTGAGTAACTGATTCTCTGTGGTAGCTCCTAACCTCCCAGCTTCTCCCACAATAGTTAGAGGTACTTGAAATATCGGGGAGAACACTTTAGAAAGTACATGACTGTGTAACTACTATGTTTTACATTGGAAACTAATGCAAAGTAATATTGGATGGAAACAATAGTTGAAAACTAAAATGTAAAAATAAAAGTACAATTTTCTTATTTCATAACAAGCTCTATCTTATTTGAACCCTGCCCATTGTAACTTTGGGCTGAATAAGCTGACTCATGGGAAGGACCAACATCAGAAAACCAGTTAATTATTGCTTTACAACACCTCAGAATCAGGAGGCCATCCCCAGCCCAGCAGGGGATGGAGGAGGAACCGGTGGACAGGAGGAACTCCTCACCCTTGTTCTCCAGCCTCGAGGTGTACAGGGGAGAGTCGGTGCAGCCCCCGTCCAAGGCACCACAGATCCCACCCACGTACCTTTCCTACCTTCTCGGACATGCATGGCTTTGTGTGGCAGTGGTTTTACTCCAGAGAAAATTTGCATCAGAGATCTGAGTCACCACCAGCATAGATTCTGACACTGTAGGTCACATGCAGAGCGGCAGGAAGCGGAAGTGAACTTCCCACACTTTCTTTCCTATTTTTATTATCTCACAATTGGGCAGAGCTGCTTTCTGTCCCAGTCGAATACCTCCTCCCCTATACACATGCCTACTCAGAATATCCTCCTCAAGGTTCCTGAGTTCTCTCAATGTCAGGGCATTTTATCTCATTGTTCCTCTCTGGGGTATAACTTTGGAGATGTAGCGAACATTTGTGCTTTTCTGTGACATGTTCAGGCATTTGTATTTTTTTTCTTCTGGCTATATTCATTTTTGAAAGGCATTTGATGTAAATAAATGCATTTAATCTGATATTTGTATTTTTTTATCCTCACACAAGGGCTTTTTTTCATTGCTTTTAGAGAGAGTAGAAGGGAGAAAAGATGGGAGAGGGAGTAACATCGATGCAAGACGGAGGAGCATAGGTTGGTTTTCTCACATACACACCCCGAGTAGGGATCATATATGCCTGAATCAGGGATTGAACCTGCAACCTAGATATGTGACCTGACCAGACTCAAACCTGCAACCTTTTGGTGTACATATTTGGCAATGCTCCAAACACCTAACCTACCTACCCATCTAGGGCTGATATGTTTAATTTAAATCTCTTTGGCTTTGTTTACACTTTGTCTTAGTCAACTCTGGAAGCCATGTTAAAATACCATAACAGGGTAGTTTCAACGCTAGAAGTTTATTTACATATAGTTCTGGAGGCTGAAAGTCCTAGATTTTGATGCCAGCTTGTTTGGTTTCTAGTGAGAGCCCTCTTCCAAGCTCACAGCTGTCTGCTTTCTCATTATGTCCTCACATGGCAGAGAGATATACAGTCTCTGGTTTCTTTTATTTTAACGACACCAATCCTATTGAATCAGAGTTCTATCCTTATGACACTATTTACCCGTAATTAGTTCCATGAAGGCCCCATCTCCAAATACAGCCATATTGAGAGTCAAAAAAATCCAACGTATAAATGTTGGGGTGGACACAATTTAGTCCATAGCACAATCATAGTTTCCTCTTTCCACTTTTACGCTCTGTGCTCAGGACCGAAACCCAGAGTCTTCCTGCCATATCAAGGCTCCACATTTTTTTCTCAGTCCCATTTGCTTTAACACTTGTCCCCAACCACCCCCTCACCCCCTGCCTATGCTCCCTCTTCTATCTTTCTTAAACAATTAGCTAACTTTCTTCCTCAGTACCCTTGGCTGCAGAGGGGATAATAGTCTCAAGTTTTCCTCCTTTAGGCAATAATGCCCAAATGTAATTGAAATGCACATGCAGATGAAAAACAGCTTAGGGGAATTTTACCAACAAATATGTGTTAGCCAAGTGTTATATGACAAGCGCTGTGCAAGAACTGGGAACATACAAATAAGAAAACTAAGACTCCAAGCCTAAATAAGTTTGTAATAATGAAGGGAACTTTAAGCTCTTCAGTAGTAACACTTGGGATTAAACACGCATTAAGTCACATCACATAGGCAGGAACCCCTTAGTTTGGGGCATGCCAGCTACATATTGTCCAATTACAATAAAGATTCTGAGCTCAGACCGTGTACAGTTGAGTATGGATTTGACCCCAATATCTGGGGCAGATTATAAGAAAATCAAATACATTTACTCACAAGCAATTTGTCTAGTAAATATGCTAATAGCATTGGTTATAGCCAAGCATAATTGAGTAACTAGTTTATATTCATAAGAGAAATGACCCATAAAGGCAAAATCGGCATTTTGCTGCACAAATGTTTTATATTTCCAGTGAATATTCATGCAGAATGACCTGATAGATTTTGTAAAAAGTTGATATGTTTAGAAAAATTTCTGTTTATTCTTCATCTCACTTTCATAGAGCCCAATATGAAAGCAGAAAAAGAGACTATCTGACATTTTACTTCATTTCCTTCCAATTTAGGTACTAAATATCTTTTTGTAAGTCTTACAGCTTAAATTTTCACACTAAATTTTTCTCCAGTGTTATTACTAAGAATATGCATTATTTAAAAGTGTGGAGAATGAAAGGTGACTTTAAGTAAAGTCTTTTTAAGAATTAACTTTGTTTTTGCTCTTTTTCTATGAACAGGAGGACACCTGTTGCCATAGTCCTCCAGCCCGACTCCTGAATTTCATCTAGTACTAGCACAGAGGTCACAGTTGCAAATTATTTAACTAATGAATAAATGTGTTACTGATTGGCATGGAACCATAAGCTGCTCCCGGAAAACTAATGATATTTATAAGATTTCTCTCAAAGTGTGATTTTGTATAAGTTACTTGTAGAGAAGTTTCTGCTAAAAATTTTAATTATATGAAAATATAAATGTAATATAGACACACATACTTTCATGTATATATTTTATTTTTTAAACATGTTATTTATTTTATTTTATAGAGGGGGAAGGGGAAAGAAAGAGAGGGCAGGTAACATCAAAGAGTGGTTGCCTCTCACATGCCCCCTACTTGGGACGTGGTCTGCAACCCCGGCATGTGTGCTGGCTGGGTCTCGAACCTGCAACTCTGGTGTGCAGACTGGTACTCAATCCACTGATCCACAAGAGCCAGGGCTATTTCATTTAAATATAAAATCATACACTATATATTCCAGTTGGTAACAAGCTTCTTATTACTGTCAAATATATAAAATATGTATTTTATATATTTTTGTGGTCATTTAATATTCTTACAATTCTGTTTTCTATTGGCTTTGTACCATTCTGCTGTATGAATGTTAAATATTTTACTTAACAGTTACTTATAATGATGAACAATTCCAGGAGGATTCTTTTAATTGCTAAAAAATATTTTTATTGAGTTTATTTAATAGGTGAATGTAACACAATACTTAAACTTAGTTAAATTTTAAGAAAAATATATAGTAAGAAAAAGATAAGACAATTTCAGCTCACTATACGAGCCACAGAATTTCTACCTGAAATGTACGTTTTTGTGAAAGCAGCTTGGCTGAAGATTTGTTTAAGTGATAGATTAGTCGGAGACTAATTGTAGGGTGTGTTGGACTGCAAGAGTCTACTTTGACTTATAGGAAATGTTTCTCTGATATAAGACCATCAAAACCTGGCTGGTGTAGCTCAGTGGATTGAGTGCAGGCCTGTGAACCAAAAGAAGACCATCAAAAGTTTTTGAGCAATATTAATTAGTTATATATTAGAATTCATAATATAGTAAAGATTTTTGTTTTTTAAATTAACTTGCTGACAAGTTTAGTCATAATAATTTTGTATGTATCAGGCTGATATTTGAAGTCAGATATTCTATTACAGAAGATCTAGATTAGTATATTCAATAGGCGAAAAACAAATATAGCAAGGTCTCTGAGAAAGTGTGTCACAACATTATAGAGTGTTGACTGTTAATGTAGATTAAAGTAATCATTAATTTTGTTAAGCATTTTCTGAAAACGAAATAATGTGTATCTGTCTATAAACAAAATCATCAGCCTTTTTGTAACATGCAGACATTAAAAAAGAGTTAACTTCATGAGACTAATGGACTTCAATGAAAAGAAATCAACAAGTTGCCACATGAAACCATATCTTCATTCTTTCTCTACCAAATTCTAGTAGACTGAAGAATTTAATAAACTAGATAAGACAGGAACTTAGAGAGCCCCCTGTTTTAGTACTTTGTAAAATGTATGTTTTCATTAAGACAAATACTTACTCATAGAAAATAATAATATAACAATGCTGATTATTTTAAAACATGCAAAAATATTATTGTACACTATCAAAACTTATTTCTATGATAAAGTTTGCAAGAGAAAATAGGTCATTTTTATGTATTTATTTTAATGTATTTTATTGATTATGCTAACAGCTGTCCTGTTGTTTCTCCCTTTATTCTTCTCCACTCTGTACCCCCTCCCCACCATCATCCCCCCACCTTAGTTCATGTCCATGGGTCTTACGTATAAGTTCTTTGACTTCTCTGTTTCCCACACTATTATTAACCTCCCCCCTGTATATTTTCTATCTACCATTTATGCTTTTTATTCCTTGTACCTTCCCCCCATTCTCCATCCTCCCCCTTCCCACTGATAACACTCTGCATGATCTCTATTTCTGGGATTCTGTGGAAAGCCGTATGGAGATAACTCAAAAAATTAAAGATGAAACTGTCTTATGACCCAGCAATTTCACTTCTGGGACTATATTTGAGGAAACTCAAAACACTAATTCTAAAGAATATATGTGCCCCTATGTTCATTGCAACGTTATTCACAACAGCCAAGATTTGGAAGCAGCTCCTCTCATTAGATGAGTAAATACAAAAAACTATGTACATTTACGCAACAAAATCCTTCTTGATCATAAAAAAGTGAAGGAAATGTTACCTTTTTACAACAGCATAATGGACCTGGAGGGTATTTTGCTAAGTGACATATGCCAGTCAGAGAAAGATGAATACCATATGATTTCATTTATATGTGAAATATAATGAACAAAATAGAAATAGACTCGGAAACAGAGAACAGACTGACAGCTGTCAGAGAGGAGAGGTTTATGGGACTTGGTGAAAAAGGTAAAGAGATTAACAAGGAAAAAACCTCATAGACACAGAAAACATTATGGTGATTATCACAGGGAAAAAGTGGAAGTAGAAGAGATAAATAGGAAATAAATGGTGATGGAAGGACACTCGACTTTGTGTGGTAAACACACAATATAATATCCAGGTGATGCATTATAGAATTGTACACTTGAAACCTATATAATTTTATTAACCACTGTCTTCCCAATAAATTTAATAAAAATAAAAAAAATAAAAGTATGAGACCAATTTGAAACATATACATTATTTTTACTCTATATTTATTTTAAATATATCATTAATCTTTGTAGTAAATTTGTAATTTCCTACTTTAAAAAATAATGGATAATATCTTCCCTCATATTGATGGTCATTAATTTAAAAGTGAGTGCTTAGATATGTATGTGTGTGTGCCTGTATTTATGTTCTAAAGTCAGAACAAAAACTTGGATCTATTTTTTATGGATTGACTTCTTTCTATCACAATGTCTACAAGCATAACTGCATCAGGGTTAATAATGAGTTTCACAGAAATGTTTTCTTAAAACAATTTTAGGACTAGTGATACCAAAATAAATCGAATTTAGGTGAGTTAGGACTATCGAACTACTTTAAAGTATTTGATTTTCACCATCACATCACATTTACTAGAACAAGCCCTCATTGTTCATGTTTTCTTTTATGAAAGAACAGTGACCTGAAGTGTACGAAGCAGATAAGCATTGTCTTTTAATCTTGTGTCCTCAGATGTGGCATGCTTGGCATTCATGTACTAAAGTTGTTGAGCAGTATATACATTGAAGGTTAATTTTGGAGCAATTTGAATTATTGCCTAAACAAAATTTTGACTACATGGTAACTGTGTCTCTATCATTCATAAATGTAATCATAAATGATTAAAATTTGAGTAACAAAAATAAATTTAAGGACCTAGTAAAGCTAATATTTTATTTGTAGACTTCTTTTTGAGGCACTGGAAATGATTATAAAATATTCAGAAGGCTTTTAAATTGACCAAATAATTGAAATTTATAACAATTCGCTTTTCAACAAACATAAAATAAATGATATAAAATATTTTTTGATGCATGCCATCTTGTGTAAAATTTCTATGGTTCCAGAAAGGCAACTATTGGAAAAGATGATTCAGTCAGTGTTGTCACTTTCTTTCTTTGTTGTTGTTTTCACAGTATTTGGAAATGAAGCACTATACTTACATGCCCATACACTTTACTATGTGTATGTGTTTTGGTTTTTTACAAGGACAGTATCGACAGATGTCTCTCCTAGACTTCCCTAGAATCAGAAAGTATTTATGAACTAGCAAATCGTGTTGCTGAGGTGGGAAATCACAGGAAGCGGACATGAAGGAGGAGAGGAGTGACTCCAGGCAGAGAGAAAAACACACATAGAAAGATCATCACTGACCCAGACTCACTTTTATTAAGATTTTTCAGCCTGGCCGGATATTTTCCGAGAGGCTGAGTGAAACCCATGCATCGCCAAACAGTTAACTTAGAGGGGTATCTGACAAGGAATTTATTCGCAGATCCTTCCCATCTCCGACCTCCCTTTGATCAAAGTTCTCTCTGAAGGGAGTTAACTCTCCTGAGTTTTCAGACTCTCCATCCAGCCTCTTCAACTACCATTTATGAGTTGGTGCAAAAAGGGGTAAGGCATTTATTTCGTCTGGACAGCCCAGGTGTTCTATGGGCTCTGCTGTGGGTGTTCGCAGAAGTCTTAGAGCACGTATTTCCAAACTTGTACCAAAATGTGCTGTAAGCCACCTACGTGGTACTCAGACAGATATGTCTGCTTTTCTCATAAGAATTTCACCTACAGGGGGGTGGAAATGGGAGGGAGGTGGGGAGCAAGGGGCGGGGGAGGCTGGGATGGGAGAAATAGACAAAAAAACTAAACTGTACTTGAAAAATAACTAAATAAAAATTTAAAAATATATATATATTAAAAAATTCACCTACATGTATATTCAGGTAAAAAGTTGAGAATCGTGTGTCCCAAAGTTTGACTGTATTATTCCTGTTAAAACAAAAATCTAAATTTAAGAATAGCAATTACAAATCAATGTGTGTAAAAAATGTTTATTTATATAAAGCAATTTTATTTTTTGACACCCAACCCAACCAAACTGTGGACAATCATTAGATTTTGTTTCTAAATTGTGCAGTGTACAAAAATCCCATAAAGTATGAGAACTTTTTTCCTTACTTTTGGAAACCCCACTGAGGTATGAGTATACACTGATTATCACTGGAATATGTAAGGGACTAGCCAGCCTGGTCATTCCAGGTCATACAGGTCTGTATTGATTGTTCTTTGCTTAAAGAGTGAAAATCTTTCACAAGGCTTTGTGCTGAAGTGTTAGACCCCGCAGTTGCCAAATATTTTGTGTAAGGTTGTTGACTTTGCTGAGGTGAGTTCATAGAACAAGAACCATATCTCTCTCCATCTCTTGGTGCTTCTGGAGGAACTTTACCATTTCTCAGCTCACACCAATTCTCTCTTCTTTGCATCTCTAGTCTCCAATCACCTCTCTATCTCCCTTCTCCATAAGGAATACTAAGATTTTGTCATTATATAATTTAGGAAAGGTAGAAAGAGACTTCAGCAGAAATATTTGTTAAAATCTTCCCACAAATAAAAAACCAGACTTTATGCATGTATTACAGCATCAGAATATAGATTCTTCTCAAGCAAATATGGGAATTTTCTAAGATAGGTCATTTCATAAGCTACAAAGCAAGTATCCTGGACAACTAATGCATCAAAGAAAGACAAATACTGCACGATCACATGTATATGTGAGACCTAAAAAATGAACGAACAAACAGACAAACAAACTCATAAAAGAAGACAATACAGTGTTGGTTACTGGCTTGGATATAAAAAACGTGGGGGAAATTTTGGTGAAAAGAAACAAACTTCCAACTATAATATGAATAAGCAAGTTCTGGGCATTCGATGTATAGCATAGTATAAATAGGAGAAAAGCAGTGTTGTTGTCTTTTTCAGCTTCCAGTGTTAACCCATATTCTTTGGCCTGTGACCCCTTTCTATATTTCAAGTCAGTAATCACATCAGCCCAACCTCCAATTCTGTGGTCACATCCATTTTTCTAATTCTCACTGACTCACTGCTCTATGTTTAAGGGCCCTTAGGTTTCATGGAGCCTGAATGGATAATCCAGGATTATCTCCCTACTTTAAGATTGGCTACGTAGCAAATTTATTCTACCTGATACCTTAATTTCTCTTTGTCATGTAACATAAATTCCAGGGGTTAATGCATCATATATTGGAGGTGGGGTGAGGTCGTTATTTCACATACTATAATATCACCTTTATAAAACCTCAAAAGAGAGAAAATGAACCATATATTTTAAGTGCAAATAGTTATATGGCACAACTATAGCAGAGAAGGAGGGATGTTAAATATGAAGCTGAACATAGGGTTATTTGAAGATAGGGCTGAAGAAAAGTGATGGATTCTGAAAGCAATAACTAAGTAAATGAAAGTTATCCTCCATGTTTTCTGGTTGGATGGGTGGTTAATGGATGTTTATTAAAAATGGATGCACAATAACTTCTAATATATGTTTTATAAAATACAAACATCAACAAATAATATAAAAAATGAATCCCAAAAGACACAATTTGACAGCAAGTCATATGAATATCTGAGTAAGAAATGAGTATTTCATGTGAAGGAACTGTAAAATCAAAGGCCTTGAGAGGGTAATGGAATGTTTAAGAAGCCCAGTCAGTGTGACATCATTTATTCAATCCTGTAGAGTCATATTTATATGAGGAGGGTACCAAAAAACCCAGAATTTATTTACAAAATTGTGTATTCATTCTTACATGTTAAAACTTTAGTCACCTTCAAAGTACTCCCGATTTGATGTAGTACACCAATCAAGATGTTTTTTCCGAGACTTGAAACAGTTTTTGAACTCATTGATTTTGATGCCTTTTGGTGCGTTTGTTGTTTTTTGCTACACCTTTTCCACACTGGCAAAACATTTCCCTTTAAGAACTTTTTTACCCAGGAAACAAAAAAACAGTCCCTCATGGTGAGATCAGGTGAATAGGGAGGATGGAGCATGGGGTGATGCTATTTTTGGTCAAAAACTGCTGAACACTCAGTGTGGTATGGACAGGTCTGCTTGTAAATCACCCATCATGAAATGGGCAAATTATGTTAGAAGAGTCTTCCAAAAAACTGCACTGAAGGAGGAGAGGAGTGACTCCGGGAGGGGAAAAGAACAAACGTAAAAAGATCATCATTGACCCAGACTCACTTTTGAATGAAGTCGAAAGCAGTCTCTCACAGGATCAGTTGATATGCTGATACAGATGGTTTCCCAGTGGGGGAAGCCTGTGGTAATACAAGGGACCCACTGTCCAGAAGATAGTTCTGGGGGGGTTGGTTCCCCTTTGTTTGTTCCATTCAATATATTCAGTATGAATGAGGCACATATGTAAAAATAAGCATAAAGTAAAAGTAATTTTATAAATAAGTTTATGGTATTATGTTTTCATTCTTGTTTCATCTCTAAGTCATGGAAAATACTTTTTTTTTGTCCCATTGGTCTAATCTATCACACTATTATAAGGGAGTCATGTAAATAATATATAAGTTTTCTCTAATATTTTTTTATTCAATTTACTACTATTTTTGTTAGAGTCTTGATAGGCATTATAGAGAATCCAAGATCTCTGTAACTAAAAACAAGAGATACCCTTTTCTTTCATAGAAAAATATTTACATAAATTATTTTTGGTATGGAGGGGTAAAATCAATATAGACTGATTCATTATTTAAAACATTCACTGCTACATGGTAGATAATACTCTTATGTTCTAGGTTTGCATAATTTACTCTTTAATAGACAAAATAACTTTCATAAAGTGGTACATCAATTCATTTTCTACTGTTTTGTCCCCAAGATATGATGATGACTTTATTATTTATTTTGGGATAGTCTATTCAAAACTATGCTAGGATTTTATTTATGCAAATATTTATTAAATTACAAATTGGTTGAGGTTCTTGTTTTAATAGTGGAGCCTGGAGGCCTTTTATTGCAAAAACTAATTGAAGTATTTAATTGGGTCCTATGTTGATTTCTCATCTGTTTATACACTTGAGAAAAAGTGTTTCTAAAGTCAGGATTGAATCTTCTTTTGACTATATTATTCAGTTGTAAAACTAGTACTAAATAATGATAAAAATATAAAATTGTTTATCCAATTAATAATTTGTTGGAATAAGTTAATGTCCTTCTCAAAGAGCCTGCAATATTTCTAGGACTGAGAACCTAGGCAACTGCTTTTGATGTAGTTTAGGTTCTAAAATAAAACAAAAGAGAAGAGGATAAATGAAAATAGTGAAAGAATAAGGAACAAGAGTAGACAAAAGATATATTTTTTTAATAATAAAACTCATGAGCAGGAAAGTGAAGTACTTCACAACATATTTCCATAGTGGCAAAATTTTAATGTATTCATTCCACAAATTGTCTGCCCTTCCCATACCCTAATTAAAACCACTTTGATAAAGAAATTTTAGAACGGGATACAGTGAGGTTTACTAATCTGGAGTTTCTAAAATTCACCAAGGAAATTCCATGTGCAGTTTTCTTACTCAATGTAATTAATTTACATCTCTGTTTTAGCAATCTACATTATGTTCATATTTTATATTTACTTATTGCTTTCTTCTAATCCGTGAACTTTTTAAGAAGAGGAAACAATGTGTATTTTTCTGCCTAGCACATTTATTCTATTACGTACAAACAGTAAACTACTGAATGGTCTGCAAGGCCGACTACAGCGTACCAGACACCCAGTGTGATTCAAATACTATCGGTTGGGAATTTCTATTCTCAGACATTGAGGCTGACCTAGGAGACCATGCCATCTAACAACCACATGTCAGCAGCAGGAAAAACAGTGCAGGGAGGTAAAATACCATGGCTGTAGTCTCATAACCGTGTCAAGTAGAAAAACTAGAAATCCATGATCTCTTTAATGAAAAAAAAGAGGAATTAGAAGGGTTTTAATAGAAATGTTTTGTCTTCATGACAGCATGTCTGGAACTGGAGAGCATTATGCTAAGTGAAATAAGCCAGGTGGTGAAAGACAAATACCATATGATCTCACCTATAAGTGAAACCTACTCAACAATACAAACAAGCAGCAAAATAGAGCCAGATACATTGAAATAAACAACAAATTGGCAGTAGCCAGAGTGAAAGGCAGAGGGGGCTAATGGGTGAGGGAGAAGGGGAAGGTTGTCAAGGAACAGATAGATATAAAGGACCCATGGACAAGCCACAGGGCGTGTGTGTAGGACTGAGTGTAGAAGGTGGGGGTGGGAGAGGTGGGGGAGAGTGGCGGGGGAAATGGGGACAACTGTACCTGAACAACAACGAAAAAAACCCAGAGATTTAACAAGTAAAAAACAGAATTCATTAAGGAAGACTTAAAAAAATCTGACAGAATGTAATGTGCATGTGCTCTCTTCACTGAACTCCTAAAATGTATCATAGCATTGGTTATTCTTCAAAATCAACTGGGAATCAATTACAAAAAAATACTGACAATTTATTTATAAAATAATGACATTAAAATTCAATAAGGAACAAAATGAAAGAAATGTTTGCCATAATATTACCAATTAATTAAATAAGCATAACACCTATTTAAAGAAAGTGTACATTAGTGAAAAGGTAATAATACCAAGGTAATTATTTTAGCCTATGCATGAATCATGACCAGAGTTCTTTAGTAAAAATGCAAAATAGGAGTAAAAGTCTAGTGTAGTTAATTTATACATAGTGATTTATTATTTAACATAGTCACTGCTGCATAGTAAATAATTTTCTATATTCTAGGTCTGTATAAAAAATAATAGTATTATTTACTGAGTGGCAGTTTAAAGTTCCATTTTAAATAAGATAATAGTTTTATCTTATGTAGCAATACCATATTATTCTTATTTCTATATTTACTTCAAATAATCATATCTGTTTTACCCACTCAGTATTTAATTTCATTGTTGTTTGTTAAAGAACTTTAATGAAATCCAGAAAGGTCATATATATGCCCTGGGACTAAGGACAGAATGAAAATAATTCCCTAATCAAATATCGATGTTATAAAAGTAACCCCCAGTGTATAACTCCTTGCCAGACAAAAAATCTATACTCTTTAAAGAAAGATAACACAAGCCAATCCTCTATAATATATTTTTAGAAAAAAATGTACATGAAATTTAGAAAATGAAGTATTTAAAAAATGTGTCTTATAATCAAGAAAGAAATAATCAGTATAAGGAGATATCACAGATAATTCATGTAGGAACATTAGTAGACAAGAACATTAAAATATCTATTATAAATATATATTTTTTGAAAAAGTGGAAAAAATAGAAGTAAGAAAATAGAGAAATTAAAAAAGGACTAACTGAAAATTTTACATATGAAAAAATAAAAAAATCTCAAATAAAATATTCATTAAAAGTATAACAACAAGCAGAAAAAGAAAATATCCAAGATAGAGATTACAAAAAAAAATTAAAAGAAAACTAGAATGAAATCTAATGGTCTAAGACCAGTGGGACAGTATGAAACAGATGATCATATGCATCACTAATTTCCCAGAAATAAATGAGAAAGAAAAACATGCAGAAATTAGACATGCAACAGCTATTTTTTTTTGTCCAAAACTGATGGAAGATTCAACTCATATGTTCAAGAGACTCTTCTAACCCAAGAGATTAGCACATAAATTTGTCACAAACTGCTGAAACTAGAGACTAAGAAAAGCGTCAAAACCATGCAGAGAAAATAAATGCTACACATAGTATAACAAAAAAACAAGCATGCCTCTTATCAGAACGATAGATACAGAGCAGTATGGAATCTTATTTTTAAAACTTTGATGAAAATAAAGCCCTGTAACCCTGTAACTTTTATTTCCAGTAAAAATATGAGTAATGATGCCTATTTTATGTGTTAGTTTTGAGAGTTATATGAGTGAGTCTATATCCAAAATCGTCTACCTGAAACCCTTGGCCCAGAGGTGCTTTTGAAATCAGAATTTTTTTTCAGATTTAGGAAGGTGAAATGATATGTAAACTGAAATATTCCCAATGGGTTATAAGACACCTTGACACTTTTGTAGTGAACGTTGCATATATTTATATCAGGTAGGATTAATAAAAACTATGAATTATTACCTCTTGATGGGTCAAATGAGCATTTGTAGCAAACAAGTTTCCACCCAACATGTAAAAGCTTTCAGTTGCAGGGCTCTGTACAGAACTGAAGAAAATTAATCTGTGTACAGAAAGCACACAGATCTGTGCAAAGGCAATAAATGAATGTATCAATTAAAAGAAAATTTTTAACCCTACTGTATTAGGCATTGATTAGGTCATCCTTGGAGTATTTTGTCTGGTTTAGATGCTTCATTTTCTGTGGAGCATGACATACTAGTTCATACCACATGGGATATTTTTATAACTAGAGATTGCTGCTAAATGGGAGAAAGCACAGGTGTATACAATCTACCCCCGTGTCATTAAACTAAGCTATTGTGTCTTTTTCAGTAAGAGTTGCCCCTTACAACATGGAGTAGTGGCTCGAATTGCGTGCTCATAAGTATTGCACCAACACCAGAGCTGACATAATAGTAATAATGTAGATTTTAATTAATGTAAGTAAGAATGTAAAGCTGCTAACAATACTATATAGAGCGACTTACCAATTGATGTGCTTCTTTCAATAACTGAAAGACCATCAGAGATTTGGACTATTGGCAAGATTTGGTTATTGGAAAGAAGTTTTGTTCTCAGAGTCCCTACACGGTGAACATTCTATAGCTTTAGTCATAAATTACTACATTATGTAATTTAGTTTTTAATTAACAACCTCTGAAATAATTCAATGAAACACTTTGTAAATATGTATAGTTAAAATGTGTACATATTTTATATTTGCATAAAGGCAAATGATCTCAAGTTAAATCAATTTATAAAAGTTTAGGTTGAACCTACTTTCTACATTTTTTTGAGGGAAGGGGAATAAAAAATGTGAAGATTAATAGTTATTCTAATATATGGAATGATACTGTTTTGAATAACTTCTCTACAAATTCAGCTATTTTTGGCTAGTATTGATTTACTAGAGTCATAAATACCTAAAACAATTATTTTGACCCTGCTGAGAATATTAAGATTCCTGAGAAATGTAAATGCTAAACCTCCAGTGAGATCTCTGTGGGAGAAATAAAGTGAATTTCCTTCAAAGAAGTAAGGTACTGCTGTGAACTTATTTTTTGTCAACTTGGCTAAATGTGTTAAATACAATTTAGTGAATAAGATACAATAAAATAGCAGGTGGTTGAAAATGGATTCAAATTATGAATTACATTAAATTCTTGAAAATTAAAGTACGTTTTGTTAATATTTGTAACCATTCAATTATAAGATTCTTCCCAAATACAGTTTGCCTCTTCTAAGGTTGAAAAGATTCAAAAAATAAAGTAGAAAATCCATAAACAGGAGACTAGATAAATGTTTATTTTCTGTAACACACAAAGATAACACTCACCATGTCTATCATAAAATTTGTGCCCAATTATTTAAAATCTCTTTTAAGGGAGGAGGCAAAATGTCTTGCTGTTTTTGCTACTGTTTTTCAAAATAACAATGACAAATGCCTTTTCTTTACTCACCAGGTAACATGACACCATTAGATACACATTATTAGAGAAGTAACTATGTCCTGCCTTCTAAATTCTTTATGATGAAAACGTGTTTGGATTGCCCCGCTCACTAAAAGATTTAAATATTTAATGCTAATTTTTTCTAAATATGAATTGACTACTGCTTACTTAAACTGCTTAATCTTTGTGATTTCTCACATGTGTGTGCCTTTTGATTTACAGGCAATTTAAGAATATTTGTTAATTTTTATAATAAAGTGGTTACTCTCTGGATTTGCTACACACACTCTGTTTAAGGAGAGGTATGTTGGTCTTCCTTACTTCATGTTTGCCATGTTACATTACCAGTTCCCCACGAAGTTCAGTAAGTTTCACTTTATGTATCTAATAAATATTAAGTAGAGAGATAGCTTAAATAATTTTTATTTTATTTAGGTTGAACTATGTGTTAGCAAATTTTGTGATGTTTACAATTTTATTGCTAAAAGATTTGACCTCGTTATCATGAGTCAATTCCAGGGATCCCAATGTTTGTGAATATTATGGGAATAACGCAGTTTGGGGCTGAACTGACCCTTTAAACAAATCATAAAACATGGGAGTTTATAGCTCATAATGATTTTCAGCTACGTTAAATATTGGCTAGAATAAGAGGAAAATAACTATTAATGAATTACTTTCATTTTAAGTCCTATTCTCTTCTCTGCCTGCTCTTTCACTTTCTCTCATTTTCCTCTCTGCAATGATCATTTTTGTTAGAAAAAAAGGATTTTTAGCCAATAGCAGATAGATAGCTAGACAGACAGACAGATACCGGAGACATGATTATGGTTGTCTGTTTGTTTGCTTTGTTTATTTGGTTTTTTAACTTTCTGGTTACCAGATTACCTGAGAAGAGTAGCTGATCTCATCTGGTTTTTACAATATTGCTATTTCCATTTCCCCTAAACTGTTTGTTACACATGCTCATGTCTTTGTTCACGTGATATTAGATGTACTTTTATTTCTTTATTTATCTATAAAATTCTTATTCATCCTTTATCGCCAGCTCAGATATGGCTCTTCCAGGAAGTCTTTCAGGAAAGCAAGCGAAGGTGAGCATCTGGCCTGCCCATCACATTGCACACACACCGATCCTATCACAGCCTCTCCAAACAGCACCCTCTCTTCACAACTGTCGCAAAGAAAAGGACTCTGTGTTCTTCGTCTTTGAGACACGTCTCCGGCAGCACTTGAACACACCAGTTAGTTAACATATAAAGCGAATTGACTTGTTTGGATGACTTTCTTGAAATTTACAAACGTTTGTTTACAAGTTAGTGATAGATTTTGACGTTCCTTGTGTGCTTTCCTTTAACGTGAATTTGTGTTATAGAATTTCAGTGATGCGTAGGTAAAAGTTTTGATGCTCTCTTTTTGATGCTGAAAATATATGAGTGATTCAAAAAGAAAAATAAAGTGTGAAAGTACCAATAAACAGGAGTGGAAAATTAGAGGGGAAAAGAAAGAATAATATAAAAGGCACTTAGATGATTATGACTCCTTTTGAAAAAATAATCAAACACTAATTCATTTTCTGCATACAAATAATTCAAAATAAATTAAGTGTCTTTTAGTTATATCAAAAATGTATTAAAACAGAAAAATGTGTGCGTATTTATTTTCTACACAGGAAGATTTTCGAGTATAAAATGATTATAAAATTATTTGGAAAAAAATAAGATAAAATTTGCCAATATAAAGTATTGTATATCCCAAATCACCATAGATAATATTAAAAATCAAATTACCTGGAATAAAATATTTGCATCACATATAACTGAGAATGCTATCCTCCTTTGTCTTACTTTTTACAAACAAACCACAAAATATATAAATATCCTATACAAAGAAATAACATATAAAAGGACAGCTTACTAAAAATAGATATATTTAAGGAAAAAAAGGGGATGGCCTGACTATAAGTTGATGAAAGTATATGCAAACATGAAAAGACATGTTACTTATCTTTTAAAATGTAATGTTAAAAATCAGGCAGTAAAAAAATACTTAGGATAATTCTCATTTGCGTCTGTATGTATTTAAGCATTTGCATAATAAAATAGTACTTAATGTAGATTATAAAGTTAGAGATGATTTTAACTTTCCAATTTCAATAAGTACTTGTAATGAGATACAAAATTAAGAACACATTTTAAACTTTTAAAGTTTCTGTTATCTATAAAATCTTGTTTTAACTTAAATGTCATTAGATACTCGGCTAATACACTAAAGTTTCCTTTTTGGCAACAATCATTATTTTTGTATCCTATTTAAGCTATTGAAACCCTCAGATAAAAATATCCCTGTCTCTCTGTGTCAAATTAAATAATCTTTTTCACTATTTTGATATAGTCTGCTAATGAAATAGATAAAAGCTTTTAGAAACTTGTTAAAGCAAATGGGATATCTCCAGAACAAGAAATATTCTTTCCAGTACTTGTCATCTCACTTCAGTATTGAACATCACAGAGAGTCAAAGACAAAATGCGTAGTACAAGGATGTGAAATGTAGTTTTGGTAAACAAGATATCCTTCAGGTTACTTTAAAATTCAGCATTGGTAACATTGCTTTCTTGTTCGTGTGACATTTTAATGTTCCCCTTCACTAGCCAGTTTTTGAAAAGCTTGTTTCAACAATGTTCAGGAGATAATGGGTCCCTTAGCAAGTAAAAATGAAGTGGGACAAATATTAAAAGCATTCTGTGCCCTTTGAAAATATTATGAAAGTTACTGCACAGATGGGCTGAAAGTTTAATTACCTCCAACGAAGAGAGTCGGAGTTATCATTGCTCAGGCAACAACTGGAGATTTAGCAGCCAAAATATCCATCAGAAAATTACGCGGAGGGTGTATGTATCAAATGCACTGAAGAAACAGCTGCACTTCCATTTACGTCATCCAGACACAAGAACTGCAGGGCCTGGAATAACATGAAGATATCACACTGGCTTTTTTCTTAATTTGACATTTTCTAGGCATTTTTCAAATGTGCCAGACTGGGAAAATGTATAAAATTGAGTAACATGCACCAAGTAAAATAACATGAATTCAATTGCATGTATTTTGGGGTATGCATTTTTGCGAAAAGTCTATAGTTCTATTACAGGGTATGGCATATTATTTTTGGCACATTTTTATTATAGAGTTAGGACAACTAATATTTACATAGAATTACTAAGATCTCTCTCACTGAAAATATATGCTATGTAAGTTGTTATAAATGATCTGTAATAATGTGTACTCTAATAAATCATCATTTAAATGGTGATATCGAATCCTATTTTAACACCAGAGCTGTATGGCAAGGTGTCAGGAACTGTGAGAACACTATTCAGCAAAGGCTTTTTTCAGGGTAAATATTCATTCCTTTGCATCGAAAGAGAGTAAGTGCATAAAGACATAATAACATTTAAAAACTGCTCTTAAAATAATGCACAATAGGTCATATGTCTGACTGTGGCATCTTGCCATTCTCTGCTTTCTCTGTTTCTGGCAAGGTGGAGCTGGACTGCTTTGAGCTTGACTTATTACCAATAATGGTACACTGTGTTCTTTTAAAATTATTTTTTAATTATTGTTCTCTTACAATTGTCCCAATTTCTCCCTTTGTTCTCCCCTGCTCCACCCACCTACTCCCCATCCTCATAGTCAATCCCCACCCTGTTGCCCATGACCATGGGTCATTTATACCTGTTCCTTGACTAGTCCCTTCCACTTCTTAACCCCTTTGTTCCCCCTCCAGCCTCCCCTCTGGTCACTTGTTTCCATGCCTCTGGTCCTATTTTATCCATGTGTTTGTATTGTTCGTTAGGCACTTCTTATAGGTGAGATCATGTGGTATTTGTTGATAACTGTCTGGCTTATTTCACTTAGCATATTAACCTTCAGTTCCATCCATACTCTTGTAAAACATAGAAGTTACTTCTTTTTTTCTGCTGCATAGTATTCCATTGTGTGTATGTACTGCAGTTGTTTGATTGACTCATTCCTCTAGGCAGGGCAAAGGAAATTAAGGAAATAATAAACAAGTGGGACTATATAAAATCAAAAAGCTTCTGCATGGCTAAATAAAACATCAAAATGTAAGGGAACCAACCATATGGGAAAACATATTTGCCCGTGATAACTTGGTCAGGAGTCTGCTCTCCAGAATGTCTAAAGAACTCATATGACTCAACACCAGGTAAACTATGTTCTTAAAGAAGCACAGTATAGTCTAAAGTCATAAAAGTATTGTGTGTTTATTTGTATTTGACAGAACAAGTTTTAAAAGTAGAAGGAACAATACTACATATTTTGGGAAAATTCAGAAGTCTATGGGGAAATAGACAAAAAACTGTACTTGAAAAATAACTAAATAAAATTAAAATAAAAAAATAAAGAAAGAAGTCTATGATATAAAAAAACATGTGTATCACTCTGGCTGGTTTGGCACAGTGGATTAAGCACCAGCCTGTGAAACAAATGGTCGCCAGTTTGATTCCCAGTCAGGGGCACATGCCTGGGTTGTGGGCTAGGTCCCCAGTTGGGGGAGTATGAGAGGCAACCACACATTCATGTTTCTCTCTCTCTCTCTTTCTCCCTCCCTTTTCCTTTCTCTAAAAATAAATAAATACAATCTTTAAAAAAATAAAACCATGTACCATTAATAATATCGATTTATGAGAAGCATTACAATTGTGGTTACTCAAAGTCAAATATACTGAATCCCAACTGAATTACCAATAACTCTTTTACATGGCAAACACGCATTTAATATAAGCCAAATCTCAATTGAGGCCTTAAAAAATGAAACTGCAACTGGGACCACAGTACACACAGAGCAGTAGCTAATGAATGATGGGCATCTTCTGTAATTTAGGTGTGTATGTGAGCCCTATGACCAAGAAGTTTCTGAAACTATACTTGTGAATGTGCAGAAAATTTTATACTACTTTTGAAGGCAATTAAAGATTCTGAGGGCATTATAAATTTTCTGAAATAATTATTATTTCTTAAAATAATAGTATAACATAATAGAACCTCATCTCCATGGTAAAAAAACTCAAAATTTAGAAAGTCATTCTTTCAGCCAAGTAAGTTGGATCACAGATTTACAGGGAGGCTATCATGATAGACATTTGGATCTAAGGATGAGAAGTAAATAGATTTGGAATGCTGAAATGGCACAAACTTTTATTAACCTCAATCGAATGCACAATGTGGGTATGTAATCCATGGGCACCTTGTATGCAGGGCACTCCATCACTTTTCTGATCTCATGATCCGAACCAGCTCAGCTCCTGGTTCCACTGGCTCAGCACTGGACCACTCTTCCTCTACCACCCCAGGGCAGTCAAGCTTCACAATCTTTGTAGATGCTGACTCCTGCCTGGCTAGAGACACACTTCACTTCTTCATTCCCTGGGTTATTGGCTGTAGATAACAGAGGCCTCAAAGAGACCTTTCCTTGGCCGATGCATCTAAATGTTCGCTTCCCTATCTTGATCCCTTTCAAGTTACTATTTGCTTTTCTTGCTTTACTTTGTGTTCTTAATACTTGTATCTAAACTACTAAAGTGTGAATAGATGTTACCTTACTTGAGTTTTTGTATGTTTTCCTCACTGAAATATAAACGAGAGTGATTTGGTCTGTCTTTTCTATATTTCAGGCCTGTGATGATATTTGTCACATGAATGTATGAATGAACTGACTGCATTACTAATACAAAGTGAATGAAGTAATTAAAAATTTATCCAAAGAATAAATATTCTAATTTGCTCAAAACAATAAAATGAGATCATCTTATGTTCCTTTTGCAGACTTAGACTTCTATAATCCTGTAAGGTATGGATTTAATAAAGCTATTGTGTCCATATATACACACTAATTTTGTATCATTACACTATAAAGTGATTAACATTCTCAATAATACAATGTGTGCATGGGAGAAAGCAAACATATACATCTAGAAAGGAAAGGATTAAAGAGGCTGGCCTTTGATGTATTTCTCTCCCAATTACTGGTGACATACACCTGGAAAAGAAAAAAAAAGCTATCTTGTCTAATAATTATGTAAGCATGTTGTAGTTGGAACTTGTTCTAGATAGACTAATTCTATTTGCTAGGAGGAGAGTCTTTACATATGAAATATTCTTAGTATGATATACATGAATTATGGCAATCTAATATAGAATCTATAGATATGTGAGTTATGGCTCCCCAGAAAATGTCTCATAGGCTATTCAACTCTCTGGGTCACAAAATGGACATATCAGTAATGTAAACACTTCCTGTGTGAGGTGACCTCAAACCTCATCGAGAGATAACACATATTACTTGGACCAGAAATAGAATGTCAGATGCAGAAAGGAAGAACCTGAGGTACCATGAGGAATTTCCCTGATTCTCACTGTTTCATTTGGGCCACTTATCTGCTAGTTTCCTTAAAATGATTAATAATGTCTGATAGCTAAGCAGCTTAAATGTCATCCAGAGTTGATGATGGAGTACAATTCAAAATGAGTTAAGTACAAAAAGATTAAAATCAAAATACCTGGAGTTCAAATTTGTTCCTAACTAGAATACTTTGAGGAATTTATTTAATATTCATCAGCCTAGGATTCTCTATTTGTAAAAGAAAGATAATATTTCAAAGGTTTGAGGTACAACACAAAAATGCAATGCATTTGAAATATCAGTTACCATGTAAAAAATGGTCATATTTTTATGTGTGCATATTGGACTTCTACCTTTTAGAGCAGTGGCGCCCCAACCTTTTTGGTGCTGGGGACCAGTTCAATGAAAGACAGTTTTTGCACAGATGAGGGTGGAAAGACAGCAGCTCAGAGATCCAGCAGTAGTGCCAGTGAAGCTTCCCTTGCTCACCATCCACTCACCTCCTGCTGTTCAGCCTGGTTCCTGACGAACCATGGACTGGTATCAGCCCATGCCCCAGGGGTTGTGGACACCTGTTTTATAGAGCTAAAAGACAGACTGTCAAAGAACCAATCTTATATCCTCAACTTTTTCTTTTTCATCAGTACAGGGTAGATATTGGACAAATCTAATTTATTAGTGAAATATGGTGGAGGCTAAGGATAATTTCATTCATTCATGATGGTTTGGAGATACAGATATTTATTATAAACTCTGTGGCTGGCAATGCACTTGGTGCTTTCTATACACCATCTCGTCTAATTCCCAGAGCATCTTTCTAATGTATTGTAACCCTCATTTCAAGTAGAAGATTGACTTACATTGTACGTTTGTTTCTGCCCTCGGTGCCTAAGAGAATGACTTGAACTGACTAATTAGATGTAATGCATTATATGAGCAGATCCTAACTACTTTGTTATGACACAGAAAGGAAAGCAATGTATGAGGTCTATCCAGAAGGTACCCAACCATGTAATATGAAAAGCAGAGACATTTATTGAAGGAGATACAAGATACAAGAACCATTATACATAGGACAACAGTGCCTCAGTCTCCTTCAAAGTAGGCACCTTGGGATCTCACACAGTTCTCTCAATTACCATTAGCTGTCCTGTTCTATTTTCCTGATTCTTTTCAACGATCTGAAATCTCTTCTCTTTCAAAGGTGATTTTAGTTTTGGGGAAGGCCAGGAGTCACAGGATACCAAATCTGGGCTGTAGGGGGCCTGAGTCACCTGGGTGATGTGATATTTTACCAGAAAACTCTGCATGAGACATGAGACATGCATGGACAATTGTGTGATTGTAGCAGGGTGCCGGCAGGGCCCCCCAAAGAGGTATTTGCAATGGGGTCCAGAACTCAGGGTATCCAGGAAATACTAAAAATGTAGGATAACCTCACATCCACAATTCTGAGCTGGGGGATGGAATGCATGGAGCAGGGCCATTGAGTTATTTTGCATGCCAACAGTTCTTCAAATAACCTCTAGAATGATCATTTAACACACACACACATATATATATTTTTTACTGGTTTCATGTATATATTAAATGCTTATCTCTGTGCTTTGCACCAGGGAGATGGGAGTGATTTCCACCCAGGATGTGATTGGGAAACAACTCTCCCTGGTTACAGAGCCTGTGTGAGAGCTTGTGGATGACTCGCTTCACACCATGGTGCCACACCTGCTGGGACTCACTAAAGCAGCCCAGAAAAGCTGGAAAACATACAGAAATAATGGCAGGTGTAGCCTACTGTGGGAGGAGTTGGAAATGGGGATGCAGAGGAAGATCGGCACAGGGATTTATACCCAGGCAGGACAGCCATTCCTGGGAGAACCACACAGTTTTGGTGAAGTTTGGAACCACATGGCTTTGGGGCTTCCCTTGCCAAGCAGCTTAGGAAGCCAGAAAACAAGATGTAGGAGTGATGCAGAGCTCTGCCATAGTGGTTTGGAAAAATGCAGGAGAGACGCTGTAGGCAGGAAAGAGGTGAAAGAACTTCTGGGCCAGGGGAAGGTGTTATCTGTGTTTGGATTAAGAACTGGAGATCCTGGCAACACAGCTGATAGTGCTGGGAACTGCGGGTTGTCTGCCAGTGGAGCTGGGAAGAACTGGGGGCTACCTGAGCCACAGGCTTGTATTTCTTATCCTGAGATATGGTAACCCTGACTGGCAAAGAGGGGAAGAAAGGACTGTGCATGTTTGTGGGTGTTTTAAGGGACTTTAGGATTTTAATGAAGACAGTAATTCATTACTCTCAAGTCTGTATAACTTTTGAATAAATAATTCCTTTTCTTTTCACCAGTCTCTGACTTTGAGAGCTATAATTCCCTGGCAACAGGAAAGGCGAACCCAGTACATGGGGACCCTGGGAGAAGTGGGGTACATTCGGTAATCGTATATTGTCCCCCACCACAAGTCCATTCTGTAACATGATGAAGCTGCCACTCACCAGTTGCCCACAGCTGTGGCCTTCTGAATCATCTGAATAGTTTCAGTGGAGGAATGTTCAAGCTTAATGCAAAATTTGATGCAAATTTGTTGTTCTACTCATTCAGTCATTCTGAATATGACAGCCACATAGTACACATGCTCACTCAATGGCACCTACTGACCCCACTGACTAGTGCAGTGAAGTCATTATGGTTCAGTCATACACACCCCAGTCGACTCTCCTTGGCTGCCAGGTTACATTGATGTCACACAAACTGTTCCAGTTATATTGACCATGATTAGACTTTTTCTGGAAAGACCATGTCATATATGAAGATGGAGACCAAAGGGAGAGAGCAAAAGTGGTAAAAGCTAAACTCCTAAAGGGTATGATGGATTCTCTTAGTCTGCAGAATATTTTAAATTAAAGCAAAACCCACACATAACAAGCCTGCCAAATATCAGTTAAACTTGCACAGAAATGTCATCATTTCTCAATTTGCAAAGGTAAGAAGACCAGTTAGGATGTATTTCTGTGAATAGAGAGGCATTCATAATTTGTAATAAAAAGCCTAATGTTATGTGTATTGCTATTTAATACAACTTAGACCACATACAATGTATACCTGGAAATTCACACAATACAATAAAAAGAAAGAATAGTTTTCACCATTGTATTTCTAATTTAATTATTTGGGAAAGTTTCACAATTCTGTTATTTTACTATCTTCTTATTTCTTTGAAGACCCCAGAAAGTAAGATTCTTTTAAAATTACTTTAATTTCCAAATGATATGGAGCAATGACAGATGGCACCTATTATCACTGGGCCTCTGGTTTTTCTGATAGCATCACCAATTTAATTGTTCTTATTTAAACAGTTGTATTCAATGCAACAGAGTTTGAGGAGAAAGCGGTTCTAAATGAAACTCTCTAGAGTTCACCTTCTTGAAACAATCTATTCTGCAGTCACGCAGCACCAAGACAGCAACTTTTCTCCCTAAATATCGCCAGTGAGAGCAGAAGAAAATGTCTTGAACAAATGTCTCTCCTCAAATGGGAGAAAGTGACATTGCCAGTGAATAGAGGTGCTGCCTTTTATCTGTGCTTAATAACCTCTCTCACGGGCACCCGTTCAGCTGCCACTTAGCACAAAGACAAGTCTGCATGTCTTTTAACAGGTCTGCATTAATACACCTAGCCAATCAATGGCTTCTACCCATTCCACAAGGACATCAGTCTGTTACCATTACTAGACACTGTCAACAGAAAATGACACCAGAGTCACAAAAGGCAAAGTGATGTCAGCTCAATCAGAAAGCAGAAAAAGACACAAACAATGCTACTCAGGATAGAAGTGTAACAAGGAGACTCAGAGGTTGGCATAAGCCACTCTTGGTGAGTCCCAGTGAAACCAGCTTGAAACTTGATAATACAAAATTCAATAGAGTGGCAAACAATCAGATGTGTTTTCCCCCCATTCGATTAAAATTGGTGGCTGCTACTGATAGAAAGAAAATCTGTAAAGAAAATGATGGGGGAAAAGTGCAATTTGAATAGATTTTATAAAAAATTCAAACTGTTTTTGCATTCTAAAGAAAACCCCATCAACCTAAATTATATTATTTTAAAATTTGTTTAATCAATTACTCCAGTTTTCATTCCATGGAAAATTAAATAGACATTTTTAAAAGTCTTATTATATTAAGCCAACGGCTTTGAATTGGTATATGTGTACCCTGACAAGATAGCTGTTCACATTAAGTAGTGATAATAATGATGGATTTGTACAATTATGCATGTAGAATAGGCCTCAGAGATTATCTGGCCCAACCTGCTCATTTTACAGATGAGAGAGCTGAAGCTCAGACAGAATGAGAGAAATGCCCAGGAGCACAATGGCAAGGCCAGGGTTCCTGGCTCTCAGTCCAGCTCTTTTTTCATAACACTGTTTAAGGATCATGTTTTACAATAACAATGCAGTTTTTATCTAGAAAAAGATAGCATTTTGTTAATCTATATGCACATAATGCATCCTATAGTGAAGCAGCAAAAAAGGAGTTTTTCGCTGAAGTATCCTTTTACTGACCCTTGTAACCTTGTCAGATTCCTTTTCCAAGGAATGTGTATTTCCTCAAAATACTGGATGTGCAGTGCCTTTAAAAACACTAGAGAAAAGCACCAAACCTGGGCCAGCAAGAGCTGGCTGAGAGCATTACATTGTTTGGCACAGTGTCAGAGATGCCACATCTTGATCCCCCACTGCACTAATCTGAGTCACTTGGCTGGTTCATCACCCAGTTTTCACAGCTCACAATATTTTGAATGCATCTCTCACATTGTTCTCAGTGCCTCTTTGCGGAGAAGTCCAGGGCTGACTGCGATACCCACTTGAGACACCACTTTCAGCCAACACAAGCTCATCTTTTCTTCCAACACCATCTCCCCCAGTTCACATTCTGCTAAATCCCGTAGCTCTGGGATGGGTTATACATATGGAGAGCCAGGTGGAGAGGCCTTGTTCCGCGGACACATTCCAGACAGCTCCCTGCCTTGGGCTGACAGCTTTTCCTGGTAGCTCAAATTCAAATTTGATTTCAAAATTCTTCCTTTGTTGTCTAAAAGGTCTATCTCAATCTTTTAAAAATCCATGTTTTTTAATGAATATGAACTATCTGGAGGACCATCTGCCTCCTACCTCTTTGTGGCACGAAGAATTAGTGCAATCACTGCTCATGGACACTGTTATGGGCATTGAAATCTGGAGTTTTGCTACAGAAAACTACTTTTTCTATTTTCAAAATCTAAACTTATACAACTATTTCATATGTTTATTCAAACTTTATTCACCTCTTCCTAAATTCTGATGTGGGCTGCCCCTGATTCCCTCTCTCCAGGTGTCAATATGAGCCTTACTGATTTACAAGGCAGATGTATATATGGTGCTGTACGTTTTACTCCTTTTCCTTCTCTCTCTGCATTTTATGTCTCTTGGTCAGGTAATTTCACCATGGAGCAAGTTCTTTTCCACATATTCTCCTGTAATCCTCTTTCCAATGAACTTCCTCTGTCAACACCCGTACTTTTCACCATTAGTTCAGGAAAGGCTGCCCTTTATTTATCATTTTATTTTCATATTTAAACATACAGAGAGAGAGAAAGAGAGAGAGAGAAGATAGAGAATTATAATCATTTAGGTTAATGAGTATAAGGATAGTTTCAGAAAAATAAGATAGAGCCCTTTCCTTGATATTAGGAAGAATAATTACTGAGTGGTATGAATTTCTGGACTTACTTCTTTCACATTTCAAGAAATTGTAGCAGAATCTTTCCCTATCTCTGAACTGATTCTATAATCATCTTGATTTTCATATGCTATTACCCAGATAAATTGTCATACTGCTTTATTTAGTAAAAATATTGAAATATTGATAGCCATTTTTACTAAAATTACAGAGGTATGCATGAGGTTAAACATAAACTTCATATGTAAAATAAATGCTTCCGAAATTCTAAATAATCAACTTAGTTTATGGAACCCATCATTTTATAAATTGAGAATGGTCTGCAAAGTGCAACTTTCAAAATTTCAAATGCAATGCAGAAAATGGCATTTCAAGATATTGCTTATGAAAACAAATTAAATGTCTATTGATATTTGTCTTTCACCAACTGGCTTATTTCACTTAGCATAATAATCTCAAGTTCCATCTATGCTGTTGCAAAAGGTAGGAATTCTTCCTTTATTTGTGTTGTATAGTATTCCACTGCATAAATGTACCAAAGTATTTTGGGTTTTTTCTGTTTATTTTGTTTTGTTTTTTTGCTTTTCTGCTCAGGTACTGATGGGCACTTAGGCTGTTTCAAAATCTTGGCTATTGTAAATAGTGCTGCAATGAACATATGGGTGCATAAATTTTTTTTAATTGGTGTTTCAGGATTCTTCAGGTGTATTCCCAGAAGTGGAATCACTGGGTCAAGAGGTAGTTCTGTTTTTAATTTTTTGAGGAAATTCTATACCATATGATCTCACTTATAAAGAGCAATCTAATGAATGAGCAAAATTTAGTAATGAGCAAAATAGAGCTAGAGAAATAGAACCATAGAATAGACTGATAGCCACAAAAGAAGAGGATGGAGGTGGGGACTAACTGAAATAATGTGAAGGGTTAATCCAAGAACATATATGAAGGGCCCGTGGACATGGACAATGGTGAAAGAACTGATTATGGAAGTGGAGGGCTGGCTAGGTAGAGGGGGGCAAAAAGGGGGACAACTAAAATAGCCTAGACAATAAAATCTTTTAACAAAATAAAATGCATGGAACACAAAAATGTCTATTGAGAAACAAATATGTGAAGAAAATTATATACATCTATTTGAATAATATACAGCCTTAATCAAGAAGGAAATGCTACCATGTACAACATTAATTGACCTGTAAGACTCTATGTTACTGTGATGAGTCAATTACAGAGGGATAAATATAGTATGAACCCGCTTATATGAGTTATTTAAAATTGTCACACTTAGGGAAGCAGAGATCAAATGGTAGTTGCCTCAGAGTAAGGGGAAGGAGAAGTGGGGAGTTGTTCAGTGGGTACAAATGAACAGCTATGCCAGGTAAGTTCTAGAGATCTGCTGTACAGCATAGTGCTTATAGTTAACAATATGGAATTTTGCAACTAAAAATTAGTAAGAGAGTAGATCTCATGTTAAGTGTACTTACCACCCCCCAAAGAAATAAGAAAAAGATAGAAGTAAACTTTAGGAGGTGATAAATATGTTTATTACCCTGATTGTGATAATGGCATCACAAGTGAATGACATGCACAAATTTAGCAAATGGTGTACATTAAATATATGCAGTAATTTGTGTGTGAATTACCCATTAATGAAGCTGATAATGTATATGCTCTGAAAGAGTAAAGCTATGGAATCACAATGAGTAAAAGTTTTATCAGTAAATAAACTATAAAATAATGTTTTTTTCTATTATGTATTAGAATGGAATGGAGTTTAAAAGTGTAGAGTCTAAAGTCAAATAGACTGAGTTCAAAACCTGGTTCTCCTATTAACTACCATGAATAAATTATTACTTGTTCTCTTCCTCTCTCTGTTAACCTACATAATAAAAACAATAGTAATACCTATCTCCTAGGGTTGTTAGAAAGGGTAAATGAGATAATACACATTAAGCATTTGGAACTATCCTGGCACCCACTAAGGGTTAGCAATTATAATTATAATAATACTATCTAGCCTTTGATGAGCTGCTCTGATTTCAGATATCTCCTTCTACTCTCCTTGTTATATTCTGCACAAGGGAATGGAGGTAATTAGTTAATTTCTGATACACAAAGGTATCAGGTATTTGTTACCTGATCCTTTACTGGCTAGGAAAATAATATTTTCAATTCTCATACACACAAAAAAGTTTTAGGCAAAAAACTTTTGCCCCACCAAGTGTGGCTTGGTTGGTTGGAACATCATGCTGGAGCTCAATTTGCAGCAGAGTGCAACCTTCCTGGGTGCAACCCACCTTCCTGGTGGGCTTGATACCCACCTGGGATTTAAGTAGAAGGCAACCAATCAATGTTTCTCTCTCACATCTGTCTCTCTCTCTAAAATCAATAAACACATTTTAAAAATTTAGTAGTCTTTTATATTCATTATTTATTTAATCAATAAACATATATTTACCATAAGGTATGTAATAAATAATTTCTATTAAGATTTGATGAATAATTTAAATCTTCCATACTTCAGTTTTGTCATTTCTATTTATCTCTCACCAGTCTATACTCTTAACACATCCATTCATTAAAGTTATAGGATATCCATGTTTCAAAATCATGGAATGCTTAATGGCCACGGGAAAACAATATTCTTTAACAAATGTACTTAATCTTATACATAAGCACATTGAACTTAGTCTATAGCAGTGGATTTCAAACTTTGACGTGCCTATAAATAATCTGGCTATTTTATTGATACGCAGATTCTAGGTCAGTGTAACTTGGAAGATGCCCAAGATTCTCCATTTCTAATACGTTCTTAGATGATGCTAATTCCATTGGAAATGTCACCACACTTTGCTTCACACAAGGATCTACAGGATATAATTCTAATCTGTAATATATAAACAAATTAAAGTAACTTCTAACTTTAATTTTTATCATCTAACTTTTAGGTTTTGGCATTCAATGTTACTTAAATTCTAGTATACGATTATTTAACACCACAAGAACTTGATCTGATATTGCACTCTCTGAATATAGCTTGAATTTTTGAAATAAATTTAGTATAATTATTCTAATTCCTTGCCTGAATTCATTAATCTAAAGGTATTTCCCAAGCAATATACAAATAGTGTGAAAATAAAAATCCAAATGTAGCTGCCTGTTGTGGCTGATGGTGAGAATCAATGTGCAGGCAACAACAATCCTGTGTGGAAAAAGGGTACAGGCAGGACTACTCTCTCAAGGGGAGAATGACTATGGTGCCTCGGCCACTCCCTCAAGAGGAGAGTGCCCCGACCCTTGCCTAGACAGGCTTTTATTGTTTTCCTGGGGTCTTATAGAAAGATTTATTATCTATCACACAGAACATTATTGTATACATTCTAGGTACAATCAAGGAAATAAAAATAACATGCAGAGAGACATGGCAATGAGCTGATGAGCTCTGTCCTTGGGAGAGCTCACACAGGCTTTGCATATTACCTTAAAGATAGACAATTCACATTTGTTGTTACAGACTAGAGTGATGGAGTTTTAGCAGGAGCAAGCCATAACAATCTGTGTGCATTTTCTAGGCCTGATTCCCACGGGAAAAGTCGGTTTGAAGGTCTGCCTCCTGCCCACCACTTCGCTTCTGTAGGTTTTCCGTACAGAGCTGAGTCACATTTGCCAGGCCAAGACAAACTGGTCCCCTACATCCAAACATAGATTTTCAGCCAATGTCACCAAGTCCTGTTTTTCTATGACAAGCCATAGGTTTAACATGCAGCATGGCTTAAAAACACCTTTGCTTCTTCTCATAGATGTATACTACAGTTCAAAAGTAGTCAAACCCATACTCCACTGCAAATCTTCTCCTTTAAATGGTGCTGGTGCAGAGGCTCAAAAAAAGTGTGCAATATTAAAAATATGGCAAGAAGAGTAGAGAGGAAAGAGAAATGTCAAATTGTAAAAATACATTTGAGGGGAAAAGAAACGTGTTCTTGGCAAGAAAATATCATGTTGGACTTACATATCGCAATGCAGATGAATAAAATATGAGAAAGTAAGATCTTACTCATAATTAATTGGGCTTATGAACTGTTTTTTCTGATTTAGTACACTGATACATTTTTAAAATACCATGTTTTGAAAGAAAAAAATGACATTCATAGCTATCCTCATTCCTTGTATCTGTAATCCTAAACAAGATATGAGAGAAATGGAAATTCAAGTGAATTTTTATAAGATTCCATTAGATATGACTTAAGGGAATTAAATGATTATCTCTATTCTTTTAAATTTTTCATTTTGACATAATTTTAGATTTTTAGAAGACTAGCAAGGATAGTACAGAACATTTATACATTTATTCAGCATTCCTTAAAGTGAACACCTTACAAAACTTCGGTGTATTTATCGAAATAAGAAATTAAAGTTGATATGATACCATTGCTATGAATTAGAGATTTTACTTATTGTTACCAGCTTTTCCAATAATGTCATCTTTGTGTGCCAGAATGCAATCTACTTAATCGCCTTGCATTGTTTGCTTAGTCACCTTCACTCTGTGACAGTCTTTCTCTGTTTTTATTGTCATTGATGGTTTTAAAAGTACTTGCATGATGTTTTATAGATTGACACTCATTTGGGTTTTCTCATTATTAGACTGGGGTTATAAAACTTTTAAAAGAATACCACAGAAGTGATACTACCTTCTTGTTCCATTACTTCTGAGGGTATATGATATTAACATGACTTATTACTGTGATATTAAATGTGATCACTTGGTTAAGATAGTTTCTGCATGATTTCTCCATGGTGAAGATATTCTATTATCATTTCCACACTATAAACATGAATGAGTCACTGAACAAAGCCCACCCTTTAAAGGAGAAATTAAGGCCCTGGCTGGTGTGTCTCAGTGGATTGAGCACCACCCTGTGAACCAAAGGATCACTGGTTGGGTTCCCAGTCAGGACACATGCCTGGGTTGCAGGCCAGGCCCCCAGTAGGGGTTGTGCGAGAAGCAACCACACATGATGTTTCTCTTCCTCTCTCTCTCCCTCCCTTCCCCTCTCTCTAAAAATAAATAAATATATTTTAAAAGAGAAAATTTAAGTTTCACCTCCTAGAGCCAGGAATATTGTGGTAAGAAGGATTGTAACCACTCACAGATGTCTTTTTCCTAATACATAGAACCTATGAATGTTTTTTCACTGACTGTTTCAGAATTTTTCTCTTTGTCTTTGTTTTCAGAGGTTTGAAGATGATATACATAGATATGTATTTTGTATGTATCCTGCTTGGTTTTATTTGAGCTTCATTCTATGGTTAGAAGCTATTACTAATATTAGAAGTTATCAACCATTATTTCTTCAAATATTTCTTCTGTTTTGTTTTCCCTTTTTTCTCCTTCTGGGGTTACAATTATGTATATTTTAGATTATTTTATATTGTTCCACAGTTTATGAATGTTGTGTTATGTTTTTTCCCCACCTATTTTTCTCTTTGTTTTCAATTTGGGTAATACCTAGTGAACTATATTTTCATTGAATCTTTCCTTGGTAGTTTTTGTCTGAAAATGAACCCTTTAAAGTTATTCTTTACCTCTGTCACTCTGCTTGTAATTTTTAGTATTTTCAACTGAATTTTTCTTATAGTTTCCATGTTTGCTAAAGTCATCTACCTGATCTTGCATGTGTTTTTATTTTTCATTAAAACCTTTAACTTTTAACTGATTGTGGCTTTTTAACTTCCCTATCTGACAGTTCCAAGGTTTCTATCCTATACAATTTTTTTAAAATATTTTATTTATTTATTTTTATAGAGAGGGGAAGGGAAGGAGAAAGACAGGGAGAGAAACATCAATGTATGGTTGCTTCTCAGAGGCCCCCTCCTGGGGACCAGGCTCAACAGGATGTGCCCAGTTATGGCTCTCTATCCTATACAATTCTTGATCCAATGTTTAATTTGCATCTTCAGAATGTGCTTTTTCTTGCCTTTTTGTATTCACTATGATTATTTTTTGGATGCTGGTCTTGAATAGACTATAAATGTTACAAGCTCAAGGTGCTTGTGTCTGATGTTTTAAAAGGTCAATATTCAAAAAGTCAGAGTTTGGAGTAAGAAAAAGTTTATTGATTAAGGAGGCACCAACTCCAGAAGATGAGGAGGGGGAGGCCTTAGAACTTCAACAAATCCATCTTAAGAAAATCCAGAATTCAGGCTTTTTTTTTCATTAAGGGAAGAGAGACTGAGTGGGGCCAGAGATGTTTAATGACCAAAACCATCTAGGCTCTGATAGGGATCCAAGGAAGAGCATCATGAGACATCTACATCTCTCTGGTCCTGGCCCTGGAACCCCTGCCCATCTAAGTCCTGTCTTGAGGCTCCAGCAAATCTTTGCCAAAAGTTCAATACTCCAGCAGAATTCCTCTAATAATTAGCATATCTATAGCAGGAGATATTTGCCCTTCAAACACCATTTGAGAAATGCAGGCTAGAATTAAGATAGAGTCACTCTGCTACATAAATACTAATGTATAACATTTTTATGTTTGGGATGAACATGCTTTTTTTCTGGTAGGACTTTAACTGATGGAGGGTGAGGGAGAGAGGACTGTGGTAATCTAATCAGAAATTGGTGCAGGTTTGAAGTGTATTGTTGCTATGCCTTAGCTCAATGTACCAGAAGCTTCAAATTCTTCTAGAAATCTTTATACAATATGTGTGATACTGACTTATTTGCCAGAAGTTTTGTTGCTATTGTTGTTTGTTCTCCACTTGATTTTGTCTGCTTTTGTTCCACCATAAGATTCTATACTTTACATGTATTTTTGCTGTATTCTATCATCATATTAGCTTATAATTTTTAGTATGGTGAAAGTGGGAGTTGGTTGTGGAAAGAAAGGCGTTCTCTTGTTTGAATTAGGACTCAATATTAGACAATCCATTGAACCAATAACCTTGATCTTGAACTTGGATCTGAAGGCATAGTCTACACAATTAGAAGCTTCTTTTCCACTGTAGGTCTGGACCCAGCATGTACTACTATCCCTGAGGAAGGATAACAGGAAGCTGGAAAAATTTCTTGGTAGTGGATTAGGGAAATTGAGGCAGACAGCTAACTCAAACTGCCCTCATCAACACCCTGATTCACCTGCCTCCTTCTCCCTTGCAGGGCCACTAACTTCAGCATTAAGCCCACAGGAAAATAAGGTTCGGACCTGCATCAAATAATTTCAGGAACAAAGCCTCAGGTCTCTTGACCACAGAGACAAAGTTTTGTTCAAACTACAGATAATATCTAGGCTTCGGTTGTGTTTCAGCTCCAGGCCCAAGCAAAGAAGTGAAACCAGAGGAAGTGATACCATGGCTGACATCAGGACCAGCTCTACTGATCAACCACCCCCAACCATGGTGATGACCAAACATTAGAAACCATGGCCCTGAGCACAACTGGAAAGGGCACAACTGGAAAGCTAATGAGTATTTTATTGAGGTTCTTTCCTGAGGCCTTCCCTAAAATTCTCCTTTAGGAAACAGATAAAACACCTTTAAGACAAGAGACCCAGGACCTGCTTTCTCGCAGGAGCATAACCACACATCGCACCCCTTTTTCTCAGGTGTGTATATTTGCTTTTTTTTCCCTCCCCTGCCTCTGTAACTTATTTTCCGAGTCCACGCAGCCCAGCTGGCTCACTCCTTCTGCCTCTGTCTTTTTCTCTAAATGGTCAAGGCAGCTCTCTGAGCCATGGGCTTGTTTCTCCTTTGTGAATGTACTTTCTCTTTGCTTTCTGAATAATCTTCCTCCAATCTTAGAGTACTTGGCTCTGAACAGTTTCTTTGAAGAATTTACGAACCAAAGTCTAACTCTGCGGTTAACACTCCCACCCCCAGAATAGAGCTTTTCTGTTTTCCTTTCCCTTCCTTCAGCAGCTGAGAGTCCACAGGGCCTTAAGTTCCTGTTCCCCTCCCTGCTACAGGCTCAGGCTTAGGTGGTATTAGGGAGACAGATGACTCTGGTGGAGTTTCTCCTTCCTCCTTCAGCTGTCTTCAGGCTACATTATTTTCTTCTCTTTCTTAATGTTTTATTTGTTTTTCTTTGGGGAAGATAAAAACAGGATCTGAGAAGACTTTTGCAGTGCTTGCTTTTCCCCTTGCCCATGCAGCAACGGGTGGAAAACTTTCTCAGGATTCTCTCTGATCATCCCATCAAGCAGCTGGTGAAGTTACTGGGAGGGAAAGCTTGAAAGTGAATGGGACCCCTACCTAAATCTGTGGCCCCCCCATTGTCTTACCCTCATGAGAATTTGTACTTGGGATTTAGCAATTTCTTTAAAATTTCTCGCTGAATCTTCTTCCCCAGTTATATGATGTCCAGTGGCAACTGACCTATTCAAAAAATCACTTTGGTTCTTTCTACTACCCAGCACCCTCTCCAGATTTTCGGTTAGTTTGCTCTGTGACCTCAGTATTCTGATGAGTTTCAAATTATTAATTTAAAGTCTGTCTAATGTTTTTATTCATAAAGGTGAAGAGGGCGCTCTTTTTAATTCTTTGTACCTCTAATCTAAATTTGGAAGTGGCTTATCTCTTTTTAAATTTGAAAAAGTATTAGTTCACAAGTGTTCATTGACAGAGTTTGGTCACTTTGTTGTTGTCTTGGAGATAGAGTGATTCCAAAAGTCAGGCTTAAGTCAGAAATAGTCTTCTCTAAATTTCCCCAGGTTCTGCTTCATTGGGCAGGAAACAATAGGAACTCATGAGTATTATTTTAAAAAATACAAATAAGATGCATGTCTGTTTTCAAACTTACTTCAACAAGAAATGATCTTCTGGAAATGTGTGTGAAGTTATTTATAGGAAGAATATATCTTAATGCCCGCCTAATTTAATTAAGTAATATACAAAATACACTTGTCTCTCATGTTTTGATATTGTGAAGCTTCATATCACCTCCTGCTTTAATGGGTCTTTCTCTTCTCAGTAGACACCTGAGGTTCTGGCAGGCCTGGGAGACTTGGGACACATAACAATACTTTTTTGGATAGGGCTAAGGGTGAGGGCTTTCCTAGAAACCCAGTGGTAGACAACATCATCATTACTCACTCTGGCTGTGCTTGTAGTTGACTCGGAAGAGAATGGCTAAGTTATTACGTATTGTGTGCAAAGTGAGTAGAAAAGATAGCAGCAAAAGTTGGAAGGGAGTATGTTTTCTGCCTCACATAGAGCAATTTTATTGTCTTAGCACAAGCATCTGGGATTATGAGTAAATGCTGTGGTTCCCATTCAAAGAAAACAATATACATTTTTATGTTGACCATTTTCCTTAACATTTTTAGCTCCTTAGTTGATGTGAAGCCAATTCTTTCTAGGTTTTGATATTTAGAATGTGAGGTAAAAAAAACACTCTTCAGTTAAACACACTCTCATTTCACCATTACTAAACAAATTCACATATAAAACTGGATTTAACAACTGGTCAGCCAATATTAAGAAATGCCCCAGTGTATGATGGCTAAAAACCTATTTCAAAAGATAAGATTTTTACTTGAAGTTGAAAAGGCTTACATTCTAGGAATCCTGCTCAGAGACCCCAAAACATGTAAAGAAGCTTCACCAATAGTTAAGTGCTTATTGCGCAAGGTTGAAAATTATTTTTATAGTCACTAATTTATTTAAAATAGGTTTTCTGCAAATGTCAGTCAAGCCAGCTGGCCAAAGGAAAAAAAAATCTGGATGACCGCATTCTTCATTTTATTAAATTGGCTATTTTCTGTAGTAAAAAAAATCATGGGTTTTATTTCATGGTCATATCTGAAGAATTGTGGAAATGTCACATAGACATGGTTTCAGGACAATTTCTTCCCTAGTGCCGGTAATCTTTGTAGTTGGCCGTGCAGTTTTCTATTACTTTAAGAGTGTATGACTATTGAGTCAGAAGTTCCTATGGCATAAAAAGCATGGGTTGCCCTCAGGGGATTTGTCAAACTTTATTTAGCTCGAGCATTGTCTTAGAAACCTGAAAAATGTACTCTACTTGGCAGCCCCAGCTCCTCTCACAAGTCACAAAGTTCAAGCTATCAAAGAACTTTTCAAGGTGACAATTACATAATACAGTACATGACATTTACAGCAAGAATTACGTTGGAGAATCTATGCTAAGGGGTTTCCCTCCTGCTGGTACGCACCCTGCCTCCTGTCTTAACCGTATCCTTGGGACAGAAAACAGTTTGGCTATATGTAAATCATTTGTTCTATACCATGCTCGCTAAAGGAAGGGTTTTAACATTACAAAGATGGTAACACACATGCTATATTCCTGCTAGACTACCTGATAAATTGAAATAATGGCAACATCAAAGTATCACCCTTCTGGTTTGTAAGCAGTGCTAATGGTCTCAGATTTGCTGACAATGAGGATTCTTCAAATGGATTGCAGTGACAGCTACAATAATTGGATTGTTATGGAGGCAATTAGCTGGCATAAGATATAAGAATCTAGGATGAAAGAATGGAAGGAATGCAGTCTCTACTGAACAGCGGAGATGAGCTGAAGGAATGATAACTAGTCTTGATTAAAGAGATTTGAAATAATCTTTTGTAGATATTTTTGTCAGTGAGATTTCATGATTTTAAAATTAAGCATATCAAATCCCATGAAGACTATTTCATATATAAAATTATTAATTTGGGGGTTTTGTATTTAATTATTAACATTTATTTGCTATGAAAAAAGTCAAGGTATTTGATGTTAAAACAATACCAGGCTTATGGTGACAATTATTTGTGGCCTATCTTTTCATGATTAGAATCTGGGATGCACGTCCATGCTTTCATTTAGTATATGTTGTTATTGAGTCTTTCCTATATTGAAGAGATGTTTCTCTGGACTGCAGTAAAACTATGGGAAAAATTTTTTTTAAAGATTTAAAAAACCTTTATCTTGTATTTTCTTTTGTAGTTTGTAGATAATAGCACATAACTTCTGTTTCCTCTTTGTAAGTGAAACCTGTAGACATTTCTCATTCTTGTTAAGAAACTACAGCAGAATCTCCAAACTACACCAGAAGTGGCCACAGAGAAAGGCAAGGCCAGAGGAGCTGGCGAGAGTGTGAAGGAAGTTACCCAGAGTGCTTCTCCAGCTCTTTGCTTCCATGCAGAGGTGACCCCCAAGAAGGGGGATGGGAAGAGGTACAGATAGTGTCTCTTGTTAAATAAGCCCAGAAAACCATGGTTCAGTCATACAATTTGAGGTCCATTGGGTTAGAACATAGTTATTTTTAAACAGAAAACACTCAGTTTTTTCAAGAAAGCCCTATTTTTTCTACTTTACTCTTTATATTTTCCCCTATCAACAAACATATTGCCTTTTCTTAAAAAGCCATTTTTTACTATTATACCATACAGCAAATGAAAATCAGTGAAAAATATAACAAGACTGCTTTTGGAAACTACTTTAAAAATTGAATAGTGTTTCTGTCTAATTTGGATATCATTTTGTCTTTAAAAATTCTTTTTCTGTTGTTGTTTAAGCACAATTGTCTCCATTCCTCCCCCACCCCCTCAGTCTTCCCCCACCAACCCCAGTCTAGGTATTTATATGACAGCCTATTTAGTTAAAATATACTGACATATATTGACTCTAATCCTTATCAAGAATAAAAGCATACATCACTACTTCAATTGGCATGTATCAACTGTACAAAGTTTAAATTCTCACTTTAAATTAATATCGTAGAAAAAAGTTTTTTTAAATCCAAATATTTTCTCCTTATCACAATATTACAACTTGGGGAACTTATTTATTAAGTTTATTGGGGTTACATGGTTAATAAAATTAAGTTTCAAGTGTACCTTTCTAATATATCATCTATATATATTGTATGGTATGTTTACTACTGAAAGTCAAATTTTCTTCTGTCACCATTTATCCTTTTTAGGGTATTTCTTTTTTTTTAGTTTAATTAATTTAATTTTTGGAAAGGGGAAGGGATGGAGAAAGAGAAGGAAAAACACGTCAGTGTGTGGTTGCCTCTCCCACACCCACCCTGGGGACCTGGCCTGCAGCCCAGGCATGTGCCCTGACTGGGAATCAAACCCGCAACCATTTAATTCACAGGCTGGCACTCAACCACTGAGCCACACCAACCAAAACCTTTTTTAATTTTTAAAAATTTTTAAAAAATTTTAAAATTGTTGTTCAAGTGCAGTTTTCTGTCTTTTACTCCCATCCCAGCCCACCCCCCAGCCCTCCACCCTCCCTCTCATTTCCACCCTCCCTAGTTTTTGTCCACGTGTCCTTTATACTTGTTCCTGTAAACCCTTCCCCAACCAAACATTTTTTAGGATATTTCTTCCTCCTTTAAAAAATATTTATTTATTTTATTTCTAGAGAGAGGGGAAGGCAGGTAGAAAGAGAGGAAGAGAAACATCAGTGTGTGATTGCCTCTCATATACCCCCTACTGGGGACCTGGCCTGCAACCCAGGCATGTGCTTTGACTGAGAATTGAATCAGCAACCCTTTGCTTGGTAGGCCTGTACTCAATCCACTGAGCTACACCATCTTGGGCATAGGGTATTTCTTACTGATATAAATCAAAGAGCTCTTCTGTATGGAAGTTATAACAAAAATTTAACAAGATTTTTCTTGAAAGAAAAAAATAATCTGACTTTTTTGTAGAACCCCCCCCAAATCCTACTCATATAATAAAAGTAAAATTAAAAAATTGCATTAGTATTAATATTTCTTTAAAAATGTAGAAACCACACTTCATCATTTGGTCCCAAAGCTGCACAAAATGCATATGTATTTTAAATTAGTTTTGACAGCCAAAACTTCAGTGAAGCTATAGAGGCTTCATTTTCTTGGAAACTGATTAATATTCTGAGAACTTTTCAAGGTCTAGTACCTTGAAAAAAATAATTCCTGTATATGAATGTAGCTTTTCTTAGCCCTGGATATTTGGGGTATGATTGGGAATAAGTGTGTCCATGAGATTTTAGATGACAGAATTTTAATAATATAAGCCTGAGAATCTTGCACCTACAACTTGCTTGAGCCATTGAAACAACTCATCCAAAATAGTTACCTCAAAAATGGTGCTAGTTTTCTTTAATGGTTGCCTTTGCCACTTCTGATCAACTCTGTGTGCATTACTGCAGCCATGTTTAGTACTAGAAGTAGGGGAAGAGATTCCTTTCCTAGGGGAAAATTGTGTGTGCCAAAAGATTGCAGTTTTTGGATAGATATAAGTGGAAATCATAAAAGCACATGTGACATTGGGTTGTAGCTTATAATATAAGAAAAAAATAATGATATAAAGGCAAATATTTTCTATCCCAGATTCATTAATCAAGCCAGGGTACTTAAAGCTGGTTCAAATAATTTGTCTATAATTTTCTTACTAAGGTGTATAAACTATGATGGCTTTATAGGAATATGATGGAATTGTTGGAACTATTGGGTTGCTTGAAAAGTTTGTTCTCTTGTTATGTAAGATGGCTCTAGTAGGTCTTAGTTATTTTTAACTTCATTTGAAACAATTTTTAGATTGTATTATGACAGTTGTCATATCAGCATGCATTAAAAAGACATAAAAATGGGTGAATTTTGTATAGCCATTTTAATATTGAAGATGGAAGAAAATACATTTTTGTATATGCTATATGTTGGGCATATTATGCTTTATTGTTTCAAGAAAGGTGAAAACACAACTGAAATAGAAAAAAAAGATTTGGGCAGTGTTCGGAGAAGGTGCTGTGACTGATGAAACATGTCAGAGTGGTTTGTGAAGTTTCATGCTGGAGATTTCTCACTGAGAAATGCTCCATAGTCAGGTAGATGAGTTGAAGTTGATAATTATCAAATCCAGACATTAATTGAGAACAATCAATGTTGTACCATGTGGTAGATAGCTAACATGCTCAAAAATCCAAATCAATAAAGTTATCGTCGAAAGTTATGTGCCTTTTATTTTATGGAAAAAAAACTAATAGACTTTTTGGCCAACCCAAAACTTTGACATTTTATTTAAGAAGAAACAAAATGCTAAAGGAAGTAGATATATCAAAGTGGATTAAAATACAAGAAATGAGAAATCATTATTTGCCTATATTCTACTGAAGGTCCCACAAGGCACTTCCATCTCTAACACAGTAAAGAATATACTAATAAGAACAGCATTCTCATATTTGATAAAATTAACCCAGCATCTGCCAATTGTCAAGAAACTATTGATTTGGCATATGTGTTCTTTTGCATTTTACTAAAGGCGGGATCAAAATTTTGGCTCTCATAGAGTGGGGAAAGCAGTATGCATTCACCCTTTTTCCCATGGGTCACATTAACTCTCCTGATCTCCTGCATTCAGTAAAATATTAACTGACCTAGTATATATTTTGACATCCTGCAAATTAGAACTGCCAAGCAGGAAGTAGTTAGTAATCTAGGTACCCTAGGAACAAACATACACATCAGAAGCTGTAAGATAAACTCTTCAATGATTCAGAGATCTGCTAAATATGTAACATCCAGTGATATAGCACTTACTAAGGCTTAGCCTCTAAAGTAAAGACAATTATCTGAATATTGAACCTTTTATCACTAAAATACCTATTTGGGCCCTGGCTGGTGTAGCTCAGTGGATTAAGCATGGGCCTGTGAAGCAAAGGGTCACTGGTTCGATTCCCAGTCAGGGCACATGCCTGGATTGCAGGCCAGGTCCCCAGTAGGGGGCACATATGAGGCAACCACACATTGATGTTTCTCTCTCACTCTCTCTCCTTCCCTTCCCCTCTATCTAAAAATAAATAAATAAAATATAAAAATCAAATCAAATAAAATACCTATTTGGTTTGGCCCTTCTGGAAGACCTCTTTGGATTGCAGTGACAGAATTTATCTCCTTTGGCAATCTTGCTCCAACTCATCAATCAATTGATACAAGTGTTTCCTGGGGATGACAGCCAGTCTTCCCCCTTAGTCACACAAGTGTTAGTGCAATTGGTATGTGAATATAGAAACTTAGGTACAAGGATGGAGATTACCTGTGGATTCAGAAACATGGAATTTACCTCACCAACATCGTCCACCTACTTCACTAATGAATACCCAAACATCAGTAGCAGGGAGCATGGCTGAGCTTTTTCAGTCTGATACCTGTGCATAGTGAGATGTGCAAGCAGATTGACTACATATGTTCCATTTCTTTTTGAAGGGACAATTATTTTGTCACCACTGAAACTAACAAATACTGAATGTATGTTTGCACCCTCTATTTGCAATACCTTAGACTATAATACCATGCAAGGGTTTATAGATTAGTGAAGATATCCAGCACAAAATATATATCTTAGTGGGTATATATACTTCACTAAGATATATATCTTAGTGAAGATTCCACATGTGGAAAATAGACATGTATAATAGTTTTACTGTGCAACCTAATGTGTATCGGTTAGGAATGCATAATAATTTAGGGCATGTTAATACAATGGAGTGGTATACTTTATTTAGAATAAATATATTAGATCCATATTTATTCATAAAGATTTGAGTTAAATATATGGATCTTTGTATATTACAGCCTTCTGTTGTTCAAAATTTTGAAAATTAAGTATGTGTGCATATTTTTTCTAAAATTATCTGAAATAATTACTGTTTGTAAACTGAATCTGGACCAAAAATTGGAAAGACATGAAAATGTTTCTATAATAGAGTTTTTTTCTTTTTCTTTCTTTTTTTAAATTTCAAGCTGATATCCAATCAGGACTGGGGGTAATTACATCAATACAGTGATTATTAAACTTGTTTCATGAGAGAATTAATTAGGTAAAGAATGTGTTAAATTATAGGATCTCAAGTTGTTCATTGGATATTGATATTTACCCAAATGAAATGCTTAAAATCCTATAATTTAGTGTGAAGATACAAAGTAACTCAACCTTTGTAGCTCAACTAAATGAAATCAATCAGAAAATAATACACTAAATTGAAATATCATAGCAACCTCAACGACAAATTGACAGCGTTAATATAAGACTTAAACATGGAACTAACATCTTCATGACAGAGATGTTTGATTGCAGTGTTTGTTGCTATGTCTTTCTGTTCTCTTGGTTCTCATTTTTCAGACCTAATTTTTATAAATAAGCTGTGCGATCAATTTGTGTTTTGTTTCTCAACAATGAAACATGTCTTATATAAAATGCTAATCTCTAATGCCTGCTTATTTCTGAATTCTAACATAGGCTATGCAAAGAGTAAAAGCATCACCAAAGTACTCATCTGGCCAAAAAGTATGGTATGAATGGTGAAAGATTTCTGTTTAGATGATTTTAATTACAGAAAACTCATGCCCTCTTTCCAGAGCATGGAAAGTGGACTCAATCCTCTTTAAAACTGGAAAACATGGTGAACTTATAAAACTTCACTTTGTATAGCTGAAAGTGAAATGGAGGAAATATATATGTGTGTATATATATATTCTCTTTATGTTGATATTTTTAAAGCAGAAAATAATTTCCATGGGCACCTGGGAATTATTATGGTAGATAACATTAAATTTCAAAGTGATAAACCAGATGTATTCCTCACTATAAAGTAATAAATTGTGTCATAGGCACACAGGAAAATTAGACATTGGATGCTTATTTGGTTCTTTAAAAAAAACCATCTACAGAGTATTACAGTTCTTGAGAATAAGGGTATATCTTGTGTTGGGATTTAGAATTATTCTTTTTTTTAACTTTTAAAAAATTTTAATTGTTGTTCAAGTAGTTTTCTGCCTTTTACCCCCATCCCACTCTACCCCCCCCCCAGCCTTCCCACCATTTCTTTTTTGGTATGTTATTAGTATTTCTTGGTGATCTAGCATATATGATACTCTCTACAATAAACACATTTTCAACCTGACAAATTGCCTTCTATATACAATACTATTAATGTGCAAATATAGATTTATATCCTGTGATTTGAAATTGAAAATGTATAGAAAAAGGAAATATCTTATTCGTTAAAATAGTAGTGAGTCATTTGAACAAGGTTAATAAAAAACTGAAAAGAACCAAATATATTTTATTGTTTTATTTGCTAATATAAGATTTTCTTAATATTATATTTCTATAATGTATTTATATACAAGTATAAAAATGTTATTGCTCCACTCGGCATGTGAATGTCAACCAAGCAAATTTTGCTTATTATCTGTCAAAAAGATTGCATGAGCTGTATCCCCCATCTCTTTGATAATGGTTCTCCAGACAATTAAAAAACACTAATTGTATTTAGAGTAGGTAGTTTTATCATGAGTTACTCTAACATCTGGATCATAAAACAACTAATGTTGTTCTAAATTAAAAGTTTAGACAAATGTTCAGGGTTATAAGCCCTCTTAGTGGAATCCCATGATGTTTTAACAAAATGAAAGTACCCTCTTGCAATACATCATTGTAACTAGGCTGGTCCTGAGTGTATATCATGAAAAATTATAATTCAAAACTCTGATCCTTGCTGCATTCTACTTTTTCAATATGCACTTATCTTTCATATGTCATTTTTATTTATATTATTATTTTCCATTTCTGAGCTATTATCTATCTCAGGTTATAAAGAAGCCATTTTTTATTCAAATAATTGTTAAATGCTGCAATATTCATAAATACTTGAAACATCCTACATAAATTATTAAAGGACATTTTTTGAAACTTAAAATGAAAAGATTGGTTACCTGGTGGGAAAACAATGAAATTAGATCTCTGACTGTGATCATATATCACTCCAGATAGGTTAAGGAATAAATTTCAAAATACAGAAATTTAAATTTGTCAGTAAAAACAGACACTTCTAAATATATTATGGATATGGAGTGGAATAATACTAACTGAAAAAGGTAACAAAAAAAGCTTTTCATCAAAATAAAATTCTATAGAAAGCTTAACAAAATTTGACTATCAAAATAAGAACTCTTGTTTATTAAAAGTCATTTTTAAAAACTAAAAGGCATCCTACATCGATAAAATACAGCTATAATTGTTTCTATTAAATGTATAAAGAACACCTACAAAGTAATTAAAAAAATACTCACACACACATACACACAAATAGAAAAGAAATGGACAAAAGACATGAACAGGCATTTTACATAAAGATAATAAACAAAACAAGATGACTAACCTTATCTCAATCAGTAAAATACACATCAAAAACTCTATAACATTCTATCTTATTCTTATTACAGTGACAAAATTTAATTCTGTCAATCAACATCAAGCACTATAGACTATGAGAATCTACAGAATCCCTTATATATTCCTAGTTGGAGAATTAACTGATTTACCATTTCAACAGTTTGCATAATTTATGGACCCAACATTCAAATAATAAATTATGTTTGTATGCTCAGAAAATGCACATTACACAAAAGTTAAAGATGAATCCAAGAGTATGGGTGAATCTTAACGATATAATACAGGTGAAAAAATTAAATTCCAAAAGTTGCATATGCCGATATACTTTTTATAGTAAAACAAAACTAAAAACATTCTTTTTAGGAATACATCTAGCTGAAGATTTAAAATAGTAGGGGGAGAATGTGGTATAAAAAAACCAAGAAAACATTTGATTAGATGTAACATATTTAAGGTTCTAGATTTTATTCTGGATAACATTTAAGGTTATTTATTACACAATGATTGTTGTTCATTTACAGTTGTCCCACCTTTTCCCCCATTGTTCTCCCCTTAAAGTACATAAGCACATAAATAAGAACATAGAAGCCAGCCATAGGTAAACTTGAAACTATTTCATACATCAGAGATTATGATGAGCCATTTTGGAACAACTGATATTCATTGAGTATTAGTGACTGTGGGGGTCTAGCTGTCTCAGCACGATAACATTTTTAAAATTATTTTTTATTTCATACCATTACTATTATTCATGGCATTAGATATACAAAATGTGTATGCCTCATTTTATATGGGCTTTAAAACTTTCTATCTGCCATTGCTCTATTTTGATGGCTTTAAAGTATGCTTCTATATTGATATTGTACACTTGAATACAAAATGAAATAATATAAGAAACCCCTAGTCAGCTATCTTTCTCCCTAAAAGCTTCCACACAGGACGGTGCATGCAAATGTGCCATTTACTGTAACAGACTTCCTCTATATTGTAGATTCAAGAGGCTTTGCAAAAGGGCTGATGGAATTGCTTTCGGGCTTAGGTGTAATAAATTATTCTGTAAGTTTATACCTTATAATAGCTGATGTACCACTTTTTAAAAAAAATTAGCAGACTATTTTTATAGAAGTTTTAAGTTGACACCAAAATTGAGCAAAAAGTTCTCAGTTCCAACACATCCTCTGCCCATAGACACACAGCCTCTCCCACTAAGAATATCCGATTTCCTGTCCCTGGTCTGGTGCATCTGTTACAATCCATGGATGCACCTGCACTGACACTGTAGTATTGCCCAAAGTCCATAGTTGACAATAGTGTTCACTCTTTGTGCCCTGTATGCTGTATTTAGACAAATGTATAATGACATATACCCATCATTTTTTATCTTTTTTGTATTATTAAAAAATCTTTCAGATTTTACCATGTTAGGTTACACTCTACTCAAAATATGTACAGAATCATTGTGGTTTTACATTGTTTTGTTTATATTTATCTTTCCTAGGACTATATTGGTAAGTACAGGAAAGAGCCTTATACTTTCTCGTAGCTCAAGAATTTACCAAAATGCCTAAAAAAGATAGTAGAAACTCTATTAAACCTGAATATATAACTCATATTTTGTACATCCTTTATAATATGTTTAATCACAGTTATCTGATGATTCTTGCCAAAAATAATAATAATACTAAGAATTAAAAATAAAAGTCAGGCCAGAATGTTGCTGTCTGTTGTGGACTGCTCTGCCTATTTTCAGGAATTGGAATTGTAACCCTAATCCCCCACCCCCACCCCCACTGTGGCTAAGGCTGTGATCGACCTCTGGAATTCGAGCTACAGGAGACAGAGCTTGTCTTTGGCAGCAGACACTGCCTCAGTTTCCTCTCCCTGCCCCCAAAGTTTGGTCAGAAGTCAATGACTGGTAAGTCTCCCCACAGCAGGGAGCAACCAGCCAGACTCAACCACTTGGGAAGCCTTCATGGAAGGACTAGCGGGGCTGCAACAAACAGCGAGCAATAGACCCATGCCTGCAGGCTATGTGTCATAACCGGAGTCCTCAAGTCCTCTGGGAGAAGCGCTTCCTGGCTGTAATCCCCTTAAGCCTGAATACCTGATGGGGAGGGGTGCAGCTCCTTACCTTGCTAGAGCGTGTCCAGGGAAAAATCTGGCGCCACAAAGAATTCCTGATAAACTTGTGAAATTTGCTCTGCTAAGAGTGCTTTCATTCATATGATAAGGGTCCAAGAGGAAATGGGTATGTCTCCCAAAGTTTCTGCAACTCTCTTCCAGACAGACTCTGACTCGGACTAAGCCCTCAGATTCTTTGTAATGTTATCTACTGTTTGATCCTTGCTGCTCTGTATTCCTGTGTATTACAACCCAATAAAAGCCTCTGGAGGAGGGGGCTCGACACCCTTTTCCTCCAAGAAACTGGCCCTTCCCTCTTGAGGGATCAGCCACCTCTCTTTCCCAAGCAGATCTTGTCATGTCTTGTTTACTTTTGTCCGTGATGGACTGGGGCACTTGCAAGAAAAGTCACCCCCGCAGCTGTCATAAAAATATCTCCATTTTGATATCAAAACATCAAAACAGAAGTGGTTTTTCTTATAACAAAGCAATAATGAATGACAATAGTACAGAAGGACTATTTCTCGCAACAGTAAAAATTACATAGTTGAATGAGAAGATTACTGAGGACAACTGATTCCAACTGTAAGATAGTGAAGGGGGAGAGAAGAAGACAAAACTCAAATGTATACGGAAGAGTTTCCCATTCCTTGTCCTGACAGTCAACCTTGAGAAAACTGCAGACAGAGCAGGCGGGCTTGTGGCAATCAGGAGGACTGTGGAGTTTTTAGAGTGGAGGATCTGGGCCTGAGGTGAGCCCCAGAAGCAGAGTTGCAAACAGTGACAAGCTCTGCAAACAGCAGCTGCAAATCAAAGAGCAATCTCTATGTGTGCACAGTGTACAAGAGACTGGAGGTTACAGATTGGTCCTTTCCGCTTCACCCACACACACAAATAGCATCACTGACAGTAACATCATCTTTGAATAGGAAGGGCATGGGGAAGTTTTAGTTATTTATTTATTTTTAGCCTTTGTACTCACTCAGGCAGGTTTATCATGAAGAATCCAATTTAATAAATCTAATACATAAAAGCCAAAGTAAAATTATTTATGTTGTAAGGATAGATTTTTGTAGCTGATATTAACTAATAAAGACATTTTGATCTGATCCTTTTCCAAGTCGCAACTGCTCCCAGCATGTAGGCCCTATAACATGTTATAATTATATAGCTATATTTTTGAAACAGCTGGATGTGGAATCAAAATCATCCTCTCTGGGGAACACTTGTGACATGTAACCTGTCTTCTGTATCATCTTCCTTGAGAGTCTGAGGAAAACTAATTTTGTTCTGGAAAAATAAACTGACTCAGATGAAACTCACATTTGAAGTGCTTCTAAAAAGAATGTAAGGAAACTATATAGCACCCAAGCACTTTCTTTCAGTGTCTGAAAAATAAAATTAATGAGGTATTCTTAATAAGTCAGTATACTCCATTCTTTTAAAAAATATTAGGTTTGGGGGCAGGGAAGAAAGTGAAAGATCCGTTTCTGGAAAAATGATTACTTAGAATTAAGTAAAAACATCTTCAGTGTAAGATTTCCATTAGGTGCACCCATTTGTGGAGCAGCTAGAAGGAGGAAAACAACTTCAAATTCATTTTTGGCTTCCATCTCTGTGTGTGTGAATTAGTTCAATATTTTATTTTAGTAACAGAACATGTGATAAGAAAAAAATCATTTAGTCATGATTAGGCATTCATTAGGAACTTACATACCGTTCATTTTGTTAGTCACTGAAGGCAAAGAGACATGAATAAACTAATGTACCTGGTCTGGCAGAGAGCACAGCCAATTATGAGAAGATGGATGTGTAAGAAAATAAGTACAATTTTTGAAGGAAGGCTGTCATGCAGAAATTTCCTCTTCTATGAGGTCACAGTGGAAGCATCCAATATTCTGTGTGGGCTGGGAAGACACAAGGATTGAATACATTTTTCACAGAGAAGGCAGGATTAGACCCTTTTTAAAGATTACTAGGAATTTTCATGGTTGAAAAGAAGATAAAAAAGAAGGACTCCCTGGCTGGTGTAGCTCAGTGGATTGAGTGCAGCCTAGAAATCAAAGAGTCTGGTTCGATTCCCAGTCTAGGGCACAAGCCTGGGTTGCGGGCCAGGTCCCCAGTGGGGGATGATCGAGAGGCAACACATTGATGTGTTTTTTTTTGCCTCTCTTTCTCCCTCCCATCCCCTCTCTAAAAATAAATAAATAATAACTTAAAGAAAGATAAAGAAGGCCAGGTATGCTTTCGGCTTTAGGAAGTGCAACTCAAAACCAAAGACACATTACTCATGCTGGATGTGTGTATCTCCTGGAGACTAAAGTTTAGATCACAAGAATGAACTTTGCAAGTAAATGTATTCTTGAACCACATGAAACTTTTAAAATGCTATGTTGCTTCTACAGGATTGTAAAAAACATAGCCATCCTTGGTCTTTGAACATAGAGGCTTCATGAGTATTAGAATGGACTTCAGCTGTGAGGTCTAGTGCACTTGAGTTGAGATACTACCTAGACCACACATAAGCAAAAAGTTACCTGCGACATGCACCTAAACTTCCAGACAGACTTTCCTCAGGTGCAGAGCTACAATGAAAGTTCTACTTCACAAGGTTTGCTATGCAGTAAAGGAGACATTCATCCCAGACTCGAGAAACACAGAACAGGTAGACGCAGGGGTATAAGGTCCCTTGCTTTCTCCATCTGCTTTTTCACTTTCAAAAATATATTTTCATTGTAGTTATATTTTTGCTTGGAATATTTAAGGTTAAGGCAAAATAATATGGTTTTTATTTTTGTTAGTAAATGTAATACTTATTAGTTATCAGTCATTTTTATTTTAGTCTTGACACATTCAAACTTCCTTGGAATTGTGTATACAGGAAATTGCAGTGGGACACATAGGAGAGCAAAGTGGAAACTGTGGTTTTGAATGTCAGAGACAAGGTCTTTCCATTTCTCAGTCCTATCCGTCACTCCAGCTTTGTCAGCTCCAGCTTCCACAGACTCTTCTCTCAGTACGGTGATTGCAAATGCTCTTTCAAGGAATTTATGAGCAGAACCAAAGAGATGATAAATTGCTCAACATTTGCTCTATTTTAATTAGATCACTAATTATTAGTGTAAAGAGTAAGCGATAAAGAATTTTGGGAAATAATCATGTGAATTGTCCCAGAAAATGTGTTAATATTTTCATTGATCTGAAAAATTAAAATAAATGTTACTATGTTGAGAGGAAATGTCTTAAAAATGAACCTTACTTACTAGCCTTTGGCAAAAACTCGTGACATTCAAACAATCTGCCCTCTTAAATATGTTATTTGTATTAAGATTTGGGAATGTCAATTGGTTCACTCTCATTTTACTTAAGGAAATTACAACAATGCTTTTGCAGGAGTTGCAATGATTGAATATATTTTGTGCTTATATTATCACATTTAATCACTACAATAATTTTATAAGACAGCTGTCATTATCCACATTTGGCAACTGAAAGATGAGTTGTTTTATCTGTTTAAAAAATGTGTATTCAGTTACAGTTGTCATACACTATTCTATTAGTTACAGGTGTACAACATAGTGATTGGACATTTAACCCTGATAATCTAGTACCTTCCTGACATCATACATGGTTATCACAATATTATTGACTATATTTCACATGCTGTAATTGCTTCACACCCCTGTAACTGCTTTCTTATCAGGCAATTTGGACATCTTAACCCCTCCTCTTTTTTCACCCATCCCCCAACCCTTCTTCCATTTGGCAACCATTTCTGATATCACACAGGCAATAAGTAGTAAAGCCACTATTAGCATATTAAGTTTTTCTGATTCCATCCCAGAGAATGTCCTCAATGATATGCTCATCTTTTATTCTCCTTGCATTCTTATTAAAGTAAAAGGAAATAATTCCTAAACTCTTCCTTTCTAGTACTCAATATTGTACACATTTCTAAAGTTCTCTGAAATTCCATAATGTTCTTCTACCTAGTGGCTCTATTTTAATTGTAACTGCAACTTTCCAAGACACTAAGTTTCTATACCTTCTCCTGGTCACATACTTTTTTCTTATTATATTGTCACTGCTCCAGTGGCTGTCCACACATGTAGGGAATGTGAACTTATTTAGCTAATGGCAAACACCAACCTTAGCATTGTGTAATCATGTTCTTACCTGGGATTCAACTCTTTCATAAGATTTTTGTTTTGGTATTTTTCTTTTTCTCTGGAAAGCTGACCCAGGTTCATTAGAAAACATGAGAGATGTTTTATCATTTTTTCTCTCAAAAACAATCCATTTTATGAGTCCTTAACTCTGGGTTAAATTCATTCACACCAATTGTCATTCAGTAGAGTGAATTGCCTGTTTGTATAATCTCTCTCCTTCCCTGGGCATTTTTAAAAAACATGTTTCTATAGGCTGATCATTAGGCATAACATGTCCTTTTATTGATTGTTCATTGGGGATGACAATCATAAGTGAGTCAATGCCAATCTCAGACATTTCTGCATATTTTTATGTTCTGTATATAGGGGTCTTCTTCTGGAAATTACATAGTAGAACCCTGATTTTCTAGCACCTTGATTTCTGAACAATTCAGTTCTTGACCAAGATGTTAGGGAAAAAATATCTCAGTTGTCAAACAAAACTTTGGTTCTCAATTCTCCAGGGAACAACCCCTTTATGCTGATATTTGTATGATCCGTCACAAGTCTGTCAGGTGACAAAGATGATTTGATTTTCAAACAAATCACTTCTCAATAAATTTTCTGGAACAACCTATGTTTGAGAACCAAGGTTCCACTGTTTCTATTCAGGAAGTCTAGCAGAAATATTGGGCCTTGGTTCATTTTATTCACTAAAGATGATATATAATAATATATACTTTAGCTTTAAAGAATTGATAATTACCTTAAAGTTGTCTTAATATAATTTTCAATTTTATAAATGAGGTGACTGACATGAAGACCCATTTAAGTCAATACTCCAAAATGATAAAGGTGATTAGTATGCAAAAATTGTCAGCTACCTCTAGGTTTCCTTCTTAAACTTAGAGAGCAATGGCTTTTTCAGAAGTATCATATATTGGGCATTTGTGGGCCATACTCAACATTGAGTCTTCTAACTAATTTAATACCCACCTAAATTATAATGTATTTAATTCTGCCCTGGCTGGTGTAGCTCAGTGGATTGAGTGTGGGCCTTCGAACCAAACAACTGCAGTTCAGTTCCCAGTCAGAGAACATGCCTGGGTTGCAGGCCAGTTCCCGGCAGGGGACGCATGAGATGCAACCATACATTGATATTTCTCTCCCCTTCTCCTTCCCTTTCCCTCTAAAGATAAATAAATAAAATCTTTTAAAAAAGAATGTATTTAAATCTTAATAATTGATTGAAAAACAAAATGTATTAAGGCATGCCTTATGTACTACCATTTGGAACAGTTTAATCTAAGACCTGCAATTCCATTATAAGGACAGTAAAATAGCTTCACATGGGGATAAAGTGAAGAGAATTAATGGAGCAATGTAAATAGAGAAGATGAAATTAATGATGGATGATGCTTGGAACAAGTGTTTTTGTACTTTTTATGTTTTGTTATTAGAGCATTTTGACTTAGAACATAGCTGTTCGGCAAAGGCTTTATTCACCAAGGTGAGTTGGCTGGGAGTCCCCCCCTTTGACATTCCCAGCTGTGTCCAGTTGCCCCATCATACGCATCTGCTTCCCGACAGTTGTGATGTTTTGTACCTGTTGTCTGTGATGATTTGCTTTTCACAAAATTACTACTTGCAGTTAAACATTAACTCTCTACACCTGGTGAGACAGGTATCAAGGAATAAAATGGAAAAGTATGGCCTCTGAAATACATGTACTTACTAAAGTATAAAGGGCAGAAAAGAGAAAAGAAATTGAATTGTTCTGTTCTTTAGCAGTTAAGTGACAAATATCATTAACATTTCTATAAAACATGTAATGTAGGTAATACTTAAAAGAGATACTAACTCTGAGAGGTTGCTTATTTTATTTAACTTTTTTGGCAGGGGGAAATAAATTAACATGAAAATTACTAAAGATTTTAAAACTATCTTTAAGCTCCAATTTGAGTGGTAGATTTTACTGGACTTAGCAATAATTTTTACTGCCTCTTTTAACTTGTAAAAGTTACTTTCATAAGAAAACCAAAGATACTTTTTTCAGCTTAGCTGGGTATTTCTGATGGTAGTAAATTTAATATGACTGATTTTCTGCTCCAGTTTCGTTATGTATTTGTTCTATAAGCAGAAAATATAGCAAACTAACTTAAAGGTGATTCTATTTTGGAACTGTCTTTTAAGTCACATATTGAATTTTATTTAATTTTAAGTAGTGCTCTCAAACTGTATCACTCATAAGTCTCAGTAATTTAATAAACCAAAATCTATTAAGTAAATCAAGTTTTTTCTCCATGTTATTTCAAATCTCATATATGAGTGCAATTTTCAAGAAATTCATCACAAGAGAGCAATTTGCTCTTACTTGATCTGATTTATTTTATGTAACTCCTTGTTTTTGTTTTAAAAAGTAATTAAAATGAAAATGTGTAAGTCTGTGTCTATGCATTCCATCTAGAATATATGTTGCACATAAATTGGCCTGAGGGCATACATACATGTTTATATAATAAGCAGAATTAAAAATTAGTACATGCAAAATTGTTTATCTCAAATATAATATGTGCAATGTCTTTACCTCATAAACCTGTATTATGAAAGTACTAGAATATTGATTGATATTACAATGGATTCATTTCCTCTCAAACATGTTAATATAAGTTGAGCTCAATTCAAATCGAGAGATATTTTTATTCAACATCTACTATTTTGCAAAACACTTCAAACACAAATGATCTTTTTAATCATATAATTTCACACAGACACAAATTTAAATACAGTTATACAATGAAACCTATTTAGAACCTTCTACATGTCAGGCTCTATTTTCAGTGTTGGAAATAGTGTTAATAACAAGGATAATATGATTCTTGCTCTGTGGAATTTATAGCCTGGGAAATTTTGGTCCCTCAGAAAGCCTCCATTTTGATAGGGAAGGTGACAAAAAAACTTGACAAACCAGTATTAAATGAATATTTAGTTATGAAATAACATATTATACTATACTAGTAAATATGGGATGTGGCGTGTCTTCATGTCATACATCAGCTAAAAATGCATTTGTTACAATAAAAAAATCCTTTTGTTTTAACTGTCAGCTTGGGCAATAGCACACAGATGTAGCAAACCACTGGCTACTTAATAGGGCAAGATGTATTTGATATTTTAAATATATTTCAACTGAAATATTATTAGCCATTTACTTGAAGAACAATTGGAAACCCTAGAGTTTTAAGGCTAGATTAATAGATTGAAACACTGCCTCCTCACACAACAAATCTAAAAATAATAAAGTTTTAACAATAATAAACACAGCTAAGCCACAGAAAATTGAACAATACAAGAGTCTGACAGCAATGAACTGCTCAGCTAAACCGTGAGAGGGACGGAGCCAGCAGTGGAGCTGAGCAGGTAGGGAAAAAAGATCCCCCGACCCGGGCATGCAGGCAGTGCTGGCAGCTGAAGGTGCAGATCCCAGGTGCGGGGTAGCTATGGGAGGACCCAGGGAAGGTGAGGGGAGGCTGGCTGACTGCGGTCGCACATTTGCATGCAGATAAACCAGCAAAAACACTAACATTGAGACAGACCTCGCAGAGCCCAGGGCAAGGGTTCTGGCTGACCAAGGTCTCACATTTGCATGCAGATAAACAGGCAGGGGGGTGAGCAGTGAGGCAGGCGGAGGGGTGGGAGGGAGCAAAGAGGACCCCTATTGCTCCCTCTCTGACCTACCCCCACATACAGCATCACAAACATGGGTGGCCCTGCCCTGGTGAACATCTAAGGCTCCCCTCCTCATACGTAACAGGTGTGAATAGATCAAAACATGGCTCAAGAAGAACTCAAAGCCCCATAGTCCATAAAGCTAAGCGAACAAGAAATTGTCAACCTGTCAGAGGCACAGTTCAAAACACTGGTGATCAGGATGCTCACAGAACTGGTTGATTTTAGCCACAAATTAGAGGAACATATGAAGGCTAAACTAATTGAAATGAAGGGAAATACACAGGAAAACAATAGTGATGGAAAGGAAACTGGGACACAATTCAAGGGAGTGGACCAGAAGGAAGGAAAAAAATGACCAAACAGAAAAGGATAAAGAAACAAGAATTCAAAACAATGAGGAGAGGCTAAGGAACATCCAGGACATCTTTAAATGCTCCAACATCTGAATTATAGGGGTACCTGAAGGGGAAGAGGAACAGCCACCAGTGGAAACCTTAGTTGAACAAATAGTAAAGGAGAAGTTCCCCAATCTGGCAAAGGAAATAGACTTCCAGGACATCCAGGAAGCTCAGAGAGTCCCAAAGAAGTTGGACCCAAGAAGGAACACACCAAGGCACATCATAATTATATTACCCAAAATTAAAATGAAGGAGAAAATCCTAGGAGCAGCAAGAGATAAGGGGACAGTCACCTATAAAGGAGTTCCCATCAGGCTGTCAGTGGATTTCTCAAAAGAGACCTTACAGGCAAGAAGGGGCTGGAAAGAAATATTCCAAGTCATGAAATCCGAAGATCTACATCCAAGACTGATCTATCCAGCAAAGCTTTCATTTAGAATGGAAGGACAGATAAAGTGCTTCTCAGATAAGATGAAGTTCAAGGAGTTCATCATCACCAAGCCCTTATTATATGAAATGTTAAAGGGACTTACCTAAGAAAAAGAAGATTAAAAGGATGAACAGGAAAGGACAGCAAACTCACAATTATTAAGAACCACACCTAAAACAAAAGCAAACTAAGAGGACAGCTAGATCAGGAATGAACCATAGAAATGAAGATCACATGGAGAGTTAGCAACAGGGAAGTGGGAGAAGGAAAAAGGGGGAGAAGGTAGAGAAAATAAGTAGCATAGATTGTAAATAGAAAATAGGGGAAGGGTAAGAACAGTAGGGGAAATATAGAATCTAAAGAACTTGAGACAAGTGGTCATGAACTAAAGGGGGGAAATGGTGGGGGAGGGGTGTGCAAGGTGGAGGGGAATGAAGGGGGGAATAGAGCAAATATAATGGCATAATCAATAAAAATTAAAACAACTACAAAAAATAAAAAACTACTGACTTCTTTCTTTTCTAAGACCTCTGAATGTTAGTTTTATTAATAACATATTATATTTTTGACCATTCATATTTTATGTGCTATACACAATATATACACAATATTTCTTATAAATTATCTACATACACATGTATAGTTATATAGTTTATATTATTATACACACAGCAGGACAATTGAATATTACATAATATTTTACTATACAAATATTATTGGAAATGTATTTAATGATCTAAGTTAAACTTATTCTAAGTCCATTAGATCAATACTTTTCAAGTATGAATTACATTTTGAAATGCATATTCTTGACCCAACTTCCCCCAAGTTTTTGCCCAGTAAGTTTTTAAGCTTGCCATTAATTTTAATTTCTAACTTCCAGTTAATACATGCATAGACTATGTTTTGAGGAGAATAACAATAGATTAAAGTCTCTACTAGATTACAATCAATTAAGGGGCTTGTCCCTTCACATTTTTCTTTCCTAAACTGCATGTTTTATCAAAAACAAATATTTAAGATACAGAAATATTTACATCAAGATTATATATGTAGTTACAAGGTCACACCTAAGAGATCATAGTGTAATGAAACATGACTTATTAAAAAAATTAACAAAGACATTGTTTGATGGTTCTACTTAAACTTGTATTCCTGTACTATTTGACATAGTAATTAAAAAATTAATTCCTACATTTAAAGTTATATCTGCTTGGGGTTCTTTTGAATTGGTGTTTCAGGATTCTTAGGGTAGAATCCCAGCAGTGAATTTGAGTCAAAAGGCAGTTCCATCTTTATTTTTTGAGGAAATTCCATACTGTTTTTCATAGTGGCTGCACCAGTCTGCATTCCTACCAATATGTCCTAGGGTTCCCTTTTCCCCACAACCTCACCAACACTTGCTGGATTTGTTTGTTTGTTTGTTTGTTTTGATGTTCATAGCAGTGCAAATTTGCAATAGCAAACCCCCTGCAAACAAATTTGCAATAGCAAACCCCTGAAAACAGCCTAAGTGCCCATTAGTAAATGAATGGATAAAAAACAGTGATACATTTACACAATAGAACACCACACAACAGAAAGAAAGAAGGAACCCTTACCCTTCACAGAAGCATGGATGAAACTGGAGTCCATTATGCTAAGTGAAATAAGCCAGGCAGTGAAAGACAAATGCCATGTTATCTCACCTGTAAGTGGAACCTAATCAACCAAACAAATAAGCAAGAGAAATAAAACCAGAGATATGTAAATAAAGAACAAACTGACAATGACCAGAGGGGACAGGGGTGATATATAAGTGGGGAAAGAGGGGGAAGGGTCAACGAAGAAGGAGTATGAAGGATCCATGGAGAAAGACAAGTGGGGACGATTGAATATGGGAGGTGGAGGTGGGTAGGGCAGGAGAAAGTAAGGAGGGGAAGGTGGGGACAACTGTAACTGAACAATAGTAAACAATAAAGATTTAAAAATATATAAAGTTATATGTACTTGGAAAAACTTAAAGATATTACTTAGTGAGCATCAAGGACTTACACAATACAGAAATCGGTCTTTGCTTGGATTTCTGCGACAAACAACTCTTGCAAAATATAAACTTTGATGTGGAATTTCATAATCATTAATGGAATATTCTTAAAAAGTAAGGTGGGAAACCTGGAGAGACTGGTATTATAGCACTTCTTGCTATTTTGTAAATGGAGCAGGAAATATTTTGCAGAATATTCTGGGAGAAAAAAGAAAAAGAAAAAAATAGATTTCCATATAACTAATTTTGCAACAGCATGGATGGACCTTTCTCCAGGATGGACCTAGAGAACGGTCCATTCATGCTAAGTTAATGCTAACTTATGATAAGTTAATTAAGCCAATCAATGAAGGGAAAATACCACATGACCTCAATTATACATGGAATCTAATGAACCCAATAAACTAAAAAAGACTTAGTGCTTAAACATATTTTTAAACACTAGTGTAATAACAAGCCACATGAAATTATGAATATTTACATCATTCTTGACACAGAGAAAGAAAACACAGAAAGTGTTTTTCTTTCTTCTCACTTTAAAATCAATCAAACTCTCTATACGGGTGGTCAAAATTGCAATAGACTATTTTCTGATAGAACTTCACTCTGTTAAACTAATAGTGTTTTCTTCTATTCATTTCTCTGTGTCAAAAATTATGTAAAAACAAACTAAGGAAATAACTAAAACAGGAGCAGAACCACAGAATTGGAGATCACATGCAGGGTTAGCAACAGGAGAGTGGGGGGAAGAGGGGGAATGTACAGAGAATAAGTAGCATAGGTGGCAGGCAGGAAATAGACAGGGGGAGGGCAAGAATAGTATGGGAAAAGTAGAAGCTAAAGAACTTAAGACACATGGATATGAACTAAAGGGGGGAATGTGGGTGGGAGGGGGTGTGCAGGGTGGAGGGGAATAAAGGGGGGAAATGGGACAACTGTAATAGCATAATCAATAAAATATATTTTAAAAGTGAGAAGAAAGTGGATTTTAAAACAGAAGTGATTAAATATGCATTTAATAAATATTAATAATATGAATATTCTTATACTAATATCAAGAAGTTTAACATTCTTAGTATTAATATAAGTGAATAAATATGCACAAATTGAGAACCACAGGAAATGCATGCACTTCTCAGTTTAAAGCAGGTCCAGATGATATTGGCAGCCCCTTTGGCATCAATATATTTTATAAGTTTTTTCAGATATTATTTTGAATTTTATTTTGGAGGATTCTACATTACAATTATACTCAGAATTCCAGGATCCAGAGTGACCAAATTCAGTTAAAAAAATGTGTGGAACTTTGTGGTAATAAGGCTTATTTCTTCTTGTATGCTGTAATTTATAAATCACTGTGAATTCATGGTTATTTTGTCTCTCCTTTTTCAGCTGCCCCAAATAGTAGCTCTTATTTCTGCAAGTAGAAGATTATCTTAGTAATATACATTTTGCTGCTCCATTTAATATGCTTTGTCCTTTTAATTTAAAAAAGAGGATAAAACAAATTAATAATAGACAGATCTCATTCTTATTTATTCTCACTGATTACTTCCCTGGTTTATTTCATAATGCATATGAAATTTTAAAAGATAAAGCTATACTGTAACACAGTGATGTTTCATCTAATAGATATCTAAGTGTTTCCATTTTCTAATATTTCTGATAACCAGTGGAGAAAGACTATAACACTGAAGTGATTTTGAGCCTGGTATCCACTCTAAAATCTGTTTAATGATACATTTCTACTAAAAAACCAAACCACTAATGTTTTTGAATTATATCATAGTGCTTTTATTTTAAAAAATGGAAAAGTTATTAGAAAAGTATGGAAAAGTAGGCTATCAAGTATATCAAATGTATCTGCATTATCACAGCCTGGATTTGCTTCAGAGCTGCGATTTAATATTTATACAATTTAGGAGAGCCATTAAGTAGCCATGGAAATCATATGCTGGTCATATGCCATGTAAGAATGTGTCTGAGCAAGATTTGACTATACAGGGACCCTGTTTCTGATTACGAGTTGAGCTGTTTTTATTCCCCATAACCTTTTATTAGTTTATAACCACCCAGCATGAGAAGATTTTCTGAGAATAAATTCACTGAATCATTTCAACCACCTCTGGATAAAAGCTACATGTTTCATGTATAAATGGTCCAACAGACTTGTACCATTTATGTATGTGTTACCCATAGTGAAATAATGTTATTTTTATGATTTCAGAGTAATATTTTGTGATGCTAACTATGAACCATGATACATTTTCTTCACTTTGTGCAGAAGGAAAATGGAGGATTGAACAAACCAGTTAAAATGATAACAAGACTTCAGTTACTACTTTTAAAGTATTCATGCTCCAAAAATCCCAGACATTTTGTGGGTAGAGAAAATTTTTATAGAGCTGAGAAAAGGAAAGGGTGTCAATTTCACACACAAATGCCATCTCTTCTTTCATTGAACTACTAAGATGAATTCCAGATTTATTTACTATGTTCATTATTCATTATTTCTTTTGTTTTTCATTTATCCTGTCTCTCTATTCTTGCTGTGACTTGACAAAATCATCACTTGTGGGTGGCTGATGTCCAGATGTTTTGTTATAATTATGTGTTGGTAAGTTCACAGCATTAGTGAAAATTATTGGCGGAGTTATATCTTCTCTATTACATTTTGGTTTTGGAGACGATAAAGAAAAACACATTTTTTTTGTGCTTGTTTTTATTTTCTTCCCTACCCTCCTTTTCCACAAACCTCATCACTAAGCTAGGCTTCTTATGTGTATAAGACAGAAATACTCAAAGATTTATAAAATTATCCTTTATTTGGGAAGTAGCATCATTTTACTTATGAGTAAAATGTTTTAATAAGAATATTCATGAACTGCGTGATCATCACAGTAAACTATTAAAATTATGTGCAAAGATTTTACACCTATGAAACTACATTTTATTTATATAAGTTTACCATGACTTGGCAAGCTAATTATTCTTATTAGTGAGTAACCTGTGTGTTTGTCTTTGTCTATTTTGCTTTATTAAAAAGACATTGCTATAATTTTATGTGTTAACAGGTTTGTCTTTCTTGGCAATTGATAAAAAATTACATATTATTTCAACTTGCAAATACTCATGGATCAAACATTTAAATACATTATAAGAGAACAATATTATATCAGTCATTAAATGAGCAACATTATAAATTTAAAGATAAAACAAACCACTACAACCACATGCATTTTAATATTTATGATGAAGTTGTAAGAACTGCATGTATTGATTTCATATTTTTTATTTGTGAAAAAAATTACCAAAGGGCTGGAAGATATTTTCAGTGTTTTTGTCTTAGTTTTTTTAATGGAAAGTTCAGCAAGAATAAGAAAATACAATTAGTGTTTAAATATAAAATCATCTATTTTTATGTTGTTGACTTACTAATAAGCCTCTAGGTTTTAATCAAATCCTTTACTTAATGAAGTGTCAGATAAAATGTTTGTCATTTTTGAATTACATCCACATATTGTTTGTCTCAGAGTATTTACACCTAAAGGTAATCCTTTTTGACTAAGAAGGTCATTGAAGAATTAGGATCCAAACTCCCATTAGACTAAACACTTTATCTATTTTTGCAGTCTGTTGCATTTGCTGTGCTCACTGTGGCTGCACAGATAATGTGTCTCCAGTTTTGCTTTGGCATCTATGTGTCACCTTCTCCACAGAATGTCAGTGGCTGGGAGATCAGAAATGGAGGAATAAACACTCTCAGACTATTCGACACAGTATTAGTGACAGTAAAAGATTATGTGCGAATCTACTGATATAACATCAAGGTAAGCAACAGAAGGCAGACAAGGCTGTATTAATTAGTGCTTATCTAGCCTCCGATTTACACACATGGGAGGTCAAGTTGAGTGTTAATATCAGATAACCCAAGATTTGGTAAAAGGACACAGGAAATGTTTAGGCTGGTCCCTTTAGATAAGGAAAAGAATGAGGAAAGCAGGGTAGATTTTCCATCTCCAAATAAGAAGGTTTTCTTTCTCCATCTAGTTTATTTCTTGTGTCAATATTACATGAAACTTGGAAAAATTACTATTTTCCAAATGATGTTGATTTCATGAGTCCTGGTCCATTATTGTAATGAAAAATGAAGAACATTTTCCAAAACACTAAATCTGTCATAATGGGCCCTCATTTTGAAAACCCCCAAAACTATTCATGTCTGTTTTTATTCTCTTTTTTTTATTTAATTATTGTTCAAGTATAGTTTTCTGTCTTTTATATATTTATCGGTAGAAGAAATATTAAAAAAATAATTTAACTTAAAAGAAACACAGGCATAATTATCTTTTTGTTCTTCCAACAGTGGCTTGAAATGTTTGCCTGGGAATAATATATGATTACAATTATTCACTCTTGGTTTCACTCTGCTTACAACCCTCCCTGGTTTGGCTGTGTGTTCATTTATGCCTTTGTGACTATTTTCTTACCCTTGGAAATGCAATTTTGAAAGTTTTCTTTGGACTGATGGCACTGCTCAATATACATGTAATATGATCATTATGATAAAAGTAATGATTCTATGTAGTTAAACAAACATTTGAATCAATCCAATGAAAAAGAACATTTTTTTAAATAACCAAAACCATTTTAATGGTATAGTATCTTTAAATATTGGTTTGAGGGAACATCTCTGTTAATTTTTTCTCCTATTTTGAGCAATGAGAAAAAACATACATAGTTGCAACCATGATTATTTTCAAATTTCTCTTACTAATTTATGCATTAAAAATGCATGAACTACATCTTTCCTTTGAAGAGTGATTATAGATTAGGGTCTTGTTCTATGTAGTACCTTAAATTCCTGAAGAAATCATTGCTACTATGTTTTCTTTCAATTTATGGATTTCTGAACCTGCAGGGTGGGGAAGCCTCATCTGCAGATTCCGAAGTCCGTAAATTGAACATCTCATCTATTGCCATTTTCCAGCTCCCTCACCCTGTGAACTTCCAATGCATGGTGCTGAGAGAAATCGAAAAGAATCAGCCCAACACTGTGCCCAATTGCCAAGCTGCTTGAGGAAGAAGGCACTGCTTCTCTAACTCCCAATCCCCATCCTGTCTGTGTTTATTAATAAAGAGGGTAAGCATCTTCCAAGAGCTCCAAAAAATAGTTTGTAAGGGGGAGGCATAAAGATAGAAAACTGGCCCTGGCTGGTGTGACTCATGGATTGAGTGCCAACCAGCTGACCAAGAGTCACCTGTTTGATTCCCAGTTAGGGCACAAGTCTGGGTTGCAGGCCACCCCAGTAGGGGATGTGCAAGAGACAACTAACTACACATCCATGCTCCTCTCCTACTCTTTCTCTCCAAAAATAAATAAATACAATCTTAAAAAAAGACAGAAAACTGCCCTGGGCTTTTGTTGTTTAGAGAAATGATATCTGAATATTTTTCTTTGTAACTATACCAAATCAATAAGCATCATTAACTTGCACAAAAATTATGAAGATTTTTAATGCAGATGAGTTATGTGTTTATTAAATTAAAAACATTATTTTCTCACACACAAGTAATTTATCAACTAGCTTTGAGCATTGCCACAAGTAGACAGATTAGGAGAAAACAGAGAAGAATAGCATAGGAATAAAAGACAACAGATGTCAAAGCAGAAAGGTAAAGTTACAAAATGAGAATAAAAAAATAAAATCACTATTAACAAGTAAGAGTCATTTTGAAATTTTCTACATGTTACTCATCATCTATCTATTTGACAGATTTTCAGCTTAGCTTTTGGTGTGCACCTAAACATCTTAAACAGGATGAATTTTGAAGTAAATAAAGTCCAATCCATTTAGGTTATCATGTATGTTTCTTTATAAAGTGCCTTTAAATTTTTGATGTGTGATTTCTTAGTTAAAAGATTTAATTTATATATATTTTAGAGGGGAAGAAAGAGTGAAAGAGAAGGAGAGAAACATCAATGTGTGGTTTCCTCTTGTGTGCTCTGCACCTGGACCGCAACCTGGGCATGTGCCTTGAGTGGGAATTGAACCAGCAACCCCTTGCTTCATAGTCCCGCACTCAATCCACTGAGCAATGCGAGCAAGGGCATTACATACACTTTCTTACATGGAATTCCACAACATTTTTTATTTCTATTTTTGCAAATATAAATTCTATTTGAGTTTCATAGCTCTAATCAAAGGACTCCTTTAACAGTGAGTTTTCTTTGGTCTTTGAAAAAATTTTTAGTATTTTCTCTGCCCTCCCCACCCTCAGTGGAGCAGAAGAAAGAAAAAGAAAGCAGAGACTAGCATCTACCTCACTGAATATTTATAGAACATTTGCATCTTCTGAAATTGAACAGTTGAATTGCATTATTGATATGTTTTTATATTAAAATCTAAATGTTTTAAGCTGATGATCACATCTGATTTATCTTTGTATTACCCCATTATCTTGCACTGTATCACTCAGAGTAAAGGCCCATTCCATGCATACACATTTTGTAACATATTTTTTAAAAGAGAAAGAGTTAATATTTGTTATTTAAATGTCTTATTTTAATAAAATTTAAGATACTTTTATTCTTTCAGTGACTCCTTTGAATTATTATAACAAATTCTCAAATTGCCCAAAGAAGATGAGTGAAATTTATTGACTTCAGCATTCTCTGATATATCAAAAGGCTGGAAATAACGTATATGCCCATCATTATGAGACTGGTTAAATAAATCATGACATATCCATTTAACAAAATATTATACAGCCATGAAAGTTGAGAATACTTTTTAAATAAAAATACGGACTTATTTCAAATGTTAAAGTTTAGAAAAACAAGGTTCAAAGCAGTGTGAAGAGTACGTATTTTCTTGTATTTAATAAAATACTGCCTACATAATTCAGATAGAATTGTTTGCCTGCAAAAGATGGGCAACTTGATACCTAAGGAAGAAAAGGTGTGTGTATGTGTATGTAGAAAGAGATTTTCACTGTAAGCTCTTTTGTAACTTTTGAGTTTTAATTGTGTGAATGTATTTTCTATTCCAAAAAGAAGTAAAATATAGATTTGAAAAATAAAAAAAATAATAATTTCCCCATAGACGAAGATTCCAGCCTTTCTCACTGACTTGAGAATTCCTGTGGTCAATGGTACCATGAGTATGTTAGTGACGTGATAGTGATGAACCTTTTCGAAAGACTATGAAAAGCTGTATTTGAGCTAATTAATCTAAATTTACTATTATACTGAAGAATTAATGGAATGGAGTAAAATTTAGAGTATCAAAGGAGATTTGCTAAGTATGGTACTACATTTATTTTGCCAAATTTTCCCTCAAATTTTCCACTATCAGTAGGGGAGAGTGAGAAAATGACATGACTACCTAATTTTAAGATGATATGTAGTGACATGAATGGAAACAATATGCTTGCAGATTAGAACATCAAATATTTTATGACAGTCCAAACAATTTAAGCTTGACTATGCACTAAGTAGTGAGATCTGAATGAAACTCCAACTAATTTTAATAAAACAATGCATGTGCTACATGAAATTTTGTTATATTTATTAAGGTTCACTAGGATTCATTAGGATGTGTAACTGTCCTCTATATCTGTTGTTTCATGATGTGGTAGCTGCTGTTGGTGATCTATACTGCCTTCTCTCTGGCTAAAAGAAAAATGGAGTTTGTTCTGGAGGTTTACAAGTATTAGAAATAATCTAACAAATGAACTCATTTATTGTGCTAATGATTGGTTTAGAGATCATTATATGACCAGGTCTAGCAAAGGTATATAAGGGGAAGTTTTACCAGTAGAAAGAACTTCTAAGAAGTACCTTTTTGAGCATGCAAATAAAATCTTTATTCTCAGTTATTACTCACCAATAAAAGAAAGTTATCATCACAATTTTAGCTCTTGACACAAAGTGAACTAAAATAAAATTTTACATTCATAAGATACAACTAACAGACCAACTTTTAAAAGTTCAGGTATCTTGCAACATATCAGATATTGCTGCATATGAGGTCTGTTCAGTAAAAGTTTACCATTGCTAATATAATAAGAATGAGCCCTGGTTGGTGTAGCTCAGTGGATTGAGTGCGGGCCTGCGAACCAGACAGTCGTGGTTCGATTCCCAGTCAGGGCACATGCCTGGGTTGCAGGCTGGTTCCCTGCAGGCCACTTCCCAGCAGGGGAAGCACGAAAGGCAACCATACATTGATGTTTCTCTCCTTCTCTCTGTCCCTTCCCCTCTAAAGATAAATAAATAAAATCTTACAAAAACAAAGAATGGATTGCACACAATAGATATAAGCTGGCAGTCAGGGAGAGTGGACTGGAATGCACATAAGTGAACACTGATGACTTCACTGCACAAGTCAGTGGCGGTAGTGCAGGCCCTTGACTGAGCATGTGTACTGTGTGGCCCTCACATTCAAAATGACTGAGCAAGTAGAGCAATGAATCTGATTCCGATTTTATTTTGAGCTTCAAAATTCCTCCATGGAAACCATTCAGATGATTCACAAGGTCACAGTTATGGGCAACTGGAAATTGGCTCCATCATGACAGTGTGCCAGGTTATACATCATGTCTCTTGTAGAGTGTTTTGGGGACATGTCAAATCACCCAGGTGACTCATGCCCCTGCAGCCCAGATTTGGTGCCCTGTGACTTCCAGCTTTTCCCAAAATTAAAATCACCTTTGAAAAGGAAGAGATTTCAGACTGTTGATGAGATTCAGGAACATACAATGGGGTAGCTGATGGCAGTTAGAACTGTGTGAGGTTCCAAGGTGCCTACTTTGAAGGGAACTGAAGCATCATTATCCTATGTACAATTTTTCTTGTATCTTATATATTCTTCATAAACGTCTCTATCTTTCATATGACATGGCTAGATACCTTCTGGACAGACCCCATATTCTAGTGACAGGATGACAGCAATGGCTGGCAATGAGTAGAACTTTGGAAGTGTTTGTTATAGCAGGTGTTTTCTACATGTTGCTAGAAATCAAAAGGTTTATAAACATGTTACATGTCCAGAAATGTGTTATGATACTTGAAAGCCTAAACGCACTGAGTTAGAAGTACATATGTTGCAATCTCAGAGGTGTCAATAGTCCATATGGACTAAATTAATACATGCATCTGTGTAGCAGGTATGTTTGTAAATATAAAATTATATTAGACAGCACCAGAGAAGAACAGGAAAAGCATTTTAGAAAAAGAGAGAAAGGCTATGGAAGCTCTCTCACCACCTTTTTATCTCAGACCTCTTTCTTGTTTTTGGACATTCCATGCTGTTTAGAGATGCAGTAAGCTGTCTTGTCCCCACAAGGAATAAGATGAAGAGCACCATAGAGATGCTGACCCAGATCCCTAACACTATTGAGGCACTGAACAAACTCTGGAACTTCCAACCTATGTGCATTTATGATGTTGTGATAACAAATCTTTCATACATAAAAATGAATATTCTGTCACTTGCATCAAGTAACATGAATAATGATTTTAATATTGGCTACATTGATGCATAAATGATAATTTCATCTAAAGGATACTTAATGCTACTTAAGGTTTCTATAGCCTCCTGGCAATGTTATAATTCCTATTATAGTACAAACAAAATGTGATGTCTTTAAAATACTAAAGAAAAAAGAAAAAAAAAAGAGAAACAAAACTATGGCAGACAATATCACTCAACCAAGACCATCAACTTCACACTAGCATTGGCTTTTTACTGCCATTTTCAATAGAACCTCAAACCCAGTAGTCATGTGGTCAGCCTTTTAAATGATTAATAATGGTGAATTGCCAAGTAATTTGTTATTCTAAGATCTCTAGCTTTCCCACCTCTCCCATTAGTTGTCTCACATGGCCTGACAGTTGTGCCAGTGCTGCATTTGACTTTTATATTAACTTAATAACTTGTGCTGCAGTATTAATGGCTGAAGACTGAAGAGGCCTTGAGTGACAAAAGTCTTGTAAGACTTTTCATATAAGCAAATGACTCAGCATCACAGAAAAAATTAAAGCCTATCGCTACATAATAGAGTTACTGTTAAAGACTCACCTTTTGCTTCAGATTGTTTTAAGATTGCCATAACAACTTAGAAGGGGTAGGAAACATGGATGCAAGGAAGCCACACACAATAAAACAAACTTAAAAATCATGCATGGGAAAAGACTTTGAGAATGTTTGTTATATAAGAAACAGACTTGAAGAAAATAAATCACACTTGCCATTTCCAGATAACATCTGTAACATTATTACAGATACACAATAAGTTGCCAAGATACCAAAATAGATCCTATGTACTCTTCACACAGTTTCTCCTAATGGCACCATCTTGCGTAATTGTATTACATTATCAAAATCAAGGTGTATGTGTAATTCCATATCACTTTATCACATATGCAGATCTGAATAATCACCACCAAAATAAAGACGACATGCTCTTCCATGACTACAGAAATCTCCTTCCTGTTACTCTTCTATGGTCACACTCACAGATGACTCCCCACCACCACATACTCTAGGTAAACGCTGGTGTTATTTTTATCTCTATTATTCTGTAATTTCACAGATTCTACATAAATAGAACCATTAAATATATAAACTCTAGAGGTTGGTGTTTTGAATCAGTAACTTTTTCTGGAGAGTCATTCTGGTGTCGTGTACATCAATAACCATACCTTTTAGTGCTTAACGCCATTTCATGGTATAGACGTACCACTAGCAGTACAAGGATCAGGTCATTCGAGAACAACTGAGTTGTTTCCATTTTCTGAAAAATTATTTTGGCTATTATGAATAAAGCTACTATAATCATTCAGGTAAGAATTTCACTGTGAACATAAGTTTTAATATCTCTAGGAAAAATGTCCAGAAATGCATGTACTGGGCCAAATGGAAATTATGGCCACATGATATGAAAAATAGAGGCAATTACTGAAGATAGAAACACAAGAAACATTATATATAGTACAATGACATGTAAGTTTCCTTCAAAGTAGGCACCTTGGGACTTCACACATTTCTCCCAGTGTCCCTTTCACTATTCAAAACACCACCGCAAACCACTCGGCTGGAATTGCCATCAGCTGCCCCATTGTATTTTCTTGAATCTCATCAATATTTTGAAATCCCTTCCCTGACAAAGGCAATTTTAGTTTGCAAAAAGCCAGAAGTTGCAGGGTGTCAAATCTGGGCTATTGGGTGGGGGGCGTTGAGTCACCTGAGTGATCTCGGCATGAAATGTTTCATGGCAAAATGTGGTCCATGGCTTCTGCTAATGGAGTAGAGGGACCATAATGCTATAGTTGCTAATGATTTGATTCAAACCACTACCAATGAGCCATATTTCCTCAAGAAATTCATAACCAGAGATGAATCGTGGGTCTATAGCTCTGATCCAGAATCGAAGGCCCAGTCATTCCAGTGGAAGTCCCCTGGTTCTCTGTGCCCAAAGAAGGTACAGCATAGTCGCAGCAAGATCAAGACCATACTAACTGTTTTTTTTTTAAATTGGGGAGGTGTTGTCTACTGTGAGTACACCCCTGCAGCCAAACAATAAGTAAGGAGTACTGCCTCAGTGTTGTCATTGGTTGAGAGATGCAATATGAGGAAAACAGCAGCAGCTATGGGCAAATGGTGATTGGCAGCTTCATTGTGACAATGTACCCACTCATGCTTCATCTCTGGTGGAATTTTTTGGCAAAACATCAGATCACCCAGGTAGGTGACCTAGCCCCTCTACAGCCCAGATTTGGCACCCTTCAATTTCTGTTTTTTCCCAAAACTGAAATATAACTTCGTCTGGAAGAGATTTCAAAATATTGACTAGATTCAGGAAAATATGATGGGGCAGCTGTTGGGGATTCCAGTCAAGTGTTTTGCAGTGTTTTGTACAGTGGAAGGGACACTGGGAGAACTGGGTGAGGCCCCAAGGTGCCTACTTTGAAGGGGACTTACATGCCATTGCACTATGTATGCTTCCTGTATCTTGTATCTGTCTTAAGTACAATGTTTTCTTGTATTTTGCGTATTCTTCAGTAAGTGTCTTTTTCAGAGGATGTCGCTGGATATTTTCTGAATAGAACTTGTTTACTCATATGACATAGATGGATCATGTGGTTGTTCTGTTTTTTAGTTTTTTGAGGAACTTCCATAATGTTTTCCATAGTAACAATACCAGTGTATATTTCCACTGGAAAAAAATTCTAGGATTCCCCTTTCTCCACATCCAAGCCTTTATTGGTTATGTTACAGTTTTTCATAATAGCCATTCTCACAGCTGTGAAGTGATATCTCATAGTTTCCATTTGCATTTCCATGATGGGCCCTGGTGATCCCATTTGCATGTGCCTGCTGTTGACCATTTCCATCTCCTCTTCGGGGAAAAAATATCAAGAGCTTTCCCCGTCCCATGTGTTCTCCTGGAAGTTTTACACTTTGAGGTCTTGTATTTAAATAATTAATCCATTTTAAGGTTTTTTTTGTAAGTGATATAAGACAGGGGTTTAATTCTGTCATGTGATAATCCAGTTTTTCCAACACAATTTTTTGGGACTGTCTTTCCCAATTGAATTTTTGGTTCCCTTTTCAAATATTTGTTGACTATATATACTTGTACTTATTTCTGGGTTTTTTATTCTGTTCTATTGGTTTGCAAGTCTGATTTAATGCCACATGCAGCATCGGGGGCCAGTGCAGGCAGCAAAGGCTGGGGACAACTGTGAGCACACTGGACGTTGTAAGGACCTGGCGGTCAGTGTGTACCACCTTGGCTGCTGGGTCTCTCCATGGGCACACAGCAGTGGAGGCTGTGATGGGCATTGCCACGGAGCAGCCTATAGGGGCACAGCCCAGAGGGCTAGTGCAGATCAGTGAAGTGATGCTGACCAGTGACAGAAGACAAGGCAAGAGGTGTGGAGATTTGCAGGAGGTCCAAAGTTACTGCGCTGCCTCTTTGTTTCTTCAGAGGCAAAAGTTGCCAGGGTTGTCTACACAGCACATTACTGGGGACGCTGCCATTCCTGTTCTGTGGGTGACATTGTTAGCCCTCTGTTTCTTTCTCATTCTGGGCCATCTCCATGTATCTCTGCTTCCCAGTTACTTGGATGAAGGGAAACCAAAGCAAATCCATTGTGAGCTACTCAGAAAAGCAGGGTAGGCTGGTTGCTCACACAGCTCTTCCTTTTCCAGCAAGAGCAGTTCTTTCTAGCTGGGGATTCTCTCTTTGCACTGAGCAGTTTGGACCTGGGCAATGGGACAAAAAAGCAAAATGTGTCTGTACTTCCTCCTTTTTCTGTGGTTATTCTGTTTTTATCCCATTCTGTCAACTCTAGGACTCTTCCAATGCTGTTTTTATTTGTAGATAGATGTGTGGTTGTTGATCTCTGAGGAAAAATTGAGACTAATGTATGCTATTTTGAAATCACAGTAACATTATTCTCTTCTATGCGTTTCCAATAATACATTTTCTACATCTGTATAGTGTGTCTCAGATGTTATATGTTTCATTTGGTTGGTTGAGGCTGTTAAGAAATGAATCTACCTTCCTTGTGCTTTTTTACTCTTTAAAAATGATTTTTAAAGAAATATGTCCATGATGGAGACAATATTTGGAAGGTACTTGACATCCCAATTTGCATGCTAGAAGGATGCAACTTAAAGCCCATATTGGGTTGCTTAATGAGTGAGGAAAAAGTTCAACTAGGGTTATCTCTGATAGCAAGTATCATTATTCTATTACAGAACCTACAGAAACTATTACAGTTCATAGACACATAATGCAATAATACAAATATTTGTTCTAATGAATCTCAACCTCTGAATATAGACACTATTAAGCATAGTTAGAAAGCATGATTAGTTTTCATAATGTCTGAATTTTTCTCTTTTCATTGCCTTAAATTCTCTTATGTCACATCTTCTAATTCTTTTATAAAGCAAAATAGATTTTCTTCCCCAAAGCACATAACAGAGTACTATAGGTACCAACAGATACAACACATTTTTATTGAACTTAGAGGTAGGATGTGAAGTATATTTGTATGAACTGTGTATGTAAGTGCAAGGAGCTAAATAAATATGCCAGCTTTTTCTTGAGCATAGCTACAGAATGTATTACCTTATTCTCTAAAGAAGAAAAACGAATCACTATTATTTTTTATCTCAACATTATACACGATGCCAGCTTGTGAAACTGCAGTAAAGGAAGACCTCGAGACCCCTGTTCCGTGGAGGGTTATCCTGTCTATTGTGGGAGAAATAAAGCCTGAAGTTGAAATAGTTTATCTCCTCCCCAGTCTTTAAATATGTATGAAAGTAAGTGCTTGTTTTGATATACTGGGCTAATAGTGTTAATATTTAAAGTGTTCCCCTTTTATTCTTAAAGTAATACCTTATCAATATGTGAACTATAACATCACCTTTGGTCCCATCAGATTAGTATGTTTGGCTGCAGGCTTCGTGTGACTCTCTTGAATTGCTTTACATTAGGAAGACTATTATTGGCTGCTGAAAGGGACTAAAACTTCTTGTTTAAACATAAGAATTTTACAAAGAATACGAGAAAATAAATAGAACTCAGAGATTTCAAATGATTATGATACAGGGAATATGTTAGTCTGTCTAAAGCTTCTCTTCTTTGACTAAAGAGTATATTCTAGCTTCTTTATTTTTTAGCATGTGGGGACATTTTTTAAATTAAATTTATTGGAATGATATTGGTTAATAAGGTTATGTAGGTTTCAAAAGTACACCCTTATGATACATCAGCGGTGTGTACTGTGTTGTATGCCAAGCACCCAAAGGCAAATCTTCTCCCAGTACCATATATTTTACCCCCTCCTATTACCCCCATACGGCTTCATTTGGTGACCACCATACTGTGGTGTGTGTCTCTGAGTTTTTGTTTGTTTCTTGTTTGTTTATTTGTTCCTTGCAGTTTTATACCCTACATATGAGTAAAATCACATGGTTCTTATCTTTTTCTATCTGACTTATTTTATTTAGCTATCCTCAGTGTCCATCCATGTTGTCGTAAATGGCAGTATTTTGTCTGTTCTTGTGGCTGAGTGGTATTCCACTGAGTCTATGCACCACATCTTTCAATTATCTGTCAGAGGACACTGTGGTTGTTTCCACATCTTGGCCACCATGAATGAAGATGCTGCAATGAACATAAAGTTGAATCTTTGTTAATAAATGTTTTCAGATTATTCAGGTAGCTACACAGAAGAGGTGCTGTTGGGTCATATGGCAACTCTATTTTTAATTTTTTGAGGAATCTCCATACTGTTTTCCATGGTGGCGATACCAGTTTACATTCCCATGAGCAGTGAATGCGGGTTCCTTTTTCTCCAGAACTTCTGCAAAACTTGTTATTATTTATCTTATGCATAATAGCTAATAGCCATTCTAACAGGTGTGAGGTCGTATCTCATTCTAGGTTTTATTTGTATTTGCCTAATAGCTAGTGAAGTTGAATATCTTTTCATATATATGTTGGCTACATGTATATCTTCTTGGGAGAAGTATCTGTTCAGGTTCTCTGCTCAATTTTTAATTGGATTGTTTGGTGTTGAGTTGTAGAAGTTCTTTTTAATTTTTGGACATTAACCCCTTGTTGGAGCTGTTGTTTACAAATATCTTCTCCTATTCAATTGCAGAAAGTAGTTTTGTTTTGTCGATTGTTTCTTTTGTTATGCAAAATCTTTTTTTAGTTTGATACAGTCCTATTTATTTATTTTTGCCTTTACTTCCCTTGCTGTTAGGGCCAGATCCATAAAACCTACTCTAAGACCAAGGTCCATAAATTAATGCCTATAATTTCTTCTATGCAATTTGTTCTTCCAGGTCTTATGCTTAGATCTTTGATCCATTTTGAGTTAAGTGTTGTATGTGGGGACAAACAGCAGTCTAGTTTCATTCTTTTGCATGTGGCCTCTCAATTTTACCAGTAACATTTATTGAAGAGGCTTTCTTTTTTTCCATTTTATATTTTTGGCTCCTCTATAGAAAATCATTTTCCCATATACATGTGGGTTTGTTTCAGTGCTCTGTTAGTTTCTTCTTAATAGTTAGAGATCAACCCTTTAAGTGACAGGTTAAAAATTGATGTTACCAAACCCTTTTAGTGTTAGTAATATTTAAAAATTATTACCAGCAAGTCGAATGCAACAGTATTTATTACTGATATGTTTTTAAAACCACTTCTATGAGCAAAACTTCTATATTTAACTTCTGAAAAATTTAGTATACAGAAAAGTATAATGAGTAGTAAGACTAATTCTCAATTATCAATTCATGGACAATATTATTTAATTTAATTGTCTCCTCATTTCTTCTCTCCTTGAACTTATATAAATCAAATCCAGGAATATCATAAAATATTCTTAAATCAATAGCTTGGGCAGGAATAGAATTATGGTGAACAATAAAACTCTTAGTCAGAAAAATGGTTAAAAGAAATATATATACTCCATAATAATGTGGCATATAAATATATGTACTTTTTTCCTTTAGAATTCCCAATTACTTTGGAATAATTATGACCTTGTCAATCTAATATAACTCATTATCATTATTAACTTTACCTCAATAACTTACTAATATCATTAGTTGAGAAATATATTTCAAGATAATGCCTGTCATCCTGGAGTTTACATTACAGAAAGATAGATAGACATGGATGAGAAAACAGCAGTGGTTATGAGCCATATATTAAAACACACTGTGACTTTCAAAAATACTAAGGCAAGAGGAATGAAATAGAAAAACTCTGTTTAATTATCATCTTCTTACTCATTTGTGTGTAGATGTACTACTAGGAGTTACCATTCTGGATGTGGCAGTAATTGCCAGTGCCCACTTTTAAAGGTCCTGACCATAGATATATTAATGTACTTTAAAAATAAATCATACAATTTCTAGTAGTAATTTTTAACTGTGAACTATTCTTGGTGTGTTGATGTTGACATTTCTAAAATGATTAGCTGAATGTGCACTAACATACGTTAAGAGACATGTATGAATTTTGCAAAATTAATATATTGTACATAAATGATGGCTTCACGTCCTTGGACAACACTCCCACTGAAAACGGGGCTCTATAGCCCTTCCCTGAGAAACTATGATGGCTCTGCAACGAATTAACCAAAAAGTATAAACAAATGGCACTGCCTTTTTCAAGACAATGGCCTTACAGAACTGGCAGCTTCTACTTCCTGCCTGTTGAATACTCACTCTTGGATCTCAGCTGCCATCTCATGAGGAAGCTCAAGCTTCTCCCATTGCAGAGAAACTCAGCTCCTGGTGCTCACTGCAACTAGGTCGCCAGCTGACTGCCTCTGTCGATTTACTTGCAAAGTGAACAAATCATCTTAGAATTTCCTGCAGCTCAAGTAGAGGTACTGCATCATCAACTGATTAAAGCAGAAAGGAAGGGTTTTAAATGACAAATTCAGGAGCAAAGTAATTGATTATTTTTGCCTTAACCCACTATGTTTTGTTTGTTATGAAGCGTTAGAAAATCCTAAAAGAACAATTCTCCACAAGAATTACTTTAGGTGATGAGGGAGGGCTATTTCTGACATTTACTCTGTATTCACAGACAATTGCCATGATCATTAAAACATCAAATTTTTGTTTGCTGAATATTCTGTGTCTTCCTTAATGTTTTGACTAAAACTCTAATGCCTCTCAACTTTCTCTAGTTTTTTTGCATGCAATATATTATTGCATGTTTTTTTAATGTCATATGATCTGGTATCAAGCTATTTTATATACGGACTATAGAGTCCTAGAAAATAAAAATCATGTTTTTTCCTTTAAGAATTATATTTGTCACATAATTAATGTTTATTTTTGAATGAATGAGTGATTTGAATACTACCTTGTTTAAGGATCTTATTCAGGGAGTCTAAAATTTTTTCTACCTAAATATTATTCACTGTAGTAACTTTATAAACTGTAATAAATCTTTTTCTAAATAGTTACTTGAAGTAAGTTATAATAAAATCTATTATATTTTATATTATAAAATCTATTATATTATAAAATCTATTATATAATCTATCTATTATATAGATTATATAATATAATCTATATAATGGAGTATATAATATGATCTATTTATATGAATGGATTATATTATATAATCCATTTTATTATAATATAAAATCCATTATATTAATCTATTCTTTAAAACAATGATATAAGTTGAAATTAAAAAATCAGTAGGATACTTGTAACTTGAAACTTTTTTACCTGAAGAAAATACTACAAATTAGTGCTATGATACAGTGTTTTCTAAGGAAAACCCCACATGTAAGGATGTTGAGGAGAGAAGTGAACTTCCAATTTTTATTTCTCTAGTTATTTTTCACTTAACTACATACAGCTGAGAGCTAATAGCCTGAAATAAGATACAGTCCACCAGGTAAGGTCTAGTCAGGAGACTGAAGACAACATCACTATTTTTAACAAGGAAGACTGAATATAAGGAACTGTTAACTAAGTATTATAGAAATCAAAAGACAAAGAGGGACAATAATTTCATAACTGTAAGTAGCTCCACCGCTAGGGTGAGAAGAGGTTGGGACTGCTGAACCTTACCAGATTTCTGAGAAAGGGGCTCAGAGAGCTACAACTTGTTTCAGAAGAGAGATGGAAGGACTTACTTTGGGAATACAGGAGTACTCAAAGCGGAAGAAACTGCTGCCAGATGCACCAACTTCCACTCTCAAGGCGAATAACCACTGCCAGAGTTTCACAGGAAATGGAGCCCATTCTCCCCCTGCTGGCATTTAGGTCTCCTTCAAGTGCCCTCTATCAGCAGAGTCAAGCGAGCAGCCTGCTGAACATGTCTTCCAGAGGCTCAATCTCAGCATTACATAGCAGAATATAAAAGTCTTGTTTTGAGGCTTAAAAATCAACCAATCTGAGTTATTAATAACACCAGTCTACTATTTGGGTCCCGGTACATTATCAGTCACCAGGGTCTCTTTTTTACATTACCTGTTATTTAATGCTTCCCTTAAAAAAAGGCTTCTCATATATGAAGGATATTGAATATTTCCCATAACTAAATGAAAAATGTGAATTATAGATATAATGAGTGGATGTATAATTACTTTTTCTTCATTTTTCAGGATTCGATAAACTTGGACTAAATTACTAATAAATGTGGATGCAGATACAGACAGAAATATGGTTATATGTACATATATGTCTATCTGCATTGCTTTGCAATTATAGGTGGAGAAGGAATGCACAGAAAATACAGAAGTAAAGGGTGACATAATAAATAAAAACAAGGGTCAAATAGAAATAAGAATCAGATAAGAGAATAAACAAATAAATTGATATTGACAGAATAGTTTAATGGAAACCAAGAAAACTAGTGTGGAACTAATTGCAATCTAAGTGCAAAGCATATTTCTAGCCTAATGGAAACATACGTCAAGAAATGAAGTCAGGAAAAAAGACCATAATCACTCTGACTCCTTCAGAATAGACTACTTTGTCTTTGCTTCTCTGTTCCCAGATCCTCAATAAACTATTTTTGTACTTAATGGGCTGTATCCTGGTATTCCTTGAGTTTTGACATCTGTAAGAATTGGCATATTTTCAGCATTTTTGTTTCACAGCAAAACATTACATGTTTAGTAGAATTTATTAGTTATGGAATTTCATTCCAAATAAGAGATACAGCACATTCATAAATCCATTAAATATTGTGATATTAATAAGAGTGAGAAAAATAAGAACTAAATAAGCGTGAGAAAAGTAAGAACTAAAACTTATTTGTAAAATAAGGAAAAGCCTATTCTTTCATTCATTGCGTATCATCTATCTAGTATCTATTCACCTTCATATATCATTATGTTTATATATGTTAAATGTATGCAAGATAACTTTTCATATAGTTTGAAGAATATTTCTTTATAACAAACTATCACACATCCAGGTAATAATGTTGATATGTCCTAAATAAGTTTTCATAATGAGTTGACCATGTGATGCTGCCTGGTCCTTTCCTCATTCCCGGTTGGACAGTGGTTCAGAGGATGAGGATTTTGACTGGTGATCAGTGGGACAGCAGCAAGGTTTAACCTAACATATGATGTGCTCTGTGACCTATGTAATCAGCAATGATTGTGTTTGCTTCTGTGCTTCCAGCAGCACCCACCACTTTGTGTTATCATTAGAGGATATTTTTTGCCATTTTGGTTAATATTTTTCCTACATTATGTTAGTGCCTTTTATTACTTTAACTGTCCTGTATACAAAAAAGGAAGGAAGAACAAGCCTACTTTTCACTTAGCTTTTCTTCCTGTGTCATTACACTTTCAAGGCCGGTGTCTACCCCGAATAGGTAAAAACAGTACAATTTCTCTTTTCTACTACACATCATGACTTTATTCTATAAAGTACCCAATGTACTATTTCCTTTCTTTTTCCATTTTTATACTCAATTTCATGATGTTTTGGGTGAGAACATAATTCATCTCTCAGAATTGTGTTCTTTACAGCTTCAATATTTATCATTTAAAATACAAGGACCCAACATCATATTTATGATTTTAACTTAGAAGTTTTCATTCAGTTAACCAAACCTTATAAATTTTCATCAATTTGGCCTCTTAATTTAGTATTTATAAAAATATATAGGTCAAGGTACATGTATAATGATCAGTGAGTTTCAATGCTTACATTAATTGTATATAAAACATTAAGATATTTCAGAAATAAAACACTCCAGCATGTTCACTACTCTACTGAGGAAGATAACAGTGTGAACAAACTCTCGTCATCAAGTTTATTTGTTTAATAGAAACACAATTAAACTATTTAAAATTAAACAAGACAGAAAAGACGGGCAGTGGAGAGAAGAAAACAAAGAAAAAAGAGAAATAAAAGAATAAAGAGAGAATTGAAGAGTTGAAAGAGGAAGAAGGAGACAGAGAATCAGGAGGAAAAGTGAGGGCAAGAGCAAGCAGATGGCAAGTATATTAAAAAAGTGTTGTTAAATGATGTCCAATGTTACATTTGCTTCACTATTGAATAGAGACTCTGCAGAGTCTTAGAAAATCCAGTAGTTAGAGGTTGATACATATGTGATTTTAATAACTGAATTTTCTTTTTTTTAAATGTCATGGTTTAAATTTAATTTTTTTATTGATTGATTTTTATAGAGAAAAAGGAAGGGGAGAGAGTGCCAGAGAGAAAGAGAGAGATTATTGTTGTTCCACTTATATGCATTTCATTGGTTGCATCTTGTATGTGCCCTGACTGGAGATTGAACTTGCAACCTTGATATATAGGGAAAACACTTTGACCAACTGATCCACCTGGCCAAGGCTAATAACTGACTTTTCTAATGATCCTAATCAATGCATGAAGCCATTCTGGTATTTTAAAGAGCTTTACACAGTATTTCTATTTCCTTCTAAAAATTTCACAAAGCCTAGATTTTGCCACTTCTGAAAACACTTAACACTTTGTAAATTAATGCACCATTTTCTTGTTAAAATCAGCCTTGCATAAAATGATCTGTAGCTGAACAGGAGCAATAGTAAAGGTGTGAACTACTTCAGGGAAGTGCTAACTTCAGAGCTGAAATGAGAACATTTAAATGCTAAATTTTTTCAGCAACAGCAAACAGATGTTTCTGCAAAATATCATTTTTTCATGTTTTCTAAACTGCTTTTTCTATGTACATTCACTTCTTCATTCTTCAAACTTGGACCTTTCTGCCACTTTACCAATTTCCAGTGCCCATTCATCCTTGAAATGTTTCATTTTTACTTCTCAATCTCTCCTCCTCTGCAGTAATTGCAATGGAAGATGGGTATATGGTTCTGCTCTGAGAAATGAATTCAGTATTAGTGACATGTACCAGGCTGATGGCACTGCGGACCGAAGGCCTTTGTTTTAGTCTCAGTAACCCAGGCACCAAACAATCTATCTCGCAGTTGCCTTAACAACTACTCAATTCTGTTCTGAAAAATGGGACAGTGATTAACCCTTTGACTCAAGACATAAATTGTGTTAATTTTTAAAACTGCTGCGCATGATATAGGTTTGGGCTTGAACAGGCATATTGTATTGATGATGCTAATCAAATAGCCATTAGATGCTATTGAATTTGGATGACTCACTAAGGCAGACACCTGCCTACTAATTGTAAATTCCAATTACATTTGTGATTACTAGAAATTAACTTTCAAAAAGGGGATACCCAAATATTGCAAAGACAACTTGTATAGTTCTAATGTCATCATTAGCAAGTTTTGTTTTCCACAAGGATATATAAATTCTAGTAATGTGTATGTTCTTTTAAAATATAAAAAGAATGAAACTATTCTCCCAATGTAGAAATACATGGCCTCATAGCAGCATGTTAACTTCAGGTTAAGTTTCTTACTGTCTAAAATAACACCTCATTCTCACAAGCATCAAATGCTCTTGATTTTATAGAGTTAAGAGGTCAAAAATGTGCCTAAGCCATAGGATGATTAAATTATTGAACACTTAAATCATTTCCCCCTAAATTGCACCTCATAGATAATTGCCTCGCTTACCTATATGAAAGGTTACTTGAGTTCACATATTTAGAATGTTAAATTTAATGCAATTTTTTTGGAAAGCAAAAACAATATAAATATACATGGCACTTTTAAAAGAATTCACCATGAATTATGCCAATTAATTCTTACAACAAATGTATGAGAGAGTGGAACTGTTGTCATTTTACAAGTGACAAAACTTGAGAATCAAATTATGAAAATAACTTGTAAAATACCATAAATAAAAAAAAAACATTGGTAGGACTTCAGTCCTTTTAATTCAGTCCTTTGCAAATCTTTGTTCAGAAAGTTTTACTGCTCTCTTACAGATATCAGAGATGTGGTGTTTCTTCAGCAAGCTTTTAAGCAAAGATTTAAAAAATAGAATAGACAACTAGTAATCTTAATGATTCAGCTACTTTCTTATATAAAAACACTGGGGCGGATAAATTATCTTTGGAATTTCTTTCTGGCTTTGTAATGGTAGAGATTAACTGAGAGATAATTTTCATGCCATGAAGAAATTTGCACACTGTTATTAGATAAAAACATCTCACAGTCACTTGTTACACAGTCCAGTGAAAAACAGAATTGATTTTTATCAGTCTGAAATTGCTCAGTGGAAGAACTGTGCAGTCATTGTGAACTCAGAAGAATAAACTAAATTACCTGTAAGCTTCGTTCAGCTATACGAAAGTAAGACTTAAATCTAACTACTTTTCCTGAAAAATATACAAGTGATGAACATTAAAAAAACGCTTGGTCTTTTATAAAACATAACAATATTTTTAAGGCAGTAGCACTGCCAATTTGCTAAAAATTAAAGAATTTTAACAGAATGAAGCTCTAAATTCAATGCAATGAAGAAAATTATATAGAATTATAATATTTATCCCAAGATGGTTTTGAATTTGGACTGTTTTAACTTTTTTTGCAATTGTCAACAGCTTGTTAGGTGGTAACCAAAATTAGTAGTTATGGTTGTGTTTTCCCATTCATTGACTTTATTGAACATTAAATCTGCATCCGTTATGGTTTCATGAGATGTGTGATTTTAGTTAATTTTTTCTTATTATTGAAAATTGGTAGAAACTTTAAAATATCAGGAGAAAAATCAGAGATAAACAGTTTAGACATTGTCTTGTCCACTTTTTCAGCATTTGCTATTTTGTTGCAAGCTATATAATGTAAACATATCTAAATTTACATTCAATAGTACTTTCAGGACTTACTTAGATCAGTTCAGTTGTCTTTCCCACAAAAATACTGTGGGAATCAATGACAAATAGTCATTGATTCTTAATGTATTTGAAGTCAGAATCCAAAAACAAGAAGACCATTAAAGTCATGTATCAGTGATTATTTTATTTTCTTTGTTTATACGTTATCTGATTAAAGACAAGTCTATATTGACTTATAAATATGACTAGTGTTTGGCTTGCTAAGACCTTCTAGTAAAACATTCATGATTGATGCATTGAAACCCATGATGCGGTGAGGGAAAGCAGAGTTGCTATCCCAAAACATGTCTTTTGGAGTAGCAGTTATCTTAAGCAGCATATTATTTCTTTATTTAGATTTTATTTATTTATTTTTAGGGAGACAGGAAAAGAAGGTGAAGAAGAGGGAGAAAAACAATGATGTGAGAGAAACATTAGTGGTCTCTGGCCCTGACCTGTGGCTGTACTTGCAACCCAGGCCTGTGCTCTGACCAGGAAACAAAAGGTGGTGTTTCACTTTGAGGGATGTAACAAAAGACTCAGAAAGAAACCTTGACCATTCTCTGCACCTGACTAAAACAATTCAAAGAGAAATATGTGCTTAAAAGAAGGGAGTTTTCACTGTAGCCGCACGGTGTAAACTAAGTGTGGCGGACAGAGAAGAACCTGCCAAGTCTGTTTACTGGAAACCCCTGTGAGTCCCATTCTTTCTGTGTGGCCCAGAAAAATTTGTTTACCACATATTTTCTCTTTCTCATCTACCTGTAAATTGCCTACTTTCCCTTTGAAATCCCAGATTGCTCATTCCCTGTGCTTAGTGTTGAACGGCATATAACCCTTAACTGCTCGATTTGTTTTGGTTCTCCTGACATTCTTAGGGAAACCCCATAAGTACTGTTGAAGCTCAAAAAGAGTCTGATACAATTTATTTAAGGGTCTTAAAGTTTGAAAACTATATACACAGCTAGGTAGAAAATCCAAAAGCATTCATAAGACAGAAAAGTTTAATAGATGTCAGGTCAATGTATTTGTGAGTCCTTTAGAGGATAATCAGATGGTCTGGAAACATGAGTCCTTCAAGGGTTAATTGAAGGGTTATCTTGAGGTGTAGATGTGTTTATATCCAGGCATTGACTCCAGCCTATATAACTAAAAACAGTAAGTTCCTAGGCTAGGTGGAATAAGAATCAGACCTTTTTTCATGTCTCAACCCTCATAATGTTAACAATTTTAGCAGGTTGGTTAAAGTATGGCATTTTACACATTTTCTATCCTCATTCTTAACTCATTACACATGTAATAAATTTGATTACTTTCTCCCATTAATCTGTCCCATGTCAATTTTATTATTGCAACAGCCAGAAGAACTTAGAACTGTAAAATGAGAATTATTTTTTTCTATCCTGCAGCTGCTTTTTTTTACTACTTAATTCATGGAGATGTTCTCTGGACATGTTATGTGCTATGTAAACATCCCCAAATGAAAGCTACCTTGTTAATCAGGGGGTAGATTTCTAAAATACTGTTTTTGTCTGCTGTGTTTTCCTTCACTGATCTTTCTGCATCTCAGAAATAGAGCAAATTAGAAAAGTGAAAATAATTGGAGGCCCTGGCTGGTGTGGCTCAGTGGATTGAGGGCCAGCCTGCAAACCAGAGTCACAGGTCTAATTGGCAGTCAAGTCACATGCCTGGATTGTAGGCCAGGTCTTGAGTAGGGGACATTCCAGAGGCAACCACATGCTGATGTTTCTTTACCTCTCTTTCTCTCTCTCTTCTTCTCTCTCTAAAAATAAATAAATAAAATCTTTAAAAATAATTACAGGGAAAAATGCTATCACATCTCCCTAATCTATGTATATGAAAAATATTAAATCTTTTCTTAACTCTTTAAAATTATTAAAATTAACTGCAATATATAACTGATAACTAACTTCTCCTATCCTGCTTTATCTACATTAAGAACTGAATACTTTTTCCAAACTCTGCAGTTTTATTGAATAAATTAGTTCATTAAAAATGAACAATTTTTCAAAGTTGACACATTTAAAAAATTATACTCTAATGGTATCCTTGTAACAATTATCTATTGTCAATGCATATTTTTAAAATATAGGGTGAGTAAAATGTAGGTTTATAGTTGTGAGTACACAAATGCAGAGTTTATTATTGCATTATTATTTAATAATTGTTACATTATTTTCATACAAACAACTCTGGACCTCCTTTCTCTCGACCTTGTATATGATGAAAGTTGATAGTGATAATATGTTGATGAAACAAGAATCAGATTTTGACCAAGCTTAAATTTAAAACCACTGTTGATGAAAACCGTAGAGAAAATACAAAGAATAGCAGAATATTACACCACTTGGGAACTATAGTAAATCTCTAGATACTTGAAATAATGCATCACATTTCAGTTGCTGGATACATGTCGACAGTGACAAGAAACAGCTGATAACGGATGAGTCCATTTCTACCCAGTTCTTCGGCATGTTATCTGGGAGCCACTTTAAACTTTGAGGTAATATAGTTTCTATGTTTTCATCTTCCTCTCTTCCTTCCTTCCTTTAATCTTCCCTTCCCTCCTTCACTGATGATTTCTGCTTTATTGTCAGGTACTATGCTAAGATTTGGGATGCAGTGGATAATACAGTAATTGTGGCCCTTCTCGTCACAGAAGTTGTAATTTAAGGGGAAGTTAGAAAATTATAAAAACTGTAAACAAATAAATAAAACATTTTGTCTTTGGTATACTTTAAATGGTATATTATGGCAAGTATTGTATAATGAAGGCAATAGCCAAAGATTTTTAAATAGGTTAATCGTAATATGTAGTATAACTACAGCATTAAATAGCATAACTAAAGAAAGCTTCTCTGGGAAGTAGCACTTAAACTAATATTTGAACATTGAGGAGGAGGCAGTCATGAAAAAATGACTTTGTTTATGAGAGAATATGGTTCATTCAAGAGACTAGGATGAAGAGAATTGGACTCTAATATGCAAAAGATGGGAAGTGTGAAAAGATGGGATTGAGTAAGAGTAACTTAGTTTAAGCTGGGGAAATAAGCATGGGCTATATCAAACCGGTCTTGCAATTTTTGTCAAGAAGTTTGAATTCTTGTCTAAGTGCAGTGGAGGGACATTAAAAATGCTAAGCAAAGATGTTATTAGATCTATTTTATGTTTATACAATCTTTCTGGGTTTTGTATGAAATTATAGCAAAATTAAAAGGGTGAGACAAATCAGTGGTGTATTAAAATCATTCAGGTTAGTGCTGGTGGTACTGATGACTGACTAGTGCAGTGGAAAGGTAGGAAACCAGGAAGAATGTAAGTTTCATCATGGAGGCAGTTTGGCAGAGTTAATGAGGACAGTGTGTTCTCTGGGAGGAAGAGGTAGGATTCAATGTGATTCCTAAATTCCCAGCTTGGTGACTCAGCAAATTACAATGCCCTTCTCTGAAATATGCATGTTTGGTGTTTTGGGGGTGGGGGGTGTTAATTAAGGGGAAGAGATGCAATTGGAAAATTAGGAGTTTTCTATTGAGAATTTTACATTTGAATGTAGGTTATTGTTTGTGTGTTTTGTCTGTATATAAAAAGAGAGACTTGTATTGATAATATAAACTTGAATAAAACATAATCTTGGGAAGATAATAGGCCATTCATTTAGCTTCTTAGGGCTGCTATAACAAAGTACCACTGTTACCATTGATGTTTAGCTAAATATTGAGAAGAGGAGCAAAGGGGACTTAGACAACAAGCTTAATAAACTGAGGAACATAAGACTGTTTGCTTCACTAAGAAGCTAGGGCTTCATACTCCGTGGGACCACAGGACTGTGCTCTGCCAAGGGCATTAACACTCCTTTATTCCCCGCTCTGGTACTGGATTGCTCACAGAGAGGTACTGTACAATAGGGGTATAAACCCATCCAAAGCCTGGAATATTGATTGGTTAATTTGAAAAGGTACCTGGTCCATCCCAAATGGAATATAATCCCAAGGAAACAAAGATCTCCCTCTCTTTGTAGCACGCTTGCCCCATGGGCTCACATGTTCCATCTCTATAGCTGTGTGGCCAGCAGCCATCTGGACTTTGCCACAGGAGCTGCAGGATCGATAGCTAAGCTACCTGGATGAGGACTGAGACTTCTCAGCAGGTGCCTGCAGGCCCCAAAGGACTAAGCTTTAATATAGAGAAGAAACTCCAGATACTGGCTTTGTTCTTGGCCTTACTGAGGAGAACATGGGTGGACTTTCTCAATAGCAGGACAGAAGGAGACTGGTTGTTGAAAACCCAGGGGCAGCTTCTATTTCCACACAAATAAACGATGCCACATCATAGTCTCCCATGTGTGGGTCTTTGGAATGCCTTCCTCATGATCCGTTGGAAGGGTTTAATTTCCACCAACAAGGTCACATGCTGGGGGACTTAAAACAACAGAAATTAGTTTTCTCACAGTTCAGGAGGTTTGAAATCCAAAGCAAAGGTGTCTGTCAAGCCATGGTTTCTTCGAAGCCTCCCAGGGAGGATTTGTGCTTTTCTCTCCCAGGCGAGACAGGTGTTCCTTGGTTTGTGGCAACCCAATTACCATCTATGCCCCCAACTTCACCAGCTACCTTTTCTGTCTGTCTCTGTCTTCTGCTTCTTGTGTCTCTGCCTCTTCTTCTTGTAAGGACACCAGATGTGGTGGATAAAGGTTGGAGAACACGCCAGTGTGACCTCATCTTCACTAATTGCATCTTCAATAACACTAGTTCCAGGTAAGGTTGCATTTGGAGGTAGTGAGGATCAAGACTGTGGAATATCTTTTTTTTTGAAATACAATTCAACATAATAAGAGAATGTAGAGAAAAATAGTATGTTTATTAATGAACATTTGAAGAAACTCAGCATTTAGATTTTTTATGGTAAAGGCACTGATGAAAGTTGTACAGTGTTAGCTAGGAGAAATTTAGATGTGTATTTTCAGCAAATTAAGTAAAATGCAAATGGAGAAGTGGTAAACAGTGTACAATTCTACTGTGAGGAGTAACATGAAGGCAGGAAATAGAGAAAGTCATCAACAAGCCATGAAATTACTAATGTTTATTATGATCATTCTGGTTATCAATAAAGTATTGTATTATGCCAGATCAACATTATTAACAAAGCAAGAAAATGTGAACTTTCAGAGGGATTTATATAAAAGTGATTATTACTAATATTATTATGTAATTTATGTTTCTGTGGAAACCCAATGAAGAATAACAACAAATTTCCAAGATTAAAAGGATTATCTATGGCTAATTAGCCTGTTTTCTATGTATGTGATGAAATACAAGAGCTCTTTTCCTTTCAGCTCACTATGGAAGAAAATAAATGTAGACCCTGAATCAACAGAATGAAAATAAATTTCTTCCTCACAAGTGGTACAAATGTAAAAAAAAAACCAAAAACATGAAAGGAATTTATATAAAATTTATAAATTTTACATATAATTGTATATTTTAAAAATATTGAAAAGCTAAAAGGTATAAAAACAGAAATATTTAATTATATAAAATCTAAAACAAAAATTGTATAAGCCATAAGAGATAAAAACTAATTGATCCATTGTTTCTAACACTAAAATTTGTAATGTATGACTCTCTTGTACATCAATTTGATAAACATCAAAAATGAAAGTTGTATAGAGGAATGAGATGAGACAGAAAAAATTAAAAGAAATGTGCATATGATAAAATAATACTATGCTATCTTTTTAAGTAAAAGAATATGTGTATATATATATATGTTTATAGAATACATATCTGTATGAGGACATGCATATAATTATAGTCCCTGAATAGTGCTTAATTTATGAAGATGAGAATTTAGGTGATTTTTATCTTATTTTCTTATACAAATATTTGTATATAAGGAAAATGCAGACAAAAACAACAAATATCTTCTCACTCTGAATAAATGAGTTGATTCAGATTTCCTAGATATGTTTTGGTGTGTAAAGTTGATTGATATTACACATTTTTTATCTACTAGACCGACAATTATGATTGTTTTTTCTGAGTAATTAAATAGTAACCAAACCTCCCATATGATCTCATGAGATTGGCAACCAAATGGATAAAATTAGTCTGAAAACACATTTATTGATTTTTACTCTTTACTCTATAAGTACCATAACAGGGACCAAAATTTTTATATGTAAAGATTTATTTTGTATAACTCTTTTCTTCTTTTTGATATTCCCAAATACATAAGCCCTTAGATAGTTTTCGTTCTAGACTTCTTACAGTGACTGGTCTTAAAGAAAAAGGCCAGTAGTCAGGGTATTTAGAGGTCAGTTAAATAGACCAGGGTAGTAGTAAACATGAACTTACATGATGAGGTGAAGAAAAACTGGGAATCACAAGAATATATGTACTTTAATTTGCATGTGGATTTTTATTGTATTAAAATTACTGTCATGTTTCTCATAATAATGTATAATAATAACTTAATTCAGCAATGGTGTGATGTAATTCATTATGAGACAGGCTAATGCAATGTTCTGTTGAGCATATTAATTTATGCACCATTGTCTAGAAAAAGAAAATGTCAAATTAGTCCCATAAGTAAACTGGGAAATTTCCCTAGACCTTTAAAACTACCGAGTGAAAGAATAACATCATGTAGGATTGTTTTCTCTGTAGTATATGTAATGAAATAAGCAGAAAAATAATGAAAACCTAGGGACATATGGGTTCACATTTATCCAGCATAGTTCAGAAACACTCCAGGAGAAAATCTCTAGAGTTTCTTCTTGGAGATCTTCTCCAGGAAGCAGAAACTATCCTCACATCATATTCTTGTGCTCTGTACATAAAGTTCGTTTGGAGGAGGGCTCACTCAGTTAACAGTTTCTGTAGAAGCAGTTTAACCAGTTTCCTATGGAGCGTTGTTGCTTAGGAAACTCAAGTACATTAGAGCACAGAGGCTGGGACTGGACTCCTGCTGGTGCTCACCGTTTCACTCGGCCATTTTTACCCATTTCTTCCCTCTGTCCTGGCTGGGCTCCTACCTGGCAGAAGTACAGAGCTGGAAAACCACTGTGGTTCTTGGCACAAGGAGGAGATCATATAATTGCTATGGGCTTATCATAAAGACCATTTTTGCTCCATAAGTTGTATTTGAGGGCAGATTGGGTGACATTTTCCTATTCTGTAAACAGCTTTTATTAGCCAATGGAATAATCTCTATGGATTTACTGTAGTCATATTCTCTGGAAACCCTGGAACATTAAGAAATGGTAATTGAATTTCATGAAAGCCATTTTCCTAAAATCTGTATAATTAAGAAAAAAATCAAGGGTATAGGTAAACAAGATACATTCTAAACCTTATGCTGGTTCCTGAAATAGCAGGGGCAAATGACATACAAAATAGAATGAGTATTACTGAACAATTTGGGGTTTTTGAATCAAGGAATAATTCTGGAGTTATTTATTTTGTTTTTATATGAAATAAAGATCATACAAGTGTTAAAGTGTATGCATATCTGTCTCTCTATCTCCATAGGTTTTGTGATGCTTTGTGAAAGCTGACCACACTCTTTTAGTTGCCATCCATTAAAAATGGGTAAGGATGGTGGCATTGTGGCAACACATGCTGCAAATGTGACTCGCGGTCTCCGCACACCAGGCTGCCACATTTCGCAGCTGCTCCGTAGACAGGTGGAAGTGAGCAACAGCATCCACACCAGTGGACTGGGAACCCCTGGATGACGCAGCATTCTAAAAAGAGAAAAAAACAAACTTTGCAATTAATCAACAGCAATCCCTGAGGTTTGAAGCTCAGCATCACGCCTACCTTCTGCATCCTGTCTATGAAGCTTTTAGACACCTGCAATCATAACTTAATCTCAAAAATGTTCCAGGGCAGCAGATTTCATAGTTCGTCTTATTTTAGTAGTCAACAATCAGAGATAGTCAAGGAGAGAGTTGCCTAAAACCTAATGCATGTCACCCTAGAGCTAAAGTTAACTTTAAAGTGTATTATAAGATATTCAATCTTGTAATGAACTTAATGTGCTTTGGTGGTTAATGGAACCCCGAGACTCTATGGTTCAGACACTATTTGCTTAAGGCCTCAATCATATGTCCATTTTCATCTTTACTTTGTGTCAAGGTTTCCCTGGGCATAAAGAGATAAATGCTAAGCATTTGCATCCATGAATACCAATCAATGACATGATCTTTCAAAAATATCCTCTAATACAGGCATTACTCCATGACCAGTCACTCTTCAAACTGGGAAGAATTCTCAGTTTCACTACTAGTTCATGCTAAATCTTGGATTTCTAGTAGCATATGCCTATCAGTGATCTGCTAACTGCTGTGATCATCTTCATAGAACAAAAATAAATGGCACAATATACGGCCCCTTCCCAATAAAATAGTAGCACAAGCAAACATCCCTATATGCCTCCTCCTTTAGTTGTGTTTTAGCATTTATTGGACAGTCAATAAATTGTCCTTTGTACTTAATTATCCTGGGTACTATGTATACACAGATAACAACATAAATAAGCATCTTGGTGGAACTTACATTTCAAAATATGCCCTTGCTAATTTCAGGACTATGCCCTCTTGTAGGGTATCAGTTACATTCAGGGCAATCTTTTTCTTCGGAGCTCATTTTGCACCCTGGACATTCTGATTTCTGTGGCTGCTTGGTAATATTTTGCGGGCCTCTCTTTTAGCAAAAGCAAATAACATCTTTGAGGCAGGTCTTTGTTGCTTTTAATTCTCTTGGTGTTTTTCTATTAAATGATAAGAAGATCACAGTGAAGGGTTAATGTGGATATGGAGAAAGAGGAACAGAAAGAAATGTTCCAGAATATATTAAATAATTTGATATATACTAAATATTTAAAATGACTCTGGGTCTATGAACATATATACTAAATATTTTAAAATGACTCTAGGTCTATTAACATTTCAAATAAAATAATATTTTAAATTTATCTTCAGGTTTCCCATTTACTTTGCAAGACTTTAGTTTCTTTTAAAATACAACTTTACTTCAATAAAATATATTTTCCCTTCAGCAGCCAAAGGGAGCCATTTAAAGCTGTTATAATCACATAGAAAAATAAGTAACATACAGACCATCATTAACTTACACACTGAGACAAAGTTTACATCACCGCCAAAGTAGTTATACCAATTAGGTTAATTGGTTGGGCTCAAAAACTCAGGGATTAATAGAAATTAGAAGTTCAGCCATGACTGCTGTGGCTCAGTGGATTGAGTGCCAGCCTGTGAACCAAAGGGTCACTGGTTCAATTCCCAGTCAGAGCACATGCCTGGACTGTGGGCCAATTCCCCAATAGAGGACACATGAGAGGCAACTGCACTTGATGCTTCTCTCCCTCTCTTTCTCTCTCACTTCCCCACTGACTAAAAAATAACTAAATAAAATCTTTGAAAAATTTAAAAAGGATTTCAATAAAAAATACGGTTTTGTAAAGTTTATAATTTACTCACTTCCCTTTCATGACCACGTGTCAGTGAAAGGAATCCCTTGATCAATTATCCATTTAAAATAGTTACTATTTTTTTTATTTGTCTGATTTTAAAATTACATATAGGTTTATTGTAGAATATTTAAAAGTTATAGAAGTACAAAGAATAAAATAAAATAAATTCTTAATCTCATTATCCAGAAAATATTATATATTTTATTCATAGACATCTATCTACACACATGTGAATGCATACACATATCTGAACACACACAACGTCACAGAGGAATTTTATAGGTTAATCGGAAAAGAAAAACTATTTTTAGATCCCATGATACCCCTGCTCAAAACACCCCAATGTCTTTCATTACATTAAGAAAAAAAATCAGAAGTCTTCCAATGGCTTGCAAGTCCCTGCAAGTCAGCCCCCTGGTTACATACAGCCCTGCCCTTTGTACCCTGGGTTGGCCGCTACACTCTTCCCCCAGGTGCCTTGTATATTCCTGCCTTAGGTAATTTTCTTCATTGTTCCTTCTGTTTTAAAAAATTTCCCCTAAGTGCTCATCGTCACATTAGCTTCTCTGTTAAATGAATATTCTAAATCAACAATTTTCCATCTTTTTCATCTCATAGCACACATAAACTAATTAGTAAAATTCTACTGCATAAAATATATATTTATTGTTGATCTGATCAAAATAAAACAAGTCTAATTTTGCTTTATTTAAACAGAATGGATATTGCTGGGTGGATTGTTGTCATTTTCTTTAAATTTGACAATCTAAGAGAAAAGAAGTCAGTTTTCCTGACTAAATAATCAAGTATTGCACATTTAAAGAATGTGTGCCCTACACCAGTTGAAAATTGCTGCTCTAGATCGAAGTGATGCCAAATGTTGGTTCTTGAATGTGGGTGCTGGCAAAAAATATGAACAAAGAGCACAAACCAGTAATAAAGTAACACTCAGTCTTGTTTAGGATAAAATTCTGCCCTTCATAATAGAAGGGTCTGATGTAATTACTTTGCTGTGAAATGATTAGACAAGCCTGCTTAAAGATTGGTACCATTTCCTGGGCTCAGCATTGGCCTATGCTGTGAAAGTTTCAGACTTTCAAGTATTGGTAGAAGGTTGATTTAATTTTTTTAATGTACGTATTAAAAATTGTTGTTCAAGTACAGTTGTCTCAATTTTGAAAAGAAGCAGAAATCATTGTGTGCAAACATAGCCTCCCTCCCAACTACCACAAATGGTCTATGTACTTCTTTCACAGACACACATGGTCAACAGCATACGTTGGCTAATGACCACTGGTTGGTTCAACCTGTCTACTTAGTTTTAATTATGTCATTTACGATGTATCAACTTTGATGTGCATTAATTTGAGATGTAAAATGTCAATTCCTCTGTGTCTGCCTGTGTACTCTTTTTCCAGACTTCTGTGATCTTGAATTTCTGATCTTACTCCTTTTAGGTCCCTCATCAATTGGCCAGACATTCATTACTCTTCAGGAACTGTGTATCCTGACCTTGTGTCAGGTCTTCCTTCACAACAAATGACTGAGCAAGTATACTCCTTCCAATACTGCCCACAGGGTGCTTCCCTTGGTCCCTGCCCTTTAGTGCCACTTCTTGTTGTTTGTTCAATTGTGTCCCCCAATATTATTCACTGAAATCCTAACCTCTGGTACCTGAAAATGTGACCTTATTTGGAGACCATGTCTTCACAGATACGATCAAGCTAAGACTGGGTCATAATAGATCACAGTGACTCCTAATCCAATGACTGGTATTTTTCTAAGGAGAGGGTAGATTTGGACACAGTATGCACAGAGGAAGAATGTGGTGTGACAACTGAGGCCGAGAGTAGGGGGAGGCAGCTATAAGAAAAGGAATACCATGGAATTCTGACAACCACAAAAGCTAGAAAAAGGTGAGAAATGATTCTTTCCCAGAGCTTTCAGAGGGAAGGAACATGAATGTACAGACACCTTGAATTCACACATCTAGATTCTGGAAGTATGAGAAAACAAATTGCTTTTGTATTAAGCTACATGGCCTATGGTGTATAGTTATGATAGGCCAAGGAAACAAATAAACTCATTGTTCTGTATTGCAGTGGCCTTACATTTTTGCCTTGCATCAGCTTTGCAAAGTCAACCCATCTGTGAACTGTCTTCTGTCAGCCATGAGGGCAGAGTAGCAGCTGAGGAAGACACATTAGTAAAACAAGTCTAGGCTGTTTTGGAACTTACCTATGTTCTCTGATCTGTTCTAGCAAGGTTCAGAATGTACCACTTCTATGAACCAATGGGTTACTTCTGAAAATATCCAATATTATAGTTTGGTGACCAGACAATACCAGGATGATGATGGGCAGCTATGACTGCATAGCCACTTGATGGTCCTTGAGCAGGCATTCATCCATGTAACACAGTGACTTTTCACACAAAGAATAGGAAGACATGGATCTGCTGCAGAACACTAGCATCTGTGCTGAGACACTCCAATTAGAGCTATTTTGAGACCTCATACAGCTTTTCAATCTCATACAGATGCCTTTAGCATCGTTGTATTCATTCAGTCATGCAGCCACACTGCACACAGCATTTTGCCCAGCAGCTTTGGCCTTTTTGCAAACCCTTCTCTTTGTCCCTCAAGTTAAATTCTACTCAAGAGAACAAGCTGTATGCTTTAAACTCAGGGATTCACTCTTTTTTTGTTGTTGTTGAGCTGCACTTCTTTATGTGGTAAGTAGACTTATGAGAAGCTGAATTCCTTTGGCTGACATTTTCAGGATCAAGTTTCTTTCTCTTATTTTTGAAATCCTGTGAACACAGTATTTGTGAGTTTTATCAAGCCAGGATCTTCACTGCAGATTTCTCTCTCTCTCACTTATCGGTTGTCTGAAAACAAGTGATATTGTTTCAGGTTTCACAAATAACTGCTGAGAGGGAAGATACTGAATTGACTAGGGGTCTTGTTTAGCCTTTAATTTTAACTTAGTGCTCCAATGCAGGCTTTTCTTGAGCTCACTGGTATGTATGGTATAAAAGTACAATTTATAAAGTGGTAGCTTTATCCACTCTCTGCAAATATTCTATTTGAATAAATTTCATCTAGGGCAATTTTTAGTGTTTTAGCAATTTGGGACATAAAAACAATCAAATTTCATTAGAAAGTAAACATTTATCTATAACAATGCAATTTTATTTCTTTTTACATAAGTAAATGTCTATCTAAGGTACCCTAAAGAGATGCATATGTTTTCCCCCAATAATTAGATATATATCAGGTATTGCTCAAGAGTCTCTAAATAAAACTTAATGTCCCTGGGATTTAGTTTAAATAATGTAGCCCTAAGCAAATTTTCAGAAAGACCTTCTAATCTATTATTAAGTGATGGCATATAAAAATGTTTCACTTAGTTATTTGGCCTTACACTCTTATATTACCCTATTTCTGTAGAATCCAATCTCCACGTCATGCACACTTGGTTGTTCAGTGTGCAATTATTCCAATACATGCATATGTGCACTTAATTTTTCACCATAATTTCAGAATTTTATAGGAACATGCCCAAGAAATGAATACATTTAGTATACTGCAAATTAGAAGCTAATTAGAGAAAGAAAGCTTTTCTTAACTCAAGCTTTGCCTCTGAAAAATGATATCCAAAAGAAATTCAAAATTTAGCCCAAATCTATTTCTGTATACCATAGAAGAAATGCCAAACAAATGTGCTTCTTTTATTAATAAGAACCCCTTTTTGTTTATAGAATATGTAGGCAGCAGTTAGTCAAAGTATGATGCTTCTGAAGTTTAAAAGTAATGGTTACATGGATGGAACTGGAGAGCATTATGTTAAGTGAAATAAGATAGGCAGTGAAAGAGAACTATCATATGATCTCACCTATAAACCTAATCAACAAAACAAACAAGGGAGCAAAATAGAACCAGAGACATAAAAACAAAAAAATAAACTAACAGTAACCAGAGAGGAAGGGGGAGGGAGATAATGGAGAAAAGAGGGGAAACAACCATCAAGGAACATGTATGAAGGACCCATGGACAAAGCCAAAGTGGAGTAAGAATGAGGGTGGGATGTGGAGGTGGGTGGGGTGGGGGAAAGTGGTGGTAGGAAGATGGACACAACTATACTTGAACAACAATAAAAAATAATTTAAAAATTACCTATTAAAACATTAAAAAATAATATTGAAATAATTTCATAAGAGTTTTGGTTAAAAACCTGTGAGAGTTATAAATTAGTAATAAATGATAATTATATAATTACTTTATAACTTTCTTGAATTATTCTATACATAATTGATTATAAATGTTTTAGTGTTTTTATTGTAGGTCACTTACTTGATACTCACATTCATTGCTTTTTGCCTTTAGTGTGGTGAATGGGACACAATAGAATAGTCTTTCCCTGTTCTCCTCTCTTATTCTCCCACTTCCTCTTTTTTCTCCCTTTTTACCTCCGTCCATTCCTTCATTTCTTTCTTTAATACTCTTAAAATACTCATTTATTATCTGTTCTATCTTTGTTTTCCAAATATCACTCAAAGACTCAGTCTTTTCAACTAAATTGAGTGCTTTTTCTTTATTTTATATTTTACCACAATCCTCTTTCCTCACTAATTAAAATGTAGAGTATTAGTATTTTTTGTTCTGAAGATACATGATATTTATCTATATATATACATAATTATCATTTTAATGATAATTATAAATGTTTTAAAGTAATGTAAATATGCTTTATTTTATATAACTTTCTGATTCTTAGTGCTTGAGATATAAGTCATTCACATGCAAGAATCCCATTAGAATATTTATAATACTTAGTATATTTCAAGGCAATTGCTGAAACCACATGTTCATTCACACATGTATACATTACTATAATAAAAAATACATGTGTGCCTTTTCTAGCTCAAATGTGGTATTCAAATTTCTAAGATGGTTCCCAAAATTTCCCTTTCTGGCTGAACATGTCTTATACAATGCTCTCCCCTTGAGTTTGTACTCAATCCGTGAATTCCATTAAAAACCATTAGTTGACTAAGTTAATCAAAGAACAATTATCCTGAGTTTGCCTGGCATAACCAGTTAGGCTTTTAAAAAAGGTATGAATACACAGATTTCATGAGTCTTGTAGCTGTAAGGAGGTGAATTCCTCCAACAATCAGAAAGCTTGTAAGAAGACTCTGCCCTTCATATGACACCCTAGTGCTGGATGACACTTGATGTAGTCTTCTGAGAACCAGAATAAAAGCTTCTGCTAAGCCTCGCCAGGCGTTCTGATCTGCATATGAACTGTGAGACAATAAAATGGTATTGTTTTAAGCCACCAAGTTTGTGGCAATTTGGTACACAGCAATAGAAAATGAACATTGTGAACCAGAGTTAGAACAAAACAACTAACAGTTGGGTATGACTAGGTTTCTTCACCATTCTAGCTAAATTGATTTCCATTAAAAACAGCAATTATGAATATGTTAATAGTAACAGTTGTTATACATAGAATTTCTTATTTCTTCATATATGTTAGCTCATATGATTATTATAAAAATCTACTAAGTAAATATTAAAATTCTGAATTCGTAGGCTGTAAAGGGAGTCTCAGGGAATCCACTCTCCTATCAGAAGCGGCAGAGCTAGCTGGTGCTGCTCTGATCGGGAGGCGTGTGGAAGACCCCTCTGACAAAAGTCTCCTGTGTGGCTTCCAAAATCACAGCTTTTCCACCTCAGTATACTGCATTTCATTCTTTCCAGGAAATTACATGTAAGGCACCCTCCTTTGTGCTGGGTTACTACAATCAATCAAGTAGGCACCTAAAATGAAGAACTTTAAAATCTAGTGGGGAAAACAGATATGAATTACACAATAGCTTGCAAGGGCTAAATGAAACATTTGCACGTTGAAGTGTTATTTATTTATTTATTTATTTATTTATTTATTTATTTATTTATTCATCCATTTATTTATTTAACAGAAAAGCCAAGACAACTGAGCTAAGTCTTAACTACTCTCAATGATCTTTCTGGTAGACCACTGGAAGAAGAAACTTTGGGGGTGAAGAAATGAAATGCTGCATTTGAAATTGCCAATGCGCAGGACACGTTTGCAGAATATTAAGTAGGTAGGAGGACACAGGAGTCCAAGATGTAACTGAGTTTTATATCCTAACTGTATGTTTCCCACATTGTTTACATGTCTCGCCTGCTCTGCCCATCTCTCTCCATCTGCACACTCCCTAACCTAAATGGTTTTTGCTTCATAAACTGAAAATTTGGGGATCCTGGTGTGAGCACCACATTTTGGAAAATACCTCAGTCAAAATATTATTTTAAGATTAAGTTACACACACACGTGCTTGTAGTTTATTGATTGCTGCCAAAACCATAGGTAGGAAGAATAAGCCAATTTGGCAAGAATGCTGCTATTCTATTGTGTGGGATAACAGTGGTTGAGGGGAAAGGTGGGAGAAAATATACCAAGACAAAATAAATAAAGATGTGTTGTTGAATAGTAAGTCTTGGAGAATAAAATGATATGCTAAGAAGTGACTGAGTCTGACTATACACTTGAGGTGAATATTGAGTTAGAGCTCATGGTAAGAGAAAGGTTTCCTAAAAAGTAAAGTTCTGAGAGTGTATGTATATTATAAATTCTCTGATCCATCAAATATATAGTCTACAATAAGCTACGTCTAGCTATGAAAGCTTTTGTTTAATTAAGTATACCCTACATTGGAAAGAACCATTTCACTCTTACAAGGAAAAAATATATATCTCATACTAAAACATAAAAATAAATCAGTGTAGAAATCCATATTAATTCATTGTAAAAAGAAAAATGCCTAAAATAATTATGTGCTCATAGACAAGTATAACAGGCAGATGAATATATCAACTTAATTTCCCTGATGTATTCATATTATCAATAACAAATAAGCTAGATGAACTGAACTAAACTGAAAGGCACCTATCAAATTTTCTAAAATTATCATTTAGGGATTTTTATATTTCAAACATTTTCAGTGAAGGAGGTTTCATTTTGCATACAGTTTAATCTTACAAACTCAGTATTATATCCTCTACATGCTTTTTTTCTTTTTTATCATTAAGGGGAAGAAAAGAGTAAAAAGCCCCTCCCAAACCATTAATCACTTCCCTTGTGGGAAAAGTCAGGATAATACACATCTTGTAGCACAGAGAAGAATACAGGATGGGCTAATTTTGTGCTCACTGGAGAAATATAAATCTTTTGAAATTTTTCTACTTATCATTTCTTGTATTCTATTTGGTATATTAAATTCATATATAATAAACTTGAAAACCAGTCATTTTACATGAAACTAATTACGTTCGTTGGAGACCCAAAGGACAGCTTTGCCCTGGCGGAACAGTGTGCTTGTAGCACTGTTTACTTGTAGTTGCACAGTACCGGGAGCGCCTCGGGTGGGAATCACACGCATGACAAGTGACTTACACTTCCTAACTCAATAGAGGTTTTTTAATGTTCTTGTTGTTTATTTAATATTTTTGAAGGACTTATGGAAAATGCTTCCCAGATTCATGTGGGTTAAGGTAAGCATTGATTTAGACATTATAATTTCTGCACACACAGAACCATAAAGTATTTCATAGTTCATTAATTCAACTGATGAAAAACAATAGAAGTCCTGCAAAATATAATCATGTGGTAAGTAAAAGTGTATGATTTCACTCACTATCCAAAAATAAATAAGCAAATGCACTTTACATAAAATGGTGACTTCACTGTAGAAAATGATTAATAACATGCTATTTTTAGAATTGTACTTCTATTATAAAATTGGAGAGATTTAAAAAAATGTAATTCTAATACAATTTAAAAAGACTTAGATTTTGACTGCTAAGAAATAGATTCTACTTTTAAAAATAATTACATAAAATATACAGTTCTCCTTTTGTGTTCGTTGCTATTTGATAACTGCAGAAAATATACAGGGTCCAGCACAAACAAAGCCCCCTTTTTATTACAAAATATTTTATTACAAAAGCACAACATGTAATTTTATAACATAACAATATCACACTGAAGCACACCATATGACAATTAAGGTGAAGTGTTCAAATTAACACTATAAATTATTACACCCATATTATTACCCTTCTAACAACACTCAAGCAGGCTTTACTTCTGCAGAAAATTTTTATACTATACAAATTATTTATAATATTTCAGACACAATAGAGCTATATTTTTATTACTGAATGTTTATTTCTTTATGTTTCCCTCAATAAAATAGGTATGTTTTCTAATCCATATTATACTAGAGAATATGACATATTTAAAAAAAATATTTCAATGGAACATTGAAATAATGTGTTTTCCAATGGAAAGAATTTTTAAATATATAAACCTTCATTCCTGTAAATACAAGCATGTATAGTGAAAGATTGTATATATGGGGTTTGTCTGAAAAATGTCCAGCCATTATTAATATAATGAGAATAGTTTGTGAAACATCAATGTAACCTGGCAGCCAAAGAGAGTGGACTGAAATGTGCATGTGTGAACAATGACGACTTCACTGTACTAGTCAGTGGAAGCAGTAGATTCAGCTCAGTGAGCATGTGACGGTGTAGCTATAGCATTCAAAATGACTGAGTGAGTAGAGGAACGAATCTGCATCAAATTTTGTGTTAAGTTGGAACATTCCTCTGTAGAAACTATCCTGATGATTCAGAAGGCTTTTCCTGACAATACAGTGAGTGCAGTGCAAATAAAAGTGTGGCACAAACACTTCAAAGATGGTCAAGAATCAGTTGAAAGTCATCCACATTCTGGAAGGCCTGCAACAAGCAGAAACCTGAGAATGTTGAACATGTTTGAATGGGCTGCAATTGACAAAGATCAGTGAATAGATAGTGGGAGAACTAAAGCTGATCCGGGGATTCCCAAACATGTGCCCAAGATTTTGATGCTGGATCTTGGCATGACACATCGAGACACAATTCATTCCATAGCTTGTGGTACCAAAGCAGAAGGAACACCATGCTGCAGTTGCTAATGAGTTGATTCAAACCACTACCAGTGAACCAGATTTGGCACCTTGTGACTTTCTGACTTTTCCCAAAACTAAAATCACTTTTGAAAGGGAAGACATTTCAGATCATCGGTGAGAATCAGGAAAATACGACAGGGCAGCTGTGAGCTATTGGGAGAACTGTGTGAGGTCCCAAGATGCCTACTTTGAAAGGGACTGAGAAGTCATTGTCCTATGTACAGTGTTTCTTGTATCTTGTATCTTCTTCAGTAAATGCCTCTGTTTTTCATAGTACATGGCTGCATACTTTCTGGACAAACCAAAATACTATCATTAGATGTATGTCATCATTAGAATAGAAAAGATTCTGCTTTTGTTACTTAACTGTCATGTAAATCTTCACTAGTTTAAATAATTTCAATTTTATGGATGAACTTAAATGCACATATATATTATTTAATAAATGTCATAATTTTTGTATGCTGATAAAGTATTAAAATATAACATTGTATATGAGTATGCAGATAAAATCCATTCTCTAATGAAAATGGAGAGAAGTAAAAGAAATATTTTAGTTTGTTTATCATAGAAATAAAAGTTAGTACTTTTCAAATGCCAACAAAGCCACTCATAAGCTAGTCCAGGAAATGATTATATTGACATTATTCTCCAATTAGAAATGTTATATCATAACCAGATATTAACTATACCCACATATTTTAAAGCATGAAATTGTCATTTTGTTATTTATTTTAAACAGAGGGAAGACAGGAGAGACAGAGAAATATTGACTTCCTCCACTCAGTTATGCATCCATTGGTTAATTCTTTTATGTGCCTAGTTCAGGGATTGGACCTACAACATCAGCATAGCAGGATAATGCTCTAAACAACTGAGTTACTCAGGTAGGGCTTACAACAGATTTATTTTGATAATTAAATATATTCAAGTCTGAACTCATATGATAAACAAATAAAAATTAAAGATAGGAGCTCTGAAACATTAAGGCTTTAGAATTAATATAACATGACCACGGTAGTGACAAAGCCAATGAGTCACTGCCCCCTTTGAATAAATACTGAAAGTAGCTAAAGAGAAATGCCAAGGTCAAAGCTCAGTGTCATTTCACAGGGACGTTGTTCTCTGTACAGCAGTCACTCCCTGCTTTTGCTTCCAGCTTTCCAAAGGGAACTGAAGCACTGCAGACACTTGGATGAATCTGCCAGATCTAATGACAATCAAGATGACTTTTAAATAAATGTCTCCAGAAAGAAATGTGATTGGAAAACTTAAAAGTAAGGACTACTCGAACTGTGGCTCATCTAACAAAGCACACCTTTTTTGTCACATGTCAGAACAAAGATTCTAAAGGAGAATTGGGAAGAAGCACATGGACATTCACACGTTGCAGGCAATAGGCTCATCACACACCTGTCATCTGCCTGGATCATTCTAAGAACCGTACAGCAAACTTTCTGAGAAGATATGAATGTGGACAGGAGCAAGTAACATTGAATCAATAATCACTGGTGGAGTTTATTTTCATTTTAACACAACTATAAGGCACATAGCTTGGCCTTTTAAAATTTATAGTAAAACATTTAGCAAAGCTGCAATGTTGAAGGGAAAATAGGAGGCAGGTATATTTTGTACAGCCTTTGAGAGCTTCACAGTATTACTGTTCTGGCAACTTTTTTTTTCTTGCTACTATTTTTTCTTCTCTTGAGCTTATAAGTGCATTCCTAACTTTGGGCTGTCACTTAGCCTTTCATGTAAAATGTTTCCAAGTGAAAACTGTGACACTTTGTGCATATTTTGGCTATCAATACAATTTTGACATTGCTTAGAATACATAGAAATTTTCAAACTTCCAAACAATGAAAGTTACTCAGGAAACATTCTAAGCCTAGTCAAGCAAGTCACCACCTTTCATTACTGTGACAGCCACCACTTCTCAGAGGAGTTTCTATTCATTATTATTCATTTAATAGAGTGCCCATGAGAAATGCAAATATTTGATCTAGGAGTAGTATTTTAGTCATCAGTCATGTGTACCTTACATGATATTCATCAACTTAAAGAAAAAGTGCAGGTCTCTGAAACAATGGACGTGTTCTAGTTGCTACTTATGTGTAAGAAATGCCCCAGAATTGTAAAACTCTGCATTCCACTTTCATTGGATGCAAGCTGACCACAGATGTGGGTCAGGACTTTTGGCAAGGTGGCGCTCTTCCAGAACGCAACTCCGGGCCAGCAATTAGTTGAGAGCTATCAACTGTCAAAACCCCTAGAAGCCGTGGGATTATTTCAGTTCTGAACGGGGTGGGGCTGGATCTGGATCCTACACAGCAGCATCTTCTGTCTCTGCTTGCCAAATTTATTTCAAATTCTTCAATTTCTCTGTGTCTCTCCAGTCTCTCTGCCACCATACTGCTTAAAGCCACACTCAGCCCTTTCCTAGATTACTGTGTGTGTGTGTGTGTGTGTGTTTAATTGTTCTCAGGCTCAACTTTTTCCTTTGCTGCCTAGGGAGTGAATGTTACAAATAACAAATGTCCTTTTATCAGACAGTTCTTAATATCCTTCAGTGTTCTCATACTCTCTATAGAGTAAGGCATTATAAGTATTGGTTATAAGCCCCATCATGAAACTGAACACAGCGAAGTTCAGTTTCACCACAAACTGTCTGTCTGTCACCACAAAAGCCAAGTCAACGAGGCACATGCTGGTGTAAAAGGAAAGAGGTTTTACTCAGGTGCCGCACAGTGTAGGAGGAAGGTGGACTCCTGTCTCGAAGACCTTCTCAATCTTCCTGCTCAAGCCATAGGTTCTTACAGGGATAAGAAGGAGAGGCCTTTTATTACTACCCGATAATCTTTCTAGCTTTTGCTGGACTCAGGGCCCTTTCAATTCCTCTTTCTAGCTTTCAGTAGGCTTGGTCCTATCCATTCATGTCTTCAGCTTTGGTCACGCTCACTGTAAGGACCTTCCCTGCTGACGTCTTGGCCAATGGATGATTTTCCCTGGCACTTTGACTGTCTACAGCAACAATCATGACATTCATACATCTTTACCATCCTAAACTCATGCTCATCCACACTTTTTCTCACTGTTTATCTCCAACTGGAAGTATTTTTAAAAAGTTTTTTCTCTAACAGTCCTTGTGATTTCCATTATTAAGGCTTTTTATACTTGTTATTTCTTCAGCCTAAAAGATTCTCCAACTTCATTTTCCTCCTTTCCTCTTGTCACAGAAAACGCTGATCAGTCTTTGAAAATCTACTTCAACAAGGCTGAGGAACCCACTTGTCTATAGCCAGATCAACAGTAAAATGTGGCATATTAGAGACATAAAGATAGAGGCATAAAAAGTTTCTGAAAATCAATACTGATATATTGTCACATTGTTATTGATACCAACACTAGGTACTATGTACAACTCTAAGGAGATTTTCAAAAAATAATTGTCAATATGTAAACAAGCCAGATAAAATGTGCTTGATCATTAAATATATTCCAATTATATATGCTTATTTTGTCAATATAATGGGAACATTTTTGATAAAACACCCTGAAAAATTTAGATACCTTGTATCTATAACAATTGTTATCCATGTGAAATTTTGCACTCCAGGAAAGAAACAGATTGTCACAACCCCAAGGAGGGGGACATCTTTCTAGCATCTGGTTGGTTGAAATCAGGAATGCTGCTAAACATCCTACAAATCACAGGATGGTCTCCTCAAAACAACAACAAAAACAGAAACATTATCAGGCTCAAGACAACAAGATGCTAAAGTTGAGAAATTCTGTCTATATTATTTCCCTGACTAGGTATGACACGTGCATAAAAAAAAGAGCAAAAGAAAGAATGGAAGAAGGAAGGAAGGGAAAGAAGAGTGGAGGAAAGAAGGCAGGCAGGAAGGAAGGAACTGAGGGAATGAAGGACAAAAAATTAGAGGGAAGAGACAAGCGAGGGGGAAGGAGGGGGAATAAGGAGAGAGGGAAGGAAGGAAGGAAGGAAGGAAGGAAGGAAGGAAGGAAGGAAGGAAAGAAAAGGGAAATGAGGTGTACTTATTGAGACTTGACCTTTGTTGTTCCTTGTATTTTTTCTGGCTCTTAGCAATGACCACTTTCCTTCTCATCTTTTTAAGTTCTCATGAGGCAGGATAATAAGAAGCTACAAAAATTCCTTGGAAAGTGAGATAGAATAACTGAAACAAGATAGCTGAGCAAACTGGCTGCAAGATCCAGGACCAGCTCTGACCAATCAGTAGAGACCACAACCCTGGCAGAGAGCTCACTTGGAGAACTGACAATATTCTGTTGAAACCCTCCTGTGAGATGGCCCCTAACATTCCCACCTGCAAGGGAAAGACAAAAACCCTCCGGACGAAGGACATAGCACACACTCTTCCTCTGAGGAGCATACCTGTACCATTCTCTTCCCCCTCTTCTCCTCCCACAGGCACATAGCTTCTAAACTCTAAGGGTCCTCAGGAAACTTGCAACCAGGTAAGCAATTAGCAACAGCAGCTCATCCTGGACTAATCCCCTGGACCTGTCTCCAAGGCCCCTTTTCTACGGCTTCCCAGTGAGCTAAAGCAGCCCGGACTAGGTTCTCCTGTTGCTTCTTCATTGTGAAGTCCTTCCTTGTTTCACAGTCTCCAGCTTTAATAAACATATTCTCAGTCACTTGGACTTGTGTTGTAAAATAATCCTTGCATGTAGTCAAGAACATAGGCACTACCACCCAGGCTTACACAGACCCACTCAGAGCCAGCTCCCCTGTCCAGTAACACTCATGGGCACCTACTGAACACAACTTCAAATTGTGTCTGTCGGCTTCCACAATTTAACCAGTCTGACAACATTCATGTGTATAATGTGCCACTGAGTTGGCTCTGACTACTGGCAATCCTACGGATGAGAAGTGTCCGCAGCATACTGTCCTCAACAGCCCAGCCCAGCTCCTGTAGACTCATGCCTATGGTTTCTTTTAGGAATCAGGCCATCTAATATTTGATCTTCCTCTTTTCATGCTCCTTCTGCTTTTTTCCAGGCTTACTATGTTATCAAAAGAACCCTGCCTTCTCATATTATCACTGAAAGAGAACACAACATTTAGGACTGTATTAATTCTCAACATAGTTCTCTAGAGATCATTAACTACAAATCAGTGATATCAGTGCCAATTTTACTGTACTCGGAAAGTAATCCATTTTACTGAAGACACTCAAAGTTATTTAAAGTACATAGGTGCTCACTTTTTAATTTCCTAATGTAATTTGAACTTTGATTATCTTCCATCAAAAACGTGGCTGCTATCTTTCATCTAATAATCATTAGAATTGAAAAGGAAGTTGTAGGAGGTGAATTTATCAATACTTTCTAAATTTTATGAACACTTTTGAGCTTTCGTATATTCCTCTATGTTGTTTCTTCAGATTTTAGAGCCATTCTCTATTCTTACATATTGAAAAGGTATTTCTTTATCTTGAGTGCTGCTTAACCGTAAATCACCTTCAACTCTATATTTCAGCTTTATATTCCATTTAATTTTTTATCTCTCACATGGCCAAACACAGTGTGTGGCACACAATTTTAATAGTGTTTCTAGAAGCAAAGATGCAAAGAATGACAGAATATAAAAGAAAATAATATATGCATATTTGGGTTTTTTTAGTGTCTGCTAAACTGAATTTGTATCTTGTTATTTCCAACATTGTTAGGCCCCTTTAAAAGATTAAAAAATAAAATACTAGAATTTAACTACATTCTTAAGATTTCTTTGTTTTATTCAGTAAATTGTTTGACTATATCCTATTAATGAGCAATAATTCATAAGTTGGTATTAATTTGTTTCTTTTTCTTCCTTTTTTAAAATTTATTTTATTAATTATGCCATTACAGTTCTATTCCCCCCTTCATTCCCCATCCACCCTGCACAGCCCCTCCCCACCATTGTCCCCCTTTAGTTTATAACCACATGTCTCAAGTTTTTTAGCTTCTATATTTCCCATACTATTCTTGCCCTCCCCCCTATCTATTTTGTACCTACCATCTATGCTACTTATTTTCTGTACCTTCTCCCCCCTTCTCCTTCTCCCACTCCCCTGTTACTAACCCTCCATGTGATCTTCATTTCTATGGTTCATTCCTGATCTAGCTGTCCTCTTAGTTTGCTTTTGTTTTAGGTGTGGTTCTTAATAACTGTGAGTTTGCTGTCCTTTCACTGTTCATATTTTTTACCTTCTTTTTCTTAGATAAGTCCCTTTAACATTTCATATAACAAGGGCTTAGTGATGATGAACTCCTTGAATTTGATCTTATCTGAGAAGCACTTTGTCTGCCCTTCCATTCTAAATGAAAGCTTTGCTGAATAGAGCAATCTTGGTCATAGGTCTTTGGATTTCATGACTTGGAATACTTCTTTCCAGCCCCTTCTTGCCTGTAAGATCTCTTTTGAGAAATCCACTGACAGTCTGATGGGAACTCCTTTGTAGGTGACTGTCCCCTTATCTCTTGCTGCTTCTAGGATTCTCTCCTTCATTTTAATCCTGGCTGATGTAATTATGATGTGCCTTGGTGTGTTTCTTCTTGGGTCCAACTTCTCTGGGACTCTCTGAGCTTCCTGGATTTCCTGGAAGTCTCTTTCCTTTGCCAGATTGGGGAAGTTCTCTTTTATTATTTGTTCAAATAAGGTTTCCACTTGTGGCTGTTCCTCTTCTCATTCTGGTACCCCTATAATTTGGATGTTGGAGCGTTTAAAGATGTCCTGGAGATTCCTTAGCCTCTCCTCATTCTTTTGAATTCTTGTTTCTTCATATTTTTCTGTTTGGTCATTTTTTTCTGTCTTCTGGTCCACTCCCTTGATTTGAGTCCCAATTTCCTTTCCATCACTATTGGTTTCCTGTGCATTTCCCTTCATTTCAATTAGTTTAGCTTCCATATGTTCCTCTAATTTGTGACTAAAATCAACCAGTTTTGTGAGCATCCTGATCACCAGTATTTTCAACTGTGCATCTGAAAGTTTGGCTATTTCTTCATTGCTTAGATTTATCAGCTCTGGGGCTCTGAGCTGTTCTTGAGCCATGTTTTGAACTGTTTGTGCCTGTTATGTACGAGGAGCAGAACCTTAATGTTTCCCCAGGGTGGAGCCACCAAGGTCGCTGTTTTGTGAGCTGTATGCGGGGGAGGGGTCAGAGAGAGACACTGGTGGTTCCCTCTGCCACTTCCTGTGTCTGGGGCCTGCTCAGTCAGTCTCACCTCTAGTTCCTTTACCAGTTTATCTGCTAGCCAATGTGTGATCGCAATCAGCCCTCAGTGGGTCCAACGCCTTGCGCCCTCCATGGGTCCACCCGATTCTCCACATCTGGGATCCACCCAGGGCTGCTGGCGCACCTGGGTCCTGTGCCTGGGTCTGTCTGGTGGATTTTTCCTGCCCAACCTCGATCTGCTGCTGGCTCTGACCCTCTTACCACTTTGGCTGAAGGGTTTGTTGTTGTCAGACTTTCGTGTAGTTCAATTTTCTGTGGTTTGGCTACAGTTTTGTTGCTAAAACTTTGTTATTTTTAAACTTGGTTGTGCGATAAGGTACAGTGCTTCCACCTACGCCTCCATCTTGGCGGAAGTGTATCATTATGCTTTTATCTTTTGAAATACCTGAGTTTTATTGTATTTAAATTTTGCTTTCTTTTTTAGATACCATCTCTTATAACTACATGTACCTTTGTTCCACTGAATGGCATATACACTTGTTTTAGTGTAGTCGATGTATATCTCACTTTCTAACCTTCATTGCAGCATAACTGTATTTGCCATGTATTTTTATCTTTGCATATTTTTGGATGTTTATATTTTATCCAAGTTTTTCTATACCACTTTCAGAAACATTGTGTATCATTCTGATTACATTCTCATGTGCCCTATGAAACAGGTGCTAAAAGACCTTCTAGTGACTTTCTCCCTGGAAAATGTCTCTTTTATCCCAATACTCAGAATACTGATAAAAGGAAAAGTGATTAACCAAAAATGTCAGCATCTAGAACTCAGAAGCTTACCACTTATAATCTCGCTGCATTTAAAACACTGTTAGAATGGAAAGAATTAATGGTCAGTGTGGAGTCAGACTTGACCATAGAGTGCAACCTCCATAGTGAAAGACAGGATGACTTTACTGTGAAAATGTCAGTGATAGAAAGTAAAGACCAATGGCAGAATGATATGTCACAATGACAATACCACCTGGACCTCCATTATAACAAATGACAGCTAAAGAAAATAATACTTGATCTTAAAATTTATGGTAATAACACAGCAAGAGGAGGTTCAATATTTAAGTTAATGGCAGATGTGGTTGTGCAGGAGCCAAGAGAAGGCAGTAGTAAATGGGCAGTGCCCACAAGGGCAACGGTAGCAGGGTTTGGGAAGTATTTTACTTAAGATTGGAAACCTTTATAGTAGTTACGGGGACTATGTTTAGCTTAATACACATAGAGGTCTAACAAAGGATTTTTTAGCTTGTGAAATTATTTATATAAACAGTCTTGCAAATAGTTTAAGAGCCATGTTAAGTGATTTTTGAAAACTAGATAAAATTGAGCTGACCAATATAGTTCCAGCTATATGGCTATTTTACCTACAGCAGGCAGGCATCTGCAAAGAAAATCTTTGAGACACTGAATTGATGTGTAAGTCATTACAATCAGGTGGTGGAATAAGAAATCACATTTCAGGGGTACATGGAACTTGCTTCCAGACATTTTTCATTAACATAACAATCAGTAGTGATTACCTTTGCACTAATTTGAAAAATTATGCCCTGTATAATTTTATGGAATGGACAATTCTAGACTGAAAAACTACTATTAGTAATATGAACTAATATGAATTTTGAGTTTTGAGAAACTAAATATTGACTGCTAGATCTTCACTCCATCACCACTCTTCCATGCTACCAAGTTACAGCTAGTATTTGTCATTATTAGACACACTAAGTCACTGAAATATATTTAAGTTGATTAAAATAATTTGATTAAACCCTTTTAAAAGATGTATCAAAGATTTTGTCAGAGTTCTCATAACTAATGTTGTATTTAAATTTAAATATTAAGTTTTAATAACACCATCCCCACCTTAAAAAAATCCACCATCTAGATATAGATCTAATCATTGTTATATGAAATAAATAGCCCCTGGCTTCAGTCTTTATGTCAATGAAAAGGAACTTAAATATAAATAAACACAAAACAATAAAAGATACATATTTGCATCCTATTGAGTGAACTGACCATATTCCATGAGATCCCTAAATAAGATAATAGCTAACAAGAATAAACTCACTGTTTAAAAAGATGTATTTGCTGTTACATAAGTGATAGATAAATTAATTTTATTACAATTATTGCGAGATTCTAATATGAGATTTTATATTTACTCATACTTTTGCAATATTTGACTAGCAATTTTTTGAAATGTTTGCCTGATTTGAATATATATCATCAAAGTCAAAATTTCCACCACTAAACACTTACTTACTGTAAATAAATGTTTCAATCTCCAAAAATTTTCCACTCAAAATGCAAGTATAAATACAATGGGAAAATCCTTTTATTCACTTAATCCTTTTAGATTTATTGGAAAATAACCCACAAATTGAGGAAGAAAGAAGACATATACTCGAAGGTTTTCAGAAAAAAATGGAAGGAGCAAAGTATAACTACACAAATTTATCTGTGTAATTATTTTGCCAAAGGTTCAATTTATTTTGAAATTCTCACCTTAGCAAAAAAATGTGTGTGAATTCATGTGTGTGTTTAGGAAAGGGTAAAAGTGTGCCTTGAGGAAAAGCACAGGGCAGGTTCGAATCAACTTTTTTTTCATATCATTCTAAGGTGGTACTCTCTTAACAATATTTTTTTATGTTTTTAAATATAAGTGTCCCATTAAAAATGTGATACAGCATTTTTAAAGAGGTAAGATAGAAGTGGAGAAATGTAAATTAGAATATTTCTACATTGCTACTGTGAAGGCCTAAATTTTAAAGTCTCCTTTATAGATATATAGGAAAACAAAACAGACATTTTAAAACTACCAGCTCTAACCTGCCGTCTCTGTCAGCAGAATTTTATTTTGCCCTTGGAGCCATCTATTTTACTTACATAAGGAGCAGGAAACAAAATACATTAAATAAAACACATCAAAAAAGTACAATTTCACATAGTAAGTATTTGTGTTCTTATCAGCTAACTATTCAGAGGTCTTGGGTACTAAACCTATTCCACCAATTGCTTTAAAATATAAATATTGTATCTCAAAGAGATGGCTCAACTTCCCTGATATATTTTCTGATTTTTCCTCCTTCTAGCTTTCTCTCTATTTCTAAACCATCTTAAAATTCACCCTCAACCTGGGTAGATCTTTTGACTTATTCATGGTCAAGGCTGAGAAAAGCTGAGATTCCACTTTGCAGCCCACCTGTGGTTTTTGCTTTCGATTTTGGTTGGAATCTGGAATACAAGCTTTTAAAACTTATTCTAGACCACTAGAATAATTTAGCTTCTATGTGAGGCCTCATTACCTTAACACAAGGTGTGACCTTATTGCAAGAAACAGCCTTCATAATATGATATATTAATACAATATAGTAACATTTGTATTATATAAAAAAGGTTGGTTTTCAAGTACCAGAAATCAACTCAGCCTAATAAAAATGATTAAATTAGTTTGGAGTATTCCTCACAATGATTTATAAAGACTCCTCCAGTAATTATAACTAGTAAAAATAAATGATAAATAGTACATATAAACCCCAAGTATTGAAAATTAATATGCACATGTACATGTATATATATACGTACATATGTATGTGTGTATGTGTATATATGTATATATACATGTACACACACATATATATATATATATAGAGAGAGAGAGAAAATACATAAATGGAGAGGTTAGGAATAAAAGTTGCACTTCCAAAGAACTGCAACAAGAATCTTAAATTTTATATTTCTCTTTTTTGTTTCTTTTTGAATATTGGTTCATTGCTTCACAGTTGATTTATATTTTTCATAATATAGAACAATAGCCAGTGAAACATAGAACAATCCTAAATCCAATTCTGCTAAAAAAGCAATTGCTCTATCTCCCTTCCTCCCCCAATCCCCCCCTTACCTTCTCTTCTCCCCCTTCTCATGCCCCTTCTTTTATTCTTCCTCCTGCTGTCCCTTCTTCCTTGTCTGGCTTGCATAGATTCAATCTGTTGGGGGCAGGGAGCAATTAGAGTAATAACAATTTGGAAGAGGTGGGAAAAAGAGAATACTGAGAAAAGTGGTTTGTTTCTTCCTGAAATGGAAGAGTGTTCTGGAAAGGGACTGCGTGGATCTACTCAAATTTGTCAAGTGGGTGTTAGACACAGAGGATGAAAGAGGGTGAAAGATTTTACCTCACAGGAACTGATGAGCAATGTGAAATAAATTTGTAGAAACAGTTTATAGAGCATTTATATAAGTACCGCATTTTTAAAAATGGAGAGTAGAGAAGGATATAAGGATACACATTTATGACCAGATTTATGAGCATATTAATATTTCATAAGAGACACCATATTTTAATATTGCACATATATGCAGAGGACACCAAACGCTGCTTATATTCTTTAAACATTAATTAGAAAAACAAAACCACACAACAAATTTAAAGCAGAGAGAATTTCAGAAAGAGAATAGGTTATGCTGGCAATAGAAAAACTGCCCAACAAAATGGAGACCACAATATAAGACAGATATTGGCAACAATGGAGAGCCAGTAGCTGTTTTGGCTACAAGTGAAAAAGAAAGAGGCATGTGACTTATGTTAAGGGGGAAACTTTATGTGCAACAGCTGGATTCAGGCATCCCAGTCTAGTGGAAGATCTGTAGGGGAGATGTAGGCTGCTGGAGACATCACTGGTGCTGGCATAAACGTGGTAACACACAGAAAGAAATACTCTAACTTCTTCCTTTCTCCCACTCCTCTGCCTCCAGAGCCTGGGAAATTAACCTCTGGGCCAGAAACCCTATTCTATAAGCAGAGGAGGCAAATAGTGAGAAATGATTCTTAAGGGAGTGTATTTCTGTTTTCCTTCTCAGACTTGTAATAGAATGGTTTTACTATTTCCCCCATTTATATTATGTTTACTGAGAGATTACTATAATACTGTCCTATACTAGATACTGTCTGACTTCTGTGAAAATAAAATCTAGGTTTTTAAATATAAACATCTGAAACAATCTACTTATGTAAATGTACGGCACATTTGCTCAAATTGTATTTATTTTCAGCTTTTGAATCATAATACTCTTTCAGGAAAAGCAGTCGTCCTTGGTATGCTTAAGATTCCAGAAGTTCCCAATGACGGCAATCAAAAATGAACAAGCAGTGTGCACCAGACATAAAGACTTGTACTGAAAAGCAACGTACAACGGAGTAAGTATTGAAAACATGACAGTCCTTGAGGATAGGATAAGGATCCAAACAACACTGTTACACTTGATGATATTTGTTTCCTGTGCCTCGGGCTGAATAATTTTCCAGCTGATATGTTTGGTGAAAAGACAGCAATAATCCTTCCAGGATTTTTCATTTATAATATAGAATGTTTGCTTACTGGTTATTTCCTATCTAAATTGCTCTGATATGAGAAATGCATGTCATTGCAATCATTTCCCTCTAAACATGGGCTTCATTTAACACTCTGTCCTCCTTTTCAGACAAATATTTTGTATCAACCTTGGTTGCTGAAAAAGAGCAAATTATTTCTCTTCTTACTTTTCTTATGCTTTTGCCATTTTTTCATATTCACGGAGAATGAATGACTCACACTATTGAGAGCTTTTTTTCTCCTTCAGATTGTGAAGGGCATAAGCATGTGCCCTTTTGAATTGAGAAAGGAGAAGGCATTCCCCCCATTTTTGCTACAGTTCCCCCAATACTATAGCTTCCTGTTGTCCTCTAAAAGAATTTAGACATTATGCTGACATATAACTCTCTTTCTTCTAACCTAACACTTTCTCCCACATTATTTCCTATCTTCACCATGTTTTATTTCTTCATAGTGTCTATTTTTACCTTGTTTGTTTATTTATACTGGACTTTTATCCCACCCCACTAAACTGGGAGCTCTTCCAAGATAGGACATTTTTCCTTTATCATTTTGTATCCCAGGCCTAGAACAATACCTGACACATTCCAGGTGTTGTTTAAATATTTGTTGACTAATTGACAAAGAAAATAACATATATGATATATGTGAATTCCATCTATAGAAAGAAATAGTTATAAATCTATTATTTAATGTCCTTTACTCCTCAGAAACTTACTGGAGACATATTTCACTACTTCAGTTGATTCTTAACAATAATGACTTGATTTAAATTAATTTTTTAATGCAACCAAGAACAAGTGAAGTGACCAACATATAGTGGATATTTATCAGATGCTTATTGAATGAAAAAGTGCATGAATAAGTAACAATCTGCTAAAGCTCTTCCAGATATTCATTGATTCATTCAACAAATATTTCAGTGTTCACTATGTGCCAGCAACTGTCTAAATGTAGGGCTATATCACTTAATAGGACAATTTATGTTCTCTTATATATTAAAAACAGGTTTTAGAGAAAAGCAGCATCTGGAAGATTTTTTGATAATATAATTATCTGATGAATTGATGCCCAAATGGTAATACTACATGTATTCTTAGCCTCTGCTGGAATGAATTGGACTTTATTTAACACTTGGTGAGCAGTTCCCAGATGTGAGGCCAAAGACTTTGGCAGCCTGGTGAGCAGCCACTATTATCCTTTGGGTAAATATTTTCCAATGTGGAACATTACTGGCAAGGTATGGCATTGCTTTAGCAAGCTGTGGGCCATGATGCATTTAGAAAGTTAGAAATTTATTTTATTTGCAGCCTTCATTTTTTAGATGACATAAGTGAAAGGACTAGAATAAAACATAGTAGAGTGAAGCAGAATAAAAGAGAACAAAATAGAAAATGTTGAATGCTCACACTTGCCAAATCACTTGCCAAGGTATCATTATTTTACAAAAACAGTGTTTGTGTGTGTGTGTGTGTGTGTGAATGTTTGTACAGGCTAATTAAGTTATTAGTTGTATTTATTCTAGGCTAAAGTAATAAAAAATGAAGCTGTTACTTTCTAGAGAAACAAGTACAAGGTCCAGTCCAGACCTGAGGATAAAAGATGGGCAACAAAGCCTTGGTCTCAGAGAGGGACCCCTGGCCATGGCAGTGGGGGAAGTGGGAGCAAAACACCCACCACTGCACACATACACACACAAAACAATCCATGCAAGGACGTGAAGCAGAGGTAATGAATATGTGGCCAGTCCTATGGATGCAGGAAACAAGGTAAAGCTTAAATGGGACATGTGTGTGGGAGGCGCATGGACAAGGTGATGGGTTGTGCCGTGGTGAGGGTAACAGACAGTGAAAGTTGTGGCTCTACAGGGGAGCAAAGGGAAATTATGTAATAACACACAGTCTATGTGGGTATTAGTATCTTACATGAGACATGCTGACTCAGTTTCAAATACATAACAAAGGGAAAACAAGATAGACTATTCCCGCATAGGGAGCTTATTAGAAAAAGACAAAGTGAAGGTTTACTATATTTGTTCTGAAATGAGGGCAAGAAAATGCTGAGGTCATGAGAGTAGCTGCTGTTCTTATTAATTGTAACTAGCTCAGAACTTTATTGAGGTTATGAGAGACCTGAGCACTCTTCTTTTCAAGGGGGAAAGTCCTGATAAACAGGAAAAGTTGAAAATATATTAGTAACTCTCCATTCACAAACTGTGTTACCCGAGTTCATTTACTAACATTTCAAATTAAAACAGGAAAGCTTGTCTATTTACCTCCAAGAGTACTGGTACCATCGAATGAGATAACAAAGCACTGGTTGATTCAGGATCAGGTGTTATTGTTATTATTATTATTTCTTTCTAATGAATGGGTGTGCTAACATATAGCAGAGATTGGGGAAATAGCTCTGCAATAACAGAGGGAAAGATTATAATAGAAAAAGACTTCAGCAGTGAAGACCGTCAGAAGGAAGAGCAGAGGAAGAGAACATTTAGCTGAAGGGAATCCTTTCCTTTGTTTGCTTCAGGTTCTTAAAGGTAAATATATACATGTGATCTGTGTGAGTCTTTTCTTGTACTTGGGGATCATGTTATAATTCACATTCTCTCACTTTATCCATTTGAATATACCAGCTCTATTTAATCATTTTTATTTCTTCTAAATGTGGTTACCTTGACATTGATCTTAGAATTTTTAATTCTTATTTTTTTTATTTTGAATTCTGTACACACGATGGAGAAATCATTTTTCATCTCATGAAAGATATAATGGCTTTTATTAAAAACATGTGATAGTGCTTTCTCTTAAAAAGGATATGTTAAAATGTTTTTTTCAAAGCATATGTTATTAAAAAAGGTGTTAAAAAAGGATATGCTAAAAATGAATATGTTAAGGCCCAAATCAATAGAGACTTGTGACTTTTTCCTTGGATGTTTGAAGGAGCTACTGAATACTAGTAAAAATATGAAACTGAGACTTCATCAGTGTTTTTTCTTTGCTCTAGACTACTTTAAGATAGGCGTTCCATTTTAGTCAACTTTTTTTCATTCTACAGGCCTTGGCAAAAGTAGGTTTACAGTTGGCTTTATAGAAAAAGATATGCAGGTTATAATTATGACAATAGCTTAACTAACTGTTTTGAGTAGCCACAATCTAAACCTACATTTGCCCCCCTCTATATGCTGTGACGGGGGGAGTCAGATTTAATCAATATCTATTGAATTAAATGATGTAGATATGGCAAACTCACTTTATGAAGCTTTAAAATGTGTGTTTTTTCCTTAAAAAATCAAAATGAGAAATATGAATTTGGGTATTTATATTTGATAAATGAAACTGTGACCTCCTTGCTTCATATTTTACAGACATTGGTAAAATAGTAAATTGAATGTTGGATCATGGAGCCAGCATCAATTTAGCAAGTAAATATTTGGCAAGTGTGACTTTCAACCATGTGAAATAGAGGCACACTGGCCTTTTCAGGGCACAGCTTCTTCCAAATACAGTCATGTGCTGCCAAAGCAAGCTAAGTCTACACCGATTTGGACAAAGTTCACAACGGTTGGAATAAATGTCATGAAATAGTCCCTTACCTTTATTCCCACCCTAATGGAATAAAGCAATTCTTTCATATTATCTTTACCTTTTATTTTCAAAGTGAGTAGAAGACACTTTAAACGTTACCTTTATGATTGTTAAGAGTCACCTTCTAAAGCTGGGCGTTTTAAATCTTAAAACTTCTGTTACTGTGTCTAATGTTACATTTAACTTATTTCTTTGGAAACTGCCCAGCCCAATTTAGATTCTACTAGGATTCTTAAATAGAAATTCATAAATTTATCATATTAGCAACATGTTTTCATTAAACAAAAATCTTCCAAGATTTACTGCCCATTTAAACTTTAAAAATTTCCCATCTGAAGAACAGATCATCTTGGGTCATTGTGAAGTCCTCTGTGGTGCACATCATTTACTAGATCATCTGTCATCTGGAAAAGTAGCTCCCTAATAATACCCCAGTGGCACAAAACAGAACTTAATTTTGAAGAGTCATGAGATCTTCTTAGAGGTGCATTACCTCTTTGAACTTCTGATAAAGATCAGGAGGAAATTTTCTCTTTGAATGCTGCATTTTGCATTGTATAACTGCAGCGTGTCCATGCAGTTCTCAAACCATCATCATCTGGTGAATTCCAAAGAAGTCTGGGTTCCAACAGAAATTGCATTAAAACTCTTTTTCCTCCTGAGGATTTACAATGTGGGAAAATAAAACAAATCACTGTTTGATTTTGCACACAGGACAGAAAGCTGAGGAAATCTTAATTTAAACTAGTTCCATGTGGTTCTGTACACAAAGTTTGGCTATTTTATTTATCAGTCAAAATTAAAACTTTATAAATTTTTTTCTGTTTCTTTATTTCAATGTATGGGAAAATTGTCGTTGTGTAGAATAATTAATTTTGCAAAGCACAATGTAGCAAATTTATTACTTTATCTTCATATATATATCCATATATCCATATGTATATCTATATATATCCATATCTATCTATATCTATCTATCTATCTATCTATCTATCTATCTATCTATCCTACAGTTAATAACAAAAAATATGAGACTTTTAACAATTGGATATTGTCAGGTCTAAAATATCACACTTTAGCCCTGGCTGGTGTAGCTCAGTGGATTGAGCGCAGGCCTGTGAAACAACGCATCACTGGTTTGATTCCCAGTCAGGGCACATGCCTGGGTTGCAGGCCATATCCCCAGTATGGGGTGTGCTAGAGGCAACCACACACTGATGTTTCTCTCCCTCTCTTTCTCCCTCCCTTACCCATCTCTCTAAAATAAATAAGTAAGAAAGTAAGTAAATAAATAAATAAAATATCATACTTTAAGATACATTGATGCTATATTATATTGAAATCCAGTTTATATTTTTAAAATTGTACATGGTGCATTTCTTATAAGCCCGATATAAATATGCATTAGAATAATTAAAAAGAAAGTTGTATGGCTAATAATTTTGCTACCTGTGAAAATATATTTGGTAGAATATTACTTCAGGATATTAATCTAGGTCATTTTCCACATATTACCATGTGCCTCTTGACTTTTTCTAAAACAGTTCATTTTGAAAGCTAAGATTCAAAAATATTATTAATTCTGTAAACACAAAAGTTAGAAAAATAGATTAAGAGTTAATACTACTGAACTAGATATAGTGGTCTGGATTCAGAAAAAGAGAATTATTAAATTAGCTGCTAAAGAAGAATCTTTTTCCTACTTGACTTCAAGAAAGGATAGAATTATACTACCCATCTATATTTAAAACATGAAAGCAAGGTCCTAGCCTGAGCCCTCTAACCCCAAATACCCAAGTGCCCCTGCACCAGTGTGGTACCAAATGAGCAGAAATGTCGTTATGAAATGTCTACACAGTTGTCTGAGGCAGCCTACAGTCTCTTCTGGCTCCAGTGTGCATTCCATGTACCTAAGAGTACCCAGTATAAATTGCCAAGAGCCAATGAACTTGGCCTGTTTTGGAGTCTCGATGGGGAGGAAATAGCTGTGACATACATGGTTCTCTAAAGACCAGCTACAATAATATAGATCTGTAAATTAGCAACATTAGATGCTGATCACTAAAAAATACACTAGTATTCTTTTTTTATCATTCAGTTCCAATTGTCCCATCTTCCTCACTATAGTTTTTATTGTCTTAGGTCCTTGCAATTTTGACTTAATCTCAGAAAACTAAAGCACTCAGGGACAGAAGGGATGGGAAGAAGCTAATTGACTGAAAAGAAATATCAGCTGTTGGCATAATAAAAGTTCATTAAACAAAGTAATTTACATCTTTGTAAGGTGACAATGCATTTCTTGTACAATGGAATTTATGGAAAAATATGCTCACCATTTACATATATATAAGCTATAGTGTAGTTGACACTATTACATTTTAACTACATGTATGTGCAAAGTTACACTTATCATTTGTGATAGCTACAACACATACTGGCAGGCATCGTACTGTAATGACACTACTATGGTGTGGCAGACTTGAAGAGAGTAGAAGTGAGGAAAGGTTATTCTAGAATAAAAAATGATACTGTGGTACAATGCACAAGACAGCAGATGGCAGTCCTTGTTTTATCATTATCTGGATGTTTGAACATGTTCTCTCTAATTTGCCTTAGCTTCCTGACACTACTGGCATGGACATAATGAAAAGTAGCCTCTGAAAGTGGAAGATGGCCTGACACTGTCAGTTATGCCCTGCTCTTGTTAGGAGCTGGCTTGGCATTTGCAGCTGGGCCATGGTGTTCTACTATTTGACATAAACAACTTAAAAGCACAGTCAAAACAGGCAAGGTCACCATAAGCATGGAGGGTCAAGACAAAAACAGAGCCATTTCATGGACCTATCAGAGCAAGCCAGGAACATTTTCCAAAACTCAAAAAGAAAAAGTCAACCACTCTTCAATCTTGGCCAATGCATATAACTATTGCTTTTTATCAAGTAGAAGGTAAACCTTTATTTGTTGTTCTCACCCTCTAGGTAAGAATTTTTAATATAACCAATCATGAAATTATATAGTAGTAATGCTACATGAGGATTAGTCTTTAGTCAAAGATGCTATATAATTTACTACAATTAAATGGTCTATTGCATGCCAATATAGCCTACCTAATACTGTCATAACTAATTAGTCTGTAACTATACTTTATTTCCTTTTCCTTTTTCTTTCTGAAAGTGCTTATTCCTATAGTACTTGAATATTCTACACTTATGTTTCTGATCCAACAATTTCAATCATGTTCTGTTTTTATTATGATATCTCTTCATATAAAAAACTAATAAACCTAATCATATACTGAATATGAATAAAATATGGTAATGATCTCAGTTTTATGTATTTGGCCATTTCATGTTAACTATAATGTATGAGTATTTTATGTGGAAGTGTTTAGAAATTGAATATGAAGTCAGCTGTAGAATCATTTCTGCATCAAAGTAGCTTAAATTTTTAAGATATTTTGCTATGTCTGGAGCTCAAAATAATACATAGACCAATATCTTAAACATATTAGTGACTAAATTTATATTTTTATTAATACCAGATTTAATTTCTAACTTTCCAAAATATATGCTACTATTCCGAATATTGTCCATATCTTAAGGGAAGCTTATGAGAATACATTTGGTTCTACATGTTTTTTGTCTGGGGTAGCTTTAATATTCTCTAGAAATAGTTGATGTTCATTATATTTTGCACAAGTGCACCTTACAAAATTTCTGAATAATTGATCAGACAGTGATTATTAGCATGGAACCTATGACACAGGCTGTAAGGTAAAGTAATTGTATCAGTTCCTCAAGTTTCTGATGTATTAATAAGGTCACATTTAAATTATGTGACATAATTTAAAAGAAATATGTATTAAACTAAATGTTTGAATATTTTGATTAATGAGAAAGATGATAGAAAGTGTAAAGATGTACAGATGTTCACTAACATGCAATAATTAAAAAGTGAGCAGACAGGTCATTATTTGTTACGTTGATTTTGGTTGGCATTGCAAGGTCCTGGAATACAGCCAAGCGAACAGCAGCGAAGTTACACTTGCTTCAGGGCCGCTCCACTGGGCTGCACCACCATAAAAATGGAGGACAGCAGGACACCTGGCCAGCTGTTGTACGGTGAGCTGAGGTGGGGGAGATCTCGAAGAGGGCAAGCTGAAAGCACATGCTGCAGACACACCGAAGAACAATCTCAAGTCACAAAGCACGGCTGCAGAATACTGGCAAGTAATAGCACAAGAAAGCCCAGGCTGGTGTGGAGCAAGCCCAGCAGCAAAGGTGTCCGGCCTGCAGGTGAAGATGCAGCATTTCAGATGACAGGCGCTTTTTAAAAGAGCACTGACTTGCCCAGAGAGGACTGGCCACTTGTGTTCACCGAGTGAGCAAGGCTGATTTAGTACCATGCATTTTAGCAGTATTAAAAGAAAAAAATAATACCATATTTTCATGAAAATTTTCTTTAATGCCCTCTCCCCATTATGCACAATAGTGTCTGGTTTCCAAAAGTCATTGGATAGCAACTGACCCAATAATTGCTGTATGATTACATTATGAAATTTTCACATATAGGGAAATGTTTGCTATTGGGAATGTTCCTGGAAGCTCGGTTAATTCTTGACTGGCAGAAAAGGTGAAGAGATTAAGAGCAGTTTAGCAATCAGGCAAGGGTATTCAAGAGGTGAAACCCTGTCCCTGACGGTTTACACAACTGTAGCCCTGGGCAAATTGAAGCCCTCTCCTGGTTTCTGTTACCATACTTTGCATAAAGATGCACTCATAGGGTTACTGGGAGTGCCATGTGCAGAAAATGTTCAATATTGTGCCTGACCACATGGCTACTATCAGGAAACATATAATTATTTTTATGAATGGTCTATAGAAAATTGGTAAGAATTCAGCAGTTCCCATGCACAGAGCTGGTGTGTGAAAGACAGATTTTTATATAGACTCCATACAAAATGGACTGGATAGTCCAGGCAATATAATCGTGCATTTTATATAAAAGGAAATTATAAATGGTGATTAAAAATGGTTTCTAAAGGCATCCTTAAATAAAAGTGAATAGAATTTCCTTATGAGTTGTATTTCAAACTGACTTGTAACTGAACTCTGAGATTTTTGCATATTTTATCTTTACATGTCTGGTGCTCACTCTAGCTTCTGACAAAGTGACTTAGTCAGTAAATGGTTGTAGATGGAATGAATGTATTGTGCATGTTAATCAGCCTCCAGGGCCTTGGTTTAGTTACTAATACACATTATTTAGCAGAAGATTACATATTTTTTTAAAAAATAAGAGGTGTGCCATTAAATAAAATAAACCCTTTGGCCCCGGGATAGTTAAATAAATTTGGGCTTTTATTTATGAATTATTTGTTTAAAGTCCAATTCCATTTTACTTAATTGAGTAATTCTCCATTTTTCCTTTACTTTGGAGGAACAAAACATAGTATTCCCTCAGTTAACAGATTTATTGTTGTCCTTGAAAGATCCATTCTTGATCTGATTAAATTTTCATGTTTATTTCTTTCTATTTGCATTATTAAAATGGTTAATTACTCTTTTATATGTCTATAGTTTACAACTTGTATGATATACAGTTTATGATTTTCCTAATTGATATAGCAATAGTTTATGGATATTAGCCCCTAGGTGTTTTTTCTACACCTAGGAGTAGAAATTTATAATTTGGTCCTAATATATGTCAGATAATAACCTCTGTGCTAGAAAGCAATTTTTAAAACATCATTTTTTAAAGTTATTCTGCTAGATGTTTGGAAATTTTAAGAAACTTGATCATGAAGATTAAATAATTTACATTAAATATTATTTTGGTTTGTAATGTGCACCTAATTTGACTTATTAAATTTTATGCTTGTTGCAAACCAGGGTTTGAATCTTTGACTTCAAGATTTCCACTGCTTTTAATAGGGGCTTCTGATTCTCTGAGGTAGACAGGAAACTTAAGGACTGTGTTTGAAAATGCCAGTTACCTGAAGACTAGTGGCCCAATGTAAATTCTAGCATTGGAAGCAAATTCAGTGATAGAAATGTCTAGCCCAAACAAGAGCTCTTCTATCATTTCTGTTAATATGGCTAAACTTTATTTAAAGACGTTCAGTGACTTTGCCATATCTACCTCATTAGTGAAACTTTTCTACAGTTTGATTGACCTTACTGTCAAAAGTTTTTTAAATATCTAAGATAAATATAACTTTCTTCCATTTCAGTCTACCATGGCTAGTTTTAACAGCAGTATCTGTTGTTAATATTGCTTCCTAATCTTTGCCATGTTCTTATAATATTAGAAAAATACTAATTATCTATCATATTTTATTTCTGAATCATTTCCCTGATTTTTGAAGTGAAAAAGTATTGTAGCCTTATGGTTTTCATAACCACCTTTTCATTAGTTTCTGTTTTATTGATTCAACTTTGTAATGAAATAATTATTCAAAATTCACAATAGATTTGCTTTTCAAATGGCTAAACACTTATTACACAGGTCACCCCTTAGATCTTCACTAATTTCCTCTGAAGCAAAATGAATTACTATGCAATGTGAGATTATACTTAAAAGTCTGATTATAAACTACTTAAATAGAACAGATATATCACCTTACTATTCATCTCTTAGGGTTACATCTTCATTTATCAATCTATCTACTCTTAAAATGTCTTATCATTGAAATACAGCACTTAGAATAGTTGACTGACTTTCTTTCTTTAATCTTGATATTATATTTAGGCCTTATATTATTAATATGAGTAACAACTTTTCCTCTCAGATTAAAAGTGCCTAGAAAAGTAGTTCTGAATATCTCTTCTAAGCATCTTAAATTTCAAAGGCACCTTTGGTAGTCATTCAAAAAAGATGGTTTAATAAGTTTATTAAGAAAAAATATTCACAGTCACTTTTAAATTCTACTAATAAGGTACAGATAATACATATTTGATAATCAACTTATATTATACTATTATCTAAGATATAGATATATAAGTAACATATTTAATATACAGCAAGAGATTCTTGGATTTTTAAAAGAGTACATAAATGACAATTTTCCATTAACAAAATCAAATGTTAAACTTTTAATAACAGTAGCTACTAAACTAACCAAAATTTTTAGTTTTACATCCATGTTAGGAAATTCATTTTCTCTCTTAATAGTGGAATTAGCCAGTCATTAGGCTTTAATTTTTCTCAGCATTTGCTTAAAAGCAGTAAGAAAAACTAAGGGTTGGGAGGGAATAAAGACATTTATTTTTAAAAAAGGAAAAGACATACATCTTCCCAAAATGGTTTTCCTAAACTTCTAGCAATTCTTTTTAAAATAAGAAATAACAATTGTTAAATTTGTTAAAATAATTCATGACAGGGGTCTTACTTACTAAATGCTTATTTTAGTTTTCACTTAAACTGCCTCCATTACCTTTAATATATTTTGGAGATTTTGCCTTGTTTTAGTTCCCTGGCTAACATCCATATTGCTCTCCAATTACTTGGAAATATTCATCTACAACCCTGATAGATTTCCAGAGCTCTATTCTTTAATTTTTAGTTGTTCACTAGAGAACTTCACATAAATGCCTTGTTTAACTTTGACTTAACAAATACTTATTTAGAATGTTGGATGCAACAGGTATTGTTTCAGGCAATGAGCATAGCTGGTAATTGAATAGAAGATAATCAAAGTTTGTAGAAATAAACTCCAACAAGGGGAACTGAAATGAATATAATTAGCAGATAATTAACATTGTCTGTTATAATTACTGTTAGAAAAGACAATAAAATGATGTAAGGCAGTGGGGAGTGTCAGGATATTGCATTAGGCCTTACTGAGAATTTGACATTTTGAGTAAAAATTAAAACAAATGGGGAAGCAGCCCATGCGTTTATTTGGAAGTGAAGCTTCCGGGAATGGGAAACAGCTAATGCAAAGAAGGTTATTTCAGGACTATTCCTGGCACAGTGAAAGAAGAGCAAAGATGTGCTTTAACCCATATAATATGGAGAATTAGTGAAGAGGAAACAAGTAATAGAAGATTAGATCCTATAAGTCATCAAAGGTTATTGTAAAGATTTTAGTTTTTACTGTTAGAGAAAAATGGGACCCTTAGAAGTTTTTTTTTCACATAAGACATAATTCATGTCATGTTTTAAAATAATCACACTGACTCATCTATTAGTGAAAGTGACACACATTCAAATATAAAATAATGATTGCTGAGATACAGATATTGGTAGTATTAATGATGGAGGTAAGTTTTTAGTCATTATTTCTTCCTTTTCCTTCTGGAACCCCTGCAATGTACATATTGTCTGCTCGATATTACTCCATAAGAACCATAGGCCACCTCCATTCTTTTTCTTTGTTCTGCTCTGGTTGATTTTTAGTCAACTGTTTTGAGTTTTCTGGTCCTTCCTTCTACTTCATCTAGTCTGAGATTATACCCCTCTATTGAACTTTTACCTCTGTGGTTTGCTTTTGGTATATTTAGTACTTTCTATCTTTTTGTTGAAATTCTAACTTTGTTCATCCTTTTCTGACTTCAGTGTACAACTTCATGATCATTGTTTTAGGCTATCAGTTAAATCACTTATCTGCATTTCATTAAGTTGGTTTCTGGAGATTTATCTTGTTCTTTAATTTGGAACATATTCTCTTACTTCTTCATTTTCCTCGACTGTCTGTGTTTTCTGCATACACAGATAAAATGACCACCTCTCCCTGTCTTCAACATTGTCAATCAGTCAAACCCAAGCTTTTGGTTGTCTCTCAAAACTTTGTCATTATGCTCATTATGCAAACTGCTATATTTGTTCCTTATGGCTGCTGATAAATGAAGGTGTGCCAAGACTGGTCACAGTGTTCCAAAGACTTTTGAAATGGCGATGTGTGCCTGTTCAGGTCCTCAGAGGGCTACTAATTGCCTATCAGGCCCCACTGCAGGCTAATTGGATGTCTTACCTTCAGCAGCAGCTGGGAAAATCAAGATGTTAGATATGCAGTCCAACCCCTATGGGGTGAAAAGGAGCTGGGTGTTTGTAGCTGTTCACTCTAATGTTGAGCCAGAGGAAATGGTCAATGGGAGTATATGCATGTCCCAAAAGAACCATCTCTTCGTTTTGTATGGTACAGAAGGAACTTATAAATGCTAACACCTATCTGTCACAGAGCTAGTTGATGTGGGAGTCAGTCCCTCAGTGACAGCATCACAGCTGGGGTACTAGATGTGTAAATAAGCTCCTTCTAGAAAGAAGCTGGAAACTTGGTTTCATGGTTGGAGGTGGCTGAGGGAAGGCAGTGGAGAATGTGCCAACCAGCTCTTTCAGGCTCTTTGGAGAATCCCAGTCATCTCCACATGGAGGCTGGTTAGAAGCTGGAAACTTAGGCAGCAACTAGGAGGGTATGCACTCAAAAGTCTTTCAGGGAAAAACTAAGACTTGGACATTTGGCCTGCTCTGTCTCTATTAGACCCAGGGAAGACAGCAGTAGGAAGTACTTGTGTGCCCATTTGAATTGCTATTTTGTTTGTCTAATATGATCCCACAGGATTATGAATGCAAAACCTCACTGGCTATCACAGCTAGGTGATTTAAGGGTTCATTTCTAGTGTGGCAGCTGAAAAAGTTGGGGCACTAAATATGTGGGCAAGTTGCTTCCAGGGAGAAGCTGCAGGTCGGGTTTTGTTGTTGGAGTGAGCCGCAGGACGGTGGTGGGACATTGCCCACCAGTTCTTTCAAGCTTCAGAGAGGATTCCAGTCAGCACCTAGATGTGGACTACTGAGGTACAGACCCTGAGGCAGCATCTGAGAAAGTAAGCAGTCCAGCCCCGTTCAGGGAAAACCTCAGAGATGGGTGTTTTTGTCAGCTCCAGCAGTGCTCCGCCTGGGGACAGGAGCCACAGAGGGTGCTCACATACTCATTTAACAACTGGTTCTTCCTTTGCTATACTGGAGCTCTTAAACATAAACTCTCTTGGCCCTCCGCTGTAGAAAACCTATGGTACCCGTTTCTCGATTGACAGCCTTAAAAAGCCAGGACATTAGAAGTATAATCCAAACCCTTAATTCCTTAGGGAGAAGCTGGGAGTTGAAAGTTCCCTCCTGATGTTTGTGGTGCTGCTCCAAAGGGGGAGTTTATGGTGAGAATGTGTCTCAGCCTTCTCTATCCACTCCCATGTGTATGCATATTTTCTCAGTTGCTTGATGTGTAAGAGTCAATCAACTAGTTTATGGAACTCACTAGGATGTAAGAGATCTATGGGTAGTTGTATATGCAGTGCATGCATGGGAAGAGGGGAATTGGGGAGCATCCAATGTTGCCTTCTTGGCAATGTCCTGTATAGTCTCAAATTTTTTTAGGTAAACATACCCTCTTACACATTTCTGAATACATATACCAGGCATTCAATAAGTTTTATAAAATAAATATATAAATGTATGCATCCATTTTATTTGGATTCCTAATATAGCACAAAGCAAACTGAAAACTAAGAGCTACTTTTGCATGACTCATGAACTAGGCTGCTTGCTAATTTTAAGGCAATACATAACGGATAAATATAAAAGGTAAAGTTAGATTACTTCTTAAGAATCAAGAATATGGCACAATACCAAATGACAAAAAATCATTTCATTGACTTTTAAAGAATTGTTCATTGTTATTTACTCTTCTTTATATGAAGGTTAAGGCAATGCAGTGGTTTATTTTACCATGATGAAACTTATTATAATAATTTTATTTACATGGTTTGTTTCTAATAGTTGCTAGTACCAGAATGTTACTTAATATACTTCCTTATTTTCATTTTTGTGGATTTTTTTATATTTTAAATAAGGCAGTGTGTGATAATTACACATAACTGGTAAAAATATCTTTGAGAATGTGGTTCATTGAATCAGAGACATCTATTGCTTTATTATCTTAGTTTTTACAGGAGAGAATCTAGATATAAAAATAATTTTACTTGATATTGTTTCTTCCTCTGCTTGCTTCTTTGGATCTATAAAAGCCTTCAGTAAATATTACAATCCTTTTATTTTTCAGTATAAATACTTGTCATATTATTTTGATAACATTTATATATTTATAATACAATTGCATTTTACCATTTATACTTAAAATTATATGCAAGGTAAACTTCACATGAGCTAATCAAATAAAATCAAAACTTCTGTGACCAAATAAATGCTAACAAACCATTTTGGCTCAATTGTTTACAGCTAAGCATGCTACTCATTTTCAATGCAATCAGTAGTCTAGCTTTTTTCTATTTATTCCTACTATGAGATACACTAATTAAAGTCCTATTTGCATGATTCTTTTCATAGACCACATGAATAGCAGGTAAAGTCAATTTGTGAACTTATTGTCCTTGACACGCTGGAAAATGTTTCCAGCTGGAACTGATTATGTTTATTCTTTTATGTTACCCAGGTAAAAATACTACAAAAGATAATAAATAATTGCAGCTCAAACTCTTCAAAATGTGTTCTTTTACTGTTATGGAACAATGCAGATAAATAGCACAATATCTTTCACATTGTCTGAAGAATGTTGCCATGGCTATAATTATTTCCTTGCATGTAACTCTGTGCCCTCTGCAACAGGTTATAGGAAAATTGTTTTTAAAATCTGAGAAAATCTAATTGAGGTATCTGTTATCCTTTGAGGAAATAAGGAAAGCCTTCTGCTCCATCTTCCTGACCAAGGCAATAGTACACAGATTTTATAAGACAGATTTTCCTGAAAACCCTTCCTCCTGCCCCCACCCCCATGGTCCCTTCCCACCTCTCTTCTGGTTACTGTCAGTTTGCTCTTTATTTCAATGTCTCTGGTTATATTTTGCTTGCCTATTTGTTCTGTTGATTAGGTCCCACTTGTAGGTGAGATCATATGGTATTTGTCTTTCATCATCTGACTTATTTCACTTAGCATAATGCTCTCCAGATCCATCCATGAGAAAAGAAGAAGGCAAACTTTAAAAAAATTCTGTTTTTTAAAAAATTATGGTAAAACTAGGTAATGTGAGATCTAGCGTTTTCACACATTTTAAGCATACAATGTGGTATTGTTAATTACAGGCACAGGTCTGTACAGCAGACCTCTGGATCTCACTCATCTGAAACAACTGAAACTTTACACTCCTTAAACACAACCTCTTATTTCCCCCTTTTCACATCTGTCTACTTTCTGCTTCTATGAATTTGACTATTGTAGTTACTTTATTAACTAGAATTATGAAGCATTTCCCTTCTGTGTATGACTTTTCCACTAAGCATATTTTTCTTAAAGTTAATCTCTATGATCTCTTTTTTTATGGTTGAATGATATTCCATTGTATGTGTATACCACTTTTCTTTATCTATTCATGTGTCAATGGACATTTGGGGTTTTTCCACATTTCAGCTATCGTGAATAATGCTACAATTAACATGAAGGATAATATATTACTTAGAAATTCCGATTTTAATTCTTTCTGCTAAATACTCAGAAATAAGATTCCTGAGTCACAAGGTAATTTTATTTTTCATTTTTGTTGTAAACTTTTATATATGTATACCTAAAAATTGGACTTTATCCTAAAATATGTTCTTAATATATGATTATTTCAGGCTTTTCATGATAGTTATATTCACCAGACAAAGGTTGGTTTATAAACATTATAGAATCTTTGTAAACTATACATTGAACAATGTAAGAGTATATATACATATATATAAATATTATTCAAACAACATACATGTATTTATAACATAATGCATTACATATTAAAGTATATATAAATTTATACATCATATACTGGGTCATCATATATACTGGGTTATTTGTATTATACAATTATAATACAAATGCATAGTACAATAATTAATAAATAATAATGAAACAAGAAACTTGCATTCTCACAATTCTAAACCTACTTTTCTTCACCCTTGTGTACTTTACGATTTTTATGTACATTTTAAAAACCTGACTAACAAAACTATTTTGTAGGTGCCAAATTTTATATACTATATTTTTAAAGGGCAAGGAACTATACAACTGAACTGACCTGATATTTTAAATTTCTAACAAAAGTTCACAATATCTAAAAAACAACTAATTTTATCGAGACCAAGTAATATGCTTTGGTGTTTAAAACACATAGCCTTGTGAATTTTGAACACCAAACAGAAAAATTAAAAAAAACACTTATATGTGCTAAATTATATTAATGTGGAATATACACATTACAATTAACATACAATTTCTTTGGCTATTTAGTGCCTCTTGCTGAATGTTTCTCCATAAGAAATACATTGTAAGTAAAAAAATGATATCTTCAGTCTCTAATTATTAGAGATTTATAAACTTTAATCTATAAAAACTTATTTTTCATATTTCACCTATATTACTTTCCTTTTTAAAATATTAGGCATGGCATATTAGAACATTATCATTTGTAGTTTATTTTGCCATGTAATAATTCCTTCTATAAAAATGTTAATCAAATCATTATCACTTATTTAATTGAATTTATTGGGGTGACATTGGTTTGCAAAACCATATAGGCTTCAAGTGCACAACTAAGTAAAACACCATCTGCATTCTGCATCACGCACCTGTCACCTCAAGCAAAGTCTCTCTCCATCCCCATTTTCTCCCATTTCACCCGCCTTCACCTACCTTCAACCTGCTTCCCTTCTGGCTATCATCACACTGTTGTCTGTGTCCTTGGGATAGAGATTATCCTTTCCCCAAATTATATATATATATATTCTTTTGCTTAATCCCTTCACCTTCTTTCATCCAATCTCTTAATTTCCTACCCTCCTGACAGCTCTTAGTCTATTCCATGTGTCCGTTCCTGTATTTCTATTTTGTTCACCAGTTTATTTTGCTTATCACTGGTTACAGAGATATAAGGGGACTACATGGTAATGAAAAGAATACAATGAAGATTAGAGAAATAAAAAAGAGATTCCACATATAAGTTCTAGTTAAGTAAAATCATATGGTATTTCTTTCTGTGACTGGTTTATTTCACATACCATAATTATATCCAAGTCTATTAATGCTGTCTAAAAAAGTAAGAATATATATATCTCTCTCTCTCCATCTTTTTTTTTTATAACCTGGTAGTATTCCATTGTGTAAATGTACTACAGCTTTTTTTTATCCACTCATCTGCTGATGGCTAATTGGGCAGTTTCCAGATCTTGGCTATTGTAAATAAAGCTGCTATGAGTGTAAGAGTAGATATATTCTCCTGAATCAGGTTTTTTTTTAATTCTTAGGATATATTCCTTAAAGAGGTATTGATTGGTCAAAAGGCAGTTTCTTTTAAATTTTTTTTTGAGGAAGCTCCATATTGTTTTCCACAGTGGCTGCACCAGTCTGAATTCCTACAAAGTGTGCACTAGGGTTCCCTTTTCTCCACATCCTTTGCAACACATGTTGTTTATTGTTTCCTTGATGATAGCCATTCTGACAGTACAAGGTGATTTCACATTGTTTTTCATTTGAATCTGTATGATGATCAGTGACATTGAGAACTTTTTCAAATGTCTATTGGCCACCTGTATGTCCTTTTTAAAAAAGTCTGTCTTCTGGACCTTTGAACATTTTTAAAAATGTGATTGTCTTCCTGGTACTGAGTTCTGTAGCTTTTTAAATATATTTTTGAAATTAAACCCTTATCAGATGTATCATTGGTGATATGTTCTCCCATTCAGTGGGTTTACTTTTCATTTTGATGGCTTCTTTTTCTGTGCAATAAAGTTTGATGTAGTCCCATTTGTTTATTTTTCCTTTGTTTCCTTTGCCCAAGAAGATATACTAACAAAAATGTTGCGATGAGAGATGTCTCAGATTTTACTGCTTATGTTTTCTTCTACTATTTTTGTGGCTTTGTGACTTACATTTAATTTTTTTATCCATTTTAATATAGTTTTGTGTGTGGTGTAAGTTGTTTATAATAAGTTGTAATATTTCAGTTCAGCTAGGCTTTAGTTGGCTATTCAGGTTGATTGCTCTATAAATTATTTGTAAATATGGTTTGGCGTTGTGAACAGGTTAATGTAGCTTCTGCCTACTATGCAGCCATGTTGGATCTCATGTTTATATTCATAGCAATCATTGTATATTAAATACATTGTTTTATATTTTATTTTTATATTGTTACTTTGAGGTGTTTTAATATCAGTGTGTTGCATTATTTATTAATTTTCCACAAATGTATAATATTTTATAAAAATACCCTAAATTATTCAGCCACTTCACTGCTGACGGACATTTGAATCATTTCCAAGTTGTTGCTGTGATGAACAATACAGCTGTATACATTCATGTTTATGCCTTTCGGTGGCATTTACTAGAAGATGTACGTGGGTGCATTTGTGTATATAACCTAGAATGGAATTTCAGGTCATCGAGTGCCTGCATGATAATGGCAAACTCTTTCTCAAAATTGTTAGCACAATTTATACCCTACTAATAGTGTATGTGGAATACCACAGCAGCAAATAATTATTCTCTGTAGTTTAGTTACAGTGGGATGAGCAGCCAGAGGGGAAATAAAGGCAGGGCTCTCACAATTACAATCTAACAAAGAACTTAATATCGGAGGCTAAAAGCAAAAGCCAAACAAGTTTGTGATCGTATACGAGGTGGGGAGCTCTGGAAAGGTCAGTGCTCTCCACTATCTGGGAAAAGGAAAACCATGAGACTGTGTATTTGTCCCAAGGCCTGGAAGGGGGAAAAGAGAGGGAAGGGTCCACAATGTCCGAAGAAAGGGCCCATAAACAACTTTAGTTAACAGTGCGCCTCCCCTCACCTATGCAAAATGAACAGACTATAGAGCAAGATAAGGATTCTGGCTATCAGACCCCCTCAACCCATACCTGCTCTTGAGTAATCACATCTCCTCCAGGGAAGCTGGCACCACCTTTATATGCCAATCAAAATGTAACTTCCTCACCCCCATGCCATTAGTTATGTAAGTCCTCAGGAAAAAGGGCTCTCTTCTCTTGGACTCTTGGCTCTTTTTGCCACACAGATGCAGGAAGAGGGGGCCTGGCCACAGGCCTCTGGCCACCATACTTTTACTACCCTACTTTTGGCACCCCTGATCTAGGCACTCTTGACTTTGCTTTCCCATTAGAATTTAGCACTAGTAAATTTGCTTGCACACTGGTAGGCTCCCTGGCCTATGATTCTTTACTGAGCCAGTGAGAAGGACCAAGTTTTGGGGAGATTCTCCCATAACAGTTTTAATTTCAATTTTCCTGACTACTATAACGAAATTCAGTGCTTTTTCACGTATAGTCATGTGCTATTTGTGTTTTGTTTATTGAGAAGTATTTAGAGATTATACTTAGCTACTTTTCTCTTGGGTAGTTGGTGTTGACTTGAAGTGTCATTTATATAATTTATATGAATCTTGCATAGTTTACATGTTTAAAATATTTACTTCTAATTTGAGCCTTATATTTTTACTTGTGGTATATTTTAGTGAATCTAATTTTCATGAGTTTGAAGTCATCAATTTTATCATGCATCCTTTGGCTTTTGTCCTGCTTATGAAACTCACCTCTCCTGAAAGTTTATAAAATATATTTTCCCATATTTTCTCCTAAAAGTTGTTAAAGTTATAAAATGTTGAATTTTTTTATGTAGGCAATTAGATTGATGCGTGATGTAGATAGATATAAAATCTATTTATGAATATTAGATACTTTCAACAGTGACCTAAAATAACAGCTCTATTATATATTAGATGCTCAGTTAAGGCCTTGGATACATTTTGCAGATTCCACATTTGTGCCAAATTAATAAACACCTAGGCACAAGCATGTGCGAGTATACACACACATGCACAGAGGTCCAGATGAGATGCTTATTCTTATTTAATATTTATTAATATAAATAGTGAAAAAGGTATTTATTAGTATAATAAGGTATTTCTTCATTATCAAAAATGTTTACATATAATATTCAAAAGAAAAAATGCAGAAGTAACTCAGTGTAACAATATGTGTGGAGTTCTAACTCAAATGATAATATAATGGCCGTGTTGAGAATCCTTGCTGGGAGCACCTGTTTATAAAAAATGAAACTGAAACCATATACAGATACCCAACTAAAATTGAAAGAAATTTAGGATGAGATCCCATTCTGAGTTTCTGTTTTATAATATCACTAAAAAGTAGAAACAATAATTCAAAACCTCAAATTCTTGCCCCTGCGCCCTGCTCTTCAGAACAAGTCACATTTTTTTTCGTGAAGTATAAGTTAAAAATAAGTGTGCTTATTATTCTCAGGTAAAATTTTATAATACTTATATTTCATTCAAATTAGAAAGATGAGAATCTATACCTTAGAAGAATTAATTAAATGCCTATAGAAAAAATTATTTTCCTGCTACTGAATTTTACTAAGTTCAAAAGAAGAGCTTATACCAAATTCAAAGTGTATCAAAAATTTATTCAAGATCAAGGGGACGATGATTTTAAAGGCTTCCCCTCCCCCCATTTTACCAACTAGATTATAAAGTTCTTTGAGAATATGTCATAATTTAAGTATGTCATAAATATATCTGTTAAAATTTTTAATATATTTGAGGTTTAAAAGATAGTATCTTTGAAAAATTATAGCATATAAATTATGTATATTGTCATGATTCTTAAAACTATTGACTTCAAATAGCTGGATACTGTATTAAAGATACCAAGTTTTAAAAACATTATGTGTAAATTTTACAAGTTTTCCAAAAATTACTATAAAAGTTTCTTTTATTCTTTCCTGACAGAAAGTTAATCTGTGTCAGAAAATAAGAAACATCAAGTTATTTATAATTATCAGTAATATGGTACACTATAGACTTATGAAGTAGTTAAAATACCTAGTTGAGCTGAACTTTTAGGCATTGTCTAGAGTGGTCTAATATATACTAATCTGAGATTAATGTTCTGGAATATACTTTTTAAATCCTTACCTGAAGATATGCTTATCATTTTTTGTTTGTTTGTTTGTTTGTTTGTTTTGAGAGAAAAGAGGGAAGAAAGAGGGAGAGAAATGTTGATGTAAGACAAACACCAGTTGTTGTCCTCTTGCATATGCCTGACCAGGGAGTGAACCTACAACCCAGGCATGTGCCCTGAAAGGGAATCGAACCTGTGACCTTCCGGTTTACTGGATGACTCTCCAACCAACTGAGAAACACCAGCCAGAGCTGAATTTCTTATGTGTGGTAGAAAATATATTTAGTTAAATCACTTTGTTTTAGTTTCAGCAGGAAAAGAATGCTTTTTAAATTTTAATGTATGATATAAGAATGTGTTTACAGACCAATCAGGGAAGCAGATAGAGAAAAACAGCTGGAGTATATAGTTATTTAAATTTTTTTTTCAAAAAGGCTTCACCCTAGAAAACAAAAAGAAATGGTGGTAATGATTCTAAAACACTTAATAAGCACTTTTTCCCAATAGCTGAAGTAACTCCATTGAAGTTGTTAAACTATTGTTAACATGTGGCAACATTAAATGCGAAAATCTCTTGAAAATCTAAGCAAGACATTTATATTAGCATATCACATATTTTCACATGTAATTGGCAAACTTTTTTATGTTACTCCCTATTTTGCCATGCCTTTTAAATACTAGTGTGTATGTTAATCACTGCCAGCATTTTAAATTCACCTTGAACAAGCAATCATTATGTGCATTTTAGTATAATGATATATTTTTTGGTAAAACATCTCTAAAAATTATTTTTCCCATTGCCATTTATTTCCCTTATACTCCCTTCCCCCCACACAATCCCCACACCATTGTCCATGCCTGTGAGTGCTTTTCCCTTTTTGCTCACCCCTCCACTCCCTAATTTCCCCCCACCATAGCTGTCATTCTGCTCTCTATTTTCAGTCTGTCTCTATTTTGCTTATTAGCTCAGCTTGTTCATTAGATCCCACATATATGTGGAACCATATGGTTTTTGTCTTCTCTGGTGGGCTTATTTCACTTAGCACAATGTTCTCCAGATCCATCCATACTGTTGCAAAAGGTAATTTTTTTAAATTTTTTACAACCTAGTAGTAGTCCATTGTGTAACTGTCCCATAGTTGTTTTATCTACTCATCGGATGGACACTTGGGCTGTTCCCATATCTTGGCAATTGTAAATAATGCTGAGAAACATTGGGCTACGTATGTTCTTTCGGATTAATGTTTTGAGTTCCCTCAGGTAACTTCCTGAAGTGAAATTGCTGAGTTGAAAGGCAGATCCATTTTTAATTTTTTGAGGTATCTCCATACTGTTTCCTATAGTGGCCTCACCATTCTGCATTCCCACTAACAGTGAAAAAGGGTTCCCCCTCCTCTATATCCTGGCCAGATTTGTTGTATGTTCATTTATTGATAATAGCCATTCTGACAGGTGTGAGATGATATCTCATTGTGGTTTAATTTTATTTTTAAAAATTTTAGAATTCATTTACTTATTTAATCTATTTTTGTTTTGTTGTTTAAGTACAGTTTTCTCACAGTCGTTTTAATTTGCATTTCTCACATGATTACTGACGTTTAGCATCTTCTCATATGTCTATTGGCCATTTGTATGTCTTCTTTGGAGGAATGTCTATTCAGGTTTTTTGCCCATTTTTTAACTGGGTTATTTGTTTTATAGCATTGAGTTTTTTGAGTTCTTAAATTTGGGGTATTAACCCCTTATCAGATGTACCAGTGAATATGTGCTCCCATTGTGTTGGTTTTTCTTTTTATTTTGTTGATGTTTTCCTTTGCTGTGAAAAAACTTTTCAGTTTCATGTAGTCCCATTTGTTTCTTTATTTTTTCTCTTGTTTCTCCTTCCTGAGGAGGTTATCTGATAAAATATTGCTATAAGCAATGTCTTAGATATTACTATATGTTTTCTTCTAAGACTTTAATGGTTTCAGGTCTAACGTTCAAGACTTTGATCCATTTTGAATTTATTCTTATGCATGACATAACAAGGTGGTCTAGTTTCATTTTTCTGCACATATCTGTCAATTTCCCCAACACCATTTATTGAACAAACACTTTTTAGCCCATTGTATGTGCTTGCTTCCTGTGTAGAATATTAACTGGGTATAATGGTGTGAGTTTATTTGTGGTCTCTTTATTCTGTTACATTGATCTATGTGTCTTTTTCCCCTGACAGTACCATTATGTTTTGATTACTACAACCTTCTAGTGTAGTTTTATATTAGGTGATGTGACTCCTCCAACTTTGTTCTTCTTCAGGATCACTGCTGGTATACAGTGTTTTTGTGGTTCCATATAAATTTTTGAAATATTTGTTCCAGTTCTGTGAAATACACCATTGGAATCTTGACAGGAATTGCATTAAATCTAAGATTACTTTGGGTAGTATCGACATTTTAATGATGTTAATTCTTTCAATCCATGAACATGATATGTGCTTCAGCTTAGCTGTATATTCTTCAATTTCTTTTTTTAGTGGCTTATAATTTTCCTGGTAAAGGTCTTTTACATTCTTGGTTAGGTTTATTTATAAGTATTTTATTCATTTTGAAGAAATTGTGAATGGGGTTGTTTTCTTAAATTCCCTTTCTGTCACTTCATTATTGGAATATAAAAATGCAACCAGTTTCTGGATATTAACTTTATATCCTGCTACTTTGCTGAATTTATTGGTCTAGTAGTTTCTCAACGTACAGTATAATGGCATCTGCAGATAAAGAGAATTTTACTTCTTCCTTTACAGTTTGGATGCCTTTAATTTTTCTTGTCTGATTGCTAAACATTTTATTAAATGTCAATATCAGGGGGGAATATTTGACAGCTAATTTCAGGCCAAATTAGCAAATGATATAAGTAGCTAAATCCTTAAAATTTACATACATCTACATTCATGCACAAATGCATATGTACACCCACCCATACAGACAGACAAGTAGAAATAAAATTGGAGAATTTACATATGTTTAAAACAAAGTACCTCTGGCTAATGAAAATGGGTAACAATGGTGTGACTAGAATACCAATTCAATGATAGACCCCACCTGTAGATGTCATTGATTAACATAATGGCTTAATGCTACAGTTTTGATGATGGCCTCAAGAGGTGATAAAGATGTTTTTAAATCTTGTTTTGATTATATAGTCATACACAATTATTAATACTGGAAGTAAATTACTATTTATTGTTAATATTATTATACATAAATTATACTGAATAAAAATGAGATACATTTAAACATGGAGGCAATTATCCACTAGAGTGTCACTCAGAATAAAAGTCCATCAATGGAGATGATGACGATATACAGTCAGGTAAATTTAAAGTTCTGAACAATTTGAACATAGTACTATTAGCATCTTATTTCATAACATTCAGCTTAATGAAGTTTTGTTTTATTTATTCTCCTTCAGTTATTCAAAATTATTCTACTTTTGAACCACCTCTTCCAAATAAGATAGTAAGCCCTAAATTTACACCACTTTACTTTCCACATTAGTAGACCCTCTTTTTCATAGTCTTTCAAAGTTTCATATTTTTATGCATTCATTTAAGTTAGACTGTACATTTTTCCAAGCAGAAATACTAATTTAAAGAGCAAATTTATCAAACTGTAAGTTGAAATATTTATTATTGTTTTTCCCAGTCCTCATGCATTTTGTTTATTCTTCTTGTTCAAGTACAGTTGTCTCCATTTCTCCACTCCCACTTTCCCCTGCCCTACCCAACCCCCCCCCTTCCCACCCTCCATCCTTCCCCCTTTGGCTTTGTCCTTGGGTCCTTCCTACATGTTAGTGTTCTATGTAAAAGTTAAGGCATCAATGAACATAGAAAAATGATAGAAGGAAAGGAATTTAGTATTATACACTATTCATAAATACTACACACCACCCCTGTTTTTAGGCATTTTATATGCCATTTGTCAGCAAAACATCAGGAAAAGTTCAAAACTTATTTTACTCCTAGAAAAATATTGTTTCTTCTGGGCAGTCCTTGTTTTTCTTGAAGAACGTAAAAGGAGAGGTTGTATGATTTGGGTTGTGTTTTGATTTTTGTAAATCTACTGAAAGGTATAGATTACATGTACTATTTTGCCCTGGTTTCTTTGTAAAATAGGGACTCTGGCCTGTCATAACACAGGTGGATCTTCTCCATTTTACTTCCTGCAGTCTTTAATCATTCCATATTGCAAGATTTCAAGTCCCAGTGTATTACTGACAAATATTTAGGCACTGTTTTACTTAATAATTCATAAATGCATACCCTATCGCATTTTCTGGTACACCAGCGTATATCACTCTGGCCTGTCTATTACTTTTATCTTTGTTGGTGAACATCCTGATGTGTGTGCTGTGCATAGAAATGAGGTAGATGATTAGTATTAGATCCATACATGACAGGCACTGCAGAGAAACAAACCCTGGTTTCTTGTTCTGACTTTACTGATAAGCACTCAAGTATTGTTTTAAACTGAACTTTTGTTTCCTCTTTCTAAATTATTTTATTACTTGACTTATTTATTTTATTTTTTATTATCATTCATTCCCCCATACCCTCTTTCACCTTCACTAACCCCATCCCTCCCCTTAAATCACCATATTCTTGCAATGTCCATGAGTTCTTTTTGTTTTTTTCTTTTTTGCTTGATCCCTTCACCCCTGCACCTTCCTACTAGCTGTCATTGTACTCTATCTGTGAGTCTGTCCCCATTTTCCTTCACAGTTCATCTCATTCATTAGATTCCTCGTATGGTATTTGTCTTTCTCAGACTGGCTTATTTAACTTAGTATAATGTTCTCCAAGTCCATCCATGCTGTTGCAAAAGGTAAATTTTTCCTTCTATTTTTTATGACTGAGTAGTATCCCATTGTGTAAATGTCCCATAGTTGTTTTATCTACTCATGTACTGATGGACACTTAGGCTGCTTCCATATCTTGATAATTGCAAATAATGCTTCAATGAACAGAGGGGTGCATATTTACTTTCAAACTAATGTTTTGGAATTTTTCGGATATATTCCCAGAAGTGGAATCGCTGGGTCATAAGACAGTTTCAGTTTTAATTTTTTGAGTCAACTCCTTACTGCTTTCCATAGTGACTGCACCAAAGTGCCTTCCCACCAACAGAGCACCAGGGTTCTTCCTTCAGACACAGCTTCACCACCTTTGTTTTTAATTTATTGATGATAGCCATTTAGGCAGGTGTGAAATGATATTTCATTGTCCTTTTAACTTGCATTTCTCTGATGATTGGTGACATTAACTTGTTATTAATACACACTTTTTCATCGTTATAAAAACAAAATGGAACCAAAAAGCCTCATAAAGTTTTTCAAAATTTTTCAAAATTGTGCATTGACATATCTTGATAAACTATTTTAATTGGTTTATGTAGTTTTAATAAAGAGTAAAGCTATCTTAATATGTTCAATCCCAATGTTACCTATACACAAAAATAAAAATATCAGGTATTTTATTGACTTTGTTTGTGGCAAATACTGGTTTATACATATGTAAACTTTTTCAAAATATTGCACTTATGTCCTCTGTCAGGTATTGTTTAATCACATATAGGAACTCAATTTGTGGATGTAATTAAACTTTGGAATTTTAGGAATTAGAAAAAAAATTATGCTGCCCATAACAGATGTGACATTATAAAACAATTAAATTTATATTTATTTAGTTAATTATTTATTGAATGTCTTGTATGACACTCGATATATTTTTAGAAATTGGAACTGGATGCATATGCTTCAAGGTAGATAACCTTATAACTAAAATAATATGTATTTCTATGACCAGTGATAATAATATGAAAAAAAGCATGAATGAAGAACTCCTTTCTAGAGTTTCTGGTGTATCAGCAAAAGAATCCTCAGAACTGCAATTAGAATCCAGTCACCAAGGATTAGTCAACTACACCTGGAAGTGAACTTGTTCTATAGTCAGTGATCAAATGAACATTTTTGAGTGGATCTGCTAAAGCCCTATTTTGTATTCTACAGATGCATGTATATAGAAATGTTACTCCTTGCTTCTTCATTGTCACCATCTCCCATCTACTGATGTAGTATTTGCAAAGATGAAAAGGGAAACCTTGAGAAATCAGGAAAAGAAGCACCAGGAGACATTGCAGCATCCACCGTTCACACATGGAAAATACTGAAACAGGTCAGTTGTACATAGTTTAGCACAATGGCAAAATGTCCCGAGTCCTAAGTCTGAGGACTGTTTCAAAGGTCAGTGTGCTCAATTGCTATACTTCTAAAGACCTAAGAAGAAAAAGTATTGGGACTTTTTTTCCCCTCATGCCTCCCAGGTTTTAAAATTCTTTCTACCAGTATCTTATTCCCATGCTTCCATTGCCTTTCAGATTTCAGACCTTTTATTCACACTTAGTGACATAGTTGATAAAGCATTTCTTCTCCCAGGTGTCTTTTAATATGGGCCAAAGCCTAGTACTGAAAGGACTGACCCCCAGACTAAAACCTTGCTTGAGCTTTTCTGAGTTAAGATGAAGTGTTGATGTATTCTGCCTGTCCATGAGCTGATCTGGGATAATGAACTCTAATTACTCTTAGTCTGCAGTATTGCTATTAGGAAACAAAATGGCAGCAGTCTATTATTTTAATGGCATAAAGTAGTAAAAATGGAAAATTTCAATTTTTACTGTTTGTGGCAAATGTAGGTTTACAGTCACTCATATGAAAAATTATACAATGATGAATAAATAATAATACAGGAATGAACTCGATGTTTTTTATACTCACAACTGTACACTACTTTTGACCCACCCTGTACACACATCATTGGGAAACTCCAGATTTATTGAAGAGATTCCATAACAGGGAATGTGCAAGTAGATTTTCAGTCTTATTTATGTTATCTAAATGTAGTCTGATTTTATGTGTACATGATAAGTAGAAGTGTGCACCTCTTGATTACCTACCTCCTATTACCTTCTCTTACCTTCTCCCACTCTCCTAAAAATCTACTAGTGGCAGTCTGGGGAAAGAACATGCTTTTGTACCAGCCACAATTATATAACATGCCATTTTTTAAAAATACGAAATAAAAAATGTATGACTTTATAAAATTGAGTTAGGCATTTCAGCTTACAGAAACATACTAAAATATAACTGGTTGTGGTCCACAGCTTTTCACTTTCAAATAACCTCATAATCTTTATCATTAGTGTGAATGTTATCACATGATCCTCAGATTAGCTCTTTCCATTAAAAATCAGGTTCATTGTCTTAATCTTTTACTCGCCTACATATCGTTTTGCAAATTTGTGATACAAATTATGCAAATATCTTATCATGGGTCCTGTTTTAGTACATTTCACTGAAAAACCCAGGGGTATCTCATAGAAATGAAGATACACATTTTGCAGAAGAGGAAGTAAGCATGTAATAAGTTACCCATTAAAATATGTACTGCAAAATATATGTCTAAAACATTATTAGGTCTTACATATATTGTGGTACTGAGTTATCTCAAATCCTCATGTATATTAAAGCATTACTGTTTTATTTTAAGAAATAGAAATTTAGATTTGGAGAGTTGAAATAACTTTTATTTATTTTTATTGTATTTTTTCATTACTATTCAGTCTCCTTGTACCCCCAGACCTCCACAATCACCACACTGGTGTCCATATCCATGAGTCCTTTTTCCTTTTTGCTCAATCCCTTGCCCCCTAACCTTCCCCCTCAGCTGTCATCCAGCTTTCTATCCAGCCTCCTAGATACATATTGATACCAATTAGAAACCAGATATACATAGGTAGAAGTGGTTATGGTTGTTGATTTCTCCCCCTAAAATGAACTATCTTCCAGTGCTTGTCACTTTTCCAAATCTGGAATCTCCATAATGAGAGTGTCAAAATTACGTTTAAAATGAAACAAAAAACAATATCTCTATTTACAATCAAGAAGACTCTCATTGTGTGTCGTTCTTGTGCACTGTCTCCAATTAATAGCAATATTATTTTTAATTTAAATTATTTTATAGTTGTTTAATTACAGTTGTCTATATTGTCTCCCCACCCCTCCTCCAACCCCCTCCAAACCCACCTCCCTCCCTTGTGTCCACTCTCCCCCTTGGTTTTGTCCATCTGTCCTTTATATTAGTTTCTGCAATATTATTTTAATAATAAATGTAAAAGTTGGCATCCTAGAATATTTTCATGAAAATATTCTTAAGCTATCTCTCAGAACAATTTAAAATGTATTCTATGCAGGGTTTAGAATTTTTTTGACTGGAAAAAGAATCTGAAAGAGCAAGCATACCCTGTTAACTCTATCACTCAGTTAATTGTAGTACAAATTTGAAAAGTAAAAGTAATAGGGGGCAAGGTGGTAAACTATAATCTCTTAATCAAACTTTGAATTTTATCTCTCTAAGATTATAAGCATTGCTTAATTCGTATTAAGACATGTTTTTAAAAGGTCAGTAATGTAAGCTGCATTAACATTTCAACTTATAGTAACTTTGTATTTCTGATTTTTATTTCTTTAAATGTTACTTTGAGTATTTATAGTTATTTGGGGGGCTACTTTTTAATGTGAACATTGTACTTAGTTCTGATGAGATGTCATTCTCTGTCTACCTAGAAATGAGATTGTTCTTGACACTGGGAGTTTGTCATTGATTAAATTGTCATAGTCTATTTGAGACCTAAATGCTGCCTTTGGTCATTGTTCTTTTTCTTCTTGAGAAAGTGACCTTTGTGAATAATTGCATGCCCTAGATGTGTCAAAATGAAGGGAAAGCAACGTTCCTAACTACAAACATTTTTAAAAATATTTGTCTCCTGTCTTGAACAGCTTTACAAAAATAAAATATTTTAAAATTGTATTGTAGATTCAGACTTTTGAATAGAAGTAGTCATAAAGTGGATTCAGTGTAAAATGAAAGGATTTATTAATATTATTCATTGTTCATTAATATAATTTATTAACATTACTATACTATATTTTCAAGCAAAATTATAAAACATCTGGTGTTTTAAAATATGTAAAGTTGATGGAGCCTAATACATGAAGACATTTTAAGATGTATTTATTACATCTTATTTGAAACCCATCAGGCGACTTCTAAATATCTACTCACATGAAAGGATGAGTAAATGCCATCTTGAGGGGCTTTTTAAAATATCTCCATAGAGTAATGCCTATATTAGTGCAGGTACGGAAATATTGTTACAAATGTAGTATGTAACATATTTGTTTATATGTTACTATTTTATTAAAATTATTTTCTTTTACTGCCTACAAGTAGAAGTATAAACCACTTTCCAATGTTTATCTTTGAAGTTATTTAAAATTTAATTTCCCTGGTGACTATCATTAAGAATGCAAAATGTAAGGATATAAATAAGAAATACACATTAAAGCGATCATATTCATGATACAAGATATAAGGGAGTGTAAAATTTAAAGAATAAGTCTAGTGCAGAGGAGGATTAATGGGGATATTGAAGTTTATCTCTAAATGATGTCTCTTAAATATATGGGTGTACAGAAGGGAAAAACAATTATAAGAATTTGAAGTTGGTGTACTAGCACACTGAATGACATGGAGCAGAAAAGAAATTTGTTTTTATTGTTGCAAAGAAAATAAAATGGTAAGTTAAATTTTAGAAGGCCACATTTATCAATGGGTCCTAGAAGTTTGGTTTGAGAGGGGTGTGTGTATGTGTGTGTGTGATTTTTAACTAGATTACTATAAACCACTCTGGGCTCTTCTGTGGAAGTAAAAATGATAAAAGATGGATTTAAAAATACAATATGGCAGTGGAGGATAGTAGATAAAAATCTAGAGGCAGTGAACTGTATAGAAAATATTTATGGTTATTTAAGAGTGAGTTAAGAGTTTAGAGAGAAGGCCATGGGAAAAGAAATAGAAAGGATAAGTCCAAGAGAGATTGCAGAAGTGCTAAGAGCAAACAAAGCAAAAAAAAAAAAAAAAAAGACAAATAAAGACTATTGATTTAGAGATGACTTCAAGATTTCTAGCTTTAGATGTTAAAAAAACAGGAAATCTGTAAGGAGAAAACAATTTAAGGAAGAAAGTTGGCTCTTTAAAAATCTGGCAAGACTCAGATAAAAGTCCATATCTAATTCATGATGCATTTTAAGGTGTTAGGTTATAGTCATACAAGTAAAAGATCAAAATTGGGCAAGTGGTTTTGAATATAAATGTTAGAGATGGAGTTATGAGTATGGGTGAATTCACAGAGGTTAGCAATGTAGAAAGATAAGAATAAAAGTGTAGAACTAAAAAATAAGTTACAATCAATAGATTGAACTAAAATACAAGCTCTGAAAGAGGGTTCAAAAAATCATAATGCTGAAGGAATGCAGATGTTAGGGAGAAGGTAATTCATGCAGTTAAAAGTTAACATTCTACATTTTATTTTTTCTTTTTTAAAGGTTTTTATTGTATTTATTTTCCATTACCTTTTAGTCCCCTTATGCTCCATACTTCCCCCAACAATCACCACACTGCTGTTCATGTCTATGAGTCTTTTTTTTCCTTTTTGCTCAATCCCTCCACCCCCTGAACTCCCCATCCCCCTTAGCTGTCATCCTGCTCTCCATCCATGAGTTTGTCCCTATTTTCCGTGTTAGTTCAGTTTGTTCATTAGATTGCACATATTAGTAAAGTCACATGGTATTTGTCTTTCTATGACTGGCTATTTCAATTAGCATAATGTTCTCCAGGTCCATCCGTACTGTTGCAAAAGGTAAAAATTTTTATGGCCAAGTAAAAGGACAAAAAACTAACTATGTGAGTGTTTCGTTTTATTTATTATGCTTACCATAGAATATAGAAGAATGAGTTTACAAATATGTATCATTATAAATATAGCTATTCATATTTAAGCACACATCCATTTGTGCATATCTACTATATGTTAGATGCTTTAGAATTCTGAAGAAGCCTAAGTTGCAGATGTTTTTTTATTGAGTGAAAATTTATATTTATTATAAACTTGTGATATTTCTTACCATTGTATAAATACGGTCTGCTTAACTCAACCAAATGAGGTCATTTACTCTGAGATGGTTTTCTGAACAGAGGTGACCTTGAAACAAACTTTCCCTGGTTGAATTTACAGATGAGATAGGGGAAGAAAACAGATTTATACTTGTTCATATAGAAATTAATACAGTAATTAGTAAATAGTAATACATGAGTAAATTCTGTGGTTTTTAAAAAATTTTTATTTAGTTATTTTTCAAGTACATTTTTTGTCTATTTTTCCCATCCCAGACCCCCCCACCCCGTCTCCCCACCTCCCTCCCATTTCTCCCCCCCAGTCCTCATCCCTGTGTCTTTCACACTTGTTCCTCAAAATCCCTCCCCATTTTTCCCCTTAAATTCCCTTCCCTCTCCCCTCTGGTCGCTGCCCACTTGTTCTCTATTTCAGTGTCTATGTTTTTATTCTGTTTGCTTGTTTGTTTTATTGTTTAGCTTGAGTGAAATTCTGTGTTTTGAACACTCACAACTGTAAACAGTAGCCTCCCAATCTGTCTCTATGATATTTTTCCCACATTTTTGAATTTTCCTGGTGGAAGAATGCAGAGATGAATGGATGGATAAATGCTGCAAATTTAGTCCTCCATTGTCCTGAAGGGACAAGAGTCCTTGTCAGTGACACACATGCAGAAATATATGCTCACTTTATATGAATTGGTACTTATTAGGAAGACCTAGAAGTGAGACTAGGGTTATAAGTGGCTCTTAATACACTTCCATTTTCTTAATCAGAGATTTACTTTGTGAATAATTGGTTTATGTTGCTGTTATCACTATATTTCCCTTAACCTTTGATTTCCATTTGCATTCCAGGAGGAATATTCTTCACAACAAGCATGCGATTGTTACCACTTACCCTAATGTATGAGACCCAGAGAAGTTTCACAAAACTATTTTGGTGAATAAAGGGCTAGCAGGTATTTAATCATGCCTTCTGATATATTGTTAAGCAGAAAAACTAGGCTTGAGTTAGGTTATATATAATATCAGTTTAATTTAAATTAGGCCTATAAAGTAATGCATATCTTCAAAATTCATTAAAATTTTAATTACAAAAACCATACCAAACCCAAATATTAGAAAATTATGTCATCCTTCATGTTATGTTTTATGTGTTTCTGCTCTTTATTTCAAATGTGCATAAATAACTTTTACTCTAGTTCTCAGTGTTTAATACTACAAATCTCTTTGGTTGGAGAAAAAATACACTTATACACCCAACTATGAAAGAGTCTGAAGATTTTGGAGGCTCATGCCCAAAACTGATTATTTGGATTAAAATAAATGAGGCCCCCTGGCTGGTGTGGCTCAGTGGGTTGGGCATCACCCTGCAAACCAAGAGCTCCCTGGCTGCATTCTAGGTACGAGCCCAGGCTTGGGTTGAGGGCCAGGTCCCCAGTTGTGAACCGTGCAAGAGGCAACCAATCTATGCTTCTCTCTCACAATGATGTATCTTTCTGTCTCTTTCTCCCTCCCTTTCTCTAAATAGATAGATATTAACAAAAAGAGCTAAGGCAGGCAAATAATAAAATTTTCTTGAATTATCAGAGAATGCTAGTAAAAGGTCACTTGATGTAATTCAAGTATGAACTATATAACCTAATTATGCTCATTTCTAAAATAAATATGTTATTTGCACCGCACTGTTATGAAGATTACATCGTGTTTTTATAAGATTATAAATGAAATGCTGGTTTGTACTTTGCATGAAAAAGACCTGACAATAGTATTTAGCTTCACTTTTGTGTGGCTAAGATTTAGTGCACACTGAAAAGCTTAGCCAGTACAATATTAAAGTTCCAGATAGTGAAGTCAGCTAACTGAGCACCAACACGAAATAAAGCTGATTGAATCAGTTTCAGGCTTATCTCTTCATTTTTTACATTTTCTTTCCTTCATCAGAAATACTAACTTAATAAACTCAAGTATCATCCTTCTGCAAATTAAACACAACTTTTGTTTTTACCGTTAGAATAAGAATTCTTCCATGAGTACCTTGAATTACAGGAGATTTTTCCTGCACATTTGGTACACATGCTTTCATACTGTGTCTATACATAAAGCTTGGAGTGGAATGCTTTTGCTTATTGTCTAAGGAACTTTATAAAGCACAGTTTGGGGACTGCAGAAGGGTTAATATTATTTGTCTCTGCAGTTACTATGATTATGGTTTAGCAACTGCATTAGCAATGATGCTTTAGAGTGATTTTCAAGTAATTCATTACTTCCCTTCTCGTGCTTTAAATTTAATATAGCTTGCAGGTTCTAATTTATCTTCATGCATACTAATAAATTGTGCACTACAAATAAATTCTGCATTCGTTTTAAAGCAATTTCACTTCATCTATATATCAAATATGAAGTTGCCGGTTGGTTTGCACCTAGCTGCAAATGAGTCCAGAATCTTATCTTAGCTGTGTAGTTACATGATCAATGGCTATAATAACCCATTTTTGTAAAAATGACATAGTCCTTTTAATGTTTTTAAATAAATATATATATATATATATGCATATATATATATATATATATATACTTTCTAAGGTGGTAAAAATAATCTCAAGAACATCACTGTAGAATATGAATGAATCCCATGAAACAATCTTAAAATTCATATGCTATACCACAATGATCTTCTCCTTTTATATCTGAACTTTATTACTAGGATTGCAGAGGAAAGAAAATCTTCTGTCCTCTTCCCTCTTGGATACTTCTATCAAATTGGTTTTGTGCTGTCAGTCTTTGCAGCTGCCAAGTGACAGTTTCTTAAGCAGTTTTTCCAGCTAAAAAAAGAAAAAGGACAAGGACTATGGCACTGGTGTTGGGCAGGGGAGGGCTGGAATGCCTCTGAATGCAGGCGCTCCCAATTTAAGATGCTTCCACAGCATTTTATTGTATAAGAATCACTGGTATGTGTTCTGAGCTGTTTGAATCTCAGCCCCACGTTGCTTTAAATGGAGATGTAATTGCCATATAACACTGTGTCAGTTTAAGGTGTGCAGTATGTTGCTACAATACACCGACATAAGACAATATAATGACCACTGCAGCGTAACAGTAGCTAACACCTCCATCAGGTCCCTTCATTATCTTTTCTTTTTTGTGGAGAGAAAATTTAAAAGCTCATCTCTTAACTTATTTTTAACTATAATCACAATGGTGTACATTAATCCCCCTGAATTTATCCATCTTCTCACTGCAAGTTTATGTTCCATAAGCAGCCTCTCCCCAATTCCCTTACACCCGGTCTCTGATAACCAGCATTCTACATGCTGTTTCTGTACATTTGGCTTTTTTAGATTCCACATATAAGTCATGTCACACAGCACTTTTGTTTGTCTGACATCTCACTAACTATAAGGCCTGTGAGGTTCATCCATGTCACAAATAACAATTTCTTTCTTTCTCATGGCTGAATAATATTCCACACATGTGTATGTTCATGAGGTAAGTCCAGCCATTGTTAATATAACAGGAACAGTTTGTGCCATAGCAATGTAACCTGTCAGTCAGGGAGAATGAACTGGAATGCACATGCATGAACAATAATCACTTCACAGTTCCCCCACTTTGACTAGTTGGGGTACCCCCATTGACACAACCATATCCCCACTGACTAGTCGTCAGTGGGGGTGGTAGAATCCATTGATTGAACATGTGCACTGTGTGGCTGTCACATTCAGAATGACTGAGTGAGTAGAGCAATTAATCTGTGTCAAATTTTACATTAAGCTTGAGTATTCTTCCACGGAAACTATTCAGATGATTCAGAAGGCCACAGCTATGGCAACTGATGATTGGCATCTTCATCAAGACAACGTGCCTGCTCATACATCACGTCTCATGCAGATTTTTTTTTGTGAAAAATCCAATTAGCTACAGCCCAGATTTGGCTCTCTGTGGCTTTTGGCTTTTCTCCAAACTAAAATCACCTTGGAAAAGGAAGAGATTTCAGGGTATCAGTGAGATTCAGAAAAAATACGAAGGAGCAGCTGATAGCGATTGAGAGAACTACATGAGGTCCCAAAGTGTCTACTCCAAAGGGGACTGAGGCATCATCGTCCTATGCACAATGTTTATTATATCTTGTAGCTTCAATAAATGTCTCTGTTTTTCATATTACATGGCTGGACATCTTCTGGACAGAAATCCTGTATATGCCGCATCTTCATATCCATGCATTCATTGACAGAGAAGGTTGTTTTCATATCTTGGCTATTTTAAATAATGCTTCAATAAGCATTAAAGTGAAGACTTACTGTCCGTGTTTTGTTTTAATTTCCTTTGGATATATACCCAAAAGTGAGATTGTTAGATCTCTAGAATCCAATTCTCTATCGCAGCACAATCCTGGGTGACATGTACACATCTGCTGGTGAAAGAAACACTGTTTTTAAGGGAAAAAATCATCTACATAATAAATACCTTTTGAGTAAGATAAGAAAGTGTTCCATCCTGGCCGGTGTAGCTCAGTGGATTGAGCATGGGCCTGCAAACCAAACAACCCAGGTCAATGCATATGCCTGGGTTGCAGCTGAGTTCCCAGGAGGGGGTGCTTGAGAGGCAACCATACTTTGATATTTCTCTCTCTCTATCCTTCCCTTCCCCTCTAAAGATAAATAAATAAAGTCTTTTAAAAAAGAAAAGAAAAATGTCCCTTTAGGTAGTACTCAAGTGAAATTGTGTGTGTATGTGTGTGTATATATGTGTATATCTATATCTACATATAGATATACACATATATATATGACATAAGATTTTCCCTGTCAAAGTACTGGTAATGTTCTGTGATATTTATAATACTTCTTCCACTCAGTCATTATTTAATAGTATTTTTGCTTTAGGCATGAATTCATAAGTGATGAGGTAGACCTTCTGTCTAAAACAGTTCCTGAACTGTGAGAAATTGGCAAGGATATGAAAATCTGAACAATAGAAATTCTGCTTATAAAATCTGTATAGTGTAAGTCAGGCTGCTTCAGTAGTTTTAAGATTATAACTTTAGCAAATACATAATGAAACTAAGCATTTCTTCCAATCTGTTTTCTGAATCTTTACAAAAAATAGCTCTAGGTATAATTATGCCAACATTTCTTAACTTATTAAACTGAATGGCCTTTGTTTTATAACTCATGTATAATCCTTTCAAACTACTCTTTTTATTGTGCTTAGAAGCACAACAACCAGTGATTTTATATTACTACTAAAATAAGTACCAGAGACTTTATTATCCTAAACCTTACTCCCAGTCTCTAATTTATGTCCAGATTATGCAGGCCCAATTATTGGTAAATTCTATAAAATTATAACTTGAGAAGGTCTATTGCAAAGACATGGTACAAAATATGTGACTTAGATTGCGGAGATAAAAACATTATATCAGTTGACATAATTGACTATGGTGATTACTTTCTCACTAGAATCAATGTCTTGCCAAGCATATAGAATCTTTTAGATGACCCTAGGGAAGAGCTGTTTTATTTGCAATTAGACCAATAAAATCAGACTGAGATAGATGACTGATAGATAAATAGATACAGAAGCCAGGCAGAAAATCTTAGGTATTTCATGCAGCAATATTTTCACCAATATGTCCTCTAGAGCAAGGGACATATAGGAAACAATAAACAAATAGAACTTAATCAAAATAAAAAGCTTCTGCACAACTAAAGAGAACATCAGCAAAATGAAAAGGGCACAAGCCATATGGGAAAATATATTTGCCAATGACATCTAGGACAAGAGAGTGATCTCCTAAATATATAAAGAACTCACATAACTCCACTCCAAGAGGACAAACAATCCAATTAAAAAATGGACAAAGGAACTGAACAGGCATTTCTCCTAGGAGGACATACGAGGGGCCCAGAGACATGTGAAAGGATGCTCAGCATCACTAGCCCTCAGAGAGATGCAAATTAAAACCACAATGAGATACCATTTCACACCAGTAAGAATGGCTATTATACACAAATCAACAACACCTGCTGGTGAGGTTATGGAGAACAGGGAACCCTACTACATTGTTGGTGAGAATGCAGACTGGTGCAGCCACTGTGGAAAACAGTATGGAATTTCCTCAGAAAAACTAAAAATGGAATTGCCTTTTGACCTGGAAATTCTACTGCTGGGATTATACCCCAGGAATCCTGAAATGCCAATTCAAAAGAACCTATGCACCCCAATGTTCACAGCAGCACAATTTACAATAGTCAAGTGCTAGAAGCAACCTAAGTGCCCATCAGTAAATGAATGGATCAAGAAACTATGCTACATTTACACAATAGAATACTATACAGCAGAAAGAAAGAAGGAGCTCCTACCCTTCATGACAGCATGGATGGAACTGGGAAGCATTATGTTAAATGAAGTAAACCAAGCAGTGAAAGACAAATACCATATGATCTTACCTCTAAGTGGAACCTAATCAACAAAACAAACAAGCAAGAAAAATATAACCAGAGTCATTAAAATAAAGAACAAACAGAGTAACCAGAGAGGAAGAGGAAAGAGGGATAATGGGAAAAGAAGAGGAAGGGTCATCAAGGAACACAAATAAAGGACCCATGCACAGAGCTAAAGGGGGCAAGCATTGAGGATAAGAGATGGGGGTGGGTGGGGAGGAGGAATGGGGTGGCAGAAAGGTAGAGACAACTGTACTTGAATGATAATAAAATAAAAAGAAAATAAAGAAACCATGCTGTGTGTTTTCTTATCTCCTGTGGCATGGTATGCTGATATATCTCTGGATTGTGGTCTACCTTTTGCCCTTTCTTTTTGCATAACCAATTGTAAGTTTGGTGTTGAATTCAAGTATGAATTTTGCATTTCTTGCTGACCTCTAGAAAAATCATAACAGATCTTGCCCTGGCTGGTGTAGCTCAGTGGATTGAGTGCAGGCCTGTGAACCAGGCAATCGCGGTTCGATTCCCAGTCAGGGCACATACTGGGGTTGCAGGCCGGTTCCCTGCAGGCCAGTTCCCAGCAGGGGATGCATGAAAGGCAACCATACATTGATGTTTCTCTCCCTCTCTCCTTCCCTTCCCCTCTAAAGATAAATAAATAAAATCTTTTAAAAAATCATAACAGATCTTTAAATGAAATCATCAGCATATTCTCATGTAACTGATTCCTGACCAAAATTGAACTATGTATGTTGAAACCCTATTGTTCTAGGAAACAATAGATGCTGAGGTAATTATTAATAATAATAAGCATAAATAATCAACAATTTCAAGTGAGAAATATTTTTGGAGTCTTACCTATTCTATTCAGTTAACATGCTTTCTAAATTTCTGTGATTTTGTAGTCGAATAAACCAAGAAAAAAAAGCAAACCTTTAAAAAAATCTTCCTTTTCAAGGAAATACCTTGTTAGCTGATAACTGCATATTATTATATGCTTTAAGCAGGGTGATTTTTTGGTCATTAATTTGAAAAGCTGGAGGCAAACTTGTTTTGAAGTTTGAACATCTCAGAACCAGTTCGAATATTCCTTCCATTGATGTAGAAACAAGCACTGAAGTTAAAACAAATGTGCAGCACTGTAGAAATTAGGATTATTGCATATGTATTTCTTAAACCAAGCAAGCAGTATTCCTTAAAATTGAATGTGTACGTGGAGACCAAGGAGATCTTGTTACAAAGCTGAGCAGGGTTCCATCAGTCTCAGGAGTGCTGATGTACTTGAATGCATTTTGAATAGCCAGGCTCTAGAGAGCATGCCCAGTGTCTTGAGTAATGAGACGAAGGGACAGAATACGCTGTTCTTCCTTTTTAACCTTTATAGCCATTCATGGTGACAGATCATATATTGCTATTCTTAATATTCGTTATATGTATTTCTTTCCTGTGCCATTTTTGGCCTTCACCCTGATAAGTCATGTGAGACAGCGTGACTCATGAGTCTTATACACTTCTGTGTTTCTGTGTTTCTATGGCTGATGCCTGTGTTTGAAACCTTTGAACACTGTAGTTGCAAGTCTCAAACATTTGGGCAGCTTCAGTTTCTCTTCAGGAGCAACCCAGAATTAAATCTACACATTATGACAGTTTTGCTTCTTGGATCATCCTTTTTGTGACCTATTCTGATGACTATGCATATTATTATTATTTTTACTTAATATTAAATATTTCCCTTCTACCTGATGTAATCTTTATTCACTTACATTAAGTGATCTCTGTCTGTCTTTTATAGGTTGAATTTTGTCTTTTCAATATATATGTATATATGTAATGTAGAAGTCCTAGCCCCAAGTACCTCACCATGTGACCTTATTTGGAAAAGGGTAGATGTAATTACTTAAGATGAGCTCATCCTAGAGTAAGGTGGGACCCTTAATCCGATGTGACTGGTATCCTTATAGCAATATGACCATGTGTAGATTCAGACACTCATGGGGGACTGTGAACCATGGAAGCTGGAGACTGAAGTTATGCACACAAAGTCAAGGCATGCTGAAGACCGCCTGCAAATCACCAGAAATTAGAAGGAGGTAAGGATCCTACACCAAGAAATAAGGTCACATATGTTCATATCTAGTAAATGTCAGATGAATTTAGATTGTTACAGAAATATTGGTCTTTCTTTCTCAGTACACACTGCTTAGTGGATTTATTTATATGAGAGCAGTAAGTACTAAATAAGATGATTTGAGGTTTCTTAGTTATGTTCAGTTAAGAATAACTTTTTCTCCCCCTTTTCGTAAGATCAAGTATATTTTTCTGAATTGTGAAAAAATTAGACTCAGAAAAACAGTAGGCAAAAAAATGTTTTTTAAAGACACTAATTAATTTAAAAGGTGTTGTAAGCAATTAAAAATTTTAAAAAGAAATGGAAAAACTTTGTTGACAAAAATAAGCCCTCTAGCTCCTAAATTTCTTTTAATTAAAAAATTAACCACAATCTTATTAAAAAGATATTTTAACAACAATAACAAAAACAAAAGCAAAAAACAAGTAACTGCTTTAAATTTCTAAACACAAAGTCATTTAGTTTACCCTCATTGATATGTGTAATATCCTAAATGGCAAGACGTATAGAAAACAAATTATAAACTATCGGTTCATTGTGTATTCCAAAAGAGCTTCTACTTGTGAAGTCAAATTCATTGATCACTTTGACTATAGCTCTTTCATTAATTCTTAAAATGTGAAGATAAGATTTATAGTAAATACATTTTACACTGTGAGTCGTAATCATCACCTGCACTTCATCCAAACCCAGGGACATGAAATATGAGACTTGTGAATGTGTATGGTGCATATAGAATTATGAATAATATTTACCTACTTATTTACCACAACTACACTATAGTAGAGGTTATTTGCTTGCCTGTTTTTTTTCTTAACCAATTCCAATTTTGTGGAAGGCTTAGAACAAAAACAATTTTCAATTTTTATGAGAATTATTCTTGATAAATTTCTGAGCTTTAAAGTAGTTTTTGTTGTTTAGCTTGCTGTTAAAGGTGAGATCGTATGGTATTTGTCTTTCAAAACAACAAAACAAACAAGCAAGCAGAAAAAAAAACAAAGGCACTGAAATAGAGAACAAGGGGACAGCGACCAGAGGGGAGAGGGAAGGAAAGTTAAGGGGAAAAAGGGGGAGGGATTTGGAGGAACAAATAGGAAGGACACAGGGACGAGAACTAAGGGGGGTGGAAATGGGAGGGAGGTGGGGAGCAAGGGGCGGGGGAGGCTGGGATGGGAGAAATAGACAAAAAAACTGTACTTGGAAAATAACTAAATAAAGTTAAAAAAATAAATTAAAAAAAGTATTTTTTGTAAAACAAAACTAGGGACTTATGAAAAATTATTAACCAATGTAAAACTAATCTGTATACATTTATTCATATATATATTTATTGATATTAGTATTATAAACCATGTGGATTGATAAACTTTGTAAATTCTGGGATGAAATTATTTTTGTATAAAGTAATTGAATGCTAACACATAGCTAATAAAATTACACACCTTCATATATTAATATTTTGAACATTTACTTTATATTAGGTTTATTCTATATATTCTTTTTAATTTACTTTTCATTGTTGTTCAAGTACATCATCTCCATTTTCCAACACCACTTTCCGCTGCCCCACCCCACCTGCATCCTCCAATCCTTCCCCCTTTTGGCTTTGTCCATGGGCCCATTATACATGTTCCTTGATGGCCTTTCCACTTTTTTTCCCATTATCCCCCTTCTCCTCCCCTCTGGCTGCTGTCAGGTTGTTCTTAATGTCAATGTCTCTGGTTATATTTTGCTTGCTTCTATGCTTTGTTGATTAGGTTTCACTTATAGGTAAGATCCTATGGTATTTCTATTTCACCACCCGGCATACTTCACTTAGCATAATGCTTCCCAGTTCCATCCATGCTATCGTGAAGGGTAGGAGCTCCTTCTTCCCTTCTGCTGCATAGTATTCCATTGTGTAAACATATCCTAGTTTTTGATCTACTCATTTACTGATGGGCACCTAGGTTGCTTCTAGCACTTGGCTATTGTAAATTGTGCTGCTGTGAACATTGGGGTGCATAGGTTCTTTTGAATTGGCATTTCAGGATTCTTAGGTTATGATCCCAGCAGTAGAATTTCCAGGTCAAAAGGCAATTCCATTTTAGTTTTTTTGAGGAAATTCCATACTGTTTTCCACAGTGGCTGCACCAGTCTGCATTCCCACCAACAATGTACTAAGGTTCCCTTTCTCCACAACTACACCAGAAGTTATTGTTTGTTGATTTGTTCATGATGGCCATTCCGACTGGTGTCAAATGGTACCTTACTGTGGTTTTAATTTGCATCTCTCTGATGGCTAGTGATGCTGAGCATCCTTTCACATGTCTCTGGGCCCTTCACAGGTCCTCATAGGAAAAATGTCTGTTCAGGTCCTTTGATCATTTTAATTGGATTGTTTGCCCCCCTGGAGTAGAGTTATGTCAGTTCTTAATATATTTTGGACATCAAACACTTGTCTGAGTATCATTGGCAAATATATTTTCCCATATTATTGGCTTCCTTTTCATTTTGATGATGTTTTCTTTAGCTGTGAAAAAGCTTTTTATTTTAATGAAGTTCCATTTGTTTATTCTTTCCTTTATGTCCCTTGTGCTAGGGGAAATATCGGTGAAAACATTGTTGCATGAATTATCTGAGATACTCCTGCCTTTGTTCTTTTCTAAGACTTTTATGGTGTCACAACTTATATTTAAATATTTTATCCACCTTGAGTTTATTTTTGTGTACAGTGTAAGTTGGGATCGAGTTTCAATATTTTGTGTGTGTGTGCCTGTCCAGATCTTCCAATACCATTTATTGAATGGCCTATTTTTATGCTACTTTGTGCTTCTGGCCCCTTGTTGAATACTAATTGACTGAAGAGACTTGTGTTTATTTCTGGGCTCTCTATTCTGTTCTACTGATATATGTGTCTTTTCCTATGCCAGTACCAGACTGTTTTGATCACTATAACCTTGTAATACAGTTTGATGCTAGGTTTGGTATTCCTTCCTGCTTTGTTTTATTTAAAAACATTTTAGAAATAAAGAAATCAGTTATGTGTCTGTATAATTGTGCATGCATCCAATGCAGTTTTAAATTTCCCAAAGTGAGAAGCAAATATATAGTTTATATTAATTAATTTTTTAAAAGGTTTTATTTAAGCCCTGGCTGGTGTAGCTCAGTGGATTGAGTGTGGGCCTGTGAACCAGACAATCGCAGTTCGATTCCCAGTCAGGGCACATACCCCGGGTTGCAGGCCGGTTCCCAGCAGGGGACGCACGAAAGGCAACCACATATTGATGTTTCTCTCCCTCTCTCCTTCCCTTCCCCTCTAAAGATAAATAAATAAAATCTTAAAGAAAGATTTTACTTATTTATTTGCAGACCGAGGAGAAGGGAAGGAGAAAGAGAGGGAGAGAAACATCAATGTGTTGTTGCCTCTTGCACACCCCCCACTGGGGACCTAACCCACAACACAGGCATGTGCTCTGACTGGGAACTGAACTGATAACCATTTGGTTTGCAGGCCCATGCTCAATCCACTAAGCCACACCAGCCAGGGCTAATATATATTCATTCATTAGAAAAAAATGAATGTATATTCATTCATTAAAAAATAGTATATTCATTTATGATATGTAATAACTTAGTGTTCAAAAAGTGAATACATATTTATCTACCAAGTTCACTGAGATAACCAAGATGTATTTTATAGTTGAATTTTTTTAACTTCTTAAAAATTATGATATTTTAGATATTATTGAAATCATAGCATAGGTCCATAAAGGTACAGTCGAAGTGTATCGTCTTCATTACTGTTCAATATGCCCATGACATATAATGGCTAATCAATAAATATACTATGTAGAGTGAATAAGTAAATAAAAGCTTGGAATTGAAAAGAAAACAACAACAACTAGAACTCAAAAGCTTAAAATATTCATCGATAAAATAGAAAACTATGTTCTACTCTTTAGTATATGTTAGCAATTTAACATGTAAGCAAACTTTCCATCATAGCGTATTTTTACAACAAATAATGTATTACATAAAATAATTTCTTTTTAATTTTAATTTTAGTTTAAAAGCTGTATATTATCTAAAGTAAACTCAGCCATAACAATGTTTTAGCCCTGGCTAGTGTGGCTCAGTGGATTGAGTGCTGGACTGCAAAGCAAAGGGTTGCTGGTTCAGTTCCTAATTAGGACACATGCCTTGGTTGAGTACCAGGTTCTCGGTAGGCGACCTGGCCCTGGCGTACATGAGAGGTAATGTGTGAGCCCCCAACTGCATGAGAGGCAGCCATACAATGATGTTTCTCTCCCTCTTTCTCTCTCCCTACCCCTCTCTCTAAAAATAAATAAATCTAAAAAATAAATATGAATAAAATAAAAAAGAAAACTCTTAAAATATTTTAATTTATTTCAGAGATAAACATTGAAAGGATTTTTGTTTGGATTATTTAGGTTAATTTCTTTATCCACTAAATGAGTTACAAGTATTTGTGCTTTAGGCTAAAATGCTGAACATATAAACATTCCCTTTTTTATTAATAGCTACATATTTAAATGTAATCTATGGGAATTATATCAAATATTATAATTGTGCTTATGTTATTTTAATTTTATATACTAGGGATTACAAGCTGACAGACATAATCACTCAAAACTTAATTTCATGATACTAAAATGGTGTCCACAATTCAAGCGTTGATATTCAATTTTGTCCAAAAGCTAAAAAATGATGACAAATTGGAATTCCAGATTAATAATTTCAGCAGTTGAAATTTTAAAACAATTTTGAAGCCAAAGAAGTAATTGTTTTTAAAACAGTTACTTTGACTTAACACATCAGAGACAGTGATTTAAGAATCATAAACCTCTCAATAAAATACATATAGGCAGAAATAGATGACACACAAAATATGTATATGATTTTCATGTTTTTAAAAACAAAGCAAAAGATATTTTTGTAGAAAGAACACTTAAAAGTTCATAAAATCAAATTGCAAGAAAGAACATTTTAAAACATTCTTCAGCTATGTAAGTATTCTTGTCACCTGTCTGTTACAGAAGAAATATTACTTTGAGAGGTTGTCTCAAGATTGAATTATCCACTTTGCAGTTTGTAAGGTTTGTCGTGCTTATTGCAGCATCTTTTTCTTTCAATTCCGCCCAGCTAAAGGGTCATGTTTAATAGGGGCAAAAAGAGCTTGGTATAATCAGATCACATCTGATTAACATGCTGGTAGATGTCACTAGCAACACTGTCTTAAAAGACTTTCATTATGCTAATGGAAGCTTTTCTAATTGAATAATAATACAGAGATGTCATATTTTGTCCACCATTAAGACTTATTTGTTTTTCTAATATACTGAATATTTCTTTCTCCCAGCCTCATTTGTTTGGAGAAAAATGCATATGATTCTGTCAACATGGAGGCACCTAAAAAGCCCCACAGAATGCTAGATAGTGTGAAAGTTTTACATGAGAGCTGGTAGTTAGTGTACCATTTGTGTTACTTCAATTAAGTAATTTAAGTTACGGGATTGATTTAAATAATATGTAGTGTAACACTCTTAACCATGTAATGGTCATATAGTGATCATTTTCTCTTATTTGTCCATGTGAAGGTCAGATGAAATTCACTTTTGAATGAAGAATGCATGGTCCAGAGATAATGGTGTGGCCATTGATAGTGCCAACGTGGAGTACTAACATTTACAGCAATTCTGAGAGATGTTTAGACAGGGTGAGGTGACCCAGGAAATGGCCCCTCCACAGCCTCAAAACCAGGGAAACAGTCTGTATCTGGAAGTTCAAGCTCTCTCAAGGCTCCTGGGTTTATCACAAAAGTGTAGAATTTGGACACAGCACTCCCTCCATGATGCTCTAAGTAGCACCAAGGCTGGAGTCAGGCCGTGGGCTTTCTCACACAGATCCGCCACCAGGGGTGCACTCCCCTGTGTGTGAGTAATAAGCGTCAGCTCCACAGTATGTCCACGTCTGCTGGCACTCTGGGTGGCCTTTTAGGAATATCATGAACACGAGTATTGCTTCCTGGTTTGGAGCTCCTCCATTACAAACATATCAAATTCTTCAGAGAAGATATAAAAACAGAAAAATAAAGTAAGACTTCCCATAACATTAGCATTTTGCTTTCTCTAACATTTTGTAGGGTTATACTACATTTATATATTTTTTTACTGCAAGTTGGATTGAATTTATAAGTTGTACATATTAATTTTTAAATTGTTCAAGTACACTTGACAACAAGGTCTAACTATAACTACTCCACCAGAATAATATGAGGACATTCGGTGGATTTACCTCATCATGGTATCTATAGTATCACCATCTTGTATTTTAGTTTTTTTTTCTTTTTCTAAACCTGGTTAGTCAGTAATTCAAATAAAAACTATTTGAATTATTCTACTAAGAATACTTATTTTGATTTGCCTGTATACTTACAAGTGTCTGTTCATCATGCCTTCTTTCACTGCTACAGAGTTTGTGGGTCAGTTACATTATCATAGATAGTTCTTGCCGTTTTCCATTTGTGTATTCAGTCTCTGACCTTGTCCCTAACAACAGTGTAATTAATTCTCCAGAGTCTGAGTGGTCAGCCTTCTCACTTTAGTTTTTTAGTTTGTTCTTAGTTTTTTTATATAATTTTATCTAGTTATATTTTGAGTACAGTTTTTTGTCTATTTCTCCCATCCCAGACCCCCCCGCCCTGTGCTCCCCACCTCCCTCCCATTTTCACCCCCTTTAATTCTCTTCCCTGTGTCCTTCATATTTGTTCCTCCAAATCCTTCCACCTTTTTTTCCCTTAAATTTCCTTCCCTCTCCCCTCTGGTCTCTGTACCCTTGTTCTCTATTTCAGTGTCTTTGTTTTTATTTTTCTTGCTTGTTTGTTTTGTTGTTTAGCTTCCTATTAAAGGTAAGATCATATGGTATTTGTCTTTCAACACCTGGCCCATTTCACTCAGCATAATGCTTTCCAGTTCCATCCAAAAGGGCAGTAACATATGGAGTAAAGATAGCCTCTTCAACAAATGGTGTTGGGAGAACTGGACAGCTACGTGCAAAAAAAAATTAAACTTGAGCACAAACTTACACCATACACCAAAATAAATTCAAGGTGGATAAAAGACTTAAATATAAGCCATGACACCATTGAAGTCCTAGAGGAGGACATCATGAAGAAAATCTCAGATATTTCATGCAGCAACATTTTTACCGATATGTCCCCTAGAACAAGGAATATAAAAAAAGAATAAATGAATGGGATCTCATCAAAATAAAAAGCTTATGTGTGGCTAAAGAAAACAGTATTAAATTAGCAAGACAACCAACTGTATGGGAAAACATATTTGCCAATGACACCTCAGACAAAGTTTTAATCTCCAAAATATACAAAGAACTTACACGACCACTCTAAGAAGACAAGCAACCCAATTAAAAAATGGGAAAAGGACTTGAACAGACACTTCTCCAAGGAGGACATACAGAATATCCAGAAACACATGAAAGGATGCTCATCATCACTAGCCATCAGAGATGCAAATTAAAACCACAATGAGATACCACTTCACACCGGTCAGGATGGCCATCATAAACAAAGTTTGTTCTTAGTTTTGAATAGCGATTTCTCTGAGCTTAGAATTTTATCTTGGACTTTTTTTCCACAGAAATTTGAAGCTGTCCCAGTGCTTCTAATGGCTGACTTCTCATAAGCAAATAATAGTTGTTTTTATAAATGCTATATTTTATTTCTGGAATAGGCATCTTCTTTCTTAGACTAGGTGCTTCTAATTGTTTAGATTTTATCTGATTTGCTTCCCAGTCAGAACATGTTTGACCATCCTATGAAAAATGTATCCCCCACTTACTTATTTTTGACTCTTTATTTTATGTTTTTATTATATTTAAAACATAAAGTGTAACTTAATAACTTAAAATAATCCTTATCCATCTATATAATTTCTCCCTCTAGAATGTTAATTCTATCAATTCAGGTACTCTGTTTTCTTATTGATATTGAGATCCTTGGTCTTACAGCAGTAATTTTTTTTAATTGTAATTATCTTTGACCAAAGAACACATATGCATAACCCATGCACACAAACCACAGTGTGGTGATGGCCAGAGGGAAGGACGTGTGAGGGCTGGATGGAGGTGGGCAAAGGGGGAAAGTGAGGACATCTGCGATAATGTCAGCAATATAAATAATGTCAGGAAAATAAAAAATTACAATTATCTTATATTTTCTTATTCTTGAGGAATATGTAATCTATGTAAATTTGCAATCAAAAGTTATCAGATCATCTCTGGGTGGTGTAACTCAGTGGATTGAGCATGGGCTGTAAACCAAAGAGTCACTGGTTAGATCCCCAGTCAGGGCACACACCTGGGTTGCAGGCCAGGTCCCCAGTGGGGAGGCAACCACACATTGATGCTTCTCTCCCTCTCTCTCTCCCTCCCTTCCCCTCTTTCTAAAAAATATATAAATAAAATCTTTAAAAAGAATAGTTGAAAAAGTTATAAAATCAACTTTTTTAAGTTAAAAAATGTATGTGCTATTATTCTTATTTTTTCAGGAAATATATTTAAATCAGAGTTCAATTAGTTTATTACTAAAGAGTGGAACATATGAGAAAATTGAAATCCACTCTTAAGAATGAAAAAGAATGTTTTAAGGTATATAAAACCTATCAAATTAAAATAATACTTTCATATATTAAATTTAGAGGAAACTTAAGCATTATTTTATAACTAGATGTTTGGGAAAAATTTTATAAGAGTGCACCTGTAATATATGTATTATGTAAGCCAGTATTTTACAGTCACAAACTGATTTAAAAAGAGAGACACAGTGTGGCAGTACAGATAAGGTGTAGTCATTTCAGAAAAGTCACTCTTTTTTCCCCAAGTAAAATTTGAGGCAAGAGAAATGACATGAAGCATAAGTCACCTAAAGAGAGCGTTGTAATAGATCACCCCTTGTCGGTTTCAGCACAAGCAGGAACTTGAGAAAATAAGAATGTTTTATTCTTTGAGAGAGCCATCACAAAAATAGCCCAAGCGTTTTATACCCTTGAGGGATGTCTCTTACAGGACTTGATTAGTTCTGCATACCTCATTTTAAAATGGACATCTACAACCAAATTGAATGCAGACATTGCAACAGTGAGCATAAAGATGTCATGTGGAATGATACAAGAAACTGGAGCACTTTAGCCTGGGCGAGACAACACTTAAGACATATCAAATTGGAGAAATTTTTATATAAAATATTGTTTCATGAAATGGAAATGTGGCTTAGTCTACATGGGTGCAAACTTCTGAAGTAAAACCAGCAAAGAAATGCATTTGTAGAGAAAGCTTTCAAATGTAAAACAACTGTGAGGATATATTTTCTGACAGTGAGGAAGATTACACATAAAATGGGTTAAACTGATGGGTAATTAACAGCCCTTTGGTATTCATATCCAAATATGTCATTGACCACATTCCAAAAGTATTATACATAAATGTATAAATGCATGAATGCTTTAATGTTCCAACTATTACACTTCAGAGTGTCTTCAAAATTTTATTGTGAGTGGGGATGCCTTACTCACTGCCTATTGTCAGATGTAGTTGATATTTTAAAAATATAATTGGTAATGTTATCCTCTTTAGAGAAGCAAAAGAAATATATGACAAATCAAACTGAAGGCAAAAATTCTACTCAAATTTCCATACGTATAATAATTCTTCAGTACCCAAGTAGCTATAATGTACAATTGTGTTACAAAACAAGTCATCATAACATGACATTATTTACTAATATCACTGATTTAAATGCATCCCATTTCAAATTTATTTCTGCTCCTTAATATTAATTCTAATACATTTAGAAACATATTTTTCAGTCTTTTTTATTTTGGTTTTAAGAGGTTGTACTCATCTGACAAAACCACACAGTATAATAGAAAGTGAAACTGCAATCTTGTAAAAAGTACATGATTTCATGAAGCCAGTGAAGTAAAGTTAGAATTATTTGAGTCACAGACAAAGGGAGACTTTGACAAATGAATAGTAGAGCAGAGTTAGACTGGCTAAAAATTGAAGAACGGTTTTGGTAAGTATGATGATTGAATAGGAGCTTCAAAAGAAAATGATTTAAATATCAAAGAACTGAGAGAGGTCCTTGGGAAATTGATGAAGCCCTAAAATATTTTGGCAAAAATGGCCTTCTTTGTAATTGGTCTGAAACATTCACAATATAATGTGCTATTAAATTTTGGTGAAAATTCCAAAACTCATTCAGATACACAAACCAAAGTTAGATGCATTCTTGATTACTCAAAGAGATAATAGATCATTAAAATAACCTAATTTTGTTATTAATTATATAAATAAACCTATTTTAAATATTTATATTATTTTAGATGCATTTGCCATATTAAATCTTAACTACATCTTTTCTTTAACTATTCTTATGGTTCAAGTTGAAATGAATGTTTTATCCACTTTTAAGTGGCTTTTTTCAGAATTGATTATTTTTACTTAACAGTAACCTTCATATGTTCTTAAGCACCTCTCATAGGATGTCATTATTGAAATACTGATAATAAGTGTTATTCTAATTTGTGAGTGTGAAGACTAAACTGATAAAAGACTGATTTTTAAAAATCTCATCGTCAGAAATACATCAAAATTACAACTACCATATTTTTCATACTATAAGATGCACCCCTCAAATTTGGGAGAAATAATAGCTGTTAATGCTGCTGTTGAGTTCTGTTTACATTTACATTTGGTGAAATATTGTGTTATTTATGTTATTAAATATTTAACACATTTTTGCTTCAATTTTTTTCCCAATTTTTCTCCTCTGAAGCCTAGGTGCATCTTATGGTCCAAAAATAAGGTAATATTATGGGCATAACAACACAGAATCAGTGTCTTTCTTAGAAGCTGTGAAAGCTGATGAGGTTATAGAGAAAAGGGAACCCTACTGAATTGTTGGTGGGAATGCAGACTGGTACAGCCACTGTGGAAAACAGTATGGAGTTTCCTCAGAAAACTAAAGATGAAACTCACTTTTGACCTGGCAATTCCACCATTGGGATTATACTCTAAGAATCCTGAAATGCTAATTCAAAAGAACCTGTGCACCCCAATGTTCATAGCAGCGCAATTCACAATAACCAAGTGATGGGAGCAACCTAGGTACCCATCAGTAAATGAGTGGATCCGGAAACTATGGTACATTTTCACAATGGAATTCTATGCAGCAGAAAAAAAGAAGGAGCTATTATCTTTCCCAACAGCATGGATGGAACTGGAGAGCATTATGCTGAGTGAAATAAGCCAGGTGGTAAAAGACAAATACCATATGATCTCACATGTAAGTGGAACCTAATCAACAAAACAAACAAGCAAGTAAAATATAACCAGAGACATGGACATAAAGAACCAACTGACAGTAACCAGAGAGGGGATAACAAGAAAAAGAAGGGAAAGGGTCATCAAGGAACCTGTGTAAAGGACTCACTGACAAAGCCAAAGAGGGGAAGGATTGAGGGTGGAGCAGGGGAAAGTCGTGGCAGGAAAATGGAGACAGCCATCCCTGAACAATAATAAAAAAATAACAAAAAAAGAGAAAGAAATGGCAAAAGCAACACTACCTACATATTTTACATTATCCAGCAAGTGCTGATTATCCAGGAAAAATATTAATTAAAATATAATGAAATAAGAGGAAAAAATTGAAGTTGGCATCACACATGGACACAAAGTAATTTGACCTAATATCATGTGGATAAACCTTCAGCCATTTAAAATCTGCAAAGAAAGTGTAAATATAACTTACAGATGGAAAAAGTAATTAACCGCGAGTCTCCGTGTTGAGCAAGATTATATTCTACATGTATTAGGACTTGTGCTTCAGTGTCACAGCAGGCTGTTAAATCACTCAGCTATCAGAGCCAGCATCTGTCATTTGTTCCGATGAGGTAGCTTACTAGGAATTACATGAATCTGCATGAAAGAGACCTTTTAAATGCCTGCTGTCTTGAAGGCGTTACCATCATTAATAGGTATTTTTCAAAATATAAAGATCTGTATTAAAATTCCCTAGCATTTTTCAAAATATATTATAAATTAGTTGGCTTGTGGGTCAGTTTTATATTTCCTTTTACACATTATTTGTTCCATACTCTTCATGTAGTTAAAAAATATTTACACCTGTGCAATTTGTTGAAGGTTTATATGATTATTGAGATACGTTTGGGGTCGGGGGAGAGTTTGTTTGCTCCAATATAATTTTATATTATCTGTTAAATAATGGAGCTGCAATTCTTTAGATATGTAACTTTTTTGTTGTTTTTTAACTTGTTATAAATAAGCACATTAGTAGAAATTTCTTCACTTGAAAACAAATGTAGGTTTGTTATAATGACTATTTTGACATTTTAAGCATGCCTTCAAGTGTAAATGCAAGAAATACAATTGTTAATGTTTATGAGCTTACTCTCTTCTCCTAAGTGTTATGCATATACTTTGCTATTACATCTTCAAAAAATCTTGTATGGAAAAGTTGTGTAGTCCTTACTGAGGATGTGTTTACTGATGAGAGAGAGATATAGAGAGATATAGAGAGATGTGATACAGAACCATCAATCAGTTTTCTACCTCCCGCACAAGGGATTGAACCTGCAACCTTTGGTTGTATGAGACTACACTCTAACAAACTGACAAACTGACAAACTGAGCCACCTGGGCAGGGTTTGTATTGAGATTTATTTTACAGATGAAGAAAGTGGAAAAAATAAAACACCTGCTTGTGTGTCAGTCTAGTAAACTATAGTTCTGGAATTTTAACATGACATGTGTAGTATGACTTGTGTATTTATTTCCTTTCACTATTAGAAATCAAAACCTCTGTAGTATGTTTGAAAGATTGAGTTGAGAGCATCTTACAAGAAGAAGAGAAAATCAACAACAACAAAAACAACAAAGGAATGGAGGAGAGGTTAGAGAAGTATAAAAACATCACTCATAATTAGATTTTGAGAAAGTGCATGAGAAATTAAAAAGGGAAACATATCTAAACAATTTGAAAAATGTTATAGATACTAACGGCAGACATTATCATATTTCAAGGATCCACTAAGTATCTGTAAAAGTGGAGAAAATGTGTCCTGGCTGGGTAGCTCGGATGGTTAGAGTGCTGTCCCCATACACCGAGGCTGAGGGTTCCATCCCATCCAGGGCATATACAAGAACCAACCAATGCATGAATAAATAAGTAGAACAGCAAATCTTCTTTCTCTCTCTTTTTCTAATTTTTTTTAAATTTAAAAAAGTAGAGAAAATTACAATGAAACTTTATGTATAAAGATGAGCTGCAGCCTGGATTTGGCCACAGGTTGTACTTTGCCACTGCTCACTCCCTACCTACCAACTTCAGGAAATTTAACAGACAGAATAAGAGGCTAGAAAAGGCCAGGAAGAGAAAATTGCTAAAAAAAAAAAAAGACTCCAGGAAATGCCACAGGGCAAACACCAGAACTTCTTTCAATAATTAATTGCAAGAAAAAGAGAAGATGGAAGGGGGGGTCAACTCATATTAAAAGTAGTTATGACACACTTATCTAGCAGGGGAGACACCATGATCATGAAATGTAGTTATGACATTTATCAATTCATCTATAGGGATATTATTCAGATATAAATGTGAATAAGGACACTATTTTGTGATTTGTTTTTAAATGTGTTAAAATTATCCTAGTTAAGATAAACATGCATATGATGTCCTGTATTTTGAAGGTAGAGATTATAATAGTTTTAGATGAAATATCCTGGCATGTGTGTGATTTCATTAAAATAATCTGGGATAGGGGAAGTGAGTGTGGCAAGCAGGTCATGGGAGAAATGAATCAAGATAAGCCAACTGTTGACAATGTCTGACTCAAGCATCAGTATCACCATGATAAGGCAATGAGTGAGTGTAACCAATTGGAGGAATGGACTTTGTACATTTGTACTACGGGATTGGGTGTGTATAACCATGCTACAGCATAATTATGTGTGTCCATATTAAGGTTTGAGCAGATATGTCCGTGCCAAAGAAGTTTGTGTAGGAAAGGTCCATGTGAGTTTTTGATACTCTCACTCTCTTGTGAGGATGAAAAAATCACTGGGCTGGGTAAGCAGCATTTCTCTCTAAGCAGATGGAAAATCCAGACATGCAGTTCTGCAGTGTAATCTGAAATGGAAAAAAAGAGGGGGGTGCAGGGGAGGTATTAGCAGAAACAAAAGAAAAAACAAAAAAAATCAGATACTAAAAGAAGACAATTTGCTTTGACATAAAGACACACGGACCACAGGGTGGGGACTCACTGGGAGATGGGGGTGGGCAGGGAAAGGGAGAGCAATGGGGAAAAATTGGGACAACTGTAATAGAACCACAGTTAAAAGACCCTGTTTTGTTTCATTTCTGGAATTCAGACATGCAGCTTTCTTTATACTGGTCCTTGCTTTACTTCATTTAAAATAAATGATATTGAACATCTAAACTGTTAATAAATTTAAATTAAACTCATAAAATTCTTGCCATTTGAATTTCTGCAAATTTAATTTAGGTTTAGAATTGCCTATAAATAGTTATAACTAGGTTCCTTCAACTACAGAATTGCTGATTTGCTTAATGTTCTTTTACTTCCTTACATCTATTTGTGTAATATTTGATTTTGAACAGCTCTCTAACTAGAACAAATAATTATGTAAATGAAAAATTAGATCTTTCAACACTTCATAAAAACAACACAGGTTTAATTGCTACAAGATACCACAAAAAATTGCTTCATTCCAGAAAGGTTTAGGATCAGCTAACAAATGAAGTAGAGATGCTGAATTTATTATAAACTTACAGATACATTGTGACTTGGCAGGTGGTATTTTTAATGGCCCTGAGAGTTACAGTGAAAAATTACATGAACCAAGTAGTCAGGGGCAGAGGCATTACTACAGCAACATGGATAGGGAATAAAAAATGTCTCCAGCTCCAAATAGTTAATGAGCAAGGCACTGTAAAGAGGGCAGATAATTTTATTTCCTTGGAGCTTAGTTTGGTGCCAGAAAAAGAATTTTATGTGCTGAGTTGACTAGTACAATCTTTCAGGTACGGTCCTTTCTGCATACTACAGAAAAACATCACACAATTTATTTTCAGGAAGACTTCCAAATGCTACAGCATTAGCAAAGATTGAATAAGGGGCAGTGTGGTCTTAAGTAAGCCCCCCATCTTTCTAAACACGTTTGTGTTGGGAGAAATGGTCTGTGAAAGTCTTTGCTTGGAAATGTCAAGGGCACAGACAATTATCAGATGTGGTGTCATGGCACACTAGAAAAGGCACAAAAAAAATGCAACTGAGAAAACTGGGAAGACAGGGTAGCAAAGGCCTGCACAACTGTTACCAGAAAACTGAGGAACTCATGGTACGGGTATGATGTCATCGGATTTGAAATGATATCTGTTATGACATCAGGTATCAGAGCAAAAACAATGGCACTGGCTATTGCCTAAGAGAAAACTAAGAAAAATCCTTTATGGAAAGTATTCATTACTTTTAGACATATGATTTAAAGAATTTAATTTGAAATATTCAGGGAAGTGTATCACTGTTTCTGTATCTGAGTTGGAAAAAGTAAATTTTCTCCATTATATGCTTTAGTATGTAGAAGCTTCTGAGCTTATGTTATTAAAAATTCAGTCTTTAATTTGAAACTTCAGAACTCAGACATATTTTAATTAGAGGATTTTTAGGAAAAGAAAATATCTAAGAAAGAATGACCTAAGGATATTTCCTATTTAATGGAAATGCTACGACAGCAGGGCATTCTTCGTACAGTGTGGTTGCTATTGGGTCTAATTAATATTCAATGTTGAAAACACAAAATTTGAGTCAAAACCTGTTAACTACAGGATATTTTCCATTTTGTCACTTTACCAAGTGCACTTGTTTATTTTTAATTATAATCCAAGAATATACTTTGAGAAAAGAATTAAGACACAAATAGGTCAGAATACTTACCAATAAAATTGTCAATGAGTAAAATTGTGACAGAACTTAGAATAAGAACCAGCAGTCTTGATTCATACTACACAATTATTTTTTAATGTCTAGAACAAAACCATCGTTTATTATTGCATGAATTATTTGCCAGTTTCTATATAAAAGTTTCAGAGAGCAGAAGTATCTTTTCAGTTCACCTGGCAGAATTACTATTTTGGAAAATTGTAACTCTGAGTTGGTGTTGTTCTAATTAGTGTTACTGTATGAGTCATTCAGCAAAATTTTTAATAATCTGTTTTATGAATATTTAAACACAGTCCTCCCCAAAATGGAAAACTATCATTAAAGCCCAATTAGTGAAGGGGATTCAGGTTTAATGAAATCACTGTCTTAAGTGTTTCAACAGCCTTACTTTGGATAGGTACATTCATGTGATTAACAAAACAATGTTAAATAAACTGTCCTGGCTGTATAAGAACTCTGTATAGTAAGGGGGGTTTACATTGGCTATTACTTTAGTGGGATGGTGCATGAAATAATCCAAGTTTTTGTATGAGATGCTAGTAAAACAACTTGCATTAGAGATGGAAAGACTGTGTGTTTCCATATAACAGAAAATGTACAAATAAAAATACATAAATTTTTGAACAAAATATTTTCAGAACAAATGAAATCTCAACTCACCTGTTGAAATTATATCATTATAATTTTTCAATAACTTCTTATTGCCAGGTAGTTTTCTGTGGTACTCCCTTAATCAACCACCCAAAATGGATTCAATGCCAGCAAAACTCATAATAAGAAGTAATGAACAAGCATACTAAAATCTAATTATTTCCTGTCTTTAATCTAGAACTAAGTTTTAGTGAACTGTGGTAGCTTAATCAGGAGTACTAATTATTGACCCTTTTCATCCATAAAAGATGAGTTCGGATGCACGCTTTCTTTTTTTATGTTGAATATTGAGATTAGAAGTTCTTTTTAAATTTTTCCTTAAATTTCAATTGTTGTTCAAGTACAGTTTTTTGACTTTTACACCCATCCCAGCCCACTCCCCCCGCCCTCCCTACCTCCCTCCCTTTTCCACCCCTTGCTATTGTCCATGTGTCCTTTATGGGTTCCTGCAAACCCTTCCCCTTTTCCCCTGAAATTTCCTCCCCTCTCCCCTCTGGTCACTGTCAGCCTGTCCTCAATTTTAGTGTCTTTGGTAATATTTTGCTTGTTTGTTTGTTTTGTTGATGAGATTCCTGTTAAAGGTGAGATCATGAATGCAGGTTTTCAATGGCATATAAAAATGATTACTCAAATGAAATTATTATTTTTTAATCTGCAATAAAAAGTGCAATGTTTTTAATATATTATGTAAATAGTGATGACAAGAATACTTTTTCTACTGCTTTTAAAATAATAAAATTGTTTATCTTTGTAGTTTATTTTTTCAACATGATCTTTTTCGATATAGGAGTCTGCTTCAGTAATTGTAATGTAGAGAGAGGATTTCTATCATAACTGTGTAGAGAGAATGGCTACGCTGCATCCCACACTATGATAAGAAAAGAGAAATTCATGTGAAGAAAATAAAAATATTAAGTTTATACTGCCCTGATCCAAAACGCAGTTAAGTCACTTGGCAGACATTCATAAATATAAAGAGATAGCATAAAAATAATTGGTAGTTAATGAAGGAAGTGGAAATCAATGATGGATGGGGATTTTAAATGACGTCAAGAATGAAATGAGCAAATTAAGCAAATTCCGTAAAATCTTGCAAAGTTTGCAAAAGATTCAGAGAGAGTGGCAGCATTTTTTGAGAGAACAGCTGAATTTAATCACCACCACAGGGGTAAAACAAGTTGTTTTTAGGATAACTCTCCACTTTTGTTAACTTTCATTTTACTAGATGTTAATGTATGCACAGTGTCAAATATCACATGCAATGATCTACAATAATAAAATCATCCACCCATCTTGCTCTCTCCCAACCTCATGACTACAGTATGTTTATACATATCTAAAAAATTATAGTGCACAATTTATATAAGTATATATATGTGTCTTTGGTCAGCAGAGATTCTTCTTGTGGTATCTTATGTTAAATAAATGAGCAAGTCTCAATCTTTTGAGCCATCAACCTGAGTATTCCCTATTGTGTACATTCTGTGTAAGATGAGTATTCAACTCAATTATATATTCTAAAACACAATAAGGATTAAATTAAAAATTACAGAATGAAGATGATTTTAAACTATATATAAGTAGAAGTCTATTTTTATTCTGCCAGATTTCTATAATCTGTATTATTTCCAAACAATAAAAGCTGAAATGAAATAACTCACTGCTTCCACTAAGACATGTGGTCAATATTAGGATTACTCTTCATGGCCCAAAGAAAATATAATATTAACCAAATAAATTATAATAAAATATTATATCATAGTAATGACTAATATTGATGATAATGCACTAGTATTATCATAATCTAGTAGTATTATGTTTTTATCCTCTTATTAAAGGACAAGCTCTGGCTTTGCCTGTACTGTACTCTGAATATCCAATTATAAGCCAATGTGTGACATGTGTAGTAGTTGAATATTCTTTACTGTGAAGACAATGAAGGTGCAAAGATCAGACATGTGAGTATATTTATTTATGGATCCAATGAAAAAAATTTCTGGATGTTCATTAAAGGAGAAATCTTTAAAGACAGTTAATTATTTTTTAAAATTATCACTAGTTAAAATGCCATATTTGCCATATTTGTGTGACAACTTTTTTAATAAAAGTTGGGGTTGTTGGTTTTTTTCTCTGTTACACCATGCTTTAACTTAAAAAAAAGATGTACTTCATTTTAACAATATCTGTAAGATCTTCTAGATTTTTCTTCACTCATTGACTTGCATTCATATCCCACTTGATTTATAGAACATCTGTTTTGAAATTTGTACCACCAATGGCAAATAAAAAGTCATTTTACTTCATGGATTTTTACATAATAAGAGATACATGCCCATATATTCTCATTATGAAAAAATGTAACTAAACAGATGAGGTAAAACATATTTTTGGTCTCTGAAAGCTACAGTTTCTGAAGCAAACACTTGTACCATTAAGGCTGTTACATTTCTAGGCAGTTATATGTATTTATAAATATATATACCCCAACATACAATAGATAATGTGACAGTTTGCTCCCAGATTCTCCTTTCATGACTGCGTCCTTTATAGCGATTTGGCTAGCAGCTCTCAGCTGAATCTCTCTCCAGTAATCAAATGCACTGAGAAGAGTCACCTCTCAAAGTTGTGTCCCCTGCCTGGGCACAGCCACATCTGATGCTTATTTGATGTACAGGGGTAATGGTTTGCTCTTCCTTCCTCAATTGGGAATATCCCTGAGGGGCCTTCCTGTAACATCTGCACAATTGGCTGAGGCCTTTGGTTCGACCCTTTCTCATTGCTCTTTCTTCCTCTGCTCTGTCCTTCTCTGCCCAGCCATATACAGAGAATGCACTCATTCTCTCATATATGTTGACTCTGAGAGCGTGCCCCTAAAACTTCTAGTATAAGAATCTGTCTTTGTGGTTGGTTCCTGGGACACAAAATCCAAGAGATTAAAAAACAAAAGTGGGCTGCAAAAATCAACTAGAAAATGGGAAATGGAGCTACATCCTCTACTGGCTAGCCACTGGTAAGAAGAAAGTACTATTAGTAGGCAGAGAAATGGTAACCAAACCCTAAGATCTGATTACGAAGAACTAAGACTTTGAGTTTGGTCTGTGAGTGATTAGGTTGTGCACATGAAAATATTGAATCTGCAGAATTCTTGCATATGCGGTGCCTATGGAAGAGATTTGTACTCGACCCTAGCTTAAAGAAGATGACAAGACCTCTGCTTGCAAGACAACACACACAAGATAAAAGACACCTTTTTCCTAGCCACCAGACAAATAATTATTGTGAGGTCATATAACATAGGCTGACTCACACTGTACATCTAGGGAAATAAAAAGTAACTGTATCCTAGAGCAGGTTTAGAACCTAATTAACAGGTCATCTTAGGAGCCTAAAGAATATATATGGCATTGGGTTTGAAGGTTCTAGATCAATTAGGTCAAATCTAAGGATGATTAGTGAAATTGTATCAGTATGAGAAAATTTTCCCATGATATAGGATTCATTCCTTGGCGAAAAACTGGAATCAGTACTAACACACTCTGAGAATGGCTCCTTGAATCTTGTAGAAAGCAATGCTCTCTGTCTACCAGGTGCAGTATAAACGCCAGAATTTCAATGGAAGGTAGTGCTAGAAGGGATTAAGATATACAGGGAAGTGGGTATGGTAGGTTGGTAAAGCTGGGAAACTCATCGGATACCAGCATTTTCCTGGATGCCCTTGAAGTCAATCCATTCACTTCACTAAAGAGAAGTAGACTGACTGGTAAAAGGGACAAAAGCATCATGAGACACAGAGTGGTGACTGTTCTCTCTATAGACCATTCCAGGGAGGGAGGAGATGCTATTGCAGTATTAGGCTCACAGCTCTCAAAACAAATAAAGAATCTTGAAATAACAGAGGCCTAAGCATCAAAGTTGAACTGTCAGAAACAAGGTGGGAGACATTACTAAGATGAACAATGACATTTAAATTGCAGCCAGAAAGGCATGACCTTTCTGGAGAGTGCAATAGAAATGATTATTGCACACCCTGAGCAATATAGATGGATACCCAACAGTTGTATGACAGATAAATAAACAGATAGGCTGAGGGGCAGTTGCTCAAGCCAAAGTATGCACCTGAATCAGTGTCTGTTTAAAGAACACGATGACCAAAAGAGGTTGGATCTTCAGCATTAAGGACACTGCAACCCCATGACCAGTGTATATGGTGATCATTTATCCAGGGTTCGGCTAAGAAACTACCATCAGAAAACTGCACTGTGAAAAGGGAATATCTAAACATTTTGAGGAAAATGGACACATATTCCAAACTAACATAGCTGATTTCTCTCCTGCCTGCTAATGTCTTCTTAGTCTAAGCCTTGATTCTCCACCTTCAGTTTGAAGAAATGATTTCAGGGGAGGTAGCAAGCTACCTATTGTTAGCTCACTTGTAAAGTTATTCTTTCTCTGGACTATTATTATGCATTTCACTTGTTTCTTCCACAAAAGTAAAATGCTTCTAAAATTATATTTTTAAAAAATGTACCTATCTCTCTAGCTGCTGTTGATGAAAATTTTGACCTATTGTGATTAATCACTCTTTACTTGAGGTAGGTATTTCTGCTGAATTTCTTTAAACTTAACCTCGAGCTAAATTAAGTATTTCTCTAAGCCCATGTAGCTTTTACTTCTTATTTATTGAGAAACATTCTCCAGTAATTTCTTTAGAAAAGGTATACACATATATAAAGCTATATTATATTTGTGTTTTACTTTTATAATACAAAAATGATCCATATATATGTTAATTTGTGATTTAATATGTGTCTAAGCATGTATTTACCTTTCCTTAACATTTTTGATTTGGTTGGTAAAGATATCAAAGTATTTTCCCTTGGGACTTTGCACTTGTGCTTTTTTTTTCTTTTTCATATATTATTTATAGATTTTTAAGCCTGTTTTTCACTTACTTTACATTCTGTACTTCGTATTGTTAACCATTCATTTTCAGCCCAAATTGTCAAGAAAAATATTAGTTGTCTCTTTATTGATCCTGCTTTACTTTTCATGAATCCTTTCAGTTTTAAGATGCAAGAACTTCTTTCTACTTGGAAACATTTTTTTAATCTTGTCTTGATTAGTTCTTCTTCCATTTCCCCCCTTTACTTATTACACTTATATTAATTGGCTGTTACAAAAACTGAATAGTTCCTATATTTCATATCTTATTTGATATATTTCCAACACTGTGTTTTTGCTCTGTGTTCCATGAAATATTGTCAAATTTAATTTCTGACAAAGCAACTGAATTTTTGTTATTTCTAAACATTAAGAACAAATTAACAACAATTTCTTTTTTTTTTTAAGATTTTATTTATTTATCTTTAGAGGGGAAAGGAAGGAGAGAGGGAGAGAAATATCAATGTATGGTTGCCTTTCATGCATCCCTGCTGGGAACTGGCCTGCAGGGAACCGGCCTGCAACCCCGGTATGTGCCCTGACTGGGAATCGAACCGCGATTGTCTGGTTCGCAGGCCCGCGCTCAATCCACTGAGCTACACCAGCCAGGGCTTAACAACAATTTCTTATTCTGTTGGTAGGAACCAACAGAATTTCTATCAGTCTGATAGAAATATGCTCTTGATTTTCTGAATTTTTTTCATAATTCCCTCCCCTGGGATTCATTTTACTATTATTTAAATACTAATTTTTTTTCTTGCCCTGGCTAGTGTAGCTCAGTGGATTGAGTGCAGGCTGAGAACCAAAGGGTTGCCGATTCAATTCCCAGTCAGGACACATGGCTGGCCTGCAGTCCAGGTCCCCAGTAGGGGACGTGCAAAAGGCAACCATGCATTGATGTTTTTCTCCCTCTCTTTCTCCCTCCCTTCCTTTCTCCCTAAAAATAAATAAATAGAACCTTTAAAAAATAAAAATATTTTTCTTATCTCATGAATTTTCTTCATAAGCGTTTCAATTGTAGGTGGCCCATTCTTATGTTTGATATAGGTTAGGTTTGATCTCTATGTTGAATAAGTGATTTTTTTGCCAGTCATTATTTTAACAGAATGAGAAAGATGACTTAAGCCTGTATATAGCTGGAACATGTTGACCTGAAAGGCTTCTAATTTAGAGCAATAAAAGAGATTTCTCTTATATGGTAAGATGAGAAGCTTTCCAGAGAGAGTCAGGAAGGTTTATCTTTAGGAGGCCAACTATCTACTTAATAATTGTTCCCCCTCCCCACTAGAATATCCATTCATTTATTTTAGTGATCATTATTTTCACTTATTTCAGAGTAAATGTTAAACTTAGGTGTTTCATAATTGCATTCTTCTGCATGTCTCTTTGAAATATTTTTATTTTAAACTCAAAAGTTTAAAACATTCTTCCAGAGATCATGTCAAGCACTTTTCAGATACTATCTTATTTAAGCCTCAAAGTAATTATTTTCTGTGAGTTAAACAAAGAAACTATGGCATAATAAGGTTAAATAAGTTTCCCATAATTTCATAAGTTTGGACTGGATCATAGGCAGTATGAATCTAAAAACTGCAATTTTTATCACTGGGACATAATATTTATTTCCTATCATAGTACTTACCTGCTTCTACTTTTCATGACAACTATTTCTACAGCTTATTACTACTATCATGTTTCCTTTCTAAATTAGTCATGTTGAATTTTGTCGAGATTTGACTTTGCTATATCTATCCATAATGGAAGTTTTTATTACTACTTCCTAAAAAATATATACCAAAATAAATTTGTCTCTATTACAATATGGAACCTTAATAAGCTTCCTCAAAGTGTTTGTGGGTGCAGTTTAATTTCTTTAATTTTTATATTTATATTCCCATACCTGACTCAATTTGGAATGGAGGCAGCATAGAGATAAATAGTGTTCAGGTTATTTTGCCCTGTGCTCTTGATGGTTTGAACAGTTTTCATAAAAGGGTGTTTAACTTTGTGGGCCCAAGACATCTGGTTGGGAACAGGAGACAGATTTCATCCCCCAGGCAGTGAGCGGAGCTGCACTCCAGGCTTTAGCCAGGCGGATACTGCCAAGCTTACAACTATTCAATGTTTATCAAAAGCTGAGTTCAAAGAAACAGTATTTGCGGAGGACTGCCTGAAGGATGTACACATTTGTGTTCCTCTTGTTTCTAGAAAATATACCATTTGGTTTTCCTAGGTCTTCAAAGTGTATATTATATTATTCCTGTAATAAGTATCCTTAGATTGAATCATGCTACATTAGATGTCATCAACCTATGTTGAGAAAATCTCCCAGAAATGAGTCTTAGGGAATCCACACTAATTTTTCATTAAAGGTAATGTGAATTTTAATATAGACTTTTTAAATGTTTTAGTATATATTTTAATCATTTGTGAACCAATAATAGTACTAATGACTATGAAATTAACTGGTTTTACATTTGTGCCACTAGTGAGTTGTGTAACATTTGGGGATTGGCTGCCTTAGAAAGCTAATATCTTTGTAGAGTCACTGGCCATCACAGCTGTATATCGCACTTAGTTTAATATCCTAATTACCTTTGTTTCCTTCTATTATTATTCATATTACCTTCATCTATTTTTTAAATCCTAATATGACACCTTAATAAATTCCGAGTAAAAGCAATAAAATAAACTAATTAAATTAGTTAATTGCCTGAAGAAATCAGAGAACAACTTTGATAAAAATTTAACAGTATTTTGTAGGATCCAACAAAAAAGCCAAAACATGATTAGTTTTGAGTTCTTGATGACCTTAAGAAAAAAAGTGAATGTACTTTTCAGGAATCTAGCTATTTCTAAGAAAAATAAACATTCTACTCAACACCTCTTAATAAAAAAACTGTAATATAATGCAATCTTCCTCAATACAGGCTAATTTTGAAAAGAATTTTAAACTAGTTTTCTAAATATACGTTTATAGAATATCAACTAGGATTATTTCAATAAAAATCAACTTTGTGTAGTAGGTGCAATGTGGTTAAAGAGAACAAAAACACATTCAGTTAATAATTCCTTTGAAGTGTACATATATCTGTCCATAATGTAAAACAGAATTTTTACTTGCATTATTTAACTTCTAACCCTGTGAATATTATGCAAACAGACCTTCTGCATATGCATACTTTTGCAAACAATTTAATTATATTTGGTAGATACATTTAAATATAAAAAACATATGTTCCAAGCATAGCTTAACATAATTCTGGATATATAGCAAGTGTTTTCAGTACCTATTAATTATTATTTTAATAACTTATGGAGTTAAAAAATTAGTGGTGTTAAAAATAGCTTTTCAAATATTATATTTGGCAGGTAACAGGCAATTGCTAATTAAGAAGATATTTATATCATGACATTTATAAGACTATTACTAATATTTGTAGTGATAGATATATCTATTCTACTATACATTTATATATCTATATAATCTATGTTTGTAATGTTTTTCCACTTACATTTTAATAGATTTTTATTGCTCACCTTCCCTTAATTAATAAAACAATGCACGTAATTTCTATTTGCTGCTGAATTAACCAATTGTAGGGCAAGGGAAAGAGAAAATAAAAATAAGTGCTACAATTGGTGCCTTAATATTTCTTATTCTAATTTAAAAAATGGGTCCTCTGTGAATAATTCAGTTTTAATATGATTTTATGCATATTTGCTAAACATGCTTATTACTAAAATCATTTATTGAATGCTATTCACAGTCACTAATGTAGTACAATTTTATTCAACATTACACACATATTTCTAGTAGTGGTTAGATGTGGAAAATCTGCAAATTTAATCTCAGGATAAGGAAAAAAAATTACCAAGATTTTATTCTCATGTATTTAGACTACGTGCTTTAAAGAATTGCAGAAAAACAAAGGCTGATGATTTTAAGCTCCCCTTTTAGTTTATTACTCTATGAATATTTATAAGTTGAATTAGTTCTCTTTCTCAGATAAAAAAATGAAACAGCTCTGAAAACTTATATTGAACCAAGTTTTTCACAGTATGTGTTTATATAACTAGGCAAACTTTATAATGGCTAGAGATGGGTAAATATTTAAATAAATGGCATCTTTTTCCTCTTCATATTTTTCTTGACAATTTAATTACTTGCTTAAGTTAAAATAAAATAGAAGGATAGTCATATAGATGTATGAAAGATGCTATTTGGACAGTTTTATTCTATGATTGTGTACTATATTTTTTTACAGGAGAATTCTAAAAGTATCTTAATCCAATTCTTGGGAAAGAAAACATGACATGACTATTAAATTGCATGTATAGAATCAAATTCAAACTGTGGACTAAATTAACCACTATCTATGATCAGTGATTGCATTCTTATACAAAGATGGACATTAGATTATAATAATTTGAATTTTATGTAAATATAGAGTAAAACCCTTTGATAAATTACCTCACCAGGCATCATATTCAGTTATATTACATATTAAATTACAATTCTTAGATCAGCATCATGCACCCGTTTTACACTGAGCATACAAACTGTATAATACAAGTGTTATCATTATAACCAGATAGTGATATAAAATGGATTTTACTATCTGTATTTCCAGTTAAGAATGCTTTTTTTATCAGTGTGATCCTACTTTACATTCTCATTGAACAAAACTTCAATTTTTCCATCTGGATTGTCATGAGAAAAAGTAATGAAAAGACATCTATGTAACATAACTCAGGAAAACTTAAAATTCAAAAAGAAGAAATATTTTAAAAGGTCAAACAAAATTATATGCTGGAAAGAATAGCAATGTTTTATCATAGATTAAAATAACTTGGAGAAAGACCAGGAAAGAGTAAAAAAATGGCTTAATTAACAAAATTATAGTTTTAAATGGTTCATTTGTTAGAACAACACCATATATTAAAACCCCCTATTATGCAATTACTTTAAATCTTCTTTATAACAATGCTCTGGCTTGTGTGGCTCAGTAGATTGAACATTGGGATGCGAACTAAAGGGTCACCAGCTTGATTCCCAGTCAGGGCACATGCCTGCATTTCGGGCTAGGCACCCAATAGTGGGTGCTGGAGAGGCAACCACACATTGATTTTTCTCTCCCTTCTTTCTCCTCTCTAAAAATAAATAAATAAATATTTTTTAAAATCTTCTTTATAATGAGCATTACAGAATGTTATTGTTATCATACCAAACCCAAAGGTACTTTGTACTTTTATATATATATATATAAAATGTACATTTAAGAAGGAGGCATTCAGCAAGCTGTTAACTTGTCATTTAAACAAGCATTTTAGCTTGATAACAATAATTTCATGTTTGAGTTAGACATGTAAAAATTCTTATTTCTATGATTTCCAGATGTATGCTATCTGGTTATTAGAAATTGCATTGGTGTTCATCTCACCTGAAAATGCCAATGGGAATTTCATGAAGAGTCAAGTTATATTATTATCACCAGGAGTAATCAAAAAGTACCCAACCATATTTAAAATATTTAGTAAATTCATTAACTATAAAATTAAATGTAAGAATGGATTGTCAGAGAAGAAAGAGCACCTTCCCCCCTACTATGGACAATTTTAAACCAGAGATGATTCACTTTGTTTCCATTTTTGAAAAAGATATTAATACCTCAGTCATATTTATTTACTTATTTATTCTTTTGTCAGTATTATAAGTGCACTTGATTAAAAATAAATTTACTATATTATTCATAAATAACAGTGTTGATTTTAATATTTTTTGTACAAGCCCTTTAATCATTGCTTGAAACTTTTATTCCTTCTATATAGTTCATATTACTTCTTTTTACACAATGGTCCCACAACTCAAAAATAGCATAGTAGTATATCAAAAAAAATAATGTTAAAATTCTTCCACTATTCTAACTGAAAACTATTTCATATCCTAAGTAAAGGTCTTATTTATATAATAAATGTTATAATTTAATAAGAGTCTGATAATTTTCATTATGCTAATCAGAGAAGATAATAAAATGTATTCTGTTAAAATAATCTTTTAGATAAAAATTATTAAATTTTCATAATCTAATTGAGATAATATGATATATATTGGATATTTAGCAAGTCAAAATTATCTTACCTTTTTTTAAAATTTAATTGTTGTTCAAGTAAAATTATCTCCCCCACCATCTTTTTATTGAGTTTTGAAATTCTTAGGATATAATCCTAGCAGTGGAATTGCTGGGTCAAAAGGCAGGTCGATTTTTATTTTTCTGAGAAAAATCCATACTGTTTTCCATAATGGTTGTACCAGTCTGCACTCCCACCAACAGTGAACTAAGGACCCCGTTTCCCCACAACCCCTCCAACATTTGTTGTTTGTTGCTTTGTTTATGATAGCCATCCTGACTGGTATAAAGTGGTATCTTATTGTGGTTTTAATTTGCATCTCTCTGATAGCTAATGATATTGAGCATCTCTTCATGTGTCTCTGAATGTTCTGTATGTCCTCCTTGGAGAAGTGTTTGTTCAAGTCCTTTTCCCATTTTCTAACTGGGTTGGGTGTCTTCTTAGAGTGGAGTCGTGTAAGTTCTTTGTATATTTTAGAGATTAAACCTTTGTCTGAGGTATCATTGGCAAATATGTTTTCCCATACAGTTGGTTGTCTTGCTAATTTAATACTGTTTTCTTTAGCCATGCAGAAGCTTTTTATTTTGATGAGATCCCATTTGTTTATTCTTTCCTTTACATTCCTTGCTCTAGGGGACATATCAGTAAAAAAGTTGCTGCGTGAAATATCTGAGATTTTCTTGCCAATGTTCTCCTCTAGGACTTTAATGGTGTTATGACTTACATTTAAGTCTTTTATCCTAAGAATCCTAAAACATCAATATCAAAGAACCTATGCACCACAATGTTCATAGCAGCACAATTTACAATAGCCAAGAGTTGGAAGCAACCTAGGTGCCCATCAGTAAATGAATGGATCCAAAAATTGTGGTACATATACACAATGGAATTCTATGCTGCAGAGAGAAAGAAGGAGCTACTACCCTTTGCAACAACATGGATGGAACTGGAAAGCATTATGCTGAGTGAAATAGGCCAGGTGCTGAAAGACAAATACCATATGATCTCACCTTTAACAGGAAGCTAAACAACAAAACAAACAAGTAAGCAGAAAAAAAAAAAACCCAAAAAACAAAGACACTGAAATAGAGAACAAGGGGATAGTGACCAGAGGGGAGAAGGAAGGGAAGTTAAGGGGAAAAAGGGGGGAGGGATTTGGAGGAACAAATAGGAAGGACACAGGGACGAGAACTAAGGGGGGGAGGAAATGGGAGGGAGGTGGGGAGCAAGGGGCAGGGGAGGCTGGGATGGGAAAAATAGACAAAAAACTGTACTTGAAAAATAACTAAATAAAATTAAAAAAAAAAAGAAATTCATAAGGAAAGTTCAGATATCTTTCTTTGGTGGGAAAATAAAGTTTAAAAAAGAAAATGACATAGATTTGCTGTTTTATGCTGCCATACTTCATATTCTCAATCATTTGATAGTGCTTAGTAACCCTCCATTTCTGACAAAATTACTGGCTCAGTTGCCAGTATGCTTCATAAAATAATAAAATATAGATGGAGTCATATTTAAGTATCTGTGTCTATTATGGGGAATTGCCTTCTGGAGTCATGCATTATTAAAAGTTTCTAACAAGTTATAATGGATGTAAGATAATAGAATATCATGTATAATGAGTGATTTAAAAGATTATCTTACTGGGCTTGTCAGTGGTTTAAAATATAGATAATAAAAAAGAATAAAAATATTAGGCTCAAAGTTTCTCAGGTTCATACTTAAGATGTTCATTTTTTTCTCATGAATCTTTTATAGAAATAATGACTTTTTATTCTTGAAAACATTATTTTTAATTGTATTTATTGGTGTGACATTAATTAATATAATTATATAGGTTAAAATTGTAGAATTCTGTAATATACCATCCATATAGTGTATTATGTGTTTATTACCCTAAATCAAGTTTCCTTCCATCACCATTTATCCCCCATATGCTCTTCCACATGCATTCTGATTATCCTCTGGTGATCGCCATACTCTTGTCTGTATTTATGAGTTTTTTCTTTTTTTTCTTAATGGCTTCACCCAGCCCAGCAGATTTCCTCCCCTCTGATAGCTGTCAGCTGGCAGTGTGTTCTCTGTCATTGAATCTGCGATTATTATGTTAGTTTATTTTGTCCATTAGATTCCATTTATGAATAAAATCATATGGTACTTCTCTTGCTCTGACTGGCTTATTTCACTTAGCATAGTATACTCTAGGTACATCCCTGCTGTTGCAAATGGTAAGACTTCCTTCTTTTTTATGGCCAAGCAGCATTTCATTGTTTAAGTGCCCTGCCACTTTTTTATCCATTCATCTGTTGATGAGCACTTGGGCTGCTTCCAAGTCTTGGATATTGTAAATAATGCTTCAGTGAAAATAGGGGTGCATTTATTCTTTCAGATCAGTGTTTCATGTTTCCCTTGATATATTCCCAGACATGGGATTGAGGGGTCACCAAGCAGCTCCATTTAAAAAATTTTTTGACATAATTCCATACTGCTTTCCACAGTGGCTTCACCAATCCGCATTCCCACCAATAGTGCATGTGGAATTCCTTTTTCTCTATATCTTCACCAGCACTTGTTGTTGGTTGTTTTATTCATGATAGCCACCCTGATAGGGTCAGGTAATATCTCATTTTGGTCTTCATTTTCATTCCCCTGATGATTAGTGATGTTGAGCATGTTTCCATCTGACTATTGGCCATCCATAAGTCATCTTTTGAGAAGTGTCTATTCAGGCCCTTGAGCAGTTTTGAATTAGATTTATTCTGGTGTTGAGTCTTAAAAGTTCTTTATAAATTTTGGATATCAATGCCTTACCAGATTCGCAGGCAAATATGTTCTCCTATTGAGTATGTTATCTTTCCACTTTGTTGACAGTTTCCTTTGCTACGCAAAACTTGTTAGTGTCTGTAGTAGGTACCCTGGGCCTTGGGTGGAAATACGGAATTACACTTTACTAACCAGACCTATTGAAGCAGGATCTGCATTATTACAAAATCCCCAGGTTATTCCTAGGCACATAAAAATATAAGAGTTACTAATATTTTAAAAACTAAGGAAATTACTCATTATAACAGATATTTTCTCTATAATGTACTTTGACAGTGTTCCTATTTATAATTTGATGTCCCAAAGATATTGAATTTATGTGAGTTTCAGTGTCAGTTGGGGAAACCCTGAATAGGAGCAACAGTTATTCTCAAATTGTAATCCCTAAATTAGTGAGCTCAACTCTGCTCATGACAAGTAACACCTGGCTTTTCTTTTCTTTTCCTTTTTCTTTTCCTTTTCTTTTCTTTTCTTTTTTTTTTTAAATAAAAAGTATATGCAGGTCTCATTCTAGACTGAATGGTTAGATATAATTTAAAAATAAGTCCAAAAATTGTGAGGATGACTCAAGTCAAGTCATGTTTTAGACATAAAAACAGGGAGCTTATCTGCTAATAAACTGGAATCGCTACTTCCCTTGAACAAAAATTTTGTCATAAATGGTGTGGTTAGTGTACAGCATATTTGTGTTGTACATTCTAAGAGCTACTGAAAATTTAGAGGATGTTAGCCAAATGCCCATGAGTGGGTAAATGGATAAAAAAAATGTGATACAGTCAAACCTGAGTTCTAAGAGTCTCCCATCTCAAAAAATAAAAAGGTTCTTGACCAAGTTTCTCATGTAAAAAATGTTTAGCTGTCAAACAGAATTTCAGTTTTCATTCCAATAACACTTTCATGCTGATACTATATGACTAGTCAGAAAATGATTAGATTTTTTTAACAAATTGCTTCTTGAATAGTCATCTGGAACTAATTAAGTTTGAGAACAGTGTTTCCACTGTATGTAGATACAATGGTATATTTTGCAGCCTTTAGAAAAATGAAAATTCTGTCACATGCTACAACATGGATGAACCTAAAGAGAATTATGCAAAGTGAAATAAGCTAGTAACAACAGGACAAATACTGTAAGGCCACACTCCTGTAAAGTGTGTAATATACTCAAAATCACAAAAAAAAAAACCAGTAAAAATGTGATTGTCAAAGACTGAGGTAATGAAGGAAGAACAGTTAGCATTTAATGGGTATAATGTTTCAGGCTTGTAAGATGAAAATATTCCAGAGATTTGTTGTACAAAAATGTGAAAACTCAACGCTGTGGAATGGTACACTTTAAAATTGTTTAAGAATGTTTCCATATCTTAACGTGAGGGTGCATATATTTTTTCAGGTAAGATTTTTGAGTTTCTTTGGATATATGCCCAGAAGTGGAATTGCTAGGTTATAAGGCTGTTCTATTTTTTATCTTTTAGAGGCAGCTACATGCTGTTTTTCATAGTGTTTGCACCAATCTGCCTTCTAAACAACAGTACACTAGGGTTCCTTTTTCTACACCCCCCCACTAACCATTATTTGTTGACTTATTGATGATAACTTTTCTGACAGGTGTGAGGTAGTACCTCGTTGTAGTTTTGATTTGTTTTACTCTGATGATTAGTGATGTTGAGCAACTTTTCAAGTATCTATTAGTGATTTAGAAGAAACCATGTCCATCAGCAGACAAATGGATAAAAAAGTTGTGGCACACATATACAATGGAAATAGTCATAAAAATAAACAAATCTTACTGTTTGTGACAGCATGGATGGAACAGGAGATTATCATGCTAAGTGAAATAAGCCAGACAGAGAAAGACAAATACCACATGATCTCACTTATATGTGGAATCTAAAGAACAAAAGAGATAAACAAACACAATAGAAACAGACTTATAGATACAGAGAACAAACTGACGAAGGCCAGAAGGAAGAGGAGCTGAGGGACAGGGTAAAAATGGTGATGGGATTAAGAAGTACTAGCTAGCATTTACAAAATGAGCTTGGGCATATAGTTAACAATACTGTGATAACTATCTATAGTGCCAATGGGCACATGAACTATTAGAAGGAACACTTTGTAGCCTATATGAATGTTGTTTGTATGGAAAATAATACGAAAAGTAATAATATAAAAATAAAGCCTGTACTTCATGTACTTGCAACTTTTATTGCATTCTATAAATAAATATACCAAATATATATTTTGTATAAGTCTTCATTTATGTCTAAATTAAAAGACAGGGAGTCATTTGTGATGAAGGCAAATTTCTCTGCAGTGACAGGTCTGCTGTGTAAAGTCCTCAGTTGTTTAGGACAGTAGGAAAATGAGTATGTGTTTGTGTGTGTGTCCACAGACGCTACTGCTGTGGAGCAAGGCCCCATAACTGTGTTCATGCTTCTACACAGAACCATTCTAAGGCCTCTTGGTATTACCTCATATACTATATACAAACATGCAGCTTTTTCTATGCTATGCTCTTTCAGTGGGACGCATACATAGTATTGTCTTATTTCTTGTTCTGAAGTTTTTGACCACTTTATTCCAAATAATATATATATATATATATATAATATTTTGTATTTTGTTACATAAATATCAAATAGTAATAATATGTGAAGGAGCCGTTTCTTAATAATGAGGAGACAATCTTTTACCTGCTGTGGTGGTTATCACATTTTTGAACAAGAAAACCAAGATAACTTAAGCAATGTTATTATCTAAATTAAAGACGTATAAGTTTCACAAAGAACACAAAGTTAGGAATAAACCAGAGCCACTGACACAGGAAAACTAGAAAAGCATATGCCATGTGTCTCAATCACTCATTGAAATACCTCTGCATTTTAGGTTTATTTTTCTTCTTTATCAACAGACTAAATTTTATGCTTTTCAGATAATATCTAAAAATGGCCATCATCCAGGAATACTAACTTAAGTTCTTTATTCAAGTCAATCCTAAAGCCAAATTTTCCAAATAAGGGGCTTTTACTTTATTGATCATACTCCAGTCAGGTGCCTTTCTAATAAGTGATTCCTGTCATATTAATTGACCAAACACCTCAGCCCAGGTCAGAGTCAAGCTTGCTTGTGCTGTGGTTATATAAATGGTCCCTGAGAAGGAGAATTCCCCAGCATGTGTTATGTTGACCTTCTAAGGAGATACCACAGTTGAAGTAATTCTCTAGTATGTATAGTGAATCAGTTCTCAAACTTCTGCCCACATAAAAGCCCTGGAAGGCTTTTCTAATAAACAGATTGCTGGGCCTCAGTCCCAGAGATTCTGATTTAGTATGTCTGGGAAAAGGTCCAAAATGCACATTTCTAAGAAGCTGCCAGATGATTTTCATGGTAGTACTTGGGCCCCATACTTTTGAGAACCAATGGTGCAATGCAATGAGAACACATTTAAAGGCCAGACGTCCTATCAGCTCTGCTTCCACCATATAACATCTTAAATCAAGGGTGATGCACTCAATTGAACTATTTAAACTAAAAAAATAGATGAATTAACATTGAATTTTCATCCATAAGCTTTATTTTTAAGAACAGTTTCAGGTTCTCAGCAACACTGAACAGAAAGCACAAAGGGAGATTTCATGTAAACCTTGATGTTGTACGTGTACGGCCTCACCCATTGCTGACATTGTCTACCATAGAAGTACATTTGTTAAAATAGATGCCCAAAGTCCATCATTTTCATTAGAGTTCACTGTTGGTGCTGGGCATTTTAGGGCTTGGAAAAATGTGTAATGACATGTATCTGCTACTATAGAATCAGAGAGTAGTTTCACTTCCCCAAAAATCGTCTGTTCTCTGCCTGCTCACCCCTCTGTACAGCCAGCCCTGCCCTTCTGCAAACAATCCCTGGCAAATATTAATCATTTTATTGTTTCTATGACTTTACCTTTTTCCAAAGTGTCATAGATTTGGAATCATGCGCTATTGTTCAGATTGGCTTCTTTCACTTAGTAATATGCATTTCAGTTTCCTTTATGTCTTTTCACGGTTCAGTAGGTAATATCTTTGTAGCACTGAGGAACATTTCATTGCCCGAATGTGCCACATTTTATTTATTCATTCATTTAGATGGACAGCTTAGTTGCTTCCAAGTTTTGCAATTATGAATAAAGCTGCTGTATACATCAGTGAGCAAGTTTGTGTGAACATAACTTTTCAATCGATTTCTTTAAAAGCCAAGTATTATGATTGATGTACCCTATGTAAGAATATTTTTGGCTTCGTAAGAAACAACTAAACTTCCTTCAGAAGTGGCTGTACCATTTTGCACTCTCATCAGCAATAAATAAGAGCTCATTTTGCTCCACATCCTCAGCAGTCTTTTGGTATTGTCAATGTTTGGGATTTTGACCATTCTAATAGGTATGTAGTGTTACTTTAATTTGCAGTTTCCTAATATGTGAATCTGAGCATCTATAAATATGCATGCTTGACATTTGCATATAGTCTTTGCTGAACTTTTTAAGGTCTTTTGTCCACTTATTAATAAGGTTGTTTTTTTTCTTTAAAATTTTTTGTATTTTTTTCCATGACCATTTATCCCCCTTTATACTCCTACCACCCCACAATCACCACCCTGTTGTCCATGTCCATGAGTCCTTTTTTCTTTTTTGTTCAATCCCTCCACCCTCTAACCCAGCACCCCTCATAGCTGTCATCCTGTTATCTATAAGTCTGTCTCTGTCTTGCTTGTTAGTTCAGTCTGTTCATCAAGTTCCACATATGAGTGAAATCATATGGTAATTGTCTTTCTTTGACTGGCTTACTTCACTTAGTATAATGTTCTTGAGGTCTATTCATGTGGTGGCAAAGTGTAAAACTTTCTTCCTTTTATATGGCTGAGTAGTATTTCATTGTGTAAATGTCCAATGGTCATTTTATCCACTCATCTACTGATGGACACTTGGGCTGCTTCCATATCTTGGAGATTATATACAATGCTGTAACGAATTTATGGTTGAGTTTCTTAGAAGAGACCCTTAGTTTATAGTTTATATATTTTGGTTAATAATCTTATAGTAAATAGCTTTTAAAAATATTTTTCTCAACCTATGGCTTATCTTTTTTTTTTTGGATAATACTTTGGGAAAACAAAGCTTTTTCTAATTTTTAAATTTAATGAAGTTCAGCTTAGAAATTATTTCCCTCATATATTGCATCTTCAGTACTGTTTCCACAGTTTCCATGTCCTCAAGGTCATCTAGAGTTTTTCTTATATTATCTTATATTAAAAAAGAATTAAATACTCTCAGACTCTAAGAAATACATGGTTTCACATTTTACATCGTGGTCTATGTGCATTTGTAGTTAATTTTTTAAAGGGTATAAAGTCTGTGTATATATGCATATATTTAATATATATATATACACACATCAGAATGTTGAGTTGTTCTAGCATCACTGTTTGAGAAGACAATGATGTTACACCCTTTGACAAAAAGCATTTTTCTGCATTTATGTGAGATAATATTTGTTCTATTTATATCTTTCTTTTTTGTTTTTAAAATTTTTTCATGCAAGATGAATTTTATTTTACTTTATTTTTTAATTTTATTTCATTATTTTTCAAGTACAGTTTTCTGTCTATTTCTCCCATCTCAGCCCCCCGCCCCATGCTCCCCTTCCCCCCTTAGTTCTTGTCCCTGTGTACTTCCTATTTGTTCCTCCAAATCCCTCCCCTTTTTCCCCTTAAATTCCCTTCCCTCTCCCCTCTGGTCACTGCCCACTTGTTCTCTATTTCAGTGTCTTTGTTTTTATTCTGCTTGCTTGTTTGTTTTGTTGTTTAGCTTCCTATTAAAGGTGAGATCATATGGTATTTGTCTTCCAACCCCTGGCCTATTTCACTCAGCATAATGCTTTCCAGTTCCATCCATGTTGTTGCAGAGGGTAGTAGCTCCTTCTTTCTCTCTGCTGCATAGAATTCCATTGTGTATATGTACCACAATTTTTTGATCCATTCGTTTACTGATGGGCACCTAGGTTGCTTCCAACTCTTGGCTATTGTAAATTGTGCTGCTATGAACATCATGGTGCATAGGTTCTTTGAAATTGATGTTTTAGGATCTTTCCATTAATATTTTTTCTGTCTATTCTTTAAATACAACACACTTTAAAAATTACTGTACCTTGCCCTGACTGGTATGACTCAGTAGATTGAGTGCCAGTCTGTGAACTAAAGGGTTTCTGGTTCAATTCCCAGTAAGAGCATGTGTTTGGGTGGCGGGTCCAGTCCCCAGTAGAGTGAGGGTAAGAGGCAACCACACGGTGATGTTTCTCTCCCTCTCTTTCTCCCTCCCTCCTCCTCTCTCTCAAAATAAATAACTAAAATGTTTTAAAACTAAAAATAAAAATTACTGTAGCTTTGCAGTAAACACTATAACAGAAATGTCTTTGATGAGATAGCATTAGTAGATGGCACAGAGCTGAGAGAAGAATCTTCGAGAGTTAATACATTACAATGGAAATCTCCAAATCTGAAAAGCAAAGTGAGGAAAGACGAGAAAAAAGGAACAGAATTTCCAAGAAATTTAGGACAACTACAAGAGTAATACAGGCATAGTGGGGCTATCAATAAGAGAAAAAATAGAATAAAACTTTGGGGAAAAATGACTGAATATTTCTCTAATTAATGTCATACTACACAACTCACAGTTCTAGGAAGCTCCTAGTAAAGGAAATTCAATACATATAAAAACAACTTGTAGGTATATAATAAACTATGGAAAATCGAAGACAAAAACAAAAACAAAACTCTACTCATCTGCTCATCATTTGGTTTTCTTGAAGGAAACCAAAGGAAAAATACTACATGTCCTATTCAGAACTAAAGATAAGAATTGCATCCAGTTTTCCTTCACCATGCAAATAAGAGTAGAGTGAAATTATAAAGTGTTTCAAATAGAACTACCATCCCAGATTTCTCTACCCTGTGATATTATTCTTCAAAGTAAAAGGGACTCTCAGACAAATTAAATATTCTCAGACAAAAATTGAATTTGTGGCCAGTAGAATTGTCTTGCAATAAATGTTAAAATAAGTTCTTATCTAAACAAGAAAATGATTTAGGTCAGACATAATTATCTACATAAAGAAAGAAAGAATATTCAAAAATGCCTGAGTGATGATTTTCAAGGGTCATTAGTTGGGAGGTGAAGATCAAAATCATGATGGATTTTGTGGGGTTACAATCATGTTTATATGTGCTGTTTATAATTTTGACTCTTTCTGAGCAAGAGTCAGAGATTATAGGATACACTTCTATCTATGGTGTAGTTGAAACAACTCTTCTTGGTCAAAGATCACTTTTTTTACATTCTGAGGCAGTGTCTCTGGGGATGGTTGTCCTATAACCAACATAACCAGCAATATGAGTTTAATTACTTTGTCATTATGTAAGGGATTCTCAAAGACATTTTCTCCTATGGAGTGATTTTTTTTTCAGCTGCCTACTATACCATCATACACAAAGGAGTCACTGGAAAACTTTCTTTAAAACGTTTTGTTTTTCAGCTCCTACTTTTTAGTTACCTCTGTAAGCATTACAGCAGTCTTATAAAGTCTGAAAATAATCTTCCTTCTGCCAATTCTGGATTCCCTGGAAATTAACTCAGTTTGCATTTGTATGGTCTTGGGTTCCACACTCCCAGGACCTTTCAGTGAAGCTATCCCATCAATCACCTCTACTTAAAATTCTTCATTCTTTAGTTTATGAAAGTTCTAAAGTGGTTGTGTTCTTGGTCATTCTGTGACAATCTTGGTAAAGCTATTTCCATGGTGCTTTTACATTTAGCTTTTAAACTAACCAGAATAGACTAATGCCAGATGCTTTATATTTTTTAAAAGTGTTTTTTTCAGCAAAGTGACAATGTAGCACTTGCATATTCTCTTATGATAAGAAGATATCTGTATATAATTTTTACTGGGAGGTGATTTTACAAATAAAACATGCTATGTCTTTCTGACTATAAAAGTAAATGAAGATAAAAAATTAATTTTCTTACTCTTCATTGATTAAACAGATAGGTGTTAATTCAAAATAATGTATTTGAATGTGCATGAATATATACATATATTACAAATTTAGCTGCAAATATGTGAAATGGTTTATTTCTATATTAATATTTATTAATTATATTATTTTCCATATGAACAAGTGTAAAACTACTTTTGCCCTGCCCTGTTTATACACACACACACACACACACACTATGTGTGCTTAACGCATGGTAAAATGAATGAGAGCACGTACAAAGGACAGGTGAGAGGGAGTAGAATATATTATTTTAAGGTGCTTGTACTACCCATAAAACATTATAGTGTTATTTGAAAGTGCATTTGTGATTCATTGTTTTTGCATAATCTAAGATAACCACTCAAAAAATTTTTTAAAGTGTAGTTTATAGGCTGAAAAGGAGATAAAAATAAATTAAATAAAAATCTCACTTAAAACAACAAAAGGCAAAAAAATCAGTGGAAGACAAAAATGAGAACCAGACAGGAAAACAAGTAGAAGACAATAATAAATATGGTAGTTATAAATCTAACAAAATTAATAACCATTTTAAACTTCAAGGATCTAAATGTACCGATTAAAAGACATTGTCAGAGTGGATTAAAAACACGATTCAACGTATCATCAACAAGAAACCACTTTGAGTATAAATGTATATATAGGTTATGTTAAAGATATTCTAATGTCAATCAAAAGAAAAAGATTTATTTCAAACAGAATAAGCATTAGAACAATGAAAGTTATTGAGCATAAAAAGGTATATTACAGAATGATAAAATGGCCCATTATTCTAGAAGACATAAGCCTTATTGTGCAAATACCTAACAACAGATCATAAAATGCTTAAAGCAAAACAGTTAGAAATTAAAAAAAAAACCCTGGTGAATCTACAATAAAAGATGGAGATTCTCATTCCTCTCCAGCAGAAATAGACATATTCAGCAGGCAGAAAATCAGTAAGAAGGTGGCTGAACTCAACAACACTATCGATTAATGGGATATAATTGACATCTAAGGACTCCTTATTTCAACAACAAAAAATCACATATTCTTCTCAGGCTCACATGAAACATGCACTAAATAGGCCACATTCTGGGTTATAAAATACACCTTAACTAATTAAAAAATAGAAATCATACAATGGAATTGAACTAGAAATAAATTACAGAAAATAAATAAGAAATCTCAAATATTTGACATGAAAAACACTAATAATTAAATGGTGGGTCAAATAAAATATAAAAATAAGTTAAAAATTTTTGAATTAAATACAAATGAAAATACAACTTATCAAAATGTTTAGGATTCAATGAAAGTAGTATTTAGAAGAAAATCTATAGCATTGAATGCATATATTAAAAAGGAAGAAAGGACTAACAATCAATAACCTAAAGTTTCACCTTTAGGAACTAGAAAAGAAAGAGTAAGTTAAATCCAAAGTAAATAGAAGAAAAAAAGTACTAAAAATTAAAACATAAATTAGTAATATTGAATTTAATCAGAAATTAATAGAGAAATAGCAACAAAACTAAAAGTTGATTCTTTGAAAAAATGAATAAAATTGTTAAGCCTCTACCTTGGCATAATCAAGAAAAAAAGAGAGAAGATATAAATTAATAATATCAGATATAAAAAGGACACATGATTATAAATCTTATTGAATTAAAATATAATAAAATGATATCAAGAACTACTTTATACCCACAAATTTGATTACTGAGATGAAAGAGACCAATTCCTTGAAAAACTTATTTTGCCAAAAATTCCCACAAGATAAAGTGATTTGTATAGGTCTATACCTGTTAATTAAATTCAAGCAATGATTGATAACAGTTCAATACCCAGACATTGCTCAGCCCACTGATGAATTCTATCAATATTTTAAGCAAGAAGTTATACCCATTTTCACCCAGAACATGAAAAAGAGAACACTTCCCAACTCATTCTATGAGTACACTAATATCAAAATTGACAAATACATTAAAAAACACCCAATAACAACTATGCATCATATATACAAATGTCAAAATACTCAATAAATTATTAGCAAATTGAATCCAACATTGCATAAAAATTATATACCATGATCAAAGGTGATTTACATAACTTATGCAAGGATATTTGAACATTTGGAAGTCAATTAGTTTACTTCACTACATCAAGAGGCTACAGAAGAAAAGGCATATATTATGATTAATAATATTAAATTTTAAGTAAATATACAGAGTATATCTTGAGAAGGACAAGTCTTCAATGCAAAAGTATTCAAAATAATTTATGTTGATACTTCACTCTTGAAAAAGTGAAGCATATCTCCCCACTAAGTATGTGTGGATTGCACTAGAGACATATCTCCAAACAATATATCATGGTAAGGGGTGGGGTGTACCTTTATGATGTAAAAACCCCACAAATACTAGCACGGTCAGGTGAATATATTTGACGTTAACGGTGGAAGGTCATATTGACAGTGTGAACTTTTGGGATAATTTAATTAAAATGGCTCTTATTTTTTTTTTGGTCTTCCCCCTTAAAAAATATGTGTGCATATATACTGTATGTGTGTATATGTGTGTACATATATACATATATGTATGTGTGTGTGTTTCCAGTTCAATGCTGAGAAAAAAATCATTAAATGCCTATTGAAAGATATTCAAACAAAAGACAGAATAGTACTCAGAACTGTCAAGGTCATCAAAAGTAGGAATGTCTGAGAAACTGTCACAGCAAAAAGCATTCTAACGTGTTAACTAAGTCAGATGTGGTAATATAGGTGAGATCTTGGTAATCTAAAAGGACATGTTACAAAACCTAAGGAACTTGAAAGTAATGAATTTATTTTATAATAAGGCATTGATATTGTTAATTAATAGTGATGAATGGTTCATATTGTAAATGCTGATAAGAGGAGAAATTGGTTGTGGGGTGTTTGGAAACTTTCTGTTATGTTCACAAATTTAAATTTATTCTAAAATTTAAAAATATATTAAAAAAATGGTTTTTTCTTACTGTGCACCCACTTGTTTTAGCTGCCCTTCTGTCAAGAACATTTTCTCATTAGCCAGCATAATACCCAAGTACTCAGCACTACCATTAACAAGTTAACATTTCACAGAGTGAGGACGTTGTCTCCAGGCTTTTTACTTAGTCGTGTCTAGCGTTACCTCTTTGCCAATTTTTAGCCACAATTCTCACAGCTCACAATCTGCACACTGTCTGTATTTTGTTTACACCCTCATTTTTTAATACTAAATTGTTGCTACACATACCACTTTAATAAAGTGAAACTTATCAGTCTGAAGGTATTCTATTTTTTTTATATTTCCTCTGATAGAATTAGACTCATGTCTCCTGAATTTACAAACAAACAAGTAAAAACTTCTGTCTGGGCCTAAAAACAGAAAACATGATCTTTATCCTATTATATAATTTAATAAAAGTTAATTATGTATTTAAAATATATGTATTTAAGAAATAAATTAAAACAAAATTTGGTTTATAAGGGAAGGAAAGAAAAATGCAATTATATCTCAGGTGCTTAAGAAAGAGTATCTATGTGAGGGAAGAATTATTTAATTTTATACTTAAGATGTATTCAGAAAAATTAAAGTATGTGTAACTAGAGTTGGATCTATTAGTATTTGAAACCATTTTATCTGTAGGCCCATGTTCTGCATAAAAATCTCTAATGAGTATTTCTATAACATACCATCAATAATGACATCCTCAGGAATGTCTACTAAAATATATTGCCCACACTTAGTAGTGAAAAGAAGATGACATTCCAGAGGTATGTGCCAATCCACATAAATTTTTTACTTTAAGAGAAGTTTTACTGTAATCTTGCAAGACATATAACATTAAGAATTAAGGGGTTGTTAAATCAATCTGCAACAAATAAGTAAGATAACTGAAATATATGAATTATATAAAAAATTTTATAGTATAATGACAATCAGCCATTTTAATTAAGGTTTGATTTTCATTTTAAAATATTCATTCTTGAATTAATCCTATACAAAAATTGAGCCCTATGACTTAGAGAATCTATTTAAATTACTAACAACTTTAAAAAATAAATTACAACTACCATATTTCTCAAGAGGATCTATAAAGAAAAATAAGTTTTAAGACTTCATACCACAAACTCAAAATGCAAAATGAAAATCATGCCCCAAGGTGTATCAATAAAAATTATGCTGAAAAAATCTTCAAAGTGGGTAGTTACATATTTTTCTCAAGGCATATCTTTATTATTATTGTTGTTATTTTTGTTATTTCTTACCTGAAGAAATATTTATTGTTTTCTTTTTATTTTTAAAGAATTTTCATTCATTCATTTTTTAGAGAGGGGGAAGTGAGGGAGAAAGGGAGGTAGAAACATCCATGTGAGAGAGAAACATCAAAGGGTTGCCTCTTGCAGTCACCCCACACTGGGACCAGGCCATAATCCAGTCACGTGCCCTACCCATGACCTTATGATCTGTAGGATGACAGTAAGAACCACCAGTAAGGGATGGCCTTTGAATCAAAATTGTAGATCAGCTCTTTCAGACATGGGGCACATGAGAATCTTCAGGACCATGATTTTCTGAACAGTAGAAACACACACACACAGTGACTGGAGTGTTTATGTTTTCATAATAAACATGTTACAGTAATGTGCACATGAATGTATGTTTAATATACGATTAACTAGATTATTCATAACTTTAAAAAGGAATGGTTTAGTTGTATCTTTTTAGGAATCAATTTCACAGATTTATAAAATAAGTCATCATTGTACTGCTGAATGTTTTAAAATTAGTACAAATCACATATTCATAGGTACTTTTACTTCACTTGCTCCTTATTTCATCTTCATTATATAAACTTGAGTTTTACTTAGAAATATGTGTGCTTACAAAGCCTAGCTTGAGTAAAATGTATAGTTATTTAGTTATTAAAATAATTTAATAAAGTAATTTAATACCTTTCAATAATGTTAGAAATTAACTTTTAAACCCACAGTAATGACTGTTTATTGAGAGCTTACAATATAAAGTAACATGATAGATAATAAAGAAGATAAACATCACCCTGTGCTTTTTAGAACTGCAAATAAGTAATGAAAACACAAATAAAAATTCAGAGCAGAAACAAAAATAAGTAGTTAAAACCTGAAGCAATGTACACATAGAGTGTTAGATAATGATAAAAGATACAAAATCACAAAGTATTGATATCAATCTACCACAAGGAGCAAATAGTAAAGAAAATCGAATATATTATAAAGGGACCTAAAATATATCAATGTGGCAGCTACTTCTGCTGTTTTCAAGCTAATTTATGTGAGCCCACTAAAACAAATTCAAAGATATGCTCAGTTTCAAAACCAGCTGTCCTCATAGCTGAATAAGGTTAGACAAATTATTTATTACTGCTCAAGTCTCTCTTCCTGTCTCTCAGTTAACATATGGACATCTTCCAGCTCTCTTAATTTTCAATACTATTGGGACACAATCTCTGAAGGTGACATGTGGCATGTGTCACAATTACACTTATGGGACCAAGCAGATATTTCCCAAAAAATTATACACACACATAAACACACATGCACATATCTGTATTTACACATATGCACATACACATATATGCACACATATGTATCTATGTGAAAGTTTCTGGATGGCTTATATAAATATGGAAATTACACAGTTTGCTAGAAATCTATTGGTCTCAATTAGATATTGAATTATATGTCCTCAGATTTTTGCTAGTGGTTACTATTTGTATGTAATTAAAACTAGAGATGAATTTATTTAAGGAGAAAATTTAGAAACTTTAAAACACTGTAAAATATGAGGTGATAGTCTTATTATACTTAAATGTTGTATTTTATGTATATTTAAAAATGGAATTATACATTCAATTAAGACAGGTGCTCCTAGGCTAAAATTCTGTCCTTGTCAAACAAATTTTTTCTGTGACAAATATGTATGCTCTATTTTAAGACAAATTCACATAAATCCTTCATAATAATGTATTATTACACTTTTTCCATACTTCTGTTGAGATTTATTTATTCATAATGACATCTTTTGATCATCAAATTTTAATTAGCCATCAATTAACAGGTAGTTTCATGGATATGTATCATTACATAATCTACCCAGAAAGTATATAAAAGTAAAATTGAGATCCTACTCTAAAAAATGAACAATGGGTACACCTCAAACAAACCTTTATGCAGAAGTTGGTATTTTGAAATTGTTTCATCGATATATAAATTCAATAGTGTTTAACCACAATTTTGTGTGGACATGAAAAGAGTAACTGATGAAAAATTCATCATTTCTTTACAATTACACAGCAGTAGAACAAGAAGGGAGCTTCAATTTTTATGAAATTTGAAAGTTAAGGGGAACTAACACTGTGAAAAGAAACTGCATCTCAGTCCATACATTCTTGTGTGTATTCTAAATGATTTCTACTACTGTATAATCATGTCTTTTAAAGAAAATGTGCTGTGGAAAATCAGTGAGACCTAAAAATCAAACAGTGGGAATCACTGAGTCTGTGGTTAACATAAAATAGCTAATCTAAAGCATGAATTTTTTGGTACCTAGAGGCAAGGTCAGATCCACTGTAGTGCACTTAACTGAACAAGCTCTCAGCTTGCCGCTTGCATGCCATGACTGCTTCTCTGTCGGATTCTCATTGGACCCCAACATTCCTGCTGATAGATTTGTCTGGAAGATGACCTCTGGTTATTACGGTATGTTGTTTTCAGAGCAGATAACAGTGTGCACTCATTTTAGGTTTTCAGCTATAGAGATGCGTTAGATGAAAACGACCATATACTGGCTCCTAATCAAAGATCATAAACACTCTTACAAGGCCTGCTGTGTGGTACAATGCAGACTTTAGAATACCTAAGGACAATTCATTACAGAACTGTGGCAATACCAAAGGGCATTTTGAATCCATTTGTTCCCGTTTTTATTATATATTTTTAAAACGTTTAAACAAAATATGGTATTTATTTACATTTATATAAATTACTTATTGAACAGTTCCCATTTAATATCTATAAGCCTATTAGTAAGTACTGTGTATTTATGTTGACTAGGACTACTGAACTTTCACTAGTCCTATATACATTTTATCAGTGACTAGAATCAAAAAAAGTTTAAATGTAAAACAATTAAAGTAAGTTTTTTTAACTCATATTGACAATGTATTTGTGCATAAATATTTTGTTATACAATACAAAGTAAACCAAAACAAATAAGATAGTCACTTGCATACATAACAATGAAACAAATTTAATATAGCACAGTTCTCCTGCATATTTTCACATCACACAGATGGCTTTGGTAGCAGTAACATGGGATAAAAATTCATTGTTTGTATTAAGCTAAATCAAATGAGTTCAAGTTCAAAATCAAAATGTGTTTAGAATCCTGCAGTGTTTTGACAGTTTCACTCCGGCTTATTTACCAAATTTAGTGAGATCAAATCACCCCTCTACTCAACCCCTTTAATGTCACTCAGAGTAAATGCCAAGGACTTACAATGTCCTGGTATGCTCTGTATGATCTGATTTCTGCCACTCAGCTCCTACCTACAACTCTTTATTCAGTTTTGGATATAGCAGACAAACTGCAACCTCAAAGTAGAGCACTTCTTGTTCCCTTTGTATGGAATGCTCTGTTCATATGTTTGTTTGGCTTATCATCTTCAGGTCTTTGCTCAGATGACATTTTCTCTTTGGCTTATGCGATCATTCTGTGTAGAAACTCAAACCACCCTCCATCCATAAGCACACAAATATTTGGCATATCCTAGGCGAGTGCATGTACACACACACACACACATGCATATATGTATATATAGTCTGTCTATATGTATATAATGTATATGTCTATATGTATATATGTCAAATTTATACATGTATAAACTGTGTGTGTTTATAGTTTATTGTCTGTCTTCTCCTACTAGAATATAAACTTCATGCAGCAGAAAATATTGTCTATTTTATCCTCCTTTTATTCATTCTCAGAAATAACCTTCTGGAATATATCATCTGACATGTAATAGATATATAATAAATATATCTAGGTTGATTGATTATGCCATTGGGAATGTAGTCCACTTGTCTATTAAAGTGTGAATGTAAAGCCATAACAGAAATATGTTTTTTAATTAATTTTCTCAGAATTAAACATTATCAGTTTACTTAATCTATGTGTCCGCTTACTTGCTTTAAGTTAGCTTCCATTGCTATGAAAAAAATAAATAAGAAACATTTGTAATTTAGCTTAATATTTATTTTGTCATAATATTTTACAAACTTACAGAAGAGTTTTTACATAGTGTATAGTTAACCTTAAGACACTAATCATTTTAATGGTAAAATTATACTATTTAAATTTGTATAAAAATAAAAAGAATTAAGAGGCCACATTATTAAAATTCTAGCTATTAATCTATCAATATTTAATAATATGAACATCTTGGTGATATAAATGCTCATATTTCTAGATGATATGCTAAACTTTTAGTAATTTTATCTAATAATTTTTAATCATAATATTTAGTTAAATATTATAATTGTATTTTATTCTAAAATTACATACCACTTGAACTGTGTATGTGAGTGCATGTATTAATATGAAAATCAATTTGTATATATTAATGTGAGTTTTTGAATTAAATATCTCATTTTAACAAATTATAGTATAATAAATTATGAGATGCTATTTAATTCAGGACAAGCAGGATGTTTTTCATTGAGTTACATTCAAATCTGGATTAATTTTGCTGACATGTTCCAGTGTTCAGTTTTGAGAAATGTATATATAAGCGCACATAAATATATACATATAAACAGACAGAAATGATCTTCTATCCATCCAGAATTCCTAGTCTTATTAAACTGTTTCTAAGTGTTTTGTGCAAGGTTGTCTTCTTTACCCTGGACATTCACAGGTTTTACTGAATTCAGGGTTGAGGTACACTGTATAGAGCCACTGCAGATAGCGGCTTCATGGCACCTGAGAACACTTGGCTGATTACTTAGCCAAACGTTAGCTCAGGGCTTCATATCTTCTAGGGATGGAGACTTTCTGTGCAGAATGTCTGAAAGTTATGCATGTGTGGGGTCTGGATTTCCTTTGTCATATAAACCCTCAGTGTGCATCATTTCAACACTTTGAACAACTTAATCACTTTCCCAAGTTTTAATAACTTCAAGAGACATATCAATACATTGTAACTGGAAAGTATTGTGACTAAATTTTAATCATAAAATGATAAGTCTACATTAAGTTGAAGGTGCTTAAATTTTTCAGGTATAACACTACCATTAAATTTACACATTTTATAATTGTATTCGATCTGTGATATGTGTAGTATTTAAATTAAATTATTTCCAGTTTGAATATCAATTAAGGGACTTCTTTAGGTAGTTGAGTTTGGGAGATGGGAATTAGATTTATTAAACTGTTGAAACACAAATTGCACAAGATCAGTTTATCAACACTCATGAAACTCCACACTCTGGGAATACTGTTAAGACACAGCTCCTCCCCCTCTCATTTTTTCAACTTCTGTGATATTAAAGAAAGGCAGCAGTATGGGGGCTTATACTTAATACTGTTTGATATTAAAATATGTAAATTACTGCTCTTGAAATTTTGTTATCTCTGGCTTAGTCTTTGTGTTAAATGAGCAGTTAATGTATCAATTAAGCCAAGGAAAATTAACAGGGCACAGATTCTGAAAATGGTTTACCTTCTTTAGTTTACACATAGGTTTTGTCATTAAAGTGTAAGAGACATTTGTGGGGTGGTTTTTACATTTATTTTTTATTGTTGTTCAATTACAGTTGTCCCCATTTCTCCCTGTTGCTCTCCCTGGCCTCATCCAACACCCACTGTCAAAGACAATCCCCTTCTCACTGCCCTTGTCCATGGGTCCTTTGAATATGTTCCCCCTCTTTCCACTGTTAGCACTCTCCTCAATCCCCTCTGGTTCATGTCAGTTTGTTCTTTATGTCCATGTCTCCGGTTCTTTTTTGCTTATTTGTTAGTTTTGTTCAACAGGTTCCACTTATATGTGAGATCATATGGTATTTGTCTTTCACCACCTGGCTTATTTCACTTAACATAATACTCTCCAGGTCCATCCTTGCTGTGGCAAAAGGTTAGAAGCTTCTTTCTTTCTGCTGAATGGTATTCCATTGTGTAAAAGACGTTTGTGGGTTTTAGCATAATGCTAATGTGATAAGTAGTAACAGGGATAACCTATAAAAATACCTATGGAAGAATTTAAAATTGTTATTAATAAGGATGGAAAAAAAAGACTTTCTATCAAGACATCTAATGCCTTTTGTTTCTTACTTTTCAAAGTATAAAACATCTTCACTTTCCTATTCAAAATATTTCCACGGAAAAAATAATGCATATGTGGAAGATGAATTTTGAGGCTATAGTGTGTTTTAAAATTGCCTATAATCAATGGAATATTAGATAAAGACTTAAGATACGATTGGCTTAGATCCATAGAACCTGGGTTCACTTACTTGCTCCATGAACTTGAGCAAGAAATTCCCAATCTATCCTTTTCAGCCTTCTTTCTATAAAATCTGGTAATAATGCCTATGCTGCTTTCTTCTCAGAGTGCTTGTACAGATAAAAACAAAAAATAAATGGTGCATATTAAACTATCTTATAAGGTTTGTTACTATGCAAATACAAAAGAATTAAAATTCTAACACCATAGTTCACATAACTAGTAGTTCTATAACAGCTTCAAATAAAAAAAGAGATTAGATTTGCTAATGTGTTAACCTCAAAGGACTATTGATCCCTTTGAGGTTAATGCATTAATAACATAACAAGGTGAGTTCAAGATTTGCCTGAAGGGATGTTTTTTTCTGCTTCATTCTTTGTCCTCCATTTCCTTTTGTTTTTAACTGAAATTGAAAATGTAAACAATCTCAAAAATTGTCCCTGCTTTCTGATAATACAGAAAGCCAAAACAAATGAGACAAAAGAGTAATAAGTCATAATAAGTCATGGCAAAAATAATTAATAAATAAGAGCAATTAAGGAAACTTTCTCCTTGGAGTCTGTATGCTTGCTCTGCCTTTGTACATTTGAGCACCTTTAAGCTCTCCCTAAGTTTTATGTCACTGCTTTACATACAGATTAGAGCTTATGATGTCCCTATAAATGCAGTTCTGATTTTTTGTATTTAGTTTGGTACTTAAATCATTAAATCATCCATATCAGGATCATCTGAACAGAAACAGAATTATTTTTACTGCTGTCCAAGGATATCCCTATTTTTTCTTTTATCATATTAAGATCACACAGATGTGTTTTGGGACAAACAATGTGACTAGTAATATCTTCAGTTACTTTTGAGTAATTATCTTGCTTGGACTCTGTTTAACACAATATGAATACTAAAGATTTTTCTCCACAAGTCCTTTGTGAAATAACTTTGTTTAATGAGTCCCTTTGTTGCATAGTTATTCATGGATAATTCTAAGAATGAAATCGAGGAATATAAATTAGGAAAAGAAAGTGAGGAAAAATAGCTCTAATCCAGGGACTTTAAAGATGAGTGGGAAATGCTTTGTTTGAATAATTTAAACTGCAAAAATCCAAATTTTAATAATTGCTAATTTTTTGATTATACCCACACCCACCTTTGAGGCTTTTGTGTGTTGATCATTTTTTAAAAAATATCTTCAATTACAATTCTCAAAATATACATAAAAATGTTCTAAAAGTGAACACAAGTTAAAAAATATGTTTTCTTAGAATACCTGAATTATGGGTTTCTAAATCTCAGGAGTTGTCTTTTTTAATTTTATTAATTTATTTTTAGAGAGAGGGGAAGAGAAGGAGAGAGGGAGAAAAACACCGACATGTGGTTTCTCATGCATACCCTGCAATGGGGACTTGTCCTACAATCCATGCCTGTGCCCTGACTGGGAATCTAACCTGCGACCCTTTGGTTCACAGACCAGCACTCAGTCCACTAAGCCACACCAGCCAGGGCCTGAGAGTTGTCTTAACTAGGGCAATCCTAGCTGGAGAAGAAAAAGTACAATGTGTATTACTTTAATTTAAAGTTATGGGGGGATTATAAATACTAAAAATTTCATTCTATTTCAACATTATATATTTTTAAATCACTAGCCATCTGAACATTAATTAATTTATTTATTAAAATATTTTATTCATTTATTTTTAGACAGGGGAATGGAAGAAGAAAGAGAGAAACACCCCTTTCAATGTGTTGTTGTCTCTCATGTGCCCCCTACTGGGCACCTGGCCCACAACCCAGGCCTGTGCCCTGACTGGGAATCAAGCCAGCAACCCTTTGGTTCGCAGGCCTCACTCAATCCACTGAGCAACACCATCCAGGGCTGAACATTAATTTAAATAAACCAAAGTTCATATAATGCCACAGAATCGTGTTGACAAAATGGAGGAAGTTATTAAGAAAACCCACCCATTTTACCAATAAAGAAATTTGAAGACTAGAATGAGCCATTGTTTTTCTTAGGTCACAAAAGATATGTTGTACACTGACCTGGTTGATAAAAATTAGAACAGAACTCAGTGAAATAAAGCATAGGGTTAGGGCATCACTGGGTATTTTGTAGAGAAAAAACATTTAACTAACTTCAACATCAAAATAATTTACCCTGTGTTATTAAGATGTTAGTCCAGAAGTTTTTCTAAGCCATTTGTACAAATAGTATTTCTTTAATGACCAAAGTAATTTATGAAGAAAATATTTTCCTATAGAAACTTCCAATCTTAAAAACAATACATTTTAGTTGTCTTAGAAAATTCCATACTGTTTTCCATAATGGTTGTACCAGTCTTCAGTCCCACCAACAATGGATTAGGGTCCCCTTTTCTCCACAAGCTCTCCAACACCTGTTGTTTGTTGCTTTGTTTATGATGACCATTCTGACCATTGTAAAGTGGTATCTTATTGTGGTTTTAATTTGCATCTCTCTGATAGCTAGTGATATTGAGCGTCTTTTCATGTGTCTCTGCATCTTCTGTATGCCCTCCTTGGAGAAATGTCTGTTCAAGACCTTTGCCCACTTTTTAATTGGGTTGCATGTCTCCTTAGAGTGGAGTCGTGTAAAAATGAACCTGCCTTTTGACCCAGCAATTCCACTGCTAGGATTATATCCTAAGAACCCTAAAACACCGATCCAAAAGAACCTATGCACTCCAATATTCATAGCAGCACAATTTACAGTAGCCGAAAAAGCTATTGTAACAAATAGCTTATTGTAACAAAGCTACAATCAGCTTATTGTGAGCTATTATAACAAAGCTATTTGCAAATAGCTTCTAGTCGGAAGCAACCTAGGTTCCCATAAGAAAATGAATGGATCAAAAAATTATGGTACATATACACAATGGAATTTTATGCAGCAGAAAGAAAGGAGCTCCTACCCTTTGCAACAGCATATATGGAAATGGAAAACATTATGCTGAGTGAAATAAGCCAGGCGGTAAAAGAAAAATACCATATGATCTCACCTTTAACAGGAACCTAAACACCAAAACAAACAAGCAAGCAAAATATAACCAAAGACACTGAGAACAGGCTAGCAGGGACCAGAAGAGAGAGGGGAGATAATTTCAGGGGGAAAAGGAGAAGGATTTACCGGAACTAGTGTAAAGGACACATGGACAACAACTAAGGGGGGTGGAAATGGGAGGGAGGTGGGGAGCACTGAGGGGGTGAGCTGGGATGGGAGTAAAGGACAGAAAACTGTACGTGAACAACAATTTAAAAAATAAAAATAAAAATAAAAACAATACAATTACTTTGCTCTTTAGTCTGTGTTTGCAATGGAAGTGGAGAAAATTCCCTTTTCCACTAGTACTAACATTGATCTTTTAGACATATCTCCCTATGAAACAGAAGAAAATAATGTTTTAGATCAAAATATATGTTGTCTTTAAGTCCTTGGGTATTTTACCAAATTTTGTTTCTTTCTAATGCTAGAAATGTAAGGCATCATTTTTGGATCTGGAAATATTTTGTGGAACCCTAAAATCTTGTTTTGGTTTTTAGAAATTCAGACAGAATAGGTTAGTGAAAAAACAAATGTAGAATACAATGATACAATAATAAATAGGTAAATATATCACTGAATGTTTTAAGAGTTCACATTTGATTGTTTTGTGTTACACAGTGCATCTTCTACCCAAATGCTCACTTAATATATAAAGGAAATCTTTAAATAATTAAATAAGTAAAAGAAACATGTAGGTTGTGATTTTTAGTAAAAGTGAACATATTTTGGTCCTTTCCATAAATATTATATACTACATGTAAAGGATAGAAACTGAATTCAAATGTAGAAAATACACTTTTATATTTCATTCTGTATGTTTCATGAAAATTCTTTGCTTTTATTTCATACCTATTGTAGAAGATAATAACATAAAATCTAAAATACTCAGATCTTTTTCACCTTATAAAGTAGAAATATGTCGAAATTCTTTTTTAGGGCTGTATTTTACCTCTATCTACTAACTCTCCATTTCAAGTATTTGTAATCAGTTAATATCCTATCTTTTAGAAATATATGTTAATACCTTAAAGAAACCCTACTTGGAAGTTCTTTTAACTTACTATATAGTATTTGAATAATATGCTGATGTAATTGATGAATGATATTTAAAAGTTTTTCATGATGTAAAGGGCAATGCTAATTGTCGATGTAGGGAAACAACATTTTGATAATATACTGGTATTTCCCCCACTACCCAAACTACTAAAAACTATACCCTTTTTCCCTTCTGAATTCCTTTCACCTTTCAAAAAAGCAGTTCTTTACTAAAAGATTCTAACACATTCATTATTAAGGCTTTTTTAATATAGTGAGAGAAAATATAGGTAATGAATAGAAAGAAGAGTACTTCCTAATGCACTATAAAAAAAACTCTTCCATTTTGTCAATCAGTATGACTTACTTCTACCTTTTTCTTTCCGCTCATTGAGTTAAATTTACTCATAATGCATTTTATAAGAAGCCAGCAAATAGTCTCCTGGTTTCCAGAAATGAGAAACACTTCTTTTAGTCCACTGAAATGGAAAATAATTCCTGAATGTGTCACAAAATTACAGATTCACCTATCTTGCATGACAGTGGGAACCTCATTATAGCCCTCTTTTAAATTTTACAGCAAGGATGCTTAAGAGACTGCAGAATAATTTCTTAGGCACAACTTGCCATTTGTTTTAGTGTAGATTAAAGAGAAGCAAATAATTGCACAGGAGCAGGAGATTGCAAAATCATATATGTTCGCCTCTGAGAGGGAGAGAGAGAGAGGGATGACAAGCTACACAAATTTAGAAAGAAAAGTGCTGCTATTAAGCCTCTTAAGAAAAAAAAGTACTGGGCGATAAACTTAGAAAACTCACCCTTCAAGGAATAAAGAATGGCACTAATTCTACCAAACTCTGGGAGTGATTGAGCAAAAAGATGGCCAGGTACTTTGGATGGATTTCTTAGCCAGGCATTATCATTTTGGACTTGATAAATGATTAAATCTTACCTTTTGAAATGGGGATAATAAGTTCACTTTCTTTGCCATTATTTCACAAAACTTCTCACTCTTGAAAGACTCCTATAAGAAAGGATTCTATGCTCGACCCTTGCTTACAACTGAGCACAATGTTAAAGGAACAAGATGGCCATTTAGAATTTACTGAGCACCATCTGCCAGATCAATAATCTTGGTTACAACAATGAAAGTAAAATAGCACAAAAAGGTTCAGTCTCTTTTACACAAAGATGACAAATCTATTAGTCTTTATTAGAGGCATAAGTAATTTAACTTTGCTTTTGGTAGTAGTGATAGATTGTTAATTAGCCAGGGGTACACTTTCCTCTATCGCTTCTAGTAATTAAAAGCTCGCCTTTACAAGACAATATCCGTGGTTTCAGAGGAGGGTGTAAGGTTATGCAACTGTGCAGTCAAATGGAGCACAGCAAATAGTAGTGATCAGAATATTTTTTTAACCTCTCGCAACATTCCCCAAGACATTTTAAACCGGAAGGATCAAGATAAATATTCACTGTTTGTCCAATGGATTGCAGGTTTCTTATTTTCAGACTTATGATAGAGAATACATGGTTTTCTTTGTTCTTCAGTTCTCAATCTTCAGAAGGAGAGTTCACAATCATCACTCTTTCTGTAGATCGATGTTTATCTAAGTGTTTTTTTGTGTATTACAAATGACAGGTACTATTAATATATGCTTGAAGTAAAAAATGGTTTTTTTTATGGATTTGAAAGAGCTGAGCAGACATTTTTGGTGCAATATTTATACAGCTTTTATGTGATAAAACTGAAATTGTGAATGAAGAGGGATAATGAGTATTTCCAGAATTATTTGACCATAAACATATTTTTCCTCTATAAAACATAAGTAGGCATTAGGGGCTGGTTTTCTTGTGACCAGATTTGAAAAATTCTATTGCACTATTTATTCTGTAGGATGGACACATTTTTCTGGTTATGAATTACCTATGCAAACCTGGATATATAATTTAAATTTTCAGCCCTGGCTGGCGTAGCTCAGTGGATTGAGGGCGGGCCTGCGAACCAGAGTATCGCGGTTCGATTCCCAGTCAGGGCATATGCCTGGGTTGCAGGCCAGTTCCCAGCAGGGGACGCATGAGAGGCAACCATACAGTGATATTTCTCTCCCACTCTTTCTCCTTCCCTTCCCCTCTATCGAAAAATAAATAAATAAAATATAAAAAAAGAAAATAGTTTAAATTTTCAAAGCTAATTTTTTTCATACATAGTTAGGACCAAATTGTATATACTTCATATAGTTCCAAACTTAAAATATTTTATATGTATTAAATGCTTAGCACAGGACTGGACACATAGTAAACAATACATAAATTAGTAGGGGTTGTTAGTTTTTATTTTCCAAATTTGAAAAGTAGGAATAACACATAGTTAAATGAGTAAATGGGTGAATGAAAATGTGTATGTTGAGTGTCCATCTTGTATGCTCGGGGACTGTGGATCTAAACTGCAAATGCTGTTAGACAGGGTCCTTTCTGGTTATATTTCTGTGCCAGAGCCAGGTCTACTGTTTAACTTGAAGTAAGGACTTGTGTTTGCTGGGTAAAAAATTAAGTACTTTAGTGAATAAATATAATAAGTAAATTGAGAGTTCCATGTGAGTTGGAGTCTGTTGAATTGTATCACTTTGAGAAGTTGAACTTCCCTTTGCTATATCTGAAACTACAGCGGATTATGTGAAATTTATCAATGAAAAATACAAGCGTAAAAATTATTGAAATTTCCAGGTCCAAAAGTCAATATCTGGATTTACCCTTTCTGAATTTCTTGTAACGAGGCTTTTGTGATTTAAATTCTGCCTTCTAGTCAGAAAAAAAGTATCAGCAATTGTTCTGGTTGTATTAATGTGTTTTTAGCATGTGAGTTCCTCCTTATAAAGTATCAGTTATTTTACCTATATATACATATTTTTAAATGGAAGTTAAGGAGGAAGCTTTGCTTTACTTGTAATAATATAGTGGAGTTATTTACACTGAAGAATTGACAAAACTTCATTTTACTAAGCATGTGTATTAGAAATTTTAAAGATAATTTTTACAGGAAAAACACCCATAGCAAAGACTAGCTGAACAGCTAGATGAAAAATATTACCCACTGAAACTCCAAAAAAAGGTGAAATACAACATACAGTCATTTCTGTATTGGCAATCTATTTTATGCAATGGCGTTCTTTAACATTGAGTATGGGCGCTATTTCACATTAACAAGTTAAAGGCCTTCAAAGTGTCAGAATGTTAAATGATTTAACCAGTGACCTGCAAATAGTATTTAAAAATAAAATATGCTGTTTTTTAATGGCTGGTTTCTATATCTTTAAATTTGCAATATTTTACCACTTTAAGTTGTCAATTTCTGATATTGCTATAGGAGATAAAACAGGGAATTTACATTTTATTAATTTAGCATATTTCTCCTGGATGATGACATAATTACAATTAAGAATCGTGACTGCTTTTACAATGTTTGTATACTTAAGGTTTTTCTCTTCAAGTTTTAGTGTTTAACACCCTCGACAGTCTGAACATCCTTCCATTGGCCTCCTATTACCTAATTTGGGATGCAGCATAATCATTTAATACACACCATTACTTTCAGGTTAAGATAAAGTTAAATCTACTTTTTACCAAAAAACGATGCCTTTTTCTTTCAATAATTCCTATGGAGATAAAATATGGGTCACAATCTACCCTTGTGCCATACCATATTTGATTTTCCTGATTTACAAGGTAGAATAAGTAGTTTTTCTACCCCAAAACTAAAAGGCATGTCATCAGTTTCACAATAGGCATCTGATTAAATACACAAAGAGCTGATTATGGAGGGTGTCACTGCCCCACTGAGTCCACTTACATGTATCGACCAAGGAGAAATGGGCTTTCGCTCTGTGGCCAAACTCTCAGAAGGTTTCTGATTGCTCCAGTGTCAAACAGACAAAATGGGTTTTGATTGGGCATAGTAGCTGTCAGAGGACTCTAATGTGTGGGAGGCATTAATGCTGATTAGCCTCTAAGTGACCTGTAATGACCATCTAACTGTTTTTCTTCAGCATTTTGACATAGTCACCTTTTCTATTGACTCAGAATCACCTACACAAACCAATGTATTAGTTGAAAAAGCCAGAACACATTAACTATGTTTCGCTTCATTATAAAATGATGAAATAGAGTAACTTAATGATCCTGTGTAGAAATTGATATGTTTCGCCCAGTTTATTTTAATTCCAGAAAATGTTGCTAGTAGTCAATTAAAAAAGGAAAAAATAAGAAGAAATACTAGAATTTCTGTAAAGATCTCTTCAAATAAAATTGTAATTAGTAATATCGCATGTCCTAGCTACCCTCAATTCTTAGCAGAAATTTAAAAAAATCTTTTCTATAAAAAATGGCATATGATAATCTCTATATGTATTAGTTTTCACCTGGAATCTATAGCACTCCTATAAGGCTTCTCTTTTCTTTATACTCTCCTGTTTGCTTAATTGTCACAAAATATTTGAACTTTTATCTTTCTTTCAACATGTAAATAAACACCTTTGAATCATTCCACAGGACTCTAATATTGAAGCTAAATAGTTTCTGACTTTCTTTTTCCTCTCTCAATTGTAATTCCACATCTGTACCCATATTTTATTTACATTTAAATCTCCTTTGCTACCCTTATCTAATATTTCTATTGTTGTTCAAGTACAGTTGTTTCTATTTTCCCAACACAACTTTCTCCCACCCCACCTACCCCCACTTCCCACCATCAATCCTTCCCCCTTTGGCTTTGTCCATGGGTCCTTTATACAGGTTCCCTGACTACTCTTTCTCTTCTTGCCCCCATTATACCCTCTCTTTCCTCCTCTAGTTCTATGTTTTCTTATTTCTATATACAAGCACAATCACAATTTATTTTATTTAATAAACAGAAAGGGAGTCAAATATATGTGTGTGTTATATATATATATATATATATATATATATATATATATATAATATATATATATTATTCAGTGCTTTTATTTTTTATTTAATATATTGTGAACATTTTCCACACTAATACTATTAATAAAGAAGAACAGGCATCTCTAACTTACTATATTCCAGTATGTGCTGAAAATTATATACACTCAATGGTACATATATGTGTGTATATATTTATTTAAATATTACAATAACCTTATAAGGTGGTTCTGTTATTTTATTGATGAAGAAACAAGCAGAGAGCTTACGTAACTAGCGCATAATGCCTCACTGAGATTCTATTATAAACAGCCTGCTTGCAGAGAACTGCACTTTTAAATACTACACTGTACTTTCTTTTTGCAAAGAGGTCATCCTTATTCTTTTAACAGCTATCTGACATTACATAGTATAGATGTCTCATAAATTTCAAGCTTTCTTACTTAGTGGATTTTTAGCTTGTTCTCACTTTTTCAACATTGTAAATAATCTGACAATAAACATTCATGCACATATATTCTTACATACTTGTGTTGGTTTTTATCATACAGTTTTCTAGTAAATTACTCTTAAATAGTAGTCACATTTAAAATTTTCATCAGTAAAGAAACCTTTCCTTCATTAAAAAATTCAAACACATGGCTTTAATTTTTTATTGTTAGGTTGTTTCAAGATCAATGTGGAAATTTAATTACTACCTATACTTAACTGGTGTGAATATCATTATGTGATTGGCAAATTTGATAAGCATTCCATTGAAATCTTTACTAAGACATTCACAAATACTTGAAATAAGAAAGATAAAATTAGTGGCTTTATTCTGGGGATTGAAAATAAATATCATTTCTACCCAGCTTATTTATTGCTTCAATACATAAGTATTGTTAATTGAATAATACTGAATAGTATTTATAACTAGTAGTTTTATGCCACATATCAAGCATAAAATATAATCACTGATATGAAAAATATGTTATATTCCTATTCACAGAGTAGAAAACTAAAGTTCCACAAAGATTATATTGTCAAAGACAAATATCTATAATTTGCAAGAGCTGAGATGAGAATTAATGTTTGTCTGGTTGGAAAGCCCTCACTGTTATTCTCTACACCACATTTGCTATCTTAATTATGTTTTATGGCAGTAAGAAACAGATTTACTCAGGTTATCTCCAAAATGAGAATATTGACAATGCCCATAAATGCAAACAAGTGACTGCAAAGAAGAGCAGCATATATGGGGCTCTGGGGCAAATGGGGCCAGGGATTGGGACCCAGAGCCTGTGTAGAGTGAAAGGAAGCTCTATGTCCATGATGCCTCTCTGGCATCTCATGCTATCAGTAAACGGGGCTCGTTGGTTTTCTGGTTCAGGAGAGACAATTTCTATTCTCTTTGTAATACTCCTCAATAGTTCAGCAGAATTTTAGCCTTTGTTTCCTCATAGTTTCTATTGTTTCAGTGCACCTGCCCACTATATTCTCCTGGATTGCTTTAACTTATTTTTCCATTACCAATGATATATTTGGCAACATTACTAAGTGTTGGAGATGGAAGACCAATGCATGCTTTGTGGAAATAAATACATGGTTTATATCTGTAACTGATTTTATGGGGCTCCTCAAATTTTCCAAGGTGTTGCTTATTTCTTTTTGTATATATATATACATATATATATATATATCCATTATTTCAAATATTATTTAAAACTCTAATTAGTTTTAATGACATGAATCTAATATTACCTTTTCTAGAAATCTTCCCCTTGTGACATTCACATCCTTCATACCCAGATTAAAGTGTCATTTGTGATTTTATAAATATTGCATAAGGTGTAATTACTTGTTTTTGTTACAAGTATTAATTAATTCAATTATTAGTTCATATGGCCTGTTCATTAGTAAGTCTTCTGTGTTGGTTTGTGAGGTGCTCGGTGGCAAGATCCTTATTTCTTCTTCCTTGTAGTTCCAAAATATTAGACACTGATTGGAGCTTAATATGTGCTCAATATATATTAGTGCAATGGAGGATTTATTAAACCACATTATAGTGTCTCTATCTCTTCTCCAAGGGAACATTTTTTAAGGGCCTACCTGAAACCATGCATAATTTCTCCTCTTTGTATAGAAAAAATTTTGCATTAATCTCCTCCATACATTAATTTCTCCTTAATATTTCCCCTAAACATTAAGATGTTTAAATAATCCTGTGAGTTATTTAGTAAACAGAAATGCATTCCTTGAAATTTTTTTATTTTATAGTATTTATTTACTTTTAAAACACATATAAATCATATTCAGTCTCCACTTGTTAACTTTTTTTATTTTCAAAACAGTTGTATGCTTCTCATCAAACTCTATGATAAAAAATTCAAAATAATTGCAGAAGGACATATTTTATGTATATTTCTCACTCAAGGATTTCTTTTATCAACATTTGACATAATACTTCATCTCTTTATTAGATTGTTTTCCATTTCAAACCAAACTTTTTACCCACTGACAACTACTTTAGATCAGGTTTGAAAACACACATATGCATCTTCTAGAGACAAGGTTACCACTTGACCTTAAGCTCTTTCTCCTCTTCTCTGAAACAGTTGCATGTGTGTATAGAAGCATGAAGCTTGTCTGAAGATTAGAAGAAACATAGTTGGCAGTTATTCATTCTTGAAAATTTGGCACAGAAAGCAAAAGTACCTAACTTCAGTAGGGATATTTTTCAGACCAGAAGCTATTTCAACTCCACTTATTTAAACTGCCAACATTTCTTTCCCCAAAACATAGCTCTTCTCAGAAAAGGATGTTTCTTAGATAATACAAAATAGCCGCATAATTACAGTTAGATTGCAATATATATTCCAGATATGAGTGAAATTAAATAAATGCTCAAATATTATTGCCTATTTTTAAAAATTTAATTAAGTGGTACTTAATTTCAACACAAATTAAGACAGTGATAATGAAACAAGGACATAATTTTTTATAACGGAAAGAATATTACCTTTTTGCCATAGTTTGAAATCTTTAATGAAGATATTTGTAAACACCTGTTATCCAAACTTGTCTGGTTTGATATCAAACTTGTCTAGGTCTGGTTGCCAGTCACCTAGAATGCTTTAACATTCTAGTGGTTCTTGGAACCCATTTTTTAACTATATTCTAATTTAAATATATTATTATTTATGCTATTACAGTTGCCTAAACCTTTGCCCCTTTACCCTCCTCCATCCAGCCTGTTCTCCACTCCCACAGTACATGCCCGCATGAGTGTCTGTGTCCATGGGCCTTTCATATATATGCTCTTTGATCCTGTCACCTTCTTCCAGTCATCCCTCACCTCCCCTCAGCCCTGTAGCAACTGTCAGTCTCTTCCAGGTTTCTAAGCCTCTGGTTCTATTTGCTTGTTAGTTTATTTGTTCATTAGAATCCTCTCCTAAGAGAGATATTTTGGTATTTGTCTTTTACCAACTGGCTAATTTCACTTAGCATAATAGCCTCCCATTCCATCCATGCTGTCTCAAAAAAGTAAGAATTCCTTTTTTTTTTAACTGCTGTGTAGTATTCCGTTGTATAAATGAACCACAGCTTTTTAATCCACTTACCTACTAATAGACACTTAGGCTATATCCCAAACTAGGCTATTGTAAATAATGCTACTATGAACATAGGGGTGCATATATATTTTTTGAACTGGTGTTTCAGGATCTGTAGGGCATATGCCCAGCAGTAGAGTCATTGGGTCGAAAGACAGTTCCATTTTTTAATGAAATTCTACACTGTTTTTCACAGTGGCTGCACCAGTCTGTATTCCCAGCACTTGTTGATTGTTGACTTGTTAACGATGGCCACTTTGGCAGGTGTGAGGTGATAACTCACTGTGGTTTTGATTAGCATCTCTTTGATGATTAGTGATGTTGAAATTCTTTTTGCCTTTTCATGTGTCTATTGGCCCTCTGTATACCTTCTTTGGAGAATTATCTATTCAGGTCCTTCACCCATTTTAAAAATTGGATTGTTTGTCTTTCTGGTGTTGATTCATTTTAAGTTCTTTATATATTTTGAAGATTAAACCCTTATTCAATGTATCATTGGCAAATGGCAAATATATTCTCTGATACAGTGGATTCTGTTGTCATTGATGATGGCTTCTTTAGCTATTCAGAAGCTTTATAATTGGATATATGTAATTATATTTGCTAAATTAGTAAATACTGAATTAGTTACTATATTTAAAAAGCAGAGGGGATGCTTAACTTGGAGATCCTTTGTTCCATTATCAACTGGAGTGTTACTTTTCACTGCCAAAAACATTGACATCAATTCCATTTTTTCACTGAAGACACAGAGAGTAAGTACATGGGTAATTAAATTTTAATCAATCTTATACATCTATATACACATGAAGTATATGGTTATGTATACTAATATCATATGCATATATGCTCAGAGATCAGGATATGCATGCATATAAATAATTAAAGTATACAAAGACACCTGATGGTGAATCCTTAAAAATTAGTTTTGTTTATTTTGTATATGTGTTATTTAATTTGCATAAGTTGTACTGTGTTAGAAACCGTGCTCCCAACATTTTATTTCTGAGATCATTTAATGCTACTTTATGTAGCCCTAGCTCAGTCCTTCTGGCTGCTGCACAGACCTCCATCACACATAGATGCGTAGCATGCTCATCACTTCCTAATGAAAACTTACTTTAGGTTCCACTCTTTGCATCACACACAGTGCTGTGGTGAATGGTCTTTAAAATACCTGCCAGCTTCTCTCTGCTTAACCCCCGAGAATGCAGATGCAAGTATGTGGGACATCTGGAACTGTACTTTCACAGAATGGGCCTGTATTACTCTTCAAAATTAAATCACCCATTTTTACTTATGAGATAGTTTCTCTACACCCTCTCCAAATCTTAATTTTATCCTCGATCTTACTTTATTGCAAATCTCAAAATTGTTGCTCCTTTAATTCACACTTCTGTGAAAACTTACAATCTTGTAATGCCATGTTGATTACATATGAAGCTTCAAAATAAGCTTGCAGCTCTTGACTATACATTTATTCGTTCACCTGATTCTGAGCCATTCAAAATGACTATTAATATGTCTCCATATATGATGTGAATTATTTTGTCATTTGTTATTCTTGTTCAAGACCACATCAGCTCTTATTCCTCTTTATTACTTACTATGCATTTTAGAATGAGCTTGTCCAGCTTATCCAAATTTTTTTCTGGAATTCTGATATTAATTATATAATCTGATTGATTAGAAAAATTTGACACATTTATAGTATCTAATCATCTTAGAACAACATATGACTCCTTTGATATTAAAATACTCTCTATACACAATAATAGTTTTAAAATATTCTCCATAAACATCCAGTAATATTTATTCACAATTTAACATTGTTACTGTTGTAGTGATTCTCTAGAGTTTTTTAATTAAAGCATTATATGTCTCCATACAATGAGATGTTAACCTCTCATTTTCAAATGTTATATTGCTTACATTATTGTGTTATTTAAGTGGCATTATCAGTAAATTAATTACATTTATGAATATATAGTATACATTTCTGAATGTAGTGGTGACAATGAGCATCTTTTTCTGTTTTTCCAAATATTAAATGGCATTGTAGTGTTTTTTTGATACAGAACTTTTTAACAGATTCATGAAATGAGTAACTAGTCCTTTTATCATTTGTCTTTAGCTCTAGAGGTTTTGTTTTTTTTTTAATCACAGCCATTGACCTGTTTCTTTCTTGCTCTTTAGTATGAATCCTCTAACAATTTATCTTTGAAGTATCTTTTTCTTCATAAATGTCCTTCCAGTTTTTAAATGTTTTTCTGGACAGACATGTTGTTAACTGAAGCTTCCCACTCTCCACCTTGGCCAATCCAGAATTACTCACTTTCTTTCTCCCAAGGACTTATTATCAATTTATTATAATTGTTGGTGTTACTGTTGTTTTAATTGAGGTTACTCATTGGCTTATTGTTGTTGTCATTGTTATTTCATGAAACACACTCTCTAGTTTTTTTTCTTTTTCTATATCTATGGCTTGGTTCTAGAAAGAATCCAGAGTCCTGGTTAATGCAACACTTTTTCCAATACAGAGTTATATACTATAAATTAAACATAAGAAGGCTTAGATATCTCTTGATGAAAAAAATAAGTAAAAAAAGTAAATGATGATAAATACTATGTTCTGAACAGATCTTTGGTATTACCCAGAACCAGTCAAGAAAGACTACCTGCTATTTTTAACATATGGGAAATATTCACTGAGTACATTCAACACATGGTACCAGGAGAAGTTTTGCTCCTTAACTTGGTTTTTAATAAAAAAGATGTAGAAACATAGTTGTTTGTTCAAAATACTTTAAGTTAGGAAATAATATCTCTTGGTCCAGTTTTGGTCAGTTTTTATTAGAAATCCTGAAACATTCATTTTGAAGTATCTTTCTTGTTCAAGATTGTTCCAACCCTGGCTGGTGTAGCTCAGTGGATTGAGTGCAGGCCTGCAAACTAAAGAATCACGGTTTGATTCCCAGTCAGGGCACATGCCTGGGTTGCAGGCCAGTTCCCAGCTGGGGACACATGAGAGGAAACCATACATTGGTATTTCTTTCCCTCCCTCATTCCCTTCCCCTCTAAAGATAAATTAATAAATATCTTTAAAAAAAGATTGTTCCAGATCTTCAGGATCTTCTTTTTATTTGCCTATAGAAGAATTTGTTCATGTTTACCTGTGAGTAAATAAGCTCTAGTTAAAGAATCAAGAGTTTTTTTGAGATCTCTTTGCTCTTCCCAGAAAGTTACCTGATACAAAAATTTTATTTCTTTATTTTGTAATTGAGAATGGAACAATTTTATACATTGTCTTTGGTTTAAAAGGCATTCTGGGAGCTTGTGTTCATAGTGACTAGCTAACATTTAATAAATATGTCCAGTACATAGTTACATTCAAAACATCCAATTAATTTTCATTATTAAAAATAATGCCAACACAGGATTTTAATAATAAATACAAATCATGGGTGGTTTTTCTGTATCTTCATATGCTTTGTAATATAATTACACCTAGGTTCTTCCTAAGTATCAATTCAGTTCAATTTCACTGAATTGAGAAAATGCATATGGTACAAGGTGATAATATTCACCTGATAGTATGCCTTAAGTCTGGTGGATAAAACTGTTGCAATATAGAGGACAAGGTCCCAGTGTAAGTCTTAATTTATTCTTTAATGTATTTAAAAATGACCACCTAGATACTAATAATTTGGTACTAGCAACATTACCAAAAAGGGAAATAAGATAACAAATATTAGTCTCAAACCTATAATAATGGGGATCATAAAATAAAATCTCAGCTCTCATGGTTATACCTATTCACAAGTAGAAACATTAATATTTATGCTAAGTGAAATAAGCCAGGCAATGAAAGACAAATACCATATGATCTTACCATGAACAAGAATGTAATCAACAAAATGAACAAGCAAAAAAAGTACAGCCAAAGACATTGAAATTGAGAACAGGCCGAGAGTGATGAGAGGGGAGAGGGGAGGGGATAATGGGGGAAAAGGGTGAAGAGTTTACAGGAACAAGTATAAAGGACATGTGGACAATAACAAGGGGGGCTTGGAAACTGGGAGGGAGGCACAGAGGGCTGTGGTTGTGGGAAGGGGTTGGGGGAAAAGTCAGAACACTGTACTTGAACAACAATTTTTAAAATTTTTTAATTAGTTGTAGAGTCCAGAAGTTTTTTAGTTCAGACATACTCTTACTCACCTGTTTACTGTCATAAACTGAAAATTAGATATACTTATGATTAGTTGCATTCAACTCCCCCAAAGAAAAAAATAACCTCTATTCATTAAAATAAATTAACTGACAATTAATTTATATGGGAGAAATAATACCTCAGACATGCTGACATAGTACTTACAAATAAAAACCTGGATTTTTCAACTATCAAACTGATACTCTTCACAAAGAAGTATTTCATCATTCACAAAAATGTGATAAAATTGTAAGGAATGGGATAAATTTGACAAAATGAATATTGCTTTAGCGGTGCCTGTCAGTTTGTAGAGTGCTCAGAAGATTTGAAGTGACACTTTATATTTCAATGGTTTAGGCTCTCAGCATGCATATGCAGTCATTTAATTAAGGACGTTATTGCTTTCTCTAATGCTTCCTATGTAATTTTTTAATGAAACATATATACATGCACTCCCAAAGATGTTCATTTAATACTTAGTACATCTTTACATCTGCTATATTCAATGTTTTAATATTAATAAATTTTAACTAAATTGCAAATTAAATGTATCTTAAAAATTTTCACCAAACATCTGAATTAAAAAAAATAATTCTCTTTTCCTATTTGGGATGCAAATGAACCTTTAATGAAAAGCAACAATAATGACTTGGAGAGAAAATAATACTAGTGTTCGGAAATGAAATACTGTAAATAATGAGTTACCTATAAGCAAGATGATGTTAAGTTTACTTTGATTGGAAATATAATACCAAGTCTATAAAGAAAAATTCTTGAGGAAATTAGTCAATACTATATTCTTAAAGAATTGAGATCTTAATAAAATTATTAATTAAGCCTTATCTAATATTTTGAACAATATTTAAATAGATATTCAAAACAATAATTGAATATATATGTGTGTGGTTATGTATATAAAAATCCTAATGGTTTTCTTTAGATATTTGTAGTTTTATCTACTAGCAAATATGACCTTTTCTTTAAAATCAATTCAATAAGACATTGTGCTAGAGAGTCAATGCATTTCCGTAATGATAAGCCCCAATGAATGATGATACTTTGAATTCACAGAAGCACTCTAATCAATGCTATAATAGAGTGTAATTACAATTATCTTTTGCATTAACCATTGTATCTTTGGTCCCTGGATATTACTTTATAAGTAATACTTCTTTTACAACATATCTCTGAGGGAAATATCATGGTAATCTATTATTAAAGAAAAAAGCAAAGAAACTCAAATAAGTTTGTAAGTAAAACATACAAACCAGGTATTCATGAATTTAATGTGAATTTTAGGTGATGGGTAAACAATACCATATATTATTATCCTTAAGATAAAGAAATGACTTTTATTCATGGAATACATTTATCTGCATCTAAATAACTCTCACAGGCTTAATATGTGCAAGGCACTTAAAGATAACAAGTCTCAGTATAATAAAAATTTTTTTAAATCTCTAATATCTAACATTTTATAGCTGTAGAGTCAGCAGGAGGGTGAATGTGAGAATGAGTGAGAGAGAATTAAAGGGACATGTGAAAAAATAATAATACAAAGTATTCACCATCTTAAAATATATTTTTACAATTTTTTACTCTTTGATTTAGTACTTCTGTCTATAAATTCGCACTGATAATAACTGATGGCTCTGTGTGTGTGTGCATGTGAGAGAGAGATGCTAACTGAAATAACACATGTAAAGTTACTAGAACAGGAGCTCACATTCTTTTGCTAGAGGGCACATTGAGCGGACACATTATCCTTCTTAGAGTTTATAAATTTTACCAAATGAAGTAAAATCAAGGCATCTTGCTGCTTTTTTAAAAAAATGTTTGTTTTTGTAGGATTAGAGTAATTTAACTGAGCAAGAAGTGGTGGAAAGGCGAGACTTGGGAATTTCTTCAAGACAGAGCTATTTCACATCTGAAATACAGGGTGTGAGATGTTAAGGAAAAAAACAGACAAAAGAGGTCTATTACTGCAGAACCTGCCATATTCCAAGGAGGAGTTACAGCACAGTGACTGAGTCACTAGCTCTGAAATCTGGACTGCCTGCTTGCTCTTGGATTTCATACAGATAGAATTATACACTATTGTACCCTTTGGACTTACTTTTATTCATTATATTGATTCTAAGATTCATGTATGTTACTGTGAAAAGCATAAGTATTTTATTTGTTCTTGTTGTGTAATAGTCCAGTTTATGAAGACAACCGACTTTATTGCTATTAAACATGTGATTGCTTGCTATGCTTGGTGTTTATGACCAACGCTGCTATATCTATTTTGTACTAATTTTTTTACTGGCAAATATTCTCAATTTTGGGGGGGATTGATGCCTAGGAATATACATCTATGAATGAGGGTAGACATATGATTAGCTTTTGTAGTTTACATGGTGTTTAGTGGTTTTGTAAATTAGTTGTAGTTATTGTGTCGAGTTTATGGTTGTAGCAAACTTGGGATTGTGTCTTTCTGTTATTCTTCAAGAGAGAACCTGACACAAGAAGTATAATAGGGTAAATAGCCACCAGAAGTTGCCCACATTATCTGCCTTAGATTTTGAACTGAGACCCCTTTTCTGGTGTGTCCAGACAATATTGAGAGGGACATTGCTCCAAGGTCTTGCCACTCCTCAGAGATGCGGGATTTCTCTGTGGGAGCTGGAGCTCCTCATTAAGCAGGCTTAACATTTAAGAGCAACTCTGCAGTCTGGAGTGTTCTTCCTCCCAGTCCTCCATACCACTCCCCTCCCTTCAAAGACTTGCAATGCACCTTAACAATTATATGTGCATTCTCTACCCTTGATCTGTCACAAGGGTAGAGAATCTTCAATAAATAAATAAATCTTCAATAAATTTCATAAATCAACCTGCCTTCTGATATCTGCTTCCCAGAGAAAGCAATCAGCACAGAAGTTATATTTCAGGCTGGTCATAATATTCATTTTCTCAATAACAAAATCAGTTTGTTATAAATTTATGGCTATGTCAGTACCTTCTTTTCTAACATGCCAGTTCAATCCTCTTGTTCACATTGCCATTGGATGTTTGCATTTTTTATTGAGTTTTTTATATATTATGGATGAGTCATTTTTCCAATAGAGTATTAAAATATATTTTAACACTTTTAAAATTATTGATTCACAATTTTGGTGTTTTATTGGTGAACTGAGTTTTTAAATTTTGATAATGACATTTTCATTTTTTATGAATAGTGAATGTTTGTCTTTTTGGGCCTTTTTTACCTATTTTTTAAATGGTACAGTTTCTTACTATCTGAAGATTTCATTGATTTTTTAAGTGATTCATTAATTGAGTGGGGCAACATCCCATCTACTAGGTAAATGCTGTAAGGGGTTGACCGATTTGCTTATTGGTGCTAAGCAGAAAATTCCAGAATAATTATTATTCCAGAAATGATTAAAATATTACATTGCTGGAAAGGTTTGAAAATGCAGGTAGGTGAGGTATTAAATTTAGGTTTAGTATCACGGGCAGGAGTGATGCCATTGAAGGTCTGTAGTGTTCCCTTTAAAAATTTCCATATACATTAACCACATTAACAAACTAAAGGGAAACTAAAAACACATGACCTTTGAATTACATGCAAAAAATTGGAAAAATTAACACTCATTTATGATACCCAAACAAAACCTTCAGCCAAATGTAAGATCTATATTTAAGGTCTTACTTAAATATAAGCTCAAATTTTATTTTAAAAAACTTCAAAAATATATTACTTAAATGTTAGAATTAAATGTTTCTGTACAAATGTATAAGCAGCAGATACACTAAATATTGAAGTGGAAATCCTAGGTAGTTCCATGATAATAAAAAAAAAGAAAGTGCACATTATTTGAAGAAAAGGAAATAAAACCATCATGATTTGCAAATTTTATTATTGTATTATTTAGTAAATTAATTAGGATATTGCTAGATACAAGCTAAACATTTAAAAATCAATGCTATTTCTATATATTAGCTATAAATTATCAAAATGTGAACCTAAAGTAATATTATTTGCATGTAAAGTATAAAAATTAAAAATGTAATATCCAATTAAAAAAACAATATGATATAAAACAAATAACAATGTGATATTTCTATAATCATGGAAAATTTTATCAGTGGATAATTGTTACCCACCCCACCATTTTTTCGACATTGTTTCTGTAGTGCTGACTCTGACTGATAGTAGCTTATAGATGAACAGCATGTTTATATAAGAAACCTAGGAACTAACTTCAAAAGATTCAGACTCCAGCCTTCAGGTATCCTAGCTCCTGGAGATTTACTGACCTTCAACTGTGGAGCCTGGAAAACATAAAGTCAGGGTGACACAAAGCCAGGATAACACCCACAGGACCGTCACTTGGTCCATTCCAGTTACCAGAATGGACTGCGCTCCTCTTCAGGTAGAGGACTTTTCAATCCTGTCCCTTGATCTCTTTGTTCTGATCCCATCTCCCTGCTTATAAAACCTCTGCCTCCACTGAGATGGGAGGATGGGTTTTGAGATGTGAATCCCAATCTTCCAGGTTGCTGGCACCTGAAAATAAACCACTTTCCTTTACATCAATACCTGCCTCTTGAGAATTGGCTTTCATAGCAACAGGCAGCCGGACCTGCATATTGGTTACATGTCCACAGTGAAAAATTCCAAACATTGCCAATGTGGTGCTTTGTAAAATTTAAAGATCCTTTTGATAAGATTACACAACACACTGACACTTGCGTAAGTGAAAGGCCAAACTCGCTTATTTACAAGTGAGAGAAGGACACCGGCTAGGGCCGCACAAACTAGCATTTATTTTTTTTATTTTAATTAATTTTATTTAGTTATTTTTCAAGTACAGTTTTTTGTCTATTTTCCCCATCCCAGCCTCCCCCAACCCTTGCTCCCCCCCTCCCTCCCATTTCCACCCCCCTTAGTTCTCGTCCCTGTGTCCTTCCTATTTGTTCCTCCAAATCCCTCCCCCCTTTTTCCCCTTAACTTCCCTTCCTTCTCCCCTCTGGTCACTATCCCCTTGTTCTCTATTTCAGTGTCTTTGTTTTTTTTTTTTCTGCTTGCTTGTTTGTTTTGTTGTTTAGCTTCCTGTTAAAGGTGAGATCATATGGTATTTGTCTTTCAGCACCTGGCCTATTTCACTCAGCATAATGCTTTCCAGTTCCATCCATGTTGTTGCAAAAGGTAGTAGCTCCTTCTTTCTCTCTGCAGCATAGAATTCCATTGTGTATATGTACCACAATTTTTTCATCCGTTCATTTACTGCTGGGCACCTAGGTTGCTTCCAACTCTTGGCTATTGTAAATTGTGCTGCTATGAACATTGTGGTGCATAGGTTCTTTGAAATTGATGTTTTAGGATTCTTAGGATATAATCCTAGCAGTGGAATTGCTGGGTCAAAAGGCAGGTTGATTTTGATTTTTCTGAGAAAATTCCATACTGTTTTCCATAATGGTTGTACCAGTCTGCTATCCCACCAACAGTGGACTAAGGACCCCTTTTCCCCACAACCTCTCCAACATTTGTTGTTTGTTGCTTTGTTTATGATAGCCATCCTGACTGGTGTAAAGTGGTATCTCATTGTGGTTTTAATTTGCATCTCTCTGATACCTAACGATATTGAGCATCTCTTCATGTGTCTCTGAATGTTCTGTATGTCCTCCTTGGAGAAGTGTTTGTTCAAGTCCTTTTCCCATTTTTTAATTGGGTAGGGTGTCTTCTTAGAGTGGAGTCGTGTAAGTTCTTTGTATATTTTGGAGATTAAACCCTTGTCTGAGGTATCATTGGCAAATATGTTTTCCCATACAGTTGGTTGTCTTGCTAATTTAATACTGTTTTCTTGCAGAAGAAGCCATGCAGAAGCTTTTTATTTTGATGAGATCCCATTTGTTTATTCTTTCCTTTATATTCCTTGCTCTAGGGGACATATCAGTAAAAAAGTTGCTGCGTGAAATATCTGAGATTTTCTTGCCAATGTTCTCCTCTAGGACTTTAATGGTGTCACGGCTTACATTTAAGTCTCTTATCCACCTTGAATTTATTTTGGTGTATGGTGTAAGACTATGCTCAAGTTTCATTTTTTTGCACGTAGCTGTCCAGTTCTCCCAACACCATTTGTTGAAGAGGCTATCTTTACTCCATTTTATGTTACTGCCCCCTTTGTCGAATATTAATTGACTGTAGAGAATTGTGTTGATTTCTGGGCTCTCTGTTCTATTCCATTGGTCTATGTGCCTGTTTTTATGCCAGTACCAGGCTGTTTTGATTAAAGTGGCCTTGTAATACAGTTCGCACAAACTAGCATTTAGAATGGGAAGACAGATAAAGTGCTCCCCAGATAAGGTCAAGTCAAAGAAGTTCCTCATCACCAGGCCTTTGTTATATGAAATGTTAAAGGTACTTACCTAAGAAAAAGAAGATACAAAGTACGCACAGTCAAATGACAACAAAGTCATGACTACCAACAACTGAATATATAAAAATTAAGTAAACATCCAGAATAGGAACAGAATCATAGATATGGAGATCCTTTGGAGGGTTATCAGCACGGAAGAGGAATGAAGAGAATGGGGGGAAAGGTACAGGGAATGAGAAGCATAAATAGTAGGTACAAAATAGACAAGGGGGGGGTTAAGAATAGTATGGGAAATGGAGAAGCCAAAGAACTTGTATGTATGACCCACGGACATGAACTAAGTTGGGGAATGATGGTTGGAGGGGGGTTACAGGACAACTGTAAGTAACATAATCAATAAAATATTTTAAAATTTAAAACAAGGAGAATACCAGGTAGGGCCACGCAAGGAGTTTTACCAGGACACAGGGTAACAGCGATCTAGATCGCAGTGGGAAGTGTATGTATGCCAGGTGAGGTGGGGTTAGCAAGTTTTAACAGGCTCACTGTCAATTGAATAATTTGAATAATTTTCCATGTCCAGGCAATAAGAGCTGTCCTGGCCCCAAGGACAGTTAAAGAGGGTGCAGCCTGACCCCTGATTGTAAGATCCTGGTGAAAGAAATGGTTGGGGTGTGGATTATTCATTTGCTTAAGAAAGGGAGTGATTAGATAATAGTGAGATCTCCAAAGTGAGTCAAGGAAACATTTCCTTTCATACATATATGATATTTAGTGTTCCACAAGTTTTGATCAGACACAGCATCTGTTTCTTTGATCATGCCAAACTTAAATCTGAAATATCACTTTTCTTTTGAGTTTTAAATCACAAAGTTAAAAAAACCATTCCCAACTAATTCAATTTAAATGGTTTTTGCTTTTGCCTAAATTTCTGTTTTTTAAACCAAAGAAACCCACTTTATACTTCATTCAAATTTTACTGGGTACTAATTTTACAGTCAAAGCAAACAGAATGATAATGGATCATACATTAACTTCTTATTAATTATAAACTTCTATGCATTTCTTCATTATAGTTTCTTGGTGAATATGTTTTTACTATTTAGTATACTGATAAAAATAGAATTTGTTTCTGTTTTTAAGTTTAAAGACTTCTAGATTCTTTATAAAAAAATAACTTTGTCTAGTTTAATTGACCACTTAGTTTCAAATTCTTTATAGCTCATGAATAATGAGTTTACTGAATGAGGTGGAGGGTTAGAGGTATTTAAGGATAATGCTAAATGAAAACAAATGGAGAAAAGGTGTGCTAAAAATGATATTGATTACAAGATGTCACACCCAACTATGTCAAAATACTAAAGAAAACTCTAAAAATCTGTGTATATACCTGCTAAAGAATTCAGTTCCAGATCTCTCTCTCTCCCTAGATATTTTTCTATGCATGTATGTGAACACTATGCAAGATGTTTTTACCTGTTCTGGATATTTCTATCACAATTATTTTGAAGATTTTCTTTAAAAATCTTCATTCCAGTAAAATATCATTCACTGATAGCTCTCAATAACTTTTCACTGGTTGAACATAGAATCAGACACAGTGCTTAGAATGCATATAAAATTAATTGAATTTATTTTAGTTAGTAATAAAAACTAACATAAAGAATAGTAATAGTAGACAGACTGTGATGAAGCAGAATGTGAAAAGGCTATTTTAATGAATCCATACATCTGAAGCAGCTGTAATGATCATTTCCATATGGAAAATTACAGTCAGCCAAATTACTGGTCCACTTTTTATAAAATATGCTTTTAAAATATTAATAACACAGAATATCAAGAAACACCCTCTCTAAAATCTCATGTGAAAAAAACTTTAATAAAAGTTTATTCCATTTTATAATGTTTTAATGAAAGTTTATTTGGTTTACATATTTTAAATAGAACTATTTTTGATAGTTCTTAGAAAAGCTAGGATAAAAAAGCTTAATCTTTTTGTTTGCTGTTCAATGCATTTGCATCTACTTATTTATAGTATTCAGTTTTCCATTTTAAAATTTTATATAATTTTGTTTCACATAATGACATTTTTCTTTTTAGCAGGTAACCTCCATATATTTTATTCAAATTTTAGTTAATGTTCAGAAATATGTTAGCTTTTATTAATAGCTCATACTACACTGGAATTTCAATGTTTAAAATTCAAAGGGCGCTATGGCTCGCTTTTAAATAGAAATTTTCTCAATGGTGTATCTTCTTTAAGGCATTAAAACCTTTCCATTTGTTCTGTCTCTGTGTCCCATTCCCTTCCAATTGTTCTCACAGTCCTCAGTTGCTCCAATTGAAAACTGTGACTCCATACATTTGAGTCTTTTTTCTGTTGTATAATCCAGCGGAATTGCTGAACACACCGTGCTATAAATACTCATTTCAATCACAGCCTAAGTAAAAAGGCTCCATAGTTTCAAACTAAAAAAAGGGTTTGGAGATATTTGCAGCTTCCACATCCTTCTTATTATGTGGAAGCAGGTTCTAATTCAAAAGCCAGTACTTCTCCAGCTGCTATATGGTGCTGCCTTTAGAAGTGCAATTAAGCTGTGTTAGTGCAGAGGTCACTTCAGAAATCATGGAAGTGAAACATTTATAATGTTGGATCAAAAGTGATTTGTGCATCACACTGATGATCTTCCATTTATACAATTACTCAGTCCTTAGATTGCTTGGGCCTCAAAACACAAAAACCATTAATAGAGCAAAAAATTAGTATGAAATAAGCATTAGATGCAGTTTCTAATGAAAAATATATTAGTCCATGTTAATGCAACCAAACAGAAGTTAAAAAAGATCCAAGTAAGCACAATCAGCTACAACACAACATAATCACTCATCATGCTCCAGCAGTCGAAAAATCAATGCCTCCAAAGGCTTGGAAATTTTTAGCAAAGTGTGTGAGTCGTAGAAAGTAATGTCCACGCTTTGTACTGGGCATCCTTTTTCTGTTCTGAACGTCACATTTTAGTAGGGGTATTGATAAAATTTTACATATATCTAATAAATAACTCAAATATCTTTCAAGGGCTTACAAATGGCACACCAGAGGTTGTGTGTTAAGCCAAGAATATAGCTTCTTTTTTATAAACTCGGAGTTTAGTTAAAGAAGGCAGACAAAAAGAAACAAAGCACAATGAAAGATTAAAAATAATAAAAAGATGTTGCACAGAATCTTAGAGGAAATAGCTGAGAGGATGTCAAATTCCAATGACTAAAGAAAGTGAGGAAACATTGAAACAAAAAAATTGTAAAACTTAGCAACACTGTAGTAACACAAACATTTAATATCATCTATCAGGAGTGTCCAACCCATACTGTGCAGGCCTCATGCAGCCCAGGATGGCTGGGAATGCAATCCAACACAAAATCATAAATGTACTTAAAACGTGAGACTTTTTATTTTTGTTGGTTTTTGTTAGTGTTTGTGCATTTAATGTGTGGCCCAAGACAACTCTTGTTCTAGTGTAGCCCAGAGATGCCAAAAGGTTGGATGCCCCTGTAGAGTAATACATTATGATTTATACACACAATGAAATAGAATATAGTTATGAAAAAGATTGTGTAAGAGAAAAATAATAAAATTTTGTTGAGGGTATGGCAGCGAGGTCAGCCCCACTTAGCCCTCTGCTGGATTTCTCCTTGAAAGCAGAAGAGGTCAGATAAGAGAACCAAAGATTTTATTTTATTTTTTAAATTTCCTTTCTTTGTTTTAAAGTTTTTAAATTGTTATTGAAGTTCAGTTGTCTCCATTTTCCCCCATCACTTCCCCCACCTGACCCATCCCCACCTCCTACCCGTGATCCTACCCTCCTTTGTCTTTATCCATGTGTCCTTTACACACATTCCTGGCAACCCTTCCCCCTTTCCCCCCATTATCCCCTCCCAACTCCCCCCTTGTTATTGTCCGTTTGTTCTTAAGAACAAAATTTTGATCCTATAAAGGAAGTTTGCAGACTTTCTGATTCAAGGTACCACATATCCATAACTGAAATTAACCTTCTCATAATGTATATGAAAGGCAATCCCCACTGTGTGTCTGTTTTTTTAAAGTCTAACAGGACTTTTAATTTTTCTTTCTTCCACCTTACTGTTCAAATTTCTGTAATACCCCGTCCAGACTTGCGGTCAGTTTTGTGCCAGCTTACATGCATGCACATCTGATCATGTTGATTCAGTGTTAAATTATTTTTCATAGCTCTTCCATTTCAGTACAAAGGGGATGTTTTTGTTGGCAAGATTGCTTTATTTTGTCAACACTGGACAATTGCCTATCAAGAATTTGGCAGAGCATTATCTTGCATTGGAAGGAAGATTACTAAACTCACTTCTAAAGGTAAGTTTTATTGTATGATTCTATTATTTTCATTGAGCTCAATTAATCAAGATATACAAGGGAAATGCATTCATTTTCTTCCTAAAAATGTGAGTGTGAAGCATAATATAGTTTCCATTTTTTAAGTCAATGCATTATGATAATCAAAAACATCTATAGCTACAGAACTCTTAAGTTTCTATCAACACAAATTTATTATTGCACTACCTTCATCAATATGACATTAGACTACTTCAAAAAATTCTCGACAAAAAAAGGCGCACATTGCAAATAAATTCATTGTTCTGGAAAACCCATCTGAATACACATTAAACCTTTTCATCTTCGAAAGACAGCATTAAAACACTGTTCACTCCTCAAGACTTTTTGAAACACTCATGTCAAAACTGGCTTTGCTATTTTTCATGAATGTGCAACCATTATAGCATGACCCTTAGCCCTACTTAATCAAGTCCCTGTGTATCGATATGTAGAATTAAAATCACAGTTCACATAGTGCTACAAAATGAAAGATTCAAGTCCAGTTAAATGAAAAAATTTTAAATCCAAATTTTCTGTGAAATGATGGCTTATTGTAACAAAATAAAACCAAACTAAATAAGTTCTACTAATCACTGTTAAAATTTGAGAAAAAAGTAAAAAGAAAAATGAAATTTTAACTGATTTAAATATTTATATCTCTTTATCTATATACAGCCGTCATTATCTCTATTTTTATCTATATCTCATAGTAATCACAGAAACAAACCAACAAAAATGGATATTGCCTATTTTCTTAAGTGGATTTGATAAGCAATGAAAGGCAAAGAGAAATACCTTAGCTCTTAATCCTGTTCACTCTCTCCTTGTATAGAACTGACAAAAGTTCTGTGGAAATAAGAGTAAAAAAATAATAATCAGACAGAAATCCTGAAATTTCTTCTACACCTAATTTGCAGTGAAACAGATGGTTAGGTTAAGCTAAAATTCTGGGTGTAGATGCACAAATCTAAAACATCCTAAAAACAGAAGCTACTCATAAAGCTGGTGTTTTTCCAAGAGGGATGGAAACCATTTCAGTAAGCATTTTTCTGTCTGTCTACTGGGAGGGTAACTGGAGAGTGAAGACAAAATTATCATAATCACCCAGAGCTAATTATCTCCTTCAGTAAACAGGAATTTAGCAGAAAAGAAGTTAAATGAGAAAATAGATAAAGCAAAATACTCTAGGGGAGTATGAAGCCCAGGGAAATAAAACAGTCCAGGAACTCAGATGAAGTTCTCTCCCCAGCTGGACACTGACGATACCACAGCCCCCAAACCATGTGGCGCCAGCTGTTTCCTTCAAGAATCAAGTAAATGGAAAGGGAAAGGCTGGGGAGAGCTTAGTGAGGAGTCCTGATGAGTCGGGGGAGGGGAATGTGGTAAGGCAGGCTCCACTGTTAAAGGGAGTCTTGAGGAGACCCTCAATCATGGGAAAAATTCAGGCTAAGTCATGCATTCCACCTAAATGCAAAAGTAATTTTCCTGCGTGCACGGGAAGGAGTGGAAGACCATGTAAAGGCAATTACAACTTATGGAGAAGTTCAGCTCTTCACTAAATAGCGAGGGTAATATGCTCAAAGTTTCAAATTTTTAATAAAGTAATATAGGTCTCGAAATAAATTACAGATGAATCAGAAACTGTTCCTTTGTAACCGGTATCTTGTAACTATCAAGGAACCTATATTTTGAAGGTACCTGTGGTGAGTGGGGAAAGGGAGGTTGCACAGGTGACAGCCAATAAATGAGCAAACATCAGTAATGTCAATGGGCATAATGGTTTGTTGAGTGTAATAATTGTCTTTGAATATGTCAAGATCATGAAATTTTAAAGAAATATCATTTGAAGTATTATCTTTCATTGATTGATGTTGAATCTACAGGAAAGTTTGAAGTTTATTAACCATGGGATATGGCATAAGTATTTTCATTCTAAAAGTAGCTAATTTTTAGGAATAATTTATCTTGACTTTAACAAAATTATTAAAAGAAAAAGTCTATTATTCAGGATTCAAATAAAGTACAAATTTACTGTGATTCCTTATATTTTATGGAAGAGTTCACAGAAAATTACCAAAGAGCAATAAGATTTCTTATCAAACTGAAGTCATGACTCCAAACAAATGCTGTTCATACCCGTACAGATGTGAGTGGGCCCTCCATACAGTCAGTATACTCTCCCAACACCTCAAAGATGTATGGAAATCTTGATAATTCTTGTGAAGCAAACTCCTCCCCTAAACAGAATTCATTCCAATTGTCACCTACTTTCTAAAGTTTCCATTCCTTTTAAACATTTAACATTTATTAAGATAATTCTATAAATTAATATGAATTTTATATGCACACACATGAATAAGCACCAAAGAAAAAAGATTGAACAAATGTTTTATTTGAAGTACACATCTGTTTGCAGTGAAGGCATCTTATGTATATTAAATTGCATCTGCCCATTCATTTTATCTTGATAGTAAATATTATAACTAAAAGTGATACTTAACCAATTAAAATAATAGTATCAGAAAGTTACTTTTTTTATTTTTCAAAACCCAAATGTTGTATATATTTCAATTTTTATTTTTAGCAAACAAGATACTAATTAGAATCATTTTATAATTATGTATCTGTATATTTTTATTGACATGAAGAACTGTATTACTTTCTTAATACAAGAAATAAAAATAATTATGATTTATTGTTAACTTTGCAATCTGGAAAAAAAAATTAAGTAAAATTGAATGCACAAATTCTGAACATTGGTAAACATATTTAAAAGGGCTACAGTACCTAAAGTATTAAGTGGATGCTGTATTTGTGGAAATATATGATATTATTTTTAAATTGATCAAACCACTTATTAAAATAGCAATGGAAATTTTAAATATCAGTAGATAGGCCAAAATATAGGATTTTTATGGTAATACATTACGTACTGAAATTATACAAAAGGTAATAGAGAAATCTCATTTAAAATATTTTATTTACTTTTAGAGAGGAAGGGAGGGAGAAAGAGAGGGAGAGAAACATGAATTTGTGGTTTCCTTTCTTACGCTCCCAAATGGGAACTCAACCTGCAACCCAAGCATGTACCCTGACAGGGAATCGAACCAGCAACCTTTGCTCCACAGTCCCAAACTCAGTCCACTGAGCCATACCAGCCAGGGCAGAAATCTCTTTTTTGTAAACATGTCGATCTTTAAGGGTGACATTGCTATTTCACTTTAAGCATATACATGACAGTATTAAGTGGAGAGTCCCAGCCATAAGTTAAAGGTGAGGAGTGTATTCAGAGTAAGAAAATACGGTTTTAAATTTTGGAATAGGTACTTATTTTTATAGATCATAATCTTTGCATGAAATATATGGCCTCCTCAATTTTGTGTAAAACTATCTTATTTTTTGGAATTGAAATTTAGGGAACATAGAAGATTTTAGTGTATATTTCACTGGTCTAATTCAGTGTATTTACTAAAAATTTGGTTTCATTTTTTGGGAGCTGCTAAACTCTTCTTGTTGCAATTATCTTTATAAGTCAAATTTAAAAGGCACCAGCTAATTTAATTTTTAATTAAGTGCTTTCAGAAACATGTATTTCAAGTGTAGGTGATTTATTCAATATATATTTACTTTAAGATCAGGTATTGTATTGGAAATAATGGCATGGAATAAAAATGTGTGATGATTGTACATTTAATCTCAATAGTGTAATTTTTATTTTTTTTAATTGTTGTTCAAGTACAGTTGTCTCCATTTACCCACCCCTACTTCTCCTGTCCCACCCATTCCCACCTTCCATCCTCTATCCTACCCGCCTTTGGCTTTGTCCATGGGTCCTTGATACATGTTCCTTAATGACCCTTCCCATCTTTCCCCATTATTCTCCTTCCCCTCTGGTTACTGTAAGTTTGTTCTTTATTTCAATGACTCTGGTTATATTTTGCTTGCTTATTTGTTTTGTTGATTAGGTTCCACTTATTGGTGAGATCATATGGTATTTGTCTTTCACTGCCTGGCTTATTTCACTTAGAATAATAGTATAGTTTTTAAATAATGTGAAAATAATGTCTATAGTTCTCTTCTGCCTAGTACTAGTTGTGGGTTTCTTGAATATAATCAAAAGGATGTTCTCTGAAAGCATTCTTTTTTTTTCTTTAACATTTTTAAAAGATTTCATTTACTTATTTCTAGAGAGAAGGGAAGGGTGGGAGAAAACAGAAACCTCAGTGTGTGGTTGCCTCTCACACTACCCCCACTGGGGACCTGGCCTGAAACCCAGGCATGTGTCCTGACCGGAAATTGAACCTGGGACACTTTGGTTCACAGGCCAGCACTCAACCCATTGAGCCACACCAGCAAAGGCTGAAAACATTCTTACTACTTAACATTTTACTTTTCTATAAGAAAATAAGTGCTCTTTTTTTCCAGATGAAGTCTTATAAATTACATAGCTGGAAATTGAGGAGTCTTTTCTCCATGCTAACATTTTCCAACACACCTTGTAACAAGAGCTTCTCTCTGTCAAAGCCCTTATTCATAACAGAAAATATTTTTATTTGGTGCCTGTCTCAAATATATACACTTTCTTGGATGGTTGTTTCCAATTCTGCAGAGAAGTGCCAAGAATCTCTTCATAATTTAACTTTTTAAATATACAGATAAATGTATATATTTCTTCTGTATGCTTACTCAAGCCTTGTATTGATGTTTGGATTCTCTGGAAATATGTTCTGTGACCACAGTTTAATGTGAAAATATTCATTAAAAGCAACACCTGTGGAAGGAAGGCGAGGAAGCAGTTGGGCTGAGAGAGAAATTGAGCTTCAGTGCTGGCATAACAACTTCCGCTGACCTCACTTAAACTTGGGGAGGTACAACGGCCCCTCAGCCCCCGGACAGGGAAAAACCCTAAAAAGATGGGACATGGCCTTGCACAAAGGATCTCCAATGAAGAGAATTTCCGAAAGGGCTGATGGGAGAAAAATATATACTGACAGCACTTTCCATAATCAGGACAAGCTATTTAAGGGAGATCTGTGTGACACTTCTTCTTCAATGCTACACAGAGTATTGAAAAGCATGTACCGAAAATGTTGGCATTGACATTTGAATGCTTCTACCTTACTGTTGAATGTGTGTATTTCTGTGAATGCATGTGGTAAGTATGTGAGAAAGATTTTTTCTATGAAAAAATTTTATTAATCCATTTAGATAAAATCTCAGTAAGTTGAGAGTTAAATTATAATTGATACTCATGATTTTTTATTAAAATTTAATGTATGTTTTTGCTTAAATCTTTTTTTATTCTCTGCTTTCCTTTTTTCAGTATTTGTGTAAAATTAAAATTGATTTTTCATTGTATGTTTAAAGGAACTCACCATTAAAACAATGTGATTGGTGTTATATTTAAAAATGAAAGTAAACTATGATTTTATTTTTAATGTTTTATAGGATCATTCCATATTTTTGTTTTTTACTTTAGATTTGATCATTGATATTTTCTTAAGAATTCATTGATTCTACCTACATTTATAAATGTAATCACACAAATGTAATGACAATAATCTCAGATTATCTGGTATATATGGATATGTATTTGCTAGACTTAAACTACTATTGCTTAGGAACACAAATCTGTAATTTATGTTAGCATATAAAAAATAAATATGTTAAAAATAATTTTATTTCAGAAGGAATAAAAATAATTTCTGTAACACTAAAAAAAATTCAAAGTTATACTTTTATTATAGATCTCATAAATTATAAATCAAGGACCCTGAGAATCTCTACTAGGAGATGATAAAGCCAAAACTTTTATGATACTAAGAATTACTTTTCTTTTTTACTGTGTTGATATTTCCCTGGATATGCAAAAGCAGTAGTGAGTAATTTTTGGTGGCTTAGAATATATATATTCTACGGTAAGGAGTCTATTATATGCATATATACATAACATAATATTATATATTACTCACTGTACTTTTGAAGCAGAAAATATATTAATATTTTAATATTTATATTGAATATACATTTATTATATTGTATATTATATTATACATCATTAATGTCCTTAATGTCAAACTTTGAGTATAATTTTATTTTAAAATATTCTGTGAGGAAACGCACTTTTGGTTCATGACAAATTATGATAGTTCTTTCTAGAAGAAGTATATTAGACATTGTTTGAGTTACAAGGTCAAATGTTGCTTTTCTTCCAATGGTCAGATATTTTTAATTGAAAAAATTGACAGAAAATCTATCTTTGTCCACTTGTGGGTATTTGGCAGACATCTTCTTAAAGAGAGCAAGGTGAAACTCACTCTATGGAAAACAACTGCAGTGTTTGCTTTCAGTAAAAAAAAATCTTTCAACATTATTAGTACTTAAGTTTCCTGATGTGATCACTAGTGGTATTAATAAATTTGATTTTTGATAATATGTAATTATTACAGAATATAATGTGTAAATATTTAGGATATCTACTAACTCAGAAAACTTTCTACCTCAACTTTGATAAAACTAAAAATTAAATGTGCAGTTGTAGTTAAAAGAGAATGTATTTTTTTACTGGAAGTTGGGGAAATACACAAAAGGTTTGCACCTTTATAGCAATATGATTTTTCTTAAATAAAATGTAGAGATAAGGTTGTTAATATGTTTCTCTAAAATATAACATCAACTGTTTAACAGAAAATTAAAGCTTAAATCAATAATCCTTTCCTAAATGCAATTTCCCTTTGTTTTGTCTTTTAGAAAAGATTAATTGATCAGAATCTAGGCTTGTTAGGAGAAAAAAAATACTGTTAATGTTTAAATTAATTAATTACCTGTATACATTACCATCTTTAAACTCCTTCATCCAACAATAGCAGAATACACAATTTTCTCAAGCTCACATGGAAAGTTCACCAAAACAAACCACATTCATACAATGTACTCTCAAACCACTGAGAAAACAAGCTAGAAATTAATAACCAAAGGATAACCTCAGTCAGTTTCTACACTGTTTGCCATGTCCATGGTCATTCATACATGTTCTTTGACTAGTCCCTTCCTCCTTTACAATACAATCCCTCTCCCATCTCCTCTCTGACTGCTATCAGTCTGTTCTGTGTTCCTGTGTTTCTGGTTCTTTTCTGTTCATTAGTTTATTTTGTTCATTAAATCCCTTTTAACAGTTGAATTATATGATTTGTTTTTCACTGACTGGTTTTATTTCACTTAGCATAATATTTTCCAGTTCCATCCATGGTGTTAAAAAAGGTAGGAGTTCCTTCTTTCTTTTGGCTGCATAATATTCCATTGTGTCAATGTACCATAGTTTTTTGATCCACTCATCTACTAATGGGCATTTAGTCTGATTCCAGTGCTTGGCTGTTATAAATAGCTCTGCCATGAACATAGGAGTGCATAAATTCTTTTGAATGGAAGATTAGGGATTCTTAGATTATATTCCCAGCAGCAGAATTTCTGGATCAAAAAGTAATTTCATTTTTAATTTTTTGAGGAAATTCCATACTGTTTTCCACAGTGGCTGCACCAGTGTGCATTCCCACCAACAGTGCACTAGGGTTCCCTTTTCTCTGCATCCTCGACAGCACTTGTTTGTTGATTTATTGATAACTATTCTGACAGTTTTAAATGACATTTGTAAAATAAGAAGTATCAATACAAATTACAAAATGTTTTGTACTAAATGAAAACACATCTTCTTAAAATCTGCAGGATTCACTGAGAACAGTGGTTACAGGGACATTTATAGCATTTAATGTATATATTAGAAAAGGATGTAAAATCACATATCTAGGCTTCACTTTATATAATTAGACAATATATGTTCAAAATATTTAGAAGAAAATAATGAAAAGAATGGCAGGAATAAAAATATGGAAATAGGAAATCAATACATATAATCAACAAAACTAAATGCTGATCAACATATTCATTAGGTCTCCAGCCAAGTTATTTAAGAAAAAAGATAATAAGTCCTGGCTGGTGTAGCTCAGTGGATTAAGCACGGGCCTACGAACCAGACAATCATGGTTCAATTCCCAGTCAGGGCACACGCCTGGGTTGCAGGCAAGTTCCCTGCAGGCCAGTTCCCAGCAGGGGACACACAAAAGGCAACCATACATTGATGTTCCTCTCCCTCTCTCCTTCCCTTCCCCTTTAAAGATAAATTAAAAAAAAGAAAAAAGATAATAAATAAATTACTAATATAAAAGATCAAAGGGGGGATATAACTGTTAATCTAATGACCATTAAAAAATAAAAGAATACTATGAAAAGAATAGTATACTACTGTATACCCATGATTTGATCACCAAGGTAAAGTGAACCAATTTCTTAAAGACACAGTCTGTCCAAACTCACCCAAGAAGAAACAGGCAACCTAAATACATCTATAACTATTAAAGAAATTAAATAAAAATGAATAACCATCTAATAAAGAAAGCATTAAGGTCAAATGGGTTCATTTAGGAAATAAATTATATCATTTCTCCACAATCTCACCAGATTAAAGATAGTGACCATGGCCAGGTAAAAGATGAAAATCTATCTCACAACCAGCAAGGACACTGTCCGGATGCCCACAACATCCCTCCTGATTTCTTTGCTCTGTTTTCTATCTTCCTACTCATAAAAATCTCTGTCTGCCCTAAGATGCTGATAAGGCTTTGGAACAAAAGCCCCTCATCAGGTAACTAGCACTTGAATATACCTCCTTCCTTTCCACCAGCACCTGTCTCACAAGTCTGGCTTTCATTGTGGCAGGTCTAAGAGGCCAGCAGTACTTAATTCCATCACTGGACAGATATATAACAAGAAAAGAAACTATAGATCAATATCTTTCATAAACGATGATGTAAAAATCCTTAATAAAATATTAACAAACTAAACATTGTATAAAATAATTATTTACCCAGAATATTTTTAAAGATTTTATTTATTTATCTTTAAAGAGGAAGGGGAGGAGAGAGAGAGAGAAATATCAATGTATGGTTGCAGCTCATGGGTCCCCTGCTGGGAACTGACCTGCAACCCAGGCATGTGCCCTGACTGGGAATCGAACTGCAATCCTCTGGTTCACAGGCCTGCACTCAATCCACTGAGCTATACCAGCCAGGGCTACCCAGAATATTTTGAATTTGTCCCACGTATGTAGGTCTGGTTCAACATTTGAAAATCAATGTCCCATCAACAGGTAAAAGAATAAAAATCATATGATCACATCAATAGGTACAGAAGAAGTATTTGACAAAGTCCAACATTATTAATGATGAAATTCTTCATAAACTAGAAAAATTTCCTTACCTAAAAATTATATACAAAGTTCTACAGCTAATATCACACATAATAAAGAGAAAACCAAACCTGTTCCAATAAGTTCAGGAACAAAGCAAAAACATTGCCTCTCACTATTATACTGGAAGTCCTAGTTAATGCAGTAAGATTAGAAAAGGAAATAACATGTATACTAAATGGGAAAAAAAATAATAAAGCGGTTTTTGTTCATAAATAAAATGAGGAAATTCCAGTTTCTTTGTTTTTATTCTGCTTGCTTGTTTGTTTTGTTGTTTAGCTTCCTGTTAAAGGTGAGATCATATGGTATTTGTCTTTCAACACTTGGCTTATTTCACTCAGCATAATGCTTCCCAGTTCCATCCATGCTGTTGCAAAGGGTGGTAGCTCCTTTGGGACAGCGACCAGAGGGGAGAGTGGAGGTAATTTAAGGGGAGAAAGAGGAGGGATTTATAGGAACAAGTATAAAGGATACAAGAACAATAACTAAGGGGGGTGGAAATGGGAGGGAGGTAGGGAGCATGGGGTGGGGTGGGCTGGGATAGGAGAAATAGAAAACTTTACTGGAAAAATAATTAAATAAAATTAAAAAAATAAAACAGCTAATAAAATAAAATGAGGAAATTCAAGAGAATTTACTTAAAAACTCTTGAAACTAATAATTAGGGCAAAATAAATAAACCAGAAATGCCATACTAATGCATAGGTAATACAATGGCTAATACTCAGATCACTGACAAACCAAAATGCTGGTGAAGACTTAAAGAACAGGAACTTGTTTGTTGTTGGTGGGAAGGCAGAACACCACTTTGGGAGACAGTTTGACAGTTTCTTACAAGACAAACATTCTCCTACCATAGAAGCCAGCAAATACAGTCCTTGGTTTTACACAAAGGAGTGAAAACTTATGTCCAAATGAAAGCCTGTGCATGGCTCTTCATAACAGCTTTATTCATAATTATCAAACTGGGAAGCAACCCAGATGTTTTTATGGGTGAATGAGGAAATGAACTGTGGTACATCCAGACAGTGGAGTGGTACTCAGCACAAAAAAGAAATCATCTACCAAGTCATGACAAGACTGAAGGAAAAAAAAAGACTGGAGGAAACTTAAATGCATATTAGTGAGTAAAAGAAGTCAATCCAAAAATTCGCCCATTGTATGGTTCCAATTACATGGTATTTTAGAAAAGGCAAAGCCATGAAGGCAGTTAAAATTTCAGTAGTTTCTAGGGATAAGGAGATTGGAGTGAACCAATAAAATACAGAGTATTTTTAGAGCTATGTTTCACTGTACATTCATGGATGATAACAAATGTACAATTCTTATAAGGATGTTAACAGTGGGGTAAGCTATGGATATATAGGGGCAGGGAACATATGAGAAATCTCTGTACCATCCCCACAATTTTGCTATGAATCCAAAACTGCTCTAAAATAATCTATTTTAAAAATCAGAACTAGAGTGAAAAAATCATACAGCATATCTATTTCATTTCTTCATAATTTAGCTTACATAGCATCATTTGTATATGTGAATATTTGTGTTTAAGTGTATGTCCCTTTCTACAAAATGTTTCTACTTTTTTCTATTTATCTTTTATCATCCGTATTTTGGAATTCCCTATATTTATGATGTATAGTTTATAGGTTGATATATAATATGTTCAATAAATATTTATTTCAGTTCCTGATTTGATGTTCTATGAGTGTTTTGTAGTAAGAAGAATGACACATATCTATAACGTACTGTGCCATAGAATATAATGTCTTTAGTAATCAGTGTACTCTTTCCTACTGCATCTCTACACACTTCACTGGTTTGTTAATGACTGATAGAGATTAAGATTAACAGTAAATCAGAACGGTATCATACAATGATGCGTTAATGTAACATTATCGCTAATTTACAATGATGTTTGCTATAGATTTAATAGAAAATTTACTATGACATTTAATAGGAAGAGATCATAAAGGCATTAGGATTAAGACAGCATTCTTTTAATAATGAAAATTTAAAAGTAATTAAAACATATTTGTTAATGGATAGAAAAATACAAATCTTTTATAAGAATAATAGTGGTTTTTAGTAAGAATCCAAATTCATATAACTATTAAGTTAGGCAAATATAATGATTAATTATTGATTAGCAGTACTGGTATAAAATATTTTAAAATTATAACATTTCTTCTTTTGTTTCTTCATTCTTTCCTTCGTTCCTTCCCTTCCTATACTTTTTTTCTTTATGTTCTCCATCTGTTAGTCTGCCCCACTTTTTCCTGTTAGTTTTGTCTGTTCATTAGATTCCACATGTGAGTAAAATTATATGGAACTCGTGTTTTTCTGACTTTCCTGTTTTTCACTTAACCTAACATTCTCCAGATCCAACCATATTGTCATAAAGGGTAAAACTTTCTTCTTTTTTATGGCTGAGCAGTATCAGGTATTTCACTGTGTAAATGTCCCATAGTTGTTTTATCCACTCATCTACTGATGGACACTTGGGCTCTTTCCATATCTTGGTGATTGTAAATAATGCTTCAATGAACATAGGGGTGCTTATGTTCTTTTGATTTCCTGTTTTGAGTTCCTTCTGATATATTCTTAGAAGTGAGATCTCTCCGTCAAAAGGCAGATCCATTTTTAATTTTTGAGGTATCTCCATACTGCTTTCCACAGTGGCTGCACCAGTCTATATTCCACAACATTGCAAAAGGGATCCCCTTATTCCACATATTCTCCACTACTTGTTGTTTGCTAATTTATTGATGATAGCCATTCTGACAGGTGTGAGACAGTATCTCATGTGGTTTTAATGTTCATTTCTCTGATGATTCATGACATTGAACATGTTTTCATATATCTTTTGGCCATCTATATACCTTCTTTGGAGAAGTGTCTATTCAAGTTTTTGCCCACTGTTTAATTTGATTTCTTTTCTTTCTTTCTTTCTTTCTTTCTTTCTTTCTTTCTTTCTTTCTTTCTTTCTTTCTTTCTTTCTTTCTTTCTTTCTTTCTTTCTTCTTTCTTTCTTGATTCCTTCCTTCCTTTTTTCCTTTCTTCCTTTTTTTCTTTTTTTCACTTTCTTTCCATTTCTACAACATAATCTCAAAAAAAAACAACAACTGGATTCTGTGTCACAAATCTTCATTTGAATATTCAAAGTGGAAATTATTTTTAAAATTAAGAATAATATACTTTGCCAACAATATTATCTGCAAATGTAAAACATTATTTGTAGATATAAATCAACATAAAGCTGATATACTTGCATACTTAAATTGATGTTACATGTAAAATAATTTGTTAAAGTGTTCTTACTGTTTGTAATTAAGTATCATAGTTATGTTGAAAGTACATTAACTGTTACAGACAGAATTAAGTCTTTAAATCACTTCCTAATTTATGACTTAATTTAAATATCACTCAATAAACTAGATTAAAAGACCAGTCATTATTAAAGTAAGAATTTTTATCTTTGCCTCAACAGTTAATTATCAATGAAGCCAATATATTTATTTTTTTAAAGATTCTACTTACTTATTTTTAGAGAGGGAGAGAGGGAGGGAAACAACTCATCAGTTACCTCTCACACTCCCCGGACTGGGAACTTAGGCATGCTCCCTGACTGGGAATCGAACCAGCAAAGTTTCAGGTTTTAAGCTGGTGCTCAAATGACTTAGCCATACCAGCAGGTTTGATTATTTTAAATACAAGTAAAACAACATGCCTGAACATAATTATTTAAGATTGGACTTTGAGTAGTGGGCATACAATGCAATATACTGATGATATATCATAGAATTGTACATTTGACACCTATATAATTTTATTTAAAATGTCACCCCAATAAATTTGATTTAAAAACTATACTTTAAAAATGCACCTGGAGTTTATTAAATTCAGTGATTTAAATAATGCAGAAAGATTTTTTTCAACCGATGAAAAACCACATTGTAAAACATATGGCTTAGAACCATGCTCTATTTCAGTTAACACTATTACTATTGGGTTGGCCAAAGAGCTCATTTGGTTTATCCCATTAAGATGGCTCTAGTAGGATTTAGTTGCCTTTAACTTCATTCAGAACAGTCTTGTTAGATTGTACTATCAACATGTATTTAGAAATTTGGGAATTTTTGTATGGCTATTTTAATATTGAAGATGAAAGAAAATAAGCAATGTGTTTGGCATATTATGCTTTGCTATTTTAAGAAAGGTAAGACTGAAATTGAAATTTTAAAAAAAGATTTGTGCAGTGTATGGAGAAAATGCTGGGAATGATTGAACATGTCAAAAGTTTGCAAAACTTTCGCAGTGGTTTGCAACTCATGTCAGTGGTTTGCAAAGTTTGTAGCTGGTGATTTCTTCCTGGATGATGTTCCATGGTTGAGTAGACTGACTGAAGTTGGTAGCAATCAAATTGAGATATTTATTGAGAACAGTCAGCATTATACCACATGAGAGATAAATGACATACTCAAAATATCCAAATAATGAGAGCTATTGATGAAAATGAAAAAGGTATTTTTTTATTTTATGGAAAGGAAATTAAAAAGACTTCTGGTCAACCCAATACCTAAGAGGTTACCAAAGAACTTTCTTGACTTGTTTAGCCTTCACATGCTACAGGTATCATATCAGATGGCACAAAGGCTAAATTTGTTTTTTTAAGTTTCTGTTATCTTCTACAACAAAGCCATAATATGAAATTATTGATTTTATTACATTAATTTAATGTAATACCATTAAAATTAATTAATTAGCTAGGGTTAAAATGTATAATTTCTAATTGTTCCTTATTAACTTAAAGACTATCATTTTTCTCTATGATAGTTCAGGGCAACACTGATGAAAAAGGCATTGAAATAATCTTTTCCCTAAGGACATAATGAAACAGAACAATGTAATGTTGAGATATAAAAGCTAGAAATAGATTTTTATAGAAAAAAGTGAAGACAAATGGTACCATTTTAAAGTTTAATTTTAGGTACCATGGAAGAACCATATGTTGTCATCACCAGCATCTGTTGATTTTAGTGATAAGGTTAAGCACTTTTTTCAATATATAAAAATATTTGAATTGCACTTTTAAGTAGGTGGAGGCCATGTAATAAACTAAATAAAATGTGCTTTTGTTTTTGCCTCCAAGATGTTGGTTAGGAATTTCTAAAATATGCAATTTATAACTCATATAAAAAATTAGGAATGCTCAAAAATTTGCATTTTTAACATTCTCTAACCTATTCTAAAGTATGTTCAAGAATGCTCATATTTAAAATGCATAGCTTTGTTATGAACATTCAATGATCAAATTATAGAGTTCTTTCAGGCCACGGTTGTCAATGTAATTCAGCATTACGTTACTTTGAGGCTTTATACAGGTTATTCAAACTAGTAAGCATTAGTATGTGCACTTTCTGACAGTGTAGCAAAGGAAGACTCTTCATGTCTGTGATGATTTTAGGTTTACATTAACCATGAAGCAGACCCAAGGAATTCTCCATTGATTTGTGGAACTATGAATACAGTGCATCCTCTTGAATTCCCTACAGCTAATGAAAATATTTCAGGACAGTTGAAAATATTAACACAAAGTTGATGACTGGTAGTTCACTAGCTTACACGGTGCACTCTGGTATCTATGGAGATTTCTTCAAAAGTTTAGGAGGTAGTTCTGTGTAAATGAACAAGAGTTGTAATGGTTGAAGTCTTGTTTTATGAGTAGTTAGTATTTATAAGGAACTATGTTTTTTTATGTGAACTAGCCTCATATTCCTCAATACCAATTGTATAGAATGAAGTAAAAGGTGGATTGGATAGTCCGTGTCCTCAATATTGTACTTTTGGAAAATCTCTGATTTTAAAATTTGCTCCTACAAGCACAGGCATAGCAAAAAAAAAACAAAACACTTTTTAATCTACACTTATAGGATAAGAAGGAAAAATACAGTGAAATCTTGATTCTCAAACTCAATTTGTTCCAGAAGACTGTTCAAAAAGCGATTTGCTCAGAAAACAAACTAGACTCATGGTCTCGCATTCTTTGTTTGTTGCCTGAGAGACTCCTGACTGATCATACAGTTACAGTTATCAGCATGGAAGAGACGTCAGGTTGAGAACTGAAGTTTTATTTATCTGTGAACAACTTGGACGAGAACAGAATTGTTCAGAGATGGCAGATATCTGAGAATGTAGCTTTAACTCCAATTATGCTACAATTAACAACTATTTGCATGTCACTTTATACAGTAGTTATTTGAAAAATAGAGATATTGTTCATGGTTATAATTTCATACCAGTACAAAAGTATAGGAAATTGAGGTAATATTACAATAAGATTGTGTAAGAAAACCTTAAGAGAGAAATATAACAATACAAACTCTAGACCCTTTTATTTTTGTGGTGAGAAACCCTATTTCCCATAAACTTATCCATCTGCCTTTTTCCCTGTTATCGCAAAAGCAGCTGAGCTAAAACAGAAAACTCCAAAACAAAGCAAATGGATTCTATTCCAAATCCATTACCACTTACTTTGAAGTCTTCCTTATTACCTTATTATGGTCTAGAAATATGGTATATATTCTCACTTCCAATGATGATTTAAAATATTCTTACTTTGTTACAAGCGTAGATGAATTACATCTTTACATATTGGGAAAGATTACAATGCCACAGAAACATAAGAATAGTAATTTATCACATATACTGTACACAAGATCATGTCATAGGTGGCATAAGAAAATAGGGGACACAGGTATTCATCAAACCTATCTCTAATTTTTTTAAATCACAAACTGTGAGTTTATTATTAAGAAGCACTTAAAACTATGAAATGGATGAAGTGGTCTTGTTGGAACTTAGAGAGAAACTTTCCCCACAAAAATAAATGGCTTGCTGAGATTTGGAAATGAAAACTAAATCAGGTGAAAGGTTCAGCCTATACCCCGTTAGGAAACAATAAGGAGGCCAGTGGGGCAGGAACTAGAAAAGGAGGAGCTTCATGAAGCTGCAGTTAGTCCGGGGCCAGATGACTTTCTCTTCACCCGATTTCCCTTAGACCTATAAGAAAAGAGAGAACCTTCATCTGTTCTAAGTGGGGAAGGAAATGCTACGAGTTCATTCCAATGCAATCATGTTGAACTGACCTCTCAACCCAGTGAGGCTGCACCCCTTCTGCAGCTTCTCTAGTGGCTGTGCCATCCTGGACATCCTATCAGGAGCATGCTTCTTTTCATTCCAAGGTGGGCTTGCCTCCAGTTTCTGCCTGTGTTTGCTAACTGTCCTGTGTCTTCAGTTTGTTTTTAATATATTTGTGTGTGTATTTGTGTGTGTGTATATGTATATGTATATATATATATATTACTGAAGTGAAGTAAGTACAATAAAAACAGCTTTTTTAAACAAAAAATTTGCATGTAAAATTTCTCTTCCTTTTGGCTTTCACTTCTAGCCTGCTCCGGCCCACGGAGCGATCAACTGGGGCTCGACCACCTAGAACAAATGAGTTGGGGGGACAAGAGGCGCGAAGAATGGCAGCAAGACAAAAGATTCTGATCAAGCTGCAAACTTTATTTTTCCGAACTGGGTATATATATAGGGGAGGAGGGAGAGATTAGGTTGCTTGCTATTGGCTAGCTTGAGACAAAGAAGGGCCCGCTTATTGATTACTTGGGTGCAACTGGTACTCGTGGACACCTCATGTGCCTGTAGCTGATTGGCTTTGTGGAGCGCACAGGTTCCTGTAATCAATGCAATGTTTTTAGCTAGAAGCCAGGTGTAAGGTTCCCAACACTAGCCATTGTAAATAGGCTCACATTCAGATCTGAGAATACGTAGTAACCAGCTCTAGTGCATAATGGCTGTTTTGTTTTTTAAAAAATAAATTAGAATATTCTCATGCTATTTTAATTGCATAATTCAAATATTGTCTGGTAATGTTTCTTTAATGAGACTGAATATATTAACTTTTGAGGTAAGTAGAAAAGAGAAGAAGTAGAAAGTAAAACTTAATAAAAAGAATAACTCTTCAACTGATTAGTTAAGTACCACTTCACCAAGCATCAGTTCACAGTTTTATATTGTAAGCTTCTTTCTACTGGTTTTTGAGAGTCTTTTTAACCCTTAGTCAGTCAAATATACATGTGTAGTTAAAGGTGATTTACAAATGCATCAATATCTGAATGCTTTCTTTATTTTTTGCTTCAGTGTAGACTTTGTGTCTGTGTATTTCATGCTTTGTGTATCTACTCACAAGATAAATTTTAGGTTTATATTTAAAGATTTTCACATATTCTAGAAGAAATTTAGAGTAAATCTATACAGACCACCAAAATAAAAATCATGTTTGCTTACGTTCATATTTCTGATTCGTATTCTATGTAGGAGTATCATTGCAAATGGAATGCAATTTAAAATCTAGAAAAAATTTCTTCTAAATTTCTATTTCCGTTTTATTCACAACTCTCAAAATGTCATACTGTTTTTATATTTTCATTAATTTTGATGTATTCCTGGAATATCCAATTGAAGCCCCTCAGTCATGGATAATTTGGTCTATTAGTATATTTATTTTTTTAAAGAAAGATTGGTTATATTTGCTATGTAATAGAACAAAATAAATTTTGTGGCTTATAACAAAATCCAGATTCTATAAGGCACATTTGGATATCACTTGACTGGTCCCTGGCTCAGGGTCTTCACAAGGTTTCAGGCAAAGTGATGGCAATGGCTACAGTCTTCTCTGAGGCTCAGGGTTCTCTTCCAAGTTCACTAGTTATTATAAATTCTTTCAAGTAGAACTGAGGCCTCAGCTTCTGGAGATCACCTATTACCCTGCTACATGGCCCTCTCCACAACATGGCAATTTTTTGTTTCAAAGTCAAAAAGAGTGTCTACTGCTGCTTCTTGTCTTTTTTTTCTTTTTATTTTTTAAATTTTATATTTTAATTTTTATTGGTGTTAAATTACAGTTGTCCCCATTTTCTCCTCATTACTCTCCCCTGCCCTTCCCAACTCCCACTTCCCAATTTCAATTCTCTCCCTACTGTCTTCGTCCATGGGTCCTTTATACACGTTTCTTGACTTCACCCTTCCTCTTCTTTCCTCCACCATCCCCCATCTCTGATCACTGTCAATTTGTTCTTTATTCCCATGTATCTGGCTCTATGTTACTTGCTTCTCTTTAATATCTACTGCCTCTTTCACAGAGCTTGATTATCCCACAACCACAACCAGGGATAACCTTTCCATTGCTTAACTCAACGTGAGAGATCCTAAGTACATCTGTGAAGTTCATTGACCTTATTTATAGGTCCTGCAAGGTATTTGGTCTTCTTCAAAATTTTTGTAGAGACATATGGTCCATGCCAAAGGTCCTTGAAATGTGGTTCTATCTAACATATCCATGACCATATTTGGTCCATGTCTAATGGTCTGTGATTTTTGATCCTGTGCAAAATACTGACACTTAGAAAGCATCCCTGGGTTCACATAGCCTATATGTTTATTTATATTTTTGGTTTACAGGATTAATATATATTTTAAACATTATTATACTTTATTGTTCCAGTTATTGCATTGTGGTTGTATTGCTAATGATAACCTTCTTGCCTCATGGCAAGAAGCCTTGCTTCTAATGGATGTGGGGTTTGATACATGGGTCAGTGTGGACAAAATTCTCTGTGCACGTTCTGGACAAAACGGGTGTCTGCTACTCAGTCACAGGTCCCAGCTACACTCAGTGGGAGGGAAATGTACAGGCCATGTGCACAAGGGGGCAGGAATCTTGTGTCATATTAGGATTCTGCCTGCCATGTCAGTTTTAAGGAGATTTCTTAAACAATATGTTTGAGATCATTTTTTTCAGGAAGGTAAATGTACAAACCGAAGTGTTCATTTTATGAAAAATACACTGTGTTTCTAAGTCTAGTGGCCAACTGAACAGTTAATATTTTTCATGTGAAAATTATACTGAGTCCCTCCAATAGGTAAATAAAATTACAGGCTTAGGGACAGGGAAAAAATAAATCAAAACACTGCCTTCTCACATTTTTCAATCTCTTAACAATTTGCTAAGGAATTTTAAAGCTTTTACATCAAGAAAAAGTTATTTATTGAATGGAGTTGGGATACAATGCAATTAGATGAGCTTTTATTTATGTTACCAAACTCTCTTCCATTGTCCAGTAAGAAAATGCCTTGATAGTGGTAGCAGAATCTTTAATTAACTTTCTGTTACATGAAGCACACTCACTAGTCTCAGCCTATTTAAACAATACGTAAGGGGCTCTATTGTTTCCACTCTTAACTACTTAGTCCCAGTTGAATAACAAGTAATGGATATGGTCCATAGATTTTTATTTATTACTGTCAATACCAAATTACATTTTCATTTTTTAGGTGTGCTTGGATCAGTTCGATGGCAGTTTAGAACATGATTATATCACTAATAATAGCATTCAGTGTCTTAGAAAGAATTACACTCTTAAAAGTTTGTATAAGGATTGTAGTTTTTGTAAGAATTAAAAATATATTCTTGAATTTTTCAAAGATTAATGCAGGTCAATTCTGTCAACATTATTAGTTTTTCCTAAAGATGTCTTCATTGGTGGAGTATATTAAAGGGAAATTATAATATGGAAATGATCTCTAATAATATTCACTCCATTGTAAAAGTTCATCTTGCTAAACAGCTTCTCATTAAGTAAATCAAGCATTTGGGGGCATCGCTCTAATGATATGTTTCTTAACATAAAATGCATTCAATATCTATTTTTCAATTAGCTAGATGGATGTTATATTTCAATATTTAACATGCACATGGCGCATACTGCTGTGTGGAACCTAAATCTTTAAATTTTGCTTTACATGATTAACATTTCACCCAGCTTAATCTGTATATTTGATTTTGAACTTCTGGGATGGTCTGTGATGCATGCTTTGAATGAACAAACAACAGCATCGAATCTGAAAAGATGATTATGTTATGGTCTTACTAGCAGAACCAATCCATCTGCTCTGAATCTCTGCACTTCACAATTCACTTTCTATGTGTATGTGTGTGTTTCATTCACATTTTGACTTCTGCAAAAAGCTTTGGTTACCTTCAGGTAGAATGAGAAATGCCATCAGTTTATTCATCCTTCCCTTCGTGTAGAGGATTGAGAAGGATACTGGAGAAAGCATCCACCAGTTTTTATTTTGGAACACTTTCTAAAAATGTATTGAATAAAACAAAATCAAAATAAGCATAAAGACAGCTTCAAGTGTAGAAGGATTTGGGGTAGAAGGATTTAATATGAATTTAATAACCATATTACATGTCACATAAAAGATTGTTTCATTATGTTAAAATTTCAACAAAGCTCAAAATTTGCTTGTCCATGAATTTATTCTTTATCTCTTGATTTTTAATCATTGTACTCTATTGTTGTATACCTGTTGTCAACATGTTCTATGCAATTTTTAAAAAATAGTTTATTTATTTATGTTTAGGGTAAGGGAAAGGGAAGGAGAAAGGGATGGAGAGAAACATCAGTGTGTGGTTGCCTGTTGCATGCCTCATACAGGGCCCTGACCCACAACCCAGGCACGAGCCCTGACTGGGAATCAAACATAGCTACCCTTTGCTTCACAAGCCTGCACTCAAAACACTGAGCTACACAGCCAGGGCTGTTCTATGCAATTTTTAAGCAAGAGTAAACCTAAGTAACCAGAATGGTTATTTAATTTTAACTCTCTTTCACCACAAAAATCATGAGATAATAGTGTCCGCATTTGCTATGGTAAACTTTGGTCTATTCTTAGAGAAATATTTAATTCCCTCAATTCCCTGTAGCAGTCCCTCCCTCTAAACACAGCTGCTACCCCCTTTGAGAATGTGGCATACACTATCAACTCTTAACAAAAAGAAGAGAAAAAATATTTGAGCAGAAAATTGCAATCTAAGGTACGTAGATTTAATCCGTAGTAACTTAAAGTATGATTTGCAAAGAACAAAGAAAGGTAGTGTTCAAACAGGCTAAAAACCACAAAAGTTAATCCTTTTCTTGCAAGAGAAGGACTGCTGGTTAGGTTAGCAGTGGTCAGTTAAATCCAGTATGCAAATAAGGGAGGCAAAAACTGTGAGGAAGAAAGTGAAGTCTATGAGTGTCTATGTAGCCGTTGTTGCTCCAGGATGTTTATGGTTCCGGGGTGTTTATGGTTCCAGGATGTTTATGGTTCCAGGGTGTTTGGGGCTGAGTTTAACAACTTAATAGCAGCTCTGGGAACTGAGGCACAAGATGTACACAGGCTGCAGGGGGCACACGCCCTTAATAGCCTCCTAACTCTATTTTAAGTGACTCTCTTTGCAATGCTCATTTCATTTTCTGCACTTTGCAACCTATATCCTTACAATAAGCACATAAAAACTTACCACTAACTTGAAAAACGGCACATAATCTTATAACTCCTGATGCTGGTGATCAACTGTTACTTTTATGGCATTCATTAAAAAGACATTTTTCCTGAATCGAGCACATCTTTTTGTATATAACATAACCATGGATGATCTTGTGAGTATAAAATAATATACATTATTCATAGACTGGAAGATCTGTTATTTATTTTCTTAGATATGCGTGCAACATGTACAATGTATAAGGCACCATGCTAGTGTCTCGAGTTAAAAAACAGTGTTTAATAAAAATACATTTAGCATCATTAGCCATTATGGAAATCAAAGTTAAAACCAAAGTGAGATATCACTATGTACCTACCAAAATGGCTAAAATAAAAATTGTGTTATCCCACTATTGTTCTGGGGCATAAAGACTCTGAGCCCCAGAAAGCTGAAGCTCAGCTTCAAGGGCCAGCTGCCCTTTAAAACCCTTGTCAGCAAATGATCACACCATTCAAACCAACAAGTGGTGTTTCTGAGACAGCCTAAGGGAAGCTGGTTTAATTCAAAGAGACTCCTTTAATTCAATAAAGCAATGACATTTTTAATTGAAAAACAATTTTTCCTTCAGCAATAAGTATAGGTGGGGTTAGTAGTAATATTAAGATGAGTTAGAAATAACACCTTGTCATTTGATATGCCCCTGTTGTAGTTTATTGATTTAAACCTACAATTCATTTTTTAAATGATGTGCATGAAAAAAAAGTTTCCCAAAAGATTGCAAACATCACTTTAACACAGATTTGTCAAAAAGAGGAGTAACATGTTTGTTGTAGAAATTGGACATACCCTTGCTATGCAGAGTGACAATTACTCTGTGATTGTGAGGTGTTATACTTCAATACAAGCTTATGAATGTATTCTGCTTTTTAATATCACCCCATTACTAAGTCTGACTTCTTGGTAAACTGTTGTGTCTGCTTCAAAGTGTAATACCAAAATACAGGTCGATGTAATGGGTCTCAACATTTTCAGTCATTCTTACCAACAACCATTATATTGTAAATGTGATCACATAATAAATAGAAGTATGTTCTTTAGCACCATCTAGCTTACTTTTTGAGCAATTCACAGCAATAACATTTATCTAACAACTGGACAATAACACTTTTAGATAGCATAGCTAGAATGGTATATGAAAACAGGTTAAAATGACTAAAAGTATTACTATCATTTTTAAAGAATTACTATATACACACACTTGCTTTCCCACAGCATTAAGGAATCAATATTTCAGTATGGTCACTGTGTCTTAAGAAATCATTTTCCTTGTGCTAATAGCCAGAAATGCTTCATTTAAAAACGATCAGAACATGCCACTTATTTGCTCTTCAGTTGCTGGTAATCTTTAGAACTAATGTATTTTTTTACCAATAAAGATTGAGAGCACTTTATAAAAATAATTTATCAATGCCCATCATCTTTGTATTGGGAAATACAAGTTATTGACATTGCCCTGAGAGAAAAACCTCAGGCATATAGAGATCAGGGAAAAACTCTCTAAGGTATATAGAGATCAGGGAACAAAATGTAATATGGTAACCATTACTTAGACAATAAGCACAGTTAATCATATAAAAATGACAACTATTGTTTACCAAGCATCTTCTAGAAGAAAATAACTTGATCAGTCCCTGATTGTGGTGTACAGGATTATTCTGATATTTCCTAGGCTTTTCCATTTCTCTGCATGTATTCATTCATTTATCCACATTATTGACATTATTATAGATGTCTCCATTTTCCCCTGCTTTTCCCACCCCCATCCAGGTCCCACCCTCCTCCTTTCTCTGGCCATCACCACACTGTTGCCTGTATTCATGGGTTATGCATAAATGTTCTTGGGCCAATCCCTTCCATTCTTTTATTCAGGACCCCCTCACCCTCCTCCACTCTGGCAGATGGCAGTCTATTCAATGTATCCATGCCTCTGGTTCTAGTTTGTTCATCAGCTTATTTCATTAATTAGATTTCACATGTAAATGAGATCATATGGTAAATCCTTTTCTCTGGATGGCTTATTTCACTTAGCATAACAATATCCAGGTCCATCCATGCTGTTGCAAAAGGTAAAAGTTTCTTCTTTTTTTATGGCAGAGTAGGATTCCATCGTGTAAATGTACCACAGTTTTTTATCCACTTATCTACTGATGGGCACTTAAGCTCTTTCCAGATCGCCGCACATACTCTTTCCGATTCGTGTTTTGAGTTTCTTCAGATATATCCCCAGCAGTGGATTGCTGGGTGAAAAGTGCTGTATTTGGAATTTCAGTAAGTGATGTGACAGTGACTTTTTTAAATGGTTGGGCAAAAGGATGACATTTAAGAAGAAATGTGAAGCATAAGGAATAAAGTATAGAGAAAGGAAAAGGAAGACTATTCCAGGAAATCAGAACACCTGTTTCAAAAACTTTTAAACACTTAAGAGCTTATCATGTTTGAAAAACTAAAACTGTAGCATGGGTTGACCATGCAAATAAGATGACAAGTCATAATGTTTGTAACTGGGGCCAGACCACATAAGGCTTTCATTAGCTAGAGAAAGGAGTTTCAGTCTTTCCTTTCTCCCTCATTGCTTGCTTGCGTCCTTGCTTCTTTCCTTCCTTCCTTCCCTCCTTGATTCCTTCCTTCCCTCTTTCCTTCCTTTTCTTCTTTATTATAGAAATTACAGTGATAGCTGCCAATGGCTTTTATTAAGATAGTATTAGAACATGTTTAACATTATGGGCAGCATCCATATACGTTTGAAGCTAATATAAGTGGGATTTTCTGATGAAATAAATTCTGAAGGCTGTGGTTGAAAAAGAGAAGCATCAAGGGAAGCACAGTAATATTAAGTTTGAAAACCTGCTGCTAATATTGCCTTGAACAATTGGATGCTAATGTTGTCTTTTGCAAAATTAAGAGACTGGTGAACATCCAATTTAAGGGATGAAAGAATCTAGATTTCTGTTTTGGCTTTTTCAGTGTTGAGCTGTTTACCTTACTAAGGTAACAAATATTGATATCAGTGTAGAATTTGAAGCAAATACTAGAGTAGGAAGTACAGCTTTTGGAATCACCTGCACATATGGAAATTTTCCTTAGAAACAAACATGTAAGCCTGCTTAAAATAGTTTCGATCAGTTTTTATATGGTATGAGAAAGAAAAATAGATTGTTTTATTTTATTTTTTCATTTAAAATAACAAAATTTAAAGCAAATTTTAAAGTGAAAAAGTAATAGTTTCAATACTATGAAAATAACAATTAGTATACTGATGTATTTATTTTCAGATTTTCTATGTAGAAAACAAATTATTAAAGGTGAGAATGCTCACTGGAAAGAATCATTGAAGCTAAAATATCACCAAACATTTTTTCTGTTTCATTTATTGTTTAAACTCTAACAATAGTTCTGTTAAAGAGCACAGCCTTACCTCATGCATCATTTTCAAAATTCCTGTTCCCCATGCTATCTTCCTTACAGGGCTTCCGACTCAGCATGCTGGTAAATGACAGAACCAGAAGTGAAATGTACTTAAAAATGGATGGTATTTAGCTAGATGCAGTCTACAGAAAAAAACATAATGCAGAGCAAAATATCTCAATCTGCCACCGCTACCCAAACATTTAGCATTTTTTCTCCTTTCCTGTTTTACAGGATGCAGCTACTATTCTGTAATTAACTTCATTTACAATATTTTGCTGATATCCAAGATTCCATAGTTTCCTACATTTTCCTCTTAGCATCTGCTTTTTCATTCCTCCATCATTGCCTATAAAATTAAAATGTCTTTATTCAGGAGCAAAGACTTGTTTTTGACCTCATGCTCTGCCAACGTGGAAATAGTTCCAGAGTCTTATCTCATATTTATACAGAATGCCAAATCCTGTTCCCTAATTGTCTCAGCTGGGGAGCCAGGAGTGCATAAAACAGCTGGTGGTAAGTGTGTATATAGCAAAGAGGTAGGGCAGACTCTCCTGCAAAAGGCAGTGCTGTGCTAAGAGTCTTTGCAGTTCGGGGTTCTTCCCTCCAGAGACAACAAATGCAATCAGTTCTGTTAAAACTCATGTAGTGTACACACCCACCTTCCAGATGGTAGTCTCTGACATGCAAAGTTACAGAGGCAGGGGTGCAGTTGTGGAGAGGTTCCTGTGACTGTGATAGGGTAAGGAGTGTTTTTAAACAAGCAAGTGATAAAAGCATTTAAGAAATGAGGAATTTGTAACTCTGCTCTTTCAGTCTCAGTGTTAATGCTGGTGTGCTTTGCAATCAGCATAAAAACTAAGGTGCTTTTTCACCCACTTGTACATGTGTTAAAGGTGTATTTTAGGTCTTCATTGTCTTTCTATCAGTGGGCAGGATGCTTATTAAAACAAAAATGCTACAAAATTGTGCATATTTTCTTCATAATGTGGTTTTTGCTGTGAGATTTGTATTCCTAAGCCTATGTTTTTTTTTGTCACTTTGAAGTTTAATTCTAATAAAAAGCCAATATTTGTTTGTCTGTTATATTCTCATATTTTAGCCAATGGAATAAAAAGTCACATTTGCTGTGCACTTATATGTTTTGGTTCATATATCTCTGTTTAATCCTTAAATATTCATACTTTATGAGTCATCTGCACCATAAAAAGGTGTTTGAAATTAGCATCTTACTGTCGCATTGCATATTTAGAAAAATATTAATAGAAAACATGTTTAAGAGATTTTTGCTTAATATGGTATTATCTGGCTAGTGTTATTTTAAACTGATAAGAATAAATACTATACTTGATCTTAACCAAAAGGCCGAGAAGTGATGGCTAGTGTTGTTTTAGATAAAGATAAATCCCAAAGTTAATAATTTACAGATTAATATTTTAAATATAAAACATAATATAATCTTTGTTTTTAAGAATGTTCCTCAACTGGAAGAAAAAAAGATAAATTTTTCAAAACACAGATTTCAAAATACAATGGGAAAACTAAATTGTTGAAATGATCTTCTGGTATATAATAAAATTTTTATGAGAGCTTAGGGTATGTTTCTTTCATATCAGAGTGTTGAGATTAGGACTTCATGATTTCTCTCAAAAATAAAAGTAAGTTAGTAACATAAGAGATATGAAGATATGACACTTACTTTATACAAAACTCTGTCATTTATTCATGCCTTAAATATACTGATGGTCTACTGTGGGCCAGACACTGTTGAATTTTCAATGGTTCTTTGTTAAGCCAGCAAGCATACAAGTAAAAAAACAAAAACAAAAAACAATTCTGCATAAATTAAAAGTTGAATGAAATGGCTGAAAACTAAAACCTTAAAGTGTTGCCTAACCTCATTTTTACATAATATGCATGCTGAAAAAAGAAGTGAAGCAGTTATACAATTTGCTAAGAAGCTGATAGTCAGGAAAGAGAAAGAAATTTACCCAAGTAGAATACTATCAACAGAAGAAAAAACAGCTACATCCCAGTTTCTTCAATATTTGCTGTAAAATTCATTTGATTTTGAATGGCATGGGAAATGTACATCCATTGATTTGCTTTTATTCAGAGATATTTCTAAGGGGGATTTTGCTGGGCTGTCATTCTGAAAATTAGTTTTCAAGATTGCATATTCCAGAATGGCATTCTCTGAATTTGTTTTTAAGTAAATGCCTTTGAGGTGATAAACAAATGCACAATCTATACCAATAAAATTTATTTTCAAATAAAATAATAAAAGGTTTTATGTATATTTTATATCCTTACCTAATAATAAAATAATTTATATTTTCGCCAGATGTCTTTATTATATCAGTCCAAAATTTTCTATTTCTCCAGTGAGATCAGCCTATTTCATACCCTGCTCTTGGGGGATATAGTAGAGAAAAGTGGAAAAATAGTATTTATAAGTTTGTGATAGTTCCAGCTATTAGGACCTCGAATAGATTGTTTGTTCCATGTACTTCCCAAAAGAAGCAGGTGGGTTTTTAGACTAATTTTGCACTTCTAGCCTGCAAAATCTATTCAATCACAGACACTGAAGGTGTCATGAAATTTGGCACACACAAAAAAATAAGTAACAGCCCTGGCTGGTGTGGCTCAGTGGATTGAGTGCTAGCCTGCAAAACAAAGGGTCACTGGTTTGATTCCTAGTCGGAACACATGCCTGGGTTACAGGCCAGGTCCCCAGTAGGGGGCATGTGAGAGTCAAGCACATGTTGATGTTTCTCTCCCTCTCTTTCTCCCTCCCCTCCCTAAAAATAAAATAAATAAAATATTTTAAAAAGTAACAAGCATGTCAGAATGCATGTATATAAATATAAGTAGTAGTGCATTTATGATAAATTATAACGTTTGTTTTAACATTTCAATCTTAATACGGATTAGATTATGTATAGACATGTGAAGGGCTATAATGAGTACTCACAAATAATTAATTATATTAAATTAAATGTTGAACTTGTAAAGAATATTTTTATTTAAAAATAATGTTTGTTGATCCTACAAATTATATATACTTTTATTTTTTTAACCTCTGTTAAGAATTCTCTGTAGTTGTCTCTGATAAAAATAACGCATGCAATAAGGTCTGATACATTCACTATAGTGTAAGGTTGAAAGCACAGATACAATAAAAAACTCTCTGGGCCTATAATAAGGTAATAAAAATGATTTTCACATTTTAAATACTGACAAATTGTAGGAGACCATTCTGCATGACGTGGGCCCAGCTCCCACTGGGAGATACACAGGACCCACACTTATAGCAGACCTTGTCCAGCAGAGTACACCTGTTGTGGCTGATGACGAGAATCAATACACAGGCGACAACAACCCTGTGTGGAAAAAGGGAACAGGCACGACTGCTCTCTCAAGGGGAGAGTGTCTATGGTGCCTCGGCCACTCCCTCAAGAGGAGAGCGCCCCGACCCTTGCCTAGACAGGCTTTTATTATATTCTCAGGTCTTCCATCAGAGAAATATTTATTACTTATTACATAGAATAGTATTGTCTACATTTTAGGTACAATCAAGCAAATGAAAATAACATGCAGAGGGGAATAGTGATGAGCCAATTGGCTCTGTCCTTGGGAAAATTCACACAGGCTTTGGAAATTACCTTGAAGATAGACAATACACTGTTGTTTTAGACCAGGGTGATGGAGTTTTAGCAGGAGCAAGCCATAACAGTCTATATGAATTTTCTAGGCCTGATTCCCACGGGAAAACTTGTTTTGAAAGTCTGGCTCCTGCCCACCACCTCGCTTCTGTAGGTTTTCCATACAGAGCTTGATGTGGGAAGCTTTGGAAAACCTTTGTTCACCCAAACCCCAAGGGCCCTGGGAGAGCGATAAGGCCATCTGGGAAAAGCAAACAGCAGGATATTCACAAGGGCTAGGGCTAGCAACCCCGCAGTTAGAACTAATTTTCACATTTGGCCTTTGTACTCTGCTTCTGCCACGTAGGTATAGGGAGCCTTATAGCTAGAACTAACTTCCGCATTCCGCTTCTGTACCCCGCTTTGCTACGTAGACAGGAAGACCCCGTAGACTAGATAAACCCCAAGAATCCTTTGTTTGGGGCTCAGAATTTGGAGATTGACTCCTATGAGCCCGTGCACGTTAATAAACCTCTTACTCCGGAATCCCTCAGTGTCTGGTTGCTTCATTTTCCTGTAACAAGCTGAGTCACATTTGCTACACCAAACAAACCAATCCCCTACACACACCCACGGATAGCTTCTCCCATGGGGGATCAGGCCTGCTATGTACCTAGGCTGCTTTGAGTCTTGCTTTTTGCTAAAAACTCCCTCACGCAGATTTGTGGCAAACATTTACTGCAAAGTAACTTCCTAAAAACCACACTAAACCTTCCAAGGACCAGTGTAACTGGTTCAACCACTCTTGCCTTTCATTTGCAAATATCCTTCTTGTGTGATGTAATTACCAGCATCCTTGCCTTTGTTTTCTGTAAAAGGTAACCACCTAAAGCGAACCTGTGCATAATAAATGAGGACCATCATGTAATGTGCCCAGAAACCCAATAAAGGCTGCCAAGCAAGGGCTGAGGCTTTTGCTCCCCTTGAGAGAAAACCTATGCTGTCCCTTTTCCTCCACCAGGCTGGAGGTCTGTGTGAACCTCTCATTTCATTCATAATGATGCAGACACTCAAATCATGAGAAGCTTCTGCATGCAACTTATAATAAAATGATCTGTTTAAATTTAGCAGCATTATAATAAATAAAAAAGAATTTGCTTATTTGAATAAACTAAATTTTTAGTATTGTATAGTATATTATGTGATAAAACTCACAGATGCATTTGCCACACCTTGAATTTTTACAGAAGTATGCCATAGAATTGTATGACTTTCAAAAATATGTATTTGATACATATTGAGGTCCTACAGATGATTCACCCCGTAACTGCTGCCACAAAAATAGGCAAAATAATACCTAATGCCCCTAATTTTTTCAATTTTGAGGTCACAATAATCAATTTCATCATTTTAGAAAGAAACCAACTTAATCCAGCAAGAGTAGTGCATTGGAAAAATGCTCAGAGCACACGAAGTTTACATACAAGTATAGGAGAAAAACAGGGGTCAATCACCAGTGGAGAGAGATACAGAATGAGGAAGAGCTAGTGCCAGGATGAGGCCTGAAAAGGCCAGGTGTCAAGCGGTACTGCTGAAACCTAGAAAGAGATCTAGAAACCTAGAAAGAGAGAAAACTGAAAAAAAGTTATCTAAAAGCAATTATGACCTTGTGTCAAAAGGTTCTGTTGGAACAAGATGAACCCCCAAAAGGAAACTGAAAACAATAGTAACACAAACTCAGTCCTCCCTCCTGATCTCCTGCTTGACTTCCTATATTGCTTGTTGGCTTAAACCATTTGGAGGCAAGGAAGCAACGGAGTCAAATGAAATGCATTAAACAAACCAACTTCCTGGGGCACTGAGTAAGGACTGCAGGGTGGGGAGTGCATCAGGGTAGGCGAGTGAATGATATATCAAACCTTCAACCTTTTTTACCCTCAGCTTCTCCTCCTTTTATTTGTTCAGGTGAAATATTGTATTTCTAGTACAGTTTCTCATCCTCCATGGTATAATCATAGATGATGGTAATTTGATCATATTCCTAAATGAAACATTCTTTTCAGTGTTTTTAATTTAGTGGAAGGGATTGATAAAAGTAAATATTTTACTAGCACAAGGCATAGTGCTATATTCATTTATTTTATATGTAATTTTAAAGCTTATATTGTAATCACTTTCTTCTTCCTCCATGTTTCCTTTAACTTTGGCTGGACAAAGTTTTTGCAGGCAGATCAACTCAAATCCTCACTCCAACATCTTTTGGGTCTTTGGGCACCTTATCTTTTGTGAGTTGCATCCTATTGGGATCATTGGGCAGGAAGAATTTTTAAAATCACCATAATGAGTCGTAATGCGAAAAAAATCATTGTTCCTATTGTGAAGCAATGAGCTATTTTTTTTCTAAGAGTTGACACTGCTGACTGCTCAGTGGATGAGGTTCCAGCATGTCCAGATGACAGTCTGCTTCTACTTTATCAGAAAGGGGACTACTCTCAGAAGATTATTCATCCTGCAGTCACTAGACCTCCCAACCTATTAAGATTGTTGGGGCAAAGGCCAAGTTTCCTTCAATCATTACCTTGGCTCCTGTATATTCTGTTAATGGGATGTCAGCATAAAGAGAACTTTAGTTGGAGAAATATATCCTATTAAGTGGTACAGCAAGCTGGTTATGTAGTTTTCTTAAATTAACTTTTAAAATTTTAGTCATTTATTTTATTTTTCAATTATAGGTTATTTTTTTTTTACAATTTCAACCTTATTCTGTATCCATTTCAAGTGTACAACATAGAGATTAGGCAATCACATATTTTATTTAACCCTGATATTTCAGATACCTACCATGGCATCTTACATAATTATCACAAAATTGTTTATTATATTTCCTATGCTTTGCTTTAGAAGCCCACAACTGTTTTGTAACTACCAATTAGTACTTTTAACCACTTTACCTTTTCATAATTCTGTTAAATTTGAATTAAGACAAACTTTTATAGTAAGAGCCTGATAAAATCATATGAAAAAAAATCATACTTTTTCGTATGTTACATTTTTCATCTTTTTAAAGGGTTTACGTCATAAACAGATTACCTGAGTGGTCCTATTTGCATTACTGATGCTTTATAAGGCTTATTAGACAATTATCTGCTACCAACTTTTGCAGAAGTGGCCGCTCCAAGTGGAGAGGTAAAACATCTTGAGAGTCTCTTGCTGGGTTAGTGAACACTGAAGATGCATTTGAATAAGTTAGTGGGTACTTAGAAGTTATTTATTATCAATGATGATTAAATCAATAAGCATGTATTAAAATGTGGATAAACCTACACTTTAATGAGACAATAGAATGTTATTGCAAAAGTGGAGGGTCATTGATACTTTCTGTGACAATAAATTTTGCTAACTACAAAAGTGTGATAGGTTTTAAAAACATTTTAAAACTCCAGATGATTGTACAGAAATAATCATTTGTATCATTTTCTCTGATTCTGTTATATTGCAAAATGTTTGCCCAATAGGCATGTGAAGATGAAAGTTCCAAGTTGCACTTCCAAAGTTTAGGAAACTCCCAATTATTTGCTCTAGATAATAGTAATTTCAGGAAGTAGTGTATAATTGACCATATATTATAGCTTTTATTAGCAATATATGAGACTATAATGTTAATAAATTTAAGGTAAAGCAAAAGTTTGTTCTTTAAGATAATGTTATGCTTTTATATGTCATTTTTATTATCTTTTGAACTTTGATATGTTCTTTGAAATAATATCTTGGGATCAAATATGTTGATGATGTATTAAATTTTTGCTATTTACTCAATTTTTTGAAAACTTGAGTATAATTATTAGTAAGTATAAATATGTTGGAAATTAGGAAATTTGACTATATATAAACATATATACACACACAAATTTATTTGTTCATTCATTTGTTCATTCAATCTTTTATTCAATTTTCCACTCAACAAAAATACTTAATATATACTAACTATCTTGGAACATTGAAATGCTCTGGGAACACATGATAAACAGAACAAATAAAGACAAACATCCTATCATGATGCTTAAAGTTAATGAAGTATCTAAACAAATGGCTGCAAAGATCATAGCTACTACCTGCATTAATGGGTGGATAGATAGATAGATAATGCACACATAAAGGATAGATAGATAGACTGATGTAAGTTAAACAGATTAATCAATGTGAAGATTAACTAAAGATAATTTTAAGTGATTAAAACAGAAATGCCACTTAGGGATTTGAGAGTAGGATTAGGTGTATTTGAACAATAAAATACCATCGGACAGAGCCACTTCATGAATAAGGGCAGAGCATTCTAAGATAAGGAATAATGTTTGTTTCGATGTGGTGAATACTACATTATGTTCAAGAAACTGGAAAAAAAGTCCACAAAGTAGAACTGGTGCAAGAAGGAGAAAGCCACAGGAAGAGAGGACTGGTAAACTAAGCATGACGGGAAAATGGCAGGGAAGCAAGGCACAAACATGTGGACTTGGTGAATTAGCCTAATTACTATGAGAAATGATTGAGTGTGTGAATCGTAGGAGGGTCAGAGTATTATGCATGTAGAACATTAACTGTACTTTATGGAAAATAATTCGGAGGTGAGCTTTGGATCTAAAAGTGGAACAAGGGGACATGTTAGAGGCTCGAAGTAGTGCAAGATGATGGTGACTGTGATTAGAATAGTGGTGGGCATTAGTGAGAACAATAACTATACGGATATGTACTCTAGTTGTTAGATGTGTACAATCTGGTGACCTTTTAAAGATCCAAGTAGGGAAGAAGTGGACAGTTAACATTATGTCATAGATAATTCTTAACTTTAGGAGTAATCAACCTGTTGAAGAAATAAGATTTATTGAAATGGAGAACACACATATAATCAACTGCTTCACTAGGTTGGTAGGGGGCTAGGTGGGGAGTAGGAATGGGAAAGTGGTAGATGAGAAGTCAATCAGGCATTCAGTTCTGAACATATTAGTTTTAAAGTGCCTAAGAAATGTATGTAAAACTGGGATTATCGAAAACACAGTTGAATATATGTGTGAGTTTTTATAGATTAAAAAATGTAAACCTAAGAAATTATGACAGATGGTTTTAAGGTTAATAAATTAATTCACCTGGTGATATAGTGAACATGAGGACACAAGAGAATGGAAGACAGCCTTGAAGAATTCCAGTGCTGACTTATTCAGGTTAAATAATGCGACTATGACAGAAAACTAAGAAGAAACATGTAATGTGATGGAAATTTTAAAAAATTGCAAAAGAAATCTTCATTTAGTTTGGTTGGATGTTGCTAAAATGTGAAACTAAATGGCTAAACATGCAAAGAAATAAATTTGATATTAAGATTACTGATTACTTTGTTTATATTCCAGGCAAAAGCTTGTATAATTTGCTTGCATGTATCATGACTAGAATTAGACTAAAAAGCATTTGAAATATTAATGAGTTGTATTGTATCAATAGATTTTAAGATAAAACCATTAGAGAAGAATTAACTTGCATATGTGTTTTCTCACAAAATAACTTGATCTATAGTGTTAATTAAATTTAGGAATTGTTTATATTTAATCTGTCCTTCCAGAGTGTTACAACATTGTATAAACTTATGAAAAGGAAATAACACGTAGTGCTGTTACCAATTCTATTAAATAAACATGGAATAAAAAACTGTTAACTTTTGACGATAATATTTGGAGGTAGCGAGTATGAAAGTTAATACTTGCATTAAGTGGTTTGTAGTAGGTCAGCTGAAATTCTTAAATGTGAAAAAGTCAGGGTTAATTTTGTTAAGGCTAAAATCTCAAATGACATTCAAAACAAAGAGAATATTATTTTCCCCATAACTATTCTATGCTTCTCCTCAAATGCATTTATGTTTAATAGCAATTATTTGAATCAAAGCAAAATTAATCCTCATTTTATCTGTAGTTAAAAAAACACATGAGGTTTTTCAATATTCAAAGATAGAGATATGTGGGATTCTGTGGCCTGCCTACTCCATTACTGCAGGATTCCCTGGAAAAGCTCCAGTCTTACAAAGCAGCTGCTTGTGTTTAGTGATAATCCTTGGTAATATTAGGTTTGTCTTTTGGGATAGGAAATTGATTACCTGACCTTAGCCTAGTGAAGATGTTGCATGTATCTTGCCTTCTGCCTCGGAGAGTAAATTAGTTTTGTAAACAGTGAAAAATAATCAGGAGTAAATGAGGTTTTAGTTTAAACAGAAGAAAACATATAGAAAACAAAATAACAGGCTTTTATTATTTTATTTTCATAGCAAGTTACAAATTAAAATGCTATTATATTAAATGTTTTATGTTGAGTTTTTAATATTTCTAGTAAGCACATTCAAAACACTTCAGCAGAGAGGACTGTCGGGGAAGACAGTGAGTGACACAGACTAAGGCAGGCATCACGATGCCTGCGTTTCTCTCCAATGGGACACGTGCTGCTATAGCCTGGATACTCACAGAGTTGAACAATCTTCCTTCATAACCTGAACAAGACAGATCATTTGCAAACCACAAAAACTGAACGTTTTCTCTTAGTCATGTTTGGTTAAAAGTTTTAACTAATCTGTTACTAGTAAGAAATTAAAAAGCAGGGTGAACATTCCTCTCAGTAACAAATCCTTGAATGCATATGTGATTTTGATTTAGTTATTCATGAAACAAAAGTCACATTACTTACAAATGTGGTAAATAGTCATAAATAATAAATTATTTTGTTTCTTGTCCTTGCAACAATTTATTGGAGTCTCACAAAGCCCTATGTCACAATGTAACATAGACTTTATTGAGTAAAGCTGTACTGAGGGACAAAATAGGTATATCTATCTGCTGTGTATCTGGTTTTATCAACTTAAACAATGACTTCAAGTTTTTTACTAGATCATGACAGAAATGCAAATTGAAAAATAAAAATTTTACAAAGGCAGTACTATGATAGTGAATCCTCAAGGTGACTTTTCTATAGCATATATATTTGAATTAAATGCATAATGAAAATAATTAAGTAGTATATAGTAAATATATACTTACATGTATAATAAATAAATAAATACAATACAATATATATTATATAATAAAAACATATACCTATATAAACTGTCACAGGGCTAGTTTTCTACTCTTTAAAAAAGTTTTCCTTTGAAAACGTACAATTCCTTTTCCTTCCAAGTTTACCTTTCCTTTAAAAATGTGACCTTCGAACGTCCTGGATGGGCTTTTAAGTGTTTGCTCCTTCCCTGATGTGGGCCAGAGGATCTACTTTTTACACCATTTATTTCATTGAAAGCATATGTTCTGCTTTCAAGAAATGATATCCCCATTATTTGTTAACACTCTAGGTTCAGTCATTGCCTTATGTTAAGTATCTGTGGATTCCTCTTACTTCCTAATTTGTTTAGGATGCACTGTAAAGGATGTTTGCCTCATCCAACATTTGTTTTATGCCAGGATTAATAGACTTCCATGGTAAGAGGCTTCCCAAATATGCAGTTTGTTTATTTTCTGAAGCAGAAATCAAAGAAAGGTAGCGTTATGTATATTGTTATCACATGGTGGAATTTTCAACATTTTTTTTAACTTTGTAACGATCTTATTTCTCTTGTGCTTTTATTTTCTCTACTCATTTTAATATACATTTTTAAGTGTTATGAAAGAAAGTAGTGTTGAATACTTTAAATTTTTTAAAATCATACACTATTGTATACATTGATCTGTTCATAATTTGAATGTTATCATCCATTAACATTGTAAATCACACTAGTAGGCTTCTTTTTCAAGTAATATTTACAATTTCTCCATCAGTGACTCTTCATTTGATTTTTTTTTCCTAAGGACATTGTAGCTATTGTTGATTTTTTAAAAAATGTGTTCTATTGTATCTTTTAATTATTTATTGACATTTTTAAAAATATTTTATTTATTTATTTTAGACAGGGGGAAGGGAAGAAGAGAGGGAGAGAAACATCAAGGTGTGGTTGCCCCTCAAGCACCCACTAGTGGGGACCTGGCCCACAATCCCGGCATGTGCCCTGTTGGGAATTAAACTGGCAACCCTTTGGTTTGCAGGCCAGTGCTCAATCCATTGAGCCATACCAGCCAAAGTAAGTTATTGAAATTTTATAAATTCATTGTTAGATTTTGCATGTTTATTCTCTATCTGTAAAATTGTTTTAAATATTTAATATGCTCTTTAAGCTATTATATTTTTTGTAAACAATGTAACAATGTTTTTATTTTCTTTTTTCTAATATTTATGATCCTAATTTTTCTTTTCTTGCCTTACAGAATTAGCTAAGACTTCTAATGTAATATGAAGTGATTGTAATATAACATTTTTTGTTCATACTAAGTTGAATAGCAATGTTTGTGATGCTTTACTGCTGTGGATGATATTAGCTCTTGATTTTTTAGATTCTCTTAACTAATCTAAGGAAGTTCAGTTCTATTTCTACTTTTCTAAGATATGTTCACAGTTGACCTTTCAGCAAGATGGGATAAGGGATGCTAACATATGCATAGTCAAAAATCCATATATAATTTAAGTCAGCCCTCTGAATACAGAGATTTGCAACCACAGATGGAATATATTGAAAATTATGTATATATTTGAGTATGAATTATTTTAATCTTGATTTTTATTGTCATGTGTTTTTTAGTATTTGTTTATTTAGTTAGTTAATGAAGTTAAATATATTTACTTAGTTAATGTAGTTAAATTTATTAATAAATGTTCTAATGTTTATTAATGTCTTCTCTGGAATAAAATGCTGCTGCATTTTGTGCTATAGATTCTTAGAGTGCTAATAAATAACACCCTTGTCTTTCACTAATTGAAATTTTCTAATTGAAAAATATTTTTCAATTAGGAAAATAATTATTTTTTAATTAGAAAAATAATTTTGCTCGACAGATTTGGAGTACAGTCAAAGATCAAATTATCACTTGTATTACTGGAAAAAACTGTGTAGGATACTGTGGTGTATTTTTCTTATCCATATGTGCTTGTTAATACCCCCAGAGAAAATTAAAAAGAATTTCTGCTTGGGTCATACTCACTGCAGATGATGTCCAGGTCTCCTCATTAAGATTCTACTGTGGTGATGTTAATAAATAGAAGAGTTACACTTTTTGGTAAATTTTATGTTCTTTTATGAGATTTTTAATTTGTTTCTTTTCTATTATTTTCAAGGTTATTTATGTATTTATACGTTTATGAAACATGAAGTCTAATTTATCTCTAATATAAGTTTGCTTTATCTAGCGTGTTTTGGTATGTAGTATTAAATATTACATCAACATTTAGTTTTAATTACTTCAAAATTATTTTGATTTTTATTTTTGGCCATTTTAATTTTTAAGAATGTCTTCTTGTGTTTTCTCCATTACCATTTAGACCCCGTATCCTCCCTACCCCCCACACACAATCACCACACTGTCGTCCATGTCTATAAGTCCTTTTCCTTTCTGCCCAACCCCTCCACCCCTTAACTTCCCCCACGCTCTTAGCTGTCATCGTGCTATCTAAGAGTCTCTGCTATTTTAATTTTAATCATATGTAAATTTTTATGCTACGCTTCTTTTCCTATTTTGAGTCTATTTTCTTGTAGGTCAGATTATTATGTCATGGTAGTTGGGTCATTTTTTTAAAATCTATTTATTGTTCAGAAAATTATTTATTATGTTTGTTGTTACAGAGTTTAATAATGCATTTAATAAATACCTATATACTACCTACTACATGCTACGTATTTTTCTAAGAACTAAATCTACATCAATGAATTGAATAGATGCAAGTTCCTACTTTAATAGATTGCCTACTTTAGGAAAAATTTGGGAGTGAAAAACAAGTTGAAGAAGCAAAATATATTGTAGGATAAAATCTAAGAGGAAAAAAAAGGACAGGGTAGGGAAAAGCAGTAGGAATGTCAAGAGCTATAAAAGGTCTAAATGTTTGCCCTGCTTGCAAACCAACATGTTACTTTGCCACAGCATCGCAGATAGTGGCTGAAGAGAGGAGACTCCTGGGTCAGAGGTAAATAATGGTAATACAGGCAGCACAGCAAAAATAATGACCATTAACATAATTGTCTCTGTTTTGCTTAAGCCTGAGTCTCACAGGGGCAACACTGGTCAGCCCAGATAGATGTCTGTACATAGTTTGCTAACTTATAGAAGAGGAACCCTGGACATGAAGAACCTGAACTTTTTATAATAGGGAATAAGAAATCCTGTCATTTGTTCTGAAAAAGACATTATGTCTATTTTTTACGACTGTTCATTATATAACCATACTGGAAATGATAGTCCAAAACAAAGGGAAAAAGTTAGTGTTTGTCTACAATGCATGCAGAAATGTAATGTATTCAGATATGTCTCCTCATAATATTTACTCTTTGTTTCTGTAACAACTTGGATTCAGTTGAATTTTCTGATGTAAAAACTGTTCTTAGCTATTCTGGATAATGTGGCAAAAAGAAGCCGAAATCAAATCTGTTCATTTGTCTCACATAGTACTTAATTTAGGCTACCATCTACAGTACTCCGAACATCAGAAATTCTCAGATATGTTCACCAGGGGACCACATTCAGGCTCATTTTAGAGAATTCATCCTAGTCACCTGGGGACTACAAGATCTGCTAGTAATGTTTCCTAAGCATTTGCAAGTCTTCTATTACCATCTTAAGGTTCATGTCAGCATGGTTGTAGGACAACCAATTAATTCCTAAGGTTGATTCCAAATAAGAAATACTTCCAGAGGCCTATAGAGAGTAAATATCAGTTGCAATGGCTGGAGCCTTGTAAGCTTTTGCCTACATCTGTTAGAGGCACAAGTTGACTTCATCCAGCATCTGCCCCTGAGATGACTGGTAAGACCTAGTGTTTCCAGTTCAGTTCAATGATTGAGTGTAGTTCTTGCTTTGGAAGAATGACCCGAAGGTAGTTATTCCAACCTCTAACTTGCCCAAACCAACAGCCAAATGGCATTCATTCAGCCCATGAAGAGACTAAGAACATGCCAAAAGATGTGGGTGGAAAAGACATTCTGAGTCTTTCATAGCCATTTGTGTGAGGTTCAGTACCTGGGTAGAGCCCTTTTGGTTTTTAATAGACTACTTCAGAAAATCAAGAAAAAAATGTGATCAGATTTGGATTGTGGCAGGTTTTTTTCCTTACTGCCAGAAGGATTGAGGATTGTAAATATGTGCACATAGTCCCAAGTAAAAAATATTTGAAGAGCAGAACTCGAAAATTATGATGTATCTCATGATAAATGTGTCTTAAATATACAACCAGGGCTGACAGAACTAAGGCTTCTGACTTGTCAACTAACAGGACAACATCTATACAATGATATCTTAGCACATGAAAGATAGAGAGACTCATGCTGAATCATGACTGGCTAACTTGGGAGGAAATCTCCAAGGACATTTTTTCTCTCTAATACTTCTCAACATGAAGCTCATTATTAACAAGACAATACTCTTTGATACTCATGTTACTGTGAAGTACAAACATGCAACTCATTAAGTCCTATTATGGACTCAGATGCAGAAGCAACAGTATTAATACTATGCAGATTTTGTCTAAAGGACCTCACACACAGAGTCATGGTATTGCCCTCCCTGACTATGAAATTTGCCCACAACCTATCCATTGAATTTGGGTACCCATCCTACTTGGCACAGACAGGATTGTAACATTGGTACCTTCATCTATTAAAGGTGTGAAAGTTTTATTTCCTCTTTTGCCCAAAGTTGCTCAGAAAACACAGACTGGTGTGTATGATTTCCAGTTCTTGTTGTGGACAATGTGACATTGGTATTTAACTAATATCTCCCTCCCTAAGTATGTTAGATCAGGGCAGAGAGAGAGGAAGTGGGCAGGGTACAGAAAAGACTCGTTCTTCCCTGGTAATCAAGGCTTTGGACTCACAGTGGCCTTCCAATACTACTAACAAAACCTAATGAAGAAAAGAGTTGCCAGCTTCAGTATCACAAAGCATAGCAAAATGATGGATTTGAAGAAAACTGAAACTAAATCAATAATTGCTATAGTCAAACCTAGGAAGGTATAACTCTCTCTTTAAGTAAAGTTCATCTCCTTTCCAAAATAAGAAGAAAAATAGTTTCAATAATAATTACATTGGTTACTCAATTTCTGTCAAACTCCTACTGAACAAGGGTAATCAAATGTTCAGTAGTACTCTGAGAAAAATTTAGGAGTAATTAGTAAGAATAACTTGTGAAGTTAACTTTCAACAAATTGTATATAAAATAAAAATTGAAAGAAACACAGGGATAAAAATTTATATATGCACACACATTGCACGTATGTGTGTATAGATACATATGTGTATGTGTGTATATATATAAAGAAAAGAGAAAATATGCAAAGCTACTAATGTCACCATTGTGAAGCCAGAGTTGACAGCTGTTATTTTTCTCTTCTACCACCTATTCCATTTTTCCCTTGATCTCATAAAGTCTTCAGATAGTCTGAGTTCTTTACCTTATAGAGTAATGTAAATCCTAATTTTTGAATGGTCTGACTTTCAGATTTTCTGCTTCTCTTGGATGTTATAGTTTCCCATTAACCTTTACTATTGTGAATAAAAGTAAATATTAAGTGGTTCCCTCAGAGAATTCCTGGGTATCCAGACATAGTCTGTTCATGCTTGGGAGCAATCCAGTTTCTCCTGGGTAACCAAATCAACTATTTTAACCAGTAGAGTAATCTTTTCCTTGACATACTGATTTGGTGACCTAAGGATCCACAAATGCCTCAGTGTTGGTCTCATCTTCCAAGTTAATGGCGTCATTGTTGTGCACCTGAATGGAGTCATTATTCAAGTGAGCACTAAGACCACCAAACTGTCAGAGGTACAAGTTATTAATACAGGAATCAAAATCTTCGCAAGTGGTTTATCAGGAGTAATAGAAGAGCCACATGCACCTCCATCACTGGGCCCTGGACTCATGTGCTCTGGCTACAGGGGAGATGTCACCCTGTTATGGTCTTTTACCATAAGCACATCCTTAGCTTGTGAATCAAAAACGCGCACATTTGGTGTTGTTTTCTGGCAGGTGCCATAACTGAGTCTTACTGAGGACATCCACTCAGGTGGTTGTGAGTAATGGGATTTGTATTGAGAGCAGTTAATTTAATGAGTTCAACCTCAGTGCTGTTCTTTCTTTGTTGTAAAAGTAATGTCCTTGTCAGAAATTGTATTCTGTGTAGAATCGTGGTGATAGGCGGCCATTCTGTGTGTTCATGGTTCGTGGTGCCAGCAGAGGCATCACAGGCAAAGAAGGCAAAACCATGTCTCAAATGTGTCTGTTGTAGTGAAGATAAATCTTGGTCTCTTAATGACAGGAGAGATCCAATGTCATCAATCTGTCACTAAGTGGTTGGCTCGTTCTCCAGATGACGGTTCCATATAATGGACTCTGTATTGGACTTTGCTATTTACAGATCAATAGCTGAACAGTCCAGTCATGGTAAGGGAAAGTCTATGCTGTCAAGCACATTCATAGACTCCTCTCTGCCATCATGGAAGCTGTTTATAGGCCAGCTGAATAAGCAGTGAGGCCTGGGGAAAAAGTGTGACTCCCGTGCACAGAGTGAATTACCTATCTGATTGCTGAGACCCTGTGATTCAGTGGATGCCCACTGGTGGTTATTGACATATCTTTCAGTCTGAGCCTTTCGTGAGAGGTTTATCCATATACCATTTTCGCATTCAAATATAACATAGGTTGTTTTCAACAACAAAAAAACTTTAGTATGAGTATCATGGTAATCGGTGTTTGTGATGGGACTTGAAGAGAATTTGCATTGCCTTGCAACTACAGAAACCCAAGTGGCACCTTGGCCAGGTAGTTCAATTGGTTATGGAGTTGTCCCCGTACACCAAGGCTGCAGGGTTTGATTCCCAGTCAAGGCACGTACAAGAATTCACCAATGATGCACAAATAAGTAGAACAACAAATTAATAAATCTCTCTCCCTCCACTTCCCTCTCTCTCTAAAAATCAATTTTAAAAAATTAAGGAAAGCACATGGCTGAGAAGATACAGAGGGCATGATACTTTCACTGCATGGATGGATGAGGAATCCCAGAGTCCTGAGTCCTTAGTTTCATCTGAGTCCAAAGTGCCCATTCTAACTTTCAGAGCCCTGTTTTTTCTCCTAATCGACACTGAATTTGTCACAGGAGAAACTTGGTGAGGTTGTGAATTTACTTGATGTTGTATTACTGCTGCACGCAATGATATTTTGTGTTTATTTTTAGCAATATTGGTTCTGTAGATATAGAAATAGATTATTTTATGGCTGTCAAGGAAGTTCTTCGGTTTTAGAACTGAAATTAAACTGAAAGTTAAAGACTTAAGTTTGTCATTTTCTTTCTCTCCAGGGTGCATTGTATTGAAAAGAATTCATATAGTACCACAGTCAGAGGGCCTCCCAACATTTCTTCCCTAGCAGGCGAGTAGAGAGGCCTCTAGGGCTCTCCGGGCAGGTGGAAGTTTAACACAATCCAGCATATGTACTCACTTGATAAATTAGAAGCCCCTGCATGCTGTGGGTTACTACTTCTCATGCCCATTTGATGGAGCTCAGCACTACACTGATGCCCCATCCAATCCCACTGTAGAGTCTGTCTCCTGGGAACAGCCCCAGTGTCCATTCTCTGTGAGTCAGATCCAATCAGGAGACGAAAAATGCTAATCCTCCTTGAGATCTTCATTTCTATGTTTCTGCTCCTGATCTAGCTGTCCTTTTAGTTTGCTTTTGTACAGAAAATAAGTAGTATAGACAGTAGATAGAAAATTGATGGGGGGGCAAGAATGGTATGGGAAATATAGAATCTAAACAACTTGAGGCACAGGGTCATGAACTAAAGGGGGGTAATGGGGATGGGGGGTAGGGTGGGGGGGAATGAAGGGGGGAATGGAACAACTGTAATGGCATAATCAATAAAAATTTAAAAAAAGAAGTTAAAAAAAGAAAAATGCTCATAACTTGGAAAATAAAATTTTAATGTAAAGCGTGTTTAACTAGACAAAATGGAGTGACTACTAAATGAGGTAAGAAAATAGTTGATGGGATTCAAAATTAGCAAATGCAAAACATGACTAGGGGAGAATGATGTAAACGAAGATCCCTGCACAAAGACTGAGATTGGAATCTCTTTGAAGAAGGTCTGACGAACACAAAAACAGAATGCCCCACTGGGATCAAAGCGAGTTGCCTGCGACTTCAGGCTGGAGCTTCGCTGCAGAAATGACCTACAGTTGACACAAGGGGTGAACAAGAACAATGAGTCTATAACAGTGGTCACTGGGTTGGGGAGGGTTGGTGGAGGGCACAGGTGTGGAACTGGCTGCTTGGTAGGGAAACAGATAACTCTGGGTGCAGCCCAAGATGTTCTATAGAAGCATTGGTAAGTGGTGGTAGGAGTTGCTCATAGAAATAGCCCCTGATGTAACAGTGTCAACAATACAAATGAAGAAAAAAAAAGTCTACTTACCAGGGAAATATGGTCTGAGGTTGTAAGCAAAGACATTCTCTACGTAGGATTCCAGATGTGGGAGACAGTGACCTGTGACCTTGACTGAAAACTGCCATAAAAGCATTTTGGGGGGATAAGAGAATGTGAGAGGTCTATTAATATTGATGGGGTAATGGAATTGTAAACCACGTCTCTCATCCCCACAGAAAACCTTTCCACAGAAGTAGAAGAGAAAAACAGTTTTGCTATTGAAAGAGCATTAAACCATAACATGGTGCTGATCACAGGCAATCCCTAAACAGATGGTAAAGACACGAGGTAAGAAGTAAGAAACCTTAGCTATTACGCAGCCAAGTGATAGATTGCATACATTTTTCAAGATAAACAGTTAACTAATCCTTGCGTAAGAAGAACCAACAGCACTATTTGTTACATATAGTTCATCCTACATCACTCGGTAATTGCTTTGCTAAATGCTTTTAAAATAAAATAATTTTTGCATGTTTTTGATGGAGTGGAGGTTTGTAATTTGGAGCCAGGCATCAACTACTGTTAGGCTCCACCCTCCCAGGGAGATGAAAGGGCCCTCACCTTGTTTGATGATTACCTTTCAAAGAGATGGATTCTGAGCCTTGACCAGTTTTCCGCAAGTTTCTGGGTTACTGTGTTTACCCTTTTAAAGAAATTTACATACAATTCCAGGAGCCGGAAAAGGAATTTACAAGTTCTCTAAAGTAAATGCTCTAACAAAAGTGAGGAAGAATCTCCTCCTTTAAGTTCAAAAAGAAAATTAAGTCTCCTCTTTTACATTTCTATTTGCTCTTACAAAATGAGTATCAGTGGACTTCAGCAAACATGCTTAATAAAAGGAAAAGTGGAAAAACGGCAGCAGAACCTGAACTGAAAAAGGAAGCGACATCCTTTCTCTTGTCCTTCGTGTCACTCCAGTGTTTTCTCTCTTGACAAAACTGAATCTTTTGGGAAGGTGTAAAGAAGAAATGTTTAGAGGGTATTGTTCCAGCATCACAAAACCAGAAGAAGGGTGAATTAAGAGCTGAGAGACAGTAAAATGATACCCTGCTCACTTAATATAATATATTCTCTTGTCATTAGCAAAGTGATAAATCCTATATGTGACATCACAAAAATATATAGACATATACATTATTTTCACAGCTAAAAAGTCTCCATTGTGGGGGGTACTACAGTTAATTCAATGTATTGGTGGATGAAAAACTGTATCCATAATGCACTATTTAAAATTGCAACCAATAGTGCAACAGATATAATTGTATATATGGATTTTTGTGGTTTTGCTAGTATAGTTTAGGATAAATTTCTTGAAATGAAATATCAGTGTAATTAAGAAAATGCATAAGTAATTTACCAATTCTTTCAGATAGAATTGTACTGTTTTATTCACCAACAAAAATGTATGAGTTTTTGCTTCCACATAACCATGGCAAAGAGAGTGTTTTTGTAAAAATTTGAATGTCAGTCTTATAGACAAAATACAGTGTGTAAGCAAAGCTTGAACTTTCCATTTGTATCGTATCATTTAGTGTTCTCTTTCAGAGTTTATTACTTTTATTCGTAATAAGTAAAAGAAATGAAATTAGCATTTGAATTTGGCATGGCACCCTGTGTAGCAGGCCTCTTTTATTCTCCTAGACATGTGTGTCCAACGAGGTACCTCTTAATGAGGAAGATGTATTTCAGAAACACATTTTCTCAGCAATGCAGTGTTTAGATAAAGAAGTAATATAGAAACATTAATATAGAAAAAGTTATATATAAGATAAGGAGAAAAACAAAAATGTGTTAATAGGTGAAGGAGTTTGGCCAAATAAGTTGAGAACTCTTTAGAAAAATGGGTAAATATGTACTAGAAAAAGTTATATATAAGATAAGGAGAAAAACAAAAACAATAATATCTGTGAATTTCGGGAGAAAATAAATGTTAAATTCAAAAGAGAAGTCAGAGCAAGCAGAGTAGTGCTGCTGATTACTAGTCCTAAAAAAAGTAGAAGACAGGGTACAAACTCCTCATTAAAAAACATCCATTCACAATAAGTTTTAATAATTATATTTATATTTAAGAATACATGTTTAGGATACTTTTCATAAAGGTAAAACAAAACAAAATTTCCCATTTAAAACATATTTATCTTGTCTCATCCAATCACAACAAAATTTGGGGGACTAAATTTTTTTTCATATGGTTAAACAATTTGTTTCTTCCTCCACATTTTCCTCCAAAAGATTCCTGTTTTAGATCTTACTAGGGTATGCATCTACTTCCTTTAATTTTTAGGAATAAGTGGCTTTGACTGCAAATATCTTCTATATCATTAGAAAAGCAAATTCATTGACCTCATAACTAATTTGTGTGAACTCATATCTGTTCATATATTTACCAGAACGGCATGAGCAACACCCAGGCCTAAATTTGTTTAGAGGGAATGTACAGTATACATGAGAGTGAAGTAGTGTGGATTGTGGGGGGTGGGGAAGTGACGTATAAGAGAAGTATTTTTTAATGCAACAACAACAAAAAAAGCAAAGAAAAGAAAATTTAGTAATAATAAAATTACTTCACATGTTTTTCCCACCATTTTAGGTATATCTTTGTAGTATTATAACTTTTTTTCAAATTCATTAATCTTACTTTCAATAGAATAAATTAAAATACATGAAATATGACTATAATGTTTCTCATTTATAAATAAACAAATTAAAAATACACATATATGCTTTGGGCCATCACTTCCCCAACCAAAATTCTAATTTTCATTTAGCTTAAGTATAATTTTTTTCAATGAGTTTCAGAAACTTTAACTTTATATATTCATAAAAGAAAGTCTGATTTGCCATGATTTCTTCATGTACAAGAAATCAGGTTTTTATTTTAAGTAAACAATATGAATTATCATTACAACTCAATGGTTTTGTAAAGTGTTGAAATAATCTTAGGCTTAAATTATACAAAGATAGAGCATAGTTCTAGGGAGGAAATTGTCTCGCCATGTAATCTGATGGCTAGAATTTAGATACAGATGGTTCAGAAAAGCCCACATGAAGTCTCTTTATACTTCTCCATGGAAAGAGTTCACTAACAATGATAGTTTGAGAAGGTAAGGATATCTAAATACTTTTCCTGTGATATTAAAATACACTAAGTAGATGTGGATAAATATAGGTCCCCAAGATTATAATCTGCATGTAAGATGGTCCAAAAGTTACAAACACTGATGAAATTAATGAATCAGTCAAGATTTGAACTTAAAAATATGACAGTATTACCATGTGAAATGATATTATCAAAAGTAAATCCACCTGCTTTAATAATTTTAGTATATAAAACAATATTAGAAGGGGTTAATCTTAGTGATGGACTGGCTTTAAACTATGAGTGATTTAGCAATCCCATTGGCTCATCCTTTCTTTTAAACAACTGGTGAGTGGCCCTGTGCTTGAGGCAGAGCATTGAAGGATCTGCAAGACCCAGTTTCCGCTTCCAGCTATTCATCACCTGTTTTGCTGAAATGATTTAAGGACTTTTTTTTTGTTAACCAGATGACTTATTGTTTCTTTTTAAGAAAAACACTTTCTCAACCATGCATGCCACTCATTAGCACACACACAACAATGTGTTTATAACTGTTAGATTATTGGACACCCAGACAGCATTGGACTGAATTTCAGAGGTAGTGTTTGATTTGTAAGCATTTTTATTTTCCTTACCTTTTTACCTTGTTCCTTTTAATAGAATGTCAAATCGTACATATATTTTTTCCATATTCAAACTCTACTGGCATGGCTTAGACATACGAAATTCCTTTATCACTTTACAAATGTTGTTGTTTTTCTATTAGTAGTTTATCTGGGGAGATACAGATAACATTTATGATCTTTACTTGCTCAGATGAGAACTGCTGCTGCTAAAATACCCTGAATACAGCATTTCAAATTAAGCCAGAAATGATTTGCCCCATGCTGTTGCCAATCCTGCGTGAGACTTAAACAAGAAACAACTGTGAGATAAAAGCAGCTAGTAATGCCCAGGCAACTGAAATGAAACATAAAGAAACTCAACCATGACTCGATAGTGCATTTTCTTTCCCCATGCTTCTCTGAAATGAACAGAGGACGATAATGTGTGGCATAAATTGCTAGAGGTCACAAAACGGACAGATTTTATTCTAAATATAGTAAGCAATTATAAAACGCCTCATTGATCTAATATTTCGTTCTTTATATAATTGAGAAATGATGTACTAGCAGTGTATTGCATGGTAACCATCCGATATGATCGCATTCTTTAAAATTGATAGAACCACTTTCCAAAATATTGAATGTTTTACTGTATATGAGTGTCAAATTCATAGGAATAGTTTCAAATTTTATTTGTTTCTGTCAAACTTACTATATACATAATGCTGGAGATGAAGGGTACTAGTTTTTAAAACAGTATTTTTCTAAGTCACTGCTAGAAAGGCCATTTTCTTGACTAGTTTTGCTCCATTTACTAGGTTTTAAAACTCCAGCCTGTGGGATCATGTTAATGCTGAACAGATGGAGTAGAAAGAAACTGAACATTTCTCAGAACACCCACACTTTCAACAAAGTTTTCCTAAGTTACACATGCAGCATGATGGAAATCATTAATTTATATAAACTCATTAGGTGTTTGGGAGCCGACCAGCAGCCGTCCCTTGACACAGTCGGGACGGATGAGATGCATCTGCACAGCAGAGGCAACTGTGGCTGGATTTCCCGTCTATCTCTCCCTGCATGTTTGTCTTTGCTATTAATAGGTGGTGGGGTTTTTAGACACCTGCATTTCAGGTCCAATGATCCGCATAATTCCAATTAAGTTATACAAAATAATTTCTTGGCCAGAGAACAAAGTCCCTCCCAATGAGATAGCCCCTGGATATCTAAAAGTTGTTAGAGTAACACCCCCTCCTCTACCTTGGACAGGAATCGAATTAGACAGATAAGAAAAGCAGGACATCAAAAGCTCTATTCATACAGCTAAGTATTAAATACTTTTAATACAGCTACGTATTAAAATGCTTTTAATACGTAGCTGTATTAAAAAGCTTTTCTATTAAAAGCTCTATTAAATTAGCTCTAATTGTCTAATTTATGACTCTCCTGGTCAAAATAACCTTTGTTTAACGTTACTTCACGCCATGTACCTGCTCCTTTAATGTTATGTAACACTCTATAAAAAATAAAGCTTAAACCAAACACAGTGAGTTTGCTCAGACCCACAGAGGCTGGCTGTTCTCCGGCATCCAATCAGGTGTCTGAGTCTTCATTCCTCACCTGCGCTGTCCATCCTTCGGGGACGCTGAACTCTGCTGAGGTCTGTCAATTAGGTCTGTTTCTATCATCAGTTTATTAAATAGAATTAAACAAAATCGACAGTTATTGGTACTGTCAATGAAGGCGTCCTTTGGAAGGGTCATAATTACCTAGTAAAAAGTGAAAAGATCTGTTGACTCTCATATCTGATCTCCCATGTGGGCATTTAGGGAATACAATGGCATTTAAAGCCATGTTTCAGCTCAGGATTTATATAAGAATAGCCAGGTGCTATGAATGCAATTCAAGGCAGTTTTATAAAGATTGATTTACCACTAATTTTAATATAATATTCACTATGTGATATTCTCTTTTGATTTTAGTTACTCTGATTCAAATTGTACTTTGCCTTATGGGGAATAAAGTACACACATACATCTCTATCATTACCTTATTATTACATAAACCATGAACTTTTGAATTAGTAATCCTAATATTTCCAAATATTTTAGTATACAACAGACTAAAATAAATATGCATTTTGGAATTTGTTTGTCTTTAAACATTTCTTAGCATGTGATGATTTTGAAATTAAGCTTCGTTAAAACGATGCAATGGGACACAACCACCGTCATTTCAAAATTTGCCAGGTGTCATGGAACTATTTTATCAACTGCACTTCATATGCACACACAGTATAGAGTTTGAGCCCCACAAACACTGTGTTGAGTTAGCACTATGTTTAGAGGGGACAGACACCAAGAACACTTGCCTGAGAACTGACTTGGTAAGTAACAAAGTCAGGATTACAAGGTAGGCTTGTCTGGCTCCCAGTGCTTTATTCTTTACACGATAAGGAAGTATTTATTATTTAAATTTGGTCCTGAAGTACTTTGCAACATTCTATCAGTTAACTCTAAGTCAGCAGAACATTCTGTAAAACCTAAACCAGGAGCAACATTTAGTCTAACTGAAGCAGAAAAGGGGGGCAGTTTGGCAAAGCCTGTGTATTTATAAATATAACAGTCTCTCTGGTAATCTTGGAAGAGTCTTAAAGTTTCCTTCTTATTTAGTACTTGGTTTTCTTTTTTATACTGATAATAAAATAGGTATTGATTATTAGAGGGTTTTTTAAAGATTTTATTTATTTATCTTTAGACAGAGGGGAAGGGAGGGAGAAAGAGAGGGAAAGAAATATCAACGTGTGGTTGCATCTTGCACATCCCCTACCAGGGAGCCTGACTTGCAATCCAGGCATGTGCCCTGACTGGGAACTGAACAGGCGACCCTTTGGTTTGCAGGCCAATGCTCAATCCACTGAGCCACACCAGCCAGGGCTGATTAACAGTTTTATTTACAAATAGTGTCTACGAAATTGGCTGAAATAATTAAACGAATGTTTGTACTAACCCATATACTTCTCTCTGAGACAGCTACAAATGGCATTGCGTTTTCAAGGTTAAAATCATTCATAGAAAAAGGTTTTCCATCTGTAGTTTTTATGATGCTATCAGTTTATTTGCATCTGATATCTATAACAGAGATAAACTGTAGGGGGCAGATTCAATAAAGAAAGGGTTAGAAAATAAGAAATGAATGGAAGACATTGATAATCAATCATGGCATAGTTTTTTACTAAGCCTAGACAAAATTTCAAGATTTTTCTCAACGGCTGCTCCAGGCACTTACTACAAATTGATCAGAGTTGGCATTTGAGTTGAAAAGCTATTCACCATCACTGCCCTCAGTTGCATTCTTAACACAGTTGCCAAACTGTGTTTCTAATATTCCATTCTCCTACTAAAATTCTTCTTTGAATTGACATTGCCTTTAAGATGAAGAAAAACTCGTGAAAATATTATAGAATGCTAATACAGTTTCTGCCCATCTCCTCAGCCTCGATACCAACCCTGCAAACCCCAAATACACCCCAAAACAGGGATGGGCGTGTACACTCACATGCACACACAAATGTACTCTAAAACAGACACACACACCAGAACCACCCCATGGGTTAACATACCTTTGTATCCTGGCACACACACAGCCTGCAATCTACTCAAACAATAATCATTTGTAAAACTCTTTGCAATATTTCAACAGTTGCACATAGTATTGTCTGTGCATTACATTCCCACCAACCTCCCCATGTTAAAGAATGGACCTTGGTTGGGGAGACAAGATACTGTTACTGAATGGACCCCCTCCCCCAGGGTCCCTCTGTACTAGAATCGCCTGGTCTGCCACCATTAGGAATTATGGCTCTCAGTGCTAGAGTTTGGTGAAAAAGAAATGATTTATTCAAAAGTTATACAGACTTAGAGTAGTGGTGGAATGTCATCGTTAAAAATCGTAAAGTTCCTTAAAACATCCACAAACACACACAGTCCTTATCCCCTTTGCCCAACCAGGCCAGCCAAGGGTACCATTTCGCAGTGGGGGCGGGGAAGAAGTCAGTGGCTTGGCTAGATTCCAGATTCTTCCCAGTAATTCATGCGTGGCTGGCAGGCCTCCCTTCGTTCCCAGGACCGTCAGCTTTGTTTTCACCGTGTCCAGTTCTTACTCCAAACCCACATGGCAGTTTCTCATGGCTCACCAGTGAAAGTCCTTTCACAACCCTTTCCTTCCCTGCAAGGTCTCCCATTGTCCAGATCCCTAGCCATGCATTGTCTCTCCTGCTTCCTAAGCTGAGTGGTAAAGGGAGCCCCGAAACTGCAGGGTTCCAACCCACATGGCTGCCTGCCTGGGTTCAAATCCCCGCAGGAATATTCCTCTGCACCCCCATTTCGACTCCTCCCACAACCGGCTACAGCTGCCAGCATTCCTGTATTTTTCCATCCTTTCTGGGCTGCCAGAATAAGTCCAGGCAGGTGTGGCCCTGAGGTGTGGAGCGAACCATCTCCAAGCTCTCACGCAAGAGGTGTAACCAGGGGCAGCTGCCTTCCAGTTACATCATGGGTTGAAGTCACACCAATCTCCCTGGCTCAAAGCATGGTCACAGCTACTTAACATATCCATGAAGCCAGCCAGCTGTTACATATATGTAAAATATCTGTTTTTGCATATCAGGTCTGAAGCTGCCCAGCTGTTGTCATGCAAAATAACTCTCAATGGCCCTGCTCTGTGTAACCCATCCCCCAGTCAAGACTGTGGGGTTGAGGATATCCTATATTTTTATGTTTTCTGGACACCCTGAGTTTTGGACTCTGTTACAAACCCCTGTTTGGGACGGCCCTGGCTGTACCCCATTACACCCACTTCTCAAATTGTATAATTTCTACTCAGTCTTTTGTACAAATCTCTTATTTGACTACTTAGGTTAGTTTAGAGCAAAAGATGCTTCTTTTTATTATTTTTTAAACAACCATTAGCATTCTGTGTGTACCACTGCCATAATATTGACTAGATTGCATTTGTAATATTGGCTTTATTGTCTGTCTCTCCATATAGTTTGAGAGCAAATGGGCTAATCAGTTTCTTGCTTTTGGATGCATAGTAGCTGTGAACGACATAGTAAGCATTAAACACAGTTATCTGTTGTATTAATTGAACATGTATTGTTTTACAATTAAGTAATTAATAGGATATTACACATTCATCTCATAATATATGCTAGTTATTCTATGTGTTTTTCATGCAGCGATTCAACCTTCAAAATAACTTTTGACTTAGGTACTAAATTCCAACTTTAGAAATGAGAAAATGGGTGTCTTCACTCAATTTTCCCAGAAGGAGACTCTGGAATGGAGATTATTAAGTGAACAATTTCTCTAGAAAGTGTTCCCAGGAGAAACCAGTAGGAAACAGAGAAATCGGCTTGGGAAAGGTAAAGAAACCAAGTAAGATATAATTTCTTGCTAAGTGCGGCCTCTTCCCAAAGGGAAGCTCTGGAGTATAAATTGTATCTCTTCTCCAGGCAAGGGAGTTAAACTGTCACACTCTTGCACCAGTTATTCATTGGCTAGCAATGCCCCAGGCAGTTGTAACCTATCTGGTGGCTTGCTCTCTACCTGTAGTCAAAAAGGCTTTCTATTACAAATGGGAGCCCCTGGTATAGAAGCTTGAAACCAATAACAACATGTAGGTGGACCTGGAATGAGCAAAAACAGTTAAAGTGGTCAAGATCCAGGTGAGTCTGGGAGGGTTACTACCATCTTCATCACAGGTAGACTGTGGGGCCGGAATCAGAACCCTGGGCTCTTAACTACTGCATTGTGCTGCTGTGCCTCCTGGAAAACATCTAAACTAAGAAACAGTCAGTAATACGTGTATTGTTAATATTCCCATTTAGCACCGTGGCTATAAAAGCTCAAGGACAAATAATTCAGATTCAAATAGGTGATGGTATATTTTTATTATTTTTTACTACATTTTTAAACATATGAGGATTGTATTGGGAAAAAAGTGAATTTATAAAATGTCCATTTAACTTTAATATTAACTTATCAGATTCAGGGTGACGTAATTGATTTTGCTTTTTAGTTTGCAGCCAAAGCTACAATGATTTTTAAAATTTCATTGATGTCATTGATTCATTTTTATGTTCTTCCCAATGCAATACATAATAATCAAAATTTCAAGAAGGAACAATGAAATTCAGTCTCTCAGGTGATCAATGAATTCAGGTAGAGAGTTTGATTATCTTGTTATTTTGATATGTATAATATATAATAAACTAAGCTATTTATTTGAGATTGAATCTTATCTTTTTCTAATATCTCCTCTGGGACAACTGATGAACAGCTTTGTTAACATTGAACAGATTCTTGGATAACACATTGAAAGTTGTCTCAGTATTTACAAATAAAATATCACTTCAGTATGAGTGCCATGGGTAATAAATATGTTGGATTTCTATGTGATAGCAAAAGAAATGAATTACAGTTAAAAAGCATAATTTCTGGAAGCCACAAGGTACCATTTGTTTTCATCCTCTGTTATTTAAATGGTTTACAGGAGGAAGAGCTGAGGTTTTGAAAAACTGCATAAGCTGATATATTCATTATGTATTATTGTATAACAAATTACTCCAAAACTTAGCAGATGAAAGCATAGACCTCTCTTAGCTCATGGTTTCTGTATGGGCAGAAATACGGGAACATTTCAGTTGTGTATTTTTGCCTAATGGTGGTTCACTAAACTACAGTCAAGGTATGGTCTGGGACTAGTAATCTCAGGCTCCTATAGAAGGTGAACTGCTTCCAAGCAAATTTAAAAGTCTATCTCCAGGCCTTGAGATTTCAGTAGCTGTATGTTTAAAACAGCAGGTTCTTACCAGGTAGTCAGTTGCAGGAATAAAAACATGATGCTAATCTTTCTTTTCTCAAAGGAATGTAAGATGTACAGATAAAGATTGAGATAAAGATGGAAATTAAAAGAAATAGAGATACCACATCAGAGAGAGAGAGAGAGAGAGAGAGAGAGTAAAGAGAAGAGGAGAGATGAGGCGCAGAGAGGAGGTCAGGGAAAAGAAGGAGCCAGAAAGGATTCCCAAAATGGAAGACAAACTTTTTTAAAAAACTAATATCAGAAGTTATATCTAATCACTGCTGCCATATTTTGTTCACTGGAGCAAGTAAAAAAAAATGCAATCTCCATTCAATTGAAGGGAATTTCACCAGAGCATCCCAGAGTCTACCTGCCATTGTCTTATCCCTGGTTTCCAAGGAGTCCTGTCTTTCTACTATGGAAAATGTACTCCATCTGCTCTATATTACCTCAAAAGTCTAAGACCATTATTTCATTAGTTCACATTCCATAATTTCATCATCTAAATCTCTTCCAGGTATGACTAAAGCAACCTCAATATAGTTCCTTAAGTCTAGCACTTCAAATACAACTTTTTCAGATATGTGGGTCTATGTAAATAAAACAGACAAGCAACTGCCTCAATGTCCCCAACAAACACTCAGCATAATACTGTAATAGGCACATATAAGCATTCTTGTTTAAAAAGGAGAAAATTGGGAGGGCAATGTAAGAAACTAATTAATAGAAACTCTGACATCCAGTCAAGCAGACATTGACAGTTCTTTCATTAGACCTCAAGGCCAAGACATAATTTTTCCAGCCTTTCAATTCTCCCTTGGGGATCTTGATACTGTCCCCTGAGTCATATTTATTCATTTTTTTCTTAAAACATAATATGTATCTGCACATGTCTGCTGCTCACCAATAAAATTTGGGGGTCCAAAGGTTTTTCTTAATTTTGAATTATCTTTGAGACTCTCAATCCAAGCAGGTGTTGTTTTTGCATTTCAAATCTCAAATCATTAACTTTCTGCTCTAAGAAACTAGGGAAAAAAAGAGACAATGAAATCTAAATAAAGATAACAGGAATAAAATAATAAATATTAGAATAGGAATTAATGAAGAACAAACTATAAACCAATAAAAAAATCAACAAAAAGATTGGTACATAAAGATCAACAAAACCAGCACGGCTTGCTACAGATTGGTAAACATTATGTTACTTGAGCCTGGTACACATGCTGCCTGATCTCAGAGGCCTCCAGTCATGCACTGGGCACTGCCCGAGGTGGCACTTATGTGCCTTCTAAACTTATCTGCACTGCACTCATGATATCCTGTAACCTGTGGCACAGCCAGACCAACCATTGAAAAGTGAAGCGATTCTCAAGACAAAGTCCTATATATACACAAAACTTGTACATGAATGTTCATAGCAACATTGTTCACAATAGCCAAGTAGTTGAAATAATTCAATTTTCCATAAATGATGAATAATAAATTAAATGGTAAACATATATGCAATGGAATATTATTTAACAACAAAAATAAGTGAAGTACTGCTACGTGCTGTAATATGGGTGAATCGTGACTATATTACATTAACAAGACATTTTATAATATTTCACTTAAAAATGTCTAGAATAGACAAATCTATAGACAAAGAAGGTAGATTAATAGATTACTAGCCTAGGGTCAGGTAGGTGAACAAATGAGGAATGATTGCTAATAAATTTGGGGTTTAGCCCTGACTGGTGTAGCTTAGCAGATTGAGCATGGGTTGTGAACCAAAAGGTCCCTGATTCAATTCCCAGTCAGGGCACATGCCTGGGTTGTGGGGCCAGGTCCCCAGTGGGGGCCACATGAGAGGCAACCACACATTTATGTTTCTGTCCCTCTCTTTCTGCCTCCCTTCCCCTCTCTCTAAAAATAAGTAAATAAAAAAATCCTTAAATAAATAAATAAATTTAGAGTTTATTTTCAAGGTGATAAAAATGTGCTAAAAGTAATTTTGGTAATGGATGCACAACTCTGACATATACTACAAAACATTAATTGTTTGCTTTAAAATAAATGTAGTATGCTGCGTTAATTATATCTCAATTAATCTGCTGCATAAAAATTTTAAATAGGCATGATATATGTTTTGAAACAAAAAAACCTTAATCTGTTGATGATCACACCTTTCTTTTTTACTTTAACCCTCTTTTTTTTTAATTTAGAAAATAAACATTTAAACACTTCTAATCAAAATGGCATGGTACTGGCATAAAATAGACACAATCTGTGTGTCCATTTTTAGAGACATCTACAAATGGAACAGAATAGAGAACCCAGAAATAAACCCACACTTGTATGGTCAATTAATCTATGACAAAGGAGGCAAAAACATAAAATGAGGTAAAGACAGTCTGTTCAATAAATGGTGTTGACAAAACTGGTGCAAAAAAATGAAACTAGACCACATTCTCATGCCATATACAAGAATAAACTCAAAATGGGCTAAACTTAAATATAAGACCCCAAATCATAAAAATCCTAGAAGAAAGCAAGGGCAGTAAATACTGACATTATGTTTGGTAATATTTTTTCTGTTATATCTCCTTAGGCAAGTGAAACAAACAAATAAAAATAAACAAATGTGAAGCTTAAAAGTTTTTTTGCAGAGCAAAGGAAAACATCAACAAAATGAAAAGCATCTACCAATTGTGAGAAAATATTCACCAGTGATACATCTGATAAGGTGCTGATATCCAAAATTCATAAAGAACTTACACAACTTAACACTAAAAACACAAACAATCCAATTTCAAATATGGATAAGGGGCCTAAATATATGTTTTTCTAAAGAGGTCATACGGGTGGCCAACGAATGTGTGAAAAAATTCTCAACATCACTAATAATCAAAGATATACAAAATGAAACAACAATGAGTTATCCCCTCACAACTGTCAAAATGGCTATCATCAATAAATCCATAAACAAAAAAATTGTTGAAGAGGTGGAGAAAAAGAAGCCCTTGCGCATCGTTGATGGGAATTACAATTTGGTACAGTCACTATGGAAAACAAAATGGAGACTCCTCAAAAAATTAAAAATAGAACGACCCTATGATTTAGCATTTCCAGTTCTGGGTATTTATCCAAAGAAACCCAAAAGACTAAGTTGAAAAGATATACCCATATCTGTTTATTGCAGCATTATTTACAAAGTTGAGATGTGCAAGCAACATAAATGTCCATTAATAAAGAATTTGATGAAGATTTGGTATATATATACATGAAATATTATTTGGTCATAAAAAGAATAGAATCTTACCATTTGCAGCAGCATGGATGAGCCTAGAGGATATTATTCTAAGTGAAATGAGTTAAAGAAAGACAGATGACTTCACTCACGTGTTTAATCTAAAGAACAAATTAAGCAAATGAAACATAAACAAATTCACAGATACAGAGAAAAAACTGATGGTGGCAAGTTAGGAAGGAGGTTGAGGGTCTAGGTGAAAAAGGTGAATGAATTAAGAATAAATTATTAATTATAAAATAGTCATGGGAATGTGAAGTACAGCATAAGCATATAGTCAATAATATTATAACATGTTTAGTGCCATGTTGGCACTATATTTACTAGGGGGATAACTTTTTAAATATATAAATGTCTCATCACTATGCTATATGCTTGAAACCAATATGAAATAATATCAGTGCCAACTTAATTCAACTTTTAAAAAGTGATGAGCATGAAAATATAAAGATATAAATCAAATTCAGCACTACAGTTCATGTATTTATTAATAGTTACCCTCCCCACCAAAAAAAAAGTTTCAGCCAATAGCAAGCAAAAAATTGTGTCTACAAAGAAAGATAAATAGGTCACTTTCCATTTTGGCCAACATGAAATTGAACTTAATATTTGTCCTGATAAAACAACCAGTAATTTGAATAAAAATGGGCATACCTCCTTTAGCCCAATAACTCTTTTTATTCACTCCCTTAGCTTCATATGTCTCTTTTGCATAATCTCATATGAAGTTCTTTTCCAAACACAATGCCTGCCCTATACTGAGCTTCCCTCCTCCACTAAAAATATGGTGAGCAAGCTTTGGTTTGCTTTCTTTCTTACCTCCTTCCAACAAACACAAATCTATCAGGGTTCTCAATCTGGCCTCCAAGGTGGGAAGCAGGGTTAGAAATACCTGCTTGAGGTCTCCTAAAGAGAGAAGGCACTAAAGGAATTAGTAAGTGGTATAATGCATAATGTATGACTCAAGAGCCATACATCTTGGAATATGAGTGGAGAGGGTCATAATAAGGAATGATATTTTTGGATGAGTGTGTGTATGGATTGAAAGTGGGTAACAGTAAGAGCATGATAATCACCATGTGTCATGGTTAAATTTATGTCAGCTTGACTGGGCTAAGGGATCTCAGGTAACTGGTAAAACATTTCTCGGCATGTCTGTGAAGGTGTTTCTGGAAGAGATTAGCATTTTTATCAGTAGAGTGAGTACAGATTTGCCCTCATCAATGTGGGCAGGCATCATGCAATCCACTGAGGGCTGACAAAAACAAACTGAGAGGAACGGAAAATTCTCTTTCTCTTCTTGAACTGGCGTATCCATCTTCTGACATCAGAGCTACTTTTTCTCAGGTCTTCAGACCTTGTGGTGGGTGGTTTCAGGTAAATTGTTTGCTTTTTTATATATAGTGTATATATATCATTTTGGTTCTATTTTTCTGGAGAATACTATTGAATACCTGAGAAACTGAATAATAATAATAATAATAATAATAATAACACCTAGAATACTAGATAGCTAACAAAATGAGATTTTTAAAAACAGAAATTTTTGTCTAGTTATATAAAGGTAACATTTATCATAATCATTAATTTGAAATGAACACCAGTTTTTCCAATTACTTTGTAATACTGTTAGAGTTGCGAATATCTATCATTATATGTCAAGCTATAAATTGTCTTTAAGTAAAACACATACTTTGTACATTTTACCAAGCTTGCTTGCCAGGTTGTGATGATTTTTAAGCCACAGATTAAAAGCTTAGAGGAAAAATTGTTTCCAGACTTATATTCTTACCAAAGGATAAAATATGAGTTGAAATGCATATTTTTCTTCAGTATGAGTTCATTATTTTTTTTTACTTTTCAGTAAAATGTCTTGGCTTTTAAAAGATGCATTGTCTTACTATATTGTTTTATTTCACATAACCTATTATTCAGAGCATACCCTATTAAGCATATTTTTTTGCAACATGGGCTGCCTTTCAACAAGAAATAGTGTAGTACTTATTACATGTCAGGTATTGTGTTGGGTTCAACCAGCTGCTGGAAAAGACAAAGGCAGTGCCTTCAGGTGAAAGACCTTACAATGCTTGTGTCTCATCTTTAAACCCTGCTTCTCTGAAATAACTGAGAGCACTTTATTCTAATTTTGTATCGCGGTTAGAGTTTTTACAGTTTAGAGAAGGTGCTAGAGGCATTATTAATAATAAAATAGCTTTGTCTTTATTCAATTCTTAGCAGGTGCTAGGCATGAGGCTAAATGTGTTTCATTTATTATGACAGGCATTAATGTCATAACAGCAGCATGAGTAGGGTGCTATTTTGTAATCACCATTTTAAAGATGAAATTAATAATTTTAATAGAGGTATTCTTTAGGGCTGTTCCTGTAGAACTTGAAACCTGACTTTTAAAAGAAAGGGAACATGTTGTAAAAAAATAAACATAGCTATGACATCAGATATAACAGACTATATATACTATTTTTCAGAGATATAATTAAGTTTAAGCAGCAACAATACAGTAATGGTAGAGGATAAATATCCTCCTTTAAAACTAAGGACTAGCAATGCCTTTGAAAAATCTAAAGCTAATTTTTGCTTTTTTTCATTTTACTAGCTCATGCTATACTCTTGGGAACATTTTTTTCCCTTGGATCGTCAGTCGCAGTTTTTAATTATGTAGTAAAGTTTGAATGAGGCATCTAATATTGTATTTGAGTAGGAGTTCTGGTACACACATACAGGCATACACACACACACACAAAAACTAGATAGAAACCAAAAATCATCTTATAAATGCTGCATAAATAATTCATTTCATAAATCAAAGGAGCAGAGACAGTTCCTGGTAAGTGTTTTGTACTAATTATCAGAAGGACTGATGATTAGAAAAAGCTTTCCAAATATGTAGGACACCACAACCTAAATCTTTTCATGGACATAGTAGCTGGCAAAGCAAATGAATAATTGCAAAGAAAAGCATGCTGGGGACAATAAAAATGCTAACCTATGAAACTGGTTAGGAAACAATTGGAAAGGAGGTATGATTTTAGTTTAAAAAGATGTGAGGGATAATAACAAAACTAAAGAAAATGGTGGGGTATTTGTAGCAGCACGGTTCAAGTTAGGAAGCATGGCAAGAAGTGAGAGATGCTACAGGACATGAAAAAAATTATGGTGATAATTGAGAAATGAAGAATTTGAAATTCAATGTGAATTTAATTATAAGTGATATTAAAACATTAAGAGAGAACTACATAGAGAGTAGAAAATAGCACTTAATACAAAATAAGTATTATTAAGTAATATAGATTAATGTAAAAATGCTGACCAATATATTTTTGAAAAATACATAGAAAGGGGTTAAAAACCACCTGAAAAGGTAATTAAAACTCTTCAAAGATGTGGATTCTAATTTACTATACTTTGTTATCATGTGGTTATTTTGCTAAGTGATCACACCTAAATCAAGGTTGAAGCTTTTTTTTTTTAGTTTATATTATCTAAAGTGAATTTCCTATGGAGAAAAAATGCCTTTTATGTTGATATCATTCATTAAGAGTCATTTCACTTCTCAAACAAAATTTGCTTGGCCTTGGAAGACACATGAGACAAATAGTCTTATTTTTTACCCCCACAACTTTTAGGGATACTCTAGCAACATATCCAAACTAAAAATTAAAAAACAGAGAGATTGTCACTTTTCTTTAATCCTTATTGTGCTAGGTTTGATAAACTTGACATCTTTTCTCAACAGTCAAAAATATTTGATAAGAGAAGAGAATGCTTTTTCTTTGAGAGAGTTGAAAAGTACGCAAATATTGTTGGTTCTGCTCTAAGGAAGCACCACAAATACTTAATGGCAGCCAGAAGACACTATGGCCAAGCTAACGGAAATAAGGGGAAGAACTTCCTTTCTGGAATCTGCCCTGCCTTCAGTTGTTGAACTGCAGTATATACATTAATTTTATCAAAAAATCAGCCTGCCTGTGGAAATGTCATGGGCAAAGGCAAAGACAAAGTATTATAGCTTTTTGAATATAACTTGTTTAGAATACATTTATTTTCCTTTATAATTTCCCACACAATTTATGTAGTACACATGAAACTAAACCATGATAAATGAAATTCTAATTGGTGTTGAAATTCCATGGCATTCTTCAGCTGTCTGATGGGTCACATAACATGCTTATATATAAATGTGCATTATCATTAAAATGAGAACACGGAATAAAATCTCCACCTAGGGGTTATATAAGTGAACATAATTAAGGTGTTATGTGAAAGTAGTTTTTATAATTTACAATTTTATAAAATATAATACTTTAAAGTCATATTCTCATTATGTTCATTCAATTTTTTCAAATATATCAAACTCCTTGCGTTTCATATCACCTGAAAACAACTCTCCTTTCGTTTTTCTATGTAATTAAAAAATTGCCAAAGGAAAAAAATAGTGGCTCAAATTTTAAGGAGTAAAAATTATCTTTTGAAATAAGTACTAGCCCAGCAGAGATCATTGACTGTTTTGGTATGGGAAGGCAAATAAGAAACAAATCAACTGACTTTTTTTATAGATGCTTGTTCAAATTATTATAAAAAACAAACGAGCTTTGGCTGGTGTGGCTCAGTGAATTCAGTGCCTGCCTGTGAAACAAGGGATCACTGGTTCAATTCCCAGTCAGGGCACATGCCTGGGTTGTAGGCCAGACCCCCAGGAGAGGGCACATGAGAGGCAACCAGACATTGATGTTTCCCTCCTGATCTTTTTCCTCCCTTCTTCTCTCTCTAAAGATAAATAAATAATTTTTAAAAACTTACTTTTTATTTGGATTATTTGTCTTCCTGATGTCGAACCAAATGAATTTTTTAATATATTTTGGAGATCAAACTCTCGTCTTAGGTATCATTGGCAAATATATTTTCCATACAGTTGGTTCCTTTTTCATTTTGCCTATGTTTTCTTTAGCCATGTAGAAGCTTTTTAATCTGATTAGGTCCCACTTCTGTATTCTTCCCTTTATTTCCTTTGCCCTGGGAGATATATGGACAAAGATATCACTACATGGAATATCTGACATTTTACTGCCCATGTTTTCCTCTAGGACTTTCATGGTGTCATGACTTATGTCTAAGCCTTTATCCATCTTGAGTTTATTCTGGCATATGGTGCAATTTGGTGGTCTAGTTTTATTTTCTTTTCATGTACCTGTCTAGATCTCCCAGCACAATTTGTTGAAGAGGCTATTATTACTGCATTTTTATGCCCCTGCCTCCTTTGTCGAATATCAACTGACCACAAAGACATAGGTATATTTCTGGGCTTTCTACTCTGTTCCGTTAATCTGCTTGTCTGCCTGAACACATAGTTCTTCAAAAAGGACATACAGAGATCACATAGACATGTGAAAGAATGCTCAACAACCCTAACCATCAGAGAGATGAAAATTAAAACCATAATGAGATACCATTTCACACTGGTAAGAATGACTATTATAAACAAATCAACAAACAACACCTGCTGGTGAGGTTACGGAGAACAGGGAACCCTACTACATTGTTGGTGAGAATGCAGACTGGTGCGGCCACTGTGGAAAACAGTGTGGAATTTCCTCAAAAAAACAAAAATAGAAATGTCTTTTGACCTGGCAATTTCACTGCTGGGATTATACCCTAAGAATTCTGAGACACCAATTCAAAAGAACCTGTGCACCCCGATGTTCACAGCAACATTTTTTACAACAGCCAAGTGCTGGAAACAGGGTAAGTGCCCATCAGTAAATGAGTGGATCAAAAAATGGTGTTATATTTACATAGTGGAATACTATGCAGCAGAAAGAAAGAACTCCTCATCTTCAGGACAGCATGGATGCAACTGGAGAGTATTATTCTAAGTGAAATAAGCCAGGAAACAAAAGACAAATACCATATGACCTCACGTATAATTGGAACCTGATGAACAAAACAAACGAATGAGCAAAATAGAATTAGAGGCATGGAAACAGGAGCATCCTGACAGGGACCAGAGGGGAGAGGAAGGGGGGTAAGGGAGAAAAGAAGGGGAAGGGCCTAGTTAAAGAACAAGTATAAATGACCCATAGACATGGGATGGGGATTGACTGGGATGGAGGGGCAGAGAAGAACAAAGTGGGGGAAATTGTGACAGCTGTAATTGATCAACAATGAGAAATAATAAATAATAAAAAGTCAAAAAAACATAGAACTTAAGTATTATGTCTGCCTATGGAGACAGCAAATATTTAATAAAATTATATTAAAATATTTTTAAATAATTATACAATTAACTTCTCAATGACATTCTATTCACAAACACCATATACATTTTTTTATTTTACAATTAAGGCTAAAATATTTTGTGATATATTTTTTCTAAAGACTTCTTAATAACACCTGCTAAAATCAGTACTGTTTGGTTGATTTCTTGTCATTCACTGAATTAATTTCTGTAAAATATAATTTAATGTCTAATGAAACTGAAAATATGTCAGTGGAGAAGAGATACATAATTATACCTAAAGATCGATACATTTTGAATATTAGTCTCATTAAAATCTTCTGATTCCCATTTACATTTGCTAGTGTGCTTTCTGTATACACAGCTTGCTGGCAGTGAACTTATATTAGAGAAAGATTCTCAGTTTGCAAGTTAGCATTTGCTGCTTCGCTTGGGCTTTTTTTTTATTTTTCCCCTTCTCTTAACAGGCCATCTGTGTACTCTCATAATTATACCACTAGGAGTGACATCCTTTACATTTTGATTAATCATGCTTTTGAAATAAGCTTGAAGTGAAAGTGAAGAAAATAAAGTAAAACTAGATAAAAAACAAAAAGAAAAAAACACAACTAATTGAAACATAAACCTAAAATTTAGGCATGAAATAAAAACAGACTAAAAGTCAATGGAAGACTACAATTGGGAGCATTAATCAACTAAGTCAGATTGTACAATGGTAAATGGTTTTGTACATATCTGGAGTTATCTTTGTTTCCAAGTTGACATTGTAGCTCTTTAATAATTGTTTGGGATGTGTATAAGGTAGGTTGTGACAAATGTCACTGAAATAATACATTTGTATTAAACACTGACTAGGTTACCCTCACTGCTCTCACTTTATAAAGATAGTAAACATCCCTGTTAGAGTGAGGGCATGATGTGGCTGAAGTACAGCTTACAGTAGGTCCTCTGGATACTCAGATCCACCCAGGGTCCCCAAATGTATAAATATGGTGAAAATATTTAAGAATTGGTAGATTTCCACAATGATTACTTAGTCTATGGATTAAGAGTTCTAGCAATAGGGAGGCAATACGGAAATCTATGGTACTCTCTCACCCTGGTCAGGATATTGAATGAAAAATAAGGAATATCCCAGGATGAATGACAGTGATCCTTTACATTCCCCATCATGACCCCATTTAATCACTGTCTCTGCCTTCCAAAGACATGAGATGGGTGTTGGAGGATGACAGGGGACTTCAGGAAACTTAACCAAGTAGTGATTCTAATTTCACTGGCAGTAGATATATATATATCATGTTATTCATATATATATATATATCATGTTATTCATATATATATATATATATATATATATATATATATGGAGAGCTCTCTCTATATATATAGCTAGTGCCATATATACCATTATATATGGTATAATATGTATTTACACAATAGAGGGCATTTATTAAACATGTTTTGTAATATTCCATAAGAAAGAAGTACAAGAAGCAGTCTGAATGAACAAAAGGCAGGCAGCAGCACTTACTGCTAGTCTTGTCTACAGGCTGTTATTTATCTCCTTCTCAGCAAAGTATCATCCAAAGTGATGATATCATACAAAGTGATGATGAACCATGTCAATATTCTGATGGCACCATGGTAACTGGAAATGAGCAAAGGAAAATAAAAGACTTGGCAGCAAAAAAAGTGTGCTCTATAGGTTGGGAAATAAACGTTTTAAAAGATTCAGGATATCACAGAAATGAAGTTTTAGCAGTTTGTGGTTTAGGCCAATGCTCGGTATTTACTGCTGGTGAGATAATAGAACCAGAAATACAACCCTGGGTGGTGTGCTCTGTGGATTGAGAGCCAGCCTGCAAACCAAAGGGTCACTGGGTCAGTTCCAGTCACGGCACAGGCCTGGGTTGCAGGCCAGGTCTCCAGGGTGGGGTGCAACAGAGGCAACCACACATTGATGTTTTCCTCTCTGTCTCCCTTCCCCTCTTTCTAAAGATTAAATAAATAAAAATCTTTAAAAAATATTACATACTGCCATTGGAATTGCAAGTCAGTACAACACCCTGAAAAATGGTTCAAGTGTGTTATAATGATAAATATGTTTACTATATGACCCAGAAATCCCACTCTTATGCATTTATACTAGAGAAATGAAAGCATATATTCACAAAAAAAACCCTGTACACAAATGTTCATAGCAGGTATATTAATAACTATAAAAATACACTTGAAATGACTCAAATGTCCTTTAACTATTCAATAAATAATGAAACTGTAATATATTCACACAATGGAACTTTTCTTGGCAATTAAATGGACTGAACTATTGATATATGTGACAACTTGGATTAATCTCAAGACATCATTCTGAGTGAAAGAAGCCAGTCTCAAAGGTCACCTGCTATAGGATTTCAATATGACATTCTCAGAAAGACACAACTATGGTGATGAAAAATAGTTCAGTGGTTGCTAGGGATTATGGATTAGAAAAAAGTGAATCTGGGTAGATAACTGAATAATTCCATACCCTGATTTTGATATTTATTACACAAATGTTAAAATTCATAGAAATATACACTAAAAAGTCAAACTGATCATTTAAAATATTTTTATTTTAACAAAAATAAAAAAAAAATTGTTGTATCTTTCACTCCATGTGGTAAGAATTTAGCATGTTTCCTACTGTACAATTCCTCTCTCTCTCTTTTTTTGGTACTTGATAAACCAAGCATTCATATTGTACCATCCTACTTAACATTTCCTAAAATGCAAAAGAATTTAGTGCAAACCTGGGCACTTTCCTTGACTTCTGGAGTCAGCACATTCCACATACAGAAAAACTGTTTAACCTATCTATTGATGTGAAGTAATAAGCAAACCCGCCAACTTTGAGTTGTACCTATTCCAGGAGGGTGTAGCAGAGCATCACAATACAGCAGCCATTCCATTCGTGCTGTATAACCTAGGACGGTATTAGAAGATAGCCTTCTAGTATATACAATTTTTAAAGTCTTGTAGAATTTATGGCAAGTCTCAATTAGAGATATCACAGTGCAAATACTCAGGGTTGTGAGGAAGGCCATGCTAGCTGAGGTAGAGAATTAAGCACCTTTTTAAAAACACCAGTTAGAGGGGAACCTGACTGTGAGCCATGCAGTATTCACGTGTCCCCACCTGCTGCTGGTGAACTAGACTCTTTTAGACTCTACAGTCATAAAGTTGGACTAGTGCAGCAGCAACCATAGAAGTATTGTGTCAGTAACAGGCATGAGCAGCAAACATCATAAGTCAGCAACATGGGCAACTAGCCCTGGCACTGAAGTCATCCAGTATTGCATCAACACTTCTAAATGGTTTGTGAGTGGATCAGCTTGTGAGTGTGTATGTACATGTGTGTAATGTGTATGTGTGGCTTTGGTGTTAGGATAATTCAGGCCTTATAGCAGCATGTTAGCAAGCAATTTCACTTCTATTTTCTGGAAGTGTTTCTACAGAAGCTTTTCTTGTTCTGTAAATGTTTGATAAAATCTACTAGTAAAAGAATATGGTTCCAAGTACTCATTTTTGTAAAGCTTTTCAACTACAAATATCATTTATTTAATAAATACAGGACAATTCAGATTATTTAATTATTTCTGAGTTAGTCATGTTACTTCGTAAGTTGCAAAATTAGATAATTTGTTCTATGTCATGGAAGTTATGAATACAAAGTTTATAATATTTTCTTATATTACTTTTAATAACTGTGGGATCAATAGTGACATGATGTTCTGTTTCATTCCTAATATTGACAATTTTGGTATATCTTTTGGTCACGTCGGAAACAGATTTATAATAACCTATATAGTCTTATACAGCAAAGTTTTTTGGCATTTTTCAGTTAATAACATTATGTTTCAACTGTAACACAGGCAACAGATATGCCTTTTTTTTACAATGTTAACAAATGAATTAATATAATTATAAAAACTTTTTTCCTCTATGGCTATCCAAATACAAATTAATGAAATGATTTTATGTTTAGAGGTATCCACTCTTTTGACAGTCTTCAAAGTTTCTTATATGAGGTTCACACATGTTAAGATGTGTTAAAGGGACTTACCTAAGAAAAAGAAGTTAAAAAAACATGAACAGTGAAAAGGACAGCAAACTCACAGTTATTAACAACCACACCTAAAACAAAAGCAAACTGAAAGGACAGCTAGATCAGGAGTGGAAACATAGAAATGAAGATCTCAAGGAGGGTTAGCATCAGGGGAGTGGGAGGAGGAGAAGGGGGGAGAAGGTACAGAAAATAAGTAGCATAGATGGTAGGTAGAAAATAGATAGGGGGGAGGGCAAGAATAGTATGGGAAATATAGAATCTAAAGAACTTGAGACACATGGTCATAAACTAAAGGGGGGTTAGGGTGGAGGGGAATGAAGGGGGGAATCGAACAACTGTAATGACAGAATCAATAAAAAAATTAATTAATAAAAAAATAAAATAAAATAAAAGTAAAAAAAAAAGATATCCCAACTGACTGTGATATATGACTTGGATGTCACTCTTACCATATAGATGAAACAATCACTTATTTTCCCATAAATTATATGACAAATTCATGGAAATATCCCAGAATACGTGGCTCAATCAGAATCTGCTGTTGCTGACTGATATAGTAAAGGGATTTCTGTGGCTTTGGATGTGAAGAGTAAAGACAATTGTCAGATAAGCGGAGATTACATGTCCACAGTATTTTATTTCTTCTGTAAAATGTGGTTTCTACATGAGTATCATGAATTTTTCCTTTATCTAAATTCCTGAATACTTGTCCTCTGTGAGATTTCTGTCTCCATTTTAATATCTGTCTATTCATGTCCTTCTGGATACACCTTTATTCAACCCTTTCCAAATTGCATGCTAATGTGAAGGGTATCAATCACCCTCCGTTGGTTCCTTGGTGACTGCTTACATTTTCAGGTTATACGTGTACAACCACACTTTCATTATCAATTAGTTGCCAGTAGCCCAACTTACAAGGCCTTTTTCTTCTGTGTTTAGTGCAAGCGTTGACTGACAGCAAGATCAGTGGGAAATAGTAAATCAATTCTGTAGCCTCTGCAAAATGCCCTTACATATGATTGAAAACATTGTCTGGTGACTGTCATAGAGAGCAAGTCCTATTACTAGAAAGAAATCACTGTGACTTTTCTATCAGTTTTGTTTTTTCAAATTTATGACTAAAATTTCAATGCATGGGATTTTTCCTTCGTCACCCTGTCTCTCACAGTGTCTTCTTTCTTCTCACCTCCCTTCCTCTCTGTGAAGCCCCTCCCCCTCTCTCTTTCTCATTCACCCCCTCCTTGCTTTCTGTGAAAGAAGAAATCAGATATTTAATTTAGTATTTTAATATAAAAAACACAATATAGTTATTAGCATGGCATTTCTTCTATTTCTGTTTTAAATCAAAGCTATTAATTATTTCAATCATTTTGGAGAAAATACACTTTCATGATAATTGAAAAATACAAGCAATGGGAAATAAATATATTGTATACACACTCAATTTACACAAGCAAACCTTTAAAGTAATATCTTCTAAAGTTATTTATTTGTATTAAAATCTAACTTAATAAAAATAAATAAATATATTTGATACCCTCAAACACTCTGAGTTGTAAAATTCCTTTAGGGTTATTATAAGATATCTTTAGTTATTCAATTATTCATATTCAGTGCTTAGAGAATAACATTTTTTTTCTTGTGAAGAAATTGATATCTAAAATTTTCAAAAAGGTTTTATATTATGTACACGTACTTACAATCCTGCAAATAAAGAAAACAAGTGTTTATCTTCACTGTATAAAATAAACTCAATGAGTTGACTGGTCAAAACTATGCTTTGATTATCTCCTCTTCACCTTCTTAGTGAGGTGAGGATTATTGCCTTGAGTTTAGAGAGTAACCAAACACCTGACACACAGCACTGGAAAGATATGGTTGATGACTGTTTATTAGTCACATGTTCTCATAGCCCAGGCCACATGCCATGCAGAGCCACATGGGAGCTGCCCTACAGAACAGAGTAACAAGCAGGGGCTGTGGAAACATACTTTCTCATACCAAGAAGTGAGGTGACTCCTGATTCTTGTGGGAGGTTGGCTTCATTGAATAATTCATCAGGCTGGCACCACACCGAAGTCTGCTCTTCAGCAATAGGCAGGTATCATGACTCTTCTGTATTGTAAGAGAGGAGGTCTAGCTAGGGGTCCTTAGGGCTGAGCAATCAATAAGAGAGGGGAGCTTGTGGCTTTCCAAGTTACGGATGTCAAGGTGGTGGGTGATACAGTCATCCCCCTTATCTATGATTTCACTTTTAGTACTTTCATTTTTCTGAAGTCAACCATGGTCTGAATATATTACACGGAAAATTCCAGAAATAGTGTGTAAAATTTATTTTTAATTGTTTTTATTTTTGATATATTTTATTGATTATGCTATTATAGTTGTCCCATTCCCCCCCTTTATTCCCCTCTACCCTGCAAAATCCTTTCCATCTGCATCCTCCCCTCCTTAGTTCAAGTCCATGTGTCATACATATAAGTTCTTTGGTTTCTACTATTCCTATACTATTCTTAAACTCCCCCTGTCTATTTTCTACCTACCATTTTTTCTATTTACTCCCCATACTTTTCACCCCATTCCCCCTCCCCCTTTCCCACTGATAGACCTCCACATGATCTCCATTTCTGTGATTCTGTTCCTGTTCTAGTTGTTTGCTTAGTTCATTTTTGTTTTTGCTTTTTTAGGCTTGGTTGTTGATAGTTGTGAGTTTGTTGTCATTTTACTGTTCATAGTTTTGATCTTCTTCTTGTTCTTAGATAAGTCTCTTTAACATTTCATTTAATAAAGGATTGGTGATGATGAGCTCCTTTATCTTGACCTTATTTGGGAAGAACTGTATCTGCCCTTCCATTCTAAATAATAGCTTTGCTTGATAAAGTAATCTTATATGTACAGGTCCTTGCTTTTCATGACTTGCAATACTTCTTTCCAGCCCCTCCTTGCCCACAAGGTTTCTTTTGAAAATCAGCTGATCGTCTTATGGGAACTCCTTTGTAGGTAACTGTCTCCTTATTTCTTGCTATTTTTAAGAGTCTCTCCTTATCTTTAATCTTTGGTAATTAGGATGTGCCTTCGTGTGTGCTTCCTTGGGTCCAACTTTTTTAGAGCTCTCTGGACTTCCTAGACTTCCTGGAAGACTATTTCCTTTGCCAGATTAGGGAAGTTCTTCATTATGTTTTCCAATAAGTTTTTAATTTCTTGCTCTTCCTCTTCTCCTTTTGGCACCCCTATGATTTAGTTGTTGTAACATTTAAAATTGTCCCCAAGGTTCCTAAGCTTCTCTTCATTTTTTGAATTCTTGATTCTTTATTATGATCTGGTTGAAGGTTTACTTCTTCCTTCTGTTCAAAATCATCGATTTGAGTCCTGGTTTCCCTCCCTTCACTTTTGGTTCCCTGTACATTTTCTTTTATTTCACTTTTTATAGCCTTCACTTTTTCCTCTATTTTGTGACAATGCTCAACCATTTCTGTGAGCATCCTGATTATCAGTGTTTTGAACTGTGCATCTGATGGGTTAGCTATCTCTTCAATGCTTAGTTATATTTTTTCTGGAGCTTTAATTTGTTCTTTCATTTGGGTCAAATGAAGGACAAATATATATATATATATATATATATATATATATATATATATATATATATATATATATATATATATTTGTCTCTAAGTGCCTGTTACATTTTAAGGGTGGCACCTTAGGTGTTCACCAGGATGGAGCAACCCACATCTCTGTACTGTGACTCTGCATGTGTGCAGGGGAGGGAACAATGCAGCTTGCTGGGCCCTTGGACAGCTTTCAGTCACTTCCTCTACTACCCATAAACAAATTAGGCCCTTCTGGTACTGATTCCCAGGTGGGTGGTTTTGTGTACATTCTAGGACCCTGTGGGTCTCTCCATCAAACTCTCCTGTGAAGCTGGGAGTTTCTCTCACCACCTCAACCCCCACAAGTTTGTTTTTTTTTTAGTCAGGGGTTTTGAGGCTTTATTTCTCCATGCTGAAGCCTGGGTTGTGCAGTCTGTCTCATTCCCAAATTGTTCCTCCTGGTTTATCTGCATGCAAATGTGAGACCATCCTTTCTGCCAGCCACCGCCTTGCTGTGGATCCTGTCCATCCCAGTTACCTGTCTCCACCCCTCCTGCCAGTCTGGATAAATGTTTCTCCTTTAACACCTTGGTTGTCAGATTTCCACAGAGTTAAATTTTCTGACAATTCTGTTTTGTTTTTTTAATTTGCTGTTGTATTTCTTTTTGTTGTGCAAGGAAGAAAAGTGTATCTACCTATACTTCCATCTAGGCTGAAGATCAAACAGTCTATAAATTTTAAATTGTGCACTATTCTTAGTGGCATGATGAAATCTCATGCAGTTCTCCTCCATCCCATCTGATGACTGGCCAGGTTAAATTAACAAGATTGGATTGAGTGACATTAATGTAACTGGACAGCCAAGGAGAGGGGACTAGATTGTACATGCATGAACAATAACAACTTCACTGTACTCAATGGCAGAAGCCTTTGAGTGAGCATGTGTACTGTGTGATCTCACAATCAAAATGACTGAGCAAGTACAGCAAGAAATCTGCATCAAATTTTGCATTAAGCTTGAACATTCCTCTGCAGAAAGTATCCGCATGATTAACAAGGCTTTTAAGGATAACACAATGAGCACAGCAAAAAATAAAAGTGCACAGCAAAAAATAAAAGTGCAGCACAAGTGCTACAAAGATGGTTCAGAATCTGTTGAAAGTGGTACACATTGTGGAAGGCCTGCAACAAGCAGAACACCTGAGCATGTTGAATGTGTATGGGCTGCAATCAACAAAGACTGGTGACAGACAGTGCAAGAACTAGAAGCTGCTCTGGGAAAAACTACCATGCCCTAGATTTTTAAAAAAATATTTTATTTATTTATTTTTAGAAAGAAGGAAGGGAGGGAGAAAGAGAGGGAGAGAAACATCAATGTGTGGTTGCCTCTCATGTGGCCCCCACTGGGGACCTGGCCCACAACCCAGGCATGTGCCCTGACTGCAGATCAAACTGGCAACCCCTTGATTTGCAGCTCATGCTCAGTCTACTGAGCCACACCAGCCAGGGCCCATGCCCTAGATATTGATGCAGGATCTTGGCATGAAATGTGTCATGGCAAAATTTGTTCTGTGACTTCTGTTCCCAGAGCAAAAAGAACACCATGCTGCAGTTGCTAATAACTTGATTCAAACTGCTACCAATGAACCAGATTTCCTCAAGAAGGTCATAATTGGAGATGAATCCAGGGTCTAAAACTGTGATCTGGAAAGGAAGGTCCAGTCATCCCAATGGAGTTTGCCTGGTTCTCCACACCTGAAGAAGGTGAGCAAAGTCACAGCAAGTTCAGGACAGTGTTAACTGTGTTTTTTATTTGGGGAGTTGTTGTCCATCATGAGTATGCCCTTCCAGGCTGAACAGTTAATAAGAAGTACAACCTAAATGTTCTTCATCGGTTGAGAGATGCGATACCATGAAAATGGTCACAGCTATGGGCAACTGGTGATTGGCAGCTTCATCTCAACAGGGAGCTTATTGAGATGGGTCACATCTGATGCAGAGTTTTTTTGTGAAATATGAAATCACCCAAGTGACTCGGCCCTGCTCCAGCCCAGATTTGGCACCCTGCTACTTCTGGATTTTCCCAAAACTAAAATCACCTTTTGAAAGGGAAGAGAGTTTACACCAAAGATGAGATTCAGAAAGCATGACAGGGCAGCTGCTGGCAATTCCAAGGTAGGATTCTGCAGAGCGGGTGGAACAGTGGAAGAGATGCTGGGAAAACTGTGAGATCCCACCATGCTTACTTAGAAGGGAACTAAGGTATCATGGTCCTATGTATAATGTTTTTTGTATCTTGTATCTTCTTCAATAAATGCCTCTATTTTTCATAGTGCATGGATACATACTTTCTGGACAGAGGTCATATATTTTACCACCTGCCGAGTAGTCACTCATTAGCCATCTAAGTTACTAGATCTAATACCTGTCATGATGTCCTCATGCTTGCTCCAAGTAACACTTATTCTACTTAATAATGGCCCTAAAGTGCAAGAGTAGTAATGCTGGCAATTTGAACATGCCAAAGGGAAGCCTTATAGTGTTTCCTTTAATTGAAAAGGTATGTATGTATAAGAAAAAGGATAGTAGGAAAAAACAAAACAAAACAAAAAAACTCATAGACATAGACAACAGTGTGGTGATTACCTGAGACAAAGGAGGAAGGAGAGGTAGAAGAGGATATAGGGAGTTAAATGGTGATGGAAGGAAACTTGACCTGGGGTGGTGAACACACTATACAATATACTTCTGGTGTATTAGGAAATAGAATTGTACAGCTAAAACCAATATCATTTTATTAGCCAATGTCAGCCCAATAAATTCTATAAAAAATTTAAAGAGAAGCAGATTGTAGACATCAAGGAAAGCAGAAAGAGTGGTAGAACAAAAAAAGAAAAAACGTAGTATAGAGAGAGTCCAGTTTGGACTCTGCAGTTTCAGGTATTCCCTGGTGGTCTTGGAGATGAAATGCAAAAATCAAGAAAGAGGAGTGGAAACAGAAAGGATATTGAGCTATTTGTGGCCAAGCAGATAGTTTCAAAATTATTAATCATTTCTTAAACTTATTAGTAATATTTATGCCTTTTCATCTGTTACATTGGCAGTAAAGAAAGTGCCACATGCTCTTACTAAGTTACTTCAGTTTGCTTCTTCATTCTGCTGTGCTTGCTTCACCCCTGGCTGGCATTCAGCTGCAGTACACAACTGTGTCCACACAGTTTTCTGTGAACCCCTGAGTGCAATGTCCCTGTCCTCTCAACAGACGAGACTTCTTTTAAACTCACTTAAAGGGTTAAAACTTAGCCTGACAGAGGATCTCAATGACCGCTCTGGAGCTAGAACAGAGTCTACTCTGATTGATTGGCAATCTTGCTAATCCAGTTGTTATATTTAATAATATTATGCTTTATATACATGCCATTAACTGTGTCCATGATGTCAAATACATGAGTCATTTTCTTTGTCCATCTAACTTGCCCTTTCAACAATGTTTTTCAGAACTGGATACACACTTGGTGTTGAGGCTGTCTGCCTTCTAAGTTGCTGTTGTGCCATGCTCTTTAGGATTTCTCCATAAGGCTATTTAATAGCTTATATATTTTTTACTTTATCTCCAATTTTTGAGTTTCCTCATAACATACATTGATATTATTTTTATCTGTCATTCATTATATGTATGTGTGTGTGTATATATATATATATATATATATATATGCTATACTTACTTGCATTCATTCATATAATATTCATTTAAAAAGTGTCTATTAAGCAGTACCAGGTGTAGAACTAAATAGAATTTTTACTGCCCTTTTTAATCTTAGAATATAGTGAAGAAGTATAAATAATAGTAAAACTTGTAAATAAAAATTGTGAAGACTTCTGTAAAAAATATCAGGATGCTATAAAAGTAACTCATGGAGAAAGCCAGTTTTATATACAATAGTCAATGTAGGGCTCAATTTTAAAATTATCATTTAATATACAGCATCACTTTACTTCTAGCTATACACATATGCTCTGGCATTCATTGTTATGATTTAACAAATACATTCATGTTTTTTAACCAGTTGATTTACTTTGTGGGTTTTTTATTTTAAAGATTTTGTGTAGAATCTTTTTTTAAATGTGGTAGCTTGTTTCTTTCTTCTTTTTAACTACATTTGCCTTCACTTTGGCCACCAGCCACCCTTCCTCTATGACCTACTGAATCCTTCTATGTTATTCTCTGTGCTTTTACAATATGAAACACACATGTCAGTTCTTTAAAAAATGATTATCCCAATATTTTAACTTATCTGAATATTGTTCAAACTATCTTGGAAAATTTTCTCTAGCTTAAATGGCGTAATTCTATCACTTTCATTTAACGAATGCATGCACCGTGGGATGAATAAGTGTTCATCATTTCCCCTGTTGTTGGGCATTTGCTTTCATTTCAGTCTTTGTGAGTCGAAAAAAAATCTTGTATCAAGCATGTTATAATGAGCCATTTGTATCATGTTTTTACTTATTTTTATGAGCTCTATCCATAGGGTTTTTTAATGGATCATAGTGGTTTAAGTAGATATTACCAGTGTTCTTTACGAAGTGGCTGAGACATGACATGTGTCCATGAACAGGAGAACCTTCTCTGAACATCCTCCAAGGAAAGTTTTTCCTGGCCTTTTCCAGCCTAATTTGTCTCAACATAATTACATACCAAGTTTTTTGTACTACAATGACATTGAAAAAAAGTATATTTACAAGAATGAGATGTGGGAACTCTTCCATTATGTGTGTATGATATTTGTCCACCATATAAATCACATCATATATTTTTCCTCCTGATCAATAGCTTTGTAAATTTTTTAGTGATCATTGCGGATGTGACATGCATTCAAATTTGTATGATGAGTATACATAAGACACTTCATAGGTGCTGATGATCATAGCTTATGTTATTCAACACTGTCACCAAGAAATAAGAAGAGATGATAGTAGAAACAAATAGATAAATAAAATGAATTTCCACAGTTGTCTTCATTTCTGTCTTCCTAAGAACTTCAAATCACAACAATCACAACAGAAAATATTTCCTAAAAAAAACAAAACTTTTTTTCCAAACTTTTGGGGGCTAAGAGAAAAAGGTCAGCTTCTTTCAAATGCAGATTATATAGTAGCCAAAATTAAAGTGAATGCTTTTTTATGACCTAGACATATGGCATAAATAAGAAAATGGGAAAGAAAAAGATTTGATTGGCTGGCTAATATTCTAATGGGATAGATTAATCAATGTAAACCACATAGCTCAGTTGAAACTTCCTTCAAATTGCTAATTTCATTTTCTTCCAGCAGAGAAAATGCCAATCTTTTCCTGTGCAGTAAAATTGCCTTGTTATAACAACTAAGCAACTCTGGAGTTACTGTTATTGTGGAACATCTGGTAACTACAAGATGTGGCTCCTCGGAGGAAAACCACATCGTTGGAAAATAAGAACTTGATCAACCTAGTCTTATTTCATGTTTTGTTATACTCCAGAGTGTGGTTGCCTCATAATATAGTAATCACTTTTCTTCGACACCATAAATGAAGCCACAGATGCTACAATTTGCTATAATTGTAGCAACTCACCATAAATAAATAATCAAAATAACAATATATGCACAAACTGTATGCATGTTTTGAAGAATGAATTGAAAGAGATTATAAAATTACCTAAATCAATAGGAATATGACTAACTCATATATTCTTTAAGGTTTACAAAATAGACTAGATTCTTCATCTGACCTCATTATTTTTTTATAATGTATAATTGACTTCAAAATCTATCCTAACAATGAAATTACAAAAGATCTGGAAGGGTGGCAAACTCTTTTACATAATTGTCAGCCAGCAAATTTATAATTTAACTTCATGGCAATTTAATGGTTTGCTATGTTTCTACTTTGAATAGATGTTAGATGCACTCTTCTCCATGTGATTGTCTTCTATTTCTACAAACATTTTTCATTGATATCATGCTTCTAAATTTTAATCAATTATTTTATTAAGCTCAACATTAAGACATATAACATTACTTCTACAGTTCGTGTAGTACATTCTTCTAGAGCTTAAAATGAATAAATGTGCATTCTTTAACTTACATGACCATTTATTTTCTTTAGAAGCATAAGGGCATTTAGAGTAAGAAAAAAACAGCTTAGGTAACAAGCACGAACAATTAACATGAGTCAGTTCATGGTATGTGAGAAAAGCAAGGTATGTGAGCATACTTAGGTTATAGATTATTTAAACCCTATAGAATCCTTAGAAATAATGATTTGTGGAATTTAAACAATTTAAATACTTTATGAGAACTTTTTAGAAACATAATCTTGTAATAATATTCTCTTCATCATAGTCAGATTAATTTTACTCTAGGCTAGGATTTATGAATAGCTTAAATAACATACACCGAAGAAAGGTCCAGGAGTTGAAGAAGCTATGAATGTGTGTGTGTTTTTTTTCTTGTCTTTGCTTTTTTTTAAATTTATTTTTTATTGATTATGCTGTTACAGTTGTTCTATTCCCCCCTTCATTCCCCTCCACCCTACCCCCCCATCCCCACCATTACCCCCCTTTAGTTTATGACCATGTGTCTCAAGTTCTTTAGATTTTTTCTATATTTCCCATACTATTCTTGCCCCCCCTCATCTATTTTGTATCTACTGTCTATGCTACTTATTTTCTGTACCTTCTCCCCCCTTCTCCTCGTCCCACTCCCCTGTTGCTAACCCTCCTTGAGATCTTCATTTCTATGTTTCCACTCCTGATCTAGCTGTCCTTTTAGTTTGCTTTTGTTTTAGGTGTGTTTGTTAATAACTGTGAGTTTGTTGTCCTTTCACTGTTCATGTTTTTTTTTTGACTTCTTTTTCTTAGAAAAGTCCCTTTAACATTTCATATAATAATGGCTTGGTGATGATGAACTCCTTGAATTTGATCTTATCTGAGAAGCACTTTCTCTGTCCTTCCATTTTAAATGAAAGTTTTGCTGGATAGAGCAATCTTGGACGTAGGTCTTTGGATATCATGACTTGGAATACCTCTTTCCAGCCCCTTCTGACTGTGAGGTCTCTTTTTTAATTTCCATTATCAGTAGGTTGTTTCTTTCTTCTCTTTTGAGTGTTTGGCCATCAACACAAATATGTGTGAAGATATGATATATATTATATGTGTATAATTGGTAAAGATTTGGCTGTAGTACTAAACAAGCAACATGCTTCTTTTGAATTAGTAATTCTAAAACTTGTGTTGCTTGCTTTAGAGAGATGTAAGAACCATTTTAATTGAGGTCCCAAGGACCCCAAAATGGTCAGAATCATTGTGAATGCAATAGAGTGCACTTTTCCTTTGTTTTTTTTTAATGATTAGTAACCTCAGCAGTGTGGTTGTATGTTTATGCAAAATTGTACTTATGAAATAAATCTGTATAACTTTAATATTTGGAAAAATACCATGCATTGATGATTTCATAAAATACACACTCAGATTAAAAACCAATTGTCCACAAAGTCTATTAGTCACTTTTACAATGATTAACTCATGTAAATGACTTCTTAGTATTTTCTCAACAGGAAATGTCCTATACACCAAAAGTCAAATAACCAATTGTTATTTGGGCATATTCCCAACTGTGTTTCAGTCTTAATGTTGTCTGTGTAATAGACAGTAAATAGAACTTATTTTTATATATTTCCTCCATTTCTGCAGTTTTTGAATTATACAGGTTAAAAAGGTAACTGAATCTTTAATATTTTACAATAAAATTTGGAAGAAAACGACTTACTTATTCTGGTTCCCAACAATTTGCTTTATTTCTTTTAGAATTATGTGATCTTAATAAACCAAAATTAAAGAAAATATTTGAGAATCTACAAAATCTGGCAGACACTGTAATTTGATTCCTATAAAATATGCTCTCCTTATGCATGGAAGGGAAGGGTGTGTTCATCTTAGTTACTTACCTATCAAATTTTTGTCTGTGCCATTAGGAGTCCTTCAAAGCGAGTGTAACAGTTCTTTCAACTGATGAAGCAGATGTCACACTAAAAGGATGTGAAATTTGAGTCATCATTTTATTGAATCAGAGCTCATGAAGTTTCACTGAATTACTGTACTTTTCACAAACATCTTTTTTTCTGCAGTCATGACAGCCAAAATTAGCGAGGCCAGGACAAACTAGAGCAAGTCAAAAGCATTTTAAGTTAAAACATTTTAAATATTTCTGCGCTAAAAAGTTTCAACTACAACAGTGTAGAAAGATTTTTGAGCCTGAAAGGTGACGTCAGATTGCAGTGAGAACATGGATTACATACTACCTAGTCTCTAGGGCCTCATCTGCTTTTCCTGCCACCTAATTAACATAGGTACTCAAGGAGGGGAAAATGCAGTGAGCTTTATTTAAGTTTTAATGAAACCATTTGCTTCTCCCAGCATCTTTCTATCGATTAGCAATGTTTCTTTAAAAGGCATGAATATTAAATTTTTCTAATACAGTTTGAAGTCACTTTATTAAGAACTCACTTGTTATAATAGTGGGAAAGAGTACTAATGCAATATAGCACTAATTCATATTTGATGAAAGTCACTGATACAGAAAAGCAGCTCATTTTTTTACATGAATGTCAAAAATATTCATCATGCCTCACTTCAAAGAATTTCTTCGTTAAAACCAAATGTATTCTCGCCAATTATATGACAGACTAAGAACGTGGTCTAGAGAGGCAAGCAGGTCCAGACTTTAATTGAGAGGGTAGTGGTTCTTTAATAATCTGAGAAATATGTAAAAAGGAGATTTGAGTAACAAAAATCTTCCATGAAAAATTCATAAGAATGAGGAATATTTGGAAATGGAAATGTTCCTTCCTCAAGGAATTGGAGAAATGAAACAAAAGATTTCCAAAGATAAATTTGGTTTAGAATTTCACTGGAGGTTGGCTGAAACAATAGAAGCCACGGAGGCATGCCTGCCAGTTATTGCCACAAGAATACACACTTCTAAACAAGTCCTCACGTTTTCCTTTTTCTATGTCTCTGATTAGTCGTATTGTGTCTGCAAAAAGGATTCCATATACATCCGTTGTTTCTGGCCATTTGTTTTTTCTTAAACTGCAAAGTTGTTGCTTCCAAAAGAAAAAAAAATCTTATGTATCTACTTATCCAAACTAAAGGTCTTTCCTCATCTGAAATCTGCTGAAAATGTTATCCTTCCCTCAAGCCAGGACACTTACAGTTTTACACAAGAATAGGAGCACTAAACATTGAGTAGAAAGGCAAATCCTCTGTATACATTGGTCTCTAAGTAAAGCAAAGGGAAGGAATTAATATGACTTGGTTACAAAAATATTACCCGATTGCCTAACTATTATTTATAGATACACCAAGGATACACGATATTCAGGATTAAATCAGACTGGCTATATCGAAATATAATAAAATTATATGTTATTTTTACCTGTATTTACTACTACAGTTCCATACATATCAAATATTTTTAATTTCCTTTCCTACACATCAAAAATTTTTAACAACTCTTTTTTCCCAACTTTAAATCAGATTTCAGCTTCTTTCCAAACTTCTATTACTACCAAAAGCCCAGTTTAAGTGTTATGTTTTATGTGATTTTTGAAAATACAAGGTTGAATCATATTCTTAATTTATAAGTAACTCTGTTATAAATAAACACCATTTTATATTGTAATTATTTATGAATACTTATCTTTCATTAGAATAAAGTTTTGTGAGGTAAGATACTTTTTTCCCCTTCTCTAATCAAAAGGAGCTGGCAGAGTCATGATACACGCTCATTCATAGTTTTAATTTTCAACAAGTTTTTATTCAGGCTTTTTTCATCATAAAAAACATTCTAACATAGTTTCACTATTTTAAATATTAATATATTGTCCTAAAATAAAACCAATTATTCTTCTTTCTTATACCTTTTGGCTTAGCTTATTTCTTTTTTTTTAAAGATTTTATTTAGTTTAGAGAGAGGGGAAGAGAGGAGAAAGAGAGATACGTCAATGTGTGGTTTCCTCTCCCACATCCCCTGCCAAGGCCCTGACCCAGGCATGTGCTCTGCCTGGGAATCAAACCGCTGACACTTTGGTTCACAGGACATCGCTCAGTCCTCTAAGCCAAACCAGTCAGGTATTTCAGCTTATTCTGTAGGATTCATAACAGCTTTCTACAAGGCTAGACTTAAAATTAAATGGATGCAAAATAGCTAGTCTCATTTAATTTTACATCTTTGTGCATATTGTAAAGGACTCGGTGAGATGGCACACACACTGGTTGGTGTTTGCTTATGGAGATTCGTGTTTAATAAGACAGTTAAGGCAAAAAGAAGTAAGGGCTGATATTTTCATTCAGTAGATCAATACTCTATGTACAAAGAATCCATGATTTAACCATCCTGGGCCCGAAATAAATTTGATATACTAAATAGGATGAAGAAGATGAAATTTTTGTTGAATATATATATATATATATATATGTGTGTGTGTGTGTGTGTGTTATAATATATAATATGTATATGCAAGACTAATATATATATATATATAATAGCCTTATAATTGGCTGCTGGTCATATGCATCTTATTTTATTTCACATGTTTGTTGTACCCATCTTAACAATAAAAATACTTGGTGCTTTAAGAGAGGAAATAGACGAAGTACACATTTTGGAGGAAAAATATTTCTTAAACACCCAATATGATATCAAAAAAAAAGGTGAAATAGTACATTGGGTGTTAACATAAATAGTTTAGAAAGTATATTTATTAACTAGGTTCTATTTTAAGTGCAAGGCAACTCAATTCATACTGGGACATTTTTTTTACTTGTATTCTCTGTTCCTAATATCACCAACATCATGTATTCTTAGACAAAGATGAGAAACTAAAATACTAAGCCTCCTTATGCCCCAGGGCACTGAAAAATTATTGGTTTTACCCAGATTATTTTTTAATTGTATTTTTATCACCATTTATACCCCACTGCAACCACCATGCTGTTGACTGTGTCCATGAGTCCTTTTTTCTTTTTGCCCAATCCCTCCACCCGCTATCCTCCCCCCACCACTAGCTGTAATCTGCTCTCCATCTATGAGTCTGTCTCTATTTTACTTGTTATTTCAGTAGTTTCATCCACTCACCCACTGATGGACCATTGGGCTGTTTCTATATCTTGGCAATTGTAAATAACAGTACAATGAACACAAAGGTGCTTATGTACCCAGCTACTTTAAAAAAAAATTAATATGTTAACTTCTACTTGTACACGTGAAAATGAAGGTAGGAAAAATATCATACAGTCTCTCAATGCTTCACCAGCTCAAGAACTTGCTATTACATTAATGGTCACTCTAGCCCCCGCACATTTTTCCCAGGATGGATAAAAGAGAGGCTTTAAAATAATTATTTTAAGACTAAACTTGTTTTCATATAAAAATTCTAAGTTTGGTTCTCTTGGAAAATATAGACTTCCTCCTTTTATTTAAATTCAACAAACATTCTTTGTTAATCATGAATGAGTCACAGTTCTACATAGTACAAGGAATATATACATGCCTGCTCCTGCCTCAAACACTTATAATCTCTTTGGCTGGAGGTTAGACAAAAACAAGTTATACAAAATAAACATACATGTTTAATAAAATTTATTATGTAATTAAACATAATTTAACATAATTGTTACTTTATAAATATCTTGATGCAATAACTATAAAATGGTATTATTTTACTTTAAATTCCTTAGAAATATGTCCTCTTCACTTTAATCTTATCTGTGAAATTTCACCTATCATATTCTTCAAATTACAAATTGTGTTTTAATTTTTTAAAGACTTTACTATTTACGCGGGCCTGTGAAACACACGATCGTGGTTTGATTCCCAGTCAGGGCACATGTCTGGGTTGCAGGCCAGTTCCCAGCAGGGGACACATGAGAGGCAACCATACATTGATATTTCTCTCCTTCTCTCCTTCCTCTCTAAAGATAAATAAATAAAATATTTTTTAAAAAGATTTTACTATTTATTTTTAGAGAGAAGGGAAGAAAAGGAGGAAGAGTAGGAGAGAAATATATCAGTTGCCTCTCACATGCTGGCATCTGCAGACCTGCCCCACAGCCCAGGCCTGTGTCCTGACGTAGAATCAAATGAGCCAACTTTCGGTTTGCGGGAGGACACCCGACCCTCTGAGACACACAAGTCAGGGCACAGCTTACCTAATTTTGAGATTTTCTTTAACTAGTTTTGCCCACTTAATTGAGTTTTGATTGAGCAATTGTTGCTATAGAAAATAAAAACATAATCACCAGTTGTAATCGTGGATCTACCACAACTTATTTACCCTTTTTGCTATTGATGGTAATTTATATATTTCCATGTTTGACTGTTACAGACAAGTCATATTGGGCATTTGTTACTTGTGTTCTGGGTTACATGTGTATAAGTTGTCTCTATTATATATATCTCCAGTAGTGGATTTACTGAGTCATTAAAAAAATAAGTATGTGCAGTTGTAATAAGTTATGTTATTTTCTAAAATAACACAAATTTGTAATCTTACCTAGAGTATAGATTTCTTATTGCTTTATTTAGTATTTTTAGACTTCTATTTGTTACCACTTGAGTTGCTGTATTTATATGGAGGGGACACAAAAAACCCACAATTATCTTTCTGGAGAGCAAACCCCTTATACCACAGGCTTGCCCTGCTAGGTCGGTGTTCTAGGAACCCATCTGTATGAGTACCATCTGGAATTGTTGTGAGAGGCTGCATTCAGCTTCAGTGCATTTTTAAGACTCTTACAATGTATTTGTGCATTTCTTGATGAGTTATTTACAAGTGCATCTGCCCATACCCCAATGAGCATTCAGAAATTTTTGAAGCCAAAACAGCATGACCCCTGTTCCCAACCATCTCACCCTGACTGACTTTTTCTTGTTTCCTAGGATCAAAAATTTTCTCAAGGGAAATGTCCTGATGATGTGGAAGAGGTAAAATAAAAAAACAGCAGAAGGTCTAAAAGGCATCAAATTGAAAATTTCCCAAACTGTTTTGTTTTTATTTAGTCTGCATTGCATTTTTTCCAGTACCATTTAGTCTGCTTATGCCCCCTCCTTCCTGCAATCACTTATTTCACTTAGCATAACTTTCTCCATGTCCATCCATACTGTCACAGAGTAAAACTTTCTTTTTTTCCTTTTTTATGGCTAAGTAATATTCCATTGTGTAAATGTCCCATAGTTGTTTCATGCTCTCAATACTGATGGACATTTGAGCTCTTCCCATATCCTGGCAATTGTAAATAATGCTGAAATGAACATAGGAGTGCTTATGCCCTTAGTGTTTTGGGTTACTTTGGATATATTTTCAGAAGTAGAATTGCTGGGTCAAAAAGCAGATCCATTTTTAATTTGCTGAGGCATCCCCATACTGTTTTTCACAGTGGCTACACCAGTCTGCATTCCCACCAACAGTCCGAGAGGGTTCCCCTTTCTCCACATCCTCTCCAGCACTTATTGTTTGTTGATTAATTGACAACAGCCACTATGACAGGTGTGAGATAATATTTCATTGTGGTTTTAATTTGCATCTCTCTGATGATCTGTGACTCTGAGCACCCTTCACATGTCTATTGGCCACCTGTGTGTCCTCTTTGAATAAGTGTCTATTCAAGTCCTTTGCCCATTTTTTAACTGGGTTGTTTTTTTTCAATTTTGGATATTATAAATTTTGGATATTAGCCCCTTATGAGATGTATCAGCTAATCTGTTCTCCCACTTCTGTGGGTTCTCTTTTGAGCAGTGGAACAAACATCTTGATTGGTGTATTGCACCAAAAGGAAAGTACTTTGAAGGTGACTAAGATTTAAATATGTGAGATAAATACACAATATTTACAAATAAATTCAATTTTTGGGTCCCCCTCATAAATCTTACTGATTACTGATAAAATATTGAGTATTTTTTCCATCCGACTATTATTTAATGGCTTTCCATAAAACTTAATCATGTTTTATAAAAGAATCTTGTATTTTTGTTCTTGATTTAAGTGGGGTTCATATATAAAATAGCGCTCTAGATTTTAAAAAACAAACAGATTTAACCATCTAGAGAATTAGATACTCACGAAATTGCTGAATGGTCTGCAGGGGCAAAATTTAAGAAAGGCGGTCAGTAAATTGTGCTTCAGAACCAGGAAGTTTCTGCTGCCTGCTGCTGTCAAAGAAAAATTACACAGGGCAAGTGTCGAAATAAATTTCTAGATACAAGACGGAGCCACTCTTGCCAAGGATGTCACAGCAGCAAATTGAAACTTAGATAACCTTGGCATCCCTGTAACCGTTACATCTGACCAGAAATGCAGTGTAACCAATTAGCCAATCCCCAAACGCCACGCCAACCCTGCGCTCTAACTTACTTCCTCGTTCCTTATTCTTTATCCTATAAAAGTTTTCTGTCTTCCACATCACTTAGCAGTTCTCCAAATGGAGACTGTCTGCTTCATGAAGTGTTAAATGAAGTTTTTCTGCATCACCTAAATTGCTTTCTTTAATCATTTTTAACATTTTTTTTTGGCCAGGATTGAGGTCCTAAACTGACTGCTAACAACCTGTAGGACAAACAAGATGCATAGTTGATGCCTGCTGAACCCTTCAAATTCACTCTTCCTGCGGAAGGCTTTCAGATTTGAGGTCTGTTTCCTTGCATGCAGCTCTCCTATCCAAACAAACTTTGCTTAGGTATATATTGTTCTCAGAAAGGTAATGCCATTGCTTAACATCTCAGGGTGATTCACCCTCCAACCTATGACTGAATGTTGGATTTTCAACCACGCTGGTGATTCCATTGTTCGGCCCATGGAGAAATTCTTCCATATTCAGTGCCTCAGCTTCTCGGAAACAAGCCTGCTGAATAAACACTAACTGGAGACATTGTTACATGGAATACATAAATAGGTCCTTGGCTTAAAGAAGTATCTTCTCTTTGAGATCTTTTTATCACTTATTTGAGTAGACCTGGTTTGGGTCATGGGAATCTAGGCTCAGGAGTGCTCTCCAAACTGTGAGTATTGTTTTGTTGCTAATAATTATTATCTCCCTAAAACGTTTTATTCTATCAGAAATTTTAAATGCATGTGGGTAGTCAATGACCGGCTGACCCAAGTTACACAGGTAAAGAAGATCTCATTTAATATTTTTGAAATAGAGGAAAGATATTCACCAAAACTTCACTGAAAAAAAAAGGGTTGGAGAATTTTTAAATGCTGGGATAATCTAAAGGCAAAGGAATTACTAGAGGACATTCATTAGAGGAAAGGTCAGTCAATAGGATGGGTCATCTGCAGTTGCTAATTGTTCTTTTGGTGTTAGGCTACTTCCTCTCCCCCAAAAACTTGGACATGGGTGTTATTTTTCTTGTTGATTCCATTTCAAAGGGCTAGCCCCCAAATCCTAAGTGAAAACATTCCAGGGTTGCAGAAGATTTATATCTCGAAGGAGCAGAGAAAGCATTTATAATTGAAAGTTTTGTAAAGTATTTTATTTCTGAAATAAATGCTTTCAGGAAAGGTAGGTCAGGGGCATAGTAAAGAGGACACCTATGGAAAGTTTAGTCAAACTGAAGGAAAATGTAAGGCAGCTTTGGTCACTGCCTAGGTCAGGAAACTTTAGAAAACTATCGTCTATCTGATGATCAGAGATGAACAGCAGTGCTGAAGTGTATAACTCACAGTGAAACAGCCAGAGACCGCTGCAAAACACCCTCTTTGATGAAGCCAAAGAAAGAGACTCTTCATTTCTGCTCTACACGTTAACTTTTCCACTAAATAAGCTCTTTGCCTCATTTCACAGGTTTTTGATTTGTAGTGTTCTTGTTAATGTTAGGAATCTTTTCTAATTATTATTCCTTGGGTGCATTAATTTTCAATCGTATGAATTTTTAGTTAACATTCTGCAATTAATTTGTAGCAGACTTTTATTCTTGTCAAAATGTTATTTTATTTAAATTCTTTTATATTTGATTAAAATTAAATATTTAAAATATGTTAAAATAATTGGTAAATCTGGGTAAAGATTGTAACTGGAAACTGTTCATTCTGCTGTTAGGGTGAGTGATGTTTTCTGACATAGCCATTTAAAACAAAGTGCTTTTTAAAATTTATATTATTCAAATCATTTTCATTCTCATACACATTTTTTGCCCTTATTCTATCAGTTACTGAAAAAGGGTTGTGTTAGTATCTCCCACTCTGAAGACAGTTTTTTTAAATTTCTTCCAGGTTTTTGTCAAGACTTGATTTAAATATTTTTATTTTTTAAATATATTTTATTAATTGTGCCATTACAGTTGTTCTATTTCCCCCCTTCATTCCCCTCTATCCTGCACACCCCTCCCTCACCATTCCTCCCTTTAGTTTATGACCACGTGTCTCAAGTTCTTTAGATTCTTTCTATATTTCCCATACTATTCTTGCCCTCCCCCTATCTATTTTCTACCTACCATCTATGCTACTTATTTTCTGTGACTTCTCTCCCCTTCTCCTTCTCCCACTCCCCTGTTGCTAACCCTCCATGTGATCTTCATTTCTATGGTTCTGCTCCTGATCTAGCTGTCCTCTTAGTTTGCTTTTGTTTTAGGTGCGGTTGTTAACAACTGTGAGTTTGCTGTCCTTTCACTGTTCATCTTTTTTATCTTCTTTTTCTTAGGTAAGTCCTTTTAACATTTCATATAATAATGGCATGGTGATGATGAACTCCTTGAATTTGATCTTATCTGAGAAGCACTTTATCTGCCCTTCCATTCTAAATGAAAGCTTTGCTGGATAGAGCAATCTTTGATGTAGGTCTTTGGATTTCATGACTTGGAATACTTCTTTCCAGCCCCTTTTTGCCTGTAAGGTCTCTTTTGAGAAATCCGCTAACAGTCTGATGGGAACTCCTTTGTAGGTGACTGTCCCCTTAGCTCTTGCTGCTTCTAGGATTCTCTCCTTCATTTTAATCTTGGCTAATGTAATGATGATGTGCCTTGGTGTGTTCCTTCTTGGGTCCAACTTATTTGGGACTCTCTGAGCTTCCTGGATTTCCTAGAAGTCTATTTCCTTTGCCAGATTGGGGAAGTTCTCTTTTATGATTTGTTCAAATAAGTTTTCCACTTGTGGCTGTTCCTCTTCCCCTTCTGGTACCCCTATAATTCGGATGTTGGAACGTTTAAAGATGTCCTGGAGGTTCCTAAGCCTCTCCTCATTTTTTGAATTCTTGTTTCTTTATCCTTTTCTGTTTGGTCATTTTTTTCCTCCTTCTGGTCCATTCCTTTGATTTGAGTCCCAGTTTCCTTTCCATTACTATTGGTTTCCTGTGTATTTCCCTTCATTTTAATTAGTTTAGCCTTCATATGTTCCTCTAATTTGTGACTAAAATCAACCAGTTCTGTGAGCATCCTGATCACCAGTGTTTTGAACTGTGCATCTGAAAGTTTGGCTATTTCTTCATCACTTAGATTTATTGGCTCTGTGGCTCTGAGTTGTTCTTGAGCCATGTTTTGATCTGTTCACGCCTGTTACGTATGAGGAGCAAAGCCTTAGTTGTTTACCCGGGTGGGACCACCCAGGTCACTGGTTTGTGATGCTGTATGTGGGGGCCTGGTCAGAGAGGGACAATGGCAGTTCCCTCTGCC